>NC_064562.1:20068871-22568871 GCF_937001465.1 Orcinus orca
CACACAAGATGAAAAGGCAAATGTAAAAGTTCATGAAAAAATAATACATAATACAGATTTGATATCCTTCATATGAAAAGACCTTTTGCTAATCAATAATAAAACAATGACTTTGCACCTGAAAATAACAACATCATAGAAGAAACAGAAGGCCAACAAAATGGAAAAGTATATTTATCTCAGTAGAAATTAAACACATGGATATTCAAGAACTGAGATAACAGATTTTTTTTTTTGCCTTTCCAATATAATTAGGTATATTTTCTGACAATACCCAGTTTTAATTAATGTTCAAGGAAAGTTACTGTCTTATTCTTGGGGTATGACCTTTCAGGGGGATGTGACCTGACAATATACATCAAGGTTATTGATACACTAAAACAATATACATCTATGTTAAAGAACCATACTCTTTGAACTTGCAATGATATGTTTAGGAACTTATTCTAAAAAGGAAGATGCTCATTAAAGTTTATGTTATTATAAACACTTGTCAAGGACATTAATTATTGGGGAATAAGATGGAATATTCTGCCACAAAATAGTATTAAAAATTTTTTTATGGATGTGGAAACACCTTCATGATATTTTATTGCACGTATCTATGCATTTGTATGTACATATGCATATATACATATGTGTGAATATACACATGTATTTAAAATAGAAAATGTTAACAGTGCTTATATTCTGGCAGCGAATTGTGGATGGTTTTATCTTGTATTTTTTTATTTTTCTTAAAAAGATTTTCAGAGTAAAACGTATTATCTCTATCATAAAACAAAACAAAACAAAACTTTTGTTTGACCTGATACTTTTTGTTTAATTTAATATTTTGAGGGAATATTTATACAAACATTTTTTATTCTAACCTACTTGAATGTTTTCATTATTTGGAAGTGTGTGATTTAAGAGCACTTTATTAAAAGAAAACCTGTGAAGAGAACTAAACCACTCTAATCTGAGAAATGAAAAGAGGTTTTTGCTTTTGTTTTTTTCACAGTTCGTCCTCTGTATTCTTGTTGAACTCCAACACTGATGGGCATACTTTAACTTGTGTGGTGCTGAGAAGATTATTCAGCCGGCACCATTACTGAGCCCCAAATTAAACTTCCTTTCCATCCTTGCCTCCTTCCTCTCTCCTAGCGCGTCACTGAATAAAATCACCTAAAATGGTAGGAAGGCCAAAAGGTGATCATGGGGCTTCCCTGGTGGCGCAGTGGTTGAGAGTCCGCCTGCCAATGCGGGGGACACGTGTTCGTGCCCCGGTCCGGGACGATTCCACATGCCGCGCGCGGGCCGCTGGGCCTGCGCGTCCGAAGCCTGTGCTCCGCAATGGGAGAGGCCACAACAGTGAGAGGCCCGTGTACCGCAAAAAAAAAAAAAAAAAAAAAAAAAAAAGGGATCATGAACTAGCAAAGAGCATGAGCTCTGTGTTCAATCCTGGCTCTTTCTTTTGGTCCTTCATGGCTCAACTGAATTACTTGGCCTCTTTATGCCTTGGTCTCCCCATGAAAAAAAGGGGATAATCACCATGGAAACTTCAAATGTGTGTAGAGAATTAAGTGAGATTCCAGAAAGTCTTCTAAAATTGTATATTAAAACAGACAAACCTTAACCTTGTAGTTTAGGCTAAAATAGATTGTCTTCGTTCCATGGTATGCTTTCAGGTTGTTCAGATTTTAAATAAACCATATTATTCCAAAGTGATTGACCAGTTTCCTAAGAAGTATTCCGATGATGAGAGTCCCAAAATATTGTTGACAGCAGATTAAACAGATTCCCAAATCTTATTTTTAGGAATTTATTCCATGTTCCACATTTAAGTTTCTTTAAATATCAGGTCCTTTCTTCAGTGGAGATAGAACCTAACAGATTCCTTTTGTTACTTGTCTATCTGAAATGGCAATTGGGGAATCTCCTGAAGGTACTGGGAACAGAGCTGAAGACAAACAGGCTCATGGTCCTAGAGATATTAAGTCCCCCTCCTGCAAAGCCAAAATGGATACGAGGATCAATAGTGGGCGGGCCCAGTCATTTGGCCAAACTTATGTCAGTAAAATATCTTCCTCACTTACTAATAATCAACTCCCAGTGGCCAAGGGCCAGTGCTATTTCATTATTGCTCAAGTTAAAAGAAGACACGGTAAGCTGATTTTTGAAGTTTCCGAAGAGCCTGTCTTTTACATTCTGCAATGGTCCATTATAATTTTACACCTCAACATATAAAGACAAGGCTCTCACCTCACACTAACTCCCTAACCTTATAGGGTTCAGTCTCTAAGTCTCGATATATAAGGGCGTAAATATGGGAAAATTGTAAAAGCACAGTCGCTCATGGATAAGATATTCAAAAAAGTTACTTTAGTACAAAATTCTTAGTAGCATCATCATTTGTCAGGAATCCCCTTGACAAATGGTGAATGAGCTTGCATGTCAAACGTAGAAATGACTGGGGCTCATTACTCTGTGACGCAGTTCTCCTGTTGGGCTATGCTTCTTGTTAAAAAGTTCAATCACCATGTCTCATCCTTATCTGCCTTAAGAAGCTTTGGAAATCATTGTCATAAATTGGTTTTTTTGTGTACAAAACTGAGCTTAAGGGTTTTTTCCATTAATCCTATTAATAAGGAAATGAGATTTTTACAAGCACTTTTGGGGAATAAGATAGAATATAATTCATTTAATTATATCTAATGAAGCACAGGTATGATTACTTCCTTGGCATTCTGTAATATGTAAATGAACTCAGAAATATTGATAAATAAGCAAATATAAAGTACTTCATTATTTACTCAACTTTCCATTTAGCTCAGCTGTTACCACATACCCTATGTCCAAGATTTCTGCTCCGATGTCTTAGTTTTGGTGTGCTAGAAATAGTATCTTAGGGAAATATTCTTTTCTTATGTCAAATGATACCTAATAAAAATTGAGTGAGTAGTCTATGCCAGGGATTTTTTACAGTTATGTTCATACAAAAGTGTGACGTAACTGCATGGCATCTAAGTGCTTTCACTTCATATATACTCCATCCAGGTTAACTAATTTACCTATTCAGATTTTCCTCCTTTTTTCTACCCATTTTAGTTCTCATTCTGTTTCCCCAATCCCTTTTTGCATTGTTCATCTCTGTGGCCATTTCGTAATACTCAGAGGAATCTTTCACAGGACTAGATCTGAAACAATTTAAAAGCATGATGAGGGATTTATTTACTTCTCCCTTCCAAACTTCCAGACAAATGGAAGTTGAAGTTAATTCTCTAGAAACTGGGTTGTTTTTTCTCTTTTTTTCCAAATAAAGAAAGCCAACTGCAGGCACAGCTTTCTGGTATTCATAGAAACATATAAACTTAAAGTTAGAAACGGAGTGTCTGTACTGGTTCATTCCTCTTAATAAACCACTCTTCACACATAACTCAGTGAAAGAGTTACCTTACTAATGGCTCCTGGGCTACTCCCCCGGGGATTCAAGAAACTGCTGTGTGCTCTCTTTGTCTATTTTGTTCCCAATCTTCTTTGGTCATTCCCTCCCAGGATCCAGTTGATGCCCTTCATAATGGCCTCTACCTACTGGTGTTTCAGTTTGGTTTCCCCTTGGATGCTGTATCCCAGATCAACATTTTACTAACCTGTGGAGAGATTTCCCAGATTATGATGTTCCATACACCCCACCCTGACTCTTGTCAAAACTGGCTGACAGGCTTCCCTGGTGGTGCAGCGGTTGAGAGTCCCCCTGCCGATGCAGGGGACATGGGTTCGTGCCCCGGTCCGGGAAGATCCCACATGCCGTGGAGCGGCTGGGCCCGTGAGCCATGGCCGCTGAGCCTGCGCATCGGGAGCCTGTGCTCTGCAACGGGAGAAGCCACAACAGTGAGAGGCCCGCATACTGCAAAAATAAAAAATAAAAAAGCAGCAACAATATCTCAGAAACTCACTTTTACAGAATTTTTATTGCTTTAAATTAAAATATAAATTCCATTAATTGTCAGCCTCACAGCTAATTAAGCCTGTCATGATCTTTTCAAGTGGCCATGTGGAAAGACATATTTAGTTTTTATGATGCTGAGCTCTTAAATCCCAAACATTCCAAACTGCCTTGAATAATTGTTCATGAACCCCTTTTAAATCTCATTATATTTGCATCCTGATTCATAGAACAAGAGTAAAATACTGCCAACTCGTGAAATAATGGTTATATTCAAAGTGGTTTTGATTTTTTCCTTTCTATTTGGCCGAGGTGTTTTTGTGAACACTCAAATTTGAGACATGGTGACCAAGGTGTGATTCTATTAGAAGGGCATTCTATCTAATCAGTTTATAATACCATGTTTTGTTTTGTGCTGCCCAAATAATCTTCTAATAACACCTTCGCAACCCAAGTAGAATTCTCTTGGGAAAAAACAAAAACCAAAAACAACCAAAAAACATATTGACCCATAGGGCAAATGTCTCAGCTCCTTAGCAGTAATTATGTTCTATTAAATTACTAAATTAGCATTTGTGTTTTTCTCCAACCAGCTTCTTTGAGTGTAACTAGCTTGGTTTAATTCTCCAGATTCAACAAGTTTGAGTTTCTGGGGCTACAAAACTGAACGCTAGATACTGATCCATCGTGGCCCAACCACGTATTCCCTCTATGACAGCCCTGCCTGGGCATCACTGGAAAAGCAGTGCCTATTCCTTTGGTTGATTTTCTTCATGATGAAGATAATGAAAGATGGAAGCTCCTGCTATACTAAACATATTTTTCCCCTTTGATGTTCCAAGAGACAAAGATGTAGAAGACAAAATATGAGGCTCAGGACTAATGGCCCTTTAAGAGGCCATGTGGAACCTCTACTCTGCAGGAGGCCAGGCTTCCTCTCCACCTACTGTCCTTTCCACAGGCTTCATTCTGCATGAAACACCATACACTGATGAATGAAACTTCCACCAGAGACAGACCTCGGGGCAAAAGCAGATTTATCACAAAGCTAATGAAACTTATGTTTCAGAGACTTTCACTTGCATATACTAATATCAAGGTTATCTAGGTGGGACTTAGCAAAGTTTTCATGTAGTTATATGTCTTTGCTATAAACTTTATAAAAGGAAGATGCTTTAGCTGAAATCAGTTAGGATTATTGTCTCTCTCTCCCTTGTCTCCCTTCCTCTTCTGCTGGGTAGCATTGGAATGGATATTATGAGGATATGGCTTAGGGGAAATTGAGTTGGGAATTTAGTTAGGATTTGGTGACAGGTATTTTTTGTGGTTTACAGTCACTTCTATGTATTATTAAGTTGCTAGTTGCTTCAACGCACTACTGCCTTTCAGGAATGTCTTCACTGGTCACTGCACTGACAGGCCTTGCGCTGTACGTGGATAGGCATGTGTCTGATTATGATATGAATGCATTTGATAGCTCTTGGAACTGGAATTTTGTGGACTGTGGAAGCAAAATAATATTTGAAATGTATGGAGTCAAATGGTAGTTTGTGAATAATTCTACTCATGAGATGCATCAAATTACATGCTGAACATGTGGTTCCTTTTGTTCCCTTCTGTCAGGAAAACAACAAATGCCACATATTCACATAAAAATGCAATGTAATTTTTTTCTATTTTGATAAGAATCATGAGAAATAGAATTTATCACGTTGCCAGTATTTCTTAGATTAGTAGCAGAAGTAGCAAGTATATATGTGTGCAGTCACAGGTTTAGACATCTCAACTATAAGTAACCTAGAACAAATTTTGTTCAACCCAGCTAGAGAAAGAATGATTATCTTTCTCTTCTCCCTGTAGAAAATGATTTTACAAAATTTTTGTCATATGAGGAAGTGATCAAATATTACAAAGCCAAAATATGTAGAAAATAAGTATTACAGAACTGTGTTTTTTGTGACTTTTCTGATACTTGTTGGCTTTTAAAATACATCATCAGTTGTGCTTTTTTCCTCTCATTCTAAATGAATAATTGCCTTCATACCTTATATCTTTTCCTTAAAAATAACTATCACTTTTTATAAGCTTCAGTTCCCACAAAATCTTTTTCTTGTCCTTCCTGGAGGAGCTAAATGGAGGACGTTAAAATGTCTAAAATATTCAACTAAAAAATAATATGGTTCTGGAAAAATGTCTCTAAATCTGTACAGGTAGCATGAAACTGTACCAGTTCTCTGTTTTTCATTTTCATTCTCTCTCTCTCTCTTTCTCTCTTTCTCTCTAACACACACACACACACACACACACACACACACACACACACAGAGGCTGTCTTGGCTTTTCATACTTTAGAGAACAGAACAGACATTCTCTACATTCAACATTGTAATTTGCATAGATAATCACTAAGGCTCAGTGAGGGAATTCTACAGTAACTTTGTTTTCTTGTTTCCCCAAAAGACCAAATAATACTTCCCCTCTATTGACTCCAAATCTACTTGGAAAGATCACTCTTCTCAAGCCTTTATGTCTCTAAACAATGTTTACCTGCTCTGGGTTCCTGAGAGAAAATCTTTAAACTCCTCTTATATTTCTGAGCAGTTGTCCTTGATTACTTATGCTGCAGATGCTAACTAAGAACACAACTCAAAATTATGTGGAAGAAAGGCTCTGTTCTCTCTGAGAAAACCAGAAGGAAGATATTCCTTGATCAGATGAATAGATCATATATAACTAAATCTACAAAACTACTGACTGGATTTATTTTTTTGTACAAAGTCTTTGAAGTAAAGGAAAAACATTTAGCTGGATGAGTTTATGCTAATAAACTTGCGAGGTCCTCATTTGGTATAACACTCATACTAAAGTCTCAGAAGCTAACTAGGTCAGTGTCAGGCTCTGAACAAGCCTCCCTGCTCTTGGTCCAGTGCTTTTCTGGTTATACTCCTATTCTCTGTCCAGAACTCCAGCAAGAGATGGTAGGTCTAAAATAGCAATGGATTAAGGTTCAGCATCACAAAATAAACCCAGGGGGCTTCCCTGGTGGCGCAGTGGTTGAGAGTCCGCCTGCCGATGCAGGGGACACGGGTTCATGCCCTGGTCTGGGAGGATCCCACATGCCGCGGAGCGGCTGGGCCCGTGAGCCATGGCTGCTGAGCCTGTGCGTCCGGAGCCTGTGCTCCGCGACGGGAGAGACCACAACAGTGAGAGGCCCGTGTACCGCAAAAAATAAAATAAAATAAAAAATAAACCCAGGGCTTAAAACCTAGTTAGAGTTCAAGACTTGTGGACAATTTTGGAATTCTCAGAATAACTGGAATCAAGCAAATAAGATACAGCAGTTTATAAAGATTAAATCATCATTTGTTCAGCAAATATCTACTGAGTACCTATTATGAGCTCATCACTGGTGTAGGGAACAGGTATAAAACAATAAGACAGATATAGTCCCTGCTCTCATGATATCTAAGATGTGAATGCAAATCTTATTTTAAAATTATTTAATTAATAATATTTAATGATTTATTGTATTAGTTTGCTCAAATGGCCATAATAAAATACCACAGACTGGTGGCTTAAACAATAGAAATTTATTTCTCACAGTTGTGGGGGCTGGAAGTTCTTGAGACTGAATCAAGATGCTGCTGATTCAGTTTCTGGTGAGAACCCTCTTCCTGGCTTGCAGAGGGTCTCCTTCTCACTATGTCCTCACATGGTGGGAGAGAAAGAGCCAGCTCTCTGGTGTCTCTTTTCTAAGGGCATGAATCTCATCATGAGGGCCCAACCTCATGACCTTATCTAAACCTAATTATTTCCCAAAGGCCCTATCTCCAAATACCATCACACTGGGGCTTAAGACTTCAACAAATGAATTGGAGGGGGGGGGAATGGGATTCAGTCCATAGCACTTACTTAATAAAAAATATAAAAACATAATTATAAATATTTAACTATTAAAATCATCATTTAATTAAAGATGTAATGAGAGTTACAAAAGAAATGTAAATTATGCAGTGAAAATATATAACAAAGAAACTCTATTCTAGTCGTTTAGAATTCTCTGAGGACTAGACATTAACTCAAGACCTAGAAGATGAGTGAGTCTTAGATATGCAAAGAGAGACCTCGTTGGGAAATTGTGAAAGCACAGAAACTGAAAAACCTTATTGCATTCAAGGCAGAGGAAAAGAGGTCATTGTGGTTAGAGAGAAATGAGCAAGAAGGGGGTAATACAATATGAGATCAGAAAGATTGTCAGGACCCAGGTCATGCAAAAGCCTGCCGTGATAAGGATATTGAAATTTATCATAAGGGTCAAAAGTTTTCAGGGAATTATTCTAGGCAGGGGAGTGAGTTGCTGATGCCTTGCGAAAGAAAATATTATTTAAGGAGATATGCAGAAGGTTATATTGAGCTGACCTGATGCAGGACTGAATTAACAATTGAGGACAGTAAAATGTTGCTAAGATTCTGACTTGCAACTTCAAAGACTAGTGGTGCCGTTCACTGACAAAGAACAATAAAAATACACAAGGTTTCGGGAGTGAGCTCCTAAGTTTGGTTTTGAAGATGTTGAGTTTTAGGTTCTCTTGAGCTATTCAAGATGAGATATAAGTAGCCACATGCATATGTTTATCTGAAGATAAGAGAAAAAGCATGAGCTAGAGATGTGAATTTAGTGTATGTTATACATACACTGTCATTTAAAATAAATGCAATGGATAAAACTGGAAAGGAAGAAAGGGTCTATGGTAATTCTAACACGTGATCGTTGGATGAAAGATGAGGAGTCTATGAAGACAAAAGGAACTTCTAAAATATAAGATTAAAACCTCTTGACAGAGAAAAAAGAAGAGTATCTCAAGAAAAGTGGAGAGACCCACACTCTGGAATGCTGCTATGAGGTTAAATAAGATGAGGACTTTAAAATGCCCCTGTGGATTTAGCAACATCTCAGCAGGCAATGTGGATGGAAGCCATCTTGGAATGGTTTAATGCATGATTAGAAGATTGGGAACTATCCTGAGAAAATGTAGACTGCAATTATATGAGCAATTTTTATTTTTTTTAGTTTAACTGGGAAGAATTGGAGAGGAGAGGGAATTACTGGGAGGTGGAAACTCATTTGGAGTGGGCCAATTATGATTAGGAGATGGGAAACAGGAAATGTAGATTGCAAGTACATATTAGAGATTTTTCTGCTCAGCTGAGAAGAGAGGAGAGGGAAGTTACTACTGGGAGATGGGTGTAGGGCCTAGGAAATAGTTTTGAAAGATCACTTACACTGCAGTGTGGCAAACAGATTGGAGTGGCCCATGAGAGGAAACTAAAGATAAGGTCATTGTTTTCATACAGGCAAAAGATGGCTTGACCTAGGAAAGAAATGGGTTGAGCTAGATGAATTCAAGAAAGATTTTGAAAGTAAAATATGCAAGACATGGTGATTATATGTACACAGAGAGAGAGACAGACAGACATAGGAGTCAAGGATGATTCCCACGTTGAGCATTAAATTTTGAGTATGGATTAAGTTTGAGGTGTCTATAAAAACACCAGATAAAAATAAACAGAAGTTGGGTTGGGCCTCAGAAGAGAAGATTGGGTCAAAGGTATAGTTTCATAGGAGGCAGCTCTGGATTATATGTGGTAATTAAAGCCATGCAATGGATGCGATATCAAGGGAGAGCAAGTAGAGAAAGGAGAGAAGACAATCTGGAATGCAACCCTGAGGAACTCTACCACCTAAAGGAATCGCGGTAGAGGAGAAGGAAAGCAGCAAGCCGAAAGATAGGAGGAAATCTAGAAGTCCCTGTCTTGGCAGGCAAGGGCAGAGAATGACTAGAGAAGAAGATTATCAATTTGCAGCAAATGATGCTGACAAGACAAATAAGATAAGGATTGAAAAACGTTACTTGGATTTAGGCTCATAGAGGTCGCTGATGACTATACTGGGAGCCATTTGAATACACGGTTAGGGTTAGTGTGAAAACGACTTCAGAGCTAATAGGATGTAAAGAAGAGACAGAGTGTATAGACTGCTATTTCAAGAAATTGGTAAAGAGTTGAAGAAACAGGAGTACATGTGAGCTGCTATGAGGCTGCATCAGCCATACGTACTTTGTGACTCATATTCCTTTGGCACCACCCGCCTCTCAGATGCTCAGCCTCAGTGGCAGCTAAACAGCTCTGACCAACACAGGTTCCTTGTCTGGGCCTGACCCGTCACTTGCCCCTAAGCGCAATAGGCTCTCTCTTGGCTCCTTTAGGTGGCCAAGCTGACCAGCTGCACCACAGGATCTTCTGGCTTCTCCTGACACTTCTAAACTTGGATGAATCGCAGTCACAGCCAGACTGACATATTCCGGTATGGATTCTGGCATCCCAGAGACTCAGACCACAAACTCCAAAGGGCAGAGAAATTCACTCCTCAAAGGCCATGCGTTGCCCTCTGGAAAACAAGAGCTACACAAGAGTCAGGCAAGTCGATTGCCTCGCCTTTCTCCCTCCCAGTACTCCTAGGGGCACATTTTCTTCTTGCAGCCTTTCCAGAGGCAGTGCAAGAGTCAAGCAGTCCTATCTGTTGGATAACCCTCCACATCCTTGAGGGCTAATAATGAAGGGGAGCTGTTTGATGACACCTCACTTCACGTTGCTTTACGCCTTCCCTGCCTCACTTTTCTTTTCCTTTCAAATACGGCATTCGTGCTTCAGTTTTTGTAACAGGCTTCCTAGTTAATAGTAAACCTGAGCTAATAAAAGAGTCCAGGGACCCTTTTTTTTTTTTTTTTTTTTTTTTTTTTTACTCTGGTAAATATTATATATTCAATATGAAACAGGAGGAAAGGGGGCAGGGCACAACCTTTAAAAGAATTACATAGCCCGAGGACACAACATAAACTGATTAGAACAAAATAGGTCCAAGATGGCGGACGAGTCTACTTCCACTAGACCTTGAGCCTCAGTATACACTCATTGTAACACATCAGCAAGCTAAGCGACACACCCACAGGTGCCACGGCAGTTCCAAGGATGACCATAAAGGTCAAAAAGTGGGCGGTGGCTCAATTCCTAGAAATCCCCACCCCTTCCCCAAAATAGCTGGAATACTCCTCCCACTCATCAGCGTATGAAATTACTCACCCCTATAAAACTAACAACCCCATACCCTGGTGCTGCCCTCGCCTTCTTTTTTTTTTTTTTTTTTTTTTTTTATAGGTATACCTGGATTTAATTCTCACTTCTACCGCTTGGTAGCTGGATAGCCTTAGGCAAGTTTCATACCTCCCTGAAATTCACTTAATTCAGTCTGTAAAATGGCATAATAACTTATTATAGCATCCTTTTAGGAATTTTAAATCAGTTCTTGAAATAAAAGTACACAATATATAGACAAGTATGGATTCCTCAATAGATGTTTGACCTTTCATTTCTCCAGTATCCCACCCGCATCAAATAAAGAAAAATACTTTTTAAAATTTACGAATATTTCATTGTTGTAAAGTTAAAGCCATAAAAATAATCAAATGGCCTACTATCATACCGTTAGAAGAAAAAAAAAAAAAGGTGTTCATGAGAGTTCCATATTAGAATACAAGTTTTCCTTAGGCACCTGTTTATGTATGCTATTCTGCTCTTTACAATAAATAATTAAATTTAAAAGACTTAATTCCTCACTTTTAAGACCTTATTAGTTTACAAATTACATATTGACCTATGCTAAATTTT
The DNA here is from genome assembly GCF_937001465.1 of Orcinus orca. Lineage (NCBI taxonomy): Eukaryota > Metazoa > Chordata > Mammalia > Artiodactyla > Delphinidae > Orcinus > Orcinus orca. The sequence continues at coordinate 20,080,525 of NC_064562.1, forward strand.
ATACCGACCCATGCTAATGAATTCAGTACAGAAAACAAAAAACACTGCACTCAAGCAAACTACATATATATATATATATATATATATAACTTATATGAGAATTGCTACTCCAGCTTTCTTTTGGTTTCCATTTGCATGAAATACCTTTTTCCATCCCCTTACTTTCAGTCTGTATGTGTCTCTAGGTCTGAAGTGGGTCTCTTGTAGACAGCAAATATATGGGTCTTGTTTTTGTATCCATTCAGCCAATCTGTGTCTTTTGGTGGGAGCATTTAGTCCATTTACATTTAAGGTAATTATCGATATGTGTGTTCCCATTCCCATTTTCTTAATTGTTTGGGGTTTGTTATTGTAGGTCTTTTCCTTCTTTTGTGTTTCTTGCCTAGAGAAGTTCCTTTAGCAGTTGTTGTAGAGCTGGTTTGGTGGTGCTGAACTCTCTCAGCTTTTGCTTGTCTGTAAAGGTTTTAATTTCTCCATCAAATCTGAATGAGATCCTTGCTGGGTAGAGTAATCTTGGTTGCAGGTTTTCAGGGACCCTTTTTTTTTTTTAAAGATAGGGGAGACCTGAGCATATTTAATCACTGAAGAAAAGGATCTTGTCGGGAAGAAACTGTTGAAACTGCAGGAGAAAGGGAGACTCATCACTGGGGTGTCGTTTTCAAGGACAGAGGCAAGAGGGGCTCCAGAGCATGCGTGGAAAGTGAAACCAAGTTTTACTGAGCTCTAATTATGTGCCAGGCTCCCTTCTCAATGACAGGAATATACTATTATTATTTTTCTAGTTCTCACGCAATGTGTTGAAGTGATTTTCACCGTTGTCCTCATATTGCAGATGAAGAAACTGAGGCGCAGAACTACAGGGAATTTTCCCAAGTCACAGAGAATTGAAGTGGAGGAGACAAAATTATATTTCAAGCATCTAGTTCCAGAGCCAGTATTCACTCAGTGTATTTTACTACGTACCTTTTATTAGAAGAAGATAATTTCCTCCATTGTGGTTAGAAGAAAGGAAGAGAGGTTCGCCACAGTTGCAGCTATGAATAAGTTCATGGTGGGAAGGTGAGGGACTTCTCGTGGGATTGCTCCACATTTCCCGGTGGATGGTACCATCATCTAAGAGTGAGCAGGAAAAGGGTATGTTGGGAACTTGATAACAGTATAGAAAAGTAGAAATCATTTCATCTCTAGCCTAGGTTATTGCAATAACCTCTAGTCCATTCATACTGCTTCTATCTTCATCTCTCTCCAATCTGTTCTCAACGTAGCAGCAGCATGATCCTGTTAAAACTCAATTCACATCATATCATTCTGTTCAAGCCCACCAATGACTTGTCTGGTTCAGATGAAGAACCGGGCAAGAATTAAGACCTGTTGTGCATCATATCATTCGCCTCTGTCCCTCCTAGTCTCCTGTCTGAGATCTTCCCCTACTCCTCTCTCCCTTGTTCACTCAGCTTCAGCCTTCCATGAAAACACCAGCCATGATCTCAGTGCAAGACCTTTGCACTCACTACTTCCTCAGCCTGGGATTCCCTTTTTCCGGATGTCCAAGTGGCTAGTTTCTTCACATCTTTCAGGATTTACCCCAAACTTGCCTCTCAGAGAAGACTTTCCTGGCCACACTAAGATGTCAACTGTCCTACCAACATTTCTTATCTCCATCCTTTTTATTATTTTCTCCTTAGCACTTATAATTACTTATCATACTATACACTTAATTTTTTGTCTTGTTTATTGTCTACCTTTCCCACTAGGATGTAAAAGTAAGGAAAGCAGAGCTTTTTAATCTCCTTTTTTGCTCCTGTATCCCTAGCAACTAGCACAGTTTCTGCCTCATAGATGCTCAATAAATATTTGTGGAATAAATGAATTGTTATAGAGAGTGGAGAGTCAGGTGCTTATTAAAACGTGCTAAGGTAATACAGGAACAAAGTTGAGAGTGGTGACCATGAGTATGTGATTTCCTTCCACAGCTGTCAATTGCTAGGAGACAGGCACAGGGAGACAGAGAAGGAGAGGGCTTTTCTTCCACCAGAATTGGTCTCAGAGATGTCTTTTCTCTCTGGTTTTCTACCTTAGACAAAATCTTGGATTTCCTTTTATGTCTCATGCAACTTTAGACAGAAAAGAATGAAAGATGAGTCACTTTTGGAGGACTTCTTAAAATTCAGACAAGAGTTATTAATTGTTGGATACATGATACGTATTTCAAATAGAGGAAATTGTTTCCACATCCACAAGAGGAGCTTCAGTTTAAACCTTAAGTTCTACATCCGTTTTTTTCATCTAGGAAAAACGTGTATTTGTTGGCAGATCTGTGAATTTGCAGCTTAGATGCTCTACCCAGTCAGTGTTTAAGTTTGAAGGGTCACAGATCAGGTGTGGAGGACTGATATGTAAGTTAGTACATTCCCTTCTGATTTTCTACCCCCAAGAAATGGAAAGGATTGAGTCATTAAGTGATAAGAAGCTTCCTAATTGTGACAAACGAGTCTTCTAATGCAGCATGAAGAGTGTCTCAGCTATAATCGAGAAGATGGGAGATAAAAGAGATACTGTAAAGAGAATTTAAAGAAGGCACAATGATCCTCAGATGAGTAGTGACACTTGCACAGGAACGGTGGGTTTCAAATTTGCTTGAGACAGGAAGCCTCCGAAGTGTTTGCTCAACGCAGACTCCTGGGTCCAACTCAGGATCTAAGTGTGAGTACCTCTAACGCTGGGCCCTAGAGTCTTAATTTTACGTCAGTCCCACAGCTGATCCTATTGTACATTGTCTATAAACCAGATACAAACAAACACTGTTGTAGAACATAGTCCATAATAAAAAGAAGGCAAAACTAGCTTCTAAGTTACCAAATTGGTGAAAGTTAGACACTAAAGCTCCAGCGTCTTCCAACAGGAGGAAATTCTATGGCCTCATTTAGAGCTTTTTAAAATTTTATTTTAAACAAATGAACAATGCTTGATCATTTATTTTAATTTTTATAATTGAATCAAAACAGCAATTAGAAGAGAGAAAGATGCCTGCTAGAGGCAGGCAAGCTGAAGTCTAATACTAAGAACTAACAGCTGAGAGTCGGTTGGGGAATGAGGAAAACAAAAACTATTTCCAAAAGTTTTTTGGAAATAAAAGCCCAGAAAGAATGGCAGTCTAGGACCTTTTTAAGTAGGGATAAACAGATCTCAATAGCTCCAGACGGTATCACTGAATTTCAGACTGGTAATGTCCCTGAGTTACTAATGAAAGATTCAATCATTTTTAGTATTCTCCAAATATGACTTCTGGGAAGTGTAATGAGTCTTACAAAGAGTTAGATGCACAAAAATAATATTAATGTAGATTAGAGTACATTTCAGTTATTTGGAAAATTAACAGAAGTGGAAAAAGTTATCCCCAGATAAATGAGATACTTAACATACTTTCCAGGTGGTTAGTGGTTAAATAATTCCCTTGTATTGGACCTGGGGCTAGCCTGGCTTAGGAAGTGGTCTGGCGGGTAGTGTCATTATTTGTATTTATGGTGCCAGAAACTGGGGAGGATTCCTGCCTGAGACCACTCAGGGCAGTGAGAGTCAGAGAGGAAAGCCACACCAGTGTGCACTAGAGCTTTGTCACTCTAAGGACAGCCTCTGAACCAGCAGCTGCAACATCACCTAGGAGCTTGTTAGAAGTACAGACCCTCAAATCCCACTCCAGACCTCCTGAGTCAGAATCTGCAGTTTGACAAGATTCCTGGGCACCGTAAAGTTTGAAAAGTGCTACACTAGTGAGAGCTGGGATTTCAATGTCAAGAGATGTAGTTGATGTTGAAAATGTGAGAGTTCAGAGTTCGGAATCACACAGAGACTGGGAATTCAAAAGCAAATTCAAATTATATAAAACTGCCAAGAGTAACTCAGGGGCATCCACATAGCTCTTAAAGAGGGGGCAGAGGTGATGAGGGTCACAGGCAGGACACATACCTTTCACACATTTTTCCTAAAAACTCACACAGATTTATCTCAATTTTTCTTCAAATGTTTTTTTTACTATAATAGAACATAAAAGAAAAAATGCACAAATCATGTGTACAACTCAAGGAGTTTGAAAACTATTTTAATGAGGTATTTACATGCAAAAAAATCCATGATAACTTTTGACAAATGTATATACCCAGGCAATTACCACTCTGACCAGGATATATATCATATTCATCATACCAAATTAATTTTCATCCCCAAAGGCAACTACTGCTCTAATTTCTATCACCACAGATAGTTTTACTTGTTCTTAATTACATAGTATATATTAAGTATTATTATGTACTTTTTTGTATCTAGACACTTTGCCTCAACATAATGCTTTTGAGAGTCACCTCACTTTGTTGCACATATCAATAATTAACTACTTTTTATTTATTCATCCCTGTACAAACATACCACACTCACTCATCCATTCTCCTACTGATGGACAGTTGGGTTGTATCTTGTATTCTGGCTTTTATAAATAAGGCAGCTATAAAAATGCTTATACAAGGCTTTTGCGGACAATGTTTTCTTTCTATTGAGTGAATACGTAGGTGTGGAATTGCTATTAACTTTCTAAGGAACTGCCAGTTTTCCAAAGTGGTTGTACCATATTATGTCCTCACCAGCAACATATGAAAGTTCCAATCGCTCCACATCTTTGCAAGTGTTTAGTGTGGTGTTACCAGTCTTTTCAATTTTAGTCACATGAAATGGCTGTAGCTGTGAAATGGTGCCTTGTTGGGGTTTCCCTGGAAACCCTGGAAATGCATTTCCCTGTTGACAAGTGACGTTGAGCACTTCTTTTTGTGTGTGCTCACCCCTCATCTATCTATCTTCTTTTGTGAAGGATCTGTTGAAATCTGTTGCAGATACATTTTCCAAAATAACGATAATAAAAATAGCCACAATAATATCGCCCATAACGTATGTTTCTCATACAATGCTTTCTTGACATTCCTGCCACTAGGGGTGTATGTCACTGCATCTTAAAAACAAGTGAGACAGTGCCTACCTTACCTGGTTTTCTGGGGATGCTCTCTCTTGAAACCCAGCCATCACACAGTTTGAAAACCCATGCCGCCTTGTGGAGAGATCCCCGTGGATAAGAAGAGACAGCCAGCACCAACTTGTATCATGTGAGCGCACCATCTTGCAAGTGGGTCCTCTAGCCCCATTTGAATTGCCTTAGCTGATACCAAGTGGAACAGAGTCAAACTGTCTCCACTGAGATTTACTCAGATTGCAGATTGATGAGCAAAACAAATGATTGTTTTTGTTTTGAGACTTAGCTATAGAATGGTTTGCTATGCAACGTCAGAATATACTTCGGTTGCTTTATAACAACAACTAAAACATGTGACAATGGCTTTGTGATTAAATGGTGAGAGAAAACCAAAGGATATTAGTAAAATCCTAAAGACATCAAGCAGAAGCTTAAGAGAAGGCTGGCAGTGAAGGTTTAAAGTTATGTGAAGAAAATACTGGAAGCAGGAGGAAAGGGGACCCTCGTAATTTATTGGTGAGATATGTGGTGATACTGGCATCTGAGGTTACATGGAAAATAGGAAATTTGCCAAATTTATCAAACGAACTCCATGATAAGTTTATCAGGGGTCAGCAAACTTTTTCTTAAAGGGCCAGAAAGTAAATATTTCAGGCTATCTGGCTGTACAGTCTCTGTCAAAACTACTGAACTATGCCATTGTTGTGTGAAAACAAGCATAGAAAATACATAAATGAATGTGCACGTCTGTATTATAGTAAAACTTTGTTTACAGAAATAGACATCATATCGCAGGACATAGTCTGCCCTCATACAGTTAAAGAGATATCCAGGTAGAATACTGAAAGGTCCACCTTATGTATTCTTGTTTGTGATAAAATGCAAGAGGAGAGAGATGCGTTTAAGGATGACTGGTTAAATATAAAGAAGCCCGTACTTTCTGGATTTGAAAATAAAACTGTTCCTCATTCCCAGCCTTTCCAGATGGCAGAAAATTCTCAAAGTAAGAAAAAATTTCAGAGAAAAAAATTCAATCTAGGGGGATACCTTAAGATCCATTGTTAAGAGCTCAGGAAGATCTAAGGCGATGCTTCATAAAATCTTTTAAGTAGAAAAAAAAGTATGAAGCCATGAGTTACAGAAAATCATTTTCAGGGAGCAGTACTTGACCCTAATCAAGAAAGTGATGACGTATGCCCGGCTGGATCTCTAACTTGCTACTGACTGGTAACTGATATGTGTCTCCAATTTTCCCTCCTTTTGAATGTGTCTGTAGCAGTTATTCAGTTACTCTTTGCCTCTTTCACCAGTATATGTTGGATGGCGGGGGAATGGGGGGACAGGATGGATAACTTGTTTCTTTAGTTCACAGATCTTCATATTGAAACGAACCACATTTAGAAGTTAAAACAAATTCACCTTGTCTTCACCAATATCTCATTTAGATGACAAAATCCTGGACTTTAAAATTAAGCCTGATGAAGTAAGGGATGAGATATGTACTTAAGGGTTTTTTGAAGGGGGTGAGTGTATTTCCATTGTGAAAGGAATACTAGTAATTTGTGGCTAGAAGGTAGACTGTGGCAGTTTTAAAACATGGTCCCAAGGTTCACTGACACTTCTTTCATTAGGTTCTATAGCTCCTTTCATTGTTCTAGGCTCTGTGACAGTTTGACTAATCTTATATGGCAGAAAAAGCATTGTGACATTTGGGAAAGAGTCTTGTGCCTGCAGTCTTCCAACCCCTACTTAGTCACATAAGAATGGGCCTTGCGACCAAAACACTTCCTCACCAAACACTTTCTTCCTCATAGCCAGTGCTGGACTTTTCAACTTGTGTGAAAATATCTTTCCCTGTTTGACACTCAATGTGTACTCCTCTGTTCTGCTTAAACATGTCACACAGCACCTGACCAGCCCCATTGCAATATCTGTCACCTGTAAGAAGGGTATAGGATCCTTCTGCTGCAGCACAGGAAGGATGTGTGCAGGCTCACTGCCCTGCATAGGATGCAAGGAGGAACCCACAGGCTATGGGAGACAGACACCCACTACTGAAGCAAGCTCTGTCTCTTCTCTATACACGTGTTTGACTGTCTTGTATTTTCCTTGGCAACTTCAATACCCAGATGCGATGGGCAGAAGTGTTCAGACTTCTACTCCTGATAATAGGCAACAGATGCCACTTACTCAGCAGTGCCAGTTTCTGAGTAGACCTTAATAACCTGAAGCTTCCACATTCTCTTGGGATGCTTACTCTTGGAACCCAACAGCTCCACTACGAGGAAGCCAAGCAGCCACATGGGCAGGACACGTGCAGTGTGTTACGCACAACAGTCCCTGATGAGGTACCAATCTTCATCCAAAAACAACTTCCAGATATGCAAATAAGTAAGCCTTCAGATAATTCATTCCAACCGCCAGGCATTGAGTTACCCTCAGTCTTCATGCCATTTGAGCTCTCACCGTATAAAGCAGTTATACGCTATCCCTTCTGAGTCGTGCTCCAATTGCAGATTTGTGAGCAAAATAAATGATAGTTTTTGTTTCAAGTCATTAATCTTGGGGTGGCTCATTACTCAGTGATAGAAAACTGGAACAAAGTATTTTGCTCATTTTTAATTGAATTACTTGTTTTACAAGTTGGTTTATAGAAGTTTTTATATACTCAGGATACGAGACTTTATCAGATATATGTACTAAAAATATCTTTTCCCAGTCTAGGACTTCCCTTTTCTTTCTCTTAATGCTGGTTGGTGAAGCAGAAGGTTTTAATTTTAACGTAGTACAATTTATTTTTTTTCTTTTACCAGTAGTGCTTTCTTTGTCATCTTGAAAGAAACTGTGCGTACTCCAGGTTCATAACGTTTTATTGTTTTCAAGAAGCTTAGTAGTTTTAACTTTTACATTTAAGTCTAAGATCCATCTGAATTGCATTTGCATGTATGTGTGTGGTGTGAGACAAGTGTTTAAGTTTGTGTTTCTATATATTAGCTAGCTGTTTCAGCAAAATTTGCTAAAAAGATTTTTTCTATCCCAATTGAATTACCTGGGCACCTTTTTAAAAAAACAAATGACTCTGTTCCACTGGTCACTTTGTTTTCATGCTAGCATGATTAAAGTGGCCTGATAGAAAGTCTTGAAGCCAGATTTGGTTCTTATTAAAAATTATTTTAGTTATCCCAGATCCTTTGTGTTTTCATAAATTTAAAATCAGTTGTTAAATTTCTACAAAAGAGTCTATTGGGATGTTGATTGGGATTGAGTTGCATCTGTAGATCAATGGAGAGAATTACTATCTTAACAACCGTTTTTCAACTCCTGACCATGGTTCATCTCTCCACTTTTCCTCATAAACGTTTGATAGTTTTCAATGTGCAGTGGTTTATCATCTTTCATTAAATTTAATCCTAAGTATTTTATATTTTTTACGTTACTGTAAATGGGTTTTTAAAATTTCCTTTCCAATTTATTGCCTCTAGCTTTAAAAAATACAGTTGATTTTGTATATTGACTTTATATCCTGTGACTTTGTTAAAATTATTTCTGAGTTCTATAAGCTTTTTTTTTTAAGTTTTAAACATTTTGTATGTAACAATTTTGGCACCTGTTAAAGAGAGTTTTAACTCTTTCTTTTAAACGTTATGGCTATTGTTTCTTTAACTTATTGCATTGATTAGGACCTCCGATAGAAAGTTGAATGAAACGATGAGAGCAGACACTTTTCTCTTTTTTTTCAATCTTCATGGGAAAACGTTCTTTTTTTTTTTTTGCTATTAAATATGTGTTACAGGTATTTTTTGTAGATGCTCTATATCAGATTGAGGAGATTCTCTTTGATTCCAACTTTGATGAGTATGTTTTAAATTGTGTCCAATGCTTTTTCTGCATTTTTTAGGTATTTTTCCCTTTATTCTCTTTAATATGGTGAATTACATTGACTGCTTTTGACTTGCATCCCTCAATAGTGAATTATTTATTTTGTATATTGCTGATTTTTTTTGGCTACTGTTAAGGATTTTTGTCACTATGTTCATGGAGGTTTAATGGACTCTAGTTTTTCTAGTGTATTTGTCAAGTTTTGGTAATAGAGCTAAGCATGCCTCATTAAACAAGTTTGGATATGTTCCCTTCTATATTTTCCAAAAGAGTTTGGAGAACATTGCTTTACTTCTTCGTTAAATGTGTGGTATGAAATACCAATTAAATCATCTGGATCTGAATTTCTTTATGGTAAGATATTTAATAACAAATTTAATCATACATTTACTTTTCTTACTGACTAAGGTGTTCTCTCTCCCATCTCTTCCTGACCACGAACTCTTTATCTATCTATCGATCAATCGATCTATCTATCCATCTAATCATCTAGCTAACGAGCTAGCTATGTGTCTATCTATATGTCTATTCTTTGAATCTCAATATAAATGTGATTCTCTCGTCAAGCCTTGCCTAATTCCTCAGCCTCAGGCAGAGTTAGTAGCTTCTTCCTCATTATTCTCTGTTCTCTGTTCTTACTATTCTTACATCAACAATGCTTTAATTTCTTCTTCTATCATTATTTTACCTTATTTTAACATCAAAATCTATAGTATACGCTTGAAATATTGGACACCAGACACACATTAATAACTATCACCATAATAATATAAAATGAAGGTTTTCTTTAATATTTGTATATGTGATATGCTGCATGTTTATTGGTAGAAGAGTCAAGATGCAGTGACTAATTTTATTGTTTGCCTTGAACAGCTAAATCTAGATTAATTTCTGAGTGAATTTGTATCCACACCATACTGAAAAAAAATCATGTGCCAGGAAGTACCAGTGCACCAGATATTTCATAGCAATTTGTGTTCATCTCACCTTCACACTGCAAATACCTTTCTTGACATCTCCAAATATATTGTGAATTATTTGAGAGAAAAAAAAAGCACCATTTTTATTTATCTCTTTTTTACCCTCCAGCACAGTGACTAGCACATAGTAGGCTCCCAACGAACGTTAGATAAAAACATATTTTTAAAAAACTTACAACTATGGAGGCCGAGACTGCAAAATTGTATGCTCTAAAACTATGAAGGGATAATGAGTTTCTTTTAATAGTTTATTTTAGGGATGGGCCACTGAATTGAATAGACATGGTAGAATGAAGAAGCTTGGGAAATAAGACAGATCTATGCAAAGAATCTCATTAAATGTTTAATCAAAATTTCATGACCTGTGTAGGGAACTGAAAAGACTCCCTGAGAAGTCATAAAAATTAATTTGGAGGGGAATTAAACATGGCGACTCATAGTGCTGTGTAAGTGATTTTGTGTCCCATGAAGCTCCCTAAATGTGTTTATGAGCTGAGCATCCTGTCCTGAGCTCATGAAATAGGAAACAGTGCATCAGTCTTGGCATCTCTTGGTATTTGAAATGCTTGGAATTATTATCTCATACTCTGGGCTGTCTCAAAGGAAACAAAACAGAAGTGTATGTTTGGGTCAGGCTTTAATTTTCCAGAAGACTGAAAAATTCAATCACTATCTACCCAGACACTAATCTTGTCTCCTTTTTCCTCTGATCAGGAGGAGCTCATTCTTCTGGGCCTATGTCACCTTTAATGGGCAGCGTAGGAAGGTGATATCCCAAGTGTATTTCAGCATTCACTCCACATTTATTCTCTCTTCTGCTTTAATTCACGGTGGAGATCACTGTGTAAATTTCACTGGCTTGTTTTCCTTCTTTATTAATAGTGAGTAGGAATAATGAAATGTTAACTAAGATTATAAAAATATAGTGCCTGTGACTCCACATGCAAATTCTTTAAATTCTTCAATTTCGGACTATAGAAAATGGAAAAATCTAATTAGCACAGAGGACTTACTCCAGAAACCTGGACAAATGAATGTCAAGGTAAAATAAATATTATTATAATATTAAAGCTATAGTATTTAAATGTAAAAAAGTGGCCCTATTTAAAATTAGTATTCACATAACTAAAATGATTTATTGAACAAATTTTTGATAGCATAACCAAGATTTCAAAAGTCAACATGTGACATAAATGCTAAAGAACAATTAGCAACAGAGTCAGGCCTTTGAAGTGTTTTAAAAGTTGACTATAAGATGATGCCCACAGGTTTTCATCATTTTCTCTTCAAGAATAAAAATGAAGAGAAAAGCAAAATATGTTTTAATGTTTCAATTAAGATTATGTTCAAAGAAGTAAACATTATAAATTGGAATTTAGAGCCAATGGCTATTTCTCAATAAGTAAACAGATATTTCCTATGAGAGATATTTCTAAGAAAGAAATAGGTGAGGGAGATTAAGAGGTATAAATTTTCAGTTACAAAATAAATGAGTCACAGGTATGAAATGTAGAGTGTGGGGGGTATAGTCAATAATAATGTAATATTGTATGGTAACAGATGATAACTAGACATATTGTGGTGACCTTTTTGAAATGTATAGAAATATTGAATCACTATGTTGTGTACCAAAAACTAACATAGTGTTGTAGGTCAATTATACTTCAAAAACAAACAAATGAATTTATAGAAAAAGAGACCAGATTTGTGGTTGCCAGAGGCGAAGGACTGGGGGAGGGGGGATCGGATGAAGGTAGTCAAAAGGTACAAACTTCCAGTTATAAGTAAGTACTAGGGATGTAATGTGCAACATGATAAATATAATTAACACTGCTGTATGTTATATATGAAAGTTGTTGAGAGTAAATCATCAGTTCTCATCACAAGGAAAACGTGGTTTCTTTTTAAATTTTTGTATTAATGGTAAAAGTCACATAATATAAAACATACTATTTAACCATATTTAACTGTACAGTTCAGCGGCATTAGGTACATTCACATTGTTGTGCAACTCTCACCATCATCCATCACCTGACTTTTTCACCTTCCCAGAGTGAAACTCTGTCCCCTTTAAACACTAACTCCCCATTCCACCCCACCCCCCCTTGGCATCTACCACTGTACTTTTTGACCTATAACTGACTATTCTAGGTACCTCATATAAGTGGAATCAACCAGTATTTGTCTGCACCTGATGCATATTGGAATGCATTTTTTTAACATTTTTTTTTTATTCAAACAGAAAGTCATAAAAATTATAATCATCCTCATCAGTTCACTCAGTCTCATGTAATTAATTTTTTTATCTTGATCTTTTCTTACCACTTTTATGAGTTCATCAGTTTTCCATTAGAGTTCTGAAAATGTTTATTCATTCAGTTCAGCAGTATAGTCAGTTACCAGAAACCTGTACTTGTCAGAGTCTTTTCCATGAATTCCTTGAAGATGAAACCCTTTTATAGGAGCATTTTTGCAAAAGCATCAGAGTACACCCAGAACTGTCTGTAAATGACAAAAGACTTAAAAATGACCACGGTTAAAGATTTGATGAAAAGTTCATAATAATGCAATTGACAAGGAAATTTAGTTATTTCTGAGATATATATTTTAAAGTAACAACTAGAATTATGCCTTATAACATTATACAAGAACATATAAGATATTTAGGAATTTCATGTAATGTCTGAAACATTTATATTAACATATTTCCATATAAATAACCCAAAGAAAGTTTAGAATTCTTTTTTTTAATTTAATTTAATTTTTTTATACAGCAGGTTCTTATTAGTCATCAGTTTTATACATATCAGTGTATACATGTCAATCCCAATCGCCCAGTTCAGCACACCCCCAACCCCAACCCCCACTGCGGCTTTCCCCACTTGGTGTCCATACATTTGTTCTCTACATCTGTGTCTCAAATTCTGCCCTGCAAACCAGTTCATCTGTACCATTTTTCTAGGTTCCACATACATGTGTTAATATACGATATTTGTTTTTCTCTTTCTGACTTACTTCACTCTGTATGACAGTCTCTAGATCCATGCACGTCTCAACAAATGACTCAATTTCGTTCCTTTTTATGGCTGAGTAATATTCCATTGTATATATGTACCACAACTTCCCTGGTGGTACAGGGATACCGAGGTTAAGAATCCACCTGCCAATGCAAGGGACATGAGTTTGAGCCCCGGTCTGGGAAGATCCCACATGCCGCAGAGGAACTAAGCCCATGTGCCACAACTACTGAGCCTGTGCTCTACAGCCTGTGAGCCACAACTACTGAGCCTGCCTGCCACAGCTACTGGAGCCCGCGTGCCTAGAGCCTGTGCTCTGCAACAACAGAAACCACTGCAATGAGAAGCCCATGCACCCCAATGAAGAGTAGCCCCTGCTCTTCACGATTAGATAAGCCTGCAAACAGCAATGAAAAACCAATGCAGCCAAAAATAAATAAATAAATAAATAAAATAAAAAAGTGAATAGTATTCATATATATATATGCCACATCTTCTTTATCCATTCATCTACTGATGGACACTTAGGTTGTTTCCATGTTTTGGCTACTGTAAATAATGCTGTTATAAACATAGGGGTGCAGATATCTTTTCAAGTTAGTGTTTTAATTTCCTTTGGATGTATTCCCAGACATAGAATTGCTGGATTATATGGTAGTTTTATTTTTAATTTTTTGAGAAACCTCCACACTATTTTCCATAGTGGCTGCATCAGTTTACAATCCCACCAACAGCGCACAAGTGTTCCCAGAAAAGAAAGCTTTATTTATGGAGCTGAGCTGATTAGAAAGGGTGGCATACTTGCATGTGTAAGAAGGTGTACTTACCCCTGCTTTTCCCATCCTTACTCAGCAGTAGTTACTGTTGTCGTAGACTTGAGGGCTCTTCTCTGTCCATCTGACTTCCAGTTTCAACCTATAGTCTGAAATAATGCTGCTGTATTTTCCCCACCAGATGAACTCTAGCTTGGTTTGTTACAAGCAAAACTAGATAATGAATTTCAGCTGCTCATCTCATCCCCACCTAAGGGCCAGCCCTGAAATTTGGGTGGATCATACTATGTCAGTGTCACTTCAGCCTGACCCAGCATCTTCGTGCTGACATTTTTGGATAAGAATCTCACAGAGCTCACAACCAAGTCTCATTCAAGTTATTGTAGCATTCAACTGTAGGGGAAATCATGAGGTTATTGCGGTGGTTTGCATTTGGAAGGCATTTGAAAGAAAAATAAAGGACAGAAAAGTACTAGCAGCTGCTATTTTAGAAGCTAACATATTAGATGAGTTGGTTAAGTTGTATAATGCAATTAAAATACAGGGATACCGAGGTGTAACTAACATATAAAAGGTACAGAAGTATACTGCAGCCCTTATATATAAAGATGTCTTAGAAGCTTCATTCCATTTAAAATAGAAAACCTGATACATTATTGACTCTTCTCACTAATAGATTCATTTTCTAGAAGGTGATGGAAGCAACTATGGGGATTGCTACTTTGAAAATCATTGCAAAAAAAAAAAAGAAGAGCTGATTTTTGGTGTATAAACATTGGCATAAAATCAAAGGAAGGGTGCATACAGGGTATGGTCTGATGTGTGCACTGGCCTTTAGAAAAGCAGCTTCAAAATATTCATAAAAAACAAGAGTCTGTGTTCAGGAACTTAAAAGAAGAGGGTAATTCAAAAAGGGTAGGAATCTCTAAGAAAATAAATTCTGACTATTCAGGGCTTCCCTGGTGGTGCAGTGGTTGAGAGTCCGCCTGCCGATGCAGGGGACGCGGGTTCGTGCCCTGGTCCGGGAGGATCCCACATGCCGCGGAGCGGCTGGGTCCGTGAGCCATGGCCGCTGAGCCTGCCCGTCCGGAGCCTGTGCTCCGCAATGGGAGAGGCCACGGCAGTGAGAGGCCCGCGTACCGAAAATAATAATAATAATAATAATCCTCTAGGGCTTACCTGGTGGCGCAGTGGTTGAGAGTCCACCTGCCGATGCAGGGGACACGGTTCGTGCCCCGGTCCGGGAAGATCCCACATACCGCGGAGTGGCTGGGCCCGTGAGCCATGGCTGCTGAGCCTGCGCGTCCGGAGCCTGTGCTCCGCAACGGGTGAGGCCACACAGTGAGAGGCCCGCGTACCGGAAAAAAAAAAAAAAAAAAACCTCTAAATAAAGGAAAGGAGGTGACTTCTAAAGAAATCAGTGTAGCTCTAGAGGGAGTTATCTAAGAATGCAACATCATGGAGAAAGAAGCACAATTTCAATGGAAGAATATAAAGTATTCCAGCTAGAAAATTCATCACAAAAATATTAAAATCCCGAATAAGTTAGGGTTTGTGAAATATACTGAGGACAACAAAAATGTCTGTTTTTCTATTTTATATGAAAAAAGACCATAAAGGAAGGATTAGTCTTGGCCATGAGTTTATTGTACCTCTACTTTCCACATGAAAGCCAATGATCTTCAAAGTGTACAGGGTAGAACTTTGCTAAGAAGAAGTTAGGCCCAAAGTAGGCGAGGAAGAAGAAATTAAACCTATGTTAATTGGTAACTACTCAGTGCCATACATTTATTCAAAAATTACTTTTTGGGAAATTTGCTACATGTTCTCTTACAGACTCTGGGAGTATAGGGATGAGTAACTTAAATACATGAGTTCAAAAGCTTTGATCACCAGTGAAATTTTATACACACATCTCATGCATTCCTAGGAATTTAAGAGGTATCATTACCTTTACAGAAGAGGAAATCGAGGCTAAGAGAAGGTCATTAAGCCACCCACAGATATAACGCATATTTAAAGGAAACACTGAAACGGGGATCTAACCCTGTCTGACATTAGAAGCCATGTAATTTTCTCCTTTCTATTCTGTGACTGTCTCTTAATTAGAGGGTAAAAGTTCATATGAGTCACAACCTAGGTGCAAAGGTAATTGCAGGTGTAGTTGTAGAGTATCAGTTGTCATTCTACAAAATTGGAAATATAGCAATTCCTAGGATACTACAAAAGTACAAATACTTGAGTATTCAAAGGGGGAATATATATGTATATATTTCAGAAACTATAAATAGGCAAATCCAATGTCGATTTAAGAACAGGTTTTTCACCAATGATATATGAACACTTAAAAATAAGTAGTAATCATGAGGAGGCTGTGTGATTCCCAGAAGTACGTATCATATTTAATTTGCAAATGATTATCATTTCAGAAAAGTATTTGACAACACATCTCAAATATTTCAACACACGTATTTCTGATGTCTTAATGTTTAATGATACATGTAGATGTGTGTGCTGCTGGTTGAAAATTATCTCAAAAGCTTACTGGAAAAAGTCTTTTTTTTTTTTTTAGAATTTGTCCATTTATTCCAGGTTGTCCATTTTATTGGCATAGAGTTGCTTGTAGTAGTCTCTTAGGATGCTTTGTATTTCTGTGGTGTTTGTTTTAACTTCTCCTTTTTCATTTCTAATTTTATTGATTTGAGTCCTCTCCTTTTTCTTGATGAGTCCTGATAATGATTTATCAATTTTGTTTATCTTCTCAGAGAACCAGCTTTTAGTTTTATTGATCTTTGCTATTGTTTTCTTTGTTTCTATTTCATTTATTTCTGCTCTGATCTTTATCATTTCTTTCCTTCTGCTAACTTTGGGTTTTCTTTGTTCTTCTTTCTCTAGTTTCTTTAGGTATAAGGTTAGATTGTTTACTTGAGATTTTTCTTGTTTCTTGAGGTAGGCTTGTATTGCTATAAACTTCCCTCTTAGAACTGCTTTTGCTGCATCCCATAGGTTTTGGATCATTGTGTTTTCATTGTCATTTGTCTCTAGATATTTTCTGATTTCCTCCTTGATTTCTTCAGTGATCTCTTGGCTATTTCATAATGTATTGTTTAGCCTCCATGTGTTGGTGTTTTTTAAGTTTTTTTCCCTGTAGTTCATTTCTAATCTCACAATGTTGTGCTCAGAAAAGATGCTTGATATGATTTCAGTTTTCTTAAATTTACTGAGGCTTTATTTGTGACCCACGATGTGATCTATCCTGGAGAATGTTCTGTGCACAGTGGAGAAGAAAGTGTAATCTGCTGTTTTTGGATGGAATGTCCTATAAATATCAATTACATCTATCTGATCTATTGTGTCATTTAAAGCTTCTGTTTCCTTATTAATTTTCTGTTTGGATGATCTGTCCATTGGTGTAAGTGAGGTGTTAATGTCCCCCACTATTATTGTGTTACTGTCGATTTCCTCTTTTATAGCTGTTAGCATTTGCCTTATGTACTGAGGTGTTCCTATGTTGGGTGCATATATATTTATAATTGTTATATCTTCTTCTTAGATTGATCCCTTGATCATTATGTAGTGTCCTTCCTTGTCTCTTGTAACATTCTTTATTTTAAAGTCTATTTTATCTGATACGAGTATTGCTACTCCAGCTTTCTTTTGATTTCCATTTGCATGGAATATCTTTTTCCATCCCCTCACTTTGTCTGTATGTGTCCCCAGGTCTGAAGTGGGTCTCTTGTAGACAGCATATATATGGGTCTTGTTTTTGTATCCATTCAACAAGGCTGTGTCTTTTGGTTGGAGCATTTAATCCATTTACGTTTAAGGTAATTATTGATATGTATGTTCCTATGACCATTTTCTTAATTGTTTTGGGTTTGTTTTTGTAGGTCTTTTTCTTCTTTTGTGTTTCCCACTTAAAGAAGTTCCTTTAGCATATGTTGTAGAGCTGGTTTGGTGATGCTGAATTCTCTTAGCTTTTGCTTGTCTGTAAAGCTTTTGATTTCTCCATCGAATCTGAATGAGATCCTTGCCAGATAGAATTAATCTTGGTTGTAGTTTCTACCTTTTCATCACTTTAAGTATATCATGCCACTCCCTTCTGGCTTGTAGAGTTTCTGCTGAGAAATCAGCTGTTAACCTTATGGGAGTTCCCTTGTATGTTGTCATTTTTCCCTTGTTGCTTTCAATAATTTTTCTTTGTCTTTAATTTTTGCCAGTTTGATTACTATGTGTCTCAGTGTGTTTCTCCTTGGGTTTATCCTGTATGGGACTTGCTGCACTTCCTGGACTTGGGTGGCTATTTCCTTTCCCATGTTAGGGAAGTTTTCAACTATAATCTCTTCAAATATTTTCTCTGGTCCTTTCTCTCTCTCTCCTCCTTCTGGGACCCCTATAATGTGAATGTTGTTGCGTTTAATGTTGTCCCAGAGGTCTCTTAGGCTGTCTTCATTTCTTTTCTTTCTTTTTTCTTTATTCTGTTCCACAGCAGTGAATTCCACCATTCTGTCTTCCAGGTCACTTATCTCTTCTTCTGCCCCAGTTATTCTGTTATTGATTCCTTCTAGTGTAGTGTTCATTTCAGTTATTGTATTGTTCATCTCTGCTTGTTTGTTCTTTAATTCTTCTAGGTCTTTGTTAAACATTTCTTGCATCTTCTCGATCTTTGCCTCCATTCTTTTTCCGAGGTCCTGGATCATCTTCACTATCATTATTCTGAATTCTTTTTCTGGAAGGTTGCCTATCTCCACTTCATTTAGTTGTTTTTCTGGGGTTTTATCTTGTTCCTTCATCTGGTACATAGCCCTCCACCTTTTCATCTTGTCTATCTTTCTGTGAATGTGGTTTTTGTTCCACAGGCTGCAGGATGGTAGTTCTTCTTGCTTCTGCTGTCTGCCCTCTGGAAAAAGTCTTTAGTGACTTGCCATAGGGCTCTGTTGTTGACCCTCTTTTAATACATTTTAATCTACATCACAAATGAAGGCATGAGGCGTATTTTAAAAAATTCTAGATGCTGAAAATTATGAAGAACAGCTAACATATTGCGTTCTAAATAAAAATGCAACCCAATTTTGATACGTCAATAGACCACATGAAATTTAACAGAGAAATAAAAAGTTTTACACTGAGTTTAAAAAATTCAGTGTTAACAAAGGGAAGATTTGTGGCTTAACATTTCATCGTATGATTAAAAAAAAAAAGTCCCAGAAGATTTTAATTATTACAAATTCAATTGTAGGCAACAGTATAAAATGGCTTTTCATGTAGATAGATCCATCTCAGCCTCGTTTCTTTTCATTGGCACGACCACACAAAGCATATTTTAAGTGGTACATTGCCATAATAAAGTTCACCCAAAAGAGATAGATACAAAGAGTGGAAAGATCAATGAATATTTTAACTGCTCCCATATCTCTACTGCTTAGCTGTGGGTCTGGAATAAAACTGGCACTCAGTAAATATGCATTGAATTAATAAATCAGGGACACTGTGTAACATGGGGCATAGAAAAAAAGAACTGAAAATTTTCATCTAAAGAAAAGGTTTAACAGAGTGATAACAGCTGCCTGTAAGTAAAGGAGGGCCTATCATGTAAAAGATGGGTGAGATTGTTTATCTAGTAGTTTCAGAGGAAGTTAAACATGTTATTTCTGTGATAAAATGAGTAGAGGTATCCAAAAATGGAATGATAACCTTTCCGAGTGTGAGCTCTCTATGCCAAAGGAGACTTTAAGAAGATAAAGTCTCATCAAATTAAAGGAAGATGGTGGACGGGTGTCTGCTGCAAACACTTCTAATGGGAAATCTCTCTGATTCTATGTAAAAGTGTGGTTGGATTTTTTTTCCTTATTGTCTTGTGAAGTTTCTTATTTTTGTAGTTCACTAGTCCTAAAAGTGATTCAGGGTTAGCTTTAAAATGCTTCATCTAATGAACATTGGATTTAGTGGTTAGATGATCATCAGTTCAAAGAACATTACTTTTTCAGTTGATAACTGAGTAACCAGTAATCTAAATAAATGAGAACCCCCCAAGATGCCTTCAATTTCATACAAAATAATTCAGAGTGAAGATGGATCATTTGACTGAAAGTGGAAGTTACAAAAGCAATGAGGTCCCAATGGGAGAGGAGTCAAGTGTCACGGTGAACTGAGGTGACTGCTAGAGCTTCTAGAAGGTGGGAGTGGCCTTCCTGATGCTGTACCAGCTCCCTCTGCTTGCCCATCATAGCCCTCACCGCAGGTTGTAATCATCAGTAACTTGTCCATATGCCCCACTTCCCTAGGGGGCTGTGAGCTCTGTGCAGGCAGACACTCTTTCCTTCTGACCCACCACAAGCTCCCCAGCACCTAACAAAGCGCTCATCATAGCAAGTTCAATAAATATTTGTTGACTAAAATGCATGAGTAAAGTGTAGAATCCTCACTGTTAAAATCCAGTATCATATTTGACATGTAGCATTTTTTTATTTTTGGAGTGGATTGGTGAGGACTTTATAGAAGGATGCTGAAAAATATATACCTCACTGGCAGTGAAGCCATTTAAAGATCTGATCTGATTTTAAAACTTATATTTATTTTCTGATAACTAGAATATTCTCTATTACTATACTATTATATACCTACTGTTCAAACTTATTATTTTTAGTCTTCATTTCACTGTGATCATCAAAAGAAGTGCTTGAATACTTCTTAGCATACAGTAATGATCAATCTGTGAAGCAAAAGAAACGCTCATTCATCAAACATTTGCTAACAGATGCTGTGCTAAAATGATGAAGATGGAAAAATGGAACAGGGCACGGTACCTGCTGTTAGAAGTTTTCAGTGAAGTTGGAGAGACAAATATGTAAATAGATAGCAATACCATGATAACAGTGTATGAACAAAACTGGTGCGCTTGAAGGGCATATCTAAAATAGATAAGGCAAGGCAGATATAGCAGGATATATTAAATAAATGAGTTAATATAAGGAGAAACTAACTGATTTAAATAGTAGTTGAAGAGGGGGGGAGCATAGGGAATTTTCATCATGTATCTCAAAACCATGGAGGTAGACTATTGAGCATACTAGGAGGAGGGAGAGCAGAGAATAGCATGCAATGAAATGATGAATAAGCGCTATAATTATTATTGCCCTTTAGGGAGTGCTCTGCTGACCACTAAGCTCACAAAACTCTATATTATCACCATTTTTCAGATGAAAATCTGAAGCTAAGAGAAGCGAAGGGATTAGCCCAGATCTCCTAGCTAGTGAATGATAAACTAGAACTGCAGCCCACCATCTCATACCTAGTATTTTTCACTCTTGTATGAAGAAAGGGTCTTCAGAAGTGCTTAACTCACTGAAATGGATATTCTATGCATATAACTCTTTTTCTGTAAAATTACTTTGAGTTCAAGGATTTTATGCATAAAAATACTACCTAAATGTGACACAAATTTTACATAAACACATTAATTCTATACAGAAGCACGGTCCTCTGCCTTCCCCATCCTTTTCCTTATCTACCTGCAAAAATGACTTAGGAGCATTACTCAAATTGGAAGCACACAGCCTTTGCTAGCATGAGCAAGAAAACATATCTTCAATGTCTCTTTCTTTCTTAAAAAAAAAAAAAAATGGACTGAGTAGATGAATGGTTTAGATTCTTTTCATCATTGTGATGGTATTCTGAATTGATGGCCATGACAGATCTGTTCTTTACCCTAAAAAATAATGACACTTTCAAGGTAAGTTTTTGTCATGTACTGATTACCTGGACAGAGATGAAAAGAACAGTAACAGTAATTATAAATATTTTTGCTTCTGAATTCAGAAGAATATTTGTAGGAGGATGGAAATTTTGGCTAGAATCATAGCAAACTCCAAACCTTCTTTTCATATTATAATTTTCATTTCTGAAATTTGAATCTCTTATCAGGAAGTTTTTGGGTTTATAAACACAAGTCAAAATGAAATAGAAATTATCTATGCACTTTAACATTTAATGCCAGAATTATTATCATTGGTGTCAACTTGAGCTTTAAAGTTAGACAGACAGTAGTTTTAGCTTTCTGCTTCCACAAATTAACATTTTGACTATGAACAAGTTATTTAAAATTTCCATAACTCACTTTCGTCATCTACAAATGGAGACATCAAAAAAATTTTGGAGTTACATAAAACAGGTGAGGTGATTTTGATAAAATGATTAGCACAGTGACTGACATTATATTATCTATTGTTATTGGATTCCAGAAAAACAGTTTTCAAAACTTAAGAATCAGCTTCATTTTAAGTTTGTAAAAATGTTGGAAGATTCAGATAATTCCGTGGATTAAATAATTGTCTATGGCTTCATTAGAGACTGAGATACACAGCCTGAATTCGCCTCTTCTAGTTTGGTTCCTTAGATCATTTTCCCTTTTTTGCAAAAATTTGTCAAGGCTAAAAAAGAAATGATAACATCCATTTGTAGCTTAGAATTTTAAATATAGAACAGATGATAGCTATTATCAATTGCAAGGTATTTATTTTATTGAAAAAGAAACTGAAAAATAGAAACGAAATAAGTTTTTATGGCAGTATGAATTAGAAACTAGCAATAAATGTCATTCCAGTTTATTTTTTTTGGTGGAAGAATAATTATGCATAAATTAGAAATAGTACATCTAGTACCAAGTCTGGTTTTTATTTTTATAGAAAACTCTGTCCACATTTGGAATCTTCATTTAAAATGATATTTGGCTTATATCTGACATTTCCAGACTTATATAATCAATCTACTCTGTGTTGTATTTCTTATATTGGGCTCTTGGAATGGATGATTTTTTAACACGCTCCACTATACAACAAAATTATTTTCAGTAACTTTCATGAAATGAGATAAATTCTAATAATGCAAAAAAAGAATCATAGATGTAAAAATGTTCTTTAATTGAACTTTGTATATGTAACTATGTAAATGGAAACATTAATTAAATGTTATAATATAAAAAGGAAACTAATTAATACTTTTAATTACATTAATGTATTATTTAAAGATAGAAAAGTAAAACATAAAAATAAGCATTTCCAAAAAGAAAACTCTGCAAGATTCAGCTAATAAGTTGCAAATGGAATGATGAACTGAAGTAACTAAAGTTCTGTATCCTTGATTATATAATCAGTGTGATCATGTTTATCGGGTATAATGCTTAAACGTAGTGATCGGCAGTACCACAGACACTGGATAATCCAACCTAGTGCTGTCCTGGTGGAGGCTTACATTGGCACAGAGGCTATTGTGAGCATCTCTTCCCAATTTCTTGCTTGGTGACATGACACTGGCAGGTTGAAATTAGTCATGGAAGGTGTAGTAAATACCAAAGAAATAAGGAAGTACATCAAATCGAGGTTATTTCTTCAAGGATCCACTTGTTAAACATTTACCAGTACATCACAGATCAAAATGTAGTCAAAGTGAGCCCAAACTATTTCAAAAGTTTGAGAAGTTACTCTCAAAATAATTGTCGGTAATAAGTCCCTAAAGTTGGGAGCCAATTGTATAACTGGGAGCTCTTTGAATTAACTTTCTCATAGATGACGACATAACTGGAGAAACTGTTTAAAACTTAGATGGACAAAAAATGATTTAGAATTGTTGGCACATGGTGATTAAAAAACAGACTGAGTTCAAATGTCTTTATTATTTATTTAATTTTTATTTTTAAAACCAACTTGATTGACATGGGACTTCCCTGGTGGCACAGTGGTTAAGAATCCGCCTGCCAATGCAGGGGACACGGGTTCGAGCGCTGGTCCGGGAAGATCCCACATGCCGCGGAGCAACTAGGCCTGTCGCCACAACCACTGAGCCTGCGCTCTGGAGCCCGTGAGCCACAACTACTGAGCCTACGAGCCGCAACTACTGAAGCCCACGCGCCTGGAGCCCTTGCTCTGCAACAAGGGAAGCCACCACAATGAGAAGCCTGTGCACTGCAAAGAAGAGTAGCCCCTGCTCACCACAACTAGAGAAAGCCCACACACGGCAACGAAGACCCAATGCAGCCAAAAATAAATAAATAAAAAAAAAACCAACTTGATTGACATAAAACTCACTTGCAAATATTCAAAGTGCACAATCCAGTAAATGCTAGCAGTTGCATATGCTGTGACTTACCACCACCATCAATTAAAAAAATATTCTCATAACCCCCAAAATATTCTACTTGCCCCTCTGCCATGGATATCTCCCATCAAACCCAGCTGTAGACAACAACTGATACGGTTTTTGTCACTGTAGATTAATCTGTATTTTCTAGAATTTTAAATAAATTGAGTCATATACTATATATGCTTTTTTGTCTGGTTTTTATTCACTGAACATTCAGTGTGTTACATTTATCAGTAAGTCAGTTCTTTTCATTGCCAAGTAGTTTTCCACTGAATGCATGTATCATACTTTGGATATCCATTCACATATTGATAGACATCTAGATTATTTTTAGTTTTGAGGCCCTTGCCAAGAGATATATTTTCATTTCTTTTGGTAAATTATTAGTAGTGGAATGTCTGGGTTTTATGATATGTTTGGCTCTCTTAAAAATGGACAGTTCTCTAAAGTGGTTGTACCATTTTGCATTCCACTCAGCAGTTTAGGAGATCTTTAGTTGCACCTCAATCTTATCAACACTTGGTTGGATGGAGTAGTTCATTCTCTCTCGGCAGCCAAAGTGAAAGTCTCACAGATCTTACTAGAGCTGCCTGGATCACGCAACTTTCCCCAAACCATTACTGGGCTTCTATTTGCCCAGGTCTGCACCACAGGTTCCTGCTGAGGCTGGAATTTGAGTTAACTCCACTATAAGCCATATGCTGAGGGTTGGGAGGAAGTGGTTCCCCAGAGGGAAACTGTGGCACTGTTAGGGAAGGCTGAATGGATTCCAGGAGGCCAAAGATCAACATAATTCTACTATATAATTTTAGGTATAGAAAACTCTGCTAGAAATAACAGGTTTTTAAACTTAGAAATGTACAATTAAAGAAAAATTTTATTTTTAGTTGGAATAATAGTGCAATGAAACACAGCAACTAATAAACATATGCTCAGGACATTTAGTGAAGAAACTGATGAGTAGGTGTTGGGAAAAACATATTAAGTCCATTGCTTTCCATTTCTTTCTTTTTTTGTTTGAAATTCATGGAAATCTGTCTGTAAGGCAACTGAGTGTACTTGCTGAAGGCAGATGGTTGTGTTCTCTTGCTTGGTAGCCTAGAAAGCTGGAGAAGGAGGTGCAGATGGCCAGGTGGGGGAGGCTTTAGTAATGTGCGTGAGACCAATGCTAATTTTAGGGACCACAGAATTCACACAAATCTAAAACTTTTGGAATATTTGTTAACCTGACAACTGATGGTCTAGAACCTTTGAACATTACTGTTGTTATTCAACGTTGGCTTTATAGAAAGGACAAAGAAGGGAAGAGAGATGGGTCAGTCAACCTTCCCATTTTTCAGCTGTGTATTAGGTTAGGTCAACTCTCCTTATGGGTACAGAATCTGAGGTTTGGCTCTCCCATTTTCATTCTTTACAAACTGCATGTGAATTTTGAAAGTTATTGAACTTAATGAATAATTGTATTAACTTTACATTCTATGTCTTACCATTTCCTACCCCCCTTACCTGTCTCATCTGACATTTTATGTGCATACATTTAAAAATTTATTTATTTCTTGCCGTCTCTTTCTCTCCATCCCCTTACTTAAATGGAAACTTTATGAAGAAAGACTATTTGACTTATTCTCTTCACTGTTGTATTCTTTTCACCAAGAAAAAATCCTGGCATGAAATAGATACTTCAAAATACTTGTTGGATATTTTCTGAATTTGTTTGGATAAACAAAGGAAAGTTAAAGATGAGAATATGGACTTTGCCTGATTTATTTAGTGACATATCTGAGTGGCTAAAACAGTGCCCAGCAAATAGTAGATTCTTAATAACCATTTGTTGAATGAATTAAAGATATCCATTGTTTAATCCTTCTTTGTGAACGAGACAAGGTTAACTATTGACTAGTGAAAGAATGCAGGAGTTAAGGCGGTCCAAAAGAAATGCTGAAGATTTGTAATAATTATTGTGGGGAATTATAAAAGTAGACAATCAGAGACCCACAAAACGATTTCCCAACTGAGGAAAGTGTTGTGACCACAGTCTACCTGATTATACGA
This sequence comes from Orcinus orca, assembly GCF_937001465.1. Classification (NCBI taxonomy): domain Eukaryota; kingdom Metazoa; phylum Chordata; class Mammalia; order Artiodactyla; family Delphinidae; genus Orcinus; species Orcinus orca. The sequence continues at coordinate 20,106,377 of NC_064562.1, forward strand.
TTTCTTCCAACAATGTTCACTAGCAAAGACAAGGAAACAGATGGTTTTACTGCCCTAACACCTCCATCCTCTAAAATAATTGATCTCCTCTCTAATAAAAGTTGCTGTGATGTGTCATGGAATGTAGACTGATTAGGAAGAAAAGCGACTTCACAGGGGATGGAGAGACTGGGACAAAAGGCAAGAGTGTAGGGATCAGAAGACCCAGTGGAGTCAGAGAGAAGGAAGAGTGGGAGGAGTGAGAGACAAAATATGGTCAATTTTGTCACAGAACATGATACTGGAATTTATTACTTAAAAGTATTTCCATTTCTAGGTGATAATTCAGTCAAGGTAAAATGTCATCATGAAGTAGAATGGTTTTGTTTGAGGTTTGTGTAGCATGGGGGATGGATGGAAAAGGCCAAGGAATAGAGAACTAGGTTCTAGGTTGAGTTTTCAAGAACTGGGTTGGAGATGTGGACTCTGAGTCATGTCCAGTATGCCCCACAAAGGTGAAAGTGACCGAGAAATCTATAGGTGTTATACTATAGAAGTAAATAGAAGGAGCGATAGAAGTAGGTAGAAGGAGTTGATTACGGGTAGTATAGAGAGGCAGCTGTAGCTTCAGAAGAAGAAAAGAGTGTCCAGTTAATGGCATAGAAGTGACATTAGTGAGCTAAGAGAATGGAGTTGGGATGGGAGGGACGAGTCAAATCAGGAAGCACGATGACCAGTTTCAGCCTACTGCAGTAGTACAGAGAGAGACATTAGTGGTTTGGATTAGGGCAGTGGAGGTGGAAGTGGTGAGAAATTATCATTGAGGGGCATTTCTTGAAGGTAAAGTCAACAGAGTTGATTGATGGAACTAGAGGTACAGCATGAAGCTCCTTGGTATTTTGTCTGAAAAACTGGATGATTGTTAACATTAGGTGGGCAAGGCAAAGGGAGAAGTCAGTTTGAGGGAGAAAAGAAGAGTTTTGTTTGGGCTTTATAAGTTTAAGAAACTTATATGACAGCTATTCAAACATTCACAGGAGTGCTGGCAACTGTCAACTGCTTTCATATGCACTGTGTCATGTGTTATATTGTCTTATTGATCCAATGAGATGGACATTAAAATTATTCTAACTTAGGTGAGACTTAGAGAAGTAGAGGAATAATGTCAAAGTCATATAACTAGAAAGCTTCAAGGGCAAGATTTGAACCAAGACTGACTAGAGAGCACTAACTTGCAATCACCATCCATACAACCAAAACCACTCCTGATCAAGTGGATCCAGGTTTTGTTGTACCTAAAGAATATGCAGGACTTCCCTTGTGGCTCAGTAGTTAAGAATCCGCTTGCCAATGCAGGGAATACGGGTTCGATCCCTGGTCTGGGAAGATTCCCACATGCCACAGAGCAACTAAGCCTGTGTGCCACAACTACTGAGCCTGCATGCCACAACTACTGAAACCCGTGTGTCTAGAGCCCATGCTACATAACAAGAGAAGCCACTGCAATGAGAAGCCTGCGCCCCGCAACGAAGAGTAGCCCCTGCTCGCTGCAACTAAAGAAAGCCCACACACAGCAGCAAAGACCCAACGCAGCCAAAAATAAATAAATAAATAAATAAACAAATAAAAAGAATCATACCATTAGCATGATATATTTTTTAAAAAATAAAGAATATGCAATTTGGGGAGTCCTCTGTAAGAAAAAGAACGTAAATTCGGGCTTCCCTGGTGGCGCAGGGGTTGAGAGTCCGCCTGACGATGCAGGGGACACAGGTTCGTGCTCCCGTCCGGGAAAATCCCACATGCCGCGGAGCAGCTGGGCCCGTGAGCCATGGCCGCTGAGCCTGTGCGTCCAGAGCCTGTGCTCCGCAACAGGAGAGGCCACAACAGTGAGAGGCCCGCATACCGCAAAAAAAAAAAAAAAAAAGTAAATTCACAGCTACAAAATTAGATATGGAATTAAATATTTAAAATGAGAAAAGAATTTACAACAAATTGTATTCTTTAAAAGCTGTGCAGTACCGCAAGCACCACAAAATCTGGAAAATTAACGTGATTCTTAAAGGTTAACAAGTGAACACATTTCTATAATATTTTTCCTACATTTTTTGTCTGCAAAAAAGTCTTTGATTACATCTTCCTATGACAAAGTTTTCGTAATGCCATTTTCTATAGAAAAAAATTGAAAGATAAATTAGTTGTGCTTTTATGATTAAAATTGATCAATTTTTAATTATTGATAGTTTAGAAAAGTTTCAGATTCATAAATTAATAATAATTCTATGTAAATGCATAGGATTGTTTGGGAATTTATTTGGGAAATCTGGAAAAATATTCAAGTTTGGCAACAACATATAACCAAGTGACACACTGTTAGAACCTCTTCCTAGGCCTTTCAGGGTATCCATTCAGGGGAGGGACCTGGTGAATCCACCTGTGGTACTCTTTTCTCTCCAAGTAATTGGGGAAAGGAGTGACAGGACAGGGAGGCCTGTGCTTCATGTGATGTAACCTGTGCTTCATGTGATGTAACCCTTCCTGTGGCCAGAGAAGGGACTGACCACCTCCTCAGATACTCACCGCCTGGTAGAATTATGAGTTCTCCAACTGTAATGTGAGAGACAGGGGTTGAAAAAGAAGCTTGGAGAAAATGATCCTTTCTCACAAATCCCTCAAAAATCATTTTTAAAATACAATAAAATTGGCATTACTTTTTCTATTTCTCTTAACCCCCTGCCCTGCCATCAGTCAATAAAAATAACTGACTAAATATTTATTTTGCTAAAGCTTTCCATTATTTTAAAATATCTCCTGCTTGAAGGCTAAGTGTAGGTAGAAATGATACATATCTTCTTTATAATTAACTAGTCAATAGCGGGAAGCCTTGCCATGATTATGCTACTACTTGAATACACTGTCATAAAACAGTGATCGAACTTGAACTGTGCATGGTTTTCTTTCTTCATTCAATTAATTTTCCTTTCCCTGAAATAATGACACGTTCAGGACCCTTTCTGCTATTGTATAGCAGCTGTGAAATGAGAATAGGTGGTTCACTTTTTTGTATCCTTAGGCCTGAAACGTAGACGAGGGCTGGAATAATCATTACACAAGAGCGACTGTTTGCCCTGGTTGGAAAAATATAATGAATTTAAAGAAAGAGAAACAGTATGAGAAATTTTTAAAAGGCAGGAAATTGGTATAAAAAAGTGATTTCTGGGATGTTCGGAATCCCATTAAACCCACTTTCCCTTCCATATGTTTGGTAAGCTGAAAGGTATCATGGGGGCACCTTGATTCAATTTAACATGCTTAATGGAATTTCAGTTATATAACTAGGATGGCCAATTCCCACCTGCCCAGGGCCCCATGTCATTCTTTAACTGATATTACAGAGTACCCAAACTCAATGCTCCCACCTGTTTGATTCAGCCGGAAGCCCAGTTTGATATGTCAAAAACTCCCATGGGTCGCTACTGTCTTAGCTGCTTGCTAATGGGTCATAAATTCCATCTCACCCAAGAGGCCTATGGAGTCCTCACTGGGGCCACCTGGCGGTCATTCCCAAAGCCGTCAGCGTACAGACGAGCCTCTTGTCCCAAGGGCAGGAAATCACTGAGCCCGCAGTAGATGGACTCACATTGTCCTCCACTGCACCTTGACATTCTCTATGATCCCAGAGCTCTTTCTGTTATGCTCGTCTAAAAGGGTAGTAGGAAAGAGGATCCCTAAACTAGGTCTCTGGCATCAGTGAAGTGCAGGCCTATATGCGGGGGCAATAATAGGTTTGTGTGGGACTAAATCTTATATAATTTGAGTCCTTTTTAATAAAAAATCATACATTTTAGATACATAATTAGGTACAGAGGAAAATACTTATTTTGAATGAGGAAACACATCATAATACGTTGCAGAATCATTAGAGATTCAGGTCCCTTTCTTTTAAGATTTACTTCAGGCAATTTGCCAGAAATGCTTCATAGAAATCGTCCCTGAGTACAGTCTGGATAAGGAAGAGTCCCTGAAACGGAAACTCTATTAGCTTCATGATAAATTCACCCCTTCCTACTTAGATGGTGTCAGCTCTGAGTGCACTGCTGATTACCTGGGGCTTTGCCAGGACCACTTGACCCTGACAGTCTGGATGCTTTGTGCATAGCCATCACTGAGGCTGTCTCCACCTGTTCGAGCCTCAGCAGCACTCAGAGAATTGGTCTATTTAGACCACCATCTCCTCTTCCTCGCTTCCTTGCCAGGACTGATCCTACCAGTTAAGCCCAGGCTACAGTGGTTTTTTGAGATTTGAAAGAGGATACAACTTCCTTTAGTTTTAACCTAGTGAAGGTGCCCTTTGACAAAATGAGCAGATCTACTACCATGGACCACGTTAATTTTATCCAATTGTATTTTTATCTCCTATTGGTAGTAAAGGATGTACAACGAAGAGTTCTCTCAACCTCAACACCTGTCTCCTCCTGTTATGCAATTCTCCCCCTCAATGTTATTGTTTTTTGGATAGCATTACAGAAATGTATTTTGCAAATATAAACAAATATGTGTGTGTTGTTAAGCTCTTCCATTCTTTTTTAATGTACTAGAATAGTTTCATTTATTCTGTTATTCATATTACAATTTGTTAGATTTTTCTGGGTACAATGCTCATAGGAGAGTTGGACAAGAAGGAAGGTCTTTTAACATCTTTCTCTATTTCTTTCATAATGACATTCTCGTCTCATACTGGCGGGGGGTGGAACCTTGCTTTCCTTTTGTTAGCATTCACCTGGCATAACTTTCCTCTTTTGTTTTAGCATAGCATTTTGCTTTGTAATCCAAATAGTCTTTTCTCTTTTTTGTGTGTGCTACTGTGTAAGCTTAGTCTAATTACATTTATTGATATGACTGATTTTATTCTGTTTTATTATTTTAGATTTTTTATTTTTATAGCTTTAAAAATACTTTATAGGCTCACCAGGAATCCCATGATGGTATATGGGTATATCTACCTTGGTGCTGTTAGATATACTCAGCATTTTCACTCTTTGTTAAAGAGATCAGGACATTTACTCTTCTAACTTCGGTTAATTTTCCAATTACTGCAGATTATATTATTTACATTTTGACCTGACCTCATAAGCTTACTGTTTATTTCAGTCTTTGTTTTATGGTTAAATATATTCAGTAATCACCACAAACTTCTTTGCTGTGGCTTTTCTAGTCATTTCTCGGTTGGCTAAATCTCGCTTACAGTTAGAGTCCTCAAGAACAGGTGGGAGCAATTCCCTTGAATTCTTGCATTTGGTATCCCTCTTAAATATATAGGCTGAAATAGTCTTTTATTTCAGGAAAGCCTGAATAAATTACATTTTTAAATACTTGTGTTTTTTTTCTTTTATTTCAATTTATTCTATAGTTCCCTATATGGTATCTTGGGTCTCATTAGCTTATCTTCCATATCTATGAAGAGGTAATATAATACCATGAGTTGTTTTTGTTTGCTTGCTTTAGTATTTTTTTCTTTTTCTCTTTGTGAAGAAAAGAAACTAAAAAGGAAGTCTGGCCATGAGAAGCAAATAAATCTTTTCAATACTCTTGCCTTGATTTTGGTCAGACATCAGCATGTAATTTAACCAATGACCTTCTCCGGGTCTTATTTGAAGTTATACTAGGATATGCAAAGTGGGTGGTCCCAGATTACTGAGAGCATTATAGGTCTTTTTTCTGTTGGAGCTTGGAACAGAGTCTTGGTCTAGTATACTGAGTGGCTGTATGATTAGAGGGAAACCTGAAGCCCCCCCCAAATTATGTCATCCACCCAAAACACAGTGATATTTACTCTGTAGACTTTGAAATGTAATTTTTTAAAACTTTACTTATAGGCTACTCCATCTCCTTCTAAAACTTTCTGAAAAATCTGAAGATGCTTAATGTTATTTTAAGAGACAGTCTCTACAAGAATAGAATCAGATCCTATAAGAGTGTAGATGACAGACAAAAGGGCAACTCCTTGTGGCAGATACCTGGCCCAGGCAATGACAAAGAGAGTGGACCAGACTGTCCCTGAAGGGAAGGGCGTAAGAATTTCAGGTCTCAGTGCAACTGATTTATTATCCAGAGGTGTAGGTTTTACACCAAAGAAATAATCATGTTGGCAAGTAAGTCCCTAATGTTCCCGGTTCAGACCAGGTTCAGAACTACTGCAGGGGCGGCAGTCTCAGCCCTGTGCTAGATTCCCAGAATCCCTTTTCTTTGGCTCTTTGAATGTCCAGATGATTTCCTGCTATAACCAGAAAGAGCCTTGCTAGTGACAGTTTGTAACTGTCAGGCATCGGGACAGAAAAGGGGCTCCATCCAGATCCAAGGCCTGCATGATAAAAAAAAAAAAAAGAAAAGAAAAGAAAAGAAAAAGAATCTAAGGGAAGTGAGTAGCGCCTGTAAAAGGTGCCAAAACATACCTCTGATTTAATTCTTCAGCTGCTCAGTGAGTTACGTATCTGCTATTCTATAGATATCACACATATTTTCCTGTTTTCAGTGTTTCCTCTTTCCACTTTCTGTCAGAGATAGAGAAGAATGAAATATTTCTCCCTGCACATACTGCAATCAATTTTGTCAGTAAGTAAAGATCTTAAAATAAAACCATCTTGACTCTATCATAAAAGAAGGTATTTTCAATTGCTCGCTGATAGCTTGGAAGTACACATCATTCTTCATACTCATACCCCTAGTATTTTGTCATGTGTCTGGACATTTCATTGTCAATGATATTTTACTATCTATCCATCTCTGCTCTTTCAAGTGCCTGTTTTTAACATTAAGACAATAGACTTCATCCAGTTAATAAAAGAACATTCCAATATGTGCTGATTAAGAATGTATACTTGGATGTCAGACAACTTGGTTCAAATGGGCAATTTACTCTCTTGAAGCCTTGAAAATAGGGATCATGTCAGTATTCACCTCATAGGGTTGTGATGAGGATAAAATTCATTCATATATTTAAAAATATTTATTGGGCACCTCCTATGATAAGTGCTACGGTGAAAAAGGATGCAAGCTAAGGGGATAGAGAATGACAGGATGCTGCTTTAGATACAGAGGTCAGAGAAAACTGCTCCAGGAAGGTTTTATTTGAGCAGAGATCTGAATGAAGTGAGAAAACAAGTCATGCCAATACCACGGAAGAGAACTTTCCAGGCAGAGAAAAGAGCAATTACAAGGTACTGTGTTGGGAATATTATTGCCAAGTTTGAGCAGCTGGGTGAATTGTGATATCATTAATGAGATCACGACACATTTTTTTCAATGCCTGGGGCCTAGAAAGTCTTCCGTAAGTATTATCAATTCTGTTTAGTGTCTGAATCTCAGAAATAGAAATATTCCCTTTTTATTATTTTGTTTAATGTAAGAGGATCTAATTATGCTAACCATGGCACAGAGACTCTCTTGTTCTTTAAGTCAACAGGCTCACTGTTGTGAAAAGAAGTAAGCTGACAGGGTTCCTCTTTGGGGCAAAGCAAGGAGCAATGATTTCAGACTTGCCCCACCCAGATGTACCACAGGGTAATGCTGCGCCTTTCTGAGCTTGGGTTGTCCAGACTGATGGCCTCAAGAAAACAGAGCCAGAGGTAGGTAGGGGAGAGCTGTACTGCACAGAGTTCCCAGAACCAGAGGATTTCTAGAGCTTTCCAGGCTGAGAAGTCACAGTCTATACACAGAACGTACTGTGAAAGCATGCTTTCATCATCTGGAGAGGTATTTACTACATGAGGGATAGTTATTGTAGAAAATGTATTTACTTATAAATAAATAATATTTATTGTAGAAATTAATAACATTTTTGTTAATTAAGAAGGCACAGACATAAAAAAAGGAAGGGAGAAGGAAAAAGAAAAGGATGGGGGAGGAGGGAGGAAAAGGAGGAAGAAAGTATCTATTAAGCTACCAGCCAAACATAAGTACTGTTCATGTTTTATTTTTTGCATATGGATTCTATGAAAATGTGCATAGATTTTAAAAATGATATCTTTGGTAACCCACTATTTTCACTCAACATCTGATCTTTATCATCTTTTTCTGACCGTAAATACATTTGACCACACCTTTTTTTTATTGGCTGCATAGTTATCCAATAAAGTTGAGACAATTATTTACCCAATTATTGTAACCTTACGATAACCTCCCCTTAACATGTTAAACATGTTTTCTCTTCACATAAAGCGATTGTGTTTCCAATATCCATGGAAGGAAAGAACATATAATGATAACAATCTCCCACCAATTCAGTGACACCTTCAATGCATTGTAGATTAGAACAACATCTATCCAAATTTAAAATTGTAGGTAGATAGTTAGATAGATAGGATGTGAGGACTATTGAATTTACTGGCATGCTTGATAGACAAATAAGCTCTTAGACGCCTTGCAAAGGTTCAGCCATGCACCGGCCCACTTTGAGTGCAGTTGTTCGCAGATTAGGATGCACAGATGATGCAAGGCACTCGGCCTCAAAGTGTGTTCCCAGAAGCAGCAGCAGCAGTATCACCTGGTTAGTATTGCTAACTTGTTAGCAATACTGATTATCTGGCCCCAGCCCAGACCTATTGAGTCAGAAGCTCTAAGGATATGGTCCAGCGATCTGTTTTAGCAAGACCTCCTGGTGATTCTGATGCACACTCAAAGTAGAGAACCTCTGAAAGAGAGGCAACGTGACAGCTGAATGCTGTCACTACCGGTAATTAGACCTGTGACTTCCCACCAGTTACATCCTCTGAGCTTCAGTTTTCTCAGTCACAGAAAATCAAAAACAGAAGAAGTGAATAAACATTATGCTTATAGGGGCTTCCCTGGTGGCTCTGTGGTTGAGAGTCTGCCTGCCAATGCAGGGGACACGGGTTCGAGCCCTGGTCTGGGAAGATCCCACATGCCGCGGAGCAACTAAGCCCGTGAGCCACAACTACTGAGCCTGCGCGTCTGGAGCCCGTGCTCTGCGACAAGAGAGGCTGCGATAGTGAGAGGCCCACGCACCGCGATGAAGAGTGGCCCCCTCTTGCCACAACTAGAGAAATCCCTCGCACAGAAACGAAGACCCAACACAGCCATAAATAAATAAATTAATTAATAAAAAAAAACATTATGCTTATAATCATAGAATAGTTGTAAAGATTAAATGGCAATCTATAAGAAAGCAATTGGGGGTGCCAGGCATATGATATACACATTGATTCCAGGATCATTTAAGAACCTAATATGTGACAGACACTGGAAGACAGAGTGTAGAAGGAAATATTTTCTTGGCCTTCATTTAGCAAGAGAAGAAGAGCTGCTGTTTTTCTGATCAACTAAATGTCATATTTGCTTTGATAACACATAATTGGGACCCAGAGAAGGGAGAGGTTAATTCTATTCGGGAAGGACAGAGAGTCAGGGAAGTCTTCATAGAGGAGAAGACCATGTACCACAGAGAGCCCAGGGTAAGTTAAGCCTCGGAAGTGTGAAAAGTCCAGGCTTGTGGAGGGGACAAGAAGAGGTCACTATTTATACATGAATGACACATGAGTGAGACAGCAGAACTTCCTGCCACACTGATGTCTGCTATGAGAGGAAGAGTCAAGAAGAAGCCACAACTAATTAGAAGGAACAAAAATTTGAGAAAGACGAAAAGATAAAGTAAAAAGCAAGCAAGGTCATGGAGGTCTTGAATGGCCTTTATATTTCAGGTTCCAAGCAATGTCAGTTTCCCTCTTTTTTTTTTAACCTTTTTTTTATCCTGGTGAAAACTACATTTTAAAGATAGTATTGATGGAAGAAAAAAAATCACAGAAAGGCTATATCACAACTTGAAGCCCAGTGGAAAGGCAAAGTGGCCTCAGGACTTTTTTATCTTTTGTTTTCTTTCTCTCTTTCTCCTGCTGATTGCCTGAATGAAAGCAAGCCATCAGCTTTCAGGGAGAAGAAGATGGGGTAAAAGGGGAGGAAAGAAGGAAGAAGCAAGAGAAAGCGAGGAAGGAATAGGAAAAGCTCTTCGGGGATTCACCATACATAGGCTCAGGCAGCCCGCAGCAGACTTTTAGATACACTGAAGTATATCCTTTATTGCCTTTGGATTTCTTTGGATCCTTTGTGGAACATTATTTATGACTGAGTTCTTTGTACGTAGTTATTTTTAATGACTTTGTTCCCAGACTAAGCCCTTGGTACCATTGTGCCAGCACAGCCCCTGTGAAAATTGACCACTTTGTTCTGTTTATAAAGAACTATAGATTTACAAATGCCGAAAATAAAACCCACAGTGTCCATAAAGTAGGTGTTCTCAGTCCTCTGTTAGCTTATTCTACATTTAAAATGTTCTCCCGGCCACAGTCATAATCATGGTTTACTGCTTTGCCCAAAGATAGAGGCCTTAGACCATGCACTCCTCTAACTCAATTAAGGGCGGCAGCTCGAGCCCTCACTTCCCCTGCCTTCAGCTCTCCGGTGAGGACAGGAGAAATGATTATGTTTTATGTAAATATTATGAATGTGCATTCCATCTCTGTAGCTCGAGTCTGAAATTTTCCACTTTAGAAGACATTTGCCACTTTCCCTGGCTTTTCCCAAACATGAAGTCAATCTTAGAATAAAGGAAAGTTAGTTTAGACATCATAATGCTCAGTTTCAATATAATTAAACTGCCTACACATAGTCACACTCAGGGAAAGCTGGGACGTCAGCTTCTAATTTGCCAGCAAACAAACATTGTCTCCGGTTATTTTCCAGAGTCTAGGGTGGTAACTTTAGTAATTGAAGAGGGGAATAAACAAAGTTAGCATAAAATTATAGTCTGACACAACCTTAAATTCTGCATTTTAAGATCTGGGTGAGCTCATCTGTCACAAGGCCTAAAATAAACGAGTGTCCAAGGTGGAAACAATACTATAGCTAAAAGTCATCCACATAAGTGAGTCAAGCATTCAAAGTGCCTTCTGCCTGGGACAAAGTGAAATTCTGAGGGGTGACTCTGATGATGCTTTTAAGACATTAAGATGTTTAAACAACCACCACAAAACGGACTCACACAGACACACATGTTTTTATTCTGTTTGCAAAATGTTGAAAAATAATTGCGTTGATAAAATATAAAAGTTATTGGGTTGTCCACGTTCTAAGGTGAATACAGAGGGTTTACATTTTCAAAACTGCAGATGGTTGGGAAATGGAGAGAGGAAGTGAAATGAAAGATTGTCTCTCTTTATGAACTGTAGCAGATCAAGGGACAAGACCAAGGAATAGATATCAAGGAGTTTAAGAGCTTGCATTCTGTACCAATTTACATTCCTACCAATAGCGCAGAAGGGTTCCCTTTTCTCCACACCCTCTCCAGCGTTAGTGGGAAGCTGCTGTATAGCACAGGGAGCTCAGCTCGGTGCTCTGTGATGACCTAGATGAATGGGATGGTGGGCAGGTGGGGAGGTCCAAGGGGGAGGGGATGTATGTATACATTGTAGCTGATGTACTTCATTGTACAGAAGAAACTAACACAACATTGTAAAGCAATTTTACTCCAATAAAAAAAAAAAGCTTGCATTCTTCCCTATCTCAATAAACGAAAACTCTTATTTTTCCAATTGCTCAGACCAAAATGTTGGAGTCTTCTTTGACTCTTCTCTTTCTCTCCTATCCTGTATCTAATCAAGCTGCAAATTCCATCAGCAAGGACATCAATCAGCCCGTTCCTAGTGACGGTCATTGTTTGCCAGTTTTGTTATCACCATAGATTTTTAACTGGTCTCCTATTCCCACCACTGCCCCTTTTTTCAACCCAGCAGCTGAATGATACTGTTAAAATTTAAGCCAGACCATATCAATGAGTATCCATCTCTCTGAGTAAAACCCAATTGTTTACAGTATCCTAAATGTCTCTACTAGATAAGGCCTTCTCTCCCCCTGTGATAGCTTCTCTGACCACCATGCCCACCTCCTCGTGCTCAGTTCATTCCAACAACATGAGCCTCCTGGTGGTAACTCAAGCCTGCTGTGTTCCTGCCTCAGGACATTTGCATTTGTTATTCCTTCTGCCTGAAATGCTCTTCCCTTACATATCCAAAAAGTTTTCTCCCTCTCCCTATTACGGGTCTTTGGTTAAAAATAATTACTTTCATCAGTAAAGCTTTTCCCAACCACCTTATTTAAAACTGCAGGTTTCTTCCTTCACTCTCCGGATTCCCTGAGCCCTTCCATTCTTTCGTTTTTACTATAGCGGTAATTATCTCCTACAAATTACAAATTTTATTTATTTGTTTATTATCTGTTTCTTCCACCAGGGATGTTTATTTGTTTGTTGTATATGGCTGTTTCCAGAGTGACTATAATAGTGGCACAGGTAGGTAGGTCCTCAATAAATTTTTGTGAAGATGATAAAAAGAACATCTTCAAATAATGCCAATTGTACTGCTTATAAGACCAGTCCTGCTCTGGTTCACTAGGGATATTTGCAAAACACATAGCAGGAACCTCAGGACTCATAAATGAAGAGAGGGAAGGAGAAATTTTGAGGAAACTGCGACCATCCAAAGAACTTTGGTGCCCTCACTTCATTGGCTCTGTGGCCCCATGGAACAGCCGGCCGATTCATCCGGCTCCTAGGCCCAACAGATGTCATTCTAGAATATTTGGAAGCAAATACTTAGGAAGGAGGAAACAATTTTAAAGACTCATTCATGAGAAATTAGTCAACAGCATTTCCTAAATTCATTAAGGATTCAACAACACTGTCCTTATTTCCAAATCACAGCAGTATTCTAAGTAATGGAAAAACATGTCTGGCGTTAAAAAATATTAGTACTACAAATTTCTTTCATACTTCCAATTTTGAGTTAAAATAACAGGTTTACTTGCCTCCAGAATAACTTTTGTAAACCCACTCTGGCTTTATTTAGGCCCTGGATTAATGAGGCCATTGTAATTTCTCACACATGGACGATAGGGTTAGAATTACCACAGTGTGACCAAAGAAATGGCTTGGGCCAAAAAGATCAAATAAAAATTTCTCATGCCATTTTGAACTGAGGAAACTCACTGCACTGAAGACCTTCAACTGTGGTTATGTGTTATCTTAAACTGATCCCAATGGATCTATAACAATACACGATGGTGTCCACCATTCGTTTTTTTTGTTGTTGTTGTTGCTTTTCTTTTTTTTTTTTGCAGTACGCGGGCCTCTCACTGTTCTGGCCTCTCCCGTTGCGGAGCACAGGCTCCGGACGCGCAGGCTCAGCGGCCATGGCTCACGGGCCCAGCCGCTCCGCGGCATGTGGGATCTTCCCGGACCGGGGCACGAACCCGCGTCCCCTGCATCGGCAGGCGGACTCTCAGCCACTGCGCCACCAGGGAAGCGCCACCAGGGAACCCTCACCATTCGTTTTTAACAGTCATGGATGATCTCGGTCCTCAGGCTTCCTTCCCTGGAGTGTGTGTGTGAATAATGAGTTATAAGTGAAAAAGAAAACTTCTAGGTAATAAATAGCTTCAGTGGACGATAACATGAATGAATCTACCCAAGACTACCTCTCAGAGGCTGAAATGAGTCACTTCACATTTAAACATATTGCAACAAATTCAGATGCACAGAGGATTCATTTTCTTCTATAACTATGTTGTCAGGTCTCATGTCTCACTGGAGAAGCTGAATCACAAAAATTACAAAGCACCTCATGGCTAGAGTTCTAAAGAGACAAACAAAATTGCCCGTTCTATTATCTTCAGAGAGAAAATATCTTACTGCACTGAACCATGCAGATGGTGGAAAAGGATACCTTAGGGAATTCAAACCATTAATGTAGGAGCATCTCAGAAACCAGACTAAATCCCTGTAATGCCAAAAGTTCCCAAGAGTTGTAAAACTCCACATGATGTGAAATTTTTTAACTCTTCTTGAGAAATCTGATGTCATATAGTGATAGTCTCAGTGGTCTTTTTTGTTAAAAATGAACCAATGACTGAAAGTCAAATTTTTTTTTAAGTAGAAGGATTTTTTTACATCCCCTGTCCATCTTTATGGCCAACAAAAAAACATACATTATAAGGAGTGAAGGTGCCAATTACTTTATATTGTTTCTCTTCACAAGAATTCTTTTTGGTTTTGTCTGTGTAGCATGAGCATTGGTCCACTCCCATTTTCCTCAGCTGCTTACATTGCCATGTGCATATTATATCCCATTTTTAAAAACTAAACTTGCTACTGCTTTTCATTTTATCCCCTCTGAGCTTCATCAGCTTTTCTGGGTACCATGCAGTGGAGTTCAAAGGTCAGCTTAAAAAAAATCTCGGTTAAGAACATCTGAAGAGCTTTACAAGGCTGTGTAAATAAACAGGAACAAACTCACTCTACCTATATCAAAAGGGTTAAGAACTCCTGAACAGTACTTCAAGGTCAGTGGTTTGTTTTCATCCCTTTCCAGCACTTTGAGTCGCTGGCAGCCCTCTGTCCTTTGGGGAGTACCGGGAAGGCAGAGTGCACAAGACTTCACAGTTTCAGCCAGAATTTCCATAATCACATCAACAGATGGAATAATCATCACCACCAGAGTCACTGCACAATCTTTCTGATCCAAGGAAACATCCTCCTGCTTCATTTCAAAATCATTTCTACTGTCAATTTAGACATACGGTATTCTTATTTTCTGAAAATGTTACCAAGTTAACGTGATTCTAAAATAACTGAATAATGCAAGCCCTCTGCATTTGAATACAATGCTTTGGAGGGAGTCATGCAGAGAGGTTGAGCAAAGGCAGGGCCTTTGTGAGTGCTACCTGGAACCCTGTTATTTTCTTGGCCACTGGAAGTGGTGACTGCAAGGCCTGTCACTCTCAACACTATCTCTTGGCCACCTGGGCTCTATCTCTACAGCTGCAGGTCCAATCATGACTGTGCTTGACGGTGTCCTCCCCCAGTCTCTAGGTAGTAGGCTCTGTGTGTTCTTAATTATCCCAGGGGGAAAAGCCAAGTTATATGGACTATATTGTTGAGCATATCGTATCAATATAATTAGAATCGTACTTTCTAGAATCTGGTTTGTTAAAGTACTTAATTTTGATTGCTAGACAACAGTTCTGAATCTGCCCAAGAAGTGTCACGTGAAGAGCATGACGAATTTAAGTTAACCATAAAAAAACTGAAAAGCATCTCTATTGTGTACATTTTAAAATTATTTGAGATTTAAGCCTTTATTGATACCATGCATTGCCTGAGGATATCTGGAAATAGATATTGATTTCTCAAATTAATTTTTCTATTTATTCATCTATGAGAGAATCTTTATCAATATAATGTCCAGGTCACATCCATGGACTATTTGAATAATCATGAAAGTATAATATAAACATGAATCTCTCTTCTACACTTAATTCATAAAAGGTGTCACAGTAATTACTACGTATGTTTGTGTTACATAATCTACTAAAGAGATAATGAAAACAGGGAAGAAATAATCTATTACTTTGGCAGAAAAATTTATTGAGACCTATATGTCTAGCACTATTCCAGACTTTAAGAAGAATACAAAGAACCTTTCTTTCTCTCTGTACATCCTATCCCTTGGAGTTTATATCATTTTACATAGCATCAGCTATAGTCTAACTGGAAGCCTCTAAAATCTATATTTTCAATAGCAACCTCTCTTCCAAACTTCAAACCAACATTAATTATACCTGCTGAAACGTGTTTTTTATGAGGAAGGGGAGGATTAAAGCTGCTAAGTAAAATGCATGATGCCCAGCTAAATCTGTCTCAAACTTATGGGACAAACTCATACTAAAAAAATGTTCATTGTTTATCTGAAGTTCAAAGTGAGCTAGGCTTCCTGAATTTTAATTTGCTAATTCTGGCAACCCTGGGGTGGAGGTTGGGATGAGTTTTTATTCTTTCATGTTTTGATCTCTGCATTTTCCCTCCTCCTAACAGTAATCAAGCCCTAAGCATTTCCTTGTCTCAAGGATTTTTGCAGGATATAATGTCCAAGCTGAAACTCAATGAAAAGATTATGTGTGTTGTTTAAAGAGAAGAGGAGAAAGACAGAAGATGGAGAAGGTAGGAGAGTGACTTGAGGGAGAGATGTCCCTTAGATGGCAGAGATCAGAGATTGGCAGGTCTCGCATTCATCAGGGGGCAGCACATTGTTTGCAAGTGCTTGCCTTACAAGGATTATAAGGCAAGATGCTGAAGAAGATGATGTGGAAGAATGGTGTGTCTAGGGAGGTCGAACACATGATACCAAGGTTCCTGGCCCCTCTATTTGTTCACATGCGTCAGCAGTGAGTGGCCCGGAAGCGGTGGACACATCAGAACTGAAGGTTCTGTGTGCACTGCAAGGATGCGTGGTTTGTTGAAAACAAGTGTCAGCTGCTGACCACAGGGTTTTTCCTGATGCTTTGGCATCAAATAATATCACAGAACCTTCACACCAGGGGACTGTGATTAAATTTCCTCCTGTGCACAGAACTACGGTCACTATGAGTCTAAGGCAATTTGATTTAAAGGGAAAAATCAAAATGAGGTACCCCACACTACATTTATGGAATCACATTCAGACATTTTTGTGGCAGACACTGATGGCTACTCACCCCAAACCATTTATTTTCCAAATTTATTCTTGTTGGCATATTGTCTTTTGCTATAAGAGCTGAACATACTGGAAATTGCCATCCCAGCTCCCTTATAAGCTATGGATATGTGGCCCAATTCAGGTCTCTGGGACCCGGAGAGTTTCTTCTCTGATAAAAACAAAAGAAAGAAGTCATGCAAAAACCAAAAATAAAAGCAAAACCTATCATAAGGGAAAGGAAATATGCTCGCGGGTATGATGATGTCATTGAGTCATTTATTAGTCAACTCTGTAATGACCCTGCTTCAGAACTTTTTTGGTTTATGAGATGATAACGTTTTTAGACATGTTTAGTTGGTTTTTCCATTATTTGCGTCTAAAAGAACCACCAAATGATACATCACTACTGCTACAGATTGGGTTTTCTAGAAGAAGATGCTGAGATGAGGTTTAGGTGCAAGATGTTTATTAGGGACCCAAAAGCATACAAAGGAAAAGTTAAGAAGCAGGAAACTTCTAAGAGGCAGAGGAAGAAGTCAAACTACCAAGGAGCTCTGAAGAAAGTGTTGCCCGTCAGAACATCGTGCCCAGGTCACAAAGGCCAGAGCTGTACACTGCTGCCTCACTCAGGCAGTGGATGCAAGCTGCTCTGGGAGGGATGTAACCTCAGGCAAAGGAGTTCTCTGAAGCTAAGGCAGATTTGATGGGGAAGACAGCTGGACGCTGACTTCTGACCAGGTGCTGCCCTGTTGCTAACTAGCAAGCCTTTCCTTGAAGGGTGATCTGACACGTCAAATTCAATGTGATCAAAATTAAAAGATAACCATCTTTGATGTCAATAAGCTAGGGCTGACACCTCAAGTTGTTTGTTTGTTTTTTTTTTGCTGTACACGGTCCTCTCACTGTTGTGGCCTCTACCATTGCGGCTCTGGACGCGCAGGCTCAGCAGCCATGGCTCACGGGCCCAGCTGCTCCGCGGCACGTGGGATCTTCCCGGACCAGGGCACGAACCCGTGTCCCCTGCATCGGCAGGCAGACTCTCAATCACTGCGCCACCAGGGAAGCCCTCAAGTCGTTTTTGACATATCTTTCCTCCCCTCCTCCACCCAGCCAATGCATAAGCCTATAAGTAGTGTCTTACTTTGGGTCTGCTTTTTTTCTTCCATTCTCATTAATGTTAGTGAAATTCAAGCCTCATTGTCCCTCAGCTAAGGCTAAAGTCACTTGTTCTCCAAGCCTTTACATTTCTTCTCCTAAATACTACTACCAACTTGCTTTTCCTTTTCCTAAAGCCAAGTTCTGATCTCATGTTGCCCCTCATAAAAACCTTTGATAGCTCTCCTTTAACGATCTATTAAATTTTGAAAATTTCTTGTTTTTCATTCCAGTCTCTTCAGGGTCCTGCTTTTAACTTATCATTTAAGAAGAACCATGAGTTGATTAGTGATTCCAGCGTGATGCATTCTGTTTTCTACCTCTCTGCCTTTCTTTTAGCTATGCCATTTTGGAAATCTCTCTGGTTTTTTTGTGTTTTTTTTTTTAAGCCTCATTTATGCCTTCTGAAATTTTATCGGAGGGAAACCGGATCCATCAGACCCAGTGGGCAGTATGCCACACCAAGACTTACTGGCTGAATGCCAGTCCTAATTTTGGTATATGACATATGCTGCCTTTTATTATGTTTGCAGGGCTGACTTACCCAATAAGCAGAATAAGTATTTGCTTGAGGCACCAGAAAATCTGGACACACCATATTCAGTTTGCACGTTACCATGATCTATACATTTGATCTGCATTTAGACCAGAAGCATCCTAGCACCAGCATATGCTATCCCTCTACCACCATAAATCTGGAGCTCAGCTTAGCAACTTCTTTCTGACATAGGTCTCAAATATATACCATGTGCTTCTCACTTTAAGTCTAGGGTTTTCCTGTTATAGGCTTGAGATGCTGTGGAAACTACTCAGTGCCCGCGTACAAATCCCATGGGTCAGACTTGAAGCAATGGGAGGAGACAGGCAAAGTCGTAGACTCAGCGTGGACCTGACAAATTGTACTTCCCTCACCAAGGCTGATCTAAGTCCTGCTCCTGTTGAATGCTCAAACCGTGGGCAGCATAAACCAACATTAAGGCCTCAACATGGCTTCATTCCTCAGAGAGACTGGCTAGCCACTTGGTGGCAGGGCAATTTTCTCCAACTCTTTCCAATTTAGGGAGGGCAGCCATGTATTCCTACTGAATATGGACTTGCAGTCCCTGTCTGCAGTGTCTCTTCCCACACCATCATCCAAGTGCTGACAGAATGTCTAATCTGTGAAAATAGTATCCTACACAACATCTTTGACCACTGTACTGATTCTAAAGTGAAGGACATGCCACCACAGGCTCCTGACTATAGAATTCACCTACTTATCATAAACGCCATAATCCAGGAATAGCCAGCCTCATGAATGGTGCAAAGGCCTATTGAAAGCTCAGCTGAGGTGCCAAGTTGAGGACAGCACTCTGGGGTTGGGGTGTTGTTCTCTGGGTTGCACAATCATGTGTACTCAAGGGAGGAATACAGGGGAACACAATATAGGTTACACTGAACTAGAGTTTGCAGGTATCATCTGGCCTCTTTTTAGGCAAAGAAAGGCGTTACTGTACCAGTGCGGGTAATTAAGCCTGGGTTGATGGTTACACAACGAAGACAGGGAGGAATATCTTGAATCCAGGGACTAACTATGGTGTCTCTTGGCACTCCTATGTCAAATGAAAACTGTAAATGGGGAATTGTAACAACCACAGCCTGACAAGGGCAAGGCAACTATGGGCTCAGACCTCTTGGGGATGGAGATCTGGGTCATCCTATCAGGTTGGCAGTCCGGGCTAGCAAGAGTGTTAGCTGAGAGTGAGGGAAATCTAAAATGGGAGATAGTGAAGGTAGGCGAGGAATATCACTTACAGGTTAGGAATCAGCTGTAGCGGTGGGTTCTGGAGCCTGCCTTGCTAATCCTTTTTAAGGTTTTTAGAAAGTTAAAATGTTTGGCCCCCTTGATTAATTAGACTTGCACTTGCTATCCTAGGAAGAAATGAGAGCATCTTTATCTTAGGAGAGACATGGACGTCATTAGAAGAAATGAATGGATCTGAAAAGGAGTCCTTGTTTATGTGACACCCCAGATTCATGGGTTTTAACAAGTGTGTAATGACATATATCCAACATTGTCACATCGTATAGAATAGTTTCGCTGCCCTAAATATCCTCTGTGTCCTGCCTATTCCTCTCCCCCTTCTCCCTAAACCCTGGCAACAACCAATCTTTTTACTGTTTTCATAGTTTTGCCTTGTCCAGAATGTCATACTGTATGTAGCCTTTTCAGACTGGTTTCTTTCACATCATAACGTTTAAGTTTTCTTCATGGCTTTGTAGCTTATTTCTTTCTTTTAAATTTTTTTTCACATTTAAATATTTATTTTAACATCTAGCTATAAAAATTCATGCCTAAGATGTTAAATTATTTTATCTTTAAATGTTTTTAAATTTTTTCTCTCATTTTATTACAATGAAGTTTAACAGTACAGAAAATTCACACGACCTTGGTGCGTCTATTTGATCTGTAAATGTGGGAAGCACCTTAGTACTGTGCTGTTATAGTAATGTCATATCCGTCAATACCTTACACCAGCGGTTCTCGAATCAACATCACCTCCAGAACTTATTAACACAGATTATTGGCCTCACACCCCCAGAGTTCCTGACTCATGGGTCTGTGGTGGGGTCCTAGAATTTGTATTCTTAGCAAGATCCCAGGAGATACTTTTGCTGCTGGTCCAAAGACCACACTTTGAGAACCACTGCCTCACACTAAAACCTGTTTCTAAAGTGTTATCACCTGGATATATAATTGAATCTTCAGCATCTCTCTTACCCTTTTTATTCAACAGGATATACGTTTCCTCACCCAGTCTACTGAGTGGGATTTTCCTTCTTGGACCAGGCTGAGATTTACATACATACTGACTGTGGATAATTCCAAGCCTGGAACCTGAGATTGGATGCACCTCGCAGTATGGCTCTCTCCCAGTTCTTTCCCCAGTTGGACTGGGTCCTGTTTACAGTTTGGCTTTGTACTACATCATGAAATTTCCCAGGGGTTTGCTGTAGTCATCTATGGTTTTTGTTGTTGTTGTTTTGTTTTGTTTTGATGCCAGCCTTTGCGAAAGACTCTTGATCTGAATGACTTATGTTCATGGTCCTCCTGGAATAAAAGCCAATTTTACAACTTCTTGTTCTGAGCTGGGCCTAGTCAGGTGCAAGAGAATCTGAAGGCTTTAGTGACATTGACTTACAAAACACATCTTCTTTCCGACATCCTCTAAATTCATACGATTCTTGCACAACAAAGTAAACAAAATAGACTTTAGGGGAAAATTGACCATGTATTCATAAAGAAAAGTATTCGGGGGCCACCTTTGTAGCTTAATTCTTTTTAGCACTGAGTAATACTCCATGGTCTGGATATGCCAAGGTGTATTTATCCACTTGCCTATTGGAAGACATCTCGGTTGCCTCCAGGTTTCGGCAGTTATGAATAAAGCTGCTATAAACATCTATGTGCAGGTTTTTGTGTGGACATAAATTTTTAATTCATTTGGGTACATACTAAAGAGTGTGATTGCTTAGTTGTATGGTAAGATTATGTTGAATTTTGTAAGAAATACCCAAACTGTCTTCCAAAAGGGCTGTACCATTTCTTGCAATCCCACCAGAAATGAATCAGAGTTTCTGTTTCTCCGCATCTTTGCCAGCATTTGGTTTTGCTCGTGTTTTGGATTTTGATCTTTCTAATAGGTATGTAGTACTGCCATTGTTTTAATTTGCAATTCCCTGATGACATATGATGTGAAACACCTTTTCATATACTCACTTGACAGTTCCATATCTTCTTTGGTGATATATCTGTTCAGGTATTCTGCCCATTTTTTAATTCAGTTGCTCATTTTTCTTATTATTGAGTTTTAAGAGTTCATTGTAAACTGTGGATAACAGTCCTTTATCAGATGTCTTTTGAAAATATTTTCTCTCAGTCTGTGGCTTGTCTTCTTATTCTCTTGACATTTTAACCATTTTTAAGTGTACAGTTCAGTTGCATAAATACATACACATTATCATGCAACCTTCACCACTGTTTACCTCAGAACTTTTTCAATTCTACACTCATTTAACAGTAATTCCCCGTTCCCCATGCCCCTAGCCCCCGACAGCCACTATTCTACTTTCTGCTTCCCTAAGTTTGGCTGCTCTAGGCACGTTGTGTAAGTGGAAAATGACAGTACTTTTCCTTTGACGACTGGCTTATTTCACTTAGCCTAATGTCTTCAAGGTGCATCTGTGTTGTAGCGTGTGTCAGATATTTCTTCCTTTTTAAGGCTGAATAATATTCTGTTGTATATATGTACCACATTTTGTTTGTCCACTTATCCATCCATGCATATTTGGATTGCTTCCAACTTTTAGCTGTTGTGAATAACACTACTATGAACATAAAAGTACAAATGTCTGTTTGTGTCTCAGTTCAATTTACTTTGTAAAATAATTTTTGATAAGTGACAAGTAGGTTATACCTTAACTTTTTTCCTCCTCTCAAGTTAAACTCACATTGTAACCATTGAAATATACAGGTTTTATTTTCATTTCACCATACTTGCCAATGTTCATCCTTACCATGGTATCATTATGAAAAATTTAAATGCTGACAATAATAATGTAATATCATTATATGTTGTTAAGTTGCTACATTTTCTTTCACTTTTAAACTACTTCACTTTTCTCCTACAGCAATTCTGCTTTGAGTTTTCTATTTTTATTTTATGTACAATTTTTTCTCTGATTCTCTTGCTTAGAAAAACAATTAATCATTGGTTAAGTGATTAAGAACATATACTGTGATTAGAATTT
Organism: Orcinus orca; assembly: GCF_937001465.1. Lineage (NCBI taxonomy): Eukaryota > Metazoa > Chordata > Mammalia > Artiodactyla > Delphinidae > Orcinus > Orcinus orca. The sequence goes on from NC_064562.1 coordinate 20,128,879, forward strand.
CTAAAACATTCTTGCAATATCGTAAAGAGTATCCTATGAAAGTGACAAAAGATCAGAGAGAGGATAGTCAGGTCTGAGAGACCAGTCTGCTCTCAAAGGGAAGCACAGGTAATCAGTTGGGTTATGGAGAGTCAGAAAGTCATTTTCAGGGAATGCTGGATTCAGGCAAAGCTCTAAAGAGTTAAACAGAACAAGATATCAGGAAGGTGTTCAGCAGAATGTCATCCACACAAAAGGACATTTGGGCAGGTCTGATAGCATATGGCTCAGGGAAAATGCTTTGGTCTCTTCAAAGACTGGAGAATAAGACAAGAAACTAGTCCCATAGAATGGGATATTGGAAAGGAACCAATCAAGAAATTGAGAATGAATGACAAGAAAGTGATGATTTATTGTCTGTTTCCACTGTTACACCATAAGTAAGTCACAGGAGGGCAGGGAACAAAGTGTGAGCAAGACAATAGCAAAGCTAATGAAACTTGAGCCCCTTTTACTTCCCTTTTCTTAAAACTGTATTGCTTGAAGATTATAGAAATGTGTATATCTCCAGGGGGCCTTAAAGTGACTTTGCAGCGAATGTTAAAGGACTAAAGGGACAAACAGTCAAGTATGTATGTTCCATTCCATGTTGTTTGTTCAATCTTTTTTTTTTTTTTTGCGGTACGCGGGCCTCTCACTGTTGTGGCCTCTCCCGCTGCGGAGCACAGGCTCCGGACGCGCAAGCCCAGCGGCCATGGCTCATGGGCCCAGCCGTTCCGCGGCATGTGGGATCTTCCCGGACCGGGGCACGAACCCGTGTCCCCTGCATCGGCAGGCAGACTCTCAACCACTGCGCCACCAGGGAAGCCCCTGTTCAATCATTTTATGAAGCTGTAGAATCCTAGGCTGAGATAGAATTTTTCATGTCCCCTCTCTTTGATTTTGGTTCTCTGTGTAATTGAAAAAAATCTTAACTTCTTATATGTGACAAGAACACGCCCCCACTACTTTATATATGCATTAAGAAAGCGTTAAGATTTAAATAATAGCTGTGGTGACAATATTCATAAATATCTATATATTTATTTTCTCTATATATTTATCTATATAAAAAAGAGAAGACTTATGTAATTTATTATTTACCTCATCTATTTTAAAGGATATGGACAGGTAGGATATTTAGAATTAGGAATTTTGGAGCAAAAAGTGAGAGAAAAGAACAGATGCAAGAAATGGGAATGGATTGATAACATAATATAGGGATCATTTAGATTTTTACAAACTACTTCAAGTCATAAAAACAAGATTCTCTAAGGCATAATATCCAGTATTGCATTTAAATGAGAGAAAAACACAAGATTCAACACAGAAAATTCTCAGTTGTCCGTGGGACATGAGTGGGAAACCCTTGGAATACAAAGGATAGACTTAAAACTAAGAGATTAGAAATGGAAATCTATGTTAACAAAAGAAGACAATTTAGGTAGTTTAAAAACAACAGCAACCTTTGAGAGTTTGAATTTAGAATTGTGGCTTTATAAGGAATTCATTAGACACCGTGGCAAAATTGTGTTATTGAAGAACTACTTGGAAAACTTGTTATGTTTTGCTTCAATATTTTTAAAAGTTAGTCTTGTATTGGCCTGAGAAAAATGGGACTCACTTCAATAAGAATGAGCACTCTGCCAGAGATCATGAAGTAAAATTACTTCAGAATGGTAGAAGGCAATAAAGAAACCAGCTGAAGATAAATGGAGAGAAAACATCATAGATATTTGAACAATCTTAGAAGCTGTCTGGAAAAGCTGCTCTTACCAGCGAAAGACTATATTTTAAGCATTCTGCATACTCATATTGCAACTTTTTCTATCTCCTGTAAAGATGATGTAAGAGAATTAAAGATGCTAAAAGTGATTCTAAAAAAGCCAATTAGCACCTTTACTTTTCTGCTTATATTAGAAATGATTAAAAGGAAATAAAATGTTAAATTGAGAACTGTTTCAAGGCCTTTGATACCAAGTTAACAGAAAAGCCAAGGTGAAACTTGAGGCATTTTAATGTCCTAGATAAAATCTTGACCTTAAGGAAAATTTCATGTTGGCTTCATGCTATTCTGGTTGAGATCATAATTAAATTAAAGAGACTGAACACCGATGAAAATTGACATGAAAGGTAATCTGTTTTACCTACACCATATTTCTTAAAACCTCCACTCAATTTCTGTTTCAACATGAAATATAATGTTGCAGTTAACAAAGATTTTAATGTATTTATGCTAGTTAAATTGGGAAGAAAAGAGCTGGTTATTAATGTAATTAACCTCATTCATAGGAAATCCTAGCTATTTAGACCACAAGATCAACTCTTATAAACCAGGCCATGCCCCTTAACTACATGGAGGTTAATTAAAATGCACTAAAACTAAAACCTTAGTTTGCTACAATTTCAGGTACGTGTCTGGAAAGCACAGAATGGCGATAGCCTCTGGAAGAGCAATGCTGAATTATCAAATATACACAGTATGAGAGCCTGTGGGATACAAAAAACTTCTCAGTGATTTGTTGGCAACTCTGCAAAGATGCTGTGGACCAGGAATTGTTCAGCTCTGACTCTTACTAACTAAGTGTGAGAAACTGGGCAAGTTATTTAATCTTTTAGTCCTCCATTTCCTAATCAATAAAATGGGCATAACCACACCCGCTCCCACAATTTTGTTAGGACTGGATGCAATCCCCTTGTAAATACTGAGGCCGTCCAAGTACACAAAGTGTTCAGTAAATGGCAGCTGTTTTCTTTTACCACCAAGAATCTCACCACGTATCTACACAAAAGCTTTTTAACAATAATGACACTAATATTTAGTTAGACAGAAGCCACTATTTCAGAAGGAATCTGGTATCTGTTACCTGAATGGATTCCCAGATTCAACTTGTTCTTCAAAAAGGAAAAGCTATCAAGTCAAAGCAGGTCTCAGCACAAGCAGGATTCCACTGCAGCATTTCTACCCCATGAATGGAAGCTAGTCTTCTCTCCAGAAACAAAGCTGCTCTGGGACAGTCCATCTCCTTCAAGACCGTTAAAGACATAATTCTCATGTTTAATTTGCTCGGTAGACACGCCCATAAGAAGACTGAATTTTTATTGGCTCAAAGGCTTTTCATACACTGTGAGACAAGTTTTATGGTATTAAAACTAAAATGTGCAAAAGCAACACTTGCTTACAAATACTCTTTAGTTATTTATGCTTCCTTGTCAACTTCGGAGTAATTTATGTGTAACTCTTGATATGTGCTCTCTTTTCCTCATTACACGAAGGGACATGGCCCCCCAATCAACTTTAATGCATTTTGTTTCCTCTGCCTAACCCAATTTCTGCCTCTTCCCCAATTTTTCCATCGTGCCTTCTGCTACCGAAAGCTCGGCCTCTCTGTACACGGGTGCCGAATCAAATCTTGGAGACAGCTTTGGGTGAAGTAGAAAAGGATACTGTAGATAATCTTATTGAGGACTGTACAAACGTGAAGGTGTGGTATCAAAATTCAGGTTTAAACTGTTTGAAGCATTATAAACATTCATTTCACAACTAGATTGTACAAGGATATTGGCTGTGATGAGACTCACTGCGTTATTTTTTTCAGTAGTGAAATTTATTAAATCCCTATTCCAATCAACGGGCACATGCTGAAAGAGCATTGTCATTGGTGTTAATGGGAGAATGTGTTCCTTCATTGTATTTGGGCCTTTTGTATGGCACTCTTGATATTAAATTAAATGTGCCTTGAAAATAAAAAGAGGAAGAAAAGAAAAGGATAGCTTGATTACTTTGCCAGGTAAAGGGGAGCTCCTGCCTGAAAAACTATGTGTCCCAACCCAGGAGGATTTGATGAGGGTTTATAACAATGGTTCAAAGGTGGGATCTCTGACAAGATGAGGGTGTGAGTAGGGCCTGTACTCCCTTAATCTCAAGTGGTGGTCTCCTAATCTTGATGGGCTTCTCTGGTCCCTTTAATCTCGCCTCAGGTGGTTTCAGGGCTGCTCCTCCCTTGATTAGCAACTGTTCGAATCTGCCCTTTGGAACACAGGGAAGGTCACAGAGGCTGGAGTCTTGCTTACAAGAAACGGGGGTGGGGGGCACGGGCTGGGAGACACCAAATGGCCTCTGTGCCTGGGAGCCTCACAGGGCTCCACTCAGTTTCAGTTCCATGACAAATTCTTTTATATATGTATCCTTTTCATAATTTATTCTCTGCAGTGCTGCCTATATATAATTATGCTAAATTCTACTAAAAATTAATTTTGAAGGCTATCAGTTGGCTGTAGCAATCGCTACCCCATCTTCATTATTTCTACACAGATACTTGGTAGCTCTGTCTCCACTTTCATTGAATATGTTGGAATTTGGCCAATAGCTCTGCGTTTCAGCCTGAACCCTATAGTCGTCCTTGGTGCTTTCTATGTCCTTTTTCATCCTTATGGCTTGACATTCACAATTTGGCCATAAGTACAGGTTTCATTTTCTTAGCAGCAATTCTGCCATTTGATCAGTTGTGTTTAGATCATGACTTTCTCTGCTTTTCCAAGCATATGACCACTCTATAGCTTCTGTCTTTTATCTTACATAGAACATAGTATCTCAGTCAGAATGTCAACCCCCTGATAACAATAACACAATTGCCTCAACTTTGATCAGAGAACACTACTGGTTTATCAAATTATGGCAGCGGTGAGCATGGTCAGTCATGCAGTGCAGAAGGGAGGAAGAAAGACAACTCAGATACTATCTGCTACAGCGCCACTTCTCTGCTTACAATCTTTTCTATTTTCCTGTCTGTGACCTTCAGGAAAAATCTAAATTTCTCAGTGTGAAATCCAAGACCCTTTGTGATCTGACCACTGCTTCTCCCTACAGCCGTGTCACTTTCTGCTCTGCCCACCCTTTATTCTTCTCTTCATCATCCTAATCCCTTTTTGGACTTCTGAACACACTGGGATTTCTCTTGCTTTGTGGTCTTTCCCTTATTGATCCCTGCTTGGAAGGTTCTTTTTCTCTCCCTTCTTTGCATTGCACACCCCTCCCCTTCCTTCCAATCATAATGCAGGTGGGGTCTTTTGAAAGCCTTTAATAAATGCCTCTTCCCGTACCTCTTCTCTGGCAGAAGCAACCTGCCCCTGGTACTCTCAGCACTTTATGCAACTTTATAGCATATCTGCTCTCACACAATATTATAGCTTCTGATCTCTTGTCTTTCTCCTGTACTGTATCTTGTTCTCCACTCGAGGGTAAGCTCTTTGAGGGCGGGGTACTTGTTTCTTTCAATTCTCTCTGTAACATCTAGTATCTAGCCAAGTGCCTGGTATTTAGTATATACTCAGTAAATGTTTGTTGAAACGAAGGGAGTGGAATGACTCATGACAGGCACATCATCATCAATTAATGGAAATTGCTACTATCTGGTATAATTTTATGTGAACTGGAATTAGGAAACTATAATATAAGCATAACAGACATTTATGTAAATGTGGTCCTTGTTAAACTGCTCACATAAGCATAAATAAAATCAACTGATTTATTTCCTAGCCAAAGTCTACTCTGAATTGTCCTTTGAGATTCATGACTTAAAAAGCCCAACAGCATTGCTCAGGGAGGAAGGGCCAACAAATCAACCACCTTCCCACTTAGACATTTGCTGTCTTTGAAAATGTAATGATGCCTTTTAGATACCAAAACATAGTTAATGCACAGTTGTTTTTGTGGCTTATCATCAAAATTGAATGTTTTAAAGAATATATTCTATGATCACTAAGATCTAAGTATAAAGATCTAAGTATAAAGTCATTTCAAATATTGTAAGTAAAAAAATAAATACACATGAGCTTTGCCCAATAACTTCTCAGAGAATAAAACCAGTAGTTCCAATATCATGTGTTAAATAAACTTTTAAAAGATTAAGATTGACAGATAAAGATATATAACAGTCTTTTTTAAACCTACCTATGCAGCAGAATTGCCTCTTAGACTTTTGAAAAAAAAAAAAAAAAAGTGTTTTGCAGCGATACCTTTCTCAACTCACTGAATCATCATCCTGTTTACCACCAACCTAAATCCCTGACCTTCTATCGGGAACCTGGCATGTCTTTCTCTTCCAAGTTATCCCAGTGGCATGATATTTCAAACACTGGTTGTTCCTATTTTGGAATACAGTTCATGCTCTATCTCTATGGCTGGCCGTGTTATACTCAGTACTGTCTAGACTGCAGCTAGTCTCACCATGGTCCTTTGAGGACCCTCACAACCATCAGTAAATACCCAAGTCTTGGCTCACTAACATTCAGCCTATATCAACATCACTCAGACGGCAACTGATTACAGCTTTTGATCATTTTGTTTCGAACGGACTTCTCAACTGCTGTTTTGGTCATCTCATTCATCTTCTAAACTAACTGGCATAGCCCATTTGCTGTTATTGCTACTATTTTATCTATGTTCTTTCTGTTTTTTTCTTTTATGTCATAACCTGTGGGATATCTGCCAAAGAAAGGGCTTAAGGAGCATTATGAGAATCCCATAATTGCCCAGTGAGAGTTGACTCGGCGGGTTATGGATATAGCCATAGGTGCCAAGACACAATAACCCATTTATTCTCTAGTGCAGACTCACCTGTGAGAGGACTGCATCATGTGTAGCTGCCACCACTGGCGTCCTGAGCATTTGTGTAACCACATCCTCCTGCAACTCATTTGTACTCAAAATGACAGGACCTTGGCAAAGGTAAAGCACATGTTCTAATCAAAGACAAATGAGGTAGGAGGAGGTGCAAACATCCTCCATTCAGCTGTCATGCTAACCAGCCACCTTGGGTTCTGCTTTGCTGCACTGTCACCTCCAAAATTAGGCAATGTTTTTGCACTTTCTCTAGTGCTAACAGAGATGAGAAGGACTAATTGAAGGTTCAGCTGTCTCTCAGGCTTGGTATATAAATGAATGAATAAATAAATAAGTAAATAAATAACAAAAACATAGAATAAATGATAGATTATGTGGCTATGATCTGTCCCTATTCTTTGAATGGAAAATACTCAACAAAGATAATATACTAAACAGTTTCATATTTTTTGTATTTACAAGTAATAATGGCAATCTTTTCAAATAAAAATGGTAAGGAGAAACTACAATTTTCAGGATTAATACTCTATTAGAAGACAGAATCTGGTGGGTAAAGGCAGAATTCTTTATGTTTTTACTGGAGGTATCATTTCACAAATACTGCTGACAACCTACTTTCTTTTCAGTCAGTTAATAATGTAGTAGATAAACTGACATCCTTACTATTTGTCTCAACAGAATGTTTTATGATAAATATATGTGTTTACATGCATATCACACATATATCTATTCAAAAATATCTGATAAATTGAAGAGTTCTTTATTTAAAATTTTTTATTTATAAAATACCTCTTTCAGTGTAAGTCATAACACCTAAGAGGCATTCATTGAGGGCCTTACTATGTGCAAGACATTATGCATAAAGAATTTATTAGTGACTAAGGGAATTTATAGTCTACTAACAAAAAAGTGATATACACACATTCTTCATCTAATGTTACTGATAAAACCGGTTGGAATATAAAGCTATTTGTTTTTGAAATATCCTCTTAACTAAAATATTGATAAATAGATAAACAATTCATGGTGGCACACTGCCAGCGTGTGAGTGTGTGTGTGTATCCCCCCTATGTTCTCAGTCCTATCTAATCTAATACGACTGGTGCCCTTGTAAGAAGACATACACAGAGGAAAAGTAGTCATGTGAGTAGAGAGGCAGAGACTGGAGTTATGCTGCCACATAGTAGAGAATGCCAGGGACTACCAAAAGCTGGGAGAGACAAGGAAGGATCCACTCCTAGAGACTTTGGAGAGAATATTACCCTTGCCAACATCTTGATTTCAGACTTCTAGCCTCCATACGTGTGAGAGAATAAATTTTTGTTGCTTTAAGTCATCCAGTTTTCAGTACATTTCTTAGGCAGCTCTAGGAAACTAATACATCCAGCTAAATGTTATATGCATTCACAAATAACCACTGTAATGGTAAAAGATGGGGAGTCGTGAGTGCTAGAGGGATATACATAGAAAGCACCTTAGCAATTCAAGGAGAGATGAGTCCTGATGAGAGAATTAGGACAGGATTCAAGGTAGAAGTGGCATTTGCAGTTGATCTTGATGGATGGATAGCATTCTAAATGGAAGAAAAAGCCAGCTTTTACCCTCTATCGGCTATAAGCATTGATGCTTCCTTCCAAAGGCTCCACACCACCTACTTCCTGAGATTATCCTGACTACATGTGAATATTAAAAGTACTATTTCCAGCAGAAGGTGAGATGGGGAATTGATCTTGCTGCCCTTGAACCAAGGTTGCTTGGAATGAGTTGTGGGTTCCTGGAAGATTATTGAGCTTTCTAGAGCAGCCTTCTCTCATCTCCTTGACCTGATCCTATAACAAGACTTTTATCTTGGTCTCCTGTTTTGTAATTCATCTCCACTGCCAAGTTTTGAATGCTTTCCTGAATCCTAATTAACTTGTCTGGGAATCAGATACCTTACATAATTTTTGTGAGACTTTTCAACCAAAAACTGGACCCCTTTCCTGGAACCCACATTTGCTGCAAGAGTTCTACTCCAAATAGATTAGTAACTGTCATAATGCCTAGCTCTGAGCATTACCATTGTAAAGACACTTATCTGCCTTGTGGTAGGCATAATAATGGTCCCTTAGAGAAGCCCAAATCCTAATCACTGGACTCTTTGAATATGTTTTTTTTACATGGTAAGGGGGAATTAATGTTGAAGATATAATTAAAGTTTCTACTTATCTGGCTTAGAGATGGGGAGGTTATCCTGGATTATCCAGGGGTCCTTTTAAGTGAAAGGAGGAAGGAGAGTTGGTGTTGGAGTGATGCAGCATGAGAAAGACTTGACTGTTCATTGCTGGTTTTGAAGATGGAATGGAGTCACAGCCAAGGAATGCAAGTGACCTCTAGAAGCTGGGAAAGCCAAGGAAATAAATATCACCCTAGAATCTCCAGAAGGAATGCAGCTCTACTGTCACCTTGCTTTTAGCCCAGTGGAAGCCTTTTAAGAATTCTGACCTCAACAACTATAAGACAGTGTACTTACATTGTTTTAAGCCACCACGTTTGTAGTAATTTGGTACAACAGCAGTGAGAAACAAATACACGTCCTGCCACAGAACAGACCTTAGAATATCAGAGCTAGCTTGCTTTGAGTCTGAGTTACCATGTTCTTTTGGTTTGCTCAAATTGGGGGGGAAGTATAATTTGTGGGTAATACCATGGGCTTTGGAATTCAACAAAGTAAAGGGTAAAATTCTGCCTCATTCATTACTGGCTCTATGGTCCCTAATAAATGACTTCATTTCTCTGTGCTCATTTTCATTATCTGTTTAATGAGGATAATATGTTTCTCATCAGGTTCGTTTGAGGATTGATTGAAATAATGTATGCAAAGTGCCTTACTTAGTGCATGGCAAATGTTATGAATTATTCAGGACTTCTCCGTGCCTTCGGTTACAAAAGTAAGCTCTCCTGTCACCTTAGTGCAGTGATACTAGATAACATGAGTAGAAAAGTAGTTTGAAGCCATGTCAGGAAGTGTTTTCCATCACACCCTGCTAAGGAGTTGTGATTTAATTTGGTAAGCAAGGACTGTCATTTAAATTTAAAATGCTTCTTGTTTCAAAAAGAGTACGACCTATAGATATAAAGAAAAAGTGAGGGAGGCAGAGTTAAACGTCGCCCCAGGGCCTTTTCCTGCTACAAGGGTCGTTAGTCTAGGCCCCGCCCAACACTCAGTGTCACCCACCCACCCGCCTAGGTCCCCACCCCACACTAAACCCCTCCCTTGCCTAAATTCTGCCCCTGCCTAAACTCTACCCCTATAGCCAAAGTTTTTTTTTTTTTCTAATAAATCTTTTATTTTTCTAATTTTATTTTCTTCTTTATACTTTGTTATTGTTCTCTCCTTTTGGTTTGTTCCTCCCCCGCTTTTTTTTTTTTCTTTTTTCTGTTGTGGTTTTATTTTACCTTGTTGCAGTTGTTACAGTTATAGTTTTATTCTTCCTAATATACTTTTAATTTTCTAATTTTATTTTGTTTTTTATTCTTCGATATTGTACTACTCCTTTTTCTCTTTCTTTCTTTCTATTTTTTTTCCTTTTTTTTTACCACACCACGAAGCTTGTGGGATCTTGGTTCCAAGGCTGGAGGTTGGGCCCAAGCTCCTGGGGTGGGAGCTCTGAGTGCAAACTGCCAGACTAACAGAGAACCTCAGACCCCATGGAATATTAACTGGAGTGATGCCTCCCAGAGGTCCTCTTCTCAGCACCAAGACCCGGCTCTATCCAACTATCTGCAAACTCCAGTGCTGGACGTCTCAGGCTTAACAACCAGTAAGACAGGAATCCATTTGTCAAAAAAAAATGAAGCAACAAAAGTATGTTACAGATGAAAGAGCAAGGTAAAAACCTACAAGGCCAAATAAATGAAGATGAAATAGGCAACCTATCCGAAAAAGAATTCAGAGTAATGATAGCAAAGATGATCCAAAATCTCAGAAAGAGAATGGAGAAAATACAATAAACATTTAACAAGGATCTAGAGGAATGAAAGAGCAAACAAACAATGATGAACAACAGAATAAATGAAATTAAAAATACTCTAGAAGGAATCAACAGCAGAATAACTTAGGCAGAAGAATGGATAAGTGAGCTGGAAGATAAAATGGTGGAAATAACAGACAGGAAGCAGAATAAAGAAAAAAGAATGAAAAGAATTGAGGACAGTCTCAGAGACTTCTGGGACAACATTAAATGCACCAACATTTGATTATAGGGGTCCCAGAAGAGGAAGAGGAAAAGAAAGGATGGGCGAAAATATTTGAAGTGATTATAGTTGAAAAGTTCCCTAACATCAGAAAGGAAATAGTTAAGCAAGTCCAGGAAGCATAGAGAGTACCATACAGGATAAACCCAAAGAGAAACACGATGAGACACATATTAATCAAACTATCAAAAATTAAATACAAAAAATATATATATTAAAAGCAGAAGGGAAAAGCAAAAAATAACATACAAGGGAATCCCCATAAGGTTAACAGCTGATTTTTCAGCAGAAACTCTGCAAGCCACAAGGCAGTGGCAGGACATATTTAAAGTGATGAAAGGGAAAAACCCACAACCAAGATTACTCTACCCAGCAAGGATTTCATTCAGATTCCCTGGAGAAATTAAAATCTTTACAGATAAGCAAAAGTTAAGAGAATTCACCACCACCAAACCAGCTTTACAACAAATGCTAAAGGAACTTCTCTAGGCAGGAAACACAAGAGAAGGAAAAGACCTACAAAAACAAACCCAAAACAATTAAGAAAATGGTAATAGGAACATACATATCAATAATTACCTTAAATGTAAATGGATTAAATGCTCCAACCAAAAGACATAGACTGGCTGAATGGATACCAAAAAAAGACCCATACATATGCTGTCTACAAGAGACCCACTTCAGACCTAGGGACACATAAAGACTGAAAGTGAGGGGATGAAAAAAGGTATTCCATGCAAATGGAAATCAAAAGAAAGCTGGAGTAGCAATTCTCATATCAGACAAAACAGACTTTAAAATAAAGACGATTATAAGAGACAAAGGAGGACACTGCATAATGATCAAGGAATCAATCCAAGAAGAAGATATAAAACTTGTAAATATTTATGCACCCAACATAGGAGCACCTCAATAGATAAGGCAAATGCTAACAGCCATAAAAGGGGAAGTCAACAGTAACACAATCAAAGAATCATAGTAGGGGACTTTAACACCCCACTTTCACCAATGGACAGATCATCCAAAAGGAAAATTAATAAGGAAACACAAGCTTTAAATGACACATTAAACAAGATGGACTTAATTGATATTTATAGGGCATTCCATCCAAAAACAACAGAATACACTTTCTTCTCAAGTGCCCATGGAATATTCTCCAGGATAAGCAATATCTTGGGTCACAAATCAAGCCTTGGTGAATTTAAGAAAATTGAAATTGAATCAAGTATCTTTTCTGACCACAAAGCTATGAGACTAGATATAAATCACAGGAAAAAACGTGTAAAACTTACAAACACATGGAGACTAAACAATACACTACTAAATAACCAAGAGATCACTGAAGAAATCAAAGAGGAAATCAAAAAATACCTAGAAACAAATGACAATGAAAGCACGGCAACCTGAAACCTATGAGATGCAGCAAAAGCAGTTCTAAGAGGGAAGTTTATAGCAATAAAATCCTACCTCAAGAAACAAGAAACATCTCAAATAAACAACCTAACTTTACACCTAAAGCAATTAGAGAGAGAAGAACAAAAAAACCCCGAAGTTGGCAGAAGGAAAGAAATCATAAAGATCAGATCAAAAATAAATGAAAAAGAAATGAAGGAAACAATGGCAAAGATCAGTAAAAATTAAAGCTAGTTCTTTGAGAAGATAAACAAAATCGATAAACCATTAGCCAGATTCATCAAGGAAAAAAGGGATATTTAGCTGCATGAGCTGCTTGTAAATTTTGGAGATTAATCCTTTGTCAGTTGCTTCATTTGCAAATATTTTCTCCCATTCTGAGGGCTGTCTTTTCGTCTTGTTTATGTTTTCTATTGCTGTGCAAAAGCTTTTAAGTTTCATTAGGTCCCATTTGTTTTTCATTTCAGTTACTGTATTGTTCATCTCTGTTTATGTGTTCTTTAATTTTTCTAGGTCTTTGTTCAGCATTTCTTGCATCTTCTCAATCTTTGCCTCCATTCTTTTTCCAAGGTCCTGGATCATCTTCACTATCATTTTTCTGAATTCTTTTTCTGGATGGTTGCCTATCTCTACTTCATTTATTTGTTTTTCTGGGGTTTTATCTTGTTCCTTCATCTGGTACATAGTTCTCTGCCTTTTCATCTTGTCAGTCTTTCTATGAATGTGGTTTTCGTTCCACAGGCTGCAGGATTGTAGTTCTTCTTGCTTCTGCTGTCTGCCCTCTGGTGGATGAGGCTATCTAAGAGGCTTGTTTAAGTTTCCTGATGGGAGGGACTGGTGGTGGGTAGAGCTGACTGTTGTTCTGTTGGGCAGAGCTCAGTAAAACTTTAATCTGCTTGACTGCTGATGGGTGGGGCTGGGTTCCCTCCTTGTTGGTTGTTTGGCCTGAGGCAACCCAACACTGGAGCCTACCTGGGCTCTTTGGTGGGGCTAATGGCAGATTCTGGGAGGGCTCATGCCAAGGAGTACTTCCCAGAACTTCTGCTGCCAGTGTCCTTGTCCCCATGGTGAGCCACAGCTACCTCCCCTGCCTCTGCAAGAGACCCTCCAACACTAGCAGGTAGGTCTGGTTCAGTCTCCCCTGGGATCACTGCTCCTTCCCCTGCGTCCTGATGCACACACTACTTTGTGTGTGCTCTCCAAGAGTGGAGTCTCTGTTTCCCCCAGTCCTCTCGAAGTCCTGCAATCAAATCCCACTAGCCTTCAAAGTCTGATTCTCTAGGATATCCTCCTCTCTTTGCTGGACCCCCAGGTTGGGAAGCCTGACGTGGGGCTCAGAACCTTCACTCCAGTGGGTGGACTTCTGTGGTATAAGTGTTCTCCAGTCTGTGAGTCACCCACCCAGCAGTTATGGGATTTGATTTTACTGTGATTGGGCCCCTCCTAACGTCTCATTGTGGCTTCTCCTTTTCTTTGGATGTGGGGTATTTTTTTGGTGAGTTCCAGTGTCTTCCTGTTGATGATTGTCCAGCTGCTAGTTGTGATTTTGGTGTTCTCGCAAGAGGGAGTGAGAGGACGTCCTTCTACTCCGCCATCTTGGTTCAGGGCCTGTATTATTTTGTTAAATAGTGTTTCTGTCCCATTCTTTCTCACCTCTGTCCATGGGATTCCAGTTCCAGGTATGTAAGTTTTTCTTTTTTAACAATCTATGTCTTCCATTCATAGATTGGTTTTTTTTGTTTTTGTTTTCATCATTTTTGCCTCCCTTAACTGCATTCTTGATAATTTGTCTAAACTTACTTGCAATTCACTAATTCTTTCTTCAGTTGTGTTTACCTAAATTTAATTACTGTGAAATTCATCCATTGAAGTTTCTTTTTAATTGAAGTATAGTTGATTAACAATGTTCTGTTAATTTCTGCTATACAGCAAAGTGACTCAGTTATACACATATATACATTCTTTTTTATATTCTTTTCCATTATGGTTTATCCCAGGATACTGAATATAGTTCCCTGTACTATACAGTAGGACTTTGTTGTTTATCCATTCTATATGTAATAGTTTGCATCCACTAACTCCACATATCATCTTTTTCATTTCTACAAGTTTTAGTTCATTCTTTTTCAAATTTGCTATGTCGCCTTTTATATTTTGTGTACCCTGCAGACATTTTCAAGCTCTTTATTTTTTAAAATAAGAAGCAGCTATACATATATGTATACATAGAGCTGATTCACTTTGTTATAAAGCAGAAACTAACAAAAATAAATAAATAAAGATAATAACTAAATAAAATAGATATCCAACAAGGACCTATTGTATAGCACAGGCAACTCTGCTCAATCCTCTGTAATAACCTAAATGGGAAAAGTATTTGAAAAAGAATAGATACATGTATATGTATAACTGAATCACTCTGCTGTACACCTGAAACTAACACAACATTGTAATCAACTATACTCCAATATAAGATAAAAATTTTAAAAAAAGAAAGAAAAAATAAGAAGCAAAATTGTTTTATACTCTGTGTCAGATAATATTAATAGCTGAAGTGCTTGTGAGTTTATTTTTATTGCCTGTTTTTCCTGGTTCTCACTCACAGTGGATATCTTGTTTCCCCATGTGTTTTGTTATCCTTGACAGCAAATTATTTGGAAAATTATTTAGAGAAATAATTTGAGGCTGAGGATGATTATAGATCCCTCTAGAGAGGATGTTTGTGGCTTTTGCCAGGTCTTTGGGAGGGTACAAATTCAGAATCAACTTATGTCTGAATTTCATGTTTACAGTCACCAAATGACCCAAGTAACCTGGAACAAAAGATAGTTCACTTCTGGTTCACCCTTACTATGAGGGTATAGCCCTACTGGGTTTCCTCTCAAAGTGGGTATATAGGGGGCAGTTTAAAATCCTTACCTTAGTGAACCCTGGGCTTTTTTTTCTCTCTTTTTTTTTAATTCCCCCACACCCTACCAAGCTGCTAAAACTATAGTTCAGCTTCACAGTTGCTACTTCCAATTGGATAAATGACCTTCAGGGCAAAACAGATTTGAGTTCTACCCTTTCCTCTCCAGTTTCTTGCCTTCTCCTAGGTTTTGGTTGGGTAAATCTTCTAGATTTTAGATGGTCAAATGTAACTATACTGTTAGTTTTTGTTTGTTTGTACTTAGGGTTTTTTTTTTGTTTGTTTGTTTTTGCTTTTAACATTTCCTCTAGCTCTTTCTAATTCTTCAGTTCACTATTACCAAGATGAAATCTCTTTCACTCCATAGTTGACAAAGATTTCTCCTATATTTGAAGAAATTTAAATAATTACTGGTTCTATAGTGGTTCAACCCTTCTCCACAAAGTCCTTTATTTATACATTTAGCATGTGGTTTAGGAGATTAAAAACAAAAGGCTCTTTTCTCCTTAAGAATAAGTTTGAGGGGGAAAGCCTTTTTTATGGCCATTTTTATGGCTAAGAAACTCAGTAATTTTCAGTACCTTTGAAAAATCATACTAAACTTTCCAAGTATTTTTGTCCGTGTGTTTTGCTATTTAATTGGTGTGGCTAAAAAAAAAAAAATCCAGTGGTAGGTATTATTTGTCCATAAATCCCTCCTTGTTTTATTTTTATCTAGGAATTATGATTGTTTCTAATTAACTCTAGTTAAAATTTGTATGATGATCTCAACTATAAAGAAGAAAAGAGTAAAGATTGCTAAGGTATGCATCAAAATCTTATAGGTATTTATCATTTGTCTTTGCAGAGTAGAATTCTTGGTGGATTTTTTCTTTTCTTCTTCGTGGATTTTCAATATTTTTCTAATTTTCCTAAGTTTGTATTGCTTCTATACACAATTTTATCTTAAATGTACAAGCATTGTGCACAACTGTATCATTGTGATCAGTCATGTAAGCAGATAAAAATTTGAAGAAAAAACTCACAAACATTGCTACTATCTAAACTCTGCATGTAGGAATAGTAGTGCATATTTTTTTACTTGTTTGTTTCCTGATTTCCTTTGAAAAGCATTTATTGCTATTTTAATGGAAAAGAATAATAAAAAATAGAGATTTTTGAGTACAATAATGAGTTATTCACAACCCTGCTTTAGGAAGTTTTCTTTTAATTTAAAAGGGCACAGAAAGGAACTGTCTCAGAGAAACTTTTTAAAAAGCTGTGATATTACTTTAGTTGAGAGGTATTGATTAACAAAAGTACTACATGGTTGTTGCATTTAAAAGTAAGTTCAGATACAAGAGCCATAGCAAAAATAGCTTAAGCAACATATGACTACTCATTAGATTTAAGTAGGAATAGACATCAAAATTCTCACATGGTTTGAGGATAGGATGGCCATTCTAAGATATAAGGAAAATGGAAGTTGAAGCAGACTGGAAAGGGTTGTACCTGAACCACACATTGAATACCTTGTATGCTTTCAATGACTTATGATTTCTAGGTGTGATGAGTCTGTTTACTAGACTCATTTTGCACGCAAATGTTGTATTAGTTTTCTATGGCTGCCATAACGAAGTACCACAGTCTGGGTGGTTTAAACAACAGAAATTTATTTTCTCACAGTTCTGGAGGCTAGAAGTCCAAGATCAAGGGTTTGGTTTCTCCTGAGGCCTTTCTCCTTGGCTTGCACATGACCACCTTCTTGCTGTGTTCTCACACTGTCTTTCTTCTGTGCACATGCATTCCTGGTATTTTTTATGTGTCCAATAAATTTCTCAGATCTGTTTATCCTGTAAAGTGATTATGGTTACTCACCACAAGGACAGGCACTTTAAAAAAATGTACTGTTAAAAGGTCATGAAAGGGAGAAATGTCAGAGATAACAAAGTCCAGATGTTCAAAGATCAACTAATATCAGCATACAGGAATCATGCAGATACTAGCCACAGATGGACAATTAATACAAAATACCAGCAAAACAAATAGGAACAATCAGTTCATTATAGTTTTGAGAAACCAAACAATAGAGCTTTCATACTTCCTTTATTCCATTTCAAAAGCTTGTGTTCTACTCAGGTTTTCTTCTCATTTCTTCCAAACAACTTTATGTTTCAAATCAAAATAGACCTCAAGAGAAGTGAAAAACTTCTCATTTCAAGGCATCAGGATAATCAGATGTGTGATTATATCCTAATGACTTGATTTTCTGAATCTCTTTCCAAACACACTGTGAAGTGAGTCCTAATATGGACAATGAGAAACCTTGACTGATGGATGTCTCTTCTGTTGAAAATTCGCTGAATCATGCTAGATTGGTTTCCCACACAAAACTAGAAAATAGTTTATTTTTTAAAAAATTACTTTTAACATTAAAATGAATGTTTCCTTATTCTCCATCAGAATCTTGATCTGTGCTCCCTAAATATAGGCTTAGCATGCTGTATTCCATACTCCCTTAACCCAGAGTTGTAGGTCTGGCCAGCAGTTATCACAGGCAACATACTCAAGAAATAGCTAGGAAAAGAAAATCACTGTCCCATGCCAGTGTCTAAAGGTCAGCAATTTCTCATTTTAAATCAAAGCCTGTTTCATTGACGCCTATGAAATGCCTATAAATTCCCAAGAAAAAGCTTTCCACAGGGATGATTTCTGTGACTGTCTAGATAGAGTAAGGAAGAAAGTTCCACATGATCTTATGGGATCCTACAGCTTCGATTATCACCTCTGTGAGGATAATTCCCAGATCTGTGTCTCCAAATCTGTGTCCCCAGCCTTCAAGCTCATAATTTCAGCTGTGCAATGGACATCTCCACCTGGGTGTCTGCTGAGCCACCACACTCAGTGCCTTCTATATAAATGCATTTTCTCATCCACTCATGCCCCCTTATGATATTCCTAGTCTCTCTTAATAACACAATTATCTTTCCTGATACTCAGAAATGAGGACTCAATGTCAGATTTTTAAATTTATCCAACTTATGGTTTTCACCCATATTAAATTACCTGCCATGTAATGATGACACTTCCTTGAAAATTATTTTTAGTTTCCATTTCTATTTTCCCTGCCACCATCTTAGTTCATTCCAAATCATTTCTGAATGGACTGAATTCCAAATGAATAATATAGAATATCACTAATTGGGGGTTGAATTCTAAGTAAATAGGGCACGCTTTCTTTAATTTAGGCACTACTGCATTTATAAAATCTAATATTTATTCTCTAAATTTTTATTTACTACCTTCCCAATCACTCATTCATTAGCTCATTTGTTCAAAATTTTCTTTCAATGGTCTAGTCACTGAAGATAGAGTATACGGTCCCTGTCTTCAGGGAGCTAAAAAGTAAAGAAATGGGACTTCCCTGGTGGTGCCATGGTTAAGAATCTGCCTGCCAAGGCAGGGGACATGGGTTTGATCCCTGGTCTGGGAAGATCCCACATGCCATGGAGCAACTAAGCCCGTGCGCCACAACTACTGAGCCTGCACTTTAGAGCCCATGAACCACAACTACTGAGCCCCCACACTGCAACTACTGAGCCCGCATGCTGCAACTACTGAAGCCCAAGCACCTAGAGCCCGTACTCCACAACAAGAGAAGCCACCGCAATGAGAAACCCGAGCACCACAACGAAGAGTATCCCCCGCTCGCCGCAACTAGAGAAAGCCCGCGTACAGCAACAAAGACCCAATGCAGCCAAAAAAAATAAAGGGGGGGGGGAAAGAGTAAATTATTTTAGATATTCTTAAGTGCTGTGAAGAATGTTATAATGTGATGTGATAAAGAATGACAAAGAAATGCTACATTAGATAGACAGATCAGGAAAAACCCTTCTGAACGATCAGAAGTAGACAGTCATCTGAAGATCTGAGGGACAAGCATTTTCAGAACAAAGTAACAGGTCTGGATGAAAAAAAAAATAAAACTAGTATGTTTAATAAACAGAAGGAAAACTAATGGTGTAGAAATTTTCTGAGCTCAGAGCATGAAGGTATGAGAACTATTTAGAAAGGCACGAGAACAACTCTTGTATGGTATTCAAATCATAAATAAAAAGTAGGATGTGAGGATCAATTGGACAGTTTCTGACATGAACGTGACATCATCTAAAAAGATGACACTAACTGCTGAGTGAAGAATGATTTCAGAGACTTCTGGGTCAAGATGGCAGACTGAGTTTACACTGAAACTGCCCCCTCTACTCCCTTTGCATGAAATTGATCAAAACAAAGAAAAATAGTTCTTTCAGAATTTTATTTCTGAACCAGAAAGGAAATACTTAATAGTAATTAAAGTGCGTAGGCATGAGAAAGTGCAACCTGATAAAGACTGTTTGTCACCGGAGTGTCAATGCCTATGCTGGGACAGAAACCTCTGCACAAATTTGGGAACTGTAGGCCTATAAAAATCATCATAATCCCTTTGGCCATGACAAATAGGCAATATATTTCCTCCATGTCTATCAGCCTTGCTTATCACTGCTTCCTCTGAGCATCATGTATTGTAGACAGATCAGAGTACTCAGGTTTCCAAACATATTCTGTCTTTTTACTGTTCACTCCTTTTAACTGCTTTTCTTTTGACCTACAATACCTATCACATCTCTTATCCCAACAACATAAATATATTTTCTCATATTTATACATGGAATTTTTATGGCTTCTATACTTATTGTTAAAGCACTCCTAAAGGTGGCTTAATAATGGGGACAATATCACTTCTTGCCTCATATGGTGCAATCTCAGCTACTGTCATCCAGTGTGATTGTGTGTCAACAGCATACTCCTTCCCATTACATTCTTCAAACAAGAAACCAGAACTCACTGGCAGGTACTTAGCAGGTAACTAAGGTAGAATTTTTTTTTTCTTTTGCTATTAATTGTAAAGATGACAACATGGTTATCACTAGTTCCAGCATATTAGGATTGAAGATAAACATACCACTTGAAGATATTAAAGAAATGTAAAGCCAAGTGCTTAAGAAGTGTGTGTATAAGAGTCTTGTAATGGACTGTGATTATTTTATAAGATAAAGTGTGGATAGGGCAGTGTCCAGAATTTTTATAGGCATGTGAGATTTGATCATACCAGAAATCTGCCATTTATATGCCTGATTTGATTTTATATTTGTTATTGTTGTGATGGTGATGGCGGGGTGTATGTGGTGAGGGGTTATGTGTTTTTAATTAGTTCTCTTTTATTTTCTATTTGTATTTAAGTCTTTATTAAATCTCAGCCAGTGGGGCAGTGCAGGCAGCATCTGAGTAAGGAAAGTCTCAAGAAACAATAAAAGTAAATTTTTTCCTTAAAAAGATAATATCTGTGGGCAGTGGTCAACTGTCACATCCCGATTTTTCAAATGAAAAATACCTTTCTAGTTTTAATATCCAAGATTATCACATTTGAATACACATATCTATTAGCAGAAAAAATTGAGCAACTTTTATAAACCAAATATATGCTTTTTTAAATTTATGAATTAAATATATACATTTGTATTAATGAGGGGGTCGCCAGAGAAATAGAACCAACAGAAGATAGAGAAAGAAAGGGAGGGAGAAATTGAGAGAGAGAGAGAGATTAATTATAAAGAATTGACTCGATTAGTGAAGCTGGCAAGCCTCAACATCTGCAACTGGCAAACTGAAAAAATGGTGTAAGTTCCAGTCTGAAAACTGGAAGACACCAATGTCCATCTCAAGCCAGACTCAGGGTATTCCCTTTTACTTCCAAGAAGGTCAGCCCTTTTGCTCTATTCAGGCCTTCAACAGATTGGATGAGGGCAACCCACGTTAGGGAGAGCAACCTGCTTTAGTCAGTAGTGATTCAAAGTTAACCTCATTCAAAAATCACCCTCAGAGACACACCCAGAATAATATTTCTCCAACTATCTGGGCATCTGGTGGCCCAGTCACATTGACACATAAATAAACCATCACACATTATTGAACAAAAATATTTGGCACATTGAAAAATAAACATTTTAAATAATTAGTTCAAACATATTAAAAGTTATTTTAGTATTTTCTTTCTAACTGATCCACTTTTACTTAATTAAAATTTTGGACAAGTCTTCTCTTGGAGATCATTCCCTCGAAGATCTTTGCTTATGGTTGTTAAAACTGTACCTTTTCTTCAAGTCAGCATTTATATTTCTAATCAAATGTAATTCCTCTCACTTCTGTCCTCCTGTTACAATTATGTGCCCCTCTTTTAGCAATCAAGTCAGTTTGTCCCTTGGTAGATATATAGAGATATCCAAGTATTGCCTATTTCTCTGAGTGAGTTGCTTGGCTATTAGTACCAGAGTCATTAATTCTAAATCCCTAGAACAAAGTGGGCTGTCTTGTCCCTGGTAAAATGCTCAAAAACTGTTTGTTGAGCTAAATAAAATTGCTTAAATAAAAAGACTTAATTTCCTATTTAAAAATGAAAGCATTTACCAAAATGAGTAGAGGATCATATTTAAAACACATCTAGTTAGAATTTGGGGTACACACTTTTCACGTTAAAGGCTCAAGCCCAATCCCACACTTCAATTTCACACCACAGAGCAATTTCCTGATGAATATTCTAACTTGCAGTTCTCTGAGAACTTGAGCAAAGACATCCCCTCTCCCCTCAAACAGTTTAACTTAATGCAAAAAGACCCCCATTTGAAACCTGAGTCAACCTGCGGGTAGAGAACCCTGTAGAGTGGGGAAACTTTATTTCTAGTCTTAATTGCGTTCTTGGTTCAGGGGCCATAATGACTTCATTGAACCCCTCAGAATAAACTACTCATTCCTCGTTGAGCACTTTCTTTCAGAAAAGAGTTGAATCTGTTAATCAGATGGTTAGCCAATAGTGGACTGAATAAATGGTATTGATAAACATTTTAAATGATGTAAAAGTAAGGTCATTTTAAAATAGAAGTTGTTACCATAAATAAGTGATGGTGGACGCTAAAAAGTCGGTGGAATAAGAGGTGAGAGTGGGAGTAAAGGATTTCAACCAGGGGCTTCCCTGGTGGCGCAGTGGTTGAGAGTCCGCCTGCCGATGCAGGGGACGCGGGTTCGTGCCCCGGTCCAGGAAGATCCCACATGCCACCGAGCGGCTGGGCCCGTGAGCCACGGCCGCTGGGCTTGCGCGTCCGGAGTCTGTGCTCCGCTACGGGAGAGGCCACAACAGTGAGAGGCCCGCGTACCGCAAAATAAAAAAAATATATATATATATATATATATATATATATATATACACACACACACATATGCCCCATGCCCCTCACCACTCCTCACCAACAGTGACATAACAATACTGCCTCATTCAGAAAACGTTAGAGGAGAGTGGAGAGAGAGAGAGATAGGGAATGGCTAGAGAGAGACCAGTAGTGAAGTGTGAGCTCCTGAGTGATATAATTTCGAATGTCATACCTGAGGCAAAAGAGGTATGCCCTGTTCCGTCAAGTGAGAGGGAAACTGTGGCAATTCCAGGAATTTGCTGGGATCCTCGCTAGCCATCTTTACCCAGGCCATGGTAGTGGGAGAGTTAGAGTCCAGAAATTATAGTAGCATAATAGTTCTGCATTGGGTTTACAACCAAAGGTAAATTTATTTTCCAACGTCCTCCTTTAACAGCATTCTTGTAAATAAGTAGAAAAGACAAGTGCCTATAAATCTCTTACTTATCTATCCACTCCTGCAGAGATTACATACCTAGGAGAATGACTTCAATCACCAGACTCTCCCACCTCGCCTATATAAACTGTGAGTGAGACATGACAGGCAAGTTGGGGGTTCTAGGAAAACTGATTTTCATTTCCAAGCATGAGGAACTCAGATGTGACTGCTTTTTGCTCACAACACATTCAGTGACATGCCCTCACCCTATTTATGTGTCAGGACTATGGAGTGACAAAACTGAGGAATCATACATAAAAATACACTCTCCTTGCTGTATTGCCATCCTTCAAAAGGCCTTTTCCATTCATCTTTCTCCATTTCTAAAGACAAAAAAGTAACTAAGAACAAACCTGACCTTTTTTATTTATTATGATTTGTCAGTCATTTTCATTATCACCTCTTGTCTCATGCACTGTTCGCTGGCTTGTGCTGAAAATAAAAATAATTGAGGGAGGTGAGGCTGATACACAGAAGAGCAGTGATGATAACATGAAGGGGGGGAATACAGAGAATCCTTAAAATGATAAAAATCAGTAGTTGATCTTTTTTTAAAATAGGGACTGGGCTCAAATTTCCCTCTGTTGCTGTGGAAGGATTATTTTTAGATTTGTATAAGGAAACAAGTTCTAAAAGAGGGTCCTCTGCCAGCTCCATGGCTCTTGAAGCAAAGGCAAGGTCAAGTACCCTGATCAGTAGAGCAGCTTGTGGGTAACAAAGAAGTTGGTCCTCCTTCAATGTTCCCCGTGGCCTAGACGTAGGCATACTTTCTTTGATGTTAATGGGACTTAGGTGCCCATGAGAGACTTGTGGACTTAGGAATGTATAAGAGGGACTTCAAGTTCATAGATTTGTACATTTGGAAATTATTTTACTATATTCTCCTTTATTCTTTCTTGGCCATTATTTTGTAAAAACAAAGCAAGTATGTGTATTTAATGGAGTAGGACATGCTGCGTAGGCAAAAAGCTGCAGGAATCACATCTATGGGTTTCTGGTTTGTAATCTAAAACAAGACCAATCTTTGACAAAATTTTGCAGTCAGTGTCAGGGGAGGTGTATTTTTATAGATCGCAAGCAGCCAATTACCCAGCAGCCAGGGGAATGAGTCAGCGGTATATTTTTTTTCTTTTTTACAATACATTTATTTATTCATTTATTTTTGGCTGTGTTGGGTCTTCGTTGCTGCGCGCGGGCTTTCTCTAGTTGCGGCGAGCAGGGGCTACTCTTCATTGTGGTGTGCGGGTTTCTGATTGCGGTGGCTTCTCTTGGTGTGGAGCACGGGCTCTAGGAGCACGGGCTTCCGTAGTTGTGGCTCACGGGCTCTAAAGCACAGGCTCAGTAGTTGTGGCTCGTGGGCTCTAGAGCGCAGGCTCAGTAGTTGTGGCGCACGGGCTTAGTTGCTCCCCGGCATGTGGGATCTTCCTGGACCAGGGATCAAACCCGTGCCCCTTGCATTGGCAGGTGGATTCTTAACCACTGCGCCATGAGGGAAGTCCGAGTCAGCAGCATTTTAATAATTCTATTTACTCTGAGAAAACCAAAGGTTTCCACTGAATAAATATAATTCTGTTTACTCAGTGACAAATACAAATTGGAAAATAAACTTGTTTTTCAGAAACTTCAGAATCACGTAATCCATCTTTGAAAATAGAATTCTTTCTTACAATAGATTCTGGGATTCTTTTTTTTTTTTAAGTACTGCGGAACCTAATCCTTGATATGTTTGAGTAGTAAATTTCCTTTGGACCCTATTTTAGTCATTTCCTACATTCCATGAACAGGATATGGGAGGAGTGGCTGCTTCCCATTTATCTAATCTATCTCTAACCTCAGAAACTAAAGGTTAAATTCAACTCCATTCTTACCCGTGGGCTGACGGAGGGAATCATTCAGCTGTAGTAACCACCCACTTAATTTTCTTTCTGGTGATTTATCCTCTCCTGATACCAATACTAAGCAGCTGGAGGAATAGAATCTGTGTCCCATTCAAAAATACCTGAAAGCTCTCTAGCATGAGCAAAGAGAAACAGTAATAGAATGTTCATCACTACAAATAGCTTCAAAGTAGTATCACGTAAACACAAATTTTTCTATCATAATAGTTATCTCCTTTTCTATGGTGAAATTGTAATTGTTAAATATTTAACTAATAACAGTGTAATAAGTATAATCTCCTTTCCTTGGTGTTTGAAGATGATGTTATTGCTCTTGCAATGTTGGGCGTGTAATTCAGATTATTGTCTAGTTATGAGGAAAATTTGGAATTTTCTATTCATTATAAGGAAAATGTGGAAAAAATAGAAAAAATAATACATGGTTTAAGGAAGCATGAAAGGGAACTTTGTATTTTGATCTTTACATTGATCATTTGTGTTCTATATAGGGACAAGATACAAATAGAATAATAAAATATTATATAGGGGACATATTATATTATATTATAGGGACAAGATACAAATAGAATAATAAAATAAGGATTAAAGGCATAATTGTTTACAGGGTCAAAAGACTTGAGAAAACATTGCTGCATTTGCCATTGGTCTGTGGATGGCTAAACTTTTTACTCTATAAACGAGAAAAAGTAGTTTTTTACTTTCCTCACTAGTTTCGTGATATCATCTCATCC
Source organism: Orcinus orca (assembly GCF_937001465.1). Classification (NCBI taxonomy): domain Eukaryota; kingdom Metazoa; phylum Chordata; class Mammalia; order Artiodactyla; family Delphinidae; genus Orcinus; species Orcinus orca. The sequence continues at coordinate 20,154,406 of NC_064562.1, forward strand.
CAGAAGAGCTGCCTCTTGAGAAAAATGAATGATTAACCTGGGATTCCGGGAGTTTGCTTTGCTTGCTGGTAGAGATAATCTAACTTTGTATATTTGTCCAAGATACAAATGGGAAAAATAAGAAATAGGAACAAATAGAGGGCCAGAAATATAATGACAGTTAAAAAATACTATTATCGGTAAATTCATCAGTTTTAAACTTTGCAAAAGAGTTCTCTTTCATTTTCTACTTGCTTAAAAAGTATTGTCTTCAGGGGCTTCCCTGGTGGCGCAGTGGTTGGGAGTCCGCCTGCCGATGCAGGGGACACGGGGTTGTGCCCCGGTCCGGGAAGATCCCACATGCCGCGGAGTGGCTGGGCCCGTGAGCCATGGCCACTGAGCCTGCATGTCCGGAGCCTGTGCTCCGCAACGGGAGAGGCCACAACAGTGAGAGGCCCGCGTACTTCAAAAAAATAGAAAAAAAAAAAAAAAGTATTGCCTTCAGTATTCTCCCAGGTTTAAATTCTAGAAGTAAACGTTAATATATTATTTAAGAACTAACTAATGTCTTAGTATAATTTTGAAACAAATTAATACGATGATAAAGAGCACCCCGACTCCCAAACTGAAACGTGGTTAAGCAGTCTCGGAACCCGTGGTCTTTTTGATAAGAGATGAGTTGGGGATGTAATCTGACCCTTCTCTATCTTCTGCTCCAGGAAGAATTAGAATGGCCTTATGTCTGCAAGGTTATTGGAGGCAAGGGAAATGCAGATCAGATTGTACTTATAAACTTTTTAGAACTCTTTGAAAGATGACCCAAATAGAAAAACCATTAAATTTGCATTCAGAATTAAAATTCAAAAGGATATGGAAGATAATTACTTTACAAGCAAATGTAAAATGAAAAACTTGCAAAAGGAAGGCATTCACCAATGAAATACCATAAGGTTAGATGTAATTCATATTTTAATAAAGGAATGGCCATAAATGGTATCTTCTGAAATTCAGTTGCCTAGGCTAGGTCTTTACCTCCTGAAAAAATTGTTTCACTGTATGACACTCCTAGCAACTAGAGGTTATGGATAGAAAGAAGCCAAGACCCCCTCTACCTTCCTCCCCCGTGATGACAAGTCTTCTCCCAGCGGAGTCAGCTTATCTTCAGATAGAAAAGAGTCCTTTCATGAGACCTTTTAATAGTCTTCAGTGGCTTAAGTTTCCATGCAGAAAATTTCACCAGCATTCTGTCAGCAAGTTGGTGGTCTCTGATTCTATATGCTCTATTTTCTTTTACAATGACATACATTTTCTCTATTGAGCACTAGAAGTATCTAATAATAACAATTTTATAAATTGTTATTATCTTTTAATTAATCATCGAATTACTTTTACAGTGATGTGGCACTCAACTCACCATCTTCTGATCTTAATTTGGCTTCACAGCCTTTCCAACCAGAGAGAATGCACAACCCAGCAATGTAAGGGCAGCTGCCGTATTTTACTCTGTAAATTGAAAAGATTTTCCAGCAGGCTTGTCAATAAAAAGGACTGGTCACCGAGGTTGGGGGTGGAACTGAGCCTGCAGGTGGAGTAAAGGGGTCAGTTTTCGGAGGGGGCTGTCCTGGAGGAAGGAGACCATCTTGGCCATTACAGGGATCTGAAGTAGTTTTCCTTCATTCTTGTTTCTCAATCCAAACTAGCAGGCCTAACAAATCAAACTGGTGGCAATAACTAGAAGCAAAGTATTAGGAAGAATTAAACATCTCTCTTGTGATGTGTTATAAAATCTCAGACCGTGACAGGATTGCAATCAAGTAAGGCGCTGTGGACGGCAAAGCACCACATTGTAGCAGCTCCTTAGCTGCTTTTCCTTCTGTCAACACTGTGAAACACAACTTTTCCCTTGGAAAAGGAGGTGATGTCAACTTTCCCTTGCCATCTTCTAGTGCTGTGTCCTGTGACTGGTTCCCTGATACGCCTGTGGCTTATTACTCTTTTTCATGTGAATCCATTAGGCTGCCTTGTTAGTGGACTATACTGTACTGGCATGCAACTCCCATTCTTAAGGTTAGGATTATTGATGATGTCTCTACTGGCTTAGAATAGTGGCAATTTGACCCTTTGGCTAAGTGATATATGGGAATTGGTTCTCGATTATTCTCTACTACTCAAAATTCAAAAGAGCAAAAGAGTTCCAGGAATAAAAATAGTCAAAAATACCACCTATCACTAGTTTACTTTGCATCTAACATAAAGATATGACTTTGCATGGGAAAACAACCCAATCTTGAATGAAAACCAGAAGGCCTGCCTTGTAATCTTGGCACTTCCCACTATATAGGTAAGTGACCCAGGGAAAGGCGTCCTGTCTGCCTCTAAACTTGCGGAGTTCTAAGAGCCAGACATGAAGTCCTGTTCTTGGATAATATGCCAAGTCAAGACTTAGTTAAATATATATTTTGTATGTGAAATAGTATAGTATGTATTTTTAAATATTTCTAAGTTCTGTCACAACTTTATAATTTCCAGTTCCCCTTTCACTTGGCAAATTTGCCTCTTATTTAGGAGATATCAAAAGTCACAATTCGAAAACTGTAGGGTATAGTCCAGTAAGTGATTCAACTTCTGTCATTTATACAAATATATCCCTCTACTATTTCCTACTCAAAAATATTTTAGAATTTAAAGGAAAAATACTGACAATAACCTCCTTTGCCCAAACAAAAAGTAGTCACTAGGTGAAACACAGTCTTTTACAGGAAAGGAAGCATTTTGTTGAGCAGTTAGTTCCCAAGGTGAGAAGTTCCCACTTTAAAGTCCCACGCAGAAATAAGGTCTAGGGGCAGAACAAAGATGGATGAACTCAGTGTGAGTCAGTTCTGGGTTTTGTACATTAAAAAACAAGATAGATTTACTAATTAGTGCTTTGATCTATAACTTCAAATGGGCTGTGAGTTTCCATTTATATTGCAGAAGGTTCTGAAGGTAATAGTTATTTGCTAAAGAAATGTAAAATGGCAGAATAGCTGTGGGTACTCACTTCTTCACCCATTCAGCAATTTTCTTCTATTTAATGTTTTTGGAGCATGCATAAAAATTTGTGACACTTTAATTTTCCTTTGTAATTGGCTATAATACAGAAATGGCAGTCAGCTTCCCATCCTTGGTCTGTGAATGGAAATTTTGAGGACAGAAAAATTTATCTCACCCACCTCATGTAACCTACAGGAATCATGAAGCAGCTTTTGGGGAAGTCTTGATTGTTTTTCTCTCCTTTCCTCTGCACTTATTTCTGTTGAGAGTAAGATGTTCAGGGCATCACTGAAGTGAGTGACTGTGTGGAAGGGATCAATGGGAATTTGTGTGGGACCCATACAAAGCCAAGGACATTATAGCCATGTCAGTTTTATTGCTTTTGTCCAGAACAGAGAAATTCAGAGGCTAGTTCTAATTCCCTCCCGCTTCCAAGTGAATTCAACCTGAATGCTGTGTTTGCAGAATGTGAATTATTGGATCTTAATCCCAAATAAGTCAGAAATGCCAGTGTGAATACTCCTACAGCAACCTTAGCTGTGCCCTCTCATGCATAAGGATTACTCTGGGACATGGAGCCTGTCATTACATGGTTATGTAATACAACTTCTGAACAACTCTGGAAATGCTCAGTTACAAAAGCGACCATTTTGAATCTGTGCAGCTGGCTATGACAGTCCACTTTCTTCTATTTGAAAGGCAAAAAAAAAAAAAAATAGAAGTGGGATTAAAAAGTTGTTTCCAAATTTAGAAAAGCTTTTCAACATGCATAAAGATGTTTATAGACTTAACTTTCAGTTGATTTTTTTCAACTTAAATTTCCTTATTCTTCTTTATAAATATATCTCTTACACATTTTAGAGGGAAAAAATCCAATTTAAGTCTAAATTAAGTTGGGCCAAATAATTAGGGGAAATTATTTTCTAGGTAAATTCACATTCTTAAATGATTTGAATTGGGAAAATATTCAGGAATTGTCATAAAAATCAAGAGAAATGCTCAGTTTCTACATATCCATAAAGACTGAATCAGGGATTATAGAAAAAGTATTAAAAAGTAATTGCTAAGGATTGTGATGTCACTTATATCTTCAGCCTGATCACTTCTCCCTGAGCCAGAACATAGGTAGCCTTAATTCAGTGAAAATGATGAATATTCATTTCTTAGGCATATCTGTTATTCCACACTTGCGCCAGCTTTACTGTGGTGTAAGTGCTATGCCATTTGCAGTCAGGCAGATTTGAGTGTGAAGCCCAATCATCCCCCTTGATGACTGTTTCTAACTTGGTTTACTCATCTATAATATGGGATAATGACACTAACCTCTGTATTTTGAAACAATATAATGAAAGCTTTGAACACAGGCTTGCACATAATAAATAGTACATATTTTTTTTCTCCTGTCCTTTCCTCACATGTATCAAAGTGTTACTATGCATATGTAGAATAATTTTCAACCAAAAACTGCATAAAATATTTTGAGGAAATGACTGTGGTATAGAGGGGAAAATACAGGCTTTGGAATCATAGAGATTTTGATTTAATTCTCAGCTTTTACCATCTCTTAGATTTGTAATCTTCAGATTTCAACCTTTGCATTGATGAAATGGGAAGAGAAATACCTACAGGGTAAGATTTTTGGTGATTAAGTGTGCAAAGTTCCCAGCATAGTGCCTGCCACTAGGTAGAGCACTAATGACGACCACGGACATTATTTACTGTCCTAACTTTGGTTTAAAGGGCACAACGTCGGTATTATCAGAAGTCATACTGGAGAGAGTCAGTCATGAGTGGAGTGTAAGAAATAAAAGTGAGAAGACTAGAAATTAAAATATTTTAATGAAAGGATATAAATGTGACTTTCGACAATAAATGATAAGTATTCACAAAGAAAATACTTTATCCTAACTTAATAAAATCGTGTATTAATTGGAGTATAAAATACATTACATTGCTTTCATTATCTCTTACCTGAGGGAAATAACATTTTTTCCCTCAGACTGAGTATAAATATGGCAATATTTCATGGGAAAAATGAAAGTATGACATAATTGCATAAAGGTTATTTTTGTCATCACTTATATGAGACTCAAACTTTGACAGATAGTTTGTAGTCGTTTATTATGAAGTCATATTATACCTTCCCTTTTATCACACCACCTAGCATGTATTACTTATATCTTAAATAGGAACTAAAATTCTTTAATTTCCTTTCTGTATTGAATTGTTATGGTGAATCAGTTTGCCTATTACATACACAAAAAATAAATCAACTAATCAATAATCCTTATTAATTTGGTACGTTTAAAAGGTCTACCAAATGCTTGGAAGGAAATGAAAATTCATTTATTTTCATCTGCTTTCCAGCAACAAAAATTGTTCAAGTCCTCTACCCATGTATCCTTTTTTTTCTGTATTTGTTTTGTAGTCATGGTGTTTGCAAATGTCCATGTTGGAAAGCCAGTTAAGCAGCACTAAAGAGTTACAGCTTTTTTGCCACTCCTCCATCAGACTCTGCAAGGGCTTCTAAGAAAGCAGCTTACATTCACTTCAGAATGTGTGCGTCCATCTCCTTCACATTCTTATGCCAGGGCCTCTCATAAGAATGCTCCTTATAGCCACCCCAAGGAGGCCAGTTTTAATGTTAGGAAAAATGTAGTAACATAGGGAACACAGAGTTAGAACTAAAACGTCATGCCATGTTGAACCATTAAGCTATGGCTTTATTCAGAGCTCACTGGCTGGAGGAGAGGCGGCAGCTCAGACATTTTTTTTTTTTTTTTGCGGTACGCGGGCCTCTCTCACTGTTGTGGCCTCTCCCGCTGCGGAGCACAGGCTCCAGACGCGCAGGCCCAGCGGCCATGGCTCACGGGCCCAGCCGCTCCGCGGCATGTGGGATCTTCCCAGACCAGGGCACGAACCCGTGTCCCCTGCATCGGCAGGCGGACTCTCAACCACTGCGCCACCAGGGAAGCCCCAACTCAGACATTTTAATAAGACTTCAAGGTCAGGTCATTGGTAAGATTTCAAGGTCATTCTTAAATCTGTGGAAGACTTAAAGACTTTAATCTCCAGCACAATTCATTCACTCTATTTATTCAACAAATATTTATTGTGTCTACCTACAGGCCAGAAACTCTTCTATGTTCCAAAGTTAACAATGAATATAACAGACAAAAATCCCCATCTTTATATGTAATTTATATTCTGGTAGCGGTAGGCAGATACATAAATAAGTAAACTATACAATAATGTCTGTTGGTAATAGCGGAGAAAATAAATTACCAAAGTGCAATGGACTGTTAGAGTTGGGAAGTGTTGTAACTTTATATAGTGGTCAAAGACAGCCTCGCTGTGGAGATACAGTTTGAACAAAGACCTGAAGGAAGTGAGAAGCAAAGCATAGCTGTGTGGATATCTGGGGTGAGAGTGTTCCCACAGAAGGAACAGAACATTGAAGGTGAATGAGAGCAGGCCTCATGTTCAGAACACAGCAAAGAAGGCAGGGGTGTGGGAGCCTCGCGAGTGAGGACAGAGTGAAAATGAGATGGAGAAATGGTGTCAGAATTTACGGGCCATTGTATGGATTTTGGCTTTCACTTAAAGTGAGAAGGAGGGCCGCTAGAAGGTTTCTAGCAGGAGAGTATAATACTTGGACTTGCATTTAAAAATAATTCATCTGTTTTCTGTGTGTAGAAATGACTGAACAGAAGAGTGGGTAAGAGACTATTGCAAGTAGTTGAGGAGAGATGATGATGGCTAGGGTCAGGGCTGAGTGGTGAGACGGTTGGGAGATATTTGAAAATAAAGCTACGAGCACACATTTTCGCAATATCTTAGATCTGCAATATTAAGGACCTTCTCAATCTAAGGAAGTAGAGTTTCCTGGAAAATCTTTATTGCCTAATTAAGTAGGGAAAAATACTTTCAAGTGGCCTCCTGAGTCTTTTGTCACTTTACCATCCTTAGCCTTACTGGAATCCCAGGACTCAGCAACTCTTCTGGGTTAATGGGTGGGCCATAAACAATGATCTCTCCTTCCATATCCATTTAGGAATGTTGTACTTGGCACAACAGATTTCCAGTAGCTAAAGGCTCATTTCCTTAGGTCGACATACCATCTGGCGGTTAACAAAGACTTTCCTGATGAACCTTAAGATACAGAGCAAGCTGGTTGGGTAGGAACAATGTCCAGCTCTGGAAATGCAGTGGAAGTATTGAGTTTACACTCAATGTGGAAAGCTAGTGCAATCCGCTCCTCCCAAACACCCCACCATTTAAAAGAAAGGATAGAAATTAAACAGCGATTGTAAGGAATTATGAGACTTACAATTGCCTGGAAGTCAGAACAACAAAGCTTTATATGTCGGTACTTCTGTAAAAATTAACTGCTTGATAGCAGTAAAAGTTAGGACTTAACAGCAAAGAATATGTCTTTATGTACCTTCACGGATACAGTTATATAATGGCTGTCTTAATTAATGTCCCTCATAAAGTCTAAAGTTTCAATAATATTGCATAATATTCATACATTAATATCTCATATCCCTATCTTGATCTCAAATCCCATAAAAGGGAGTAATATATCTAGGGATGCCTCCATTCAACAGATATTCCATAAATATTTTTGAGCTAATATATATTTTACACAACTTTTCCATTTTCCCAGAAAGAGATATTTTAAGGTCAAATATGATAGTGTGTAATTGAGAATATTCTGAAACAGCAAAACACCATCTTCAGGATGACATAAGAGTACAAGAAATTTCATTTTAAAACAATGTCCATGGCTACAGAGTGCTGGAAGCAGTTCAAAGTTCAGCCTCACTCCACATAGAAAAGTCTGGCACAAGTGATTTAAAGATAACAAAAAATATTGTGTGTCAGTGTATCAGTCATATTATATGCATTAACCCATGTAACATCACAGGTTATTTCTCACAATATCCACTACCATTTATGAATCTTTACTATGTGCCAACAAATTATAAGTGTTTTACAAGTATAAAATCTTTCACCAATTTTATAAATGAGAAACAAGGGCTTAAGTAATCTGACCATAAGCAAAGATTCCCTACCCAGGTACAAAGCTGACACTCTTAACCAGCACAAAATGAATCTACATCATGACTGAAACATAACTATACATGTGTGTCAGTGTGTGTGTAGATGAATTTATACATATCTTTTCATCGTTTCATGAAAGTAGTTTTGTTCCAATATGTTTGTATCCCTTAATATACCATACCCAGAACACATGAATTGCTCTGCTCTCTAACATCACATTTTTCTGTTTGGGACTTGTGGATATATGAAGGGAAAGTCCAGGCTTTGGAGCAAGGTTATATTGCTCATTATGTGGCCACAAGAAGCATCCAAATATATCATGGGATTTCTAAAATGCTATGAAGAATGTCTTTGGGCATATTAATAGGACTGGAGGTTTCCATCCCTTAATGCTTCACTCATGTACTGCAGTTTGCAAACGCCCAGCTTAAAGTTTTTTTTTTTTTGTGACTATATTTTCCATTAATGATATATGATGGTTTATCAATAATATTTTTACCATAATATATTTATATGTATATATTATAGTGTATAATTGTGACAATACAATTGCATTGTTTTTCTTTTTCTTTCTATTAAATAAAATTCTCAATTCTTTTATGCATGGAATTTTAACCAAAGACATGGAATAAACTTACAGATAAAACATAAAGGCATATTATGTTATTTCAGAGTAAGTATATATATATGTATTATAGTTACATCAGTAAAGCTATAGATTCAGATGAAAAAACAACTGCTATTGAAAAAACTTTGCCTATGTAGACCTATACAATTCTACAGTAGATTAAATGTCCACAGTTCAGGTGAGTCAACATTTTTGGTTTCATATGATAAATTAGGGAACATATTAAACATAGTTCTGTTGAGTTCCCACCACTAGCTACAAAAGCTGAACCAATTATTGGTTATATATTAAATTTCTATCTGTCTAAAAATATCAAAATCTTATTCTTTAGACTCATTTCTAACAATGCATTCTTGAGAAAGCAAGTATTTTTGAACACAAAAACAATCTCAACTTCCATAAACAAACGTGTATAACTTCCTTGGGAAAGGTTTGTTGTTTAATTTGTTTCTGAAGGAAGTAATTGATTTTTCTTGGCAGATTTGATAAAAATAACGAGGTCTTGATTGTCCAACCTGAAGGTCATGTCCTCCTCAGGAATCATCAGTGCGTAATTCAGATTTCAGTGAATTCAAGCTCTCTCAGGACTCTCTTTTGATATAATGACTACAACAGGCTATCACACAGCTCCTCTGCCATGAAATTACTAACATAAACAGATTGTAAGTAAAAAACCATATATGTATATATAGTAAGTAAATAAATTTATATATGTAAATGTATATTATATATAAATGTATATATGTATATGTATTTCTTTTTTCTTTTGTGTGTTACATCAGTACATATGAAAAGAATAAATCAGATAGCAATACAATCATTAAGAATAAGTTTTTACTAACTTCCCATTAATTCTGTAAACTTCCATCATGATCAGCCCCACTAATCCTGTGTTTATAAAATTTTGGAGGCTTTGATCAGTAGTTTTTGTTTGTACTATGTACAATGCATGAAGATAGACTTTGAAAGCAAATTAATAATGCAAATATGATTGTAAGGTTATTTTTCAACATGTAAAACAAAAAACAATTAATTTACAAGTTTTATACAATATAATTAGAAATAATTTTTATATTTTTATTAGAGGAAGTATAGAAGGACTTTCACCCTGCAGCAATTTTTAGCACTGTGTGAACTAAAAAATAATGGAAAATGCATTTTATAAAATCTTTTCTACAATTTACATGCTAAGTCAATTGGTTCATATTATCACTAACTTTAATTCAAATTAATGTAATTTGGGGGCTGATGAGTTAAAGAGATACTGTAATCATAGTAAGTATGGATGTCAGTAAAACTTTATGAAGTAAATATCCCTAATGTTCATAATTTTCTTGTTGAACTTATGAAGAAAACTTCAACAAACACACTTAAATAGTGCTGACCAACAACACTCACAGGAAGGACTTTAATGTCCTTTATAAACAGTATTATTAGGTTGAGGACAGAGAGGGCATGCAGATGAAATTTAAGATGACATGCAGATTCTTCAAAAGGAGAATAAATATAATGATGTAATTGTGATTTTGAAAGATCTTGATAAGATGGGAAAATGACCAAATTAAAAATATGAAATTTAATGGAACTAAATGTGAAACTTACATTTATGTTAAAAAAAAAGTCAATTGTGTACAAAAATTAAGTCAAAATGGATCAAAGACCTAAACCTAAAAGCTAAAACTATAAAACTCTTAGAAGAAAACATAGGGGAAAATTTTCATGACATTGGATTAGGCAATGATTTCTTGCACATGACAACAAAAGCACAATCAGCAAAAGTAAAAATAGATAAATTGGACTACATGAAAATTAAAAACTTCAATGCATCAAAGAACAGAATCAATAGAGTAAAAAGGCAACTTACATAATGGGAGAAAATATATACAAATCATATATCTAATAAGGGATTAATATTCAGTATATATAAAGAACTCCTACAACTCAACAATAGAAGAGAAATAACCCAATTAAAAATGGGCAAAAGACTTGAATAGATATTTCTTCAAAGAAGATATACAGATGGTCTAAACCATGTGAAAAGATGGATAACATCATTAAACATTAAGAAAATGCAAATCAGAACCACAATGAGATATCACCTGACACCCATTAGGGTAGCTGCTAGAAAGGAAGGAAGGAAGGGAGGAGAAACAGAATGAGGGTGGGAGGGAGGGAGGGGGAAGGAGAGGGGGGAAGGGAGGGAGGAAAGAAGGAGGGAAGGAAGGGGAGGAAAAAAGAAAGGAAAAGAAAATTACAAGTATGTTGGCAGGGTTTTGGAGAAATTGGAAACTTTGTGGTAGTGGGAATGTAAAATGGTGCAGCAACAGCAGAAAACAGTATGGTGTTTCCTCAAAAATTTAAAAATTGAATTACGTATGACCTAGAAATTCCACTGCTGGGTCTATATCCAAAAGAATTAAAGCAGAGTCTTAAAGAGATACTTATGCACCCATGTTCACAGAAGCATTAGTCACAATAGCCAAAAGGTAGAAGCAACCTAAGTGTCCATCAGTGGATGAATGGATAAGCAAAACAGGGTATATATACATACAATGGAATGTTATTCAGCCTTAAAAAGGAAGGAAATTCTGATACATGCTATAAAGTGGATGAACCACTAAGTGAAATAAGTTCGTCACACACACTCCACGAAAATATACTTTATGATTCCACTTATATGAGATACCTAAAGTAGTCAGATTCATAGAGATAGAAAGTACAATGGTTTTGCCAGGGGCTGGAGGGAGAAGGGAATAGATACTTGTTGTTTAATGTATATATAATTTCAGTTTTGCAAGATCAAAAAGTTGTGGCAATTGATTGCAGAACACCATGAATATACTTAACACTGCTGAATTACACACCTAAAAATGATGAAGATGGTAAATTTTATGTCATATGTATTTCCCCACAACTTTTTTAAAAAATCAGTTGTAAAGTTACCTAAGGAGCTATTATGTCAGAGCATTATCTTGTTTTAAACAAAGAAAGAAGTTTTGAGTTCGAAGATAGCCACAAATTGTATTTAATCAAGAGTGCATTTGTAACATGAGTACAGAAATGTTATGGTAAACTTCATGTAGCAAATCTAGTTCAGGGGAAGGAAGTTTTATTCTATTTTGTGCTGGTTACATCATACCTTGAGTATTACATCCAGTTCTGAGTATTGTATTTAAAGAGGCACATTTTCAAATCAAAGGCATTTAAAGGAGTTCAAATGCAATGGTGAGAAATCTGGAAACTATGTCATACGGTAGACAAAGTGAAGCATTTCAGATTTGGGGCTCTGTTACAGGAAATAACTGGGTTTAAAACCAAGCTCCATCACTGACTAACCTGTGACCCTGAGCAAGCTCTTTAGCTTCTGTAACTATTACTTAAATCCTCACCTATAAAATTATGATCCCCCCAAATACTAAATATTCTGTGATATCCAAAGCTAAAAAACACACTGTAATTTGCAAAGTGCTTAACATTAGCTAATATTATTATGATTTTTATACTATACTAGTAAATGGCCTCTTCAAGAACAAAGACCTGGTGAAATATAATAAATAATTTAAAGGTGTTTTTAGGGCTGTCCTGTGAAAGAGGTTTATTCATTTTTGAACCAGAACACATAACTAGAAAGGTTTAGTAGAAAGCTAAAGAAAAGGAAATAAATTTATCTTACGTTGAAGAAGATTCCCACATTCCATGTTTGAAAATTAAATAAGCTGCCCTAAAAAGCAGTGAGCTGGGCTTCCCTGGTGGCACAGTGGTTGAGAGTCCGCCTGCCGATGCAGGGGACACGGGTTCGTGCCCCGGTCCGGGAAGATCCCACGTGCCGCGGAGCGGCTGGGCCCGTGAGCCAGGGCCGCTGAGCCTGCGCGTCCGGAGCGTGTGCTCCGCAACGGCAGAGGCCACGACAGTGAGAGGACCGCGTGCAGCAAAAAAAAAGAAAAAAGAAAAAAAGGGAAAGGGCCCAAATCAATGAAGTCAGAAATGAAAAGGGAGAAGTTACAAATGACACCACAGAAATACAAAGGATCATAAGCAACTATACACCGATAAAATGGACAACCTAGAAGAAATGGACCAATTTCATTCTGGTCAAGATGTTGTGGTATCATATTGTGGACTTAACTTGAATTGTCCTGATGACTAATGAGGTTGATCACCTTTTTACTTGTTTACTAGCCATTGGGGGATTCTCTCTGATGAAGGTCCTATTCAAACATTTGCTCATTGTTCTATTAGTTTGTCTATATTTTTCCCACTTTGTGGATTACCTCTTCACTCTCTTACTGGTGTCTGCTGATCAATAGAAGGTCTTAATCTTAGCGTAGTTCAATTTAACAACGTTTCCTTATGGATAGCTCTTTCTAAATTCTCTTCGTGTCCTCCATAAAATATCTTTGCCAATAAAGTTGTTTAATTGCTCCCATATTCCTGGTCAAAACATCTAATGCCTGAGAACCAAAAAGGATTTGGATGTGTCTTATACTGAGCCATTGCAACTTGACTTGCATTACATAATATGAAAATAATTTCTGAGCACAATCATTAAAGAATCATCTATGAAATCATGGAATGCTCAAACCTTAGAAAAAAAATTTCCTTTCAACACTTTTGGCTTACATTTAGTATAAGGAAAAAATGTATTGCTAGAATATCTTCAGTTTGATATTTTTTATAAAGATGAAAAAATTGGAGTAGAAAATCTCACCACATATCTAATATCAAAAAAGATGCTGTTAGCTTTTGTGGACTAAGGGACTTAAACATCATTAACATCCAGATATAGCTTAAAACTCCTAAATGCTTTGACTATTTCTGCCAAGAATAATGACTTCCATGGAAATGAACTGATACACTAATTTTCCACACTAATTTTCCAAGTTTCCATTTCTCTGTCCTTTCTTAAATGAAGGTATTAGCCCCAAAGAACTAACGTCTTCTGCCAGAACACTCAACGGTTTGAAAAAATTATCCTACTTAGTGTTAAGTAAATATTAGTATTTATAAAATTAGTATAAATTACTGTAGACCAATATTAGTATTAATAACATTAGATATATTTATCTAAATTTTCAGGTTTTTTTTAATCTGCAGTAAACCAGGTATAAACATTTTTCTGAAGCTTTTTTTTTTTTTTCCTATTCCTTACATACACAATTAAATGATAGAAAGTTTTTCAGAAGATCTGATGTTTTTCTCTGGAAGCCGTAAGAGTTGGCTAACTGTCCTTTAGGGAACTGAAGAGAAGTTATGTCAGTTTTAAGCTTTATAGCACTAATCTTGCTTCACTGTCTAAATGCCAGTATTCTACTGGCAATTTACAGACCAGAGATTTCATTTATCTTGATAATTAAAGAATGTCACAGGAGTGTTTTTTATTGCTATTTATTTTATTCCAGAGAAATAATTTATACTCCTCAACCTATGTGGTACATATTATTTACATATTTCAATTAACACTTGCATGTAATGTTTCTCCGACTTAGCTCATGTTTGGAAGCTTCCTAAGGCCACTTACGGAGCAACAAAATTACAAATCAGTTACGTAGTCAGGGACACAAAAACAGAAACTCGTGGATATGACTGGGGTAGCATAGAGAAGAACTTATGCTCTGAACTTGACCTCCACAGTGCATATGAAACCCCTCAGAAAGCACAGAGGACCTTCAGAATAGGGATGAATGCTTAAAATCTAAAGAGAATGGGAATTAAAGAAAATAAGACCAGCTTCTAGAACAATGAATCACTGTCTAAAGAATAAGAAATCAGGGTAGAGACAAAATCCCAGGCTCGTAGAACTAGTGTTCTTCCAGACTCAGTAAAAATACATTTTAAGCTCTATCTATGTGGGCAAAGCCATGTCTAAGACAATGCCACAAAAGAGAATATTACTAACACCAAGTTACACCACTGTTCCACCAAAAGAAGTAACTTACTTTATTAAGAGTATGTGTATGACATCGTTTCCATTTAGTTCATCAGTTATTTATTTACTATTGCATGCAAGGCTCTGAAACTGGTGCACAGCTAAGCAAGACAGATCTCCTTCTGCAATTAATTTAAAAAGGCAAGGAAGAAAGAAGAAATCACTTTATTAGTTAATAAACAGCCACCATAAATAGGCAGCCATAAATAAGTGGCTGAAAAGACAATGCCGATAATGTGCTACGATTCAAAATAGCAAAAACTTATAAATGAATCTAGAAGATTTCCTAAAAGGGCTCTTCCACAAGGCCTTTGGAAGATAAGATTAGGCAAGGGAATAGAAGAAAACTCTTTTAGAAAAGGTTATTAGAGGACGTGAAATGAGAAATTAAAGAAAGTTGTTTTTTTTTTTTCTTTTTTTTTTTTCGGTACGCGGGCCTCTCACTGTTGTGGCCTCTCCCGTTGCGGAGCACAGGCTCCGGACGCGCAGGCTCAGCCGCCATGGCTCACGGGCCCAGCCGCTCCGCGGCATGTGGGATCCTCCCGGACCGGGGCACGAACCCGTGTCCCCTGCATCGGCAGGCGGACTCTCAACCGCTGCGCCACCAGAGAAGCCCAAAGAAAGTTTTAAGAATTGATTTTTTTTTAATCTCAACCAAACAAAAGATTAATTAAGTGAAACTTGGATTGACAGCTGACTCCCTCACATCTGGTCTCCCTCCTCCAATGCTTCTACACCACAGCTAAAGTAATCTCGAAAGACACAAATCTGACAGCTCACTGTGTGGTTGAAAACCCTTCCTGACTGCACTAGCCTTTAGGGTAAAGTCCGAATATCTTGAACAGTGCACATGCCTGCAGGATCTGGGCCTCCTTTCTTTGTCACTCCACATTGCAGCCATAGGGGTCCTCTTTAATTTCTTAAAACCACCATGCTCTCTTGGCCTCAGGTTCTATCTAATGCTGTCCCCTATGCCAGAAATGTTCTTTTTCCTCCTTTATTTGCACTTGTTCAAAAACCATTTTTTTCAGACTCTAAAATCCTTGAAAGTAGACGTCCCATATTTGCCTTATCTACTACATTTACCAGTTCCAGTTGAGTCTGATTTTATCAATTAATATATGTAATTATGCTTTATGAAAGACCCTTTGGCAAGCATCACTTATGGGGCTTGAAACCCCTGGCATGGCCATTTAACAATTTCTCCTTGTCTGGGGAAGGGATGGAATTAAAGGACTGTTAACATTTTTTCTCCAACAGGGTGCAGCAAGGTATCTGGATTTCTGGGCCCCTTCCAAAAGATAGGGTGAGAAGCTAAATAAGGGAGACTATGTAATATACATAAAACCTCTGCTTCAAGCCCCTTTGTTGAAGAATTATGATGGCTTTGAATAGAGAGAAAACAGAACCAGATGAGGTAAGAATGTTGTGAATGAAGATCACCAAGAAAATGTTAATTTCTGCCAAGAAGTTGGGGCAGGGAGAAATAGGGTCAATACACTTCCCAGAAATAACTGCTCAGTTGCACTCACAAAGTTCTCCCCCATTGCCAGGTAGGAAAACCAGTGCTGGGAGTCAGGCTAGCCCTACAATTAAAGCACATCACGTTAAGCTGGAGATAGACATGAAGTTGGAAATAACGATTATATTGGCACCATTTAAAGTGGAAATAAAAGATCATAAACTCTTTGGCCATGGCTGCCCTTAAAATTTATATAAGAGGAGAGGGCTTCCCTGGTGGCCCAGTGCTCGGGAATCTGCCTGCCAATGCAGGTTATATGGGTTCGAGCCGTGGTCCCGGAGGATCCCACATGCCACGGAGCAACTAAGCCCGTGCGCCACAACTACTGGGTCTACGCTCTAGAACCCGCGAGCCACAACTCCTGAAGCCCGCACGCCTAGAGCCCGTGCTCTGCAATGGGAGAGGCCACTGCGGTGGGAGGCCCTCACACCGCGACGGGGAGTGGCCCCTGCTCACCACAACTAGAGAAAGCCTGCACGCAGCAACAAAGACCCAGTGCAGCCAAAAATAAATAAATTAAATAAATGAAGTTTTAAAAAAAAAATTATATAAGAGGAGAGGCAGCCCTAATTTGGGTAAGCTCCAGATTATTATGTGCTTAGCCTACAGTAATACTTTCATAAATATTTGTCGAATTAGTAAATAGATGAATCAACAGAGGTGATGTCAGCCTAATCAGGTACTTAAAAAATGGCTTACATATAGTAATTTGCTAAATCCATAAATACATTGAATCATTCAGGAATAAACCCTATATAAATACACCGTTGTCATAAAAGTATTGGGCAATTTCAATGTGTTTTCAAGCATCGTGCTACATCCTTTCAACCAGACAAATCTTTAATCCATGAATGATCCATACCACTGCTTGGTATTATGGTTTCAATTTATTTTTATTTTATAGTACAAGAAGAATTGGACTTTGCCTGGATAACTTGCTTTCTGAGCTATGGCTTTTGCTTTTGCAGGAGATGGGGAGAGTTGTGAAGGAGAAGTGATCTGTTGC
The DNA here is from genome assembly GCF_937001465.1 of Orcinus orca. Classification (NCBI taxonomy): domain Eukaryota; kingdom Metazoa; phylum Chordata; class Mammalia; order Artiodactyla; family Delphinidae; genus Orcinus; species Orcinus orca. Next base: position 20,171,567 of record NC_064562.1, read on the forward strand.
AGAAAGCACAAGATATTTCTAAAAACAAGTAAGTTACAGAGGTCTCATTTAATGCTGCTTGAACTCATGTCTACATAGGAGAAGAGAGAGACATGATGTGAAATTATGGTGACTTACTTTATAGGAATAAGACATTTATTTACTTATAATGTTTACTCATTTTGAAAAGCCTCAAATCTCACTTAAAAAAAAAACACAGAAAGAATAAATAAGGTGATATGTTGCCCCGTAACATAAACAGAGAGCTACTATTATGCTTATCGGTATTGGGTTACATCTACAGAATATCAGAGACTCTTCTTTTATTAAATTTAGGAGTAATAAAAGCAACTGACATTCAGTGAATGCTTACTATGTGCCAGCACTGGTCTAAAGTCTTTATTTAGATTATTTCATTTAATTCTCACCCTGACCTTGAGCGGTAGATACTTACGTTATCAACCTCTTTTATAGATGAAGAACCAAAGACACCGAAAATTTAAGTAAGCTGCTTAAGGTTATCCAAGTTTGTGGCAGGGTTGGGTCTTGATCCTAGATCTGCCCTAGTAAAATGTTGGTAATTCCATTATACACAATAAAAATTCCTCTTTCAGGAATAAATGTGGATCTAAAGTTTATTAATCACCTCCAATATTTTCTTCACCAGCCTGCTTAGAAAATAAACTTGGACTATCTTAACAAAACAAACAAACAAAAAGCAATGGAGAATGTCCTTTCTAGAGCATGTAGAATGAGATATGAACAGGACAGTAACCTATCCTTTTCCTAATTTCTATGGACCATTTCTAAACTGAGAAAACATCTATTTGATATTTTAACAAGTCATCTGAGATCAGGACTTCAAACTATCAGGTTGAACCATACAAAATTGTTTGTGTGATAGGTCAAAATTGGTCAACTATTGATAACTTCATACAATTGAACCTATTAACTTTCAGTTTTTCTCTGTGGTACTTCAACCCAGAGTGATTACAGTAAACAATGCAAATTAAAAATTCTATTTACAAATCCAGAATTGTTTAAGGTCCAGCAAAGGGGGGAAAAACCAGAAGACACAGCCACCATATTCAAGGAACTTAGGTCATACATGAAACAATCAGGATCAAAGTAACACAAAAATAATCATTACATCATCATGGAACTGTAGATGGAGAAAGCTACAGAAATTTAGGTAAATGCCTGGATGTGAGCTTTGAGAAAAGGGATTGGAAGAAAACGGCTGTGAAACCATTCAAGGCAGAAGGAACAACATGATAAAGAGAAGACAACTGGGGACCATCATGAAGTGTGAAGTATGTGGAGTATAGACTAATTGGATCTTGAGTTCGTGGGGTCCATGAGGACTTTAGGTTAGATAGGGAGGAGAGAAGAACTGAAAGTGGGAGGAGAAACTGGACTTAATTCTGCCAGGAGTGATAACAGGCTTTTCCATGAGGACCTTGTGGGTAAAACCACATGATCTAGGTGGATTAAACTGGTAACAGGCACAGGATAAGAGACCAGGGCAAAGCAATTTATGAGAAGTCTAGCTTAAAGGGTCCAGGGCCAAGTGTGAGGGCCAGGGTCAAGGTGGTAAAAATGTGAACAGTATTTTGAATTCAACACATTAAATTAGAGACACAGTTTGAAGGAAGAAGTAATAGGATTTGATCTTTGATTTGACCTATGGAGTAGAAAAATGACTCTAAGACATTGAACCCCATTAAGAAAAATGGGGATTTATTATTTTAAAGATAAGTAAAATAGGAAAGAGTAAAAGGCTGGAGAGATTATTTATTCTAATAAATATATAAAGCAATACATGCTTATTATTGACTGCCAACTGTCTCAAGCATTGATTGATATGGAATGTCAGAATGTAAACACATACACACATATGTGTGTCTGTTAGACTTTCTGAATCTTTAAAACAATGTTGCATGACAAGTATCGATATTTCAATTTTATAAGGAAATGGAGACTCAGAGAGGTAAAATAATTTTTCCAAAGTTGTACAGTACTAAATATTTATGACTCCTAAGAACAAAGCCAATACTCTTTCATCTATTTCTCCCAAGTGGAATTTGAAATGACAGCTGAACCTTCAAGTGACTGAATCTTAAATATAGTACAGAACAGATGACTAGAGCTAGAATGAGAAATCAAGACAGAATCATTGGATTTGAAAGTCATCTGGATTAGCTGAGCTTTGAAAGTAAGGTTTAGGAATAGGTGAGGAAGACAAAAGAAACAAAATTAAAATCCTGGAAGTTACTTAAAATAATGGATAGAAAGTATAGAGGACCAGTCAAAAAATGTAAGAGAACCAGAGAGTTATAGAGTGTTGGAGAGAACAGTATCATGTGTCTCAGTTATTCATCAACAAGTATGTCCTGAAAATTTATAAACCCCTAATAAATGGCAGCTACTGTGACTATAGTAGGGAACAAACCTCTGCCTTCGTGGAATGAGGAGGGGGAGAAGACTGACTTTCATCTAATAATCACAACTACAGTTGTACATTTTTAAAAAAATACCAGCTACTGTGACAGTTTATAGTAAAGGCGTCAGCTGGGGTGGAAGGGTTCACAGAAAGCTTCCCTGATAAAGGGACAAATGAGCTGACTTTTTTTATTTTTGGCCACGACTGACAGCATGTGGGTTCTTAGTTCCACGACCAGAAATCGAACCCGTGCCCCCTGCATTGGGAGCGAAGATTCTTAACCACTGGATCACCAGGAAAGTCTCTGAGCTGGCATCTTAAAGGTCCAGTGGAAGTTAAACAGCTGGAAATTGTTCTAGGAAGAGGGACTGCTGAAATAGAAAGAGAACATGCTCAGAAGGTTAGTGTCTAGAAGAAAGAGAGACTGGGGGAAACAAACAGTGGAGAGTTAGGGTCCAGAAAGAAGGATTTCAGGAGGAACCCACCTTTTTTGGATCAAATACTTCTGAAGCATGGACCGTGCAATCCTGGGTTTTTCAGAACCTCAGCTGTTTCAGGTTTATGGTCATGAAGACAGCTTCTATCTGTACCTGACCACAAAAGGATTTCTGCACTGCTACTCATTGACTATACCCACAGTTTCGTTTGATGATACAGAAGATCTATCACCAAAACGTATATTACTTTTAAAACTTATAAACTGCTAATAAGATTTATGCTAATTAGATTGCCATTTTAGGATTAAATTATGATGTCAATAGCGAATCTTGGTCTACCCTGGCTAACATAATGTACTTCAAAGGGATACTAAAATGAAAAATAAAAAACAGGGGTGACTTTCAAAAAATGTTGAGAGAAATCTTTTTCGCAACAATCCCTGACTCTTGTGCTGTGATTCTTTTTCTTTTATCTGTGGTTCTAGAATGGAACAGCAGCAAAATATAAGTCTCTGTCCCACGAAGAAATAAAAGCGCACAGCCCTCTCCACCTTTATGTGGTCATAAAACTGGGAGAAGAGCTAGGTGGTGATATTGCTCAGAAGAGTACTGCACCCCTACCTTAGGGAGCTGCACAATTTCCCCATGGTTACTTGGATTGTCCTAAACACCACACTTTAAGGAAGCCACATTTGCAACAAGCAAATGGATTTGGGGGAGCAGATATCCACATGGTTAATAACATTCTGTAACCTTTGTTAAGAAGTGTCTTGGTCTCCTAGCAACATTGTAGGGAAATCCATCAGGGGTGTGAAATTAGACGGCCATGTAGGCGGAATACCTGTAGAGTGTTCAGTTTTATGAAAAGCTTTCATTAAAAATTATGCATATTATGCAAAATGCTACAGTAATGTAAGGTTAAGATAAAAATTGTTCAACTCCCCCACAAGCAATTCAGGGTTCAGGGTTCCAGCAGTACCCAGTAGCCAAGGGTCTACAGTGTATAGAAAATAATAATAATAAAAGACATTATGTCTTTCTGGGATGCCAGATAGGTTAACCATTCATGATTAGGGAGAATTTCATCCTCAAAAGATGATTTCAGGGCATCTTGATCCAGGCTCTTCTTTTGTAAAAACCTTCTCCTAACTTTGGAAGTAAAGGGAATGGAAACATTTTATTCTGTAAATAAACAGTGAATAACTAAGTTAGAATGACAAAATTCAAGTAACAAAGAGGCAAAGCCCTGTAATTTGTAGAGAGTGGTTGAAGCCACGAGTCAAATCCCAGCCTGTGCAGGGCCACTCCCAGCTGTCTTATATCTCATACAGTGTTTGAGGACCAGCTGCATTCAGATTCCTGGGCCCCAACTCCACAAATCAGAGTCCTGGAGGACTGAGGCCCAGGATCTGCATGTGGCCAATCGGCCCAAGGTGATTGTGAGAAACACTTGCATTTTATAGAAAGTGTTCTTAACGGAGTCTGCCCATTCCTGCACTCAAGGCTTTCAGTTTTCATTGGAGGATGAGCAAATTTGCTCTCACAAAGGACCTATATGTTTTTCTTCTGCTCAATTTGATACAAAACAAAAATCCCTTTAAACAACAAAACAAGGTTTTTCTTCTCAGCTGATTTATTTACATGTGTGGTTTTACTCATCTTCCTTTCCTGTATCCTTCCAACTAATTTCATCGAACATTTATTGTCTACCATGTATCCACAACAAAACTACAAGCTGGAAATATAGAGCTGAACACATATGTATTCTTGGCTTCTCTGTTTTAGGTACTGTGTGGGGTGCTGGAGATATGGCAAGTAGGATAGATTGCTTCTGTCTGTATGGAACTTGCATAAAGACAAACAAGCAATATGCATTAAAGATAGGTGCTCTTGAAGATCACTGTGTAGCTTACATCTTATGGAAACTAAGAAACAGGGTTTTGTTTTACTTCAATTTGTTTTACTTTACTTTTGTTTTACAGAGTCTGATAGAAGGACAACTGGAATAGCATAAAAAAACTGTCCCTAGAACTGCAATACTTCACTGGACACAAGGGCTCAGAGCCAGATATAACCATGAAAACAATTCAAAGAAATCTTTGGGGCATAGTTTCTACAATCTATAAAATGGAGGTTCAGAACACTTACTTGGATATTAGGGGGAAAGGTGATTATGTTAGCTGCCATCTGGGTAACAATCGCATACTTTATGGCACCTTACACCCAGGTGTAATTTATCTTAAGTGCCTTATCCATTCTGTCCAAGCTTAACCACATCTGCAGAAACCAGTTTTTGTTGCAACCAGGGTATCAGATGAGATAGCCTCTGCGTGCTTGGTCTTTCTCACTATGTTGCACCATGGTAACCTGCTATTTCTGATAAGGCACTGTCTCATTATGTATCAATCACATCTTCCCACTACTTGATGCCTACATCTATATTTTCAGGAACTGAGGAGACAAAATAAATTTAATATGGAGAAAGTTCTGCTACAAAATCTGCTATGAAGTAGAACCTCTTTTTGTTGATGGGCTTAGCCATCTTACACAAATGGAGTGCTTGTTCTGAGAAAATATGCAGTATGTAAACCTACCAGGAATGTTGTCAATTTGTTCTTCCCTGATAGATCAAGGGCAGAATGTTGGCAATTCATTCTGGGGAGTCACAAAAATTATAGATGGGGAAGATTACTTGATACGGGAACCTTATCAGGAAATGCACGTCGTTAAACCAGAAGCGGAGGAAATGACTGTTATACTTGCAAATGAGGGGCCTTACCATATGATTCACTGGGTCACTGGAAAATCTCCCTGGGAGATTTTCAGCAAGGCATATCTGTGCCTATGCCTCCCTCTGGAAATATTTATGAGGTAGAAAAGTTGAAATCAACTTTGACGTTATTATCAATCTTGACTGTCTTCCAAGACCAAAGTTGATTTATTTTTCTAGGAAAATACATGAGAAAGTAATTGATAGTTGCTATTAGGTTACCTACTCCAGCTTCTGGGGACAGCTCATTGCAATATGCTTATTTGTTTTCCATCTTATGTTATTAGAATAATGTTTCCACACTCTTCTAAGGAGAATTCATGTAAATGTATACAGGAAAGCTTCTCTAATAGTCTTTCTTTTACTAATTGTGATAAAAATAATTTTTTTCTTATTCTTTGTTCAACTCTGTCATATCCATCTACATCTATAGATTTTCCTTCTCTCAGATATTAAATCTCCTATGAAGAGAAAACAAGAAAAAATATATACCAAATTAATTATTCTGTTATCAAGATGCCCATCACCAGCTCTAGAGGATGTATTCTGCTTAAAATGGAGAATACCACTCCTCTTCTCGTTCATTAATTACCTTCTTTGATGTAAAATGAAAATGGGATTTTTTTTTTCCTTTCCAAAGGTTATGATTTTCTCTATTCGGTGAAAACATTCTAGAAGCCAGACTGTCAAACTTCTTAATATTTTTAATAATTACAGTCTAAATCACTGTCCATCTATATCTGGACCACACCCTACTCCTAGATACCAGGAAGCACCAGGAGGAATGGAAAATAGGCACTATTTTTATTAAGGAGCACTGACTGCCAAAGGCTTGACAAACTTTGATAGTTTGGGATTGAGGGGCCAGGGGCTTAAAGGAAAGAGCCATTTGTTCGTTCACAAAGCTTTCATCAAGGGCGTACTACACTCTGTCCACTAGAGTAGTCACCAGCCACATGTGTCAGGTATTGCAGGGAATGCCAGAGATAGAGAAATGAACAAGATACAAGAAACCATGGAAACACACGGCCTGTAATGCTGTTAATAGTTGCCATTGCAATACAGTCAGAGCACAAAAGGGGGAGGTCTTGATTCTGGCTTGGGGTTTGGGATCAGAAAAGCTTACCTAGAACTTTCCTAGACTGGGATTGGAGATAAGTAATTTTTTTTTTTTTTTGTCTTCCTTTCTTTTTAAGATAAGTAATTTTTTGCCAGGGATACAGGAAGAAAGAAAGGAAAAGTGGAAGAGGAAAAGAGAAGCCCTTCTCCCTTAGGGGCCATACCATGCAAATGGGTAACTTAATATTCAATGAACAATTATATAAAACATACGAACATTCTTCCAAATCACTATTATCTGTCTTCAGAATTTAAGCTTGAAGCCTTAGTTCAATAAGGGTGTTTTTTTCCCTAAAGACCATGAACAACAAAAAAAAGATACTCAATGACTATTTCTTAGTAATGAAAAAAAAGAGCAAAGAACTGTAATCTGATTCACGAATTGCAAGGCTCTGGTCTCCTTCCTCACTGCAGATTAGATAATGGGGTAAACACAGAGGTACTTTCTATCCTAGGTGAAATAACAAAGTCACATTTGCCCATTTTCCAAGCTGAAGCTCCTCTAACTCCAATGCACTGCGTTGTTCTTTACTTCTTAAATTTAACAGGAATGAAGAACATGCCTGTTCTTTTCCTAAGGGAAAGTGTGACTCTCAACTTGACTCTTAACTCCATCTGCTTTTCAGTGGAGAAAAAGGAAAGCCCCCACTAAGTAGGAGCTATTGCTGCTATGAGAATAATCTTCCACTCCGCAAAGCAAGCATGCAAAGGAAAAAAATCCCTTTGTCCTATTTCTGTTCTCCACATTTCCTTGCTTTCCAAGGAGAGTTCTCTATTTGAAGGGTTCTTTGGGCTTTTGTGATGCTACAGTAAAGAGAGGGAGTCACAGAGGTAGTAAGTAGGAAAAGTAGAAGAATTAGTCAAAGTTTCTTAGTTGATTTATAGGATAAAATGGTGAGGGAAGGCTAGGAAAATCAGGAGAGAAAAGCCATATGGGATGGAAGTAGATAAGAAAGTATCTGAGAAGTTAAGAGTCTGAAAGGAGGAGGTTGTCGGAGGAGCTGCAGAATACAATGCAAGTAGCTAGATGATAAATTTTAACAAGTGTGCTGTAACCCGTGTTTAGATACCCTGAGTGACTTTCATGAAATACTAGTAAAAAGTTTGAAATTTTAAAAATTTACTTTGATTTTCATGACTATATTTCTTTTATCATAGCTGTGCTCCAAGATCGGATTTTATGGTTCTAGTCTAACAAGGATTATGCTTCTTTGACATGTAAACTTATTGGTCAGCAAATAATATTAATCCCACTCTGTCCACTACGGTAGCCACCAGTCACATGCGGCTATCAAGTACTTGGGGCGTGGCTAGTCTGAATTGAGATGCACTGTAACTCTAGAATACACACAGGATTTTGAAGACCTAGTTTTTAAAATAAAAAAGGGAGACAGAAAGAAGGAAGGAAGAGAGGGAGGAAAAAGAAAGGAGGAAATAAATCATATTAATAATTTGTATATGAATTACATGTCAAAATGGTAATATGTTAGCTGTATTAAGTAAAACATATTATTGATATTAATTTACTTAATTCTTTTTGCTTTTTTAACATGACTACTAGAAGATTTTCAATTATACACGGGCTCACATTTGTGGCTTGCATTTACATTTTTACTGGATAGCAGTGTACTAATTTATGACAGAAACCAACCGCAAACACTGACTGAGCATCCTGTGTGAGCAGGACACTGTGTGAGATTTTTCTGTGAGTTATAAAACAGTTAAGTTCACGACCTAAGGAGTCCAGATTTCTGGGATTACTCCTGGCACCGTCATCTATGAGCAATTCACGTGGTTCATGTGACTTGGATAAAGCATTCAGCCTCTTTACTTGTTTGTTTGTTTGGGCCACACCACACAGCTTGTGGGATCTTACTTCCCAAACCAGGGATCGAACCTGGACCCTTGGCAGTGAGAGAGCTGAGTCCTAAACACTGGACTGCCAGGGAATTCCTAACATTCAGCATCTTTAAACCTCTGTTTCCTAATCTGAAAAATGGAATTGATAACAGTACCTTCCCGGCAAGGTGGTTGATACCGGTAAAACACTTACAAGAGCCTTGTAACATGCCTGGCACATAATAAGAAATCAATCAATATTAGCTTTTATTACTGTTACTCTTAGGGAGGGAAGGGTACTGAAATGTTTTGAGCGCTCTTGAGGTTTTATTTTATTTATGCCTTTCTGAGAGCTCCATGAGGGCAGGGACGGTTTCTATGTTGTTCTCTCCTCTTTTTGCAACAAATAGCACAATATGTAGCAGGAACATATCTACTAAATACTGAGTGAATGAGTCAGGGATAAGAATGAACTAACAGACAATATAATTACTTTCCTTTTAGAGAAGAGGAAATTGAAATTTATGGAAATTCAGAGGTTAAAAAGGTTGGAGAAGTCACAAAATTCATAGATGATAGAGCCAACATTTAAATCCACATTTACATGAACATTCACAGACTGTGAACTCAAAGAGCATTCCATCTAGTTAGAGAAATAAAATGTGTTTCAAATAAAACAAATGATATTAATACCACTAGCCCACAAATGATGCCATTTCAATAACCTGATTGATGATTACTATACAAGTTGAGTCTGGAAAGACTTCATATCCAGCAGGGCTGTTGCAGAAAACGTTTGGAAGGGATGAGATTAGACCTCTGCAGATTTCTTAAGTTTGATTTAGTGGATGCTTGCTCTGGGAAAAAGGATCCCTTGGCAAAGGAAACAGACTGAGCACAAGTGAAGTTGAAATCCTAAGGCAGACTCTGGAGCTGTGAAATGGATGTCTTGCCTGGAGAAGATAATTCATGTAACTTTATTAATAGGATTGAAGCAGAAATAAGCTTGGGGTTAGATCTTAGACTTTGAATAAAGGCCAGAGTTAGGAGTTAAAAAGGTATCAAGTAAATAACAGGATATTACTTCTTTTCCTTTTTAGTTCTGTCAAGACATGATAGTAACAGCGTACAAGATGCAACAGAGAGAGAGGGATATTGGAGGTGGGGCAATACCTAAGGATGCTATTGCAACATCCAGCCGTGAGATAGTAAAGATAAGAATCAGAGATTTGAAAATAGGAATGGAAAGAAAGGGAGCAATTTCAGAGTTGCTGAAGACAGTGTTCTAGCTTCAAAGGCCTAATCTGGATGAGGCCAAAGTCTGGGTCACATAGTTTTAGTTTTAGTAAAGTAAAATATGTGACCCAAATAAAGGGCAATTTAAGTCTCAAAATTTAGGCTATAAATGGGATTTCAATTTCTTTTATTTTCCTTTTCTTTTCATATTCATTCTTGATTTCTCTTATTTTATACATAGCCAACATTTGGCTTGTTCCAAGATCTAGCCATTCTACTGAGAAATGCTTAAAAAATTGAATCTCTCCTCTTATTCCTATGCTTTAGTACAAGCACTTGTGTTATTTTATATTCTTTTTTTTTTTTCCTGTTGGAGTTATTTTAAAGAGCTCCTGTGTTGGATAAAAGTATTTGTTTATATATATTTTTTCTGTCCCCAGTCCTGTCTTGGCTTCCTGTGGGTAGAATGTAACACCTTTTATCCTCCAGCCCAGAAGTTTCTACTCTTAAATCTAACATCTAATCTGTGTTCAAAAATGACTAGCTCCTAGTAATGACTAACTCACAATTTATTGAGGAATTTTAATCAAAAGAATTCACCTTTTACAGGGCAGAAACAAAGATGCAGATGTAGAGAATGGACTTGAGGACACGGGGAGGGGAATGGTAAGCTGGGACAAAGTGAGACAGTGGCATGGACTTATAAATACTACCAAATGTAAAATAGATAGCTAGTGGGCAGCAGCCGCATAGCACAGGGAGATCAGCTTGGTGTTTTGTGACCACCTAGAGGGGTGGGATAGGGAGGGTGGGAGGAAGGGAGACGCAAGAGGGAGGGGATATGGGGATATATGTATATGTATAGCTGATTCACTTCGTTATACAGCAGAAACTAACACACCACTGTAAAGCAATTATACTCCAATAAAGATGTTAAAAAAAAAAAAAGAATTCGTCTTTTAGAGCTTTACTCTGTAAAGCTTGCTTGAACCTTCCAAAGTTATGTTCTTTTAACTAATTTTACAATTAATCTTTTAAGAATTTAATATCGTAAATTGTCCATATTTGAATGTCTTCCTCACTGGTCTGTGACATCTTTGAGAACAACGACCTCTTGACTATTGAAAGAAGATTAATTTTTCGACTGTAAGTTGCTGAGGCTCAGACAATTGGGGTGGAATTGTAGCAGAGAAAAACAAATCTGCCTCCATATTGGATCTATTCCTTCAGCTCTACCTTTGTGCTCTGTTTTTTGTGTTTAGTCATGCTGGCTCTGCACCTTTGTAAAAGAATGTTGCCTATAGCCTGAAATATACGTGATAGCCCATTCTCAAGGCTCTGCCTCGTAGACTCCACCTTTAAAGGTATAACACGTTTCCATTCATACAGAGGTAAAAAACTACAGAACAGAAAATAACAATTGTCTTGTTGGAGGTGTATAGGAACATTGTGACCAGACCGACAGGGACAGCTGCAAGAACAAAGGATTCCGGCACCAAGAAGTTTGAAACAACCAGCCACACCCCCTCCCCTTGTAGTATGAAAGAAGCGTAAATTCTAACTCAGGTAAGAAAATTCTTTGGGACACGTCCACCATCTCAGCCTGCTGGCTCTCCGCATAAAGTAACTATTCCTTGCCCCAACACTGTCTCTCAATCTACTGGCCCGTCATGCATCAAGCAGTATGAGCTTGGACTCAGTAGTAGAAGGAAGAAGCTTCAAGAAGATGCTGGACTTCCTGCGATCACAGTGTGTGAATTTCAAGTATTTAATTATACAAGTATTTGATCTATGCCTCTACTTGCACTCGAAAATGGTGGACTGTGTTATTACAATTGTAGTAGGAAATCAAACATATCTCTGGTCAGTTCTTACTGACCAGTAGATTGTTACTTCTGATCCATTGTGTATTTCAGAACTAAAATATATTCATTCTTGGAACAAGGGAACACAGATTGACAACTACTTTGTTTTTTCACCCCAGTCTAAGTTTAAATAACTACAATACAACATTAAGAAATATCTCATACAGATACACTGTTGGTCACATATATATTTATTTGTCAAAATAAATCTGTGCATTAACATGAAATAGCAATGAGTGCTATATTCATGTTTTTTTCACGAATGCTTGTGCTTAAAGTAACACTAGCTGAAGTACTTGTGCCACGCTAATCTAGCAGCCATGTGAAGAATAATGACTTGGAATCTACAAGACTTTTCCAAAATCTCAACAGTTTTTCACTAACACCACAATACCTGATTTGAAAGGCTGTGGAGGATTATTTTAAATTCTTAAGGAATAGAATTGCCTGATGAAAAACATATCTGTAGAATTTGTAGAAAGCATTTGTAGAACAGTCTATAAAGAATGGTGTGAAGATAAGGAGATTCACAATTTTAAGCAAATTATTTACTACTGCTGGAGACCAGAGGAAACATGGTTAACTCCAAGGAGGGAAGAGAGAGGAGGGTCCTCCTGGAGCTTGTTCAAGGGAAGAATGGAGCAACTGGAGTCAGGTTGATAGAGGAAAACTGTAGAAGAGGACTTGCTGGTTGACAAAAGCAAGATAACTTCTTGAGAAAAAAAGAGTAAACTGAGAAATGGGAGACTTGGTTAAAAAGAGAGGTGAGATCAAATAATTTTGTTCTTTTTCTTGAGACCTTTTCAATTCTTTTCCTCTAGGTTTAAATCATAAACTTTAACATAGATGGTTCAGGCATAAACTGAAGCAATGCTTAGAAGACCAAGATGCCGTGCCCTGGAGTTTCGAAAGCTATATTCCAACTATACATTTGGTTTTTAGGCTTGCTAGTTTTAACAGTGCCATACTGCTGATGTGTATTTTTAACTGTTGTTGTTCCTATCAATCCTTGTCAATTCTAAAGAACTGCTCCATTTCCAGAGACTTTGCTGTGGTAAAAAAGCAACTGACAAGCACCTAGTACATTGCACCCTGTGGGTACTCCATAAACACTTGTTTCCTGTCTGGCTGAATGTGTCTTCAGGAATGTAGGCAATAAACCCAACTGCCTTAAAAATAACAGATGGTGGTATCTGGTAGGTGTTCCCCCTGAGGCTTTGTTACGTATGTAACTTATGTCAGGAGGCAACTGAATCTTGCTACCTGTTCAAAACAAGTAATACTTCATACGTGCATATGTGTGAAGGAATGAACTAAAGTCACATAGGTTCCTAATCACTTGAGACTTGTATGAGGATTAGGAAAAGCCAGCCACAATGAGGGAAACGGCTGACGGTTGCAAAATTGGTCAAGCCAAGGGGACGAGATGTTGTGAGGTAACATTAAACTTGGATGGAGCTTGAATTAGTGTGTTAATGACTTGGTTGTTAGGAATGAAGGGGGAAAAAATGAGGAAAGTTGTGGGGAGGACAAGAGCAGGTACATATCAAAAATGTCGCTCATATTCCTGCCATGTTCTCTTCCTAAAGTTTAAAACCTTAAATTATGATACTTCTTTGCTTAAAGCCCCACAATTAATAAGAAAAGAAATGTGACATGAATATTAAGTTCTGGGGCGAGTGAGGCTTTCTAAATCATGAAAGAACAATAGATTTAACTACACAAATCTTTAAAATGTTCTACATAAAAACAAAGGTCAAATTAAAAAAATGAGGAACATGTTTTCAGACATTCAGTGTTAAATTGTTAATATGTAAAGTACCCCTAGAAATAATACGAAAAATCACTAAACACCAACACAGAAATGAGATAGTTCTCAAAAGTGAAAATGCATATAACTAACAACCTTTCCTTTTTTAAAAAAAAGTTCAAAAAGATTTCTAATTGGAAGAATACAAATTAAAACAATTTTATCTATCAAGTTAGCAGAGATTTAAAAAAAAATAAGAGTGTAGAATATTAGTCATACTTTCTAATGGGAAAAAGAAGATGAGCAGGTTTCTTTAGAATCAGAATAATAATGTTTTAAAAATTCAGTTTCCCACCTTTGCCTCTCAGTATGTCATATAAATTCCTCCCTGCCCATTGCTCCTGATTTTCTCACGTCTGTCTCCTTTCCAAGTTGTTGTCCAGACAAATTGGAACTTGCAGTTCTCCAAATGTGCCATGTTTTTTCACATGTTCAGGGCACCCAGCCTGGAATGTGTTCTACCTTTGTTCACCTGGCAAATTCCTATTCACTCCATATGACCCACTTTCGACACCCCTATTAAATCTTCCCAGCAGCTTTCCCATTATCCCCTTCTCCCCACCACCTCAATAAAGAAACTCTCTCTTCTGCATCTTAACTATATTTCTATTTTTCCGTATTTTCTACCACATTTTATTAATTTAGTTACATACATATCTTCTTTATTAATTAAGTTATAGATTGCTTGAAGAACAGATATGGTGTTTTAATCATTTCTGTATCTCAAGTTTCTGCCACTGAATTTGATAAAAGAAATTGTTTGCTGATATGAGGTGAATTAAAACTTTTAAACCTCTGTTGGCTGCTTCAGTGTCACACTGGCATATATGCAGCAAAAGTATACCCTTAAACTAGATCATTGCACACACACACACACACACACACACACACACACACACACAAATATCTTCTCTATGAGTGCCTAGTTTAGAGCTTTTGTTAAACTGTAGATTTTATATATGCAATTTCCATCAAAGTATTTTAAAACGTAAAAACTATATTGTTTACTGAGTATTCACAAAACTATACCCTCGACGCTTAAGAAACCCATTCCTTTCACTCTGGAACTACCATCAGAGAAGAATATTACAAACAGACTTAATGGCTAACTAAATAGAGCTGTAATAAGAACTCAGTACTTAATGCTTCAGTTTGCTTCCCTAGGCCCCATGACTTGCTAAAATGTCAGAGAGGCATACCCAGTTATTTTCACCCACAATTTTTTATTTACCCCAGGAAACACTTCTTCTTATTGCCATAAAAACAAATGCCAAAAGTAATTTTGGATAACAGATTTTATTTCACGTAGGTCACCAAGGGATTCTTGTCAGTCTTAACAGTGTTAGATTTTCAGACAGATTATTCCATGGTAACCTTGATGATATGCATTTTGAGATGTGATTGAAAAGAAGATGTGGTACATCAGTATCTTACTTATCACGGATTCTTGGTGGATGAGTTTATATTAATTCATATTCCATTAGTGAAATGTAGTCCTACAGTCACCTGGCTTTTAACATTTTAAATATTTTAGAAGGAAAAAACTTCCTAAAATATACTTTATGCTTTTTTGGATCCATAAAGAGAAAATCAATTAATTGGACTCTTGTTGATGATTAAGGGTCATCAGTATGAACACATACTGTTGTTTCGTGGTCTCATCCCTTAAATCAGCCCTTAGGCATAAACCTGTCCATAGGCATTTTAGGATTTGGCCCTACACTAAGGGATTCCAGATTATCATGCTTTTAGGCTTTTCTTTGTTTTCAGCTGAAACTTCATTTTTGGCTGTTACTAAATCAGTCTCTAGCTCTCACCATGCCAAGTCAAGCTTGTTAAATTGCAATCGTGTTTTACCATACTTCTAACTCAGTCAACTTTGGGAAGACTGAGGGGCTTAATCCTCTCTGGATACAAGTGTCTCTGAGGTTACTTAACAAGATTTCCAGGGTCCCCTGGGTTGGCTGAAGCAGATCAATGCATGGTTAACTGGGTCCTTCAGGAAGTTGACTGAGATAAGGTTAGGAGTACAAGAGGTTTACTGGGGACTAAATCTTGAGAAAGGAGAGGAAAGAAGGAAGCAGGTTGGTCAAAAAGGGCCTCAGAATGCAATGCAGATCTAACTAATCCTTGGCCAACCCAACAGGCAGCTCTGAAGCAAACAACATCCATTAGGAAAGTCCCAGGTTGCACAGAAACAGTTGGACCCTAGTCTCCCAGTCAATAATGTTGGGGACTTCCTGGGAAGATGAGGTCTTGGCTAGAAGGCTTAGGTGGAGTCTGAAGAAAGGGATGGCAAGAGGCTATCAGCTTACTGCACTCCTTGCAGCTGAAGGGCAAGTTCTTTCTTAAAGAGAGATCCAAACAGGTGCACCTTCTTGGCTGCACAAGTACATATACCACCTGAAAATATGTCTGAAAAGAGATGCAAGTTCACAGGAAGGTAGGAAAAAGTCATTTTCTGAAACTTTATGAGTTTACGGTTAATGTGAGTGGGTAAAGAAGGCAGAGGAACTGATGGGAAACAATGAATGAATCTGAGGACTGGAGAGGATAGTGGTCAGGGAAGCACGGGGTGCTGGCTAATTGGGATAAAAGTTAAATAACAACCCCAAGTTAAATAACAAACTGATCAAAATCTTTCTTTTTTGAATTTTATTTTGTTTTCTTAAACACCTTTATTGGGGTATAATTGCTTTACTATGGTGTGTTAGTTTCTGCTTTATAACAAAGTGAAACAACTAATACATATATCCTCATATCCCCTCCCTCTTGCCTCTCCCTCCCACCCTCCCTATCCCACCCCTCTAGGTGGTGAAAAAGCACCGAGCTGATATCCCTGTGCTATGTGGCTGCTTCCCACTAGCTATCTATTTTACATTTGCTAGTGTATATATGTCCATGCCACTCTCTCACTGCGTCCCAGCTTACCCTTCCCACTCCTTGTGTCCTCAAGTCCATTCTCTACGTTTGAGTCTTTATTCCTGTCCTGCCCCTAGGTTCATCAGAACCATTTTTTTTTGATTCTATATATATATGTTAGCATACGGTATTTGTTTTTCTCTTTCTGACTTACTTCACTCTGTATGACAGACTCTAGGTCCATCCACCTCACTACAAATGACCCAATTTTGTTCCTTTTTATGGCTGAGTAATATTCCATTGTATATATGTACCACATCTTCTTTATCAATTCATCTGTTGATGGGTGTTTAGGTTGCTTCCATGTCCTGGCTATTGTAAATAATGCTGCAATGAACATTTTGGTACATGACTCTTTTTGAATTATGGTTTTCTCAGGGTATATGCCCAGTAGTGGGATTTCTGGGTCATATGGTAATTCTATTTTCAGTTTTTTAAGGAACCTCCATACTGTTCTCCATAGTGGCTGTATCAATTTATGTTCCCACCAACAGTGCAAGAGTGTTCCCTTTTCTCCACACCCTCTCCAGCATTTATTGTTTGTAGATTTTTTGATGTTGGCCATTCTGACTGGTGTGAAGTGGAACCTCATGTAGTTTTGATTTGCATTTCTCTAATGATTAGTGAAAGTCTTACTTTTCTTAGCAGCAAATTTACCTTCCTCGGAAGGACCCAATTTGAAAAGATGTATAGACAGACAAGATATCTGGGGTGGAAGGTAAGACTACCCAGAGTATTAAAGAGTAAGCTTCCTATATTTGTTTTACTTTCTAATTCTGCAATCATGCATTTTAATTCTTTTGAGTGTTTTATTTTTCTTGTTTTTACTTTTTATATAAAATTTAGAATCATCTTGTCTATTTTAGGAAATTGTGTTTCTTTGTACTCACATTAAATATATGAATTAACTTAGGAAGAACTGACATCTTTATAATGTTGAATCTTAGCTGGGAACATGATCTGTTTGTTTGCTTGGTACAATTCTTGTGTATTTTAGAAATGCTTTGAATACTTTCTCATACAGGTTTTATGTATTTCTTATCAGGTTAATTACCAGACATTTTTTGCTAGTGTCATGTATGTAATTTTTGGATTCATTATATGTTGTATTTGGTGGCTTTTATATGTACAAAAGCTATAAATTTGTGAATATTAATTTTAACATCCCTTAACTTACTGAATTTTTTGGTTAATTATCTTGGATTTGCAGTTACTTATTTTTTCTTAAAATAGTAATAATTTCATCTCCTCCTCCTTTCTAACTTCTATAGTTCTAGTATCTTTTTCTTGTCCAATTGCATTGACTTATACCTCTAGTACAATGTTAATAGTACTGTAATATTAGTTACAGTAATTAGTATAGCTAATATCCTTGTGTTTTCCTAACTTTGTCAGGAATTCCTCCATTAAATATCATCTCAGCATCTGCAAAGATAATCATAGAATACACTAATACATTTCATTGATGGACTTCTTAATATTGAAATATCCTTGTTTCTCTAGAATGAACTCCTCTTGTTCCAGTTGTGTTACATTTTTTTGTGAGCTCCTTAATTCTATTTTTGATATTTTAACTTTTTTTTATTGATATACATAAGAAATAGTTGTCTGTAGTTTTATGTTTTCCCAGCTTTACTGTCAATATTATATTCACTTCATTAAAAAAGTATTAGAAAGTTTTCTACATTTTCTATGCCCTGGAAAAAAATTCAATATAAATGGAATTAACTATTTCAATATTACTGAATTCCAATATTAGAATTAAAAGTTGCTAGAATTCTGCAATGAAACTGTCTGGATGTGATGCTTTTGGAAGCTACATCTTTGACAACTGTATTTATGGAAATGTGTTTATTGTTTCTATCTCTTCTGAACCAGTTGCAAATGATGTTTTCTTAGAAAATTAACCTTTTTATCTAAGTTCACATGTTATTTGTATACAGTTTTTTAAACTCATAGTTTACTTTGTTAATTTATGTGGTTATTACTACTTATTTCTTACACTTTATATTTGTGCATTATTATTTTGTGATTATACTAGTTTGTTTACTATTTAAATTTTTAATGAATTAGGTTGTTTATGTATTCTTTCTTAACTAATTCATTAAAATTTGTTTTTATATTTATTAATTCATTTTTTCTGTTTTCATTCTTTCTTTCACTTCTATTTTCTAAATTTTGAAGTTTGAGACTTAGTTTGTATCCCCAAATTTTTATTTTTACTGATAAAAATTTTCAGCTCTAAGCTTCACTTTGATTAGGGCTTTCACTGTGTCTTATCGTTCTTGTTTTTACCTTGTATTTCCCTTTGGACCAAGAGTTGTTAAAATAGACATTTTACATGTCAAGGAGGGAGAGCCTATTATTTTCTGATTTTGTAAAGATTTCTTGTTTTATTCCATGATGCTCAAAGAATTTTGTCTGTAATATTTCTATCTTTTGGAATTTATTCAGGTCTTATTTTTTGAGGCCAAAAATACTTATAATTTTTTGAATGTACCAAAGACATGTACAAACAAATGTTCTCTATTATTAGGGGACTGAGTCTGATATCTGTTCATCAGCTTTACCTTCTTGGTTATGTCATTTAGGCCGGGTGTCAGACCTGTGTCTCTGAGGTGGGACAGCCGAGTTCAGGACACTGGTCCACCAGAGACCTTCCAGCTCCATGTAATATCAAACGGCGAAAGCTCTCCCAGAGATCTCCAACTCAACGCTAAGATGCAGCTCCACTCAAACACCAGCAAGCTACAGTGGCAGATACCCTATGCCAAACAACTAGTAAAACAGGAACACAACCCCAGCCATCAACAGAGAGGCTGCCTAATATCATAATAAGCGCACAGACACCCCAAAACACACCACAAGACGGGGACCTGCCCACCAGAAAGACAAGATCCAGCCTCATCCACCAGAATGCAGGCACCAGTCCCCTCCACCAGGAAGCCTACACAACCCACTGAACCAAGCTTACCAACTGGAGGCAGACACTAAAAACAATGGGAAGTACGAACCAGCAGCCTGTGAAAAGGAGACCTCAAACACAGTAAGTTAAGCAAAATGAGACAACAGAGAAACATACAGCAGATGAGGGAGCAAGGTAAAAACCCACCAGGCCAAACAAATGAAGAGGAAATAGGCAGTCTACATGGAAAAGAATTCAGAGTAATGATAGTAAAGATGATCCAAAATCTTGGAAATAGAATGGAGAAAATACAAGAAACATTTAACAAGGACCTAGAAGAACTAAAGAGCAAACAAACAATGATGAACAACACAACAACTGAAATTAAAAATTCTCTAGAAGGAATTAATAGCAGAATAACTGAGGCAGAAGAATGGATAAGTGACCTGGAAGATAAAATAGTGGAAATAACTACCACAGAGAAGAATAAAGAAAAAAGAATGAAAAGAATTGAGGACAGTCTCAGAGACCTCTGGGACAACATTAAATGCACCAACGTTCGAACTATAGGGGTCCCAGAAGAAAAAGAGAAAAAGAAAGGGACTGAGAAAATATTTGAAGAGAGGTTAACAGCTGACCTATCAGCAGAAACTCTGCAAGCCAGAAGGGAGTGGATATCTCTTTGGGATAGTGATTTTATTTCCTTCAAATATATACACAGCAGTAGAACTGCTGGATCATATGATAGTTCTGTTTTTAATTTTTTGAGGAATCTCCATAGAGTTTTCTTTAGTGGCTGCACCAATTTACTTTCCAACCAATAGTGCACAAATGTTTGCCTTTCTCCATATCCTCACCAGCGGTTGTTATCTCTTGTCTCTTTGATGATACCAATTCTGACAGGTGTGAGATGGTATCTTACTGTGGTATTGACTTGCATTTCCCTAATGATTAGTGATACTGAACAACTTTTCTCACTGTTGTGGCCTCCCCCGCTGCAGAGCACAGGCTCCGGACGCGCAGGCTCAGCGGCCATGGCTCACGGGCCCAGCCGCTCTGCGGCATGTGGGATCTTCCCGGACCGGGGCACGAACCCGTGTCCCCTGCATCGGCAGGCGGACTCTCAACCACTGCACCACCAGGGAAGCCCCACTTGCCCATTTCTTAATTGGATTATTTGGGTTTTGCTATTTAGTTGTATGAGTTATATATTTTGAATATTTACCCCTTATCAGATGTATGGTTTGCAAATATTTTCTCCCATTTTTTAGGTTGCCTTTTCTTTTCTTTCTGTTGATCATTTCTTTTGCCGTGCAGAAGTTTTTAGCTTGATACAATTTCACGTGCTTACTTTTGCTTTTGTTGCTTTCACTTTTGGTGTCAAATCCAAAAAAACCTTTCCAAGGCCCATGTCAGGGAGATTTTTCCCTATGTTTTCTTCTAGGAGTTCTGAAAATATATATTTTTTAAATTATTTTTATTTTTATTTTTTTGCGGTACATGGGCCTCTCACTGTTGTGGCCTCTCCTGTCGCGGAGCACAGGTTCCGGATGCGCAGGCTCGGCGGCCATGGCTCACGGGCCCAGCTGCTCCATGGCATGTGTGATCTTCCTAGATCGGGGCACGAAACTGCGTCCCCTGCATCGGCAGGTGGACTCTCAACCACTGCGCCACCAGGGAAGCCCTGAAAGTATTTTTATAGATAAGTTAATTCCATTTATTGTTATAGATGGACTAGATATGTGTGTATTTTCTTAATTCTCAAGAGCAATGTTTTCTTCAGTTGTATCCATTGTTATAATTTCTTTAATGCTCCTCGTCTTGTTAGTGTTTAAATTTTATTACTGTGACAGTTTGTCATGTCAACTATGATAACAGTTTTTATCAAAGTCAAATATTTTAATGTCAGGATTGCATCTGTGATTTTGATTAATGTTGAAATTAAAATCTATGATTGAGATCATCTTTCTAGTTATGTATCTAAGGAAAAATATTTCAAAATTGACTTTAATTTATAATTAAATTCTCTTTGATTCTGTCAACATTGAATGACTGTGATATTTTGTTTCATCTTTTAAGGGAAGTCAGCTATTGCTGCTGTAAGAGCCTCATGTTTGCAAAATACGGACTTCAAACTATAAATTTGAACATGGGGTATTCCTGCTCAAAATATGTATCATCCACTACTAAGAGAAATATTATATAAATAGAAAGCCTACCCTACAAATTTTATGAAAAACAAGTTGATATTTGAATTCAGTATCTCTAATGTCTTTTTACTTTTCTCTCTACTTCTAAAAACACCAATCTCCTCTTCTGACCACACTCTTCCCAGTCATTATGCTGATCCCAGTCTGCCCACAATGCCCCACCTTGATGATCCATTTGACTTTTTATTAAAATTTTCCATTCCACTATTCCAGTCCTAGCCGTCCCATTAAGGTAAAACTGGGTGTTTGGGAATCAGCATCTTACTTCTAGCAAATAATACATTTGCCTTTTATAACAGATTTTATAGGATTGAATTAACCTAAAGAACTCACTTCCTTGGAATGATTTTTTTTTTTGGTGATGATTTTCCTTTTAATATAATGTATGCACCTGTAAAAGCTTCAGGAAGTACTGAACACTACAAAAGAAAAGCAAGAGAAAGATGACAGAAATTTCAGGCAGGCATATTAGGAGAGATGTAGAAATAAACAGGATTTTTGGCATCCCTAGTTACTTTATACCAATCAAATGGAATTTAGATTAAATTGAAATTCTATCAATATATTCATTCATCCAGAAATGTTTACTGAGCCTCTACTTGATGTTATGTATTGTGATAAATATGGACAATATAATGGCGTATGGCACAATCCCCATCTAGCACAGAATACAGCGGATGCCTATCATACAGGTTGGTACATTCTAAAAGTCAAGGGGGCACAGGGCATTACTGTAAAACTACATGGTGAGGACACTGAAACTGCAAATTCAACTGTGAGAAAGCAGAAGTGTGTAAATAATGAATACACAGCCACAGTGTGGAATGGAAATGGAAATTTTAAGAGAGCTGAGGTTGGAAAAGTGAAAGAAGGTATAACTTGTATGTCCTGCCAAGGAATTTGATTTTTATGCTTAAGACAGTGGAGGACTATTGATGCATTGTAAGCAGGTCAGTGACATGCTTTTCTACGAATACAGCAAAGCAGGGAAGAAGAATTGATGGATGACACTTAACTGCCTTATTCTACTTCAAGTCTGTTATACAAACTTCAAGATCCATTCTTACTTAAAAATGGTTAACTCTTAACTGTTAGTTCAAAAGGTAATAGCATTTTCAGAATACGAAATTCTTCACAAATGGTCCTTTAACCTTGTCCTTAGCAGAAGGTAATATCACTTCAGCCCAGAAACTCTCCTTATCAGACATCTTTTACTCTAACTCTGGAGGTTTTTTCCACTTCCTCTTGTCCAAACCATTTTTATTATCTTAAGATGAAGTTTCTAACATAAACATTTTTGTTGCCTCCACAATAATTGTCTTTTATTTGCTATCTACTGGCACCTTGAGTATTTGTAGTGTATAAGAGTAGTTGTCAATTACTCAGTCTTTTATGTCAGGTTTTCTTTTGACCCTCCACGCTTGGTTCACAAGCATAGAAACAAAACAAAATAAACAAACAAACAAAACCAGAAGTCAGTGGAGTATTGTTCAGTCAGAAGCAGTATTGTTCTCTTTCAAACACTGAGACTTTATCAAGTCCCTTGGCCTTTATGGATCTTAGTTATCTTAGTTCCTTCATACACAAAACGAGGGGGTTGGTCTCTATCAGTTCCAGCTCTGTAACTTGGAGCTTTAGGACTCCCAGGGATGCCTCAAGTGTCTCTTAAAAAGATGTGATCAGGAAAGCAGATCTCTCTTTTCACCTTTTACTTCAAACTGAGCAGCTATTCTTATATCTGTCTTACATATTAGATATTTATATAGGATGTCTTTTGAAAAACAGGGCAATCAACTGAAAAGAATTTGAAAATAACTGATCTACATAATTCCCTAAGGTCCATTTCAGCTCTCACATTTTATCCTCTCTATTTCTTCTTGTTTTTTTATCTCCAGTTTCTATATGTTGGCAGTATATATCAGAACGTTGTGTCAGAGATATAGCAAATGATTCAGTAAATGCCTTTTAAGAAAAGAATGGACAAATGCATTAATTGGTTTGTTAATCCAGTCACTAATATTTACAGATAACAATTAAATCCCAGCCACTCTTCAGGATAATGGAGACAGAATGTTCAAAACTCAGACAAATACTTGCCTTCTTGGAATGAACAGTCAGCTGAATCAATGCATTAAGCAATAATTGTTGGACACCTAATATATTGCAGGTATTTTGTTAAAACCTAGTTATGTCAAGATCTGTAGGACCCCGGTTTCTTCTTGAAGATTTTATAGCCTGCTAAGAGGAAAAGAGTCAATAGATTATTGCCATAAAGAGTTGGTAAGTATATTATAGAATTATGACGCAAGTACTATGAGTATTCAGGAAAAAAAGGAGTTTCTGACTGGCTGAAGTAGTAAAACAGATTTCACAAAGACACGTATAAACTGAGTTCTAAAGAATGAAAGAAACTGTGCTGCATGGAGCAATCTAAACATGATGGCTGTAGGAAAGTACATACAGGGGGCACAGAAAGAAGACAAACTTGGGAGCGCTAGGTAACCGAGGAGTTTGGTGTGGCTGAACCGCTCAGTACTTTGGTGACTGGACCTCAAGAAAGAAAGGCTGCAGAGTCATTTTCCTTCAGATTAGAAATGTTCTTTTATGTTATTGTAAAGCTTTATTGCTTCAAAATTTAGGGAATGGAGACGCCACAGAGATTTTTAAGGGGCAATTTGACAGGATAGATTTGTCTCCTAAAAAAAAAGACAACATGGGGCTTCCCTGGTGGCGCAGTGGTTGAGAGTCCGCCTGCCGATGCAGGGGACGCGGGTTCGTGCCCCGGTCCGGGAGGATCCCACATGCCGCGGAGTGGCTGGGCCCGTGAGCCATGGCCACTGAGCCTGCGCGTCCGGAGCCTGTGCTCCGCAGCGGGAGAGGCCACAACAGTGAGAGGCCCACGTACCGCAAAAAAAAACAAAAGACAACATGGATGTGGCATATGAAAGATGGACTGGAATAAGGAGGATGCAATGAGGAGAGGAACAAGAAAGAGGATGCTGCCATAGGTCAGAGAGAAGGTGAAGAGAGCCTGAGGGATGAAGACAGTGATCAGATTGGAGAGAATACCTCAAGTTGAGTCAGAAGGATCTGTTGACTGGAAATAATGTAGAAAGCTAGCGTAGGAAAATGTGAGAGATTATTCTCTTTCTATTCCATTAAAGATGAAAAAGCATTCTTTAAAAACTCTTATTTCTCACAAAACATGACTAGCAACTGTTATCTCTCTCAGGTAAATATATAGTCAGCCCATTTGTGAAGGCTAATGGATAGCTTAATTAAGGCCGGACAAGATTCTCTAGGATAAGAGATAAAGGGCAATTCCCATTTAACAGTCCCCCTTAGATGGGATGACACAGGCATTATTAATAATTTCTCCAGGCATTCCCCATCCTAATGAAGAATTAACACAGGAGCTCACCTTATCACTTGGAACATCTTGCCCGATAGTACAATCTGGAGTCTATTTTTGCTTAGTCAAAAAGCCTGACAGTTAGCTGTGGCAGGCTATTAATCTTTGTGTTGACTTAGAGTACAATATCAGAGTTGTAATTTGGCTGGGGGTTTGTCAGGACGGATTGTTTTCTGAGATAGCAGATGGTTTGGAAATCATCTGCCAGGACAGGCCAAACTGACTAGAATTTCAATTGTCTGTTCCAGGAGTGATGATGAGAAAGGCACATGCAGCAGATTAACTCTGGTTTAACTGAAAATGACAACGTATCTCATGGTCAGAGCACAAACAGGTTACAAGAAGGAAGGAAAAATGAAAGGCAAGTGGGAAGTTCCTAATTAACTCCAATCTACTTCAAGTAAATTTCCCTAACTCAATGTTATTACACAGATGAGGAAAGTTGATGTATGCATTTCAAGGCTTGATTTTATAATTTTGCTCTTGAAGAATGAGATAATCAAACAACAGAAGGAGTATATTAACTAGGGATCTGGATTACAGTGATTCAGAGCGAGGTATCAGGTAATTGAATCTAGTCAGTTTATTCAGAGTAGGATGCAAATAGGTAATTTGGACATCTTTAATGAGCTCTGCCGAGTTAAAAGCCTCATGAAATTTTTGTAAATATGCCGTGTGCTTTAATACAGTCTGAGAGTAGAAGGTAGTTTACAATGATTTCAGACTTCTATTTGGCCATTATTATTATTATAGTTTTTAAAATGTTTCCCCTGACATCCTTCCTGTGTAAATGAATATGTCCCAGGGGCACTCCAGTAAATGAGATGAACTAATGTAAAATAATAAATAATTCATGTCCTTGGAAGCCACTGAGACTTTGCTCATGTTTTTATAGAAACCAAACCACCTTGTGTTGCAGAAAAAAAAAAAGGTATCCACATATGAAAATATCTCAAGTATTATCTTTTAAGTCTAAATGTGTGCTCAATCAGAAAAAAAAAGGAAAGGGAACATATTAAAAGAATATAACAAGAACGACTTTATAATTGTAAAGATAACTAATAGGATTTTGATTTGATACTGTTCGTTTTGTTTCATTTGGAGCTCATTTCATTGCCTTTGCCATCATTTCTATGGTTCTGAATTAGACTGGAGTGAGATTAAAAGATGAGGAGGTCAAGTGAGATGTGGAGGGGAGACTGGAACAAAAGAGGTGACACAGGAGTAGAAGGCAGTATGAAATGAATAAGGGCCTGGGATATTTATGTTCCAAGTTCTGCCCCTGTCAAAGTCTGATTGTAGGCTTGTTATATAAAATTCTCAAGGTCACTCTTTTCTCATCTGTAAAATGTAATAATAATATAAGCCTTGGGCTTCCCCGGTGGCGCAGTTATTGAGAGTCCACCTGCCGATGCAGGGGACGCAGGTTCGAGCCCCGGTCCGGGAGGATCCCACATGCCACGGAGTGGCTAGGCCCGTGAGCCATGGCCACTGAGCCTGCACATCCGGAGCCTGTGCTCCGCAACAGGAGAGGCCACAACAGTGAGAGGCCTGCGTACCGCAAAAAAAAAAAAAAAATAATAATATAAGCCTTACGGGACTATTATAAAAATTAAATCAGATAATATTAATAAGCAGATTAAAGTGTCTGGTACAGAGAAGGCACACAAAATTTTGAACCTACCTGACCATTCTGTTCTGGGAAAGGACCTCATACTGCTAGCTTTCTCTAAAAGGGAATTTCTAGATGTCCCCTCAATAATAACAGGGAGACAGTTAACTGGGGTTATGAGTTAATCTGGAAGACCAAGTTCTCTGTTTTTTTTTTAGTTTATTTATTTTTGGCTGCGTTGGGTCTTCGTTGCTGTACGTGGGCTTTCTCTAGTTGCAGCGAGCAGGGACTACTCTTCGTTGCCGTGTGCAGGCTTCTCATTGTGGTGTCTTGTTGCAGAGCATGGGCCATAGGCATGCGGGCTTCAGTAGTTGTGGAGTGTGGGCTCAGTAGTTGTGGCCTGCAGGCTCTAGAGTGCAGGCTCAGTAGTTGTGGCACACGAGCTTAGCTGCTCCGTGGCATGTGGGATCTTCCCGGACCAGGGCTCGAACCCGTGTCCCCTACATTGGCAGGTGGTTTCTTAACCACTGTGCCACCAGGGAAGCCCCAAGTTCTTGGTCTTAAATTCCAACTCCACCACTTACTGGTACTGTGTTAACTAGTTATTTAGACTTAGTTTCCTCATCTATATAATAAGGATAATATTAGTATTCAACTTATTGAAGGTTTGCAAGAATTAGATGAAATAATCTGCATTAAGTACAGGTCTAAACACGTGGCAAAGACTCTCAAAATGTTACCTCTGAGTACCTGTTGATTAGCTCCACATAATTATAGCCATGAAAATTTTATCTATGATAAGGGACAAACATAATGATTTTCCTCTCTTGCATAGCACCATGCTATGAAAATGTAATAAAACTAGAATTTTCAACATAAATGTTGCTTAAACATGGTTTGTTCCAAGGAACTCTTGCCTTTTAAGCAAATAATTCTGAGCCATTTCAGTCATTCTTTCAGAAAAAAAGACTTAAAGATATTAGTACTTCTACTTCCAATATTTGGAAACATTGGAGATTAAAAGTGATCAAGGATAATCAACTCTTTAAATAAGGAAACTGTACCAGGTGAGTTTGCATTTGTGCAGCTTCTCTCCTGTGGGCCCAACCCCAGTCCACACTGTGTGGGATGGCTGAAACGCAAACACAGACCATAGTCTCAGTGGCTTGATGAATCATAGAATAGAATCTGGAACTACCAGAGTGGCTAGAAAATAAGAGAGGAAGTGAAGAAGGGCCCACAATACTGCAAGAATTCTGCCCCAGTTCTGGGCTGAACCATGAACTTTGAATGCACAAGGGAGATATCAAGGAGCCTGACTGAAGGCTGAGGGAAGTGAACCAATGTTTCAACCATTATATTACAGCAGGGGTTGCAAATTCAGAGTTTGGTTGCAGCCAAAGTTAACTACTTGCTAAACTAAAAATCATTCTTCTTCAGAGGAAGAGATCAGAATACAAAGTATCCATGATGCATCATATACAATACTCATAATATAATTAAAAATCACTAGTTATGGTTTAAAAAAAATGTGGCCCATAGTCATGAAAAAAAGTAGTCCGTGAAAACGGACGCTGACATGTTGGAATACTAGATGAGGAGTTTAAGTAGCTAATATAGATATGCTAGAGGATCGACTTAAAGAAGAAATGGTCAAAATGAATGAAAAATGGGAAATCTCAGCAGATAAATGAAAACTATTTAAAATGAATAAATGGAAATTCTAGAACTAAAATGTACAATACCTGAAATGAAAATGTCAGTTAACTTGAAGACATATCAAAAGAATTAGCCAAGCTGAAGCACAGAGATAAGAAATTAAGAACAAAACCTCACTATGTGGGAAAATAAGCTGATACACATCAGTAACTGAAGTTGCACAAGGAAAAGAAGAGAGACAAAAGGGCAGAAAAATATTTAAAGAAATAACAATCAAAATTGTCCCCAATCTGATGATAAAAAAAACTTATAGATCCAAAAGTTTTAGTAAACCCCAAGCAAATGAAAACCAAAACAGGAATTATCCATGTAATGATTAATTTTCTGTCAACTTGACTGTATCATAGGGTGCCCAGATGAAACATTACTTGTGGGTGTGTCTGTGAGGGCGTTTCTAGAGAAGATTAGCATTTGAATTGGTAGGCTAAGAAAGTCCACTGCCCTCCTCAAAGTGGCTGGGTATCATCTAACCCACTGAGGTCCCAAACAGAACAAAAAGCAGAGGAAGGAGGAACTCAGATTGTTTCACTGTGAATTCCATAGTACATTTCAAAAACAATGCCAATCTTACTAGAATTCCTTCAAGAAAGAGAAGAGGAG
This sequence comes from Orcinus orca, assembly GCF_937001465.1. NCBI lineage: Eukaryota > Metazoa > Chordata > Mammalia > Artiodactyla > Delphinidae > Orcinus > Orcinus orca. Next base: position 20,200,445 of record NC_064562.1, read on the forward strand.
AGAACACTTCCAACTTCTTTAAGTAGGCCAGGAAACCCTGACACAAAATTGACAAAGACATTACCAAGACCTAAAACGAATGACCAATATCATGTAACATAGGTGAAAAAATTGTAAAAAGGTATTAGCAAGTTTAATCCGGCAATATATAAAAAGGTTATTTACTAAACGGTTTCTATATGAGGAAAGTAAACATTAGTCAAACATTCCAATCAATCAATCAATATAGTAATTCTCTATATTAACTAAATTTTAAAAAGTAAAGCATAGTTAATTCACATAGATGTAGAAAGATATAGAAGAAGCATTTGGCAAAATTCAACAGCCATCTATTTTAAAAACTCTTATTGAACTATGAATAAGAAGCAACTTCTTCAATCCAGTATAAAACATTTATAAAAAACAAAACAAAACAAACAAAACAAAGATCCTATATACCACATGGTCAAAGGCTAAAAACTTCCCTTCTAAGATCAGGAAAAAGAAAAAGATATCTGCTCTCGCCGCTTCAATTCAAAATTTTACTAGTGGATATAACCACAATGGCAAGGCAATTAAAAGGCATGAAAACTGAAAAGGAAGAAGTAAAACTTGTTTATTTGTAGATGTCATAATTGTTTGCATTCAAAATCTTAAAGAATCCACAAAACAATGACTAGAACTAAAAAGTGAATTTAGCAAGGTCACAGAATACGAATTTGAGACAAAATTCAATTATATTTCTACATTCTAATAGAAACAATGGGAAAAGGAAAATTAAAGATATATATATTCTGTTATAATAAATAAAACCCCACATTTCATCAAAAACTAAAATGAGAAAAAAAACTTAATAAAATATTATAAGATCTCTACATTAAAAACCAAAAAGTAATGCCGAGAGAAATTAAAGAAAACCTAAATAAATAGAGATAAGCTATGTTCTGAAAGTAGAAGCCTCAATACTGTTGTCAGCTTTCCTAAACAGCAGCAGCTTTCAAACTTGTTTGTTTCAGAACTCTAAAACAGCCTTAAATTATTGAGGATATCTAAGAACTTTATTTTTTGTAAGTTACATCCACTAATATATACAGTATCATAAACCAAAACTGAGAAACATTAGAATTCTAATTTAATAATTTATTTTAAAATAGCAATCCATTACATCATATAAGCATGTTTATAAAAAAAATAGCTACATTCTCCAAAACAGAAAAAAAAATTTAGAAGAGTGACACTATTTTACATTCCTTGCAAATCTATCTGGCTTAATAAAAGCAGCTCCTGGTACATCTAAGACGGCAGCTTTTACATTTAGGTGAGTGTGACATGTTATTTTGCTTAAAGTATATGAAGAAATGCTGGCCTCACACAAATATGTAGCTGGATAAAGGGGGAGTATTTAAATACCGTTTTCAGACAACTGTGGATAGTCTTCTTTGGTACTATATCAAAATTTGCCAAGACAATTGAAGACGCAATTACAGTACATTCTGACAGTGGCTATTGTTAACGGAAATGCACAGTCCTCTATGGCACATAGAGAGAGCCACTAATTAGGGCTTGGATATCAGAGAAGACATTCTGCAAGAAATGATGGCTAAGCTGAGGGTTACAGAAATGTGAGTTAATGAGGTTTAAAGAAAGTGTGTTCTGGGAAGGGTAAATAGTCAAGAAAGGACATGGTAAGTTCACAGAATCAAAGAAGACTCATTATGACCTCAGCTTAGTGGTTACATTGAGTGTTGAGAGGGATAGAAGAATGTTGAGGGCCAAAGACAAAATGAAGAGGTAATCAAGATCTTGAATATGAAGGCTGTTTCTAAGTCAGGCCAATAACTTTGGACGTTTCTATAGAGATAATGAGAATTTACTGAGGGATTTAAGCAGAAGAGTGACAGCTCATGAAAGCCAAAAGTTTAAAGACAGATTGACTGGTCAGCTGCGTGAGACACAGTAAAGAGGTCCAATAATAAAAAAGTCTTGAATGCATACATTGATTTTGGACATAACAATATTATTTGGGACTTAACTGAGGAAGAAAATGGAAGATGAGGGTACATTGCAGTGAGCTAAGGAATGAATGGGAAGTGAAGATGTCGAGGGTAGGCTCAGCTTTCAATAAGCTTATCTGGGAGCCAAAAGGTCAGTAATTAGAGGTGACAAAAGCAGGAAGAGACTGAGGGTAAGAAGCGAGTATACTGAGAAACATCAAAGCTAAGGATCTGGAAAAGAACATAAGATGTACCTTGCTTGCAGAGGTATGTCAGACCTGCTCTGATAAAAGTAAAGCTTAATTGCTATTTATGCATTCATTATTTTCAAAATCATTTTCCCTACTATTTTTTAAACAGCTCTGAAATAGGTCGTCATAATTCCCTCATTTTGTTTTGTCAACTTTTACCTCCCAGAACGTGAAAAAGTAGATCATGGTTCAAATACTAAATAAATCATTTAAAAGTACAAATCAGTGGTGTCTGAAATCATGAGCTTATATTTTATGTCAAAATTGGGGAGCATTAATAACTATCAATTTATTTGAAGGATGAAATCTAACCCTCAGGCATGATATATATCACCTATTTGTTTACTTCTGCTAAGGGGTCTTGGGCTTCTTGTACCTGTGGACTTGTAATATATAAACTCAGTTGGTTACAAGCTCCAGAGTAGTGGATTTTAGTATAGTTTAAATGGATAAAAACACTTGGAATCAGTTTATCACATAGAATCAAGAGATCTTTAATACCATTACCCTGCCTGAAACTGATGTGAAATTTGGTCTATGATCTGTTTCACAATTTGGGGCTACTGAAAAGATTTTTTGTCACTGACAAATCTTCCTGCTAGAACAGTTAGGTGAGGAATTCAAGCTTACTGGCTGAATGGTCCTTGATAACCAAATATAGTTGATGAAATCCACTTGGGTTTATCTGTTGGTAACTCAGGGGCCTTAGGATGACTATAGTTTAAACAGTCATTTCTCTTCTGCACTTTTCTGGTATGAACAGATACCAGATTTATTTCAGAAATCTTGAAGCTATAATAACTGAAGGAATTGCCACAGAAACAAGGTAGGACCATCAGCACATCAGGGGTGAGATAAATATTTCAAGACGTGTACGTACTGGTGAAAACTGCCCAAAGCTCATAAAAATTCTGTATGTTTTGATCCAGGTGTATGTGTTAGTATATGATAAAATATTTAAATAGATTCTGCATTGGGGTCATTTGTTCTTAGCAAGAAGTGATTGTGTCAATATGAGCTGTTACTGAATGTACCTCAAAAAGTGAATACCAGCATATAAAAAAAAAACAGCAGGAAATGAGTTTTCAAGATTTGATGAAAGGGATCATGTTATGCATGGGTCAATGGTGGTAGCACAACTGTATTTGGTACGTATCTAATTTGGGTGCTCTTTACATTGGTAATTATATATTTCAGACTATTTGTTTTTAAAAGTCTGATTTCCTGATGAACTCATCACTCACTGCCGTGAGATGCTTCTCCACTTACCCATAACCAGAAAGGGGAGAGAAGATCATCATGTAATTACTCTAATAACTATAGAATTCTAAATATTAGTTCTGTATCTAAAATGCTCAAATAACAATGATGGAAATATTGTGCATGTGACCCTGAAAAGATTTATTTCCCAAGCTTCCATGTTGTAGGAGATAACCGTTACATTCTAATCTCTGTTTCTTTCATGTAATGTTACTCTTATGTTGAACAGTACAAAGGACCTTAAGCCCTTTGTGCAGATGTATATTTTCTTGGCTCAAGCCCTCACCCAGACTCTGGAAACTTCAATTTAGTGGACAATATATGTCTCCCCAATGGTAAGCACCCTGTTTCCAAAGAAACAATAAGATTTTAATAATGGCAATCAGGCAATATTATAGTCTAAATATGACCAGACCCGACTGCACAACCTCACAGCAACTTTGGAGCATAACTCAGTATTTCACTTCATTCTTCAAACAAAAAATGTTTTTCAAAATGTATTAGTAAGAATTAGAAAGTTTACTTTCTGAAAAGGGAGATAGAGGTTTTATATCACGTATTAGATAAAATCACCCAATAAAATCCCACCTAGACATCTTTATTTCTCTTTCATTCCATCACCCATGCACCACTGTGTCTTCTCTTTTTGCCTTCATTGATCCTCTCCTTCTCCCAGCCTCTACTTACCCCCACCCACCATCATCTAAAACTGCATTGATTTATAGGATAACTACTAACTGTACATGGACATTTAAATTTGTTGTATTAAATTAAATGAAGAATTCAGATTCTCCGGTACACTAGCCACATTTTAAGTGCTCAGTAGACTTGTGCAGCCAGTGGCTACCATACTGGACAGCACAGATAAAGAACATTCCCTTTATTACAGAAATTTTTATTGGCCAGTGCTAATCTAAAGCAATTAAACTCAGATCCAAGCTTAATACGTCATTTTTCAAAAAAAAAAAAAATAGAAGAAGAATGAAGAGTCGTCCATGTTGCTCACTTACCTTTTACTCTTGGTATGAAGGGCTTCTTCGTCCAAAAAAAAAAAAATAGAAGAAGAATGAAGAGTCGTCCATGTTGCTCACTTACCTTTTACTCTTGGTAGGAAGAGCTTCTTCGTCCAGCAGGAACTTGATAGCAACTTAGTCTCAAATATACTTTCTTCTCTTCTAGGAAAGAAAAAAGAGACAGAAAGAGGGTAAGGAGGAAAAGTTACAAGCTGTATCTTCATTCAAACCAGGGGAGAGAACATTTGAAAATTCCAAATTGTATGTACCAGCAAAAGCAAATAAAACCAGCAAAATTTGCATGGAAAACTACAGCAGCCTGATAGGTAAAGAAGAGAGGATAAAGGAGGACTAGCAAGGGCAGATCTCAGAAATGACCAGCAAATGTTAACTTCTAGAAAGAAAAACCCCCTATTAAATAGAAACTGCTGTGATAAGGCAGATTTCTAACGGGGCACAATTACTGTGGCTGCTGTGACATAAGGTAGTGAAAGTCCCCTGGGAGCCTGTCAGTGGCAGATCTAAGAAAGCACCGTCTTTCAAAAGAGAAGAGGACGCTTTGGAAGGCAGAGCCTGTGCTCTTGGTAGCAGTGTTTAGTGGAGGAACCATGGTCTCAGGCTAGGTCTGAGAGGCAGAGCAGGCATGGCTACACAGAGGGGTCATATTTAATCAAACACTCCATCTCTTTAGCCCCACACTCCTGGAAAACTCCTACTTCCACTCCAACTGAAGTGTCCTGCTAATACCTTGCATGGAAAATTCAGTTTGTTCAAATCTGAGCAAAAACAACAGCAACAAAATAACCCAGCATACTGCTAGAAGTTGAATTGTCTCCCAAAAAGATATGTTGTAATGCTAACCCCCCAGTACCTCCGAATATGACCTTATTTGGAAATAAGGTCATTGCAGATGTAATTAAGATATCAAGATGAGGTCATATTGGAGTAGAGTGTACTCTTAATGCAATATGACTTGTGTCCTTATAAGAAAAGAAGAGACACAGAGACACAAGAGGAGAATGCCTTGTGACGATGGAGGCAGAGATTGAAGTGCTGCAGCTGTAAGTCAAGGAAGGTTAAAGATTGCCAGCAAACCATTAAAAGCTAAGGATTCTTGCCTACAGTTTTCAGAGGGAGCATCGCCAATCAGACATTTTGATTTTGGACTTCTAGTCTCCAGAACTATGAGACAATAAACTTCTATTATTTTAAGCCATCACTTTGTGGTACTTTTTTATGACAACCCTAGGAAATTGATACAAGATTTTCAAAGATACTATAAAAACAGGGAATGCTTTATTTTGAAAGAAAATGCCCAGAAAAAAATGTCTCAAAAAGATAAAGTGACAATACAACCTTTCACCACAATTAAAGAAAGAACTACAGCCATGAAGGAAATACAAGGGCTCAGGAAGATATGACTGGATAAGAGAAGCTGGATATCTAGACATACGGTGATAAAGTGAAAACTGATAAAATTTGGAAAACAAGGGAAGAAAAAGAAGTATTTTAGAAACTAAACTGTAGGATCATAAGTGATAGTATCACCAAAGAAAGCACAATAAGAGTTGTGTATGAGAAAATAAAATGAAATTAAAATGAACAGAAATAAAAATATGAAAAGGACTGAAGAGAATATGATACATAAAAGACAGAAAAATGTATATAATCTTCACAGAATTGGAACCCCAAAGAAAACCAAAACAATGGAAGAGAATGGATATTTTATTTTAGTATTATTTATTTATTTACTTTTGGCTGTGTTGGGTCTTTGTTGCTGTGTGCAGGCGTTCTCTAGTTGTGGCGAGCGGGGGCTACTCTTCGTTGTGGTGCGCAGCCTTCTCATTGCGGTGGCTTCTCTTGTTGTGGAGCATGGACTCCAGGCACGTGGGCCTCAGTAGTTGTGGCACGTGGGCTCAGTAGTTGTGGCTCACGGGCTCTAGAGCACAGGCTCAGTAGTTGTGGCCCACAGGCTTAGTTGCTCCGTGGCATGTGGGATCTTCCCAGACCAAGGATCGAACCCGTGTCCCCTGCATTGGCAGGCGGATTCTTGACCACTGCACCACCAAGGAAGTCGGGATATTTTAAGTATAATTCAAGAAAACTTTCTTAAATAAAAGAAGACTTCGATCCACCTCTTGAAGAAGAAACCATAACCCAAAAAAGGGAAATACTATAACACAGAATGGTCAATATTGAAACAGAACCTAAAAAAAAAATTATTAAAAAATTTTAAAGATAAAGAATCTTTGGGCAGCAGGAAGAAGGTCATTTTAAGTGAAAGAAAATCAAGCTGATATCAGACTTCCCTTAGTAATTTTCTACCTGAAGACAGAGAAGAAACACTTGCAAGGAAAGAGACTATGAGCCAAGCTTTTTATACCTAACCAGACTGTCCTTTAAGTATAAAGCTATAGACAAACATTATTTTTTCAGACCTATCTGCATGAATTCAAGGAGCATCAGTTACACAAGCCTCTCTTAAGAATACTATTAAGAGAAAAGATCCAACTAACTAAAATATGATAGGAAAATAGAAAAAGGACAGGTGGTAACATTTTAATATATTTAAGACACATTTAAGATAAAAACAGAGTTACAACTGATACAATAAAAAGAAATGTAGCATAATTTGAAAAAGTATAAATAGTATTAAAAAAATAAAAGGGAGAGAAAAGGTGTAAGTAAACTAAGCTCACCATTGCTTTTCTAAAAAGCTAAAAATTAAATTATATTATTTACAATCGCCAAATCACATAAATCTTAAGCATTTGCCTCTAATTGTCTATCCAGATAAACTCTATTGGTTCCATGGGATGATGCAGTGACTTTCAGATTGTTACGCAGGGCTTGATCTGTAGATAACTACTGAACAAAACAAGTCATAAAATGGGGACAGCTTACATATCAGAAATGGCACAATATGTCATTTACTGAATCTAATTTAAGCCTTATTGATACTGCAATAACTGGCTTCCTAATCTTAGTTCTTCCCCTATGCTCTCCTTTTCTCCTTTTCTATCTCTTTTCTTCTGGCCATCCTCTTCCCACCCGCCTTCCCTCTTCTTTCCTTCTCTCTCAATGTCTCTCTCTCTTTCTCTCCTCTGTCTTTCACTCTCTCTCTTTTCTACACAAACCTCAGAAGATTGACACTGCGTACGTCAGCCAGGGGTCAGAATATTTCAAGTAAAATTGCGCTTTGGTTGTATAAGTGGTTGTCTAGGAAGATAATGCAATCTAAGTAACCACAACAAAAATTGGCAAATAGAAAGGGAATGTATTAGAATAGCTCAGAGAATCAGAACGAAAGTAAAGAACCAGGCTATGCAAGGACAAAAATCAGCTCTAGGCAGCAGGAACTGATGAATAGCCTTTTCATATGCTACCCTTGAGGAGAATGAGTTCTAACTTTATGAAGCATTTTTGATGCTCTGATTAAAAGTAAAATTCCAAGAAACTATATGGATCACATGTTTTAACACTTGATTATATCCAATGGGAAAATATAGTAGGCCCAAATGGAAGAAAATTCACCAGGAAAAAGTAGAATAAATTGAGTGACCATAGCAGTGAATGTCCACTAGAAATGTCATGATCATTGTGTCTCCACTGGTAGGTTGGAAGAAAGGGTCCAGAACAATTCATTCAAACCTCAGAGATGTTAGAGAAGCTAAGAAGCAGAGAAGAGCTGAAGAAGACTCAAGAATTGGAAGCAATTTATGGGAGCTCTTACTGCTTATCTCCTCCTCCCATTCACCATCGCTTTCCCAAACTCCTTCATCCCACAGAACTTATTCTGTAACTCTTGCTTGTTCATATCTTTCTCCCTCTGGCATTGGCTGGCTCCTGTCAAAGACATAAAAGTTTTCCAGTTGTTTCCACCTCTCTGGAATTCCGACACAGCCTCTCTAAGAGAATGTGCCTGAAGTATCCCATCTTCTCCATGGCACTAATTGAATCAGAAGTAGATACCTATCAAAATCATCTCTGTACCCCTCTATGGTACCTGTGCCCACTTGAAGGCGGCCTTGGAACTTTCAGACTTTCAGCTCAAAGGGCTGCTCTAAGCTTTCTGAAAATGTATTTGATCTCCTTAAGTCAGGTCTTTTCTGAAGAACCACTGGTGGTTGGAAAGATACTGCCAAACCCAGGAACAGTTTGTCCAAGGCCAATAAGTTGGCAGCAGTTTTTTTGTAAGTTTTGCAATTCTGTACAAAATTTTATTTCCTGATTTGATATTGTAAAGATTCCATCTGCCTCCACTTTGGGGCAGTTTGGAATGCGCTGGAAAAAATGTAGGGAGTAATCAAATCTTTCTTAGGTGGATTTTTATTTTTGTTATGGCGCCATCTGGAATTAAAAACAAAACAAAACAAAACAAAAAAATGAGAGTCGCTACATAAGCCATCTGCTACTGAAGGCCTTTGGCTCTTTATTTCCATACCTACTGCCAAGGGAGGTCCCTAAGACATTATAATTCCAAGTTTAGGATTCCAAATCCCAGCCTTTTAAATAGCAGCAAAACAGTAGCAGTGGAAACACAATAGCAGATACTTGTCATTTCTGTACATTTTGAATATTTTTATGTTCATAAGAAGTTCATTTTGAGATAAACACGAATATGAAAGAGCAGAATGGCATTTTAATCACTCTTAAGCAGGAAAAGATAACTATTTTTTGGCATGGAAACTTTCTACTTTTAGTAAGAGAAGAGTGAGAGCAGGCAGAGAACACTGTCAGTTCCACCAGGTTTAATTCATTGTTGAAACCAAACAAAAATAGCCTCTCACAGCTTCCATTGTTCTCCAGCTGTTGACTTCAAAATGCTTGCTGTCTCCTTCCTTGTGACTAATCATCATGGTTGCCTGGTTTCCTTTCTTGATTTCCTACCAGAAGCTGTGATGTGTCATAGGAAGAGAGGGCAACCCTCCCAGCGTTTCTTTCCAGGCCTTTTGAACACATCGTCCTGGAGCACTTGTCGTGTTCTTCAAATCCCTGAATTTCTTGACCTGCCTGGACTCAGAGGCTGTGTTTGTGAGCATGTATGCTTTAGCCATTTGATAACGGAGCATAAGGGGCTTCCTGTTTTAAAGAAGTCAAAAGATGTGAGTCTGGGATGCGTGCACAAGTCTTAGGCCTAATGTTTTTCCCTTTTGAAGAATCTCACTCTACCACTTGCTCCTTTATTGAAAAGAGCCCCAGATTACTAAAAGTATAGTCTGCTTTCTGAGTTCAGCAGTTACTAAAAGGGTCACATCATGTGTATTAACAGAATCCCTTTTTGTAAAAGTTGAATGTCAAACTTCTAGCAACTTAACACTTCAGAGCACAGAAATGAACTTCAAAGTTAAAGGAAAAGGCCACTAACATAGTTGCCAAACCTCCATGCACTAAGACCCAAACACTCTTCACATAGAAAAGTTTTAAAACTTAAAACACTGCCTGGTGTATATTAAATAATACATAGGCGTTTGTGTTTATTATCAGAACTTATTAGCTGGTTTTACATATAAATCTGGCAAAATGAGTTATAGTTATCAGGAAATAAGAAAAAAAGATTACCAAAAAGCATTTTTGAATGATGGTTAAGGGTAACAACAAAATGAAAATGTTGTGAAAATCTATACCTGACATCTATCTATAATAATGAGACAGAAAATTTAAAAACACAGTTACAGTAGTTGGCCCATTTAAACTGCCAAAGGCTCTGAAATACGTCAGATTACCGTTAGAGATACCGCCCTAATGATCACAGTGAGTCCCTAAGGTCATCGAGGGAAATCCAGTTAGGTTTTTTCTAATATAAGAATGCAATGCAAGGTAATATAAAAAATAATTAAGTAGGGGCTTCCCTGGTGGCGCAGTGGTTGAGAGTCCGCCTGCCAATGCAGGGGACGCGGGTTCGTGCCCCGGTCCAGGAGGATCCCACATGCCGCGGAGCGGCTGGGCCCGTGAGCCATGGCCGCTGGGCCTGCGGATCCGGAGCCTGTGCTCCGCAGCGGGAGAGGCCACAACAGTGAGAGGCCCGCGTACCGCAAGGAAAGAAAAAAAAATAATAATAATAATTAAGTAAATAAAGTTCAAAAGGGGTGGACTGAAGCACTAAATAGGATTTTCATCAACTATCTTGAATAATCTACTTAAATAGGGCAGCTCATTCATCAACAATCTTAGTTCTCAATGAGGTCTTGCTAAATATACGGATGCTGTTCCATTTGAAGAAATTCCATCACATAGTCTAATGCCGTCTATGGGCATGGGTTAAAGACTGAGGTGAACTCCACAGTCCCCTCCCCATGCTGGACCACGTCTGGCTCCCTTTAGAAAAGAGCTGTATGATGGTTAGGAAGCCTCCAGCTTGCCTTTCAGAAGAATGCAGCTTTTTTGCTCAGAATGCGTCATCATGATCTATTTGCAACCCCCTAATTGGTGTGTATACCGGCATTGGTTCTCCACAGTCCGCTGAGGCAGCCTTGTTCAAACTTATGATTCACAGTATCCTTCAGTTACATCTCTTGCCCATCTGTGTTTGCTACAGGCTCCCTCCAGGTCACCACACATATTTTCCTCCTCCATCATCATCAAAACCACTCGCTGCCACGCTGCACCTCACACGTCCGTCCAGTTCGTTTATTTGCATGCCTTTGTTCCCAGTGTGGCCTCTCCCTGAAGGTGTCTCTCACTCTCTACTCTTCCCAGCCAATTACCAGCACATTTGCCCCTAGCTCAGTAGTTCTCCACTTGGGCCAATTTTCTCCCCTAGAAAATATTTGGCAATGTCTCAAGATTTTTGTAATTATAACCTGGAGAAAGGAACTACCAGCAGGTAGTGGGTGGGCCAGCGTGCTGCTAAACACCTTACAATGCCCACGCCAGTCCCCCTCCACAAAAGGTCACCCAGTCCAAAACGCCAGCAGGGTCAAGGTTGGGAGACCCTGCAATCTCTTCAAGATTCTTGTCTTCAAGTTTCAGTTCAAATCTCACCTCTGAAAACTTGCCCGCCCTGTATTCCTCGTTGGATGAGTGAGGTTAGCTCTCCCTACTCTTTTCTCTTTTAGTCCTTGATTCGGTGTCCTTTCTTGGAGGTTTCCATACTATATAGCAAAACTGCCTTTGCGTAAGCCCTTTTCCCCAACCGACTGGAAGCTGCTGCTGAGCAGGGGGAGCCCTTTTCATCCAAGTATGACCAACACTCAGACTAGTGTCTGGCCTGTTGTAAGTTTTTTTTTTTCCAATATTTGAACAATTGAATAAAAAGGGAATCATCTTATTTTAAGTTTTATGCCTTTGTTTTTCTGCTAATTATTTGGCAGCATTAGAGACATCTTGCTGATCCTCCTGAGGATCTTTCAATATAGAGTAAGTGGTCCTCATCTTCTTACATTTCATTATGTCTGTGTTCTAGACTGTCTCAGCATCTTTGATGATAATCTTCTGACGGTGATAACAGTACATTTATTGCTAACAGCGAGCCCATCTTTCACTGCTAATAATCTGTGTTGGAATTATTTTCTATTTAAGAGGAGAGTCATTGAAGTCACATTGCCTGTGTTCAAATCTGGGGTCCGCCACCTACCATCTGTGTGACCTTGAACAAATTACTTAAAATCTCTGTGCCTAAATTTTCTGTCTGAAGGATCAGGGATGATCTTAGTACAAAACTGATTGATTTGTTATGATGATTAACTGAGTTAATGTTTGTAAAATGCTTAGGACAGCACCTGGCACCTAACAAATGCTATACAAGTGGTTGTTAAACAGGAAAGGAAGGACAGTCTGGTATCAACCTACCACTGCCTGCCATGAATGCATCAAGCCAGGTAAATACATCTCATTCTAACATGTTACTCTGTTCTAATACATTCCTGAAGAGAAATGGATGGAACCATGCTAAAAGATAAGAACATTCATGATATGCCCACTATATGTCCTGGTCAGACCAAAATAACCCTCCAGAGCTCATCAAGCTTTTTTGTGGGCAGGTGATGGAATGTCTTACCATCTTGGCACAGATACAAAAACCACTGATCATCTATGGTTGCCACTGCTGTTGCATTCTAATTTTTCTGCTTCAAACAGTGGCATTTTAATCATTCTGCCCATAGCAACTAATGTCCTTTAAATTAACATTAAAAATTCATTCTTTTGGTTTATCCTTCCTGAGTCAACCTAATTAACTATCAGCTGAGAGCCCTTTAAATTGTAATCTGAATATGCTACATTTTCTAATTTATAATGCCTCATTTAGGCAAATTGAAAACTCAAAAAGGGAGTGAATTGATTAATGTTAATTAAAGACTACAGCATGGAACAAAGATGCCAGGTCAATATTTGGAGTGTGTGTGGAAAGCCACTGTTGGGACTAAGCTGACCCTTTGCAGCATATAGCTTCAGAGAAAACGCTTTGCTATGGTGGCTTTGTAAAGAATGGGAAACGGAAGCCAGAGATAAGACTAGAAGTAGCACTGAAGATAGCATATACCTGTATATTATATATATTATATAAGTAATATTACATATTCTCTGTAATAAGAAACCAAATAAACAAATCAACCTTGGATGTTTTTTACAACATTTTTCTAAACTTCTCCTTTTATATCTTTAATCAGCGAATGTTTTCTGAATACCTCTGACATATAAGGTTTCATTAGCCACAAGGGAAATGCCAAGATAAGAGGGTCATCATCCAAAGAACTTACAGTGTAGAGCAGCACTGTCCAGTTTCTGTGATGATGAAAATGTTCTCTATCTGCTCCATCCAATACAGTTGCTACGGGTACATATTCAATACTGGAAATGTGGCTTGCGTGACTCAGGAATTAACTGGTTAATCTAGTTTAATTTTAATACAAAAATCCACGTGTGGCTACCACATTGCATATCTCAGGTCTAGAAGGTGAGAGATACTGAGTGCTGTTTATTTCTGTTAGTTAAAGATTTCCAAAGTCTGTTAGTCAATCTTTCTCTCATGTCGTGATATTGAACTCTTGCATCTATCTCTCTATTTCTCTTTCTCTCACATACAGGCACCCCCCACCCCACACACACACGCATGCACACACCTCTTTGTTTTCGATTCCATGTATTATTCATCAACGTAAACTCATTTTCCTCAGGGCTGTGATGATCAACTTGGAGACACAAAGAGTTTCTGGAGTGAGGAAGAGAAAACAGTTTTATAATAAACATTATAGTTCTATAAGAAAATGAAAAATACTTATATCTAAACTGTAGGAAAGTAAATTGGAGGGAGAGTTTGGGGGATACAAATGATTCTCAACTGAAACTTGAACCTGTTCCCAAGGAGGAGTATCAGAATCTAGGAAGGAGGAGGAGAGAGGCTATGAGATTTTTATGTTGAACTAATTGGTGTGTGGGCTTACTAACTTTAAGAAATACTACCTAGGGCTTCCCTGGTGGCGCAGTGGTTGAGAGTCCACCTGCCGATGCAGGGGTCACGGGTTCGTGCCCCGGTCCGGGAAGATCCCACATGCCGCGGAGCGGCTGGGCCTGTGAGCCATGGCCGCTGGGCCTGCGCGTCCAGAGCCTGTGCTCCGCAACGGGAGAGGCCACAACAGTGAGAGGCCCGCGTACCGAAAAAAAAAAAAAAAGAAATACTACCTTAACTTTAAAACAGTTAAAACACATTGTTACTAAAGTGCTGAGGGCTCTTTTCACCCCATAAGCCAGCGTGCACATTAACCATTATCTCAAGGGACATCAGAAATTCACTGAATGTTCTAGGGACCAACTGCTGGGTGGTCCCAGCGTTCTCCACAGAGTTGCTGACACAATTACAAGTTGTATATAATGGACAATATAATTTGGATTTTACCTTAATACTCTTAAATGAAAACAAAGGTGCTAGTAATATAGTTATGAAAAACTGGTTTTATTCATAGTTTAACAAACCACTATGAGTAAACAAAATACATTCAAAGTATGATAACAGTGGAACTCATTATTCAAGCCAAATATTTAAGAGGGTATTTTTTTTCCCAAATTCAAATCTGTAATCCAATAGGAGTATTTTACATGTAAGAGCCAATTTCATGAGGTTTGCTGAATTGAATTATTTTTTCAAGTTATTTTATGTTCATCAAAAATGGATTTCAGATTTGATCATCTTCTCTGTTGAGCCATTAAATTATGTCCCTTTATTCACCCCATCTTTTTGTGCTTGACTTGAACTATACCAATATTGCCACCTATAGGTCAAAATGATTTCTTTTCTTTCTTTTTTTTTTTTTTGGTGTGTTTCTCAAGACCAAGAACTAAAAACCCTTGGAGATTAGATCATCCTGGATAGTTGAGTTTGACAGCTTCTTAGGATCCAGGCTTTCACCCACGTTTTTTCTTTTTTAAAAAAATTAACTTTGGACAGAAAACTTTTTTGAAGATATTAAGTTCCTGATTTCTCAGCTGCTGAACTGAAAATAATTAACATCTTTTTGATGACTAAGAAGGGTACTCATCAGTATGAATTATTCTACTTGCTTATTTGGCCCTAAGCAAACTCATCCCAGATTGCTGCATTCTTTCCGTATTTCACTCAGTAGAATATCCAGTCATTTGTCTGGACCACCCATTCACTATTCACTGCCATCAATATATACTCCTCTTTGGCAATTTCCACTCTTTCATATGTTGCTCCCAGTTTCTGTAATTAGAAACCAAACAACTACCCTAGTTAGTGTTGTTCGCAAAATAAGGGTAATTTAGAAATGAGTTTGTAACTAAAGAATTCATAAACGTTATTTTAGGGATTTTGTGACTCTGATTTTCTCTTCAGATAAATTTTTGTAACTTGCTTTTCGATGCACAACGTATTCCTAAGAGGTGAAATTACTGAATAGGCATTCTGGATAGGTGACTCATCAACTCTAATTATTTCTAAGACATTATTTCTAATACTGCTCCCATTATTTAACATTATTTTTAAATGTGATAATTCTTTATATTTGAAATAAAGTGTCAATTTTTAATAAAATATTTTTATGATGTTAAAAATATTTGAAAACCTGTTATCTTCCCTAAGACTTCCAATTCCAGTTTCAGTATGCCATGTAACAGTTACTAAAAATGTTATATGTTTCTCCAAATTAGCAGAATGTATTATTCTGAGCAAAAGTTAACGAACTTTAATCAACCATGTAGCATACAGAACATTATTTATTAATTTCTAACTCATTGCCCTCATAGATAAGTCATACCTGGCAGGCTTTTAAAAACTAAATCACTCCCAAACTTTTAACTTAGAAGTACCATATTCAGGTGATTAGGGTAAAGCCTCGGACAATACTTCAGCACTTCAGAGACATCTGAAGCAGAGTTTATAGTCTATCTTCTACTATAGATTTTAACATTCATCAATAGCATTCTAATTTACAACTTTTCAGGGGGAAAAAAAGAGATCCAGTTAGCCATCCACGATCTTTATTTGGAGAAGTTGCTTATTACATTTCTATATCAAATATTTGATCTTTATTATTTTTAAAACAAATATCAGATAAGCAATCCATAAATAAAGAGAAATTAGTTAAATTGGAGAGACGCTCAGAACGTATACCATCTAGTCCCTCTTGAAAAGACCGCTAGACAAACAGTGTTTCTCCAGATACCCTATGAAGAAGAAAATCCCAGAGTATTTGGGATTTCAGTGAACTTGGGAAACACCTCATATTATAACCCCTTCTTAGATATTCAAAATCACTTTAGAGTGTTAAATACTAACAATCACACAATGAAGAAATATATGCCAATTTTACCCAGATTTCCCCAATTCATTGGACCTTGGAATCCACTATATCTGGGTACATATTCTGGTCGCCACTGGGCTGCTCACAGATATTTTCTGCTCCCCTCATTTGAGGCCATGATAGATTTACACTTCTTTACTTCTTTTAAAGTTTGAAATCACAAAGTCATCTGTATTTGTCCAGGGAAGTGCCGCAATCATAACCTGTGGCATTTCGTGGCTGAGCTTCACGGGCCACTGTGCAATTTGCCACATTTCCCTTTCCCTGCAAGCATGGGTCAAAGTAGAACCTGGGTCAGGGAATGCCTATAAGCCCCCTGCTACCTACAGGAGGTGAAGAGTGAGCAAGAAATACCTTCTGTTGGACTTTAAGCCTCAAATCTGAGGGATCTGAGGGCTATTTGTTATGGCTGCATAATTTAGCTCATTCTGAATGATACACTGGACTGTGCAGCCAAAAACGTTACAGTATCAAATGATTCATAAGATTCCCAAGATGAACCATAGCTCCAGATGCAAATTTTAATGAAGTTCTATAGTAGCTCTGCTTTCTTTAAAATTCTTAGATATTTCAATAAAGGAAAGTGGATGCATTAAAAATGTCTGGTAAAATCGTGATCAACCCAGAGGACCTCAGTTCATGGTTGGACTGCAATCTCTGAAACTCTGGCAGGCACACAACAGAATTTAGTAAGCATCTATTCTATTGGCTCACCTCCCCAGTAGCATTTCTTTCCGCATACTATTTCCGCCAAAGCAACCTCATATTGTTCTTGCTATCCTCATAGGATTAAAAATTCCTACAGTATAAGTCAACCTATGAACTTGATGAAGAGGCTGACTCAATGTTAGTGTTTTTCCTGAATAGCTCTCCCCATTTGCTTTCTGGACATTAAAAAAAAAGACTAAATTTTTTAAAAAATTTGGTGCTCCAGTCCCAAATGGAGTTCAGATTTCTCTATTGAATAAACTAGAAATAAAAGAACTTTTTAAAGTGTAGACTGAAGGAGGGACAATTGATGTTATGTGTGAGGATATAAAACAGCTGCTTTTTCCTGCCAGGAATCAGGTTTCTAAATAAAGAAAACTTCACAACATCAGTTTACACTTATGTTTGGTACTGACCTTTTCTAAAACCATTATAAGAGAAAACTCAACATGAAATAATCTCTCAGTTGTGAGAAACACATTTCTGTGGACTTTCCAACCACCCTAGTCTTTATCCCCATACTTTTTTCCCCCCTCAGAACCCTGGAAAAACTGAACCACTGACATAGTTTAGCTCTAACTAAAAAGAATAAGAGCTTATTTTCTGCTAAAGTAGTAAAGTATTCCCTTGATTTGCTCAGCTTCTCAGTAGAAACATTAATTTCTTAATCTTCCAGAATTTGCTTATTTCTTCATTTAATAATCACTGAGTAATGAGTGTCCACTATGGACTAGTTATTGGACGTCACAAAGAAAGCAGTCAACTCATCTTCTCTGCCTTTAAAACAATCCAAAATCTTGAACTGTACTTTCCAATACACTAACCACTAACTATGCCTCACTATTTAAATTAAATTAAGTAAAATAAAAATTTAATCAGTCACATTAAACCTATTTTAAGTGTTCAGTAACCACAAGTAGTTAGTGGTTACCACATTAGACATTACAGATGTAAAACATTTCCATCATCACTCAAGGTTCTATGGAACAGTGTAGATATAGAACATTAACATCATCATAGAAAGTTTTATTAGATAGCATAGGCTCTAAAATAATAAAACTGATCTGTCTGTAAGATAATACAGTGATGACAGTCTTAAGTAAGGAGCACATAATGTCAGTGATATATAACTCTGCTTGGGGATATTAGAGGAATACAAACAAGATTAAGTAGAAGATGGCCAGGAGGAAAAGGAAGGTCATTGGAGACAGAAATGTTGACATGTTTCAAGGCTCAGGTGTTTGACATAATGTGTATTTTGGAACTAGGAGGAAACTTAATATGGCTAGAATGGAACATGGATATAGGGGGACAGTATGAGATGAACATGTAAACTTTACCCAGGGTCAGACCTTGAAGGGTTTGTGTGCCATATTAAAAGTTATTAACGGGGGCTTCCCTGGTGGCGCAGTGGTTGAGAGTCCGCCTGCCGATGCAGGGGACATGGGTTCGTGCCCCGGTCCGGGAGGATCCCACATGCCGCGGGGCGGCTGGGCCCGTGAGCCATGGCCGCTGAGCATGTGCGTCCGGGGCCTGTGCTCCGCGGCGGGAGAGGCCACAACGGTGAGAGGCCCACGTACCGCAAAAAAAAAAAAAAAAAAAGTTATTAACGGCCGGGTGGGAGGGCGGGCGGCAAAAAAAAAAAAAAAAAAAGTTATTAACGTGAATCTCTAGGAAAGTCAAAACATATTTTAAGCAGAAGTGTAGCATGATCATATATTTTTTAGAAATATAATTCAAAATCTGCCAAAGATGGATTAGTAAACTGGGGCAAACTTCTAAATCAAATATGTGGAAATGACAGAAAAGAGAAGACTAAATAAAACCAAACCAAAATGCTGGAATTTTAAAAAATATACAGTTTTGTGAATTCAACTAGAAAAAATAAAACAGGAAAAAAAATAGAGAGCATGGCTGAAGCCACTGGTCTATAAGGCTTCATATTCATAAGTGCTCCAAGTCAGGAGGAGCAGCCCTAGATTTACTGCCTGAAGCTCAGACCAGTAACAAAATCAAGCCATTTCTTGCATACATGAGTAGATTTGAAATACTCCTAATATCATGCAGGAACTAAATAGCCAGAACAAATGGAATAATACCTTTGAATTTCTAAAGGAAAATAACCATCAAATTAGAAATATAAACCCAGTTACACTATCATTTAAAAATCAAGGCAATACAATTCAGCAGTTGATCACTCAGTTCATGGGCAGATGAGGAAGACAACTAGCTTCAAGAATTAATGTAAATTACAGGACACACTGATCACCAACACTTTGAACACACTTGCAGCCCTGGGTTCTTCCCAAAGCTACACCAAAAAAAAAAAAAAAAATCCAGGAAAATAAACATATTGTTAGCTATTAAAATAAGTCAGGAGATTTTAACACCCACAGTCCCTTCTTAAAAAATTAATTAAGGGATGCACTTGAGCAAAAAAAAAAAAAAAAGTCAAACCCAGAGGGAAATCAGGAGACACAAGAAAGAATGCTGTCCACAGAAATTTAAAAAGAGGTTACTTAGATTAATTAACTATTAACTGGAAAAAATAAACTGTAAAAAACACTGTAAAACTTATTTTATTAAATTTAAAAATATAGTATCCAATATTTCATGTTAAAAATAAAGCTAAAGATTTCCAGTTTGTGGTCTGGCATATAAAGAGCTTGGAAGTCATCACACCATCCTAACAATAATCAAAAAGCTGAACAAACTGAAAATCAACAAGTTTTCTTAGATACGTTAGAAAACTGAGGTCACAGGGAAAACCACTGCACCAAACCAATGGAGAGACAGATAAGCATATACAAAGAATCATAACTTATTGTTGCAGAAACCCATGAGCATCAACCCACATCAGAACCAGTGCTGTGGTGGAAAAACCTGAACTGCAAATTGGGGAATTCTACCAAACATTTAAGGAAGAAACTATACCAATTTTCTACAATCTCTTCCAGAACACGGAAGCAGAGGGAATGTTTTCTAACTCATTCTATGAGGCCAGCATTACTCTAATACCAAAACCAATAAAGACATTGTGAGAGAAGAAAACTACAGATCAATAACTCTCACATACATGGATTCAAAAATCCTCAATAAAATATTATTAAATATAATCCAACAATGTATAAAAAGAATCATACACAATGACTAAATAGGATTTATTCCAAGTATGCAACATTTGGAACATGGTTCAACATTTGAAAATCAGTTTATATAATCCATGATATCATCAAGCTAAAGAAGAAAATCCCATGATCATTTCAATTTATGCAGGAAAAGCATTTAACAAAATCTAACACCCATTAATGATTTAAAAAAAAAATCTCAGCAAAGTAGAAATAGAGAGGAACTTCCTTAATTTGATTAAGAAAATCTAAAAAATACCCTATAGTTAACATCATACTTAATGCTGAGAAACTAGAAGCTTTCCCCTAAGATCAGGTACAAGGTACAGATGTCCCCTCTCACCACTCCTTTTTAATATCATATTGAAAGTCCTAGCTAATGCAATAAGACAAGGAAAGGAAATTAAAAGTATACAGAATGAAAAGAAAAAAAAACTATCTTTGTTCATAAATGACATGATTATCTATGCAGAAAATCCTAAAGAATGAACAACAAAAAAATTTCCTGGAAAGAAAAAGTGATTATAACAAGGTTGCAGGTTATAAAGTTAATATACAAAAATTAATCACTTTCCCATATGCCAGCAATTTGAAATTAAAAACACAACAGCACTTATATTAGCACTCAAAAAGTTGAAATACTTAGGTATAAGTCTAATAAAATATGCACAAGCTCTATATGAGAAAAACTACAAAACTCTGATAAAAGAAATTAAAGAGCTAAATAAGTGAACAGATATCCCTGTTCATGGATAAAAAGACTTAATGACAAGATGCAAGTTTTCCCCAACTTAATTATAAATGCAACGCAATTCCAATCAAAATCCCAGAAAGTTATTTTATGGATATTGACAAACTGATTCTAAAATTTACATGGAGAGTCAAAAACCCATAATAACCAACATAACATTAAAGGAGAAGACTGAAGTTGGAGGACTAACACTTCGCAACTTCAAGGCTTACGATAAAGCTATAGTAGTCAAGAGAGTGTGGTACTGGTGAAAGAATAGACAAATAGATCAATGGAACAGAACAGAGAATCCAGAATTAGAGCCATATAAATTTGGTCAACTGATCATTGACAAAGGAGAAGAGGCAATACAATGGAGAAAATCTAGACTTTTCAACAAATGCTGGTGAAACAACTGGATGTCCACATGCAAAAAGAAAATGAATACAGACACAGACCTTACACCTTTTACAAAAATTAACTCACAGACCTAAGTGTAAAATACAAAACTATGAAACTCCTAGAAGATAACATAAAAGATCTAGATAACATTAGATTTGGCAATGACTTTTTAGAAACAACACGAAAGGCACAATTTCTGAAAGAAATAACTGATAAGCTGAATTTCATTAAAATATACATGTATATGTATAATGGAATCATTTTGCTGTACATTTGAAATTAACACAACATTGTTAATCAACTATACTTCAATATAAAATAAAAATTTTTTAAAAAAACTTATGTTCTGTGAAAGATACTGTAAAGAGAATGAAAAGACAAGCCACAGACTTGGAGGAAATATTTGCAAAAGACATATCTGATAACGAATTTGTAACCAAAATATAAAAAGAAATCATACATCTCAACAATAAGAAAACAAACATCCTGACTAAATAATGGGTCAAAGACACCAAAAAAGATAAAGATGGCAGATAACTTGAAAAGATGCTCAACCTCGTATGTTGTTAAGGAATTGCAAATTAAAACAATAATGAGATAACACTACATATCTATTAGAATGGTCAAAATCCAAAGCACTAGAAACACCAAAAGCTGACAAGGATGTGAACAGTAGGAGCTCTTATGCCTTGCTGGTGTGCATGTGAAATGGCAAAACCACTAGAAATTCTCAAGACTGTATTACTTATGACAGTGTGATCTTGGTATAGTGATAGACAAGGAAAACTGATGAAATACCATAGAAAACCCAGGAATAAGTCCACATGAATAAGAAAATCTGACATATGTTCAAGAAGGCAATAAACTAATAAGGAATGCATAGGCTATTTAACAAGTGGTGCTAGGACAACTGATGGTCCACATGAAAAAGCAAATCAAATAAAATCAGATCATTGCACAATATACTAAATCTAATTCTACTTGTCCTTGTAAATTTACAGTAAGACAATAAGTAAATTTCTTAAGACACAAAAGTACAAATCCCAGAATTAAAGATTAATAAAGTTAATCACATTAAAATGATAAACACATAAAAGAGATGCTTTCATAAACAAAGTTAAAAGACAAAACAGACTGAGAAAAGATACTTGCAATGCATGTAACTGGCAAAAGATGAGAATTCCTACAAATCCTACGAAGAAAAGAAATCTTACAAATCTCACTAATCTGGTGCGAAAAAATGGCAAAAGATGTAAATAGTCTCTTTACAGAAGATAAAGCCCGAATTTCTAATAAATATGTGCAATAATTCTCAATTGAACCTCAACAGTAATCAAAGAGATGCAAATATAACCTTGGCAAAAGTTTTCAAGTAAAACCATGCAGAGATACTGAGATATCTGAAGAAATAAATTTGTTCAGCCACATTGGAGAATAAATTTTCACTAAATTTGTTGCAAATGTGCTTACCTGCAGTCCAGCAATAACACTTCCAAGTATGTATCTTTAAGAAACTCTTATACACGTACACAAGGAAATATACACAACAATGTCCATTATGAGATCATCTATAATAGCAAATGTCTTAAAACAATTTAAATATGGATCATGGTGGATAAATATATTGTGGTATATTCATAAAATGATATGCAAGGGAATTCTATATGTCCTATCAGCAGAGTGAATGTTAAGAGTCATAAAGAATATGTAAAACTCTCCCTTGGCAGCTAAAACTGAGACTACAAATAACAAGATATCAATAGTAAGTCAGTCAAGCCCTCACATTTGCTGATCACATCTGCCCTTGTGGTATCTGAAATGTGCTCTTCCAAGGGCACCTGTGAACATGTCAGAAAGAATAAAGTAAATGTCAGGTCAGCACTTCGGAATCTTTGATATAAATGCTCCAGGTTAAGGCATGATTTTGCTAATTAAAGGGTTTAGTTCTTACATCGCCTTCTTTGTAAGAATAAAGTCAATGTAAACCTTGACTTTATTGTTTTTTAAAGTTCCAACTCATTATGTCCCTTATGCCACCAAATGTCTTCTTTCTTAATACAATTAAGCATAGACAATATATCTCCTATTTACTGAATTATTGCCCTGTAAGACTCTGTTAGCCCTATGGTTGATTCTAATACTAGAATAAGGAAATGCACTCATGAAGGAATATAAAAGACTTTGTTCCACTTATAGCCATTTCTTTGCCTGGGAGAGGACTTACTTCACACAACTGACTTGCATTCATTCCTAAGTTTAGACACAGATAATCTTTTATTTTTGGGGACTAAAAGAAAATAGCTTGTTTTCTTTCCATTGGGAATAAGTCATCTTAAAACTATACCCAAGAACAGTAACTACAAATTATAACAGTTATTCCCTTTCTTGCTCTCTCTCTACCTCTCTGTCTCTGTCTCTCTCTCCTTAGTACTGCCGACCTTCTGTTATGACTTTGTTAACTCTTGCTGACTAGAGCACAGAGTGCCACATGGTGACCCAGGGTTCAACAACAAACTACAAGAGAAATTAAAATAACAGAAGCAGAGGAGTTTGTTAATCACAGGTCCTGGAGGGGGTACCCTGAATGCCACACAGGGAGGTCAAGGCAGAGTGCAGACAAAGAGAGGCAGGCCCTGGAGCACAAGCCTCTATTAGGGTCCATGGGTGGAGTGCTTTGGGGTTCCCAGGCTGGGGCGGATTGCTCAATTTAAATCAAAAGAGTGGGGTTTTAGCTAAGGAGCCTATAAGGCACATAGACACTGGGAGGCAGTGGAGACTGTTGATCACAAGGGCTGTTGGGGGAGTCATATTATCTGCTCGTGACTCTGTGAGCTGTCATCTAGGGCATGTACTTGCATGAAGGGCTAGCGTCAGTTTAAGGTCCTTGCAGGCCAGAACCCAGTCATATATCCCCAACCTAACTACAATGGAGGCTGTGCAATATGGCCTTTTTATGAGTCCAAGAAGAGGAAGAAGGATTGGTGAGCACCTAAGAAGACTCTGGCACACTATATTCTGATGAGACCAATAAGGAATATTCTGCTCACTGGTACATGCAGTAAAAGTTCCTGATAAATTGTCCAGCAGTCTTCTCATTGTTTCTACCCAGCAAAAACCTGGAGGCTCAGCTGGGTTAAGTCTAAGGCTGCCTATGTCTAGAAGTTGCCTGAAGGTTGAGCACACCCAGAATTCTGAGATCAATCTTGCTTCCTCTCGAGTTAATTTTAGGGATCCAGGTCACTAAGTTATCATCAGGAAGTTAAGTGTTCTCTTACTACAGCTGTGATCTTGTGCCTGTTTCAAATGGTGGGCCCAGGAGACAGACTGCCTGGATGGCCTTCTGTATTGCTACCTATGCACTCTGGGCAAGTTACCTCACTTTCCTTCTCTGTAAAATTGGAATGATATATATACTGAACTCCCTAGAAGTCTGTGAGAAATAAATTTGAAAACCTGTGAAAAGCACTTAGCACAGCATCTAGCTCCTCAGCCATTATTATTATCATTATCATCAATATTTACCTATGTAAATTATACAATAATTGGGTCCTTGTCCTATATTTCCCCAGAATCTGAATGACTCTCAATCTTTGGATACATCCAGGGAAAGGCAGTCTGTAGCTTTGGGAGTGGGAACAGGTCAGGGAGATAGTTCAGAGAGTGAGATCATGAGATAAATTGTGAGTGAGTAGGGCCCTGAAAATGAGAAATCTCGAACTCCCAAAGCCAGAAGCCCATGAACAACAGTGAGTTAAAAGAAGATAGTCCAGCAGCAAGGCCACTATTCTGTTAGATTCCAGTATCCAAAGAATCCCCACTGAGCTTAGGTGGGTCAGGATTGAACAGAATCAAGAGAAGGGCGATCTGTGGCCAAGTTGGGTCAGACATCCAAAGATGTACAAGCACCATGACCCTGTTCCAGTAGTTTGAGTGGGTAGAACCAAAAAAGGGGGAAGAGTGGCTGCTAGGAGTGACAACAATAGAAATAAAACACTTGTACAAATTAGAAACAATTTTGCTGAGGCTGTCTTTTTTTGTTCGTTGTTGTTTTTTTGCGGTACGCGGGCCTCTCACTGTTGTGGCCTCTCCCGTTGCGGAGCACAGGCTCCGGACGCGCAGGCTCAGTGGCCATGGCTCGTGGGCCCAGCTGCTCCGCGGCACATGGGATCTGCCCGGACCGGGGCACGAACCCGTGTCCCCTGCATCAGCAGGCAGATTCTCAACCACTATGCCACCAGGGAAGCCCGAGGCTGTCTTTTATTCATATTTGACGTGCTGCACTTTTCTTCTGAAAATCTTTGCCCTAGTCTGTCATTTCACTTCTCCAAGGGCCTGCCTAGTTCTGTTCAGTAATCTTACCTCTCCTCCTCAGTCTCTGAGATTATTTCCCTCTAAGACTGCCACATCTCCCTGGTGTATATTATACCTGGACCTCAACCTGTTCACATTCTAGATCTATCACCTCTGGTTCCAATAATCCACTGGTTTACCTATTTGATCATATACCAAAATTTAGTTTTAACACCTACTTTCTGGCCCTTGAAAATTCTATTGATTTATCATATCCTAAACTTTCAGAGTTTAGCTAGTCGTACTACATTTCAAGTCCTGACCCTGCCTCTTCTCATGTTTGGCAAATCCTCTCCGTAAGGAAGACTAAATTCAAGTTAGTCTTTAAAGAATTACACTCAGGACTTCCCTGGCGGTCCAGTGGTTAAGACTTCTCCTTCCAGTGCCAGGGGTGTGGGTTCTATCCCTGGTTGGGGAGCTAAGATCCCACATGCCTCACGGCCAAAAACCATAAACAACAGAAGCAATGTTGTAACAAATTCAATAAACACTTTAAAAATGGTCCACATCAAAAAAAATCTTTTAAAAAATTAAAAAATAAAGACATCACATTATTTTAAAGTTACATCAAGAACTCAATCCATCAATAGGAAAACTTTTCTCTTTTTGAAGTTTACTAGGCTTGTTTTAAATTTGGGTTGAAGTTTCTTTTAAATTCTCTGGCATCTCCAAAAATAAATACTGGCATTTCCTCATTAAAGAAGTCTTCACGTTAAACACTTGTTTTCATATTTCGAATCAGTGGGTTTCAAACTAGTTCTGGGTTCCCTGTGTAACCATTTCCCATGTTCATTGCTTACATCCCAAGCAAAAACTGTTTTCTCTCCCCAGGCAGTCTGGTGATGTGCCATTTGAAAGGAAATAATGCTATTTGAAGCATTATGAGCAACTGTGATTGGTTTTAAAGAGCTCCTTCTACCCATTTCCAGCATGACTCAGAGAGAGAATAATATGTTTGCTCCTTGTGTCCAGGTTAAAACAAGACTTCCTTCCTTCAGAGTTTTGGGACAAGGAGGGGGCCTATGCTCAGCAAGTTCCTTCTTTGACTAATACTTTCTTAATCAAGGTTTCTCCTATTTCCTTTTGGAAATAGTTTACTGAACATTTTAATCTACCTAATTATAGACCGGACAAACTGCTTTGGTAAAAGGTACCTATGCCTTTGCACATGACATATCTTGTCTTTTTCCACCACTTTGCTGCTTATAAGATTTGAATCTCCCCTCTTGCTATAGTTTAACAGCCTCTAACATTAAAGTGCATTTTCAGGATAATGAATAGAGATGAGGCCAAATATGTATTCCCAGTTGAATTTAGATTACACTGAAATCTAAAATTCTCCATAAAGAAGAGTGAAATGCAGGAGAAACTTTGAGATTTTAGATTTCTTTATAAATGAATATAATTAATAACAAGACAAATTAATTTTCCTTGGCTCAGATTTTTGATGCTGTGATGTTACTGTTGGAACACAATGTGTTTATTTTGGAATCATAATTTTTTATTTAGGAGTTGAAGATATAGAATTCTTAAATTTGACAATAAATTAACATTTATTTTAGGCTTCAGGATAGAGTTGTTATTCTCTAAAAGCAAAGAATAAGCTATATTAATCTTATATTAAAGTTAAGTCTCCAACTTACTCCCCAAACGGAGAAAAGCACCATGTGTGCATTTCAATTTAAATTAGTATCTTTTCCTTTAAGTAAATTAAATATAATTTTACTTATGCATACACTTTTGGTGATAGAAGTATAAATTAGTATTACCTCCAAAGAGAACAATTTGGCATTATATATCAAGATTAAAAATTCCCACATCCTTTGAGCCTGAAGGTTCATTTTTAGGAATTTTCCCTAAAGATACACTGGTTCATGGATTAATTAATGTACGTACTAGAATGGTTACGGCAGCAGAGCTTGTAATAGCAAAAGACTGGACACAACTTAAAGGTCTATCAAGAGGAGACTTGCTAAATAAATTTTAAGTACATGCAGTAGAATAAAATATAGCTATAAAAGCTAAAGTATGCATTCATTAAGCAAGTTTAAGTATTTATCCTGTGTCTACTAAGTTCCAAGCACCCTACTAGGCACTGGAGATGCAAGCAGTAAATAAAATAGCTGAAAATACTTACTCTCATGTAGTTAATATTCCAGTTGGATGTCAGAAGCAATAAACAAATAAATGATGATGATTAGTTTGTTTTTGGAAAGAACGTAAGGAAGATAGGGAGTGTGGAGTGTTGAACTATATTTAAAATGAAATGATCTCTTTAGTACTAATATGGAATAATTTCTAATTTATATTATTAAGTGAAAGAAGGTACAAAACAGTATATAAAACACACACACATTTACACAACCAGAGAGTATTTGCTTTATAAGATACCTCTAAAAGATACTAAGAAACTGGCAACATTAGTTATCGCCACAGAGGAATATTGGGTGAACAAGGGCAAGAGGTAAAAATTTCATTTTGTACTTTAAAATTTTGTGCCATGTATTTATTTTAAAAATTAAATAAAGGGTCGGTACAAAAAATAGGTTTGAATTTCCATTTACTCCTGAAGTCCTAATATCTGAAGAATCAATTTACATCCTTGGGAAGTATGAATGGTTTGCAGTTTTTGATAAAAGTATTTCTGATTGTAAATATCTTAATGATATAAAAAGAATTTCTCACACTTTTTCTGGAAGTCTGTTCTCAGAATGACTTCATCTGCTCATACCCTTGTTCCAAAAGGTAAAAGAATGAAATAAAAGGGCAAGGATGAGGACTTATATTTTCTCACAAGCTCTGTGCCTAACGGCGAAGGTAACTTGAGTCAGCACTGTCATTGACACTTTAAAGATAGATTCAAAATTTTAATGGCTCTACCCCAATTGTATGATACACTTGAGAATTTGAATAATTTATGAGTAATATGAAAGTGATTCTTTAAGAGCCGCTGTAGGGCACAGGCCTCTCACGAACCAGAGCTCAGGGAATTTAAAATTCCCTAGACACTTCCGGAGTGATTACAGGCTGGGAAAAAATAAGACTCCTTAGGCTGTGTTTCCCCTAAAATTAAACAACATTTACATTTTGTTCTTTTTGTTTCCATTTCTTCTGAGACCAATTTTCTCCCCCTTTATTCTATCCCTGCCATTCTTAAATCTGAAGTCTTCCAAGGTCTTGCATCTGTGATAGATTCCTGGTGAGAATGAGGTTAAGCCATGAAATTCTGCTTTGCTTCACCAGTGACCTATGTGGTACCTTCTTTTCTTAGCCATTTAATACTCCACTTCTCTTCTCAATCCTTAATAAGCTCAGCAAGTGCCCCCTCAATGCCTTTCAGATGCAGGGAAATATAACTCATTGTAAGTGATATTCGACTAAACTTCCCAGCTTATGAAGATTCACATATAGTTTTTCCTTCGGCTGTTCGGGACTGTGCAAACAAAATCACAGAAATAAAGTTGGAGGGAAATTTATCACTCAGTACAAAGAAGCCAGAGGAATGAAACATATTTCCTACAGGGAATAAAAGGATAAGAATTACATCCAACTTCTCCTTAGGAATGATGCAAGCAAGAAAAGAATGGAGTGAAATATTTAAAGTGTTGAGAGAAAAAAAAACATCAACTTATAATTCTGTACCCTGTATCCTTCAAAAGTGATGGAGAAATAAAACTTTCTCGGACAAACAAAGATTGAGGGAATTTATTGCCACTGGACCTGGCTTGCAAGAAAAATTCTTTAGAGGGAAGGAAAATAATATAGGTCAGAGACTCTGGTCTACATAAAGTAAAGAACAGCATTAATGAAGAAATAAGTGAAGGTAAAATAAGAACTTTTATTTTTCTTATTCTTAATTGATCTAACAGACAACAGTTTGTTCAAAAGAATAGTACCAACAATGTATTCAATTACGTATTGAATACATTGCTTGAGTACATATGTATATATGCACAGGTTTATGAATGCTTATACGTAACTGAAACAAATGACAGCACTGATACAAGGCACAGAAAAGAGGAATTAGGATTATTTTGTTATCATAATGTACTCACACTACCTGTCAAGTGATATAGAATTATTTGAAAGTGAACCTGGATTAGCTGTAAATGTATACTGCAAACTCTAGGCCAACAATAAAAAAAGTAAAAAAAAGAAATATAACTTACTTCCTAAGAAAAGAGAGAAAATGGAATCATGTAAAATACTCAGTTGAAACCACAAAAGGCAGTCAGTGCAAGTTGAATACACTGAGGTCTAGAGAAGGAGCAAAATGGTTTGCTCAGGAATTCACAGGGAGATGCTGAGCGAGGGCTAGAACCAAATGTTGCCCCCAGTTCAGTGACTTTCAGATGTAAATAAATTCTCAGCCTTATTATATATCTCTCCCCAGCTCTACTGCATTCTTCTCAAAGGAAACATAAATTACCTGGCTAGCTCTTTTGATCTTGGTTGTCTATGAATTACCTAATTTCATAAATTTGGTCATTTAAGTCTGTGGATTAATGCAGCCACTGATATATTGGGAAGTCTATAATCAAAGACAACTACTACCGTAACCTATGATTCTAGTTGGTGAAAAGTTGGCTTTATTTATGCTTTACCAGACATCAGCCACGATTTCTAGTCCTTGCTGGAAGGTAGGGAAGGAGTACCATCATTATTTTACCTTGAAGTTAGCATGGCATCCAAAACTTAATAAACCTTCACATGCATGTGAAGTTTTTAACCTCAGTGATATCTGAATATTGATTTAGGTCAGCTGCCCCAGAAGATGACAACAGAGCAAGGTGTGACAGTGATTCAATACTGAAGGGTTCCCAAGTGAAACCTGGGAAGGAACAAGGGATGTGCGGCAACAAGCAAGGGCACAACTTCAGACGCAGTCTCAACCTCAGCCTCCTCCTGTCGGGGAGCTCTGGGATCTAAATTCTACCCTGGGGTTGTTCCCAACTTGAGGCAAGTTTGCTGAGCTTTCACGACCAGTGCCAGACCATCTTTGGTAAGAGCCATCCTGGAGGACATGCCAACCCTATGGATGCTGGCAGGCACCATGGTACTAGTAGCCCTAGGCCAGTCCTCCAGAGAGAGTCACAGGGGCCAGCCTCTAAGGCCAAACGTGCTGAAAGCAGGGGATGGACACGCAGAAAGAGACAGAGGGATCTGAGGCAACCTGCTGGGGTACCGCCAACCTCTGCTTCACGTATTACTACACGACTTTTCCTAAATAGAAAGGATAAAAATATGATTAATCCCTGACACCTATTATCCAAAGCCAAATCTCTCCTTGGGAACAAAGGTGTTGATGGTATTTGCTTGTTATTTAGGACAAAGGCTCAATACTGTCACCAGCAAAGCCCGTTAACAATCCCCAGGGAACAAAAAAAAATAGAATTTGGGTAATAAAATAAAGCCTAACCTTTCTTTTGTCCTCTGTGCTTCGTCTAGTTTCATCTGCTCAGAGAGGGCCATGTGAAGAGACTTCGCACCCGGCACTTAAGACCAGAGCTCCTAGTGTGAAAGAGATGCGCCCGACACGGCAGCTCGGGGCCACAGGCAGAAGTGCCACTCTTGACGCTGCAATCCAAGATGGTGGCCGCGGGCTGTGTGCACAGACGCTGCACCCCTCCCTGCAATCTGGAGTGGGACAGCGCACTGCCTACCCCGCTAGAGCTCCACCCTGTTCCTTCTGAACTCTGCCCCCCCCCCACACTCTTGAGACCCCTAAAAAGCAGTCCCGCCCATGACCCTTCCAGGAGAGCCTGTGCTCTAGAGCCCGAGCTCGCACCTTCCCATTTTTTGCTCAGAGAATAAAGCTTTCCTTTGCTTCTGAACTTGGTGTTGTTCCATTGACTCAAGCTACACTCGGCAGAAACACCCTTGTTGGAGTCTGACCCGAAAGGGTGGGTAACAATACCACCACATACAAATATTTTTTCTAGAATGCATACATATATTTCTAGAATAAATATTATACATGTATTTTTAAAAAGGCATTTGCATAAGTAAAACATAACTCTTATTCACAATCATATTATTTCTTGTCCCCAAAATTTTCCCTGGAGATTCATTTCTCTCCCTTTCTATGTAGTCAACTCACTCAGGGTCCTGTTGACTTTATTAGAATTAGAGCATGCTGGGGCTCTTACTTTACATAGCTTCCAATTTATGAAAAATAAATGGATAAGATGGTCAATTTTCTCCTTTATCAGGCAAAAAGCCATGTGAAAATCATACATTCACTTGGAGCACAGACACACAGATTAAATAAAAGGAGGACTTTATTTTGCCTGAACTAAAAATCAGATAAATCCAATGTAACAATACTCATCATATGCTCATCAGAAGCTGTGTTGGCAGTTACATCTGCTTGAAGATCAAAATATGCAAACAAATAGTTACTTAAGGAATTCAGTTATTTCGTTAGACCAATTATCTCAGAATATAAGCCCTATGAGTGAAAAACAATACAGGGGATTCTTTGTTGGTGGAAAAGACTGAGAATAGCTTTGCCCCTCTCCTACTCATCTCTTGGGTGGTTTAAGTATCTAAGACCAATTATTAATTTATCAGTAATACTGGTCTCTGGATAAAAATGTAAGCAAAATCTCCCGTGGGCTTATTCTGGTGCTAACCATTCAACATCTTAACATTCAGAGTTCCCACATCCTGTTGCAAAGTTTGTGTACTGTGCAACTACACGAGGCTGCAGGGCTGAGGCGGGTGCTGAAATCCACCCACGTCCAGGATCCAAGCTGTAGCGTTCAGGGCTCTACCTACACGGAGAGGGTGCCTTTTCTTAATTAGCAAACGGCACCACAGAGGCTAATGGCAGGCCTGTTCATCTTATTAAACATATCTGACCAGGTATTTTTCTCTTTGAATCTGGGAGTTTAGCCTTCAGCCTAGGAACACTCTCAACAACCGAGATATCCAATTATGAACAATTAGTTATGTAATTTCCAAAATATTCCAAACTTGGTCTCAAGCTGTCGCCAGCTAAAGAACATCGCTCGCCATCTGGCTCTACAAGGATTGAGTCGTTAGCCACTGCAGTCGCTGACCTTTAACACCCCCTGAAAGGAGTTCAGGGAAGAGATCAGGAATGAGACCCTCAGTGCTCTGGGAAAACTGGCAAGACAGGCCTTCAAATAGTTAGATATTTTCAGAAGAGAATTTTTTATGAACCCAAACTCCCACACATAGAAAAGCACTAAAATCATTAACTAAGACACCTGTTCCTCGTGACTAGCAGCAACTTTCTGCTGAGATGTGTGCTTGAGTGCATATACTCCCGTCACCAAAATCACATATATAATGACTTCCCCCTACCTCTTCAGAGTGGTTCCTCAGAGCTACCTGAGAGGCTGTATCTGGGGCTGTAGTCCTCAGCAAGTCCCCAGATAAAAGTGAAACTCATAGATCTCACATTGTGCATTTTTATCTCAGTTGACATTACTGAGGGAAAATTGTGTGGTTTCACACACACAGACACACACACAAAGATATGTCTATGTATAGGTGAAGATACACTTAGCCAGAAAACTGGTTCAGGTACAGGAAAAAACACATATTCTGGGCTTCCCTGGTGGCGCAGTGGTTGAGAGTCCGCCTGCCGATGCAGGGGACGCGGGTTCGTGCCCCGGTCCGGGAGGATCCCACATGCCGCGGAGCGTCTGAGCCCGTGAGCCGTGGCCGCTGAGCCTACGCGACCGGAGCCTGTGCTCCGCAACGGGAGAGGCCACAACAGTGAGAGGCCCGCATACCGCAAAAAAAAAAAAAAAAAAAAAAAAAAAAAAACACATATTCTTCTTATACGGGTTAGGTAATTGATCTTAACAACCACATTCCATATTAAGACATTTTATTACATAAAATGGAAATACAGTAATCTCAGGATCAGAGAAAAGACAGCCTTTGCAGATTCTATGATTTCCTTAAATACCCTCTTAGTAGCATCACTAGGATCTAACATTTGGATTTTATGACCCAAACAAAATTATCCCTTTAAGTTCCAAAATTAACCTAACTCTTTTGCCAGATATTTATGACTAGTGTTGTGTATTCATTAAACCCAAATGTCACAATGTATTTTTAATAAATAGATATAAATAATCTAATCCTTAAAATATCCAGGCTCTTCTTCTGTGTCCTCAGGGAGCTTATACAACTTCTGTCATTATAAAATGTGGACAAGACAAGGCTGTCAAGTATCTACTTTTTCATTTTCCATTCTCTAATTTCCTTCAATTGTTTCATTTACTCAATTCTGTTCCCAAAATCAAAAATATCACATTTAGTCAAAATGCTCCCGTTTGTTACCTAAAACCTAATTTTCCTTCTTTGATGGAAAAAAGAATTCCATTGATTGTTACTCCATCTACTTTTGGAGAATTATCAAAGGTTTAGCCCTTTCATTTCTGACCACCATCCTTACCGTCATCCAAATAACAAGCATTCAGTCAATTTCTCTCTCTCTTCCCACACCCCTACCAAACACACAAAGATACACACACACACACACACACACACACACACACAGGTGCTAGAAAAGAAATCTACTCCTCTGTTTGCTCTTGCAAAGACAGGACTAAGGTAATAGAAGTGTTGGTTATTAGAGGAAGACTTAGGTAGAGAATAGGATGATGTGATGAAGAAATAATCTGGAATCATATGTGAATTTTGAAAAGAAAGTATGATAGGAAAATAAATAATAAGTAATTAATATCACCTACCCTGTGCCTTACACTGGGTTATTTCCCATAGTAGATACAATAATAATATAGTCACATACCTAGATATCCTGCAGCTTGCTATCTACTAAGGGAAATAAGTAATAACACCTAAAATTATTAGAGAATGTTTTAGTGCTAAGTAAAAGTTTGAACAGAATTCATAGATTCAGTGGTTTGCAGTGGATCAGGAAAGTTTTTATGAATGCAAAGGGGCTTGAATTTAGTCTTCAAAGAACTAATATTTTGATGGGTAGAAGAATGGAGAAAGCCATTCCTGGCAAAGAATACATCATAAGCAAAGTCTGGGGACGAGGAGTGAAGAAAACATGCTGGGTAGGGAGAGGGAGATGGAAAGGAGGAGAATGAACCAACAGAAACAGAGAGCACATTCTAGAATATAAGGTTGTACGGTTCAGATAAGAGGATACTGCACCCCATAACTGCCTGCCTATCCATCTTAAATTGGAATTAGAGTATCTTTATTTAAAACTACAGATTGACATTTTATTTCCTAATTGTTCTTTGATCGAATGGCCAACCTCCAGGACAGTCTGAAATTGCCAATTGCTCACAGAGAAAGATAGAGAAAAAAATATGTTAATTAAGTCAGTCCTCATTTCAAAATAGAAATTTTCAAAATGCAGAATCTATTTAAAACTACAAACATGAAGCAATCATTCTCCTCACTTTACTCAAAGGACAATGGCTATCCTGTGTGAGAAAAGGCACAAGTATGCCAGCATAATAATTGTGGAGGTCACAAACACCACTACTTCTTCAGAGAGTTAAGAACCCACTCCTGTGCTGAACTGTATTCCATAGAGCACAAATCAAATTATAAGATTCACGTACAGCAAGCTGGATGCCTCTCACCCCTGGGGGAAACCAGAGATAGACTCAACTGCATAATTCCAAAGGCCCGCCTATATGAACCTATTAAAAATAGAGCTCCATCCTTTGCCCTCTGACTACAAATTCAATTTCTGTCTCCACACTTCAGCATTAGTCTCTTTGCCCCCTCCAAAAGTGTGAAGCAAAGAAGTTATTCCCACTGTGCATACCTTTCTGGAGCTGATCCAGGGACAAGATGACATTTGCTCTGTATTAGTCTCCAGGTTATTGACAATGACTTCTCTATCTTGTGTGAGCTTGAATAAAACCACCACACATGAAATATTGATGCTAATGATAACTATGGAGACACCTGGCCTTTACTCTCCAGTCCTTTGACATTCATGTTTCTACTTTGTTATTCTTGGTTCACACTCAAAGCCAGATTTTCTTCATGGCACCCTACCTGGCAGGAGAACCCTGTCTGACCTGTTAGGGTGACCCTGTGTTCTGAAGAAACATTTGCAGGGAGTTGAATCAAAGTAAGAGATAAAATATGATCCTTGAAAAACCTGCCTCCATTGGAGCCAGGGTTGTTCCCTGCAGGAACCTTCAGTAGAAGGGATCCCACTCAGATGGGTTCTGTGCTACATGGTGTTTATGTGTGCCACCTCCTGGAATGCACAAAATGCACGATCTGAGATTTAACATGACATCATCCCAGTTCCAAAAAACACATGAAATCTGACAAACTTGTAATACGATCAGAATAAACAGCACCCACCTTTGCTGCTTTTACAACTATTTAAATTTCAAAGATGTCTTTTTTTTTTCCCTTAGAAGGGGTATGATTTTTTTAACGTGTTGGTTCTATAAAGTTTTGTAGAAATAGTGCCTGTATCATGACTAGGGTAGAATTAAAATATATGTAAAAAACCATGGTTTTGTGAACTAAGAGAGAAAAGGACTTCACTAGTGAGCTAAATAACAGAAGGAACTAAATGTAGTAATGATAGCAAAGACAAACATAAAAAATATACAGTAGAATTATCACTTCATGAATACTTTTTTTCTTATTGATATGCTTTTCAAGGAATGCTGCAGTCAGTAATAAATGATTGGAGAAAACATTTCACTGAAATTTATTTAAACTGCAAGCAAAGAGAAGAAGTAGATGATAATAATTTTTTTTAATATCAGAATTTGTGCAGTTTAGTTTGTCTCCCTCCCCCACTACAAGCAGCCTTTTCCATCTCTCTCTGTCCTGGTTTTGCCCTGGGGGGCTAGCCTCTGGGGAATGCATCACCAGGCTTCTTGCTTCTGGTGGGGTTCATCCTTTGAGGAGCACGGTGCTAGAAGGCTAGAGGAGAGAACAGTCAGGATATTTCTTCCCTGACTCCTCTCTGTTTTGAGGCTGCACCTCTGGCAGTAGTTGCATCCTTCATACACATCAGTTATAGCCCCTACCTGGCGGCCTGGCCTCCAGAGTCCCAGCACTCCTCAGTCTCTGGCAAATATGTTTTCACCTCTTCCCTTCAAACTTTGGGTTGGTAGAAGTTTCCCACTATTGCTAGTGCCTGGGTACCTCATACCATTTGCTTGCTCAAACTCTGAAAGTAGTCCTCTCACTGCAGTCTCTTTATGTGAACCATCTGGGGCAAATTCTGCACCCTGCCTGAAACTTGACTAATAAGCCAGAACCAGGGAAGGTCAGAGCTTGAAGACATTCTGGGAAGGGAATCCAATGTCTTCAATTTAAGAACAAGGGACCCTAGGTTCTGTGAAGTAAAATGGCCCAAGTTCTCACAACTAGCAACTAATCAAGCTGAATGAACTAGACCTACCCTTGAGGTCTCTGGATGAGAGGTCCAACTCACAGCTCCTTCCAGAGTTCCAGATCAGTCTCAGTGTTATTAGCTTATAAAAGGGAGAGGAAAGTAAAGTATGTAAATTAGATTTTAATGCAAATTTTATGTGTAAATTAATTTTGTATTTATCAATATGTACCAGGAAGGACTTTGATATATATATGAAATCAGAAAGAAGGTTACTCATGACACAGAGCAAACGGTTTCCTTTTTGCCTTCATATCTTTTGTGGTAATGTTATATTTCAGCATTCTAATTTTTCTACTGCAAGTATAACACATTTCTACATGACTTCAATACCTAAACTACCACAGATACTAATTTACTGATATGTCTAGTAAAATGTTTGGAAATGTAGTGATATGCCTTGTGAATATAACTGAAGGGAATGGGGAGGAAGAATTTTTCTCAAAAGGACTCAAGAGGGAACTGAGGCAAAGCAATCTACTGATTCAGTGCAATCCCTAACAAACTACCCATGGCATTTTGCACAGAATTAGAACAAAAAATTTTACAATTTGTATGGAAACATAAAAGACCCCAAATAGCCAAGGCAATCTTGAGAAACCAAAACGGAGGTGGAGGAATCAGGCTCCTTGAATTCAGACTATACCACAAAGCTACAGTAATCAAGACGTATGGTACTGGCACAAAAAAAGAAATATAAATCAATGGAAAAGGATAGAAAGACCAGAGATAAAATGACACACCGGTGGCCACCTAATCTATGACAAAGGAGGCAAGAATATACAATGGAGAGAAGACAGTCTCTTCGATAAGTGGTGCTGGGAACACTCGACAGCCACATGTAAAAGAATGAACTTAGAACACTCCCTAACACCATACAAAAAAATAATCTCAAAATGGATTAAAGACCTAAATGTAAGACTGGACACTACAAAACCCTTAGAGGAAAACATAGGAAGAACACTGTTTGACATAAATCACAGCAAGATCTTTTTTGACCCACCTGCAAGAGTAATGGAAATAAAAACAAAAATAAACAAATGAGACCTCGTGAAACTTAAAAGCTTTTGCACAGCAAAGAAAACCATAAACGAGATGAAAAGACAACCCTCAGAATGGGAGAAAATATTTGCAAACAAAGCAACTGACAAGAGATTAATCTCCAAATTATACAAACAGCTCATGCAGCTCAATATCAAAAAACAAACAACCCAATCCAAAAATGGGTGGAAGACCTAAATAGACATTTCTCCAAAGAAGACATACAGAGGGCCAACAAACACATAAAAATATGCTCAACATCACTAATTATTACAGAAATGCAGACCAAAATCACAATGAGGTATCACCTCACACCGGTCAGAATGGCCATCACAAAAAATCTACAAACAATAAATGCTGGAGAGGGTGTGGGGAAAAGGGAACCCTCTTGCATTGTTGGTGGGAATGTAAATTGATACAGCCACTATGGAGAGCAGTATGGAGGTTCCTTAGAAAACTAAAAATAGAACTACCATATGACCCAGCAAACCCACTACTGGGCATATACCCTGAGAAAACCATAATTCAAAAAAACACACGCACCACAATGTTCATTGCAGCACTATTTACAATATCCAGGATATGGAAGCAACCTAACTGTCCAGTGAGAGACAAATGGATAAAGAAGATGTGGTATATACATACAACGGAATATTACTCAGCCATAAAAAGGAAGAGGGAAGACCTTCAAGATGATGGAGGAGATTTATTTGTAGTGAGGTCGATGGACCTAGAGGCTGTCATACAGAAAGAAGTAAGCCAGAAATAGAAAAACAAATACCGTATGCTAATACATATATATGGAATCTTAAAAAAAAAAAAAAGGTTCTGAAGAACTTAGGGGCAGGACAGGAATAAAGTCTCAGACGTAGAAAAAGGACTTGAGGACACAGGGAGGTGGAAGGGTAAGTTGGGACGAAGTGAGAGAGTGGCACGGACATATATAAACTACCAAATGTAAAACAAATAGCCAGTGGGAAGCAGCCACACACCACAGGGAGATCAGTTCTGTGCTTTGTGACCACCTAGAGGGGTGGGATAGGGAGGGTGGGAAGGAAATGCAAGAGGGAGGAGATATGGGGATATATGTATATGTATAGTTGTTTCACTTTGTTATAAAGCAGAAACTAACACACCATTGTAAAACAATTATACTCCAAAAAAGATATTAAAAAAAAAAAAAGATGGTGGAGGAGTAAGACATGGAGATCACCTTCCTCCCCACAAATACATCAAAAACACATCTACATGTGGACATCTCCTACAGAACACCTACTGAAAAGTGGCAGAAGACCTCAGACTTCCCAAAAGGCAAGAAACCCTTCATGTACCTGGCCGTGTGGCTGACAGGGTTTGGTGCTCTGACCGGGTGTCAGGCCTGAGCCTCTGAGGTGGGAGAGCTGAGTTCAGGACATTGGACCACCAGAGAACTCCCGGCCCCACATAATATAAATAGGCAAGAGATCTCCCAGAGGTCTCCGTCTCAATGATAAGACCCAGCTCCACTAAACAACCAGCAAGCTCCATTGCCGGACACCACATGATAAAAAACTAGCAAAAGAGGGACACACCCCGCCCATTAGCTGAGAGGCTGCCTAAAGTCACACTAAGTTCACAGACACCCCAAAATACACAACTGGATGTGGTCCAGCCCAGCAGAAAGACAAGATCCAGCCTCATCCACCAGAACCCAGGCACCAGGCCCTCCACCAGGAAGCCTACACAACCCACTGAACCAAGCTTACCAACTGAGGACAGACACCAAAAACAACAGGAGCTACGAACCTACAGTCTGCAAAACGGAGACCCAAAACACAGTAAGTTAAGCAAAATGAGAAGACAGAGAAATATGCAGCAGATAAAGGAGAAAGGTAAGGTAAAACCCACCAGAACAAACAACTGAAGAGGAAATAGACAGTCTACCGAAAAAATAATTCAGAGTAATGATAGTAAAGATCATCCAAAATCTTGGAAATAGAAAGTAGAAAATAAAAGAAAGGTTTAACAAGGACGTAGAAGAACTAAAGAGCAAACAAACAATGATGAACAACACAATAAATGAAATTAAAAATTCTCTAGAAGGAATCAACAGCAAAATAACTTAGGCAGAAGAACGGATAAGTGACCCGGAATAGAAAATAGTGGAAATAACTACCACAGAGAAGAATAAAGAAAAAAGAATGAAAAGAATTGAGGACAATCTCAGAGACCTCTGGGACAACATTAAACGCACCAACATTCGAATTATAGGGGTCCCAGAAGAAGAGAAAAAGAAAGGGACTGAGAAAATATTTGAAGAGATTATAGTTGAAAACTTTCCTAATATGGGAAAGGAAATAGTCAAGTCCAGGAAGCACAGAGAGTCCCATACAGGATAAATTCAAGGAGAAATATTCCAAGACACATATTAATCAAACTATCAAAAATTAAAACAAGGAAAAAATATTAAAAGCGGCAAGGGAAAAGCAACAAATAACATACAAGGGAATCCCAATAAGGTTAACACCTGACCTTTCAGCAGAAACTCTGCAAGCCAGAAAGGAGTGGCATGACATATTTAAAGTGATGAAAGGGAAAAACCTACAAACAAGATTACTCTACCCAGCAAGGATCTCATTCAGATTCGATGGAGAAATTAAAACCTTTACAGACAAGCATAACCTAAGAGAATTCATCACCACCAAACCAGCTTCACAACAAATGCTAAAGGAACTTCTCTAGGCAGGAAACACAGAGAAGGAAAAGATCTACAATAACAAAGCAAAAAAATTTAAGAAAATGGTAATAGGAAACTACATATCAATAATTACATCAAATGTAAATGGTTTAAATGCTCCAACCAAAAAACACAGACTGGCTGAATGGATACAAAAACAAGACCCACATATATGCTGTCTACAAGAGACCCACTTCAGACCTAGGGACACATACAGAATGAAAGTGATGGGATGGAAAAACATATTCCATGAAAATAGAAATCAAAAGAAATCTGGAGTAGCAATTCTCCTATCAGACAAAATAGACTTTAAAATAAAGACTATTACAAGAGACAAAGAAGGACACTACACTGATCAAGGGATCAATCCAAGAAGAAGATATAATAATTGTAAATATTTATGCACCCAACATAGGAGCACCTCAATACATAAGGCAAATGCTAACAACCATAAAAGGGGAAATCGACAGCAACACAGTCATAGTAGGGGACTTTAACACCCTACTTTCACCAAATGGACAGATCATCCAAAATGAAAATAAATGAGGAAACACAAGATTTAAATGATACATTAAGCAAGATGGACTTAACTGATATTTATAGGACATTCCATCCAAAAACAACAGAATACACTTTCTTCTCAAGTGCTCATGGAACATTCTCCAGGATAGATCATATCTTGGGTCACAAATCAAGCCTTAGTAAATTTAAGAAAATTGAAATAATATCAAGTATCTTTTCTGACCACAACATTATGAGACTAGGTCAACTACAGGAAAAAATCTGTAAAAAATACAAACACATGGAGGTTAAACAATACACTACTAAATAACCAAGAGATCACTGAGGAAATCAAAGAGGAAATCAAAACAATACCTAGAAACAAATGACAATGAAAACAGGATGGCCCAAAACCTATGGGATGCAGCAAAAGCAGTTCTAAGAGGGAAGTTTATAGCAATACAAGCCTACCTCAAGAAATATGAAAAATCTCATATAAACAACCTAACCTTACACCTAAAGCAAATAGAGAAAGAAGAACAAAGAAAACCCCAAAGTTAGCAGAAGGAAAGAAATCATAAAGATCAGACCAGAAATAAATGAAAAAGAAATGAAGGAAATGGGAGCAAAGATCAATAAAACTAAAAGTTGGTTCTATGAGAAGATAAACAAAACTGATAAACCGTTAGCCAGACTCATCAAGAAAAAAAGGGAGAAGACTCAAATCAATAGAATTAGAAATGAAAAAGAAGTAACAGCTGACACTGCAGAAATACAAAGGATCATGAGATTACTACAAGCAACTCTATGCCAATAAAGTGGACAACCTGGAAGAAATGGACAAATTCTTAGAAAAGCATAACTTTCTGAGACTGAACCAGGAAGAAATAGAAAATATAAGCAGAGCAATCACAAGCACTGAAATTGAAACTGTGATTACAAATCTTCCAACAAATAAAAGCCCAGGACCAGATGGATTCCCAGGCGAATTCTATCAAACATTTAGAGAAGAGCCAACACTATCCACCTCAAATTCTTCCAAAATATAGCAGAGGGAGGAACACTCCCAAACTCATTCTGAGAGGCCACCACCATCACCCTGATACCAAAACCAGACAAAGTTCTTACAAAAAAAGGAAAACTACAGGCCAATATCCCTGATGAACACAGATGCAAAAATCCTCAACAAAATACTAGCAAACAGAATCCAAAAGCACATTAAAAGAATCATACTCCATGGTCAAGTGGGGTTTATCCAAGGAATGCAAGGATTCTTCAATATCCGCAAATCAACAAATGTGATACACCATATTAACAAATGGAAGGATAAAAACCATATGATTATCCCAATAGTTGCAGAAAAAGCTTTCAACAAAATTCAACACCCATTTATGATAAAAACTCTCCAGAAAGTAGGCATAGAGGGAACCTACATCAACATAATAAAGCCATATATTACAACCCCACAGCCAACATCGTTCTGAATGGTGAAAAACTGAAACCATATCCACTAAGATCAGGAAGGAGACAAGGTTGCACACTCTCATCACTATTATTCAACATAGTTTTGGAAGTTTTAGCCACAGCAATCAGAGAAAAAAAGAAATAAAAAGAATCCAAATCGGAAAGAAAAAGTCAAAGTGTCACTGAAGAAGATATGATAGCATACATAGAGAATACTAAAGTTGCTACCAGGAAACTAATAGAACTAATCAATGAATTTGGTAAAGTAGCAGGATACAAAATTAATGCACAGATATCTCTTGCATTCCTATACACTAATGATGAAAAATCTTAAAGAGAAATTAAGGAAACACTCCCATTTACCATTGCAACAAAAAGAATAAAATACCTAGGAATAAATCTACCTAAGGAGACAAAACACCTATATGCAGAAAATGATAAGACACTGATGAAAGAAATTAAAGATGATACAAATAGATGGAGAGTTATACAATGTTCTTGGATTGGAGGAATCAATATTGTGAAAATGACTATACTACACAAAGCAACCTACAGATTCAATGCAGTCCCTATCAAACTACCAACGGCATTTTTCACAAAACTAGAACAAAAAATTTCACAATTTGTATGGAAACACAAAAGACCCCAAAGAGCCAAACCAATATTGAGAAAGAAAAACAGAGCTGGAGGAAACAGGCTCCCAGACTTCAGACTATACTACAGAGCTACAGTAATCAAAACAGTATGGTGCTGGCACAAAAACAGAAATATAGATCAATGGAACAGGATAGAAAGCCCAGAGATAAACCCATGCACATATGGTCACCTTATTTTTGATAAAGGAGGCAAGAATATACAATGGAGAAAAGACAGCTGCTTCAATAAGTGGTGCTGGGAAAACTGGACAGCTACATTTAAAAGGAGGAAATTAGAACACTCCCTAACATCATACACAAAAATAAACTCAAAATGGATTAAAGACTTAAATGTAAGGCCAGACACTATTAAACTCTTAGAGGAAAACGT
Organism: Orcinus orca; assembly: GCF_937001465.1. Lineage (NCBI taxonomy): Eukaryota > Metazoa > Chordata > Mammalia > Artiodactyla > Delphinidae > Orcinus > Orcinus orca. The sequence goes on from NC_064562.1 coordinate 20,244,168, forward strand.
AGGCAGAACACTCTGTGACATAAATCACAGCAAGATCCTTTTTGACCCACCTCCTAGAGAAATGGAAATAAAAACAAACAAACAAACAAAAAAATGGGACCTAATGAAACTTAAAAGCTTTTGCACAGCAAAGGAAACCATAAACAAGATGAAAAGACAACCCTCAGAATAGGAGAAAATATTTGCAAACAAAGCATCTGACAAGAGATTAACCTCCAAAATACACATGCAACTCATGCAGTTCAATATCAAAAAATCAAACAACCGAATCCAAAAATGGGTGGAACACCATTGTAAAGCCATTATACTCCAGTAAAGATGTTTAAAAAAACAAATGGGTGGAAGACCTAAATAGACATTTCTCCAAAGAACATATATAGATTGCCAACAAACACATGAAAGGATACGCAACATCACTAATCATTAGAGAAATGCAAATCAAAACTACAATGAGGTATCACCTCACACCTGTTAGAATGGGTATCATCAGAAAATCTACAAACAACACATGCTGAAGAGGGTGTGGAGAAAAGGGAACCCTCTTGCACTGTTGGTGGGAATGTAAATTGATACAGCTGCTATGGAGAACAGTATGGAGGTTCCTTAGAAAAGTAAAAATAAAACTCAATATGACCCAACAATCCTACTCCTGGGCATATACCCTGAGAAAACCATAATTCAAAAAATTCATGCACCACAATGTTCATTGCAGCACTATTTACAATAGCCAGGACATGGAAGCAACCTAAGTGTCCACTGACAGATGAATGGATAAAGAAGATGTGGCACATATATACAATGGAATAGTACTCAGCCATAAAAAGAAACAAAATTGAGTTATTTGTAGTGAGGTGGATGGACCTAGACTCTGTCATACAGAGTGAAGTAAGTCAAAAAGAGAAAAATATTGTATATTAATGCATATATATGGAATCTAGAAAAATGGTACAAATGAACATATTTGCAGGGCAGGAATAGAGAATGCAGACCCTGGAGAATGGTTGTGTGGACACGGTGGTGTGACAGAGAGGTGGGATGAATTGAGAGATTGGGATTGACATATATACACTACCATGTGTTAAACAGATAGCTAGTGGGAACCTGCTGTACAGCACAGGGAGCTCAGCTCAGTGCTCTGTGGTGACCTAGACAGGTGCGATGGGGGGTGGGGGTGGGAGGGAGGTCCAAGACGAGGGGATATATATATATACACATATAGCTGGTTCACTTCATTGTACAGTAGAAACTAACACAACATTGTAAAGCAACTAGACCCCAATTAAAAAAAAAAAAAAAGACAAGAAGGAGAGTCAGACCATACAGTTCTTAGCTGCTAATGGACTGCAATTGGTCATAAATGATACTTAGGCTCAAAGATGGCTTTGGATTGGACATTATCTGTTTTGACCTTAAAAAATTCTTGGATAAGAGTGACATGAAGTAAACCAAGTTTCTTCCTATGGATTGTGGAGCAAACACAAAGTTGCTAACACTTATCAGAAAAATAAAGTGATCTTTGTTTTATATACATTGCCTTTTAAAGAAAAATAAACGAGTGACTCGGGGCAGTCTTCAGGCCTGAGGTCTAGCCTCAGCCCCATCACTGGCTCCATAGCTTCTTTCTCTGGGTATTAGTTTATGTCTCCAAACAAAGGAAGGGCTCAGATGATTTATATTCTCTTTCATCTCCACTATTCAATAATTCTACAAAAGAGAAAATTAAATCAAGAATGCCTCCTCCAGTTCCGTCATTAATAAAATACAGAGAAAATTTTTCAAATAATTTTGACTTGCCTTTTATATTTTTATTTTTTTTAATTTTACAAATACAAATGAAAGGATAAAATGTAATTACTATTTCCTCACTAACGCTGGATTTCCTGGGAAATAAAATGTTGAAAATGTAGTTCTTTTGTCTCCTAGCTAGTCTAATAAGAATATAATTGTAGAGAAATTTTTCTTAATGATTTTAGGTAATCAACTACTTTCAGGATCTTCTAAGCATTGTCTACAATTTCAAGGTTCTACAAATTAAGGCATCCGTGTACTTCTGTTAAAAATTCCTTTTTTCAACATGCAAATAATTATACATTTTATGATCAAATTTCCATTTCTAATCTTTCACCAACAGTCTTTTATAAGTGTTAAATAATTGTTGATAATTGTGTGAAAATAGTGGTTAAATCCGAGTTTTATTACTGCCTACCTGAGTGAGCTTGATAAGTTACTTCATTCCTTGTGTCTTGGTTTCCTCATGTTTAAAACAGAATGGGGGGCCTTCCCTGGTGGTGCAGTGGTTGAGAGTCCGCCTGCCGAGGCAGGGGACACAGGTTTGTGCCCCGGTCCAGGAGGATCCTACATGCCGCGGAGCGGCTGGGCCCGTGAGCCATGGCCACTGAGCCTGCGCATCTGGAGCCTGTGCTCCGCAACGGGAGAGGCCACAACAGTGAGAGGCCCGCATACCACAAAAAAAAAAAACAAAAAAAAACCAGAATGGGGAATTCCCCAGCGGTCCAGTGATTAAGACTCTGAGCTGCCAATGCCAATGCCAGGCGCCTGGGTTCGATCCCTGGTTAGGGAACTAGGATCCTTCAAGCTGTATAGTGAAGCCAAAAAAAAAGCAGAATGAACATTTTGCTATTATGAAGAAAAATTAGATAATATAAGGAAAACTGCTCTAAATACAGTAAAGGGTTTATCTAAGGTAGTTACTGGTTTTTTTGTTTTGTTTTGTTTTTTGCGGTACGCGGGCCTCTCACTGTTGTGGCCTCTCCCGTTGCGGAGCACAGGCTCCGGACGCGCAGGCTCAGCGGCCATGGCTCACGGGCCCAGCCGCTCCGCGGCATGTGGGATCTTCCTGGACCGGGGCACGAACCCGTGTCCCCTGCATCGGCAGGCAGACTCTCAACCACTGCGCCACCAGGGAAGCCCTTTTGTTTTGTTTTTTAAGCACCTAACACAGTGAGTGCCTGACCAAGTTAGGTAGTCAATAAATATTTGACAATGAATAGATGGTTGAATGAATAAATGATAGCCATTGCCCTTCAGATTCTCTGTTGAGATTTAGATTGGTGCTACAAGAGCCCAAATTTATCAATCTAGATCTTCCACTTAGAGGTTGTTCATTATCTTAGTTACCTATGTGTTGACGACCATTATGTTAAAGATGCTAATAGATGTGTAGTACTACAAATCAATATTTTAAATACCGAAGTAGTTATAGCTTGAATTTTGGGGGCTAATAGTCAATAATAATTTAATGTGTCATTATGAAAACACCTAGCAGAGACACACAATAACCTCTCAGTAAAAGCACTTTCCCTTCTTCTTTCTTTTCTTCTCTTCCCTAAAGAAGTCCACATTTTAGTAAATGCACCAGTCAGTATAGTCTAACCTATACTGTGGTTGAAAAAAAAATCTCCAAAATTTCAGTGTGTTTAAACAACGAAGCTTTATTTCTTACTCATGATACGTGTCTGTTATTGCTCTCTAGGAGCTCTGCTCCTTGCGGTCATTCATGGGCCCAGGCTGATAGCACAGGTATCATCTCAAACATGTCCAGTTGCTGTACCAGAGGGATACCGTTCTGGAGGGTCTCATATTGGCCACTAGATGCACAAGCCTGGAAGTGACATACCTCTCGTCTGCTCACAACTCATTGGCCAGAACTAGTTACGTGGCCCTACCCAATGACAAGGGCCTAGAAAGCACAATCCTACCACATCCCCAGAATGCAGAGAACCAGAAATACTTGGGAAGCTGCACTAATGACTTGCATAGAGACATAACGATTGTTTAGAACAACATAACCTACCCTTAATTCATTTAATCACTCAAAAATGCTGCTTCAAGCCAAGCAAAATTTCCCCCATGTTTATTCTAAGGAGAAAGAAGCAAGAGATGGGGAGAGGGATGATAAGGAAAAAGGGGTAAGGAGAAAGATAGGGAACGCCAGGAGGAAGGCAGGGAGGCGGAAAAGGGCAAATCAAAGAAAATACAACCATTCCAGAATATTCATCATCAGTGAGAGGTTATGAGCGGCTCTAGCATTTTTAGAGACTCCAACTGCTCTTGGAAATTTCCAGAATTACTAAATATTTTAGATTATCTATTTATAGTTTCCTAATCAAAGAGCAAAAATTAATATTTGAACATATGACCATTTTCAGAGTGATTTCAGCGAAATCATACTGTAGGATAGTTATTATTATCCCTATTGATAAATACCAAACCTGAGGCTCTAAGAGGTTTAATGAGAAGCTACTCCACTAGGGAATAATTTAGTGATGAGGTGGGTCATGGAGTGGCGGAGTGCAGAAGGGTAAAGGGGAAGGAAGTAGAGTGAAAAGAAATAATAAAGGAGACAATATGGTCCCCCAAAAAATGATCCAAGAAAGAGAAAGCCCTGACTCATAAGTTGGTATCATAAAGCAGCAGAGAGGTTTCAGTTTGTGAGTTCTCTGGCCTTTTTGAGGAATGGCCTTTTACACTTTGGATGACATTCTAGACGGTTTCAAAGCCATAACAGCAATCAGAGCAAGTGGTTAAAGATGGTGGAGCAGGAATCGAATTTTCCCAGAATGTGCTCAGAATCCAGGGCACAGGAAAGGAAGCTGTGGTGAAGCCACCTGTGCCAGCGCCCTGCCCGGGGAGACCCGGGAGCCAGGATGTTGAAGAAGGACTTCAACCTGCAACTTTGATCACTGCCAAGGAGCAGCAAATGGCAGCTGCCTGACATGGATGCCCATTAGCCTGGGACATCTACGCACAAAGAACAGCCCAGCAGTGTTCATTATTACTCCCCAGATTCAGCTAATCTGGGCAACCCCAGGAAGCCCCCAAATCAAGAAAAACAGTATTACATCAGGTTCAGTACAGTCTGCCCAGTGCTGAGAAGGTTCTTTATCCCCTGATATATGTTTTCTAAATCTGTATTTTATTTTTGTATCTTTACTTTTCCTGAAAAGATTTCTTTGCAATCCTTAAATATTTAAGTACTTGAAGAAAAATATTATTTTGGAGGTGAGAGTTCCATTTATTTTGCTGGAAGAAAACTTATTCCTGGGAAGAAGTTTTTGGCTGCTGGTCCCTTGACAAATATCTGAAGAGCCAATGACTGCATGTAATTTTAAAAGTTGAAAAACGAATGATGATTTGATGGGTTCATTAACCTCATAGCATCGTCAGTTCGTTCTCACAGAACTCTGGGAGGAGGTGGAGAGCAGGAAAAGAGTTTCCTGGGAGTCTCCCCCACGGAACGTCTCTGAATGTTTTCCCTTGGACTGCGTTACTAATTCAACCCTGGGCAGAGCACCAAAATGCTGGCAGAGCCCAAGGAAAGGGGTTCCTCCTCCGTCTCTCCTCCTGACTCCAACCCCCCAACCCCCCGCTGTTGCTTCTGCTGAGGGCCCTGCTCAGGATGGCAAAGCCTGCGCGTGGTTGTCAGAGAATCACACTTCTCCCACCCACCTAGGACACTGCTCACAGGCCTGCCATATGCTGCTGGATCCAGGAAAGGTTCTCTGCCTAGAATTTTGAAATAAAAATTCTCTGAAAATTCCATTGTCAAATGTTCATGGAGCAAATCACCTTGAGGGTGGGGTTTTCAAAATGTTCTGCTCACTCCCCAGCACAGTGTACAAGAAAAGGAGTGGATGGGTGTACATTTGAAATATCATTGCCAGTTTCCTCATAACCGTGAGATACTGAAGAGCAGAAGAGAATGTTCTCTCCACCACAATGCTATGCAATAATTATTTATTGGCCTGGAACCTGAAGTCGAAGCACATATTTAAATTGGTGCTAGATAATTTTTTTTAGAGGATAAAATTTACTAGGACATGCTACTCAAAATGTGATTCCAGAACCAGAAGCAGGGGCATGTGGCAGCGTGTTAGAAATGCAGGATTTGAAGCCCTAACCCAGGTTTTCTGAACCACAATCTATATTTTAGCAACAACCCTAGGTGATTTATATACACACAAATGTTTGAGGAGTAATGCTCTGAGACATTTATACCCTTTGGAATACATGGGACAATTGAAAGGACAAAGGATTTGAAATAAAAAGATGGGATCAAGTACTTGGTGAGGGTGACAGTATAAATATACTCACAGATAAGTTCCCAGGTGAAGGAGAGAAAGGAAATCAAAACAGAGGCAGCAGAAATGGGGTCTCAGACAAATCACCCATTCATTCTCACAGCCCGGTCCTCTCACATCGAGAGCAACTAAATGTTCTCAAAACTTACTACTGCGATACCAATTTAAGTTCATTTAATTTATTTTACAAATACTTTGATAGCACTTACTTATGTGCCAGGGGCAGTTCTAAGCAATTTACAAATATTAACTCATGTAATCTTTATAACAAGCCCATGACGCAGGTACTAGCGTTATCCTCATTTTACCAAGAGTGGGACTGAGACCCACAGAGGTTAAATAATTTGCCCAAAGTCCCAGTTAGGAAATAGCAAAACTAGGATTCAAACCATAGAAATCTGGTTACGTCTGGGCCTTAGACAATAACCTCAATTATTTCTCAAATGGCAGAGAGAAGTGAAGCTTGAATCCAGGCCTTCCAAATTGACAATTTTTTAAATTCCTATGTTATATAGTATGTAAAAATGTGTGCCACTTTTGCTTTCTGCTCCATCATATATGCATGCTTGTTTTAACATAAAAATTATTCTTTCATTTACCTTCCGTTGGATAAAACTGATATTTCTAACATGTAGCTTCACATACTAGTCGGGTAACCACACTTGAGAAGCACAGACTTAAAACTTCCTGAGGACCATCCATAGCTAACTACATGGCCAAGTCCTCCTCCAATATTGCTACACCCAGAAGGTTCTCCTAGACTGAGGAAAAGGTTGCCAAACCACAACTTCCACTTGAAAGCACAGGTATTTAAGGTGGAATCTAGCTAAGATTAATTGCAGTCTGTGGAGCTGATTCTAACTTGGAGAAGCTTGAAAGAGAAATTCTTGGTTGACTAATCATTTTTATTGTTCATATTGTTCATAAAATGAACTGTTAATTCATAACTCCAGTATTCTTGCAAATCTTGCTTAATGCTGTACGTTTTCAAAACAAAAAATACGTTTACACATATGATGCCACCCATTTGGTTAAAATTTTAATTATCATCAATCTAGTTTTTACCAAATATTCAAATATTTGATTTAAACCTCAGATATAGGTGAGTCAATTAATAGCTATTATCAAAGATCTCAGAAGACCTCTTAATGGGTAATTTATCTTCCTCAATAGAAAAATGTACACATATTTTCTTATAAATACAGATATAATTAAACAGTTTGCTTTGCTAATAGTGTATACTCCACTTTAAGTATTAAACACAGCTAAGTATATAAAAATTTCTTATGAACTTATTTACAGAACAGACACGGGCTCACAGACTTAGAGAATGAACTTATGGTTACCAGCAGGGAAGGAATAGTTAGGGAGTTTGGGATTGACATGTACACACCGCTATATTTAAAATGGGTAACCAACAAGGACCTACTGCATAGCACAGGGAACTCTGCTCAATATTATGTAACAACCTAAATGGGAAAAGAATTTGAAAAAGAATAGATACGTGTATTTGTGTAACTGAACCACTTTGCTATACACCTGAAACTATCATGACATTGTTAATCAACTATATTCCAATATAAAATAAAAAGTTTGGGGACTTCCCTAGTGGTGCAGTCATTAAGAATCCAACTGCCAATGAAGGGCACATGGGTTCGATCCCTGGCCCAGGAAGATCCCACATGCCGCGGAGCAACTAAGCCCGTGCACCACAACTACTGAAGCCCGTGTGCCTAGAGCCTGCATGCCGCAACAAGAGAAACCACCACAATGAGAAGCCTACACACCACAACGAAGAGTAGCCCCTGCTCACCACAACTAGAGAAAGCCTGCACACAGCAATGAAGAACGAACACAGCCAAAAAGATAAAAAATTTTAAATAAAGTTTTTAAAAAAATTTTTTAATAAATAAAAATAAATTTCTTAGTATTAGAAAAAGATGAAGATTAGGAAGGCACTACAGAAAGAGTAAGACTGATGGGTAAATGTATTTCTGTAAGTTTGAATCCTTTGGCGTTACAAACATTAGAGAAAAATCAAAATCCCACCCATATGTGAGGTACAGCCTACACCAGGGAGAAGGTGCTGGATGCGTAAAATTGACAACACAAGCAAAAGGAAAATCACCTTCTTTTACCCAGACATCCTGGAACAACTTCAGCCTGATGGTTAAGAGCATGGACTCAGGTCCAACCAGCCGGGCTGGGTGAGTCATTTTCCCACATAATAGTTGGTTGTGACTTCATAGGGTTGTTTGAAGATTAAACAAAAAAGCTTACAAAACATTAAACACAACCCTGCCCCCAGGGTAGGGGCTCCGTAATTGTTACTTATATGGCTGTGTAGTTTTTTCTGGACTTACAAAATAGTGCTCCCCATTTCCCAGACACTCAAACATACAAGCCCTTAATAAAAGATTTATTGGGGGCTTCCCTGGTGGCGCAGTGGTTGAGAGTCCGCCTGCCGATGCAGGGGACACGGGTTCGCGCCCCGGTCCGGGAGGATCCCACATGCCACGGAGCGGCTGGGCCCGTAAGCGCTGGCCGCTGAGCCTGCGCGTCCGAAGCCTGTGCTCCGGAACGGGAGAGGCCACAACAGTGAGGGTCCCGCGTACCGCAAAAAAAAAAAAAAAAAAAAAAAAAGTAACATTCTCATTACTTTTACGTTTCTGCATTCTCATCACAGGCAGAAATATGGTCAAGAAGGTTTCTTTCCCCTAACTTATGTGGAACCCAAACAGCAAAGCTATTAATATAACCAAGCTGGTGCAAATGATTTTCAGCACTCGATTTGGATATTTTGAGTATGTCGGCTATCTCTCACGTGGTATAATGTTGATTGTTCTCAATTAATGTCTCGATTTGATCGCTATCAACTTCAACTGGTCTACCCAACCATGGAGCACCGTCCAGAGAGAAATCTCCAGCACAAAACTTCGCAAACCACTTTTGACACGTTCAATCAGTCCCAGCACCTTCTCCATACACTGCACAAATCTTTTTTTCCGTTTCAGTTGCATTTGTACCTTTCTGGAAATAATAAAGCATAATATGCTGAAAATGTTGCTTTTTTCTTCCATCTTCATTAAAACGGCTACACAAAAATTCACCAATTTTGATGTCTTTTCTTAAATGCACTCTGATGTGACAGCTGTCACATACAATCTAACAAAACTGTTTCGAATGAAGTTAAAGACAACTAAGTGCTACTAGAGCCATCTTACAGAAAAAACCGAGCAAACCTTTCGGCTAACCCAATATTGGTGTCTTCCTTAATTAACCAATGGGAAGATAAATAATAATACTGTGGCTCTGGATTTGTTGTGATGTTTAAATGAATTAATACACGTAAAGCCCTTAGGACAGTACTTAGAGCAAACACTCAAATACTGACTATTGTTATTATTAATAACATTATTATTAAGTTTCATGGCATGGTCTTTTGTAGGACTTTAAAATTTGGAATAAGATGGGAGTTTGGTAGAGTAAGGATACCAGGTAGAAGAATTTATCAGAAATGTGAAAATATAAGACATGAGAAAATTTTTAAATGTTAAATTATAAGCAGGTGACTTTGCTAGATACACTGAAAGAAATGCTAAATTTAAAAACTAGTTTTACATGTGTCCACTGAGCAATATTTCTCAGGGAAATATCTGCTTCCTTTCCTACCTTCTTTTAACCATTATGATCAACATTTACTAAGCACCTATTACTTGCCAGGCCTTAATCCACATGATAAGCATCTTAGACCAGGTCCTGCCAGAAGTAGACCCTTAGATAAAAGGTATGAGTGTAAATAGTTTGAGTTCATTGAGTGATTCCAGAAAGTATCAGTAAGGGGAGTGGGAAAGTGAGATAAGAAGGAAAGGAAGCTAATAAAACGGGTTATGCTGCAGGTTACTACTCAGGGTAATGGGGCTCAAACCCCCAAGAACTCTGGGAGCCAGTATAGTACATGTCTCAGAGTCACTTCAACCCAGGGGCAAGTTGTTTCTCCTGAGAGGTATTACCTCCTGGGCACTTCCAGCCTGTCTAGCACATAGACCAGTGGACTCCTGTCACAAGAGGAAGACAAACGCCAAGAGTCAATAGGCTAAGAATTGGGAGCACTCTGGTGGGCATGCAGAGAAGATATAGACAAGACAATGACAGCATGGGCTACAATGAAGATTCAAAGATGGTTTGTCTCATCAAAACACTCCTAGCTCTATAGAGAAGTTAAAAAGAAAAAAAATTCGATAAAGTCTCTAATTGCTTGTGACATGTTATTCTGCAGAGTATTTAATAAATTGCCTAGACATTTTTATAGGCTTACAATTAAAAAGTGAACCATGAAAAATAGCTCCTTAGACAGTTTACTGAGAGTCCGTGTCTAGGATTATATAAAATTTGTTAAGATGAAGCTGATTTTATTGCAAATTCTTAACCATTGCAGATATTAGCTATCTCCTATGGTTACTTTGGTGATAAAGTTAAAGAAAGTAAAGAGGATACAAAATAACTCAAGACAATGCCTAAGCTCCATATATATCCATAATTCATGTAATAAAATAGTAAAAATAAAATAATACTTGCAAGCCACATATGGTAAATTCTAACATTATTCAAAAATATTTGCTGACCCTCCCTAATAGGAGGATTATACTTCAGGCTTGAGCACATGGTTATTTTAGTCAATGACATATAAGTGGAATTAACATGAAACACATTCAGAATAAGGTTTGAGGCATCATTTGGTCTACGATTGCTCTTTTCTCTCTACTGCAAGACGACCACATAACATATAGAAGCTACTCTTTCATCCTTGGTTTCAGAATGAAGACAAAATAAGGCATCAAGCAGACCCATGAACTAATAACACGAGCAAGAAATAATCCTGTTATCGAAAGCCATTAAGATTTAGGGGCTGTGAAAGAAAAAAGATCAGGTCAGAAATAAATGAAAAAGAAATGAAGGAAACTATAGCAAAGATCAATAAAACTAAAAGCTGGTTCTTTGAGAAGATAAACAAAATTGATAAACCATTAGCCACACTCATGAAGAAAAAAAGGGAGAAGACTCAAATCAATAGAATTAGAAATGAAACGAGAAGTAACAACTGACACTGCAGAAATACAAAGGATCATGAGAGATTACTACAAGCAACTCTATGCCAATAAAATGGACAACCTGGAAGAAATGGACAAATTCTTAGAAATGCACAACCTTCCGAGACTGAACCAGGAAGAAATAGAAAATATGAACAGACCAATCACAAGCACTGAAATTGAAACTGTGATTAAAAATCTTCCAACAAACAAAAGCCCAGGACCAGACAGCTTCACAGGCGAATTCTACCAAACATTTAGAGAAGAGATAACACCTATCATTCTCAAATTCTTCTAAAATATAGCAGAGGAAGGAACACTTCCAAACTCATTCTAAGAGGCCACCATCACCCTGATACCAAAACCAGACAAAGATGTCACAAAGAAAGAAAACTATAGGCCAATATCATTGATGAACATAGATGCAAAAATCCTAAACAAAATACTGGCAAACAGAATCCAACAGCACATTAAAAGGACCATACATCAATGATCAAGTAGGGTTTATCCCAGGAATGCAAGGATTCTTCAATATACGTAAATCAATCAATGTGATACACCATATTAACAAACTGAAGGAGAAAAACCATCTGATCATTACAATAGATGCAGAGAAAGCTTTTGACAAAATTCAACACCCATTTATGATAAAAACCCTCCAGAAAGTAGACGTCAAGGGAACTTACCACAACATAATAAAGGCCATATAAAACAAACCCACAGCCAACATCGTCCTCAACAGTGAAAAACTGAAACCATTTCCACTAAGATCAGGAACAAGACAAGGTTGCCCACTCCCACCACTATTATTCAACATAGTTTTGGAAGTTTTAGCCACAGCAATCAGAGAGGAAAAAGAAATAAAAGGAATCCAAATCAGAAAAGAAGAAGTAAAGCTGTCACTGTTTGCAGATGACATGATACTATACATAGAGAATCCTAAAGATGCTACCAGGAAACCACTAGAGCTAATCAATGAATTTGGTAAAGTAGCAGGATACAAAATTAATGCACAGAAATCTCTTGCATTCCTATACACTAATGATGAAGAATCTGAAAGTGAAATTAATAAAACACTCCCATTTACCACTGCAACAAAAAGAATAAAATGTCTAGTAATAAACCTACCTAGGGAAACAAAAGACCTGTATGCAGAAAATTATAAGACACTGATGAAAGAAATTAAAGATGATACAAATAGATGGAGAGATATGCCATATTCTTGGACTGGAAGAATCAACATTGTGAAAATGACTATACTACCCAAAGCAATCTACAGATTCAATGCAATCCCTATCAAACTACCACAGGCATTTTTCACAAAACTAGAACAAAAAATCTCACAATTTGTATGGAAACACAAAAGACCTCTAATAGCCAAAGCAATCTTGAGAAAGAAAAATGGAGCTGGAGGAAACAGGCTCCCTGACTTCAGACTATACTACAAAGCTATAGTAATCAAGACAGTATGGTACTGGCATAAAAACAGAAATATAGATCAATGGAACAGGATAGAAAGCCCAGAGGTAAACCCATGCACATATGGTCACCATATCTTTGATAAAGGAGGCAAGAATATACAGTGGAGAAAAGACAGCCTCTTCAATAAGTGGTGCTGGGAAAACTGGATAGCTACACGTAAAAGAATGAAATTAGAACACTCCCTAACACCATACACAAAAATAAACTCAAAATGGATTAAAGACTTAAATGTAAGGCCAGATACTATTAAACTCTTAAAGGAAAACACAGGCAGAACACTCCATGACATAAATCACAGCAAGATGCTTTTTGACCCACCTCCTAGACAAATGGAAATAAAAACAAAAATAAACAAATTGGACCTAATGAAAGTTAAAAGCTTTTGCACAGCAAAGGAAACCATAAACAAGACCAAAAGACAACCCTCAGAATGGGAGAAAATATTTGCAAAGGAAGCAACTGACAAAGGATTAATCTCCCAAATTCACAGGCAGCTCATGCAGCTCAATATCAAAAAAACAAGCAACCCAATCCAAAAATGGGCAGAAGACCTAAATAGACATTTCTCCAAAGAAGATAAACAGATTGCCAACAAACACATGAAAGAATGCTCAACATCATTAATCATTAGAGAAATACAAACCAAAACTACAATGAGGTATCATCTCACACCAGTCAGAATGGCCATCATTAAAAAATCTACAAACAAGAAATGCTGGAGAAAAGAGAACCCTCTTGCACTGTTGGTGGGAATGTAATTGATACAGCCACTATGGAGAACAGTATGGAGGTTCCTTAAAAAACTAAAAATAGAACTATCATACAATCCAGCGATCCCACTACTGGGCATATACCCTGAGAAAACCATAATTCAAAAAGAGTCATGTACCACAATGTTCATTGCAGCTCTATTTACAATAGCCAGGACATGGAAGCAACCTAAGTGTCCATCGACAGATGAATGGATAAAGAAGATGTGGCACACATATACAATGGAATATTACTCAGCCATAAAAAGAAACAAAATTGAGTTATCTGTAGTGAGGTGGATGGACCTAGAGTCTGTCATACAGAGTGAAATAAGTCAGAAAGAGAAAAACAAATACCGTATGCTAACCCATATATATGGGATCTAAGGGGGAAAAAATTGGTCATGAAGAAACTAGGGGCAGGACGGCAATAAAGATGCAGACCTACTAGAGAATGGACTTGAGGATATGGGGATGGGGAAGGGTAAACTGGGATGAAGTGAGACAATGGCATGGACATATATACACTACCAAATATAAAATACATAGCTGGTGGGAGGCAGCTGCATAGCACAGGGAGATCAGCTCGGTGCTTTGTGACCACCTAGAGGGGTGGGATAGGAAGGGTGGGAGGGAGGGAGATGCAAGAGGGAAGAGATATGGGGATATATGTATATGTATAGCTGATTCACTTTGTTATAAAGCAGAAACTAACACACCATTGTAAAGCAATTATACTCCAATAAAGATGTTAAAAAAAAAAGATTTAGGGGCTGTTTATTACTGCAGAATAACTCAGCCTAAACTGACTGATAGAACATGAATGAAAAAAAACCCACATTCATGCCTATAATGCATATTCTAAATTCTCTGAATGCAAAGGGAAGTTAGAGGCCATTTAGTCAATCTAGAAATTTCTAATATCCCTGGAGAAGAAAAAAAAAAAAGTATTTAAGTAGCTGTAGGTATAAGGTTTAAAGCAGTGGCTCCCAAAACTATCTGTCCAAATGTTCTGTATTTTAAAAAATCAGTTCTTTAATACGTTAAATGGAAATTCATATGTTATGACCAAATAACCACATAACTTTTTTTTTATACAACAGGTTCTTATTAGTTATCCATTTTATACATATTAGTGTATATATGTCAATCCCAGTCTCCCAATTCATCCCACCACCACCCCCCTGCCACCTTCCCCCCTTGGTGTCCATACGTTTGTTCTCTGCATCTGTGTCTCAATTTCTGCCCTGCAAACCGGTTCATCTGTACCATTTTTGTAGGTTCCACATAAATGCATTAATATACGATATTTGTTTTCCTCTTTCTCACTTACTTCACTCTGTATGACAGTCACTACATCCATCCACGTCTCTATAGATGACCCAGTTTCGTTCCCTTTTATGGCTGAGAAATATTCCATTGTATATATGTGCCACATCTTCTTTATCCATTCATCTGTCGATGGGCATTTAGGTTGCTTCCATGACCTGGCTATTGTAGACAGTGCTGCAATGCACATTGGGGTGCATGTGTCTTTCTGAATTATGGTTTCCCTGGGTATATGCCCAGTAGTGGGATTGCTGGATCATATGGTAATTCTATTTTTAGTTTTTTAAGGAACCTCCATACTGTTCTTCATAGTGGCTGTATCAATTTACATTCCCACCAACAGTGCAAGAGGGTTCCCTTTTCTCCACACCCTCTCCAGAATTTCTTGTTTGTAGATTTTCTGATGTTGTCCATTCTAACTGGTGTGAAGTGATACCTCATTGTAGTTTTGATTTGCATTTCTCTAATGATTAGTGATGTTGAGCATCCTTTCATGTGTTTGTTGGCAATCTGTCTATCTTCTTTGGCGAAATGTCTATTTAGGTCTTCCACCCATTTTATTTTTTTAACATCTTTATTGGAGTATAATTGCTTTACAATGGTGTTCCTCCCATTTTTGGATTGGGTTGTTTGTATTTTTGATATTAAGCTGCATGAGCTGCTTGTATATTTTGGAGATTAATCCTTTGTCAGTTGCTTCATTTCCAAGTATTTTCTCCCATTCTGAGGGTTGTTTTTCTGTCTTCTTTATGGTTTCCTTTGCTGTGCAAAAGCTTTTAAGTTTCATTAGGTCCCATTTGTTTATTTTTGTTTTTATTTCCATTACTCTAAGAGGTGGATCAAAAAAGATTTTGCTGTGATTTATGTCAAAAAGTGTTCTTCCTATGTTTTCCTCTAAGAGTTTATAGTGTCCAATCTTACATTTAGGTCTTTAATCCATTTTGAGTTTATTTTTGTGTATGCTGTTAGGGAGTGTTCTAATTTCATTCTTTTACATGTAGCTTTGTAGTATAGTCTGAAGTCAGGGAGTCTGATTACTCCAGCTCTTTTTTCCCCCCTCAAGACTGCTTTGACTATTTGGGGTCTTTTGTGTCTCCATACAAATTTTAAGATTTTTTTGTTCTAGTTCTGTAAAAACTGCCATTGGTAAGTTGATAGGGATTGTATTGAATCTGCAGATTGCTTTGGGTATAGTCATTTTCACAATATTGATTCCTCCAATCCAAGAACATGGTATATCTCTCCATCTGTTTGTATCATCTTTAATTTCTTTCCTCAGTGTCTTATAGTTTTCTGCATACAGGTCTTTTGTCTCCCTAGATAGGTTTATTCCTAGGTATTTTATTCTTTTTATTGCAGTGGTAGATGGGAGTGTTTCCTTAATTTCTCTTTCAGATTTTTCATCGTTAGTGTATAAGAATGGAAGAGATTTCTGTGCATTAATTTTGTATCCTGCAAGTTTACCAAATTCATTGATTAGCTCTAGTAGTTTTCTGGTGGCATCTTTAGGATTCTCTATGTCCAGTATCATGTCATCTGCAAACAGTGACAGTTTTACTTTTTCTTTTCCCGTTTGTATTCCTTTTATTCCTTTTTCTTCTCTGACTGCCATGGTTAAGACTTCCAAAACTATGTTGAATAATAGTGGCGAGAGTGGACATCCTTGTCTTGCTCCTGATCTTAGAGGAAATGCTTTCATTTTTTCACCATTGAGAATGATGTTTGCTGTGGGTTTCTCGTATATGGCCTTTATTATGTTGAGGTAGGGTCCCTCTATGCCCACTTTCTGGAAAGTTTTTATCATAAATGGGTGCTGAATTTTGTCAAAAGCTTTTTCTGCATCTATTGAGATGATCATATGGCTTTTATTCTTCAGTTTGTTAATATGGTGTATCACATTGATTTGATTTGTGTATATTGAAGAATCCTTGCATCCCTGGGATAAATGCCACTTGATCATGGTGTATGATCCTTTTAATGTGTTGTTGGATTCTGTTTCCTAGTATTTTGTTGAGGATTTTTGCATCTATATTCATCAGTTATATTGCTCTGTAATTTTCTTTTTTTGTAGTATCTTTATTTCAGTATCAGGGTGATGGTGGCCTCATAGAATGAGTTTGGGAGTGTTCCTTCCTCTGCAATTTTTTGGAAGAGTTTGAGAAGGATGGGTGTTAGCTCTTCTCTAAATGTTTGATAGAATTCACCTGTGAAGCCATCTGGTCCTGGACTTTTGTTTGCTGGAAGATTTTTAATCACAGTTTTAATTTCATTACTTGTGATTGGTCTGTTCATATTTTCTATTTCTTCCTGGTTCAGTCTTGGAAGGTTATACCTTTCTAAGAATTTGTCCATTTCTTCCAGGTTGTCCACTTTATTGGCATAGAGTTGCTTGTAGTAGTCTCTTAGGATGCTTTGTATTTCTGCAGCGTCTGTTGTAAGTTCTCCTTTTTCATTTCTACTTTTATTGATTTGAGTCCTCTCCCTCTTTTTCTTGATGAGTGTGGCTAATGGTTTATCAATTTTGTTTATCTTCTCAAAGAACCAGCTTTTAGTTTTATTGATCTTTGCTATTGTTTTCTTGATTGATTCTGATCTTTATGATTATATGATTATATTCTGATCTTTATGATTTCTTTCCTTCTACTAACTTTAGGTTTTGTTTATTCTTTTCTCTAGTTCCTTTAGGTGTAAGGTTAGATTGTTTATTTGAGATTTTTCTTGTTTCTTGAGGTAAGCTTCTATTGCTATAAACTTCCCTCTTGGAACTGCTTTTGCTGCCTCCCATAGGTTTTGGATCGTTGTGTTTTTGTTGTCATTTGTCTCTAGGTATTTTTTGATTTCCTCTTTGATTTCTTCAATGATCTCTTGGTTATGTAGTAATGTATTGTTTAGCCTCCATGTTTTTGTGTTTTTTATGTTGTTTTCCCCTGTAATTGATTTCTAATCTCATAGTGTTGTGGTCAGAAAAGCTTCTTGATATGATTTCAGTTTTCTTAAATTTACTGAGGCTTGATTTGTGACCTAAGATGTGATCTATCCTGTAGAATGTTCTGTGTGCACTTGAGAAGAAAGTGTAATCTGCTGTTTTTGGAGGGAATGTCCTAAAAATATCAATTAAATCTATCTGGTCTATTGTGCCATTTAAAGCTTGTGTTTCCTTATTAATTTTCTGTTTGGATGATCTGTCCATTGGTGTAAGTGAGGTGTTACAGTCTCCCACTATTATTGTGTAACTGTCGATTTTCTCTCTTATAGCTGTTAGCAGTTGCCTTATGTATTGAGGTGCTCCCATGTTGGGTGCATATATATTTATAATTGTTATATCTTCTTCTTGGATTGATCCCTTGATCATTATGTAGTGTCCTCCCTTGTCTATTGTAACATTCTTTATTTAAAGTCTATTTTATCTGATATGAATATTGCTACTCCAGCTTTCTTCTGATTTCCATTTGCATGGAATATCTTTTCCATCCCCTCACTCAGTTTGTATTTGTTTCTAGGTCTGAAGTGGGTCTCTTGTAGACAGTATATGTGGGTCTTGTTTCTGCATCTATTCAGCGAGCCTGTGTCTTTTGTTTGGAGCATTTAATACATTCAGTTTTAAGGTAATTATCGATATGTATGCTCCTATTACCAGATTTTTAATTGTTATGGGTTTGTTTTTGTAGGTTCTTTTCTTCTCTTGTGTTTCCCACTTAGAGAAGTTCCTTTAGCATTGTTGTAGAGCTAATAGCCACGTAACTTTTAAACAATTCTAAACAATATGCTAAATATTATAAAAAGGAGATAAAAGGAAAGTAATTTACAAGGTAATATATATTTCAATGTTATTATAAAAACATGTATTTCAATATGTAATTGTACGTACTTGAAGACACCTATATAATTCAAAAGAAGTACAAGAAAATGAAAGTTCAGAGATCCCAGAGGCTACTGGAATAAAAATAAGTGATAAGACATATAATAACAGAGCAGACTTGTTAACATGATAAAGAGAAAAATAACCTTAACTAAGGTAGTGATAACATAAGATAAATTTCAGACTGTCCATAAAAGAAAAAATAGAAATATGATATTTTTCACAAATAAACTGGACCTTACTTATAACTCTTATGTCAGAATAATTCACTTTTTATAACATGTTATTGAGAGTAAAAAAAAATTATCACAGAAAACATATTTCTTTTTGAAATCTCACATACATATCAATGCATAAATATATCTCTTGTATATGACAAGACCTTGGGCATGCAATGGAGAACTGCTAACAATAAAAAGGAACAAACTATTGATACATGCAAAAATTCAGTTGAATCTTAAAGGCATTATCCTGAGTAAAAGATAAAAGTTATATTGACCTTGTTGGAAAACAGATTACTCATTGTCAGGGGTTCAGAGTGGGGAGAGGGCATGACTCCACAGTAGCAGCCTCAGCGAGTTTTTAGGAGTAATGTATCTATTCTGTTTCCTGATGTGGTAGTGTTCACATTGAATCTATCCATGTGCTAAAGTCATACTGCTATACATCAAAGAAAAAAGCAACTTTACTGCATGTTAATTTCTTTTTAAATCATTGCTCAGGATTCTAGAGAAACAGAAACAATAAGATGTGTTGTGCGTGTGTGTGTATATATATTATAAGGACTGGCTCACTTGATTATGGAGGATGACAAGTCCAAAGCTGCAGTGTGAGCTGACAATCCGGAGACCAATGAGGGTCAATTGTCCAGGTGAAATATGAAGACAGTCTGCTGAAGAATTTCCTTTTGTTCAGGGGAGGCTGGTCTTTTTGTTCTATTCAGACCTTCAACTGATTAGATGTGTCCCACTCACATTATGAAGGGCAATCTGTCTTACCCCAAATTCACAAATTTAAACAGTAATCTCATTTGAAATCACCCTCCAAGTTGACTCATAAAATTAACCATCAGAATCATGGAAGCCATATCCTTCAATAAACAATGGGAAATTGATGGTGGAATGAAGAAAAGAAAAAGTAACGTAAGACAGTCAAGTCAAGAAACATCCCAATCATAAATAAATAAATTATTTTCATGTAACTTTCATGTTTCTTGTCATGTGACTTCAACATTTAAAAAGTATGTGATGGGGCTTCCCTGGTGGCACAGTGGTTGAGAGTCCACCTGCCGATGCAGAGGACACGGGTTTGTGCCCCGGTCTGGAAGATCCCACATGCTGCAGAGCGGCTGGGTTTGTGAGCCATGGCCACTGAACCTGAGCCTGCGCACCCGGAGCCTGTGCTCCACAATGGGAGAGGTCAGAACAGTGAGAGGCCCGCGTACCGCAAAAATGAAAAAAATAAAAAAAGTATGTGATGGAAAAAAAGAAGAAATTTTTAAACAGATTTTATTCATGAAACTTCATGATATCCCTATATTTTGTCTATCTACCCATTTAATAATGTTAATTCTAAGTCAGTCTGTTAAGGAAATCTCTAATTTTTGAATCTCATCATATGTAGTCCTTGCTTTACACAGTCCTTTCTTTACTGTGTTAACTGAAGCCATGCATTTCAGAATCATGTAAAGGGAGGCCACAGCTCCAATATGCACAGGTTTCAATTAACATGGTGCTGTGTAAAGCAAGGACTGCCTGTACGTATTGACTGTGACAGCTACAAACGTAAACTGAAATATGTGTACCTATTAGCAGCCCTAATACCACAAATAGCATCACTGTTAGCCAAGTGAGCTTCTAAAATTGTAGATCACTCTTGGGAAATTTCCAAACAAAACAAAGAACAATCTTTTCTTGGTTTTCATGGTGTTTGCATTCCTGGAAAATTTGGTATATATTAAAATGTACAAAAAATATTGTATGTTTATATGTATATCCCTAGATGCCTGTCTGCTAAACATCAGTAGCAAACCCCTTCCCTCATATTGTGATAAACAAAAATTCCCCACAAATTTCCAACGGGCTTCTAAAGAAGCAGGATACTGTCAAATGAAATTACCACCTACAGCCTTAAAAACTTACCTCAAAAACTACCCACTTAAAATTCTATTACAATTAAACTTCAGGACACCTATTTTTCTCATAGGAGTGAACAAAATAAGCAACCTAAAGTTTAGGAAACACTGACATTTACCTCTCAAGTTAAAATTATTCATAAGATCTTGGTCAGTTAGCAATTCCGATAGGGAGAAAGACTTCCTTGGTTCCTCATATATTGTAGGTGCTCAATAAACTTGATTGAAATCTAAGGCAGATAAACGATTTTGGTTAAAAAATATTATTGTGATTATTGGTTAGAGTATTTCCTAAAGCTGACTTTAGTAAAACAGAAAATAATTCACTCAAACACTACAGATTGGGTTTCCCTGGTGGCACAGTGGTTGAGAGTCCGCCTACTGATGCAGGGGATACGGGTTTGTACCCCGGTCCGGGAGGATCCCACATGCCGCGGAGCGGCTGGGCCCGTGAGCCATGGCCGCTGAGCCTGCGCGTCCGGAGCCTGTGCTCCGCAACGGGAGAGGCCACAACAGTGAGAGGCCCAGGTATTGCAAAAAAAAAAAAAAAAAAACTACAGAGTTTCTTTAGTTCCTTTGGTTACTATGAGTTTTCTTATTGCTACTTTACATCAAAACCAGTAACCCCCGTAAACTCGATTCTTAAGGTAATAGGAGAAGGATAATTGTCAGGAGAGGCTAATGCCTTTAAAATAAAGTAGCCCAAGGACAGATAGAGGGTGAATATGATCCCCTGAAATCACGCAGTAAGTTCTCCTGTGATTCAGCTTATGGGCAATAGATACGCTGTTGCTTTGTTTTTTTTTATTTAAAAATTTTGTTTGTAAACTAAACTTCCATAATACGTTGCCAAGACAGTATATATCTGTGATCCATGTAAATGTTTCGGTAACTCATTTAAATGACAATTTACTACTTTAGTTATGCTTCTAATAACATCATTCATTTTGGATCATTCAGTTCATAAAGACAGTGAAGTCCTTGATTATAAGACACTGTCACTATTTCTGGAAAAAAATAAAATAATGTGCTTCCCAATGATTGTTTATCACTTGATAATTACAGAGTCCTTGCAGCTATTCTGTATATTTCAAGAACTCCTATTTTTTCCTCAGGATCCAGCAGTTCTTTGTTTTAATTTATTTTCCTCTTAAATACCTCCTGCTATTTAAGCAATAATTCCTTCTAAATCAATTGTTAGCAGCAGTTAATGACCGGTTGGTTAATTAATAGCTCAAAGCAAAGCTGAGGGTGTTCCCTGTTCTAACAAACCACCAGACTCTAACTGGGGTATTATTGTTAACGTACCCTGTAATCATTTGCTTCTCAAAGCCTCACTGCCACATATTATTTTATTTTAACTAAAAAGGATGAGTGGGAAATAGGTGACAGCATTATAAAATCAGTCAGAATAATATACACATCTTTAAGTTATTTGCATGTCCAGATTGATCCTTATTTCCATAGGATGTGCCAGTAGGTGGGGGATAAAATATCAGGCTGTACTGTTTAGGAAGCTCATTTAACCACAGCGTTTTCCTCTCTTCAACCTCAGGGCTCCAAGCCTGGTGTGGCTGCAACAGCCTCATGGCATTCTGAATCTTTTCTGTT
Source organism: Orcinus orca (assembly GCF_937001465.1). NCBI lineage: Eukaryota > Metazoa > Chordata > Mammalia > Artiodactyla > Delphinidae > Orcinus > Orcinus orca. Next base: position 20,266,523 of record NC_064562.1, read on the forward strand.
CCAAAACTGTACTCTTAAGCACTCTGACAGTAGAAGGAGAGAAACTGTGATGCACATTTTCTGTCTGATAAACATATGGTTTACTTACTGACACCAGATATGCCTTTTGTACAGCTAATAGAGAAGAAATGGGCTTAATAACTAGTGCAAGAAACTAAACATCAAGAGTCCTCAGCTCCATTCCTAACATCTTTTGCCTTATTCTGTGTGATCACAGGGAAGTGATTTAGCAAGTCTGTGCTTCTTGTGCTAATAATTCTAATAATCAACCTAAATTAAAAAGAAGACAAGTATTCATCAGAAAAGAGTCTAGAGGAGCTATAATGCCCTAGAGTTTTGCCTTGTCTAGAAATGCATTTATGAACATGGTGCATGAAAATGAATGTCAGGCAGATATTTTGCGATTCACTAAAGTAATGCTTTCATTTTTCTATGTCCCTTTTTACCATCAACTCCTCGATGGAGAGAGCTTTGGTGATATCATCCAATCCTCTCTGTGTATTTGTAAGACACTGAGATACCAAGGATGAATAATACTGTGAAGGGTTAGGATATGAATATTAGCTAATATTTTTCCATCTAGATTTCAATGTAATAGACTATTGCTGGATAAAACAGGATATTACTATGGAATCATAAATCTCAAACCCCAACTTTAAGGATTTGCTGACATGACGACATGGTCTTTCATAGATGATAATGGCGGAGAAAGTTGATGAACTAAAAGCAGGAAGGAAAAGTATAGGCTATTCATGAATAGGGAAGACTCTGAAGGGAAAAGACATGCAAGATACATAAACACTGGAGGAAGAAAAAGATGAATGTGAAAGATACTATGAACTGCACTTCTCGTAAAGGTCATGTGGTGCACTTATGTTTGTGAGAACTACAAATAATACTTTCAGCTGAGTCACAAAGGAAATAAGAGCCAGAGCCCATGTTCCCTGATCGCTGACAGGGTTTCAAGCTTGGTTTGCAGGCAGCTGCCTAGATTGTTATTAAAGGTTACCCACTGGAGCTCCGGTCTACATATATTTTATTATTTTCATGATTTCTACAACTTCACAGTTTACTGAAACTGACTCAGATTGCCAGAATAAGCAAAACATATCCATTAATATAATAAATTTTAATATAATAAATTTTCAACATGTTCCAGGTCTACAGAGATGATTAACAACATAAAAGATTAAAATTGTCTACAGAAATGACTTTCTGACTGAACTAAATTTCCTGAATGGATTGCTCTCCTATTACCTGTAATGGTCTAAACTTTGAAATATGATGTTCCCACCAGAGATAGAAAAGATATTCTTTGCTCTGTGTCCATTTAAACAGCCATCTTGGATTTAGGAAGAATAGATTTATTCAAATTTTGGCAGGGGTTTATTTTCTTAACTTTATGTTAATATTAATGGTAAAAAAAAATACCTTCGGCTTGCTGAGTATCTAGTCTATTCTAAGTACTGAACCTTATTTCATTTAATACTGACAATAAATCTGCCTTGTTCGTGTTATTCTATAGATTTTATTGTGCATACTGAAGACAGTAAGGTGTAGAGATGTTAAGTAACTGCCCAAGGTCAGCCAACTAGCAGTGAGCAGAGCCAGGGTCCAAGCACAGGTCTGCCTGACTCTAACACGTAACACCATTATATCCAATACATAACACTGGCCTTTGAATCTCACATCTATCTCTAAATCAGACAGAGTTGCCTCTGATGATCCACAATCATCCTTTTCATCTTTCAAGTTCCGTTCTTTTACCACATTCACTTAATGTTTTCTTAAAACTTATTTCCAACCATAGAATTATCTGGGGAAAAAAAAGAATGTGACGTCTTTCTTGCTGTCTGAAGTCTTTTGATTAAAGTTAGATGGCTGACCCTGAAACAGAATCCCTCATCTCAAAGCTCATGGCTGAATGGAAACTCAACCAATGGTGCACATGCTTAGGACATGGTCCCAAGCGCCATGAGAACCCTCGGGATTTTTTTTTTTTTTTTTTTTTTTTTTTTACATTCAACAGACTTTTTCAAGAATCGACCAGGGGTGAGTATGTCTTACAGTTGCCCTGCAGGAGTGCTCAGTCTAGTAGTTCAACTGAAGGAAGACTAAACAGTTCATGAGTGAGCACAGTGCAACAATGGGAGAGTCAACAGCAACCTTTGGGACTTTTAAATGATTTTTGCAGTAATTATAGCTGCGGGTCTGGATCAACAACATTACTTCCACATTTGTCAAAGCAAGAGGAACAAAATCCCTATGCATGTCTTACTCTTATCAAATGCAGAGTTTCTTTATTAAATTGGTTTTTGTTTCACATTTACCACCTAGACTTCTCTGCTTTAAAGCAGGCTGCTGTGTAAGCTGTCACAGCTACTAATTAGTTATGGGTTGAACAGCTAAGCATAATCTATGATCCTATGAGTCTAGGACCACCTGTGGTAGATCACATAGCAATATTTTAGTTGGTTAGACTAGGTTTACTATACGTAAGAATATAAGAACAAAAAAGCAATGCACGATAAATTTATATCTCACACATGACTGAATGAACGTATTTGGCTATTAAACCACACTAATTATTGACACAGTTTGGCAAATATTCAAAATACTGCAGCAGCGCAAACTAATGCAGTAAAAATAATTTTCACACATTATCACTGGCTGTGAAAATTGCTCTTCCAATCCCCTTTCAAAGTGTTTACAGTTCATTAGAAAATGTTTAATCTCCACCAAAGAGATACAAACTGTATTCAAAGCACTTTTCTATCCCTTCATATTACATCTTCATCAAATAATATCCGAGAAAGTGTGTTTTTAAAATAAAGGAAGTAACTTGGGAACAGCACTTGGTTCTGCAAGTTTCCACACTGCAAAAGCGGCACCTCAGGTGATGACCCAGCTTCAGAAAAAAACTGAGAAGTCAGGCCTCCTTCTTGGGAGGGGATTCTTCTTAGAATAGTAGATTGTGTGGCCTGAATTTGAGTCTTGAGGACAGTTTAAGAGCAGGTATCGTTAAGCCAAGCCATCGAGAGGGAGAAATATATTGCTTGGTGAAGTCTACATTTACATTCAACTACCAGTGAGTGCTCCAGAGAGTGTGGGAAGAAAACAGAGGCAGCGAAGCTCAGGGTAAATCGTGTTGTAAACACCGCTATAGGCATTCAAGGTCCATCTACTTAATTATCCGAGATAATCAGAGCTATCTGATCTGTTCATTTTTATATGTAAAAGAGAAAGAAAATAGTCACTTTAATCCTGTTTTTAAGTGAATAGCAAGCATTGATATCCCAGGTTTATCCTCAAAAAAAAAGCAAAACTGGCAAATATTCTCAGGGAAATCTTCATGATTAACGATAATATGGATTTCACCCTGATAAATTGTTTTTTCCAAGGCTTGCCTTTCCTACTGTCATATGTCCAAAGGTTATGCAGTCATAGCCAACAGAACATACTCTACAGAATTAGAGACATGGTAGCATTCAAGAGTTCCATTTAAATTCAAATATGTCCATGGTAAAGATGGTTTGTACTGGATTAATTTCCAGGTTTTTTTCAGTCACTTTTGATTCATTAGAAAGTGTAGAGAGAAAGGAGTTTACTTATAATGACATGGACGGATACTCACACTCCCTTTTTCTCTATTATCTTGAGGATGGCTCACGTTGACAAACTTGGTACTAATCCAGTCTATCTTTTGCAGACCCTGGGATAAGAATACGAACAGAGTCCAAATAATTTAAAACATAAAAATCAAGTTTTAGGGCTTCCCTGGTGGCGCAGTGGTTGAGAGTCCGCCTGCCGATGCAGGGGACACGGGTTCATGTCCCGGTCCGGGAGGATCCCACATGCCGCGGAGCGGCTGGGCCCGTGAGCCATGGCTGCTGAGCCTGCGCGTCCGGAGCCTGTGCTCTGCAAGGGGAGAGGCCACAACAGTGAGAGGCCCGCATACCGCAAAAGAATAATAATAATAATCATCAAGTTTTTAAAAAATCACTAATTAAAAAAACATATTTTATCTTCCTACCTAAACTAATATCCTTTAAAACCACCTGGAACACCAGATTGGAATTTTGAATTCTCAAATGTCTCAGAGTTGCAAACTGGGAAGGCAACAAGCTCAGGATCTGTGTCGTGGGCTGTAAAGTTTGTGGAAAGTTATTTTCTAAATCTGCTCCAATTTTCCAACATTACTCCAAAAATGTGCAGATCAAAACTGAACAGAATATGCTCTGCTTCAGAAAGAATGGCAATGTATACGTATTTTGGAAAGATATCCATCCAAAATAGTTTTAGGACTTAAGAGAGTAAGTTTTATTTGTCTGAAAATGCACGTATAAGAATCAGCTCATGCCTGAAAGTAAGCAAATAAATGCAAATTAACTAGACTTAAACAAGGGTTGGGCTAATAGCAAATACAACAGAAAGACAGTTTCTTGGCTCCCACGTGTCACATCACTGACACAGCATGTATCGGTTACAATTTATGGCCTTGTCGCAGCTTGGTATGGCTGACTAAAAGGCTATTTTTTCTAAACAGCTTCCTGTACGGAAAATTCAGAGCCCAGTTGTTTTGGTAGTTGATTATTTAAATATGTTTTCATTGTTTTCACTCACTTATTCCTTAACTCGTTCCATCAGCACCTATTATCTACCAGTACTCTTTCTGGTACAAGATCTACAGAGATTTTTTAAAAATAAGCCTTTGCCAAGTCAGAGGACTTGGGCTATTAGCTGGCTTGCCTAGGGTTAAATATTTACATTTGATAATACTATTCGAGTGCTTTGAAAAATGCCCCAACATTTTCTCAAGAAAAACGAAAACAGTATTTTTACAGGGACTTGCTGAAAGTAAAGCACAACTGCAAGAAGTCAGCTTTATACATGGGGAAAGCAACATTCTCCAGGCAGCCAGCAGCTTCACTTAGGAACCTAATGCTGTTATGAATGATTAAGCCTGCCTTCCCCCTCTGTATAACCAATTCTTTTTGAGTTCTCACTGTCATTTTTTAGTTTATTGTCTCATTTATTTCCCCTATAATAACTCCAAGATCTGCAGAGGATCACAAGCCTCCAATTCTCCACACAGGAGAGCATCGCCTAAGACTAGCAGCTTTAGAAGAATCTCACAGCTTTTTAAATATTACTGCCTGGCTAGGAAAGGGTCTAATTCTATGTTCTGTACAGTGCGCAGCTCCATGTTGGTACCCAATAAATGTTAAATACCAATAATAACTATGGTGGTAATCAGAATTCCTTTTGATACAAACTAGTTTGTCTCAACCTTGATTTTACCCTGTGTCTCTTAGTAATTGTCTGGCATTTTCCCTGCTGCTCTTGTCTCTTTTAATTACATCCTACTGATGTGACTCTTAAAGCACCTTAAAGTGAATGGAAGAAAGGCTTAATGCTTTCTACACAAAAGGAACTGCAGGAAGCAGGTGCCTACCAGTCAGAATAATAAACTCAAAAGAAATGGGCTGGGTCTTGCTTTCATTCCTCATGAATACAAGAGGGTACGTAGAGGGGAGAGAGAGGGCACAAGGAAGGAAGGAGAGAGTAATTAGTTTGCATAAGTGTACTGATGAGGGCAAACACAACTTCTCTTTGTTTCCTTACATTTTAGTTGTACCAGGGCGAGTTGGTGCATTATAGCAATTCATCGCCACAGCATACTGCATTTGCTTAGGACTGGAAAAGGAAGACGTGTGTATAAATGTCATTTATTAACAGAAACTGAACATCTCTTTCACATAAACCATACATTGGTGGCACAGTGGAGAAATACAAAGTTAACTCCATCTCTTTAGAGTTCATGTTGCTGAGCGAAAAATCAGGTGTTTTCAGAGATCTAAGGCTGTGATTGTGGGGCTACCGCACCCTGGATTTCAAAGGTCAGGTTGACCTAAGATTACTGAGGTTATGCTAACTGTTAAAGGACCACTGAGACTGTCTTAATCTAATGGGTACTAGTAATAGCATTAGGATGGGGTAGTTTATCACATGGATTGCTTAGATTACAAAAGAGTTGCTATAATGTAGGGAGAAACATGAAAATAAGGAACCAGTATGGACTGCCTGCCATGTGCACTTTTGCTCATCCTGCTTCCCATGATCATGATGCCAACTCTGTAAGGAAATACTCCCATCTTCATTTTCCTGAAGAAATCATCTAAGAGAGGATAAGTAACATTCCTAAAGTCATAAGTAGCCAAGCCAGGATTTCTACGTGGATCAGTCTGACTCTACATTCAGTGTTTCTCCTGTGGACAAGTGCTAGTGATTGGTTTGAGAAGAAGAGGAGGCAGGATTAAAACTTGAGTCCATATTGTTCTGGCCTTGATGGGATGAGACTCACAACATGTGCCTCTGACAAGGCTGGAGGTGAGGGTGATCTTGGAAAGGGGCAACCTGTGTTTAATGACCTCATATGGCATCTTCTCCTTGGCCAACCGTATTATGATTTCTGTGGTCTATCACCAAGGGGGTGGGGTCAGCAAGAATGGACAGAGAAGTACAAACCTAGCAACACTAATCAAAACTGACCTACAGCACAGGACCAACTGTCAGTAGATGAAAAACAGTCTCTGTAGGACAGCAGTTTAATATGGAGTGGTCAAGCCATTCTCCCTCATCTAGCCTGAGGAATAACTGGTCTTTTTTTTTTTTTTTTTTAAATCCTCCCTCACTGACTAGGAGACACAACCATCTTCACTCACTCAAGCACTGATACTTTTATTCTTATTATCTCTGTCTGAAATATCTTTCTTTAACACTCTTCCTGGTTTGTGATTATTCTTCAAGCTGAATCTTGCCTGGTCTTCATTCTGCCAGTAATATCAAACATTCTATTATCAAGGCTTTTGGTTACTCTCCATTAGAGATAGATCATTTATTAGATAATCCTATAAAGAGGTTGTTAAAGCTTCTCCTCCCACTAGATTGTGAGCAATTTTGAGATGTCCGAGTCATCTTTGCACCCCTAGATTTGGACACAGTGCCTACCTAGCACATAGTAAAGACTCAGCATGTAAATGAAAAAAAGAATAAAATTCCCATTGTAGGTAACTCTGATTTAGGTAGTCATGGAGGCCCGTTCATGAGCAAAAGCCATGTGCTGGTCTATCTAGGATAAATAAGTTTTCTTCCTGGTTCCTCCCTTGAGGATAGATCTTTATATTAAAAATATTGTCATTCCCTCAAAAGATTAAGCATTGAGTAAAGATTCTTTAGGACCTTTAAAGCTGTGGAGAGAAGCCTCTGCAAAGTTTATGTAATCTTCCATAGTACGTAATGTTAACCTCATTTCTACGTTTTTTAAACCACACATATGTTATATATAAGGAACATATCAATGAATAATCACAGTCCCTGCTTTCCAGAAGCTTACAGTCCAGTGGGAAAGACAGATATTTTATAACTTGCAAAAATAATTATTAAATTATAAGTGTAGAAAAATATAATTGGAAAAGTTCTTTATGGAAAAATAAGGGTACCACGTGAGCATATAGAAGGAACACACCTTCTTTGGTGAAGGAGTGATCTTAACAAATAACAAGTGGGAAAGAGAAGAGATAACTGAAGAAACTCCTGCATTAGTCTGTGAAAGAGATAATTATGACTGAGGCTAGTGTTGTGGCCGTTCAGATGGACAGAAGTGGATATATTTGATACATATTTCAAAATTTGAGTTGGTAAGATTTTGTGATTGGAGGGAAGAGTGATGAAGGAGAAAAAGAGCACGGATGACTCCCAGTGAATAACAATGCCATTTACTGAACTAAAGAACAATGATGAGGGCCAGTGGATGGGTGGGGAGCAGGCAAGAAGGAGTCCTAAAAATGGAAAGAAAACTATGTAAATAAGAGTTTTTTCGGCCTTCACATAAACTTCTATAATGATTTTCTCCACTGCTATTGAGAAGACCAAGCAGAGTGCAGTGGACTAATGCCATTCAGGGCTCTTCTAAAACTTTGAATATCTCTCCACACCTTGATAGGTTCCTGTATTTTGAATCCTACTCTCTTTGGTTAAAATTTTAAGGAAAAAAATATTTTCCAGGTTCCTTTCCAGTTAGGGTGCAGACATGTGCCTGAAGTTCCATCAATCAGAAGTACCTGCTGAGACTTTGATTTGAAAGTGAGCTACAAAAAGCAGGAAGCCAGGCATCAATTTTGCTGGTGTGCTGGCGTTGTTTTGAATTTGGTGGTGGCAACAGCAATCATTAGCAGGCCAATTAGAAGTGAGGTTCTATTGTTGTTTCGGAAAGCTGGAAGCCTGTTTCTCCAGATCTCTCAATGATTCTCTACTAACTCCCATTCTGTTTAAAGTAGCAAAAGTTATTGTCTTCAACTAAAACAACCTAGAGTCTAATTAATACATAGTGACAATATATTCTATTAATATACTGATAGAACATTTCTACTTACATAAGTTTTTATACATAGAACAACATACCTACTTCAAAGTGTGAAAATGCCACACAGAGATGCTTTTAAGAAAATAATCTATTGATAATAATTTTAAACTTAATAATTAAGTTCATAGAATGTTAAAGAATGCCACAAAAAAGGAAATAAACTTCAAAAACTAGGAAATGAATATAGAAGCTAATCCTAATAAGTCTCTTTATAATCAGTGTCTAGGAGACAGAAATAAAAAATGGAAAGGAAATCTATGTATATAATTTTAAGTTAACAGATGGAAAATTGTTGTATAACAAAAGCACTCACACTAGGCTTTCAAATTTTCAATTTACATTGAATCCAAGAAATGGCCACAGTTGATATGCATAAATTAACACATTTTCAAATAGGTGTACTTATCTGAAAACAGAAAATCAGTCTTGCTCAAACTACAACTAAAAACAAAAACTTGAAAAAAGAAACCCATAGGGCTTCCCTGGTGGCGCAGTTTTTGAGAGTCCGCCTGCCGATGCAGGGGACACGGGTTCGTGCCCCAGTCCGGGAAGATCCCACATGCCATGGAGCGGCTGGGCCCATGAGCCATGGCCGCTGAGCCTGCGCAGCGGGAGAGGCCACAACAGTGAGAGGCCCGAATACCGCAAAAAAAAAAAAAAAAAAAAGAAACCCATAAAATCTTTTTAAAATCTAGATGTTCTTTATCCCATCTAATTTCTCCCTAGCTAGTCACCTAAAGTCCATTCAAACATTATATGTTGGTCTAGCAAAATCTGAGGAATTTTCATGAAAGGAGAAAGCTGGTTGGAAACAATATTTTACTGTCTTAAATCCAGATGCAGATTGTCCTAAGAAGAACTAACATTTATTTAATGCAACCTACATGCCATGCCCTGCATTACGTACTTTCCTCACAATATCTACAGATAAAGAGCATGAAGTTTATGGAAAATCGATATTACACAGTTAGCAAAGGGACAAATCTGAAATTCAAATTGCTTGGCTCCAGAGCTCTGCTCTTTCCACTGTATTACACCAACTCTATCAACACGTAGAAGTGTCCTACCCCTGCCAACTAAGGGTTTCTTACCAGGTCTTGCCCACCCATGGTTGTCCTCTTCCTTGGAAAATGTGATGTTCCAGAAAAGCCTAGTTCCATGATTTATTTTTTTCTAGCTGTTCCTTGTCTGCAGCCTTTATTCCTGCCAGAGTTGAGCCCTGTTTTTAATCTTTCTGATTGTTCTCAAAGTGATTCTCTGGAATCAATTCAAGTTCTCTACCCAACACTCCAATATATCTTTTCTATATTTCTAGTGTTATGTTTCCCATTTAGTCCATCTGATCTAGACCCACTTAGGTACTGTCATAGTCTTTGGATTGAATTTTTCACTCTTTCTTGAACCTACTGAAATCTTGAAGGAGAGAGTTCTTGATTTGACCTTGATTTTTTTCATTTACCTCCAACAAGTTCCTGTTCCTTGGGCTCTGGAGCAAGTGCTGCCAGAATGCCAGATCAATGAGTCTCCTTAACGCTATTCTAGAAGTAGTTATTTTTTAAAAATACAATGAAGGAAAAGATCCTGAAGGCAATGATAGCATCTTCAAAAACAAGTGCGACTTAATTATTTTACCTATTACAAAGGACTTTCACATTCATTGTCCACTTAAAGGCAGTGAATACATGTATTATCCTGTCATTACAAAAAAGTAAAATAGAGATCCTAAACATTAAATGATTTACCTGATGTCACAAAGCTAGCTGATGGAGCTGCGTCTCAAATCTAGGCTTTTTTATTCCAAACTCTATCTTTCTGGGAGGTAACAGCATTTATGACAAATATAATAAACCATTCAGTAAAATTCATTAAAACACATTAGTGAAACAGATAATGTAACTTTAATGAGTTTTTAAAATCAGATACAAAAAGCTGAAAAAAATTTCACTGTAGGAAAAATGTTATTAATTCTTCTCTGAAATGCAAGTCAACAATATCAGTGTTTTTGAAAAGCTCTTAATGTTTCTAGACAGCCTAGGGATTGGTTTGTCTAAACTGACAATTACATGTGATTGATGCTATATTATTGACAGACATAGGGGACTAGAAATCTTTATTCGAAATGTGTTAGGTCTAATACATTCTATCTCACTGACATGCAATACTTTGTTCATTTGTTTCTTCAACAATAGGGTCCACACTATCAAATTTTTCCTGAAGAAGCTTATAGTAGAAGATATAACTAATCGTATAAGGCTATAAATAGAACTAAATGAGTGGTTATGAAAATAGCTTAGTAGAATTCAGAGAAAAGAAGAGTTGCTATGATTTGGAACAGGAGTCAGCAAACTATCACCCACGGGCCAAATGTGGCCGACAACCTGTTTTTGTAAATAAAATTTTATTGGAATATAGCCACATTCATCCATTTACATAGTTTTAATGGATGCTTTTCTGTTAGACGGGCAGAGTTGAGTAGTTACAACAGAGACTTGCTTAGGTACACAAGGCCTAAAATGTTTACTCTTTGGTTTTTTCCGGATTAAGTTTGCTGACTACTGATGTATAGTCATTGCAGAAGGTTTTATTGGGGGTAGAAGAAGAGCTGGCCCTAGGTCGTTGGGAAAAATTAGGGAAAGGGTTGAAAGGAGAGAATTCAGGCAGAGAATCTAGAGATAGCAAAGACATATTCCTAAGATATGCTTGGGGATGATCAAGGGACAGTAAAAAGTATGCCTTGGCTCAAAAAGAAGACTGATGCTGTGAACTGAAGGGGTACACATTTGAAAGGCTGACACAATTCAGGGACATTTGATGCCAGGCTAATTCATTTGAAGTTTTCTTGAAGAACTTCATTGGCAATCCACTGAAGGTATAAATCCCAGTGCTCTCATAGCCCAGTTCTGAATAGAGTCATATTCAAAGAGGAGAAGTGAAAAGAAGGAAAGAAGGAAAGAAGGACGGACGGAAGGAAGGAAGGAAGGAAGGAATCATATTTTTTGTACTTTTCTAAGAACATTAACAGGGATTCCATTTGCAATGAAACCAACACTTCCAAAAATCCTCTTTCCTTCCTGCTCCTATTTTCTTAACTTCCATAGTTTCTCCCTATCCTTAATCTTTTGTCTGCTATTTCTTCACCAACTCACACAACACTTGGTATTTTCTTCCCCCCACTTTCCTACTTTCTTTCTCCTTGTCCCTCCTTTCCATCTTCTTTGACCCCTCCTCTATCAATCCATCAATTCTGCTTTATGCAATCTTGAAGACCCTAGAAAAGATCGGACTCTTATAGCAGGGGCTTGTAACGTTTTCTTGTGCCATCAACTGGTGGGCAGTCTGGTGAAGCCTGTGGACCCTCTCTCAGAACAATGTTTCTAAACGCCTAAGCTAGAACACACTAGACTACAAAGGAAATCAAATATATTGAAATATGATGAATAAAATACGACTTATTAAAAATTATGCCATAATAATATGTTCTTTTATCTATACATTAAACAACAAGGTCTGATGATAGAATTAATAGCCGCTATAATTAAAAAATAGTGATGTGGGGCTTTCCTGGTGGCACAGTGGTTAAGAATCTGCCTGCCAATGCAGGGGACACGGGTTCGAGCCCTGGTCCGGGAAGATCCCACATGCCGCAGAGTAACTAAGACCATGCGCCACAACTACTGAGCCCACGAGCCACAACTACTGAAGCCCACGCGCCTAGAGCCCATGCTCCGCACCAAGAGAAGCCACCGTGATGAGAAGCCCGTGCACCACAATGAAGAGTAGCCCCCGCTCGCCGCAACTAGAGAAAGCCCGCACACAGCAACGAAGACCCAACACAGCCAAAAATAAATAAATACATAAATAAATAAATGTATATTAAAAAAATAGTGATGAGTGTAAATGATATTTTGAGATATCTACAACTAAAATATGATATATATGTGTGTATGTATATATTTATATAAATATTTATATATATAAATATATTTCTATTGCGGAAAAGCTTCAGGTATCACTAACATTACTTTTGTTTGTTGCCACTTACGTTCGTAATTGAAAATGTTTAATTTTAATAGTGAAAACAATGATGGTGGTTTTACCACCCTCTTCTTAGATAATCTCCTGAAACCTGATTTGAAAATTCCTTCCTTAGAGGATAAAGGAGGAGGAACTAAACAAGCAAAGACAAAAATCTTTTTAGTAGTTAGGGGAAATGGAGGAAAGCTAGGAAGTCTCACATGGGAAGAATTTTTTTTTTTAACCACTAAACATTTTAGGTAAGAAGGAAAATTATAGCAACAGAGCTTTATAAAGATTAATTTGACACCATTCAAAATTGGGAAAAGTTGATGTAAATAAACTAGTTGGAAAGTTTTGTAATATTCAATGCGTGAGGTGAACAACATTGGTTACATTATATTTGGAAATAAAAGGAAAGATCTTACTTGAATTTAGAAAGTATTTCATTTATTTAGCTGCCACACTTACATCAGGGGTAGGTGACAATTAAGCAAGTGTTTCCAAAAATTGAGCATTTTGTTTCACAAAATAGTTTATTCTCCAAACTCTGCTACACTTACACACACACACACACACACATCAGAAGCATATACAACTAGAGAAAGTAGCAAAGTTGTTGGAAATCCAGTGTATTGAAATTGTTCAACAGGAAATTGCTAAATTCTCCCAAAATACAGGCATTTTGAACAATGATTTATCTGTATGTCACAGAATAAACGTTAGAGTTGGAGTTTTAATTCCCACTCTGCCACTTGTTAAATGTGTAATCCTTGGCAAATTGCTTTAAGCATCAGTGTTTTTCATCTTAAAAATGAGAACAGTGCTAATGATATCTAGCCCAGAGGGCTATGGAGAGAATAATTACTCCAAATATGCAAAAGCACTAATCATGGTATTGGATATGTTGTAAGTGCTCAATATGTGTTGATTGTATTTCAAAGTAAGAGTGTACCAGATCTACAAATTAAGATGCTATCGTTAAAAATCGTCTTCAAATGAAAGGTCTCCAATGTTCCCCCTTTCTTCTTGACTAAATCATGTGTTTGTTGTCCTAGAAAGAAAGCTATAATTTGGCTCTCCATAAAATTTCCTTGATCCTGAGGCAATACTGAGGCTATAACACTTAAGCATTCACAGTATTAGAAAGTTGAGTGTCTAAATAGGGTACTTTGAAAGAATTTTGATTACATTATATACTCCCATCGTACTGCCTTGGTACAAAATAATTATACTCTTTTGAACACAAGGTTTCTGTGCACCAACCCAGATTCCTGAAGTTGTGCAGCCTCTGGGCAGATGTAGCTTAATGTTATGAAATTCGGTCTGACCTTGTTCTCTTGATAACGAAAACAATAGTTAAAATAATGGGAATTAAAATCCCATGCACTAGCTGGTAATGTGGCACAGAAGGGGGACAGTGGGTTTACTTAAACTCTACACTTCGACTTAAAGATGTGCTAGGTTTTATCTGAAAAACAAACAAGCAAACAAACAGCAGCTTTTATACGTGCTTTCTTGGAAAGAAAATTAGGTGCTGTCCTACGGGCATGTAAAGAGAGGATGCACGTATTTGTTGTATTCAAGACTCTTTCTAGTGAAGAAGTACTTTAACAAATTAATCCTTTTGGAAACTATATCTGCATTTTGTCCTAAAAGTCTTAGCATTGCTCCGTTGATTGGCCCAAAACATCTTTTGAGTCAACCTCCTATTCATATTGGTCTCTCTGTACCTTTCCTCAAGCTGGCTAAGTGTCTTTTTACCTTCCAGATTTTATACGCACGCCATCAGCAGTTTTCCCGTTCATCACTTCAACTGCATGAGACAGGACCGTAAAATTGAAAATTGAAGTCACGCTGAAAGAAAAATTGTGATTTGTCTTGGCCCTCTCCTGGACGTTAGGTTTCTCCTCTGGCCTCTTACTAAGTTTGTCTGAGAGGCCTCCAAGCCATAGCTGGTCATTTATGTGACCCCTTTCTCACTAAAACCACATCAAATCTTGTTCTCCGATTTTACCTATTTTCCTGCCCCTCTGCTTACTGGAGTACATTTTCTTTAAAGATTGCTCTTGACTAAGACCCCATGACCAAAGATTTATTACTTTCTGCATCCTCCTTTCTGCTTGCATTTTAAGAGAATCCTCATATTCTGTCTGTAGCCCACACACTGATAGAGAAACAACTTTTTTTTCCTACTTCCAAAAGTTTGCATAATTTCAAGATCTACGTGTGGGAGCTGTGTAACCATGCTGCCACAAGATGAAAGACAAAGGCAATTTTTGCAATTCTGCTACCATTTAGAAGCACAGCTTTGTAAAACTAGAGAAACAGGACCTCAAAGGATGTGTAAGACAGAGGTCACAAATTCAAATGCATTTGGAGTCCAGGTAGGTAAAGTTATTATGTTTTGTGACTACACATAAGACAATAGAGTAGTGAATTGACTTCAGTCATTGAAAATCAACACTGTGCTATGCAAACAAAACCTTTAAATGAGCCAGATTCTACCTTTAGCCCATACCAGTTTTATGATCCATAACTGGTCAAATGGCCCTCGTTTTACTCATTAAACCCTCACTGAAGAATATATTCTCTCCATCACTTTTTAAATAACAAAGTACTGATATTACCTGATGGTGAATAAAGCCCTTTCTGCTTTTCACACCAAATATCCAATCCAAGGAATATTTCTGCAGGTGTTTTTTGTTGTTGTTTTCTAAAACACATCTTAGACATAATCATTTCACTTTTAAAGGTACAATTACCGTAAAGATTGTGATCACTTTGCATTTTGGTCTACCAACAAAACCTCCTAACTGATATCTCTACCTTTATCAATCTATGGGGCACACAACAACAGAAACCACCTTCCTTAAATATATTGTGATAATGTTGTTTCTCTGCCTAAAAACCTGCAGAAGACTTCAATCACTCTAAATTCTCGACCATGATAAGAAAGTTTCTTATTAGCACATCCATCCTTTCTTCAATTAAACTTCATCATCTCTCTCTCTCTTTTTTTTTTTTTTGCAGTACGCAGGCCTCTCACTGTTGTGGCCTCTCCCGTTGCGGAGCACAGGCTCCGGACGCGCAGGCTCAGCGGCCATGGCTCACGGGCCCAGCCGCTCCGCAGCATGTGGGATCTTCCCAGACCGGGGCACAAACCCATGTCCCCTGCATCGGCAGGCGGACTCTCAACCACTGCGCCACCAGGGAAGCCCATAAACTTCACCATTTCTTATTCCCATTTGAACTCATCTTTTGTGTCAAGCAAACGTGCTTATTACCAATTGTTACGATACCAACATTTAAGTGGTAATTTTTGGTATAGCTGCCAAAAATTTCAAGATCTATGTGTGGGAGCTGTGTAAGCATGCTGCCACAAGATCAAAGACTTGCTAGCTGGAAAATACAGTTGTCCTAAAGGAAAACGTTCAAAGCATTCTCATTCCTAGTATGGCATGGAAAGTTTAATATGCCTAGTCACTAATTTTCTTGTTGCAAGGACCTTATGCTCTCTTAAAAATAGAGACCTTGTACATCTTCAGAACTTCCAGGTCACTGGTCTCTCCATTGGAGCCATCCTTGTTGCTGCTCCCATCTTACAGCCAGCTTTTTAACCTTGATCACATACTGAGAAAATTGTAAATGTCTTCTTTAAAATGCCAATGATTATGTATATATGGCAAAATTAACCTTCCCTAAAGCAAATGTGGCAGAATCTCTGGAACAAAGTGCAGCATTTATAGACACAGAAAAGTAGCAGGAGGGAGCAAATTTGTTCCAGAGATTCCAGAAACACTATTTACTGGCAACTTTGTCTAAATCTGATTTGTTTGAATCTGAATCATAAGAAAGTCTTGATAGCAAGTAATTACTTCCTTTGAGATCAAGGTAACTAAGGGAAATAGCCTTGGCTTTGAACTATATAGTAGAATTAAAAGTGAACTTGTTTTACAGATAAGTGGCCTAAAGGCAGAGGTAGGATAAGTGACTAATGGATTATTGATGGAAAAGGAAGGCTTACAACTGGCTCCCTTTAAGGTATTTTATGCCAAATACCCCTGGGCACCATTAGGCAGGAGAGGAACTCTATATTTTGGGAACTAAACTGCCTGAATATAATTTGCACAGAGAATATAATTTGCACTGTTAAAAAAAAAAAAAAAAAGCCCCTTCCAAACTATTTTAAGAGGACTTTAGGGATCACCAAACTCATTCTCACCTGACTTAGTTTTCACTCACAACTAGAAAGAACCTAATATATCTTCATATTTACTTCCCACAAAAAGTCTCATTTTATCAACCAAGAAAATGATGTTCAGGGAGAAGATATTTTCCAGTTAGCAAGTTGGTAAGGCCATAATGCAAATCTTGGTCTGTTGAGCTCCAGAGCCAAGGCTTTATTCTTTTTGCTCGTTGTGATCACATTAACTACTGTGGTTGGGGACTGGTTCACAAGTGTGAGTGTGGGGGGCTTTCCCATCACCACCGCCTCCCTGGGTTTCCAAGGCGCTGTGCACCTTTGCTTGAATTCAAGATTGTCATAGGAGGATGCCCTAATGATGTTCACGTGGGATAAGTCAGATGTGGATGGAGCAAAGGCTCGGGATTCTAATGGCCTTGACCTCTGTTGGATGTCACTGTTTAAGGTGTTGTTTATTGACAAAGGAAAGTGTGGACCAAAGGGGAGGCGATTTGAACTAGACTGTTGGATTTGCTGGATTTGCTCAAATGACATTTGCGAAGGATGACACAGATCCTAGGTGCTCATTTCTGCCCAGGTGGCCCCTTCAAGTCCAGCAATATTGTATGCCATTGTTATTCTAAGCATGCAGTTTTGGTATCGCCTGGGAACTTGATGGAAATGCAGAATTTCTGGCTCCACCTCAGACCTACTGAATCAGAGTTTGCATTTTAACCAGATCCCCAGGGCACCTTTATGTTAGAGTTAGAAGAACTCCAGTATGTTAGTTCTATACCAAGCTTAAGGCAGAAGAAATCTTTGTGAGGCTTATGGTCTTATTGTCTGTGGTCTTATCTGCCTGAGCTTCCCCACAGGCTGTCGTTCTAATTGCCTCCTGGAAACCTGACTGGTAAACAGAAACCAGAGTTCCTCC
This sequence comes from Orcinus orca, assembly GCF_937001465.1. Lineage (NCBI taxonomy): Eukaryota > Metazoa > Chordata > Mammalia > Artiodactyla > Delphinidae > Orcinus > Orcinus orca. Next base: position 20,284,082 of record NC_064562.1, read on the forward strand.
CCTTGCGAACTATCAACTCGTCTACCCTCATCACCTGTCTGCCTGTCTCCTCTTCCCAGGCCCCGAGGACTTTTTTCCTAGCTTTGGTGGACCCTACCTTCCTCCCACTGTTTGTCCCAGTCATTTTATCTGTCCTCACTTAGGTCCATCAAGGGCTTAAGCGCTTTTGGAACAGAAGAGCCCAAGAGACTAGGAACCTATTTCTGATACCTACCCTGTCCTCATCCCTGAGCTGAGGCAATTAAATAGAACCAACTCTCTGCTGGAATTAGGTCAAAAGAAAGGAGTAAAAGGAGGTGGGGTGGGGGGGGGGGAAGTTCATTGATTAATTTATTAAAAAAGTAATCTACTACACTCATATATGATGCATTTGTATGAAGTGTATTCTCAATAGTGTGTTTCCGTCCATGTCATTGGTTTGTAGATTCCTAGAAACGAAGGTCTGTTTCTGCTTTACTACCTTGAATTCACATAGATGTTAGAAATACTTCCAGATAGTTGTGATTGATTTAAAGCATCTCTGGCTTGAGATTATACAGCTAGAAAATGAGCCCATTTCCTTATACTCTGAGCATTGAGGAGGTCGTCCAGCCTAACAGTTAGCAATGTGGGTACTGATAGCCGACTCTACCACGCACTAGCTGAGTGATTCAGGATAAGCCTATAAAAATCTCTGACCTTTTCCTTCTTGTGGATGAGCATAATAGCATTATACTGACTTCAGAGAGTTTTTATAAGATTAAATGACAAATTGCATGTAAATGTTAATACATTATCTGGCATATGGCATGCCTAATAAAATTGAGCTTCTCTTATTACTTCAGAATTACTATCCATGAAATGTTAATATTCACTCATGGCAACTGGAAAATTATGAAGGTTTGAATCTAGACTCCTAGTGTTGAAAATTATTATATAAAAATTTTAGTTGGAATCAAAGGCGTCATAATACTAATAATATATTTATTGAGCATTAGCTATGTGACACCTTCTCTTATAGGATCACATAGAATCCTCACAACTCTTCTGAGACAGTTCCTATTTTCATCTTTCTCTTTCATCTGATCACCAAACCTATTTCCTCTTTCCCTGGTACCTAGCTGGAGACTGGGTGGACAGCCTAGGTGTGGCCATGTAACTGAGTGGAATGGAGTATGTGAGGCAAAGATTATGCTACGTCCAAACTTGGTCCATTAGAACCCGTCGTGTGCCATCCCTTGTGCTCTTGCCTCCTTCGTGGCAGCCTTGAAAACTGAACATTAAAGATGGAGGATCTATAAAAGGGAAGGATCCTGGCTTCCTCACTACCTTTTAGAGAAAAGCCACCAGCAGATCAAGAAGAATCATTTTGGATTTTATGTGAGAGATACATTTCTGTTATGTTTCATTGCTGGGATGTATTCGTTACAGCAGCTAATCTCACCTTAGCTAATTCACTTAGTCTATCCAAGGTCACACAGCTTATAATTAGGGACTGGAATTCTAGGCCAGGTGAACCCCAAAGCCTCCACTCTCATTCATTACTCTATACTGGCATCGAGCTTCACTTGAGAGCCAAAGAGTGGTTCCGTTTTAGCCACCTACCAAGTTATGTCAAATAGTAAACAGTAGAAGGAGATGAATCTGAAACCTAGAAACCCCTCAACTGAGTTGTTTTCAGAAGCCAGTGCATGAATCAGCTGATTCACGAGCCCGGGGAATTTCCTATAGCTGTCATCAGATGGGCTCAGACCATGCCAATTTATTAGGAAAACAATTTTGCCTCAAGAACCTATCACTGATTTTTTGAAATCTGTTGTCAGTTTTACTTCTCTCTCTATGGGGTACTGAACCAGTGACTTGTATGTTTGGAGCCTCTGATGAGGTTGGTAATGGTCTTATAAGCTCTCTGTGGAGCTCTCATACCTCTAACTGAGAATCAGACATGAGATTGGCCAGAGTCCAGGGAACATTCTCCAAGTGTGTGCTCACGGTGGCATTTGCTCAGAAGGCTCAAGGGAACTTCTCCCTACCAGAGTCCTAAAAAATTAGGGCAGGGCTTCCCTGGTGGCGCAGTGGTTGACAGTCCGCCTGCCGATGCAGGGGATGCGGGTTCGTGCCCCGGTCTGGGAAGATCCCACATGCCGCGGAGCGGCTGGGCCCATGAGCCATGGCCGCTGAGCCTGCGCGTCCGGAGCCTGTGCTCCGTGGCGGGAGAGGCCACAGCAGTGAGAGGCCCGCGTACAGAAAAAAAAAAAAAAAAAAATTAGGGCAGGCATGGCTCCACTTGGTGGGACAGAAGCTCTATAGTGAAGCAGAAAAACAACACCTATAATAACAATAAACACTTGCACGGCACATGCAAATAACAAGGTGTTTTCAAGTATGGAGTGTCGGCATCAATAGGCATTGAGACAATTTCCATTTTACTGATGAAATTCCTGAGAATCAATGAAACTAAGTGACTTGCCAAGAGCATAATAAAATAAGGTATAAACATTGACCTTCTAATTCCAAATCCATCACAAAACTCTTCTGGCTCTCCGTATCTAAATTCTCAAAGATCCTAGTAAGCTCACTGTGATAAATATAAGTGGGGTTGATTCTCACATTCCTTCTGATGGAAGCTGGCCTCTAAGCAAAACCAGAGGGCCTATAAGGGAGGGTCTGTTCAGGCATCATCCCTGCCCTCCTACCTGTCCACACAGTCCCCTGCCTCTGCATGACTCAGGGCCCTTCAGATCTGCCAGGAGCTGCTGCTTTGTCTTAACAATTCTGTGGCTTATGAAGCAGACAATATGGCTTGTGTAATTAATTTTTCTAGCTCCGAAGTCAGGAAGCAGAACTCTCCCAGGCAGGCGGGGTCTCAGCTTCTCCCTTCTACTCCGGCCTCGGCCTGGCTAAAGCCAAGTGAAAGAACCCTAGCAGAAGGCAAAATGGTTTCCTCTGCTTAGCAACCCTCTCCCAAGGCAGAGCCCAAGAATATTTCCATGTGCAAAGAGGAGCATCAGGTTTGTTGTGTTCAAAAGTCTCGTTGCCACCAGTTCCATCTCCTCCGTGTCGTGTTCCCACCTTACCACAGTACATGGTTAGAAAAAAAAAAAAAAAAAGAAAGGAAGAAAAAGAAAACCTGAAGATGGGCTAAAAATACCTGAGCCAAATTCAGTGCTTCTGTGAGAAGGCTGAGCACACCGGTGACATCCATGGTAAAGACAGCACCAACACTATACACAACAAGTCACATCCTGATGAGTTAACTGCCCCAATTGAACGTAAGTGCAGTGGAGGAAAAGGGTATGTTAATGCATGAGATTTTACTTTTTCTCACAGGAAATAAAACCCCAAGTGGAGATTTAACATCTTATGAAAACTTGTGCAAAGATAACTTTTAAGGAGAAAAAGAGCTGCTCAGATTTGTAGATGAGGCTATCTCATGAATAAAATATCATCATACTTCATCAGTTTTCAGAGAAAAAAATAAAACTATTTAGCACAGTTCTGTGTCCTTCTCACTCAGCCTGGATCAGTGGAAAGAGTAGGTGCCCTAAAACTGAAGGCCTGAATTTTAAGTCCCTCTGTCCCCCTCTAACTGGTGGTTATGCGGTGATGACCAAGTTTATTAACTTCTCCGTCTTGGTTTCCGCGTACATATACAACATTGGGGATGATGCCTATGTATCGCAGGCTGTTTTGAAAATTAAACAAAGTGGCACAAACACAAAGGCACAGTGCTTGGAGTAGCACCTAGTATCGATACATAATTGATGTTCAGTAAGTATCAACTCCCCCTTCACTCTGCACTGCAAGGGGTAGAATGAAGAAACAGGTAGAATAAAGAAACAGCAAATGGAGACACCAGAAAGTAGGATAGAAGGGTATTGTGAAATCTGACCAAAGGTAGATCAAAATTATTCATAATGGAATCCAAAATATTGATATGGAAAACAAGAGCAAACCAGAAAAAAGTTTCTGCTTATCAAAGTTTCTTGTAAGAAAATGAAAACTGTAGAATTCATTTTATTTTTTCATTGGTTGGATTCTGTAGTCCCCCTTTAAGTGACCTCAAGTTATGACTAAAGGCAGGAAAAACTAGATGACTGGGAGTTCCCTGGTAGCTCAGTGGTTAAGAATCCACCTGCCAATGCAGGGGACACAGGTTCGAGCCCTGGTCCGGGAAGATCCCATATGCCGCCGAGCAACTAAGCCCGTGTACCACAACTACTAAGCCTGCGCTCTAGAACCCGTGAGCCACAACTACTGAAGCCCACGTGCCACAACTACTGAAGCCTGTGCTCTGCAACAAGAGAAGCCACCGCAACGAGAAGCCCGCACACCGCAACGAAGAGTAGCCCCTGCTCCCCGCAACTAGAGAAAGTCCTCACACAGCAATGAAGACCCAACGCAGCCAAAAATAAATAAGTTTATAAAAAAAAAATTAGGTGACTATTAAACAGTCAGATATTAATTACCTTGACCAAATAGGTGTTTGTGTCACTTTGAAAAAGTGACACCTCGGTTGGCTTTTTGGTTGTGCACCAGTGTGTGTCCCAGCGGAGACTGCAGGGGCTAACACATAGAGGAAACTCAAGGGCTGGGCATACTTAATGAAGAGACTGGAGGTATTTGGAGCATTGCTGAAGGATAAGGAGGAACGGATGGAGAGACCACAAACAGGAGAAAGGGGGAAGATACAAAGTAATGTCTGTGAAGAACACAACGGTCAGAGAAAATTTTCTAGAGGTGATATTGGCTGAGGGATTCTTAAGATGTACGATGTCTAATAGCACACGTGAAGTTACGTGCTGGGGTGTGTAGTAATCCTCCTTCATTGTCTCCAGCCTTTAGAGAAAGTCTGTTCCACCACTGTCTTCTGATAGTGGGTGCTATACAGAAGTAATTAAAGGAGCACAGAGCTCCATTTTACAACTGGGTTTCCTTTAGTGGGGGAGGCGGAAAAGGCAGTCCAAGCAGAAAGATGCAGAAATGCAGGAAGGAACAACAACATCTCTAGAGGAAACTGGAAATTGGAGCAAGCAGTGACTAGCAGAAAAAGGAGCCCACTGAGAATTGAATTCTTTCTAACTATAGGCTAGGAGCTTATGTTAATTTCATCTTTGCAACAATGCTGAGGAGGAAGCATTATGGGCTGGTAGATGTGGAACCCCAGGCTCTCAGAGGTTTGGTAACTTGCTTACAGCCTCACATGCAGTATGTCAGGGAACTGTGCTTCACACTCAGCTCTTTGGACTCTAAAGTCGGCACACTTTCACTAATGCACAACACTGACACCATTTCTCAGCTTGTGACTAAAATTCCAGTCTTCACCTCTAATCCGCTCCTTCAGGAGCTTTCTATTTCCACACCTGCTTAAATCCAGTAACAAGACTGTGGCAGATTGTATTTCTCAAAAATGGTCACAACAATATTTCCATCCCCACTTGCCCTTTCAGACGCTTGCCACTCTCCCATTGAGATGTGAAGCCTATTTCCTCCCAACTCTGAACCTGGATCAGCTTTTGTAACGTACTTAACAAGCAGCATGTGGCAGAAGTGATGCTGCCTGCTGGTGAGACTAGGTAATAAAGGGCTATGCAGTTTCCCCCTGACACATGCTCTCTCTCTTTTTAGTTCTCTCTCCCTCTTTCTGCAAACATGCACCTGGTAAGATATGCAGCTACTCTGAAGTAACCATGCTGGGAAAAGTGCATGAAAAGACCACACGTAGGTAGACAGATACCCCAGGAGTCCCACCTGTTCCAGCCTCCAGCTGTTTGAGGCTTCCCAACCCAGGCACCTGAAATGCAGGTAAATGAAACTTCAGATGCTTCAAACCCCCAGCCTCCGAGACACCCAGCTAATGCCCAGTGGGATGGAAACTGATAGTCCCCACCAAGCCCTGTCCAAATTTCAGATTCTTGAGCAAAGTAAATGTTGTTATTAAGTCACTTAAGTTGTTACAGATTTAGTAAGGTTTGTTTTGCATCAACAAATAACTGAAACACTGACATTGACAGGGCAACAGACACATACATGTAAGAGAAAGTAGGAAATTAGATATTTTTAAAAGAATAAATTCAAGCCAATCTACATAAGCACACACAGCTGTTGAGATATTTTATATTTACATTGTCACTAATCTTTTCAACCTAAACTATTCCTACCATAATAAATATTAATGCCAACTGGCAACACAATATTAAACCTGAATTTTTGAAAATATGTGTAAGTCTTGAACTTTTTTACGTTTCTTAAGAAGAAATCATTGACTATTTTCAGACAATGAAATTATACTTAAATAGAGTCTTATTAGCCCAATAATGATGACCTTTCACCACAGAATTGGGCATATGACCTCATTTAATTAAGGAGCTTACAATATTCTTGGCAGAATTAGCCACTATGTCTTTATCTGTTATCATCCCTATCAAAATACCAATGGCATTTTTCACAGAACTAGAACAAAAAGTTGCACAGTTTGTATGGAAACACAAAAGACTATGAATAGCCAAAGCAATCTTGAGAAAAAAAAAACGGAGCTGGAGGAATCAGGCTCTCTGACTTCAGATTATACTACCAAGCGACTGTAATCAAGATAGTATGGTACTGGCACAAAAACAGAAAGATAGATCAGTGGAACAGGATAGAAAGCCCAGAGATAAACCCACACACACATGTCACCTTATCTTTGATAAAGGAAGCAAGAATATACAATGGAGAAAAGAAAGCCTCTTCAACAAGTGGTGCTAGGAAAACTGGACAGCTACATGTAAAAGAATGAAATTAGAACACTCCCTAACACCATACACAAAAATAAACTCAAAATGGATTAAAGACCTAAATGTAAGGCCAGACACTATCAAACTCTTAGAGGAAAACATAGGCAGAACACTCTATGACATAAATCACAGCAAGATGCTTTTTGACCCACCTCCTAGAGAAATGGAAATAAAAACAAAAATAAAAAATGGGACCTAATGAAACTTAAAAGCTTTTGCACAGCAAAGGAAACCATAAACAAGACCGAAAGACAACCCTCAGAATGGGAAAAAATATTTGCAAACGAAGCAACTGACAAAGGATTAATCTCCAAAATATACAAGCAGCTCATGCAGCTCAATATCAAAAAAAAAAAAAAAAAAAAACCCAATGCAAAAATGGGCAGAAGACCTAAATAGACATTTCTCCCAAGAAGATACACAGATTGCCAACAAACACATGAAGGGATGCTCAACATCACTAATTATTAGAGAAATGCAAATCAAAACTACAATAAGGTATCACCTCACACCAGTTAGAATGGCCATCATCAGAAAATCTACAAACAATAAATGCTGGAGAGGGTGTGGAGAAAAGGGAACCCTCTTGCACCGTTGGTGGGAATGTAAACTGATACAGCCACTATGGAGAACAGTATGGAGGTTCCTTAAAAAACTAAAAATAGAATTACCATATGATCCAGCAATCCCACTACTGGGCATATACCCAGAGAAACCATAATTCAGAAAGACACATGCACCCCAATGTTCATTGCAGCACTATTTACAATAGCCAGGTCATGGAAGCAACCTAAATGCCCATCGACAGATGAATGGATAAAGAAGATGTGGTACATATATACAATGGACTATTACTCAGCCATAAAAAGGAATGAAATTGGGTCATTTGTTGAGACGTGGATTCGTCTACAGACTGTCATACACAGTGAAGTAAGTCAGAAAGAGAGAAACAAATATCGTATATTAACGCATATATGTGGAACCTAGAAAGTGGTACAGATGAACCGGTTTGCAGGGCAGAAATTGAGACACAGATGTAGAGGACAAACGTATGGACACCAAGGGGGGGAAAGCGGCAGGGGGTGGGGTGGTGGTGGGATGAATTGGGCGATTGGGATTGACATGTATACACTGATGTATATAAAAATGGATGACTAATAAGAAAGAAAGAAAGAAACATTTAAAAAATTTTTTAAAAAGAAAGTGAAGGAGAATGCCATTTTTCTTTGTATCAAGAGAAGAACTTGATTATGCTTACTTGGTGTTGACTGAACGAGTACTCTTCTAGGCAGTTCTGCCATGTGAGTGAGCATCCCCGTGAACGCACTCACACTCACATCCAGATATACAGTTCCCTAGAACTGCACTACAAGTGACTCCCTTCTTCAGTATGCTTCAGGAGGCTTAGTAAATGTTAATTCATAACCTAAATCATAGCCATGCATCCGTTCACCTCCATTATTTCTAAACAACCAAGTTTAGTGTATTAGCTAGACTGCCTTAATATAGAATCACATGAGCAACAGGGTCAGTTTTTCAAGAAGACAGCCTTTGCTGACCCTCATATATTTAAATCAATAACCTTAATATCATTAAGGACTCTGTAAGTCCTTATTCCTTTTCTCTCTATCACTCTCTACCTTTGGACTCATGAAGTGCAAATAAAACACAGAAGATGACAACTAAAGAAAGCAAGAAAATACTACACAAATGTCGGGGGCAATTGTGGAAATGGAAAAAAAAGAGAAGAGAGTTATAGTTGGAAAACATTTACTTAAGGAAATGTAAACATCAAGACTCTGGACATATTTTGAAAGGTGTCACTACTTGAAGTATGACAAAGCAATGGAGACGCCAAAAGCCATAAAATCATAATTTGTTATTACATGACAGTCCTAAAGCTCAGATCATTAGGATATTATTTCCCCAGGTACAAAGTTCCAAGCTTCTTGCAAATTTTTTGGCTCAACTCCAGGTCTCAACCTAGGCCAGGCCAGTAGAGAACTTGCCACAGTCTAGAAATGAAACTATTTTCTCTTTAGGGGAAAAATATGAAAAGAAACAACCTTTGAAAAATGCTGATGAAATATAACTTTTCCCCACAATAATTTTCTGGCACTTATGACAAAGATCCTCTGTTACTTACAACTTCCAGTGAATTTCACTTCTGGCTTAGCTGCAACCCAAAGGACTGACAGGGGAGGGATATTAATGTATCTCTAAGTGGTGAGGCAGCTGTTTTTCAAGTGGATCAAAGCAATGAGTGTTTGGAACACCTCATACTTCAGGGAAATCCAGTTTTCTCTTACAGGCTTCACTCAGTAGCAAGAAGGCACTCTTATTGAAATGCTTAAATTCCAACAGCAACTATAAGAGAGAAAAGACATTCTGCAGTGATGTTTAGCAGTTTTTCATTATTTGCAAACGTACTTTCATCTTGTCCAGTTCCAGTGAATTCTCACCACTGAGGCAAGACCTCAGACTTCTAATGATTTGTAGAGAATTATGTTACCAGTAGTTTTACATATTCCTCATGTCTGAACCCTCTGGGTTTTGTGGAAGCACACTGCCAGCCAGGGTTTTGTGGGCAGACTGGAATAATATTCTATAGCAAATGATTAGATGGTAGAGAAGGGGAATTTCAATGGGGGTGATATGGTAGGTATGGTTGGAAATATGGACCCTTTCTGATAGGGAGACATTAAAAGATTCAAGAAGATTCATGGCTTCAACAATCCATGTTGTCAGGCCTTCAAAGAGCTCCCTTCTAATCATGAAGTCACCCCAGGCTATCTGCAAGAATGGGAGCTGGAAAACCTGTAAAAGATTTAACCTTTCTGTTCAATCTTTTAGGTACTGGGAAGAAAATCAAACATGAAGGTCGTTTATAGTCATTGAGGTATCTCAGTGGTCCATTCTGAAAACTGCTACCATCAGCTAGAACCATTGTCAGGGGTTTTCAAATCCAGAGACAGCTCACAAAGGCTTCTTCAATTCTTTTGTCAGATATGAGCGCTGTTACTGTTATTGTTTTAGCAACTGACAGAGAGTCAAACACATTTTAAATATGAGAAGACCTTGGGAGAACGTGGACATCCTTAATAAAGCAAGATCCTCTGTTTAGAAAGAACAACTTTGGTTGTTAGTATGGAGGTCAGGTCTCCCCGTTTTAAACCCCAAGTTTCAGAAAGATGTGAAAGCAGGTCTTAGAAGCAAACAATCCACTTTCCAGAAACTTTACTGTTAATTATCCACATTCATTAAGGTTCTACTGCAGATTTTAACACAGCTGAGAGTTAATAAAATCTGAATTAAGCCCAAAGTAGGGTCTCAACTATTCTCTGTATTGTATCCAAATCCCACTTACCCTGATTAAGGTGTAAACTTCACATCATTTATTTGCCACTTAATCTATGTAAGACAGAGTTTGACCACTTTATATAACCTCAGTAAATTTTCACAATAACCTAGTGAGGTACATATTATTAATATCCCTGTCTTGAAGATATGAAAAGTAAGGTCATGGTCAGATAGCTATTTCATGGTAAAGCTTGGATTTAGACTTACCAATGATCTGTTAACTCCTGATTTTCCAGTACCTGACATTGAACACCTTGCTACTCTACCAGTAGTAGAGTTTGTTGAATATATCATCTACAGTAAAAAGGGAAATTATATAAAGACAGGGAAGGTAAGATTACCAGTGGCATCTTATCCTGGAAAACAAAGACCACTGAGTCAAAATGAATCTAAACAATCTTCTCCAGGAATTTGTGACTAACTACATACCAATAGTTCAATCAAAAATTAACCAAAATGGGACTTCCCTGGTGGTCCAGTGGTAAAGAATCTGCCTTCCAAGGCAGGGGACGTGGGTTCGATCCCTGGTCGGGGAACTAAGATCCCACATGCGCAGGGCAATTAAGCCCGTGCGCCACAACTAGAGAGCCCGCCTACCGCGATGAAGGCCCCACACAGCCAAAATAAATAAATAAAAACAAAAATTAACCAAAATGCACCAACTTTCGCTGGCAGTGATCTTGATACACAGAACATGACAAAGTAGCTGTCTCTTCACCCTATTAGGCATCAATAAGAGAAATGAATGTCAGGAGGGAGGAGCCTGTATAACTCTATTCAGAGCAGTAATAATTACTATTTAATTTTGCAGAAAGATTTAAGTATTCTTTGAGAGAATGGAGCATTTGACATTCTGTCTGGATTTTTTTTTGTGGGGGGGAGTCTTTTTCGTTTTGATTTTGGTCAAGAGAAGTCATGTTGATAACAGCAGATAAACTTAGTAGAAGTCTGAAGTTTAATCAACAGTAGGACATGCAGCTCTGTGTGTGATGTGGATTTTCCTTTTTGGTATATCAGCATTTTTGTCAGCAGAAACTAAACAGAACTTTCCTCCTCCTACAAGCCACTCCAATTCCTTTCCTTCACTTCTTTCTCTTCCCAGCGTCACCAAATTGCTGGAGGAGGTGACTAGGCCACTGGATCTAAGTATGCTCAGCTCTAATCACATTGAATCAGAAATTGTTAGTAAAACTGAGCCGTAACACAATTAAAAACATCGAGAGATTTGGTTCTCAAGGAAGCCATGTTTCCTCTCTTCTGAATCTCAAGATGCCTGCAGAAGAGCAAAAGAAAACCTACAAGAGCAGAGACCTGAGGAACTCAGTAGAAATGATAATGATGGTGCTTTTTTAATTCCTGGGGGAAGAAAAATCCTTGAGTTTTCCACCTACAGAACAGAAGAGTGTGGGATTCAGGCTGTTCACTTCCTCATTTTCCTTGACTTCTTTAGGAAATTTGTATTCCTACTAAAGTGTGTGTTACATAAGAGGGAGTCAGTTGACCTGCCTGTAAAGGTTGCAGGAGTTTGGAACTTTGTTTAACTAATTAGTGTGTGCACTCAGTTGAGGCATGGCAGAAGCTGCTACCTTTATTAGCATTGAAGCTGAACTTCCACCATCACTAGGGAACATAGCAAACCGATGTTCACAAAGATACCGCCATCCTCACCTCCACCTCTACCTCCACTGGCTCACAACGCCCTCTATAGTTACCACCCTACTATGAAATGGGAACAGGTGTCTGGAAACCTCTCTTTCTAGACACACACACACAATTTTCTACAACAGTGATCCCACTCTGGAGACCAACAAGAGCTATCATTCCATTTTTTAAAAGCCCCTTAGAGATGGAAGGGAATGGGAGGTTATAATTGCTCTACAGTTTCTAGAGGAATCACTCTGTAAGAGATGCTACGCTCTAAGCAAACGAGTAGGCCCATGTTCTTTGTGCCATGACTCATATTTCAAACTCTATGTCCTTTCTGCTTGGCCATGGTAAAGCCAAGTATAGCACTGCTTACCTCAGCTGGAAAGTCATTACATGTTTTAACGCTAGGTGCAATGGGAGCCTTCTTGCTAAAAATTGCAGCAACATGGTGTCACCAAAACTGTCTCTGGTCACTTGCTCTTCCTTTTGACGAATGCATAGAAAACTAGAGGCCACACAGGAAACTTGAAATGAGGAAAGAGATACACTAAAGTTGCTATGACTTTGATGAGAGTTGTTGAGTCATTTTTCAGCCTTTGCATGGTCTGACTGCTGGCTTGGAAACCCTGATGAGAGTTTCAGATGCAGAGATTTCATCATCAAAGATGCAGTCTAGGGCTTCCCTGGTGGTGCAGTGGTAGAGAATCTGCCTGCTAATGCAGGGGACACGGGTTTGAGCCCTGGTCTGGGAGGATCCCACATGCCACGGAGCAACTAGGCCCGTGAGCCACAACTACTGAGCCTGTGCGTCTGGAGCCTGTGCTCCACAACAAGAGAGGCCGCGATAGTGAGAGGCCCGCACACTGCGATGAAGAGTGGCCCCCGCTTGCCACAACTAGAGAAAGCCCTCGCACAGAAACGAAGACCCAACACAGCCATAAATTAATTAATTAATTAATTTTTTAAAAAAAGAAAAAGAAAAAAAAAAAGATGCAGTCTAGTAGCCATTTTCCTACCCAACCCTCCCTTACCTGGACCTCTTGTATTTTCATTGTAAACTATCAATTTTGATTTTTTTGGATCAGTTTGCATTCTCATTTGTTATAACCAAATATTTGCATTTCAAATGCCATTAAATAAATAAATAAATAGCATTCTTAGCTCATTCTACATGAAATTTCTAGGTTTTAATAATGCAAATTTCTCTTGTGGTTCAGGATGCTAGTCAGGGATGCCAATGTTTCAAAAGGATTCCAACGTTTTGTGTGTGTATGGAGCGAAGTTCATCATATTTTATTCTCTTTGCTGCTTTCTTTTCCCCAAGGTTGAATTACATTCAGCTAAAGATGAGGAAATTTTAAAACGAAGCCCATTTGTAAATTGGGAATTGCTTGCCAATGAAAGCCATATGTAATCTCAAATCCTGATTTTAATCAGTAGTTTCAACTCTTTCACTAAGTAAACCTTTATGCCAGAATGCTCATGAGACAATCCTCAAGTATCATTAGCATAATTGTGCAGCCTTAGGGATTAAGAGTAGGACAGATTTGGGCTGGAGTCCAGCTCTGCCACTAACCAGCCTTGTGACCTTGAGCCAGTTACTTCATTTATAGTAAACTCGGGTAGCAGCTCTCTCATTTGGCTTTTGTGAAGATTAAATAAACTAAGCCATGAAGAATGCATTGTTTAATGCCTGAAACATGATGAGTACTCAATACACATTACCTAATGTTATTCTTTCCCCTAAAGCTTTCAGACAACCTGAATACACGTCATTTACAAAGAAACAAAAACTAGACTGGCACCAGACTTCTCATCGGAAAGACTGAGGCTAGCAGACTGCAAGCAGTACTTCCAAAGTTCTGTGACAATGAATGAGATTTTTAACGGAAAATTCTCTATCCAGCCAAATTATAAATAAGGTATGTCAATATCCAACAGCCAAAACCCACCAGGAACACACCTAGAGTGTTGAACAAGATTGAGTTTATTGACTGTGGCTCAGGAAGGAAGTCTTCACCCCATGGGGAGGTATGGGCAGCTCTGTAAGCAGGTGTTAGGACAGTTCTTATTATAAGAGTTAGGCCTGTGTTGAGTGATTTTGGAAAGAGTGCTAGGAAGTAGGGTCTGCCTTGATTTGGGTGCTGTCAGGTGGTGAGAATGATCTTATGATTAGGTACCTTAATAACTCTTATCTAGGAATCAAGAGAAATGGAACAGGTAGGTCTAAAGCTTAAGAGGTACGGAAACAACCACCACTCATGTTAGCTAGGAGAGAGGATGGTGGAAGTTTTTATGGTTTGCTCTGTGTTCTTGCTATCGTCTGTGCGCAAACACAATTCCAGAGTGATCCTGTTTTTTTATTTGCCCCATCATGGTCACAGAGTCACCTTCTCTGATGGTGGTGTTCTGCGAAATTGTCCATTTGAATAAGGAGTATAGTATCACTTAGCAGCAGGCCTGCCGCCAGCTGACAGCACTTATTTCTCCTCAGCGGAAGGGAAGCATAAGGACATTTTCAGACACACAAGGACTCAGATATTTCACCTTACATACTCTCTTTCCTAAGAAGTTACTTGAGGATGTGCTAGAACAAAAACAATGGGATGAACCAAAATAAGATTTTGAATCCAAGAAATATTGGCACCAGCCCAGATCTTTCAAGAACTAGCTGCTCCTGCAAAATAACAGAGTTATGGCTCCTGGCACCCAGCTTTCAGGGGTGCTGGAGATCTTCCTATTTCTAAGATTGGGTCTCCACCCTTCAATCCTGTGACAGCAGACAGTCTTGAATGAGTTTGGTTTTGTTAAGTAAACTAAAAAATCCTAACTAGGTCCACAGTGTAAACTGACCTTTACATCCTTACTGGTAGAGACGTTAAGCAAATGGAGGATAATGATATCAATAAAGTGAAGATGATATGTAATATATGAAAGTAAAAAGGAGGGAAACGGGGCTTCCCTGGTGGCGCAGTGGTTGAGAGTCCGCCTGCCGATGCAGGGGACACAAGTTCGTGCCCTGGTCCGGGAAGATCCCACATGCCGCGGAGCGGCTGGGACCATGAGCCATGGCTGCTGAGCCTGCACGTCCAGAGCCTGTGCTCCGCAACGGGAGAGGCCACAACAGTGAGAGGCCTGTGTGCCACACACACACACACACACACAAAAGTGACATTCTGGGTGCCCGATGAGGTTCCCCAGGAACAAACATGAATTCAGTCTCACTGAATGTACAAACAGAACAGAGCCCACTTCAAGGCAATAACTAAGCATAAATTACATTTTCAAAGTACCTAGTAATCTAAGGCATCAACCTTATTATGTTAAAATCGAATGTTTTTTTCATTTTGGTAACAACTTACCATCGATTAGGAAGGAATAAAAAAACAAACTTCAATAGGTAACCCTCCAGCAAAGGAGTAGTTAAATTTAACAAATGAAATTTCCTCTGCTTGCCTTATTTTTTTCTGTTTACAGATGGAAAGGAGGTAGGAGAGAGAGAAGGCCAAGAAACCCTTCCCTCCAGCTTCCAGCTTTGAAAGAAGTCCCAGGAGGACAAAGGAATCCCAGGTGGAGGGAGAGGAGTGAGGGACGGATGCTCAAAATACAAGTGCGTACCAGCCCCCCAGTCTCTGCTGCACGTTGTTGGGAATTGAAAATTCACTTCCTCTGGCAAATGATGTAGCCGATTAAATGTGAACATCCTGCACACCTGTTGCTGTTCCTAAGGCAAAGGGACTGGACAAAAGTGAGCAAGATGACAATATAAATCCCAAGTTGCATTGAGAAATACATTATGTTTTCAGTAAAACCACGCCCTTAATCACTCAGTGCTTCAACTGCCCCATTTGCAAACACAGAAATCTTTGCTTACATGATCCTCACAGAGATGGCAAAGATTCATAAAGTGTAGAAAATATACCTTTCCTTAGAGAAAAGGAATTGCACAAAACCAGGATTTTTCCTAACATATTAATAAAATCTTGACTTCCCTATAAAACTGTATGGGAATATTATGATCACCCAGTGTACCACCTGCATTGTAAATGAAAATATGATCATCTTATCAATGCTGAAATTGCTTGTCTGAAGGAGACCTGGCAATTTCCCTCAATAACTCAGTCTAATATAATTACATGCCTGACATAATGTTCATTATGACAACAAAATGAAAAACAGAGAGATAAAAAATAGTCAATAGGAGATGGAAATGTAATATACGCCTGGCTAATTGTGAGGAGATAATTAACTGGTTCGATCATCAATATTTAGTTAATACTCAGATGAGAAGGTTAAATATTAAAAAAAAATGAACCAAAGAAATTTTACTCCCAAATGAGTAATGGTACCATAAAGGCCACATTTGTTTAATTCTATTATTGACACATATTCAGTTGTTTGAATTCGAACATAATGGGTTTTTTGCTGTGTGGACCTTCCCACATGAGACGGAATTCTTCTGACATGGTCTGGCCTCTCTGATCCTGGCTTATCTCCAACAGCTTTGCTTCCCCTGACCCCGAGCACTGCAGGGAATAAAGGTGAAGACAAGCAGGGCTAAAAGACTACTTTCCTTTTTTCCCCCTTATTTGTTAAGTTAGTCTGTATTTCTATAACATGCTGCCTTGTAGGAAGAGGAAAGTAAGCTTGACGTGGCACCGCTTGAAGAGAAAATTGAGGAATAAGTATGTAAACTTGCAAGAAAAGGGAAAACCACCATTTTAAATTTTGTTCTTACTCCATAATTCATTTTATTCTCCATTATGGGCAAGAAGCACTAGAACAAGGCAAAACTATTCATATTTTAAAAGGTAGATTGAATTCTGTTCTCTATTCCCAAGATGAAACTAGTAGACAAGGAAGAAGATTCCCCCTCCTACCTCCAATCATATATCTCTTTCCCTGAAGTTACTCCTGGTTAAATGGGACAATAGCCCTTCTGGAATCTATCAACACACACACACACACACACACACACACACACACACACACACACACACACACACACACACACACACACACCTTGCCATGTGTATGTGTTAGTACTGTGTAACAGGAAGGTCAGTCAATCATAGATATTCATCCACAGTTCACGATGCTTCAGGAAGACTGCAAGTCCCCGAGGTTTCAGAAGAGACTCAGACAAAGGGCCCCTACCCTCATGGAACTTTCACTCTGAACGCTGTAGACTTCAACCAAATAATTAAATAATGGAAATGTGTGAAGTGTTATTTGAGAAAAGCCACACACACGGCGGTTGCAGTCCATCTCATCCACTTATGTGTGAGTGACCAGGGGCAAAGACAGCAGCATTGAACACGTTTACGAAGCACGTGTTACATATACTCCATTAAAGGCCCTTAGCGCAAGGCTTGGCACGTGCCAAGTGTTCAGTAAGTGACAAGGAACAAGTCAACAGCCCCCTGCTAAGGAATTATGTGTTTCTACTTCTAAATTTTATTTCTCATGTCACTCAAAGTAGACTAGGAATATCATAAAATGCACTCCACCCGTACAGTGTTGGTGTACCATCCCCAAAAGTTGGTGTGCAAAGTGCCGAGGGTCTTAACTAGTGGCTGAGATTTCTTTTCTTTTTTTCCTTACTACCTACCCTATCCAAGGTCTCTATAGGCTCAATCCCTAGCTGATGACAGATGATATAGTAACAAGATCACGGAATTTAGAGTTAACTAGATTTGTGGGTAAGTTATGCTCTACCCGTGATTCCACATGTAAACTTAAATCATCTGCGAATGGAAATAGTAATATTTGCTGCATACAACGTCTAAGAGCCTGAAATATGGGTACATAGAAACGATCTGTGATGACCACTGGCAGAGAGGACTTGGGTACTTGAGCTGTTCTTTGAGGATACATGAGATTCGATTCTATATGTAGAGGCCATATATGCCAAACCAGCCGTGCTCTGATACCTTCCAAGGATAATGACCAGGCGTTCTTCCTATTTGTCCTAAGCACACACTAAACACAGATGCAAAGCAGTGATTAACTTTCTCTTGGCTCAAGGCGGGAGACTGGGACTGCCTGCAATGGCGCCTGTTAAAATACCCAAATGGGGCTGACTTTCCCAGGTGGAGCTCAAGGCAAACACAAAGGCACCGCAAGGTTGACCTACTGTCCCTGTTTCATCAACAGCTAAATGGCAGATCCCGTTGCTGCCTTACTTAGAGTCTCAGTCCGTACCCTCAACTTGGCCTTCCTTTATCACACCCTGCAGTCTCTAAATTGCTGTGCACGATTTTCTGAGGACCCATCTGTGAGAACATCGTGGGCTGTTGGATGTATGCATGCACTTGTGCAAATAAGTAACAGAGAGCTGGTTTAGGCAGGAGGACTTACATATATTTTCCTCAAATGACATATTTGAACATTAAAAACAACGTACTCTGTTCTCCTGCTAGCAAGTCATAATGAAACCAGAGTGTTGCCTTCCCAGCAGCTCTCGCCTTTGAATCGTGCAAAGCAGAAATGATTCTCCGTTTGCAGGCAGCAACAGCCTCCAGAAGCTACAGGAACCTTGCCAAGATCCATGAAAAACCTCCACAGCTAACTGGGAACCGGCTTATTAGTGACACTTTTGAGAGTCAGGCTGTCATTGAAGAGAAACGAAGGAGAACGCGGTGGGCGCCGTAGCCTGGAATTAGACCGTGGGAGGGAGGAAGGCTCCTCGCAGGAACATTGCTCTGTAATTTTCTCAAACGCTCTCTGCTCAGCTGGCTTGCAAAAGCCCTGGATCCTGGGAGGCTGCAGGCAACACCTTACCCTCCACTCCCCCTTGAAACTGCCCCCGGCCATCCACCTTGGGAGAGCTCTGTGGCCTTTCAAAGGTACCCTGAATTAGTTAAGAGAAAAAAATATATTTCCACTTAGTAGCCTTTTGAACGTGTCTACATTTTTATATCGCTAACTGAGTTTTTTTCACAATTACTAGATAATTCCAGTAGCAAATAACCTGGAAGTTTTTGTGTAAATAAAAATGAGTTGAAGAATTTAAAAATTTTTTAAATTAATTTGTCAAAATATCAGTCCGGTCACATTTAGGAAGCATCACAAGAAATGAATATAATTAGTGACTGGGATTAAGATCTCTGATTTTTTTTTTTCAGGAAGGTGATCACCAGCAGGCCAGCCCCGGTCCAGCAGGATGCTATGTCCTGAGCGCTACCTTTGAGTTTCTAGGTAAATGTTGTTCTGATAACAAACTGGGTTTCTCAGCTCCCTCCCCACTGGGAGGATGGTGTGTGATCTGGATAACGTTCTTGACTTTTCTGCTAAGACTCTAGCTCTCAGCCAAGAGAAAAAAAAAAAATGGAGAAGAAGCATTTGTGTCGCTGTGCATTAGCAAAGGGAACCGTGTGAGCTAGGTGAGCCCACATCACTGCCACTCGATATGCTCCCTGCTGCGTAAATTGAGGGAATCTTGATGTTACCCTGATCAAAAGAAGCCTAGATCCTGGAATCAACTCCTGGAGTCCTACATTGGGGTGGGAACTTTCCTGAATGTACCAGAAGTCCATCCAAGCACAGGGACTGGAACGTAGGAAAAAGAGCACACAGGCACCTGCTTGCTGCCTTACCCCATTATTGGCCTCTCATCTGTTTCAGCAAATTCATTCTTCTCTCCTCATAATAACGATTAGCCTTTGCATGTTCCATAATTCAACCCAATCTGTGACATATGTTTCCTGAATCTCAAGATAACTCATTCTCTCCCTACCTCTTGCTTTTAACATCACACACACACACACACACACACACACACACACACACGCACACAGGCACACAGGCACACACGCACGCAATTTAGTGGTACCCAAAACTGGGTTGGTTGCCTACCCAGTAGGTGCCCATTTTTCTCCTCTGTTTTTTGCTGGGGTAGTTTGCCTCCTACAAGAACCTAAAATGTCAGTCACCAGCCTTTCCAGCTTCCTTGCTGCTAGATAGAGTGACATGACATAGATTTAGGGTGGCAATGTGACACAGCCCTGGGGTGCCATGTGACAGAGTCCTGCAGTGCCAATGTGATGAGGTGACACACCTGGAGTGGCCAAGTGACAAAGTTCTTGGGTGGTAAAGTGACACAGTTCTGGGAGGGCCATGAGATACAGTGCTTGGGTAGCAATGTGACACAGGTCTCTGGGGACCATGGGATACAGTCCTGGGTGGCAAGGTGACACAGTTCTGGAATGGCCATAGAAACATTCCTGGGATGGTCATGGGACACAGTTCTGGGGTGGCGATGTGACATAGTGGTGGAGTGGTGATATGACACACGTGATAACCGTGTAAAACGTTTCTGCCTCAGTGCAGCCTGAAGTATGCGTGCTCTCCAGCAGGAAAGCATTCCTAGGAACTTCTAGGAAAGATTCCCCGTCTTTATACAGAGGGGGAATCTGTCTCCCCATTGGGACTTCCCCCTTTGTCTTCTCACCGTGGAACAGCTTTACATGAGCATATGTTGCCATGATGACAGACATTTCATCTGCTAAGGATGGCAGACAAATGACAAGTGCCTGGAACCTTGACTGCGTTTTTGAGCAAGTGCAACAACCCTTGGCTTGCCTACCCCTAGATTTCTTCTTAAGAGAGATAATGACTAAACTCCTGATATTTCTGTCACACACACTTGAGCACACATAGGCACTGTTTATTTTTATTGCATGTACATATTTTATTGCATATACACAATTCTACTAGCATAGGAAACTATAAGCATTTCCCTGTAGACATTAAACTTATTTTTGCAAGCAAAGATATGAGCTGCTTTTTGATAAGAGTTTAGAACAAAAAAATCCATTTGAAACTTTGTGAAGAATAACACGAGAAGTCTACTTTAGTTGCATAAATATGAGGCAAGCAGGCTCTGTGACCTGCAGTAAAGACACATAAGACTTTTGACTGACCAAGTTAGGTGTTAAACGCTCTGTGGTAAACAAGTCTGTGGAGTGAGTGGCCAATTTGTCTAAGAAACTCATGGCCTTCTGGGAGATTAAAAGTCCCCCAATTCCTGCTACCTAAAGTTTAAAATAAGAGAAACCAATCAACTTGCACTCAGGTGGCCAGAGCGACCTGCAGTAAAATTACCTTGACCAGAGTGAGACTAAGCTCATGGCCTAGGGTTCAGTGTACTTCAAGCTGAAAGCTCTACAGCTTCCATACCAGTGATTTCTATTTAGGAAACAACAGCAGAGTGTGAAATCTAGAAACCTCACTGACTCTGTGAAGGGATGTGAACCAGCAAGGACACACCACAGCCAGTAGACAAATATCATCTGTCAAACATCGTCTGTACAGGACGTGGAAGTAATGGCAGCAGTGGGATTTCTAGATGACAACTCTCAATTTGTGTTTTGTGTATGGAAGTAAGCCGAATCTCCTACTCCAACTCACTTTAATAGCATGAGCAAATGACACGTTCTTGGACAAACTGCGACTGGGGAGACCTGAAGGAAGAATTAATGAAATTACCACTAATAGGACTTGTGGAAGTCAGAGCATTAAATAAAAATGAATGAATGGGGCTTCCCCGGTGGCGCAGTGGTTAAGAATCCTCCTGCCAATTCAGGGGACCTGGGTTTGAGCCCCAGTTCGGGATGATCCCACATGCAACGGAGCAAATAAGCCCGTGCACCACAACTACCGAGCCTGCGCTCTAGAGCCCACGAGCCACAACTACTGAGCCCGCGCGCCTAGAGTCTGTGCTCCACAACAAGAGAAGCCACCGCGATCAGGAGCCCGCGCACCGCAATGAAGAATAGGCCCCGCTAAACACAAGTAGAGAAAGCTCGCACACAGCAACGAAGACCCAACGCAGCCAAAAATAAATTTAAAAAATAAAAAAAATTTTTTTTAAATGAATGAATGAATGAAAGCATCATTCCCCCCAGATTATTGATTGGGGCATATAAATATTTGCCTATGGCACACATATACCTACTTAATATTGAAGTTGAGAACTAAATGACAACTTTCGATTGTCCCAAAATAAAAAGAGTAATTAAGCACAGTTATTCTTCCCTAATGTAACCTTTCTGTTCTTTGACAAAACGTTTTATTTCGGACAGGATTTCCTAACATGTTAAGTGTTTTTCGAGAAAGTTTTCTAAGGTCAAATAAATGTGAGACACACTCTTTACACAAATTTGAACCTATTGCTTTGAGGCAAGCTTTCTGAAGCCTTTAATATACATTATGAATATCCAAGATGGGCTAGAGAGATATCTCCTCTAAAAATTATGTAATCACTGAAGCCTTCTTCATGAAACATCTCATGAGACTAGTATCTTGCAGAACATAATTTGAGAAACACTGATATAGGGTTTAAAATCCAACCCACAGATAATAAACGTTTAAGTTTTTACATGTATTTTGTTTAAATATATTATAATTATTTAGAATTTAACCCTGTATTCGACTGCATTTTCACTCATCGGCTGTCTCTTTATGACTTCACCACTCTGGAGCTTTTAATATTAATGTATGGTTCGGTCTGTTAGAGCAGTTTTTCAAATACATTTTCAAGAATGGTTCATGAATAATGCATTTTCTGATCTCCCCTCCAAATATGTGAAAATATGTTTTCTGTATCCTCATTGTGTGACATTCATCTTGGCTATGTACAAAATTATTGGGTCCTGAAATCATGCCCTCAAAATGGGAGGCAAAATTTGTTATGTGTTATTGCATAGAAGTTAGGAGCAAGCTGGAATTTGTTATTTCCTACATAACTTTGTTTGGGGATGAGGGAAAGGGGAGAAGCATGAAGTTAATCCTGGATACTCATCTGTATCCAGGCCTGTTCGTTTTGATTCATATTATTTAACTATTTGAAAGGATGTGTACATTATCCAAAATCATTTGGAATGAAATTTGCAAAACACTTTAAGTCTGTATGACTGATTTACTATGGAGTCTCAAATTGCTGGAGCATAAACATGAAAAGCATTCTTTTGATCTAATGATTGGTACCTTCCATGTTCAAAGGTACCTCATTTCCTACTGGGTGCCCAGCTTCCTAACTGGCATCTTAGTTTGAGTCAAAATCTCATTTATTCTAGAAAGTTTCATGTTAGTTATTAAAAGACAAACACATTCTTTTTAACTCATAATCTATTAAATTCAAAGTTTACTTCTATTCCTTAGAAGTTCACCCTATCTCCTTCCCTCAGGATAGACTTGTGGTTCGAGGGTTTGAAGTGCAGAGGTTTGGAGTGAAGCACAACTATCTATCAGTGGTTTCTATCACTTTATATTTGCTTGAACTTTCTGAAATTTTATATAAATGGAATCATATAGTGTATACTCTTTTTGGTCCAGAGTCCTTCACTCAGCCTAATTATTTTAGATTCATCCATGTTGTTGTATGTATCAATATTTGATTTCTTTTTATTGCTGAGTAGTATTCCATTATATGAGTATATCACAATTGGTTTAGGCATTAACTTGTTGATGGTCACTTGGGTTGTTTCTGTTGTACTGTTTGGTTATTATAAACACAACTGCTGTAAACATTCATGTACATGTCTTGTTGTGTGCATATGCTTTCATTTCTCTTGAGTACATACCTATGATCAGAATGGCTGGATCACATGAGAAGGGTATGCTTACATCTTTACAAAACTGCCAAATTCTTCTGAAGTCCTTTTTCCATTTTATTTTACAACAAGCAATGCTTGTAAGTTCCCTTAGCTTCACACCCTCACAAAGCTTAGTGTGGTCATCTTTTCATTTTTGTCCATTTTAATGGGTGCATAGTGATAGCTATTTCACTGCATTTTTTAATTTGCATTCCCTAATGAATAATGATGATGAGGAACTTTTTATGTACTTATTTGACATCTGTATATCCTCTGTGGTGAAGTGTGGCGTTCAAATCTTTTGCCCATTTTATTGAGTTTTTTAAAACTTATTATTCAATGCAAATCCTTCATCAGCTACATATTTTATAAATATTTTCTCTCAATCTGTGTCTCCCTTTTCTTTTTCTTTAGAGTGTCTTTTGAAGGGCAAAGTTTCTTAATTTTGATGAAGTTCAATTTGTTAATTCTTACTTTTTATACTTCTTGCTTTGTTTGTTGTACTTAAGAAATCTTTGCCAAACCAAAGGTCATGAACATTTTCTCCTAATAGTTTTACAGTTTTAGCTCTTACACTAAAGTCTATGATCCATTTCAAGTTATCACATGAGGAAAAGAACAAGCTTAATTTTTCCAAATGACTATCCAATTGTTAAAACACCACTTGTAGAAAAGATTATCTTTTCTCTTCCTAGCAGTTTGGTAAAATCAATTAATGATATATGTGTGGATCTATTTCTGGAATCTAGTTTATTCCATTGGTCTATTTTACCCTCTCTTTATGCTAATATTTTACTATCTTGATTATTGTAGCTTTATGATAAGCCTTGAAATTGTGTACTGTAAGAATGCCAATTTTTTCCTTCTTTGTTAAAGTTGTTTTAGCTATTTTAAATCCTTTACGTTCTCATATAAGTATTAGAATCAGTTTGTTACAAATCAAAAGACTGCTGGGATTTTCATTAGTAATACATTGGATCTATAGATAAAATGGGGAAAATTATCCTAACAATATTGAGTGTTCTGATCCATCAGTAGCTATATCTTTCCAGTTATCTAGGTTTTTAAATTTCTTTCTGCAGTGTTTTGTAGTTAAAATGTAGATCTATATCTTTTGTCAAATTGTCAACCCTAGCTTAACCTAACACTCTCCTTCTAGAATCTAATTCTTTCTTGTAACTATCTTTGGAATTAGATAACAATTGGTGTCATATTCTGTTCAGATTAACCCTCTGTAATGTCACCAATTTTGTGTCCCAGGAGGATGAATTTGCAGCTGTGCTTTAAATATTTCATCTGGTTATGTAAAACATAACCCATTGGGTTTAAAGGTAAACTGTCATCTCAAGCTATTACCATGAACTGTCTATACCTTATTTTCAGGAGACTATCAGGGGAAAACATTATGCACAAAAATGATTTAAACAACATCTACTTCAGTCACTATTATAATCCTCTCAGAGACAACTGAAAGCATAATATTTTTGTCATGTGAGAATACAATTTTCTGTTCTAAATGGGTTAAGTTCATGTGGTGGCAGAACATATAGGAAAACCACAATGGGAAAATATGAATAGAAGAGCCATACAGCCTTATTTCACAAAAATAATAAATCAGTCACACAAATTTTTCTAAAAAGTTGTGATTAAGTCAACCAAGTGTGATTCTTAGAGTCAGTTTCCTGGGATGCCAGACTTTAAAACCAGAAAACAAGTAATAAAATGGCAATAAGTATATACCTTTCAATAATCACATTAAGTGTCAACGGACTGAATGTTTCAATCAAAAGACATAGGGTGGCTGACTGGATAATAAAAAACAAGACCCATCTATATGCTGCTTACAAGAGACTTCAGAGCTATAATAGAAGACAAAGAATGGCATTATATAATGATAAAGTGATCAATACCAGAAGAGGATGTAACACTCAATATATATGTTCCTTATAAGCCCATAAATATATAAAGCAAATATTAACAGACATAAAGGGAGAAACTGACAATAATACAGTAATAGTAGGGAACTTTAACACCCCACTTACATCAATGGACAGATCATCCAGACAGAAAGTTAACAGGAAACAGTAGTCTTAAATGACACATTAGATCAGTTGAGCTTAATAGATATCTAAAGGACATTCCAATCAAAAACAGCTGAATACACATTCTTATCAAGTGTACATGGAACATTTTCTAGGATAGATCATTTGCTAGGCCACAAAACATCTCAACAAATTTAAGAGGATAGAAATTATATCAAGCATTTTTTCTGATCACATCTGTATGAAACTAGAAATCAATTACAGGAAGAAAAATGGGAAAAACAAACATGTGGAGACTAAAAAACATGGAGGGAGATGCAAGAGGGAGGAGATATGGGGATATATGTATATGTATAGCTGATTCACTTTGTAATAAAGCAGAAACTAACACACCATTGTAAAGCAATTATACTCCAATAAAGATGTTTAAAAAAAACCAAAAACCAAGGGGCCAATG
This sequence comes from Orcinus orca, assembly GCF_937001465.1. Lineage (NCBI taxonomy): Eukaryota > Metazoa > Chordata > Mammalia > Artiodactyla > Delphinidae > Orcinus > Orcinus orca. The sequence goes on from NC_064562.1 coordinate 20,309,940, forward strand.
AAGAAATCAAAGAAGAAATCAAAAAATACTTTGAGACAAATGAAAATAAAAACACAGCTTTCCAAAATCTACTGGATGCAGCAAAAGTAGTCCTAAGAGGGAAGTTTATAGCTATGCAGGCCTACCTCAAGAAATAAGAAAAGTTTCAAATAAACAAACTAACCTATCATCTAAAGGCATTAGAAGACGAAAAACAATGAGATATCACCTCACACCTCTCATAATGGCTATCATCAAAAAGACAACAGTAACAAATGTTGGTGAGGATGTGAGTAAAAGGGAATGCTAGTACACTGTTGGTGGGAATGTAAATTGGTAGAACCACTATGGAAAACAGTATGGAGGTTCTTCAAAAAACTAAAAATAGAACTACCTATGATCCAGTAATTCTACTCCTGGGTATATATCCAAAGAAAATGAAAACGCTAATTTGAAAAGATACATGCACTTCAATGTTCATAGCAGCATTATTTACAATAGTGAAGATATGGAAGCAAACTAAATGTCCATCAACAGATGAATGGATAGAGAAGACGTGGTATGTATGTATATATACCATGGACTGTTACTCAGCCAAAAAAAAGAATGAAATTCTGCCATTTGCAACAACATGCATAGATCTAGAGGGTATTATGCTTAGTGAAAGGAGCCAGACAGAGAAAGACTAATACAGTATGTTATCACTTATATGTAGACTCTAAAAAATAAAACAAATCAATAGAACAAAAGAGAAACAGACTCACGTATATAGAGAAAAAACTAGTGGTTACCAGTGAGGAGAGGGAAGGTGACAGGGGCAAGATAGGGATAGAGGTTTAAGAGGCACAAACTACAATGTATAAAATAAATAAACTACAAGGATATATTGTACAGCACAGGGAATATACCCAGTATTTTATAAAAACTTGAAATGCAGTATAATCTATAATAATTTTTAATCACTATATTGTACACCTGAAACTAATAAAATATTGTAAATCAATTATACTTCAATAAAAATAATAATAAATAAATAGAGATAATGAGCATAGGCAACTTCTTTTAGGAGATTTGTTCTAACAGCAAACAGAAAAAAATGGCTTTAAATGTGGACTGCTAGGGAAAGAAAAGGAAAAGCTCAAAGTCTTTAACTTGTTGGACTAAGTGTGTGTTAACATCATTAACCAAGATTAAAAATAGATATGGAATAATAACTTTGAAGATTTGGAAGAGGTAGATGACGGATTTACTTACCTAATCCAGGCAAGCCAGAATCAGGGACCATGGAATCTCTGAACAGGGCTAATATCTCAAGGGCTAAGACAGGTGTATGGGAGACTGGGGCTTTCCCAGAGCAGCCAGTGGGGTCCAGGGATTTGAGAACTGGGAAAAGTAGTATTGCTTTCTTGAGCCGAGCACATTTAGGGGGAAAAAAAGAGAGTTCCCAAGGGCTCAACACAAAAGAGAAAAATAAAGCAAACTAATTCAGAAACAAGGTAAGGAGCTCAAGTTGATTTGGAAGGCAAAGCTGCGATTATTGCTTACAGGGTGATCCCCAGGAATGCCAGAGGTTGGACCATGAGGTGGATGGAATACTGTTAAAAGCAGAGACTTGGGAAAATACAACCATTTCATGGTACACAAATAAACTATTATTATCTTCACTTCCTATCAGCTTTTCATTCTTCTGCTCTTATTAATTTTGGTCTGTTGAAAGTCCAACTTCAACAGCCCTTGTTTGTTTTCCATCAGTCCGGTGAACCCCAACTCTTTCTTGGAGGCAGAAATGAGATTGGGGCCAGGAACAGGAGCAGAGTGCAGACAGTTTGAGATCAAGAGACACAGCTCAAGTTGGGGCTACCTCTCACCTATCTTGTTTGAGACTCTCAAGGAATTTAGAATCTGCACAGATCTGCGGGTATATGATGAGTTCACTGGATACAATGAGCTTGAATACCTGGCCAGATAGAGATGTAGGTTTAAAACTCAAGAGATGTGTTCAACAGAAGTAAAAAGTACTAATACCTGAATATTTCCTCTTTTGCCCCTCTGACTTCCCTTCTTTAGCACTTCAACAGTCCTCCTTTAAGTACAGGATCTTGGTAACGAGTGAAGCCCTGAAAAGGCAACATAAAACAAGAAATGAAGTTAATCTACATCATAATGAGATTGGAGATGAAGACAGAAAAATCAGGTGGGCTGAATGCTGAGGCAAGTTTCTGAGGGTTTGGAATCAAGAGTGGAAAATGGAGTGTTTCAGGGAGCAACTGCCATCTACTGTAGGAGCCCCAAAGATGCAAAAATACAGGTGACATTTTCATCTGTGTTGTACAAAAAGATTGCTCTCAGTTTATGCATTTAATTGAGAGACTATTTAAGGAACTGAATGATTTTAATTATCTTTGAGCTAACTGAGTAATTTTTTAATTGCAACACCTTTGCTAAACAGATCTATATAGAGTCTTTATTTTAATGAATGTATTAAATGTTTGCATATGAATATAGTGGATTGTTTGTATGACCACCTTATGCTAGATGTTACTCATGTGATTTTGATGTTCAGTTTGTTTTCATGTTGCTACCAAAGAGTACTGCTTTAATTGTGGGCTACTAAGAGGAGGACCTAAAAAAAAAACAGAACTGGACATAATACATAATGTTCGATTTGTGCCAGGTGAGGTATAAATGCAATTACAATGCCCTAAACAAATAGAAATTTTGAGGTGATTTGAAAAGAGAAAACTGGAAGAGAAAATGAGTTAGTATACCTCCCAGAGTAGAGTAACATCCAATTTTAAGGACTCATGTCTTAGCGTCTTCACCACATTATCTTTCAAGCAGAGATATAGCAGTGTCATCAAATCAATATAATCTACGACATTAAATTAATGCCGCTAATTTTAAAAATATTATTTTAAAAGTTTGTTTATAAGTTAAGTTGTGTGCTGTTTTTAATACATCAGTTCACATCTGAGTATGTTTAAGAAACATTTTCATTAAAATAATATACTTTAATGTGGAACCAAAGAATTTCGCCTCTACAAATGGTTCACTTTTACCAAATTTGAAAAACGCTTGGAACACAACTAGCCTTATGCAAGCCTTGATGAAAAAGTGCTCTGAGACAGGCACAGGCCTCAGGGGGCAGCTGGCAAGAAGTAGAACAGATGCCATGGCAGTTCTAGAGTGAAATAGGGTGTTTAGAAACTTTCTATGAAATCTATGTTTCTCTTACTTAGCTTTTTAAAATTTCAGATAATAATATCTCAGAGGTACTTCAATAATACCCATTTATGTTTATGACATCTTTCACCATATTATACATTTCTTTAGCTGCCCCAAATTATAATTTTGAGTTTTCTGAATGAGTACTGCATTAACCAAATGTAAGAAGTATCTTGGTATTCCTGACAACCATAATTCAAAATAATGTAGTCATATTCTAAACAAAGTCCTGAAAAGTGACATAATAAAGGTATCATAATGTTCTTATAGCAACTGGACCATTTCAGTTTAAACACACATGGATCCACAATCTTAAATCACACTTCAGCAACAAGGACTCTATTGATAAGTGATCGATCCTTATTCAGTCATTTCTATTCATTCTTGAATACTGCCTGCTTCCCTTTAACTCTTAATTAATCTGTCACTTATCAATGTAAATTTTTGAGTAATTACAGCATTTAAATCTTTAGTATGGATGGAATTGCAATAGAATTTTGCCCCTTCTCATCATGACATGTCTTATAACTATGCTTCCTCCAGCTCAAACTGAGCTCCAGCCAAACTGAAACTCTTCCATGTTTTGAACAACACATAATCTCTCTAATCTAAAAAATGTCTCTCAAATGTTCACACTATTGAGTTCATCCAATCCAGTAGCTTCTCCCCAAGACTTAGAAGGGTGCCAGATGCAGCAAATAAAAATACAAGATACCCAGTTTAATCTGAATTGCAGGTAAACAATTAGATGCTTTTTTACTCTAAGCATAGCCCCGTTATTGCATACGACATACTTATACTAAAAAATTATTTGTTGTTTACCTAAAATTCAAATTTTACTGGTTATCTGTATTTTATCTGGCAACCCTGTGGCTAGGACTCTCAATTCTACAACTTCTAATTTTTATAAAGTATACCTTCTCCCTCTGGCATGGCAGAAAAGAAGAAGTAGAGTCATCTGTACAGAAAAGTAGGACAATGGTCTTAAGGCCTGGCCTAGCAGCCTTTGGTGTGACATCAAGCACTTTCTCTCAGCTGATATCCTGAGCCTCTTTTCCACATTAATTCCACAGCCTACACTTCCATGTTGCTCAGTATTATTTTCTAGATTCCCAGTCTTCTAACCCACTCTGGCTCTGATGGATGAGATCTGAATTATATCTGATGTTCCTTCTGGGATGAGCATGGGGGAAGAGGCACCCATCTGAAACTTGTGTTCCTGGGGCCAGGATTAGATATAGTAATGAGTGGGTCTGGTCAGTATGGTACAGTGGGTAGCCAAAGTCCAAGTCCTGTGTGAGACTGGGCCTGGCAAGTATGTGTAGGAAGCATCAAGTTCAAGAGAGAAGGGAGAAAATAAGAATGGGGAAATAAAGTGAAACAATAGGCAACATAATCTACAAGATGATGCAGTAGGGGAGAAGAGTTTCTATGGAATATTTATTTATTTATTTATTATTTATTTATTTTTTTGCGGTACGCGGGCCTCCCACTGCTGTGGCCTCTCCCGTTGCTGAGCACACGCTCCGGACGCGCAGGCTCAGCGGCCATGGCTCACGGGCCCAGCTGCTCCATGGCATGTGGGATCTTCCCGGACTGGGGCACGAACCCGTGTCCCCTGCATTGGCAGGTGGACTTTCAACCACTGTGCCACCAGGGAAGCCCTCTATGGAATATTTATAATAAAACTCATTCTCAAGGAGAAAATTGTTAAGAGGGCCAAGCTTATTTGGACAATTCACTTTCCAGCTTTGGCCTCCCGAGGTCCTTCCATGAGCATTGATATGATTGGCTGGTGGAAAATAGTTCTCTTTTCCTTCCTGGCTGCTTGACGATTAACTGCCATCATGAACAACACGGTAACTATCTGATCCAGGAAGTTCATGACCAACCGAATACTTCAGCGGAAACAAATGATCATCGATGTCCTTCATCCTGGGAAGGCAACAGTACCTAAGACAGAAATTCAGGAAAAACTAGCCAAAATGTACAAGACCACACCAGATGTCATCTTTGTGTTTGGATTCAGAACCCATTTCGGTGATGGCAAGACAACTGGCTTTGGCATGACTTACGATTCCTTGGATTATGTGAAGAAGGATGAGCCCAAACACAGGCTTGCAAGACATGGCCCGTATGAGAAGAAAAATACCTCAAGAAAACAGCGAAAGGAATGCAAGAACAGAATGAAGAAAGTTGGGGGGACTGCAAAGGACAATGTTGGTGCTGGAGATGAAGAAATGAAGTGTCCAGCAGTGAGCTGGAGATTGGGCAGCAGAAAGAATAAAGACTCTGCAGTGATTGTATCTTTGGAGACTGTGCAGCTTTTTCATGAGAGAGTTAATAAACTAAGACTTTAAAAAAAAAATAAAAGATGGTGAGGTTCTATCTTTGATCTTAGGAGTGGAAGACATTCTTCTCCTAGGCAGTTCCTTGATCTCAAAGCCCTAACACCACTGGGACTAATAAAATTCTAAGCCCAGGCCTATCTTGAGATTCTTTCCTTAGTCCCTACTTAGATGTTCTCATTTGGCATGACTTTCCCAGTGCTGTCTCCCTGCCTCATGTCCACATCTGCTTGGTCCTCATGGTTTAACATTAGAAAAGAGATGAATCACAGCCTTATACTATGTTAAAGACCACTACCATCTACTCGGTGACAGCTGCCTATATTCAAATTATAATGCCTAAGAAATCACAACCAGATTCTAACATAGTGTGCATTATAACCTTCATCCAACATCCCTGAAAACAAATTTAAGAGCTGTTCACTCAAATAATGACTCTCATCAATCAAACAGAAAAAATGGGGGGGAGGGCAAAGAGTTGGTCAGAGTGACTTCTGCGTCTTGCAGTCTCTGAGAATAACAAGAAAACATGGGAAAAATATGAAAACCGTTGGCTTGAAAGCATTAGGAAACTAGCAAAATATGGGCTATATTCCAGAACAAGATGTGGTAGAAAATGAACTCCAGAGACATATAGTAACATCTGGTCTACTTTTGCACATGTGGCGCTTGCCAATTCTGGAGAGATAGCTGAGAAGTGCTTTTGACAGCTCAAATGGTGAGGGGGGATAAAAATTGAAGTCAAAGACCCACCGAAGATAAGGGCGTTGGAAAACATCCCCTATATTGCTTTGGAAAACCAAAGAGTTGCATCTGAGGATTAAGGGCGAACGAGAATTAATTAACCAACCACCAAAAAGACGGCAGCCAGGGTTTCACTGGTGGCACAGTGGTTGGGAGTCCGTCTGTTAATGCGGGGGACACAGGTTCAAGCCCTGGTCCAGGAAGATCCCACATGCCGCGGAGCAACTAGGCCCGTGTGCCACAACCACTGAGGCTGTGCTCTAGACCCCGCGAGCCACAACTACTGAAGCCTTTGTGCCTAGAGCCCGTGCTCCTCAACAGGAGAGGCCACTGCAATGAGAGGCCCGTGCACCGCAGCGAAGAGCAGCCCCCAATCAATGCAACTAGAGAAAGCCCCTGCGCAGCAACAAAGACCCAACGCAGCCAAAAATAAATAAATAAATTTATTTTTTAAAAAAAGAAAGACGGCAGCCCTATTACCACCTCATCTGCATAGCCCAGAAAATCTGTTTCAGAAATGACCCCAGGTTGCTTGCACCCATGTGAGCCGCAGACGTAAATAAAAATCCTCTCTAATGAAATATAGTATCATCTGTGGTAGAATTCACATTTCTAATTCTCTTTTAGACGCAGGAAAAGATTGCACATCCCCACGCACTTGAATTTGGGAGCACAAATGTGACCTGCCCAGGCAGTGAAGTAGTTAAAACCCAGGACAAAATTCTTCAATATCTCTTGCTGGCCTTATAGATATAGCCAAGAAGAATAAAATAAAGAACCTCTCAGAGGGCACAGCCAGGGATGACAAAAGAAAAAAAAAAAAAAAAGAGAATGGATTGGGGAAGCCATCCCAGGGAGCAGAATTGCCTAAGTCCTCAGGATAGGGGGCTGTTGAAATGTATTCTCAGGATGATCCGTGTTACTACGGCCTAGGAACTTCTGTAGGTCCCCCACTCTTCCTCTTTCAGAATGAAAATGCTTGTCGTAATTACTGTCCCTATTCCACCACTGTATGAAGCAGAACATCAAGAGCTGCCACATCTGGACATGATATAAAGACTACTGCACATCACACCTAATGGAGAAACAGCGTCACCAAAAGATCCTGAATTTTCAGGTCAATGGTATTTTGGGAGGGGGGGCGGTCTCTGAATTAGTCACCTTTGGGAAAGAGTGGGCATGTTTGACATGCAGCAAAGACAATGAGCCTAACGTTTGGTGATGAGAAGAGCAGTCTGTGTAGAAATTAGTGTCTCTCCCCATTTCCAGTTTTCCTCTTTTTCTAGGACCATGCAAGGATTGTATTTCCCCATCTCCTTGATTTGGTCAGTGAAATGTTAATAGAAGTGATATGTGCATTTACAGGCAGAATTATTTAAAATATAATTCTCCAATTTTCCTCTATCTTGGCAATTATAGAAGTAACTGTCAATATGAAGATGCTGTAAGAGTAAAGCAAGCTGAAATACTACATTGATACATGTGAGTAATAGTGATACCAGAGTTACCCGGTTTCCCTTACATGAGAAAAAAAAAAAAACTTCTTTTTATTAAGCCACTGAGATTTTGAGGTTGTTATCATAGCCTGAGAAAGATTATCTGATACTTTAATCTAGACTCTAAATTATTTCTCATTTCCCTTGCAAAGTAATATTTTTTATTCCTATTATTTGTTTTTGTTTTTTTTTAAGTTCAATTTATTTTTTTATTTAAAAAATATTTTTATACAGTTTTTAAGGGTTACTTTTCATTTCCAGTTATTACAAAATATTGGCTCTAGTCCTCATGTTGCACAAAACATCCTTGTTGTACAAAACATCCTTGAGCCTGTCTTACACCCAATAGTGTGTGCCTCCCCCTCCCCCTCCTCATATTGCCCCTCCCACGTCTCTCCCCACTGGTAGCCACTAGTTTGTTCTCTATATCTGTAAGTCTGCTTCTTTTTTGTTATATTCACTAGTTGGTTGTATTTTTTAGATTCCACATATAAGTGATATCATACTGTATTTGTCTTTCTCTGTCTGACGTTTCACTTAGCGTAATGCCCTCCAAGTCCATCCATGTTGCTACAAATGGCAAATATTTTTATAGTATCTACTTTTTTCTTGTTATAATGGTAATGTTTGTCCACTTAAAAGAATTGGAGAAATCCAGAAATAGAGACACAGATGTAGAGAACAAATGTACGGACACTGAGGGGTGAAAAGGGGGATGAGATGAACTGGGTGATTGGGATAACATATATACACTAATATGTATAAAGTAGATAACTAATGAGAACCTGCTGTATAGCGCAGGGAACTCTGCTTCACTTCGCTGAACAGTAAAAACTAAAACAACAAACAACTATACCCCAATAAAAAGAAAAGAAAGAATTGGAGAAATCCAAACAGGATAAAAGAGAAAACCCAGACTATTCACAGCCATCACTAAGAAGGACCTTGTCAACATGCTGATGTTTCTAGTTTCTGTAGCTTAGAGTGGGATGAGTCAATATTTACAAATGAACGGAAAGGCATAAAAGAAAAACAGTGTCCAAGGAAGCATAATTGCTAATTACTGGCCACAGATACAAAATATAATAAATTGTAATAATTAACTATTCCTTTACAAATTTAGAGTTATTATGAAGCTCAAGAACTACCATTCAGCCTGCTTTTCTGCAAAGAGTGGCTGGTCAAAATTTACTTTCCATTTACGAAGAAACCACTTGGGTCACCTTTCAAGTGATTTTTTTTTTACATTCATGATTTATTTTACCAATATCTTCTCTCTCCAAGGGTGCTTTCCACATTAAAGAATCAACCTTGACAATATATTAGAGTAGAACAAGTGTGTGGTAGGTTGACAGGACCAAATTCACTTGATTTTCAGTCCTCCTAACTACTACAGTAACAGCGTTAGCTGCAGACTAGGAATTTAGAAGGTGTGTTGCAATCAGCCAATTCTTCTAGACCCTCTCCATGACTTACCATTAGAAATTAATCTTTGACGGTTAAATATATAAACATTGTATGTTGTAGTACACTGCCTTTAAGTTACATATTCTAAATATATGTATATTTTGCTGCTAAACCTATTTCAAGGGGCTTTACTTAACCTGAATATGTATTTTAGTCCATCAGGGGATGCTTTTTGAGGAACCGTGCCGTATCTAACACTATGCTGTAAGATCTCAGTGGGAGGGGGAAAGGATGAGTTGCTATGTTGTGCTGGAAGGTTTCTTAAAGAAAGATGACACCTCATACCACATGTTCTTTCAGCTACATCTTATAAGCAGCTGCTTGTATACAGTTATTATAAAGAAGGATGAACAATACATGCATTCCGATTTTCTTTCAGCCAGACTGACATCTCATATGCATGCACAGACTGAGGCATGTTGATAGGTATGAATGTTCCAAGGGTATTCTTGAAAATTGCCCTGGACCTTATGTTTCTGACCTACCCTTAATCTCAGTGCATCCCCATTTGACCCTCAACTCGTGACTCCATGATCTGTGGAGCCCCACCTCTGTGTCTGATCCCACCTCTGGCCATTTAGACCTGGTGTCTGTAATTGGTCTCACTGGGATTCGTTTTTCAGCTCTGCCTAAGAAATTTTGGTCTGAATTCTGCTTCTCTCCTTGGCAGGTTGCCTCAGATAGTACAGCCCATCTTAATCCTAGCCTCTTATGACTTGGCTGATACCCTAGCCAAACTGGCCCTGGGACAGTCATGGAACGCTATGCCTCTCTCAGAAATCATGATTATTGCACAGTATTCATTTCTCCTTCTGCTCTTCTTTGTGTTCCATACAGGTAAACAAAAGCCTCGTGTGGCTTAGGAAAATACAGTAAAAATAGTGTGTAATGGCTTTAATGAAAAGCTAGTTGGGAAAGTAAGATTTGGAGTTTATTTGGCTATTGAAAACACAGAGCTCATAAACAGCAATTGAGATGACAGCATTCTGCTTCGTGTTGCATTGCATTCGATTCATGGTACTGAGCAAAGTCTCACTCTTTCCAAACAAAGAAAATCGCCAGGCTCTCTGCACTTGGTATCAATTTAACTGAGCACATTCAGTTCCATTATTACTCGGAGTAAAGTGAGCCTACTGCTTTTGACAGGGAGCTGGCCCTTTTCTGAGGCTACATGAGCCTATTACGCAGCCACCTGTTTTCAGAGCCAGCAAATTGGCCAGCAATTATTAACCTGCCTTTTTCTATCAAAGTGCTTAGAATAAGATGGCAGCTATGAATAGGAGAGTTAATGTATTTCTCAGATCTGTTGTTAACTGTATGCAATGTCACCAAATATGTAAAATGGACATTTAAAAACCATTGTTCTCCTCTCTTTGCATTAATAGATTTTAGGTTGAAGAGCTTCAACCATATTTCCTATAAGAGATTTCCATCTATATTGACTTCCACCATAGGCTTAAAACTAGAGTGGTTGGCCCTTTATATTCATCTAAAAATGAGGACACAGAAGCACAAGAGTATTCAGTATCTTATTTACCATCAGAAAGAAGGAGGCCACAAATGAGAGGAAACAGACTGGCCCAGTGTGAACTGCCATGGCTTTGGCATCAGTGAGATGTAGGTCTGACAACTGATTTTGATCTGAACAGTTTATGTGATGCTGGGTACCTAACTCAAACTCATTTAACCACAGTTTTATAAATAAAATTGGATTTAAAAATCCTATATCATAATATTATTGAGAACTATTGAATAAAACCATGTGGTTAGTACATACTGAGTTATAAACAAAGGGTCACTATTTCTATTGAACTTTGTTTTACTAAATTTGCTTAGAGCCAACCCCAGAAACATCAGTCTGTAGAGCTGAGTACTGAATTGGAGAGAAGATCCTTCCACCAATCAAAGTGCTGAGCAATTATGACACAGGAATTATAATGCCATCGGGGCTGGGTTTAACTCTATGATTTGGAGTGGAGGCTGGATGATTATGAAGCACAGATACAAAGATAAGTGCTAGGGGAAAATCTCTGAAAAGTGATTTTGTGGTTGTCAATGGAACAAAAGAAGAAGAAGAATGGCTCGTTCTATAAATGCCACCATTGACTCAAAATCTTCTGGCTTTGTGGAATTTAAAGATGATCATATAATCACAAGGGTTATCGACTTTGTGCTAAGTTGTTCACATGCACAAACTCATTCAGTTTTATCAGAATTCTGTGAGGTATTACCTCTTTTATATAGATAAGGGAAGTGAGGCTGTAGGGATTAAATATCTCGTTCATGATTTTATGATTCATAAATCAGAGGCAAGGAAACTCAGGTCCTCAAGTTCTCACCATTCTACTATGTTTCTTCCTCAAGAACCAGGAGCATGCCAACAAAAATCATATCTACATTCTGTTTAGGAAGAAAATAAGATATTAAAAAATGAATGTGTTTCTTCAGGAAATGATGGCCACCTACACACACACACACACAAAATCAGATACCATAAGATATCATAGTATTTACTCAGAATGGGTTATTTGAGGAAGAGGTGAAGGAGCTGGGAAATTAGCTTGTAAGCTATAAGAAGACAAGAAACAGTGGGGCTAAGATTTCAGACCCTTATGTGCAATATCTTTGTCATCATCTTAAGATGATAAAGAAGGGTCATAACGTGTTTTGTGTCAAGATGTTTTGAAGTGCAATGGAGTTATGTTTCTTGAATACTTTTCTATTAACACATTTTCTAATAGCATCATTTATCATGCAATTATGAACTATGTAAACTATTAATAAAATGTATTCACATTATGACTCTTCCTTCAAATTTAAGGAAACTTTCAATGCTAGAAATAAAGAACTCAAAACCAGAGCAATAAGTAAGCACTACTTTTCTCCTTTTCTCCATGTGGGTATCAGAACCAGGTATATGCCTAAAGGGCTGAAAGTGGATACAGGAATTACAGCCATGGTCCTAACGTCAAGTGCTGTTTCTGAGCTCTTTACATAAAATCATGAACCAAGAAGAGTTGACCCATCCTTGAAAAATGGATTACAAAAACTCTGCCACTGTACTAGGGATATGGCATAGAGGCCAACTACTACAGACAGTGGGTGGGAAAAGAGAACAGAGAGATATGAAACCCGGTCCTTCAATGTGTAAAGCTAGGAAATTCCAATTTGAGAAATTAACACAAGACTAATTCAGTACTGGCAAAACTCTTATTTACAGCACAGGCAGAGTCAACCATAAAACAATCCCACAGAAGTATCTTCACATGAAAGCATGCAGGACTTCCATGGGAATGATTTCTTAAAAGATGCATTCACAAGTCGAACTTACTAAAAAAAGTGAAGAAACAAATTGCCAGAAAGCATAGTCACAAATGTAATACACTGGAGAATTCATAACACAGAAACAACAAGTAACAGAAAAATATGGAAGAGATATTAAAATAAGTATGCTGAAAGCGGTCAAATACAGAACAACAATAACAGAGATCTATGGCAAGAATAAGATAATATGGAAAACGATAGACAGGGTTTAGTTAAGTATTCTTGAAATAAAAATATGAAAATCAAAATTAAGAAGAACAACTCATTCTTAGGCTAAATAGCTTACTAGATACAGCAAGAATTAGTGAACTGGAAGACAGACTGGTAGAAATTACTTAGAATAAATGTTTTTGAATGCCACACAGAATGATAAAGAGATAGAAAATATTAAAAAGAAGTTAACAGACAAGGAGAATAGAAAAAGAAGTTCCAACATACATCTAGTTAACATTCCAGAGAAAGTAACAGAGAAAATGGGGGATAAACAATGTCCAAAAAGATAAATTTTTTTATATTGTAAGACTGAAGTACCCATCAAGTCCCAAGCAGAATTAGAAACAAAATTCCACATTTAGATTCACTATGGTGAAACTGAAAACCCAGTAAAAAATAGCATGGATAACGATGTACGGGGGGAAATGGCATTGCAACCATGGACAGTGGCATCAGAAGAGTCCGATACAGGACGAGAAAATCAATCTGTCTGTCACAGTACTTCAGACAAAATTGTCTCCTCCTTTAAAAAAAAACCAAACTACTCTTTTAAAAGCATGCTTATTTAGAGTCTTAGAAGTGCAATGATGTTAGAATACAAAATTTTGGTCTCCATCCACCACAGTGTCATAGTTCACAATTTAACTTCCTAATGGAAAAGGATGATATGCAGCTGCCTTGGATTATTTGACCCAAATGTTTATTACATGGGAGCTAAAGAGGGCCACATACTGGCTTTCTCATTTTTTGCTCTCCCTATTTCAAAACAGATATCACTTAATATTAATTAAATCAAACTGTAATTCAGTGACAAGCAGTTGAAGCACAGGAGGTGTATCTTTGTATGAAGATTCTTACAGTTCAAGATATTTTTGGTATATGTCCATCATTTTTAAATTGTATCGACCTTCTGATATACATCTCGCAGTCAGCGAGATGCAGCTGAATACTGTGTTTGATAAAAGACCTCAAAGACCTCAACCTTTTAGTAAATATAAAACAGGACACTATTCCTCCTCCCAATCCATTTCATTATTATTTTATGCTTAGTAGACTCTTATCGAAGCAATGTTAATATTCTCTTAGGGGGAGTAGTTTGACATTTTAAAGCAGTACTGCTTTTTAATTATTGGTGTGCAAATAGCTTCTTTAATTAAATAATTTTTCCCAGTACAGGTAATATATAAACAGCTCAGCAGTTTTCCCAACTTTTTCTAAATTCTCTTCCCCTAAAGTTTCAACTCAGTTATCTCAGAAATAAATGAATGAAGCTAAGTGAAAACCAGGTAGCTTCTAGAAGTTTTTATAATCCATTGTTTACTACAGATACACAAATTGCCCTTCATTATCTCAATATTTTTCTTACTTGTCAGAGTGCACCATTTCTCTGTGCTTTAACATTGAAGGTGCAGTCATTCATTTCAAAGGCCAGGAATCCTGGCTTTTTACTCTGGTCTTAACTCACACACAGATTGCTCTGTAAGAATGGTCTCAAAAGTGATGCATACACAGCCAATGTGGTACACAAAATGTCCCTTAAAGTACGAAAAGAAACTATTAGGACTTTTATTTCAACAAGCTTCCCCCAATATCTGAAAATAGAGCATCCCTATGAAACCTATGTAAGCCAAATTGTCGTAAAGCAAAGAAGCAATTGCCTTAGGACACATCTTGCTAACGGATGCACAAAATAAATCAAGATGAAGCACAGATGCTCACAGACCTAGTTCCAAGCTATGGCGGTTTGAGGCTGAGATGCTGAGTGTAGTTCCCGGGGAAGGAGATACCATTCTTGCTGCTTGGGGCACGCGGTGCTCCTGCAAAACCAACGCTTAGTGCTGTTTTCGCTTTTCGCCTCTTTTCTTTAAAGTGAAAATTCTCTTCGGATTTCTTTCAGTTAATGACAGCAGGTACAACTGTGGGTTTTTCGTGAAAGCAAAGTGGAGTAAAGCAAAAATTCAAAAAGCGGGGGATACCTGTGTTTAGTTTTATTTCTAGAATAATATGTTATTGGTGGCACAGAGACCTCGCTCCACCCAGAGGACAGTTCAAAGAGCAGCAGTGTTAGGGGATGAGCATGACAGTTGTGCTCTCTCCTGTCCGGTAGTGAGTGCTCAGACAAATGTATTTACAGATCGTGCCTAGTTTAAACTCAGCTAACCCTCACATGGTAGAGGAGTGCTTTAAAAAGATTCTTGTAAAGTTACAGTTGACCGAAGTAAACACTAATATTTCAAACTTCCCTAACATGTAACATATCTCTACAATTTTTTAGCAATGCAATACTCAACCTAGTAATTTATAAATATTCATTAACCATAATGATAAATCTTTAAGTATATCTTTTTGGGGTTTCATGCATATTATCAAAGCATGAGAATCTCCATATTCTGCTGTGGCAAAAATGACCAAAATAATGTAAATAAATCAATATAATGATAAATCAACATCCATTCCACTGTTAGCAAATGCTGTTTAAAGATACAGAGAAACATAAAGATCTTAAAAAACAAGTATTAGAACCAGTTAAGCAGTTGTTAGACAGTTGGGTCAAACTACTGATGTTTCTACTATTCTCAGCTTATGGTATTTGCTAGATTCTCTTTCAATGATAAAATACACGTAAAACTACAATTTGTGAGCCATTAAAGGACAGATATACTGCAGAAGATATTTTCTGGATAGTAAGTGACTTATTTTTCTATCATCATAATCTATGGGACAAAAAACTGCTGTATAAGCTAACCTCTGATACAGTGGCCACTTAGGGATTCTAAAAAGAATTCTGGAAGAAGGTCACAGAAATAGCCAGACATCTGTAATTCAGTCACTGCATCATTCATGGACCAGCCACTGCAACAAAGAAATGAAGCCAAAAATGTACAAAGTGCCTCAGTCTCATTCATTGGGTTAAGTTTTTTCTTTTTCAATGACTCCTTTAAATAAAAAGGTATCTTTACAATAGATGTAATGAGATGTATAATGATTATGAAAATCCTTTGTTCCACAGAGAGGTTTGCTTTTTATCATGTGACAAAGCACATAGAGTTGCAGAAGTTTAACACAACTTACAGATTTTTTTGTCTCTAAAAAGGAAAAAAAGTATTCCAATTTTGCTTCCCTTTTGTGACACAGAGAGGTTGTTGATATAATGCAGATAATCTAAAACAAACCTGTGTAAACTGTCCTTTACAGGTAAAGGTGACATCTTTACAATAAATGCAAAAGTAATTGTTTTATGAAAGAAAACTGAGCTATGAAGAGAACATTTGAAATGGATATTTGAAATTATTTCCCTCATTATTTCTTTTGCTGAAAATAGAGTTACATAAAAAACCCATCTACATTCTTTAAAAATTCAACAGAACCTTCCAAATGAAATTTTGAAAGATTTTTAACCCTTTTGTTAGAAAAAATTTAAATGAAACACCTTTTCCAATTAATTTGCAAAAAAAACTGATTTACATCTGGGAGACAGAAATTTACTGCAAGAATTTTTTGAAACAGCAAAGTTTTGCAAAAACAAAACAAAGACACAACATTTTGAGTGGAAGCTATTGATTTAGTAAGCACAGCCAATATGCATCCCTGCCATTTGCATTTATGGGTTTTTTCCTCAGTAATATTTTTAGCTATGAAAATCACTGGAATAATTATTGAAATAAAGTAAAATTTATTTCAATAAATTTTAAATAAACTAAAGCAAATAATCACAATCATATATCACCATGGGTTAAACTGAGATTTTTTTTTTTTTAATAGTGAAGGATATTCATTCACATTGCTTTCAAAACATTGCTTCTGGCACCATTAATAAAATTGATTATTTTAAAATTAATGTTTATTCTATCTTTATTTTTGAAATGCATTTTAATGTTTTATAATGTATAAACTAGTGCTTGCACATAATGTATAAATATACATATATTATGGGCAAAAGCTTAAAAATTTTAACTGATGAAAGTCTGAAATCCAATAATTGTGATGACTTCTGACTGTTCTTCCCAGTGGAGGCCTCTGCTTCATGTTCCACTTTGGATGCTCACGTGCTTGACTAGCAGGTGTCAATATCAGGAAGTGTGGCTGCATTTTTCCTGCAGGCAGAATGGAAATCTAACCTCCAACAGGAAAACTCTTCTGCTGGTTTAAGAAATGTCAATGACTTGAGCCTGTTCCCTTGGCAAAAACAGGGTAGGGCCTATTTTCATTGGGCAAAGATGGCAACCTGGCTGTGCATTAGTTGTGTTCATATTTATTAAATGGGTTTTAAGAAGAACGAAAATCTTATTGGACTGCAGGAGATGTTCAGGAAAAGGGGATAACAAAACACATGGCCATGAAACTTTTCTGAGACTTGTTTTATGACCCAAATATGATCTATCTTGGTAAATATTCCCTGTACACTTGAAAAGGAATGCATATTCTGTCATTGTTGAGTGGAGTGTTCTATAGATGTCAATTAGGTTAAGCAGGTTGACAGTGTTGTTCAAGCCTCCTATATCCTTACTGATTTAATCTCTACTTATTCTATCAATTATTGGGACAGGGATACAGAAATCTCTGATTATCATTGTGGATATGTCTATTATTTCTATCTGCAATTCTAACAAATTATACTTAATGGATTTTAAAAACTCTTTTATTAGATGCATAAACACTTGAAAGTTTTAGGTCTTCTTGATAAATTGACCCCTTTGTCGTTATGAAATGAGCTTCTTCATCAGTAGTTACGTCATTTTCTCTGAAATGTATTTTGCTATTAATGCACTGTGAATTCATTCAGCATTTGTATATCTAAAATGTTTTTATTTCATCTTAAGTTTTAAGAGAGATTGTCCCTGGGTACAGAATTCTAGGTTCATAGTTCTTTTCTTTCATTACTTTGAAGATCTTGCTTCATTGTCTTCTGATTTGAATTGTTTCTGATGAAAAATCTGCTGTGATGCTTGTTTTTCTTCCTCTATTGGATTTAATCCAATCCCCCACTCCTCTGACTGCTTTTAAGATTTTGTCTTTATCGTCAGTTTTGAGCAATTTGATTATGATGTGCGTTGGTGGCTTTTATCCATATTTCTTTGCTTGTTTGGGGATTTTTGGGGGGGGAAGGTTGAAGTGTGTGGGTTTTTTGCTTTTGTTTATTTAGCTTCATGTACTTGTGGGCTTATAGTTTTCATCAAATATGGACGTTTGCAGCCATTATTCTCTCAAATACTTTTTCTGCTCCCCACCTTTGGGAATTCCAGTTACATGTATACTATTCTACTTGAAG
Organism: Orcinus orca; assembly: GCF_937001465.1. Classification (NCBI taxonomy): domain Eukaryota; kingdom Metazoa; phylum Chordata; class Mammalia; order Artiodactyla; family Delphinidae; genus Orcinus; species Orcinus orca. The sequence goes on from NC_064562.1 coordinate 20,328,005, forward strand.
TTGTTCATCTTATTTTTTAGTGCTCTATTTTGGATGGTTTCTATTTCTATTTCTTCAAGTTCACTAATCTTTTCCTCAGTAATGCCTAATCTTCCATGAATGCCATTAGGGTATGGTCAATCCTCATTATTAGTGGATTCTGTATTTGAAAACTCACCTACTTACTAATATCTATTTGTAACCTGAAAATCAACACTCACTTGGACATGAGCAGAGCAGCAAAAAAATCTGTTTCCCGACACACATATTCCCAGCTGAGGTCAAATTAGGAAACGCGCTGCCTTCTGGTTTCAGCTCTCACACTGTAAACATGTGTCCTTTTTTCAGTATATTTAGTGTCACACTTTTTGCATTTTTGCACTTTTTGTTGGTGATTTCATTGCTCAAAATGGCCCCGAAGCATAGTGCTGAATTGCTGTCTGGCATATCTAAGCACAAGAAGGTTGTGATGTGACTTACAGAGAAAATATATGTTAGATTAATTTTGTTCGGGCATGAGGTATGGTGCTGTTGGCCTCGAGTTCAATGCCAATGGATCAACAACTGATATTAAATAAGGTGTCTTTAAACAGAAACACATATAAAGTAAGATTATATAGTAATTGCTGATGAAAATTTTATCACCAGAGGCTCACAGGAATCTAATCCCGTGTTTCCCCCAGGAGCAATTGTTCAGTATTCGTAACAGTGTTCATAACAACTTGATAGATCCTAACTACCAAAATAACAAGAATCAACTGTATTTTTCAACTCAGCCATAGTTTCATCTATCACAAGTTTTCATCTCTAATATTTGATTTGGGAATGTTTTATATCTTCCATTTCTTTATGTAACAGGTTTAATCTTTCTCCTAGCTTCTTGAACACATGTAATATAGTTATAATAACAGTTTTGATTTTTTTTCTGCTAATTCCATCACGTGTGTCATTTCTGGGTCAATTACTATTAATTTTCCTCCTCTTTATGAGTTGTGTTTGCCTACTTCTTTGTGTATCTGGAAGAATTTTATTAGATGTCAGACATTATGAATTTTACCTTTTCAGGTGGTTGATATATTTGTATTCCCACAGATATCCTTGAGCTTCATTCTGGGATGCAGTTAAGTTACAAATACATCAGCCAGTTTTATCCTTCAGAGTCTTGCTTTAAAGCTTTGCCTAACACAGCTTACAAGCTTAAAAGCAAGACTTGAAAGGATAAAGCTATTTCCAAGTAACTTAATAGCATCCCAGAACAAAGTTCAATAGTATCTATGGGATATGGTAAATTTTACAACATTTTGGCTAATTTTATCCCACTACTAAAACAAATCTCCAGATTTCCAGAGTTATCTTCCTGTGTAGCTCTTTTTTCTGGTATTCCTGCAAGTTCTAGCTATTTTTGGCCTCCCTTGTTTCCAGTTCTATCTCCTCAACTTTGGAAGACTGATGGCTCTGCCCGAGGTCCCCTCCCTGTGCTGTGACCCAGAAAATTACTCAAATTAGTTGGGTGGAGGAAACACAGTGCTCACTCCATGTGTTCCTTGTCACTCAGGAGTCGCTCTCCTTTTGTTGCTGATGTCCAATGCCTGTAAAACTGCTCTTTTGTACAGTTTGGCAGGTTTATTTTAGTTGCATGTGGTGTGAGGGTAAATCAAGTCCCTGTTATTCTATCCTTGCCATCTTTTCTTACATATATTTTCAGTTCTGTAGAAATGTAATTTAATTCCACTTTTCTCAAACAGGCTCATTAACAAGTTCACAAGAGTTCAGCAGGTGAAAAAACTAAAGGCTTACTTTTTTTCCAAGTTGCAGATTCTAAGTAATAACTTATAAGCATGATCTAGGACAGGTCAGAATAATACTATTCTTCATCAAGTCTTTAGTGTCCATGTAATTAAGTTTCAAACTAAACATTGTAAAGTGTACAATAATCCCTGCTTTCTATGGAGTTAAATAAAAAGATTCATTTTGCAACATCTCTATTCAAATTTAGATAACCGAAAGTTGAACAATCAACTAGTCTACTTCCTTGTGTTACAAATAAAGTGAGCCTTATGAAAATTAAGTGACCAAAGTAACACAGCTGGTTATTGGCAGAGCTGGGAAAGAATCCCAATACGAATTTCCACTGTGAGTGATTTCTCACTCTACAGAAATACTCTTTTCACTCTAATTATGTCCGTGCTGTGTACTAGTGGGCTGCACATCTCCCTGGGTAAGATGCTGAGTACATATGTCAGGGTCCCGACAGGAAGCAGCTAGAACTAAAAGAGTTTTAGAGAACTAAAAGAGTTTGATTACAGAGATTCTAATAAAGAGGATGTTTACAGAGGTGTAGACAAGGTTAAGAAAACCAACAGGATGTGATGACTGCAACTGTGGGCATCCCATAGCACTCCTAGGACTATGGGGCTATAAAAAAAAAAGAAAAAGAAAAAATCTGCAGCAAGAGCTATAGCCATCGAAGAAAAGCCATATAACAGCATCTGGGGAGGCGGAGAAACACAACCATCTCCTGCCAAGAAGAGAAAAGGAGAATACATACTCAACTTCTCTCTCAATCTTGTCAGTGTTTCCTTCTGGCCAAACCCAGCAGAAGCCCCAGGAGAAAGGAGTCCATACAGGCTACCTCTTGGGTCATGGAGTAGAGAAGAGAAAAACCAGACAGTTGATCTGGAGAAGCAAGGGGAAGACACAGTGCACCAAATTTTCTTTTACATACACATTTGAAAAGAATTTGTGACCACAGAGATGTCAAGGAGATGGAAAATACCAATCAGTCATTTGGGGACAGACAAAACTGTTTTGGAAACCATCTCTACTTAGAATATTTTCAAAAGTTCTTTACCTTAATTCTCCTGTTACAATTTTTTTTTTTTTTACTACAAAAGAAATGTCTATGTCAGTAAGTTTTCATTAAGAAGATATAACTAGTGAAGTAAAATGACAACAGGAGGCAATACATATTTGCGTTCCTGAGAGACCTAACATTTTTTCACATTCACCAGAAGGACCTTTTTAATTGATTAAAAAGCGTCTTTCTTGATGGAATTAATAATTGATTCTGAGTGTCCTGATTGAGCACTCAGAACAACTTACTAAGTTTCGTCATTCAGGTCTACAAATGTCACTGTCATATTGGTTTGAAATCACAGGTTGAGGAAATATAATCTGCGCAAATGACGAAGTCAGTCATTGACTTGGTTTACTCCGATCAAAACCAATTTGTGGCATCAAGAAGGTTATAGGGTGGAATCATTTACTTTTCCTACCTGTTCTCAGGAACACTTAAAACTTAGTATCAATCCTCTATCGTTTCAGATTACAGAGCAGTTAGTACCCTCAGGTTTTTCAAAATAAAATTGTTGCAGAAATTTCACATAAACATCTCCTGTGTTAATTGCTTACCCCTCAGAGGCTTTTTAAATGGCTGTATCATGGTGAATTATGCTGGCAAAAGAAAGATGGTTCATTTATAAAGTTCATATAAATGATGCACTGGGAAAGGGTTTTTTGTTCTGGTTGATAAAAGTTAATCAAATGCAAGATGGCATAGAGCAATTCACCATAAATCTTCCACAGAGCACTGCTTACATCTCCCATCTCCCAGGTAGGAAGAACATTTATCTGACTATTTCTAAACTGTCCCTGTAAATCTTTGATTAAGAGAACCAAATCAAAGTAGCTGGCTAATGGCTTGTTTTTCAAAACTCTTCTAGTAAATATATTATAAATGGCAACTCTTCAATAGCCTAAAACCAGAGACATTTACAACTTAAGTGAGAACCACAAATGAGTTAAAGGGGGAAGAGGGAAAGGATTTGCCTTAAATGCAGTTTTCTCTTGATACCAGAGAACCTGCCACAAAGCAGAGAAACATAGCAAGGTCAGGTTCTCTAACACTCTCAAGCCACTAGATTTCTGTTCTGTTGAGAACTAGGTTGAATATCAGATTCACTAGTGTTGGTGTTTAGAAATTCAATGGCAGAAAAGAAATATTTTATTATGAATTGCAGATACTGTCCAAAGTCTGTGACTAAGCACTGATGTCAAAAGGAACTTTCTCTTCCTCTGTGTATAAACCTCAAAGGAAAATTAAGCTCTCTGATTTGAGGTAGCTTCACTAAAAGGGAGCAAAAGACTCCTCTTTGAAGACAGTACTATCTACCTCTACAAACCAGTTTTTGCCTCAGACAAGATGGCTTTGGCTGTGCGTCTGTGCCAGACCACATGATGCCAAATTATTAAAGTTTTAAAAATTACTCAGTGTTTTGACATAATGTGTGCCCTTTCATATATGACAGTGAAAATGCTCATGATGTTCAGAGAAAAATTAAGATATTTACTTCTTAGCATTTCTTTTATCATTAGAAATTTATACGACTACTGCTTATCTCGATGCCTGGGAATAAAGACCTATCTGTCCACTTCCCTTTCCTCTCTCCCTTATTCACATGCTGGGTCCAAATATTCTGAATGCATTTGTTTATTATAGTAGCTACCACTTATCGAAGGTTTGCTATGTGCTTAGGATTTCTCATCTATGATCATATGATCATTAAGCCATACCACCAGTCTGGGCTAGCTACCACTCATTCTATTGGTAGGTAAACCAAGATTCAGAGAGTTAAGTATCTAACTGAGGTCATACTATCTGTGACTGGTCCACAGACTGAACCCAATTTTATCTAAATTTGAGACCCATGTTCTTTCCATTTCTTTTTTCTCATTAAGTTGCTAAAGGTACTAGGTGTTAGGATTTCTGATTCTGCATGTAACAAAATGCACTAATTAAAAATTCTCACCTAGAAGACTGAAACTTAGGGAGATCGATCAACGGTCTTTTTTAAAAAACTTGAAAATTTCACAAGGATTGTAATATCCCATCAGACCATCTACTTTTTTCCTTAGGGCTGATGAAATAGACTATGTAGCATTGACAAATATACACTACCAAATGTAAACTAGATAGCTAGTGGGAAGCAGCCGCATGCGCAGGGAGATCAGCTTGGTGCTTTGTGACCACCTGGAGGGGTGGGATAGGGAGGGTGGGAAGGAGACGCAAGAGGGAGGGGGTATGGGGATATATGTACACATATAGCTGATTCACTTCGTTATACAGCAGAAACTAACACAACATTGTAAAGCAATTATACTCCAATAAAGATGTAAAAAAACAAACAAAAAAAATCCCTACTCTGTGGATTCAAACAGGATGGTCCCAGTATATAACTCTAGATGAAGCAAAGGTGTTCTTACTCAAGGCACAGTTCCACTCAACCATGGCAATTGTTTGTTTGTTTAATGTGAAAGTAAAAGTTAACAAAACATTAAATCCTCTTAGCACTTGCACTTCATTTTTTTAAAGCGCACGCTTCTTTGCATGTAATTTACTCAATTTAAGAAATGGTGCTTGCATTTTGAGGACTAACTACAAAGGAAAGGGGCAAAAGGGTGATGATCATGAAAAAGAAATACCCTTATGTTTGCATTGCATGGTTTGACTGCAGGATAAAAAAGCAAATAACATTACTTACCTATCATATTTATAGTAGTTATATGGATCTTTGAAAAGCAGGATAACATTTTGCCACTCTTCTCTCTCCCATTGAATTTAATTAAAATGTGATCTCTTCTAAATTGACTGAGTCACTTGGCTCTGCTGTGTATATTTCAGGCTCCACTCATAAATTCTTTACCAGATTTCCATTTGGGGAGGATTAACCATTTTGCAATCTAATTTTCTTTCAGCAGAATGCCTCTGGTTCTTTATCAATATTCAGGGGAAATAATTGAGATCTCCAAGAAGTCTATTCTCTCCATTCAAACAAACTCTCAAGTTCATCTTCTTGATTACTTCTCCTTCCCCCCACTTCCACCAGGAAAGTTTGCATATGGACAATTTCTCCTCCGATAGATAAGGATTATATATAATCCCCCATGAGTCCAGCCTTTGCCACTTATGGCTTATTCCAGATTTCATCAGACAAACTCAAATTTCTAAGCCAGAGTTGTAGGCTTTTTCTCTCGGACAAAACCTGAGCTAATGATTTCAAACTTCAATCTCATTGCTTTCAGATGCCTTGACTATTAGTGTTGGAAAACCTCTAGAGGTCATTTAGGTCAATGCTCTCACTCTTCAAACAATGAAACTGAAATTCAGATAGGTAAAATAAAAACATCACAAGTGATTTAATGGCAAAACCTGGACCACAACTCATAATACATATTCAATGATTTTTCTATGTAATAGGGCTGCCTCAAACATATGACTTTTATCATCAAAAAATTGTTTAATATTCACTTTTAATTCACTGAGATACATTAACTGAACTAATACGCCTATATTTCATTAGCACTAAGACACATTTTCCACTTTTTAGCGCTTCTAACATAAGGATGAGTCTTAAAGAAGCAATGGTATCTTATTGCTGCTGTTAGTCGGGTATCAGTAATGATGTTAAGTGTCATTATCTATTCATGTACGATCTTGGTTGATATTCTCATGGCATAACTGGACAATTACACCCCTTGACATTTGGTTGAAAAAGCTCTTTAAGAACTTTTGAGGAATTAATATAAGGCTTAGCCGTTGAGTTTCATTGACTCTCCCTGGTAAGATCCAGAAAGATCCAGTAAACGCAACCACAAGCAGAACTACATTAAACTAAAAAGTTTTGCATAGCAAAGGAAATAATCTACAAAATGAAAAGGCAACATACTGAATGAAAGGAGATATCTGCAAGTCAGATATTGAATAAGTAGTTAATATCCAAAATATATAAAGAACTTATACAACTTAATATTAAAAAAACAGATTGAAAAATGGGCAAGGAACCTGAATAGACATATTTACAAAGAAGGCATACAGATGGTCAACAGGCACATGAAAAGATGCTCAACAACACTAATCATCAGGAAAATGCAAATCAAAACCCCAATAAGATATCACCTCACACCTGTCAGAATGGTGATTATCAAAGAAACAAGAAATAACAAACGCTGGTGAGGATTTGGAGCAAAGAGAACCCTTGTGTATTGTTGCTGGGAATGTAGATTGGTACAACCACTGTGGAAAACGGTATGAAGGTTCCTCAAAAAACTAAAAATAGAACTACCATATGATCCAGCACTTCCATTTCTGTGTACTTATCTGAAGAAAACAAAAGCACTAATTCAAAAGATGTATGCACCCTAATGTTCACTGCAATATTATTTACAATAGCCAAGATATGGAAGCAAACTAAGTGTCCATCAACAAATGAATGGATAAAGACGATGTGGTATATGTATACAATGGAATATTACTCAGCCATAAAAACGAATGAAATCTTCCTATTTGCAACAATGTGGATAGACCCAGAAGGCATTACATTAAGTGAAATAAATGAGAGATAAAGACAAATACTGCATGATTTTATTTATATATGGAATCTAAAAAACAAAATAAATGAACAAATAAAACAGAAACATAGATACAGAGAAGAAACAGGTCGTTGCTAGAAGAAAGGGGGGATGGGCAAAATAGGTGACAGGATTAAGAGGTACAAACTTCCAGTTATAAAGTAAATAAGTCATAGGGATGTAATGTACAGCATAGGGAATAGAGTCTAATATTGTAATAAATTTGTATGGTGACAGACGGTAAATAGAGTTATTGTGGTGATCATTTCATAATGTTTAAAATATTGAATCACTATGTTATCCACTTGAAAACTAGATATAAGATCACAGAAGAGACATGAGGAAAGGAGGACTGCAAGTACCGAGAGAAAACCCAGCCCAACTAGCACAGCACAGTAGACGGCAGGAAAGACGATGAAATGATAGCACCCGTGAGTCAACTGTCAAGTTTAAAAAGAGTGGTGTCAACAAATTCTGCAGCAAGGAAAATTTCATAGGCAGGCAGGCAGCATCAAGAAGTCTGTCAGCAGATGGAAGATGCTAGAATTCCTTCAGGTGGGGAATGCACTACCTAGATGAGGCATAGCAAAATTAAAGCAAATTACATTATTATAAACCCAAATTATAGGTAGCAGGTAGGGTACTGACACCCAGGCACACAGAAGGAAATAGGGTTCAGCTTTAAGAATAGGAGTAGAAGGAAGAAAAGAACTTCTGGAATAAGGCAGCTATAAAAACTGGAGTATAAGGCACTGGAACTGAATATAAAACAGAAAGATTATACTGCCTTCAACGAACCTATCATGTAATGGAAACTACTACCTAATAAGATAAAGTTGTTTAATCACTCCAAGGGTCTGTTTCCTTGCCTAACACATGGGGACAGTTATTCCTTCCTCACACTAATTCTAAGATATATCGTTAAGTGAAAAGGAAAAACACAAAATTATATTTATTCTATGATCAATCCCATTTATATTAAAAATCTGCGTGCCAGTTTCTCTGTGCACATATGTACACACAGTCACACACCAGACCTGGAAGGAAACACATTCGATGGTTATCAACGGGCACCATGGCGAAGAGAATGGGAGGGAGGCTTTCCATTTTATTATAAACAATTCTGTTTCTTTAAATATTTCACAATGTGCATGCATTAATGTATTACTTTTCAAAGAAAAAATGTAGTATCTAATTCAGAGGATTATCGCAAGGTTTCTACAAAATAATGTTTGTTTCTAAAGTGTGTAACACAGAACAGTCAAATAGTTAGACCTCAACAAACGACAGTATTGTTCTTATTGTCACTGTTGTTAGAGGGGGAAAGGCAAACATCCACAAAATTCATAAGAACACAGCAAAAGGAAAATAAAAGCAAAAGCACAGTTAGGAACATAAACAAGCTATATTTAAACACGAGCGCTAAGAAGACAGTGAAGTGACTGACAGGTGTTAGCAGGATGGAGTCCACCTGGAAGGGTTCCACTGGAGATGAAGCAGATTGAACAGAACTCTGAGAGTGGGAGGAGATGTGGTTTGCCAGCGAAGCATGGCAAGAGAATTATAAAAGTGGGCTGGAATTGCTAAAGATCTAATGCTGCCAACATATCTAAGTCCACTTTCAGTTTCAGACCATGTCAGAGATGAAGAGACACAGCAGGCAGGGAAAGAGGGTGTATATGGCCCTTCCAGGGGAAAAGCACAAGAAGGGAGAGAAATGTGGATGTATTTCTAGAGGTTGTCATCTCTTCCTAAGTGGCCTGGGAAGAACCAGGCCAGCATTGTGGGGGCTCAGCCAATCGGAGATGAGTGCTTCAGTGCCTTATACAAAATCCCTGTCACTGGGGCTTTATTTATGTGGAGGTCAAAATATTTCATCCAACTACTCCTCATTTCTATCCTCCTCATGGGTAGCAACCCAGGGCCATGCTGCCCTTAGCCACCTGTTCATCAGAACTCCACGAGTGCACCTGTGTGGCCTCACTGCCAGTTCTCTCTGCTTCCTCGGAAAGGCTATTCTGGGCAAGCCTAATATGCTATTATGGACTACATGTGTGTGTCCCTTCAAAATTCACATGCAGAAACCCTAACCCCCAGTAGGATGGTAATAGAAGGTGTGCCCTTTGGGAGGTAATTGGGTCATGTATTAGGGTTCTCCAAAGAAAGAGAAAAAAAATAAATTTATTTATTTACAGAAAGAGAGAGAGAGAGAGACTTATTATAGGAATTGGTTCATGAGACTGTGGAAGGCAAGAAGTCCCATGATCTGTCGTCTTAACAATCACGTGAGCCCGTGGTGTAATTCAGTCTGAGTCCAAAGGCCTGAGTATCAGGAGTATCAACGTCTGAGAAGAGAAGATGGATGTCCCAGCTCAGGCAGAGTGAATTTTCCTTTTCTCTGCCTTTCTATTATATTCAGGCCCTCAATGGATTGGATGGCGCCCACCCACACGGGTGAAGGCTATCTTCTTTACTCTCTCTACCGATTCAAACAGTAATCTCTTCCAGAAACATCCTCACAGACAGGCCAGAAATAATGTTTACCAGCCATTCAGGCATCCCTTAACCCAATCAAGTTGACACATAAAATTACCCTTCACAGTTCAGGAGGGTGGAACCCTCATGATAAGATCAGTGTCTTTATAAGAAGAGACACAAAAGAGCTTTCTCTCTCTCTGTCTCTGTCTCTCTGTGTCTCTCTCTCTCTGTCTCTCTGTGTCTCTCTCTCTCTGTCTCTCTCTCTCTGTCTCTGTCTCTCTCTCTCTCTCTCTCTGTCTCTCTCTCTCTGTCTCTGTTTCTCTCTCTCTGTCTCTGTCTCTGTCTCTCTGTCTCCCTCTGCTTCTCCCATGTGAGGACACAGCAAGGGACATCCAGTCCTCACCAGATACCAGGTTTGCTTGCTACTTGATTTTTAGACTTCCCAGCCTCTAGGACTGTTAGAAATAAATGTTTGTTGTTTAAGCCACTCAGTCTATGGCAACTTGTTAGAGCAGCCCGAGCAGACTAAGCCATGCGGTGAGTATGGGTTTTTGCTTTTGATCATCTACAGAAGTCTTTGGGTTTACACCATCATTCTCAGGACCAGGGATAGGGCTTTGGTGACCTATCACATATGACACCAGAAAAATCACTAACAAACTTGTAGCCAAAAGCTCTCTGGTTCTCCTAAGCCTGCTCCAATGTGTTGCTCCCTTTCATCACCAGATGCCTCATTAAGTAGTGAGCTTGTGCAGCTTATTCACACTTTCTTCCACAGAGCACAGTCTGGGCCACGGGCTTCTCTTCCCCAAACTCTACCATCTTATGCTCATGACTTCCTACTGTGCAGTTTCTGGGTCACTGGCAGCTCTTCCCCTTGTCAGCACACTGAGGTTCTCATGCATCTCAGGGGTGCCCGTTCAGCCAAGGGATCCACACGGCATTCACTCACCACCTGGTGCTGGGTGTATTCTTCAGCACATTGAACTCCTCTTGGCCAACAGCAGGCTACACCCATCCCAGGAGGTTTCCCAGTGCTCTCTGAAGCCAGACTTTGACTTTTTCTACTTCATTGGACCAACTCCCACCAAGCCCTCATTTACGGCTTGAAAGAAGATGAGAAGAAAGGTGGCACAATACCTGTGGGAGCAGGGATTCTGTGGTCTCAATCTTAGCTTATGCAAACCAAAACTCACAGCACAACCTCGTGAGGCAGAAAGATGTCAATATCAGGACATTCAACCAAGGCTGGTCAGAGCTGCTACAGAATAACACAGGAGGGTGTATGCGTGCACCGAGGAGCGACTTACAGAAACTTGGGGCATGAAATTGAGTCCCTATGGGTAGAGCTTTGCTGGGAAGAAAAGGCATTTAGGCTTCGCTGTAATAGTTCTGTAACACTACATCCTAATTAGCAGAAGTTAGTTCAGAAGTTCACTACTCAACTATCTCAAGCCTTATGCTGAGGAATGAACCATGGGCCCTGTAGGGGTTTGCTCCTGCTGCCATAACACAATACCAGAGGCTGAGAGGCTTAAAGAACAGAAATCTACCTTCTCACAGTTTTGGAGGCTGGAAGTCCAAAATCAAGAAGCTGGCAACATAGGTTTCATTCTGAGTCCTCTTCTCTTGGATTGCAAGCAACCACCATCCAGCTGCGTGATCCCTTGGCCTCTCTTCGATACATTCATGCAGAGAGGAAGAGAATGAGCTCTCTGGTCACTTCTCAAAAGGATATTAATCCTGTTGGACCAGGGTCCCACCTTAATGACCTCATTTATCCCTAATTACTTCCTTAAAGGCTCTGTCTCCAAATGCTACACTGGGCATTAGGGCTTCAGCCTATGAATCTGGGGAGGGATACAAATATCCAGTCCATAACAGGCTTGTAAATAGAATGAGCTTTCCCAGGAACTTATAAGTAACATTTGAGAATACCTAGAGGAAAGTTAGAACTATGATTTGATTATTAGCATACTATGCGACACGTTGACCCTTGAGCAAAAGCAGGGGTTACAGAAGCACCAACCCCCTGCACGGTCGAAAATTTGCATACAACTTTTACTCCCCCAAAACTTAACTACAGCTGACCCTTGAACAACATGGTTTGAACTGTACAGGTTCTTATACATGGGGTTTTTTTTCAATAAATATATTGAAATTTTTTTGGAGATTTGTGATGATTTGAAAAAACTCACCAACTGTAGCTTAGAAATATCCAAAAAATTATGAAAAAGGTATGTTATAAATGCATAAAATTTATGTAGACACTAGTCTGTTTATTATTTACTACTATAAAATATACACAACTCTACTATAAAAAGTTAAAATTTATCAAAACTTATGCATACAAACACAGACCGTACATAGTACCATTTGCAGTGGAGAGAAATGTAAACAAATATAAAGGTGTGGTATTAAATCATAACTGTAGCACATACTGTACTACTGTAATAATTTCATAGCCACCACCCTTTGCTATTATGTGTCGCTTAAGTGTTGCTAGTATCAGCTTAACATGCTGGCACGTGACTCTAATCATCTCAGCCTGCACAGTTCATCTCTCCAGTAAATTGCACATTGCAGTAAAAAAGTGATCTTTCTCAGTTCTCACATATTTTTCATTGCGTTTACTGCAATACGGTAAACCTTGAATAACACCACGGGGTCCACGCAAAGTGCCACCAGTGATGCTGGAAGTGCTCCCAAGAAGCAAAGAAAAGTCACCACGTTACAAGAAAAAGTTGAATTGCTTGAGATACACAATAGACTGAGGTCTGCAGGTGTGGGTGCCACCATTTCAGGCTAAACGAATACACCATAAAAACCTCTGTGAAAAAAGAAAAGGAAATTCATGAAGCCATCACTGCAGCCACACCAGCATGTGTGCAACCTTCAACTTTTTGCAAAATACTTTTTATCTTGTATTGAAAATGCAACTTTTATGTGGATGCAGGATTCCTATAAGAAAGGCAAACCTACAGACTCTAATATGATTCGAGAAAAAATGAAGTCATATGACAACTTAAAGCAAAAGGAAGGTAAAAGATCTAAAGCTGGAGAATTTAATGCCAGGAAAGGATGGTTTGATAATTTTAGAAAGAGGCTTGTCTTTTAAAAAAAAGTGTTAATATAAATGCTGGAGTGGGTGTGGAGAAAAAGGAACCCTCTTGCACTGTTGGTGGGAATGTAAATTGATACAGCTGCTATGGAGAACAGTATGGAGGTTCCTTAAAAAACTAAAAATAGAACTACCATATGACCCAGCAATCCCACTACTGGGCATATACCCTGAGAAAACCATAATTCAGAAAGAGTCATGTACCAAAATGTTCACTGCAGCTCTATTTACAATAGCCAGGACATGGATGCAACCTAAGTGTCCATCATCAGATGAATGGATAAAGAAGATGTGGCACATATATACAATGGAATATTACTCAGCCATAAAAAGAAATGAAATTGAGTTATTTGTAGTGAGGTGGATGGACCTAGAGTCTGTCAGACAGAGTGAAGTAAGTCAGAAAGAGAAAAACAAATACCATATGCTAACACATATATGGAATCTAAAAAAAAAAAAAAAAAAGGTTCTGAAGAACCTAGGGGCAGGACAAGAGTAGACACAGACGTAGAGAATGGAATTGAGGACACGGAGAGGGGGAAGGGTAAGCTGGGATGAAGTGAGAGAGTAACATTGACATATATACACTACCAAATGTAAAATAGATAGCTAGTGGGAAGCAACCGCATAGCACAGGGAGATCAGCTCGGTGCTTTGCGACCACTTAGAGGGGTTGGGATAGGGAGGGTGGGAGGGAGACGCAAGAGGGAGGAGATATGGGGATATATGTATATGTATAGCTGATTCACTTTGTTATACAGCAGAAACTAACACAACATTGTAAAGCAATTATACTCCAATAAACATGTTAAAATAAAAAAGTGTTAAGATAATAGGAGAAGTGGCTTCTGCTGACCAAGGGTTCCCAGACTCCATTAAGAAAATCACTGAGGAGAAAGGATATCTGCCTGAACAGTTTTTTGATGCAGATGAAAGTGTCCTGTTCTGGAAAAAAAAATGTCACAAAGGACATTTTTTAGTAAGGAGGAGAAGCAAGCACCAGAATTTAAGGCAGTAAGGGGTAAGCTAACTCTAATGTTTTGTGCAAACATTAGACAGTGAGAACGCTTTCTCTGGATTGGTTCCATCAGTGCATTCTCCCTGAAGTCAGGAAGTACCTTGCTAGTAAGGGACTGCCTTTTAAAGTTCTTTTGATATTAGACAACGCTCCTGCCCACCCAGAACACCATGAGTTCAACACCACCGGAGGCACTGAAGTGCTTTACTTGCCCCCAAACACAATATCTCTAATTCAGCCTCCAGATCAGGACTTTATACAAGTACTCTATCAAGAGGATTGTCAACTCTGTGGAAGAGAACCCCAAGACAGAGAAAATCATGAAAGTCTGGAAAGATCACACCATTGAAGATGTCATCACTGCTGTAGAAAAAAACATGACAGCCATCAGCCCAAAACAATCAATTCCTGCTAGAGAAAACTGTGTCCAGATGTGCATGAATTCACAGGATTTACGACAGAGCCAATCAAAGAAATCATGAGAGAGATTGTGGACACGGTAAAACAAAAAACAGGTGGGGCCTCTGTGAAGGGTTTCAAGATGCAGATGAAGAAATTCAAGGCTAATAGATACCAAACCAGAGGAATTAACAGAAGACATCTTGCTGGAGATGAGCACTTTCAACCAGTGCCAGACAACGAGAAGAGGTAGGAGAAATCGTGTCAGAAAACAAATTGACATTAGACGATCTGGCAGAAGGGATCTGATTATTCAAGACTGCTTTCGACTTCTTTTATGACATGGACCCTTCTATGATATGGGTACTAAAACCAAAGCAAACTGTGGAAGAACTGGAACCATATAGAAACATTTGGAATAAGCACACTCCCTGTACTTTGGGGAATTTCATTAGAGATGGTCAGGGTGATTTTTCCAGGTTTCGGTGACACCAGTTAAGAGTAAAATTTGGTGATACAGAGGTCGCCCATGTTGGCATTACTTGTGGGCACATAAAAGACTAAATGGAAAAAAAAAAAACAGAAGGCCATTTATTGTGACAAAACTACGTGGTCTTATGTTAATTATCGATGAGGCTGTGTTTACTTCACCTATTATGAGTTCACACATCTACATATCCCCGTAGGACTGGTGGGTAAAATTAGCTGCTGTGTTCCTAAAATGCCAGTGGGCTTTAGAGATAAAGTCTTTCTCAAGGTAGAAAGTTTTCAACACACAGAGTTACCTCTGAAACTTGTTTCTCTACCAATTTGGCCTTCAACTGAATCATTATTATACTTTCCTCTAACCTTCAGGACATAGCCCATCTGTTCAATAATGCTTTAGCCTGAATACTACGGATGGGTTGGATGACAAGAGCAAAAGCCAGCAGTACAGTATTGTTGCTGTTTTCATCTTTACAAAGGTTAAATATATGGGTCCCAATGTCCCAAATAATCTCAGCTCACAGAATGGAAAATCAATCTTTGCCCAGAGAGAAAATGACCTTGCTTTTCCTTCTTTCCATGCACTACGGTTCACGTGAAGATTTGCAATAGGTAATTGGACCGGGTTCTAGCACTGGGTTTGTGTTCACTGACTTCTAAGAATACTGACCAGATTCTCAAAATCTATTCAGCTAATTAGAGATGCTGCCCTTCAGGGCCAGCTAATTCAGCATGTCGCTTGTAGGAAAGAGATTTCTTAAACATGTGGGATTATGGCTTCTGGCAACCAGAGCTGCAAGCAGCAGAAGGAAGGTTTATTCCCTGTTTCTGTTTTGATTCTTTGTTATTTCTGAACTTTCGAAAAGGAAGTCATTGGGAGTCAGACATATTTGGTATTTTATTATACTACTGCCCTATGATCTTACTCTATAACTGTCTAAATAAAATGCTCATGTTATTAAAGAGGAAAATAAACACAAATCAATTGCAGTTGTATAGCTACATTTAGAGTCTGAACTGGTAACACAGAAGAGGTTCAAACTCAGTACCTTCCCATGAAGCAAAAGGGACAGTAATGATATTAATGTCACATTCTGTAATTCAAGAATTTTGCATCTACCTCTTTGTCTTGGAATAACCCTTACTTACCCAAGTATCTCACACACACCATTAAACACCAGCGTCCTTAAATATGTACCTAGTCCAGGGTTACAAAACAGTAAGCAATCTTTACCATGATTAACATTTATTGAGAAGTTACTATGTGCCAGACACAATGTTAAACGCTTTAAATATATTAATTCATGTAATCTTCACAGTAGCCCTGTAAGAATTCTACTATCATTACCCTTCTTATTTTTAAAATAAGTTACAGAAGCAAAGAAAGAAGAGAAATTTTTCTAAGGTAACAAAGCTAGTAGGTAGGAGAACTGGGATTTGAACTCAGGCTCTTATTCCAGAGTCTGTGATCTTAGTGACTGAGCAATAATTATTCTGGTTGTTGTTTTATATATATATATATATATATATTATACACACACACATATACACATATACACAAAATATAGAAAAATTATGAAGAGTTATATTGGCATCTTTACATGGTTTTCACGTGGAATTTCACCTGGTTTTAGTTGTATTTTTTACTTTTTTCAAATAATTTTAAACTTACAGAAATATTGCAAAAAGATTACATAGACTTCCCATACACCCCTCACCATGCTTCCACTAACGTTAATATCCTACATGTTCAGAGTACAATTTTTAAACAAGGAAATTCATATGGGTACATACTATTACCAATTCAAATATTACTTCATTCAAATTTTACCAGTTTTTTCTCCTGATAATACTTTTTCTGTTCCAGGACCCAAATCAGGATCCCACCCTGCATTTAATTATCATGTCTTCTTAGTTTCCTCCAATCTGTGACAGTTCCCCAGTCTTTCCTTGTCTTTCATGACCTTGACACTTTTGAAGACTACTGGTCAGTGGTTTTGCACAATGTTTGTCAATTTGTATTTAACAAATGTTCTCTGGTAACTAGACTGAGGTTATGCATTTTTAGCAAGAATATCACAGAAGTGGTATCCTCTATATCATATTATGGTATACCTGATGGTGACATAACATAATTATGATGGAGTTAACTGATAAAGTTTGTTAAGCTGGTGTTTGCTAAGTTCCTCCACTCTTTTCCCTTTATATTTAATAAATATATTGTGTGAGATTCTTTGAAATTATGTACACATCACTTCCCAATAAAAGCAATAACTCACTAAAATAATGTTAAAATAACAGTCTTCCTCCAAAGTTACTGGTAATTGATAACAGAAATTACATTTCACAAGGCTAATTTGGATTTTCAAATCAGGAGGTCATTAATACAGAGATATCATTTTGTTTTAATCACTGTTCACTTGCCTTCAAACCAAAAAATATGTATTTCTCCTGACATGCTCACTATGTCTCCTGATGCCCAACTGTACAGAGTCCCCAGCACCTACTCTGTCCACCATCAACTCATGGATAGCCAACATCTCTCCTCCTGTCCAGGAACATGAAATTTGTTCTTTAGCAACTCCCTGAATCTAAAAACAGGGGCCTGCCTACATTTCAATTCATCCCAATTTCATCTTCATTCATTTCCATTTCCACCCCAATGCGTTCCTGGAAATCAGGTTAAAAACAAATCACATTTTACCTTAGACGTCTTAGGCTTTATACCTTATATAGAATTCAGATAAATTGTATATATGCCCATCAGTATGTCACAGAGCAAAAATATAACAATAAACCTTTTTTCAAAATATACTTGTCAAATGACATTCTAAGTCCTAAAAATTGGTCTGAAGTGTATGTTATACAGCGTTTGCACATAGACTCCAGTGTGCTAAGAAATGCACATAGAAAATAAAACTTCAATTCTACTGTTAAAGAGAAATAAAACTAAAATTAGTATATTGCCTTTAACACTAGTCACATTTATAATTCATATACTTTTGGTTGACTTAGAATTTAGAAGATGTGGCATAGGAAGAAAGTTGATGGGGAATCCTTTAAATTGCTCACCTTTAAAAAAATATCTGTTCAGAAAGTTTGAAATTTCTCTCTTCTCTTCCTTGTTCTCCCTCATTGTCCCCCTCTCCCCTCTCCTCTCTCAACTCTCTCTCCATTAATATGTTCATAACAAACAGAGGCAATCAATATCTTGCACTAAATTCTTTTTTGGGGTGTGGAATGAGGCATGCTAAAGATTCAGAAGATAATATTTTTTCTTTTTATGTTTCAATAATGTTTTTTGTAAACTCCCTACAAACAAAAGTCCAGGAGCAGATGGGTTCACAGGTGAATTCTACCAAACATACAAAGAAAAACGTATATGGATCCTTCTCAAAGTCTTCCAAAAGATATAAAATGACCCAAAGACATGCTATGAAGCCACCATCACCCTGATACCAAACGAGGCAAAGATACCACCCAAAAAGAAAATTACAGGCCAATATCTGTGATGAATATTTATCTCAACAAAATATTAGCAAACCAAATCCAGCAACACATAAAAAAGATCATACATCACGACCAAGTGGGATTCATCCCAAGTTCACAAGGATAGTTCAACGTACTCAAATCAATCAATATGATACACCACATCAACAAAAGAAAGGACAAAAGCCAGAAAAATCATTTGACAAAATTCAACATCCATTCATGATAAAAACTCTTACCAAAGTGAGTATAGAGGGAATATATCTCAACATAATAAAAGCTATTTATGACAAACCCACAGTCAATATAATACTCAACGGTGAAAAGCTGAAAGCCTTCCTGCTAAAATCTGGAACAAGAAAAGGATGCCCACTCTCACCACTTCTATGCAACATAGTATTGGCAGTCCTCTCCACAGCAATCAGACAAGAAAAAGAAGTAAAACGTATCCAAATTGGAAGGGAAGAGGTAAAATTGTCATTATATGCAGATGACATGATACCATATATAGAAAACACTAAAGATTCCACACAAAAACTACTAGAACTGATAAACAAATTCAACAATGTACAAGATTAGCATATGGAAATCAGTTGCATTTCTTTATACTAACAATGAAATATCAGAAAGGGAATGTAAAAAAATACCTTTAAAAATTGCACCAAAAATAAATAAATAAATAAAATACTCAGGAATAAACCTGACCAAGGAGGTGAAAGACTTAAACACTGAGAACTATAAAACATTAATAAGGAAATTAAAGATGATTCAAAGAAATGGAAAGATATCCCATGCTCTTGAATTGGAAGAATTAATATCGTTAAAATGGCCATACTACCCAAAGCGATCTACAGATTTAATGCGATCCCTATCAAATTACCCATGACATTTTTCACGGAACTAGAAGAAATAATCCTAAAATTTATATGGAAGCATAAAAGACCCAGAATTGCCAAAGCAATCCTGAAGAAAAAGAACAAAGCAGGAGGCATAACCCTCCCAAACTTCAGACAATACTACAAAGCTACAGTAATCAAAACAGCATGGTGGGCTTCCCTGGTGGCACAGTGGTTGAGAGTCCGCCTGCCGATGCAGGGGACATGGGTTCGTGCCCCGGTCCAGGAAGATCCCACATGCCGTGGAGCGGCTCGGCCCATGAGCCATGGCCGCTGAGCCTGTGCATCCGGAGCCTGTGCTCCGCAACGGGAGAGGCCACAACAGTGAGAGGCCCGTGTACCACACACAAAAAAACAAAACAGCATGGTATTGACACATACCAGACATATGGATCAATGCAACAGAATAGAGAGCCCAGAAATAAACCCATACACCTACGGTCAATTAATCTTTGACAAAAGAGGCAAAAATATTCAATGGGAAAAAGACAGTCTTTTCAGCAAGTGGTATTGGGAAAGTTGAATACTTTGATGTACAACAGAAATTAACACAACACTGTAAATCAACTATACATGAATAAAATATTTTTAATGAAGTTAAATTTTAAAAAATAATGTTTTTGTCAGCTTTGTGGAAGTATAACTGACAAATAAGATTGTAAGATATTTAAAGTGTACATCATGGTGATTTGATATACATATACACTTTAAAACATTCCCCCAATCTAGTTAATTAGCATATCCATTGTCACGCATTTTTATCTTTTTTCTTTGTGAGAATATTTAACTTTCAAAATTTATTTTATTTACTTATTTAATTTTGGGGCTGTGTTGGGTCTTCATTTCTGTGTGAGGGCTTTCTCTAGTTGTGGCAAGTGGGGGCCACTCTTCATCGCGGTGCGCGGGCCTCTCACTATCACGACCTCTCTTGTTGCGGAGCACAGGCTCCAGACGCGCAGGCTCAGTAGTTGTGGCTCACGGGCCTAGTTGCTCCGCGGCATGTGGGATCCTCCCAGACCAGGGCTCGAACTCGTGTCCCCTGCATTAGCAGGCAGATTCTCAACCACTGCGCCACCAGGGAAGCCCCCGAGAACATTTAACTTTTACTCTCTTACCAAATTTTAATTATACAATACAGTGTTATCAATTATAGTCACCATGTTGTATGTTAGATCCTTAAACCTTTGCATCTTTAGCTGAAAGTCTCTACCCATTTACCAACCTCTCCCTACTTCTTCCATGCCTGCCCCCCAGTCCCTTGGTAACCATTTTTCTACTCTCCGTTTCTGAGCTTGACTTTTCATTGTTGTTTAGATTTCACATATCAGTGATACCATGCAGTATTTTTCTTTCTCTGGCTTATTTCACTTAGCATAATGACCTCATCCATATTGTTGCAAATGGCAGGATTTCTTTCTTTATCATGGCTGAACAATATTCCATTATATATAATAATATTCCTATATATACAAATAAAGATGTGGTATATATATAATTTATATATATATATTAATTACATATATTATATATATATAAATAAAGAAGTGGTGTATATGTACCACATCTTTATAAAACTGTTGACAATTAGGTTGTTGCTGGAAGAAAATGTTTACATCTGATTTTCTGTTTTGAATTTCCTACCTCATCATCCAAGAACAAAAGGAAATAAAAATGAAAATTTTATTAGTCAGTGGAATGCACTGCTCATAATTTTATTTTACATATTTTTTCATATAAAATCTATAGGAACCAAATTGCTGTTAAAATATTTCATATTTCTTACATAATTATAGAACCATAAGCTTTCAACATAGGATAATTGAAAACTAATAGATTCCTGTTGAAAGTTTGACCCATTATTTAAATATTGACTTATAATTTTATACTGAGAAAAACTAAAGCTTATGGAAATTGAATAACTAACCCAAACTCATTTATTTCTAGCCAGTAATAAATGATACTAAAGTCTTAACTACAAAGATATTGCATATTAAGGGTTCTCTACTACAAACATATTCCATATTAATTATTTTTTTCTAGATAATTTTTGATTGATATAATTCACATACCATACAATTTACTGAAGTGTGCATTTCAGTGGGTTTTCATACATTCACAAAGTTAGGTAACCATTACCACCATCTAATTCCAGAACACTTTCATCACCCCAAAAAGGAATCATGTACCTATTAGCAATCACTTTCCATTCTCCTCTGGCAAACACTAATCTACTTTCTGTCCCTATAGATTTGTTTATTCTGGACATTTCATATAAATGGAATTGTATAATATGTGGTCTTTTGTGTCTTGTTTCTTTCACTTAGCATGACGTTTTCAAATTTTGTCCATGTTATTTCACATATCACATATCACATACCTTTTTTCCTTTTTCTGTCTGAATAATATTCCATTGTATGGATATACCTCTTTTGTTTATCTGTTCATCAGTTAATGGACCTTTGGTTTATACTTTTGGGCTGTTATGAATAGTGCAATAGTGCTGTTATTAACATCATGTATAAGTTTTTGTGTGAATATATGCTCAGTTAACTTGAGTATAAATGAAATTGCTGGGTCATATGGAAACTCTATGTTTAACTTTTTGATGACTTTTTGATGAACTGCCAAACTGTTTTCCAAAGTGGTTACACCATTTTACATTCTCATAGGTCATCTGTATTTTTGTTATTGAGTTGTGAAGATCCTTTTCATATTCTGGATACTTATCCCTTATTAGATATATTTGCTTGCAAATATTTTCTCCCATTCTGCAGGTTGGCTTTCACTTTTTTTTTATAGAGCCCTTTGAAATGCAAGAGGTTTTAATCTTTATGAAGTCCAATGTATCTATTTTTATTTTGGTTGCTTGTACTTTTTGTGTCAAATCTAAGAAATCACTGCCTAAGTCAAACAGCTATGTTTTCTATGTTTTCTTCCAAGAGCTTTATAATTTTAGCTCTTACATTTAGCTCTTTGATAAATTTTCAGTTAACTTTTGAATATGCAGTGAAGTAGGGGTCCAACTTCATTCTTTTGCATGTGGATACCCTGTTGTCCACATTTACTGAAAAGAGTATTTTTTCCCCATTGAAGTGTCTTGGTACTTTTAATTATATTATACTGCTGTGTTGGACTTCATCAATAGCACATACTACTAAAGCAGTTTTCTCCTTCTGTCTGCATTTTCTTTCTTCTCTGGCCTCAGAATTTAAGTTTAACCACAGGTAGAAGTCATTCTGACAATGGCTACGGACGTTTTACAAGCCACTTTAGAGCATTCCGGTGCTCTATTATTTATTGTTCTATTGCTCTTTCCCACTCAGTATTCATTGATCAAATGTAGTTGTCAGAAGAGTTGAACAAAGAAACTGCAGAGTGCCTGAACTGAGATGTGATTACCTTCCTTCAAATCTTCTGTTTGCCTCTAATCCTACACAGAAATCTTGATTTTCAAACACCACTCTTTAAAAAATGAGACTGTAATGTCTCTGGACAAGTCGGCCTATACTCTAAAACCTAGAAAAAAAGTAAGCAGGAAAAGTCTTAAAGAACCTCTGAAGACTAAACAGTAGCCTTTTCCCAAAAGCAATTTAAAATGGAAAAAAAAGGTTTTTAACTTTCCCATTTTGGTGCAAAGACAAATTTTTCCAAGTAAAAGTACTTGAAAAATGCTAATGACCACGAGTTTAAATTGTATAATCATTTGGAATACTGGAATTATAAATTAGAGCTAACCATATGCCTATGCCATGACTCAAGAATAATTAGTAATGCGACCACCAAAAAAAGGTACAAAAATGTTGATAGCAACTTTAGCCATAACAGCTCAAACTGGAAACAACCCACGTGTCCAATAACAAGACAACAGTAAATCAATTGTCTGTGATCATAAAATGGGATACTACACAGCAATAAATAACAGATTACAACCCCAGACACGCAACCACACACTCTCCCTGACATTCCTGTGTGCAAAGAAACCAGACACAAAAAAATACACAGTGTATAATACTATTTATCTGAAATTCAAGAGCATATAAAACTAATCCAAGCTATTAGAAATCAAAGAAGTGATTCCTTTGGGGGGATGTATTAACTGGAAAATGAGGAAACTTTTGTGGTATAGGAACAGTCTGTGTCTTGAGCTGGGTGTGATTATACAGGTGTATACGTAAGGAAAATAAATCAGTCCATGCATTTACAATTAGTGCACCTTATGTGTTTTACTCATAGGTCTGATAAACTTTAATTTAAAAATTTTAAACAAGGTGGGGAAAGTGACCCCAGGAAAACAGAAATTTTCAAACCTTTTTCAACATGAGACAAAGAGCTACATCTCATCCCATCCACCTTTAACACAAGACAGAATGAAGACTCTAAAGCTAAGTGGCTGGAGCAAAGACACATAGTTGGACATGAAAAAGAGGTGATTAAGCAGTAGACATCATGTACATTTCCTTATTGCTAATTTGAGTCTATGAATCCCACTATTTCAGCTCCAAGAAATAAAATGATAAAATGAGGATTGTCTTCTGCAGAGCCACTCAGTTCTTAGTTGAAATCATGGGATCTTTAAAAAAACAGATCCTAAAACCTGTAGAGTTCATTTCTTTTTCTCTCCCACAAACTCACTTCACATCCAAAGAATCCATCAATATTCAAGTTCAGCCACACTAAACCAAGTCATATGTTAATTCAATTCTACTCCAATGGCTTTTACATAATCCCTAGGCAGGGACCTTGTCAAAATCTTTGCTCAGTACAATTCCTGGGTCACTGCTGACATTCAGTTGATAGTGTATATTATAATTAATATCATAATAATAACAACACACAAGGAAAATACACAGGTCTTGCATTTTGCAAAATATTGGACTGCAGCTAACACAGAATTTTGATTCAGAATCAACAATGGAAAGAGAGATCAAAAAGCAGCAAGAACAACTGGATTCAATGAATTCGTGAAATCAGCCTAAACTGCAGCAAAAACAATACTTATGAGGCAAGCTCTCCTATAGGAGACAACTAAATTAAGCAAGATAATTTTGTGTTCCTAATGCATGTACTCAACCATAGTGAAGGTTGATGTCTTAGCAGCTGTGTACATCTATGTATGTATCTCTTTGTGTGTACTTGAAAATGTTCAAAAGTGTTGGTGGGTAGGGTGAGAAAGGAAGAAATAGTAATAAAATACTTTGGTGACTGAAAAAGATTATTTGTCTAATTAATGAAATGAATTATACCTTTAGCTCCTTAGTCCCTCTACTCTACAGGAAGAACTGCTGGTATTAGGAGGATTAATAAACGTTCCCTAAAGATGCAAAGTTGTAGATTCTTTTTTTCCCCTTTGGAGAGCAGCCAATATCTACTCTCCAGTCCTCAAGCCAGGAGTACACATCTAACTTTGCCTGGAAAAGAAAAAAACCTGGCCTACATTTCACAGAAACACCTGGCAAAAAACTCCAGGGCAAGAAGGATTTTCCTCAAATCCAGGTTTTATCTGAAAGGCTTTTTTTTCCCAATTCCTAATCAGTGATGCTCCAAGTGTGGTCCCTGAACAGTAACATCAACATCACTGGAGAACTTGTTAGAAATGCAAATTCTGCCGCTTCACCCAGATTTACTGAATCAGAAACTCTGGGGGCGGGGCCAGGTCATCTCTGTTCAACAAGCCCTCTAGATGAGGCTGACACATGCTCAAGTTTAAGTTGTTTCTCCTCAGTTCCACATCCTCTTCCACCTGCTCCAAAAAAAAGATCTGGCCGAGGTCTTTTAAGTAGCTGCTGCAAGTTTCTCTTCCTGCTCTGTTACTTTTTTAGTTAATTATTCTTCATGGTGGAGTCATATTTCCCACTGGCAACTTTACATAACCTTATTCGAACAGAATATACTCCCCCACTACAGATCATTAAATACAAGAAAAGTTTTGTCTACTCAAAATCTCGCCAGTATCTATTACACTGTATCAGGGCCACCACAAAGTACAGCTGATCTTCTACAACCCAATACTATTCCGGAATCTTCCACCACAGCAACACCTCACCCCCCCAAAACACAGTTCTACATATTACACGAATTTGCACTTAAAACTTCTATGGAGGGCTTCCCTGATGGCGCAGTGGTGGAGAGTCCGCCTGCCGATGCAGGGAACACGGGTTCGTGGCCCGCATAGCGCAAAAAACAAACAAACAAACAAACAAAAACTTCTATGGAAGTGACTCTGCGGCCATGTGACTGATTTCTAGATCATAAAATGTGGAGGAAATCATTCATGTGTGATATTTCTGGTTCCAGATTTTTCAGAAGAAGGTGGCCCTTTTTCCCATCCGCCCATTGGATGCAGACAACAGGGGGCTGCAGGCCTGGAGCAGTGGTTCTCAAATTTTCCTTGCACATGGAATCACCCGGAGGGCTTTTTATTTTTGTTTTTAATTCAATTTAATTTTTTTTCCACACTAACCTTTCTCCTCCCGGCTGTCGGCCACCATTGCTGCCCTCTTGTTTCCGGGGCTGCCGCCACTGCCGCCACCTCTGCAGCTCCCACACGACTGGCGCAAGCGCTGCAGCCTGTAAGCAGAAGCACAGACGAGTCTGTCAGTCTGTCCCCTACGCTGTGAGCTTCACCCCTTAGCCTGTACTACTCACCCCTCCTGACACCTGGGAGGGCTTTGTGAAATGCTAATTGCTAGACCCTACCCCTAGAGTTTCTAATTCACTAGGACTAGGGTGGAGTCTGAGAGTCTGCATTTCTTTCTCTATTTTTTTTAGTTTTCATTGGAGTATAGCTGCTTGACAATGTTGTGTTAGTTTCAGGTGTACAGTAAAGTGAATCAGTTATACATATGCAGATATCCCCTCTTTTTTGGATTTCCCTCCCATTTAGGTCACCACAGAGTGCTGAGTGTCTAATGAGGTCTTAGTGCTGATGCCACTGGTCCTGGGACCACACTTGGAGAACCACTGGCCTGAACTATTGGCCTAGAAGACAGTGGAGCCATAAAAGGGAAACTCCTTCCCTAAGTGACCATGTGGAACAGCGGTCCCCAACCCCCGGGCCGCGAACCGCTACCAGTCTGCAGCCTGTTAGGAACCAGGCCGCACAGCAGGAGGTGAGTAGTGGTTGAGCGAAGCTTCATCTGCCGCTCCCATCACTCGCATTACCGCCTGAACACCCCCCTTCCTCCCCATACGTGAAACAATTTTCTTCCAGGAAACCAGTCCCTGGTGTCAAAAAGGTTGGAGACCGCTGATGTAGAGAACTGTTAGCTGGTCAAGAACATCAACCTCATTCTCTACATGAGCAAGAAGTAAACTCCTATTGATTCTGAGGAGTGCAAGGGTCTATTTCTTACCACAGTTTATTTTATTCTTAACTAATAAAATTACCTAGAAAGTAGATTTCAACATCTTTGAGAATCTGTATAAAAATATGTTTATAATATTCATTAATAAGAAAAAATAAAGACACTAAACAAACAAAACACAATGAAATGTTACACATCTTAAATTAGAAATAATTGATTCCTATTTTTTAATCTTTTGTTCCTTAGAGATTTTTTTCAGTGTTTCTCTCTCCCAGAGTTCAACAAGGTCCTTATGAGCTAAATTTCCTTAGTGCAATAAGACATTTTGTTCTTTCTAGTTTTCCATCAGTCTGTGGCTTTTTGTGAAACCACCAGGGCAAGTCTAATTTACGTTTACTTTCCTGGTGCCTAACACAGAGCCTGGAGCATGGTTGAAATTCAAAAAATACATTTATGAGATGAACAAAACAATAAAGTATGGAAATGGGCAAATGAATAATATTTTTAAAACTTGGTTTTCTTGACTACCAGATCTTAGGTCCCATTAAGTTCCACAGATGCATTCAACAAATGCTTCTTAACAGTATTCCAGGCACTGTTCAGATGGTAGGTGTACAAAAGTGAACAGAGTCAAGGACCGTGCTCTCAGAGTGTTTACGTCCTATGAAAAAAAAGTCATAAACAAGTAAATATTTTTAATGCAATGAAAAGAAATAGAAACAAAACAAGAGAAGTAACAACAAGTGGTAGATTCATTCAAAAAATTAATAGGATGCTGTTCTCTAAGATGCTTGACAGGGACAAAACTACTGGACAAACTATTTGGCAGAGAAAAATGGAAAAATCTCTATTGTACCAGTAGTACTTATTCACAAGTCCCTGTACCGATAGCTTCCACTCATGGTTACTTTGGCAGAGCACAAAGGATGTAGCAGACACTCTGACTTGGCTTTGTCAGCCTTCGGTACAAATTTTTACCTCCTTGAACTCCCAGAGATGGAGAAAGAGGTTTTTAAGTCTGCTTAACATTGTCAGAGCTTTTGTTCAATCTCAGAAGCCTACACTGAAAAAAAATATTGTCCCCTATTTTACAATCTAGGATACCTCCCTTTCCCCCACTATCAGTTTATTTTCTAAATACCTTGCCTGGAATAATGCTTGATTCAGAATAACATATGGAATATGAGCCCCAGCTTTGGGGTTAAATTGAGCTGTTTCAAGTCACTTAATTAACTACATGGCACTGGGTAAGTCTATACTGTCTAAAATTTCTTAACTCATTGAATGAGGTAATGATAGTAACTGTTTCATAGGATTGGGGGAAGATTACATGAGACAATTGCATGTAAAACACTTATATTGCAAATGATCATTAAAGCTGTGCAATCCCAGTGAGGTCCAAAGAGTATGTTCAGTAGGAGTGAGAAAATAAGGGAGTCACAGCAAAAGAGTCTCAGAACTTGAGACCACAGTGGTAAAACCATTCTGGATTTCAGAGTTTTATAATGAGGCCATTGTGATGAGTTGCTCAGACTAAGAGAGATGGAATAAAGAAGTATAGAGGTCAAGAAACTGTGAGTCAGGGTGTTGGGTGTCAAATCCAACGGAGATGATGACAGAGTGCAGGAATCAAGTGTTAAAAGTTATTAAGAAAGTGGAAATGTGGGGCTTCCTCGTGGCGCAGTGGTTGAGAGTCCGTCTGCCGATGCAGGGGACACGGGTTCATGCCCCGGTCCGGGAGGATCCCACATGCCGTGTAGCGGCTGGGCCCGTGAGCCATGGCCGCTGAGCCTACACGTCCGGAGCCTGTGCTCCGCAACGGGAGAGGCCACAACAGTGAGAGGCCCGTGTACCGCAAAAAAAAAAAAAAAAAGTGGAAATGTGAAGTCAGTAGATGATTCTCAAAGAAGTATTCTTCAGTTAGATCCCTCTATAATATGCTTTTATAGCATCTAGTGTTTTTCCTTTGTGACACACATCTAAATTGTACTTAATTCACTTATTTATTCATTAATGTCCATCTGTGGGATAATAAGCTTCTTGAATATGAGAACAAGTATATCTTGTTCCCAAGCAATTATACTTGCTTGTAAAATACAGCAGAAATCTTAATTAATGTTGGATGGATGCACGGATAGATGGATGGAAGAATGGATGGATGGAGTAATTGATAAACAAATAAGAGACAGTACTAAAAATAGATGGCATCGAGATCAAAAGAGGAGAGCTTTCAGAATAAAGTCAACAGGGTGATTATCTGCCAAACAAAATTATACCTAAGAATCCAGGATTTCTTAATGACGGTTTACTTATTTCTCTCTTCCCTATCTAATCTCCACTTCCTCTTTCTCAGAGTAATAAAACTCATCTTTAGAAACTTATTTGATAATCAATGACTCGAGCAAATGTCCTTATAGTCTCACCAAGGATACTCCTAGAATCTCTCAGCATCATTTATCACGTTGGCAGTATATATATATACATATATATATATATATATATAAAATTTAAAATGTGCATGACTTTGAGGCAACAATTCCCTTTATTGAAGTTTACCCTACAGAAATACTCATTCAAGTATGTATGATATGCACACAAAGATTTTCTTTGTAACATTATTTATAATACTAAAAACAGGAATGACACTAAATGTTCAAAGATAGATTTGTTAAATAAGTGACATTTTCATACAATTGAATTTTATGCATCATTAAAAATACCTGACTTGTAAATACATCCATGATGTACTATTAAATTTAAAATATGTATAAAATATGGAATAATCTATATAGGATGGTCACATTTTTAGGCATATAAATGTGTTACAGGGGCAAAAAGTTCTGGATAGCACTTAACAGCTTTTTTTCCTCCCTTTCTTTTTGTTTCCGCTCTCTCTCCCTGCTGTTTTCATGTCTTATTAAGAGGGAGTAGTCTTTGGAGAGACATGATAAAAAAACAGACTAAATTTCCATTGAGAGATGAATGAATAAAGAAGATGTGGTATATATATACAATGGACTATTACTCATCCATAAAATGAAATCATGCTTTTTGCAGCAACATGGATAGACCTAGAGATTATCATACTAAGTGAAGGAAGCCAGACAGAGAAAGACAAATGTCATATGATATTGCTTACATGTGGAATCTGAAAACAAATATACAAATGAACTTATTTACAAAACAGAAATAGACCCACAGACATAGAGACCAAACTTACGGTTACCAAAGGGGAAAGGCAAGCGGAGGGATAAATCAGGAGTTTGTGGTTAACATATACACATTACTATGTATAAAATAGAGAGCTAATAAGGACCTACTGTAGAGCACAGGGAACTCTACTCAGTACTCTGTAATGACCTATATAGGAGAAGAATTTTTAAAAGAGTGGATATATGTATACGTATAACTGAATCACTATGCGGTATACCTGAAACTAACACAACACTGTAAATCAACTATACGTCAATAAAAACAAAACAAACACAAAAACTGAGACTTTCATAGCGTAGCACACAAATATTTGCCAAGAGAGATCATCAATACTGGTCAGAAAAATGCTGGGTTTGGCTTGTGGCTACTTCACTCTGAAGACTGTGAAACACTCTGCGGAACTCAGGAGCCAAGGGGCGAATCCTGTCGTCCTTCTCTAGATGATGCCCAGGTTCTCAAGCATGAAGGTTTTTAATAATAGGGATGTAATAGGTATGACCGGAGGCTCGTGGAAGGGGAGAAGGAGTATACCAGAGTGAGAGCAACAGGATCTCTGTGGCTACACGCAAAGTGGAATCTTTATGAACTGATAGGTGACATGAGGAAGTGAAGAAATGCTTTGCACCTCCTCTGGACTCCAGAGGTGTGTCAATAGTGGTCCACACTTCCAGGCGCTCCTGGTGTGACGGAGTGGTAAGATCTCTATGTTTACATATACAATTGCATAAGCCAAAACATCTTAAAAAGTACAAACCAAGCTGTTAGCAGTGATTGTTTCTGTGGTGTTTCGCTGTGGCTGGGAAGGGGAAAGTTTAGTGGGATGCAGATCTCAAGGAAATGATGATAGAAAAGGAGGGAAAGTCAGAAACCTCTGCACTGATGCATGGTTTACTACAATCATGTTGCATAATTTTAAAATGAAGAGGGAATTTTTAAAAGAGCTCAGACAAACTTTACCTTGCTTGTACCTTCCCTAGGCCTGAGCAGGAGAAGGAGGCCCTAATGTCAGTTTAAGTTTCCTGAGGATGATACATCTGCCATTAGAGTTACACCCAGATTTGAAGCGAAATGGTTCTGAAATCTTATCACAAAAGCAATTGTTCAATTTTCTTGGAAATGATCATTTAGCTGTGCAAACAAATAAAATAGATATTTTCTCATGATCGCTTACACAAAGAGAAAAAGGAGACCACACAGCATACCTCCCATATCATATCCAACACTATAGATTAACTCTGTTTACTGACATAGCACTAGAATTTATACTTTCTACTACCATCTAATTCAAATAACTTGAGATCTTTCAAAATGAGAAAAAGATCCCCAGCTATATAGCGAATATATTACCCCTTTTACATAAATGGACTCCCAAGGCTTTTGACATTAAAGTCACAAAGATCACCACTTCGTAACTAGCTACAAGGCTGTATATTCCTATTTCTACACTAGATTGAAAGCCAGATAGAGTTGTTTTTTTTTTTAATTTCCTATAGCACTAAGTAGAGTGTATTGCCAAAAAACAGTTCAATGGGTGAAGACAAAATTCATCACACAGAAGTGACAGGCAACTACTCTTCCTTGGGTTTTCTGGCCATAATTTTTTAGTTCGTCCGCTGATGAAGTGTAATGTTTCGATTCTTCTAATTATCCAGCACCTGCTTTTTGGAAGCCTCATTTATTAGGACACCTACTGCAATGTGGAAAAAAAGGAAAAGAGGTAAAAACTCAACCAACAGATTTGGTTCTTGGAAATAACTTTACAGGACGGTTGGCTGGAGATTCTGTGTTTAATTCATGGCCTGCATGATTCCTGCTCATTAGACCACGGATAAACAAGACTTGGCTATAGTCGGGCTCCTGTTAGGCCCCTTCAGTCCTCTTCCTTGTTTCACCTGGAAATGCCCCTGCTGATGACCCAACAAACAAGCAAGTGCCGAGCCGCCAAAATCACAGAAAGAGCAACTCATGGTTGTCATCTATTCTTACAAATATTGAAAGAACCCTTACCAGATATTTAGTTTTTAAAAATACGTCTAAGAAATAGAAATTTATACATTCCTGCTCATTTTGACATGTATCTGTGTTCCATTTTTTTCTATAAAACAGCCTCTCCATACTTCAGCCAGAGAGTATGACTCTAAAATGAAAAACTCATGACTGGGTGTGGGAGGATAAAGACTAAAATTAGAGAGACCAACAAGCTCTAATATTAGGGATTTATTCTGAAAATGCCACTTCTAATGAGAACTAACAAGGAAATTTTCTAAAAATGAATTTACTTGTTTAGCCTGTTGAACTTTTGTCCTATCCTAACAGGAGAAATAGCTGGCTTTTCTGCATTGTTTTTGAAGACGTACAGTCAGATTCAGAGAAAAAAGCAATATTCACCCACTTAATCATGTAGAGAAGAAAAATTAATATTGGGTCTAAAGAGAGGAGAGACTGACCAGGACAGAGGTAGGGTGAAAGTAAAGAAACTAGAGAGAGATTCTTGATCAGTCTGTCTGTGGCTTCTAAGACCTCTCCGTTCTTCAGCTGAATAGTTAACACACAAACAGAATTAGATATCACATCCTGCATTTAGAAGGGGTTCTGTGTCACCATGGTAACTGGTTTTGCTTAAACATAGCTCTGCATGTACGTAGAGTCCGAATTAGCTACAGAAGAGAGACACACGCAATATTCCTGGAGCTTATATAAAATCTGCCTATGTGTTATAGTCTTCTGAAATGGGGTATTTGAGTTCATGTTTGTAAACGCTTTCTTTACAATTTCCCTTTCTAAAGAGTGTGTGTCTGATCATTCAGTTGTTTTGGTCCTGGAAGCAACATTCCAGATCGAACTTCAAGTGATAATCAACATGGGAAAAGAATAATTTGTGCTGCCTTTTGTCAATCAGTTCTCAGCACTTGGAATATAAATTGTAAAACCAATCCCTTTTACTTCTTACCTTTCAAATTCTATTTTATTTGGCTCATCCTTGTGGAGTGTTTTGGATCATTTTTCTCGAAAGTTTATCTCCAAATACATTCCACCCCCACTGACTCCTCTTTATGATAAAATTGCTAAGAAAACAACTTAAGCAAATGGAAAGAACTTTAAAAAAAAAAAAAAGTTGCCACAACATGGTATCCAAACCAAGAAGTATCCCCAGAATTCTACTAAGAAGTTTTACTTGAAGATTTATCTAAAAGAAAAGAAAAATAATTTATGGATTGAACTCCATGACATGACACTGCTTAAAGCATGTGATTCTTTGTGCTTTTCAAGTCTCTATTTCTTTCTGTTTTTTTTCCTTTACTTTCTGAGAAGAGAATTAAATATGATACAGTTTGGGGGATATTACATCATTGGCTGTTTTACAATTTTTAGGACCACATTTATTTTTGTACTAAAATGGCATAACGTCCTTAGTGTTAGTGGATATTTGTCTGAAGAGAGTGAAAATTAATCATGATATTTTCCTTACTGAATACCAGTGAAATTATCCTTCTGCTTTTGGCTACAGGATGTATTTACAAAGTTTGTCCAGTGTCTGTAGCTGGGTCCCTTCTACTCAAGGGAAAATAGCTACCATTTTATTGAGCCCCACTTGGTGGGAAATTTAGCATGCCACGTCATTTAATTCTCACGAAACCTTGCGAGGTCGGTATTATTATCTCCACTTCGGAAAAGGAAACTAATGTTCAGAAGGGTTATTTCCTCTACTTAACACAGCTTACAATGTAGCAAAGCTGAGATTCCAGAACACAGTTGCTCAGAAGACACTCAGCTCATTTCTAATGATGCTACTACCAAGTCTCAGCAGATAAGCTCTCATCCACATTGGATAAAGTTGCACTGGCTGTATTTTTACCTTAGAATTCTCATCCCCCTGTGGGGGATCATTGCTGTGATCTGCCTGGAGGGCCACTGGGAGGCAGTAGTAGCCTGAACCCAACACCAGACCTTCAAGTCATCATAACTGCTTGCTTTGAGCTAGGGGTCTCCATCTCTACGAGGAAGAGATGTGATAGTGAGGGAGGCCCACAGGTCCTTGAATGCCAGAACTGGAGAGGAGATTCAAGAAAATTTCATCCAGTGGTTGTCACACTGTGTCTTGGAGAACTTCTTAAGCGGGCGGCCCAAAGGCAACCGAGGGGCTGGACCAGGAGAGAGTCCCAGGCGAGGCATCTGGCTGTGCATCCCAGCCCTGTTTTTCAACTACAGTGTTTCCGTTTTTATCAGTTTATGTTTTGGAGTTTCTGCAAAAGATTTTATTTTAGAAAAGAGACCCCTAGTTTTTAAAAGTTCAAAACTGCTTTATAAATGAAACCGAGATTTAAGAGGCAATCTCTTACATAATATTTCTTTCTTCGGCAACGAGCAAATTGTTGGAACGTATTCCTTTTGATAGTGAAAGTATTTATGCCCATGATGTTTTGCAATATCACACCCCAGCTTTGAAAACCTGCTTAGAGGAGTGGACATCAGAGGAAATGGACGATCAGTGCAGTAGCCCAAAGATCTATGCCTCAGTTCTACCAAAGTGTCTTGCTGTCATGTGCCTTGAGACAGATCAATGACAGGAAGTCTGCCTTTATTTCCTCTTTAAAATGAAAACTGCAGTATCAGCCCCTTCATCAGAAACAGATTCAAAGGGCAGTCAGCTAGGTGCTCTGTCAAGAAAGGGGCAAGGGATTAGAGCCACCAGAAACAAAACTATACGCTAAGGAGAGTAATTTTTTTATACTATTACCTCAGAGCAAGAAGCCTTGATTCAGCCAGGGGACTGGAAAGATACTTGACTGAGGCATTAACCAACCTTGTGGTACTTTATATGGACAGGAAAAAAAAATAAACGTGCTTTTGCAAATTAAGGTGCAAAGTTTCTTTAAGAAAACAGTTTCTGGAATTTGGGACAGCAGGATGGTTTAGAAGAAGAAGCACCAGCTTTGAGCCCAGACGTTCCTGAGTATGAATCTAGCGCTGCTAGTTCCTAGTTGTACACCCTTGACCACGTTGTTCTGTCCTTGTGGGCCTCACCTTTCTCCGTGTAAATGTCCGCAGGACTATTGTGAGGATCAGAGAAGCTATGTGGGATGCAACTGGCACGAGCCTGGCGTCATCATTATTTGTATTGTGCAATGTTGTTGTTTCCATTGTGATTGGACTTGAATATAAGGATTCAGAGTTAGAGTGAGTTGACTTGTGTGATTTTTCCACAGTAAGGATATTATTCTGCTTCTACAGCCGGTTTCATCTGGCAGGGAAATTCTAACTACTTGGTAGTGGATACCCTGAGTGCTGTGGGGAGAATTCTGAAGCTTCTCAGCAGGAAAAAAATATCATGAGTGTAGCAATGGAGGTACGGTTACAGTGACTACACAAATGTCAGGTACAGACTGTCTCTGCTCTAGGCCTGGTAGGTGTTAGGAAAGAGAACACAGGCATTGAGCCCCAACTTTGTGCCCAATGTTTCCGCCATCACTGATGGGGGAGAGTAGAGAAACAGCAAACATTTCTTCTTTCACAGCAAACATTTTCTTGGCACCAAACTAGCTCTTGGCAGGACCTCAGTAGCTCGTGGGATGGACTATGGAAGGTGTCATCTGGGAGGAAGAAAGAGCAGCGGAGAAAGTTCAGGAGGAGGTTGGGGAAGGAGCAATCTAGGTTGGATATGTTGTGTGTATCTTGACAGGTGCCTCCTGCCATCCCTAGCACTTGGTCAGCTGTGATGCTTTCCATTTCACAGGCTGAAGGCTTCTTAGTGCCGCTGTGAACTCCTGGAATAAGCCGAGTGTTGGGACAAAAGTCAACTTGAAATTAAGCTATCCAGATATGGATATGATCTGGGGCCAATGTTCTCAAGAAACCCCAGAGGTCTGGGGTCAGTGGATTTAGACTAGCGAGAGGCCACACGGCTGTCACTAAGGTTCAGATGCTCTGGAAATACTGCTGCGTCAGGGAAGCCAGTACAAGGCGGGCTCTTATAGAAAAAATGATGGAAAGGGACATGATTTGGAAAAGGTTCCCTGAAGTGATCGTGATCATAAAAGCATATGGAATTAGTTTGTGCACTTTGAGGTTTTTCTCAAGCAACTGGCAAAATACAGAAAAATCGTACTTAGTGTAGATTCAATATTTTCTACTGAGAACATTGAAAAACAATAGCTCCCCCTGCCCCATGTTAGAAATCTGTCAGGTTGATCCTGCATCTCTCACAGGTAGAAATTACAGTTTTGAACATCTAAGCCACGCAGGCCATCCTGAGAGTGTGGGCTGCCAGTGTGGCCCACATAAACTGATGGGACAGTTGGTCACCCTGCTCAAAACGTGTCAGCCAGGCCCACAGGTTCTCCCAGGCCAGGTTGCTAATGGAATCTTTGGTACCTCTTTTCTAAAGCCTCATTTCCTAAGTGTTGCCTTTTCAGTTATAATTACTTGCTAAAGATGACATTTTTCTTTTGCAAGTAAGTGGCCTAGGATGAGTATGTGAAACCTCCCATTTGAATAAGTGCATCAATTTAGTATCTTGAAGTAAACAAGGTTAATGAACTGATGCATTCTGTGGAGTCCCTGAACGTAATTAAATTCAAACATTACCCAGGAGGGAGTCATGTTGCTGACCGTCTTCCACAAGGACAGCACCAGGGAAAATTGCAGCCTACAGACTAATTATTAAATCTTAGCTCTTCACAGGGAGAAACAATGGATTAACCATTTTACATCACATTGAAAGCTCGGGGGTGCTTTGCATTTCTGTCATAAATATTCACCCAGCATTCCAGTTTGCCTTGCTCTTTAGAGCTAGGGTTCCTTTGTCCATGAAACCACACAGAGGAAACCTATGTTCTAAGTCCTCATATTTCTCCAGGCTACATCATTGTGCCCAGAGTTTTGTTTTGTTTTTTTTTCCTAATTTAGGAAAAGCATTTTTTCTTATCTTGGGCTCCTGAATTGATTGTGAAATCTCCATTCCCTTTCCCTTCTCTCAATCTTGAGAGTCCCCACTGAATGTCTAGTCAATGTGTCACAAATATAGCATTTTTAGCTAGCAGACAGAATCCACCATTTTTCTACTCTTTCACTCTGCTTTTAGACTCCTGTCGACATATCTGCCACCAAGGCCGTTAAAATCTTTAAGGCCCCATAAAGACAACTCACCATTGCTACTGCTGGCCTGGGCGCTGTCTGCAACCATTGCCTCCTATTCACGCTGTACCAGCAACGCTGGGAGTTGAAGCGCTTGTGCCCTCTCAGCCTCTAAGACTAGGGTTCTCAGCTATAGCAAATAAAATTACAGATAAGCAACAAATAAATGTTTCCTGTAAGTATGTCCTAAATATTTCATGCATATACTTATACTAAAAGAATAATTTGGTGTTTATCTGAAAGGCAAATTTAACTGAATATTCTGTATTTTATCTGGCAGCCCCATCTAAGACACATAAAATGTATGTTTCATCCTCAAAACAGTATCATAGTTATTATTATTATTACTATTGTTGTTGCTGTTGTCCCTATTTTATTGAAGAGCAAACTGAAGCTCAGCAAGGTTTTCTAATTAGTATAATGTCTCTCTGTTAGTAAGAGCCAGGGGCACCTGATTTCAGTCTCACGCTCCTAAATACTCTCTCTGACGTTCAATCCCTCTTCTGTACTGCCGCATTTATCACGTATGCTACATGGAGTTCCGTCCACATTGTCCAGCACATAGACGAGTGGAATTTGGAATTAAGAGAGCCAAATCTTGGTATGTCAGTCCAAAAGTAATCTATATTTGCTATAGATTGCACACCTAGGTGAGGTAGGCTTTAGTTTCCAGGGGAACCAGCTTACCTGAGTATCAAAAATGTGAAAAGACCTTATCTTTTTTTTAATATGCACCCATTTTGGAACCTCTATCTCTTACCCCTTTGATCAACGTGCCACAAATTCTATCACCCAATTCCATGGGCTTCATACACTGTCTCACCTGACTGGGAAACTGCTTAATCAATAAAGCACCTCACCTGCTATTTCTACCTGCCTCCTAGCAGCCTGCTTTTTCTGCCCACTTGTAATGCTATCCAAAGATGGCCCTGCTGCTAATAACAGAATTTTCTACCCTCTCTTTTTCAATAACTAATAGACAGATGAGCACAGTATCTGTCCTGGCCAGCTATTGGTTGTGGCCTTTTTGAATGAACCAAGAGAAACAATGCTTCACACTAATGAGATCATTAAAATAATCTATTTTGAAGTCATCCACTTAAAGAGAGAGGTTTATATGCCCCTTAGTGAACAGGGACCCACTTCTTTTCACCCAATTGCATTCTGAGACACATGCACATGTGTCAGACCCGAATTGGGACCTCTTCTAAGAAGAACCGAAGAAGGCTGGAGCAGAGAAGTCCCTTATTTGTATCTCTACTATATTTCACATAGTTTTTGTTATACTGAACCCTTTTGATTCAATCTGTTTCTGAAAACCAATGGTGTGCTGACCTGTGTCATTACACAACATATCTTTTTAGCAACTATAGGCTGAAAGAAACTTTCAGTGCCTTGAGTGCTTCAAAATATAATCTGCACACAGTTATATTAAAGGGGGTCTTGAGCTCTGGAAAGACTTTTCCTCCTGCAAGGATTCTCCATTTGTAGATAGCAACTACCTTAAACAGATCATCTGCCTAAATAGAACATGACCTGGGGCATAACATTCCTTTCCATCAAAGAACCTTATGCTCCCAGATGGCAGGAGCTTACCGTATTTTTTCCAAAATATGTTAAAACAGGGTTGCAAATTAATTTCTAGTCACTTCCTGAAGCACTAAGTTGAGGAGATTACTCACGTTACATTGGGGCTCTGGAAACATTTTCATGATGGATCAACCATGTTTCCCATGGTTGCATGTTTGGCAAGAAGGACACACATGCCTTGTATTGAATATGCCTGTATTAGAAGCATATATTGATCACACGAGACAGGAAATTAACTTCAGATTCCTGGGATAAGGCAGTAGTATTTATAGCTAGCAAAGACAGCTTCTGACTAATTGACCACACACTTGCTAAGCAGAGAAGCACCGCTGCTTCTCCCTCGTACCTTACCGTCTCCATCCAAAAGGATTTGCTAAGCTCTTAATTGTGCGTGTGTTTGCTCAGAGTTGTGAAAGAACCGCAGCGACCTCACCTTCAAGCTGCATAGAATCTTACTTTAGAAAAACATTATGACAGGTGTTAAAGCATGTGGAGGGCTCAATGTCTTTTCCCTTCCATATCATATTGTATCAAAAGAGACCCATCTTTAAATTGCTTGAACCACCATCCCAAATTTATAAAGTTCTTAGTGTAAAACTCCTTTAATTTTATTTATCACTATACTTCTGCCTGGGAACCAGATATTTTTCCAGGGGCTGGCCCAAGATAGATTCAACTGACAGCCAAATCAAACTCAGATCACCACCGCCATCCAGGTGACAAGTTATATCTAATTTAAAAAAATAAATAAAAAAGACCCAAGCTCCTGCCTGAGATTTTTTCCCTTCAGGATGAAGTTTCCTAAGAAGTTCCTCTGTCCTCATGCAAACAGGCTTCTCATGAGTTGTTCAAACAAGGCCGGACAGGTGTTAGTTCCATTTAGACCTCTACTGGGATCCCTGAGAAGAATTTCCATAATCAACTGGATGAGGCTCAGAATGGGTAATCAGTTGGTTATCTGTGACTCCCATACGCATCCAGAAAACTGTAGTATGATTAGATTAGCCAGGTGACTTCCAGGCAATTTTTTCTTTTTTTGGGGGGGGGTCACGTGGCTTGTGAGATCTAAGTTCCCCGACCAGGGACTGAACCCAGGCCACAGCAGTGAAAGCCTGGAATACTAACCACTAGGCCACAGGGAACTCCCCCAAGCAATTTCTTTAATATCCTTGAAGATTCCCAGAAATGGGCCTGGGTAATTTCTAGTTCCTACGACTCTATGGATAAGACAATGCCAGCACTTCTGCAGTATTGTGTATGACGAAGAAAATATTGTCTACTCTTCGGTGACCCCCTGGGATCTAATAGCACCAGGGTCACAGGGACCAACCTAGCCTGATAATAGGTGCACCTTTCTCCCCTTTAAAGGGGCCAAAGGCAGGGTCGGCATTTCTAGGTGAGTTGGGCATATCTTGTACGACGGTACTGGAAGAAAGAGTGGGTCAGGGCTGAATGGCATCTCAGACCTCACTCACCAAGCCATGTGTTCAATCCGAGTCTGCACTGGCCCAGAAGAACAAGAAAAGTGCCACGTGGGCTAGAGGCAGCTCAGGTTAAGTCACGAGTCTGCGAGTCCTCTGGGTAGATAAGTAACTTGGGAGTAGACCCCAAGCCAGATCAACAACCATAGATTTTGAGCAGTACTGCTTCACCACTTCAGAAACCAAAGGGAGGTGAGATGGAAAATTAGGTCCAAATATTTTGAAAAACCCTGTATTTCTACATTTTTATCGCTTATAACAGAGACCTTCAGAGTGACAAAAGAAGTCGGAATTTAAAGTACTGTTTGCAAGGTTATGGTTTGTTGAGAGCTGTTGTACAAAGCAAAACCAACCCAGACAAAAAACCTGGGCCAGTGTTCCACTCTGCCACTTACAACATTTCTGAGCTTCAGGGTCTTTACCTATAAAACATTAAAACAGAGCCTGCTATACATACTTTAAGAGATATTTTAAAATAACTTTTTGTATATGTGTTTCCTACATTGTAGTTTTAAAAAATATAAAAGAATAGGATGATCACACTCTAAATTTATATATGTTAGATTTTTTAATGTTTATTTCATTTCAAATAAGAAAAGTGACTACTTTTAAATAGTACAAACCATTTTCATGTTTCTAATCATCAGGTGACACTGCAGAGAGGGGCACTGTCTCACTCTGACCCCATCAACACACAAAACAGCTTGCTTTCCATTTCTTAGGATAATGCAATTATCAAAATTTGTGCAAGGTATCAGGTCATCCCAAAGTGAGATGCATTAAGTTCAAATCTAGAAAACCAAAAACTAAACTACAAAACAAAGGAAAGTATGTTTAATTCATAGAACGAGAAAATAATTTTTTCCTTAATCATGGGCTATAATAAAAGCAAGCACTGAAAAAGGCGAAAAGCTCTCAAAAAACATCACATTCCAACAAAGCAAAGATCCTGAACTAATAGTCTCTCTCTACAATATGTGCTATTTCATGCTCTGTATTTAATTAGTAATGATACGCTTTAAGAAATGACTTCGGAGGCTTCCGGGAAGATGGCGGAAGAGTAAGACGCGGAGATCACCTTCCTCTCCACAGATACACCAGAAATACACCTACACGTGGAACAACTCCTACAGAACACCTACTGAATGCTGGCAGAAGACCTCAGACCTCCCAAAAGGTAAGAAACCCCCCCCCCACGTACCTGGGTAGGGCAAAAGAAAAAAGAACAAACAGAGACAAAAGGATAGGGACGGGACCTGCACCAGTGGGAGGGAGCCGTTTCCACACACTAGGAAGCCCCTTCGCGGGCGGAGACTGCGGGTGGCGGAGGAGGAGAGCTTCCGAGCCGCAGAGGAGAGGACAGCAACAGGGGTGCGGAGGGCAAAGCGGAGAGACTCCCGCACAGAGGAACAGGGCCGACCAGCACTCACCAGGCCGAGAGGCTTGTCTGCTCACCCGCCGGGGCGGGCGGGGCTGCAAGCTGAGACTCGAGCTTCGGTCGGAGCGCCGGGAGAGGACTGGGGTTGGCGGCGTGAACACAGCCTGCAGGGGGTTAGTGCGCCACGGCTAGCCGGGAGGGAGTCCGGGGAAAAGTCTGGAGCTGCCGAAGAGGCAAGAGACTTTTTCTTCCCTCTTTGTTTCCTGGTGCGCCAGGAGAGGGGATTAAGAGCGCCGCTTAAAGGAGCTCCAGAGACGGGCGCGAGCCGCGGCTAAAAGCGCGGACCCCAGAGACAGGCATGAGACGCCAAGGCTGCTGCTGCCACCACCAAGAAGCCTGTGTGCGAGCACAGGTCACTGTCCACACCCCCCTTCAGGGGAGCCTGTGCAGCCCGCCACTGTCAGGGTCCCGGGATCCAGGGACAACTCCCCTGGGAGAACGCACGGCGCGCCTCGGGCCGCTGCAACGTCACGCCGGCCTCTGCCGCGGCAGGCCCGCCCCGCACGCCGTGCCCCTCCCTCCCCTCCGGCCTGAGTGAGCCAGAGCCCCCAATCAGCGGCTCCTTTAACCCCGTCCTGGCCGAACGAAGAAGAGACGCCCTCCGGTGACCTACACGCAGAGGCGGGGCCAAATCCAAAGCTGAGCCCCTGGGAGTTGTGAGAACAAAGAAGAGAAAGGGAAATCTCTCCCAGCAGCCTCAGGCGCAGCGGATTAAAGATTCACAATCAACTTGATATACCCTGCATCTGTGGAATACCTGAATAGACAAGGAATCATCCCAAATTAAGGAGGTGGACTATGAGAGCAAGATTTATGATTTTTTCCCCTTTTCCTCTTTTTGTAAGTGTGTATGTGTATGCTTCTGTGTGAGATTTTGTCTGTATAGCTTTGCTTCCACCATTTGTCCTAGAGTTCTATCCGTCCATTTTTTTTTAATTTTTTTCTTAATAATTATTTTTTTATTTTAATAACTTTATTATATTTTATCTTACTTTATTTTACTTTATCTTGTTTCTTTCTTTTTTCCCCTTCCTTCCCTCCTTCCTTCTATCCTCCTTCCCTCCCTCCCTCCTTTCTTTCTTTCTTTCTCTCTTTCTTTCTTTTTTTCTTTCTAATCTACTAATTCATTCTTTCTACTTTTTCTCCCTTTTATTCTGAACCGAGTGGATGAAAGACTCTTGATGCTGCAGCCAGGAGTCAGTGCTGTACCTCTGAGGTGGGAGAGCCAACTTCAGGACACTGGTCCACAGGAGACCTCCCAGCTCCACATAATATCAAATGGCAAAAATCTCCCAGAGATCTCCATCTCAACACCAGCACCCAGCTTCACTCAACGACCAGCAAGCTACAGTGCTGGACATCCTATGCCAAACAACTAGCAAGACAGGAACACAACCCCACCCATTAGCAGAGAGGCTGCCTAAAATCATAATAAGTCCACAGACACCCCAAAACACACCACCAGACGTGGACCTGCCCATCAGAAAGACAAGATCCAGCCTCATCCACCAGAACACAGGCACTAGTCCCCTCCACCAGGAAGCCTACACAGCCCACTGAACCAACCTTAGCCACTGGGGACAGACACCAAAAACAACGGGAACTACGAACCTGCAGCCTGCAAAAAGGAGACCCCAAACACAGTAAGATAAGCAAAATGAGAAGACAGAAAAACACACAGCAGATGAAGGAGCAAGATAAAAACGCACCAGACCTAACAAATGAAGAGGAAATAGGCAGTCTACCTGAAAAATAATTCAGAATAATGATAGTAGAGATGATCCTAAATCTTGGAAATAGAATGGAAAAATGCAAGAAACATTTAACAAGGACCTAGAAGAACTAAAGATGAAACAAACAACGATGAACAACACAATAAATGAAAGTAAAAATACTCTAGATGGGATCAATTGCAGAATAACTGAGGCAGAAGAACGGATA
Source organism: Orcinus orca (assembly GCF_937001465.1). Taxonomy (NCBI): domain Eukaryota; kingdom Metazoa; phylum Chordata; class Mammalia; order Artiodactyla; family Delphinidae; genus Orcinus; species Orcinus orca. The sequence goes on from NC_064562.1 coordinate 20,371,379, forward strand.
AGTGACCTGGAAGATAAAATAGTGGAAATAACTACTGCAGAGCAGAATAAAGGAAAAAGAATGAAAATAATTGAGGACAGTCTTAGAGACCTCTGGGAAAACATTAAACGCACCAACATTCGAATGATAGGGGTTCCAGAAGAAGAAGAGAAAAAGAAAGGGACTGAGAAAATATTTGAAGAGATTATAGTTGAAAACGTCCCTAATATGGGAAAGGAAATAGTTAATCAAGTCCAGGAAGCACAGAGAGTCCCATACAGGATACATCCAAGGAGAAATATGCCAAGACACATATTAATCAAACTGTCAAAAATTAAATACAAAGAAAACATATTAAAAACAGCAAGGGAAAAACAACAAATAACCAGAAGGGAATCCCCATAAGTTTAAGGTTAGGCAGAACACTCTATGACATAAATCACAGCAAGATCCTTTCTGACCCACCTCCTAGAGAAATGGAAATAGAAACAAAAATAAACAAGTGGGACCTAATGAAACTTCAAAGCTTTTGCACAGCAAAGGCAACCATAAACAAGACCAAAAGACAACCCTCAGAATGGGAGAAAATATTTGCAAATGAAGCAACTGATAAAGAATTAATCTCCAAAATTTATAAGCAGCTCATGCAGCTCAATAACAAAAAAACAAACAACCCAATCCAAAAATGGGCAGAAGACCTACATAGACATTTCTCCAAAGAAGATATACAGACTGCCAACAAACACATGAAAGAATGCTCAACATCATTAATCTTTAGAGAAATGCAAATCAAAACTACAATGAGATATCATCTCACACCAGTCAGAATGGCCATCATCAAAAAATCTAGAAACAATAAATGCTGGAGGGGGTGTGGAGAAAAGGGAACCCTCTTGCACTGTTGGTGGGACTGTAAATTGATACAGCCACTGTGGAGAACAGTATGCAGGTTACTTAAAAATCTACAAATATAACTACCATACGACCCAGCAATCCCACTACTGGGCATATACCCTGAGAAAACCATAATTCAAAAAGAGTCATGTACCAAAATGTTCATTGCAACTCTATTTACAGTAGCCCGGAGATGGAAACAACCTAAGTGTCCATCATCGGATGAATGGATAAAGAAGATATGGCACATATATACAATGGAATATTACTCAGCCATAAAAAGAAACGAAATTGAGCTATTTGTAATGAGGTGGATAGACCTAGAGTCTGTCATACAGAGTGAAGTAAGTCAGAAAGAGAAAGACAAATACCGTATGCTAACATATATATGGAATTTAAGGGAACAAAAACGTCATGAAGAACCTAGGGGTAAGACAATAATAAAGACACAGACCTACTAGAGAATGGACTTGAGGATATGGGGAGGGGGAAGGGTAAGCTGTGACAGGGTGAGAGAGGCATGGACATATATACACTACCAAACATAAGGTAGATAGCTAGTGGAAAGCTGCCGCATAGCACAGGGAGATCAGCTTGGTGCTTTGTGATCGCCTGGAGGGGTGGGATAGGGAGGGTGGGAGGGAGAGAGATACAAGAAGGAAGAGATATGGGAACATATGTATATGTATAACTGATTCACTTTGTTATAAAGCAGAAACTAACACACCATTGTAAAGCAATTATACTCCAATAAAGATGAAAAAAAAAAAAAAAAGACTTAATACAAACAATTCCAATCCTCAGTGTCTTTCCCAGGATGATACAAGCCGTACCACACCCCTCAACTTCATTTTTGTTTGTTTTAGGCAGATGTTTGTCACCTGTATAATGAAACAATTTCTTTACTAATAAAATTTACATTTGATCTTAAACTAGCCATACAGAGAAGGTTAAGACTGAAAATGAGGTGGTGGTGGGGATTTGACCTTGAGAAGTTCTCATTCTCTTTTCACCTTCTGGAAGGCCATCCGTGGGATGTGATTTGTGGTATGCTTTAAGAAGATTTAATTGGGAACAGTGCATAAGGGAGGCTGAAGGAAGAGAAATTGGAGATAGTTAATTATTGCAAAGTAACATATTCGTGGGATAGAAAGCCAATAAACAAAAAAGAAAGGCTATTACAGTGGTCCAAGGGCTCATTTATTCATTTGTGAAGTATTTTGAGTTCTTGAATATGCCGGTTATGAGCTGGGCACGTAATGTTGAGGAAAACACTAGCAGGGTGATGGTCAAATAATCATATATATAATTCAGATATAGATGAGTTCTATAAATGTAAGGGAATATTTTTTTAGAAAGTCATAAAGGATACTAACAAGAGTTATGGGTCAGGCAAGGCATCTCTGATGAAGTGACATCCAAGCCAAAATAAAAGTAGTTGAAGGAACTAAATAGGTAAAATAGCAGGGAATAGGTACAGGGAAAGAGGTCGAAAAAATAGTTCAAGTAGTGCAAACATCAAGTGCAAAGGCCCTGTGGCAATAGCAAGTGATTGAAACAAGTAAGTATGGCTGGGTTTGGAGAACAAGAGAATGAACAGAAAACAAATAAGTAATGCACATGAAATATGTCAGGTGGTGGCTAAGTATATGGAAGAAAAATAAAGAATAAGAAGAACAGATAGTGAACAGGCAATCAAGGTAACGTCTGAGCAGAGACCTCATAGGTGGAGGCATGTGGATAGCTGTGCACAGACCTTTCCAAGCGAAAGAGTCATTCAGTTACCTGAAGTGAGAGCCTGCTGGGGTATTTTAGGAAAAGAAAAGATACCACTCTAGCTGCTGTGGAGTGAGAAAGGGGGAGAACATTGGAAATGAGACCAAAGAAATAGTAAGGGACATAGATTACTATTCTGTGTGAAATGGAAAGGTATTGGAAGATATTATGCAGAAGAATCTCATAATCTGGCTTACATACTTAAAGGACTGTTGTGTGAGGGCAGAAGTGGATACAGTCATTGGCTTAGGTAGAGGGAGAGGTCAAGGATGACTCCTAAGCATCTGACTCATGCACCTGGAGAGCAGTGGTATCATTCCTGCAGATCAGCAATACTGGAAGAGGACCAAGCTTTCTGGACAGATAGCAGAGGAATCACTGCAGGGGAGGAGAGCATGAAACGAATCTTGGACAGTTGAGTTTGAGGTGCTTTGTGACATCCAAGAAGAGATGCCACACTGGGAGTTATCAGTGAACAGAGGGTAATTGTGTGTGTAGAATAGATTGCGGTCCCCAACCTTTTTGGCACCAGGACCAGTTTTGTGGAAGACAATTTTTCCACGGACCAGTGGGGAGGGGCAACGGGGTGTTGGTTCAGGCAGTAATGCAAGCGCTGGGGAGCGACAGTGAGCTTCCCTCACTCGCCCACCACTCACCTCCTGCTGTGCAGCCCGGTTCCTAGCAGAACTCAGATTAGTACCTGTCCACGGCTCGGGGGTTGGGGACCCCTGGCTTAAGGAGAGAGAATACACTGAGAAGGCAGAGGGCCTAAGGCCAGTCCTGAACAATACTGACATTTAGTGGTGGAACAGAGGCAAATAATAATCATGGTAACAGGAAAAATAATGCATAAATGTAGGAAGAGAAGGAGGAAAAACCAAAGCTGCAGCAGCATTTATTGAGTGCTTATCATATTTCAGGCACAAATCTTCACGCCTCGCATGTATTAACTAATCTTCACAATAGCCTTATCAGGGTTTTTTCACTCTTCTTATTTCAATTCAAATTATTGAATTTGACTAGGGTATAAATTTCCATTGCCAGCTCTGTATCAATTTTCCTCAGTCATTTGTGATTCAAGTTGTTCTTTATTTCAGGAAATGTTTGCCTTATTCATATCTTTAGACATTTTTGCTGTTATTCCATATGTGCTGAGCTCTCTGCTCTCTGTATCTTCTGTCCCTGTTTGTCATCCACATCTATTTCTTTTTCTGAGATTATTGCTGTATCTTTGTGGATCTTTCTCTTTCAGTTTATACAATTAATTTCTGTAAGCCTACCCAGAGGTTTTCCCACTCACGTTTGCTTTTATTCTAATTGCTTAAATATGGCTTTCATCTGTGATTTTTTTCCCTCTTCCATTTCCTTCTTGAAATTCTTCCTCCTTGAAGCATTCTCTTCTCTTAGCTTTCATATTATCTCTCACTGTTGTTTATTTTTTCTTCCTGCATCATTGTTCCTGCTTAGAGTTCTTTTCTAGCTCTTTCTCTTCTTCCTGAGCTATAAATCTCACCCTTTCAGTCTTCTGGCTTCTTATTTTCTCTCCCTATTATCCTTTCCTTCAGTTCCATAGATTCAAAGAACATCTATACTCCTGTGATTTCCAAACCTAAATTTCCAGTCCAGCCCTCTCCCCAGGGACTTATCTTCATCCTTTTAAAAAATCCATTTCAGGGGCTTCCCTGGTGGCGCAGTGGTTGAGAGTCTACCTGCCGATGCAGGGGACACGGGTTCGTGCCCCGGTCCGGGAGGATCCCACATGCCGCGGAGCGGCTGAGCCCGTGAGACATGGCCACTGAGCCTGCGCGTCCGGAGCCTGTGCTCTGCAACGGGAGAGGCCACAACAGTGAGAGGCCCGTGTACCGCAAAAAAAAAAAAAAAATCCATTTCAACCAGAGCCCCACAAACCTAGAAAGTTTGCTCCAGATTTTCTCTCTGAAATCTTCTCTTCCCATCTTTCTTATTTCTGTAAATGGTTCCACTATCCACCCAGCTGCTCACACCAAAAACTTTGTATTTATTATAGGTGTTCATTCCCAAATCCAATCCACCATTTGGAGGGCTTGGATTTGTCTCTCATGATCGTGAGAAAAATCACCTTGAATGTCAGGTGTTACAGATCTCATTTCCTAGCCAAATTTTTTGCCCTTTGAAAAGGTAGCACTCATTTGCTTGGGATGAATAACAAATTGCTTGGGGAAGGAAAAAGCTTTTAATTAGTGGGTAAAAATGTCTTTAACCTTGGGAGGATTGAGAATTAAAGTTAGAAATGATAAAGTAAATTAAATCCTTAGTGTTAATACTTTTGCATTAAACTAACAAATAATCTTTGTACATTTTTTATTTCATACGTTTGTCATGTTTAAGAGAATTTGGCATATTAAAATTGTGAGTACAATTTTTTTTTTTTTTTTTTGCGGTACGCAGACCTCTCACTGCCGCGGCCTCTCCCGCTGCGGAGCACAGGCTCTGGACACGCAGGCTCAGCGGCCATGGCTCACGGGCCCAGCCGCTCCGCGGCACGTGGAATTCTCCCGGACCGGGGCACGAACCCGCGTCCCCTGCATCGGCAGGCGGACTCTCAACCACTGCACCACCAGGGAAGCCCTGTGAGTACAATTTAAAATATCTAGTTACTAATTTACACTTGTGATTTTAAGATGAAAAGTATAAAAATATTTTATCACAACTTATGATACAGTGTATTTATGAGTCTATATTATTAGAGTTTTAATAAAGAACTTCTTAAGTACTTTGTAAGTTTTGGTTACTCTTGTAACTGAAATAGTTAAAATAATTAAGTATCTTAAATGTGGAAATGAAATTTAAAATATTAAAGCCCCTTAAAAGTGGTTGCTTCAATATATCAAATTTTGAATAGAAAAATGAGATTTTAATTAATAAAAATCTAGTATTTTCAATCCTATTAATTTAAAGGGAGGAAAAGTCACACACACACACACACACACACACACACACACACACATACACCCTTAGGTAATAATGATATGTGCCTACCACAAAGTAATTTTTCAACAAATATCTATTGAATGAAAGAATGAAAACAGATTTATCTTAAATGTATAATCCCCTGAAGAGCTAAGCATACATTGTGACAATTTATTTAAGAAAATAGGACAAAGCTTTTGGGGAGTAAGTATCAAGGTTCTGTTGTACTTTATTAATCTTAACCGCAACCATTATGCATAATTACTTCCTGATATTGCTAGAACCAAAACATCCACCAGTCCCTTCCCACTCTCCCTTGTGTTTGCTAGACTTCCCTCCTCTCAGAAGGCAAATGGGTAAGAACATTATAGCAGTCATATACCTACTCTAAGAAAGCTACTCAACCATCCAGATACCTCAGTCCATGGACCAACACTGAGATTGCATTTCTGTAACTGCACCAAAGAGAGAAACTGTAGCCTGCTTAATAAATTCTAGATTCCAGAAACCTTTTTTAAAAGGCTAATTTCCATTTTAGCAACCAATTCAAATGACCATATTGTTGATTTGATCGACTGCCAGAAAAATTTAACTTCTAAGCTTGGTGTAATTTCAAATTAGACCATGCTACTATTATTCAGAAAATCTTACAGAAACAACCTTTGGCTTTTCTCCATTCAATTTAAAAATAAACATGGCTATACCTAAGATTGTAGACCTAAACCTGAAGTGCTCTGTAGTCAGATGCACATCTTGTGCCATTTTACAGGAATCTTCCCAAAACCCAATCATTGGATCCAAGTCCCTTGTGCCAATTTTACACATTGGAAATATTTGTAGGGTAAAAATACCAAAATCTTCTCCAAGCCAGACCTGACTCTTTTCCTTCAGTAATCTGTGTTTCTATGTGTAAACTTTGTAGATGCATCTGTTTTGTGTTACATAAATACACCAAAAATGTATTTTATAGCAGGAAAATTTATGCATTCTATATTCTCACAGCTTGAAAATGGCCAAATTTATTCTCTTGAATAAATGCTCGGGGGGTAAAATCAAAAGAACAACTCCAAAGCAATATTTTGAGAGTTTTTTTTTGCCAGCCTCATAGAAAAAGAAGGTACATAAAAATAGAAGCATGTATATAACGCATATATCCAAATATCTGCTATCTATGCTGAAAAAGGGGGATATACTACAGATAATTTCAAACAATTTGCCCATTCAAAATTTCTTTATTTTGGCTCTAGATACATTTCCATGCAAATATTTCTATTTGAATATGGGTGTGTTTAATGTTCTTGTATTCAATTCAAAGCAAATAAGGGAGTCAAGAGGATACTGGTTGGGATCATTTACAAGAAAGGATTTTGTGTAGCGTTTGTATGACATGGAAGATTCTACCTCCTTCCATAGGAAAATGTGGGTCTGGGATGGAACCGCGTCATCCATACTCTATTTCTCCACCCTACCCCAGACAACTGCAGCAGAAAAAGAATTCTAATAAAGATTCAAGAAGTGGGACAAGCAGGTAGTGGGCATGAGAGGTGGAACCCTTAGAAAGGGCAACAGAAATGGTTGAATAAGTCCTTGATGTATAGCTTCAGGGATAAGAAATCCCTAACAATATCCCAACCCAAATCCATAATCCCAGACATTAACTAGTTTCTACTTCTGCTTCATAATACTTGGTGCTCTCCTCTTGGCTCCAACCACAGGACCCTATACACTCTTACCCGTAACATAGAGTCAACTCTGCCCACCCCTACCCCTGTCTCTATGGATATGTCCCACCTACATCATTGATATTACATTGGGAAGATCAATTGGAGAAGCTGGAAAGCTGTTTCATTTCCTGATTTTGTCTTTTTAGAGGGTCACTTAATTCAAGCTAATGATTAATTTAGAGCTACTAAGGTTTTATATTTTTAATTTAAAAAACAGTCCTGAAGAGGGGAAGAAGTTTCAAATATTTTCTCTTGCATAACAAGTAGATGAAATCTTAAAATGTCAATGAAGAAGACAAAAATACAGGCAACATCAAAAAGACATTTATCATCAAGAACTTGGGCAGAGAAGGTAAGAGCAACACATTTGAAAGCAAGATTTGCCAGGCATTGACTAAAACAGAGAAAATCTCTTTGAGAATAAATAAAGAGAATGTTCTATAGATGGCCATGTACTTTCTGGATTATAAGCATGAAATAGTCACATGAACAGCTTCCTCTATCCTGTCTCCTTTCCTGTTAAGATCTTGTACTTTCTGGGCTCTTGGCCTTATCTATATACATTCTCTCTTTCACTAATCCTTCACTAATCTCTTCCCAAAATGAATACTCATTTTCTATGCTGACTATTTTTGAAAAATTTACTTTTTTTCTTTCCTTTTATTTCTTTCCCATTAGGGAGCCAAATATTAACCCAACCCATGAAATGGATCTCAATAAAGAAAAATCCCCAATAACTTTTTCACAAAATGGGAAACAGTAAAGAATTGACACTCTCAAAATATAAATTCCTGTAGCAGTTCTAGAAGTTCCTTAGCAAATTCCCACAAAGCATTGCATTACTGTTACTGTTTTTTATTTTTCTCAAGAACCTATGTTTAGTAATAAAGACGAAGTAAATTTTAATATTATTTTAAATTTGTTTAATTCCTAATGTAATAATTATATTTTAGGTACTATCATTCATTATAAACGTGTAATTTTTCAGTCATATTATGAATTACATAGGTTTTGAGTGCTGATCAGGCCAAACAATAGTCGTTTATAATATTAGAAGAATATTATAAATAACTAATGTCAAAAAGACTTTCCAAACACAGTCTATTTTAAACTCAGTTGTGCCTAAACAGATATACACAGAACACATAACCATCTGTGTGTCAGTTTCTTAGTATAATCCACACTTGCTAAGTGTTCCATTTTATTATGTCAGCTCTGAAAGCAACAAAAAAAATGTTATGAACTCAGCAATTACGATCATACAGAAAGTCAAGTTGAGAGTGTGAGTGGGGTCCAATCTAACATATATGTACCATCTTTCTTGCACATGTAGAGACTGAATAGAATGCAAAGCAGCCAACTGTCTTGATTTCAGTACCTGAGAAGAAACCACAGTAAGCTTCGTTAGCAGAAAAAGCGATCGTTTTCATTTGCCTGAGTTTAAAAATTTCTCACAGCACCTTCTGGTAGCATGCAATTTGACCTGGAGATTCTGTAATGAAAATCTACAATTACACATCTCTGAAATTAATTTTTATGTGCATAAAAATATGTCCCAGAAGTTCTGCCAATGATTTTTCATTGACTGAGCAGAACTTGCTCCTTTAAATCCCTAGGGATTAAGTGTCCATATATAGCCCCACGGCAACTGAGCCTTGCCTGCACAGTGTGAAGGTTCACAGAGTTTAGGAGCAATATGAGGTAGACATGATGCTCTTTAATTTTTAAACATTTTCAGAATATAGTTTTTAATGGCTCATCACTCAAAAATTTAAGATAAGTTGTATATTTGGACATTTGACATATTTTTCTTATGGCCTTATAGCAAACTGATTTTTCTCAAATTATCTATGCCCCAGTGATTTCATTCTTAATTAATCTTTGTTTTACGAAGAAAAATTTAGGTTTGATTTTTTTAGATAAGTAATTCAAAAATGATTTTCTCCAACTACAAGTCTCTAAACTCTCTCTTCCAAACTTGAGTTTATTCTTTAGAAGTTGTTTATATATATTAAAAAAAAACTGTATCTTCAGAATGAAGTAAATTTTTACTCAAAAGTTAATGATTCATCAATTGGAAAAATATTAACTGAATACCTATTTTTTGCCAGATATCTCATCCAGATAAAGGAATTCACTTGAGCCGTAGGATTTGATAATATTGAAAACCTGACTCATTTAACTATTATTGATTGAGTTCCTTTTATGATCTAAGTACTGTGTTGGTCATGGGTTCACAAAGAAATGATTTAAAAACGCTGCCTTTGAAAAGCTCACATTCTTGCCAAGAAGACAGAAATAAAAATTACAAAGAGATAAATGTCCCAATAGAGGTGCTGTAAAAAGTATTATGAAAATAGAGAAGGGGAAGGGTCTAATTTTAATGTGAGGCATAGATGGTTCAGGAAATCTTCCTAAAAGAGGCAGCACTTGGGGCTTCCCTGGTGGCGCAGTGGTTGAGAGTCCGCCTGCCGATGCAGGGGACATGGGTTCGTGCCCCGGTCCGGGAAGATCCCACATGCCACGGAGCGGCTGGACCCGTGAGCCATGGCTGCTGAGCCTGCGCGTCCGGAGCCTGTGCTCCACAATGGGAGAGGCCACAACAGTGAGAGGCCCGCGTACTGCAAAAAAAAAAAAGAGGCAGCACTTGAGCTGATTCAAGATGGTAATTAGGGATTTTCCAGAGAGAAAAGTACTCTTGACAGAAGCCACAATATATGTGAATGTATGAAAAAATGAGAAAGGCAAGTATTTTGGTGAAGCAGAGCATAGAGTATATATTGGGGAGCAGTAAGATGTGAAGACAGACAGTCCTGGAATCTCGATATGCTAAGGGATGCTATCCTTAGTCTCAGAGTAAATACTGAGAACTGATTGATAGTATTCTTTTTGTATCTGTTATTTGCAGCTGATGAAGAAGCATGCCCAGAGCTAATGTACCTATGAGTCAGAGGTTGAGAGTAGGTCTATACATAATATTGAAAAAAATTGAGAAAGACTAAGGAGAGTTTTTCACCAGAGACTGAGTCTTTACTCATCAGCATCAAAGTTCCACAAGGTACTTTTTTAGACTTGAAAAGTCTGAACCAACCTCTAGGGACACACTGGTTTATCTCCTGCTTTGTGCAATCATCTCATTCAGCTTTTTAATTCTCTGTCCATAACAGAAGTATTATAACTTTTAATCCTGTACTAGCATCTATCTACTGCAATGCCATGCACCTCCTATAGAACTTGGATTTTTATTTTATAGGTGATATAAATCTCAAGATAAGTTTAATTAGGGGAGTTCTGGTTCACTCTGGAAGTGATGTTTAAGGTGAATGCAAAAAGATTGAGGCAGAGATATCTACTAGCTGGCCCTTGGTAATATTCAGGAGTAGAAGATTAGGGCCTGAAATAAAAGTTGTGGCACTCAGAATGGAGAAGAAGTGGGATATTTAAGAGATATGTAGAGTTTCAATACTTGGTAATTGAGTAGATATACAGGATGGGAGAAAAAATGATGACCTCTGGGGACTTTACCTCCAATTAAAGAGATTAGCCAGAATCAAACCAAATTCACACCAAAAATGATAAGAAAAGCTAGATTAAAAAAATGTAAAAAAGCAGTCAGGACTTGAAGTGATCAAGGTCCTAGAGGAAAGGAAAATGCATTGAGGTGAGTCAAGTATTCTGGTTAATTTCTCTCTAAATGCATTTGCCATTTGTAAGTAGACTGGAGCCAAAAACCTCAGAAGCCAAACAGAAAGAGATGATAGAGAAGCTAAACAGAGCGAATGGCACTCTCATAAATACTAGAGAGACATAGAGTTAAAGACCTACCAAGATGAAGCACAACTAGTAAACATTATAAATTTTCTACTGGGAAGCCTAAAAGGCTGTGCAATAGAAGTAAAGATGAACTGGAAATAGATCAAAACCCACAGAATAAAATTCACATTTGATCAGTTTAATCCTAGAATGAATTACAAAATACGCCCCTTATCGAACTACCTGTCAAAAGCAAAATTAAACTGAGGAAAAAAATATCATTCAGAATCTTTCCAATTATTTATACATAATATCTGAAAATCTATAGAAATATTACCATGTATACCAGAACACAGGACCAATTGACCAAAAACCAAAAGGAAAACACACAATTGAAAAAGATCCATAAGTGATAAAGTTATTTGTTTTGTCAAACAAAAACTTTAAAATAACTTTGATTGTTATGTTGGAGCTCTTCAGAAAAAAAAAAAAAAAGAACCTGAGTCAACAAAAATCAAATAAAAACTTAAGAACTGTAAAACAAAATAACTGAAATAAAAAATTCAATATATGGTTTAAATAGCATATTAGACAAAACTGAAAAGAAGATTAGTAAATTGGAAGTTATGTCAGTAAAAATGTTCACAAATAAAACACAGAGAAAAACTGAAAACAAATACGAAATGAGAATAAGAGACACTTAAGAAATGGTAAACAAAAAACAAAGGTCTAACATATGTGTAATTGGAATCTCAGAATGAGAGGAATGACAGAAAAGGGCAGAAGTAACAGTTGAAGAAATAATCCTGAAAATTTCCCCAAAGTGATAAAAGGCATTAAACTACAAATTCAAAAAGTTCTGAGTCCCAAGCTTAACAAAAGCAGAGAAAACAATATCAAGAACAATCAGAATAAAGCTGTTCACAGCCAAGATAAAGAAAACAAAATCTTAACAGCAATAAGAAAACAAAGATTCATTACATTCATAGGAAAAGCAATATGACTGAGAGCTGACTTGAAACTGTAGAAGCCAGATGATGATAGAATATCTTCAAAATGCTGAAAGAGAATAAATGCCAACCTAGCATTCCATACCCAAGAAAACTATCTTTCAAAAACAAAGGCAAAATACATTTCAAACCAACATATGAATGTTGTAATATCTGGAGTAGCAAAGAAGTAATACACAGAGGGAAAAAATGAAATAATAAAAAAAATCAATTGACCAAAAGAGATAAATGAGAGAAAAGGAAATATAGAAAACACTGAAAAATAAAAAACAAAGAGTAAGGTTATGGAGTAAACACAAATATGTCAGTAATTTCATTAAATGTAGATGGACTAAGCATTCAAATTAAAAGTAAAAGTTATGAGACGTTTGGAAAAATTAAAATAAAAATTTTACATGGTTTATAAAAGAAACATTTCTATATTAGGATACAGAAATACGGAAAGCAAAAGGATAAAAAAGGTGTCATGAAAAGCACTAACAAAAAGTAACCAGTTATAACTATATGAATGCCAAATGAAGTACCCTTGAAGGCAAAAATCTGTAACAAAGGTAGAGAAGGATATTTTATAATGATAAAAGGTTCACTTCAAAAGGAAGATAAAGCCATTCTGAATTAAAATATATAAAGCAAATCTAAAGCAAAAAAGAGCAATCTATCAAAACTAAAAGGAGAAATATACAAATCCACAACTCTGTGGAAATTTTTAACATACATTTCCTATTAATTGATAGTATAATCAGACAAAAAATATTGGCATTGTTTTACATTTTTGCAAATCCCTTTAAAGCTTTAAATCTCTTTAAAACTTTGTATAATAGAAGACAGCTAGATACACAGATCTACTTCTGTATTCCGTTTGATGTATTATCACATATTAAATACGTCTGGAAAACTTCACTGTTCACTCATGAAAGAATGAGAGTAAAAGAGGGCCATCTGAATGGAATTTTAGGAATCCCCAGGGCTCCTTGGATCACTCCTTGAAAACTACTACTTTAGGTGTTTAATTCTTTGTGCTATTATAAATTACACTGTTTTCTAAAATTTCATTTTCCAATTGTTTTCTACTTGTATATGAATATACAACTGATTTGTGCATATTGACTTTTATTCTGGGACCTTGCTAAATTCACTTAATAGTCTTAATACTTTATTTGTAGATAATTTTGGATTTTCTACATATCCAATAGTATCAGTATGAAAAATGACAGTTTTATTTCCTTCTTTCCAAATGTGTTTTCCTTTTATTTCTTATTCTTCCTTTATTGCAAGGTTGGGACCTCCAGCTCAAACTTCTGAGGTTCTGGAAATGTTCTATTTCTTTATCTGGATGGCATGCCCTTGTATCTTCATTTTGTGGTAATTCACCAAGCAGTAAACTTGGTGCAGAGTCACTGATTAATATTTTCTACTAGCCAAAGAAAACTAAGTGTTGTGAAATAATTCAACATAATGTCTCCATGGTTCTATGGTTTTCATACTGCATTCGATTTTCCTTTGAGATTTCCCTGGCCAATCTACATCTTGACGTGCATGTTAAAGAGTTAAAAGTTGGATTATAAAATAATCATTGTTTCTAGAGAAAGCATTAGGGAATTATTTAGTTTTATAATTTCAGCTTCTTTTGCCTGGGCATGTGTGCCAGAAAAACACCCGTTTAGGTTGATGCCGACTAGATTTCTTTTTTAAATTCTCACTTGAGAGTGCTGACTACTTCAGCAGGATTTGGATCAATTTACTTTGCCAAGTAATTCGAGTGATCCTGCTGACCAGTACTTTAACCTGGTCTGGGCAAGGTTAAAGATAGAAGAGAGTTGAGGTAACTGATAAATTTCCTTTTGCTGGGACCCAGGGCCCTTCCATTATTCTCTTTCTTCCCAATGCCCATAACTGCCCCTTATGGTATAGGAGGAATATCTGGATTCTCCCTGCTAAAATGGAGATTAGCAGGCTTTACACAGTTCCTCATTTTCTAATTGAAAAAGTCAGAGTGGTGTCATCAGAATAGTAAGAATATATTCAAAAAGAGAGTCAACCTGGAGATTAGCAGATACTGTCTCTCATTATTTGGGATCAGAAATTCTTCAAAATATTTTCATTCAAAATTCATCTTTGACACTATTCTGTTCATGTGGCCCAAACTACCCATAGTAATATAGATATTTATTTTATATATATATATATATATATATATATTTTTTTTTTTTTTTTCCCCAAACATTTCCTAGGCAATAAAGTTACTTAGGGAAATTTTTATTGTGGAGAAAAATTCAGAAGTGACTTCCTGGGCCTCTCCACATAAGGGAGGGGGCAGGAGGGCAAGTATAACACAGACCTGCCTGGCTCTCTTGGGGGAGTTTCTCTTCTCACACTTCTCTTAAGAGTTCTTCCTGTTGTCTTTCTCTCAACTTCTCAGAGAAATGAAGACGAAAGATTTAACTTCCTCTCTGGAGAGAATAGCGTTTGTGATTTTTTTTTTTTTTTTTTTGGCCGTGCCACGCAGCATGCAGGATCTTAGCTCCCCGACCAGGGGTGGGACCCGTGCCCCACGCGGTGGAAGCTCGCAGTCCTAACCACTGGACCGCCAGGGAATTCCCTAGTGTTTGTGATTTTTATAAGTGTACTTCTTACAAAACACATGTAGCTTTTTCCCTTCAGTATAAAGTCATTTTTAAAGGAAATTCCTAGGTCTGCTGAAGGTAAATAAGGAAGCTCTGTTCTTTATCCACAGTCAGTACTGGCAGCTCCAGAATAAATCCTGACAGGGGTGATACAGGTAAAGAGGAGACACTGAATTCCAGAAAATCGAATCTCCTTTCCCCTTTCCATACTCCATCGGGAGACATTACACCGCTTTTACAGCAGCTGCCTACCTCCATGTGAGGAGCGGCATGAGGACATAAGGCAGCTTCTAATGAATTCCCCACCCAGGGGGCTAGGCTGATTTCTTCTCTGCTGACAATACTCAAATCCTCTTTCCAAATTGTGAAGTGTCTTTAAAATGGGGAACATCTAACTCCCTCTCTTACAACTGACACCTGGGATTAAGGTCAGATATATCATGGGCCCTCTTTGTTTAAAGGTAAAATGACTCTTTGAACTGAAATAATGGATTTAAGGCACTGAGACAGAACACAGCTCCATCCAAACCCCCAATGACGTATTTACAGAACCAGGTCTGGCTGGAAACAAGGTGAAAGAAACAGTAACTCTAATTGCAGCCAGCAAAATGAACAAGCTGTTTGGCTGAATGCTGGCCAAACCCTTACCATTAAAAATACCACAGCATCGCTGCCAAAAGGGGTGTTGGGACAAATGGCCAGAGGTAACCATTACATAAGCCAGAGCTCACCCTGCCAATTAGCCAGAAACCATTGCTGCATCTCTTCTGGCCACACTCACTCTGATAGGGCCCTGGCAAGCTCTTTAGCTGTTGAAGGAATGTACCGGAAGAAATCGGTTCTTCTGTGGGACAAGAGAACTCACCTTTAGGCCAAAGCAGATTATGGGCTTAGCTCCTTGGGATTGTGAATCTGCCCATCAGCTGATAGTAGTTTCATCAAGAAAGTAGGAGAATCTCAGAGAACTCAGGCAAATGACCTTTTACAAATTGCTGCAGCTTTTTCAGAAGAGCAAGGGGAGTAAAAGCAAAGAAATGTGCCTTGGCTTGCACAAAGAAAGGAAGGAAAGAAAGGCCCATCGAATTACCTCATTTTCTTTATTTAAAGATGGTTACCACCCTGACTAGCTTTGAGCTTAGCGGGCAGTTCCCTGACAACTGTCCTCCACAAGCAAAATGAAGAAAAGCACAGAAGGCAGTTCTCTAGGTAAATCAAACAGAGCCTCTCCTGTATCGTGAAGCCCTGGAAAATGTGGGTGTATGGATGGAATTACCCAGGTAAGAACTCCTGTGCCCATCACCTGTCACTGCTCAATCAAGCCACAATAGCTGTGGAGCCCTGCTGCCACCTTG
Organism: Orcinus orca; assembly: GCF_937001465.1. Classification (NCBI taxonomy): domain Eukaryota; kingdom Metazoa; phylum Chordata; class Mammalia; order Artiodactyla; family Delphinidae; genus Orcinus; species Orcinus orca. The sequence goes on from NC_064562.1 coordinate 20,387,440, forward strand.
GTGCTGTCATCATTTGCTACTTGATTCCCAGCCACAGGCTCCCTCTAAGAAGTCTTTCTATTTCCTTTTTCCAGGATCATCCCCTTCCCCACCAATCCCACACACACACATACTCACAATGTTGCATAAACAGTCCATTCAATTGCTACCTATCTAAGTTCTCCTTCTAGTATACAGATTCAATCTTGCCATTCACCCATACAAAATTCTTTCTTTTTAATTTCTTTTTTTAATATGTATTTCTTTTTATTTATTCATTGTTGGCTGTGTTGGGTCTTTGTGGCTGCGTGCGGCCTTTCTCTAGTTGCGGCGAGCGGGGGCTACTCTTCGTTGCGGTGCACGGGCTTCTCATTGCGGTGGCTTCTCTTGTTGCGGAGCACGGGCTCTAGGTGCACGGGCTTCAGTAGTTGTGGCACGTGGGCTCAGTAGTCGTGGCTTGTGGGCTCTAGAGTGCAGGGCCAGTAGCTGTGGTGCATGGGCTTCAGCAGTTGTGGCACATGGGCTTAGATGCTCCGCGGCATATGGGATCTTCCCGGACCAGGGCTTGAACCCATGTCCCCTGCATTGGCAGGCAGATTCTTAACCACTGCGCCAGCAGGGAAGCCCTGTACAATATTCTCGAGGATCACTCTGTTACCTTTAAGTCTGAGCTTGTTACAGTGAACTCCATCTAAGCCTTATCAGTACTCTTGCCCATAAGCTCTACAGTCAAGATAGATAACAGGGCTAACAGTGGTTCTCATCATGAGCAGCACATTCTAATGATGAAGGGAGCTTCTAAAAATCCCAATGCCTAGACAGAATCCTGTACCAATTAAATCAGAATTTCTAAGGATGAAACTCAAGCATCTTTAATATTTTTTCCTGTGGTTACGAGTTTGAGAACCAGGGCATTTTACCACTGTTGTAGAGTGAATGTTTGTGTCTGTCTTCCCCCAAATTCATATGTTGAAATCCTAACTCCCAGTGTGATATTTTTAGGAGGTCAAGCCTTTGGGAGGTGATTATGTCAGGAGGGCAGAGTCCTCATGGGTGGGCTTAGTACCTTATAAAAGAGACCCTGGAGAGGACTCTAACTCTCTTTCTGCCATATAAGGACACAGCAAGAAGTCAGAAGTTTGCAAACTGGATGAGGGTTCTCACCAGAATCCAACCCTGCTGGCACCCTGATCTCAGACTTCCAGCCTCCAGAATTGTGAGAAATAAATTTCTGCCATTTATAAGCTACCCCGTCTATAGGGTTTTGTCATAGCTGTCCCAACTAAAACAACCACCAGTTATGCGTTTGCACACGCTTTTTCCTAGGCGGGAAATATGCTATGTTACATCTGTGTTATTTTTCCCTGCTGCTCTTATAGGGCATAGGTGAAATATCTTCTCCTGCAGCTCTCCAATAACCTCCCTTAGTTTTCCCACGGCAGCCCGTACATGCCTGCATCCTGATTCTGGATTTCTCTCTTTTCCTCGTGAACTGGATAAGGAAATCCTGCAGGGCAGGAATTGTGTTTCATTGGTCTTTGCATCCACAGTGTCTATTGAAGCAGGAGAACAGATGCACATCAATACCAAGCACAGATTTAGTCCTTCAAGCTCTTCTTCCTGCTTCTAGAAAGCAAACAGCCCTCTGCTTACAGAAACCTCACAGGCTTCCTAGTTTTAAGAGGTAATAAAGTGAATGGAGAAGAAAGACATCTGGAAGATAAATAAGGGCATTACAACTACCTCAGGACATTGGTGGCACTTAGGGCGGTTTACTCTCCGTTGTCTGCAACTGGGTGAGGGTCTTTTGATAACTTCCATGTTGAAAGATTGCAAAATGGAATGCTGAAGGATTCGATCAAGAACGTGAACGCTCATAAACAGTCTGATTTCATGGCCTTTACTCAAATGGATTTCACTTCTTAATGCATTTTGGCAAGAGATGTTCCACAATGTATGAGGAGGGAAGGACTTTTAGATAAGTGCCAACTGGGACCTTGGTTTCCATTAAGAGGAAACTCAGAAATCTTCCAAACAAAAAAGGGCTCCTGGACACAATGCAAGAAGGACATTGTGAGAAGAGATCCAGAGTTAGCAATAAGGATACAAACATGAAAGCAATTATTTGCCGGAAAGACTTTTTTAAAATCCCGAGATCTGCAGGCCAGGGCCTGCCGCTGGAATTGGCAAAAGTAGAAGAAACAACTGACTTTCCTTTTGGCTTTTGCCACAAGTACGATCGCTCTGTGATTCTTGCGCAAAGTCTCTATATGAGATGGCTGGTGTGGATTCCAGAGCTCCTGCCTTCTGATGCTAGCATGGAAGACACAACACACTCTTTTTCCTCTTTCCAGTGGAGTTTTAGAAAATAAGCTGCTTTGAACAATATGTTGAAAATCACATTTATTTTTCAACATAGGTGGTGCCTTGATCATTCCTGCTTAGGAAAACCACAGGGACATATAAAGGCAAAGCATTAGGTACAAAAAGCAATTACAGAGCAATATTTTTCCTTTCCTCTTCCTTTGTCTTTTTTGGAATTCTCCTAGTAATTCTTTTGAGAGAATTTTTACACTTTTTATGATATTGAGCTTTTTATGTTAAGAAGGCCCTATTTTCAGGAGCAAATACAGCAAGGCACAAGAACTGTCTTCTAAAGAACTTGTATTCTAGTGCAGACGTAGCTTTCAGTAATCGCCTACGTCTCAAGGCACACAGAGAAGAAAATTGAGAGATTACAGGGTGAGTGCATAGTAAACGTTTGGCCCAGAATCTACATCCTGCAGAGTTCTTAGTCATCAAGTTAATCCTTTGTCTCTACTTCTTCTTTGGACGCAATGATGTTAGATTGAACCATATAAAACTATCATTTCTATAGGTCAAAACCTGTTAGATACCAGCAATTACATGTAGTTTACTCTAATACTAAACTGATTTCAAAGTAATTAGAGACATGGAACACCTGAGATAAAGAGTCCTCTTTGAATTTCATCTTTAAATTTCAACCTCCTTCTTAACATTAAAAAAAAATAGACAACCTTTGAAGAGCACTTGTTTTTAAAGTTATTTATCTTTATTGTAGAAAAATTGGAAAATTCAGAGAACTTTAAAAAATAAATATCACCTATAAATCTAATCACCAGAAATGACCACTGTTAACGTTTTGGTATATTCCTTTCCAATTTTTAGTCTGTGCATATAAATCTTTATACTATTAGGATTGGGTCACATATAGTTTCATATTCTATTTTTTAACTTAATCTGTTGGAACATTTCCCACAATGTGAAATAGTCTCCAAAATATTATTTTAAAGGCTATGAGGTATTCAATCATATCAATATAGCATAATTTATTTAACCAGTCCCCTGTTATTAGAACACTTAGGTTGTTTCCAGTTTTCTCCATTAGAAATAATACTGCAATAAACATCTTTGATGAAAATCTCTCCCCACATCTCTAATTGTTCCCTATGCAAAACTCTTTTTTTTTTTTTTTTTTGCCACACATCATCTAGGATCTTAGTTTCCCGACCAGGGATCAAACCAGCACCCTCTGCAGTGGAAGTGCGAAGTCTTAACCACTGGACCTACAGAGTACTTATTATGGGTTCAGTGCTGTGTTAAATGACATGCATGAAGTCTCATTTCATGTTTACAACCGTTCTGTTAGATTAGTATTATGATTACTCCCAATTTACAGATTAAAAACCTGAGGCTTATAAAAGTTAAGTAAATCGTCCAAGGGCACCTATCTTGTAAGTGGCAAAGAGCTGGGACTTAAAACTGAGTTCTGACTGACACTCAGGTCCTGCTTCAAACCCTATGCAGGAGCCAGTTGGGCCATTTCCAAGGATCAATTTATAAGGGGTACAAGAACATTGCAGCAGATGTAAGGAAATGAAATAAAATTACCATAATTCTTCTTAGGATGAGTGCTGTGTGTTGGTTGGGAGAAATACTTTGATAGGCTGCATGGCCATGGCTACTCGTTCACATGGTTTGAAGTGAGTAATCACTGGGTTGTTGTTCTCCATTCTCAAGTTTCCACAAGTTTCCCCAAATGGATTCCTCAGTTCCATGACTCACCAAAGGCTTTTGTTTGAACCAATATTAAACCTTGGGGTGTGACAAATGGGCTTGTCAATCCCTTGCTCAGTGTGTATACAGTTCATTATTTTGTGCTCTTTTTATACTGTACACTCTCCAAGTAGCTGGTCCAAACAGATACTTTATGCAAATCCTTCAGTGGAAAAAAAAAAGCAAGGCACAGTTTAGAAGGGTGCACATTTGGTGATCAAATAACTGAAAGCAGGTTGTAGCAAAAGATCCAAAAGCATTAAAAACATCCCCAAATATTTCTCAGCCAGTTTTATTTTTCCACTGCTCATAAGCCACTAACTCTGCCTCTCAGTTGCGTGAGGGTTTAAACATCTTTCCAACTCAGAAACTACCATGGCTTCCCGAAGCACACACATCCAGACTTTCAATAGGAAGTTGCAGCAAGAGGCAGGCTTGTCTCCAAAATTGTCCATTATGAACAAGCCTCAGAACCTTTGATCTTAATTAGCTAAACAAGCTCCTAGGACTTTATTTATTGGTAGAGCCAGCTCAGTTAATTGACTTAGTCACATTTTTCCCATTTGGCACACAGTTTTGGTCATAGTAACTTAAGAAGATGACCAAGATATGCGAAGGTATTTTATCAGAGGAAAAATAATACTAGAACATATAAACACCATTTCTTAGGACCTATAACTTAAAGTGCCCAGTATGTTGTACATGGTAAGCTCCAACTCTTGTACTTCATTTGATTCTTATCACCGTGTATTTAACAAATACAAAAACCACACATGAGCATCAACCAATTGGAACAGACTTTGTAATAACTGGCCTCTGCTTACCTCTTTGTACCATCAAAATATGGGTCTTGATGTTTAAGGTAGACTTAATGTTGAGGCAGAAAGATATAAACCCTGTAGGCAAGATAACTTTAGAATTTTCTTTTCCTCGATTATTAACTCCTAGGGATTTGATAGATAACTTAAAAACAAAATGGACTGAATACCCAGACATCTGCACATAGCTCTTCCTTTGGTTCCTTCCTTTGTTCAAATTCCAGATTTGCAAAGAAATCACTGCATAGGGCTGTGTGCATAGAACTCTGTACACTCTATATAGGTTCAATTAAGGGATTTACAATGGTAACTATTTCCATACTTTGTTTTTATTTTTGTGTTGATTTTAGAGATTAATCCCCCTAATTCTTCTGAAGAAAGGAGCTAAGGCATCCTCAAAGGAATTAAAAAGCATTCAGACTGAACCATGGTGCTAGGCCATAAGCAACTTTTCTTCATGATTAGTCTTTGTTTAGAATATGATGTTCTATCTCCAGATATTTATGTGACAGCCATTTAGACTATTTATTCCTCTTGAATACAGTGAGGAAAATTCTTTTCTTTATAGCAACTCCTACTCACCCCAATTCCTTCTCATTTTGTGATGGCCTGTTACATTGCAGGCAGCAGAGAAGGCTCTAAGACTTCTCAGCCTGTCTTTGGTAAGGAGGTCAGGATGCTCTTCCCTTTATCTTTTACCCAAGTGTGGATCAAAGTGAAGCCAAATGATCTCCAGGGACAGGACTGATCAGCAGCTTCCTCGTTTTCTTTCTCCTCTTCATTCATATACCTGGCCCGATTCAGGTAGGATGTGAAAATGCTAACTATTAGACTGGTAGAAATGATCCGCGTCAACTCCAAGGGAAAAGCAGTACAGCGATGGACAATGTGCTCTTAGGCAGAGGAGAATGAACTTGTACCCTGGAGGTCCAGGAACGTCACATGCTACGTGGTATGCTACAAGCTGGAAAGGTTTTCAACGTTCTAGATTTGATCATTAAAAATGCCACATGATTATACTTCTTTCTACCAATATATGTCTGTTTACCTACAAAAATATTTTCTATTACTTACCATGGAATGAAGTTTACTTACCATGGAATCAAATGACTTCTTAGAATTAAGTTTTAAGACAATATACCATGTTTTTCCTATGGAATCGTATGTCCTCTGGCATACCAGCTTGAGAATCTCAGATCTACGTAGATGAAAGAGTGTTGTACCTAGAGAATGAGGCCTGGATTCTAATCCTGCCTCTGTCGGTAATATTTTCTTTAATCTTGATTATTTTGTTTAACATCCCTGTTTCCCCCTTTAAATGAAGGAAAATATTTTCAATGGATTGCAATTATAAAATTGTATAAAGCTTATATTTTTGTGTTATAATTTTATACATATTATCTTTAGAACAAGTTAGGTCATATTAAAAAATTCCTGAAAACATTTGATGCTCCTAGAAAAGAGAATGGAGTAGCCATGAAAAATAAACATAAGAAATATTTCTTAGAGCAGTAGCAAGAGTTTATTGAAGTCAGGGAGATTGAATTGAGACTCAGAAATCAACACCAGTGATTGGTGAACTTGAACTTCAAGATTTCTACCATTTTCTGCCTTTTGCATTTAAAAGTGCTCAATAATCAAGAAAAAACATTTAGTAAAATTATGTATGCATTGTCTTTCACATAGCAAAACCACTTCAAAAAAACCTATTCCGAAGCTATGCTAGCAAAAACACAGGCATGACATATATATAATAGCAAAAGACTAGAACCAATCTAAAAGTTATTACTAAGGCACTGGTTGAATAACAATGGTTTGTCCACATGATAGAGTATTATAAAGCTGTAAACAAGGCATGATATATAATGCAATGGATTTATCTCTATAATATATAAAGTAAAAAAAAAAGGAGAAATATGAGCATAATATAGTTCACCTAAGAAAGGAATGAATATGAATATATATATTCATATTTGTGAAATGGAAAGATAAACCGAAAACACAGGAGAGGCCACAGCAGTGAGGGGCCCGAATACCGGAAAAAAAAGAAATGTGTATTCTGCTCTTGTGGAGTGGAATGTTCCATAAATGTCACTTAGGTCAAGTTGGTTGATAGCGCTAGTCAAATTTTCTATGCCCTTGCTGATTTTCTGCCTTAGTTCTATCAGTATTGAGAGAGATACTGAAATCTTTGACTATCCTTGTTAATTTTTCTTGTTCTCATCGCAGTTGTGTTTTTGCTTCATGTGTTTTTAAGGTTTATGACTGGGTGTATAAACATTTAAGATTGTTATGAGCTATTGAAGAATTTATTTTTTTTGTTATTGTGAAAGAATCTTCTCATCCCAGGAAATATTTTCTGCTCTGAAATATACTCTGTCTGATATGAATATAGCCACTTCAGCTTTCATTTGATCAGTGTTAACATGGTATGTCTTTTTCTAGTCTTTTTACTTTTAATTCATTTGTGACTTTATATTTGAAAGTGCTCCTTATATACAACTTACAACTGTGTCTTGCTTTTAAAAATCTATCTATGACTTTTAATTGGAGGATTTAGACTATTTACATTCACTGTGATTAAATTATTAGGCTTGAATCTATCATCCTACTGTGTTTTCTATTTTTCCCTCTGCTTTTTGTTCTTTTCCTTTTTTTGCCTCATTTTGGACTAATTGAATTATTTATGATTTTATTTTATCTCATTTGTTGGCTTTTTAGCTACAATTTTTTGTTTTGTTATTTTAGTGGTTGCTCTATGGTTTATGATATGCTCCTTTACCTTATGTCAATCTGCCTTCAAGTGACATTAAAACATCCCATGTATAGCATAAGGATCTTATCACATACTTTCATCTTTCCTTCTGAGCTTTGTGTTATTTTTATCTTATGTTTTACATATATGTTAGGCCTTTCACTACATTATTATTATTTTTTTATTTTAACAGTCTACGATCCTATAGACATTTAAATAATTAGAAAAAAAACTTGTATATTTGCTTATGTAGTTACCATTGTGAGACAATTCTTAATGAGTTTCCCATATTTCTGAACATCTTGTGAGCAAAGGCACTGGAAGCTTTTTCTAGACTATCTTTCCAAGGATGTTTATATAATGAACAGCCTTCAATGAGACTAAAATAATGCCTCCTGCTGGTACAGAGGGCATGGGTTTTGCTATCTTTTATACTAAAGATAATGCTTTCCTCCTGGGCAAAGTTTGGACAGATTTGCTTGCAGTCTATAAAAAAAAATTATTTTACTAAATTCAGGGTTTCTCGCTTACAAGGAACCATGTGCATCACACATCTAGGCCAACCTGCTTTGCCACACGGGCCTTGGATGGCATGGAGACCTGGCACAAACATGAAGCTCGTGCTGCTTGCTGTGTTATGAGTAATAAAGTTCTTTGTCTCTGACCCAGGAGTCTTGTATCTTCTGCCAGCAGCCATGAAACTGTGGAAGGCTAACTTATTAACTTGCAAATAGAGTGAAAGCTCAGACCATTCACAGTTCTTGATAATTACTATTTCTGGGATGCTTCATTCCTTTCTGTAGATACAGACTTTCATCTGGTATCATTTTCCTTCTGCCTGAAGGACTTCCTTTAAGATCTCTTGTAGTATGGGACTGCATGTGATGGATTCTTTCATTCTCTGTATGTCTGGGAAATTATTTTTTTCTGCCTTCCTTTCTGAAGGTTGTATTTGCTGAGTATAGGATTCTAGGGATGCAGTTTTCCTTTTTTAAATTTCAGTATCTTAAAACTGTTCTTCCACTATCTTCCTGCCTGTATTGATTCCTATGAGACATTTTTTATTATATTTTTTCTATGCGTGATGTGTCTGGCAGCTTTAAAGATTTTCTCTTGATAATTGGTTGTGAGCAACTTGATTACGATCATCTTGATGTTCTTTTGTTTACAGTTTTTGTGCTTTGGATTAAGCTTCTTGCACATATAGGTTTATAATTTCCATCAAATTTGGAATTTTTTTGAACCATTATTCTTCACTTATTTTTACTTTCCTCCATTCCTCCTTCCCTTTCGTTTGTGGACTCTAACTATAGATATATTGAGCCTCTGCAGTTATCCCACAGTTCGTAGATTTTCTTTCCACTTTCTTTTTCAAATTATTTTATTTTGACTAGTTTCTATTATTATGACTCCAATGTAACTAATCTTTTCTTCTGCGATAATGAATCTGCCATTAATCCCATTCAATATACTTTTTCATCTCACACATTGTAGTTTCCACTTGCAGAGCTTTGAGTTGTTTTTTGCTTTTGTTTTTTTTTTTTACATCTTCTATGTCTTAATTTTGAACATCCGGAATCAGGACCAGGACTAGGGTGAGACATGAGACATATGTGGGGCACAGATTTTAGGAAGGCACTCACCCTCAGGGATGTGCAAGTGCTAAACTCACTCTATTGGGAATACAGTTATAATACTTCTTTTAATGTCCCTGTCTGCTGATTCTCCTGTCTGTGTTAGCTCTGTGTCTGTTTCAATTGATTGATTGATTTCCTCTTTGTAGGTCATAAAAAAAATTCTGTAAGATTGTATAGCAAAACCTGTTTCTCTCTTTTGGGCAGTCATATTTCTTAATTTAATCTCATTTATTTACACTGTCTACCCTATTTCATCAGGCACATATTTCTTATGTAGTTATATATCATGCAAGGTTTGTTAATATTTAATTTTGAAAAAAAATCTTAAAACTTACAGGGAAGTTGTAAAAATAATACAGTAGACTCCCAAATAGCCTTCACCTTAATTTCCAGTGCTTCACATTTTTCCACAGAAAGTAAGTTGTAAATATTATTGTGAAATTATTTTAATCATACTGGCACTTGTAAAGAATAATGTATCAAATGTCTGTGAACTTAGTCCCCAAAGCATGGACTACTGCCCTCATCTACATCACTTATTACAAATTATTGCTGCTGGCCAAAAAGCATCCGGGGTAAGGTTGTGGAATGACCAAAGTAAACTCATCACTATTATTCAGGGAAAGACAACATTATACTGTGCTGGTGATAAGTTAGAACACACTATTCAAATATAAATGAGAGCATAACTCTTGAAGATAAAAATAGTCCCTGCTTGTTTCTTTGGCAAAATCTATGCGATCAATCTGTTTGCTTCCATCTGTAGCTTCATGCCTGTGTGTTTCCTTTATCATAGCATCAATTCCTCTTCAAACAACATAAGGCCTTGGGAACATGGGGTTAAGGCAGGGAGAAAAGAACGCCATAGCACCAAAATATTTAAACTGGATGTCGCCAGGGTATTTCCCAAGTTGGAGATGTCTAATGGAGAGAAATGGCGTGGGTGTTGGATCTCATCCCCGCTCCAATTTTATAAGATCAGTTGAGCAGATTTACATTCTTCTGATTTTTTTTTTTTTTTTCTTGGAGACTTGACTCCTGAAGCCGTTTTGAAGCATCAGGAAAGGCAGTCTTAGAATGCCATTTGTAATTGAAGCCTGGGGCCTCTGTCACATCCCCTCAGTCCTGCTCTTCTGTTTCAGTGCAGCGGCAGTGGACCGTTCTCTTTGCTCATAGACTCACCTTAGTGTCAGTCCCCAAGCAAGCAGATGTCTTTCTGTATGCTGCCCTGTGTCCTTCTTAGACATGGCAGGAACTCCTGTGGCCCACGTGAAAACATGGCGCAAGAATCTGGGAGAGTTCATGTCCCCAGGGAGCAGCTCTCAAACAAGGGGAGTAGGTGGATAAATACTTCCACATCTCAGTTTTCAAGGAGGGCAGCTCTTGGAGGCATTGGGCACATCAAGAGAGCATGGCCCACATTACTGATCTTTCAGTCTCACCCCCTCTGTCCCCTCACTCCTGCTTCCTGGGATAAACTGCCAGCGTCCTAAGCTTTGTCTCTGGCTCTGCTTTTGGGAAACCTAAAATAAAACAGCATTCACTCCTTGGGTATATTTAACGCCTGATTTACTGAAGGCAACTGGATTTAACTCTGCTTGTTCTATCGAATGCCCACAAAAGCAAGGGCAATGGCTATTTCATCCACCATTTTAATCCCCAGAGCCCAGCATAATTGCTTGAGCAAAGAAATCCTTGGCTAAAAAAATAAATTAGTTAAAATGAGGCAAAAGAAAATTCATTCCTTATTCATAATTAAAAAAAAAAATCACATGGACCCGTCTTAGAATTGCATAAATACCACTCAAGAATCCAGCTCCTGCCAATCGCTGCTGAATACGAGCATAAAATAGATAAATTTTCTGAGCTGAGGAGATTGTTCTTTAAACTGGACAAAATAGTATTTTTAAGGGTAGGTGACTCTATTTATAAAGACATCTTAATAAACCCTCAATTGCTTCCTTACTTTCCCTAGTGCTTGAATATTTAGCACATAGAGTTAGTATGTTTACGTAGATATCTCATGTATATTTATGAATATATCTATAGAGATGTAGTTTGTTCTGTCTCCTTTTCACTCCCTAAGAATATAAAACAGTATGTTTCCACTTTGGTCAAGAAAAGATAATTTTGCTAAACCAATTATTTGGCTGGTTCATTAGGCAATTTTCAAACCTAATTACTATGAGCTAGTTAATGCCTAGACTACTTCTTCATCTTCCATGTCTAACCTAGTTTTTCCCTAAACTCTGAGGAAGGAATTATTTCCTCCATCATTTCTTATTCCCTTTCATTTGAAATGTCTTTTGTACCCTTAACTATTGCTTCAGGTTTGGTCTGAGAGTCAGAAATCCTACAGATTCTTCTCCTTTCTCAAGTATCAGCAGGCTAGAGATCCAGGTCTGCTTATTTTTCACTGAACTCCAAAGGTAAAACTGCTGTGTAACTTTCTCTGTAAAATGATTGGGACTTTCGTAACTGGACCAAATCTCAACAAGTCATTTTAGTCCAGCTTCTTTCTCCAACCCTATCAGGGGATTGTGTGCCTCTGTGTGTGTGCATGTGTGCACGTGTTCGTGTGTGTGTGCGTGTGTGGGTTGGAGGATGTGAGGTTAGGGGAGCCCTGGCCTCCAAGTTAAGGACATCTTTTAGAGCACACTACGCTGTGTCTCTCACCCTGCTGCTGCTGCCTTTCGATGGCTCACATGATCTGACAGTTGCTTCCACGTTGTACGTTTTGTTCACAATAGAAACTCCTGGCGATCTAGATTCTTCAGCTGCTCACAGACTACAGGTTACAATTCTGATCTTCAGGTAAACTCCCTGTGTCTTGAGTTTATTATCTATTTTTATGCCTTTTTGATCAGATTCCATAGTTCATATTCATCCCATATTTCTTACCAGCCTGTGGTTCATCTCATCCAGTACTTCTCTCTCATTTTATTCTTTAGGTGGGTCCCATAACTCAACCCAGGCTGTATCCAAACTCAGATTTCTAAAAAATAAATTATAAATTGTTTTCACTACGTCCCATATCTCCCATATGGTAGTAGTGGTTACTTGCTATTCATTCATTCTTTCATTCATTCAACCAGTATGGACTGAATGCCTCACTTGAGGAACAGCTGGGTATTCTTTAAATAGCTTGGAAGTTGACGTGCACATTGAACTGTGGCAGCCACCTCAATTTTGTGTGACATCAGCTTGATAGAAGTAAAATTTGATTTGGTAGCACAAGGGGTCGATTTGAAAACTCTTAGAGAGTGGCTAAATTTTAAAAATCACTTTTTAAAATACATGATGAAAATTGGAAAAAGGCACTTTGGGGGAATGACATTGAGAAACCACGAGAAGGCCAGAGGAAGACCTATGGTGTAGGATAGAGGTCGGGGTGAGGTAACCCTAACCCTAACACTAACCCTATCCTATGGTGTAGGATAGAGTACAGTGCAGTACTGGGATAGGGATGGCTGGAACTTTGTCTGAATAGGACGGAACTGTGACGCCATGGATAAATGTTGAAGAAGTCACGATAAATGCTCCAAAGTGTGTTTGGAAACTGCAATGACTTGTTCCTCCAAGGGTCAGATCAAACAACATTTATCTAAGAGAAGGAACTGTGGCTTCTGCCTGTAGATTTTGCTAGAAATTTGCTAAGAATTCACCACTCTTTCGATTTCCATTTCCAAGGACGTATTCTACTTCACTGCTCAAATGTGCTTGCTCCAGTCTCTCCGTCAGAGCACTGAGATTAGAAGGCAAAGTCTTAGACCCGGAGTCCCATTTTCATGTTGCTCAGAGTGCCCCCAGATACCTGAGGTACCAAGCTTTTCTCATCATTAGAATGGGGTCTGCTCATACTTGGACCTGTGAACAATTCTGCCTTCTAAGTTACTTATGTTCGTAATTGTACTCAAAATTGTGGTAGCCAAAAATGTGCTATGTTTAATAACAAAAGTGTGGTTAAGAATATATAAATATTAAGAACAAAAACACAGGAATGACAAAAGAACACAATATAATGTCAACTTAATGCTGTGAACAGGTGACATATAGAAAGTCTGAGTCCGGAGTGTGAATGATCTGTAAGAACTGGATGGGGCAGAGCTGTGGGAAGGATGAACTGAGAGCAGCTCAAGGAAGCTGACCTCAACAGAGAACCTAAAAGACCATAAAAATGTTTGGTTTGGGGGCTTCCGTGGTGGCGCAGTGGTTGAGAGTCCGCCTGCCAATGCAGGGGACACGGGTTCGTGCCCCGGTCCGGGAAGATCCCACATGCCGCGGAGCGGCTGGGCCGCTGAGCCTGCGTGTCCGGAGCCTGTTCTCTGCAACGGGAGAGGCCACAACAGTGAGAGGCCCGCGTACCGCAAAAAAAAAAAAAAAAAAGTTTGATTTGGGGAGAAGCATCTAGGAGCAAGAACAATCAACTTGGTGTTTTCAGGTGACTCTCTAAATGCAGTAGAATAGTTTTTTTTTTTCTATTCCTTCTTTTGAGAAACAGCAAGCTTGAGGAAATTGCTTTAATCACTGTGGTTGTAAAACAAGTCATAGGTGAGAAGTTAGACTTATGTGCTAATAATAAACACAGCAACATTCCATCATTTTTTTTAGCTACTGTATCTATTGACCTAAGTGGCTTAATTTGCACCACAATATCTATTCCTTGCAAAAAGTGTTGGTAATAGGAGGTCAAAAACATTAGGTATGAAATTAATTAACCACCTTCTAAGCAAGTTTCCCCAAAGCATCAGTTTTGCCTTAAGATAGGGCAAAAAAGAATATTGAGAAAGAAATTAAAACTGAGGGGAAAAAAAAAGTGTTTCAGCACAGATGGCCTGGTTTGTGATGGGAAAAGAGGTCAGGTGTAATATAGTATTCCATTTCATTTCTAAAATGAAAAATGCCTACATATTGGCAAGAAGGTCTGGTCTCCTGATTCAGCCAAGGAGGTCAAGTCGAAACTTTATCTTTTAAAGAAATAGATCATGTAATTTGTTGCTTGAGAGTAATTGAAAGTTGGCACAATTGGAGAACCATTTCCCCTGAAGACTCACTCCTCTTAAATTGAGCAAATGTCAGAACCAGACATTTAAAAGCTAATGTTTATCTTCTAATTCTCAAAGACTTTATTGTGTGTGTTTCCTGTGGATTTGTGTACATGAACTTTCCTAGGCTTGTGTAAACCGTTCATACCAGGCTGCCTCTGACCACTGATCCCTTAAATAGAAGCAACATTTCAGAAACTATTAGTGGACTTGAAATAGAAGGAATGGTTACAACAGTGATTTGTAACTCTTTCAGACCCAATGCCCTCTTTTTATAACAAGCATTTTCTATTGATTAGTGTTTGATTTTCATCAATTTTTTAAAAAGAGAAACATAAAATATAACACAAATAAGGACCTTAATTGATTTAAGCCTCACTTTTTCCTTGTATAAGGAAATTATACCTATTTACAGGTGGCTAAATGTATCCATCACAGTTCTTTTTTTTTCTAAGAATATTTGCATCGATACAATTTTGAGCTTTCTAGAAAAATATCACTAATTATGACATTAACAGTGGTTTGGGGAAGATAAAAAGAATTTTTTGTTATTGTTGCCTTTTGATTTTTCTTTAAAATATCCAATTAAAACATGTGTAGGGCTTTAAACATGCAAGCACTGCTAAAAGGCTTTCAACATAAGCAGCACTGCCACACTGTGTATCTTCCAGCCCTCAATACCCTCTCCTTAGAGATAATTCTCTTCAACTCTTAGCTGTTTATTCTGGTATATACCTCACTAGTTTTAAACAATGTGTTTGTACCACTGTTTCTTTTTTAAGCTTTACTGAGGTATAATTGATAATAAAATTATAATATATTAAAAGTTATATACACATACATTGAATACACATATGATGAATTGATATACACATACATTGTGAAAGCATTCCCCCATCTAGTTAATTAGCACATCCATCCCCTCACACGGTTGCCTTTGTGTGTGCATGTGAGAACATCTAAGTTCTACACTCATAGCGAAGTTCAATTGTACGACACAGTGTTATCAACTATAGTCACCATATTACACATTAGATTTTCAGAAATTATGCATCTTAAAACCTTATTTGTAAAAAAGAAAAATTGTAACTGTGATAATGGATATTAATTAAACTTATTGTGGTAAGCATTTTGCAATATATGCACATATCAAATTATTTTGCTGTACACCTAAAACTAATACAATGTTACCTGGCAATTATATCTCAATAAAAAGATGACTAAGGTTTTGTTAATTTTTAAATATCTTAATTTCCATACAGTAAAATTAGCTTCCGTTTTGATGTGCAGTTTTGAGTTGTAATACATGTATAGATTCACATAAGCACCATCACAATCAGATCAAACGGCAGTTCCGATACACAAAAAAATTCCTTTATCCTGACCAGACCTTAGCCCTCACCCTGACCCCTGAGAACCATTGATCTATCTGTAACCTGTCGCAACAGTTTTGCCTTTTCCAGAATGTTATATAAATGGGATCATACGGCATGTAATCTCCTGAGACTGACTTCTGTTGAGGGTCAGTTCTCCCTTGCTTTTCTACAGGTCTTGTGACAGCTTTTGTTGTAGACTATCTTTCTGAGGCTCTTTGTTATGGTAATTTCAAGACTGTTTGGTAAGATAGAGGCAGAGGGAAGATTTATTCCCTAACCATGATTTTAAGGATTAGGTCTCCCTGTAAGCAAAAGTTGGGCAGGATTGCTTGGAGCCCCCTTTTATAAGATTGGGGTTTTCTAAGGTGGCATTCCTCAGCTGTGACAAACATCAGCTGGGTGTTTTTTTTTTTAAGCCTGCATTTGCCTTGCATTTTGCCCATGGGTTAGGGGCTAGGGGAACTGATTCCAGCATGAAGTTCATGCTGGCTGCTGTGCTGTGAGAAATAAAGTCCTTTGTCTCTGACCCAGGAGTTTCCTGTTTTCTGTCCCCATCTATGAAACTGTGGCAGGATAAATGGTTAGCTTGCAAGCCAAGTAAGACCTCAGACCCTTCACAATTCTTGATGCTTCCTCCATTTAGCAAAATGCATTTTAATTCATTATGTTGTGTGTATCAGTAGTGTATTCGTTTCCTAGGGCTGCAGTAACGAAGTACCGCAAACTGTGTGGCTTAAAACAATAGAAATCTATGGTCTTCCAGTTCTCCAGGCTAGAAGTCTGAAATCAAGGTTCCAGCAGGGCTAGGTTCCCTCTGAAACTTGTAGGGGAATCATTCCCTGTTTCTCCCTTGTTTCTGGTAGCTTGCTGACAATCTTTAGTGTTCCTTGGCTTGCATCTTTTTTACTGCAATCTCTGCCTTGGTCGTCACGTAGCGTTCATTCTCTTTGTGTTTCTCTGTCTTTACATGGCTGTCCCCTTATATGGGCACCAATCATATTGGATTAGAGGTCCATCCTGCTTCAGTTTTACCTCATCTAATTAATTACATCTGCAACAATTCTATTTCCAAATAGGGCCACATTCTTAGATATTGAGGGTGGAACTTCAATATATCTTTTTGGGGGGGCACAATTCAACCCATAACAAATAGTTTCCTTTTATTGTTAAGTAGTAGTCCACTGAATTGGATGTATCACAGTTTGTTTATCCATTATCTGTTGAAGGACATTTATGTTGTTTCTGTTTGGGGTAGTTATGCATGAACATAACATTTGTGTACAGATTTTTGTGTGAACATAAATGTTAATTTCTCTAAGGTAAACACCTAGGAATGGGATTGTCGGGTCATATGGTAACTTTATCTGAAACTGTTTAACTTTATGAAAAACTGTTTTCCAGAGTGGCTGTATCATTCTGGCTTTTACCAGAAATGTATGAGCGTTCCAATTGCTCTGCATCCTCACAAGCACTTGATATCGTCATTTAAAAAACTTTGCTCTGTGTGTCTGTTTTGCCATTTGCATAGATGGTGCTTTCTCATTGCAATTTTATATTTCCCTGGTGACTAACAGTAGTGAGCATTTTTTCATGTGTTTATTTGCCACCAGTATACCTTGTCTGGTGTGTTAGTTCAAATCTTTTGCTCAGTTTTTAATTGGTTTGTTTGTTCGTTGCTTTACTTGGAGAAATTTGTTTATATTCTATATATGTCACTCGATAGAGATGTGATTTTGAACACATTTTCTCCCAGACCATTTTCTTAAAGATGCCATTTACAAAGCAAAAACATTTTAAGTATGATGAAGTTCAGTTTATCAATTTTTTTCTTATTTAACTTATGCTTTTGATGTCATACATGTGAAATCTTTGCCTAACCCAAGGTCACAGAAATATTCTCCTATGCTTTCATCTAAAGATTTTATACCTTGTGCTTTAAAATTCGAGCCTATGATCCATTTTGAGTTAAATTTTGTGTAAGGTGTGAGGTTGAATTCACTGGGTTTTTTTTGTTGTTGTGTTTGTTTGTTTGTTTTTGGTCAACAAATCTCCAGTCTTTCCAGTATCACTTGCTGAAAAAGTTATCCTTTCTCCATTGAACTGTCTTTGCACATTTCTCAATTGACCATTTGTGTGTGTCTATTTCTGGACTATTCTGTTCAAAAGCTTGTAAGTTTGTAATCTTGGATGCAAACTATTATATATAGAATGGGTAAACAACAAGGTCCTACTGTATAGCACAGGAAACTATATGCCATATCCTGTGATAAACCATAATGGAAAAGAATATGAAAAAGAATGTATATACATGTATAACTGAATCACTTTGCTGTACAGCAGAAATTAACACAACATTGTAAATCATCTATACTTCAGTAAAATAAATTTAAAAATAAATACAACCATTGAAAAAAGTAACTTGAGACAAAAAGTATATTATTTTAACACAAATATTTATTGCTAACTCTTCAAAATTCAGTTAGTAACCCTTCCCTTCCCATTTCCACCAATCTTAAACTATTGTGTCGAACTTTGTCCAATCCTTATCAGACTTCTCCATGGAAAGATCCACCTTAGCCCAAAAAACCCTCCTACATATTATGCTTTTGTTTTGCTTTTTCTAGATTTACTATGACCCTGCCAAAGTAGTGTTTACATGACCACAGTAAGAAATAAATTAAGAAGTAATTGAAGCTTTGCTTTATTTATGTTTTATTTCAGTGGTGTAAGGAAGTGACCCCAGGAGCTGCGATAGTCTTTTGCAACCGTGAAGAGAGAAACCAACAGTAGAAGTGTGTGAGAAGAAGCACGGACAGAGCCTAGGTCCTTGACGATGATGTTGAGCCCCCAAACTAATCCTGGGACCATACAGCCTCGTCCATGTCAGTACCTGTAAACGCCCTTATGGTTCGAGCACAGTTAATCAGGTATTTGGTTTCTTGCAGCTGAAAGATCTCCTGATACAAATAACTGATTTGGGTCCCCTTTCACCTGTCATTCTCCTTTTGGGAGCCACCACTCTTATGCTTTAACCATAGTGGGTGACATATCACTGTTTTTCTGGTGGAGCTTCTCCTTTGCTCTTACTTTTTCTACCAGGCTGAGTGCCTTTCAATCCCCTCCCCAACATCTCTCCCCTACCAACCCTGCCTCGTAGTAAGGTGTCAACCAAATGCCATTTCTTCTAGGAGGACTTTCTGACTACACAGACCTCCCCAACTCCCATCACACTCACACACACACGCACACACAGGATCTTCATCTACAGAATGTTTATTGTAAGGACCCACGCGACTCAGTACGCGACTGAACATCACGCCCCAAAACACAAGTTTATTGAGTGCTTATTTTGTGCCAGGCACCGTGACAAGTACTTTATTTGCATTATGCTTTTTAATCCCCAGGAAAAGTTTATGAATTAATTACTCTTATTGCCTTCATTTTACCAAAGGAAAAATGAAGTTTAAAAATGAGAAGCTTCTCAAGGTCACACAGATAACTGGTAAGTAGCAGAGCTATAAAAATTCCAACTCAGGTCTAACTCCACACTGGCACTCATATAGAGTACAGTGCAGAGAAGTGAGCATGTGTGGCACAAAATACTGATTTATTTTCATGGCTACAGCATCTTGTGAAAGGAGAGATTGTCTTGAATTTCACAGCGTGCTCCTCTCTGCTGACCCATGTCCAGCACAAAGAGCTACACAATAAACGGGCTAGTTGATCATATAGGAGTCCTTTTCTCTGAGAGCCAGAGCTCCTGCCTGCTTGTCCCAAGTGCCATCCCAGGCTCCAGTCCTGGCCTTCCCCTTTCTATAAAAAACACCTATCTATATTAGCCTTTGGTCAGCCCTGTCAGAACTGGGATAAGTTAATTCTGTCTAAGATTTAGCAACTGACAGTGGTTTGTGGTTTCCTTCTCTACTGTGTGTCTTTTAATAGAGGACTTTTGGAGAAAGTGTTGTTGAAGCCAAAGGAATGTCTCTCTCATGGTAAAACTTCAGGTGCATTATGAGATTCTTGAAGATTAAACTGCATTGACTATACATCCAAAAAGTATTTTTTGAACAAGTCATAGCAAGCTGGTGGTGATCGTGGGTGAGGTGGTTATAGTGGGAGGGGTAATGTGGAGGAAGCAATTATTTCAGTATGAAAGCATTTCCTTCTCTTTGAGACACAGAAGGCTTTTTCATTGATTCTTCACAGAGGAGAGTACAGATTTACCACCCTAGTCTCCTTTTTCTGGTGAAGTCTTATAAACTCAAAAAGGCCACCACCTCCTCCCCATAACCTGTCTGGTAGTCGTTGTTGAGGTTTACATAAATACTTAAATAGTTCCCATATTTTCATCTAAATTCATATTCATTAAGCAATTATAAGCAAAAAAACCCACAATTCATTATGCATAATTCTGTGTAGCAGCAACAGTGAGTGGTAAAATATTTGTCCATGCCAGACAATCTGTTGGATTGGAAATATAGGACTGAGCTTTAAATTTGTTATAGAAATAAACTAAGACATGGTTTCTCCAACTTGTCTGATCATAAGAATTTTGGTGGATGCTTATTAAAATGTAGGTTTCATTCCAGACCTTCAGGCCGCAGGAGAGACGTATGGGAAAGAGTGAGAAAACTGAACTGGGGTAAGTGTTTCTGCTGTCCTTCAATAAGGGTTTGCCACTTCGACTCTGGGGTAACCCTTATCAGGAGAGCATGCTGAAAAACATTTTTGTTCTCTTTCCTTCCCTGCCCTTCTTCCAAGGAATGTTATGCCAGGTACTGTACACACTGAGAAAACAAAGATAAGCAACAATTCCTACTGAAGTACCAGACAAAGACAATAAACAATGATACAGTGTATCAAATGCTAAAATAGAGGGAGTACAGGACACTATGCACTTAGAGAGGAGGGAACGTTTGGTCCGAGTATTTAAGGCAAATTTGACATCTGCAAAGGAGAGGTCATTCCACATGGAAGATGCAGGAATAAAGACCTAGAGGCTTAAGGAAACCTGGTGTTTTCTGAGCATTGTTAAATGCCTGGCATGGTTGAAGCTCAAGGTCAGGTTGGGGAAAGTGGGGGTGAATCGGCAAGAGTCAGACTGTGAATGGTCTCACGTGCCACTCTGAAGTTGTCGGACTCGGTCCTATAGACCAGCGGTCCCCAACCTTTTTGGCTTCAGGGACCGGAGTCGTGGAAGACAATTTTTCCATGGACTGGGGTGGGGGGGTGGCTTTGGGATGATTCAAGCACATTACATTTATTGTGCACTTTCTTTCTATTATTATTACATGTAATATATAATGAAATAATTATACAACTTATCACAAGGCTGACAGGAGGTGGAGCTCAGGCGGTGATGCGAGCAATGGCTGTATTTACAGCCGTAAATACAGATGAAGCTTCGCTGGCTCACCAGCTGCTCACCTCCTGCCGTGCAGCCTGGTTCCTAACAGGCCATAGACCGGTACCCGTCCGTGGGCCGGCAGGTTAGGGACCCCTGCTGTAGACCATGTGGAGCTATTGGGAAGAAACCTGCATGTCCCCAGAACTTAATGTAAAATGATTTCAAAATATACCTTGATAAGAACCCCTTAAGGCTGGAGTTTAAGTCAACTTTGTTCTGAGCGAATAGTCAGTTTCCAGCTTTGCTCATCTAGTGGAGACTCTTCTCAACTAACATCTGATATAGAACACAACGTACAAAATAGATAAAAAGCCCCATGACAATATTCCTGTAAAACACGGGGTTCTAGGGAACAGTTTGCAAATCAAAGTTCTGTGCTCCCAAGAGGCTGAATAATTAAACGGATATTCAGACTCTTCCTACTGAAGGGTAACTTCAATGTTACCTTTGAAGAGAGCTCCTTCTACTATGTCTAGTATAGCTCCTTCCATGAAGCGTCGTTCAGAACACGCCTGCGGCACTGAGTCGACTCTGCCTAGGTTTTAATCCTTCCAGTGAAGGGGAGGCATCCACACTCTCCTGCAGTTTCCTCTATGGTTAAACAGCTTCATTCGCTAGCAACTTCTCTGTTATGATAAGTAGGCATCGTTCTGATTTAAGCAAGGTCTTTTGGAATAATCAATTCAACATTAGAGCTATTATGTTGCCTTCTGTTCACCTTTTAGGTTTCTTTAATCTTTCCTAAAACAGACCCTCTCCCCTGCTGGTTCCCCATTTTCCCATGATTCAGATTTGCCAGTGTTGCCTCTTGAAAACGTGATCACCAGGAATAGGTACAGCATTTGTTTGGCTACTTCTTGCCTCCCATTACTATGTATGCATTTATAAAAAAATAAATTTATCATGAAAGGACCTTATCAGGGACTTTTCTGGTTAGTATTACCTTAAAATATATACAAAAGGAATATCCATGAAACAGCGTAAAAATGGCATTACAAAGCAGCTCAGTGTTAAGCCAGACACTGCCTTACTACTTGATGGAATGCTGACACTTAACATCGTAACGAAAATCGATAGGCTGTCAAGATTGCCATGCATTTGCATGTGTGTGGAAAAAATAAGAGCTTAGAACAGTGAGGAACGTAGCAGAGGCTCAGTGTTTGTGGAGTGAATGAAGTGGAAGGCCATCTACCACGGGAAAAGGACATATCTTTAGTCTGGGGATCTCAGATTTGTCCAACTCAAGGGGCTTCCAGGTTTGAAGAAATGTAGGCAGGCAGCGTAAGCTGCAAGGTCCCTGCTTCTCAACCGAGTGTGACAAGAGGGACCCAGTGAGTGGGAGATACGAAGTTGTCAAGGGCAAGTGTGAGACAGTTAAGTCAGCTCCGTGGTCCCTTCTTGTGGTGTTGGCTTCAAGTCGAGGCCCTGGTTTCTAGGCAGAAAGATGGATGTGTCCTCGAGTTTCTTATTTCACATGGATGTGGTGGGGTGGGAAGGACAGAAATGTTTAGGGACAAGATCATTCTGGGGGATTCAGCATCGCCATGACACTCTCTGGGCCGATACCACAAGACACTTCCCCTTTGACACGCTGTCCTAGGAAATGCCACTGTCGATGACAAGAGATATTCCTCCCCTCGCCACTTTGTTCCTCATACAAGTTTAGTGTCTGAAGATTTTTCTTTCTTTTCTTCAAAAAATATTTTAAAAGAATATAAGTAGAAGATATTTTAGATAAGAAAAACTGCTGACCTAGGGTCAGTAGTCAAATCTAGCTCTTAAGTCACCTTGGGGGTGGATGAAGAAGGGCAGAGGACAGGAGGCTGTGTGTGTGTGTGTGTGTGTGTGTGTGTGTGTGTGTGTGTGTGTGTGTGTGTGTGTGTGTGTGTGTGTGTGTGTGTGTGTGTGTGTGTGTGTTTAGCCAAAGAGTCACTGGAATAAGCAACTGAAGAATCCAACAGTTTCTCCAAAAGTGAAAGAGATAGATTTAATAACTGATGATCGGGCAGTGTTATTGCTTTTAGAGAAATAACTTCAGTTGTGCATTGATTTCCCTGATAGACTGAATTATAATGCAAACATATACACTATTGCTTTCCTAACTACTTAGCAGAAAGACCAAGCAATACTCACATCAACTGCTTATTTTAATGTCAAATGTTTATTTCTATGCCATAGTTGCCTCAGCACAATTTGTAAAAGAAAGGAGTCCAAAAAAAGGATTTTTTTTTTTGGTCAGGATATTTTCTCTGCAGTTATAAGAAGGAAAATAAACACCTTGGTACCAGAATTACCATTTCTTTCATATCATTCTGATAAATATTGCATCTAAATATTTTCCTTGGGTGTCATATCCATGGTGGTGGGGGGGGATGTTTGAGTTCATCAAAATAAATTTGGGATCGTTTTTGTCAGAGAATATATCTAGAAAGTCTTTGTTTTGGTACACTAGATCACTACTTGCCATATTCTTATTATTTAATAGAACAGCATACTTTATTACATAAAAACAAAGTGCACTGAAAATGAACAATGTTAGAAACAAACTAAAATTTGGTGTATCTTAAATCTTCAGGTGATCAGATATTAGCTAAAGCGACGGGATACAAATTTCATATCGATACAAATGCAACTCTCTTGGGATGAAAATGCATTTACTTGCTTAGTTCTTTTCGATTGAGCAGACAGGGCATCCAGTACAACTGAAACAATGGATAACATTTTTTTTTTTTTTTTCCCAATAAAAAGGAATGCTCTGGTTTCTGAACGGGCTCCCACCTCTGAGGGAGCCAGAAGATGGCATTTGCTCCTTCAATATATTTCTCCTGTGTGATTTGAGACACAAATCTACCAAGATTCTTACAGCGGAAGTAGGCACCACACCTGAGAGCCCAAGGCCCTTCGAGCAGCCACTTCAAGTCAATCTGTGATGCATTGGGGTGGACCCAGCACCTAGAAGACAGCATGGTAATTGTGCATGTAAGTCCCCCAGCAGACTCAGGGAAAGGAGGAGATTTCTTTAAGTTCATGCACATTTTATTGAGTAGTAATATAAAATGCTTTTTTCTTTTTCATTGTTACAAGTGCATGCTTTGATTGCCAACATTTCAGAAGTCAAATTACAAAGGCAAGGCTTTAGGCTGTAGTGAATTACTTGGGCACTTATACAATTGTTAAAAAATATGAATGGACTTTTGTTGTTGTTGTTGTTTTCAGAATGAACCAGTTGTAACCCGTAACTGATATACAAAGGGAAAAAGTGAAAAAAGTACATATTTTGTGGCACATGACAGAACCTAACAAAATAACTCAACTGTTATGACATTAACAGTTACCATGCATTTAGAGTTTCACATGTAACTATGAACTTATTTAAATTTCACAAGGTTTGCTAAACATGCTAACCATCTATATGTGCACTGACAAGCTTATGTTAAAAACTTTTAAGAATACTCTCCCCTTTAGATTTTTTCAAAGCTTTTTTTTTGATTACAAAATTTCAAAGGCATGAAGCATTTTAGAGAATATAAAGTACGCCAGTATACATACATTTCCAGTATATGTCAGACCACTAAGCGCATTACAGTCCCATACAGGCCGATACAGCCATTTTTTTCCTTAAAAAACATGCATAGGCAGATTTTTTTTTTTTACAGAATATAGATGCTTTATCACTGTACTTAATATGGTGTCTTGTTTACTATACTTAAAAATGCACCACTCATAAATATTTAATTCAGCAAGCCACAACCAAGACTTGATTTATCAACAAAAACCCCTAAATATAAACAGCAAAAAAAAAAAAAAGAGATAGATGTAATTATTCCAGTTTTTTAAAACTTAAAGAAAAGGTATTCATTGCCAAAGTAATAAGATAAGTGTTATATGGAAACAAGGGCATTCAAGCACACTAAAGAAACCTGAGGTAAGCATAATCTGTACAAAATTAAACTGTCCTTTTTGGCATTTTAACAAATTTGCAACATTCTTTTTTTTTTTCTTTTTCTGCTTTTTTTTTTTTTTTTAAGACTGCCTAATTCATTTTATAGCCATTGTCTGACAAGAGTAGCAAAACATTATCAATAAATAGTCCTTATTTAGTTTGTACATCATTTTGTTAAAAATGTTTGATGTCATCCATTTTTAGTGCTGCAACTGTAAACGTACAATAGAGTAAGAAATTAGACAAAGTTTTCGTGTCCAGTAACATAATAAAAGACCTCTCATTAACCTATCTAGAAGTCCCCGATGCAGTAGGAAAACATGTTCATTCCCCTAACATTGCAGTATATACTAGCATTAGCTTTCTTTTTAAATTGTTTTTCCTATAAGCATTTTTAAAAGGCATACCCAAAAGAGGTGTTTAATCATAACCCTCACCAAAATATAGTTTATTATCTCTCTCCCTCTTTTCTAATGATAGTGTAAACTGAATCCAACTCCTGGCCCCAGAGCAAGTAAGCTACCATCAGAGGCAAGAACATCCAACTGCTGATATGCAGCAATCCCATCACGCCCTGCAGCTCCCAAAAAAAAAAAAAAAAGTGAACAGGAAGTGGTCACTGGATATTGCTGCTATTACTGCCATTGCTGTCCGTGCCGTTAGTCTCTGAGGCGAGAGTCTTGTTGATGGAGTTAAGGTTGGTGTCAGAGGGCATGGCATCTCTGCGAGGTGGCATCCTCTCGTTAATTCGATCTAAGCCCTTGGCCTCCTCGAAGCTAGTGATCTTATGTTGTGGTGAAAATCCTTTGATAGCTAAACAGAAAATCATTAAAAAAAAGAAAAACTGGGTTAGTCAGAGGAAAACAAAGGGCACAGCTGTTGTAGCAGGTGATGTTAGAGATTTCGCAGTGAGAGAGGGAATCCTTTAGTAGAGAACAAAGTGACGGGACCTGAACACAGCACAACAGACTCCTTACCATACCTGAAGATAACCGAGACGTTTGGTAACAGCCAATGTCTCTTGCCAACCAAAATGTCCTCTTCCAAGTTAGTAAGATGTAAACGTTTCTCCTGTCTTCATGGAAGTTTAGATCCACGAAGTGGTATGTAAAGAGAAAGGGTGCTACCAGGGATAGGTCTCTAGGCCCGGCACAGACTGGCCACATCGTTGGCACAATTACTGTATCAAATGCCCTAACCCAGAAAGAGTGGAAATGGCCCTAATTTTACTATTCCATTGTGCTAGTAATGGCAAATTCAGGAGAATCACTGAAGCAGCTAGACCTAAAAATCTAGTGAAGAGTTTAGAGCAGAAGCTAAAAGGAGCTATAAAAGGCATGAACTTGGGGCGTTTCCATGCCATCTCAGGATCCCAGGAAGACTTGCTTGGCAAACAACTCAACAGTGGCATGAAAAAAAATGAAATTATAAACTCCTGCTTCTCCACTCAACTTTGGAAACGTGGAGTGGGGACAAGGTAAAAGAAACTCATAAAAATCAAGATCAGATCACTACGTAGAAAAACTCTGTCTGCCCTTCAGCAGCGAACAGGTCAAACTGATGTTCATCTGGTCCATTACTGCCTAAATCAAAGAAAAACTCTTTCTTAGTAGATCAACGTAGACGTAAGTGCTGGTTCAAGAATAACAAGGGGAAAATGCTTCTTTCAACTTTTAGCAAAAATGGATGGGAATGGTTTTGGCCTTATTCAGTGAAACCATGGAATTCACAAAGGGGGAGCATTGATACTTGGTTTTTTTCAGTAACCCTAGTGTGCTCCAGAGATAGAGAAGGCATTTGTGCAAGAAACTTAATGATTTCTTCAGTAGGTGCACCAACCAGTGAGCTGAAAATAAAGTACATAGATGGGGAACCAATGACATCAGTTTGCTTTACTCCCTGTGAAAATGCAAGCCAGACACTGACGGGCCAATCACTGAATTGGGTCGCATCTCCATGGCTGATGAAGGACAATTTCATTGTACCTTTATCCTTCCTACCCTATTTGAGAAAAAAAGGAAAGCAGTTTCAAGCTGAAACTTTGCTAGCCACTCCCACACAAATGTACAGTGCCTTTCATTAGTATGGACGAGATTCTTAAAAGATAGACACACTTGCTTCCAAACTCATTAAACGATGAGAAACAGTTTGTTCCCCCTGTGCATTTTAAAGGTTAGCGTCATGGTGATTAGTCAACTATGAGAGGAAGAAGATGGGGAAATGGGAAAAGACCAAGGCCCAAAGCAAAGCGTCTTAATTCTTCTCTCATTCAGTCATAAATCGCAAAATAATAGAGCTGTCTGATGAGCACCCACCCTGAAAATGAACTCAATGATTTTGAGGGACAAAAGTAGTACTCTATTGTTTTGCTAAACTACTGTGAATATCATTCCATCATAGTTAATACATATAAAAAGTTGGTCATCATAATTGATGAAGCGATTTTACGAATTGAAATGGTAAAAGTGGAATCTCTCTTTTAGGTTGTTTAAGGTTTTAAAATAAAGCCAATAGGGTGAGAGCATAGAAATTCAAAATCTAGCGAGAGCAATGGCTATGTCCGGAATGGGGCTCCATTTCTAATCATTTCTGTCTACCCTGGTCTGGAAGAATGTGTGCTCTGCTGTAGTTGCTGGTCAGACGATGGGTATTAGCAATTTACATTGGTAGTATACTTAACACAACACAAGAGTCACAGAAACCACAGAAAACAGCCAAACTATCAACAAGAATGCACACTGCAGATTAGAATTTGCCAAGAGGAATAGAGAATTCCCACATAAATAGCAGTTTATTCACTGCTATTTAGGAAGCAGTTGTATTTTCTCTTACAGTGCTATCATTTCCCCTACCGTATCCAAATCACGTACAAATTAAAGAAACTAAAGTGGCACATTTTACATCATATCAAAGCACCATAAAACACAATTTTGGGAACAATAAAACATTATCTTGCAAGAACAAAATACAACTGAAAAATTTTGTTTTAAAGGGGAACTTCAAATTATTATTCTTTTTAAAATTTCCAGAGGGCGTGGTATGTATCAGATTAAAAACTATTTGGATAGGTAGTCCTCTCCTAACTCTACATTTCAAAAGCACTTGATTCAAAAGGAATTGCGAGAGGGTCCACTCTATTGTCCTCGAGCAGTGCTGGGACACAGTCGGTGGTGAACATGTCTCGTTTCTCCTGAAGCACCCGGCACAGTGCCTGGTGCCAAGAAGGCACTCGGTGGCTATTAACCAGTTGAGTGATGACTCAATATTCCCTATGCTCGTTACCGGCCACTTCTACAGCCACTAGATATTTTTGAACTCTTTAGAATATTTTGCTGGTGCTAACCGTCCTACAAATACCAGTACGTTAAAATTTCTAAGACTAGCAGAACTGTTTACCTCGTACACAGCTGTCTCTTGTTGGAATATTTTTTGGAGACAAAAATTAATGTTGAACTACAACAAAGCACTATTCCAATGAATTTTTTTTCTAGAAATTTCTGAAGACTAGACTTAATAAAGCTATTTTTATTCTCTCCTTTTCAGTGCCGACTGAAAGTGATTTGAGGGAGGGACATGGTTCAGCTCAAAGAATATTGTTCTATCCATTGTTTGTCAAAACGGCTGCCATAAACCCCACCCCACATCATTCAAGATCTCTAATCCTTTTGTTTTCCGTGATTATACTAGGATCATTGTATACAAAGTCAAACATAGCTTTAAGGGAAAAAATAACAAACAAACAAACCGGAAAAGGACATTTTCCCCTTTAAAGCAAGAACATGTTGGTTAATACTGAGCCACAACTGTTAGCCCAACACCCACACACTCTGTACAAGCTACAGCAAAAAAAAAAAAGAAAGAAAAAAAAAAAAGAAAAGAAAAGAAAGAAAAAGAAAAGAAAAAGAAAGAAAGAAAGAAAGAAAGAAATGAATACACCCAGCAGAGCCCTTGTCTGTTGCAGGTACAACAGAAAGGGGACTGGCCAATTTACCTTCATCAGCCTCAATAGCCTCAACAGTAGCTGAAGAGAAGAAAGGGGGTGCAAAATGAATGAGAAAAATGAGCAGAGGATTTTTAACTCTAAGAACACATCAGTGACGATCAAGGGCGCTAAGAGGATTAATGTTCCTGTAAGTGCTGGTTTCTGGCACGGACAAAATAGAAATACTTCAAAGAAAGGAAAAAACACCATGAAAATGATGGGGGTTTTTTCTTGTTTTTTTTTAAATGAGCTGGCTACACGTATCTGAGTGACATGATTTGGATTTTGTTCACTAAATACAGGAGAAAATGATTAATCCTTTAAGAAAACACTCAGGAAAGGTTTCTTGGACTTAAGACTGAATCTACAAGGGACTAGGTCAATCGAAAATGTGAATCTGACTCACATGAAGTGTGATAAACCCACTGCTACGACTGGTAATTTATAGTTTTAAAATGCCCCCCAAAATGGCAGAGCTTGAAGTGTTGTCATAATGTCAGTGGAATAATTCACACTATTTAATATTAAATGGTACGATTTCCTAGTGGAATAGAAAAGCAGGGGGGATGCAAATTTAGAGTTGCATCTGAGTTGGTAACACATGTGACCCTTTAAACACAAACATCGAGCGTGTTTCGAGAGGGAGGGAGAAAGGGAAGAGAAAGAGGTTGGGGATGGGATAGCCTGGACTTCTTTTGCCAGGTAACCCAGTTTAAAATCAGTTTTCCTCATTGGAATAGCATTTTTGGAAACAAAATTCTTGAAATGTTATAATCACGTGATAATATGCCAGTAGCAGCAATAATTCTATCAGCATTTTAAAGAAAGGACCGTCTAAATACGGAAACCTCAGCATATTTCAGAGGCAAAATTTTTAAAAGCCCATTGCTTTATCAGCAATTTTTATAATAAGCTTAGGGTCTATATTCTCGCTTTAAAGGTGTATGAATCTTTCTATGTTATCAAGGTTAGGAGATATTTCCCTAATGAAGTGCTAAAATGCAAAACTTCTCTGTAATTCTAAAATGTTTAATATTAAAATCCTACCCCTTGACTTTAATTTGCATATTTCTTATAATTTAACGTTTTAAAACTAGAGCAACTGCCAGATGTACACTATAATTTACTTACAGTGCATTTTAAATTCCTTATGATAAAAATGGAGAATGGTTACCACCATGGAGAAAAGCCAAATAGCAAAACTTAAGTAGTTTCCCCTTTTAGACAGATTAAAGGGCATCAGACAATGAATTCTGAAACTGTATTAATGTACATGATTTAAAATATACACTGACTTTTCAAATTCTCAGGACTCCTAAGATGTCGGCTGTGTGTATGTGTTTGTGTGTGTGTGAGTTCAACACCAAATGACAAACAGATGGATTTAAAATAAAACAACAGAACAGGAAACTGAATAACCCAGGTTAAAATACAGGTGAAAATCTGGAAACAAAACAAAGAATTCTAAGAACTTAAGTTTAAAAGTAAAGCAAAATATCTGGAACCGCACCAGGACCAACATATTAGAAATATGTACTGTCCATTATTAAGTGTATTCTTCTAAAGCAACTGTGGCCCATAGTTTCTGATAATACACCTGCTGTACCTTAAAACTGTGCTTAACAGAAACTATGCAGATTTTAGTCAATTAGGTAGTTGTGCATTTTGTGCATACAAACTATCCATTTATGCTAATGTTCTTAGAGAGCATGTTTACTTTGGTGGGAAAATTGTGGGTTTTTTCCTGAAGTTACTAAGATAAATTTTAGCTACAAATTAAATGAGGAACTTACTTCAATACTGTGGTATCTTCCTACCTTCATTTAGAAATTTTTTTTTCTTTTTGTGGCAACTCGAAGACATTGATGTTGGAATAAATTCATATGAAAATAAAGAAAATTTTAGTGATGCTGCTAGGAGGTGATCATTTAGCAGTACAATATCCATGAAGCTGGGCATCACTTTCTATGTAAAAGAGGTGTATCTAAATAACATTACCATAAGAATACCAGAATCTTCTAGACTGAGGGACAGGGATAGAAAAGAAAACACAAAGATTCAGGGAAAGGTACAGGGAAATAAGCAGGAGGCTGAGATCTGCTTTGAAAATGTTGAGTGTATTGTTGTTTTCATTTTTTTCTGTTAGAGTCTAATCTAAAAGCAAAATTTCCATAAAGTATGCTAAAATTGGACTCTAATTAATGATAATATTAGTTAAAATAGATAACAAAAGTAAAGAGTGCACTGACTGGGCTGGCTAATATGGTAGCCACTAGCCACATGTGGCTATTCAAATCAAATTAATGAAAATTAGATAAAATAAAAAACTCAGTTTCTCAGTTGTAAGAGCTATATTTCAAGTGCTCAATGGCTATACATTGCCAGTGGCTTCTGTATAGATAGAGAAATTTCCATCATTACAAAAAGTTCTATTGGACGGCACTCATCCAGAAAACTACAGATTTTAATACAAAATCTACCTTCAAGGAAATGTTTTCATCCTTTCTTAAAAATAACATATGATGGTACTCACTCTCTTATGTTTTGAATGGATAAGTCAGAGAAAAGGCACCTATGACTTCATTTCTATTCAAGTGGATAACAAAATCATCCTTTTTATTCTCTTCCTCCATTCTCCACTAAATCCTAGACTTAGGCATGGATAGTTCTGTGTCTATGTGTTTATTTCATCAATCCAATAGATAACCTGTACATTTAATAAAAATGTAATTAAAAAGTTGTTTCTATCCACTGCTTGGCTCCAAGTGGTCAAACCTACTGTGCGTGTAGATAAGCTGAATGAGTTGTCTTACAGCGAGGCCTGAAATCGTGGTTAATGTGCAAATGAGGACATGGGGGTAGCGGGGGTCAAGAACACATTCCAGCAAATGAGGGAGCTACTCTGTGGGGCGCGACTGGTCAAACTGATGGGGGCGCGGGAAGGGAGGGGGGTCTCAGCCCTTCTTCCAGCTGAGAAGATCGGAAGACCAAGACGGACCTTAAATGCGTGAATAAATCAGGGCTCTAACGACACAGCTGACTGAGGTGCCTACTCAGGTGTGTCGTACCAATGGGCCTGCTTACCGCTTTGCAGGGTTTGCTTCCCTCCAGAGAGCACTCCACTGGGGAGCATGCCCGTGGGCGTCAGGCCTTTCAGCGTCAGCACACTCTCACTCTCTTCTCTGCAAAGGCACAATGGGGATGACACATTAACTTTTATTTTCTTTCAAGACAAAGAAAAGACTTAAAGGAAAAGATGTATGTAAGAACTCACATTTACTTCTACCTTGGCTCTCTTGAGCTTTTTCTTTTTTTTTACTTAAAACATACTATATTTTCACACATTCATATAGAGGTAGTGGTATGCCCATGACATGACGGCTAAGATAAAGTTGGGAATTATGCAATTGTGGAAGTTCAGTCTCTTCTGACTGAACTGGAAAACAATTCTACTTTTGTAAGCAGGCTCACAATACAAAGTGTTTCTGGGCATCCTCCACAACACCATAAATATGTTAAAAAAAAAAAAAAAAAAAGAGCCATGGAGAGGGCTGTTGTAAGTTTTCCAGCCTAGGCTCTGCAAAAATGCATGGGGCTGATTTGACTTGTGAGAGAAAACCAGAGAGTATAACAGATTTAAAAGATCTGATCTATGGATTAGGGAAGTAGGAGTTACATTCAGGGCACTGTTAAGGAATTCTGACATCCCATGACAAATACACAAACTAATGGCAAGTCGCTGATGAAACAACTGGTCAAATTTCCAACTTTTCTTTTTCAGTCTCTTTCCCCATGGATCTGCTAATACAGACAACTGTTTTACAATCAGTTTTATGTACATCATTATTTGAATTACATTTATTAACCACAGCACAGCATTAATCAAATGATTAAATAACCATAAAATAGGGATAACCTCATATATTTCCATATAGTAGACAGTGTAATCCCACATAACCAGAAAAAAATACTTACAATACACATATATATCTAATGTTTATAGTATGTACAACTACTTACTCCACATTTTTATGAAGATGGCTAACATGGCCCACACAGAATTCCTAAACTATCCCCAAACCTGCTGCTTCACTATCTTTCTTCGACTTCATCTTTTAGTTAAGCTGAAAGAATCAACCTTTAACTCCTTTTATCCTCTCTTACTCCACATCTACTCAATTAGCAAATCTTGAGGGCTCTACCCTCATATTATTTCCAGTATCTTACCACTTCTCACAATACTACTACCTCATCTCTTTTGAACACAGCTTTATTGAGATATAATTAACATACCATACAATTTGCCCATTTAAAGTGTGTGATTCAATCACTGGTTTTTAGTCTCTTCAGACAGTCATGAAACATCGGCACAATACATTTCAGTACATTCTCATCCCTCCACAAAGCAGTCTCGTGCGCTCCCATTTCTTTCAGGCTGTATTACTACTCATCTGCTTTCTGTAGATTTGCTTCTTCTGGACACTTCTCATGACTGGAATCAGGTGGCCTTCTGTGACTGACTCCTTTTCGGACCACCAGCATCT
This sequence comes from Orcinus orca, assembly GCF_937001465.1. Lineage (NCBI taxonomy): Eukaryota > Metazoa > Chordata > Mammalia > Artiodactyla > Delphinidae > Orcinus > Orcinus orca. Next base: position 20,421,003 of record NC_064562.1, read on the forward strand.
CTTACCTGGATGGTTCCAGCAGTCCCTTAACTGGTCTCTCTGCTCCATCCTTGTCACACTCCTGCCCTCTCCTCCCATATCTATTCTCAGTATAGCAGCTGGCTGAGCCTTTTAATACCTATACAGATCCTGCCACTCCTCTATGCAAAACTCTCCCAATGGTTTCTCCTCTCATTAAAGGTGAAAGGCAAAATCTTTAAAAGGTTTGACCAGAGCCCTAAAAAACTAGTTCCCAACCCACAGTCTACCATCCTTATCCATCTCTTGGACTACATTTCCTACCACCACGCACTTCCCTTCGTGGTCCTCACCATGCACCCAGCACACCCCACCTTGGGGCTCTGCACCTTTCTGTCACACTCTTCCCCCAGGTATCTGCCTGGCTCCCTCCCTCCCAGCCTCCAACTCTCTGCTGGAAAACTGCCTTCAAAGTGAGGACTTCCTTGAGAATGCTATTTAAAATATATGTACCTCACTACAAATAATGCAATTTCGTTTCTTTTTATGGCTGAGTAATATTCCATTGTATATATGTGCCACATCTTCTTTATCCATTCATCTGTCAATGGACACTACGACAAAGTGAGAGAGTGGCACGGACATATATACACTACCAAATGTAAAATAGGTAGCTAGTGGGAAGCAGTCACATAGCACAGGGAGATCAGCTCAGTGCTCTGTGACCACCTAGAGGGATGGGATAGGGAGGATGGGAGGGAGATGCAAGAGGGAGGGGATATGGGGATATATGTATATGTATAGGTGATTCACTTTGTTATAAAGCAGAAATTAACACACCATTGTAAAGCAATTATACTCCAGTAAAGATGTTAAAAAAAAATATATATATATATATGCACTTTCTTATGCCCTATCTCCCCTTCCCTCTTTTATTTTTATCTAAAGCACTTATCACCCCTGAAGAGCTATACAGTTTGTTTCCTTGGTGCTTTTTTTTTTTTTTTTGAGCTCCTCTGCCCACTACACCCCACCCTAGCTAGAAAAGCTTCATGTGAAAGGGGTTTCTGTCTGCTTTGCTCCTGCTGCATCCACAGTACCTAGACCAGAACAGCACCTAGCACATAGTCGAGATTCATAAAACATTTACTAAATGAAGGAGTCAAAGAAAAATAGGATGGAGAATGGCAGTGTTAATCCACATTTTAGATTTCTGAATCCTTTACTGTTATTTATAACCAATGCCTAAGCTCCGGCTAATGGCGTGTAATTAGTCCCCAATATGCTGAGAAAGATGCTCTTCAACTCTTGGTCCCTCAGATTCCCACCTGACAGAGGAACTGCCTTCCCCGCTCACTGCTTCCCCAAGATGTTCGCTTTGAAGCAGAAGTTCTGCGTGCATTCGTTTGATTGGTGGATCCTAGGCAACATGCGGCACCTTAAGTGCAAGGGCTCTTGAAAGATAGGTTTCTGGTTCCCTTATAATATGGCAAATTACCAAAATGTAAGGACTGTGCCGGACAGCTATACCTGACAAATGGGTACCACCATCCGTATCCATCCATTACATGTTAAAATGTCTCATTCCACAAATTTCTTGTATTTGCCTCTTCCCTTGCATCTCTCCACCCACAGCTAGTTCAACATCTTTTGCTTGGATTATTTCAATAGCTTCTTAAATGTGCTGACACCCATCAGTCAGCTTGCTATCCAATCTTCAGACTGTCATTACATATACATCTCCACATGGGTTAGCACATGCTCCCATTCTCCTTAGTACTGATCACTCACTGAGTGAGTCTGGACATACTGCGTATCCTCTTTCAGTTTCTGTTTCCTCACTGAGGTCAAGTCAACCTTGCAAGCTTGCCGTGTGGACTCCTCTCAAATGTGTACACCATGAAGCATACAGCACCTGGTCCTTAACAAGCGCCCCGTAAAACACTGCTCCTAGGTCCTTAGGATCTAGGAGGACTTCTCAGCTGCCAGAAGTGCCTTCACCACAATTCTCCAGCTAATGGAACCTAGCCTGAACTTCACAGCACTCCACCAATGGCAACCTCTTCATGAACATTCCTTTCAGGAAATAGTAGGGCTCCTTCCCATCCTCTTCCACAGCAGAGCACCTCTTCATGTATTTAGTGCACATCTCATGGCCTTACATTAGTTTATTGTCTACATGTCTGACATTTTAGTTCAGAGTATCCACTTTGCCTAATGCACTATATGGCACACATTTAATGCTCAATCCTACTTTTCCCTAGGGATGACCACCCTGTATTGTACAAATGCTTTTATTATAGGATAGCAATACAATATACCTTGTTTTTATTTTCTATCAATATGTGCGACCTTAATCAAGTAACTGATCATCACTGGGTTCAAATGGAACCCACTCTCAGCTGGGAATAACTGCATCTTACGTACCAAGATGCAGAGGACTAGAGGGACTTTCCAATTTTAAGACCTATCTATGATTCTGTAGCATTGTTCCTGTCACTTTCACATGGTTTGAAGACTAACATAAATACAAAGAAGTTTCTTTTATGTTAAGAAAGGCTTCTCCTTTTTTTTCCTAAATGTACTTTCAACTGGAAGTGATGGAGCTGTTTTTACTTATCCTCACAGAGACTTCAGATAGAAAAGGAAGTAAGCGCATTTACTGGAAATCTGAGGCATGATAAATAAGCAAGTGTTTATGCAGAGGGACCAGCTGAGTTTATGATCTTCACATAGTCCTTTGCCCCCAAAGGCAATTTTTCTAGCCACACAGCCTCCCTGCTGGCCTTCAAAACTGCTGAATTTGTGTCCATCCAAGGATCTTTGTACTTGCTCCTCCCTTTGTCTTTTTTTTTTTAAAATAAATTTATTTATTTTTGGCTGCGTTGGGTCTTCGTTGCTGCACACAGCCTTTTTCTAGTTGCGGCAAGCGGGGGCTGCTCTTCATTGCGGAGCACAGGCTCTAGGTGCGCGGGCTCAGTAGTTGTGGCGCACGGGCTCAGCCGCTCCGCGGCATGTGGGATTTTCCTGGACCAGGGCTCAAACCCATGTCCCCTGCATTGGCAGGCGGATTCTTAACCACTGCGCCACCAGGGAAGCCCCTCCCTTTGTCTTAAACACTCTTACTCCCTACCTTCGTGAAGGTCATCCCCACACTTGCTCAAATGCTAGACTCAGAGAGTCCTTTGTCGTCCACGTACTAAAATGAATGAGTGCCTTGCCTCTCACTTGCTATCCCCCTGTACTGCTTCATGGTACATAATGGCTACTTTAAGTTTCGTTACATTTATTTTGAATGAATGAATGAGTCCTGCAAGTTCAGTAGGAATGAAAAGCATCAGAGCAAAGGCAGCCTCATTCATTAGGCCGCAGGGAGCAACTATGCTCTACTTTCAGCTTTAACATGACTTTTCAAGATTTGGCTGCTACCGCAGAGCTATTACCGACTTTGATCTGGTGTCTTTGGGAAACGATGATCCTGCTTTTCGTCCTTCTCACGGCTCCCTGTTGTTGGTATCAAATCACTTAATTACTCTTTAGTGACTCTACCAGGAGTGGGATAGAAAGAGCAAGAAGGAGAAATCAGAAGAGCCGGTACAGCTACTCCACGAAAGAGTTGAAAAAAAGAATCTGGCAGAAATTAGGATATGAAATTATACAGTGTGGAGGTGGACTTTCTCCCAAGATATTCCTATTTATCCTTGTTAATAATGTGATTGTGAATTGACTGGATACTCGTCACATATAATCATACTGTATTTTTAAAAATTAATTAATTTATTTTTGGCTCTGTTGGGTCTTCGTTTCTGTGCGAGGGCTCTCTCTAGTTGTGGCAAGCAGGGACCACTCTTCATTGCAGTGCATGGGCCTCTCACTGTCGCGGCCTCTCTTGCTGCGGAGCACAGGCTCCAGACGCGCAGGCTCAGTAGTTGTGGCTCATGGGCCTGGTTGCTCCACGGCATGTGGGATCTTTCCAGACCAGGGCTCGAACCCGTGTCCCCTGCATTAGCAGGCAGATTCTCAACCACTGCGCCACCAGGGAAGCCCTAATCATACTGTATTTTAAAGTAATCTTTTGAAGAGAAATATAGATACTTTGTATTATCCAAGAATAGATAACTGAATTTAAGTGAAGAAAAGTGTAGTTAATTCTCTTCAAGAAAACGTGTTTTCTAAGCCCATGCTTAATAATAACAAGATACATGATCTATTTAAAAAATAACTACTATATGGGAACTGAAACACTAAACTTTTTTCTCTCAATGATTTATTAGAATAATATAGATTCACATGAACAAGCTTTATGGCTGTTCATTTCCTAGAAATCTAGTGGAATGCACCTGATAAATTCATCTTTACCACAGAGAGAGAATGAAAAATAGAAAGGATTATAATAGCTTTTCCATTTCATACCATGTTCAACCTATTGTGAAATAAATGTTTGAAAGTCCTGCAGCAAATAGAGGGATGGAATGTGAAAGTCCCTTTAGAGGCTTTCTCTACAGAAATAATTCAGTAGATTTCCATCTGACGAAAACAGTGAGGAGCCGACAATTCCATTTTAAAAAATAATTAAGAAAAAGCAAAGAGTTTCGAGTAAAATACTTAAATTACCAGATTAAAGTATTAAAATGTTACTGAGTGACAATCAAATGCAACAGAGGACCATGATCCCACCTGAGCACGGAGAACACTCTGGCCATCTTGCCGATCGCTCGTATCTTGTTCCGTATCACTTCCTTGCGGGCTGCAGCCGTTGCACCTATATTTTAAAAACAGAGTTGAGAAGTCAGGTGACTTTTTATTTAACTCTAACTAGTTTACTAATTTACGTGTATAACAGACTGCAGTTAAGCCAAACCAGGTTTGTTTTTTTTTCCCCCCTCTAAGGATTTATCTGGAAATCAAATTTAAAAGTCTATGCTTCCAGGCAGGAATACTTGCCTGTGACACTTAAGAGGTCCCCAAAATGCCAAAGAGCATCTTCTGAGATTTCCAAGGGGAGAGGTAAAGGGCTAACTGAAAACTTACTGAGCAGATGGGGTGGGTTCCTACCCTTCTCTTCTGATTGAGCTCCCTTCTCTTCTGTTTATACAAAGAGAACGTGCATTGGCAGGAAGAGGAAGTGCGTCACCAGGATGGATATTCCCCAGAAAGCGTGTACCAGGGAGCTGGTTTCCTCTCACCTTCTCTCTGATCTGAAAGCCCTCAAACAGCTCCTTTTTTTGTCCATTTCTTTTTCTCTAGTGGCAATGACACCATAGCAGGTATCCCCCAACACATCTAATTGGATTACATCTATTTTCCCCCAACAACTCCCCACTCCCCATCTGGGCTTGGCCATGTGTCTTGCTTTGGCCAATGCGACATTAGCACAAGCGATGCCAGCAGGAGCTTGAAAAGCACGTGGGGCTTGTTCCGTCTCTTGCTCCTTGGTATTTACCCAAGAGAGTGGAAAACTTATGTCCACACGAACACCTGTCCACAGATGTCTATACCAGCTTCGTTTGTAATTGTCAAAATGGAAGCAACCAAGATTTTCTTCAGTAGGTGAATCTACTGTGGTCCATCCAGATAATGAAAAATTATTTGGTGCTAAAAAATAATGATCTCTCAAACCAGAACTTCGTATTGCCAGCTATTCTGCCTGCAAATGAGTGGAGTAAGTCTAAATCCATACGGGAGAAAGCCATTCTCCAATCCAGTCTTTCTGATAACCAAGTGGAAACATGGATTCTTATTCATAATTGTTTCCTTGAATTAGACTCTGTTGGCCAAAACACTGGAGGAGAAAATGGCGTGTGTGTAGGCCCTACCTCATACTTTATGCTGAGTTTCTAACAATATTTATTATTATCTACGATTTGCAATTATGATTCTTTATATAATAAAACCTGTCCTAGAGACCATTTGAAAGTCTGAAGTTTCTGTGCTTGAATTTTAGATGATTTATGATCAGGAGACTCCTTGAAGGACATTTGTTAAGGAAAAAAAAATGCTATAGCAATCTCCTTATACTGGTTTTCTTATCTATTTTTTTTTTCAGTTATTCTGTTAAATCATGTTTCAGTTTACTTACTTGGTGTGCTATTACCACTCTATGTTTAATATTCCCCAGTCTGACTGACCCAGTCCACTCAGAGGTCATGATGTGCTAAGGGGGAAAGATTCTAACCGTCTCCAAAAACAGTACGGCCAGATCATAAAAATCAATCCAACAGACACAAAGAATGGAAAGAGTGGGAGAACCCCCAAAACGGTGACTATATTTAGAAGCACAACAAGAAAAGCAGCAAGAAGGAGTAGTTAAATGTCTAGAAACGAAATTGGATATATTTAAGAGAAATGAGAAGGGGGAAAATGTACAATCAAGTAAGTGAAAAATATCTAAGAAGGATAATCTCTCAGAAAATAAAAACCATAACCAGAGCAATGAAAAGCAAGAAACTAAGTAGGAAAGGAAGGGGAATAAATTATGTAGAGCCATCCTTTTCAGCTCAGTATGAGCTGGTACTCAGAAAGATGCTAAAAAAAAAATACAGAATTTTATTTATTTATTTATTTATTTTTTAAACATCTTTATTGGAGTATAGTTGCTTTACAATGGTGTGTTAGCTTCTGCTGTATAAAAAAATGAATCACCTATACATATAAAATATGGAATTTTAAATGTAAAATGAACATTCTGACAGTCTGAGCCCGTTTAGCATTCCTTATTTTTCAGACCTAATGACTTACTGGAGAGTATAGAGCAGGTGTCTTACTTTATGTATTCATAGTTGTGCTCCCAACACATGGTGGTTCACAGCATGTTATAGCACTTTTCTTAATGAAGAAATGCTGTCTCCTTTTAGATTTCTCAATAACCCAGGTAAGAGGTTTTAGTACTTCTTTTATAAAATTAGAATATATTTACTCAAAAAGTCAATTAACTTAATCATAGACAGTAAGAAGAGACACTAAAAACTAATATCTCAAAGTTCCATTCTGGGGGATTACCTTCAATATTTGTCAAATAATCAAAATCAAAATGAATATCACACATTTACAACCCACAAAAAAGTAAAATAACCAAATAAAATATCTGAGTTAATATGTAATCAAACTGAAAGGAGCTGAACAGTAGCAGGAAAGAATTAAGTACAGATATAAAGGTCCTTGTATATTTAGTATTGCTATTCCTGGCTTTTGGTATTTTCCAGAGATCATTAAAACTCTTATTCAAATACTTATGTTCCATTGCAAATCCTCACAGCCCATAATTCAATAGAAAGATCAAGGAAAAAAAAATGCACGTTTTTCCGACTTCTACTAGCTGTGACATGCAAATACAATGTCATGTTTAACATTCTTGGTACTTGCTCTATTTAAGTTGTGGAAATATACCACAGTAGCTCAACTTAAAATTCAGTATATTGAATAATAAAGGTGCAAAAAAATACCTTTTACATTAAACTATTTTTAATAGTTAACTACTGTTAACTATTTTTCGGAGAAGAATCTAGTCATTTATTTTAACCCAAAAGTCCCAAACTGAAAGGCAATGTTTCCTAAGTTTAAAAACATTAGTAATTTTAAGTACAATTTCATTTTGTAGTTCCATTCAAATAATTATCACTTCTTTTTTGGGCCTCTCTTTTGCTTCACCTTTTAAGTTCTCATCTTCTTTTAAAAAGCCTGGGGTATTATGCTACTAATTCCAGAATCTAGGCGCGCTGGTACACTCCATTTTCCTCAAAGGCTAATGTACAGACCAAGGGAATCTTTAAAGATTTGCTTTGACCATGTGTACTTCCTGACCTTAACTTAGTGCCTTACTGACTTCTCATGAAGTATGAAAGGTACGTATGCCAAGTGGCCTGCTGAGTGAATGCTGCCAGCCTCTGAAGGGAACTGGAAAACTGCGGCAGCATCGCAGCGATGAGGAACCAAGTGCCAGGGTGAAGAGAGGTTCTTACACGTGGGCTACCTGCCACGCATGAGAGACCCTGGCTCTGTATGGCCCACGGTCCCCATCCATCCATTGAGTGACTACTATAATTCCTCAGTTTTAACTGAATTAGCAGTGTGTGGAAAGTGCTATATAGAATACAATTTATTACCCAAATCATTTATTCATAAAGTGTTCTTGTGAATCCTATCCTGTTCTATAGCCTGCCGTGTGCTAACTGCTAGCAACAGAAATAGGAGGAAAGCATGGTCTCTGCTTTAGGAGACCACGTGAACGCCCATAGTGCACCGTGACACGTATTAGAGAGGAAGTAGCAGTGGCGCGTGGGGCCAGTGGCTGTCAGCTAGAGAGTAGACTGAGCACATCTCTTCTTAGCTCCGTGTTCAGTAACTTCGTACTGGTAGCTTGAAACCAGTGGTAGGGAAGAGAATTTATACCAACAAAACCTGCAAGTGCTACAAACCAGGGTCTTTTCCCCCTGCAGTGAAGCATTGTTAAATATTTACCAGTGGAAGCAGATGTGAATAGTCTGGAGAAAAATATTCACCCATATGGTGATAGTTGAAGGATCCTGAAGGATAAATAAGAGTTAAAGAGAAAGGAGAATTCTCCATAGAAGGAAGAGAATATTCAAGCATGTGGAGGCCGCAAGAATCCATGTTATGTTCAGATGATGATGGGTCAGAAGTCCGGTGTGAATGGGGTTTGCCCTCACTGGGGCGAGGGCAGGCTGAGAATGAGGAGAGAAGCAGGGCATGCCCGGGGCTAAATTGTAAAGGTTTTAGCATAGTAGTAGGGACAAATAAGAAGTTTAGACATTAGCATTTATCACAGAGGTACAGAGAACTTACTTTGCACTTACCCACCCCTCTTCAAAAAAAACGAAAAGAGAAAGAAATAAAAAGATGGACGGATGGCTGTATACAGGGACAGAGATGTGAGAAAGCAAATATAATCGAATGTTAATTGTAGAAAGTAAGTGATGGGTACATGTGTATTGACTATACAATTGTTTCAACATTCCTTTATGTTTGAAACATTTCATAATAAAATGTCAAAAAACCCCACTGTATTTGGAAGAAGCTTGGTTTTGAGAGAAAAGGGAGAGAGCAGCTTTAAGAAGAGAGGTCTCTCCATCCCTCCCTTCCTTCGTGTTATATGCGGGATGCATGAGTTTCCCAAAGGAGGCAATGAAGAAAAGTTCTCAGTGCACTGACATTCACCCCTTCCTTCCTCCAACCATCTCCAGGGGGAAACTGGACTGGTAAGATAAGCCCAATTCAACAGATTCTAATTGCTATCAACACCTTTTCGCAACTGTAAGACGTGATGATGAGCTGTCTAAAATTTTAATACATTGATAGATGCCAGGGGCCTGGGGGTGGGGAGGGGGAATGGGGAGTCAGTGTTTAATGGGGACAGAGTTTCAGTTTAGGAAGCTGAAAAATTCGGGAGATGGATGATGGTGAGAGCTGCACAACAATGTGAATGTACTTAGTGCCACTAAACTGTACAGTTAAATACGGTTAAATTAGTATGTTTTATACTATGTGACTTTTACCATAATAAAAAACATTAAAAATACATGCAAAAAATCTTTTTTATACTTGAATATCTTATAAAAGAGGAATATTTTCATATTATTAGAAGGTGAAAAAGGAGCTTGCAAAAAATTGAATTGCTTACTCTTTAATGGAAAAAGTAGCAGAAAATTTCCACTTCATTATTATATTGGTTTCAAATGTTTTGCTATTATTTAGGCTTCTTTCTTTAAAGGACTTTTAACTAATACAAGTGTATCCATAGCATATATCTTTAAATGAAATATACTATATTAAAAGGAGTGTATATACATTAACATTTCACGCTTTTTCAAAAGAAAGATCTATTTTAAGAACTATATTTTGCTGGCAAGCTTCAAATCTCTTAAAGCTTTTAATTCAAATTCTGAGAAAATATTACAGAAAACTCACCACTTTTTCAAACTTTTAAAAAGATAACAAAGTTCATCTCTGTAAGAAACCTATTCTACTCTAAAGTAAAATTTTATTATGACTCATTATTTTTAAGCAGAGTTTAGACATGTCTCCAGATTTAATTTTCCGACACCATAGGGCAATTACTGAATTTGAATACAGGTTATTGATGGAACAAAGCATAAGGTGCTGAGATAAGAAATATCTTTTGTTGTGTTATATTAAAGACAAAAATTAGTTTGTTTTCCTTCCAAAATCAGCACTTTGAAATATGATATAAGGCAAAGGCAGAATATGTCTTCAGAAACCTCTAAAAACCTTGCATAATTGGTCTTTATGGCTTTTTACAAATGATGGTGAAATTATAAGTATATAGACTGTCTTATCTGGGAGAACACATATTCCAAATTGACTCCCATTAAGGCTATGAGGCCAAAACATGTACTATAATCCCCAAACCTTATTTTCTTGTCTTTTCTTTCTCTGACCTAGTTTAAAAATAACAGACCTTGAGCAACTATATCTCAACCAAGCAAGGCTATACAGAACTTACTTAAACATCTACCCAGTTTTGCCCTTGGCTGTGGTGAACTTGACAAGTGCTTCATTATACTTTTCTACACCACCAAGCCCTTGAGTCCTGGGATTTAGGTACAGCACCATAAGCACTGAGAAATTGTGTTCATTCTGATGGAGTGGCCTTAAAACTGTGGTCTTTACATTTTTTACTCATGCATCTACAAAAGTATATCCTCCAAAGAATACTATTCTCACCTCCAAGTTTAAATAATTGTAAGCAATACAATGTTGTGAACATTGCCATTTTAAAATGAAATGACTATACTACTTCTTTTAAAAATCAATGGCATATAAATATCATAGCAATTTCATCCTACCATCATCCATTTAAAGAAAAAAACCCATGAACAAGACATTCATTGATATTTAGAAATCTTACAGTAGTCCTTTTTTCTTTGAAATTGCATTTCCATTTTCCTGATTTTATTTTAGTGAATTATATATTTATACTTTAAAATATTTTTATCACATTATACTTTGCTGCCAAAAATATGTTTAGAAATTTAAATGAAATGTGTTTTTTAAGATTTCCTGAGACAATAAGGCCCTAAGCCTTAAAAGTTCCTTTGTAATCAATATCAATTATTAGTAGTACATAACTGAGCTAAGTAGCACAAACATATGATAAATTTTTATGAATATTTAAAAAACATAGAAATATAATTTGATTGGAATGCATCCCTTAATGATAAAGATGGGAGGGCGGTTACACTGCCTTGATTAAGGAGACTTCCTACGCATTGAGTTTTTCCAACGTCTCTTTGTTTAGTACTCCAGGCAGTGTTCATAGAGACTATGTTTAGGGAGACCCATGCCTTTTTGTTAAAATGAGAGAAAAGCAACTGAGAAAGAAGACGTGGGAAAGGAGAGGCTGCAGTGAGCCTTGCAGCTCAGATGAGTTCCCAGGCTGATCATTTTTAGGAATGAGGACATATGGAAACTGAGGATGTGAAAATAGATTCCTTACTCCTCTTGAAATTTCTCTGGGTAACCCCAATGGTCCAAATATTCTGGCATGAAGACAGCTACTCTATCAAGAATTAGATTAATCACTTTCTAGAGGTGACAGTTGTCACCAGCCATGACTTGAGAATCCTGCATTGCTGATCCATTTAGGGTCAGTGCTGGTTAAATCTAGTCCAAAGAGACTGGAGGTGCTGCCCCTCACATAATAGCTATATGAATGCTTATGTAGGTTACTCTATTAGGCAGAGAAAAACACCTTTAGGATAATAAATTTTAAAAATCTCTGTAAAAATTCATTTTTTTGAGGATTACAACCTAAAATATTTGGAATATCTTTCTAATTTTAATTCTAACAATAGCATAGTACATACCCATAGGTGATAAAACTGGGACATAATGGCTACTCATTCCAAATCACTCCAAACACATATTCTGAATTTCTTCCATATGCTTTTTTAGCTCAACTAAAATCTCAGCATGTAATAGCATCTACGATGGTGTGATATTTGGCATAAGGCTATTCTGTCTTATATGTCATTTTGAAAGCGGCAGCTCCTTGAAAAAATATATTTTTTTGAATAAAAAGACTCTTCTGTGTAATGGATTTTCAAAAAGGCCAGTGCAGCCTAGACAGTTTCTTCCACCTTCTCTTGTCATAAAACATAACTGGATTCTTCAGATAGGAAGTCTTAAAAATGTACAGACTGCTCCCAAATGTCAAATAACTGTCATTATTTGGTTATCTTAAATATGTAGTTAAAATATACTTTTGTTTCCAAGTGTTAATTTGATTCCATGGACTTTTGTTCTCTGAGACATTGCGTTCCATCTGTTCAATAATTCCTTGGTAGACTCGCAGCAATTGGCTATAAGCATAATTATAACTTGGGTAAAAATTAAAGACTTTAAGGTAGATTAGGAGGCTTCGTTGATTTTTCAAGAAACTATCATATATTCAGCCTATGCCTGACAGAGGACATTTCCGTTTATTTATATTTACCAAAGTAGAAACTAATAGCATGTGAAATCTCATTTGGATTGAACTCTTTATCATAATAGAAATGCATCAAGTTTATAAACTGGCAATGAAAATAAAAGCAAAATGAAATGAAATAACAAAGGTCAAGCTAATAATGTAGATGTATTGTCTATAGGAGAAACAATCATAATGCCTGGATGTTTCATCTGTCAGGATTATTTTGGATATAGATGAGGATTTAACAGTTGAAAAAGGTATTTATTAAGGACCTAATTGTGCATACGTGCTAAATGCTGGAAGAAAGCATTTAGACCAGAATTTAATTCTGGACACTTATGGATTTATAAATTTATCAAATAGTAGAATGATATTTAAATGTTATCTCTGAAATTACAGAAATTGAAGGAAAAAATAAACCAATATAGTAAAATATCATGTTTGATTGTCCCATGTGTTATACCCTAGACAGAAAGCTAATTGAGTACCATTTGACAGCACGACAAAAAAAGCAGGCTGAAAGACGTAATACTGCTCCAGTCGTCTGACAGCAGAGGATGGTCAAGGTGCTGGCATGTACTGAGCTGATGTGAAATAAAGCCACTCGAAGATCTTCTGATGCTATTCAAGAACTAGGCAGGGTGTTTTGTCAGTACAGAGGGGACGTAGTGAAGATTTTGCCCAAAAAGGTAAATAGGGAAATGAGCATTAGGTTCTGGCCAATGATCAGTGCACAGGCCTGCAGAGGCAACTGAAACAGACAGAATGGTTCCCAGGTCGTGAGACTTTAACATCACTGAAATATATTATTATCTTATCAGAGGAAAGGGATATGCCAGTCAAAAACTGTACTGGTCAGCTACAGAGGCATAAGAAAGAAGAGAAGCCGAGGCAAACATCTGACGTGTCTAGGGAAGTACTGTCCAGGGGCCAATGGACTTTCAGTGTTCTGGCCTTACAGCAAGACTTCAGATCATAAATACCTGGCTCGTCGACTTCTTTTAAGACAAATGAATAAACTGGCATGTGAGAGGCAGAATAGCACAGTGGTGAAGAACTTGTGTTCTGGAGTAAAAGACCTATTGAGTCTCAGCTCCCCTGTTTACAGGCTGTGCTACCTTGGATAAATTACTAAGCTTCTGTTAAGTCTCACCTTCCTCATCTGAAAAATGAGGAAGGTTCTAAGTGCTTTATTTGTATTATTTCGCTTGGTAAGTTGTCGACCTAAGGTCATCAGCTGGGAAGTGGGGAGCCCAAACCAGGATTCATTACAGTAGCAGGCTGGTGATCTACTTCCCAGGTGGGTGGAAGAATTACCTAAGTTAATTCGTTCGGTCATTCTCAACATTCAACAAACACAAGTGCCAGGTACTGTGCTACCTGCTAAAGCACTTAGCATAGATCACTGGTATACAATACTCAAAAATGTTTGCTCTTTCTATTAAGAAGAAGGAAGTGCTTGTGCAGAAGTGAATATTCCAGTTCTTCTAACAGTTACATTTCTCACTGTAAATTAAAAGGTTGATTGTGTGATCTTCATTAATATCACGCTGCCTAAGTTGGGGCCCCAGTTGTGTTTTGTGCCAACCAGGCTAAAGGCTGGGCCCCAGATGATGGCCAGTTCACTAGGGGAGAAGGGGAGAATCCAGGATGCTGCTGGCTTTGCTTTGAGGCAAAAAAATAGACCGCTTCACAAAGATGGGCTGACCAAAGAAAATCAAGATATCTATTTCTTTAAAATTCTAAGAAAAACTGGAAGAAAGTTTCATAGCTTCTCGTAAGCTAGGAGTAAAGATGAAGGAATAAAAGGGATTTTTAGGAGAGCCAAAATAGATTACCCTCATAGAAAAATATTTTTAAACTTTAGATTTTCTGAGCATTCATTAAACTTCTTCATATGGCCTTTAAACCTGCCATCTGAGATCAAACAACTATAAAGAGAATGTTTTACAAACTTCAGACTTACAATGACTGTCTGCTGTTGTTCAATCAATTATTAATTATTCTCATATAAGTACAACCTTCAGATTAAGAAGTTGGACCCATAAAATGCTTTAGTACAAAGAGAAGCACGTAAGCTCTGCCAAAAACGCATGAAAACTGGATCTTATTTTCTTATGGTATCAATTTTCAGCAAGCTGACATTACCCCCTATACTTCTCTCTGTGAAGAACACTTCTTTCATATGTCAATTACCTCAACCTTGTGTGTGAGAAGTGAAGTTTTTCTAAAATATAGAGACATACATATACACAAAATCTTTGCCTTTGTTGAAAAAAGAGAGCTCTCTACTTTAATACCTTTCAACTAAAGAATACATTAAGGATTATAAAGCCCATGCTTATTTCCCTTCTTAGTATAAAACATGGACTTCCTTCTCAAATAAATTTTATAAATACATTTAATCCAAGTGTATGCTTAGATATGCAATAGCTAATGTTTCATATAAGTTGGCCAATGTCACCATAAGTTGAAGGAAAACTCAAATGCTACAAAAAAACAATGATTTTTAAAACTGTGAATATTGTATATGTGTATAGTACAGGTGTCTATGGAATACAGTATAAACTTTTATTTACTGCAAGCATTTTAGCCAATGGTGGACATTATCCAACCAATTAGCTCTACTAGGGAGATGACTGTTTTTTTAACATTTAGTTTGCTCTGCAAAGTCTGCACTTTTTTTTTTTTTTTTTGGCGGTACGCGGGCCTCTCATTGTTGCGGCCTCTCCCATTGCGGAGCACAGGCTCCGGACGTGCAGGCTCAGTGGCCATGGTTCATGGGCCTAGCTGCTCTGCGGCATGTGGGATCTTCCCGGACTGGGGCATGAACCCGTGTCCCCTGCAACGGCAGGCGGACTCTCAGCCACTGCGCCACCAGGGAAGCCCCAAAGTCTGCACTTCTGTGCAATGTGAAAATTATGCCAGCTAATATAACTCATTTGTGCAAAATCATGTAGTACAATAAGAAGAGAAAGCAGTACTTTTAATGTCTATGTTACTGTATCATTTAAGTTGGCAACTTAAAAAGATTTTAATTATTGTAGTCACATATAAGTCAGACTTGATGATACTGACTACAGTATGACAGCTAACCAGGTACCTTGTTTGATAGTCCCGGCCCCAAAATATCAATAGCCATATATATGATGGGAGGTCATACCCTAGTACCTAGTAAATGTCTGTGTATTTTTTTAGACATGTTTCAGTTTTAATGATATACTGGATATAACTATTTGTTTCCTTTTTATAGCACAACCCTGATGAAAAAAAGCAGTTACCTGTACTATAAAGGGTACAGAGTACCAAGGATACGTTTATAGTGACGAAAATGATTTAGCCTCTAAATTACACATTGAAATATTAAGTAATTGAAAAAAATCAACCATAAACTGGAAGGTAATTAACAAAAGCCTGACAAGCAACTACAAAGCCTTTTACAAAATACTGACTAATCTTTCTTTTTATAGATGTCATCCTTTCCTTTCTCCAATTACATCATGCAAACTCAGTTATTTTTAAAAGATAAGAGAACTTAACACTGGTGAACTGATACCCATCTTTGCATATAATTTTCTGGAAAAATTATATGGATTTCTCACACGGCCATACTTCTTAAAGCAGTAAAATACATAAAGTGCTTTTCTTTCCCTTGTCAGAAGTACAAGAGAACGAGAAAGGTGTCCTTTATGTTTCCTCCTTCAGTTATCAAATATCTTATCCCAATTCACACCCCTTCCTGCAAGCCTCTAAATCCTCTGTGAGACCAGCATATTGACAATTGGTTCCTTATTTCACTGGACTCTCAGCTTAGTGAAGGCAGAGGCCATGTGTTTGTTTGCCACTGAATACACAGAAAAAGATATTTCATGAATAAATACTTTTACATGGAAATAAAAATATAAGATAGAAATATAACATGGTATCAAAATTAGGGTACTCTGAATTTTATTTTAGTTTTTGGCCTTCTAAAAAATGATTTCAATTTTCTATTTTAGCTATTATAAAAATGAAAACAAAGTTTGCTATTTGCCTCTTTTCAATAATCTGTTATCTGACAAAGTTATGCCCTAATATTTCACTTTCTGGTTTTCTGGTCAGACTTATATCTCACAGTAATTTTTCTGCATTTGGTGCAAATATTTTAAAATAGCTGCTGCCTGAACTGCTCCACAATCCTGGTTCTTACGCTGTCTCCCTCATCACTCCTTTCTCTTTCACTTGTTTGTCTTTTTTCTCCAGTTTCATAAAGAAGGGATAATTTTACAGATTGGTCCTCAATTTTCTGATATTTCCTTCCACATCAGTAACTTTGGAGGCCTGTTTGACTCTTAGTAGATTCGGCTGTGACTTTTAATTCAAAGCCTCCGTCACCAGACCCGATTTTGTCCCCAGTCTCCAGGGTTCCATTTCCAAATCCTGCCTGGGCATTTCCAGAGTCATGTGTGTACTCAAACTCATGTCTGTCATTGAACTCCTTTCTCCCTGAAACGGATGAAGTTTTTCCGTAAGTGTTCTCATCCTCCTAGGTACTGAGGTTTGAACCGTCCAAATCCACTTTTGTTCCCTTTGCCCCACTGATACCATAGTTGTAAGCCCAGCTCTTTAGAATATCTCCCTTTTCCTTTATTTATTTTTTGCAGTACGCGGGCCTCTCACTGTTGTGGCCTCTCGCGTTGCGGAGCACAGGCTCCGGACGCGCAGGCTCAGCGGCCATGGCTCACGGGCCCAGCCGCTGCGCGGCATGTGGGATCTTCCCGGACCGGGGCACGAACCCGTGTCCCCTGAATCAGCAGGCGGACTCTCAACCACTGCGCCACCAGGGAAGCCTCCTTTTCCTTTTATTATTAACACTATCATTGTTCCGATCTAGTCACCTCAACTTTGAAATAGTTAAGTTCCTAAATTATACCCCAACTAATCCTTTGTTCTTTCTCCAAGCATTTTCTTGGGGAAAGTATTTGCTGTTTCTCAGACACTGCTTTTATGATGTTACTCCTCTGCTCACCAATGGCAGGTTATGCTTCAAAGTTGATAGAACAAGAATCATGTCGCCACAGTGCTGCTGAGGGCTCTTTTTTTGTATGTCTAAACATTTCTTTGTAATTTTTATATTAACATGTCATATTTTTTCTCCCAAACTGCCAATTATTATCAGACACACAACTTTTTTTCACATTGGGAACATGAAATATGAGATGCTGAAATGAGTTGCTCAGAAATGACAATAATTACAGCCACAGGAAGAGCTCTAAGCTAATGGCTCTTAGCGAATGTGCTGCCAGAGGCACAAAGCAGAGGGGAATTTTTAAGATGAAATTCATCTCAAACATTCATCATGGCAAATATATACAGCTTCGGTAGAAAATGATATACCCGAACCCTATATAGTGGTATTCCTCAAGGACCCATAAGATGCCACGCTAGTCCTACTAATTCCCAACTTTGTACTTTAAAAAGTTCTGTATGGCTTTTTAAAGCTAAACAGAAAGCAGTGGGGAGACACTCTGGAACCCGTGATATTAGATCTGAAGAATTATCTAATAATTCAAAGCAGATGATGGGAGATAATTTTCTTGTATACAATTTAGATGGTTTCGTAGAGGCATGCAAAAAACTGCTCTGATCCCATATTCAGTGACTTGCTTGTGGTTAACATTAGGATAAGGCAAAAATGTGGATAAAGGATAAGAGTTCCACCATGTGGTTTGCTCCTTAGATGAAAACAGAGACATAAATTCTAATTTAATATTAAGTCTTTCCAGGGCAGCCTGAAACTATATTTGGCTTAAAATGTATTAGTTTTATTATTTTTTTCTTTCCTTTCTTATTCTACAGGATTTCAGTTTTACCTCCACAATTCTTCCCTGTTAGCCAGACTTATCACATATCATAGTTTCAAATATAACTTGCATATATATAGATAGATAGATAGATAAAGTGATCTCAGAGTCTAAGATTTTAGAGCTAAAAGAAAGTTCCAAATAAATATTTCTAACTCATGAAACTGTCATTAGGTTTCTAATACTTACTGCTATTTCAGACTTCCTTATTATAACAATGAACAGTAAAGAAAGTTCTGTGATGCAGATTGCTTGATTTCTGTCAGCTCCCCCCAACCCCCTGCCAACACTTTGGGATCACTTACTAATCCTTGGTCTGAAATGAGTCTTCTTCCTTAATGAGAATCAACTACCAAATGAGATACATCTACTTGGATTTCTTCCTTCTTTGAAATGTTCTGGTGAATAACAAACCCAAATTGAAACCAGACTATCATTTTATCATCCAAAATCAGAAGTGGAAACAGGAATCAAAGACCCCAATACATATAAACTAGATCCTCAAAAGACATCACTTGGCATTAAAGTGCTTCAAAACTTTTCAAGATAAAAGAAGTTTAGTATTTTATTTTCAACATAAAGGAACCATCGACCAATATAAAACAGTGATCTTTTTCTAGATAGGCTATCAAATTCCTTTATTTGTAAGGCAGAAGCTAAGGAGGAGAGATTCATGACATGATTTCTACCCAGCAGAAGCCTAGGCGAGCCAGGAGACTCTTTGTCTGCTCAGATACAATACAATTTTTCACATTATCAAACACATAACTTCTTGGAGTAAATTGAGGTTAACAGAGTAGCACAAAACTATTTTATTTGCTTTGGCTTTCATGGCCTAATAATAATGTAAAAATCTTTTTTTGTAATTTTATGGATATTTAACAGAACGAACTAAAGTATAAGTTTAGCTATTAGTGTTGTTCTGTTAAAAACAAAAAAGCATCATGCTGTTTAAAAAAAAAAAAATTCAAGCACTGGAATCACAGGTTGTGGAAAGTTCAAGAGCCTGAGAACCAGGCAGACATTGGTTTGAATCCAGGCTCCATTACTTCACTAACTCTGTGACCTTAGGTTTTAACCTCACTGCCCTGAGTCTGTCTAGCTTCATATGTAAAACTGGGATAATCATAACACCTATGTCAAAAAGTTGTTTTGAGGGTTAGAGATAACATAAATAACCTAGAAAATTTCCTTAAAGTAAATGATAGTTAATAATTACAAATTTTTGTTGGTCAAAAGGTACAATTAGCAAAGAGTTAATACATATAAATGACTTAGAATGATGCCTAACACATAAGTGTTAGCTGCTGCCATTGTCACCGTTAAGTGGTAAAGGGGAGCTGACAGAACATAGAAAAGAAGCAAAATTAATCCCACACCTATACTCCTCAAGGATAGGAGGAGAATTTCTGTCTGCAATAGACTTTATAAACACAAAGAAGTCAACTGGATAAGATACACAGATAGGCATGGGCTGTAAAGGCACCATTACTGCCTTGGATTTTGCAGCCTGATGTTGGATACTAAGCAAAACATTGAGAAGGGTTTGATAAGGACTCATCAAGAGATGGCTCCCCTTTAGAAAGAGCAGGAAGTGCTTTAATTAAGTCCTTTGATGTCTTCTGATTCCTGCTTTCACCTCTGGAGCCAACCACAAGCCCAGGAGCCTGACAGGCAGAGCAGAGGGCCAGCCCCCAGAGAGAGACAGACTCTGCAGGCTGCCTGCAGGAGGAACAGGGTGGGAGAACTGGAACCTTTATCCTAAGGTTGAAAATAATATCACACAAAAAGGAAAAAAAAAACTTAAATATATGTTCTCAATAAACTATTGTTCCAAAAAGAGTTAAAGAGTTCTGGGAAGATTTATAAGTTGTTCTTTGAGTACCTTTGAGGAAGTCCATAATTTTTGTGCCGTGTTAAAATAAAGCACTAAAGAACATTTCTGATGATTTACTCTGAAATGTATAATATTCTAAGTTACACACATACATATATATATATATATATATATATATATATATATTTTTTTTTTTTTTTTTTTTTTTTTTTTTTGCGGTACGCGGGCCTCTCACTGTTGTGGCCTCTCCCGCTGCGGAGCATAGGCTCCGGACGCGCAGGCTCAGCGGCCATGGCTCACGGGCCCAGCCGCTCCGCGGCATGTGGGATCTTCCCGTACCGGGGCATGAACCCGCGTCCCCTGCATTGGCAGGCGGACTCTCAACCACTGCGCCACCAGGGAAGCCCTAAACATTTTTTTTTTTTTTTTTTTTTTTGGCGGTACGCGGGCCTCTCACCGTTGCGGCCTCTCCCGTTGCGGAGCACAGGCTCAGCGGCCATGGCTCATGGGCCCAGCCGCTCCGCGGCATGCGGGATCCTCCCGGACCGGGGCACGAACCCGTGCCCCCCGCACCGGCAGGCGGACCCCCAACCACTGCACCACCAGGGAAGCCCTAAACATATTTTTAAATTAAAACTTTTACTTCTCTTTTCTTTTTTTTCCTTAGAGGGTAAATTTGTGAGATTTGAACTGAAAAATCCCATATTTTAGTCCTGCTGTTTCTCTGCAGGACTAACCTAAGATTTAAGCATGGTAGTAAGATTTCACTGGTCTGCTTAGAAAGAAAAAATTCTTCCAAGTGCCTTGAAAAGGACATGCACTCCTATCATTGGAATAAACAAGCTTAAAAGCAACTGCTGATGAGCACAGTACATTGACTGGAACTAATAATTTTAAAGCAGAGGAAGTTCCAAAATATATCCTTTCATGTAAGTGACTGAATGGGTGGATAAAGAGAACTCACTATAAGTGAAGTAAACACTGAGGTGGTCTTGGTAATACTACTTGCACTGTTGAAATGTGCAGATACTTTTGGCTATAGGACCTGGAAGCACACAGTAGGTACTCAATATATATTTGCTGAATGAGTGGGTTAACATAATTATAATCATATGCAGGTTTACTTATTCTATTGAATATACCATATGTTGTATATTTAATATGTTGTCTATACTATAATTATTGGTCAATAAACCTGACTAAAACAGAGATCTATTAACAGAGATGCATCACTGCATTAATGCTAATTAATCTTTCTTTTGAGGAATAACAGGAACACAGTGAAAGCCATGCAAAATGTCTGTTGACTTTTAAGATTTAGATTCCACCAGATTAATATTCTTTTAAGATTTTAATTCTTTTAAGATTTAGATTCCACCAGATTAGTATTCTTTCCTGAGGAAAAAATAGCCTCTTCCTAATCTTCCACTAGGAAGATTAATATCTCTTAAATGATATCACTACCCTGGAAAAGTTAATGATGGTAAACTGTGACTATAACATATGAAACATCTAGAATCTGGATAAAGCACAGAATATCCACTGAGCTTCTGAATATTTTAAAATATATCAATATATTTACTTAAGTAAGTTCTTACTTAAACCATGAGATGGTAGGAATAATTGTACACTTTAAATTTACCTAAGTATATACTCTCTATTTACATGAGTGTACGGACACTTTTATTTTACTTTTACCTACAGAGTTAGGTATTCTGCATTCATAGATGTGACCTGTATTAAGCCCAAGTAAATATTAAATCATGCTGTTCAGATAGTAACTTTTGGAAAGGGCCACATTCTTGCTTCATTTTACCTAAGTGCAGTTTTTAAAGGTAAAAATTTTATCAATTTAAACTTGCCACAATACCTAGTTTCCACTGTTACCTTCCCCCTTTACTTATTTTATTGATATTATAATGTTTACGCATCTGTCTCTCTAACCAGACTGCAACTTCTTCTTAGGTCTTTAATGCATTTTGGAATCCCGAGTGCCCTGTGCAGAGCAGGTACTTAGTAAATGTTTATGGAAGTGAACTTTGCACTTTCCTCCTCCAACTACATTTTTTTGTAAGTTTCCATTCATTTTGGGGTCCTTTTGTAAGAGCCAGAGTCATTTTTTCTATCTTCATTCACCTCATGAATCTTTTGTCTTTTATAGAAAGTGTATTCTTCAAGGGTAACTGAATACCAAATAGTATCTTAAAAAACAACAATAAAAAAACCTCATAGCTTATTCATTAATTATTATAGACATGAAAAAATATTGGGGTTGACATAAATACCAATACACCAATGTGTAAGTATCTTCTTTTATCATAGACATCAAAATTTGAATAATTGACAGAAACAACCTCACTAAATTATGTACACACTGCTATATTTAAAATGGATAACTAAAAGAACCAAATGGATCACTAAAAGAACCAAAAAACTCACTCAGCAATGTGAGCTACCGAAAGATGTTTATTAAAGTAGTTCACAGCTTCAACTATGTTTTCAGGGTAAGGGGAAAATTCTCTCAAGTTTTTTCTTGCATTTTTTCAAAGCAACTAGAAAATATAATAATATCTTTCATTCTCAGCAGTATGTTATGATTTACACATCTAAATCTTAGAAATTTATTCTTAGGGTTACCTACGAGATGCCAAGTAATTACTTGGCAAATAGCATTAGCACAAAGGCTCAAGGCTCTTACCATCAAATCCATCTTCCTCTGACCCCAGTTCATCATCTGAGCAGATGTTGAGGACATTTACCAGCATCTCAGTCACTAAAGAGAAAAAGGAAAGAAAGAAAGAAAGGAAAAAAAAGTCTAAATTTTCTACTATAACCTTAATTATGACTCTGGCATTGTTAATGACCAGGCTTAGCAATAACATTCTTACCTATATTGAAGATGGAATTTCCTGCAAGTAGTTTCTATAAAATTCAGACCATAAAAGATAACAGGCTTTGTATTTCTATGCAGACTTTATATTTTTAAAATTATTAGCTCATGCCTACAAAATCTAATGGTAACATTTACCAGCTATAGGTCAATAGACAGTGGAAAAAAGAAAAATGTGGATATGAATATACTATAATCTAGGAAGGAGAAAATGGTTACTTTTGAATTTTTATTTATTTGTACAATGATGCTGCTAGATTTAGACCAGATTACAAACTTTATGTTCATAGGGATCGAGTGAATGCTAGATCTCTTTTTTAAATTTTTTAGTCCCCCAGAGAACCCAGAATAGTGATAGAAATGTGGTTTTGTGTTTAAGAAAAACTGATGATTTATGAACTAATATATTTGAGGTAGTTGTGAGAATATTGATTTTAAAAAATGAATGTGTTGAGAGATATATATATATATATACATACATACATATATATATACACACATATACAACATTAAGCTTCATTTTCAAAAAGGTTTTACAAATGAAGCTCAGGTAAGTTTAATAAGAAATTTACCTGAGTAAATAGATTATAAGAGGGCTGTATAAAAGCATTATACACAGAAAATTAGTACTGCAACCCTTTACACTAAGTTACATGTTATTTGCATTGAACGTTTTAAAAAATTAGGTTGGGTTCTATCATGAATGTGAAAAGAAGCCTGTCCGCTATTTCTTCAAGAGTTACTTTTTAAAATCAGTGTTTTTCTAGCATTGAAGATATATGATAAAGAGTAAAACTTCACTGGAGCCAACATTAACTCAGAGCTTCAGTTTAATTATCAAAAGTAAATTATGTACACACTGCTATATTTAACGTGGATAACCAACAAGGACCTACTGTATAGCACAGGGAACTCTGCTCAATGTTATGTGGCAGCCTGGATGGGAGGGGAGTTTGGGGGAGAATGGATACATGCATATGTGTGGCTGAGTCCCTTCGCTGTGTACCTGAACTATCACAACACTGTTAATTGGCTATACTCCAGTATAAAATATAAAGTTAAAAAAAAAAGAAAAAACCCGTAAATTATGTACACGAATATATTAATACATTCTTTTATAACAGATGTTCAAAATCTGAATAATTAATGGAAACAACCAAAATGAAGGGTGTTCAAGGGTAGTTGTCAGGATTCTCAGTGCTTCTGTGTCCACGCTGTGATCTGATGGGTGCAAGGAAGTGGTGACATGGAGTAGTACTGGGAACATTTATCAGAAAGTATTAAAATTTACTTTTGACTTATTTTGGTGTTGGAAGGGAAGACTTCTTTGCTGACAATTCATAGATTCTCGGGTTTAATTGTTTTTAGAATATTTAAAGAAAAAATACATTGACTGTAGGAAAATAAATACTACACATATTAATATATTACACATATGTATTAATATAAACAAACAAATATTTCAGAAGAATGTACAGCTTTTCTCTAAAATCCCCCCATAAGACATCATTTTTCTGAAACACGTGCAAGCTCTTACGTTTATTACAATGCACACATTCACCTTCTCTGTGATGCTCAAGATGTTGCATGAGGAATGATCCAGATTATCACCATTAAACCTCCTGAACTGAAAACTCAAGTTCAGTGGGTGCAGCCCTTTCCTCCAAATTTTTGCTGAGGTTTAGGTCAAAATATAAAAACCAAATAAAGGGAGAAGGAAGGAAAGAAGGATAAGGCCAATTCTTCTGTAAACCTGGGGCAGGCTAATAAACAACTTTTTAAATGTAAATTTGTCTCACCTTATACTAATGGCCACCATATTTTAAATGAACTATTTTTTTGTTATTGTACATGTTGTGTTTCAAAATATTGTAGCCATTAATCACTTTCGTACAATGATTATTATTAACATCAGAAATGTGAGGAAAGCATGGTTATCACAAGCTTTTAATTTGACCAGTAGTCTATAAAATAAAATTATACTTTTGAATTATAGTGCGAAAGGGTAAGAAAAGAAGGTAGCCATTATAGCTTGAAGCCAATCAAAACTATGAATCTGTTATTTTTTAAAGGGTTGGATTATTCTAATGAGGTTATATAAATTATCCTAATATTCTTCTTTTATTTCCCCTTAATTCCACTCATTGCATATTGTTAATGGCATATACAGTGACATACTTTCAAATCACTGCTCCTACGGTGAAGCCTGTGAGTTTTACTGGTTAGGCCAAAGTGTTTCTCTTTCTGACCGTTTCATGGTAAAAAAGCCCGCATTACCTCTCCTTCCTTCCCATACCATTTTATTAAGAACATCTCAGGATTCCACAACATACCTTTTTCCCCAACAAATGGCAGGGACCAAGTGAAAACATCCATGAAATTGGGAAGCCAGTATGGATGAGGAGAACAGTTGAATTGCCTGATATTCATGACATTGTTCTCATACTTCAATACTGCAGCTGAAAAAAACAAAAAGAAGGACATTAGATTCACAAGCACATATTTCTGCTTCTACACATGGCTTGAGTTGATCAAGAAAATTCAACTATATATTTGACTTAAGTTCCAAAGCATCAAGGCAAACAGCTTCATTGGTCACGAATGTTTATTTAGTTATGGATTTAAACTTCATTCAGTGTAGTACCTAACTGCACAATGTATAAATACTATACATGAAATGGCATTATAGTTTGGCAAATATTTATATAAGATAGTTAATCAAACGTCAGGAATTGGATCAAGCTCCTTTTGCAGCCAAGAACACTTTAGTCTGTTTTTTTCTTTTTTTTTTTTTTTGCGGTACGCGGGCCTCTCACTGTTGTGGCCTCTCCCGTTGCGGAGCACAGGCTCCGGACGCGCAGGCTCAGCGGCCATGGCTCACGGGCCCAGCCGCTCCGCGGCATGTGAGATCTTCCCGGACCGGGGCACGAACCCGTGTCCCCTGCATCGGCAGGCGGACTCTCAACCACTGTGCCACCAGGGAAGCCCCCCATTTTAGTCTTATTTAATACCTGGTGACACGAATAAAAGTGGCATAGCTAAGTTAGTGTGATATAATTTAATAATATCCTCAAATATTTGAACAGAATTTATATCTATTGTTTTTAAAGCACACTTTTTTCCAGTACAACTCACAATAGTTGTACAAAATAGTTTAAATTAGACTGCACTCTTGACTTAATAAAGTAAAATGTTTGGACTGAATCCTGCCTTAAATAATATGCCGATGTTGACTCTACCCTTGACTTCTGAAAAGGATGCACCATCCTCAAAAATGGGAAAATCAATCTGCCTGCTTCACTCTGCTTTGCCTGGTATCTGTAGGTTGGACACACACTCACATGGGATGTTACGGTTGCAGAGATGTTAAGAGCATAGCTAGTCTCACTTCTAACCAGGTTCAGAACCTCATCTATAGCAATCGGGACACAGGGTGAGCAGGTGTCCGTGAATACTTTCAATGAAGCAAAAGCTACCTGTTTTAATAGGGTCATCTCCTCTATGGATAGACAATTTTAAGTTGTAGGAAATTCTCAGGGGGAATTTAAACCTTCTTTACTACTTACTGATCCTTGTTCTGCCTTCTGGAAAAATACAGATCAAGTATACTTCTGTTTCTAAATGACAGTCCTTTAAATATTAAGAACAATACTCTCACACTGTACCTTGCTGAGTTTTGGCAAGATTTTACTGTTATTATCCTATCATAGCATGATTAGCAGAAACTATTGAACAGATCCTAGATGCTGTCAAATGAGTTTTTCTTGGTTTTGTTTGGCGGTTTAAAATATAGAAAAATTAATCATCTCATGACTTTTTAATTTTTGGACTGACTTTTGTATGCGGAAGATGTTATAGCATGTGATTGCTATGCATAAAGATATCCCTTAAAAAATATATATTTTTGAAGAGCTCCTGGGAGTATACTGGGTTTGAGCTTTGCATGCATGTCTGCACTAATATCTTACTCAACTACTTATCGATATCTTTAACATAACATTGCTTTCATAACTCCGCGTTTTCCTTCCACCTGGAATGTTTTCTCAGAAACCTCTGAATTTCCAAATTCTTCCCATCCTTCGGTGCCCAGCCCAAACACTATCCCCTCTGTGAAATCTTTTCTGATTTCCTCTGGTGGATGTCTCTCCTCTGAATTCCAAAAGCCCTTGACTTACAGCTCTATTTGCATTTATTATTCAATTTTGATCACAGCTATTCTAAGTGTATATGTATATATCCAACGTCTCCCTACAGCTGTAAGGACGAGTACCATACAGCAGGCTCTCTATCTTTATGTTTCATATACCACCTTCTTAGCACAGATGCTCAGAAGCTAAGGATACATCTTGGTATTTTCCCTATAATCTTTTTCAAGAAAATTCTTCCTAATGCCTTTGACCCTTCCTCACATGAGACTGCTGCTAGAGCCTTTCCCCCATCTTGCTTATCCTATTCTGGATGTATTCCACAGCAGCAATGCTACTGTTAAAGTGTGGCTCAGAACTAAGAGAATCTTGGTGGGGTTGATCAGTGCAGAGCATGGGAAGGATGTATAGTTTTCTGTGATTTGCATACTACATACATCATATTGCAGCTGAATAATAAAGTGGATGTTTTCAGCAGCTTGAAGTTAACAAAAATCATACTTGAGAACAGTGAGGTTTTTTCCTTTGAATCATATTTCAGGCTGACCAACCCAGTTCCACGGAACAGAATCACAGATGGTTTGGGGACAGGAATTGCAGATAATGCAATCCACACTGATATGGAGGGAGTTAACTGTCTTCTTCCCATGGAATGCTGAATCCCGCATACACTGCTGTAAACCTGTTCTTCTTTGCATTATCCTATCATTTATGCGATATGTCATTTGGCCTAAGGATACATTCACATAGTATTAGAAACATGCAAAATGAAAAACTCATGGCAAATTACAATATCAATACTTGGGATCTGCCAGATGGGAAAGGTGAAGTACTTCCCGCTTTTGCTAACTGCTCCCTGAGCACCGGCTTCATGGAAAAGGTCTTTACCATTTTTGAATACTGCATATTATTAGCAGAAATGGATCCTCCCATCTTCAAAAGGATCTCTTAAGGTTCTAAGTCATCTTTTTGAAGAGTAATTTCTCCTCGAAGTCCACTCCCCCACTTTTTATTAGTGTTAGGTTGGTACAGTAGGAAGAAGGAAAGTAAGTGTTATAACTGACAGTACCCCAGATGAAAGAGAGAGGCTTTCTATAATATGTCACTTAATCCTTACTACAAATCTGAGAAACAGATGTGACTGCCCTCATGTTATAAACTAAGGATTTGAGGTCAAGAAATGAAGTGACTTTCTTAGGATCATGCAACCAGGAACTAACTGGAAGATATCACTCCTATTCAAACTCAGCTTCTACTGACACCAAATCCATTCCCTTTCCACCATTCCCTCTCTCTCTCCTAAATTATAAATGTATGAATTCTAGTCCCAGCTGTTATACTAATTTAACTTTGAATATGGTATTCATAATTAAAGAGGTTTTAGCTTTTTGCCAAAATACGTGTTTGAGAAAAGTGAAATAGGACGCACATTCACAAGTGTGGACAAGGCTTATCCACAATAGATAAAGCAGAAGCTGTTTTGTAGCTGGTGAGACAAAGCATTTATTCATTCAACATTGGCTCAACCTAATTTATCTGCGTGCCTACTGATAAAGCAGATACTGTTTACAGATTTTATTTTTGTTTATTAACAGCAGAAATAATACCAGTTAACAGCAGCTACGTTTTCTAAGCATCTGCTCTATACCAGGCACTATATTTGGTCTTTTATAATCACAAATCTTTGCAATCTCTCTCAAAAGTGATTCTTACTTGCATTTTCAAAATAAGCAAAGAGGTTATTTGCCCAAGGTCACACATGAGAAGCAGCAAACTTCAGTTTGGGTTTGAATCTGAAGTGCCTCAACTTTCCAGTATTCCACAATATTCTCACCCTTCTCCTTCAACATTTATTCTTTTTTTTTAAAAAGGAGCACTGGACTGGAAGGCCAGGCGCCGAGACCGAGAGATGGATTCTGTCATGAATTCTAAGGCACACGGTCACTTAATGTCTCTATGTCTAAATTACCTCACCTCACTACATGGGTTTATCCAGATAACTTATACGACCTCTTCCAGACCCAAATGATGTTCACAAACTTCTGCAGCAAAGATCTCATCATTAACACAAAGACTGATGAATATTCTCAGTAATTCTAAGAGGCTATTAATAGAACTTTTTTCTTATTTTTCTATAAAAACAAAAATAAACAAATGGGACCTAATGAAACTTAAAAGCTTTTGCACAGCAAAGGAAACCATAAACAAGATGAAAAGACAACCCTCAGAATGGGAGAAAATATTTGCAAATGAAGCAACTGACAAAGGATTAATCTCCAAAATTTATAAGCAGCTCATGCAGCTCAATATCAAAAAAACAAATAACCCAATCCAAAAATGGGCAGAAGAGCTAAATAGACATTTCTCCAAAGAAGGTATACAGATTGTCAACAAACGAAAGAATGCTCAACATCATTAATCATTAGAGAAATACAAACCAAAACTACAATGAGGTATCACCTCACACCAGTTAGAATGGCCATCGTCAAAAAATCTACAAACAGTAAATGCTGGAGAGGGTGTGTAGAAAAGGGAACCCTCTTGCACTGTTGGTGGGAATGTAAATTGATACAGCCACTATGGAGAACAGTATGGATGTTCCTTAAAAAACTACAAATAGAACTACCATACGACCCAGCAATCCCACTACTGGGCATATACCCTGAGAAAACCGTAATTCAAAAAGAGTCATGTACCACAGTGTTCATTGCAGCTCTATTTAGAAAAGCCAGGACATGGAAGCAACCTAAGTGTCCATCGACAGATGAATGGATAAAGAAGATGTGGCACATATATACAATGGAATATTACTCAGCCATAAAAAGAAACAAAATTGTGCTATTTGTAGTGAGGTGGATGGACCTAGAGTCTGTCATACAGAGTGAAGTAAGTCAGAAAGAGAAAAACAAATACTGTATGCTAACACATATATATGGAATCTAAAAAAAAAAAATGGTCATGAAGAACCTAGGGGCAAGATGGGAATAAAGACACAGACCTACTAGAGAATGGACTTGAGGATATGGGGAGGGGGAAGGGCAAGCTGGGACGAAGTGAGAGTGGCATGGACATATACACACGACCAAACGTAAAATAGATAGCTAGTGGGAAGCAGTTGCATAGCACAGGGAGATCAGCTCCGTGCTCTGTGACTGCCTGGAGGGGTAGGATAGGAAGGGTGGGAGGGAGGGAGACGCAAGAGGGAAGAGATATGGGGACACGTGTATGTGTATAGCTGATTCACTTTGTTATAAAGCAGAAACTAACACACCATTGTAAAGCAATTATACTCCAATAAACATGTTAAAGTAAATAAATAGCTTTCATTTAAAAATGCAAGTGCAATAATATATATTCTTTTTTCTTCAGCCACATAAAATACTCATGCAAATATACTTCTCGAATAATCTTACATTAATAACGTATGAATTTTGATTTTTTGCATAATAAATATATATGTTGCAAAAATACATGAAAAACATTAAACCAGAACAGTCCCAAATATTCCGTCACGAAATTCACAGTTAACATTTCATCTTCCACCCCTGCCACCTTCCTCTGACTGCCGCTGGAATTACAGAACTCAACTGAGCCCTAACAGGGTGCTATCCTCTGAAGTACTTGAAAGATGTTTATCTCCAGTGCATATAAATAATACAAATGGTTGTACTTCAAGAATCACTCGAGACCACCTCCTGAGACCTTGTCTGAGAAATAGAGAGAGGAAAAAAGAACAAAGTCTACCATCAAGGAACTCCTCTATTCTGCTGGCAATACACATGCCCTCATGTCCTTTACCAATTGTATCAGAGGCCCTGAGAGGGATTATGACATATATACGGGCCTTAGGTTATGAACCATTGTTCAGAGCAGACCAGACAGCACAGAAACAAATGCTCTTTTGTTGCACACACAGGGGTGAAGGATGGCCAGAAGAAATTTGGTATAATACAAAGCATATTAATCCCCATGAATCTGGAGACCTGATTGCCAGTTCTTTCTCTGATGTCAAAATTATGGTTGCAAAATTATGCAATTAGTTGGTCCCATCATGCTTATGTAAAAGATATAAAAATCAGTGATAAAGAGACTGCTCCTACTAGGAAATAGGGAAGGGGCACTGGACCTCTATTATTTCTATGATACCACAAGGCCATCTGAATATAGTGAAGCCCGAGGAATAGAATCTAGATCTTAATTCAATCCTCCGTCTATCAAACCATGCATAAATTGCTGGGCCATATCCAAATCTGTAAATTAAAGGGGTCTCTCCTACCTTTTTAAAATTTTGATGAGACACAAAAACCAATAGTTCACAAAAACTTGATAACATTTCGCAGCATCTTCTTTACAATTGCCATCAGCAGGGAAGCTGATGACAGGGCAGTAAATGACAAAAATAGAAAGGTCAAAGAGAGCTTCCAGTTTAAGAGAAGTTATCAAAATATTGCTAGCAAGATGCATTGACGAGCTCACCGAACCATGGGTTCAACACATTCCAAGTCGATTTTAAGAGGAACACAGAGCTCTTTTTCTGAAAGCCTTCAGATTAGTAACTGTAATGTTCCCTACATACCTCAGGCATTCTCAACACTACTAGGGCAGTTCTAAGATAGAGGAGAGAAGAGCTCAAAAGAAGGGAAATGATAAATTTTATTCTTTTCACCCTTCTGCTAACGGTTTTATCTCAACTCTAATTGACAATCTACTCCCCACTTCAAAAGATGGGACAGAGGGACAGAAAAGAAACAAAGATGAGAGGAAAGCAAATGAAGGCACTTCAGAATCCCTGGAAGCCACCCAGAAAAAGTGCAAAAAAAAAAAAGCATAATAGGCCCAGGATGTTTTTTCCTTTCAATTCTTCCACCCTCAGATACCCTGGTAGAAAACGTAGCATCAGTGTGTTCTTTTGGCAAAGTCCTACCATCATAGAAGGAGACATGATAGTTTGATGGATAAAATTCTTGAGGTAGGACTATGTACTCATAATGTCCTCTGGCAGAATTTTAAGATTATGTTGGTATGCTGCATGAAAGGGTCTTCTCTCTGGGAGAGATGCTACAGATTTTTAAAAATCTATATGTTCCCATAAAGATTACTTTGGGGAGGGTACAAGTTTCGTTTAAAAACTTGAGAAGATATATATGTACATTCACATGTATGCATAGTTATTGTAGTACACGTTATAGCATCTATAAACACAATCTCTACGATTCCTTCCATTTAGAAATTTGACTTCTCACTCCTGTTTCCTTGTTTTTTCTTCTCAATGTCCTATACTTGCCTGATGGATTCTGTTTTAAGAAGATTCCTTTTTTTATTATTAGTGACCTAAGTAAAGGGCATGACCTAGGTCAAAGGAAATTTACCAATTCATGAGGGTTACTGTATTTGGTGAACAAGGGCTACACTTGTAACTCACTTTTACTCTATGGCTCATAAGGTTAGGCTCAAAGTAAGTGTTCAAGGCATTTATGAAGACGGATTTCAAGTCTTCAATTTATAGGTAATTTTTAGGTAATTCTGTCATAATGATATTTTTCAGTATGGGTTTCTTGAGAAATTTAATGTTTAAATTGCTCAATTCAGTACTTATCAGAGTGTATTTCACAGGCACATGCTCAGTAACTTCTACATAATGACTGAATTTCAACCAACCTGAAATATCTTAGTATTACTGGATACAAACAGTAGTTATATATAATTTTCTTGAAGGTATGAACTAATGATTTTGTACTTATTGAAATACACGTGTGTGTGTTTCACGTGTTTCTGTATATAATCCTTTTACGCCCACATGTAACCCTTGTTCCTCCTCTTACCTTGTACATGCCTCTTTCATGGCACCTATAACACCTTCTTTAACTTTGTCACAAGTCTCCTACATAAATGTGGATGATATTATCTTACATGAAGGAAGGTGACTGTACTAGATATATCTATTATCTGAGCCAATCTTATGGTTATGTGTGTGTGTGTGTGTGTGTGTGTGCGTGTATGTATGCATGAGTGTGTGTTATGTGTTTCCCTTCTTAATACTGCATTAGTAAATTCTGAATCAGGTATTATTCAAATACAGAATTTTGAGTAAAGTAAGTGGAAGGCAGATGATAGAAGGAATGAGGAAGGCATAGATCTCTCTTCTTTTTTCTTTTATTGTGCTTTGTACCATACCTGGCACATGGTTGATGCTCAACAGTGTTGGCTGAAGAAAAGATCTAATGAAAGGAAATAGAGAAAAGAAAGACAAGATGGAGAAAGAGAGGAAGGAAAGAAAGAAGGCAGGCAGGCAAAAAAAAGAGAAAATAAAGAAAAATTTAAAAACATAAAACATGTAACTTGTCAGGACACTAAAAATGTAACTAACCACATATGAACAGAAGTCTGAAGGGTGCTTGAAAGAATTTGGTTAAAAGGTAATATGTCACTTTAGAGGCTAAATTCTGTTTTAAAATTGTAAGATTCTAAAATAGATAAGAGTGGAAATAATATTGTCTCTGTCACATAGTAACTATGTGAGCTTTGGCAAACATTTCTCCTTATTTGAGTCGTACCTTTCAAACTTGTAAAATAGGAATAATTAGGTCATCTTCAAAATATGAAGATCAAATAAAATAATATATGGGATTAATATTTATAATATATACAATCAGATAAAATTTTGGCACCCGAAAAATATAAAGTATCATGACTCAGTTTCAAATTCCTTGAGGAAAGAATGGCTATCTATTTTTAATAGTTTTGCCATTTTACGATTCCCACTTAATGTGTCACATCGACATACTAGGATCCAGAGAATTTGGGCCAAAAATTGATCCTTGGGATTAGCCCAAGTCCAGTCAAACACTGTGAATCATTTCTAACATTACAATTTCACAAAGAGAATTTGAATTTCTACCATTAAATATTTTTTGCTAAGTCAACAAGGAGTCATGGGCAGTTTTGAGTTCCTTATCAGTTTGAGCTGGTACATTCCTTTAAGTTCTAATCTATACAATTATAATGTTAAAATAAGGCTTAATCAACCCTAGACTAAATGAGAAAGACTTACCTGAAGCTTTAAGCTACTGGGGGAGACGGCATGGACATAGGAAACACTGGCTCTCATTCAATACAGCTGATACTTATCAGCTCCAAATGCATAACAAGGGTAAGTGTACCTCGGTGGGAGGTACTTTGAAAAGTAGTGCCTCTATCTGTATCTGTTTCAGTGTCTGTATGCTCTTTCACCTTGTACTTGGTATCAAGCCTTAAACTGCAGCTTGCAATGGTTCTAGGTTGCTATCTCCAAGATATCCTTGGCACTGAGTTAATATAAGCCTATACACTTGATATCTACTTCTTTTCGTGGAAGTAAGGTCACTGAGTGTCTTGCAGGTCTAGAACCTCTAGATAATGAATAGCAAGGGATAATCCACTGATTCAATCTTTAACGTTTCATATATGTTATGTGTGTGTGTATATATATATATACACATACATATATATATACACACACACACACAAATAAATATATATTTCTTGTTTTTCCTCCTGTTAAATGCCTTATTGGCAATTAGATTTCTAGAGAAGTTGGTTTCAGTCCAGGGTAAGAATCCTCTAACCATCTGTCAGAAAATGGAATGTAACACAAGATGTAAGCCTTAAATGGTCCTGTCCAAGGGGCAGCAGAAGAGCACTGACAAGGAATCTGGATGGAGGACTCAGGTTGCTAGAGGTCCTGTCTTCATCCCCAAGGAAGGGTTCACAG
This sequence comes from Orcinus orca, assembly GCF_937001465.1. Lineage (NCBI taxonomy): Eukaryota > Metazoa > Chordata > Mammalia > Artiodactyla > Delphinidae > Orcinus > Orcinus orca. The sequence goes on from NC_064562.1 coordinate 20,455,874, forward strand.
AACACTGAGATCTGATTTTATGGGCAGAGCTTTGTGAAAAGCGAGGATTATCGCACCCACTGCCATAGAGTACTTACTTTGTTGAAGCTCCACAATTACTTAACTGCTGAAATTTACAATCCTGTAGTGGTGATGGTTAAGAAATCAAGCTGTGACAGAGCGAGAGAGAGGCATGGACATATATACACTACCAAACGTAAGGTAGATAGCTAGTGGGAAGCAGCCGCATAGCACAGGGAGATCAGCTCCGTGCTTTGTGACCGCCTGGAGGGGTGGGATAGGGAGGGTGGGATAGGGAGGGTGGGAGGGAGGGAGACGCAAGAGGGAAGAGATATGGGAACATATGTATAACTGATTCACTTTGTCATAAAGCAGAAACTAACACACCATTGTAAAGCAATTATACTCCAATAAAGATGTAAAAACAAAAAAGAAATCAAGGCCATTTGTTAGAGTAAAGATACATAGATTATACGTAGCTTAATTCAATTAAAATATATAGGGAAAGTAATCCCTAAATATTCAATCTTGATAGGTTTTCTATTTCACCTTCTGTCCCATTAATTAAATGTTTAAATGTAAGCAAGGTGATTACTGGAGTAAAACTAATCTATTTAGAAAGCGGCCTCCAGCAATGACACTTTCACAGCAGAGCTGAATAAACAAAAGCAAAAGCATAAGTGCTTTGGGGGATATCTTTTCAAGGGAGACATTTATTTCAGACTAGTACAAAAGATACTCTAATCTTTTAATAATGTATGTATTTGGATGTAAAACACTCATGTAATTTAAAAGTGATAACAAATGACTCTTCATTTCAAAAGCTTTTCCTTTCTTCTTGAAAACTAGTCACCTAAACACAATGAACCCCTGAGCTGAATAGGGGATCAGTGCAAACGCTGCCCTGAAAGCTTTCACATAACAAAGCTGATGCACAAGAGCACAGAAGGAGGGTAACCCGTGGGCCCTGGAGTCAGACTGCTGAGCTTCGATCTCAGTGCCATTCCCTGACCAGCTTGCATGAACTTTGGGGAAAGTATGTAACTCCTCTGTGTCCGGTTTTTCATCAATAAAATCAAGATTATAATGTAGTTCATCGAGTGCTTGAAAGATTAAATGCATTTATTCATGGAATGGAAATGTAGAGCACTGTCTGGCAATGGTAAATGCTCAATAAATATTAGTTATTATTATTGTTATAGGTATAGGAAATCACAACCACTGATGAATTGCACATATTGAAGAATCCTGGTTATAAAAGGCAGCGTAAAGGGGACATTCTACTGAAACCTCTCTGCAGTTAATTTTATCCATTTATCTCAGAGAGGTGATTTCTCTGAAAACCAATCAAAACCTTCTAACTTCAAGTTCTCTTTACCTTTAAAAGTCTACCTAAATTTCTTCTTTACCATCTCATACTGATAATAAAAGGAGTTAATACTAAGACTTTTGTTCATGGTTTCTGCTTGGCTCCTTCATAGATTCTTATATTCCATACTACTCCTTGGTAGATTGTCCTAGGTTTAATAACCATTATTAAGAAATTATCTTCCTGGTGTGTGTAATTCTACCAATACTCATTGGGCTAAAAAATAAAAATGTTTATCAAATAAGTAAAGAAATGACTATTTTTTCATGGGGGTGTATCTTACTTATTGCTTGCTTTTGCTTTAGCATTTGTTAGCAAATATCAAATAACAAAATGCTACCATGAATATGTATTTACATTTTCTTTCTTTCTTTCTTTCTTTCTTTTTTTTTTTTTGACTTAAACAACAAACATTTATTTCTCACAGTTCTGGAGGCTGGAAGTCCAGATCAGAGTGCCAGCAGGGTCAGGTTCTTGGTGAGGGCCCTCTGGCTGGTCTTGTCCTCACACAGCCTTCCTTGGTGCATGCAGAGAGAGAGCCTCTGTTTCCTCCTATCTTTATAATTAATCCCATCACAATGCCCCAGCCATGACCTAATCTAACAGTAATTATTTCCCAACGGTGGCACCTCGAAATACATCACATCGGGGGTTAGAGTCTCAACATAATGAATTTGGGGGGAGGAGGAACACAAACATTCAGTCCATAGACGGTATTTTTATAGTTTATCTAAATGTAAATACAATCTGAAGTGAAAGATTAAGTATCTACATTTTCTATACTGAAATAAGTGAATTGGCCAAACAGCTGCTCAAGAGCAATTACGAAGACCTTTAGATTTGAGATGATAGAGGAATAAAGTAAGGGTTGGGAACACTTTGCCATTGGGCAAAGTCTCTAGATTAATTTTATCCAATTTGTAAAGCAACTAGTGATCATATTTATGGCTATGGTTGCAAATACCCCAAACATGCTTTAAAAAGGGATATGTTAATGAGAAAGGTGATGCCCATGCTGAAGACAGGCCTCAGACTCTACGGAAATGGCCCCTTGTTATAAAACGTGGGTGTCTTCTCAGGGAAGTAAACTTTTACACATGCTGTAGAGAAAGAGGCAGAGGTGCTACTCAGGGTTGCCTGGGCAGTGATGCTACTCCCTTCCAGAGACTCCCCCTGCCCCTTTCCCTCCTCCACACAGGACAAAGATGGAATCTAGCTGGTTCTATTTGGCTCCTGAATCTGGCAGTTTCCAGTTATCTCTAAGTCTGTGGAAGTTATTCCTGAATGGTGAAACAAGCTCCCAGTGTGAAAGGACTGCGGTGCAGCAGGGAATGAGATTGTAAGGCCTGGCAACACCATGCTGTGTCAAGGGTGTGTCACTGAGCGCTGAGAGCTCCTGCTGGAAGGTGGGGCTTCAAGGCCAGTTGGCTTCAGATATGCTGCATTTGCTCCTGGAGCTCACATCACGACTGCCACTCAGATTCCTACCTGGGTTCACTATATTAACAATTCAATCCTCCCTTACGATGGTATTTTCCTGCCAAGTCAGACGTTATCTTTTAATTTATAAATGGTACCTTCCTGAAGGCCCTGTCTACTTTTTGATGGGGAAATATTTGAGGATGTTGAAATTGCAAGTTTTGGTAAGACTAAAATGCTTTTTATAAGTAAATCTATCAAGTTGTCTAGTTTAAAAGTCCAAAACATCATGTTTTTTTCTATCAAAAAGCATAGACTTTTGCAAAAAAAAAAAAATTTCAAAATTCTTGTAAACAATGCTTTTCCTGTCCATCCTTGAAAGCTGATTTTCAATGTCTCTTCCTTAACTTACTTTAACATTGAATTTATTTCTTTCCTGGTTGTCATTTTAATCTTTGGTCTTGATCACTGTATTAGTTTGGCTGTCATTTAGATTTTCCTCTCAACTCCAAAATACATTTAATACCTTTTACTTAATTACTTAATTTTACTGTCAGTAGATTTTCTTAGAACTGAGTTGTACACCCCTGGTATACATGTTTATATTTCTCTACATCTGTAGCATCCATCCATCCATCTAGCCTCTCACCTTATCCATATGACGACTCATCTGAACCATGGAGAACTAGCACCACATGGAAACCTACTACAATTTACTTTATAGATTTTTTTGAAGCACAGTTATAATCATTAGAGAGACAAAGGACTTAACTGTTTACATCAAGGTTTAAAACACTTTTAAAAAGAGGTTTATTATAGTTTTCGGCCAAACCGAATTGTTTAAAGCAGAGTTCACATCTGCCATTGTGTTTTCCTGCACTGAGAGATTTCACTCTAAGAGAGCTTACATGTCACTTTCTCAGTTAAGCTTTTTTTGTTGCCACCAGCTTATTTCCATTCTCCTTTCATACCGTTCTTTTCTTTGTAGGATTTTGCAAATATATTTAAATAATTATTGGTGAAATTCTTTAACGCCTATCACACTACTAGATTATAAACCCCACTAGAAAAAAGACCATGTCTGTCTTGTTTATTTTATATCCTTAGCACCTCACATGGTACTTGGTATACAGTAAGTTCTCAATAAAGGTTTGTTACGTTGGTGAGTGGATGAGGTTGAAGTCACTTTCACAGATGGAAAATTATTTTGAAGAAGCAGCAGCAGCAGCAGTAGCAACGTGTCATTACTGCATTTTTCTTCTGTTTGGTGTATCTGGATAATTGTGAAATCGCTTTTCCCTTGGGCTACAGCGTCACAGGAGAAAAACAATTCAAAGGTGCTAAGTACTCTGCAAATGTTTAACTCCAACTGGGAAATCAACACTGGTTACAGCAGTAATTTAAAGACAGATAAAGCTCTGAGGGTCAACACCAATAGGATACTTTTGGGCACAGTCTTGCTATTAATTCCCAGAAAGAAAATGCTTTGATCAATGCACGTATTGGCTGCCTACCATGTAAAAGGCATGCTACTTGGCTTTACAATGTGTATCAAAAAGCCCCTGATTCAAACTATTATCTGATTGGGAAGTTATAGGAATGCACGGAAAAGCTAACTAGAAACAAAAGTAAATGCTAAGTACGAGGGCAAATGATTGGTATTGCATGAAGGGTAAATGATTGGTATTACAGGCATTAAGAGAAGAACTACCAACAGACAGACTGGAGGGGGTGTAGTCCATTTACATGGGCAGAGAAGAGCAAGACAAGTGTTCTAGATGTAGATGAAAAGAAGTGGGTGGGCAAAGATGTGGCGAAAAGGAAAGCCAAAAGTTGTTCAGCGCGATGAGCAGAACAATTTGGCTAAAGTAAAGGGTTCATGCAGAGGGAAGCAGAGAGATCGGTCACGAAGGTAGACTGACCCATAAAGTAAAATTATAACTATGAAGCTGAAGAGGAAGAGTATTCTGCCAGCTTCTGGGAAGCCCCACACAGACACACGGCATAATTCGAGCAATATAAAATATTCAATGATGATAATATCTTAATAGTGCACAACGTTTTGTTTCAAAGTCATTTCATCTATTATTCACACAAAAATTTTTTTTTCTCATTTTACAGAGATGTCACTGTATGCCAATAATTTTAGATGAGTTCGTTGTCTCACGGCAGAGCTGGGATTCAGAGCTACATCTTTGGCCCTGGCATCTTGCAGGAGTAAGCAGGATTTGTCAGAGTGAGGAAACCGAAGCAGGAAGAGGGGCAAGTTGTTTGTCTGTTAATGCAGACTGGAAAGGATAAGAACTGAATGTATTAACATAGGATATGGGGATTGACATAGGGGATGGGACATGTACAGTCCTCACTGCGTTCTGAAAGCTGCTTTTAATTGCAGGCAAGTATGAACTACTAATCCGAACGATTGGACATTTAAACATGAAGCTGATCATATGACTATTATCGGTTTTAAGACGGCAGACTAGACTCACAGACGTAGAAAACAAACTTATGGTTACTAAAGGGGGAAGGGGGGAGGGATAAATTAGGAGTTTGGGATTAACAGATACACACTACTATATATATATAATAGATAAGCAACAAGGACCTACTGTATAGCACAGGGAACTCTAACCAATATTTTATAATAATTTATAATAATTATTTTATATTTTATAATAACCTATAAGGGAAAAGAATCTGAAAAAGAATACATATGTAATGTATAATTGAATCACTTTGCTGTACACCTAAAACTAACACAACATTGTAAATCAAATATACTTCAATTAAAAAACAAGATGGCAGAATAAACCTATTTTTTTTCTTTTTCTTTCATTTTGCCAGAGAGCTATTACTGCTTCCTTAATTCGCAGGAATTTTAAAAATCAAATCACACTCTAACTACTAGGTTATAATCCCAGAGGCCTTGATGGTCATCTGTTTTCTAAGAATCAAATGGTTAACTCAGAGATTCTTCATGGCTGTTTCTTTCCGCTGATTGCGTTTTGAAGGTGCTTGCAACCCAGTTTTATTGCACTGGCTTTTAAAGTTCTCGTTAACATTTATTTTATTCTAATACAGTCATCCTCCCTTCAGCAGTGAACTCCCAGTCCCACATACTGTACACAGTGCTAGTGTAATAGCTTGAAAGTGCTTCAGAGATTTTACACAAAAGTCTTTTGAAATTGTGCTCAAACTGAAGAATATATCTTTCTTCTTCCTATCAGTTTATCTTCTTCTCTCAGGAGAATTTTTTTCTTTTATGAAAAGGTTCCCAAAATGAAATGCTTCTATCCCCTCCCCGAGAGATTGTGATCCGCCCTAAAGGCAGAGTGAAAGAAGCACAGAACCTCAAAGATAGCAATGCACTGATGTCTATTGCTTTTTAAGTTCCTGCCTTGTTAAATCAGAACCACAGATAAAGAAGCAATGCACATCTTATTCAAGAAATCTCTATTGGTCTCAAGCAAAACGGCATTGCCTAGCATTGTGATGGATGGAAAAAGGCTAGACCTGTTTTCATGGAGTTAAAATCTCAATTTTCTCTTTCTCTTTCCGTTTTTTTTTTTTTTCCTGTTTTGAGGGTTTTTTTTTTTTAATTTTTAAAAAACTTGTAAGTATAGTACATGCTACTTAGTAATCAGTCTCTGTCAAGAAAATTATTCATTTGGGCACTGCCTTCACTAGGTGTAACAGAAAAAAAGTTTAATGCCATAAAACAACAAAAACATAAGTGCTCATAAATTATATACTTTTGGTAAATAACAGGATCACGGTGGGACATGCAAAACAACCTACTGAGTTCTTGCATTTCTTGTAGGTACCAAGGGGAATTTTGGGGACAAGATGGAGAAGCCTTATCCAACGAAGGGGAACTACTTCTTATTGATTTTACACAAGAGGCTTCAAGATTGAGATTTTGTTTGGAGACGAAAAAACAAAGTCTTTGCTGCTTAAAAATAAAAAAATTGCAAAAACACTGGCCTTGACTTTATTTTTTCCTCTTTCTAATCAAACGTTAACCATTCTTCCATGTCCAGATCATATTTTATCTGAAATAAGACCTTCTCTGACCGTTCTAGAAAAATCACCCCTTGTCGAATGTACTTAGTGTTTGACTCTCTTGGTTTTACTTAATGACACCGTCTTACATTTTCATGAAATCATCCGGATGTCTTGCTCTGTCAACTAGTTGATAAGCACCTGATACGCAGAGAACATGTTTTACTTGATTTTGCATGCTTCTTGCCACAGAGAACCAAGGGCAGGTTCTTTTCCAGGAACTAGGCAATAAGAAAAGGGGGACAACTCTCTCTCACATGCTGCCATCCGTGGTTGTGGCAGAAACTCTTTGTGCCTATTGACAACCATGCCTCAAGGCCACAGGGGAGGGTCCCCCAGAGTAAAAATGGCAACGAAACAGACTGTGCAGCTAGAGCAAACTCCAGCCAGCAGGGGTCACTCTCTGAGCCATGGGGACAGGGGTTGGACAGTCAGAAACTATATCTGTAGGACAGCGCAGATTCCTCTGGGGAGAGGTAGTGATTGGAAAGTGTGACATGTGGTTTGCCCTTTGGAGCAGGATCCCTGACAGATCCAGAAGGTACGGGCCTCAGTATCCAGGTCTCAGCAGGAGGTGGGAAAGTGAGAAGCAGGAGATCAGGGTACAGGCAAAGGGACAGACCCACTTCAAGGGGAAGGTGGAATGCAGGCTTGAAACGAAGGTAACAACCTATTCATAAGGACGGAGGACAGCAAGCAGGTGCCTGGGAAGGCATCCTGGACACCAGCCTAGGACAGGAAGCTGCCTCTCACAACTCGCAGAGGCATGGGAAAGGCTCCCAATTCCAGGAGTTTTCAGACTGGCTCAGAGATAAGGCTGCCTTTTCCTGCCTCTCCTGGCCTGTATTTGGCCTCACATGTATTATTTGATTGGTTTCTTTCTGTTTCATTTCTCTTAATCTCAGAAAGCCACACTCAGAAATGCTGCATATATACTATCCGGACCAATGCCAAGGAGGGTTAATGACTGTTTCACACTTTCTCATTCATTCTGCCACACCTCTAACACCTCACATCATTTCCTTTCATAAAGAGATTACCTTTATGAAAGAAAACAATGTGGCCCCCACTCCCCCTCTCTTCTCTAGTCAGTAAATAATGCCCTCTCCTTTCCTGGTCTCTTTTGGGCCACAGGTACAGCGTTGCAGGAAGAAAGTACAGGATGCTGGACCAGATGATGTCGGTTTGATGACAGTTCATCACTACCTGACTGAGTGACCTTGGGCAAGGCAGTTACCATAGAGACTCACTCTGGGAGGCAAATGATATTTATTTTAAAGTTTAATTCAATTTTTTAAAAATAAATGAATACATACCTATCACAAGGTCTGACTCATGGTAGGTGCTCAACAGATGAAATCTGAATTTGAAGCTATAGCTTCTTTCTGCTTATTTTTCACAATCCTTTACGTGTGCAGTCACACTATTCTTATTTAAATCCCCATCCTTCTTAAGAAGCATGATTTTGGATTTCTCTCAATTATTCTTTCTTTTAAAGCCTATACCTATCATAGCAGTAGCTGTCAACCCTACTTTACATTAGAATCTCCTAGAGAACAATTAAAAAATAACAGTGCCTGGGCTCCCACCTCTGACCAACTGAATCTGGAACTTTGAAGATAATCACAAAATCTGCATCAAACAATAAATGAAAAAGTAAGGAGAAAAAGAATGACTAAAAATGCTTAATTAAAACCAGACCAAAAGAGAACTTAGTTATTACACATACTATACAAAACTCCAAGAGGGATTTGAAAACACTCACCTTTGTTATTGTATACATCTAAGTAATTTGGTGCTGAAAAAATTGTAATGAGAGAAGGGAAGCCTGTTGTTTGGCTTTTCCTGTACATGCGGTACCTAAAAACAATAAATACAAGTCAAAACAAGGCTAAGTATGGAAAAAAGATGATATCAAAATAGACATTTAGAAATAGAAAATTAAAGTTAAGTTTTACTATTCAAAGAGAATTCAATTATGGAGGCACTAAAAATTTTCTCTCTGAAGTCTGTTAAATACAGACATCAATTCATTTTGAGGGTGACAATGGAGACGCACAGTCATATGTACAATTTCAAAATAGGTCTTTTCTAAGTTTAGCAGACCTGGGAGAGAGTGGAATTCAGTGAAAAATCAGAATTCATTTCCATGTTGAACAGAGAGGACAAAGGCTGCTTTTTGTACACAGATACCTGTACCTACCATGTTTTTCATAAGTTTGCCAATATTTTTAACATAAATAGATTAAATAAGCAGTGCGATATACAAAACTTTACCACTAATAACCAGGCTGATTATTCTATTTGTAACAATATTCTGTCATGGTTATATAAATCCATTTTGCCTAGACCAAGTGATTTGCTTTTCATAGAATGTCTGGTTAAATCTATGGGTTTTACGAGCTGCAACTGTTTCTATTTTAGAATTTTATTTATTACCAATCTCTTCTGGTGTCTATAGGTCAAAGATTATTGTCTCAGCAGGGAAATATTTAATCAATCAGCAATGAAACCTCTGCAAGATGTTTGGAAATAAATTAACAATCCAGTTACTTTTCTTTCACTGAGACAAAAATAGGACTCTAGTCCTCAAATCAAAAAATACAAGAGATTTGGTTCTTTTCCATCAAGGTGAAAACATATCTCACGACTTCTATGTGACAGATTTCAGGAATATTAGTTTAGAAAAATTCCTAAAGTGCAAAACAAAATTTTATCATTCCTTGGTTCTTCTGCGTCAGTTATTTCTGGCAGACTAATCATGCCTAATTTAGCTGGGTTCTAAACAGGCCTCAAATAGTACCTTTAGATAGATTAAATAACGACTTTAAAGTTTATAATTTTACAAATATTTTGATACTACTTTTCCCAAGAGAAAATACCCCCTTAAAAATCTTTTGAAATGTCCTAGAAGTATTTATTCTGCTTATGGAACTGAGCTTTGTTGGGGGAAAAAATCAGAATGGAAAAGATAGTGACACTCTTAATCCTGGTACCTTGACTTTATAAACTCTGCCTGATTATGCCTACTTGACAGCAAATAAAAACAAAGAATCTGGATGACATAATCTCAACTTTCCCCAATGAATCAGTCAACTGCTCATTTTAAACAAATATACTTGTTGATTTTAATCGACACACTTAACCTGTTTTCAAGTAAGCAGATGGATTTCAGGTCTACCATGGGATTAAGATAAATCTGCTTAACATGTTCAGTTGGGACAGTCAGCCAAAAAGCAATGGTGACACCACTGCCCTGAAAAGTGAAAAAAATTATCTGAGGACCTGATTGGCTGGGTATATCAATAGGTTACTGCGAACATTGGCTACAAGAGCAGTGAGCACACAATATTGGATCAGTTCATACTTGCTGATTGATTGCTTGAAAAAAGCTAATTTTGAAAACAACAGGATCTGCCTTGATTCAGAATCATCACCGGTATGGGCTTACTTCAGAATGCGGGCATCTGAATTCCCAATTTCAGTGCACAGATTATAAAAATAAATGTTCCTCCTTTTCAGAAAACTTAGAATATGAAGGAATGAGCTTAAGCTTTTGAAGGCAAAACAATGCCTTTCAGTGGAGTGTACTGGTAAGGGTATTGGACTTCAAATCCTAGAATTAATTATGCTTATTTCTCTCTATGCCTATCTCCCAAATGTAGATTGAATGTACCATCAAAGTGCATATCTGATATTTTTTTAGATTTCTAAATCCTTGGAATCAGTTTACATTTTTAAAATTTACCAGATATTACAAAATCATGTTATGCATTTGTTAGTTAGAATATAGGATTTTCCCCATCATTTGAATGTCTCTTGTTTTTCCTTTAAAACTTGGGATCAGGAATGATATTCTTTAAATAAGAGTACAACATGCAATACCTGTTAAATACGTATGTGTAATTCTCATCCACATTGCCAACCAAGACTGAAAAGTAGCGGGCAATTTACTCACTTATGGGACAACGGTAAGAGCGGGAATTAAAAGAAATAAAAGGAGGTGGCCTCACAGTGCTTAAGACAGCCAGGTGAAAATTCTACCTCTTCAAGCTAAAAATGAAAGGACTTTAAAGGGGACTTTACAGCACATCTGCAAACCACTTATTCCCCAGGACCCTGCCATATCTGTGTCACCAGAAGGCAATTTTTAGGTCTAATTCCTTCAGGGAGAGAGCTTGGCAAAGGGAACCTCCACTGCCGAGCATATGAGGGACTGACAAAGGGCAATGCATGGTTTTCATAAACCCACAAAACGGCTCACCCTGCGTCTTGCGCTTCATGGGCTCGGAGTATAGATAACAAGTTATTGTGCTGTAAGAATTCACATACAGCCGGGTAACTGTCAGAGACAAAAAGAAAAGAGAAAAGTATCTGTTATGAAATCATCAAGAGTAGCACATTTATCTATAACATCCAGATTTATGTGACTGGATCAATTATAATCAAACATACATCATTCATGAAACAAGCCTCTTGGTTCTAAGGACAGGTTTTCCACTGTGGCAGAAAAAGTACCTATAGCTATACTTTTTTTTTTTTTTTTTGAAGTATAGTTGACTTACAATGTTGTGTTAATTTATGCTGTCCATCAAAGTGATTCAGTTATACATACATATGTACATTATTTTTTTTCATTATGATTTATCACAGTATATTGAATATAGTTTCCTGTGCTATACAGTAAGACCTTGTTGTTTATCCATTCCATTATTATAGTTTGCATCTGCCTATAGCTGTACTTTTATTTATTTATTTATTTATTTATTTAGGCCGCACCGTGTGGCTTGAGGGATCTTAGTTCCCTGACCAGGGTTCGAACTCAGGCCCTCTGCAGTGGAAGCACTGAGTCCTAACCACTGGACCACCAGGGAATTCCCTATAGCTGTACTTTTAAAGGCCTGGAGGTGTGTGAATTGGAAAAAGAATGCTGTCATTATATAATGACACTAGAAAAGTATCCAACTCATAGAGAAAATCAATATTATTAAGTCTACATCTAAACACAAAGTGAATGGAAGCATAAATATAACATAAGAGTGTAACTTAAAGTATAAATCCCAATTTTCTCAAATATAGCATTATTTGTATTTGGGTGCCTGCTTGAGAGCTTGACAGAAAGGACTGAGCTAGGGAGTGGGAGAGAGTAAGTCTTCTGAAAAGTCAAACTGTCAACTTCTTTATGGGTACATCAACTGATTATATCATTCAAAATCTAAACAGAATTATGAAATCCACAAGATTTAAAAATGTGTACTTTAAATGTGACCAACAGAATTGTATCTTAAGACATTGTTTCCTGTGACTTAATAAAAATATCAAACATACAATCAATATGATTTTGTCTGTTAAGAAAGTCTCAAAACCAAAGATGAAAACTTCATTAAAAATGAAATTCAAATTACAAACTAAACTTGAAAGACCTTTTGCAATCCCTTTATCTCTGCTCCAAGAATTTTTAATGAGAAAAATGTATATCATAAAAATGAATAAATTTTAGATAGTTCAAATCAAGAGACAGCAAACCAATGCTTGTTTAAATATAAACAAACTACAGATATTCACTAGAACCTAAACTACATATACTATAGGAAACAATTCACAATTATAAAAATAGCTCTTTGGGGAAATAATAATATATGTCACTCAAATAATTAAAAAAAAGAGAAGATGAAAATCATTTCTATGCTACAGATTTTGTAAGAATTCTCTGATTAAGAGGAAAAAAATGCCAATTAAGATGGCATATCACTGTAGGGATACTGATTATAAAAAGGATTCAGTTCTTTGGCAAAAGTGGGATCTGAAATCAAAAATAGTCTTTGTGCATGTGCAACATGTGCACACATATTTGTGTGCATGTGTGTGTGTGTGTGTGTGTGTGTGCGCGCGTGCACATGTGTCTTCTAGAATATTCTAGAAATTTGCTAGGAAGAGAGAAAGAGGAGACATCCATGCCGCCTTCCCTTCTTAGTGTTCCCAGGTCATCCCAATAAATAAACCACCTAACTGATGAACATGAGCATGATCCACAAATTGGAGGAGATGGTCCACCCAGAGTGCCTACATGGAAACGTGTCCACATGGTACCTGGATCAAGAGTTGGCCGACATGTGCCGTCAAAGACTTCTGTTCTACTTTGGGAAAAGGTGAGTATATCACTTTTCCAGATCAGTGTGTCAACAAAAGAGACCTTAATTTCAGAGACACTGGTTGGTCTTCAAAAATGTGCATTTGCTTGTACATATTAGCTACAAGGTGCCCAGACAAAGGGTGACAGAGTAGCAGAGGCACTCAATAAATGTTCCTTCCCTATCTCTTTAAGCAGTGTACTTACATTTCTTGTGCCCTCAAAATGCTTCTTTAGAAAGACACTACTGCCTTGTTGTACCACTGTAAGACAGAGGTTGCTTGTCTATGTTTGTCACTTTTTCCCTTGTGCAAATGGCTTGGTTGCTCTTTTTTATCTATTTTTTTCCTTTTAGAAGAAGTTACCTAGTCTTATGAAAACATAATTTTAATATATTTTCTTCATGCTAAATTTGATACCCTTATGTGTTTAAGCTAAGTTTTCCCCCATGGAAATATACATCTTATATTTAATGGAAATCTGAAGAAGATAAAATTAACCTAGCTAGGTTAATTTGCTAGGTTAATAGCTTTAAGTGAGGAACACTTGATTACATGGAGCGAATTCATTTTGAAGAAGATTTTTAGAAACGTAAAAGCATGCATACTCAAATACTTGAACTTTCTAAGAATTACAAACATTTTTCTAAATAATAATTTCTTGAACAATATTAGGAAAAAACCCTCTACAACATTTTTATGCTTTTTAATGGAAATGATGATAAACCACAAAGTGTTCAGCTGAAAAGCATTAAAAAAGATACACGTAGAATGGTAGGAAAAGCAGAGTTCAGAACACCTTAACACCATAGGGAGAGTTGGAAAATCATTAATTCACCAATAATTTATCAAACACTAATTGGTGATTTTCTTTCCATTTGTTATGAGACACAGGGAGGGGTGGTATGATAAGTGCAAGGCATGGTTTCTGTCCTGAAGATATAATCTAGGTAGCAAGGTAAAACATATTTTTTTAATTAAAAAAACTACATTAAAGATAAAATAGTAAAGCTTTGTAGAGAAATTATAAAGCAAAAAAGAAAGCATGTGGGTCTGAGGAAATCTTTTTGAAAAACATCTATCTTGTAGTAGTTTTTTTTTTTTCCTTTCTCTTTTCATTAATAAGGTGACACTTCTAAGCCCACCAAGAAAAAAGAGCCTTTCCTCCTCCAGGCTGATCAGCTCAAGCCAGGGCCATGGCCTTCTGAGCAGAGGGCGGGCTGAATCTCAGCCCCACTCATCCCCCTCCACAGGGGTACCCTTGTCAGGCACAATCTAACTGTATGAGTGATTCTGCTGCAACAGTTTTTTTAACCCTATGTCCTGAACATGTCTTCTAACGACACTTGCTTCAAGGATTGGTGAAGGCCAGTGATGCTTTCAGCTTTGTGATATTCATTTACCAGCATGCGTTGCTGTATTTGGGAAAGAAGCTATTGTAGTCTTTGAAAATGTTGGGCTTTTTTCTATTGGAATATGATTATTCCTTAAGCACTAGAAAATGCACCTTCTCTGAGTAGAAAGGGAGGTGGAAATTTCCATGGAATAGTAAGGATCCTTAGATTTGGGTTCTTATTCCACTTCTTTGAGCCTGAGTTACCCCATTTGCAAAAACGCAGACAGTATTATTTATTTCATAGAATTGAGATGAAGATTAAATGAAGTAGCAATATATGTAGATGTCCTAGCCCAGTGCCTGGCCCATGGCAGTAGACATTCAGCCACTCCTATTTGTCTCCTCACTACCACAGTGTGGAGGTAAGAATGCGCCACAGAACGTGAGTCAGCAAACCCAGATTCCAGCAGTAGCTGTTCCATTTACTAGTTGTGACTTGTGTTAGACCTTAGAGGCAATAACTTATGGGGATTAGCAGACAGGCAAGGGGTTAAATTCCGCCGAAGGAAGGAAAGGAATAGGGAGGAGACTGAGCATGAACAAAGGTAAAGAAAGTAGAAAAGACAAAAATGTGAGAAATGATAGAAAAAGTGGCTGGGCATTAGCGCGAACAGCTATTATTAGACTCATTCTATTATTTCTCTTATTATTTTTGTTTCTTGCTATATTAAACTCTATTTTAGACCTTGAAATAAATCTTGTAGATTTCAGATGCTTTAACCATGATAATAGCCAGCAGGCATTATTAAAATGCCTTTTTATGCTTCTATGCCTTTGCATCTACTTTCCCTGAGTTTGTTTGTTCCTCTGCAAAGGCCCACTCTTCTGCGAAGCCTTAGCTAAATTATCATTTGTGAACCCTTCCCTTCAAACCTACCTCACCCTGAGGTGCATAAAATTGCTACATCCACTATGTTCCCATAACATATGAATCTAATACATCG
The DNA here is from genome assembly GCF_937001465.1 of Orcinus orca. NCBI lineage: Eukaryota > Metazoa > Chordata > Mammalia > Artiodactyla > Delphinidae > Orcinus > Orcinus orca. Next base: position 20,471,193 of record NC_064562.1, read on the forward strand.
CTTGTCACACTGTAGTGTAATTTATGTTTATACATCTGCTCTCCAGCAATAGCGAATGCCTTAAGAGACAGACACTGTTTTATTTGCCTTCATATTCTAAACGCTCAGCAGCAATTTGTCAGCTTACTGAAGCTCACACACAACTGTTGGAGGAGCCTCAACAGGGGCAGTTATGCAGGTGCGAGATGCAAAGGGTTTCCTTCCCTCATGGGCTCCAGCGAAGCAGAGGCAGGCAGCCTGCAATCCCTTGCCAGTGGACCAAGAGAAAGCCTCCACCCGCCTCCTTGGTGCCTCACCCACTCTCAGCCTGGTAGTATGGAGGACTCGCCCCCCTTCCCAGCTCCTCCTCTGCTTCTTGGGGCCTAGCAATGGGTTCTTAGCCCTGGGGTGTCCTGGCACTGCCCGGATGCTGTCAGGCCTATCTTTTCCTAGGACTTGCTGTGTTTTTTTCTTTGCCCCAGGTTCTCCAAACTAATTTCATTTTGCCCACTAGGGATCAAGTCTGGAAGGGCTCCAGCCCTTCCTGCCAGAACTTCACCAGAGCTCAAGTCCTCAGCTGCCAGCTGCCTCAGGAGCAGTGAGCAATTTTTATTTAAGGCAAACTTTTTACTGAAGTATAACATCTTTACAGAAAGTTGCACCGATCAGACGATTACAAGTGGACACCCTTGTAACTAGCACTAAGATCAAGACAACGAACATTACCTGAACTCCTCATATGTCCTTCGAGTCACCACCACCTCCTCACTAAGGGTAACCACCATCCTGGCTTTTAACCTTATAGACTTGGTTTCTCTAATGCTGTACTCTTATTTCAATGAAATCACCCAGTACGCACTCTTTAGTATCTGGTTTCTTCCACTCATCATTATACTTGTGACATTCATCCATGTTGTTCTGTGCAGTTTTTCTCATTCTCATTTGCTGTATATAGCTGCATAAATATACTACAGTTTATTATTCATTCTACTAAACAGACATTTGGGTTGTTTCCATTTCTTGGCTATTATGAATACTGCTGCTATGAACAATCTTGTATATGTCTTTTGGCACACATGTGTACACATTTCTAGTGGATATAAAAATAGGAGTAGAATAGCTTAGTTACATGAAGGTTCAGCTTTAGTGTATACCAAAGCAGCTACCTGTAATTTGGGATTGGGGGTAAAGTGAGACCATTTGGGTAGTCATCTTTCTAGAATTCCCAGAGTTTTTATCTTCCTCATCTTTTTCACCACTTCCCTGTCTTCAAGAGCCTCCCCCACTGATTCTGGTTGGATATGTTCTACTCATCCTTTAACACTTAGGTCTAATAACATTTCCACCATGAGTAGTCCCTTAAACCCCATTCATCCTTGTGTGTGTGTGTGAGAGATAACCTCCACATTTATCACAGAACTACTCACCTTGCAATTTATCAGTTTCTATTTATTGGTCTCTGCCACTATACTGTCATTCACTCAAAGGCGGGGACTTTACCTATAAAACCTTACGGAAGGCATATATAGTAGGTGCTCAGCTAATATTTGTTAAATAATTGAATGAATGAATGAATTCTCAAAAGGTTACCCATGAATGGAACAGTGTGAATTGAGGGGAGGGGATAGGAAGGTGCTGTGAAATCAGGTGTGATTTCGACAGGCTAAAATTGAAGGTCTTGAACTCAGAGTGGGAGGGAGGGAAGGCAGGATGGTCTAGATGCTGGTTATATTTTAAAGAAAGGGTCAATAAGACATGATGACTGGTTGGTGGTGATTTCAGCACAAGAAGAAAAAGCAAAGGTATTTGCTAGTCTGTGTGACTGGGAAAATGAACTGTTAATAGAAACAGAAAAACCAGGAGAAATCTCCAGTGGGAATTAAGCAAGTGGGAAGGTAAATAATAAACCTTTTCAGGCAAGGTGAGTTCAGGATAAGGTGACAACGGAACATTTAAGATAAAAATTCCAGCAGAAAACTAGGCATAGAGAATTCGAGCTCAGGAGAGATAAAGAGACAAAGGGACCAGACATAGATCTGGTAATCTAACCACAGAGTTCAAAGTTTACAGTGAAGCTAAGGGAATAGATGAGGTTCCTGGGAACAGTGTGAAGAAAAATGTCAAGAGCAGGAGGAAGACAAAGAAAGAGGCAGGAGAAGAGTCAGGGATCTGCCTGATAAGTCAGAGGAGAATCAGGATATGCGGAAAAGGAGGAACCAGAGCATTTCAAGGTGGAAGGGGTGGACAAGAGTGTCAACTGTAGAAGAGAAGTTGGGTTGCTTGTGAACAGAAGAAAGGCTGTTGATCTGTGATTAAGAGACCAGTAGTGATTTTAGTGAGCTGCCATTTGTAGCTTCAAAAACATGTTTTAAGTGACCGTCAAGATATTCTTCAAATCTCAGCATATAGAGGAACTTAAAAATGGCTGGTTTAACTCACTTCCTCTGAAGCAAGCTATACCTAGAACACACAGCTTACAGGATGCCTCCAAGGTAAACCACCCAAAGCACCAAACCTGGCTGACGGCTTCATTTGGTCTCCACGAAAATGAAATTTTACCTCGGATTTGTCACAATCCTCACGAACTTTTATACTCTAGTGCGTGGCTGCTTCCAGCATCTTAGTTACTTGAACATTATAGGCACTGAGTATGCAAACTCTGGTCTAAGGTTCTAAAGATGATGGTAGCACTGGGGCAAAAGCAGAGTTCTTATGGATTCCTTCCTCTCTGTTACATGGACTGTCTTCTATAACTCATGAGCAGCATTGGCAAATTCTTACAGATGCATCTATCTGTATAACTTTTTTTTTTTTTTGCGGTACGCGGGCCTCTCACTGTTGTGGCCTCTTCCATTGCGAAGCACAGGCTCTGGACGCGCAGGCTCAGCGGACATGGCTCACGTGCCCAGCGGCTCCGTGGCATGTGGGATCTTCCCGGACCAGGGCACGAACCCGTGTCCCCTGCATCGGCAGGCGGACTCTCAACCACCGCGCCACCAGGGAAGCCCATATAACTTCATTTTATTTAAATCATGGTCCAGATAATACATTAGATCATGGATAGGGTGGCATAGCAATTTAAATATACAAACTCTACAGACACATGTGAAATAAAACTGGGAGTTGTGGATCAAACTAACTGCCAATAACTCAAACAGGTAATTGCCACCAAGTTCTTTTACCAATTTTATTGTTCCTTTGTGCCCCTCTAGATCAGTTTTATAAACCATGACCACAGAGGTGTCTTGACACCTTCAAGATGACACTAAAGACAAAAGAATCAAAAAGCTCTAGGAGAATGTGTGAGTCATTTTTCTCTTCAGATAAAACAATCCACACTGCTCTGCCATTTCTCAGAGTACATAGGCTGTAGATGTTGACAGTCAGCATTTCTCATGGCTAGCGATCATTATCTCTTAAGAACCTCTAAGGAGAGGAGTTAAATAATAATTTTGGTGAGAAGAAAATTGTGAAAACACGCATAATCCTCCCATTATCTAGTTGATGGACTTTATGTCTGACGTAAACACATCTGTGTCTATATTCACAAAACAAAAATATACCATAACTTTATATAAGTTCAGTACAGGACTTTATTTAGAATATATTTGAACAGCTGACTCAGAAAACTAATAGAGGAATGTTATACTATGAATTAAAAAAAGATTAATGCAATATGGCTTAATATCGAAATCAAGAGGTTTATATTTTATTTGATATTGTATTATTGAAGCACAACTCAGTGGTATCAAATAAGTAATTTAAACATTCCTGGTATAATTAGGGATTTGACACCAGATTTGAAAAATTGAACACTTGGCTTTGATATAGTTCAACAATACAACTTTTCACTAAAAGTTGGAATGTCTTTAATAAAAGACTACTCTCCAATTAACTAATTACTGAAAAGAAACCTTAGGCTTTTCAGAAATACTATACCATGACTCTTAATTTTAGCCAAAATTTCCAAAACATAGAAATGAATTGTAAACTTTCTGATAAATAAGCTTGGGACAAACCTCTTTCTTAATATTTAAAACAAAAACCATTCTTTGAATGATGCTTTATAGTGTACAAGACTTTCTGTTCGCAAGCTTCAATTTCTCAATCACATCAACAGATAAAGAAAAGGAAACATTTTCCCCCATAAGGGAAACAATGTATGGAACAAAATTTTCCACCAAAATGTTCCAGAATAAACTCTGATCAATGTTATGCAGAAGGATGATATCTGCTTACTCTAGAGATGAAAGATAGGTGGTTGGATGCATTTTACAGAGTTCTTCCAGCCTGGTCATTAGCTTGGCTGCCAGGGCAGGAATTGAGTGTAAACTTCAGTGAATATCAGGTATGATTTTTCAGTTTTTTTTTTAAAAAAGACTATGTATTCTAGAACTTAAATTCTCAACTTCTCCATAATCTCTTTTGCACTTTCATTCTGGCCACTTTCACATCAAACTATATGTCTGATAAGGGAACCTAGCGCAACTGGGGGTAATAAAATGCAGTAGGCTAAAATTGAGGTAACTAAGATGTCAGGGAAATCGTGAGGATATGCAAAAACCCAACTGCGGTGCTGATTTCTTCCTGAAATGCTCTGAAATGTTATTGGGGGTGGTAATGTTTCCAAATCTCCATACATTTGCAAATAGAAACATTACTATAAAATTTTTGTCAACATGGCTTGTCAAAGTGCTAAGAATAAATTTACTACGGCACCTATACACTGGGTTGCTGCTAATTTTAATTTATTCAGGAAGTCCAATGAACTTAAGAAAATTTAAGAATAACTTGAAAATAATTTAATTGATCAATTTGACATTCCTTTTCTCATTTAAGTTAGGAAAACTGGTAAAAATAATTTTAAGTGATGACATAATTGAATGAAGAAAAAAGAAAATCAAGGCTGGCACTGGATTTTTTCCCTACAGTTCCTGAAACAGAACGAATCTCCTACTAAACTCTACTACCTTCTTCCGCTGCTTTGTCATGCTGAAGCCACTTGCCGCTTTTATGCCTTTTCTATTCTTCACAGATATTATATCTATATGTCTATATAGATACATTCATTTATTTCTCTATCTACTTACTTATTTATATTTTTATTCTCCAAGGGCTAAGAACCCATTTGAACCAGGCTATCAAAGTGAACCTTTCATTTGTACTTGCTTCCTAGAAACGTTATATGCACATAATAACTAAATCAAATACATGGACTGATGAATAACAACAGTTAACGAATGTCACATGCTCCAAGAGGCAAGCTGGAGCTCTCCGTCCTCACCTGTAGAAGTATGAACACCCCCTGACTGTGTTGTGAGTGAAATGTTCCTGAGTCTTCTCATTTCCAAAATCCTCCAGGGGGTCTGACCACAGGATATCACACATAGGTCCATAAGCGGGTGGTTCTTTGAATCGGTCTAACTAAGAAAAATAGAAGACAGAGAACAAAATACTAATCTTTGGAAAGTTGGAATTCAGAAATAGAAGAGACCAGCATTTTTCAGTACCCACGTTTGCTCCCCAGCCACAGCGCAGCGTGAACTGCCCCCTACCTCCCTCCTGACCTGTACTCCTTCCTCCCCACTCTTCTACTCTTCACCTTTCTCGAACTTTCCTTCCTTCTTCCTCCTGACACTCATTTATTATCTGCCTTCAGCTCACCCTTTGCTTCCCTCTTGCCTCTTTAATTCCCACCCTTTACTCTGTTTCTTCTTTCTCCTGGTTTCCTCTCCGTCTTTCTCTCCTTTTTATTTTATCCAGCCTAGTGTTTTAGTTATTACCAATTGATGTGACTCTAACTGTGTTTCATTTCTTGAGGAGAAGCTTTTGTTTTTTACCTTTGGGGAAATTTCTATTACTGCCTCCATTAAACTGTGATTTAGAAATCAGAATGGGGAACGATTTACAGTGTTTATATTCAATGATATAATTTTGAGAACAGATGGCTTTCATTTTAAGAGTAGTTACTTGCTATATGACATTTTGGATATTCACTCATTAGGAGATATCTAAGTTTCTAAAGTCCAAGATGATTGGAGTCATTTTACTGGGTACAAACCATCTTAACAGTAAGCAGTAAAATGAACTCCAATTTAGCTGGTCATTCTTCAGCTCACAGTTCTAAGCGCTATAGTTTTACCTTAAGTCCTCATATGAAATCCATTTTCCAATTTTCCAGCTATAAATGTTTAGCAAAGTCATATTTCAATTTAAAATGGTACATTTAGAAGCTATGAGCAATACAATAACTGGAAATGACACTTCACCAACAATTTTATAACAGTCACCTTCTTATAGTTTATCCTGATTTGACTACAATTAAAGGATCTTGGGTGAATTTAGCAGATATTATGGAGTCTCTTGAAAAAAAGCCTAAAACAGCTTTGAAAACCCATTAAGAACCAATATTCTCCATTTTCAATACTTTAATATTTAAAAAACCCCCATAGGGACAGGTGAATATATAAGGCTGACAGCCTATCAAATTCTCTCTTTTTCTGAGACATAAAAGGCGATGTAAATAATGGTTTTGCTACACACCATTTTTTACTAATATCTAAAAAGAACGAAGCAGTATTTCACTTTTTCAACATCCAATGAAAAACTTCAGTAAGACAAGACCCTCTATATTTCAACCATTATACTATACGTAAAATATTCATTGCAAACTTAGACTTAAGATAATTTAAATAATTTATGCTTCTGGAACAATTCATACAAGAAAAATAATGCTTGTCCATAAAAATACAGAATTTCTTTCTGAGAAGCAAGAATTGATTATTCGGGATAGAACAGTAGAGGAGGGGAGACTTCCTGATTAATGTGAATTCCCAGCTAGAACTTTGGTAAGGCAACCAGAATATAGAATTTATTCTGGAAAAGTTATAAAATGCATTCTGAAATTAATACCATCTACTGTGAAAATAAACAACTCTGAAGTTAATTAAAGTAAGTGTGGTAGAAACTCTAACTGGCATATGGTAAACGCAAACATAAAAATCACTTTATGGCTCAGTCCAAAGTGTAATGACAAATACAAAAATTGAACATAATATCTGAAACATGCCAGAAACAAAGTCCTAGGGATAGCAGAGCACATTTTAAAAATCTACATAATTTATGATAACAAGTTTAGTTACTGATTTCAGGAGTCCATCAGACTCTAGAAGAATAAAGTGGTTACATTCATGCAGAAAGTGAACCACTCTATACTTGAGCTCCATGACTACACTTCAGTGTCCTATCTCTATAGAACTTCAAATATAGAGCAAATATCAATCCTCTGTGTGCTACAGAACACCAGAAGCAGACGTGTAATGGTGTCTTATAAAAAAGGACACAAACACACAGAGCAGGAAACAAAGGTTTATTTAATGTATTTTTGTTTAATTTTAAAAATAAAAACCATGAATTTCCTTTCTAACAGGAAAGTAAATACAATATTATTTTTACATTTGAAGACTTGGACCTTAATGATAGAGTATTCAGATAGAATCTGACTGTTTTACTTACTTAAATATAGTTTTTCTTTAAAAACCAATGAAATTTTAAAAGAATATTGAGCATAATCAAAGAAGTAAAAGACTGTCTCTTCCACTACATAAAACTATCCTATACTACATTTTCTCATGAAAGAGATATTCCCACATTCAATCTAACTCATCTTTTTGCTGGCCAAAACAACAGTAAGATCTAATGTTAAATTAAGTAGAAAAATACCTCTTTAAAAAAATCAACTGCTTTTCACCTTGCCACTCAGTACAATCAATAAAATAGCATCATAGCCTTTGTTAGGTTGTTACTTTAAAATTTTAAGCCGTGAAAATTGTTAGATTTAAAAAAAATGCCAATATGGACACATTTTAAAGGTCAAGTTGTGATATTTTCCCAAGAGGAAAGCAACATCTTTTAACTGTAATATACCATGAATATACAACGCATTGTTTGAAACAAGCCAAGGGGAAATGAAAAGGCATATATATATATGTATATATACATACATATATATGTATATATATATTTTAGTGATCAGATATTTAGTATTTCTAATGACACATCACATGGTAAAATGAAACTTGAGGTTTTTGAGATGAAAACTCTTCCAAGTATAAATATATGTTTCTTTCTAGATAAAAAAAAAAAGAGATTCATGACCAGTTTAAATCATTTTCATTCAGAAGTATCAAGTTAGTGATAAAGGCAGGGAAATTAATGCCTTGCATTTATTACTGAAAGACACCAAATGGTAGACTTGGAAAATAACAGAACTTACTTTTCTGATATCATCTAAGGTGTTAATCTCTGGAGACAAACCGCCGTGTACACATAGGAACTGTTGGTTCATCAGAGCAGCCAGGGGCAGGCAGTCAAAGGCATCCATGCAGGCATCATATACGCGTTCTGAATACTTTATTTTACCTTTAACATATGATTAAAAACCAACTACTTACTCTTATGATTTCACAGGTAGGATTTGGTTCATAAAAATAGGTTTTTTTAAAAAATGTTTTCTTGCCGGAATCATATTAGCATATAACTACACATGCAAAGTTCCAAATGTGATTAAAGAAGACTTTTTAAAGTTATATATTAATCTTTATATCTACTATTTTTTATTTTTGTTGTCCTTCCATATTTGACAGTTTTTAGTTACTTTTTGTGTAACAGAGGTGAGAACTTTTGTATACATATATCCCTGCTAGGTACCTGCAGATGTGTATTAAAAAAACAAACAAACAAAAAAAAAAACACAGCAACTAGGAGACCAACAGAAGAGGACACAAAACTGGCTGATTCTCCTGAATGTTCTTGTAGAAAAGCAGATTGCAAGAAAGTTTCCAAAGTTGTTTCTAAATCACTGCACATTACTTTTCCTTTATTGACTTATATCTAATGTTTGGAGAGAAGTCTCTATGCTCCATTGAAATAGGACTAAATGACAAAGAGAAATTTAAACTTCCAAGGACAATGAGGAAAATTAAGAGAAGAGGAAAGTGAAATTTATATGAAGTACTCCTCACTCTTAGTATTTATTTCTAAAGGAAGAAGTCGTCTTTAATTTTGTAAAATCCACTCAAGGCTGGTAAATCTACTGGGTCCAGAAAGAGAGGCTCAATGTGGAATCTGCCCTCCATTTGTTTTTACTGAGTGATTTGAGATTAAAGAGTAGGATTATCCTGAACAGCAGTATTCTGGCTATTTAAAAAAATAATTTCATCACTTGTTGCTTAGGCTAAATCACATCAAACATTAATTTGAATTTTTATATCACTTTAAAAAAACTATAATTTAAAAAGAAATTCTGAATTCTCTTAATTGACCATGCTCAGAAAGTAAAATGGAATGACATAATATAGTATCAGTTTTTGAATTTTTGACTTTTAAGCAAGGGATCATATTGTAATACGCTCTTTGTATGGATTAAAATCACTATTTAGCACATACGATGTTAAATGAAGAAGCCTGAAGTATACTTACATTCTTGTTTAAATGTGAAATACTCTGTTAGATGTCTACATTCATGATTTCCACGAAGTAAAAACAGTGTTTTGGGGTAAAGAATTTTCAAAGCCCACAAATACAGCACACACTGAGAAAAAAAAAAAAAAGAATAATATAAAAATAAATATTTTCCATTATACTTACACATACCTTGGCTGACATATCAGGAAGACATGAACCAAATGCACTACTGTGACCAAAAGTCCCCAAAAGGCTAAGTCTTTTTTATGGAAGATATTGAAAATCAAACAGAAAACATTACTTTGGTACAGAGCCAAGATTCATCTATACTAAAGTATAAACATTGCACTGGAGATCTAGACACCACACGAAAACAATGGACTGCATAGAGTTTATTGGGAAAAGCCCGAATGAAAATATACTAAAAATGAAAATATACTTGTGTCAAAGTATGAGAAGAAATGTGACAATTAATAAATAAAATAAAGTCACTTTTCTTTATAAAGGTAATTATTTTGTACAAATTAGGTAAAAGAAATGGGAGAATTAGAAAGGAAAGGCACCACAAAATTCAGAAGCAAACATTGACAAGCTCAGGCTGGCCCCTTGGATTGTAACTATTTTCTTTTTTTTTTTTAATTTATTTATTTATTTTATATGTTTTTATTTTTGGCTGCTTTGCGTCTTCAGTGCTGCGTGGGCTTTCTCTAGTTGCGACAAGTGGGGGCTACTCTTCGTTGTGGTGCATGTGCTTCTCATTGCGGTGGCTTCTCTTGTTGCGGAGCACGGGCTCTAGATGCGTGGGCTCAGTAGTTGTGACACACGGGCTTAGTTGCTCCGCAGCATGTGGGATCTTTCCGGACCATGGCTCGAACCCGTATCCCCTGCATTAGCAGGCGGATTCTTAACCACTGCGCCAGCAGGAAAGTCCCTGTATCTATTTTCCATTATGCTCTCTCCTTCACTACTCTTCTCTCCCATTATCTTGTCTCTCATTTCAGTGCCTTTGGTATTTAAAGCCTTGAGCTTTTTGTTTTATACATAATTGTAAATAAACTGAAGGCCAGGGACTCTCACTACATATGCTGCTGATAGCTAGGGGAAACATTTCATATACCTTAAAACTCTCAAATTAATTACTTGGGTATTACAGTTTGCATAAAAATGAGGGCCAAGTATAAATTCACCAGGCTTGGAATCAACCGACACCGAAACAGTCTTCCTGGAGTGTGAATTAAGATAACTGGGATACTCAAGTATTAACATCAATTTCATTATCCTCAAATAGCATTCATTAAAAATCCACAGGGAAGAGAACAGCACACTGAAAACAAGTATGCTTTTCTATCCTCATGAACTTTATTCTGAAAGTTAAGACGTTAGAGAACCAGAAAAATATTGAGGCAAAAGTCTGATTCTGGTTACTGAAATCTTAAACCAAAACTGAAACAATATTTACATTTTAATAATGAGTTTTCCAACATATAGTAGGTATGCCGGATAATCTCCACAGGGAAAAGCTACTGGCAACTCATTTGTGGTGCTACCTGTGAACAATAATCATCTCTGTCAGCTCATGTGATAATTTATTAAATGAGTGGAAATAAATGTTTGAATATATAGTCCAAGTTTTGAAGAAAATACTAATTATCAGAAAAAATATGTATTACTGAGTTGTTCAAGCAAGATACTGCCCCTCACTGTAATTATGATTGAATAAAAAAAAATAATTAGCTGATATCAAATTTTACATATATATGTTACATTAGTTAATTTTATAATTACCATTTTCTGCTTATAGTTATTACCTAAAGTTCATGTGAAAGATGATAGTACTATTTCTGAGAAGTTGACCAACTGGCCTGTATTGAAGGATTATGATCTGTTGATACGTGTACGTGGCTCAATGAGTCTCTGATTGCTGTGTGTCAGGTTTAGAGGTGCACTTACAATGTTCTAGTAAAAGGAGTGTGTATTATCAAGCTTGTCTCACATTTCAGAGATGATATTTATACACTGTTATTCATGTCAATGAGAGAACTATTCTCAATTTAAAATTTATAAGATTTTATCATATGTATGTTTTGTTTATATATTATATTATAAATAATTTAAAATTATAAATTTAAAATATAAATTAAATTATAAATTATATAAAAATATCTTTCCAAATAGGTTGTTAACATTGGATGTTTGATTTGGAATAGGAATGGGATGGGTATGGGAAGTCTTTTAAAAATTATATTGTATTTAATGTGTTGTATTTAATGCATACATTGTGGGAGAGAATATGTGTTTTGGCTACTCTGTAGTTACTTTTTTTAAAGGTTTTCTTTGTTTCTTGTTTTCACTAATGTATAACTTATATCCAGTGAAATGTATCTATCTTAAAGGTACTGGTCAATGAATTTTTGCATATGTATATTCCCATGAAACCGCTGCCCAGATTCAGTTACATTTCAGCACCCAGATGGCTCCCTTGTGCCCCCTCCCAAATCAATGTCCTTTGGAAAATGTTACCACAATTCCGAACTCTTTAGATTAGTTTTGCCTGTAACAATTTATTTTAAAGCAAAGCTATAATCTGTCTAACAAAAATCTAAAATGCAATTTTTTAACCCCACTCAAATACTACTAGAGGAATCACATTCCAGGGCCCATATTTTCTTTTTATGCCATCTGTTAAAGATCCTGTCTTGACATTAGCACATGGCTTTATCACCTCTAGTCTTGATTACTATAGCTCTTTCATAACTGAAACCTCAAAGGTTCTGTGGTATCCTTATCATACCTATTTACCTTTTAAATGATTCAGTACACATGTCATGTCCCTTATTATGTAATGGATGTAAAGCACCCTGCATGTAGCAGGAGTTTAGGAAACATGAGCCTCTTTCCTGTAAATGAGAAGGAAGGCAGTCAGAAAGGAGGGGGAAGTAGAGAGATTGGGGGAGAGAGAGAAAGAGAGAGAGAGATGACAGAGAAAAAGGAAGGGAGGGAGGAGGAAAGAAAAGTAAAAAGACAAGACTAGAGAAAAGAAAACTCAATTTCCAAATTCTTGGCTCGACTACCCTAAAAATAAGAATCCGCTTTCCACATTTTATTTCCCTCTCCCCTGTGGCAAGAATAAAATATCTTCCCAAACACTGAATAAAACCACAAATGCAGCCAATATGGAAGAAGTGGCATGGTAAATGACAGGGCAAGGGTGGACTGGAGAGTGGAGCCCCGCGAGCTTCACCCTCAACATCTGGTGGGAGAGCACTGCCAAGCACAACACTGTCCTGCTGGTAACTATTTTGCCATCTAAAGCTCTAACATTCTGGAGAGCTAAAGATCTTGAACAAAATTATAACCTGATATTCTTTTAAAAAAGAAAAGTCTCGTGTAAAAAAATTATCCCGTTTAATGAACAATGAAAGAAAAATTAGTTAAATAATTGGTTATTTTTGTCCATGGGGTATCAGATGGCTAATGTGAATAAAATTTTCCCTGGATTAATTGGTTAAAGTAGAAATAGAGAGGCAAGTTCCATTGGCTTTTTTGCAGGGTGAGATGTAAGTTAATTGCACTAATCACTTTCAACTGGACCTCGACTATCTTTCCAGTCATACTCTAAATAATTAAACAGATATTTACAATCTAAAATTAGTTTGGTTTAGTCAATATGAAAGATTGAGCATCCTGTATTTTTTTCTTAATTTTTTATGGCAGACATAGTTTTCTCTTATTTAGCTTCCCCAATGAAGCAGCACTAAGGATATAATTTTCTTCATTAGTTTAATTGGCTCATTGATAATAGCAGTGCAGTTCTTTACTTGGTAATTTATGCCTCTTAATGATGTGTATTCTTAAAAACCTGTACAGGGGAGTAAAGAAGGATGTAAAAGAGGAAGCAAGAAGTAAAAAACACATATATACAGCTTCAGATATGTATCAAGCAGCTCCCTAAAATAACTATACATGCTGCGAAACATTCTAATCAAAAGTGCTGTCTCTCAGTCACAGGACGGTAAAGTGAGGGATATGCATTGGCTGGGAAAAGATCCAAACTCCTGAAAAAATGTCAAATGCTGCTCCTTTAAGACATCATTTGCCTGGTCTGACAAGCACACAGAGAAGCAGCGGTGGGAGCTAGCAATGCACTATAAGGATGACTGGCTGCAGGGAGACAGCCAGACAATTTCTTCCTCATGTCTGTGGCATCACTCTGTCACCTAACATTGCTTGCTGTACCCTCTGCTTGTTATTCTCATGCAGAAGCATGGAACATTGCCTGACATGCTGTGGTTCGTTCTAGTCTATGAGCTTACAGCTAATAAACACAACTACTCTTCCTGCTTAAAGGTGTTTGAGGCCTGGGCTGAGATCTAGTCGTTGGTGCAGGGGCACAGCTCTCTAAGCTCAAGGCAATGTCTTGCAGGGCAGAATGGCTAGAAAGGGAGCCCGAGGAAGTGAATAGAAGAAACAGTTGTGTGTGCCTTTGTTTGCAGTTCTGAGTTTTTCCCTGCATTCTCAGAGAAACAGACACGAAACTATCAGTATATATGTACACATAGCCTTGATCAAAGAGACTAGGTAGCATAATGCCATCATGAGAAAGAGGATGGTATTTGGTGTGAGGCAAATCATTATCCCAGGCAAAATTATCTCTTTCATCACTATTCAGAAGGTTGTTTGTTTCATTTGGGCTAACTTTGTGGGGAACGATTTCTAATCTTGGCGAAAGAAGATGGGGGGAAAGGTGGGGAGGGAGTGTATAAAATGAACTCCATGTACTGCCCAGAGCACACTACCCAGTGCCTGTAAATGCTACCCAGCTGAGACTATATGAAATCTGAATCTACTCTTCAAAGCTGATTTCATAAAAATTAAATTTAACTGTGTCTCTTTGCCCAGAGAATAGCCAAAGGAGGAGACCTGCAGTGGAACTCTCAATTATTGAGATGAATCAGGAAGCCTGTTAGGATAGTACACGCTGGAAAACTGAGCTCTCATTTTAGAATTTATCTTAAACCAACAGGATACGCAAAGAGAATATTTTATATTTAATGCTTTGCCCTTCAGATTATATTATATACAGAGTTATTATATATATTATATTACACATTATGTAATGTGTAATATAATATATATATTATATACAAAGAGTGTGTATCAGTGCCTGCATCACTGATGTGTGCATTTTTGGTGGTTCGTTTAGTGAGTATATGGCCAAGGCATGGGATGTAGTGGAAAGAGCACAGACTTTGCATCCCGGCACTGCCATTTACTATGTGTGTGACTCTCTCTGAGCCTTGGTTTCTGCATGCTGAAAAGAAAGACATTTACATGCTCCTTGAAGAGCTGTGAGGAATAAATGAGATCATTTATACTAGGCAAACAATACCATTTCCAGCTTGCAAACAATGTCATCTTCCTTAATCCACAATACGAAGCCTCACAGTATCTTCAGTAAGTATATTTTATATAAATATTAGTTCTATTTTAAATAGGCTGATATCACTGAGCCATTCTCAAACCCCTCAAAGGTCACAGTCTAATCAAAATGGATCATTTTTACTTCTGAGGCTATCACACTTTTGTCATTTCTTTGTGTATGTGGTAAGTCCCCGGGGCTATACTCCCAGACTTCTAGAGTTGAATTAAAGAGCTGTTTTTGAAGATGGGGACTCTGATATATGCATCTCAGAACTTTTAAATGTCCTATGATACACACACTCGATATTTCACCAACATTTGGTTTCAGACTTTGATTCTTTGCTTGAATTGCAGAAGGGACATATTATATAAACTACCACAACTTTCATAGTTCAAAAATCTAGATTAATTGTAGACTAAAATAAAAATCTACTGAGGAACCAGTGATTACTGCTTCACAACTTCTTTAAGGAAACAGTTCTAAAAAGCTCTAATTAGAGAGAGTTTGGCAAGTTTCAAAAGGTTTGAGGCCAGAGATTCAGAAGCCTGAACTCTTCTCGTAAAAAAATCAAAGGTAAATAGACTGGTAAGATTAAGAAAATATAATCACTCCCAACAGGAGAGTCTTTGCCATTCTTTGCTTAGAAGATGGGCTTCAAGAAAAGTAGAACACCGATTTCATTTATCCTCAGAACCTTCCATAGGAGCATATAAATATTAAATGAATAAGATAAATTTAAGTCACTAAAATCATTTTTAAAAATATTTCCTTAGTTTCCACATGACCCTAATTTAAAGGAAGTAGCAGAAACTCTTTATCTCCCATTACTGTTTTCTGTTTATAGCAGTCTTTCTCAAATCTGGCTACACACGGAAATCATATACCGCAAGGTAAACCAATTCTGGCCCACGGGAAGTAACAGTGCCACTTATGGGAAACATCCTTAAATGAGAGGACATACCCTTTTCTTCCTTCTTTTCCTTCTAGCTGCATGTAATGTGGGAATATGAGGGATGAAGCTGGTGTAACAGTCTTGGGTCATGAGGTTGACTTTGTAACGAGGCCACGCACGTCATATCAATAAGGCAGAGGCCCTGGGCCCTGGCACCAGGCGGGGTCACACCAGCCAGGGTCCGCCCATCTATCAGCTTTTACTAGAGAGAGAAATAAACTTCTATCCTGTTCAAACCACCATTATGTTTGTTTGGTTTTTTTTCCCTTTACTCTTGGCAGATACTAGCCCTAATGTGATACAAAGGTCTTACAAAATTTGTACTCAGTCACACTTCTCTGCCATATTGGTCAAGTTAACCCATGAATGAAGTTTATGAGGTTTGCTAATTTCTTCCTCCGTACTTTTCTCACTTCAGTTTCCCTCCTAGTTAAATCTTACTTGTTTTTTGTTTCTAACCCCAGCCATATATGCCCTCGATATTCTCCCAAACATCTATATTCCAATGGTAATTATTTTCTGTACCTTTTTTATCCCAAGATTTTAATAATCAGTTCAAATAATAATTGAATCCTGGAACCATCTGTTCTAGGCTTCTTATTCTATAAAGCTTTTTACAGTTATATTTTCCTACACAGATTTAGGTTTCTAGAGAGCAAGGATGTATATTCCTTTAAATTCTCCTAATTACAGTACATATACATTGAAGAAATACCTAAATGTACTCCTCTTTTTGGACTTATATACCAACACCACCCCTCCCTCCCTTACCACCATGAATGATTAAGAAATATGTGATCTTTAAATGAGATCCTTAAATGTGATTAATATATTGGTGGGCCATATATATATATATACATATATGCAGAGTCAATGATGGGAGGTGAATTGAATAACCCCCCCTCCAAAAGTTAGTATAATAGTTTAAAAACAAAAGCCATTTAGGAGTGACATGTTTTTCAACATTAAATATTCCTATAATAAATGAAATATTATGATGAAAATTTAAAAACCTAGAATCTCTTTAATAAATGATTGTTATGAATGTATGACACTGGTGTGAGACTTCAGTAAATTTGATTTCTCTCTTTAATTAAGAATAACTGTTTTCCTTTTTAACACATTATTTCCAAGAGCACATATAATGTCAGCTACTATAGCATGAGCTCTGATTCTTTAAAACTTATTCTTATTTCAAACTATTTCTTTTAATAAATATTTAATGAGTCATTTCTATGTATGAAACACCATGTTAAGCACCAGAAAGAGAAAACATCTGAATGAAACAAGAGCCTTGTCTTTATTCTGAACGTAACTTCTACTTACCTGAAGCAGATGCAGTTGGGAGGCTGAGGAAGAACCTCTACTCAAAGGTTATCTGTTTTGTTTTAACTAATGATTTTGACAAATTACCCTATTAGATGACAGGTGCCAAAAAAGACAAAATATAGCAGCTGTCAGTGTACTCATACAGACTCATACACACAAATGCAGACACATGCACTTGACTATCAATTTACAAAAATAACTTACTGTCTCATAATTATGAGACATAACCAGGCAAACACATTCCTGCTTATTTAATCAAATTTGATTCATTGTCTCAACAGGAGATAGAATTATCTAATGTCAAATATCATGCAAGTTTTGCAAAGTTGCAAATCTATAAAAAGTACGAAAGGCAAAATCTTACTATGAGCCATTTCCTTGGCATTTCTATGCAATAAAAAGCATATGAGAATCAACGGAAAATAGGATATGGAATTTCCCACACATTTATGTGTATTAAAGTTCATTGTTAAAGACTAGGGATTTCCTTAAGGCAATACATATACCACTTTATTTTGCTAAGATATTGTTGATCCATTACTGAGCAGCTAAGAAGAAATGATGCAGACTTACTTCGATACTGAAGTACCCTCTGTCTACATAGTCCCCTAAGAAGAGGTAGCGAGTGTTGGCAGGAGATCCGCCCACTTCAAAGAGCTTCATCAAGTCAAAGAATTGTCCATGGATGTCCCCGCAAACTGAAAGAAACAAAGAAAATTCATCTGATGGTTACATTTTGTTAAGACTCTGAATTAGACAGTAAAATTACAAAATTTTAGAACCAGAAGGAATTTAGAGGTCATCTTAGCCAAAACGTTCTTTTGTAAAACAGGAAAGTGAGACAGAAATTCCAAACTTAATTGGTGGCAGACCTGGCTTTTGCATCCAGTTCTACCAATTCACAGATTAACTGGAAAAATAAAGATAATAATAACAATAATGGCTATTATTGTTGTACATTTAACAATTCTGCACCAAACACTCTGCTAAGAGATTTCTACACATTTTATAGTCATGGGATAGGATTTCCTTTTGCAGATTAGTCAAAGAGAGGTTCAGAAATTTGACATAATCTATATACTGAGTCTAAATATGTATCTACTACATGTTATTGACTCCTGAAGAAAAGGAAATGTTGATACCCGTTATAAAAACTGTATTTCACTGACTCTAAAATGCCATCAATTATAAAACACATCATTATTTTATGTACCACTGAGAAAGGAAAAAACTCCAATTTAATTTAAATTTATATTATAAAAGAGCACTTTTGTAAGATGTACCCTGGTATCAAATGTCAAATTTTATTTTAAATTGTGAAATTAAAAAAATCCTGTAAAACTGTATAAATAATGACTGGTAATTGACATTTCTTAACTTTCTCACCTTCTCTTTTAAACCAAAATTCTTCAAAAAGCTATGTAGTCTCTCTATTTAAAACCCCTTATTTAGTACTTACTATTTCATTTTCTACTTTCAAAGCCCTAAAAAAAAAATATTATCTCCATTATGGTTATGTGGCTAGGCGAGATCACTGTTAAAAATGAATGATATGGGCTTCCCTGGTGGCGCAGTGGTTGAGAGTCCGCCTGCCGATGCAGGGGACACGGGTTCGTGCCCTGGTCCGGGAAGATCCCACATGCCTTGGAGCAGTTGGGCCCGTGAGCCATGGCCGCTCAGCCTGAGCGTCCCGAGCCTGTGCTCCGCAACGGGAGAGGCCAAAACAGTGAGAAGCCCGCGCACCGCAAAAAAAAAAAAAAAAAAAAAGAATGATACAACTGAACTGAACTGAAAAAAAAAAAAAAGAACGATACCGAGTTTCAATTCAGATTTGTCTAATTCAAAGATTTTGCTGTCAACCATCATGTTATAATATCTTTGACATTTATATGGTTTATACATGTGTATATATTTACTACCTTAAGACAATTTTATGCTTGAATGATGTACGTGATGTGGCTGTTTCTTTAATGCTAAGAGGTTCATAGAATGAATGTTATCAGTGAATAGGAAATCAAGAGGCCAAAGGATGCTATCTTAACACATTCTTATGCTGTAATCACAAGTAAGCTGAAATGTTTTAAACCTCATTCCTTTATCTGATGAAAGCTGATAGAAAGAAAAATGAGTCAAAGAAGTTCATTGATGAAAAAACTATAAAACAATGGGTGAATAAAAATGTCCTATAAATCCCCATTCTTACCATCAAGGAACAGCTAGTAAGGACCCAGAGTTCTATAAGCCTGAAACAGGTACCGGTCAGGTGGACTCTATTTTAGAATACCTGCACTCAAAAAGCTTAGAACCTATCAAAACAGATGTAAATTACAAGGAGCTATAACTGCTAAGGCATTCTGCAAATTCCAATCCCATAGCTTCTTCCCTCTCATGAGCAAGAGATACACAGTACAAATGCCAGAAACATATTCTTCCACTTCTGAAATAATATCATACTAGAAAATTGTTTATAAATAATCGTTTTTATTCTTACAGTTGAGTACTTTGCAAACGGGTCCTTATCCTGGCCTAATGAGGAATTTGGGTTGTGAGAGACCATGTCATATACTGTATTTTAACCAAAGGGAAAGAAATAAAGAGCAACAAGTGTCGTGGTTCAAACACTGCTGGGTACAGATGCCAGTACCCACTCTGGGGAGACTTGCATGCTGCATTTAGAGCTGTGAAAACTGATATTAATAATAATGATAATAATACAACTAAAAATAAGTAGATAATAAAACAATTCTTAAAACTTAAATGGACTAATAATAAATCCATTTAGAAGACTGAATTAGCATATCTGTATTACTAAATTTTTAAGAAGGCAAGAATAAACTTATTAGTTAATGAGTAATAAGATAATTCATCTTCCACTGATTTATTCCTTGAAACTACAGTTGGTATGGCTTACTTATCACAGGTTTCTCTCAAATGGCAGGCATTTTTACACCTGTCATGTTATGTTTCAAACCAGAAATTACAAACAAAAAAGGTTTGGCTGGAAACCAAGCCTTTCTTTACATGCCCTCCATTAAGTTCAGAAGTTGAAGGAAGGAACTTCAGGGAAAGAAAGTATGAAGCAGGGTGCTTTGTTTCAGCTGAATTGATGCAGCCGTCAAATGTTAACACCTGTGACCAGGACACTTCCTTGCCACTGTCCCTCTCTCTATCCTGAATCCTATCAGAGGGATAGGATCCTATCAGAGGGTCAATTATGGGGTAAGGCTCAGGGAAAACATGAAGCCAGGTGATGGGGTAGGATGGAGGATTCAAACATTATTTGGAATTTGTATTATAGTAGCAAGTCTAATAATCATATTTTTACACTATTATTAAAAGGTCCCCTAGTCAAAATGGGTGTAGGCATGGAAAACAAAATACCCTGAAATTCAGTTACTTGTATGATGGCCACATCATCACTGACTTTACTTTAGACCAGCCACAGAATTCAAATCATACTTTTACAGTAAGGACTTCTTATGACAATGTCCAGCGAAGGAAAGCAACTTGCACATACAATCATAAAAAATATGCAAAGCCCAATGAAAGAAAACAGTAGTTCAAATAAAATACACCCGAAAAATTGAGATATTTTTATTAGAGATGTAAGGATTTCCCAGGTCAGTTTAAGTTAAAGCTATTTAACTTTAAAAAACAATCATCTACCTATCTATCTATCTATCTAGTCACCATCCTATTGCCCTTCTTGTTAACTAGATGCCAGTCTTCTCTGTCTCAAATAAGCCACGTTTCTTTCTTGTATTTTCACAGGCTGACTCCTTTTCATCCAATAGGTCTCAGCTACATGTCAGTAGTGTTAAGGAGGTCTTTTGATAAAGGAGCTACCTCTCTCTAAAATTATTCTTCTTCCCATTAACTTGTTTTACTTTCTTCATCCACTTATTACTCTCAGGAATGATCTAGCTGATTAATTTGCATGCCTGTTTCTTCCCTGATTCTTCCCATTGGAACATAACCTACACGAGGACTATAGCCTGTGTGAAGCCGTCAGTTTGGTTCACTGACCAGGTGGAGAATAGCGCCTACCACCCAAAAGGTACACGAGAAACGTGCTACCCTAGGATTCTTCCACTGGGCCTGTGCTGTGCTGAATTTGGAAATCCATTAACTAAGAAGTCAAGGTTTTGAGGGGCCCTTGGGACTGACAGAGTTGGACAATAGTTGGAGTTTGCTTTGGTGGAAGCTGAAGGTCTTCGACTGGTCTGAGATGGTGCCTGTTTTAAGCCTTTAAGTCACAACTTTCGAATTAGTGTGCGGCAAGACTGGGGGAGAATGTGGGAACTCCACACAGTTTATGGTAGTTTCTTTACCTGGTTCTACATCAGTAACACTTGGGGAACTTTTGAAACTACAGATTCTTGGGTCCTGAATCAGAATCTCCAGAGATGCAGATTTATAACAAGCTCTTCGATGACTCTTATCCAGAGAGTAAGACTAAACTGACCTAGGCTTTTGACCCTCTGTCTCGGCACACTCAGCCCTCATTCTGCATGCTTGTGCAGTTCCCCTCACAGGGTTCACATGTGGGGGAGATACACACTGGAAAGGCAACTTCGTTCGATGCTAATTCCAGGTTGGTGTGAGATCGGGATTTCCTATTATGTGAAAGGATAATATTGAAGTGATTGTTTGATAGAGTCTAGGATAGAGGAGTGAATCTAACAAAGGTGACGACAAAGAGCAAATTTACTTGTGCATTTGAATGTGGCTATTGCTCAGGCCTTGTGCATTGCAGCTTTCAGATAAAGGATTTATCCCAAAGTCCTAATATTTGGGAACATTTACCATTTTAATATCCAACATCAGGAAGAAAGTGATCTCCATGCTGAGGTATATCCACACTTAGGTACCCAAGAGGATGGAGGGCAGGGCCAGGGCATCACATAGAGGGAAGGGTACTTCCACGTGATGGTAAGTGAGAAGTATAGCCAGGTAACCTTCCTTCTTTGTAATGCCGTGGCCCGCACCTTCCATTCTCTTGGGTACCTAACACGCTGGTGTCCAAAGAGAAGTAAAGTACAACAAATGTCAGCTAATGAGGCAAACCATCTGCTTGGCTGCTCACAGCCTCTAATTCCCCACGAGGCTAGGTCCTTTCATCTTCAATGTCATTGGCTTTAACAGCACTTCTAGAACAGCCAGGCTTTGACAAGTTCTATTCTACCTTCCAGGCAAGCTCATTCTTCACCAAACACTCCTGCTTCCCCTATTTCCCTAGCTTCCCATTATTTGCTTCTCATTTCCAACGAAACACTGCTGGCAGGCAGGAACTCAACTAGGGGCTAGCTCTAAGAGAACTACGATACTGAAAAAGCACCAAAAACATAGGAACACAGTACAGGTAGTAAAAGCTAGTCTCTATGAAATAGCCATCCATCTGGCTGAACATTCAAAAATATATATATCTTCAATAGATTATTACCAGAACTGTATATATTTCCATCACAGATGTATAGTTATGGCATTTAATGAAATGAACACATCAAAGATAACAAAAGAAAGCATACGGGTTTTTCTCTGGACCACTGCTACCCTCAGCCATTAGCAACCTGATGCAGTCCTCCACTTGTTTTTATACTGGACAAGTAAGAACTACCAGGTACACTGAGCAGTTGAATCTATTTGTTGAGAAGGTGGTAAGGTTGCCATAATCTTCTCCTTGGTCCCTTCTCTAAGTCAGGTGACTAAGTGGTTTTGAACCTGGCTGTTCTAACATCCTCAGTACAACCAAATGGTGCAAGAGGGATCAACATCCTGCAATGCTTACACATTTATTTCTTCATTCTCGTCTACTATCAGGAAATACATAAATTATGCCTAAATAACCAACTACTAAGTAATACCTAAGCAAACAATTACTTTTGAGTAATTGCCTTTTAATATTGCTTCCCTCCCCCAGTAACTCTTGACCCACAGTAAATAAAAGTTTACTGGAAATGATTCTCACACAAGAATGGTCTCAGTAACTTTTGATCTAAGGCTTCTGAAGAGGAGTACAGAATTTTAAAGGAGGAACTAGAAAACATACAGAAAGCCTTTGTCTTTGTTTTTTAGGGAAGGAAATAGCTTTTATTTCTCATATCATTGCTAGAGAGCTAGTTATTAAACTTTGAAATCACAGACTTAGGAGGTTAAAGTATATATAAATATAAACATTAATTTAAATGTGTTTGTGTGTGTGTGTGTGTGTGTGTGTGTTTGTGTGTGTGTGTAAAGCCACCTACCACAAAGGAGGAAGTATTTGGAGATTAGTGGTCAGTGCAGCAGTTAGGGAGTCATTAAACAAGGTCAAGACTTTACTCACTGTAGATTACAGCAAAGTAGTGCTAAAGAGAAATGCAATAAACAGCTGGGGCAGGAACAAGGGGCTCTTTGTAGTTAGCTGAGAAAGCTCTTGGGATCTACAAACTAGACAACGAGTCAGTCACAGGGCGAGTCTAAGAGTCCCTAGAACTGGCACACTGCTCAGGAGAGAAGATAATGGCCAGCATATTGAGGACAAACAGACCCTTGAGAAAATAATCTCAAGGATAGAGGACAAGTTAGAAAGATAAGCACAACCAGGACCAAGCCTAGGCCTTGCATCTCCAGACTAACAGAAGTACTGCTAACTCTCTGTTGAAAAGGTGCTCAAAACAACAACCCTGCGTACATTATATGTGTAATCAAGTATGCATGTCTAAATCAATTTAGTGATTCTGCAAATAAGTATACTCATATTATAAGTTAATTATTTTTTCAAAGAATTCCATTGTTTTCTAAATCTACATTGGCAACTAAATCGCTACATTAGAAAATGTAAACAGTAGAATGCACTGAACATATTAGGATGAGGTCCCAGTATAATTGCTACACAATTGATAGCTTGAAAAGAACTCTGCTACAGCTGCCATCCAGAGTGGAAAACATATAAAGAAACGTAAGATAAAAATACATACTTTCATATAAAACTACTTAGAATAGCTTTGAACTAATGCTCAGACTTATGCATTTGGCCCTGTTTACTTGTCTATATTAAAGGAAATCCAAAGAAAATCATTGGGTCAACTTCGTACTGACACTAAGCAAAATTTTTATAATATCATAGAATTCCAGTTTAGAGAATGCTTACAGAAAACAACAAATCAGTGAAATAATACATTGCAGGTGAAAATAGATTTTTCATGGACTGGCATTTCAAAATTGCATCAGTATTATGATTTAGAAGTCAAGAGCTTTTAATTCTTGACTCACTGTTTATTTTTCTATAAAGATCTTTTAGTTCCTCCAAAATACTGGCTTTTATCATCGTGGAAGATGTGCATGAAGTAGAATAACTACCTCTACACGTTTTTCCAGTTCACATGAAACTAACAGGTTGTAATTTTTCTCTTAGAGAAGACATTACTGAATTGCTGAGCAATTTTCACCATTAGAATTCCACTCTCCTTTCAACTTCATTTACTGCAACCCAATTTTTTTTCCATAATAGACACATTTTTCCAAGACAATAAAAGTTCTAATGTTAAGGAACTAATATTATGTCTAATTCTCAGCATGAGGAGATTAACCTATTAATTTACTGGTTTGGTTTTTGAATCCTCTATCTGCTACACCTTTTTCTTTTCCAAAATCTGCAGTTTTGCAGAGAACGATCTTGCATTTAGAGGTTTTGTCAGATGTTAAACACAGTGGGTACCACAAGTACGTATCTGTTTCCCCCTGTAGACCATCCAGGCTTATGTAACTTTAGTGGATGATAAGTTCAAGTACAAACCAGCCTGCCCGAATATGTGTGATTCATTAGCAGAATGTGTAAACTTCTGAAATCAGGCAATTACTGAGATAAAAGTGAGTTTCATTACAGCATTCACTATACATCTAGAGATCTTCATCAACTGTAAAATAAACTAACCAAGAAAAAAATAACAGGGGTCTAATTCATCAAAGAGGTATACTGCAAAATAATTAATATTTTCCCCATAATGAATATTACTTTTCAAATGTTAAATATGTATTAGGTACTTTATAAAATACAAAATATGAATTCTTAACCAGGGCTTGATAGTATAAAATGATAATGAAAAGTCTATAATTAAAATTTCCTAAAAACTATATTTTTTCTTTTAAAATCCTTGAAATGTCAGTAATGAAATTAAATACAAAACAATAACAGCACCAGTGTAGATTAACAGCAATAATTTCAAACATTTTCTTCATATTTATGATGCTTTTTTACAAAGATAAACTTAGCCAGTGTTAATGAGAAATGTAACAGGACAATTGAAAAAACAAGAATGGGATATACTGTAGATTACAATAGATAATAAAATCACAACAATCCAGTACTAAATATGAATACTTCATGAATCCCCGAAATCTCAGTTTATAACTCAGTTTATAACTCAGTTTATAATTACATGGAAAGAAACTAGAAGAGTCTGCATTTTTAAACTGTTTTATAGAAGGACCAAGCATACACAGCACCATGGGAAATCCACTGTTTATCCCAATCAGCAGAAAAATCAATGATTGAAACACATATTTATTTCTCATCTTAAAGATGAGTTTTCTCACTATCAAGATTTTTCTTATTTTGTTTACTAGAAGAACTTAATCTATTGAATAAGAATGTATTTGTTCCATCTATTATCACTATTTTTCCATTTCAGCACCAATCCAGATTTTAACAAAATGCCTAACTGTTAAAGATTCATAATAACATTATGGAATTATTTTAAGTCACAGTCATGGCAGTGACAGTAGTAAATAATAACAATAAGTAAATATGTACAATACTTATAGCGTTATTTAAATTTGGTCATCATTATGTTCATATGTCCAAGTTTGATCAGTCTTGGAAACTATCAGTTATTTGATATGTGATTTACTTACATTATGTAGTTCACTAAACCCTTGATTGTCATCACCAGACAATAAAGAGTACTGGATGAACTATGAGATGATATAATTTCAGCCAAATATAAATAAACTTGATATCTTATGTACTTATATATATTTATTAATAAACGAGAGATCGTTCCCTTCACTTTTTGAAATACTGATGCCAGGTTTCAGATCCTATGAACTCCCTCCAGGACCCTAAAAACTGGGCTCTCACTATGGTAATCAGACCTAGGGGTTATAGATCTATGCCTTAGCATTCCCATCTTAGGTCTTCCAAACTGGTATTTCTGGAGGGGTGTTTTATGTTTTGTTTTGTTTTTTTAATTGTCTGGGAACTGTGGCCACAGTATACTTTCAATTCTGGCTTTTTCCTGGACATGTTATTTCTTCCTGGGTGAGAGGCAGTAGCGTGTAATGGTTGAGAACACAGTCTATGAAGCTAAACTGCTCAGTTTCATAACTGCTGTCTGTGAGTTTTTGCTTTGTATGTGTATTCCTCCTAACTGACCTTAATCAGTAAGCTGTGGCTTTTTAGTTAATCATTTTCTCATTAATTCTCCCTGAATCAGCTTGACCATCTCAAGAAAGCATGGGCTCTTCTAATATGCTTTTCCCAATCTCCTCCTCACACAGTCACACTCTATTCTTTTTTACTGCAATTCTTTAGGCTTCGACTACCTTGCCCTATAAATCGCTACTTGTGTAACTAGGACAAAAAACTTAATCTGTGTAGGAGGCCTCAGATGGCTCATCTATAAGGGGCTTCATAATAAACCGTTTTAAAATAAGTTTTTAAAAATTAAATGAAATAATATAAGGGGGAAAAAAAGGCTCAGCACGCTGTGGCACACAGAATGCACTAACACAAAGTGAAATGGCAGATGTGGCCACTATTCCAGAGGTTGTCTACCTAAGAAACATCTTTGCCAGATTTAGACAGATGATTGCAGTACCTGTAGTCAATGTAGCCATAAATAAAACATACAAAAAGTCATTCTATTTTCTTCCACTTCTTATCCAAATGTATGCTATCATATGTTGAAAGCTGTTAAGCCTGAAATCAAATAGACTGGGCCTCATGTTCCACAATTTCCATTTTTTAAGAGTGGAAATATCTCCAAATGGCTTTAGTGATATTACCCATCTTTCAGCCAGTAACAGCACCATGATGAGTTTCCAGTTAGCCTCATTTTCTTTTGTAGCAGAGCTCATTTACAAGACCACTCTGTTCCTTGGCTGTGTAATGGTAGTAATGTTTTAAAAGCTGAAAGTGACACGGTAAATAGAAGAAATGTAAGGTATTTCACCAAATGGATTTTCAAAAAAACTACTCTTCTTAGATTTCTGGAAAACTCGGTTAAGAAAAATCTTCTGAGTAGGAAAAAAGTGAGTCATCTCTTATTCTTGTCATGATACTCGTCAAATTTTGACGATTTAAAAGATTATTTTGTTTTTAATATTTTTAAAACTCAAGGAAAGCAACTAATGATATTTAATTCGAAAGTCCACTTATTCATCACTAATTTGGCAATTACAGGCAGTGGGGATATTCGTAAAAGGGTTTTTACTTACCACTGACTTTCAAGTAGTCAGCTCTATTTATGTCTACTACTAAGTAAACAAGGCTAATAAGTGCTATTCCTAACCGATAATACTTAAATGACCTGATGGAAAGAAGGACAGATTATGTGCTACCATTTCATCAGTAAAAACATATGTTTATTTTGGTACATGACTCTTTTTGAATTATGGTTTTCTCAGGGTATATGCCCAGTAGTGGGATTGCTGGGTCATATAGTAGTTCTATTTTTAGTTTTTTAAGGAACATCCATACTGTTCTCCATAGTGGCTGTATCAATTTATATTCCCACCAATGGTGCACCCTCTCCAGCATTTACTGTTTGTAGATTTTTTGATGATGGCCATTCTGACTGGTGTGAGATGATATCTCATTGCAGTTTTGATTTGCATTTCTCTAATGATTAATGATGTTGAGCATTCTTTCATGTGTCTGTAGGCAATCTATATATCTTCTTTGGAGAAATGTCTATTTAGGTCTTCTGCCCATTTTTGGATTGGGTTGTTTGTTTTTTTGATATTGAGCTGCATGAGCTGCTTGTAAATTTTGGAGATTAATCCTTTGTCAGTTGCTTCATTTGCAAATATTTTCTCCCATTCTGAGGGTTGTCTTTTGGTCTTGTTTATGGTTTCCTTTGCTGTGCAAAAGCTTTTAAGTTTCATTAGGTCCCATTTGTTTATTTTTGTTTTTATTTCCATTTCTCTAGGAGGAGGGTCAAAAAGGATCTTGCTGTGATTTATGTCATAGAGTGCTCTCCCTATGTTTTCCTCTAAGAGTTTGATGGTGTCTGGCCTTACATTTAGGTCTTTAATTCATTTTGCGTTTATTTTTGTGTATGGTGTTAGGGAGTGTTCTAATTTCATTGCAGCTCTATTTACAATAGCCAGGACACGGAAGCAACCTAAGTGTCCATCAACAGATGAATGGATAAAGAAGATGTGGCACATATATACAATGGAATATTACTCAGCCATAAAAAGAAACGAAATTGAGTTATCTGTAGTGAGGTGGATGGACCTAGAGTCTGTCATACGGAGTGAAGTAAGTCGGAAAGAGAAAAACAAATACCCTATGCTAACTCATATATATGGAATCTAAGAAAAAAAAAAAAGGTCATTAAGAACCTAGGAGTAAGACGAGAATAAAGACACAGACCTACTAGAGAATGGACTTGAGCATATGGGGAGGGGGAAGGGTAAGCTGGGACAAACTGAGAGAGTGGCATGGACATATATACACTACCAAACGTAAGGTAGATAGCTAGTGGGAAGCAGCCGCATAGCACAGGGAGATCAGCTCGGTGCTTTGTGACCACCTAGAGGGGTGGGATAGGGAGGGTGGGAGGGAGGGAGACGCAAGAGGGAAGAGATATGGGGACATATGTATATGTATAGCTGATTCACTTTGTTATAAAGCAGAAACTAACACACCATTGTAAAGCAATTATACCCCAATAAAGATGTTAAAAAAACAAAACAAAACAAAAATGTATGTTTATTTGTTATATGGGGCATATTTGGAAATGGGATTTTTAATTCTTAATTGAGTGATTATTAAAAATACATGAACCACACAGACATGTTAGAACACATTGATTTGAAAATTAGTTAAGAAAAAATATTTCCAGGAACATGATTCTGACCAAGGCAATAAGCCTGTTTCTTAATTCTGCCTAGTTTTCCTCTATCTATCATTTCCTTGTCTACCTTTCATTAAGCAGATATTCCAGAATATCTGGGAAAAAGTGAATAAAACATTGAAATATGAAATATTTACTAAAAGCGCTGTATTAAAATGATAAATAAACAGCATCAAAGGCTGAGTACTTTTTACTTGTGTTTAATTATACTGAGACAGTGAAGAAATGGAAGGCATGGAACTTGGTCTCAAGAACTTTAGAGCACACTTGAGAAGACATACATATACAAAATGGCATGAAAAAGTACTGGCTTCCTGACATCTGAGTATTTCCCTCTCCATCCTGAAACATCTGAGCACTGACTCATGGTCAAGAAGTATGGGTTTAAGACTTAGGTCTCCCATCCAGGAAAATCATTTCATTGCCTGTTTACCACCTGTCAAATTCTTAACAGAGGGAAGAACATATACAGTTTTTCTAAAAATAAAAGTCAAATTATAAATACTTCACATTTACCTTTAGTAATGATACTTTTATTTTGAAATTTCAAATTCATTAAGAAAGGGTAAGAGATTGTTTTATGTATTCAAAAGGGGAATCAATTAAAATTTTTAAAAACTTGTACTAGGTTATCACAAATTTCTATGTCAGAACTAATATTCACTCAACTGAAGACTTCTCTTATGGGGCTGATTGTATTCCACAGTGATACAAACCATCAATTTTGTTAATCTTTATGAGAATAAATATGGGTCACAGTTACCTAAATTGATTGAAACCATAGCATCCATCACTTCTTTGTATATTCTGTACATTTACATATGTGCTTGTCACCAGTTTGAGCCTGAATCATGTCTCATGTTTCTTGTTTCTTTAGCATTTGACACATAACTAATTAAATTATGCAAAAATCATGTTTTCCTAACATGTTATATATGGCATATAAACTGAGACATCATGGCAAATTAATGCAGGTGTTTGGAAAACAGAAAATAGCTGCTGATAACTCATCATAACTTGTGATTCATTAGTAATTATAATTTCAGATTTAGTTTAATTTTCATCAATTAGAAATGATGAATGTTGTTATATATTTGAATTGCTAAAAAGACCAATCAGGATTATCAATCAACCTTTTTCTTTCCCTTCACAAAATATAAAAAAACCGAAAAACATGTTCATAATGTGTTTGGTGAATTACTAACTAGGTGACTTTTACTAGGAAAAAGTTTGTTTTATAAAATCACATAACTTCAGGTTTCATTTCCTTATAGACCTACTTCATTAAATTTCCAGAACTCTTTCCGTCTTCTATATTCCTTATTAATGCATTTTAAACAAAAAATTTTAAGGTTCTTAATACAGAGGCTTTTAAAATATGAAATGTCTTTGCTATTAGTCACATCACAAATTCAACTACATTTTACAAAAGAACACTTGATTTCCCCTGGGATGATTTGGTGCTTTATACAGAGAGTTCACATTTCAGATGGGACAAAACTGTCTATAATTGCAAACAACAGCTAACTTCAAAAACGAGGATATTTTATGCAGTCTTAACCAGCAGGTAGTTAATAAGTATCTCCGATGTGTTAGGTGTTACGGTGAATTACAAATCAGTCATTATTCTTTCAAACTGGTGGGAAGACAAGCTCATACAAATATGAAATAAAGAATAATATATGATTTTATACTAAAGGAATATAAACACAATTAATTCCCTCATGAAATATAAAGTATACTTGGGATATAAGACTTACACATATGAGTAGGTACCAGATAGGGATAAAATCTCTGTGTCTTATGGATGTTTCCTAGGAAGTGGTTAGAAGCCAAAAACATGGGGCTTGAAAATGTTTGCCGAGGCAGGCATGGCAAATATGATCCTTTCCTTCTGTTTCATGAATAAGTAATTTTCCTCTTAGCAGAGATAAGTCATCCTGACCACTCTGACCTTTGCCTTGCGAAGAGGAAGACCACGCAAAGACCAGGGTGGCTGAGGTCACACATTGGCTTCAAATGTGTTCTGCAGAGCTGAAGGATACATGAGGAGTGTTGCGGTCATTACTACAATAAGCTCTACTTTTATTGTTTTTATCCCTTGGAGTTTCATGTAGGGTTTTTTCTTTCTCTCTGTGTGTGTGTGTGTGTGTGTGTGTGTGCGCGCTGGGGTGGGGTACCCCCAGGGGAGATTCTGCTGCTTGAAACTTGTTTATGAATACTACTGATATAGACAGAAGTCTTACAAAAAGTCAGAAGTTATGGAAATGAAGATCGGCTGAGATTATCAAAGAAGACTTAATTGAAGGAAAGTGACTTGCAGTGTTGATAAAATTGTTAATAAACGGAGAATAAGAGAAAGAGCTCGGGCTTCCCTGGTGGCGCAGTGGTTTAGAGTCTGCCTGCCGATGCAGACGCGGGTTCGGGACGCGGGTTTGTGCCCCGGTCCGGGAGGACCCCACGTGCCGCGGAGCAGCTGGGCCCGTGAGCCATGGCTGCTGGGCCTGCACGTCCGGAGCCTGTGCTCCGCAACGGGAAAGGGGCCACAGCAGTGAGAGGCCCGCGTACCGCAAAAAAAAAAAAGAGAAAGAGATCTTTAGGTAGGAAGGTGCAAATGAACGAGACTAACTGGATCGCAAAACAATTTGGATTGATAAGAAGGTGCATGTGAAACAGCAGGAGAGAAATTCGAGTAGAAATGTGTCATGAGATTATGAAGGGCCTTGGATTTCAGTATGAGATGTCTGAAGGAGAATGATCCCACTAATATAAGAAGATAAATCTGGCAGCTGTATGTAAAGTTCAGTGGTGTGGAAAAACTGAAAGCAAGGTTGATTCCAATTAGAGGTTCACTGCAATAATACAATCACAAGACAATGAGGTCTGCTATGATAATGGTGGAAGTGTGAAAAGATAAAAGGGGCCAAATAGAACATTCTTATACTTCTACCTGAACCATTATAAATGAAATAATAAGTAAAGTCATTCATTTGTGCCCTGATTCGATAAACATCAAAGCCTGCAGCATTTCTACAATATCCCATTGTGTTAGACCCTAAGAATGTAATAGAACAACTTAGATATAATCAAAGCTCTCATGTATCTAATGAAGGATACTGAACTAAATAAGTAACAATACTAGAGTAAAAGCCATAAAGGAAGAGATCTCTTTCTTCTTTGCTCCCTGTTATATTCCTAGTGCCTAGGACAGTGCCTGGTACAAAGGGGGTCCTCAATAAATATCTGCTGAATGAATTTATGAATGAGGCAATGGGCATGATGGACTTGGGGAAGTTTCCTAGAGGATGCACTACGTAAGCTGAAACCTGGAGAATGAAGAGGACTTAGTCATAGGATGGTGGGGACAGGAGCAGGTAATAGGGGTCACGGCAGAAAAAACGACTTGCGGCAAATTTTAGAAAGTGAAAGGCGGTCTGTTTACCTGGAGGCTAGGTAAGGAATGAAAAGTGATGAAGCTGTAGAGATTAACCAGGTTCAGAGAAAAAGGGTTTTGTCATCCAAGTCAGGAAGTTTGAACTTCATCCAAAGAGGAGCCGTTTGGGCAAGAGATATTCTATCTTACCTCTAGTAAGTCACTCCACCTCTCTAAGGCTCAAGTTCCTAATGTGTAGAATAAGGACAGTAGCAGCTACCTTGCACAGTGATTGTGAAGATGAGATCTGATAATGTAGTAACTGACACAGGTTAGTAACTCAAGGTAAGTTCCTTTTCTCTATGATAGCTCTTTTTAGATTCACTTGATCAAAGCTGCCCCCCGCCCCCATAAGTGACTACAATAATATTTCAAAGTAAAGTATCACTAGCATGAGTCTGGATAAAGAGTTCTGTATATCTTATATTAAAATTTACCTTCTTTTATTTAATGCTAGGTACTGGGTAGCTGATGGTCCCAACTTTAAATCTGTAGATGCAAAGTACAAGTAGGGAGATACTGCTTTCTTATTCACCTCTTTTCCCACAACATGACTGAATCAGAAAAAAATAACTGCAGAAATATTTAAAACAGAAACTACGTATGAAGAAATTATATAGAAATGACTATTTTGGTGTTAAGTAGCATGTTTTTATTTCCATGCTTTTGAGTTTCCATCATGTATAAAGCCCCTTAACTGGCATTCATTATTAAAGTAAGTAAATATTCACAGGTTTCTGAATAATTAATTGATGCACCATACTTTCCAGTGTTTGTAAATATAATGTATTTAAAATGAAACAGAGTTTCGACATGTCTTAAAAACACAGAGAATTAGAATACTTCAAAACTTCAAAGACAGAAATGACGTCTAAATGCTTGTCAGCACACAGGTGGCAGGGTGTAAGATACCACAGAACCTTTAAGCCACATGAAGGATCTGCTCCCAATATCTTGGAAAATCCTCTAATCCACAAACATTACTAAGCATATTATTCTCCCATGAGATACAGTAAAATATAAGCACTGACTTCAGGCACAAATGAATCTGGGCTTAAACAAAGCCTCCCTAACTTTCACTCTCCTATCAGCTTCTCTCTCCACATTGGTCTTATTTTCTGCTACTGAAGTTAGGACTTACTCCAAGTATCCTCCAATAGCATCCTGCCAGCACGCTGACTTAAGAGATGGATCCACCAATTCCAGAAAAACTGAGCCCTGGAGTAACTGACTGGCCCCTTGCAGGTCCCCTGCTCACTCATGAATCAAGCGTTGTGTGCAGGGAACGCTGACTGGCCAGTCCTAGCTCATGTGCCCCCTCATACTTACTGATGGGAAGGGGGCAAAGTCTATCATCAAAAAGAATGGGAATGGAAAAAATATTCCAGGCAACCACAAACAGGGGATTTCTGCACCAAAAAAAAGATGGAAATTCTTCTACTTTTAACTCAAAGATCATTTCAGTGGGCATTCTAGCGCCTTTGCTAGAGTTTTAAGTTCTCATTTGAGCAATGTTGGCAAGACCTGGAAAACTCAGTGAAACAGTTTAATGTTCACTTTGTCTAGTATCTGCACAGAAATTTTGATGGATTCATTTATAGTACAGACCCAAATCCCTAAAAAATATGGCATTCTATTCTTTATCTAAAGCCTTTTTTTTCCTGGCTATAAGTCATCACCTCATCACTTCTTACTTCCAATGGCATTGACTGTCTTTTTATAGAGATCTTTTTTCATAGAAAATATACACACATACTAGACACACACACACATACACAGATATACAGCTAAACACACACACAATACTTAATAAGAGAAAAAAGCTGAAATGAAATTCAGATGCTGAGAGGTCTGTTAGCCTAGTGCATAAGCTAAATTAATACATGTAACGAACCATTGAGAAAGGTCAAGTCTTAGAATGTGAAAACTGTGAATGCCAAGACTCGACTCTTCTCCTGCTGTATCCTATGATGTCTAAAATATGGTGAAAACATTTTAAGTACCATGACTCATGTCTCTGAAGATGGCAGCAGTCTTCATACAAAGATCAAGTGTTAGAAAGGCATGGAAAACTGGAAATGAAACAACTATATAAAAACCCACTTAGGGGATGATCTAATCTTCGTTGATGCAAATTCCTGTAAGGATTAGAAAATTCTACGTTAAGCACACTTTCCATATTTCTCTTTCCACAGTTGTCATTAATATGGTATTTACAAAAGACTTTTTGACTAAGATACAAAAGAGATGAGTTTTTTAATATTTCTTAATATTTCAGCCATATTGCTTCTTACTTGCAGTCAGAATCCTCTATTTGGGAAATCAAGACTGGTTACTCTGGAAATAATGATGGTACAGACACACAGGCAATTAAAATAAACCTCTACTTATGATGCAGCTTTTATTCATAGTATCCTTAAACATTTTACAAACCTAACAAACTCATACTCACCCACCAGTAAAGCTCTCAAGAGCAGACAATGCCTAATGGCGATATAGAGCAAATTCTTAGTTAAGTATTTCAACCAGAAAATAAAAACATAACTCTTCCCTAGGAGACTTCAGACGCAACTTACATAAGCAAAATCTAACTATGTAGGTTGGAAATTGGCCAGGCAGTCAAAATCAACAATGCTGCTTTTATGAAGGCTGTTAAAACTGTATTAACACCTGCAAGTTGTCAAGACGTTATTTATTCCATGTTTGAGGAGAGGCACTTCCACGAGTAAATTGGATCCTCAGTGCCAACTTTGGGTTTACAGCTTACACCTTGGTACCCAGTTCAGAATTGCAGGCCCTCTAGGATGTGGGTCCAAATTTGCCCCCAGGGAGAACTGAAATCTTATTTTCCCTTATCTTAGCCCAGAGGTTTAATTTGGGCTGTATTATTTATTCATAGAAACCTCTAGTACCTATTCACTGCTTAAATCTCAAAACATCACCTGTTCTTATATCTCCCATCCCACCCCTCCCCCCACTGCTGTCCTCTTCTTGCTTCTGGGGTATCCAGTTTTTCTGTTTTGAACTTCTCTGTTACTAGATATAATGAGCTGAATTCTGTCCCCTCAAAATTATGTTGATGTTCTAACCCTTGGTACCTATGAATGTTAACTTTCTTTGGAAATAGGGTTTTTACAGATGTCACCAGGTTAATATGAGGTCATACTCCATTGGGGTGGGCCCTAATCCAATATGACTTGGTGTCCTTATAAGAAGAGGAAAATTTGGACGGAGACACAAAGGCCATGTAAAGACAGAGGCAGAGATAGGAGTCATGCTGCCACAAGCCAAGGAAAGCCTGGGGCTACCAGAAGCTGGAAGAGGCAGGGAAGGACCCTCTCCGAGAGATTTCACAGGGAACACGGCCCTGCCAACACCCTGATTTCAGACTTCTAACCTCCAGAACTGTGAGACAAATTTCTATCGTTTCAGTGGAACTTTGTTATGGCAGCCCTTAGAAACCAATACACTAGATTTATAACTCAACTATTTGAGTTCTCTCTCTACAAGAGTATTGTGAGTTCTTAAAATATGTGAAATATTTCTAAGCATTTTATATGCTTAAGTTCAATTAATCCTCAAATAATCACAGAAGGTAGGTATAATTATTAACCATCATTTTCCAGATGGCGATTTGAGAAAGGTTAAGCAACCTGCCCAAGCTGGTAAGCAGCAGAGCTGAAGTTCAGACGCAGACAGTCTCACTGTGGGGCCTGAGCTACGCAGGATGCCTCTTCATGCCAGCTGTCACACCTCTGCTACGTCGCTGTGACTTCTTGCCACCACAAGCATCTGAATCTTCATGGTGAACCATCTTCCACATGCAGATGCCAAGGTCGCAAACTCTTCCAGTCTGCCCTATCCTAGTAAGAGTTGGGTTATGTGCCCTGAGAGATGACACAAACATCCTTCTTAAAAAATTCAGGAAAAGGTGAGCCTGGGTTCATATCTATTACCTTGAAAAGGTCCTGGAAGTGTTTAGTTGACTGCAGACTCAACGTGTGTCGTGTCTATGCTGAAACTCCTAAGGCAAAAGTTCACTCTGAACTCCGTATTTTTAAACACACGGCAACAAAATAGAATATCCGAAGGGAATATGAGAAACATTTATTTTGGGCCTTAAAAACATATTTTATAAGAAAAACAGGGGTAATTTGGTCCAGGAAACAAAATAGATGGCAACATGATAACGGTTCCCAAGTATTTGAGAGGCTTTTATGGATGAAACATCTGGTTTATTTTTTCTGTTTTTTTGGAGGGCGGAATAAAGGTGAATGAGTGAAAATTAAAAGGAAGCCTATTTGTCCAATTACAAAAAAAAGATTCATTTCTAACAAGAAAAGCATTCAGAATGGAGTCACTGGTGTTGTGGTATGATGTGCTCACCCACCCTAGAAATATTTAAGCCAAGAGTGAAGCACCAAGTTGCTACGGTTAATTCATCATATCCCTGTGTCCTCCCTTTAATTTTCTTCTTTTTGATTAAGGGTCCTCTTCACTTGGGGCAACTTACTCCGGGTAAACAGCTTGAACTCTGGTTTTTTTAAAGATGTTTTTGATGTGGATCATTTTTAAAGTCTTTACTGAATATGTTACAATATTGCTTCTGTTTTCTGTTTGGGTTTTTTGGCTGCGAGGCATGTGGGATCTTAGCTCCCCGACTGGGAATCAAACCAGCACCCCCTGCATTGGAAGGCGAGGTCTTAACCACTGGACCACCAGGGAAGTCCTTGAACTCTGGTTTAAGTGGCAGCTACCATTAACCAACTATCAGTTTCCCAACCACTACAGGCCTTCCTCAACTTTGACAGGGTTGTGTCCTGATAAACCCATCATAAGTTGAAAATAAGGTCAGCTGAAAATGCATTTAATACACCTAACCGGCCAAACATCAGAGTTTAGCCTCGCCCACCTTAAATGCACTGAGAACACTTCCATCAGCTTACAGTTGGGCAAATTTTCTAACACAAAGCCTGCTGTGTACTAAAGTGTTGAGTATCTCATGTAATTTACTGAGTATGGTACTAGAAGTGAAAACACAGAATGGTTGTCTGGGTACAGAATGACGGTTACTGGATCTGTTGTTTACGCTTGTGATTAGGTGGCTGACTAGGAGCCATGGTCCACTGCCGCTGTTGCGAATCAGGAGGAAAGTAGCATACGTAGTGGTAGCTCAGGAAAAGATCAAATTTCAAAATTGGAAGTATGGTTTCTACTAAATACGTATCACTTTCACACCATTGTAAAGTCAAAAAATCATCATTGTGAGTTGAGGACCGTCTGTACTAGTTTCCTAAGACATTGAGCTAGTCACCTCATCTGCAAAACCAAAAGAATAATATCTCACCTTGCAGGGCTGTCGATGATTAAAAAGTATATTGCACTGTGATTGTCACTAAGATATTTCAATGACCTTAAGATATCACTGATTATAAGAAACACCAATTATTTTGTGTATTACTAAATCAAACAAAAAATGAAATCTTTTCTTATGACTTAAAATCTTTGTTTTATACTTTATAAGAGAAATATTGATTCATATATTCCTAAATCCTCCTCCCGTTTAGTTTGACTCATCAGAAGCATTTTTCACATCAGTCATCGATGTTTTTTCACCAAATATCATCATGTATGTTATCAAAAGTGGCTGCATTCATAATGCAGTGTTTTTAAAGGAGTACTATAACCAGGATTTGTTGCTGGACTGTCTTGATGGGTGTATGATAGGCAATCTTCTGCTCCTGTGTTGGTAAGAAAATTTAATGGGCTTCAGCAGATTGCGGTAAGCTTTATTTCTCAGGTCCCATAAAGCACATGGTTTTGGCTTTGTGTGAAAACAGGAAATTGCAAACCGTCTTCCAATAGTGAATATTTTCATCTCTAAGTATTGGACCTCATTGTCCTGTTTCTGTGCCTTTCTACATGATAACATTTAGTTTCAATGTCAAATAATATTTTTGAAGACGGTTTGTAAATAGCGATTAAACTCAACACATGCAGTTCCAACAACGCACCTAACTCAGAGGCAACAATATGAACAGCTTCGACCAAGCCCATACCTGAGCAGGCAGTGACAACTATAACATGACTATTGTTTGACTAGTGATTGAGAGACCCAGGCAAATTTCAGAGAGGTTAGAATATGAAAAGAGTTCATTTTCGAATTGGTGAAATATGGTATTGTTTGATTACTCCACTGCAGTTTTCCTCCATTGTAAGTTAAGTGTCTGTCTTAATATGTACCCCTATATCTACATAAAAGAAGGACTCAATAAATGTTTGCTTAATGGAGTAGAGGCTGGCAGGCATATTACACAGGGGATTTTCTAGTATTATCTAGAGGAGAGGACTGCTAAATTACTTTTTGAACCTATGATTCTTTCATCCTAAAGCAATTAAAAAGGCAAGATACGGAGAGGAATGGGGATGTGACTATCAGGCCTTGAGATGTAAATAAAAGAACACATGAAATAAGGAATCACAAAGCTGTTTGTCCCTGAGGCTGAGGAATGGTTCGTAGTTCCCAGGCATCCTGGCCAGCTGCTGTGAGACACACAGAGACGTGTCTGCACTCTCGCAGGTATGTCATCTCCACGGCTCTCTGTGGACCAGCCACCTCAATGCCAATGCCACACTCCTCTTCCCAGTGAACCAAACCGAAGGCTAGGTCTCCCCAGAGCAAGGATAGGCTGAAGCCCCAGGGGAGAGCTGGGTCACCACTGTCTCTGGTTGAGGTGCCTGCCTGTGCGCTATTTTTTCTTTTCATCGTTGCTGATCTTTTTCTTTTTGGAGGCTCATCATCCCACATTAGTTTTAATTAGTTGATGCAGTGCCACCCCCCTCTCCCTACTTCTTCTCCTGATCTAAATATGTCATGAGAACGAGAGCAATTTACTACTCTCCATGGGCTGAGAGTAGGCATGGATAAATTTGGGAAGCTCATTATAACTCACAGCTGTCAGTCCTCGAAGAAAAAGAAAAAACAACCTCCCACAAAACAAAACAAAGAACTCAAAACCAGCAAGGACTTTGTCTCCATTATTCTGTGTTATATAAAACAGATTGTTAGTAAGTGAGCAATTATATTTCCACTTCTGTAAAGTTGAGATCTTACTAATCTTCTTACAGCATTGCTTTCACCATGTCACACCTCTGGGCAGAAATAATCAATGGTTGCCTTTTGCCTAAATGACAAAATACAAATTTCCTATCGTGGCACCGCCATATCCTTTCTTCTCAATACAATCTGGTTCTCTCTCTCCTCTCC
Organism: Orcinus orca; assembly: GCF_937001465.1. NCBI lineage: Eukaryota > Metazoa > Chordata > Mammalia > Artiodactyla > Delphinidae > Orcinus > Orcinus orca. Next base: position 20,511,165 of record NC_064562.1, read on the forward strand.
AGCCTCGCCTCTAGGAAGTCCCTTTGAGATGAAGTTGGCATTGCAGTCAAGTGTGTGAGCTTTAGCACTGATTAGACCTGATTGGAATCTTATCTTTACTGCCATTACATGCGTAACTTTGGGACAAGTAACTAAACCCCAATGGACTTCAGAGTTCTCATCTCTCAAATGGGGATGAGACATCTACTCATTGGCTTATTGCATGATACTATGCTTAATCACCATGCACACTATCTGACATACAGTTAATGTATATAAATGGTAACTATTACTATAACAAAAGCATTCCCCTCTGCACTCTCACTTGTCTTAAATCTTATCAGGCCTGCTCTTTCTACTACTCATTCTGTACTTGTAATGAACACATGTATTTATATGTAGTTACACATAAGGTTACATATATACAACTTTATACATAGTTATAAGGTTATATATCTATAAGGTTATGTATTTAACCTTATATGGATAATAATTTCATATTATCATATGACATAAAATGGAAATAAAATGATATGAATGATAGGAAAATGATATGAAATAATATATATCTATAATATGAAATAATATGAAAATCTGACATATGAAAAACATTTTCAAAGAAAACTTTCACAGTAAGCTAAGTAGTTTATAAAAGTGGAAAGTAAGTCTTAGGTTTAGACGATTTGTTAAAGGTGATCTGGCTGGTTAGCGACAGGGTCAGGTCCAGGACTCTTAATTCCTAGTACAGTAGTGTTCACACATCCCAAATTTGATGAGGCAACTAGAGGACAAAGACAGCCTGTTTGAGTTCTCTACAGAATCTAATATTATGCCTTCCATTTCCCATTGTGGGAGCCCAATAATATTTTACTTGAACCCTACAAAGAACATGGCAAATGTATAAACCGTGCTTGAGGTATGAACCAAAAAGAAGCGAACCTGAATAGAGTCCTGATGTTTTTACAAAGTGGAATGGATTTTCATCCATAGAAGATTTTGGGTTTTTTGTTTTTGTCCTATAACTACTGAACAAATAAAACAAAGGACTTTGAGAAACTTCTGTTTTCTACTGGATGTGAGTTTAAATTTGTTCCAACTCCTACTACTAGAAAATTAAGCTAACATAAGTAGGACAATACAATTAATTCTGTAGTCTTTAAAATTTCAATTTTTCTTACAGTATTTTTAAGCTTTCTGGCAAAATGACATTACTATATAATTCTAGGGATTTTTTTCACAAATTAATGTTTTTTGTGTTGATTTTCCAATGAATTTTGTATAGTATGTTCCTATTTTATTAACATAGTTTTCTGTCTAGAAAAGATAGAGTACAAATTCCCCATTCCAAGCTATTCATTTATTTATTTACATAACAGTTTTTTAAAAGGGAATTGATAATTATTCAATCTTCATTCTATCTCAGTTTGCTGCAAGAGAGTACAGATAAAAAGGTTCATTTATCTTCAGTAAGGTAGAACTCAGTGCTATATTTCTTCTTTGCAATTTCCTTTTCAAATTAACTTAGATTTTAATGTATATCCATGCTGAGTTGTGAGTGCAGAATTCAGCACTAATGACTTGATAATACTCTCATTTGCAAAATACTACCCTTTCAAGCCATAGAGCTCAGCAGACAAATACATGCCCCACGCAGATACCTGGTCATGTTAATGACAGGTACTTGCTGGCAGCTACAGCAGGTCTCCTCAGTGGTACTTAGAACATTAATCACATACTATTAGACACTGAGAACACTTTCTTTTTCCCTCTTCTTCCCCTTTTCAGCATTATCTTCTCTGGATAAGATGCTATGTGATTCAGAATAACATGAAAAAAATGTGCTCTAATTCGTGCTTTTATTTGGGAAGAAAAAAAATTCAAGGTGCCTTTCCTATTAAAGTCAGTTTGAGTAAAAGTCAGATGTATCTGTGACCAGCACACAAACACTGTACTATGGACAAAAAAAGAAACTGCTGTAATTATTACATAGGTAGTTTGCGGTTCCCAGAGTATCCCAGTTAAGTGTGCAGAGCACTGGAGCTATGGGTCTGGTTCTCTCTCTATCCACAGACACATTTTGTAAACCATGTGATTAAATTTAACAGAAACAATATTATCTGTTTCTAGACGTCTACTTCCATGAAGGAAATAAAAGTGCATAGACAGGGGCTTCCCTGGTGGCGTAGTGGTTGAGAGTCCGCCTCCCGATGCAGGGGACACGGGTTCGTGCCCCGGTCCGGGAAGATCCCACATGCCGCAGAGCGGCTGGACCCGTGAGCCATGGCCACTGAGCCTGCGCGTCGGGAGCCTGTGCTCCACAACAAGAGAGGCCACAACAAGTGAGAGGCCCGCGTACCGCAAAAAAAAAAATAATAAAATAAAATAAAATGCATAGACATGGATTTGACCTTAAACTATTTATGTTTGAGACACCATCCCCTAGTAGAACATTTTCATAGAATAGCTAGCAATTTTGATTAGTTGTTCATGATTCAGAAAAGAGGTTACAACATGATGGGGACAGAAATAACATCTCAAGATGTCTTAAAATCAATATTTTACTTCTCTCCTCAAAACCCTGTGGCATCCTATTTGAATTGAATAAAAGCCAAAGCCCTAAATGTTCTGGTCTCCCAGCCTCCAGAACTGTGAGAAATAAATTTCTGTTGGATAAGTCACTCAGTTTTTGATATTCTGTTATAGCATCCCAAATAGACTAAGACAAAAACCAAGAAGAGGGGATAGTGTTAGTGGAAGTTGAGGAGAGAAGGACTCAAGAATGCCTGCTGGGCTTGACAGTTAGGAAGTAACTGGTGCTTTCTGTCCATAGAAAAGGAGTAGAGTGGCTGGGACAAGGACATTCCTGTTAATGTGAATTGAGAGTGATTGGGGCAGAGGAAGGGAAGGCACTCAGGGTAGACCACTCTTTCAGGTAGCTTGACTGAGAAGAAAAGCATGTCAGTAGCATGAGAGGATTATAGAGTCAAGGAAAGACTTTGCACCATGGAAGAGATTCAAGTGTTTCTAGGTAAAGGGAAAGAAACCAGTAGAAAAGAAGTCAGAAATGTATGAGACAGAGTAAATAATTGATGACAGAGCATGATCCTTGAGAAATTAGGCCTGGAGGATGGTACAGAAACCTCCTGAAGGAGTGGCTGGGAAAGAGAGGTGACCAGAGGCAAGGTATCAGTAAACAAGATCAAGGCATTGGAAGACTCAAGTCACTGGCAGATTCAGTTTCCTGTGAGGGATAAATCTGATGGGCTTCTCCCATTTTCTTGCTGTGGCCTCACACAGCAGTAGGAGCAGGTGAGCTCTCTGACATCTCTTTTATAAGGGTGCTAATCCCATTCATGAGGCCCCCACCCTCCCAATGGCCCCACCTCCAAATATCATCACATTGGGGATGAGGTTTCAACATATGAAATATGCAGGGGAACCCAAACATTCAGTCTATAGTAGTTCCCCACAAACTTTTCTGACTATAACTTCTCAATCTTCTCTGTGGCCCCTCTTCCTTTGATTGTTCCTTAAACGCAGGCATTATCCCCAGGTTTGTCATTACCCCTCTACTAGCATCCATTTTTCATGATTTTACCAATGCCTATATAATGATAACTCCAGAGTAGCAACTCTAATCCAGATCTCTCAGCTGAACTCTCAAGAAATGTATACACAGCAGTTAACTGGGTGACTCTGCTTAGGCATTACATAAGACACTCACATTCAACATGTCTAAAATGAATCTGCTGTCTTCTCACAGAAATCTGTCCTACAGAGATATTCAGTCTTGGATGGTGGCATCACCATCTCCAGTCACATAAACCAGAAGGCTGAAAATCATCCCAGATTTCTCTTTCTACCCACCACTTCCTTCTTAACACCAAGTCTTAAATATTTAATTAAATCCCATCCTTTCTACCACTGCTGTTGTTGTCTCTGTCTTGACTCAGTTCCTTGTCTGGACCATCATAATGACATTTTAGTTGGTCTTTCTGCCTTCAGCTTTTCTCCCTCTAATGCTACCTTCAGAATGATGTCCTAGTGAATAAAACATAATAGTAACCACATACAAGCAAGCCTTTTCCTTACTAAACACTCTTTGAGTGTCTGTACATAATGAAGCTTGAACTACTTATTCTTGGTGTATGAGACATCCCCCTGCCAAATTCTTCAATCTCTCTTGGCACGTGCCTTCAGCCCTAATAGTTTTCCAAACATACCAAGGTAAAACAACCCTCTGCTCCTTGGACCACATTATTCCTATGTCTAGAATGCCCTCTCTACACCTAGGTGTCGGATATGCAATTTGTCTTTTAAAACATAGATCGGAAGTTACTGCCTCTTGACCTGTACCCAGAGAGTCACTCACTATGCAGCCTCTATCCTTTGCAAATAGTTTTTAGTTTACACTTATCATATGTTTCATAATAGATTTATTTCAGTATCTGTAACATCTAGTAGACTATGACATTATTTAGGGCAGAGGCTATATTTTTATCAATTCTGTGCCTGTAGATCCTAGAAATGTAAATGCTCAATAAATATTTCCCAATTAAATAGAAGAATGAATAGTCTATTTAGTCCACTTTCATCTACTTCTAGATATTCCTTGAGGTTTACTATTCATGCTTAAGGAAACCTCTTCCATGGTATTTCCCATGTCGTATTTCTCTGAACAATGGAAATGCTGTGCAAGGTTCTGTGCTGTAGGCAGTGTTTTCCAAAATTATTTGATCACAAACCAAAGTTAGAAAATTTACAACATAAGACATTATAAATATACATATGTACAAATAAACAACACTTTTATAGATATTATCCCTTATTTAGCATGATAAACTCTGATATGTTCTTTCTTATTCTACTTTTTTGCATTAAATTTTAAAAATACTGGATTGATAACAATAAACTACTTTCATGTCTCATGGATTGTGATACACATTTTGAAAAACACTGCTGTATATGTAGTGTTTTAGAAAAAAAATCCTTACCTTAAGGAATTTAAACTTCTGAATTAGTTAAGTATTTCTCTTACCTTGACTATGAATTTAACAATAAATGTTATTGGAAAACATGTATCATTTATCCATACTTTAGAACTGTCAATGTAAATATGTGGAAAAATTATAAAATATTGAAAAAGAAATATCATGCTACTTCTTTGAAGTTCATACATTGTTGCAAACTATAAACAATATGTGAAGGTCCTGGATTTAATGACTACATAAAAGCACTTTGTTCACAAGTTATTGTGTTAAATATGCCAATCATCTCCCTTTGAACTATTTCACATTTTATTTAGTTTAATAAACCCTTTATTCACAGACGTTTTCAAAGTAAACTTCAGTGTGGTCCAGATCTAAGTATCAAGAATCTAAATTTAGGAGAATTCAAATTTATGAAGTTTTTCTTCATTCATGTTTAAAGCTAGAATATTCTCACCTACCTATATCTATTTTTTGTGTTTTTAGGTGCTGCCACTCTACAAAGATCCTAAGGGCATAAAATCCACCTTCTGTGATTTATCCAAAATCATCACAAACAGTAACTGAAATTGGGTAGGAACACTGAAGTACAGCCACCCTTTACGACATGTCTCTGCACATCAGGCAACATGTTAGGTGATTTATGTCATTCATAATTCTCACAACATCCTGAAGGTCAGTGTTATCCTCTGTTTACAAAGGATGACCTAAGTAACGTGATTCCAAACATACAGTTAGGAAGTATAGGAATCAGTGTCAAAATCAGAGGAAGAACCACACTTTATTATATATTTACTATCTGCCAGGCACTGTGCTTTTCATTTAGTATTTCATTTAATTTGGACAACACCCTTCTGAGAAAAAAGTACTATTTTTATGCCCACTTTTCAGATTAGGAGACAAAGCAGAGAAAGGTTAAATAACTGGTTCAGGGCACACAGTTACTAAGTGGCAGAGTGAGATAGAACCCAGATTTCTCCCAAAGTTGAGGCTATTCCCATGGGATTCTCTGCTGTTAAATAAATGCAGTGAATAGTCAAAAACTGATAAGGTGATGGATGCTGGATTTAGAATTTAGGGTTTTTCTTTTGTGGCCAATAATTTCCCATTTCCTCAGTTCTTCTTTAGAGCATGCAACTAAATTCTGGCTTAATTTACTTTACACTCTGTAAAAATGTCACTGTATTATTATAATTTAAAATGAATTAAAAGAATACGAGTATTTTTCAAAGATGCCATGAGTGAGAGCTTGCTGGCATGCTGCAGTGTACGATCAAAGAATTCAGAAGGATGCCTTTTATCTGAGAATATCAAAGGCCACTAACTAAAAAAAGACACAGAGTTCCTATTACACTGAGAAGAAAAAGCTGAGTCCATTGAAATATAATACAGGAATGTTGGCATACAGGTAATTCACAGATATTATTACCTTTGCTACTTGAAATTGGACCAATCTGGATTCTTTCCAAGAGCTATTCTTCTTGTAATACACTCAATTCATTTGTTACAATGGCCACCTTTTTTCCTTCAGTACTCTCCCACACTTCATCCGTACCCTACATTAACACACACACACATACACACACACATATGCACACATACACACACACAGAAATTTACAGGTTCAAATCACACATCCATATATTATGCTGTTTTTCCATTGTGATTAATAACAGTAGATGCCATTAAATAGCTAGTATTTACCAGTTTAAAAACTACAAGATTAAAATTAACTGAACTATCTTTCCAAGTTGTGATAGGTCTCTGGTCATTGTGAGGGCAGGTGGATATTTTCAAAATGTAGTTGATTAAGTAACTTGGTGTCTTCTACTAAGGTCCATGTTTCAGCCTGAAATAGGCACAATCAAGTACTGGTTTTGGGCATATTGCAGACAATAACAATCCCTTCTTAAAATGTCCATCTCCACTCCTTCATCCAAAATATAAATGAAAGAACAACCTTTTTCCCTAGGATACATCGAAGGCAGTATCATTACTGAGTTAAATCTCATCATGATATCAAAAAAACAGGCTTTACAAAATTTTTAAAAAGTAGCTGGAAAAAAAATTCTCCTTGAGCTAGATGTGACATAAAAATAGGGGCTAAGAAGAATGAATACAATCTCTGAATAATCTGACTCCTCAAATTAAATGCATAGTTTTTAATAACCATATCAAGGTAAGTATTCCCATGTACAATTTGACTTAGTTGGCATGGGTTTCCATAACAAATACCATAGACTGGGTGGCTTAAACAACAGAGATTTACTTTTCACAGCTCTGGTGGCTGGAAGTCTAAGATCATAGTACCAGCTAATTTGGTACCCGTCTCTTCTTATAAGGCTGCTAATCTCATCACAAGGGCCTCATCCTCATGACCTCATCTAACCCTAATGATCTCCTAAAGGCACCACCTCTAAATACCATCATGTTGGGTGGTAGGGCTTCAAACTTATGATTTGGGGAAAGAGGGGATGGGATATAAACATTCATTCCACAACACAATTTGTAACACTTTATTACTCCTCAGTATGATACTTTTTTCATTTACAATTATTTCTAAATATTTAACTCAGTTGCCCTGGTTAGGCTATCTATTAATTTATTAAATGTCTTGATTGTGAAAGCTAATTTCTCTTTCTAAACACAGGAATTTCTGATATCCTGGAAAGAAACATTACCATAATTTATTTTTTATACTTACAAATAATGAATTTCTCAGAGATATTAATCTCTTGATATCCTGTTCATATGGCAGAATTACTAATTTAGTTTTGCTGACTGAATTCCCAATCAAATTAGCATACACATTTTAAAGGTAACATGTAAGCTGTTTGGATTTTGATAGCACTTTATATGGACCCAAGGAGCTTGGTGCCTGGGTCTATCCTCTATCTCACATGGTTAGAGCATCATTAGACCCATGAAAGGATGAGGAGAATAAGCCTCTATGACAGGTCAGGGTGGAAGGTTCTCCCACAGGTGTCACTGTGACTATTTATACTTTGTATATTTAATTGTTAAAAGGAGTAAAGTTGGTGACTCTCTCAGTATATAAAATTCCAAATTAGAAAAAAAAAATTTTTTAAGCATAATAGAGTCAGACTTAAAAAGAGAGACCTATCATACAATGGTTCTAATTTTGTTTTACTAATTCACAGCATTACAGAATAAAGATAAATTTCTAAAATGTGTCTCTTGTCAAGGTTTCCTATTATATTTTTAAAAGCGATGGAAAAGTGGATTTTCAGAAGTTGGCACTTTAAAAAATATTTCTATTGAGAATGCTGCAATTTTATATCTTTGAAACCATGAGCACATATTAGATAAATTATTAAATTCTAAACAAGCTATTTAAGGCAAAAAAAATAGATAAAACTGAATTAGAATTGTAACATTTTTTTTTGAGCACTTAGTACGTGTAACACATGATCTTTCTTTACATGCATTACATCATACCCTCACAGCAACAGCAGTAACTAGACAAAGGTACATACCATGGTGGTTTAACCAAAGGACTTTGGCTTCACACACTTTCTTACATTATTCACCTGTTTTATTTATTTATTTTTTTAGTTTTTAAAGATCTTTACCTAAAGAAGCTAGCAAATTGCATTTTTATTTCTTTATCTTAGTTTCTTAATAAATAACTTGGTTGATCTTGTTTGCTTTGTTTTGTTTTATCCATCATGTCCCTTGGTCTTTTTTTTAAAATTTTTATTGGAGTATAGTTGATTTACAATGTTGCGTCAGTTTCTGCTGTATAGCAAAGTGAATCAATTATACAGATACGTATATCCACTCTTTTTTATATTCTTTTCCCATATAGGTCATTACAGAGAATTGAGAAACGTTCCCTGTGCTATATAGTAGGTCCTAATTAGTCTACGTATTTTATATAGAGTAGTGTGTATATGTCAATCCAAATCTCCCAATTTATCCCCCCCACCGCTGCTTCCCCAAGTACCGTAAGTTTGTTTTCTATATCTGTGACTCTATTTCTGTTTTGTAAATAAGTTTATTTGTACCATTTTTTAGATTCCACATACAAGCGATATTATATTTAGATTCCACATACAAGCGATATTATATTATATTTAGAAAACACTGCTTTTCAATGTATTACCATGGTACCCAGGTTACAAACAAACCAAGCACTAGTCAGAAAACAAGAAAAGGAATTGGTTTCATCCTGTACCCTGTATAACTAAAAGACTAACATTTGAAATCACATGTTAATTCAACCCCAGGGAAAGGAGAAAGTCAAACATTAACCAAAATGAAAGATTTTTGCTAGAAGTTGTAAGTTCAGTATAAGAACCAAAACAACAGCAATGTTCCTTTGTCTTGCCTTTACTTGTGTTTCTCACACTATCAGGCATTAAAAATCCAAACAATCATGTGCTCCTTTGCACCTCAAATGACATGATTTTTCTCTAACCAATAGTTAAGAATTGAGCAGAGAAATCCAATCCCAATATTTTTATTCCTCAAACATTTATCAGACACTGATAAATTATCAGACACAGTTGCAACATTATAATTTAAACTTTAAGTGGTTGATGATGGCAGGATCAGAAATACACCTAAGATTTCAGCTATCTCATTAGATCATTATCTAACAATGGCTAGGTTACTGAGTTTGCAACCTGCAAAACCCTGTAGTAAGGTCTTTATGTAGATTACCTCATTTAAACGTCACAATAATCATACTGCCCACATACAACTCTTACTCCATTTCAGAAGTGAGTGAACTAAGGCTAGAAGAGATAGTGCAACAGTTCCAAAGTCACAGGGCATCTCATGGTGGAGCCAGGACTTGAAATCAGGCCTTCTGATTCCAGAGTCTGTGTTCTTGACCTCTAGTCTATACTATTCATATCCATTTTGGGGGTAGAGTGATAATGCACATACTTTCACCATAACCTCACTCCACAAAGACTAGAATAGTAGGAACAAGATCATCCGAACTTGAGAGGAAGTAAAAGATTCAGAATAGGCCCATAGTTATTAAAAATCTGGAAGTCAAAGTATACTTGGCAGCCTATTCTAGAGGTTAATGAGTTCTTTCTTCAGTCTGACTGTCTAGATATATGTCTATATTCTGTGCTTATACATCTGATAGCTCTTGAGCTTTCTCTGTGCTTCAAAATTTCGGGAGTTCTAGGCAGCATTTGAGAGCTCAACATGGAGACAGAACACATAGGTTGAAGGGTGGTTTTGCTATTTACTAACTTAATCCCTCTTTCATGCTTCCTTTTCACTAAATGAAGTTAACTCCTACCCTGCTTGCCTCACTGAGTTATTGAGAGAACATACATTAAATTGCTTTAAGAATATAGTTCTCTATGTAACTATTATTATTGCTATTAGAATATAATGCTATAAACTGACAGAGTAGTTGAGATCTATCATTTTTTCCCTTAACTCATGAGAACCAAAGTAGTTTTACTTAAGTTAACATGTTGCTAAATAAAGCGTGATGTATGATATACAGTACAGAATCATTAACAAAGCAGAAAAGAACCAAAATACAGAAAATCTAGATAGTTATCGTAAACTATGAGTAAATGTAGATAAATAAAGACAATAAACCAATTTAATATCATCAGAGCTCTGGAAAAAATTCAAAAAGAGATTGTTTAAAGAGAAAAACACAAAAATGTTAAGGAAACATATGAGTGTAATCTCTTCAGTGAGAAAAGTTTCAAAAGTTAAATAAGAATTTCTGCTGGAAGTAAACTTCAATTTTCCTCTTACCCTGGCTCCCCATCTAATTTGTTAAGTTATCCTGTTGATTCTTTCTCCACCTTTCCACTCACATCACTTCTTCTTTCCATTTCCACTGCCATTGCCTGGTCATTATTTTTTGTAAGGATTAATCCATCAACCTCTTAAGTGGTCTCAACTCCAGATTTCCCTTCTCTTCATGTATTCTACTTAATACTACAAGGGTTGCCATTATAAAGCAAGGACTTGACACCATCCCTGTATCCGTCAGGACAGGAGAGACAGTGGTGGTGCAGTAATAAACTACTCTCAGATCTCTGTATTAAGCTTAAAACAACAAAGGTTTATATGCTTTGCTCAAAGTATACATCCATCTCTGGTCAGCAGGAGGCTCTACTCATAGGGAGCAATTCTATCTCAAACATACCAAAGGGAAGAGAGAGAGCTGGAAAAAGATTTCTCTTGGTCATTAAATGCTGCATCAATTCTACTACCAACACTATTCTTATAAGCAGCTACATGACCCCATCAAACTAGAAAGAACAGAAAAGGAGGTTGCAAAAAGTGCAACTCTACTAAGTGCCTGGAAGGGAAGACATTTTCAGTGGTCATTATTATTGATTACTAGAGTCTCTCTTCAGTTAAAAAAAAATCTTTAGTGGTAGCTCCCTATGACCTACAAAATAAAGCCCAATTCATTCAAATCAGACTTGCCATTACCACCCCCAAGACCCATCTCCAAACATACTCTGTCCAGTCCCACTGGTTGGTCCCATTCCCTGGATACAATCACACAGTGGTTTGCTTCAGAGGTTCTGATCTACCTGGAATCTTCTGTCTCCCATGATTTGTGTATTGAAATGGTATTCAACCTTCAACTACCATTGTCTCTATGGAACATTCTCTGAGTCTACAAATTCACATTAATCACTTCCTCTTGGCAGTCTCATAATACTTTCTTTTTTCATTTAATTTTTGGCATCTATCACAGCCTATAGCATTTTATTTAGGGAAACATTAGTTAGGTTCCCTGGAATCCCAGTCCTTAGGGAGAGTCACTATGCCTTTTTCATTTGTATATCTTCCAAGCTTAGCCTACTATGCTGTACACCATGTGCAGTCAACAAAAGAGTTTTTTTTAAGTTCTACAAAGTTTAAAATGATTATAACTAACTGCAATACCACAAAATTAAATACATAAGATTTTAGAATAGCGTGACTTTATTTTTAACATTGGATGTTAACATTAGTACCTTTCCATAAAGGGCTACTTCAGTGCTGGCCCATCCACAGTGACGATGGACCTTTGGTCAGAATTTGAAAATAAAGGTTGAACAATACTGTTTGACCAAATATTCATCTATTTAAGCTTTATCTTGAGGAGGTTCAATAAATTCATTTCTACATAGAAATGTTTACTCTCATTTTTCTATACCAAGGAAGATGAGATATAGATTATTCCCAAACTTTAGCAGAGCTAAAGTGTTCTACTTTTCTACATATATTCAAATATTCTGGAATTCAGGAAATACAATGTAGCGAAACCTCATTACTTCAGTGAAACTAGAAGAATGGAGTATATTTGAATTGCTGAAAATGTGAACCTTAAATATATTTTCCAAATATTTCTAGAAGGCAGGGGTAGTATATTTCTTTTAAGTACTCAAAACTTAAACCTAATATTGCATTTTTAAAATTCATTCATTCATTGTTCCATTCAATAAGCATTAATTGGACAGAGCAAGGATTAAATAGATATAAAAATGCAAGTAAATCCTTGGAAAATACATATAGTATTTTGATCTAGAATGAGATATATTAGTGGAGGTCTTTACAGGGCTTTATAAAAAACAGATAAGAATAATTGAGAATTATCAGCACAATTGTTTTTGAGGATTACCAGCACAACTGTTTAGAAGTAAATAACATCATGAAAACACTTTTCTTTTCATGAGCTATCTTTAAAAATTGCTAGTTCAGATTGTCTAACTGATCACATTCTAATGCAGTAGGTGCTTTAATGAAGATATTTCACTTTATAAGATCACAGTGTTATAAAGCTATCTATTTATAATTTAAAGTAAGAAAGCAGGTAATTAATCCAGATTATGTAACAGAAAATAAATTAAAATGCATCGATTTTGTTTGTAAAACAGGTTTCTCTAGCACGTAGTAAGTGCATACATACTTTTTTCTCTTTATCAATCAGTCAGTAGATATTTAAGTGACCATGACACAGTGTTACACATTGTGGAGGGAGACCAAGAGAGATGAATAGTCTTTTCCTTGCAAGAAATAAAGTTTAGAAGGGAACACAGATTATAGGCCACAGAATGTCTGATGCAAAGTGCATTATTCTCACCAAAAGGGAGAGTGTGAAGGCAGAAGATCGCATGTTTCTGTGGATAAGAGATGATCTCCCACTGGAGTGACATTTAAGTTGAGATCTAAAGAAGCCCTCCAGGCATCTGGGGCTGTAAGGAATTTGGATTCTACCCAAAGGGTGAAGGGAAGCTACTGAAGGGATTCCTGTAGGAGCAGGGGACTGACATGTGCGTGCAGAACTCTGTGGGTGGGTCTGAATGAGGCAGGCACGACATGAAAGAAAGAATTCAGGCTTCTTCTCAACCTGGAATCTAAACAAAGCATGATTATCATACCAAACAAAGGAGCATCCCCTCTGAAGTTCAACTGTGAGCAAGAAATAAAATACATACTATGTTCCTTTCTTTCTTTTAATAACATTCATTTCAACAGTGCACATACAGCAAAAGATTTCTGAAGATTTCATACATTAGTGGCAGAATAGAATTGTATCTTGGGCACATGGAATAGAAAATTCTAGTCATCACCCCCCATGTTTAGCTGCTAAAAGATCTCTTGCACAAAGAGTCAGGTCAACAGAGAGGTCAAAACATCAACAGAGAGAGATCCTGTCAGAGCTTAATTAGGGGTTCCAATTAGAAAACCAAACTAAGGATCCTATTAGCACTCAACTAGGCATTCTCCTTGACCTGGAAGAACCAAGCAGCACCACATCTAATCTAGCTAACAAAAAGGAATTTTTTATCTTTATGATGACCTTCCTCTGATGGGCTTAAGTCAACAACGACAAGCAGCATGAGAATCATACTCTCAGAAGCACAGGCAAGAGAACCACTGTGTGCTCAGGAACACTTCCTGCATTTCTCCAAGTTACCACCACCACTCAATTTTTTTTAATACCAGAACAGTTTGGGCAATGCATGGCCTTGTCTGCTGCTCTTCGATACAAATTATTAAATAAAGCCCATGGTTACTTTTAAGAAAAAAAATTTGCAAGTCATAAAAAAGGAAAATTTCTCCCTAAAAATGGAATTAACCCCATTTTTTATAAAGTACCATATTTACTTGTGTATTTCACCTGTATCATGAATGCTGCTTACCTGCCTTCCAGTTTGGAAGATATAGTTCTTTCCTCCTCTCTAAATTATTTTGTGGCCAGCGTGCTTTATAAAGTGTAAATGGTCCTTTCCTACTAGTTAGTAAGGAAAAGGTCACACTGTTGGAACAGCGTTTGCAGTTCTGTACAAACTTCAGAGACCCTAGCAATGAGTAAACTTAAAAGAAAAATTTCAGTTCAAAGTAACATACCAAGTAACATAATTCTGACCAGAAAACTTATAAACAGGATCAAAAACTTAAATCAGCCCAACAGTCAAGCAGCATATGGCCTATATTGCACAGGAATTTGGAAATGGTTCTCTTCCCAGGCTGATGAAACAGTGGGAAAAATAGTCTAAAGCTATGCTATGGGACAATAAAAATATTTTCTATACATCTAAAAATCATACGGCCTAGTAGTAACACTGAAACTCCAACATCTTATCACAGAAATACGAAGGGACTAGATTTTAGAAATCACTGGTTAGGGCCTGTCCCAGAGTTACCTGATCATCATGACACCAACTCTGGTTTTCCTCACCCTCGGTAAGAGATTCTCCAATCACTCCAGTGCTTCCATTTTATAATTTTTAAATATGCATTACATTTGTTCCACTTGGCATTGAGTTTAGCAAACATAAATGTGATTCAGAAAGTTTTGATTCCCAGAAGAAGTATTTTAAGATTTAATTTGAGTTGCTATGTTAAAACGCACACAAAAAAAACCCCATCTCCCTCACCTCAAGGCAGAGAAATAACTCTCATTCTTTTCCTCTGAATGTCCAATACCTAGTAGAGCACTTGTCACCAGGTATATGCTCAGTAAGTAATGAATGGAACAAATAATGGAAGAGTGAATGAATGAGTGAGCAGATTCACACATGTACAGCACCTTCACTGGGCCCTATGCTTGCTTGAAGAGCCCAGGTAGGCACTTCTTTCTGTGTCTTAGGCCTCAGACTGGCTTTAAGCAAGAGAAAAGGTCCTTCCCACTCTTGCTGCCTCACCTACTCTTCTTTCTTATGGGAGAGAAAGGTATTCTGAGATCAGGCAGGTAGCAATGGATCAGGGAGTGGATAGCCTTTATACTGAAATCTTTGTTCAGCCAGGAGAGATAGTTTCTTTCTTCTGGGAAGAGATCCATTCGGCCCCAGGCTTCTAAGAGAAGGGATAATTACATGACTAATATAAGGAATCATTAAGCTTAAATGATTCCTTTGTTGTAAGTTCCCACTTTGGGAAACACACTACTTCAGTGCACTAAATGCCTCATTATTACTTAAAGGTATATTAGATGAATTTTTATTTTAACTTGAAATAGATTTCGTTCTCAAAGCAGGAAATACCTTTTCACTCAAAATTAAGTGTGGTGAAGTAAATGCTGAATGAAAAAATGTCAAATTCATCAGACAATAACTATAACAATATTAATACTACTACTAATACTCATGGCAGCAGCTAATATCTACGAGCTCTTATCATGTGCTGGGCTCTATTGTTATCCTCACAACTACCCTATGAGGTAGACAGGTACCATTATCATACTCATTCAGAGGTACGGAAACTAGGCCCCAAATTAAACAGCTAGGAGTCAGAATGAGGTTTTACACTCAGACAATCTGTTTCTAGTACCTGTTCTAAGCTTCAGCTGTGGCTTTTCATATGAATATATGAAGCCTGCTTTACTAAAGCAAGAAGAATTACCAAAGATAAGCAATTATGGAATGGTTCCAATGACGGAATTATTGAGTGGTTCTTTTCAGTGCGTGGTCAACCCTCAGTCCTAATTCAATTAACTTTTTGTATCAATAAACATTAATAATTGAAGTAATGACATTCGCTTACATCACAGACTTCTCCCACATTTCAACTAGTGTGGCCTTTTCTACCACGTGGGTCCCAAGATGGCCTGAACACAGACGTGGTAGAGATTAAAGAGAGGTAATCAGACTTGAAAGCTATTTTTTTTTTTTTTTTTTTGTGGTACGCGAGCCTCTCACTGCTGTCCCGTTGCGGAGCACAGGCTCCGGATGCGCAGGCTCAGCGGCTATGGCTCATGGGCCCAGCAGCTCCGCGGCATGTGGGATCTTCCCGGACCGGGGCACGAATCCGTGTCCCCTGCATCGGCAGATGGACTCTCAACCACTGTGCCACCAGGGAAGCCCAAAAGCTATTATTAAAGAAAATTCAGAAAAAGGCAGAGATAGGAAAATATTTTTCCAGCAACAAAAAAAATCAAATCGATTTGGCTAGATATGCAGGTTTGTGAAGGAAAATCAGAGATAAGTGGGTATGGGCCAAACTGTGGGAGGCCTGAAACCAGCTTCTCTATTAAGGCCTTTGAATTGATTTCTAAAACTAATATTAGGCGAGTCATTTCAGGTTTTTAAACAGGAAATGAGGAATGCAAAATGGTATTTTAGAAAAATTTATCTAGCAGATTACAAAAAAAAAAGAATTGGAAGAGAAAGAGACAAACTGCAGGCAAAATACACAGGAAAACACCACAGCCCCTTAGCAATCAGAGATTGAACATTCATAATTTCAGCTTGTTCCAAATGATCTCCAAATGTTCTCATTTCTAATTTTTCTAGGGCACAGAGTTATGAGGTCGATTTGTGAAGGCAAGTTGTTAGCTAGCACCGTGCTTCTGCTTCTCGGTGGGATTTTATCTTCCCCCCGCCAAAGCAGGGTCTTGTACTCAGTCTGTCTCACTAAACAGAGGAGTATGTTCCTTTATGCAGAATGCCTCCAAGTAAACCTCAACTACAGGTATAGAAATAACTGTGAGTTACAGTGATGAGAATGGTGATTGATTTGTGAAAGTTCTACAGATTCACCCCTTGGGAATGTTGAAGCATTTTGTACTTGCCACATTCGTTGGATCAGGAGGAAGGCAGGAGAAGAAGTGAAGGAGAAAAGGGAAACAAGAAGACATCAGAAAGGAATGGTAGGATGTACTGGCTGACTAGAGATGGGGGATGAGGGAAAAGAAGAAATCAAGATGGGCTCTTAACTTTCAAGCCTAGGAGACAGGAAGCGTGTTAGTGCCTTGAGTAAAAATAAATCCTAGAGGGAACCAAGCACCTAGGCAAATGTGACACGTGTCTGTGCGCACTGAATAAAGATTTTAAAGGCTGATTTAAGCGAACTCTTGTCTGGAGGAAGAGAAGCAACTTGGATAACTTTACGGTTCTCTGAAATGCATCCTAGAGCAGGGGCCCCCAACCTCTGGGCCATGGACCGGTACGAGTCCATGGCCTGTTAGGAACTGGACCGCACAGCAGGAGGTGAGCGAGCGAAGCTTCATCTGTATTTACAGCCGCTCCCCATCGCTCGCATTACCGCCTGAGCTCCAGCTCCTGTCAGCATTAGGGTGAGTTGTATAATTATTTCATTATATATTGTAATGTAATCATAATAGAAATAAAGTGCACAGTAAATGTAATGTGCTTCAATCATCCCAAAGCCATCCTACCCCCCACCCCCGGTCTGTGGAAAGATTGTCTTCCATGAAACCAGTCCCTGGTGCCAAAAAGGTTGGGGACCGCTGTCCTAGAGGACGTGGAGCTTATCCAACGCTCTTTTCTTCTGCTCTTTTAACGCTGCAGATTTGGAGCACTCTAATCTCTTGATTTTCCAAGTCAAAATTGTACCATTCTGTCTCTTATTTCAGAAAACACTTTCTAAATCCCGAACAGCCCCTTCACAGGCACAAAGCTCCCAGTTTTCACGACTAGTTTCCAGATAGTTCTATTTTCAATCACTATCTAAGAGCTACAAGGGATTAACTTCTGTGCATCTAAACACTGATACTGATACACATCATAATGGAGAGAGAAAGGCCACTGGTGAAATAACTTTACTGTGTTAATTTTTCATTTTTGTTTTGCAGGAAAAGCTTCAGGGTGACAAACATTGTGTGAAATAACTAAAGTTGGACATAAACCAAGAAGGGTAAAAAAAAAACAAAACACCTGGTAATTGCTGAGAATTCAAACTGAGCAAATTATTCACAGTGACAAAGAGTCATTATCTCCCTGTCCCCTGGCCGGCTCCTGGTGGAGCACCAGGCTCATCTGTATTCCCCACGGGAAGTAGCAGCAGCTCCAGGGAAGATCAGCAGTGGGCAGAGAATGTGTTATGTGGAAATAGTTATTTCAGATAGATCACAAATGGGAGCCCAGTGAGAAGAGACAAGGGGGAGCAGTGTGCAGCAAGAATACTTTACAAAGCACTACTTCAGAGGACAGGGTTTTTTTTCAGTTTTAAAAGATTTCTGGAGGTTCAGATGCAAAATGGATGTCGAAAGCAACTGTGCTTTACGGGGGCTCTACTCTTAGTTTCAATCTTTGGGGCTTTTGGAGTCTCTACACAATACGATCATTAACTATGATGTCTGAGGAGAAATAATGAGAGCAGTCAGGATTTCCCATAGCAAGTGCTCAATAAATCATGCCGAAGCGAACCAGTCAAGTGTCATATTCAATAACTGAATACCAAAACCTGCCTGTCCTATGAATAAATTGCAGTTTACTAAAACAGTAAAAACTTTGTTATTCAAATGTTGGATGCAACTGAGAATGCAGGTTAGTTAAAGCCTTTTAATCAGCTAAATGTTAATTCACATCTCAGTAATATTTGCTAAGTACTTTTTACCAATATCATCCATTTTCTTTCATCTTCACACTGCCTATGATACTCCATTTTATGAATGAAGAAAACTACGGCACACATCGTTAAGAAATTTACACCACAACAGTCTTACCTGGTTTAGTTAACGTGGGCAATGGCTCATTTAATCCTCACAGCTGTGTAAGGAAGGTACTATTATATGCCCATGAGGAAACAGGCTCAGAGTTTCAGGTAAACTGAGGCTCAAAGTTGCAGGTAACTGGTCCACATTCATAACGCCACCAAGCTGAACAGTCAGCCCCAATGTGGACCAATCCTGGCTGTCTGACTCCATGGCCCACAGAGAGTTCAGGAGAAGGGGAAAGTTGGAACTAGAAGCTAGACATTCTGATTTGGCAGTCAGTTTTCTTCCCAGACACCACGCTGACCTAAGCAGGTGTTCTGTGGTTTCCTCCCTTTCTTCCTCCTCTCCTTCAGCCGCCCACTGACCTGTCCCTCCACTCCAGGATAAGAACAATGGCCGGTCCCAGATTTCATCTGGATTTACTTTGTCTCAGGGGAAGAGATCAGGGATTTCACAGTAATCCAACCCTTCCACTCCAAACAGACAGGTTTCGTCTTGTGATAGGTTTTTACCCAGAAGGTTTTTTTCGATTCAGTGAAGAAGACTGGCTTTCTTTCTAAAGTCAATAGAAAGACAGCTTTGTTTATTAATGGTCAATAATGGTCTAAATGGACAGTTATATTTTTATTACATAAAACGGATTCAGAAAACCTCACGGTGCCTCTAGTCTTAAAATTATTCCTACACTAGGTGATACTGTCATTATTTTAAAAGTCACAGAACAAAATTTAGTCTTTTTGCAGGACTGCATAATTCCAGAAATAAATCTTTCAAAAATATACATTTTTGAATGTAGGACTAATTCTAAAATAGGTATCAACCAGGACTGTCTTTTCCTGCATTGCTCCAGATACCTGAAATATATACATCAAAACCATCTGTACACAGAAATGGGGCCATTGCTAGGGGCAGTAATCTTCTTAGAGTTACAAAAATTGGGGCTGTCTATAAAATAGTCTGGTTCTTATTGAAGAGAGCCTAATAGAAAAAAACATTCATGTATGCATCGTTATAATAATCAAGATAGGCTAAGGTGACAGCTACCTTTGGAAAGTAGCAAAGGAAAACATAATATAGAAAGTAGAATAGAAAAGTATGATTGGTGCATGTCTGCTGCATTCCACACTCTATTCTGAACTGCTGTGTGCCATGTACTTTAATAGTACGGTAACCATAAACCTACATAGCAACTACAGCGATAAAGTAGCTAACAAAATTCTGAAGTACCAGTGTTTCTACACGGAAAACCCATTGGCAAAGACCATTAATAGTAAATACTTCTAATCCTTACAAACAAGGTTTGGCTCACTTTAGGCAAATAACTTACTCCTTCTGCCCCAAGTTTTCTGTCTTTTGACATTTTTTTCCCCCAGCTTTATTGAGGTACAACTGCCAAATAAAAATTGTATCGCTTAAGATGTACAAGATGATGTTACCCCAAGTTTTACACCTCAAGAAGCAGGGGAATGGACAGTATGTTTTCTTTATTCTCTTCAAACTTTAATATTCATTAACCAGGTCAAAATATAATATCTCCAAATTAATGTACAAATAAAGTATGTGGAAGTCCAATCATACTAAATGCAAAAAGAAAGCTCACAAGTTAACTGTGGTAAATTCTTGAGAAGCAAAATATATCTTGCAAGATGATTACCGATCCCCCTTGTTAGCTTCTGTGAAGCCACATTTTTACCTGGTTGCTTAAAACAGGTACATCAACCCTCTTAAGCAGCAAATGCCTTTACGTGACTCTGCTGCAGAAAAAGATGGTGGTACGCTTCCAATTTTCATAAATCAAGAGACATTTCTGCTTTTTGAAAACCCAGAGTGTATTTGTTCTTTAAAATCTTCTTTTAAATCAGAGAAATGAAGGTGTTCTTTAGAATGTATGTGAGTGAAAGTTTCCAAATAGATAATAAGGGGACAGGTTTTAGCAATAGAGAGAAACTGAGTGCTGGAAGTTTAGATCTGTTAACATCAAGAGTAAATCTGAATCCTTGTCCAAGTTCAAAATAATGACTCCGATTTCAAGGGTTTCTTTTTCTCCCTTACAAAAAGAAATAGCAATATTTTTATTATTTGAACAAACGCCCCAACACCACCATCATGATGAATTTAATCACCCGTGAGTCCTTTCACTAGGTGCTATGATATGGTATAACACCATATACTTTCTCAGGCTATAGTCTTGGTGGTTAATGAAACTTAACAGACTGCCTTAGTGTTGCTATGGGAACATTTATCAGATGGAAAGGGGCTGGTAGTCAGCTATCCTGTTGCCAAATGGGAAGGGATTCATTTGCTCTAGAAGACTGGCAGTCCCAAGAATTATTTAAATATAGATATTAAGAAAAAGTGCTCAATTGACAATTTGGTTACACAATTCTAAAATATCTTTTAATACGTAAAGATGAGAGCTGTGTAGATCCTGCAATACTTGGTAAGGGATTCTGAACAAATTCAACTACACTGGCAAATTTCTGAAGAACCTAGTAAAAGGTACAGATGAGGTCGGGATGTAAGAGAAAGCTCATTTGCTTGCAAAAGACCAGGGAAGCTGGTGTCTTCACCAGCACACCATAATAGGAGTTGCTTTGAAGCAGGCAAGCCGATTCCTTTCTCACAGGCACAAGTCTGTACCCGACTTGGCTGTACATGCATTCTGCAGGAAAATTCTACCTTTACAGTCCTCGTTTCTTTAAAAAAAAAAAAAAAGTGAAATATATCAGTTAGCTAAACAATGAATTTCTATTCCTTGGACACTTTGTGGAAAAATAATAAATGGGAAGCCTAAGAATCTGGTATTTCCAAAGCAAAAGCAATGGCATTTGAGAATGGCTGCCACTCTAGGAGACATGGGAAAGCCATGTTAGAAAAATATATTAAAGGAGTTTCAAAAGGCCCTGGTAGGCAGAGTAAGTTCTTTCCCACAGCTCTATTCAGTGAAAGAAGAAAAACTTAGAAGTCCATGGACATTGACAGGCATTTCAAAAATTAATTTTAATTAGAAATATCAATTAGGCACTACTATGAAAAACAATGAGGAAAACGCAGAGTGTGAAATAACGCTGGTAGAAGAAGTGATACAGAAACGACAATGAGAAATTGACTCCAAATCAACCATCTATCAGGTAAAAAACACAACACAAAACAAAAAAACTGGAAGCTGGATTATTTCCCTGCTTTCTATACACTGAAACTAGAAGAAGTAAATAAACTAATGAACTTCTCAGGGCCTGCCTGTGTGGGCCCTACTTTTGGTTCGGTCATTAGCCATGTCACCTTGAGCAAACCATTAAGTCTCAATTTTCTCACTGACAAAGTGAAGAGACTGAATGTCAGTAGTTCTCAGACTGTATGCAGCATGTGAAAGAAGCGCTGAGCGTGTGTCTGTTTGGGTTCTGATACCCCAGGGATTTCAGTCCCACATACAAGGTGCCCAAGGAGTCTGCACTTTATAGGACTCTGGGTAGTTCTGAAGCAAGAAGTCCTTGAAACTCACTTTTACTCATTCAACAAAAGTTATCTGAATGCAAATAGGCCAGGCATGGTGGAAAACACTGGAGCTACAAGTGAGTAAAATAAAAAAGATCCTTGTCTTTGTGAAACATCCAGTTTCAGGGATCTAGCTCCCCAACATAATGGTTTTATAGATAAATAGGAGGCTTCAGGCTAAGTTTAAAATAAAAAAGAAAGAAAGAAAATAAATGGGACCCCCCCCGAAACTCTGAAAATTAATTTCTTAGTTGATCCACTCAAATGAGTAGCATTCCCAGGCACAAATGCCTACTCACAATTATATGTACAGTTCACAATATCTTGTCCCTGGGATTAAAATTTCTCACTAGCAAATTTGATTCCTCCCCTCCCTTTGAGAACTTCCACTTAGCTTTCACTTCTTCCTTTAAAATGGGCATGCCCTTGACAAACTTTTATTGTCAGCACTCATTACCAATCCCTTCTGTACTCTCCCCTATATGACAGGGCTGGAAACCTAGGAACTAAGTTTCCTAAATTCCTTTGCCATTAGGTTTCTGGATAAGCTTAGGTTTTGCCAATGAGGTGTACTCATGTGATATTCAAAAGTGAAGGAAGGTAGAAGTTATCCTTACCCCAGCACCTGACAGGGTTACTGCCGGTGGGTTTTGGTAAACAGGGTTTTTAGTGATTGGCAATTCCACGTTCACCAGTTTAGAGGCTGTGGAACAGTTATAGCTTTGTCAGGGTTTTCCTTCATTTGTGGATGGCAGCAGTAGTTTCCTGGACACTTATTCATAGTTTGCAGTGCGGTGAACAACGACAACACCAAAAAAACCCCCTGACTGATACTCTACTGTTCCCAACCATTTTTGTAGGTACTTAATTCACTGTTTTAAATTCCATTTCAGTTTGAAATATCTAGTATTTCCATTTCCCACCTTGAACCCTTTCTTCCAAGAAAAAGTAGTGATTTAGATCGATCAAATTTCAGGATGCCTATTAGTCCACAAGTCAAGGTTGTGGGGTTTTCAAAGACAGCCCACAAAAGCATGTAGCATAAACTTGTGTGGTCTCAAAACTGTCTGGCAGAGGCTTTACAGAGGGCAGGTCATTATTCTCTGGTCCTTTCTTATTCCCATCCTTTC
This sequence comes from Orcinus orca, assembly GCF_937001465.1. NCBI lineage: Eukaryota > Metazoa > Chordata > Mammalia > Artiodactyla > Delphinidae > Orcinus > Orcinus orca. The sequence continues at coordinate 20,534,669 of NC_064562.1, forward strand.
TCCAAGGCTCACATGACTTTGTGGACGGGGCATGTTCACTCTCATTCTTATTCTCTGTCTCTCTTGCTACTCCTTGTACTTGTGAAAGGCCTGAGCTGAGTTACAGAAGTACAGCTCTAGGTGTTGGAATACACATCTTGTTCCCCATTCTCTTCCTTTTCCCAGTTTGTCTCTGGATGGGTTTGCCACAGCTTAAAGATTCTGGTTGAATTTCGGGGTGGAAATAGGTAAAGCAGATCTCACATTGTTTTAAGTCCACTTCAATGGACCGGAAGAGAGTTTTCCATTTGGCTTAGCCTAGCTCTTCAGGCACTACCCTGAGGTTTAGGGCTTAAGGCTCAGCTACCAGCTATTTATCATAAATGGACAGATTTCTCTCATGATCTCAGGAGAAAGCTGGTAGATGACACAAGATGGATTCCACGTCTGGGCCATCATTCTCTCCACCAATAAATGTCCACTGAAGCTTGTTTTGACATAATAGGGGGAAAATATTGATAAAAATGCTGTTTTTTAAAATACGTAGCATATTAATTAATTTAATCTAAATTCAGGGTTAATGCGATTTCAAATTTCCATTTTACCAAAACAAACTAATCAAATAAAAGCAAAGTAACTCGGGATTTTTTTAGGGTGGCAAATTCCTAAGGACAGTATCGCTGCCCAGGTATACTATTCTCCAGTTTGTTCACTCTGTAGAAGTCACACTTGCCTCCTTGCTGTTCCTTGGACACTCAGGCATAGTTCTGCCTTAGAGCCACGCTCCAGCTGTTCACTCTAGAAAGAGCCCTTTCGTGATGATCTCCTGGGCTACCTCCTCACCTATTTCAAATCTGCTCAAATCCCAACTTCTCCATGAGGCGTCTGACCACCTTTTTTTACAATGCCTTCTGCTCTCACCCTGGCACTCGTTTATCCCACTCTACTTTTCCTATTTCTGCGGTGCTTATCACCTTCTAACTTCCTTATTTATACTTTATTATATTTATTATGTTTTGCCTCCCACTAAGAAGATAGTTAAGGAACTTTGTGTGGTTTACTGTCAGTCCCCTTCCTTATTCCACATTTCTCTCTGCATAAGGGCAAAGTCTTTCTCCCAAACATTTCAGGTTTGATTCAACAACATGAAATAATGCTATTTGTTAATACAAAATAAATAATCATCCCCTATACAAACAGTAGAATATCTGCTACGTCAATTTGTTAACCATACCATCTTTCAGACAGCAGCAGAAACATGAACCCAGTACCAACCCTTAAATGTGCTCCATGCAGTGCCTTATCCTTTTACCCATTCAGATTTAATTCTTAACTTTATAAAATTTGATATTAAACCCTTTTCTCCTGCTGCTTTATCCCAAAATAAGAGAAATCCTTAAACAACTGAAACTGCTTTCTTCTTTGATATCCATACTGTCTAAGTGGTCTAAATATTACAAAATGTATATGCATACATCAACAAAAATTTACCTGCTCTCAAGATGACTGGCCATACACAAGCACAGAGCAGTTGTTTATCAGACAGTGGGCATTTTTCAATTAAAAGGAATTTATCAAGTAATATTACTGAGATATACTCAAGCTGACATTAGATTTTTGGGTATAGACAACCAGGATATCTACGTCTATATACTAAATACCAACAACACAAAAAACGATTTCTATGTTAAAGAAGACTCATCTCACCCGGTTAATTAAGAGAAAAGTAGATGGATGATACAATGAAGGAATGAACAAAGACAGAAGACTTCAGAGTTGCTAATAAAATAAAATTTCAAAATAAAATTTCAAATAAAATTTCAAAACATAAGAGGGGAGAGATAAGGCTACAACTGGGTAGAAGCTGGAACACATATTTATTTAGCAGATTTCAAAATGATGACCCTGAATTTGCATACATAACCTGACTTTAGTATTTTAGGATAAGACATATACAACAACCATTTAGACAACTTAAGGAAGCAGTAGTCCTAGGCAAAGAAAGTCCTCTCGTGACAGGCCATCAAATGCCAACAGATTCTCTTCCAGACTCAGTTGAGCCTTCCTTTCACCTCAACCAAGCATCACCTTAATTTTTTTTGAAGTATACAATCCAATGGTGTTTCACAACGCATTTTTGTGCTCAGGTGACATACAACGGTGCTGCTAGAGCATTACGTGCACCGTTTTCCGAACCTGACCCAGCACATTTTCATCGTGTGAAATTCAGTCTCAGTACTGACATTCCATGTTTATTTACTTTCAGCCAATTCCTTTTGCTTCTTACGGATATTTTTTCCCGACTATTCTCTCTCCTTCGGAGAAGAGCTAAAAAAATTAAAAAAAAAAAAAAAGAAGAAGAAGAAGAAAAGAAAAAAGATTTCCTGAATTCAGCTTCTTATTGCCTAAGGCATATTTGCAAGTGGCACACTGCATGGCACGCCAAGTGTCATGTCTTACCTGCCACCATGAGTCCACCTTGTGCAGTTCATTTCTATAGAGATGATCTTCCATTATTTTGGATTTTCATATGGGTTGTTCCCTTCTATTAAGTCAATCATCCAAAAGTACCCAGCCTACCATTTAAAAGATGGATGAAAAGACCTTACCTCTAAGATTCCGAAGCAATCTTAGTAACGCAAGCACCTTTACTGACTGCCGCTACCTTTTACATTTCCATAGGGTCCATTAATACATTTGAGTGCCTACTACATTGTCGCGAAGCCAAATCACTTGATTTATGTACCTTGTACTGTTGATGTTAATAAGAGCTGGATTATTAGGGAATAATAAGACAACTTTAAAAACGGAAGTAATAGCCCAGGGCCAGTCTCACTCTTTCTTGCCTCTCCTTGTTAATTATACCTGCAACTGAACATTTTAACCTGAATTCAAGAGAAAATTAAGTGAAAAATGATTTGCCTTAAGTCAAATTCTAAATTTCCATGCTCTCAACTGAATATGTTAGAGTATCATTAACTGAAGGAAGTGGGACAAACACTAAAGCACATTTATGTCGGAGAAATAATTTGTTAGGCTCTGTGGACGGCCGTTATTTTAATAGTCTGAGGAGCCACAGTCTTTACTGGGCCACAGAGATGATGATTCCTGCCATCACTACAGGGGCTCTCGGTTAAGGTAACTTAAGAGCAAACTGCTTCTGGGACGCAGAGAGAAGCATGTCTTTTGGGGTAAATCCCAGCCACATGGTTACCAGACAGTGAATTTTGTTCAGCTAGTATAAAGCATCAAAAAAAAAAAAAAAAAAGGATTAGTAAACATGTAAATCATTACTGATTGAGTCAACAAGTAAGTATTTACGAAGTACCACATGTATTCCATATACTATTCTAGACCCTGGGAACAGAGTAATGGAAAACATTAATTAAGCATTCCTGCTTTCCTTGAGTGTATGCTCTAAGGAGAAAGAAATATAATAAACAAAATAAAAACTGAGTTACAGAGTGCATCATTGGATGATAAGTGCCATGGAGGGAGGTAAGACCGGAGTACACGATGACAGCAAGCACCTGAGAGGCAGTGAGTGGGGCTGGGGAGAAGAGAGGCCCCACTTTCTACAGAGTGGTCAGGGAAGGCCTTGCTGAGGAGGTGACTCGAGCAGAGACGTGAAGAAGGTGAGGATTGTATGGATATATATTAAGAGCGCTCCAGCAAGGACAGAGTGTGTGTGAGGAACAGCAAGGAGGCTAGCGTGGCTGAGGTGAACGAATGAGGTGAGGGGAGTTGGAGACATAATTAAAGAGAAAAATGGGAAGAAGGGGAAAGGGGTCAGAACCTACAAAACCTTAAAGATGAAAGTAAGCACTCGTTCTCTTGACTTCTGCAGTGGGGAGGGGTTGAGCAGGAGAACAGTAGAATCCTACTTATGTTTTACGAGGAAAACACTGGCTGCTGGGTTGAGAATGCGAAGCAAGGGGGAAACCAGGGGACCCTTAGACACAGGCCATTGCAACAATCCAGGCAGGTCAGCCAAGGCCAGGGCAGAGGAGGAGGGGATAGGTCATGACCAAATTCTGGGCATGTTTTAGAGACAGAGCCATGAGAATCTTCAGACAGATTCTATACAGGATGTGAAAGAGAAATGTCGAGAATATAGTTGTTGTGTACCAAGAGAAAGGACAGTAGGAAGAGCAGGTTTATGAAGGAAGGTCAGGAGTGTGGTTTTGGACATCTGAGATGTCTCTTACACAGACAAATGGAGATAGCAAGCAGTTAGAAACATGAGACTGGACTTAGAGGAAAAGGCTGGGCTGGAGACGTAGTTATTTAGGAAGAATCAGACTGAGGATGGTTTTGAAAGCAAGAGAACAGACAAGATGTCCAAAGGGGGTACATGTAGAGGAGAGAAGCAGTCTAAGGACTAAACCTTGGGATACTCTAAGAGGAGAGAGAACCACCAAGGAGACTGAGAAAAAATGGCTGCAAATTAAGGGAAAAACAGCAGAGTACAGTATCCTGAAAACCACGTGAAGACGTATTGGAAGGAAGAGGGAGTGTCAACTTGCCAAGCAGTCCAGTAAGTGAAGGACTAAAAATTGGCTCATGGCAAAAAAGAAATTTTAAAAAATGTTCAGATACTATAAAACTGAATCTTATCTATTAAAAACACAGACACCATTCTTTGGAAATTGTTTTTTAGGAGCTGTGCCATCTTATCCAGACAAGGTAAAATCTCAAAATATTGTATTAGATATTTACACCAAGTCTTTTGTATTTGCTACATCTGCTTATATATTATAGATACAACGATACATCTGCCAAATCCACTATCAGCCTGATAAAGCAATGGTCAACCCTAGGAGCTAATTCCTGACAATTCTATCTTCTCCTTTACACTCACTTGCTGGGCGATCAATATTATGCATTAAATGAAACAATGATAAAAGCTATCTCATAGACTTTAATAACAACTGCAAACAGGAAATTGAGATACTCACTTTCCCATAAGGGCAATTAATTACAATAAGGAACTACAGATAAGCAGCTAAGCAATTATATCTAGAGACAAGAGTCAACAACCAGGCTTGCCTGTTCACTGAAGATCAAACTGACTGTCTAGTGTGATCATCGTGTGTAGGCAATTTAGGAAACTGAATATTTGACCTAAACCCTAATAAAGCTGCCTAATAAAATAAACCCCAATAAAATTGCTAATAAAGCAATTCATCACTTGTACTATCTACATGGATTTAGCACAGTGTGTAGAAAAGGTGCTTAGTAAGCAGTGGAGACAACAATAAATGGTGTGCACACCCAGAGCTGCTGCAAAGGACCATGAAGGTTGGGCCCTCTACCAGTGCAGAGGGCACTGGTCACCTAGACTGCCATGTCATGACATGTGTAGTGATACCTGCCAAGCCACAGGCGGCAGATTCCCTGGGGAGCATCTACCAGCCTCTGACTTTTATCCTGAAATTGAAAAGCAATCAATGGCACCTATGTGCTAAATATCCTTGCAGATGGATATAAACTGAAAACAGGCCTACAGAGATGTGTCACGCAGGAAGAGACAGTTACTAAATGCCTATGGGTGGGTTTGATGCTTTTTACCTTGCTCTATGTGAACATAATATGCTTGCAGCATTTGATGATAAAGTGCTAGAAGGCAGCGATTGCTCAAGCAAATGTTAACGACCAGAAGCAGTAAACACCTTTTTAACGCTGACTCTAGTATGTGATGACTCTGCAACATTAAAGCAATCCATGGCAAGCACCTTTAAGAAATGCTGATTCAGAAATCGCTTAAAAGCCATGTTTTCAAGATATGCCCGTGATTTTTTATCCTCTTAAATCTGGGGAGTCAGTGTTGATTCTGGAAAGACTGTTCATTTTACAATGAGTGGCATGCAGCAGTGTATTTTGAATAGATGCAGTGAATTATCAGGCTGGCCCAAGTTGTTTGGATCATTGCCCCTGTTTCCATAATTTTCCAAGGAAAATCCCGTATTTATTTTCTAGCAGTTTCTGCTTTGCATCATCCTCACCACAATTAAGAACCATAACACATGATACAACAGTGACTTTAAATGTCCCACAGACAATAATTTAAAATCTCTGGAATACCCATTGAAATCACAAAAGAATAGTGGCTTTAAAGAAATATCACTCGGGACTTCCCTGGTGGCACGGTGGTTAAGAATCCGCTTGCCACTTCAGGGGACACAGGTTCAAGCCCTGGTCCGGGAAGATCCCACATGCTACGGAGCAACTAAGCCCGTGCTCCACAACTACTGAGCCTGCAGTCTAGAGCCCGCGAGCCACAACTACTGAAGCCTGCGCGCCTAGAGCCTGTGCTCCGCAACAAGAGGAGCCACTGCAATGAGAAGCCCATTGCACCGCAACAAAGAGTAGCCCCTGCTCGCCGCAACTAGAGAAAGCCCGCACGCTTTAATAGATATAACGAAGACCCAATGCAGCCAAAAATACATAATTAATTAATTTTTTTTACAAAAGAAATATCACTCAAAATCTCAGTTATTTAAATCCTCAAGACATTATTTTTCCCATAATTATACAAAGCTACATAGAAAACTGAAATACAACCTTTTGCTTCTTATTGAAAATCACCTATAGGGATCAAAAGCCAAAACACACTGCAAAGCACCTGGGCCGTTTGGCTTTAATCTCTCTGACTCTCAAGAACGTAATTCTTCATAACAGTTCTCAAGCCACAGTAAACCACATAACAAACATGAACATCAGTCAGAACTGAAATACAAAAGCAATAAACATTTTATATGTTAGCTCAAGTAATTAAATAGAACTTAACTAATTGAAAAGGAGCTAAGAGCTGGGAAAAAGGACCAAGGGAGCAAGGAGAGAGGTGGTAAAAAGATGAGACTTTCCTATTTGTATTGTCCACCATCTTCACACCTAATACCTATACCCTACGTCTCATACCTTTCTTAGATACACCTATACCAGGATTTTACTCAGAGAATTAATAGAATAATCAATCTATGTTTCATCTACCCTCACTGGAAAATTCCTGCACAGGCTATAATTCATCCTTCTTATCCCTTCCAAAAGATCTGAAGGCTTTCAAAATTCACTCAAATTCACTTCAACTCATATTTATTGAGCACCTACTATATACCAATATACCAGTGACACTGACAAAGAATCCCTGTCCTCCAAGAGCTCATGTTCTAGGCTAGTCAAACTCGTTTGGCCAATTAATAAATCATTTTGGAATTTTTAAAACATTAAATCCCCAAAGAAGTATCTAGACTCTACAGAAATTCTTAGCTATGTATTTGTTTGCTTACTGATCACATTTTTCCAAGTACCTATTAATACTCACTCAAGGGCAGGTACACAGAGCAAAGTCCTGGGATGGTTGTCAGTGGTTGACATTCCTGCTCTGCCATGTGTGTAACCTCCTCTCTCTGTCATTTTAAAGCCATCACTTTTTACCCTGAGGTATGAATCAGGGTTGTCTATGAAGCTTTTGAAATGCAGAGCTCAACCCAGACCTACTGCATAAGAATTTTCTACAAGGGGGCCTGGAAACATGTATTTTTTACAGCCTTATAATTGACTCTCAGGCGCACTCCAGTCTAAGAACATTCTTTTAACAAACCCTTAGAAGAAGGTTAACAGCATAGGTGAAGGCTATGGGTAAAAGAGAATTTCCTAAAAAGTTCTACTACATGATAATAGTAATAGTAACTAAACCTTCTCCTGCACTTATGGTATCTCTGTTGTAAACTCTTTCCAAACAGTCCTTAATTCCGCCCTCACAACAACTATTATTATTCCTGTTCTGCAAGAAACTCGAACACGGGAGGCTGAGAAACTTGCATCAAGTCCCAAAGCTCAGTAAGCAGCAGGGCTGGGTTCCAAAACCTGCCATGATGATGCCGAAGTCCCTGTGCTCTGTTGCCACTTTGCAGAAGAATTTATCCTAATCATCCATTAATTTTCTAATGTATTTGGTAAACAGGTGCAGATTTAAGAAAGACAGACACATCTCTATTTATCCTCTGTAATATTTATCATAAATATACACAATTGTGTAATTTATTTAATACCCATCTCTGCTAGGAGGTAAGGATCATATGAAAATAAACATGTCTCTAGTTTACTCCGGCACCCCCATATTTAGCGCAGTGTCTAATGCAGGGCAGCATTCAATAAATATTTGTTGACCAAATGACTGACTGAATGAGCGAATGACAAGTTTGTAGACTGCAGATCAGACTTAACCACAGTGTTAATGCTCCATCGAAGTGTGAAGAGCGATCGCTGGGAGACAGGAAGGAAGACACTAAAACTTATCAAATCCAGAATATCACTTGATTCTCTCAAAAAGCCTGTGAAACAGGCAGCAGAGGTATTATCAACCGTATTCTGTAGGTAACTCAACATGAGTATGCCTAGCAATTCATGCTACAGTCCCAAAACCTGGGCTGTGGAGTCAGAGACCCGTTTTCAAATCCTTTTCGGACACTTCTGTCTTGGGCTTTAAGCAAGCTGCTCGGTATGTTTGAGCTTCAGCCACCTCATCTGTAAAGAGAGGCATATACTGATCCTGCTTTTTAGTCACGGATATATCCCAAGCACTTAGAATAGTGCCTGGCATAAAGCTGGCACTAAATTTATTACGGAACCACAGTGCTGATAAAGGCCTTAAATTTGAAAACATGTATACAAGCGTCTAGCATTGTGACTGAGACACACTGTTACTTACTCTTCCCTCATGACTAAATGTCCCTAAAATGTTATTCCCACTTCCCCTTCCCTTCAAAATCTTGAAACGGACTCTCTGTCCCCCTTCCCCATTTCAGATTCCTTCTGAGCCATGTGGCCCCTTCTATGGTGAGTCTTAGGAGGTGTAGACCTATGTATTCTCATGAAATCACCTAGTTCACTAATGCAAAGGGGGGCAGATTTAATCTTTAAATCAGGACAGGCTCTAACTTACACCAGCAGTGCATTAGCTTGCTCATTCCCGTAAGACATATTAAACGTTAAGTCTCTAAATTTTCCTTCTTTCTAAAAATCACGGCATCACTTTAATACATTTAATAATGAGCCTATAAAAAAGTTTACAGAACTGCAGCACTGCTTTATCATCACCATTCAGACTAATAAAACCAAGTCACTACATAGCTACACGTGAGATTTCCTTGCACTGAGGCAGTTACCTGGACATTTAAATCCAGCATCCCCAGATGTGTGATAACCCATACACACACTGAGCTCCATCTGCCTGCTTCCGTCCTCAGGCTCCTCTCGGCCGCCATCTTTGCCTCAGCATAGGGGCTGAGCAACTGGACCAGGGCAACAACATGGCTAAGAGGTTGAAGACAGATTCTGCGCACTGACGATGGCTTTTGGAAATTAATAGAAGACAAGGTTTTTGTTTGGCTGGTTGGGTTTTTTTGGGGGTGGGGTGACTTTTTTTGCGGGGGGGGGGATTGTTAGGGAGTATGTGAAAATGTCCTGTAAGCCCAGCTACATTGCTATAAGTAGTAATATCTCGATATACGGTGGGCAGGGTAAGAGGCAGAAGGCAGTGTTTGGATGTACTACAAGATTTTGCAAACTTGGTATGCTGAGGGAAAAAAAAAATCCAAACTTTAGTGGGCCTATTTTTTGCGACAGTACAATAAAACACTAGGAGATTTCTACAGTCACATCCAGCTTTAGCAATCTGTGTTTTTATTAATAGCTAAAAAATAGCGTTCTTATATTTAAACCACACACTTATTCTTATGCACCAGGAAAGGCAGTGATGTCAGGATTTATATAGACAGAGATACAGATATAGATACATGACGATAATCCTCTGTGAGCCTAAGTTTTAAATAACAGTTTGGCAAAGAGGTTTTTCATCCAATTTAATTTAATTAAGCTTAATTTTAATTTTCCAATCATAATAATTCCTGATTTAATAATTAGCTAACTGAATATAATAATATTAACAATGACCATATCAACGCTAACAATAGATAACATTTATTGACGTAATAGTGTTACAAAAACCCATTGAGGTATAGCCACTATTAGTATCATTCCTACTTCACAGAAAAAAATCTTATCTGTAAGATAACAAGAGCCATTAAGTTGTTTAAGTAACAAAACAGGCAGATCCAGAACTCTAATCTAGATCAGTCTAACCACATAATCCCAGCTGGTAAACACACGATTTTCCAAATAATTATAGATAACCATAGCAATAATTTCCTGGGACAAAAGTGGAATGGACTGTGGAAATCATGCTCATAGAGGAGTTAAATGCAGCTGATTTCTTCTCCCAGTTCAGCCATTAACTAGCTGAATATCCTTGCAATGAAACTAACCTCTGTTGAGTCTCAGTTTCTTTAAGGGTAGAAGGGGAAATTTAGCTGGGTATTTTCCACTCTGGATCTGTATGGTCACTGGTCACAGGGGAGGGAAGCATCATCTTTCTGTTAACCAGGGCCTCTGTTCTATATTTCGAATTAGGCGTAACAATGAAGTTTTGCATAACATTTCATTAGAAGACTTGTGTTGTCAACAAATAGTTTGGAAATCACTGAATTCAATGAGCTCTAGGTTTTTAAACTCTTTGGTATTCTACAGCTCTATTAAATACTTATGTTTTTATCAGTAAGATTGGCTCCTTCAGTATTACTTATTTAACATTAGGTCTTTTAAAACATGAACCCAAAAGATTTCTTTTCAAGGAAGCAAAACCACCAAACCCCTTGGTGGATCAACATTTTCCATTAAGATGTCACAAAATCAACTGGAGATGGAGAATAAATCACCGAACGGTAAAGTCTTTGGGTGTGTTTTATTTTCTTAAAAGGGAACTTAATAAATCCTTCATATTTATGTATTCTTGTAGTCTGGTTTAAATCTTTTCTAAAACATTTTCTTAAAGTATGACATTCTTTCCCAACAACATGGGAAAGCCCTAAGTATTGTGAGAATGATTTTTTAGGATTAGAGGAATATAAAGTATATGTGCTCAGCCCTAAATATGAGATTATTCACGATTTGAAGTATTTAAGGGTAGTCAGTAGGCGCCTGTTTATGTGTACTTCCTGATCCAAAGTAACATAAAAGGATATGCAGCCTAAGTCAGAGGAAGATGAGACCCTCAGCTGGCCAAGAAGAATAGTGAGGTGGGGCAGGGGAAGGATGCCAGCAGTAACACTACAATAGCCAGCAGTCACATACCATGTACCATGTGCCAGACAGTGCTTTAAGAGCTTACGGATACTAATTCACTTAATGCCCACAACAATTCTGTGAGATAGACACTGAGCACAGAGAGTGTAAGTAACGTGAACAGTCACAGAGCTGGGAGGTGACAGAGCTGGGACTGGAATTAGGCACCCCGTCGCTGGGAAGGGGTGTGCTTTGTGAAACGGGGGTGGAGGGGAGAGCCAGAGGATCAGGGTAAGATTTAAAGTCCTGAAAAATATTGGGAGACATGAAAAAGATCTAGGAAATCTACAATGATGGAAGAAAAGGAGATGGGGAAATCCCTTGGAAGCACATACTAAAACACTAAAAGCAAGGAAATAAAGAATTGTAGAAGGAGGAGCTAGAATGACACTATCCTTGTTTCTGAAGCTGTAGAAATCAGCAGGGGCTAACAGGAGCACAAAGTCTTACTTCTGAGAAATGAGAGGGAGCTTTCAAGGTCATAGGTTATACTGGGACTTAGGAGAGGCGTTGTGGCAGATTCCTGGGAAACAGTAAGCACCAGAGCTAAGTGAATGAAACCAAAGAAAAGTGATGAGCGGGTAATTCTTGTACCGTGCTGTCTGGCTCACTTTATCAATGAGAAAACTGAGGCCTAGGGAGTTGAAGTGACTTGTTCTGAGCTTATTCTAGCTGATTAGTGACAAGTCCCCTAATTCCTTTCACTATACTACTTGAGTTGGTTTTCTCCTTAATATTTCTTCCAGATGTAGTACGTTTTTTATGGTTCCATTTGAGTGTTTGCTAAAGAAGAAGTATCCCAGGAGACCAAAGGGAGTTAAAACTATGACATATGCACATCGAGTTTTGGGTAATTCCACAGCTGAACACGATGTGAAAAGATGAGTATACCTGGATCTGCTCTCAATGCTGGATGAGAATGAAGAAACTTGGAAGTTATGGTCTTTGGTGTATGAAACACCTTCTGTTTTCAAATGGAGAAATTTGATGGCCAGGAAGAAACCTCAGCGAGAAGTGGAACAGAATCTTGTTTGCTCTTTCGGCACAAATACAATGAATAAGGTTGATTTTAGCACCCAGAGGGGTAAACTGGAGAAACTCAAAACATTCTATTTTATTCCATTTTCCACAGGAAATAGAAAATGGAGATCTGTGGTAGACTCCCATTAGAATTATGTGGCCTCCATAAAACCCTACTTTCTCAAGTCTAAAGACATTTAAAGGTAATTATGGGGGAAGATGAGGGAAACTTCCCCAGCAGTTAAACAGGGATAGTCATGGAATGGACAAACATCACGCCCTGCAGGTCTATACCTCTGCCCTGCTGCTAAATATGATGTAAGAAGCAGAAGAAAGCTCTGTATCAAGGACAAAATGAGAAGGACATTCAGGGCTTACTCTACTTAAAGGTTAGTGGGGAAAAGTGAGTTAACATGCGATCTACAGGCTAGGTAAGAGTAGAAGAACTCAAATCTCTTGCTGAGGAATAATGGTTATAATAATGCACTAAATGTACATAAATATACATTAAATTCCAAGAAAGACAAGAGAAATTAAACTGTGAAAGTAACACTGACATGCTGCAGAAGTGAAATCATCAGTGTTCCCCATTGTTGTTCAGAAGAAAATAGATGACAGAACAAAGAAGGGCGGTGGGCCATGGTGGAGGAGGCCAGGGTTCTGGGCCTGACTCAGCACGAACCAGCTGTGGGTGACACTGCCAGACCAGGTCATGCCCAAACCCTGCAGCAGGTGAGTGTCCTCCTCTGTGAGGCTGGTAGCTGGAGGGGGTCTCTAAGTCTCTTCCACCAATAAAACTAGATGACTATTACAGCAAGAAAATAATTACAGGAAAAAAATTCAAATATTTTTTAAAAGTGAAGAATTTAATAATAGGGATTGTTATGACCAGTTATCAGCTATATGAGCAAATCATTAACCCTTAGAGGAATAACGAAAGTGTTCATTAAATTACTACTATTACTTACAACTATTACCAAAATCTCCCCGCTGCCCGTCCCGCCAAAAAAAAATAAACAAAAACCCAAAACCCACAGTGAGAAAGGCAAAGATTCAAGAACATTAGCAGTTATGTGATAAAAGGAAAACTGCCTTTTATAAAAGGAAAACACTTCTGATACCACATGTATGGGTCTTCTTCCCTCATACCAACCAATGTTCCAACACTCCAGACGTCAACTGAAAGTCCTATAATTCAATTCAATTCTGATACTAACTACGCAGAGTCAGTAGAGCCCTTCAGGTGCCAGTTACAAATAATGGGTCCCCAGGGTACCAACATTTGTGTCAGACTTGGTTACAAAGTCAAGGGGTTCTCACAACTCCCGCCCCCCTGCACAGGTTCGGTAATTTGCTGGAATGACTCACAAAACTCGGAAACATTTACGTATATTTACTAGTCTGTCATAATGGATATTCTAAGGGATACAAATGAACAGCCAGATGAAGAACTAAATACAGCAAGGTCTGAAAGGATCCTGAGCACACAAGCTTCTTTCCCTGTGGAGTTGGGGTGCACTGCCCTCCCGGCATGTGGATGTGTTCACTAATCTAGATGCTCTCCCAACTCTGTAGTTGAGGAATTTTTATGGAGGCTTCATCACATAGACATGATAGATTATTAACTCAGTCTCTGGCCCCTCTCCCCTCCCTTGAGGACGAGGGATAGGCTGAAAGTTCCAGTCTTCTAATCACGGTGTGGTCTTTCTGGTGACCAGCTCACATCCTAAAGCTGTCCAGGAACCCACCAAGAGTTGCCTCATTAGAACAAAGGATGCTCCTATCACCCAGGAAATTCCAAGGGAATCAGGAGTGCTATGTAAGATGCTTCTATCTCCCCCATCTCTCAGGAAGTTATAAGGGTTTTAGGAACCTGGGGCAGGGACCAAAGTACATTTATTCTTATGTCACAGTAATATATCAGAATATTTTACTTAAAATTCACAAATTCATCCCCTTTCACCATGTTTTTTTTTTCTCTATAGTCACAATAAAATTATTCAAAATAAAAAGCAGTCAATTCACTTCTTAGTTATACTAGAAGACTGAAAAGAGCATTTACTTAAAGAAAAACTGTTTTGGGAAAACTGCCCTTCTGTATTTTAAAGAAGAAAGAAACACGTGTGGGGGAGGGGGAGGGGAAGCTCCAGCTTTAACAATAAAGGTTATGTTGTTAATGACAGAGGTCATTCTATAATAGTTATTGAAGAACTCACAGAAATGTTTTATTTCAGAACCAGTGGTTCTGAAATGTTCAGGAAACCATGATATGGGGGGAAGTGAACTCACACAATAACAAAAATTGGGGTTATCAGTTACTCTGACATGGAGGTGTTTTCAAAGGGTGGCAGGAGGAAACCCTGATAAGGTTCATGAAGTATCTAATCAAGGTATTCATTTTGAAGTCAGGTAATATGTACTTTGAGTAAGAAACACATTTATAGAATCAAAACTGAAAAGAGCTTTGAGATCATCTAGAATAATCTTCTCATGAATTACAGGAAGAAATTGTTGTTAGAACTGGCACTACTTCTCTGGCTTCCTGATTCACAGTCCTTTACTCTTTCCCTCTGCTTTTAAAAGACAGTAGGTTTCACTAATATCATTATTTTCATCGTCCCTTTTTTGTTACGCTCAGAAAAAGATATTCTTTTAATACCCGTTTAGTATAATAGTATAATAATGACCAGAAGATCCTCAATAAAACAATTATACTTCCACCTGGAACTAAAGCAAATGTCAACTAACTCATATGTGAGTCAGATGAAAGGTGGAATTCAGGTGATTAGAAAACATATCAAACAAGACAAGAAGAGAGTCTATATTCTCCAAGTTGGATTTTTGAATTTTCAATCATAAACTACTTTAATGATTTTCAACTTGCACCAAAAGGTCAAATATGAAGTAAGCGCTGAATAAATCAGCAAGTGTTTGATGTTTCTTACCAAAAATGTTTGTTAAATTCAGCAGACAAAATAACACAACCCCTATGACCATGACTGATCACCATTTAGTGTAAGCCACTACAGAGGGGGAAATACGATTTTTCTTTTCTTTCTAAATAGTTACATAGTTATCCATCTATGTGCAGAAGATTCGGTGGTATGAGTGTATAAGCATCAATATCAGTCATAATAAATGATCATTTTTGTGCACAGAGTGCCTACGAGGTCTCAGGAACTGTGTGAGCATCTTTTTGAACACTGCCTCCTGTCCCACAGCATTGTAAGATAGAAATTATTTCAATCCTCTCTACAGATGAGTAAATGGAGAGAGATGCATGAGGTAACTTGTCAGCAGCAGGATTAAAACTTAACGTCTGTTTGATTCTAGAGACAGTGTTCTTTTCACCAGGTGACAGCGCCTTACCCTGACAAAATTCCTATGACATACAGAATGCAGATGCTACCTGAAAAAATTCAGAACACATGATTGAACATATCCATGTTCCATTTCACTTTTACCTTCTACAGAAATGTTAAAATTTTAGTATTTTACCAGTAGCACAGTGAATACTTAATGGCTTTAGCATTAAGCCTTACTTAAAACAGAAAATCAAAATCTGCTCCAAAAGAAACCTTGTCTTTACATTTAAAAAATTTTATCTAAAATCATGATCATCACTGACCCTTAAATAATGTACTCTGTCTGACAAATACAGTCACACCATCTCCCTTCGGCCCCTACCACACAGATTGTTGGTACTGTGCTCCCTTTCCCGAGGGTACATCTGACAGTTCCCAGATTCCTTTGATCAATCATAATACTTATTTTGTTATATTCCTTCCTCTCTTTTCCTCCACCGTTCTAAACTGGACAACCCACTGTAAGTCCACCCCCAAACCAATTCCAGTCTGTCCTTGAAAGCATCATGCCTGTTTCCATCATAATTTTACCCCCAGCCTGTTTCTTGAAATGAGCATTTGTCATTACATTTACCTAGTCATCACTAAATTCAACATAAAACTCCGTAGCTACTATGGGTCCCCGAGACATCCTTCAAATGAATGGAAACGTCCCCATGAGTCCCCCCGGCCTAATTCCTCAGACTCAACCCAACCACACATGGACCACACCTTTTGTCAGCCTCAGCCATCAGACGATTATTTCTCTGACCCCTGCTACCTCCTGGTAATTCTTACTTTGTGGAACCCAAGCCTATTTGGCTGTTACCAGCCAACTGGACTGAATCTTGCTAATTTGCCAATCTTACCAATCCCTTCATCACACTCAATCCTCCCCAGTTTTCTTCCTTTCTTAAACTATCTCCAGAACAATCACCCCCCAACTCCCGTCCTCTCACCGTAGAAACCAAAGAGGTGTCAGAGACATCACAGATCCTCTTGTAGGTGATCTCAGTTCCCGGGAGGCAATTTAGGAAAAAAAAAACAGCTACAGAAATTGGGCCTAAGTTCTACACAAGACCTCATTACATTTTAGGAAAGGTTTGCCACCTTTTGGATACCACCTTAAAGAATCTATTGCCTGGCTGAAGAAGTCTGACTCAGCTACAGAGTCATCTATTCATTGCTGAGGCAAGTCACATTGTCTGCGGGCAACAGTACCACTGGCCTTGAATCTGTGACTTGCAATTACGAGAATCCAGTACACTGTCCTCTAGAACTACATCACCCTGGATATGGAGGGAAGTGACTGCTACACCTCTGTAATCTCACTGATATCTTTGCAATAACCAGGAAGGTTCAAGAGGCAAAGGAAGAAATTCCTTGCAGGAAAGATGACAGGTTCTGGGACTTCTTCTGGCGGATCCCTGAAGGCCTATGAAGTTGGGCATATAGACTAATTCAGTCTATAATCTGTCTTTCTGCTTATCCTCCTAGCAGTATCCCTCTCGCTAAATGTCTCTGGGTGACACAGTTCAGCAACTGGCAACCTTCGCCAAGTCTCAAAAGATGGCTCAGCTGGTTCTTGATGAACAGAAGGTGACTGAACGAAAAATGGCCTTATATTGTTCAAAGAAACAGACTGTTTCTTCTTTCCTGGAATAAGAGGAGGGACTGACAAAAACTCTCTCCTTGACCAAACTTTAGAAAGTCTTCTCTGAGTCATCTTTTCATCTAGGCCTCATCCTTGGGGCCCTGTCTTCAGGCTGCCTAGTTCAGTTCTAGGAAGAATCCCCCCCACCTTTAATATCTGATCACCTTGGCCTGCCAGGAGCAAGGATTCCCTATCCTTGACATCTTCTCTTAGGAATTCTCCATCCAGTGACCCCCTTGTCCTGCTCTTTGGCTATGAATGCCCACTTGTCCTTATTGTATTCTGAATTGAGCTCAGTTTTCTACTGAAGTTTCTTTTCCCCTGTTGTAATAGTTTTGGGATAAAATATGTTTTTACCACTTTAACTGGTACCTGGCTTTGACACATGGTATATATGGTCGTAAGAAATGTTAATAAACTCTACAAACTAAGATATTGCATGCATCACTTCACTTGACAAATATTGATGGATATCTGCCAAGAGACAGTCACTAGGCTTGATGCTAAG
Source organism: Orcinus orca (assembly GCF_937001465.1). Taxonomy (NCBI): domain Eukaryota; kingdom Metazoa; phylum Chordata; class Mammalia; order Artiodactyla; family Delphinidae; genus Orcinus; species Orcinus orca. The sequence continues at coordinate 20,552,358 of NC_064562.1, forward strand.
AATAAACAGTAGCCAAAGGCAGACAAAGGGTCTACCCTCTTCAAATTGACCATTTAGTGAGGACCAGAGATCACACAAACAACGATCACACGAGTAACGTAACAGCATTACTATGATAAGTAGTTTGAAGAAAAGGTACACAGTACTATACTGGGGTATGTCGGGGAAGGCTTCCCTGAAGAACGAATGAAGTGACTTTGCAGCTGAAATCTAACTATTCAAGATTATTGGGTGTGTGTATGGGGGCGGGGGGTGGGGGTAGGGATCGGGCATTCTAGAGAGAAGGAACAGCCTGTGCCAAGTCTCTTATTGACAGAAATGGAATGAAAGAATGCCATTGTAGACAGGTCCCAGAAAATAATGAGAAGTAGGCAGTGGATGAGACTGGAGACATATGTGGGGAACGGAACAGTCAAGATTTTCTAAACCATCTTAGGATTTGCAACTTGATGCTAAGGGCAACTGGACACCACTGTATCCATGCGCTTCTTTAGCACCCTGCCTGTATCAGGGTACATGCCCAATCAGTGAAAACTTTAAAATACTTGAATCATCTTAATGTGTGAGGTATGATATTTGTCTCACACATAGGACACATTTCATACAACACTGAGTTTTGGCCCTAGAGTGGTCAGTGGCAGGATGTTTGGGAATGTAAAATACAGATGATGTACACTTTGTTGGTAGTTCCATGAACTGTTATTTAAAACAGCGGTCCCCAACCTTTTTGGCACCAGGGACCAGTGTCGTGGAAGACAATTTTTCCACAGACTGGGTTGGGGGGTATGGTTTCGGGATGACTCAAGCACGTTACATTTATTGTGCACTTTATTTCTATTATTATTACATTATAATATATGATGAAATAATTATACAACTCCCCATAATGCAGAATCAGTGGGAACCCCGAGCTTGTTTTCCTGCAGCTAGATGGTCCCATCTGGGGGTGATGGGAGAGAACGATACCCAAAGTGTGTTGCTTATGTCCAGACTACTCCTTAATTGTCACTTGCCACTCACTGATAGGGTTTTGATATGAGTCTGCAAGCAGTTGACTTATTATGGTCTCTGTGCAGTCAAACCTCTCTGCTGATGAGAATCTGTATTTGCAGCCACTCCCCAGCGCTAGCATCACAGCCTCAGCTCCACCTCAGATCATCAGGCATTAGATTCCCATAAGGAGGACGCAACCTACATCCCTCTCATCCGCAGTTCACAGTAGGGTTCACGCTCCTATGAGAATCTGATGCCGCCGCTGATCTGACAGGAGTCGGATCTCAGGTGGTAATGAGAGCGATGGGGAGTGGCTGTAAATACAGAAGCTTCCCTTGCTCGCCCACCACTCACCTCCTGCTGTGCCACCCGGTTCCTAACAGGCAACGGACCAGTACTGCTCCGTGGCCCAGGGGTTGGGGACCCCTGATTTAAAAAGTCAATCACCCATGGCCATCATCAAAAAGTCTACAAATAATAAATGCTGGAAAGGGTGTGGAGAAAAGGGAACCCTCTCACACTGTTGGTAGTAATGTAAATTGGTGCAGCCACTGTGGAAAACAGTATGGAGGTTCCTTAAAAGACTAAAAATAGAGCTACCATATGATCCAGCAATCTCACCCCTGGGCATATATCTGGAAAAGAAGAAAACTTTAATTTGACAAGATGCATACACCCCAGCGTTCATAGCAGCCCTATTAACAATGGTCAAGACATCGAAGCAACCTAAATGTCCATAGAAATCATCACACTGAGTGAAGTAAGTCAGCCAGAGAAAGACAAACATTATACGACATCACTTATATGTGGAATCTAAAAAGTAATCCAATGAACATATTTACAAAACAGAAACAGACTCACAGACATACAAAACAAACTTACGATTACCAAAGGGGAAAAGAGGGGAGGGAGGGATAAATTAGGAGTATGGGATTAACAGATACACACCACTATATATAAAATAGATAAACAACAAGATTTATTGTATAGCACAGGGACCTATCTTTAAAGAAGGTCAATCACCCAAATTGGAAATGAAAATGTATTTGCGTCAGAATGATTCTCAGCCGTCAAGTATGGAGTATTATTACTTGGACGTGGGATGCTTGAGCAAGACCCACCCTCCCGTATTTGGTTAATTGCTTCTAATTTTAAGAGACATCTTAGCCCATATTATACAGGTTTTAAATGATTGTTTTCATTTTCTTATTTCTAATCGATATACTGATGGCATGACCATGAACGCAAAATTTATTTTTCTTTAATTAAAATTGAAACTCATTTGCAATTTAGAAAGGATGAGTAATAGAGAGCTGTAGGCATAAGGGCCTCTCCGCTCCCTCTTCCATTCCACAGCCCTCTCGGTATTTACTTACATCCATAAAAGGGGAAATGCAAAGTCTGCTATAATATCCAAATGTTAATATAGTTAACAGTTCTCTATGCTTCTAATCACTGAACAATGGAACAGAACTGATAGTTGCAATACTAGCTGCATAAGAACAATAACAGCCACGACAAAAATGGTTACAGCAATGATGATAAAGCAGCTACTATTTGCTGGGCACTTCCTCTGAGTGCTGTGCTTGCAACACTTCACTTTATCGGAGTGACAGGCATGAAACTCACACCTCATCTCGTCAAAGATGAGAAAGCTGAGGCTTACAGAGGTGAAATAATTTGTCCAGTGGTAAATAGCTAAGAACTTGCATATCCTGAATGCCTCTCTAGAGGTCCATGATTTGTAACCCCGATACCACACTACATAGGATGAAAATAAAGTTATTGTTGCACGGTCACTGGGAGATGTTCCTCAGCAGGTGAACTGGACAGCACAGATGAAATCGCCCTTCCTTTTCTCACCTCTTTCCATATCATTCTTTTTTTTTTTTCCTTCAGATAAACTGGCTGGCCCAGAAGTTTGAGTATAATCAGAAAATGCTAAACAGACCACAGTGGGAAAAGAATCTATAAATTGGCCCACTGCCACTATACCCTTAATAAACTAAGCTAACCAGCCACAAATAATATTGAAAGGGCCTAAAAAAAAAACTCATGTACTTTTAACACTTCCTTAATTCAGATTCTTAAGTGGAATGGATATTGTATATCAATAATGCAGACAATTTACTTTCTAATTTCCACCTAGCTTTGATATATATTTAATAAGAATTACCAGCTTATCTCTTGAAGAAGGCAAAAAAAAAAGCGGTAGTTAAGGTTAAGCTAAGGTCCACCTTAGAAGGAGCTGGGCTTTAATGTTTAAAATACGAGGAAGAGAATTTCAAATGAATAATTTCTGTTTCATGTTTATGATTATCTGACAATCTCCTATTCATCACATGTTATACAAAGAGCCAATCAAATTTTACCATTAAAAAACTAAATGAAAAACATATGTAATTAGGAGTTTAAAGGGGATGCTAAATATCTACAAATTTCTCTGAACTAAATTGAATTCCTAAAATGGGAGCTTGATTTTCAAGGTCAATGTTGCCTTAAGAAAGAATCAGATTATGTTAATAAAGACCAAAGCAAACATGCATATTACTTTGAGAAAACAGAAAGGAAGGTACAAAGCATCCTTTGTTTGAAATGGAAACAAATGTCTTTGCAAGTCATTTCAAAAATATTCTCCCTTATAAGCAATAAAGGATATAAGACTGATGACAGTTAAAAGCAGCACTAGATGTATCAAAGGCATACCACCAGATGGCATCTTAAATCAGATAGCACATTCAGAGACGGTGAGTTAACTATGTTTCTGAAATGGAATCAAATTCATGAATTCCAAACAGATTTTTTAATATTAAAATGTCTGACACTAACCATAAAATCCAAAGAACCCAACAATGTAGTCTTGAATATAACCAAAATATATGAGTCTAAAAAGAAAGGCACTGTAAATAAAATGGTGATCTTGATACAATTTTTATTTTAAAAAAGACATAACAAATGGAGTCGTAAGAGAAAAGGAAAGTTCGGTTGGCAATTTCATGTTTCCTTCATTATTACCTACAATTTTTCTTTCCACAAATCCTAATTTTACTCTATCAGAGGGCTTTGTTTATTGTAAACATGAAGAAAGACAGTTCAGAGCAGAAGAAAAATAGTAAGAAAAAAGCTTATAAAAAAAAATAAAACAGGTCAAGTTTCCTTTCACCTACATATATGACTCTTATGAACTTAAAGTTCAAAAGCCTTGATGTCCAAACCTTAAATATCTTCAGGAACAGAATGAAACAATGCTGCCATGTCTAAAACTGCTTGGTACCTGGACCACAATGTCAAATATGAACAGAAATTAATACAGAGAAGCATATCATACACCAAACTGGAGTCAAAAAGTAACTATATGATAGCAGGAACTGAAATCTTGTTCAGAATATTAAAATACAATATTGTTTCATAAAAACCTCTGAAACAGACTTTATTATCCCCTGGATGTGGGATGTGTTGGTTGTTTTCTTCTACCATCATATAATCAGTAAAATCCTATTTTTACAACACACAGTTAACTAGAAATGTTCTTTTCATATGATAAAAGCAACTTAGAGGATACTTGTTACCAGTTTGTAATTTATTCTTGGATTGGATTTATGTATAGAGACAGTATTCTACATACACATTTTAGGGCTTAATATAAGGAAAGAACACTGGACTTTTTTGAGCGTTTTCCTTTTTCCCCTTCCTCAACACACTTGACTTAGGTCTCAAACCCATCTGTGGATTTCACATTACTTCACAAGGCAATGCTTACTCCATGATGCTGGTGGAGAGCCCAGCAAAATAGAAGGAAAAGCTATGTGACCTCCAAGACAAAAGCAAAGCCAGGACTGAACTACCTAAAGGCCTTCTCTCATGGAATATATTTTAACATTAGCAAGATGTGTACGTAAAAGTATTTAATTCATATTTTAAAAATACATTTTATATATGAAGATAGTCATTTAAATAGTGGTAAAGCAGCTGACTCAAAACTGAATATTATTCTCTTACTAATCCACTAATTAAATCACAGATTCTTCTATAAGAAACTACTTCTGACCAGTTCATATATTTATCCAGTATCTCATTTGTCCAAAATCCTCCACTTTAGACAGATATCAACAAATAGCTATTCAGGAGAAAAGAACAGAGTAAAAAAGAAAACTGTTATTTAAATGACGACACTAACAAAATACAGAAACACACACATCCACACACATGCATAAATACATACATACTCTGTTTAAGAGGTTCCTATATCTGACCATTATATTCTTACCATAAGCTACTATGTGCAAATCAGCACTACATTTACATTAAAATTATTTTGAAACAGAGGAACAGTCACAAAACCGTAACATAAAATTCATGTCCTCAGCTGTTAACATTTAATAGGATAATAGCATGAAATGATAAAAAAAATTCAGTACAATATACAGTTGACCCTTAAACAACACGGGTTTGAACCACATGGATTGTTTTTCGACAGCAAATACTACAGGATCAGAGGTTGCTTGAATCTGCAGGTGCAAAACTGCATGTATATGGAGGGCCAACTATAAGTTATAAGCACATTTTCGACTACGTGAAGGGTCAGCACCCATAAGCCCCTGGTTGTACAAGGATAAACTGTAGTTAAATGCCATGCTATATAGTTACTCTCAGATTTCATAATTTCATGGACCTGTAAAATTAACTTCTAACCCCAAATAAAATAGGAATAGACATTGCTGAACTGCCTGCATTTTAATACCAGTTCTGGCACCTTCTAGTTCAGTAACCTTAGATATAATACTCAATTTCACTGAGCTTCAGTTTCCTCATTTGTAAAATTGAACTGATCACAGCACTTCCTTCACAGGGTTGTGTGAAAACTCAAGAGTTAAAACGTACAGTGTGGACTTCCCTGGTGGCGCAGTGGTTGAGAGTCCGCCTGCCGATGCAGGAGACACGGGTTCGTGCCCCGGTCCGGGAAGATCCCACATGCCGCGGGGCGGGTAGGCCCGTGAACCATGGCCGCTGAGCCTGCGCGTCCGGAGCCTGTGCTCCGCAACGGGAGAGGCCACAACAGTGAGAGGCCCGCGTACCGCAAAAAAACACAAAAAACAAACAAACAAAAAAAACCGTACAGGGTTTATAACACTGTACGAACTGGCAAAAAACAAGAACCGAACAAGTGTTAGCCTTACAACAAAAATAACTCATTAATTTGTCCCCCCAAAAGTATAAAAAGCAATTACTGTCACCATAGTTTCATGTACATAAAGAAAGCATTCTCACTAAAATGAAAAAGGCAATTTCAGTCTGGACCAGTGAAAACTTTGTCATAGCCCAGTCCCAGTCTGTGGCCAGTATGTGGGAATGTCCATTAAGAACTGGATCACAAGAGAATAAAATCAGTGGAATCTAAAATTATTAGGGACACTTCAATGGGAAAATGGAACATGACATGAGTTGGAAACATAAATATAATCTGAATTTCCTGTAGACAAAGGGAAGTGTATCTACATTTTTCCTTTAAGGTATCAAAGAAGAATGCACCTTCCTTACCTGGAAGCCTTTCAGTGTTATTTGAAGCACTACTTCTCTTAAAGGCACAGTAGTATTGATAATAATATATTTCAACCTTCTCTAAAACCATCAGAGTATTATTATTGCAAGTGATCACTTTCAGATTTTAAAAATAATAGTTTGGGGATTTTTATCTTCCTATGGAAACAACTACAGGTGTTGCCTTATGAACGGTGCTTACACACCTTACTATTTGTGAAAACTGACTCATGGCAAATTGAAAAGCATAGGGCACACTGTGTCTTAAAGCAAAATATCTCTTCATGTAATTATGATGTAATAACTGTCAAATGCTTCTTCTGGGTGGTGTTATATGTTTATTGACATTAATAGATTACATCAATAGATTATTACTGACTGGTATGTTACACACAAATGCTGAATTCCTAAGGCTCAGCTATTCTTAATATAATACTTTATTCATCACCACAATTCACTTAAAGATGCTTTTGATCCCAGTCTTCCTTTATTCTCCGCAGTAGCTTTCTATAGTCAACTCTCGAAGAGCTTGTAAAGGAAAGCACTACAAAGGTTTTTCACTGGGGAAAAACTATATAAACTTTATGCCCCAATGGTACTAAGCACTATTGTTTGGTCTTGCCCCCTTGTGTTATAGCAATACATTTTAATTTAAAATATAATAAATTATAAATAGAGTCAAAATAATTTATTCCTTGTATTTCTCAGTAATGAGCAAGAACAAATTCTAGTCAAATGAGCTGAAATGCTTGATTATTTTCAACCTAATACAGAGGTAGAATAGTGCATGTAATACCATGTAATAGCTCAGCATGAGTTATGTTGACGGATCCTGTTCATAGCAAGGTCTTCAGCTGATTAGCTATGAGGCCAGTTACTTAAACCAGTGGTTCCTGTAGAGGGGTCCCAGATCAAGGGGCTCATCACCATCTGGGAACCTGTTAGATATTCAAGTTCTCAGGCCCTACTCCAGACCTACTAAATCAGAAACTCTGGAGGTGGAACTCAGCAATCTGTGTTCTACGAAGCCCTCCGGGCAATTCTGATCCATGCTCAAGTTCCAGAAACACTGACTTAAACTCTCTGAGACTCCCTTCTCCCACTTGTAAGATGGGTTTCCTAAGACCAACCTTGCAAAACAAGGGAGGAAAACAAATCAGGGAAAAGGACGCTGGCTCTCATGCAGTGACCTTTTATCCTTTTTTTTTTTTAAATCAAGGGCCCACATTAAGGGGAATAAAAACATCAAACTGTGGTGGCTGCCACAGGCTGGGCCTGAAATGTGCTGACCTGCCAGCGGTGGGCTAGGTACCAAAATAGGCCTCGGGCTGCAGGGCAGGCCCTAAAGATTTGGCCACTGAAATCTTTGAAGTGGGCAAAATGCCCCAGAAGTAATATTTTATCCTCATATAAACTAAGGCTGCATTGCTCTGATTGTGACAAATGATAGTATGAAGAGAATAAACACTGATCTTTCGGTTCTCAAAAGACACTGGATTCTTACCCCACTTAACTCTCCCCGGAGTAAAGGCATGGGGAATTCTCCTAATTGACGTCAGCTGCTCTAAGGGAAGGAATGCCATGACCTTAAACTTGGCCACTAGTTCACTCTCACATCCAGGAACAAAGCCAAAGGGTTCTCCTGGCAACTGCCTGACATGCTAAATGGCAGGCACAGCCACTGAGGGAATCCTTTGCTGCCCTAGGGACAAATCCCCCCCTGCAGGAAACAGACAAACTGGAGAGATTAGCAGTTTGCCCAGCTGATGCTGGCCTATCCCCCGGGTCCAGGGAGCAGAAAATGAGTTCTAAATCATTCTCTTCAAAGACCCAGGCTCCTGGTCGGCTTCTGCTTTATACATGAGGGAAATGTTCTCTGCTAGGTCAAAGGGAAAATAGGAAAATATGAGAACTTGAAAGAGAAATGTAATAAACTGGATCCCTGCATAAATCATCCTACCATATTCAAGAAGTCGTTAATGGATATTGACTAAGCACAAACTAATCAGACATTTTAAGATCAATGTCAATCATCATTCTTGAAGGGCCCTGTAATCAAAATCGGATCCAATTCTCCTAGCCTGCCAAAATCATTGCCAGGGCACAAGGCATACTCGGGACATACTGAACGAGTATGAAAGGTTCCTGATCAGCCCCTCTCGCAAGAGCTCCTCCCTGCTCACTCTACTCATCTCATCCAGGATGCTATTCTAGCCACAAACTTGACTGTGTAACTCCCCAGCTCCAAGACCCTCTCCACTCTCCCAGTGCCTACAGAACAGTAACCAAATGTTTAAGTGCTGCTTACAAGAGACTAATATTTGACCCTGACCGTCCAACCTCAGTCTCACCCCCCACCCCTACCCCTCACACCCTTCTGATACCTTGTCTTCCCACAGCAAATCTCCAAGATCATGCCTTCCCACTTTACAAAAAATAACAGTGCCTTTCGTATGCTGTTGTCTCTGCCCAGAATAACCTTTGCTAGCTTTTTCACACAGTAAAATCTCACCTATCACACATGCTCCAGTTCAAGTACCATGTAATCTGTCAAGACTTTCTTGGCTTTCCTGCATTCCTTGTTCTGAGTTCCCACACTAGTTTATAGGCACCTTCATTATGGTTCTTAACAAATTTTACAGTAATTATCTATTTCTGTATCTGACTCCCCAAATAGACCTTGAGTATTCTACTCAAGGACTATGCCTCATCTGTTTCAATCATCCACAGTTCCTAGCCTTCTGAAAGAGTTCTCAATCCATATCCAGGATAGATAGGATCCGAGCTATTTAACAGGTTTTTTTTTTTAGCTCAGAAATGTAATATAATAATCAACGGACACTGTCAGCGAAACCGTAGCCATTTAGCAAAGAGGAAAACTTTTTGGTTTTAAGTTAGCTCTATCCAGTTGGAGATTTCTAAATTTGCTTGAATAAATCAAGATCATATCCTTTCATTTAATCAATAGTTTGATGCACATATCTTTCGGCAAATATCTGTTTCAGTTTTTTTGTTATATGCTGACCCCTGGGAGAGCAGAGACCAGGTCTTATTCACCTGTGTATAACACACACCACCTGTATCAGGCAAATGTTTGGTAAACTGAATTCCCAAATGACTTGTACCTTAGTTCAACTTAGTTCACAAAATACCTTAGACTGGGTAGCTTAAACAACAAGCACTTATTTCTCACAGTTCTGGAGGATGGGAAGTCCAAGATCAAGGTGCTGGCATATTCAGTGTTTGGTTAGGGTTCTGTTCCTGGTTTGCAGATGGCCACCTTCCTGCTGTATCCCCACACGGAGTAAAGAGAGAGGGCTCTCATCTCATCTTCTTCTTATCAGGGCACTAATCCCATCACAAGGGGTCCACCCTCAGGACTCAACTAAATCTAATTATTTCCCAAAGACCCCACCTCCAAATAACATCACACTGGGGGTCTGGGCTTCAACATATGATTACTGGGGAGACACAAACATGCAGTCCATAGCAAGTTGCTATACAGATATTTGGCCACATTTTTTAATGTTCCATTTGTATGTCTGCAAGGAAACAAAGATAAATTTAACTCAATTTTCAAAAAAGAGTCAAAAAGAGGGAAAATACTTTCCTTCACAAAATGCCTCCAATATAGAAACACATTCTTCAAGTTAAATGTCTAAAACAGCCATCATTCTAATCAGGCAAGTTTGCTGAGAGAAAAGAGCAGAATGTAACTCATACTTCCCTTGCTTTGATTAGGGTCCCATAACTAATCCTCACTTCTACTCCCACAGAGATGGTTACTGGCTTATCTAAATCCATGCTCCAGGAGGGTAAGGTACATAGTGCTTTATCACCTTCCCCAGAGGGATAAATGGAGGGAGCATTGGGACCAGGCAGTTTCCTGGTCCTTCTCCAAAATCAAAAGTACAGAATTTTAAGGGAAAAAAATCCTAACTGAACATAAACCTTTTGTTTTACTGCTTTAAAAACACTTGAAGGGAAGGGAGGAAGGGAAGTTGGGCAGCTTTGTAAATTTAAACATCAAAGAAATGCTAAAGGAATGCAATAATGCCCAGATTTCCAACAACCAGGACACTAATTCCTAGATTTTTCTTTAAATAGGAGCAAACCATGACACAGAGGTTAGCACAACTCCTCTCTAAACATTTGAGTGTGAAACGTTTTTATTAATAAAAAGTAGGAGGGAAGAAAAGAAGAGGGAAAGCTGGGGAGTGGCTTTTGTGCATGATTATAAAATAGTTGCCATTTGTTTCATTTTGTGAGTTTACATATCAGGCTATACTTAAAGCTGAATTGCCCAAAAGAAGCTAATCGTCAGTTTCTACCCTGATGGCTCACCTTACATTTTTAGGAATCTGACATACGTAGGTGAGAGACTATTTCTAATACCACTTGAAAACCACCATATGGTTTCAGGCTTCAGGCGTTTTCTCCCTACATTAAAAGTCCTTCTTCTTTCCCCTTACTCTTTTGTCACAGGTTCTCATTTGCAGCTCTACTGTTTTCCTTCTTCTCCCCCTCCTCTTCTACATCTTCCTCCTTGCTGCTTTCTCTTTTAAACTGTTTAAGTTCTCCGTTTTTCTTAAGTGTGGAATTCTGAACTACATGAAGAATACTCTACCCTTAAGATTTGGAAGTGCAAACTATGCCCTTTATTGCATAGCGTAGTGTCAATATAATATTGACTTCATTGATTCACTTTACTGATTCAGTTATCCAAATAACAAATATTCTACATTTAAAAATAAACATTACATTGCTGGTTCAGCTGTCCAAATAAAATCAAATCTCAGAACACAATCATATATCATAAAATGTTATCAATAAATTATAAGAAATATCTTGAAATACAAAGAGATAGCAATTTTCTCGGATCACTGTACCCTGCTTTTATTTTGCAGTCCTCCGTGCTTCAGCTTGGAAAGTTCATGGGTTAAAATATGAAGCTATGGATTTAGCTTTCTGGTGAATCATATGCAAAAGAGTTTTTTTTTTCCCTTTTAATGGAAATGTTAAAATAAATTCCCCCACCACTTATATTACATATCTTTATATTCCCAGAAAAGGAAGAAAGAGATCACTGCAATGGAATCTACTGGAGGTTCCTTAGAATCCTGCCTTCATTAAGAAATATAAACACGACATATTCTGTGCTACATATTCTGTGATGTCGCCATAGCTACTTCTGTCACCATCTAGAAGGATTTTTTTTTTCTTTCTCCCCCAGGGAAAGTTATACATAATTGAGTCCTGATTTCTAAAGTCTCTTCATATCTATATTGGGAAATGTGCCAAACTGTCAGCTGGAATCTCACTAGCAAGAACGAGGTGCAACCTCTGCTGAATATGAGGGCAATTAGTCAATGGACCCCAGAAAGGTTCAGGGATAAAACATCACGAATCTGACTTTTCCAGAAACCTCCCTATGTGTTCTTTCAGGACAGAGCCTCATCAAACAGAAGAGCTGATTGTATCCCAGGAAATATATTCCCCTAAATGTCTATTTTACATGTTTCCTTTTTGTTATAATTATCAGCTCCATTAATACCTACTGGGCTCATTAGTGAGTTTAACATGAATTGGAAATCACACATTATTATGTGAAGTAGAGAAAATATCATAATAAATATCATAATATACCATATTTATCATATCATAATGTCATATTATGATATCATAGTAAAATATCAACCATTCATTCTTACCAAAATCAAAAAAATTTAATGATACAGATATCATTTAAAGTTACGATTTTACCATTTATTTATAGGTGGAATTTACAGTGAATTTTTTTTTAAACAGTGAATTTTTTAAAGTAGTTTCTTTGCCAGTAGATTCCAAGCTACTACTTAGACGTTAAAAAATTTTCATATTTTAGTATCTAAGAAAGTAAAGCATGTTCACATTTGTTTTGTTCTTATATTTCCACAGTGTCTGTAAGTCAAAGATAATAATGCATGAGTGCATTTTAACACATGGAAAATGGGGTTCATAGTGATACACACAGGGTAAGTACGTAGCTTGATTTTTCACCACTGGTCCAACACTGACTTACCACTGGAACCAATTTCTCCTGCTGCCTGGCCCCAAACACACTCATTATTCTTCTGAATTACAAATAAGAAAAACAGCACTGCCAACCCAAAACAAAATGTAAATGTCAATTTCTCTGGAAGAGGAATCAAGGAAGGTCTAGTCTGATATTCAAGAGCGCTTATCTTGCTCTTACCAGTCACCTTCAAAACTACATTAGAAGGCCAATAAGTACATGAAGGTTTGGAAGAAAGAAGCAATCAGTGGTATACATGAAATATTTTAAATGTCCTTTTTGTTTTGAAAAGCACAATATTCTATGTCAAACTTCTTCCCTTTGCCAGAATGATAATAATTAAGGAAAAAATACATGTTTTTTTTAGATTCTCTAGAAATACAAACGTGCAAGTTTAGCAAATTTCACAAAGTGTAGATGAAAAGCCTCTACTGTTTGACCCTCTATACAACACAAAACTTTTTGACAAGATTTAACTTTTATGGTCTAAGTGAAGTTCCACTTACCCAAAATACATATCTACCCTTAAGAAATAACAGAACAAAAACTCTCAAAAAGTAAAGACATATTTTCTAGGCATAAAATGATATAGGAAGGAGAGAAATTTTGTCTTCTTCCTAAAGTTCAATGGTTCTCAAACTTTAATGTTTGTCACGGTCACCTAGAGGACTTGATAAAACAGATCACTGGGCTTCACCCCAGAGAACTGATTCAGTAGTTCTGGGGTGGGAGCTGAGAAGGTACAGTTCAGCAGGTTTCTAGGTGGTGATGATGGTGATGCCAGTCTGGGATGACACTCTGAGAGCCACTGCATTAACTTAGTCACTTAACTACTTTGGAAGTCTTCCTATGCTTTGTCTGACCTTTCCCAGTGAATATCTTGTGTTCTTCGTGACAGTGTCCTACTGACAAAATGTCACTTCTTAGTTAAGGTATTACCTCAGAATATCTTCATCATCTCTAAGGCTGCACACCACTTCTTAGGGTATCACATCACACAAATATTTAATACATGAAAATAAAAATACTGTTACATATGTATTAAATCTTTTGTTCCTAATGTACAGATTTGGCATGAAAAGAGTAAGATGAAGAAGGTGAAGACTCACTGGTATCTAAGACTTTTGATTTGATGTTAAAAACAACAAAGTGTGGGTCCAAGTGGACAGTCTCCGTCCTCAGGACTTACCTGTGACTGGCGCATCAATATCCAGCAAATTTTTTTCCTGTCGAAGAATTGAAGCCCCCTCTGTGATTATTCTCAATGCAACACTCTCTTCCAGCCTGCCCTCCTTCATGAGATGTGCCTTTAAGATATCCACACGAGGTTTCCCATCGTTATCAAACACTTCTTTTGCCGTAAGCCGGTGACTTGGAGGAAACGGGACAGCTGAAAGCGAAGAAGTCAAATCGTTACATTAGCCAAAACTCCACAGTCAAAGATTCAAGATTCGATAATAACCACCAAATATTCATCCCTATCACTAACCACCTACTGGAGTATTTTAAAAGCCCCCCCCATTAAAATATGATCAAGGGCTATCAAGAATTAAAGACTGCCTTCTTCCTATGATTCTAGATGTGACGTGACTGCTGAAAGGAAATTTACATTTCTTCTTCATCCAGTACCTATCTCATGCATCTAGAAGATCCTGACTGAGTGAATAACAAAAAAGAAGAGAGATTTGTTTCTGTTAGGCAATAATCAATTCAGCAAAAGCAAAGAGTTCCTATACATCCATCCTTCTAATTTTGACTCGGGTGAAGACATTTCTTCACTAAAAAGCAGGCTCCTCTACTGAGATTAGAGGAAGGGGAAAAGACCTTTCAGACCAGATTTGCCGTTCAATGGGAGTTACACCTCTGAGTAAACTGACCCACTGACTCACAGTATAAGGAGAGAGCAGGAATCTGAGGGTGAAAACGCACTGAATATTGAACAGAAAATCAGGGAATCTCTTGAACAGTGAGAGGACTGTATGACATCAGGAGACACAGGTATTTCGGAGTATGATATAATGACAAATTCCATTTGTTGCTCAGACTTAGAGCCAACCATTCTCTCTTCCAGCCGTGCCCCCATGCCTTCTTAACAGCAAGAAGGTCTCTTGTAGCTCCTGCCATTCTTCACATCTCTAAAGACATTCATTCACTCATTCAGCCAGAGGATATTCACTAAACTCCTACAACGTGCCAGGACGTCCAAAGGTCCACGGTCAGAGACGGTATTATAAAGGTTAAATTTCTGGTAAATGGCCACTCAGCCCCTTCAGTGAGGGAAAATCATTATTTCTCCATTTTACATGAGGGTTCATTTACTGGATAACTCAGATCTATTAGAAATATCTGGAAGAAGCACAAACACTGTTTCATGTAACTTTCATCTGCCGTGTGCATTATGTCATATGCATAAGGACATCTCCATATGAAGCACTTCTCTTAAGTAAAACACTTGATGTTACGGATTAAACCTAGCCCTCTTACCTCCTGAAAGCGTCTCTCAAAGAAGCAGGATTTATGGTAGACCTATGCCAAGAAATTTTGTGCAATCTAATAGCATAGACTTGTTATCCAAGAGAAATGACAACTACTTAAAAGTCAGGAAATGAACATGTACTGATGGATGCAAGCTTGATTTTCCTAACAATCCAAGCATATCTATTTAACAATGCCTCCAAAGTGAAGTGGCAGTGCAGACTCAATGGACATGCATGAGGCTTTCATGGTCAGATGAGCCTGGGTGCAAACCTTGGCTCTGAGCACCCACCAGCTATATGACCTTGGGCAAGCTAAATAACCTCCTTTGGCTTCAGTTACCTCACCTGGAAAGTGGGGATTATATCTATCTGAGGATTGTTCTAATAACTAAAGTAAATAGTACTAGTAGTAGCTATCATTGATAGAGTGTTTATTTTATGCCAGGCATTGTTTGGGTAATAAAGTCAGACACAACAATAAAGCTGTAAGGTGAGGAAGGCATAAGTACAAGTGTTTATATATAAACTTATTTAGTCCCTATAACATTACTGTGGGAGAGAAACTTGAGACTCAAAAATATTAAGCACCTTGCCCAAGATAATCACCTAGTGATTTATACGCAGACCCGCTGAGCGTCAGCCCTGGCACTCTGATGCCAGAATACTTGTGTTAATAGCTACACCACACTACTTCCCAGAAAGTACTTGACCGTGCTTAACAATTAAAAGGTGATGAGTAAACCACTTTCTAGAATTGAAATTCTAATGAATTCCGAGCGGTATTTCTTATAAAGACCACACTTTTATTTTCAAAAATTATTTGGAGTGGCTTATAGTAGAATAGATATGTAATACAAAAGCAAGAGGTAAAATGAGAGACAAAATGCATTAACACCAAAGCATAGTGTAAAATGAAAGAAAAAGAAAGTTCTAGAATTAAACAAGGAGGAGAAAAAAGAGGCAACGAAGTCATTAGACTTCTGGCACCTGGGCTCTATTTTGTTCATTCTGTTTCTTTGCCCTCCTCCCTTTTTCTTGCCTGACTAACATACACGCTTGTTAAGAAAACATGGAAACATTTCGATGGCCACATTTCTTTACCTGGGTCTTTATGTTTGGTTTGAAAGTAGAAAATATCTTACCTGGCAACTCCTCAAAATTCCCCAGAGACAGGATGGGGGTGGAAAGGGGGAAACTTCAAAAGGACACTTGGGGTAAGGCCATGAGCTGATTTTTTTTTTTTTTCCAAGTGAGTTCCTAAAGTGTGACTAGGACAACTGTGAAGGTTTAAGTGACTCTGCAAAACTGTCAGGCAAGAATCATAGGAACACAGAAGGGAAGGAGGCTGATTTATTGTCAGGCAGTGGGTCTCTGCCACACACATGCTAGCTGGCCTTATTAAACTTCAGACAGATCAAAGGGTTAAACCTGAAAGAGCTAAAGCATTTAAGAAGATGAGAGGCAAAAGGAGAGCACCCCAGAGAGGGCATCACCTTCATGAATTAGACTTTCTCCAAGTCCCTAGACTCTCTCCAAGGCCAAGATCACTGCAATAACAGATGCTCCCACCCTTTGCTGCAGATCTCTTACCTTCCAGTAATTGCTAATCCTAAGGTAACTGGCTAAGGTAAAGCCACCTGGCACTGAGATATTGGGGCTGGTTCCAAATAAACCGAAGCAAGAAAAAAGAGGAGAAAGGCCAATCGAAGGGCTCTATTTCCAAGTGGATGATAGGGACACTGATAAGATGGGCCCCTTTACCAATTAAACAGATGGCAAGGCCTGCAGGGGATCAAGATGGGCAGTAACGATGCCAAAGGGCAAACGCAGAGATGCGGTCAGCCAGAGAGAAGTTTTCTGGGACAAAACTAAGCATGGGCTAATATTTGCATTTGTACACTTTTTGGCTTCATAAAGAAAACACCAGCCTTACAAAGGTCACACTTATTTGCTTTCTCTATTCACCTAGAGTCCTACATGCAGACCTGTGCCAAACATTGAGCAAAAACTACTTGGACCAAAGAGTCCAATGTGCTTAGAAAACATTTCTTTCATTAACTCATTGTATAAGTGGCTACACTTGCTATAGCAAAATGGGATTTCCCCTTCCCTCTTTTGCTTTGAGTATGACAAGTTGCTTCCATTTATACACGAGCAGGCCAAGATTGGAAGAATTAAGCTTGTGCATGCTAATAAAAATTCTGAAATAACTGCTGATTTTCGGGCTGATTCTTTCTAAAACAATTTTCTCATAATTGCCTGTTAAGTAAAGAAGACGATATTATAGAAGACTTCTTAGAAGCATCCTAAAAATAGATAGAAACCTTCTCAGCTTTCTCTACTTCACAATTCCCACTCGGTGCCTTTTTTGCTATCGTTGTCAAATAAAACAGCAAAGTAGCTAAAATCCGGGACGTGTAAGTCCTTGACTGACTCCTGCCACAAACCACCAAAGAAGTCTTTAAAGGCAAACAACACACTGGACTAGGGTTGTATTCCCATGTCATTGACTGTGGAAATCTGGCAAAGACCGATTTCCAAACAACAGGTTGGAAATGATATTGTTTCTTTTCTCTTTGTTGATGCTACCAGAGAGTTCATCTATCTGATAGGGAGGAAGGTTGAAAGTCTAGGAACCAAAGCCATGGGCATCCGATATTGGCATCCAATTATTGACATTGGCATTCACCAGTAGAGAAATATATTCCAAATCAGAAAGCCTTGCAGCCAAGGTGTTCCTAGTTCTGGGTTCTGGCTGACTACGGGGGCCACACCTCAGAGTCAGGGATCCCCTGAGATTTGGGCTAGAGGTCGGTTTTAGACAACCACGAGCTGCCTCAGTAGCCATGAGTGAACTGTATCACTCTGGGGTAGACCGTGGTATCTGAGCTTTCTATTTCTCAACTCTGAGCCGCTGTAGCCACTGTTGAAGGAATTCCTACTACTTGATGGGAAATATTCAAGAGTCACTGTCATGGTGATACCTTCACTGGAAGGAAAAGCAGGATACCTGCTGCCTGACCTCTTCCTGGAATAAATGCTGACAAGAGAGAACCACAGACTTAGGAAAACATTCAACTGAGGGATTTTTCAAACGTTGGTTTGGTTTAAAAAATTTTTTTTGCTTCTTTCCTCAAACAAAATGACATCCAGAAATGCAAGTATATCCAAAAGAAAGAAGAGCCTAAAGCAGATTGCTTGTTTCTCTTCTTCCGTACAATGGCAGTTAAGGTGTGCTCATGAAATCCTGGGGCTCTTTGGAGTAAAATTATAAATCTCCCAATTTAGACTGACTGCTGACCCCCTCCTGGTAAACAAAAAGCAACTGAAGTCAAGAGAGAGGATAAGTGAATTGTCCGAGGTCACAGGATTAGTCGGTGACAAAACCAACACTACATTCAGGTCTCCTGGTCTCTCTTCTCGCACTTTACCCTCCAGATCTGTCCGATATGAGGTTGACTGGCCACACATGAGGGCGGCTGAGCACTTGGAAAGTGGCCAGTCCAAACCAAGCCGTGCTGCAAAGCTACAGGATTCCCTGGACTTAGAACACTTGATACAAGGGGGAAAAAAAGATTGTAAAATGTCTCATTAACATTCTTATATTGATTACATGTTTTAATAATAAGATATATTGGGCTAAATAAAATGTACCATTAAAATTAATTCAAACTATTCCTCTTTCCTTTTAATTCCATGACTAGAATATTTAAAATTGCATAAATGGCTTATACTACATTATTATTGAACCGTGATGTATCTTTCTCAACAAGTAAACGAGAACAGGGTGAGTGGAAATTATATTCCTTAATCGTTCTTCTCTTTCAGCTTTGGTTCCTACAAAACCTCAAACTATTTCAAAACCGGTTGCACGTTGGAATTGCTTTTTAAAATGAATGATGCCCAGGCCCTACCTCTAGAGATTCTGATTTAACTTGTCTAGGGTAGGGCCAGGGCAGTGGCAGGTTTGTTAAAGAAATCCAGAGTATACTAATGTGAAGTCCAGACTGAGATCCACTGACCTATCTATATCGTTAAGTAAAGATGTACAAAACACCAGGCAGTTTAATTTTCCCCCCCAAACATGCTCCACAATGTCAATCATCCACAGCAGGTGCAATGTCTTTGCAAGTCCAGACACGTTTATTTCATCCCTCTCTGTAATCAGAATGCGTCCAGGAACAACACGTGTCCCATATTTCATGTGGCTACTGTCTGCACAGGGCTAAGATACTTATGTCAACACATGTTAAGAGAATAGCTTAAGGATACCACATGTCAGACACAAAACACATTCTGGCCTGGCCTCCACAGAGTGGCACTCCATCGATTTCCTTCTGGACATCTGTATATGTCACAAACTTCTTCTAATCAAACCATATCAATCAATCAATTGATCGGTCGTCAAGCACCTTTAAGCACCTACTCTGTGTCGTATTCCATGCTAGGCAGTGACAAGGGCTGGGGAGAAGTGAGCAAAAGAAAACAAAAACAAGCAGAGCCAGACTCTGAAGAACTTACCATGTGGTAAAATTATGAGTTTTTGCTTGGGATAGATGGGAAACTGTTAAACCGCAAAACCTAAGGGCAAAACTTAAAGAAAATGACAGACAATATAAGCAGTAAGAAAAAAAAAGTGTCTTTATCTACTTTAAAGTTATGCCTGGGTTCCTAGAAACTCTTAGATGCAGTCACCCATTTCTTTTGTCTAAAGTATATAATAAATATCTAATTTTTTAGATGACTCTGAAAGAGGAGGCTCTGTCTTGAAGGTAAGTAATGAAAATAGAATATGCTAATCGTAAGGTACAATATTCCAGCTACAATATACATAAGTACCTCCATCATCAGTAATTAAAATATGTGGAATCTGATCCTACTTCTGAACAGAGTGATGGGGTACATAAAAGGAAATACTAGTGACTTTTCACTAAATTTTCTTTGGGTTCTAACATAGAGAAATTAGGTTTGACTTATATTCTTCTGGGTTAAAAAAAATTCTATCAGTATGGGGATACATGTTTATCCATGCACAGAATGTCTATATGCAAAGATATACAAAACATGTTGTGTGGGAAAGATAGCTTAAAAATTAACCACAGCTAGCCTCTAAGAAAAACTGTAGAAAGGTATTTATGAGAGTCCTACTTATGCTACCGCTGTGGATACTCATCACTTGTTTGTTTGAAAGCCTCTGGCTTTCATTACAGATATTAATGCCTGTCGAATTAAAATATGCTTGCCCATCTCAAGTGCAGTTGAATATTAATTTTGTAAACAGAAACATTAACCTTGTAAACAGAAACATCCGGTCCCACTTAAGCTAAAAAAATTCTTCACAGTAGGTTTACAAACTTCAATTCATTAATTTACTGGTGTTTTTTTTCTTTTTTCCCCCTACTGCTATCATGACTTTATTCATCCTTAGCAGAGACATCTTTACCCACCCTCTCTGAATACAACCACACAGATCCTGAGCTTTAAAATGTATTCAATTATTAGACACAGTATGTGTACTGATCATTTCACTAGCAAACTGAATACCCCATCTGGTTTTCCTGAATGTTTACGTGCAAATATAGCACAGTGGTATTTTATGTAACATCCCCAAAGTGTTAATAAAAGAGCACTACAGTACTCGAAACACTTATTAAAGTAAGCAATTTTTTTCCTATGACTTACAGAACATATATTTTACACAGTAATTTTTGAAACTAAATCTGAAATGTGCTAAAGCAATTCTGTAAGATCAGACACAAATTAATGAAAATAAATATTGTTCCAACAACAAAGGATTAATAATTAATTAGTGAAAATGAGTACCTTAACAGTACAGAGCTTCTTTTTATTGTCTGTTTCAAAATAATTTTCATGTAAGTGTTTCTTGATGTACAGCTACCCCCTAACCTTTCCATGTACAGCTTTTCTTATTTCCTGGCTGCTACCCTCAGTCTTGAGTCTAAGGACTCAAGGACATAGTCCACAACCCTCTCCACATGAAGTCTTGGGTTGTTCTATCACAAAACTCCTTTGAAGTTTTGATATTTTGGTTAGTTCATTTAATTACCAGAAAAACTGCAAGTGGCTTACATAATGAATTATGTAATAATGACTCAACATGAAAGATTATTTAACAAAAGTCTCAAGTTTCAAAATATTTCAGAATTACTGTGAGGCTTAAATAAAATCTGATTTTTCAGTGAAAATTTAAAAGTTCTACGCACAAGTCCTGTGACTAACATGCCGGTCAGGCCAATCACAAATTATTTTATACATGTACAAGATAAAAGCAAAATTACATTTACTGGTTTTGATACATGATATCAAATGTTTAGATTAAACCAAGAATCTAAATTAAATATTAAATGTTTTAACTTAGATATGTAAATTAAATTATATATTTTTAAATGTCTTAATATGTAATTGAAGATGTGTTGTTTAATAAGGGTCTACTCTATTGTGTGTTTTGTTCTGTTTTGTTCAGTTTTAAATAAAGACAGACATAACATTTACAGCAGTATGTACTCCAGCTATACTGGATCTTGGAACTAGATAAAACGATTACAGCAGTATTTTCAGCAAATGGTATTTATAGTAATCTCTGGAATAGTAAATTTACAGTAATGCATAAAATTCCACTCACTTGGATACATTTACATAGAGGGCTTTTTAATTATTTATTTTTTGCCTTGAACATTTTCTTCTTCTCTGGAGACATATGTCACAGGAAGAGATAAAATCAAGCAACAAACAAGATACTTTTAAGACAAGTTGAATTTATCTCCCAAGCAAGCAGGTCCCTACGAACACGATAATCATCCCTTAGGAATGAAGAGTATCCAGGGATTCTAAAACTTTATTTAACCCGAGACACACTTTATCATTCAGAAATCCTCCACTCCATGGCCTGAGACATGAAATATAAGGAAGGACTTCACCTGAATTGAACTACTTGATTAGAAATTCATTAATAAATATAAATCTGTGTATTGAAAACAGTGAACCTGCAAAGTACAATGTGTGCATTCTTAGTCTTCAATCCTAAACTTATAAGTTAATATGAAAAAAATCAATCTGTGCCCACACACAATTCTTTCCTTTCAAGTTCATCATTCAGCTGGAGATGCCCAAACATTTTCTATGCCCACGTGCCCGCCCTCGGTCCCCATCCCCTGTAGTTGAAACACCTACGGGCGTCAGAATAATTTTTTTAAATGAACAGACTCTCTCTTCTTTGAAAGATCTTGATGAAATGGCAAATCTATGACACAAATGATATCGAATGATGTAAATCCTAAGTGGCAATTTAAGAATGTTACCACTTTTGCATATAAAGGGTGATTGTTTAAAAAAATAATGAATCTGGCATATAGCCTTATATCTGTGTGCCACAGTGAAGCAAAGATTGAAATACTCTGCCTCAGAGTCACCCTCCAGAGAGCCAAGGGCAGGAGCTAAATTCCCAGGTTTGCATTTAATTGCCCCTGCCCTCGCTCTGTGCTCCCTACTCCCCGTGGGCTCAATCATGAAGCATCAGGACCTCTGGGCCTCCCCATGTTCTAGTAATGCTTACACTGGTTGCTTTACTCTGATGACCAGAGACCTGCTCTCATCCACTCTCTCTGGTCTCCCATTTCTAAGAACGACCCACTCCTGTGAATAATATAGAAGCATACAGGAGGTCCCAATTCTCAGCACCTCAAATATGTACCCCACGAATCATAATCTTCACACATCTATTTAAAAACTGGAATGCTTTAGTGAATACCACCCACAAATGTACCCTCTCAAACTTCAATTTCATATGTTTCGTTTATCCTTAAAATGTCCTTGTCAATTCTGATTTTAAATCACATATGCATTTCTCAGCCTATGAAATGGAAAATGTCTGATATCACAATAAAGCTGCAACAGACTGCATTCCCTTCCTCCATAAAGAAACACTCTTAAGAAAGATTTTCCACTCGTAAACAGCGCATATTTTGTGCATAAAGAACATTCTCAAAGAACTAAGGAAACAGGTTGCTAGGATTATAATGTCAATTGCAAATTGACAGGCAACACCAAATTTCACTCTTTAAATGAGTCAATTAATCACCACTATTTGAAAAACATCAGAATAATTCTAATAATAAGTAGAAAGATTAACAATCGAGTGCCACCAAAGGTTCAAGTCCAGTACCCTGGCATTTGATATTCAATCAATATGTTTTTGAGTGAATGCAAAAATGAATGAACTTCTTTTTTCTCCTTGTTCACTCAGATGGGGGTAAAATTTCTGTGGTACTAGAAGTACAGATGGTCCCCAATTTACAATGGTTCAACTTACAATTTTTCAATTTTTCAACTTTACCATGATAACCAAACACATGTATTCAGCAGAAACTGTACTTCTAACTTTGAATTTTGATCTCTCCCAAGGCTAGTGATCTGCAGTATACTACTCTTTTTGATCCATAGCTCCCAGTTAGCCAAGCAATAATGATACACTTACAACCACTCTGTTTTTCACTTTCAGTGCAGTATTCAATAAATTATGTGAGATATTCAACGCTTTATTATAAAAATAGGCTTTGTGTCAGATGATTTTGCCCAACGTTGACTAATGTACGTGTTCTGAGCACATTTATGGTAGGCTAGACTAGCCTATGGTATTTGGTAGGTTAGAGGTATGTACTAAATGAATTTTCAACTTATGTTGATATTTTTGACTTAGGATGGGTTTATTGGGAAATAACCCTATCATAAGTCGAGGAAGATCTGTAGTTTAAGAAGAGAGAAAAGACAAAAATGGCTTTGTTCAGATCTAAAAGTATGTATGGAATTATAAAAAGAACAGTCAATGGCCAAAATAACTCAAACTGAAAACTTCATTTAGTAAATGTGTCTTTAGAAGTGCTCATTACAGGAAAGAGATCAAGTCTGTCAGATGTATGTTTCATCCCAAGATGAAACACACAGACATGGTCAAAAGTGAGCAACAGAGAAAATTGAAAAGGGAAGGGGAAACAATCACTACAAAAAGTTTGAAGTACTGAATGTTTTAATCCCACATGTGATTACAGGATCATATATAAAACTTGTTGCTATCTGTGATGTAAAATTAACCCAACAACAATAAAAACAATACCATATCAGTACAATAGTATTTTGGTGCTTTTAAGCTTATAAAGCACTATTCTCTGGAATTTCAGAAAGACATTCAAACATTTCCTTTAAAAAGAACATTTTCTAGCTTAGAAGAATGCTATTAATATGTATTACTGAATTTACTGAAGTATGCTTCAGTAAAAAAAGACTTTGTTTTAACTGTTAAACTTGAAATATCTGAGACTTAATAGACTAACACTTTCTCAGCATTCCTAAGGGTCAGAAGTAGCTCAGGACTTTCCTTCCCATCTTTTTAGTATCTGTTTGACAAACTATCACTACCAGTCAGAATGAATTCAAATCTTACTTGTAGACACAAATGAAAAATTTATTGTAAAATGTAGCAGTCAAGAATAGCTAGAAACTAGGTTATCTAACTCATTCTAAGCACATATAGAATGATAAACAGAGCAACATAATTCCCATGATATATGACTTTGGGTTATGGTTCCCTAAAACATCTTAAAAGCTTCAGTCCCATAAATTTTTCACTACCCAAGTTCAAGACACTCATTTGGGCATGATGGTGAATCATTTAGGCAACACTGTGAATGCTTTTCTTAAAGTTACATGTGCCGAATTCACAACTGGCAGGCTCATTTAGAAACATAGTATTTTTTTTTATTACCACATCATTTAAAATCTTTCCTTGCCCTAAATCCCTACTCAAGAAATAATCATGATTAAATATATAACTAACAGATTAATACAAATGTAAGATAAAGGATATATCCACACACATACAAATCAAATGGTGAAAGAGTGTACGTTACTCTAACAATGGAGTTGTGTGTGTGCTCTTTAAATCCCTTGATCCACGATAATGCTCCACTTATTCAGAGCTCTGGTTCCCATCATCTTCACCAACAACAGTTCAATTACACACCCAGAGGTAATCAAAAACTGAGCTGGAGTGAGAACACTCACCAGAAAATCTGTGCCCATTACCCCATAGGAAAGGAATGGAGGCATTCTCAGAATACTAAATAGAAAAGGACGGTGGCCGGCCATAACTAAGCATCCCTGTGTAGAGTTCCATATTTCACTACAGACCTAGAGGATATCAGGGCATATCCATGGTGTTCATAATGGTACACATTCCACACTTCATAAGCATCTTATTCCAGATTACTGGACAATACACTGTTACAAAGTGGAAAAGGTATAATACAATTTTGATATGCTTTCATTAAGTAGAATTTTCAATAATTTAGTGTTTAAAAGAGATATGTCTCAGTTATGTGATAATTTCACCTTCAGTGAAATGTCTCCTTCCCTAATCAGAGCATATACATGAAGGTTTATGTATATTGTCAATTATTTTTAGAAATATAAATGGTCCTCATTCCCAAAAATGTGCGTTTAGTCATTCATGATGAAACTCAAAATAGCCTTTGATTTGCTAATACTCTATATATCAGGTGTATTTTTTAAATGATATATAGGGTACACACATTAAGTACTGAAGAAGGAAAAATGTCATAAAGATTTTATCTATTACATAAATGCAAACTAACTAAAAGCAACTTTCTTTTGTAAGTCTGAAGTCTGAGAAAATATAGAAACCTCTAAAGCTGTTTTTCTGATAACATTCTTCCTCTAAACTAACTGGTTAATAACATCATGATTTTTGTACATTTGTACAAAGAAATAATTTATACTTTTGAAATGGAGACTTTAACTTTACTCCAAGTGGAGTAAAAGTTCAGGGGAAATTAAAGGAAAAGGAGAAAGAAAGAAAAGAATGGATTTTCATCACTTCGGGAAGATAAACTTGAGTTCAGCTCACCAAACTGCCAAGTTAGATTGTATTTAAAAAAAAAATCAAATCCTAAATAGCATGTGAATTTTACTAGAGCAATTTCCCATAGGTATTGGCAATGTTTACTCCCCACATAGTCAAGGGGGACCCAATTATTACTCTCACACCAAATGATAAACAAAACAAATGATAATCAGTCACCCATCCTCTTCTGACTCCCTTACCTCTAGACTCTTAATTACCCTAAGGGTTTCCATGCTCAAGAGACAAAAAAGGGTCCTAGGAGCAAAGGATCTGGCTCTCCACAAGAGGCCATTTCAGTTGCATTTTGCAAATACGACTGATCTTTTTTTTTTTTTTAATGCAAATAATGTTCCCATCCCAGATACAGTTATTCAAATAACAAACTATTTGTGAATTAACACAGAATGATATGGTTAAGTGGAGACTATCTACTGGCCAGAAGGTCTACTAACACTTTTGTACTCAAGCAACAAAGTACGGAAATTTCACTGCAATTATTTATTTACATATATTCATACAGCAAGGACATAAAGTTGATTAAAGTTGATCAAGAACTTGCCAAAATTATAATTTTGTAAAAATTAGTAACCAAAGAGCAGGTATCTAAAGAAAGTGAAATATTAGGGCTTTCCTGGTGGCCCGGTGGTTAACAATCTGCCTGCCAGTGTAGGGGAGACGGGTTCGAGCCCTGGTCCGGGAAGATCCCACATGCTGCAGAGTAACTAAGCCCGTGCGCCACAACTACTGAGCCTGCGCTCTAGAGCCAGAGAGCCACAACTACTGAAGCCTACGCGCCTTAAGCCCGTGCTCCGCAACAAGAGAAGCCACCGCAGTGACAAGCCCGCGCACCGCAACAAAGAGTAGCCCCTGCTTGCTGCAACTAGAGAACGTCCACGCGCAGCAATGAAGACCCAACGCAGCCAAAAATAAATAAATAAATTTATTTAAAAAAAGGAAAGTAAAATATTAAAAAGTATGACTACTGAAAGAAAACATAGAAAACAAAACAAGCACAAAGTAAAAACAAACTGTAGACTTATGAAAATATACAATTATTACAAGGGAGGAAAACCAAGCTGCGTAAAGCATCAAATAAATTAAAGGGTTTGTGAAACTGCTGAAATTCTGTAGCAATGTCATATGTTGCACACATTTCTGGAAAGAAGGCCCACAATTTAATAGATTCTCAAAAGGATCCCTGACCCAAAGAGGCTAAGATCTTCTCTAACATGGCTTCCTCACCATTACTATGGTGACCATTCTAGTTTAATTCCTCAATACAGTCTTATCTAGATTATGAAGATAATGATCAGACTATTTCTTTAATTCTCCAGTTACCAACCCTTAATACATCTTATCCCCAAACCCTGTAGTTTGGCCATACCCAGTTACACAATACATATTCTAAGTATTCCATGTAACCTTATACCTTTCTTTAAGCCTTTCAGAGATAGTAAGGCAAAGGCGCTAAAAGCACAAACTCAGAAGCCAAACTGCCTGGGTTTACATCCCAACTTCACCAACTGTATGATGTTGGGTGAGTTATTTAGTTTCTTGAGGATTAAATAAACTAATATTTGTAAAGTGCTTGGAACATTACTGGCATAGCAAATACTTCCTAATTAGTCCTTATGGTTAACAAATGCCTTGCTTACCTACTTAAGCATGCAACTTCCTAATCATCCCCATTCAAACGTCACAACTTCTGCAAAGATGCAAAGCCTGCTTTCCATCTAAACCTCCACATCCTTGAGAATCAAACACTTAATAACATGTCCTTCAATTGCCAAACACAGGGCTTTGCTTTATCTTTTTTATTTTTTGTTTTTTTGTTTTCTGCGGTACGCGGGCCTCTCACTGTTGTGGCCTCTCCCGTTGTGGAGCACAGACTCCGGACGCGAAGGCTCAGCGGCCGTGGCTCATGGGCCCAGCGGCTCCGCGGCATGTGGGATCTTCCCGGACCGGGGCACGAACCCGTGTCCCCTGCATCTGCATCGGCAGGCGGACTCTCAACCACTGCGCCACCAGGGAAGCCCTGCTTTGTCTTTTTACTTTGTGTTTGCTTTGTGTTTATTTTTTGCCCTAAAAACACACAGCACTTGCTGTTTGTATTAATTTTCATACTTTTGTACTCATAAGACTCCTCACAAATCATTAGAAGACTTTTATGCTAAATTCAATAACTGTGTACGAATCTGAAATTATGATCTTAAATATCATGAATTTCACCCCCTAGTTTTCTAGTTGAAGAAACTGAGGCTTAAAGAGAATAAGAGTAGTAGTGATAATAATAATAATTAAAACAATAATAAAATAATCGTTAACACATAGCACTTCCTATATCCTAGACACCCTTCTAAACACTTTATACTGCATGTGTTAACGTCATAAAAATCCTAAGATGTGGATACTGCTAATCTACTTTTCATATGCAAGAATTCAAGGCACAAAGAAATTAAATGACTTTACCAAGTCCACATAGCAAATAACTAGGAGACACCAGGGCTCATATGAGGACCCCGACTCTAGAGTTGTGCTTTTAATCCTTGCTACCATGCCTCTATAGATAAGAGGTGACTTACCGAATAATCCAAAGATAATTAGAGGCAAAGCCTGAAGTCATACCCAGTTCTCTGGATTCCCTGAACCATGTTCTTTCTTTTTGAGTTCATTATTCCCTACCCAGAATGGACATGGCAAGCAATCCAAAAAAAAAAAAAAAAAACTTTCCAATGATTTACTGATATACGATTCACATCTCATCACATAATTCTCTAAACCCAATAATATTTATCCTGAATGTGCAGTCTGCTCCTTGAACATCCTAATTTGGCTCTTCTCTCTTATCTAATTGTTCCCAACTTGAAAGAGACCAAAATAGTACAAGGAACAGCTAGTTCAGTATTCAGCTTATGAAAGGTACAAGGCCTTAGCTGTAATTTGGTTTTTGATGGGTTGGTCAAGAAGTAAAACTATCATTTACACTTGGCTTATTTATACCTCCAGTGTTTCCACATATGAGCTTTGAACTTGGATCCTATCCAAAACTCAAAAGTTTTCCATCAATGACTGTGGGCTGCCTCTCAGTCCAGCCTGTGATTTTGCTAAAAAATGTGCCTCCCCAACCTTTACTCCTTAAAAAGACTAGTTAGTGCAGCTGCCATTGACAATTTTCAGCCATATGGAGCAGAATCCGAGCTCTAAATGACACTAAGTGTAGCAGCGATGAGTTCTAAAGTACCTAATCACCTGTCTTCACATTCTGGCTTAAACGGCTATGGGTCCTTAAGAAATCCTTGAGAAACCACAGTTTCCTCACCTGTAACATGGAGATATTTACATAACCAAGAGGCATTTAAAAGGATTAAATGAGACATACTTGCAAAAGTGCTTAGTGCAATACTTAGTGGGAAGTATGAACTCAAATTTAAGTTTGTTTGTTTGTTGTTGTTTTTTTTTTTCCGTACGCGGGCCTCTCACTGTTGTGGCCTCTCCCGCTGCGGAGCACAGGCTCCGGACGCGCAGGCTCAGCGGCCATTGCTCACGGGCCTAACCGCTCCGCGGCATGTGGGATCTTCCCGGACCGGGGCACGAACCCGTGTCCCCTGCATCGGCAGGTGGACTCTCAACCACTGCGCCACCAGCGAAGCCCAGTATTTTTTATTATTTGTTATTATTGTGCTTCAGTGAATTCCCACAGGATTTCTGTAGTTTCATATGCCAGCATTTTGTTGTATCACCTGAAAACTCTCATTTACACTTGGCTTATTTATACCTCAAAAAAACCCCAAAAACCAAGTATCATGTAAGTGTTTCTATCATATTTGGGGTCCAGCAGAGAGAAACTTATCTTGCCAATTGACATTAAATATGGCCCCAAGAGGGTTGTCTAATCAAGAACCAAATTCATCATCATGGGCAGGTATGAAATTCTTACTATGAGTTTAATGTGACCTTAGTGGAAGGTTCAGAAGAGTAATTCACATAAGAACCCCAGAGACTACTGGGCCTTCTAAGAACATCAGATTTTACATAAATAGCAGCATTTACCAAAGACAGTTCTTAGATAATAGGTGTTTTATAAAATAAAGCATTTCTGGAGGAGAAAAAAAGCTCTGGAACACCTGTTAAACATGGTTAAAGGGACTTATTTATGGCAAGTTTTCTTACAGAGTTGAACATGCTATTATGTCTGGTGACTATCTAGCAGGGAGATCAATCATGCCTCAACTCCCAATTATTTTTCTATAAAACTGTCTTCTTGACATATGTTTTGTCAAAACCTACTATAAACAAATAACCAATTCAACTATTTTGACAAAGTGAGTCTGTCAATTCACACAAACATGAATATTCAATAATAGAGGGTATCAGTTAAATTGGCCAAAAAATTTTAATCAAAATCATAAACATGCTAGTTTAAGCTGAGGACACACTGTATGTGTCTAACAATTTCGAAAAAAACAGTGTAAAATCAGCTTATTTCTGATGTCTCCTTACTCATATATGTACCTTACTGAACAGTGTATGACCATGCAATAAAAGTTTACATTTTTACTCTACAATTAAGGAAGGGGACATGGGTTTCTGCCCTGGTCCGGGAAGATCCCACATGCCGCGGAGCGGCTGGGACCGTGAGCCATGGCCGCTGAGCTTGCACGTCCGGAGCCTGTGCTCCACAACGGGAGAAGCCACAATAGTGAGAGGCCCGTGTACCGCAAAAAAAAAAAAAAAAAAAAAAGAAGTTTGGGTAATGCAGCTGTGCTTGCTCCAGGGCTCTGGAACCCTACTATCTGGGTTCACATCATTTTCTGCTACCTAATAGGTCTAAGTCTTCGGGTGGGATGATTCATTTAATCTCTTTCATCTCACTGTGTCTGAGCTTCCTCATCTGTAAAATGCAGATAATAATGGCCACTATCACACAAGACTATGTAAGGCTTCAATAATACATATAAAAAGTTAGAGCAATGCCTGACGTGCTAAGCACTCAATAAGTGCTTACTATCATTACTTCGAGACTTGTTAAACTGTGAGCCAAAGCAGAAAAATGCAGTAGCTCCCTGAGATGCGATTTACCAGGAAAGAGATCAAGAATCATTGCAGGCCTTCATTTAGAGATGACCCCCATACCACAGGCTATGCTGGCTTTTAGCACCAATAAACGTCTCCTTGGAGGAAGTTCTATTGTACCTATTAGAAAAATAGAATTTAAAACAAGAATATGATTCCTCCCATAGCAGAATAATCTATAACAGCTCCCTTCATCAGGTCCATGTGCTCTGGGAAGCCATTCATGTAAGTGTACTGATGTAACTAGCCTGTAAAACCACCTGGGAAAGCTCATTGAAATAACCAGTGATCAGACAGAAAGAGGCAAACTGTGCTGTGAAAGTCTCATTTTGATAAACCCCGACTGCATAGAAATACAAAATCATTGGCACACTGATTTGGTGCATACCTATAATTAGCCAGAGCAATTTTCCTCCTAGACATTTCCTTCATTTTCATTTAAATTAATATAATTCCTTAGCTAAAGTGCAAGAGAAAAAATGTTAGAAGAACACAATCTGTTTACCATATAGCAATAATCAAATGTTTTCATCCTATTGGTGGAACAGTATAACCGTGTACTTCTTTACTCTCATGTTCTTTTATTAGATTTTATCTTGTATACATTCACTAAATTGAGTCTGCATTGAATGAGTGTCATTTTGCCCAATGAAATATTTACATTTATAATGTTTACAATAATAATATGTGCAGTTAATAATGTAAATAGTAATGTACAAATACAATATTACATTTGCCACATGTAATATGTCCCTTCAAGCCAAGAAAAGAAAATTGTCTTGAAATTTTAAAATAAATTCAAATTACTATGAAATTAAAGGAAGAAAAAACTATTCAGCTATTCAGAGATATTAAGCAGAATATAAGAGAATATAAATAGACTTCTCTTTCTAAGGAATACTTGTATATAACTGAACAAAGTTATTACCAAAACACAAAACGCTTTAATTAATACACATTGTATTGATTTCTTCTGAATTCCTCATTTCCAATATTAGAAAAGGAATCAGAAGTTTTTTATACTTATTTTCTCTTGTACCTAATTACCTATTAACCATCCAGTTACTTACTAAGCAAAATATAATTTCTTCTTAATTTATTACAATGCAAGCATTTTCTTCCCTTTGGTAAAGAAAGATAAACAACAGTGAAAGGGAAAGAAAGTTCAGTTATGTGTTTCAGAAACAAGGACTTGTTCACCATTCTAACCCTAATGTCCCTTCTAGCTAAATAAAACTAACCTCAGTTGTTTTCATTTAAGCATCTTTACAATTCTTAATTTAATAATGCTAATGCAGCTCACTCCAGGAAAAGAACCTCATATTGCTGATATACCGAATTCACTCTAAAACACTGCTAATCTATTTAAGGTGTGTGATATACTTTACTATATAGGTACAAAAAATGCTTGCCATTTAGCAAAGATTTAGAAACATAACATGATCAGTTTCAGATTAAACTTGTCTCACCAAAGCTCAATAAAAGCAGCACCTAAGTAGTGAAATACGTCATATTCAGTAGATGACAGGCTACATCATCACCAAATTTAGAGGATCTTTTATGAAACAAGTAACTGGCTTAATTAAAAGAAGAAAAGTCCCTAGGTCTTGAACTTCTGTGCCAACAATGAATATCTAATAGATGAATCTAAGAATGGAAGTGATCTTTGAGGTGAATTTTTTGGCTGACCTACATATGAATGCAAAGGAAAGACATTCACCATCAATAAATTGCACAGCATTACATATAATTTCTCATTTGGAAACATTATTTAGTCATTGTATCATGTAAGGGAAACTACAGTAATACAGTCCCCAAATGAACTTCAATTTTACGAACTATTTTCCTCTCATTTGCGAATAAATGACACTGTTCCATACTAAGAACAAGTGGTGATAACAAATGAGAACAACTACACTTTTTTGAGAATCCTGAATTTTCTTGACTGTTCCCAGTCATGGTGCTGTGAATTATATTTCACCAGCTGATCTCCAGATTGTGGGCCCTGCATTCCAAAAACCTGTGAGTCCTTCAAAACTTTCTAGAACTGCTCACTTGCTACAAAAAAATGTCCTGTTGATTATAACAGCCTACTTCAAGAAATTAAATGAAATCGCCACATACATCTATGATAAATTATATCATAAAACATTTTGAAGGAGAAACTACTGAAAAATCACTTCCCTAAAGTGTTATCCAGATGTTAATAAGATACCTTCAGTGATCAGTGGAAAGAAAAATGTTCCAAAATTATACAAGTAAAGGATGCTATTTGGAGTACAAATCAATTAAATGGTGCTAGCTCTGAGAAATGGTGCTAAAATTTGAAAGAAATGAGCTACACTAATGGGTAAATTGAAGCCAAACGTTCTATATGGATTTCATTTTCCCTGGAGCACTTCACTTTGGTGTCAAGAATTTTGAATACTTGGATTTGAGACCTGGTTTTACCATAACCACATAAAATAAGGGTTCACTGTCCCTATTTGACAGATTAAGAAAAAGGTTAAATATGTTGTCCAAGTTCATACTAACATTAAGGTGGCAGTTTAGATGCACACCCAGGTACATCTGGTTTCAATTCTTTACACTACATCACACTAAACTACCTAATTTATGAAATAAAATTGTATTCTAAATAACTTTCAGAAACATATTTCATTTTTAGACTATCAAATCTAATTTTGTCTATATGCTGAGTGAGTGAAAGAGCGGGATATAATGTTTACTGAGCCTCAAGGGCCTCTGGTTTGCAGGCAGATTCAGGCAGGGCTCTGCCACTAAATGGCTACATTAACTTCACTTTTCAATCCCTCAACTGCCTTGTTTGTAAAATGAGGGAATAATACCAGTAGGCTCCAGAGCCCTTTCCATTTTGAAAATACGAGCCACATGGGGGTTTCAAGTATTCACCTATGATGTATAATCATGTCACCTATTTAACAAATCCCGGGGGCATTCCCCACAGCTACATTTTCAGAAGGAACACTTTTAAAAACAGAAATCAGCATAAGGTGGGCTGGTGCATTCCACGGTACAGTGTGGGTATTGCACAAAAGGGTCTGGAGGAATCAGAAACTGAGGGCTGAAATCCTGTCTCCACTGAATGA
Source organism: Orcinus orca (assembly GCF_937001465.1). Lineage (NCBI taxonomy): Eukaryota > Metazoa > Chordata > Mammalia > Artiodactyla > Delphinidae > Orcinus > Orcinus orca. Next base: position 20,586,540 of record NC_064562.1, read on the forward strand.
GGCAAACCCTCTGCCTTTTCTACTTCCGGCACCAGCAACAGGTGGATGCAGGCCAGACAGAGACCGGGAGTGATGCTAAAGAGATCTACATCTCAATAAAGGATTTGTTTGTTGAGGTGGGACAAGAAAAGAAACGCCACAGTTCTTTTACTTCTCTTCACTTTCTGGAGCTTGAAGATGAACCACGTATCTTGAAGAAGAACCCAGCAAGGAATAAATTCTTAATAAACACTGATGGAAGGAAAGAAGAAAAGAAGAGAAGGAGAAAATGACAGTGTTATAGAAAAAAAGAAAGGGGAAAAAAAGGGAGGAGAAGGAAGAGGAAAATTTATTAAATGGAGCTATGAAGACCATATCCAAGTTTTCCTTCTCAACGTTAATGGAAGAAAGGAAAAAGCCCTCCACGAAAAAATAAGATTTTACCCTCAGCATATCCTGAGTTGAATCAAAGGTGCTTGATCTTTACCATCAAATATTATTCAGATAACGTAAATACTCTAAGAAAAAGCCCTTAAAAACTGCATCATTACATTGAATGACTCTCTTTTTTTTGGAGTTAAAATGTGGAAAACTGAAGCTTACTCTCCCAACTTCATTGCTAAGTTTTTTTTCCCTTCACTTTAAAAAACAATTTTTGTTACACCCAAGTTTTCCTATAGCCCTTCAGTGTATAAGGTCAACTTTTGTTTTCACTAACACTATGAAGGTTGAATAATAATTAGCCACAGTTTAGATTCCTTTCTAGAAACAATTCATTTAGAGAAAACAAAGGAAAAAATCACGTGTAACAATGGAAAATACAGTTCTTCCATCATCAGATAAGAAAACAAATAAGAATATTTCAGCAATGGGGATAATCTGTAAAACCAACTGCTCTCTGGATGAAACAGAGAACTAAGGAAGTAAATAGATGTGGAAAAGTAAAAGGTTTTGAAATGAGCAGAAATATACATTGTTTTTAAAGTCTCAAATCAGACATAAGCAATCAGCAACGAATGAAGAATGTTATCTACCACTATTTATCCTCCATAGTTGTTACTGGATATCCAGACAATCCTTCATATCACAAATAAACACATGGTCCTTTTGAGAACCTCTGTTGAAGATGTGAGCTTATTCTTTCATTTAAAAATATCTTGTTAACGTCTATTATGTGTCAGACACTGAGCTAGGTGTTGTGGAATCAATTTTTAAATTCCTACTGTAGGGCATAAGAACAGGGAAAAAATGGAAGGGTGAGATTGGGGTTCTCGGATTCACTGCTAAAGTCTGATATGCTATAATTTTATCATCTTGTGCTCAAAATTTCATATTTTTTAAAGAATTTTATTTCACATCAATTTACAGTTTTTCTCAGACTGCGAGGTTTTTGTTGTTGTTGTTTTTGTTTTGTTTTGTTCTGGGCCACACTGCACACCATGCGGAACTTCCCTGACCAGGGATCGAACCCGTGCCCCCTGCACTGGAAGCGCAGAGTCTTAACCACTGGACCACTAGGGAAGTCCTCAAAATTTCATATTTTGAAATATTTCATCAATGCATTTGGAAAGTATAATATTTAAACAATAATTTGAAGCTCCATTAGTAGCGTGGGGTCATGGAATAAGAAGGAGAAAATAAACTGAAAAAGAGGCCACAGTAGGATATACCTAAGTTAATGACAAATATTCATGTACACAGCCCAGCTCTTTAATAGAAAGGCACAGAAATGCCTAAAATCACAATAAGATACTTAAAGAAAATCTAAAGGTAAAATTAGTGGTTAAAAAAATACACAGAATATTGTTGACATTATTACCATTTAAAGAAAAATATTATTGCCTCAGTGATGATGATCAGTTACACCTGTGACATTTCCAACTCAAACTTCCTTAATGAAATCAATATTTTATAGCCATATTTTTCTACTTATAGAAGAGACTACCCAGCAATGAATAATATATGCATGAAATTTTAATAAACTCTTTTCTCCCCTTGAAAAGTATTCTATAGTATTATGAACATTGCAGATAAGTAGGAATACAGTTAAAAGTAAAGCTCTAGTATATAATTTTTAGCTTCTGAATAAATCTTAATAATAAAATTTAAAACTAACATAGAGGTAAAAACAGACAAGATAATTAATCTCTTCTTAAAAATTAGAATTGTTAATCAACTATACTCCAATATAAAATAAAAAGTTTAGAAGAAGATTGTGATATGGGCTTCCCTGGTGGCGCAGTGGTTGAGAGTCCGCCTGCCGATGCTAGGGGACACGGGTTCGTGCCCTGGTCCGGGAAGATCCCACATGCGTGGAGCAGCTGGGCCCATGAGCCATGGCCGCTGAGCCTGCGTGTCCGGAGCCTGTGCTCCGCAACGGGAGAGGCCACAACAGTGAGAGGCCCGCATACAGCAAAAAAAGAAAAAAAAGGTTGTCCTAATAAAATCTCATCATTAAGTTAAACACATATCTATCTCTCTTTCATCTAGCAAAATTTCAGTAGAATAGCCTATAAGGAAATGTCATTTATAAGTTATTTCAAATGGGAAAGTAAATCATATTATTCTGAACCATCATGGTGAATAATAATACTTTTATTCCTAGAAGCTCTATTTTCTTTAAATTAAAGAAATTAGTACTTAAAAGTACTCAACACCTTGAATAAAATGAATATCCAATATGCATTACAATCTTCAGTACTGTCATCTTGGAAGAGGCCAGTTAACAAATTGTATTCCATATGACAATGTAGACTGATTTTCTAAAAGTATTGTTTAAGTTGCAAAATGAAATGAGAGATTCAAACTCGAAATCAGATTTACAAATTCCCTTCATTAGTGTGATACAAATGCATAACCTTATAGTATTAAGAATGGAACTAACTTTACATGAAATGTAGCCAAATGAATGTTATTGAATATCCATAATGATCATTTTCCATTAAGTTAAATACTTATAATCATGAGGTTTGATCAACATGCTCTGGTTTCTTGCATGCCATGTTATCATTATAATCAGAAAACTGAAAGACATTTTCTCCAATTAAATATAAAACAGATGAACACACTTAGGAAGAAAACATGTTTCACTGCCACTTATATAGTTAAGATTACAAGTACATATGAATATTTTCATCATAAAGGAAATCAGATCATTTAGTATCTTAATTTTTCCAACAGCCTTAAATTTTCAAATCCTTTGAAATAAGTTCAAAGACTACATTCTTACATAATACTATGTATACCCAATGCTTTATTTTTCACAATTACTTGACAGCAAGTTTGGGGTTTTTTTTTTCCTTTTGTTTCGTTTCTTTTACTTGCTAAAATAATAGTCCAGCGAGAAAGAGAAAATTAACTTACTCTTTTTTTCACCAAAAACATTTACACTTCTATTTTAATCTATTTTTTAATAATCAATCTAAAATATAATCTTTAAATACACAGTACTGACACTAAATTTTATTTACTAGAATTACTGATGCTTTTTCATCTGGAGATTAATAGGTTTTAGTAAAAAGATCTAGCTTTTCTGATACTCAAGGAAGAATATACTTGTTTGAGTGCAATCAGCACTATGGAAACAGCTTTTTTTCCCTAGTACATGCAATTGCAAATGAAACACTTTGGTTATTTTTCCTCTTCAATTTCCCAATTCACATGAGATGGTGTCTGTTATCTAATGCCCTCTTATAAATATTATCTATCAATAACTCACATATACACACATTCAAAAGTTAAACTAGTCGGGCTTCCCTGGTGGCGCTGTGGTCGAGAGTCCGCCTGCCGATGCAGGGGACACGGGTTCGTGCCCCAGTCCAGGAGGATCCCACATGCCGCGGAGCGGCTGGGCCCATGAGCCATCCATGGCCGTTGAGCCTGCGCGTCCGGAGCCTGTGCTCCGCAACGGACGAGGCCACAACAGTGAGAGGCCCGTGTACAGCAAAAAAAAACAAAAAACAAAAAACAACAAACCTAGAAGAAGCTATACCAAAAACCAATCCTTATTCAGAAGCTTCTGTTCATTTGTTTTCTTTCTTTCTTTCTCTCTCTCTTTCTTTCCCTTTTCTTTTACTGTAGGAGAGAGTGGCATTTGATTTAAAAAATATATATGAGAAAAACATTATAATATAAATGGACAGAATTTATTTCCACAGTGAATCAGATCTCCCAGCCTGTAGAACTCTCCACCCGCAACCCCACCCTAAACACATTAAAAATACATTCAATAACAACGGTACTCCGTTAACTGCTCTCTTTAGTCATTGTTTTTCCAGTCCTTACAAACAACATCACACAAAAGATTAAATTCATTTTTCCTTCATTTCTGTGCATTTAAATAAGTGTGTGCTAGGGAAAGGCACACCTTTATACTCTTTACATTGCCCAGCAGCACATAGGGAAATCTGATTATTTTTCCCAATTGTTATTTTATCCCAAGGTCATGACTATCTGTTGGCAGATATCCAGGAATGGATGATTCACTGCACTGATGAAAATGTAGCTCATAAAAATATCATTTATATCAAAGATAGGCCAACTATAGGAGTCTATAATGTGGATATACTCTTAATCAAACAATAAAAATATGAATGAACATTATTAAAAAGGAATATGCTTAAGCCTATTTAAACATAGTCTTTCTTGCTCCAATATCTCTGATGAAAGCTATGTCCTACATTGAAACACAGATATCAAACTGGATTAGTTGCAAAGACACAGTTAAAATTTAATTATCTATGCCAGTCATGCAGGTCATTGGTGCACATAATCCAAAAAGTATTTCCATGTGAAAGATAGATATTTGGGTATCTCTGGCAGCCTATTAATACACGTTATTTTCAATAAAATAATGAAGTCATTCTGAAAGGTCTATTTGCCTAGGCTCCCAAACCTGTCAAACTGTTCACATTAGCTCCAGCATTCCCTCCATGCAAGGGATGAAACTAAGTAGTCTCCCAGACTAATGGAAAGATTGGCTTAAATTTGACCTTGGCTCTCTCTTTATAATTAGCTGATTCATTCCCTAGGGGAAAGAGGTAATTAACTTACTGGTTCAGAACTTCCTTAGGAAAGAAATGTAACTGTCTCACTTAAAAGAGCTTTCTTTTTTTCTACAGATCTAATGCAATCTCAGATCTAGATAGAAATGATAATTTATAAAATTCTTTCAAATATATTAGCTCCTTGACTCCACACAATAGCCCATGACTTAGTTTAGGCCAGAGAACCAGCCCCAAGGCACAGACTGGATAAATGATATTGGCAAAATCATGATGCCACTTACTAGATAAAACTAGAATTCAAGTTTCCAGACTCTCCATTTAGTTCTCTTCCCCTGACTCCACAATGCCATGTCTATAAGAATGTTATAGGAATATTTACAGTGTAGTGATGTTTCCAATTGAGATAATGTATTACCAAAGCAAATCTGGGCACATATATAAAAGCATTCCTTCCAGAAAATTCCCTTAAAACTGAAACCTTTATTTTTCTCTTCAATATCCTTCCACAAACCAAAACTCTTCAATGCTTTTGAATAATACATAAATATAACATTGCAATTTTAATATAATTATTTAATATTATTTTAACAGCAATACTCCAGAAACTATATATAAATTTGACTCTGAAATAGTCTTTCATTCAACAGTCAAAAATGTTAAATAAAATAAATAGAAGCATCTTCTAAAATAAAAAATGCATATTTTTCTGAATTGCCTAGAAAGGGAACAATCTCCAATCTCTTTAAACACAAATCTATAAAACTATCCCCACATGAGAAAAAAAATTTAAAGACAAAATATTGAAATAATGAACACTAATAATAACCTAAAAATCAAACTAAAATTATGAACATACCAAAAACTGAAATGATTTGAAATAATATAAATGACAAATAATGTAAATGTAGCATAAACGGTTATGGACTCATATGTTGGGTGACCACATTAGCTTACTGTCTAAATCAGGACACTTTTGGGAATGAAAGGGGGCTATCAATAATTACACTGGACAAGAGGCATAAATTGGGATTGTCCTGGGAAATAAACAGGACATATGATCACTCTAATTTTATGTCTGCACCAGCTGGGTTTTTTCGAGGATTCCCAAGCATCTTGAAATTTTTTAAGGTCAGAATAATTTTTTTGTCTTCATTCCCTCCTACCCCTACTTCTCTTTTACAATCCAGGAAAATATTAGTCAAACCACTGAACTCTTTCTTCTCTGCATGTCCTATTTTGTCTATTAACTAGGGCAGGACATGTGTATTAGTCTGAAAATCTTCTTTAAAAGCTACTTCTTCTACAGTCTCAGCTTTACAGTCTCTGTGTTTCCATTTCAAAATGTCATGGCCAGAGCCCTGAAGATCTGGTTTCTGCCAGCATGAATACACTGCTCTGTGTTGGACATCAGTGAAACTGGACTCTGAAAAACCTGCTACAGCTCATTTGATGTATGTATATTTCAAATGTAAAATCTTCTGAAATTCAACATTCAGAAGAAAGAAGGAAATTTGGAAGGGAGAGGTAGAAGGACTAATCAATATTACAAATAAGAGGTTTCACTGCACAAAGTATACTTAAGGTTTCTGAAGACTTTTTCATTAACTCTTCATGCTTAGAGCTTTCCAATGGTTTCTCATCTTCTTCTGAGTAAGGCCAAAGTCCTCACAAAGTGTTATATGATTTACCCCATTCCTTACATAAAATAGCTCTTTGGACCTCCTACTCTCCCATTTCATTCACTTGGCACCAGTCCACCCAACTCCTGGAGACTCCCAGAACCTCCAGCCATGCTACTGCCTCAGGGCTTTAGAATATGCTCTGGTTGGAACACATTCCCCCATGTAAGCACTTATTTATTCCCTCACCTCCTTTGGTCTTCCTCCAAATGTCGCTTCCGGGAGACCTTCCCTGAACACCTTATTTTAAACTGAACACCCGCCCAGCATTCCCCATCCTCCTATCTTTTTCTCCAGAAAGTCACTATTTGATATATCATATATCTTATTTTTTCTGTCATGTTCCTACCAGAATATCTTTGTCCATAAAGACAAAGATATTTTTGTTGAATATGCTCACTATTGTGTCTCCAGTGCCTAGAAAAATGACTGTAACTTTAAAAAAGGGCTCAATAAAAATTTGTTGAATAAATAAACTCATAACTGAAGAAATGTAACCCCCTTAAATGCACTAAGCTCACAAAAATGCCCAGCAATCTAGCACAATGTTTACAAATCCTTCCACAAGCCCCGGTTGCCTAAAGATGACTTAAAATTTATAAGTAAAATGTTGGCCATTTTGCAAATGTCCTTTTGGGTATCTTTGAAATACAGAATTCTTTGGATTTCAAAGAATTTATTGGTTCCATACTGTTATTTATCAGTAACAGTCATAGCAAATAAGAATTTTATTATTTGTTTAAGTATATTTTAAAATAATATTAAACATATATATTTTATGACTGTTAAGAGGAATTTAAAATAGAAAAAACAATGATTCCTTTATAAGTCATATACCAACTACTCACAGGAAATTACACATAAAATACTAATAGGAAAACAAAGACCTTCCTTTTTGTCTCTAAAACATCTGAGATAGATGTGGATTTAAAAGTGAGCACTTTACGTCAAACTACATAAAAATATAAATTGCAACATCAGAAACACTGACAATCAGACTTTCAGTTTTCTCCATCAAGATGCCCATTATATATGAGTGTGGGGAATAAGAAAAAATTGTGATGTACAAATACAAAGTTTGTGTTTGCTTTCAATAGAAAATATTTACAGATAATAAACTGTGCTGTATATAATACTGTCATGATATTGTTGAAATACCTGAAATTTTGAAATTCTAACATTAAAATAATTATTACTCTTTTTTCTATGTGAAAAAACCATATAGACATAGAACCTGAGCTTTGAAGGATTTTAATATAAGTGGTGAACAGATTTTTGTGAACTTTCTGAGAATCCAGGCTCCTTGCAAGACACACACGCACACATGCACGCACGCACACACACGCAGCTGTGCGTGCACACACAGAATCTCCTTCCTTTCTCCATTTAATTGTTATTACATCCAGCACCTAGGCAAAATTACCCAAAAGAAGTGACAAAATTAAAAACTTAGGACCTCCTAATATGATAGTTGGGAAACAATCACATATTTCAGTTGCAAAAGTTTCCTTGAGATAGTGCACATTTGTAGCAGAATGACCAAAGTTAGAGACTGCAGATATTGATAATGGGGAAGAGTTTTGCTAGATGAATGAATATCTATATAGGCCCTTTCAACAACTGTCAAAACCAAAACAAGTTCTAACTCAGTGAACTCGCCAGTTTAGAGTATCAGTGAATTAAAGTTCCAAATGCATGGCCATGTTTCTTGCACTACAGTTATTAGGAAGTAGTAATTACAACCTAGACTTTTTTGTATTGAAATAACACATATATTTGAAGGAACGAAAATGCTTGCAAGATTTTTTTCATACAAAGTCTAAGACTTCAAAATATGTTCCTATTAAAAAGTCCCTCAGAGCTGTATTTCTCAAGCAACCCAGAACATGATCATTTACATCATTCACCTCTGTAGTCATAGTGTCTTCTATTATAAATGTTTGAGAAATATTGATATCATGAAACGTTATCATTTCAGGTAGAAAAATGAAAACTACTTACATACTACCCCACGACTTTCCGTGATTGAGTAGGATTCTGTTTTTATGTGATGGACAGTGCATAGTATCAAAGATACAGATGTTTATAATCCTTTATAATTAAACAGGTCTACTATAAAGAGCATTCCAAAAAAGAAAATAAATGTGGTCCTATTGATAAGCCTAATGTTGGGTATATGGTGTATAGGTTTGGTATACGGTTACGGTATATAGGTTTCTACATTCATACATACACACACACAGAGAAAGACATTTACCTATTATGTGTGTGTGTGTATATTCACACATAAATTATATTGTTTAATAAAGACAATACACTTTGGAGGGAAAGAAAGCTTGCACCATACTTAAATTATTCTTAGGATAATAGATGCTCATCAATTTCTTAAGAGACTCACTGGGTTATGTATAATTTAAAATTCAACTAAATCCTTCCCTGATGTCTGACACCTGCTCTCTCCTCATCATCTGTAAATTCTCCTCTCTTGTTTTATATACCAGATCGTGTAGTCATATATAATGCTACAGTTATTCATCAACCGTCTTTCTTTCATTCTACATTATAATTGTTAAAAAGACAGGAAATACTTTATGGATCATTTAATATTTAGCTTAGCTCCTAGAAGATAGAAGGCTACTCAAAAGTATTTGTTGAATTAACTAAGTGAATGAATGAATGAATAAACAAACAAATAAATAAATAAATATTTAATTCTAACTTCTCTTCCTCATGTTTTAATCACAATAGTGGTCTTTCAAAGATAACAAAGAGAATTCCTCTCAGCATATAACAGGCCTTTTCAAGGGAATTCTCTCTTTAGTGATTGAAGCTGTAATTGACCAAATAAGGCCAAACTGTATAGCATATAAAATTTAATATAATAAACAATTTAAATAAATGAAAATTCCTTTTCCTAGCTAAAGAACAAATGTCTCCTCCCAACAAACAAAAACCCAGGACCAGACAGCTTCACTGGTGAATTTTACAAAACACTGGAGGAATATTCAATATCTATTCTTCTCAAACTCTTCCAAAATATTGAAGAGGAGGGAAATCTTTAAAACACATTTTATGAAGTCATCATTGCTGATACCAAAACCAGACAAAGACACCACACAAAAAAAGAAAATGACAGGTCAGTGTCTTTGCTGAACATGATTCAGTAAAAAAATCCTCAACAAAATATTAGCAAACCAAATCCAACAATACACTAAAAAGATCATATACCACAATCAAGTAGGATTTATTCCAGGGATGTAAGAATGGTTCAACATTCAATAATCAATTAATGTAAGCCATCTTTCAAGACAAGGATGCCCACTCTCATCACTTTTATTCAATATAGTACTGGAAGTCCTAGCCACAGCAATTAGGCAAGAAAAAGAAATAAAAGGCATCCAAATCTGAAGGGAAGAAGTAAAACTGTCACAATTTGCAGATGACATGATATTATATATAAAAAACCCTAAAGACTCCACCAAAAACCTGTTACAACTAATAAATGAATTCAGTAAAGTCACAGGATACAAAATCAATATACAAAAATATGTTGTGTTTCTATACACTAATAACAATCTATCAGAAAAGAAAATTAAGAAGACAATCCCATTTATAATTTCATCAAAAAGCATGAAATACCTAGGAATAAATTTAACCAAGGAGATGAAAGAACTCTACATTGAAAACCATAAAACACTGATGAAGGAAATTGAAGAAGACACACAAAAAAAGGGAAAGATAGTCCATGCTCATGGATCAGAAGAATTAATATTGTTGAAATGTCCACACTACATGAAGCAATCTACAGATTCAATGCAATCCCTATCAAATGCCAAAGGTATATTTCACAGAACTAGAACAAATAATTCTAAAATTTGTATGGAACCTCAAAAAAAAAAATAGCCAAAACAATCTTAAGAAAGAAGAACAAAGCTGGAGGTATCATGATCCCTGATTTTAAACTATCCTATAAAGCTACAGTAATCAAAACAATGTGGTACTGGCACAAAGACAGATATATAGATCAGTGGAACAGAATTGAGAACCAGGAAATAAACCCACACATGCAAGGACAACCTACAACAAAAGAGCAAAGAACACACAATGGAAAAAGCACAGTCTCTTCAATAAATGGCACTGGGAAATTTGGACAGCCACATGCAAAAGAAAGAGACTAGACCACTATCTTATACCATACACAAAAACTAACTCGAAATGGATTAAAGACTTGAATGTAAGATCAGAAACCATAAAATCTCCTAGAAGAAAACATAGGTGGTAACCTCACTGACATCAGTCTTAGCAATGTTTTTGTGGATCTGACTCCAAAGGCAAGGGAAAGAAAAGCAAAAATAAACAAATGGGATTACATTAAACTAAAAAGCTTCTGCACAGCAAAGGAAACCATCATCAAAATGAAAAGGCAACCTACTGAACACAAGAAGATATTTGCAAATCATATATCTTATAAGGGGTTAATATCCAAAATATAAAAGAACTCATACAATTCAACAACAACAAAAACCAAACTGATTAAAAAATGGCCAGAGGATCCAAATAGACATTTTTCCAAAGACATACAGATGGCCAACAGACACATTAAAAGAGGTTCAACAACATTAATTACCAGGGAAATGCAATTCAAAACCACAATGAGATATCACCTCATACCTGTTAGAATGACTTATCAAAAAGACAAGAAATAACAAATATTGGAGAGGATGTGGAGAAAGGGAATTGTTAGCAGGACTGTAAACTGGTGCAGCTACTATGGAAAACAATATGGTGATTACTCAAAAAATTAAGAATAGAACTACCATATGACCCAGCTATTCCACTTCTGGGTATTTATCCAAAGAACAAAAAAACATTAATTCGAAAAGATACGTGCCTATGGTCACTGAAGCATTATTTATAATAGCCAAGATATGGAAACAACCTAAGTGACCATGGACAGATGAATGGATAAAGAACACGTGGTATATATACACAATGAAATATTACTCAGCCATAAAAAAGAATGAAATCCTGCCATCTGCAAGAACATGAATGGGTCTTGAGGGTATTATGCAAAATTAAGTAAGTCAGATAAAGAAAGACAAATAGTACATGATTTCACTCATATATGAAATCTAAAAAGCAAAAAAAAACCAAACTCATAGATACAGAAAACAGATTAGTTGCTACCAGAGGGAAAGGGGGTTGAGAGGTTGGAGGGTAGGCAAAATGGGGGAAGGGTGTCAACTGTATGGTGACGGATAGCAACTAGACTTGTGATAATGATCACTCTGTAGCATATACAGATGTTGAACAATAAATCTATACATTTGAAACATGTATAAAAAGAAAACAAAGAACAAATATCTAAAATACTTGTGTTTCAAGGGAGCCAGAACATACACAGTTTTTCATGATATGAATTCTCTAGTCACCCAAATAGGAAATTCTCTTTGAAATCACCATGAGACTACTCTTTCAGCATGCACTTCCAGAGACTCTGCTACAGAACTATAAAATCTCAGTTTCTGAGTGAAAATTGTTGAAATGCTAATATGTGGAAAGTCTTATGGGAAGTAAATCACAATTCAAAATTATGAATGGACAGCATCCACAATATCTGCAGAAATTTTACAAAATAATGGCATTTAATTTAAATAAAAAGCATTTCAATCTTAAATACAGAAGCTTAAAAACGTAACACTTAAATAACATTCAAGAGCCTTGATCAAAGACACTATACAATAAGGAGCTTTATATTTTATCTCTTCAAATCATTTTAATTTAGAACTCTTTCACTTGGTTCATGAGTCATCAAAACAAAATCTCTCCATGCATATCTGAAAAAAAGAATCCTTCCTGCCAAGGGGCTCTTTATCAAAAGACACTTTTGTGAATGGGAAGCACTTCGTGAAATTCACAAAGGGCCAACTATTAAAGATTTCAACTTCAGAATCAGGACAGGGCCCGGCAACCCTAACAGAGGTGAAATCTATCCATGGTACAATACTCTCTTTTACTAATAGTCAGGAAACAACAGGCAATGGCAAATAAACTACTGTGAAAGGCAGCCATTTAATCAGAAAAGATCTGGAAATAGATATGAGCTCTACAAAGACAACTTTTCCCAAAAGTCCAGTCCCACTGGTGCTGTCCCATTAAATATCAGTTTTGATTTTCCAATTAAAGTGCAAGTGACTCTTTGGGGGAGGATGTCCAGCATGTGAACTCCTACTACTCCACGTAACAGCACTGAAATAATAAACAATTTCCACAGTAATGTTATACTGGCTTGCAAGTGGCTGAAGTACAAAATAGAATGATATATTAAGTCTGATAAATAACTCTCTCTCTCCAAATATGTGCTGCAGAATGGTACAAAACAGAATTTTTTTTTTTTTAGAGACCAACCAAAAAATAATTCAAGAAAACCTAAGAAATTAACAGAGAAGGAACAACTTGAAATACTACAAGGGGAATATAATTTTCAGAATTAAGATTTGTATTCATTATTTTACATACATTATTTACACATAAACAAAAAGAATACAGTTGAGAGACAAGTGCCTTACAGTTTTGAATGGACTTGCCAATATCCAGTCTCAAAGAGAAGACAGCTTGAGTTTCTGGGCTAGTTCTAGGAAGCCAGCTTTCTATTCAAGGGTCTTGCTGCTACAGATTCCTCAGAGCAAAGAAACTGATTGTTCTTCAGGATTCAATTACCAAGTATCATCATATATAGAGATCAGCATTCTAGCAAAAATATGTGATTTTGTGATAGACTCTTCTAAGTGGCACTTTTCAAGAACCTTATTTGCTTCCTATTTCGATCTATTCATTCTTTGCAAAAGTAAACCTTGACTTGAATAAACAACTAGGGAGTTTGGCCCTGTGCTATCAGGTGAAGAAAGTGAATCTCAAGGCAGCATTAATATAAATTAAGCCCTGAGGAGTTAGTTACAAGCTAGTCAGTCTCTAATCCCTGGGCCAAATGTTGAGTTAATTGCTCCCTTCGGTATTATATATTATTCCCAGTGCTGTCCACAAAACATGGGTAAAAAGGGCAGCAGGAAAAGGGAGAGGTAGAAAAGGAGGGAATTAACAGGTAGGTAGATAGTGCTTTTGGAGTGACAGTAGTTGTTTTTTCAGGCAAATAGGACAAGCAAGAAAAGTAAAGACATAACAAATAGAGAACTGGGAAAGGACAGAGGAAAAAGTCCAAGGAATGGGGAAAAGACAGAAAGATATTCAAAGTGTGGGAGGGGGGAGCCTATATTTGAAACCATTTATCACTGGTCTTGATTTTATATATACATATATATATATTTTTTTCTCCATTAAAAATTTTCTCAGCTGCAAAAAATAATCCAACTCCTGTAAAATCATACTGACTTGAGTTATAAAAGACTTTAATCAAAGTACCTTGACAATTCTTGAACCTTAAATTCTAACAATCTTTAGAAACCTCTTATCCTAAGTCAAAAATCAAATTTACTCTATCAGTCAGAGTTTTCTTCTCCAGAAATGGATCTTACATTCTATCTATCCCCACTTGCAGGTCCTACTTTTAAGACCAACATCACCTCTATCTGAATTATAGTTTTCATTGACTTAAAAATATCATTATTTTATGTATCTCCAAAAAAGAAAAAAATTACTGCCAATTAATTTATAACATCCATCAATGGTAAGATGCATCTCAATTTCAGAAATGTGGGGAGAGAAAAGTGTTCATTTCATAATGGATGAAATCTCCCAACTAGCTGTCCACCTGCTTATCTCATGTCCCATCTTCCCCTCCACCCTTCACTCTGCCACATGAATTATCTGCACGTTCAAGCACTGTCCAGCTAAAAAGCCACTGTGTAACCCTTCTGCCTGCATAAGTGAAATCTAAATTATATATTAATAGCATGCAAAGTTTTTCACAAACCAAACCCCATCAACTCTTTAGTCTCACTTTCTATCACTCCCACGACATAACTATCATAAAGTCACAATGAGGATCTCTACTTTCCATAAAGACAGCATGCTCTTTTCAAGACTTTCTATGCATGATATGAACTGTCCCTCCCTTTCCACGAACTGTCTCTCCTCCCCACCTTCCTCATCTATGAAAATCCTACTCACACTGCATAACTCGTTTCTGAAGCATTTTCAAAACACAAAGTCATTCCAAAGTGCACTGGAGTATGGATAATTTTATAAGAATGTTTCCAGATCTTCAATTCCCAAATCTCCTCTTTCTTAAAACCATCTTCTTGAAAACACTCTGGTTCTTCTTTCCCACCCCACCCCTTTTCTTTCACAGTTGTTCTTCTCTACTTTACAAATCTTACAATGATGTACTGCTCATTGTAAGATAAGCAGATCACCAAGATCACCAAGCAACTGGAGACAGCTCAGAGCTCAAGTACGGAGAAAGAGTCCTGTAGGAACCAAGTAAAAAATGAGAAAGCCAGAGTCTTAGTTCATCTGGCCTCTAAGTCACAGCCAGACTCCATGCCTTTATCTACTGTAGGTTGAACTGTTTATCTATCAATCCATCTAACTTAGAATTAGAAAGCAGAAGTGAGATGCTTGGGGGAAGGAGGTATAGTTTATTTTAACTGAAAAATGAAGTCATACTTTTTCTTACCAGAAGTTAAGTCTGATTTGGCTTATTGGTTTGACAAATGAAGACTAGCTTTATTTATTAGATAGTGTGGTGAGCATTTTCCGATTTAAACTAAATCTAGTGTTAGAGGCTTTGACAAAAAAAAAAAAAAGATATATAAAGCACATATATAACACACCGTAAGCAAAAAATTATAGCCTTTACCCATGCATTATAATACTTCTCATATCTTGCTTTAAATACTTGTTATATGTCTATCTCACTCCATTGGACCATGACTTACTTAAAAAACTTAAACTGTGTTAGTCATCTCTTATTCTCTTGAGTATCTCATTTATTCTAGTTTAATCAGTTATTCTAGTTCAATCAGTTTTTGATGGATTAGAGCTACGATTAAATCTCCTTGCTAAAAATTCCTACTAGAACATAGTAGTAATCACATTGTTGAATAAACAAAAGAAGACCTCCCAACCAGAAGTACTCATTCCCTCCTGGACTACCATTTCATATTACTCGTAACTCACTCTGCATTCTATGCTAAAAAAATTACTTCAGTATATTTCATACTTTCTATAAGATCAAAAGCTCCCCAAGGTTAAGACCCATCTCAGACTGACCCCTGTCATCACCTGAGCACCAAAGGTCAACCTTACTAAACATTTTTGAGTGAATTACCAATTTAAAATAAACATATCAGCCTTTGCTCTTTGGAACTCTGATACCTAACTTAATCTTACTGCCATATGCTTTGGCCCAGGATAGAGAGGGTAATTCCTAAAAAGAAAAAAGTGCTGTCAGTATATGAATACGATGCCACTGACTCACCATGAGCAAAGCAGGCATGCTGAGTTATTTCTTCCAGTAGTAATGATGAATTGTGCTGACTGAGCCATTTGGCTCCTCCTGGGACCAATGGCGCACATTTTTTCATATAGACTGCCAGGATTTAAGCTATAATTTTTGACCACTGAGTAGGGGTGGCATTTTTTTCTTTAAAAAGCTGTAGCTATTTCACTCAAAGCGACAATACTAAGAGCAAAACAAAATAACCAAGAGCATATGCAGTAGCAATAAATGCTTAATGTTTAATGCTTTGTTGGGAGATTTTAGACCTTCTGATAATCTCTAATTCCTTCAGACATGAGTCAGTTTTGGTCTCACTACCTTATGACTGACCACTTGTACACCAAATACTTTCAACTGCTTGCTGGTCCCACTATAGATATGCTTTGTAGAAAAATTAATATCCCCTGCTTTCCAGTTTCTATATAAAACCTCCTTTCTAACACTCTTAAATTTAAATTAGTTTCATGACCTTAAATAAAAAATACTATTATTTTTTGGTTCATTTATTCTGAAAATGTCAATTTTAAAAACTGATGTTATTCTATTTTTTTTTAATTTAAGTACAGTTGATTTACAATGGTATTCTACTTTTAATAGTATACATTCTAGTATTCCAACAGCAGAAAAGAAATCCTCAGTAATATATGAAGAACACTACATACATTTATTAACGTGTATTAAAATACTGTGTAAGTAAACCTAGCAGTGAAATAAAGTCAGGCTGTTCTCTCCATGTTCATTTAAAGGATTTCAATGCAAATGGATACCCCACTTCTAGGCAACATCATCAACATGAAACATCATGATGACATTTTTTAATTCACTACTTCCCACCTCATTATCTCTCAAATACTTATTTCTTATTTATTCATTCATTTGTCATTTTCACACATCACGTTGCCCTCTCCCAAAACAAACTATCTAAACTCAACTCGACATGAACTACAAAAATGAGGTCTGGGTTTTTTTTTTTGTTTTTTTGGTTTTTTTTAGTCTATGCCTACTTTCAAAGGAAAGGCCACCTTGCTTAATAAGTAAACTTGAAGACACTATACCTAGAATATAAATGAATCTCCGAAAACTTAGAAAGAATTTTAAAATATAAGGACATAAAGAATGGCTATCCAGAAAACATGAAGGAAACAATAAACAAGGAAGAAGGACTGTAAACTTTACATTAGAGTAGCCAACCGTCTTGGTTTGCCTGGAAGTGAGGAGGATATTTCCCTTATGCAGGTCTTTTTAAGGTGCTAAAACCAAATCTCCCTACTTGACACAGCAAACTTCAGCTTCTCTTATAATAGCAGTGAACTAAATCATAAACATTTTAGAGAGAAAATGTATGCTTTGATCAATTTGATTTTCTATAACACTTTAGAATAATGCTTGTTTTCTTTGCATATTTTAAGGAAAATGTAAGTAAATAAAACCTAAAAAGGCTTTTGAAAATCCACCCTGTAAATTAGGGAATTTCGTCTACCAATGTTTACTTTTTGCTTTCTACCACCAAGTTAACTGGCCTTTATGTCTGAGTTTAAAAGTCAAGAAAAATAAATAAAATGAACTAAATTATTAAGTCTTTATCTCAAATGAAAACTTTGGAAAGTCCTAATCTAGAAAATTTCAGGTCTTTTTTTTTTTAAATTAGTTACCTATTTTATACATATTAGTGTATATATGTCAATCCCAATCTCCCAATTCATCCCACCACCACCCCCCTCCCTGCTTTCCCCCTTTGGTGTCCATACCTTTGTTCTCTACATCTGTGTCTCTGTTTCTGCCTTGCAGACCGGTTCATCTGTACCATTTTTCTAGATTCCACATATATGCATTAATATATGACATTTGTTTCTCTCTTTGTGACTTACTTCACTCTGTATGACAGTCTCTGGGTTCATCCACATCTCTACAAATGACCCAATTTAGTTCCTTTTTATGGCTGAGTAATGTTCCATTGTATATATGTATCACATCTTCTTTATCTATTCGTCTGTTGTTGGGCATTTAGGTTGCTTCCATGACCTGGCTATTGTAAATAGTGCTGCAATGGACACTGGGGTGCATGTGTCTTTTTTTTTTTTAAAGAAGATGTTGGGGGTAGGAGTTTATTAATTAATTTATTTATTTTTGCTGTGTTGGGTCTTCGTTTCTATGTGAGGGCTTTCTCTAGTGTGGCAAGCGGGGGCCACTCTTCATCACGGTGCGTGGGCCTCTCACTATCGTGGCCTCTCTTGTTGTGGAGCACAGGCTCCGGACGCACAGGCTCAGTAGTTGTGGCTCACAGGCCTAGTCGCTCCACGGCATGTGCGATCTTTCCAGACCAGGGCTCGAACCCGTGTCCCCTGCATTAGTAGGCAGATTCTCAACCACTGCGCCACCAGGGAAGCCCCATGTCTTTTTGAATTATGGTTTTCTCAGGGTATATGCCCAGTAGTGGGATTGCTGGGTCATATGGTAGTTCTATTTGTAGTTTTTTAAGGAACCTCCATACTGTTCTCCATAGTGGCTGTATCAATTTACATTCCCACCAACAGTGCAAGAGGGTTCCCTTTTCTCCACACCCTCTCCAGCATTTGTTGTTTGTAGATTTTCTGATGATGCCCATTCTAACTGGTGTGAGGTGATACCTCATTGTAGTTTTGATTTGCATTTCTCTAATAATCAGTGATGTGGAGCAGCTTTTCATGTGCTTCTCGGCCATCCGTATGTCTTCTTTGGAGAAGTGTCTATGTAGGTCTTCTGCCCATTTTTTAATCAGGTTGTTTGTTTTTTTTAATATTGAGCTGCATGAGCTGCTTGTAAATTTTGGAAATTAATCCTTTGTCAGTTGCTTCATTTGCAAATATTTTCTCCCATTCTGAGGGTTGTCTTTTTGTCTTGTTTATAGTTTCCTTTGCTGTGCAAAAGCTTTTAAGTTTCATTAGGTCCCATTTGTTTATTTTTGTTTTTATTTCCATTACTCTAAGAGGTGGGTCAAAAGAGAGATCTAGGTCTTTTTTTATTAAATGCTTTAGGTTAGGTAGAGTTCCCATTAATCAATTTTTATTTTTTGTATCACAAAGTGGTACTAAATTGCTTGGCAAGTTATTAAAAGTAATGGAAAGCCCGTCCACTTCAACATGTGTTAAGGCAGTTCATAGTTGAGGCAGTGAGAAATTTCCATGTTCAAAGTGAAAAATGTACAAAGGTAAATATTAGCGTGGCATGATTACCTTTCACTTAGCCATAGCTTTTTGCCTAAAAACCAAATTCTCCTCTGGTTTGTTTTCTAATCATGAACTCACAGAGTCTAAATATTATTCTCAAATTATTAAAGAGGCAAAGAATTAATCTGCTTAAAAGAGATGTGAAGCTTTCAGGATGAAGTGAGAGAGTGGCATGGACATATATATACACGACCAAATGTAAAATAAATAGCTAGTGGGAGGCAGCCGCATAGCACAGGGAGATCAGCTTGGTGCTCTGTGACCACCTAGAGGGGTGGGTTAGGGAGGGTGGGAGGGAGAAGCAAGAGGGAGGGAATATGGGGATATAGGTATACGTTTAGCTGAGTCACTTTGTGATACAGCAGAAACTAACACACCATTGTAAAGCAATTATACTCCAATAAAGACGTTAAAAAAAAATGTGAAGCTTTCCATGTAGTTATTTACAAATAATTACTGCAAGCAGGCTTTCTTTACAACAAACTTTGCAGTCATACATATATTACTAGTGAACGAATCATAGGAATAGTTGGCTTTTTTAACATACAAATTATTAATGCATGAAAGATACTGTGCGAGATATTATCAAAATAATAAAACTTTTTAAAGTATATACCTGAATTTAAACTGCCCAAGATATACATAATTTATACCATTTAAGAAACTAAATCCTTTTACAACAAGCTAAGTTTGTCTAACTCATTTGGTGTGGGGGGTTGAATTGCCTTAGGAGAAAGTTTAAATGAAAATAGCTTTTTAAGGCATCTCATTTGGGGCTCAAAGAACAGTAATGAGGTTGACCATTCTCCCTATCAGTCAGCTTCAATCTATGTCACTTCAGACTTTTGAAAGGGTTACCAGATCTATATTTTTGTAAATAATATCAGAATCATACACACCCACATAAAAACTATACAAATATATAATGTGTGCATTTGCATCAGGGTTAGCACTGACATGAATGTAAAATCATGTGCAATGGAAAATGATTGCTAATTAAAACAACTATCCCCTCACTAGACTATAAGCTTCATGAAGACAGGGGTTGCTTATTTCTCTGCCAAATCCCTGAAGCCCATAAAGGTGCCTGGGCACATAGTAGATGCTCAATGAACAGGTTTAATTAAATCTTGCTTTGGGAACAATCATAAATAGTAAACACTTTAGTACTTTATTTAACAACTAGTTGAAATAGTTTTTTGGTTGCAACTTCTCATATAACTAATATTACCCCAAAATAACACAGTATTATTGTTTTTAACAGCCAACTTGTCTAAAATTGTTTTACCTTATATGTAGAAAGGTACTTCCCCCACTGATGTGATAGAAGGTATCACATAAACTTTTAACTAAAATGAACATTAACTCTTTTAACATCAATACACCCTTTGCACTGTGCAGGGCCCACATGACTTTCCAATAAAACTGACAATTTTTCTGTATTTAAATTTAAATCTATGTTCTTTCTACCTTGAAAGAACTAAAAAAGGACATAAGTAAAAAAGTCAATTCACCAAGGCTTGACTATAAAGACCACTAGATGTCCACAGCTGATGATTCATTCGGACAACACAGAAAGAACATGGACTCTGACAGGCACTGAAGAAACAAAGGGAATGAGACAGACTTTAGCCCTGTACTCAGCATCTGTAGTATTGTAGAGTACCTAGATAACAAACAACCAAAGGAACAAATAATATAATCACAAATGATGGCAAGAACAATGAATGAAATGGGATACAAAGAGAGTGAAAGGGGAAAGCAGTTTTCAATACTATGGTCGGAGCAGGCTCTGCTGAGGAACTGACATGTCAGTCGAGATTTGAAGGATGAGAAAAACTCAGTCATGTGAAAAGCAGAAGGAAGCACATTCTAGACACAGAAAACAGCAAGAGCAAAAAAGCCTGAGGTGGGAAAGAGATTAACATTTAGAAGAACTGAAAGAAACCTTGTTGACTTGGGCAAAGTTGAAGGGGGCCGGGGTGGAGACACCATCTGTGGCTGAAGAAGTAGGCAGCAAAGAAGATATATTCAAGGGCAACAGGAAGCCATTAAAGGGTTTAAGCAGAGAACTACTAAGATCCCACAGATGTCCCTCCTCCACGTGGAGAAAGAGAGTGGGGAGCAAGTATGGAAACTGATGGTGACCAAACCCTTGCCTTGATACACTGAAGTTTCGCCATCTATATAAGACAAGGGAGCGCTATTTTTTTTCAACTGAAGTATAGTTGCTTTACAATATTATATTAGTTTCAGATGTACAGCATAGTGATTCAGTATTTTTACAGATCATACTCCCTTAAAAGTTATTACAAAATAATGGCTCTATTTCCCTGTGCTGTATAATATATCCTTGTTGCTTATCTATTTTATACACAGTAATTTTTATCTCTTTATCTCATTCCCCCTCTTGCTCTTCCCCCCCCCACCTTCCCTTTCCCCGCTGCTAACCACTAGCTTGTTTTCTGTAAGAAGGGAGCACTTTTTAAAGCTGTTTCTTTTCCTCTGAATTGCTGAACATTTCTTTTTTCAACCATCCCTGATTTTTCTACGACCAACACATTATTTCAAATAAACATAATCAACCAACACGTCCCTAAGGAAAGCTCTGGACTCTGAATGTCAATTTTTAAAATCTTGCCTTTTCTGCTTACTAGTTTTGTAAAGACTCTAGTTTTAGTGTTCTTACCTGTAAAGTTGGGATAAGAAGAGAACTTATTTCCTAGAGATATTATGAAGATTATATCACATAATCTGTGTAAACCTCTTAGAACAGTAGACTAATAAGAATTAAAGAAGATAATCCATGTAAAGCACTTGGCAACTAGATCATTATAATCAGAAGTAACAGTTATTATTATTTTAGTTATAATTATTATTAAAAAGCAGCCTCAGAAGTCTTCTTTTATTGGCTACTCTTTTTCTATTAGTTTGAAAATAAAAGTTCTCCTGAAAACTTCAAGTCCAACAGAAAATATCACAACTGCACTTGTGGCTTCCCAATTAATCAAATCTAATGTGCATATAGTAACACTTTTCCATGAGCGTATGAATATAACATTAGCATTGTGTCAGCTGAATCACCTGAATTATATTTATCCAGCATTCTGGGAAGTGGAGGGTTTGGGTGTTAATTTGGAGCTTCAGTTACTGAGTAGTCAAACAATATCCATGCAAAACAGCATGAAAAATATAATACAAGATAAGCTTATATGAGAGAAGGCAAACCAGTAATGAGCTTGCAAAAAGATTAGGTTGACTACCATCAATATACATTAAAAAAGTATTTTATCCATAGCTTCATAACAGATTCTTAGCTTCTTTTTTTTTTTTTAACATCTTTATTGGGGTATAATTGCTTTACAATGGTGTGTTAGTTTCTGCTTTATAACAAAGTGAATCAGTTATACATATACATATGTTCCCATATCTCTTCCCTCTTGCGTCTCCCTCCCTTAGCTTCTTAATATAGGCCTTCATAATACTATGTCTTAGCTCTGTAACAACCAAACTTTGCTTTTATTTCTGTGGTTTTTGAATAGACCTCAACTTCCTGAAAGAATGATCATGTCAGCTTTTGTTCAACATGGTGCCCCCAATGCCTAGATCAAAGTTGGATGCTTGGTGGGCAGTGGTAGTAGATGCTATGGCGCACTGCCCAGATCCCCCAGCTAGGACTCCCTCTTAGACTCAGTTTACTCTCCTCCCCCCACCTTCCAAGAGTACTGGCTCTTGACTACTCACAACCACACCACCCAAGGCTGCACCCCTTCTTTGGTTGATGCGGGACTGCAAACACCCAGTCCCTGGCCTCCGTACGGGACAACTCTGCAGGGCCATCTAGTTCCAGAGCTCATCATAGGATTGGCTCACACCTCTACTGAAACTGCATCCTGGTTCGACTTCTCCCTCTTTCCAATCCTCACTCCCTTCACTCCCCCACAGATGTAGATCCTGGGAGTGCTCACCAGTAGACTTCCCGCACACAAATTTCAGACTGTTTCCCAGCAACTCGCCCTAAGACAACACCCAACAAATACTGTAGAATAAATGAATGATTTTGCCACTAGAGCCATATATACCTTCTTTCAAAACAAGATCACATCCAAAGCATAAGCCAACAGAAAATTGATAAATAAAGATATGTGAATAAGTTTTAAAAACACAGTCATCTTTCCATTGCACTATTTGTTTTATTTTATGTTAAGTTGTCAAATAAAATAATTACTACCTGAAGTGATTTAATATCTTGTCCTTCACTCTGAGACCACAAACCATTTAAAAGGCTGATGACATTAGTTCTATAGGTATCTCAAGAAAATTATTCTTATTTTTATAGAGAAAATAATGTATGGTTAAAATAGATGTCTGGGACCAGTTCATTTCTTTAAAACCTCCACACCCAACTACTTTTTTTTTCTTAAGAATAGACCTAATGTTTACCTACAGGCAAAAATGATTTAATTCAAGAAATAAAGAATTCAGTTTTGTTAAGACAAGTTAATATCTTATTTTTAAGTTAAAAGAGAAGCTTACAAACTCTCTAGTATAATTCTAATTTTATATATAAAGTGATAAAAATTAAATATATAATTTAAAAGTTTTCATTTAAAGATCAAAAAATAAGGGGAAAATACTGAAAATGGAGGTTCAGGAAATACATTCAAGCTTATTTTTCTCCATATAAAATACTTAACTTTCCTGGGACTATTTACAGTCTTACAGTGCATAGCTTAAAGAGTTAGGATTCAAAAATCAGAGTTTTTCTACTTCAAAAATCAATATTTATTTCAGACCACAAGCTAGAATCTTAATTGTTTTGATGGGAAGCCCTTCAATTTTAATGGATGTAAAAAGAGAATCTACTCTGTTCACTAGAAACTAGAATTATGCTCTCAAATATATCCTATCATCTATCCCTCAACTAGCTTTCTGAGACTCAATTCTCTCTCTGACCTAAGATGTTTTGAATGTCTTACACAATTATTACTTTACTGGCATTTTGATGACTCATAATTATTTATAGGATCAAAAGTCTAATGTAACCATCCTCCCGTTTGCCAGTACTCCCTAGTATAACTGAAACATATACATCTAGCACCGACAATTAAATTAACTTTCTCTATCTCCAAACACTATTATTCAAAGAAAGTTTCCTGAGGGTCAGGAAACAGACTGCGAGGAGTTAACTGAATCCCATAAGCAGAACTTTCAACAAAAGTTTATTTCTGACAATTACTGTGAAAAGTTACATGTATAACTTAGATTGCTTGGTCCTCCCTTGCACCTTACTATATGCAAATATCAACACAAACATCTCACTTTTGTCAGAAGCAAATAAATAAATCATTTTCTTAAAAATTCACAGGCTCACTGAATTCTGCTTTCCAACAAAATTTAAACATTTTGTTTACTACCATTCCCTAAAACTCAAAAGCACTTTGATGTCACTGTTTATTACTCCCTTTCTCTTTCTCAGTAATGTCAAAATCTCAAGAGTCTAAAGCAAACATACCATGAAGGAAAAAGAATGAATTTAAAATTCTGTCTTTACACACAGAAGAAAAGCAATTCCAGAAGAAAATAATTCTATCCAGATACAGGAGAGGATCTAGAGAGATTTAGGATATTTAACTATCACAATTTGGAAACAAAAAGCAGCAATGGAGATAAGCAAGTAGATGATAAACATGAGAGTAACAGTTAAATACAATACTCGTGAATAGAATGCAAAAAATGATGATCATTTAATGATTCATCTCTGCTTTCCCAATTCTTCTCCAATCACATATTAAGATCATATATTAAAGTAAATACCATCTATTATATATCATATATTAACATACCATATATTAAGATAAAATACAAAGACATATTAAGGCTGCTATGGGCCTTGGATAGAGAATAGGTGCTCAGTACAACAAGTTGATATTCCAACACAGGCTAAAACTAACTTGTCAAAATTATCACTCCTTTAGGGAACCAATTACAGCAGGGATTCTCTATGCGTGGCAATCCAGGCCAAAACCTCGCTCTTCAGGCACAATAATATTGATAGTTAAAATGTAGCTCACTGTGGTGGTGATGGTGGTAGTGGTCAGCTCTAACACATTTTCCTGTCCACTGACATCAGCTAGATCTTAAATGAATGTAATCTAGGACAGTTTGATTAAAGAGGTTTAGGCTTAAAAGGAGGCTATAGCAAGTACTTTTTTGGATAGCTACTAGAACACAAGAACAACTGGTTTGCACATCATGGTACTCTAAAGTTCTACACATACCTGGGTTTAGAAACACAGTAATGGAAAGCATTTTTAAGAGTGAGAATATAAGCATGATCAAAGCAACAGTTAAAATTGTGAATGCTCTGAAAATCGTTTGGCCCTTTAAAGTTCACGTACACAATAGAGTTCTCCTCTCTCCAGAGAGCTACACGACACCAAGGGGGAACACATTCTTCAGCAGCAGCTACTGGGAATTACCAAATTACATAAAATTAATGGGATGTGGCTCTCTGCAATGAATAAATTTATAACTAAATGATGAGTGCTTTACGCTTTTTATTCCACCGGGTAAACGGCTAGAGTAATCAATTCAATCAGGTCTATTAGAGAGGCCCATTACATGTCTGATGGGCAGCTTTACTTTTTTTCCCCTTCTATTCAGATTTCTGTCTGTGTTGAAGAAAAAATAAGCAGGTTGGTCTTTGAATTTAAATCTGGAATGTTGGGAAGTCAGATATGCAAAAAGGTAAAAAAGTAAAAAGGAAACCAGGATTCAGATAATCCAAAGACATAAAAGAATAAAGAGAAACAGAAATATTAAAATGTTTTTGAATAAATCAAATAATTTCAATGTATTTTTTTAAATGCAATATTGGTAATATTCAGAAAAATCTTTCCAAAAGTTAAAAAAAATAAGACAACACACCCTAGGGCTTCCCTGGTGGCGCAGTGGTTAAGAATCTGCCTGCCAATGCAGGGGACATGGGTTCGAGTCCTGGTCCGGGAAGATCCCACATGCCGTGGAGCAACTAAGCCTGTACGCCACAACTACTGAGCCTGCGAGCCACAACTACTGAAGCCCGTGTGCCACAACTACTGAAGCCCGCGCGCCTAGAGCCTGTGCTCTGCAACAAGAGAAGCCACCACAATGAGAAGCCCGCGCCCCACAACAAAGAGTAGCCCCCGCTCACTGCAACTAGAGAAAGCCTGCGTGCAGCAGTGAGGACCCAGTGCAGCCAGAAATTAAATAAATGAATTAAAAAAAAAAAAAAAACCCTAAGGATGGAATTATTGTGGTCCAGTCTTAGAAGAATCCAAACCAACATGGATTCTTGCCCTAGGTCCAAGTGATCCACGTATAAACCTGCAGAGGCAACAAACAGTAAGCTCCATGGGAATGTAAGTAAGCAAGGCTCTTCCTACAACAAGATGATATGGCAGAGGGAAAGGAGGCTACCTAGACTGTACTTCCTGTAATGAGGGAAATCTCTGCACCCCTATGAAAAGTTACTTCATCCAGAAACCGGCAATATAACTTTTCACAGCTACCTCATACTTTTGACAGAAAAGCCACATAAGATAATATATGGAAGGGCCTTGTAAAGGTAAGAGCATGAAGCAGATAAAACGTAGCACTGGGGCTTCCCTGGTGGCGTGGTGGTTGAGAGTCCGCCTGCCGATGCAGGGGACACGGGTTCATGCCCCGGTCCGGGAGGATCCCACATGCCGCGGAGCAGCCGGGCCCGTGAGCCATGGCCGCTGAGCCTGCGCATCCGGAGCCTGTGCTCCGCAACGGGAGAGGCCACAACAGTGAGAGGCCCGCGTACCGCAAAAAAAAAAAAAAAGGTAGCACTGACGAGAGGCAGTATCACTGTTGCTATCTCCAGCACAAAGCAAATGCTCAACAAATAATTGTTGAATGAAAGAATGAACATTTTAAAATAATTTTTAAAACCCAAGACCAAATCACCAAATGATTCCAATATGTAACATTAGCTTCTGGAATGTTCTAGTTCCCTATAATTAAATGCAGTATGAATCCAGTGCTTACTATTTGCCAAGCCCTGTTCTAAAGACTTTAGAAATATTAAGTTGACAACAGCTCCATGAGGTACAATTTACTATTACAATCTACTTCATCTATAAACCTTTATTTACAGATAAAGAAAATGACCTAATTCAAAATACAGGGCTAAATAATTCATCAAAAATCACAGAGTCTGTAAGTGGAAGAATTCAAACCTAAAAAAATCTGGCTCTTCTAACCATGCTTTTAAACTAAAATGAATTTATTAACATATACTCAATGGCAAATCAGTAAGCATATCTGTACAAACATTACAGTACATGACTAAAATAGTATTTTCAGATAAATTCAGTTGAGGATCACTGTTAACTGTGCTGTACAGTCAAAATTCCTTTCTATTCTGGAGCTGACTCAATGGGGCATCACATCAATTATATGCGCTTCCTTGTTTCACTCTTCTCTCTGCTTCAAAATACCTCTTTCCCCAATCCCCAGATATACTCGCAATGGCATATCTTAAGTAGTTTTGTGTAGATGTGAAAACGCTTCAACGTGTGGAATTCATAAACAAACAGTCATAGTAGAGGGACTTCCCTGGTGGCACAGTGGTTAATTCTCCGTGCTCCCAATGCAGGAGGCCCGGGTTCGATCCCTGGTCAGGGAACTAGATCCCACATGCATGCCGCAACTAAGAGTTTGCATGCCACAACTAAGGTCTTAGTTGCCGGCAAGCCGCAACAAAGACCCAGTGCAACCAAATAAAAATAAATATTTTTTTTAAAAAAAGAAGAATCATAGTAGAAACACCTAGATTACATGAATGTTTACAGATAGTCTTTAGTTCATTAATAATTTATTTACTACTGACTGCAATAAGCATTATATTAGCTACTGAATGGGGACAGCCTAGCAATTAAAGACATAATCTAAATTAATATTTAAAATCTAATTAAGACACAAAACATAGTTATGTAAGATGGCCTGGAAACTACATTAAAAAAAAAAAACCTACTTATCTTCAATTGAAAACTCATACATTACTAGTTGAAATAAAAAGTTCTAAAGAGAAATAGAAAGGGTCAAATTTGGGGAACACACGTGCCAGAGAACAGAAATGAAGTTTAATTATAACTACTCCATGTATTTGAAATTATTCAGTAAGAAAAATGTAAGTTTAATTAAAAAAATAGTAACACTGGACTCTCCAGCCGTTTCTCACATCATGGATTTACATGACTTCTAGGCTATCTGTATGTGTCATTATCAGAATTAAATTAAATCTGTTTCTGATCCCTTGAACAAGAGCTCTGTTGCCATTGAATCTGTATTGTATTATCCACTAAAATGGAAGCAGCGCATGCAATGGAATATTACTGGGTTGAAGTGAGCAGAAAGGTTGACAGTGGCTCTAAACCAAAACTGGTTCAGAAATTTGGAGAACACTTAAAACAGCCATTTTCTCTTATATCCCAACCTTCACAGCCTACAAACTAGAAGAATCTTCTTCTGAGTTTTCCTTCTGCTCGTTTTCCTAAAACTGCCCAACTCCCACCACTGTCCATCTGTTTCAGGCACTGCCGGCGTGACTCTCACAACATACACACGCACACACACTAATGCACACACCTGTGCACACACACCCTCACAGACACAGCACGTGCTCTTATTCAAACACCAAAGGATAAAGAAAATACCATCCATTCTGAACCACCAATATAACCTCTAGGCTGAGAAACAGCACAGTGAGTTACAGAACAGGGCTGTGGAAAGAAGTGTATATGGTTAATAATTCTTGGCCAGGAGCTGGACATCTTGAATCAAATCCCAGTTCCTCCCTTCATGCCTGTGTGGTCTTGGGTGATTATTTAATCTTTCCAACCCTCACTTTTCTCATTCACTGAACTTTGGATGAAGAAATAGCTAATTCACTTTCCAGCTCAAAACTCTTAATTCTTGAGAGAAAAAAAGTGAATTCAGAGGAAGACAAGTTTTGATTTATAGGATAAGGTTTTGATATCTTTTTGTATAGGGTCAAAAATGTTCTGTCTCGGGCTTCCCTGGTGGCGCAATGGTTGAGTGTCTGCCTGCTGATGCAGGGGGCACGGGTTCGTGCCCCGGTCCAGGAGGATCCCACATGCCGCGGAGCGGCTAGGCCCGTGAGCCATGGTCGCTGAGCCTGCGCGTCCGGAGCCTGTGCTCCGCAACGGGAGACGCCACAACAGTGAGAGGCCCGCGTACTGCAAAACAAAAAACAAAAAAACAAAACAAAACTGTTCTGTCTCATGATGGCTGGATCATAGTCTCTTACTGAGTAATATGTTGGCTTCCCTATGCCAAAGGCAAGATTACAACACTTTCCAAAATATTGGTAACATTTGAAACATTAGAGGAACACATTAGTCACTGTGCCTTCGAACTATCTGATTTTTTGTTTCCAATGTGTTATTTTAAAACATGCTTCCTGTACACAAGCTTATTTCTTTTTTTTTTTTTTTTTTTTTTCTGTATGTGGGCCTCTCACTGTTGTGGCCTCTCCCGTTGCGGAGCACAGGCTCCGGACGCGCAGGCTCAGCGGCCATGGCTCATGGGCCCAGCAGCTCCGCGGCATGTGGGATATTCCCGGACCGGGGCACGAATCCGTGTCCCCTGCATCAGCAGGCAGACACTCAACCACTGCGCCACCAGGGAAGCCCACACAAGCTTATTTCTTAAAATACCTTTTGGAGAAAAGTCACACCAGGGCCAACCTCCAATACTACGCATTTCTTTATTCTCCACCAGACAAAGTCTACTTTCCACCAAAAGTTAAGTTAGAGTCTATATACATTTACAGGATCTCCTATTTTTGTTGCTTAATCATTTTTGTAGTGTTAATGAGAGAAGAATGAAACAGAGAGGCTGTGTAATTAACCTTCCATCTGCAAGTTGAACAACCCAGAAACAGCATACAAAAGAGTCAGGACATGAATATGTAACTGAGAGCACATAACCTGTTGACTTTCATCAAGTCCATGGAATAAGAGGAAGTGAGAAGTCACTTCCTTCCCAAAGTGCTTCTGAGCACAAGGACAGAGGACACTGTCCCCAGGCAAGCAGAGGAAAGCCAACAGCGCACCTACACAGGGACACACTAAAGTCACGCAGGAAAACGAAAGAGAATAGATCCTGTTATTTGATGTGACACACGCTTTCTATATTGTAACAGTTTAAAATATTTCAGTAGCTGTTCCTTGAAGATGTACCACACACGATCCAGTTTAGTTAAGTATGGAATCGGTTACTATGGATGTTCATGTCAAACTGGCACCAAGTCAGAACTCTCTATTCTGTACCCTGTACCTGCCTGTAAAATGTTTAGAGATGCCAAATACATGGCTCTGTGAGAAAGAGCTTTAAAGAAAACTATTTAAAATCATGTCCAGGGACTTCCCTGGCGGTCCAGTAGTTAAGACTCTGTGCTTCCACTGCAGGGGGCACAGGTTTGAACCCTGGTTGGGGAACTAAAGATCCCACATGCCATGTGGCACGGCCCCCCCACAAAAAAAACAAAAAAAAAACCATATCCAAGCTAGGTCATAATTTTACACATGACGCTGACAAAAGAGAAAAGGGAGAGAAATTGGCTCTACCTATGAAACTGGACTATCACAACTCATCAGCCTGCGTGTATTTCAAAGAACTCTCATGAAACTTAATGAGATTGGTGAGTACTTTCTCCATATTTGTTTGAAGAGATTTTTTGTTTAATGGATTCCCATCAAGGCTTTTTTAAAGTTTATCTTTTTATAAGAGATGCAACTCTGATTATACAAAAGAGAAGGCTCGCAGACTGACAAGGACCACTTACAACCCTGAGCTCCATACTGGCCCCGTCTCACCATCCAGCTGCACTTGCTTCCCTGGTGTTTAACTTACCATCTTCTCCCATATAGTTTGAGCCCCTCTTCACTGATAGCTCAGTCTTAGTGAGGGTGGCATCATACCTGCAATCCCCTCAAACAGAACACATAGAACTGGTTTCTGATTTTTTACCTTTTTATCACTAATAGTGACAAGAGTTGCATTCAATATCTATATACCATATACTTTTACCACTGCTTTATTTAATTCAATTCGCTACCACATCCTGCAGGGTTTTTGCTTGTTTGTTTGAAAAAGGTCTTGAATTTACCTTTACCCTCCAAAGTCACTGCTGCCACCCTAGACCAGACCTTCTTCAATGCTCCCCTTAAGTATTTCAAGAGCTTTTATCCTTTACTCCTCAACTTACCCAGTTTATCTCTAGAAGACTTATCTTCCTAAAACACTATTCAATATGTCCTCTAGAACCTGTACTGGTTGCATCTATGTTCTATTACAATATTTCCCAAATCCTATTTGTCACAAGAAAAATTAAAAAGCACCTGTGACCAACAAGGTTCGAGATATTCTGCATGCTATAGCCCGCTCTTGGAATTTCACCTTGTACAGTAACATATTAAAATCTCTTTAGTCTCTTTCTTTTTTAATAAATTTATTTATTTATTTTTGGCTGCGTTGGTCTTCGTTGCTGCGCGCGGGCTTTCTCTAGTTGCAGCGAGCGGGGGCTACTCTTCATTGCGGTGCACGGGCTTTTCACTGCGGTGGCTTCTCTTGTTGCAGAGCACAGGCTCTAGGCACGCGGGCTTCAGTAGTTGTGGCTCGTAGGCTTAGTTGCTCCGCTGCATGTGGGATCTTCCCAGACCAGGGCTTGAACCCGTGTCCCCTGCATTGGCAGGCAGATTCTTAACCACTGCGCCACCAGGGAAGTCCCAAACTCTCTTTAGTCTTGAGGTGCAGAAATCAGTTTACCTTTCTCTAGTCTAGCATATTCCATACTTGTTCTATCAAGGGACCCACCCACTACTGGAGCAAGGTGGGGACTGCTATTACCATGTATCAGTTTAAAACACCTCTCCAGTTTTCAATTCCCTTCTCCACCTTTATGAACCCCTAATCACCTGTTTCCCACAACTTTCCTTTGCCTCTGACATGGATAGCCCAGTCTCTTTTAGTATCTTATACTCATCTCAAAGTATCTTCTGCCCTTTTTTCCAAAAGCACTAATGATGATCTGGTTGTCCAATGGCTATATGCTGACAAAACTGTCAAACTTCTAATTAGTGAAATTCTACTTATTTTCTTCTATCTGTCCCTCATTAGCATCTACTCTTTGTAATTCAAACCAGGATTGAAATATCCTGAACACATCTGTCAGAAATTAAGTGTTAAGCAACACTTAACAGGAAAAAAATTATTGCTCTTAATATATTTTAAAAGAATGCAGATGTTACTACAAAGTTAGATGATTTCAATTTCCTCTTTTATAGACATGTATCTACCTTTGACATAACTTTAAATGCACTGTTAGCAAAAATAAGACAAATAGATTTAGCTTTAAAATTTTACTTTATGTCATATAAAATAACGCATATGCTATCATTTCTCCTTATAGTAAACCATTCATTAAAAAGTATGACAAACTCTTTTGGAACAAGATTGCTAGAAATTTTCCATCCACTGCCAGAGGAAAGATGGGTGTTACTTTCTTTTTTTTGTTTTTTTGTTTTACTGCATTTGTTCCTCATTGAACACCAAAGTTAAACATAGAAAAAGAAGAGTAAGCATGGAAGTTGAGCTATTATTTTGTGAGGGCAGTGTGTTAACTTTGCAATTTCGTGATAAACTCACTTCAGTTATCAGAACTAATATAGTTTTTTGGGTTTTTTTTTTTTTTTTGGTACGCGGGCCTCTCACTGTTGCGGCCTCTCCCGTTGCGCAGGCTCAGCGACCATGGCTCACGGGCCCAGCCGCTCCACGGCATGTGGGATCTTCCCGGACCGGGGCACGAACTCGTGTCCCCTGCATTGGCAGGCAGACTCTCAACCACTGCGCCACCAGGGAAGCCCAAATGCTTTCAATTTTATAAGAGAAACTACATTTCCACTTAATCAAAAGAAAATTTTTGTATTACTTACCTTCTTTTTTATGCATTAATATCAACTTATAAGGAAGAAGTAGCAATGATGTTCTTAGTTCTCAAAGTATCATAAAATGACATCTATATGGAGCAAAATGTGGAATAGTGAGAAGAAAACAACAGGGGAGAGCTGGAAAAAGTCCTATATAGTTTCATTTATCAGAAAAAAGAATATATGTAACAATACATAATAAAATATGTACACATACTTTTTTCAATTTCTCTCTACGTTCTCCCAAAGATAAATAAACTTGTTTCATTAGAGTACCATAGTACCTACAAATGAAAGGCCTTAGACATTTTCACTTATGTTTTGCTAACCACAAAACTCAATTCCAGATATTTTTCTACTATGTGAACATGTGACTGACACAGTGTCCCTAGCTGCTAAAAGTAAAAGGAAACATCCACACAAGTTCCACAGGACAAAATTAAGCTGGACCGAACAATGACTGTTCCTCTGGAATACAGTTCACTGACATTTCACCCTGTAGAATCACATATCATTTATTAAATGTCCCATAATTACTAACCATGGGGATTCTCTAATGCTCTTCCTGAATAATAGGAAACAAAAATGTTGTAGAGATTAAAAGCAATGTGCAAGTCCCAGATGAACTAAAGGTGTACAATAAAGATTACAACTTCAACAAATATTCATTCTAATACCACCTTCCCTTCCTTTCCCAAGAGGTTCAAAGATGCAGTATACATCAACAGCCAGCTACAAGAAATGTTTACCGTCCCCAAAAGCAAAAAGCAAAATAGGGTCTCAGCTTCTGTCTATAGGCAGGCACGTATGTAAATACCAAAGGTAGTGTCTGTGGAGATGAGAGTCAAAGGATAGTCCTAAGCCAAACTCCCAGATCAAAGGGGTCCCTTCAGAAACTCAGAACCAGACTCTGCAAGAAAAGTCCTGATTTCAGAAAGGTCACACCTTGCTGAAAAGGTGTGTACCCACAGTCCCCACTTCTCATCCCTGAAACTATGGCTTTAAGACAAGATCGGTTCAGAGGAATGAATATTATTATCCCCAATTTCCAGGCAAGCAAACTGACTGCAAGTCCACTTTTGACCACTCTGCCCACATGTTCAAAGACAATCAGTAATGTGCAACAGAATCTACACCCAAACTCTAGACATGGATTCCTAAGTCCATGTCCTTAGACAACATTACCATCCCAGTCTCCATATTACCAGTATACTGCCATATTTAATTAGTCTTATTTTTTTTTCTACCTTAGCCTCAAAGGAGGTAAGGTAAACATAACCTATTTGTTCATCTGTCTGTCATATGATGAAATACAGACTTTGGCAGGGTTGTAAATACAGTAGAAAATTACTAAAGGACTATAAACATCCATCAGAATATAATTATTTCTCACCTTTTCTTTTTTTAAATATTTTTTAATATCTTTATTGGAGTATAATTGCTTTACAATGTTGTATTAGTTTCTGCTGTATAACAAAGTGAATCAGCTATACGTATACATATATCCCCATATCTCCTCCCTCTTGCGTCTCCCTCCCACCCTCCCTATCCCACCCCTCTAAGTGGTCACAAAGCACCCAGCTGATCTCCCTGTGCTATGCGGCTGCTTCCCACTAGTTATCTATTTTACATTTGGTAGTGTATATATGTCCATGCCACTCTCTCACTTCTTTTTCGGATTTATATGTGATTTTTTTTCTCCCCGGCTGGTGATTAAAATGAAAACTGAGACACACCAGTGTGGTACTGGTGAGAAACACTCTATTCATATTTATAACTCCATGGTAATGGTTTTTAACTGTGTGCATCTAAACAAACAAAAAATGCTGCATGGATGTTTGTAATTCTTAGACACTCTGAAGATTATACATTGGCTCCATATAGGTCCATGTATAATATAACCCTGCTTTATGGATACTTGAAAGTTGAAGGCAAGTTACAGTTATTATTATTATTAACTTATTCTTTATACATCTGCAGCCTGGCTCAGAGACTTATTAACTCCTTATGTCTCTTTTCCCCTCCTTTGAGGCACTTCTCAATGATATATCTCTCTTATTTAACAGATAGTTGTTCTCACATCAGTCTCACTCTACCATCAAGCCCACACTTAACATTGGGATGAGGTGAAGCAGTGGAGGAGTGAGGCTGTTACCTGCAGAATGCCTCTTGCTAAGGCATGTGGCTCCTACACAGAGGGAAAAGGACTCTGGGAAACCCTCTGAAGGCCTGGGAAACCCATCCTGACTAAGCCAGTAGGGCCCAAGGGTTAATCTAAGCTCTCCTTGCCCATTCCCACTTTGCCTATAATAGGATGGCCTGGGTTTGTTCCTGATCAACTCTGAGTTAAGTTTGTTCAGAAACCCCTATTGTTCTATTGCATATTATGTGTAAGAATTACGTGTTGTTTGACCAAAACCCTTCTTTCCTTCCATCCCAGTTTAAATTAAGCCTGGGGGGGAAAAAAGCTTGTTACCAGTTCAGGACAAGGACATTTTTTAATCTGTCGAGGCATTTGGTCAAACTCAACCAAGTGTCAAATACACCTTTCTACGATTTCTGGTCCTATATCAAGTTTTGATCAAAAACAATGAGATTTCATACATGCAGATAACAGACAAAACCACATACTGAGTTTTATCATGACAAGTTTTTTTGCTTAGGTTTATTTAATGAAGGTATTCATGCTGAACTAGAATTGTCCCAAATGGTACAGTTTCTCTAACCAACAACCAATAAATAGAAGATCCCTGCTGTATTATTTTGTACCATACAAAATTATATATGTGAGAAGCAGATGGTGAATGTCAACTTGGCACCATTCCACCATCTGCTCTTTGTATAGCTCGTCAAGTTCAGAGTGTTACTTAAAGATTAAAGAAAGACAATGATATTGTTGAAGCCAAGAGCAGCCTTATTCTCCTTCCTTAAGCAATCCCAACATTTGCAATACATACACCAAGTACCTCCAAGGGTAACAGCTCATCTATGACCTAGAAAATCTTGTTTTAATCTCATTCTATTAAATAAAACCTAAACAAAAGCATTCATTTCTATAGTATCCCACAGATATTTCCTGGACAAGAAAAAAAAGGAGTAACAAATTTCTAAATAGCTAAAAACAGGATACAGAAAGGAGATTGCACATACTACAAGAGGATATATAACAAGAAAAACAACAAAGCATAAATATTCGTGCTGAGTTTGTTTCTTGTTTGCTACTAGAGAGCATAAAGGATGTTAATGAAGGAACATCTGCAACATTTTGGCTTCATATGTAATTGTAGTACAAAAGTGGATATATTTTGCACCATCATATAACTTTTATCTTACAGATATCTTTACAGCTATTGTACTGAAAAATACAAAAATGAAATCTGTAATACTTACTAGACTTCATATACTAAAGACCAATTGGAGGCTAACTGTTATTATTATTTTTTGGGGGGGGAGGGGCGTATGCGGGCCTCTCACTCTTGTGGCCTCTCCCGTTGCGGAGCACAGGCTCCGGACGCGCAGGCTCAGCGGCCATGGCTCACGGGCACAGCCGCTCCGCGGCATGTGGGATCTTCCCGGACCGGGGCACCGCAGGGGCACCGGGGCACAGCAGGCGGACTCTCAACCACTGCGCCACCAGGGAAGCCCTAGCTGTTATTTTTAAATGATCTATTTCCATCTAAATGCAATAAATATTACTCATGACAATGTGTACAAGGAAACGATACTAATTCCGTATTTTTATAAAATTACTATGTGATATAAATGTGTCATAATACATATAATATAAATTAACTAGATGATATGCTAGATATGTGAACATGCCAGATAACAGTAATGACAATGCCTTCTCTAGTGCCTACTCTATGCCAGGCATCATTCTAGTTGCCTTACCTCTGTTAGTTCTTCAGTCCTCCAGGCTTGGCTACATAATCTGCAGGACCCAATGCAAAACGAAAAGGCAGGGTCCCTTGTTAAAACTGCAGGATAAAAGCTTTTTCCTGTCTTCCATGGCCTTTCTCTCGCAACAGATCATGAGATACGTGCAGGGTGAAGGCAGATCTCCCCAGGTGCTTGGGCCCTCTCCTGTCCCTGACACTCAGCACATGCACCACTGGCTGACCGGACTTCCCCGGCCCCCACGCCCAGGCCCCACTGGAGGCAAAGCGAGGCAGAGGAGGCAGGAGAAGGGGCAGCCCAGAACCCCTCCGGGGAAGTGGGGAAGCAGTAGCAGGCGGGATCACACGTGAGCCAAGGCTGCAAGCCCCCAGTGCAAGCGACACTGTCCCATCTGACTTCATTACAAAAGAGAAATCCAAAATAAAAATTGTTGAAGATGTCAAGATGGTGAGCACAGAGCATTAAGCAGCAAGCGCAGGGCCAGATTCTGAGTGCCAGACCATGTGCCCTGTCACTGGCTGAATGCCCATGAAGTTGCCCCCCTGACCGGAAAAAGAAACACTAACTCCATTTTACAGATGAGGAAACTGAAGCATAGAGAAGATCATTAACTTCCCCCTAAGTCACCCGCATATAAGTGGCAGAGTCAGGATTCAAACTCAGACAGGATTTAAACGCAATCCTGACTCTAGGGTTTTTCCTTTATGCTATACTAAAAGGAAATTTAAAGTAATATATTTTTAGTGTATAATGATCTGTTTAGTCTATTACTTCTAATCAAGTATTTCTAGTCTATCCAAATCTAAAGGCACATATACAAATACTTATTATAAAATCATATACAAATACATCAGGAAAAAATTCTAAAACATATTCCTTTATGTAAATAAGACCCAGATACAGAAATTTGATGATTTCATTTCCAGAGAGGGGCAGGGGGCTAGGATATATGCATGAGCAGTATATACATGCCTTATATATTGATACCTGAATTTCAAAGGTCTGATAAGTCATATTTAATGTCATATATACATGAATACCTGAGTCCCAAAACAGCACTCTAAGCCTGACTCCAAGATTTTCAGAAACACGAAAACAACCATCAGTACTTGAACCCCAAGCAACCATATGGCGTCTCTCTGGCACTCTCACACCTCTTTTCTGTACGCCTTTCCTCCTTCCTGGCCATTATCTCCTATGACCCCGAACACCTGGTATAATCAGTCTAATTATAGAGTTTTCTCTTGATTTCCCCATCACTTATACCAATAAAAAACACCAGTGTCCCAATCTGTTCATTTATTTGTTCAATAAATATTTATTGAACAAATCTGATTTGCTCCACAGGCTTTAAATTACAAGTTTGCAGATTATCTGATTAACACATTCATGAATAGTTTATGATGGCATTATGATTGAAATAAGAGCTCTAGCACTTATGCCCCTATGCCACAATCCCAGTATTTCCAATGAATGAATCATGTCAGTGTGTAGATGTGAAAGGAAGAAGGGAAAAGATAACACCTCTCTTTTGGGATCCACCTTAGAAAAAGAGAAATCAATGCCAGTTTTCTTGGTGGGAATATGGCAAACAACATACTCCAGAAAATTATTTAAAGTACAGGCAGTCACTTTATTGCTGTTGTCACCCTTTGCTGCCCCCCTGTCCAACTGGTAACAGTTCAACTTAATTTGTACAGTCACTCAGTTATAGAGTTGTATCATACCCATGCCAGATAAAATTTAAAAATCATTCTATCTTTCAAGATACGTATCCAAATTGAATTACTCAGTATGACTCAATCTCCTCCAACTCCCAGTAGAGTTTGCTCTTCCAGTTACAATTTAGCAACTTGTACTAGAAATATTAGTTTATATATCTGCCTGAATCACTAAAACTGCCTTGCATTTAAAATTTTTAAAAAGCAGGAGTCATTGATTTAGTGATTGCTCTATAACTTTCTTCAACTCCAAAACGTTCATTATTATAATAGTTAATGTTGGTAATTCTTGGCAAGGTCTCTATGAATAAAGATTAAATGATATAATTTGTATTTAAAAGGAAAAGCACACCCTCTCACCACTAGAAAACTGGAACAGTGTTCAATGATTCACATAGAAATGATCAGAGAGAACACTGTCTAAATGGACTTTGAAGACAAACTTCATTTAGTAAATTTAGTAAGATAAATCAGTAAGTATTAATTGACCATTCCCTCAGTTAGGCTCAATGTTAAATATTGAGTCTTGCCCTTCACAAGTTTCGCTCCTATAGCCACTGTGACTGTCATAAAATTTTTCATTTAGTCACTCAGACAATATTTAATGAACTTAGCTTGTTTCTGTCTCTAAATTATACCATTCTTGAAGACAAACCCTGTGTCCAATTAATCTCTGTATCTGCCATCATGCAAAATACAGAGCCTTATATGTAATTGCAAGACATAAGCCGTATGGGAATGAAGAAACCCCTCCACTCCGCAATACCGTAGACATAAAAAGCATAAGGAAATTTTTAAAAAAATCATGAGTCCCAGGATCAAGATGTAAAGTTGTACAGGAATATGTTTCTTTCATTTTTTCTTTCTTTGAGGAACCAGAAACCTTCAAATTTTACAAATCTGAAATCACTGAAATGGAAAAGCCTCTCCTTCAGGACTTTCAATTTTGTTTCTCCCTATCCCCCAATTACCCTGCCCTAACCCACCGCAAATCCGTCTTCAGAGGCCCACCCTCTAAGATCTCTCTTAAGCCCCCCTAAGATGTCCCCCTTTACATCTCTGATCCAAACCTCCATTTCCACAATATTTAATAACCAATAATCCCAGGTATTTGTGTTAATTCATATAAATTGTGGAGGCAGGACATCTTGCTCTGTTTAAAAAAAGGGGGTGAGGGAGAGGGAATGTCAACAATTTAAAGAGATGGCACTTTGGGGAAGGAGAATCAGCACTTCCATTTAATTTCTAATTTGAAATTAGAATTAGAATTAGAATTCTGTCCCTTTCTTCTTTCCTCCCCAACTCAATAAACTGTTTAGATTCCTATTTCACCAGAAAGTAGAAGTTCTCCATTGTCACTGTTATTTTTAAAAAGGCAAAAATATGTTTCCATGTTATGTTGGCTGCTTTAAGTGAAATTATATTTTCCATTTTTCAGTTATTACATTTTTCAGTGTAATGTAAATAGTTCACCTAGCACTTATACCATGCCAAGCCCTACACAAGAAAGGCAACAATGAAGACAGAACACAAATTAAGACAGACCTTCCTCTCCAGTATTTTATCAAATTTATCAAATTTATCATATTTATAGTATCAACTTCATTTGAAAATTAGTAAGAAAAACAATTCTTACTATCAATTAAAAGTGACTGAATTCTGCAAATATAAAAGCAGTCTATTATTTAAATGTTAATCTTCCCAAAGTAAAAGCAAAATTTAAAAATTTAAATTGAAGGTTTATTTATTCCTGCTCCCTTTTTTATATCTTACACTGCTATATTGTGCCACATGTATTTAAATACTTTGTCCAAAAGTGTACAGACACATAATAAGTATGTTTAGCTGGACCTTTTGTTTTCTTACTGTAATCACAGTTGGTACTATGTTAATGTTACTTTTTCATAAGGAAATCATAAAATAATCTTCAAGCCTACTCTTGTTTACCTTTCTCTTCCTCCCCCCTTTTTTTAAAGTAGGATAACAAATCATTTAAAATCATTTTCCTCTCTCTTCCGTCTACACTATGGACATTGAATGGTTAAAATAATTGATGAATTACCAATACGTCTAACAATTTATATTCCTTTCTGCCCTTGGACCTGGCACTGATCTTCTATTCACTACTCTTGCTATATCAAGATTTTTATTGAAAACTTGTATTAAGAATTTTTAAAAGTACACATATGGATTCTTAACAGAGATTTGTTTCTAGTCCAACATGGACACTAGATTATTTTGCTATCAAACCAGAGTCAGAATCAAGAGAGTTAACTTTTTAAAAATCATCTCATGTCAGAAGAGTTTCATACCAACCAGGAAAAAGGATGTTATCTTTCAGGTTACAATTTAAAAGTCAGCAATGCACAATCTTAGCTATTGTTCACTCTGGCAAATCACCACTGACTGGATGATTTACAACAGGTTGGTGATTATATAAAGGCACATAAATATTGCTGAAAATTTCAAATGTCCACCTGCTAGAAGTGGAACCACATGTGCTATAAAAGTAGAGCAATCATGATCCCTGGCCAACTCCAAAGGCAAATATTTGGCTAGTAAGGCTGCCTGTTCACTAGTGTTACCATTCACCGATATCAACTAAACCATATCCACAACAGCAATTTCCATTTAAGTGATTGTTAAGAAGTCTGATGAAGTTAAACTGAGATATAATGATTGCAGAACTTTAATGACGGAAGGAGTCAATAGACCTGTTATGAAACAGCTGTGTATGTTGGCAATGTGTGCCAGTGGGATTGCATGGTAATCTTAGGGTTGTGCCCTAGGGTAGCAGATTAAATCACGAAGAGTGAGACAGCGTGGACCAAGGAAAACTGGCATTTATCACGTGTCTATTATAAAATAAAGCACTGAACTAGATATTTTCAAGTACCATATTAATTTGCTTACTATTCTCATTAATGCTGTAAATTTTACCATTGCTATGTTTTTCACCCATGAAGAAACAGAAGCTGTGAAGGATTAATTTTTCCAGGGCCACTCAAGTGGGAGGGGGTTGGATTTGAATCTAAATACTTGTGATTAGAGAACACATCTGAGCCCTGCTGTGTGCCATTCCACAGGTCACTTAATTTTTCTGAGACTCAGTTTCCACATCTCTACAATGAGTTCCAAAGATACTTCCATGTTATTACTTACTCCTGATTCTTTTAATTTCACTGTCTTCTTTCTTATGCCTTTATAAATGCATGGTGGCGGGCTGCTTAATAGAGATAAGACGTATTAATGCTACAAAGGCAAAAACCATTAAAGAAATGGGTTGGTTAGCTACCTTCACCTCAAGTTAGAGTTAGGTCTCCATCTGCAGAGAGAAGACATTTTGTCAGTGCTCTAGGTTCAGCGACTAAATCCAACGAGAAGACTATCAGCCATTTTATTCGACATTTAGAATCTGCTATCAGTTTGTTGTGAAGCCCACAAACACTTATTGCTTGTGGGCTGTGTCACCTCATCTACAGTGTGCAAATCAGGGACTACTGGTTTAATACAGAAACAGTATTTATTACACAGGGTTGTTCTGATAATTAAATGAATCAATATATGTAAAACACTTAGAACAGCATCTGGTATGCAGCATGACCTATAAAGTACTATTTATTTTTATTATGTTGGATAATGTACCCCTTCATCCATGAAACCTATAGAACATTATATAATTCCTGGCAGACAATATTAACATACCTTTTATTTATTTATTTTTGGTCTAAGAACATTAATTACTGAGTATGCAAAACATATCCAAGAACATTTTCAACTTTTCTTCTCTATCTTCTATCTAGAAAGTTCAGAATGTATTATCACTGTTTCCCAAAAGTGACCAGAAATAATTTTTAAAACTATGTAAACAAATAAAGCAGTATTCAAAACAAATTTATTAATATCATGTCCTACTTATGAAGAGGCAGAAAAGCATAAAAAATCGCTTACAGGCAACTGGTATTCAATAAATACTTACTATAAGAACAAATAAGTATATAAATGAATAATTCTTTAAAAAGAAGACGTGATCCCAGTAGTAGTAAAGCATTCAAAACAACACAAAATCAACTAGAAAAGCAAAACCCCAACTTTAATCAAAAACACTAAATCTGAAGCACAAATATTAAATTCTCATAAATACATTGAATGAAAAAAAAAACTGTACAATATATTAGCTAAGAAAATTTTCACAAAACTTCACCAAAGAAAGTGGCTATTGTAGAGGATACTTAAGGAAGTATCCAAATGGGTTATCACTGAAGTGAAAGAACTATGGTCCACACCTCCACAGTCAATTTGCCCAAATTTTCTGATGAACCAATGAGCCACTAGCAAGCAAAAGAAACAGAAAAGTGTGTCAGAGGGCTGCTACATTGCCCACACGTAAGTCTTCCTCTTGGACGAGAAGGTAATCTGTATGTTCCCTAAAATCTGTCAGTGTTTTAGACACTAACTTCCCAGGTAGAAATAGCAGATACCATCTAAATTCCTTTGCTTTGATGGGAAAGGTATGATTTCCAAAACCATAATCTCTCTCCCTGAGGTATTGTTCACTCCTCTGAACTCTGTCTCTTTCTTATTCACCTACTGTTGGGCTAAAACGTTTCTCTGTCACCAGTCGTTTCCAGGTCTCCACTTATCCTTCCCTCTCCCCAAAGAGTCATGGTGAGCCTTCCTTTGATAAAACTCAGAAAGGAGGAAGCCTGGCTCTTCTCTTGAGCTTGGCAATGAAGTCTTTGGTTTCCTTTCATGACAGCAATTAAATCTCTGGGAAATTAAGTCTCTTTGAGAAGAAACTAGACAAGCATACTGTTGACTCTGGAAAGCCAAGAAACCACTCTAAGTTAGGATTTTCACCCCAGCCTTCACAGTGCTGAAGGGAGCACCCACTTCATGCCCAGAGTCAGAAGACCTGGTTTCTGAGTCATCAGCTGACTCCACAGGGAGAACAGATTATACCTCTTAATCTCTGCTCTGGGTTTCCCCCTCGGCCAAAAACAGGAACCAGAGGTTTTCTTCAGTTTATATTTAAATAGTTTTATTACTCTTAACACTTCCTTGTCTTTACTCTGGAGAAAATAACACTACAAGTACTTTTCCCTTCTTCTGTATCATCATTCTCCACCACTCCACATGCCAACTGTTTCCTCTCATGTGCCCTTGAGATAAATTCAAAATTTTTTTTTTTTTTTTTTTTTTTGCGGTATGCGGGCCTCTCACTGCTGTGGCCTCTCCCGTTGCGGAGCACAGGCTCCGGACGCGCAGGCTCAGCGGCCATGGCTCACGGGCCCAGCCGCTCCACGGCACGTGGGATCTTCCCGGACCGGGGCACGAACCTGTGTCCCCTGCATCGGCAGGCGGACTCTCAACCACTGCGCCACCAGGGAAGCCCCTAAATA
The DNA here is from genome assembly GCF_937001465.1 of Orcinus orca. NCBI lineage: Eukaryota > Metazoa > Chordata > Mammalia > Artiodactyla > Delphinidae > Orcinus > Orcinus orca. The sequence continues at coordinate 20,630,911 of NC_064562.1, forward strand.
AATTCAATTTTGGAAACTAGTCAGAATATGGGTCATGAACCCAGTTGTAAGAAACCTTACTGCAGAGCATTTTCTTTTCCATTTCATGGTTTCTTGCCTCCTCTCCCAGTTGACAGGTAAGCAATTACAATGAGCCTGGACACCATACTGACCAGGATCACCAGAAAGATCAATAAATCCCAGTAATTTCAACCCCTCCTCCATTCCCCCAGACCAGTCCCCACAGTGCAGACCATGCCCTTAGAGCTGAGGGATCGTTATACCAAGTAAGAATTTTCTTTCATGAGAACTAATAATGAGGTATCTGAATACTAGCTTAACAAATGAACTCTCATCTGAGTATATCTGACATGATATAAAAGGAACCTGGGTAGAATTATAAAGCACATCATTATATTGCCAGATGTATTCACAGTGCTACGTTGAAATCATATTCATAACAATGTACAAATTCTGAAAGGTCTTTTAGATTCTTTGGATAAAAAAAAACCCACACCATCCCAAAAGATGCTGACTTTTTATCAGGGCAGGAGATCACTGGCAAATTCAAGTAAGCATATGAATCTTCTGTCCTATGCTCCCTTCTCCGAGACTGGAATATGCTGTATATGCTACAGTTCTATTAGCCTCATGTCCTTATGATCTACTACGTAATCTACACAACCCATTTCCAAAGTATATGCTAATAAAATGCTGAGAGCTGTCGAGCCACAAAGCATAGGAAATTTCCTGACCAACTTTAATACTAATTACTCTTTCCTTTTAAGGCAGAAACTGCTTTCTTCAGCCTCAGCCAATTTTAGCTAGATGACCAGTTCAGAAAGCGTTATTGTAAAAACGCAGTTTTTCACAATGATGCTACTTTCTCTTCACGCCTCACCTTCAGCTGCACAGGCTCCTGAAGACGGGGCAAATCATACCAACAAGAAAGGTGCAAAGCTGCTATTCTAATAAAGATCTTAGCCTCATGGAATTTCATGCTGTCTCTAATTTAAAATTTCCCTCAGATAATTCTGAGACAACAAAGAAGTTGTGGTAGCTATATGTAGTATTAGAAATGTAGTAACTTAAAACTTTCTTAATGTGCTGGCTCCCTTTCTGGTCTTACAGAGCACTTCATAATCCAAAGGGGGAAGAAAAAAAAAAAGGAGAGAGAGAGAATTCAAAGTCTAATACAAAATTTAAATGACCTAATAAACCCATTCCTCAAAACAGCATATCTGGTTTCCCTGGAAGTCTTTTACTTTCCTAGTACTATTCTGGTCCATGTGGGACTACCCAGAATCGTTGTAGAATGATAGATATGTCATCTAAATAATCTTTTATATTAGAACTTTCAAACGGTCTTTATCAATAAAGGCAAGTTCTGTTTCAACCATTAGGTATGACTCTGATCAGCCAAATTATTAACTAAAGAGTGAATGCCAGCAACACACTGTAGCTTTCTATATCTCTCTAAAATCTAAGTCCAAACTATCTACCTCTTCCTCTGAAACAACCACCTCTGCTCAACTAAAGTAACCATCCTATAAACTGCCCTCTGACAGTCTTACAATCACTTCTCAATTACTGGCATCAGGTAAATTAGCCTCATAAAAGATGTTAATTTCTGTTTCTAATTAACATTATCACCTACTTTCTGATTATTCCTATCTAGAATGAGCTAGAAAGGAAGACCCATTAAAGTAAACCACTTAATTACTTTCACTGTCCCAGGGATACATGAGACCTTAAAAGGAAAAAAAAAAAAAAAGTCAAAGGCATTACTTTCAGAGGAAGCATCAGCCAATAGCAAAGGAACAAATGATTTTTAGCACACAGGAAGGAGAACAACATTATCACTAACTTTTACTGAGTGCTTACTATAGAGCCGTCTCTAGCTAAACACTTTATACATATTGTTTTAATTAATTTTCATAAAATTCTATGAGTTAGGTACCATTAACATCTCCAATTTAGAGGTAAGGAAACAGGTCTGGTAGCTTTGTTACTTAACCAAGATCAAAACAGGTAAAAGTGTCAGAGTCAGGGCTCTCTCTTACAGCATTACTGGGGTAACTCCAAGAATGATAAAAGTCTTATAGTCGGTTTTCAGTCATAGTGAAAGGATATTGCCAATAATTCTACAAAAGGAGGCAACAACATAAATATCTAACCTTGAGCACTCCAGAACTATACCCTCAAATCTGAAGCCACAGTATGATTTTCTTTACACTTTATTATTTATAACAAGATATTCTATCTTAATGTAACATTATCACTGCACAATTTTTATAACGCTTCCAGACTTTTTAAAGGTATGTCCCAAACAACCGCATTTCTTCCAAAGCATTTGCAAACATCACAAGGTAATTACTTTCAGTACATCAGTCTGAAAAAAAGCTTGCTCTATCCTTTTATAAATTACTAATGTAGGAAAATTCTTTTCACTTAAAAGAAAAATCAGAATTTTATTTTCTGCAAAGGTGTCGATGATCCCATTGCAAAGTACTGGACAGAGATTTACAGACTGGTTTAGAAATATTCAATTAACTATGAGCATTGCAAATTCCCAAATTAATTATAGAATCATCATGAATCTTCTCAAACATTCTTCTAAAAAGAACATTTTAAAAATACTTAAAACTATCCACGTGTGTTGTTAACCTCCGTAGAAAAGCTATCAAAAGAAAGAATCAAGCATTAATGTTTGTTCTCCCCCGAATTACTTAATCTACTCTAACTACTTACATATTTCTATAGGATTAAAGTACGAAATATGCAGGGAGATTATTAACCTTGCTATATAATAACGACAAAAAGTGATTTTCAAAGATTTTCCTAAAAACTATTTGGTGAGTTAAATACTGACCATAAGCCAGGGTAAAATATAAAGACTGATCTTTTTACCATAACCATTTTTATATTAAACTTTCTTTTTCCTTTACTGGAAAAGGAGGAATCCACTGATCACTCCCCACTTGACTAATAATCACTCTACAAATAGGCAAAGGCAATGTTATCTATGTTTTATAGAAGCACTTTAAGTGAAGTCAATAATGAGAGTACACACATATACCCATGGCCTTCCCCCTCACAGATTATAAAAATTTCTAGACTGGTGGAGTCTTAATTCATAGCACTAAGACACTTTCCAATTAAAATACCCCCATATTAAGGGTATACACGATATTATATAAATTGTTGACGTCCTTAACTTTTATTTCGGTTTTGGTTGTTTTTTTAAGGTTTTATTTTTGTAGAGCAGTTTTAAGTTCACAGCAAAATGGAGACGGTACAGCGGTTTCCCATTACTCCTGGCCTCCACACGTGCACAGCCTTCCCCATTACCGAGATCATTCACCACAGTGCTGTATTTAGCTGGATATTTTTTTTATAATGAGAAAACAGTACTTAGCTACACATGGATGCTTATGTTTTCTTAAACTAATAATAAAAGTAGCACGTTGCATTTTAAAGGCTAGAAGGAACCTTAGTGATCGCCTTATTCAAGATCCTCATCTTAGAGAAAGGAGGCAAAGGCAGGTAAATAAGTTGCTGCAAGTCACAATGTCAAGGGGCCCCTGAACCTCTGAGACTAGGATGCAGGTCTCCTGACTCTCACGGTTTTAACTTCCCGGGACCACAGCATGCCCCATAACTTTCAACTGTACATAATGCCTTCTAAGAGTAATTAGAAAAATGCAAATCAGGCTGATGTTAGCTATAACTACCCTCCTGACCACCTTACTCCTATAGTTAGTGGACCAGCTACTTCGCTGAGAAGAAAATTTACATTGAGTTTTATGCCCATGGCTGTCCCGGTGGCCCTGGTATGCTCTCTTAGGCAGTGTGAGCTCAGAGGACCCTGAGGGGAGGACGGTGTGCTGGAAAACAAGAAACCAAAGACACACAAGGCTGAGAACACACCACTATAATCCGCAGCACACACAAAGTCAATGCACTTACAATGAGCCACACATGCACCCGGATGTGTTGTGTGTATGGACCTGGGAAAATACATTTAAGCTGGAGACTTATATGACATATTTGTAGGGACATTTTCATTTTCTTCAGCTCTCAATCTTATTAAGCAAAATCCTGGGGACAAGTATATACCACTAAGCAATAACTATTGCACAGTATGTGGGAACAGGCAATCTTTGATCCACCTCAAAAAATCTTAGACTTGTAAATGACTTAACCAGTAACGCTTAACCCTGGTTGAACACTCATATTATCTGAGGAGCTTATACAAAGCACTAATGCCTGGACTACATCCCAGATCAATTACATCAGGATTTTTAAGAGCGAGGTCTAGGCATTGGTGCCCTTCTTGTCCCTGTTATGCCAAAATACATGTTACATCTCTTTCAATGATTGAATCAACAAACATGTTTTTAAATACCTCCTTCACAGAGGTATGATAGGCATCAAGAATATTAAAAAAAAAAGAGAGAGATAAGATGTATTTCTTACCTTCAAGTAGGGGAGCTTTCTAAAATTATGTTTGTATTTTTCACTGTCAACTTTACATTTCTACTTTGGTTTTTTGTTTTGTTTTATTGTTTTTCCCATGACTAATGACAAAATTCCCACACCTCCCCCATCCCACCCTCACAAACATACACAAAGGTCAGAGCCCCCTTGCTCACCACAAGAAGCACTTCTCCGGACTGACACTGATCCATTAATTAAATTGTCAGTTCCTTTGTTCAAACAGGGAAAAATCCATTTAACCACATCATCTTCTAACCCACATTAGCTTTAATGTATAGTGTACCCATTAAGGAACCATTCAAGGGTTTTATAAAAATGGAGCAGAAATCTAGATATGCTAATGCAAACTATCTTCTTCTGATCACTCTTCTTACTTTACCAAATTATTATTATTTTTTTTTTTTTGCGGTACGTGGGCCTCTCACTGCTGTGGCCTCTCCCGTTGCGGAGCACAGGCTCCGGACGCGCAGGCTCAGCGGCCAATGGCTCACGGGCCCAGCCGCTCCACAGCACGTGGGATCTTCCCGGACCGGGACACGAACCCGTGTCCCCTGCATCGGCAGGCGGACTCTTAACCACTGCGCCACCAGGGAAGCCCACCAAATTATTAAGTGAGGTCAGTTAGGTTGACACAGAAAATAATGAAGAGAGTTCTTTCATTGATATGACACAACAATTGCTGGGTAGAGTCTCCATCCAATGCTATCCTTCCACACAATTATCTTAACGTACTGATTCTCTTACTAATTAGCAATTTTGCCCATAAGTACAGACTCTGAAACAGGCAAACAGGCAGAAAAATGTTATATACCTACACATAAAGTATTTTCTTTACAGTAAATAAATCAAATAAAGCATAAATCTCTTTTCACATCTTTTTGTCCATATAATGAGTTCCTGCAAGGGAAATACTATTTCTATTCATCTCTCCTTTTTTTAAATGACCCAATACTTGATTAGTAAATGAGAAATTACTATAGTTCACAATTACATTTGAATTTTGGAGTTTTTAATGTCAACAGGAATTGAGTTTTTTTTATATTTAAAACAAAAACTGAAATGACTTCTGAGGGCCATGAAGGAAAGAAAAAATTTCCTCTTAAACTTTCCTCATGAACTACTTTTTCAAAACCAGCAAGCAATTACTATTTAACATATAGCAAAGCGCTCAACATACAAATGCACATAAAATCTAGTTTACTGTGCTAACCTTTGTGCCTCAGTCTCAGAGTTAATCTAAATTCTAAATGCCCAGCTGCACAGGCTAGCAGGCCAATGACCCTCAATTTCTCACAATTCAAATAATCATTAAACAAATATCTCATTTAATCACCCGAGAAAGCCAACTCGAATACCTATAGGAGCCAAGCAGACAAAACAACTGAATGTGTATATATATATGGAGGGAAGAGAGGACAGAGGAGGCAAGATGGGGTTCTGGCAATAAGGCCCTTACTAAGAAGATGCAGCCACTAAAAGTCAGCTTTTATGTGAAAACTTCTGAATCCTCCATGTTGGAAACTAATGCAAACTATTTATATTTCTTTGTAGGCCAAATAATTCTCTCAGAGCTGGGAGGCAACCTTCAGCCTGCTACATCAGCCTGCTGATGTAGATGATAAAAAGAAACATAATTCAGGAGAGGAATAAAAATTCATATTACTACTGTTTTCCATAAGCCTTCTGTTGAACTTTGTTTTCTTGTAGCCTACATCTGTCAACCCATATGCAGTAATGCTTTAGAGTCTGCTTTCTTCAAGATTTCATCTTGAGTTTTTCTAACTAATTTGGTCTGAACCCCTAAGAATGTTCCAACAGATACACAGCCTAGGCAGAAAGAAGACTGACCCTTTCTTTTTTCATTTATTTTACTGAAGTATAATTGATTTACAATGTTGTGTTAATTTCTACTGTGCAGCAAAGTGATTCAGTTATATATATATCTACATTATTTTTATATGCTTTTCCATTATGGTTTATCACAGGATATTGAATATAGTTCCCTGTGCTATACAGTAGGACCTTGCTGTTTACCTCTTTTTTTTTTTTTTTAATGAATGGTGGCGATTCAGAGAATGGATAACTAAACATGAATCACTTGGAAACATGAATAAATATAAACAGTGAGATTTTGCTCACTCATGCTCTCTGTTTTTGTCACATTTCGGGGGAGAAGCTGAATGAAAAGTAAGGAGAGGCTACGATCACACCAGATCAACAACAGATACACAAACACTGCCTCCAGCCCAACATAACCCATTTCACAAGATTCCAAAAGAATAAAACTCAACTATCTGACAAACTTCAATGGTCAACTGCTCATAAAATAGAGCAGGACTTAATTATGTAATACAGGTGAATAAATCAAAGGAAGAGACATAGATAAATATCTCTACAGTGATGCAACTTGCATGTTCTACCTGGGAAAAAAACTCTGTGTTTTTACAAATGTATTTGTGAAAGCATACAGGAGGGAATGTGGAATTTACATGTTACCTCTGCCTGTGGATGAATTACCTTTATATACACAAAGAGAAAGCAGAATAATTTTACACTTCAGTAAGTATACTTTTTTTTTACCAAGTGCCTTACATAAAAATTGACAATTCCACACAGTTTTTAAAGCTTCTTGACTCCTTTCATTTACTGTACTTTTCAGCAAAATCCTGTATTTTCTTTCATCAGTCCCCATACTCTTATTTCTCTCCTTAAACTGTCAAAATACATAAAATCATTAATAACTAAAAGGAAGAAAATAACAGTAATAGTTACATACATCCCTACACTTTTATGATTTATATGTAATATCAAAAGTATTTTAAAAAGTAAATACAATTATAAGGTAAATATACTTTTTCAATAAAGTTATTAAATTCAGATATAGCCCTGGTTATGTGATAGTTACTAATATATTAAAAAAAATTAGTTTCACTATTATAAACTGAGTGACTGCCTAAGGTCTCTCATTTAAAATCATGTGTTATTAACTCAGTCTATACAAACCACAGCTTAAGGACAAAATTAAAAACCTATCACTAAGAACTACCTAATGAAATCTCAATGAAAAGTCAGGGTTCGTTGGGAATAACCTGAAGAAAATGTCTTTACAGCAATAGACTCAGAGACAATATGATGCGAAATAAGGGTAAGTCCACCACGAAGTCTTCCAATTGAACCTGAGTCTAACCAGTGAAAGGATTTAAATTAGGAGTAATTTGTATCAAACAGAAACACATTCACAGAAGAAAAGTAAGAGAACAGATATTCTGAAAGGAGGGAAGAGATAGTAAATGCTCAATAATTGTTGCTTACTGACGTCTTCTCTCATCTATAGGATCTGACCTTTCCTTCAAATAAGCCAAATGCTTTAAGAACACAAGACACCCATGTACCACATCACTGCCCCTGGCTGTCCTTTGCAGACTACTGATCAGGCTACCATGTGAAGTCAGATAAACACCTTCTTACAAATCTGCCTCTGCCGTGGGGCTTCACTGGTTACCTAGGGATGAAATAATATGTATGCATGTAGATTTCCACACCCACATACCGAGTGCAAGGGCTCTAGAAAATGGAATTCAGTTGCCTGTTAGAAAAATATTAGTGGATAATTCACGTAATGCACAGAATATACATTAGATATATCAATAGAATAAGTTAATGGCACACCTAACAGCTGAATAAAATTCGACCTCTGTTAAACCAAAAGGTTTTCATAAGTCAATGTAATACATAGTATGTATGAATTATCCATAAATGTGAATATTCAATCACTATTTATTCGGGACCTAGGAATTGCTAGGAATTGTGTTACATACTTGGGATAACAATGTCCCTGCACTTCAGGTGCTCATAATCTAGTGAGAAAGACAAGTAATCAAACAATCACAGCGCAGAAACCGTGCTATGGTGCCTGCTTTGAGGGCCATAAGCCCAAGGTTTAATAATGGAAGTACTTGAAGCTCATGCTACGCTGAGACTGGAAGAGGAAGGTGTAAGGGTATTTGAGGAATGGTTTCTTAAGGAGGTGACATCTAATCTAGCAATCTGGCAAAGAAGTGGAGGGAAGTGTGCTCCAGGCAGATGGAAGCCCATGTGCAAGACTCTGAAGCAACAGTGGTCTGTTGGAGAAGCAAATAGAGACCCAGAAATAGAAGGAACTTGGACTCTATCCTTTAAGAAAAGGGAAACCACCGAAAGATTTTAAGCAAAGGAATAATATGCAAGGCTACTTCTAAATGGCATACATCAGCTACTGAACTGCCCCATATTGTCTTTACATTAAATACTGAACTAACAGCTAAATCTACATGACATCTAAAATCAAATTCCAATTAATCAGTTAAAGTCTTACCCCCCACTTCTAATTAAGTAATTAATTGACCCAATAAATATAAATATTTTCTGAAGGCGGAAGTGTGTTTTGAAGAAAAAAGGAAAAACATTGAGAACTGGGGTGGGAGTGCGCAGTCAAGATGAACAAAGGCACAGAAACAGGGATACGGGAAAGCACAGGGCCTGCTCTGGCAAAGCAAATAACTGAAGCTCCTTCTAACAGCAGGATGATTTCAGTCTCAGAAAAAAGTCAGCACAAAAAATGATAAGGTGGAATGGGAGATAAAATGCCTTTAATTTCATTCAGAAGCTACTGGAGAACAACTATAGCTTTGTAAGCTGAAGAGTGACAAGCTGCATGAGAAAACTGCAGTCAGTGTAGGAGAAACTCGAGTCATACAAGAACATTTTTAAGGGCTCTTTTTTTTGACATTTTCAGTTTAAATAAATAGCCTCCTCTTTTCAGGGATACCTGAAATGGCCTGGATTAAATCGATATGAAGGAGAGAAAAAATCTACAAATTTTCATGTTAGTCAATATTCAACTAAAGCAAATGAGAAAGAGACATAACCCCTTTTCTGTAAAAATATCTGCACAGTTAGTCATCAGGGGAAGAAATCTTAGAAAAGGAGGCAAGACTGTCACATTTTAGTGATTACGTTCTTCAGGTGGTACATGCTGACTAGTGAGGCTTCAGCAATCGTGGTTGGGGGGAGAATTCTGAACTCTCAGTTCTTACTCTGACTCCATAGTGACCACAAGGCTGGCATCAACTCCAACACACAAAACCGCCTTCATCTACAGCAGCGCCCTAGATATGCCAACACCACTACAGAGAGCTGCAAGACAGAATCAACAACACAGAGATCATCACTGCAATCATCTGACTCTCCCTGAACTAAAGATGATAAAATTTCAACCTTATCTCCCCTCCATACCTAGACAAACCTAAGGAAGATTCAAATCCCATAATATCCTAATAGCATATCATTTACATTAATGTGCTGAGACAACAGGCTTAACATATGTCACACATATAAGTAACATACCTATGAACCAAAGGTCCAAGACGTGTGTATTTAAGACATCTTCCTTAAACAGCTATGGGACAAAAGCCAAGGGCATTACCATGATTTGATTTCTATGTCATGTTCATGAACCCAATCTTGGCACTTGTTTCTTTTAACTGAGTTGGCTTATGGGACTTCCTGCTAAATATTAGCTGCCCAAAGTTCATAAACATTATTTGTTCAACCCAGGAGCAAACTGCTATAAAAATTATAGGAGGGCAGTCACCAAATTCATTTATTATGTCTACTACTACCAAATTAGCATTTTTCATTTTTATTGTTACCTTTTAGCAATGCTAAACTCTGCCAAGAAGATGGAGCATCTATGCTGTAAGATTCCACAGTCACCACCCTCTCCAACTCAAAATCCCTCTACTTCCTCAATTCCCTCTCCACTCCCTTCTCTGAGTTTTAAGCATACTTCCTCTTTGCCAAGGTGAATCTTCTGCCCATTTTCTTGAAAGTGCCTCACTGCCCTCTCTAGCAGTCCATTTTTTAAATCAATTAAGCAGAAGAGTTCTCTTACATTTTCAGATTCTCCCTGTGGATTGGCTCTTTTCTTTTCTTCTTGCTACAAAAAGTCTCAGGCCTCCCCATGCAGGAAGGAAGGAAGGAAGGAAGGAAGGAAGGAAGGAAGGGAGGAAGGGAGGAAGGAAGGAAAAACCTTTCCTCTGATTCTGTTCCTTTTCAACACAATACCTCCCCCTCCCCTATGAATGCCTTGAAAATGAGACTGCCCCAGCCTGCTAATTCCTCACTTCCCACCCACCACCTCACCCCCACGTACACTGCTTAAGCCATCTCTACTTCACTTAAAATGTTCTCCTAGCTCCTCACTTTCCTATTTTTCCACACACCCACTGCTCTATCTGCTGGCAAGTCAGAAACTTAGGGTCAGCCAAGACCTATTCAGTTCTGTCACCTTATGCCTGCAGTCAGTTACTAAGGTCTTATATTTAGTTGATATTTCTATTATTTGTCTCAAATATACCTCTCAGTGCCAGTACATTACTTTGGGTGCTTTTAAATTCCACCTAAAATATGGTGAAACCCTCCTAACTAGTCTATCCACCTTGATCAATCCATTGCCTACAACGTGCTATAATAAATTTTTCCAGACACAAACTTGACCACTCCTTACTTACAATTTAGACTACAATTTGCCCCATATCCTAATGGTAGAATAATCTTCCAGAAGCCCAGCAGCAATCATGTGACTATGCTGCTCTGAATCTTCACTAACTCCACATTCTCAAGTGAATTAAGTGCAGTCTTCTTAGTTTGTTATTCAAGGCTTTGCACAGTACAGCCCCAAACTACCTTTTTAAATCTATTTTTCTCTAACTTACATTCTAGAATTCAAATAAACAATATTAAATTGTTACTTCCATTGATGAAGGTGATTACAGGATAAAATGTTATTCATTCTTCCCTCTCCTATCCAACACAAAAGTGACATTAAACAGAAAGATTGTTCAATAACAATCATTCAATGCACAACCCACAGAATCAATAACCTAATCAAAAGAAGAAAAAAGAGTGTAAGTTCCATGCAAACAGGGAATTTTGTATATATTTATTTTTACTGCTTTATTTTTTTTTTAGCTGCTATATCCCCAGAACCCAGAAAACATCTTGGTATTAACAGGCACTCATTAGGCTGGATTGTTGGAAATGCAGGCATGCTGTGGTGCTAATCCACTTTGCTTTACAGCTGGGGAACACAGAAGGTACAAGTAACAAGGTACGATAACATACAAGTATTTGTAAGATAAGTGTCTAAATATGGCAGTACTCCAGAAATGTGATGTCAGTAGAAGGAGGGCCTTTACTTATTAGCCAGCCTCTATAACTTGGCCACAGTTTTCTCCAAGAACACGTTAAGATTTCATAAATTTTCATTTTCCCCCAGTAATCTCCATGGCATAGAGTTAGCTGCTGAGGATTTCATTAAATGTGAGGAGAAGTTCCTACAAATGGAGTTAAGGGCACATAACACATAACATGAGATAGGAAGAAAAATACACCACACAGTTCAGGGAACACTACATAGCAATCAAGTTCCTTGAAGAATACTGTGTAAAGACAGCAATTTTCAAAACAAAAGGTCAAAGTGAAAAGACAAGGTGCTGAAGTTATAGTACGTTTATTATCTAACACCTGTAACTTTTGAAGTGGCTATAGATACTGCACAATAAGAAGCACTGAGACGTATGAAGGACACAGACCATTCATATAGGTGCATATGCACTTAAACCACCAAATGCACATTTCAAAAGTACAGCTTGTTCGTTGTGATAAGTGTGCATCTCAATCTATTGCTCTATCACAAGGCACAGAGGAATGTCCACTATCAGTTACCAGCGAGGAAGTTCAAACTGAGCTTCCTTCAAACTCAGGGATGAATAGGGAAGGCTCACTGCATAATGCTGTAAGTTTCTAAAAGTATGCTTACTGATACAAAGCAATTGCCTGCCAATTATCTGAGATGCACTATGTTAAAAGAGGTTCCAAAAGCCCCTTTCAAGTAGACCTTAGTCTATTTAAATGGGCATACTAATAGCACCCCTGCATACTGGCAAAAAGGACCCGTCCAAATTCTTTAATACTCAGTTTATTTAACTTAGTTTTTATTTCTTAATTTACAGGTCAGTTGGTCCAGTCCCTGATTCCCTACATCAGCTTTAACAATTGGATAAGATCCATTTTTAGTTAGCAGTAGCATTGTCATTTGCATTCAAATAAATCATGGCCTAAAAGTCCTTTTTATAAGGACTTCCAAAATAGATTAAATATAGTGTGATTCTATGAACTTTTAAGAATAGTTCCATAAACTACATGTAAAAATCATTCTAATAATTTTTTGTTAGACCCCTTCATTATAAAACTGCCAACTTCCTGGCTTCCAAAACAGGAAAGACCTGTGGTCCTATCAAATTTACTATAAAACTTACTCATTTTACCTATAACAAGCCACCCTTCCCTGTAAAAGTTATTTTATGGCTAAATTTATAAAATATAATATGCATTCTATTATAAAAATCAGACAAGGGAAACAGAAGTAATTCTGTACTTGAAAGGTACAAAAATAGAGATGATTCTGTCAGCATTAGTGATGGCAGCTGGTTTTAGCCACTGGCAAATCTACCTGCCACCTCATATATGTGTTCCTCAAGGTCCCTCAGAGAATTAACTTCTCATACATGCTATTCTCCAAACACCAGCATTTCCCATACATCTTTTCAAGTCCTCTAGATTTCTCTTTATAAAACTCTATATGTTTTCTAAACCTCAATAATTAAAAAGCAGCTTTACTCAACAATAAGCTCATGACAAATACTAACAATTCATGCATTTAACTAGACAGTTATATCTAGTATAATTAAAATCCATTCAACAATTCTTTCTTTTATTCAACCAGTAAGAATTTACTGGTGCCAACCATGACTGGTAAGTTGTAGTTACCTATCTTCCCACAATACACCAACTAAAAGTTGAAGTTAATATTTTATGTGTATATATGATAGTCCCTGTTTGTTCACCTTCTAATTGGAGAAAGCAACCATAAATTTAAAAGGTAATAAGCATTAACAATTTTGTCATGGGTAAGCCAATGGAGCAAGAATGAAACACGAGTAAAAATGCCATAAATAAGGACAAAAACTGCAGACCTGGAAGTTACTTATCTATCATATGTACTTACTGCTTTTTAATTCTGGCTTGAATCTGTCCCCTTTTGCGGGTAAGGGGATCTTATCCCTCCTCCCCCATCTTCAGACATTATTTGTCTTCCTGTTACTGCATGAGTCAGCACCACTGGAAATGGACAGCTTCCTGCTGTTTATTAAGCGGAAAAGTCTCCCCATGGAATGATACACTGTAGCTAAAGCACAAACAAGGGTAAAAGATGCCCCCAAAATGTTGTGGAAAAAATTAAACACACACACAAAACACAAATAACAAAAACGCTGTGGCTAAACAAATGCTGACATTGTTCATTGATACAGTTTACCTTCTAAAACAAAAAGTTAAGACCCAACATACCGCTACTATCTTTGTCATTCCTAATAATAATATAATAATGTAATAATTATGAACTCACTTAATAATTAGGAATGACATTTTCTTTCTTAGTAGTTAGGCCTAATTTGCTTCAAAAAGACTTCCCTGACACCACACTCTACACACCTGCAAGTTAGGTTAGGTACCTTGACACTTGCCTGTGGATAACCCACTCTCTGTCCTTAGCCAATAATATAATAATATTGAAACTCTATTATTGGATTGATCTCCTCCACTATAGGGCTTCTAGTTCTATCATTCTAATGATAGCACTTAATAATACTATATACCACTTGGTGAATGCCTTTAATAAACAGCCTGTCACATTCATTATCTCATTGAATACTATAACTACCTTATGAAGTATTATTAGTTCCATTTTACCTTTGAAGACATTTACCTAGAATTATAAGTAATTATAAGAATTATAACTAAGTAGCATTCAGGATTTAAACCCAGTTCTACTAAGCACCAAAGTCTGAGTACCTTCCAGAGATAGACTGCCTCATCCTATAATATACAAGAAGTATAGGATAATAAGGTAATCATATCAAGATTCATTTATCTTGGGACTTCCGTGGTGCTGCAGTGGTTAAGACTCCGAGCTCCCAATGCAGGGGGCCCGGGTTTGATCCCTGGTCAGGAAACTAGATCCCACATGCATGCCGCAACTAAGACTTCGCATGCCACAACTAAGGAGCCCACCTGCCACAACTAAGGAGCCCATGTGCCGTAACTAAGAGCCAGCAAGCCACAACTAAGGAGCCCATGAGCCGCAACTTAGAAGCCCGCCTGCCACAACTAAGACCTAGCGCAACCAAATGAATATTAAAGAAAAAAGAAGATTCATTTATCTATTCAATACAAGCTTATCCACGAAGAATGTTTTCAACATTATGGAACATTAGCATACCTCTCTTTGGTACTGAGCCTTGTCTTAGGGAGGCAACACAACACAAAGATTATATAGTCCAACCATCTTGGTTCCAATCCCAGTTCCCCCACTTACTTCCCTGTGCCTCAGTTTCCTCATCTGCACAACGTGAATAGTAACACTATCTACCTCATAAGACTAAACGTAAAGTACTTTACAAATAAGTAAAGTACTTGAAATGGTACCTGGCAGATAAGAAGGGTAAGGTGTTTGTTAAACAAAAACACTCTCCACTGGTAGACTGTATCAAATCTGCGTAATGGCAAACTCTGTTGACAGCACAACATGTAATAAGTAGTTTTATTTCCCCTCTTTTCAAAAATAAGCTTCAATTCAAACCTCTAGGGTCAGAATGAATAAAGGAGCAGAATGAAAGAATTCTTTTAGAAAAATGGTTAAGGATGCTACCACCTCTACAGGAATGACAGTACCTATCAACAATGCAGAGTAAAAGGGGAAAAAATGATGAAATTTGAAAACATTCTGGACCAAGAAGCAATAGAAAGTTGGCTATTATAACCTAAATTTGCTTAAATTTATTTGAGTAAATTAGGCACCTGAAAAAAAATAAAAAGCTTTATGTAATGAAACTGCAGAATAACTCTTTAAATAGCACAGAGTAGATGAAAGGAGAACATTATAGATGAGAAAATGTGTTTAAGTTTCAGTCTGTTTTGCAGTCTTTATTCAATTAGTATTGAAGGACATCCCAGCGATTATTTTACTACAACTTCCAAAATCTTCAATTATTTTATTTCAACTAATCAGATCAAAGATCTGTTGAATTATTCAGTAATTTAGGGCATAATTGATTCTGCAGGAATACTGAACCAACATCACTTTCTGTCTTCCCAATTTTTCTTTAGAAATAACATTCTTCCAGTGTTTAAATATGGCTTCTTTCCTTTTTCTCTTAATCCCTTCTTCTATCTGCTATATTTGGCATGAAAGACATGGACTATATAAAAAGAATACTTGATGTATTTTCCATATTATTAAAATTCTTCAGAGGTTTTTTTTTTGCCTTTAAAGAAAGCCTTCCTTCCCACAAATCCAGTCTATATAATTCATTTAATGTTTCACTTAATAAAACACTTTAATCAAGCTAAAGTGAAGTTTCATTTAGATTATTACAAATCTAACAGGTGGTTTATTATATTTCAAGCCATTTTGAACAATGAGACAATTTATATCCAATAAGATGTGTGAAAATAGCATTTAAAGCCTTTAAAAATCAATCATTAATATCTCATTTTTATTTCTTAATCACAAGATGCTCAAAAGTTCGAAAATAAAACTGAATGGCCTCAAAGGTTAATTACATAACATGGCTTGCAGGCCTTTCATCTGATCCTATTTCCTCATTAGCTTCATTATTGCCTCTTCACCCTCTAACTTAACGGTATATATTCCAGTCACAAAGAGCATCTCTCCCTGTTCTTCTAACTCTCCTCAGCCTCGACTCTAAGCTTCTGCACAGACTATGCCTTTACTTGCACACCCCTCCTCTCTTGGTACCTCCTCATATAGCTAAATGCCACCTGTCCCTCAGGTCCTGTTCAGTTGTCACTTCTCATAGGACACCTTCCCTGACTCCTCAGAGCTACAGGTAAGCATCCCCCCTCTGCTCCTACAGCATCTTGTTCTCTGTAATAGCTTATAGAAGTTATACCTTCTTTCAGGTCAAATCCTACAGGAACATGGCTGGAAACATGTGACAACCGTTCACCACCCACATTCCTACCAGCGGTCCCCAACCTTTTTGGCACCAGGGACCGGTTTCATGGAAGACAATTTTTCCACGGACTGGGGTGGGGGGCGGGGGGATAATTTGGGGATGATTCAAGTGCATTACACTTATTGTGCACTTTATTTCTATTGTTATTACATTGTAATATATAATGAAATAATTATACAACTCACCATGATGCTGACAGGAGGCGTAGCTCAGGCAGTAATGTGAGTGATGGGGAGCGGCTATAAATACAGATGAAGCTTTGCTCACTCACCTGCCACTCACCTTCTGTTGTGTGGCCCGGTTCTTAACAGGCCACGGACCGCTACTGGTCCGTGGCCCAGGGGTTGGGGACCCCTGCTACAGAACACTGCAAAGAAGATATAAGGCTGGGAAAAATACACTTCTCCCAAAGAGAAATTATTGCAAAGCTATTTCCACCATTATTTCCAAAAACAACAAAAGGCTTATGTAAGAAAAAGAGCACTATACCTTCAACGTATTGTACTTAATACTATTGAAAGTAAAACTAAAACACCAAGGTCATTCCAAAATTTACCCAGAACTTAACAAAAGAAGTTGTATGTTTTCTTTAGACCAAAGACCCCAAATTTTAAAATATTATGCAAATAATAGTCCACCTATCTATTTCTTGTAATTGCCTTTCAACCTTCTTTGCTGGAAGCTTGCTATGTAAAGAGGTCACATTTACATCTTATCAAGGTTTTGTATCAATGTTACAGAAACCTGACCACATTAAACAATGAAGGAAACAAAAAGTATCTCCAAAGAAGGGCCCCCCTCTGAAACTTGTAACCTGAAACCTCTAGAACACAACCAAATATATAAGCAGTAATTTGATTCATGAGGGTGTCTTTAATTCACACAGTCCGGAAGCATAAGTATCAACCTTTACATAAAGGAAACTATACAATTATTTTTTCTGAAGATTTACCTCTTTAAAATAGCATGTCTTTAATTCAAATTTAAATTACTCTTACGCCATCTCAATCTTTTTCACTGAATTTTTTCACAGTTACACTTTTTCATTTTTCTTTATTATTCCTTTTTTAGTTCTTTTTCCCCACATTCGTGGAGAAATGTATGGTACTTTCACATACATTATCACCTGTCTTTTTTTTCTTCATTCGCCCCATCTTACATTCATGTACCACATATTAATTAGACGTCCACTGTGTACTAGGAAATGGGATTCCCCCTTTTTAAAAACATATGATAGAGTTTATTTTTTAGAACAATTTTAGATTTAAAAAAAACAGAATGGAAAGTTACAGATGTCCCTCCTGCCCAGCCCCCCACAGTATTCCCTACTATTAACATCTTGCATTAGTGTGATATATTTGTTACAATTGAGCCAACATTGATACACTGCTATTAATTAAAGTCCACAGTTTAGTGTTACTTTTTGTATTGTGTAGTTGTGTGAATTTTCACACATGTATGTCATGTATCCACCACTACAACATCATACAAAATAGTTTCAACGGCCCTAAAAACCCTCCGTGCTTCACATATTCTTGCCTCTTGCTCTCCTGTGCTCCCCCTGAGCCTCTGGGAATTACTGATGTTTTTATTCTCTCTATAGTTTTGCCTTTTCCAGAAAATCATACAGCACGTAACCTTTTCAGATTAGCCTCTTTCACTCAGCAATAAGCATTTAAGGTTTTTCCACTTTTTTTCATGGTTTGATAGCTCATTTCTTTTTATCTCTGCACCAGTTTCTTTACACCTTCACTTATTGAAGGACATCTTGTTTGCTTCCATGTTTTGTCAGTTATGAATCAAGCTGCTATAAACATTCATGTGGAGGTTTTTACGTGGACATAAGTTTCCAACTTATTCTGGTTGAGGTGGTATTTTGATAAATACCAAAAAACATAGTTTGCTTGTTTCCTAACAGAACACCTGATTTTTTTTTAATTTCCTAATTCCTGTCGACTCTTTCTTTCCCTTGCATTTAATTATGAATATTTAGATAACTAAGTATGTAAGAGTTTCTAAACATTCTTGTCTCTTCAGAGATGCATTTGTTACCCAGGGTAAAGTGGGGTGCACAGTCAATTCACAAATGCACACAATTCCTATTAAACAAAAAAATCAGCCACCACTTCTACAGAGTAGATGTACACAGCCTTGCAAAATGCTCAACGAAAATTAAATCAATTGTAAATGTGCACAGGACTTCACCTTTTTCCAATGACAATCCTCAGTTAAATCCAATCAATGGTATTTCTTAAGTACCTACCACAGGTAGGTCAGGAGTTGGCTACAAACAGGGTCTCTACTTTTTACTGCTCAGTAGTTTGAGTGGTGAGAGTTCTCTCTATATCAATGGCATACAGTGTTCTCCTTAAACAGAAATTTCTATGAAAACTGAAGCCATGAGTCATAACACTAAGATACTGACTATATTTTAGTTTTCAAAGTCCTCTTCCTAATCTCCCTGGGATCCATCCTGACTTACCTTAAAGCCTGAATAAACCAGGTATTTTTCCCCAAGTCACAATGTTGAACCTGCCTAATAAATAAAAATGCATATTTCTAATATGGAGAGAAACCCACTTCTTAATTTTTACTTGGCAGTAAACAAAAAAGAATAAGTAAAAGCCATTACTAAAAAATTAAGAACAATTAGGACTTTTACTTACTTTTTGAACTTTAAAGTCATGTTTTGGAATAAATTTAACACTGCAATTACTTTATTCTTTCTATACAATTGTTTATCGTTAACGTATAGTTGATTTACAATGTTGTGTTAGTTTCAGGTTTATATATATATATACACATATATATATATATATATATATATATATATATTCTTTTCAGATTCTTTTCCCTTATAGGTTATTATAACATACTGAGTATAGTTCCCTGTGCTACACAGTAGGTCCTTGTTGGTTATCTATTTTATATATAGTAGTGTGTATATGTCTACACAATTTAAAAAGAACTATAAGCTTATAACAAGGTCAGCATTTTTAAAATATATTTTACTTAAATATTATTTTGTTTATAATCTCCCTGTCATTATTTTGTTTATAATCTCCCTGGCAGCCCTCCACTATTACCTCATTACTCTAAATTTGACCTCTCACTGGCCCTCAGAATTAGGTCCATTAACTCTCCAGAGAGAAATGTGATGCTCTCCATGGCACTCGCTCCACCATCTCCTGTCTGCTGTGGTTTAGAAATAACACCTGCTCAGAAATGGACCTCTCCATACAGACCTCAGGGCTCTTAAACTGTGTGCTTCCTGGTCTCTCTTTCTGCTATAAAGTAAAATCATGCAAGTGGGCTATCAGCTTCCGTGTGTCCTGAGAACCTGAAGGCCAACCTTCTACCCATACCTCTGACCTGTGCTAGCAATGTCATAAGTAGGGTTTGCGGAAGGCAGTCCCAGTTTCTGCCCGTGGTACTTTCACCTTCAAAGCATTCTGATTTAGACAATAAATTATGTGGTCACCCTGGTCAAAAGCATCCCCCCCTGACTCACTGACTTTCCATATTCTCTACCGTCCCTTTAAACAACCACCCCTGCTGATACCCAGCCCCTTCATGCCAGCAGCTGTCAAACTTCCAGAGCTCTGAATACAAGAATTCTGCAGCCACTATTTTTTTTTTTTTTTTTGCGGTACGCGGGCCTCTCACTGTTGCGGCCTCTCCCGTCGCGGAGCACAGGATCCGGACGCGCAGGCCCAGCAGCCATGGCCCACGGGCCCAGCCGCTCCGTGGCACGCGGGATCCTCCCGGACCGGGGCACGAACCCGCGTCCCCTGCATCGGCAGGCGGACTCCCAACCACTGCGCCACCAGGGAAGCCCGCCACTATTTTTCATACACACTATATTCTATGAAGGAATGATTTTTAAATGCAACAAATTTGTTTTATTAAAACTGAGTGGTTTCCCCAGAAAGCATTTTTCCAACTAAAAAGTGTAATTCAAATGACTTGGACTTCCCCGGTGGTCCAGTGGTTCAGACTCCACATTTCCACTGCAAGGGGCACAGGTTCGATCCCTGGTAAGGGAACTAAGATCCCACATGCTGCGCAGCGCGGCAAAAAAAAAAAAAAAAAAAGTCTTTCATCAGACTTAGGACCATAACATTCTTCTTGAATAAAAGAACCTCAAGCCATTCACCTTCTCACTAACAGAAGTTTGTTCAATGTTCTAAAGTCACAATAGGAATTGTTGTAGGGAATTCAAGATTAATAGTAAAGCTGAGCGCCTGGAATTCAAGTCAATTTTAAAAAAAAGAAGAAAGCATGGCCACAAACCATGCAATTCAATTTCATTTTACAGATGGCAAGGCCAAGAAAAAAAAAAAAAAAATGTGATCCAGGAGCAACAGAGGGATGAGGGAGAACAAGGCGGGAAATGAGTTTTGGGGGAGTTTAATTCAGGGTCTGAAGAATGACATTTAGAAAACAGAATGAAGTAAGGGCAACAAAAATGCTTGAGGAGGTACTGGAGGGGTAGGAGCAGAGAGAGAGCCAGGGAGCAGATGACCAGCAGCATCAGATACCTGATCATGCTGCATCTGTATGGACAGCCAACAATCATTTAGAATTTCCATTAGTAAGCAGTGAAGAAATGCACTCCTGTGACTTGCGTGTGATAATTGCTAAAGGGCGAGTGCTGTATATAACTTGTTGTTTTGTGTCAGAATTAGTCTGGCCCATCAAAAGATAACTTGCAGAGTCAGTCACCAGCTTCAAATATGCTCAGTTTGAAACCTGACTGAAACCAGCTGAGCACATGACATCACCACAGACTTTTTACTATAAAAAGGGCAGACTCTGTGAGGTCAGGTGGCAGAACTAAGCTCGGTGACCAGAAGCCAAGCTGGAAGAGGGAAGAGCCAAGGGAAGTTCAGAGGAGGAGAGACTCATTCCAAGAAGGAGCGAGGATGAGCAGTTTGCTCAGAGACAGCTGCAGAAAAGAAAGAACACAATGGAAATTTTCCTTTAAGTACTGGGGCTTCTGTGTCTCCCAAAGATGTAAATCTAAAGCAAAGCCTCAAAGGAGAAACTGATGGAAGATCTTCCAGGTTTTCAGTTCCTGGCACTGCATTAAACTGTAGCATCATCACGGGACAAGTATTCAGGTAGTCTTCCACTCAACATGTATTAATTGAGCACCTACTATGGATCAGGCAGTGTTACAGGAGCTGGAATACATTAGTGAATAAAATGGACAAAAGTCACTGGAATGAAAGACAGTTAATAAACAAGCAATTATAAAACATGTCAAAAAAGCATTGCAGAGAAAATTAAGAAGAGAAAGTGGTTGGGTGGAGAGTGGTGTCATTTGAGCAAAGACTTAGGGAGGTGGGTAGATGAGCCGTGTGGGTATCTGGGAGAAGAGCAGGGCAGGCAGAGGTAACAGCAAATGCAAAGGCCTTGAGCTGCGAGCATGTTTTCTGTGTTGGAGGAACATCAGGACAGCAAGTGCTGCTACTCAGAAGGAACAAAGGGAAGCAGGCGTTCGACTGTGGACAAGTTAATTTAATTTAGACATGCAAGGGTTCTGCTAGTAGCTGTATAAGAACGTGGGCTCAGGAAAGGGTTTGTTATCTCAAGACTGAAAAATTATAGCATGTTTTTCTGCTAAGGGGAAAGATCCAGTAAGGAGAGAAAACAATGATGCAGAAGACAGAAGAACTTACCAGGGCAATGCCCCCCAGATAGGTAAAAGGGGGTGGGATCTAGTGAAGATGGGCCTGCCCTTCCCTAGTTGTAGTGACACTGAATGTGTACAGGCTACAGACTGATTTGGTCTGTTTACATTTTTTTAATGAAATTGTGTTGGCTATGAATGAGAATGAGTCCAAAAAACCTGTCGCAACTTTATGAAATTCTTAAGTTATTTAGGCTATGCACAGCTGGGTTTTGAACGAATCAAATGTAATAACAAGAATGTAGTGAAACAACATACAACGCAGGTAGGAAAACAAACTCCTGTTCGTATTTAAATTTCTTTTCCTTTTCCCATCTTTCCACAACTTTGTTTTAATTTTATATAGCAAAATAATAATCTTCTACTCAGTCAGTGAAAATACTTAATACAACAAAGGCAGTCTGCCAGTTATCATGGGTGTTTCTTCCTGTACTAGGTTCCCAAATGACAAACCACAAGGAGGGAAACAGGAGGGGCAGAATTTGCATTCAACACACACTCACATATTACAGAGCCTAGAAATACATCTTTATGGTCTTTCCACACCTACAAAAATTGATATTTAACTTTGACAGCCCTCCACCCCATACCTTTTCCTTGGAAGAGCTAGTCCAGATAACAAGAACATTTTATTATCTTCTCATCGATGACAAGTTTAAAAGTGACTTGGAGCTATTCTCTATGAGTACAGGTAATCCCACTACCAAAATCATTTAAACCTGGCTTAACTGCTAAAACCTATTTTGAATGGGGGTGCTTTTGAGCTCTGATAACCACTTCACATCCATCTGGTGGCAGCAAAGCCAGAGCTAGGTGGTGACAGAAAAACAACAGTTTCTCTCTCCTATCTGTGAAAACCAGAAGACGGTGAAGATTAGGATGAGAGGGATGTGATGGATAGACCTCACTGGAATGCGATGGAGGGCTTACATGCCTGAGGTATGTGTCTAGATCTCTTCCCAGATGACTGCTTCAAGTCGGGATAAACACACGGAAACGCAGGCCCCGAACTCCCCAGGGCCTATTCTGAAGCAAGGGTATGCAGCACATTCTCTGTGATCTGATTGACTTCTGGGCTTCCCGGGCTCCTCCCATGTGGAGCTAGTGTCTGACTCACACTTGCTCTGGGTGCTTCTCACTGACTCTCATTTCTTCTCTGAATTGATCATTGATTTTGCACCCCAAATAATTCTCTTGCCAATGGATATCCATAGACTGCTTCTAGGGCAATTTAACATATTAGATGTAAGTGTTTAGCGCACCTTAGCAAGCTTCCCTTCCTAAGCCTGCTGAGGTGCAGGGAACAAAACAAGGTTCCCACTCCCCACTACAGAAGCATGGCTGGTCCACAGAGAGGACAAACCTGCTCCCAGGGAGGTCCTCAACACGTGGATCGTGGGCTTCTAAACAGCTACTCAAACTCTGACGTTCATAGAATCAGCTGTCATCATAAGCGCCTTTCCTTTTTACCTGTTTTTCATTTACTGGGTCAAGTACTATTCAGTTCAAATGTATTAAATAAGAAGAAGTGATTTTTATAAGTTCATGCGACACAAATATCACATTCACCATCAAAACCCTTCCTTCATGCTTTCAAAAATTAAATCAAAACCTGCACTACTCAGATTTCACACACATTTTTAGCACTACGATTTTACAAAAACTGAATTTTCAAAAAAGACTTGAATTTCAAAGGGATGGTTTTAAAATACCCGGTTTTAACATTTAACTGATCAGCAGGATAGGTTCAGATAAAAGCAAGCATTTGGCCCTAACAGAGCAACTCATTTGGTGGCCTGAGGTAGCACAACACCTAAGCCTTCGTTTCTCACTAGTAAAAAGAGAGTGTTGGCAAATACATTCACCTTGTGGCCTTCTTCAGTTGTAATGTTCAATGACTTCTTTCCACACAATGTTATAAATTATTAGTCTCCCAGCTTAGTACAAGTTATCAACATATACTGCAACTATTTTAATTTGTAATAAAAAAGGTAAGTACTCAGGTGCAAGATGAGTGAATTAATAAAATTGGAGCATTTTAAATGCAGAAAATCACTGCTTGCAGAGAAAAAGATCTAAGTAATGTGGCAGATAATTCTTAAGACTGCTGCCTGGCTCACACTTCCTTTCCCCTGAGCACTGCCATCAGCACACCTATACCTACACTGTAATTCTTTAACCCAACCTCTAGCTGATTGATTTGAGGGTAGATGCTAGACCCAAGCTAAGACAATCAGATTGTCTCTCCCTGGGAGTTGTCATTTTGATCTGATAAACACAGCCTGGGAGCATCTGAGTCACAGTAACAGCCACTCTAAAGAATCCACCACTCTTGCTTCTAAAGACCCCAAAGTAGTCCTGAGTCCTTAGGGTCACCCCTGGCTGCTTTCTACCCTTCTTAAGACTGATGGTTGTTATTCCCAGAACTCCTTTAAATACTGAAAATTTTAAATTTAAAGTAATTAAACCTAAATACAACTTAAAATCCACATCCTTAGTTGAACTGGCCACATTTCAAGTACTCAATAGTCACATATGGCTACTGGCTACCATACTGGAGAGCCCAGATTTAGAGAACACTTCCATCATCAAAGAAAGTCCTATTAAATAACACTGCCCCAGACGCTTCCTTCTAATTAACTTCCTTTTTTCTCAAGCTGCTAAGGATCAGACTTTGTTTTCCTTTATGTGCATATGTGTTTTATACACATATGTGTTTTATACTTGCACTCACAAAAGTCTGAACAAGAGTCATAATGGTAATGTTATGGAAAACTTGTAAAGGATTTCTGGGTACTCTCAGAGGTTCTAAGTCTTGGAGTTAATGTCACTTCAAAAGTTAAGGTTTACTCACCTCATTCCTAGATCCTAGACTTCTCCTGGGTCATGGAATCACTGAATTTAGGAACTTGGGAAAACCTTAGCAAATATCTAATTCGACTTCCTGTTTTTCACACATGAAGAAATGAAGAGACAGAAAGCTTGTAACTTGCTTTTGTTTCTGAGCAGCACTTAAATTTGGTTTAATAGGTTAAGACAAGATAAATAAGATACCAACTAAACTGTAATATACAACATAACTCTGCAAATCTCATGATTACACAAGTAACCAGGCATGAAGTTTAAATATTTATTTACTCAGGAAGCTGTTACTACACCAACTCCTTCCCACCCCCCCACCCCCATCTCTCTTTTTTTTTTTTTCATTTATTTTGTAAGGTACATGCACCATGGTTACCAATGCTTTCAATGTCATAGTTCCCCATATCTAAACAGCACAGAAAACATTCTGTACTTTCAAATCATGGAGCAGATGAATACATTTTTTACTGTAATTTTTCTTTTTCACTAGAACCTTTATGTTCAAATCTGCCACATGATTAGTCATCTATACAGACTGAAATCTGGATAGCTGGAGATGTTTTTATTCAGTTGCTTTTAAACAAACAGTAACCAAACATCATTTAAAATATGTGGATTAAAATGTCATACCTATGTATCAGTAGATTTAAATTTGCTAAAGCAAGTCCCCTTGGCATGTCCATAAGGCAACGTGTTCTTCCTAGCCAAAAAACACAAACAAACCTTCAAAGCACAAATCTGAACACTAACAGTAGACAGGATTCTGAGACTCCATCATACCCACTGTCCCACACCTAACTGCGGTGAAATCTGTCATCGTCCAGCCAGCAGAGAGAAGTTACAGCTTGCTTTCAGGTAAATATAGGATTCAATAATCGTGCAATGTTAATTTTGCCAGAAGAGACTATTTTTAAACAATTCTTATACTGTATTTGCTGCCCTGAAGTCAACTGTTGTCAAGTGTTAGAGACGTTTATGACCTCCCAACCAACCACCCTTTCCATTAAAAATAAATGACTTACATGTTTTCCCACATACAGATTTGCATCTAATATGACTAGTTGATAAAGAAGTGGAGTGAAATGGTTACAACCCCTACATATATCAAATCGCTACAATCCATGTTTCTGTGTGGTTTTTCGTTCTTAATGGTAAACAACCAAATGTTTCCCCCTGCTCACATCACATCACATAAACCAATGTTCCAAATTTTCTAAAACAATGATACACATTTCAAAGAATTAACCAAGGCTATTTCCTTTTCCCTTCCCTTTCAAACACCAGTGGTTTGTAAGTACACAAATATAAACTTATATATAAAATATATATTTACATATATATACACACACACACATTTGTTTCACAAAGTTTTCTAACATGCAGGGGTGTTGGCCGTTCCTGTCTCCGGAAAACAGTTCTCCCAAGATCATGGAACATGACCCACAAAGTCAACAAGGGGAAGCCCTGAACTCAGTGGCTGCTGCTGTGAATCACGTCATTAGTCAATGGTGGTGTGAATCATCGAAAAACAGTCCAGGGAGCACAGACCAAGAACTTGCAGTCTTTCCACAAAGGTTTCAGCAGATAACTAACACAACAAGAACAAAAAAAGCAAAACGGCATAAATTCCAACACTTAAATTGCATGGCTAAAGCATATGTTCTGTAGAGAAAATCTATGAAAGCCAATAAGTATATCTTAAAGCAAATGAACACAAATGCCGACCACAATCCTGGCTTTCACTCAAACACCTGACTCCTCTGAAACATTCCATATACCGTGGAGGGGATCACAGATTAGTCAGGTCATAAAGTTTTGCACCTGGAAATATTTACTACACTAATAAGTTACCAAGAAGGAGGACAATTCACGGTGTCTTATGAATGGAAGTTATGGAGTTGATTATTTTAATAGAAGTCAAACCACTGATTAAAAAATAAAAACTTCCTTACACTGTTGAAGGGGCTCTTGAACCAAACTCACAGCAGGTGCGGGTCCTATCTTCATTTCAAACTGGAACTCTAAACACTATTACAGGCTACTCTATATGCAGAATTTTGCCAAAGGTTTATTTCAACCCTTCCTCCAATACTGATTAGTTATACCAAAGCTACAAAAAATTAAGTATAAGCGATTTGGCTTCAGCAGCCCCAGGTGGTGATGACAAGCCATCAAGGGAGGATCTGGAGACCTGAAAAAGGAACCTGGTCCTTTAACAAGGTCTGGGTAAGTGGCTCAGCTGTCACCTGTGCCAGGGTTCGGCCTCTTGAAGGAGAACGCATTAGCTGCAGCAGCCCAGGGTCAGTTTTCAACAGCTGGCATTGAACCTTTAGGCTTTTCAGTCATTGGTGATGTTTTTTCTAGTAGAAAACATATATTTTCTCCAGCAAGTTTTAGGGGGGAAAAAAGTGTGTGTGTGTGTAATACTGATACATCTTTTCTCTTAAAATAAGGGAAAAATGTACTTCAAGACTACGTTTACTAAACATTTACTGTTTAAAGATTAAATAAAAGGTCATTCTCAAATCTGTATTTCATTTCTCAAGCCCAGCAACTGCAGGGGGAAGAAAAAAACCTACTAGCAGAAATACCTAAGTTAATTTATCTTGTTTTAGCAAAGTTTAAAATTTTTGGAATAGCCATCAGCTTTACAGCTTTGATTCCTTTGAAGATATTTAAATATACGGGTGCTTAAGTATTAGAAACACAACGGAAAAGTCACATTCATTTTTCTACACTCCTTTTAATGTACACATTTAGTGCTGAACCACCAAAAGAAATAGAGATAAGAGTCTTTAGAAAGAACTGATGACATTTTCTACTTGACAGAGATCTTGTTTTGAAAATACTCAGCATGGAAACACAAGGTTCTGATCAAAACAGTGGCAAAGCAGTTGAATTTTCTTAGATATGTGGTCCAGCCCTCCGTGTGGGAGTATGAAGCTCAGATGCCCTGGACAGCCTGTCTTCTAATCTGATTCAAGTGTACAGAGTCTTCTGCTTAAGGGCCCATTGTTCTACATCCAAGGCAAGCAAAGGTTCTCCATTTCAATTAGCACGGGCACAGCATTTTTTTTTTTTCTTTTCCAAGATATATGGATCATGTGGCATAAGAAAAGCAAACATAACAGAGCTAGTTGTCTATTAACTTTTTTAATTGACGTGGAGAAAATGTCTAAATACATTTTCGGTAAATCTGTCCAAAGACAAACTTTAAAGTTATCTTGCTAATCAGTGGTTGGCGACTTAAATTCTATGCAATCTCAGAAAATGCAAGTGAAAACAACAGTTCCAACAGCCCAGTTCCTGTCTCCTTGTACCTTCTTTTTCCCTCCTTGCCTGGACTGTTGAAGTCAGACAGGTTGAAGATACGGTCACCTTCAAGAAAGCCCTTTGCCCTGCCAGGTGAAAGTCACGCCAGCAATGAAAGCAGAATCTGATATAAAAATAGGAGCCTAAGGAATCCAGGGAAAGCAAAGCACATCGTGTGGCCAGCAGTTCAGATGGCCAAAAACGCAAAAGAGGTGACAGAATCTTAAGGCTGTATCTGAAGGAGCTACAGAATTCACCTCTCCCACCACATTAATCAGATAAATTAATAAAACACTAAAATGGCCAGGTGCTGGGCTGAAAAACCAGTGAGTAGACTATTTGATGTTGCAGAGTTACAGGTAAAGGACATTAATCTTCTACTTTTTTACATGTCTTAGTTTATACATAAAGGCCATTTACTTTACTGAGATAAAATAATGGTTACTCACCCTCATCCAAAAAAAAAAAAAAAGAAGATTGCAAGGTTGTCCATACAAAGTACTAAATATAAAATTAATACCATTTAACGTCAATACAGGATACTAAATATGATATTAACCACTCCTAATGTCATTTCACTTTTAGGCACCCTAGGTCAAACAAATTCACAGATAATTTTTTTCAAAAGAAGGAGAAAAAGATTGATATCAAAATAGTGCTACCAAAAGCAGAAATAAAGTTAAGGGGTTTACAGGAGTCAAAAGCATGCTAGTTACAAAGGCATGATGATGTCTGTGAGGTAGTAAAAATATTATTTGTGTATTTAAAAAAATAAAGGAAGCAGCTGTCTAAACATTTTAGCTTTTTTCCCAAAAAATGTTTATAGGCTGTTCTGAGGATAGAACTAATCCAAGCTGAGGCAACGTTTTAACCCATTAGAACACATACACGCACACAAACAATCACAATCACACACAATCATAATCACACATCCTGGAGTGCCTTGTGTCCCCTCCTCCTTTCCCTTTTTGATTTGAGGCATTTCCTCCTAACTTGGCTGCAAGAAGGAAATCCTGAAAGTGAGGGTCATCGACAAATATCTGTCACTCCCCAACAGTGCATGATAAGACTAAAAAACTTTAAGTACTTACTTGCTGGTTTCAATTTTAAAAAAGGAAAATGACATGCTATCTTTTACAAGTTACCATTATAAATTTAATGCCAATCTGATTTTACTAAAGAGATATATCTGCATTAAAATATACTTATAAAGTACAACAAAAATAGCTCCAATCTAGAATATGCATGTTTACTTTCCTATTTCCTTCGTCTTTATATATCAAAATACATATTGGTCACATAGATGTAATCGTGGTTCCCTTACAGTTTTGTATTCTGCATTTTCTCTTAACATTTCATTATAATCATTTCCATATGCCCCATGTATTTGTAGTTATAATTTCATTAAGAATCCCATAATATTCTACAAATTTAGTAAGCTACTTATTTACTTGCTTACTTATTTCTACAATGCCTTCTTACAGAAGGGGCTTGATGTGGAATCACTATCATTTGGGGTAGATGATCATGATTTCCATTATTCTGTTGTTGGACACTTAGACTGTTGCCAATTTTTCTTCTCCCATTTGTAGCTAAACCTGCAATGAGCAACTTCATGTAATACAGCTCCCTTTCTCAGTTGAATCGTTTCTTCCTAATGAGTCAAAGGTTGTAAACAATTTTTTAGTAACTATAATGGCTCACTGCTTTACCAAATGTTCATACCCATTTATAATATCAAGAATGACAAAGTAAAACAAATATCCAGTAATTATTTCAGTACTGAGACAGGTATAAAGTCAATTTTTTAAATGCTCTTAACTTTTTTTTACTTTGTAGAATTAAATAAATAATGCATACTTCTAGATAAACTTCAAATATGTATTTGCCAGAGTCTAAAGTAAAATCAATATTCTCCCAACTCCTAAAACCCATTCTCTGATGTAAGCACTGTTAACAATTTGTACAACAAAAGAAAAGGTGTGAGAGCATGTATGTATATATGTAGGATTTCTAAACGTTTCTTTCGTTTTACAATACTAAATCTCTTCCTATCTTCAAATATGAGCTCATTATATGACTTCTATGCCTTCTGTAATATGATTCCATCTCATTCAAATATCACTCAATGCCAGTTATGCATTCAGTATAGCAATATCACGAAGTATTATATCAATATTCAGCTAACTGCCACTCCTGAATAACCTAAAACAGAAGATAATCCCCAAACTTTAAACAGTGGGATGTGTGTGTGTGTGTGTGTGTGTGTGTGTGTGTGTGTTTCAGAATTACCTTCCTGTCTGTGTTTAAGACCAGACATGACCTTGCATGCCCTAAGAGCGCATCACTAGGGCGGTACAGCGAAGTGTTTAGGAAGGAAGCTAGCCTGACATCATAAACGTGTGACCACATGCGGATAACCAAGACTGTATAATACCAACATTGTACCTAGCAAGACAAAAGAGTGACCTACAGTTCTAAAAGAGATGAGTGACACAGAGTTAAAAGTCAACAAAAGTTCCTGAGGCTTGCCAGGAAAAAACTAGCAAAATCTTGGAAATAGTGGTTTCTCTAAAGGGTATAACTTGTATTAATTAATTTGGTAAAGGCATTAAGACCCCCTCTGTAAGGAACATCACTTTTGTCATCTCTATGTCAGTTTGCCTCTTTCCAGTGCAGTCACTGGAATTTTCTTTGGTGATCTACGCCTCTCCTGTTATCAGCCATACCATCAAGTGACACCCAAATTAAACCACCCCTCCTGCATTTGTTGTCCCATCGCTATGCTTTATTTTTAACAATACTTATAACTAACTGGTGTTTTCTTGTTTACTTATTTAATATATGTCTTCTCCCACATGAAAGTAAGGGCATTGTCTCTTTTTAATTCATGACACTGAATATTTATTGAGCATCTACACATGCTGTACAAAGGGGGCAGAATAGTGAAAACAGGCAAAAATGTGTGCCCTGGTGAAGCTCACATTCCAACAAAAAGAGAAAGACAATCCACTTTGAGTGTAAAATCTACAGTGTATTAGAATGTAATGTGTGCTGTGGAGAAAAATACAAGAAGGAAGGAATGTAAAGAGTGCCCAGGGTAAGAGTGGAGGCATGTAGATGCAATTTAAATACCATCTCCAGCACCTAAAAGAGAACATGCAGACAGTCGATAAATACTGGCTCATGGAATGGGCCAGACTGACAAAAGTCAAACATATCCCAATGGGAGACTCCCTGGAAACAGTGATTGGTTTTGAGATGTGCAGATAACAAGATCAGAGTCATCTGGATGCAAGAGATATTGGAGCAGGCAAGCTCCACCGTATTTGGTGTTGTGGATGTGTATGATTTGGAGCTATTGTAGCCATCTGGCAGTCATAAGAATAAGCCATCATAGGTAGAAAGGCAGAGCCAAAGAGAGAAAAAGAACCAGCACTGGTTATATCATGATTGTCTGCTTCAACTGACATCCAGAGTTGCCCCCTGACTGAACTATGTAGTTGCTTAGGGCAATCAGAGCCTCTAAATCAACTCAGCTCTTCTATGTGGGGCATAATAACGTCCTGCTTTGCTTTCACTAACAGGAGTTCTCTTAGGGGCCATTTCCTCATTTGGAAAAGTTAGAGTCACTATGTTATGATGTTGTTTCATCCACTCTGAGCTGGGTTACTTATTACTTGCAATCTAATGAGTCTGTACTGCCATGCATTCCAATTTACTATAAAAATATAACACACATTGTCTTCCCAGCACACATCATGCTCATCAGTATGACCTTGTTTGAGTTTGGAATATTTCCTCTACCTTCCACTCCCATCCTCAACTCTCTACCAATCCTACCTAGGATATCCATATCCTACTTCCCTACCTCTTTCACAAAGCTTTACTATTAATCCGTTCATTATTCATTCAGTCATTAAATATATGTTTAGCAGGCACTGACAGGCACTAAGAAAAAAAGACTAATAAGGCACAGTCCTTGTTCTTAAGGACATTTCAAAAAGGAAGGGAAATACTTCAGTAATAGCTGAAAAAGCAAATGCAGGCTAATGGCTGCTTGAACAGAATGATGCGTAGGAGACAGTGACAGAGTGAAGAGTGGGGCGAATAAAATACATGTTTCAGGTGGTCCACAACTTCCCTCACTTCCTCTATGCCCACGGATGGTATCCATTTATTATCCTACATATATAGCCCCCAACATGGGAGTCATCTCTCCCCTAAAAGATTCTACAGTCCTAGAGGGCTGGAACTGTGTCCAATCTTTCTTATAAAAAGATTCTTTTGTAAATCTTTTATTCTTCTTATATATCTTCCCAACTTTCTACCGTATAATACAGAATGTCTCCCATAAATGTTTATTCACTTCAAATATGGGTGTTTTGTTCTCAAACTTTTGAAAAGGACCATAGGCGCTATTTCTAGCCCTAGTTAAATTTCATTGCTTTTTGACAGAGTACTAATTTTCTCTTATCTGTTTTGACAGCTGAAAGCTTATCAGAGGTACTCATCCTAAATGCCATCAGCAAAGGCACCTTTTCCCACGGCATCTCCACATGGCCTCCAAATCAGCCTCTTCTTTGTGGGTCAAAATAACTTCCTGCTTTGCTTTCACTGACAGAAGTAAGGGGAGTACTCTTGGGAGCCAAGGAGATAATTACTTGAGAGAATTTCACTTTTGAGCACCATATACCAGAGCCACTATGCTGTGGCAATAAATTAGAGAATGTCTACTGCCACAATACTCCTTAATCAGGCTGTTCTCAATTTAGATTAAAAATTTTAAAAGAATGATGAACTAAGTGGAACTAAGTGGAGCTTTTAGTCCTTATGATAGAGCAAACAACAATTAACCGAAAAACGAAGAGGGAGGTGGGTGAAGCACACATATTCCTGTACAAAATTTCATGAATTCTTAAGACTGATATGATTCGAAAGGGAAAAAAAAAAGTTTTTTCTCCTATGGTGAACAGTGAATCTAGTTTGTATTGAAGTGCTTTTCCATATGATAATCTCAGGTATCCAATCATAAAATTTAAATATTTTTAAAAATCCTTTTCCAAATCTATGTGGTCATTCATAGGCTATCATTTACAAGTTTGATGAATCCATTTTCTAACCATACTGCCCAAATCTCATCCACTATTTCAAAATGTTATATTAAAATTTTGGTACTATAGTACAGGTAGGCTACAGGAAGCTGGCCTAGAAACAAAACTCACACTTACGATGTGGCCTGTGGGCAAGTGCATCGTGGAGCTCAGGGCAGGAAAGGGTAGGCAGCATAGAAACTGCCCTTGTCTTCTCTCCATTCTAATCCCACTATGCCTTTAGTGTTCTCCTCGCTTACTTCCTGGTCCCACAGCAAGCAATATTCTAATTCCCATTTTTCACCTTCCCATGATTCCCCTTTTCCATAGGCCAGAGCCCAGTCCAAGGGATGAGACAAGCTCAGGAACTCTTCATCCTTCAGACCTCCGAGGGAGCCCAACCAGCCCGGTCACGGCTGTGTCCTCTTAAGAAAGGAAGAAATGCTGCTCACTTTCTCTTTGCAGTACCTCCTGCTACTCCGGTACATTCCCTCTTATCTTCCCAGAACTGGAAGATGCTCCTTTGCCAACCTGCCTGTCTGGTAGCGTGGAGTAGGCAGTCCAGGCCCTCCTTTTACCTCCACCTGGACATGTAACTGTGGGCAAGTCATTTCAACTCCTTGGGTCTCAGGTGATCCAAGTGATGGCTAGATCTCTTGCAGTTCAATATTTTTGTTCCCAACTGTTAAATATTCCTACAGCTTTGCTTTTATTGCTTTTGCTTATTTGCTTATTCTGTCTCTCTTCTGCTCAATGAGGGCAGGGATAATGTCTGGATTCTCAGGGGCTAGCACTGGGCCTGGCAGGCACCTAGGAGGCATTCTACATGTATAAGGAGAATGAACATACATAGAGAGGAAAATCAGCATTTCTTTTTTTTTTTTTTTTTAGTATTTATTTATTTAGCTGTGCCAGGTCTTAGTTGTGGCATGGGGGATCTTCACTGCAGCATGTGGGATTTTTTTTTTTTTTTTTTTTTAGTTGCAGCATGCAGGCTCTTAGTCGTGGCATGTGGGATCTAGTTCTCTGACCAGGGATCGAACCTGGGCCCCCTGCATTGGGAGTGCAGAGTCTTAGCCCCTGGACCACCAGGGAAGCCCCAATATTTCAACATCTTAAAAGCAAGTCTATTAAAGCAATAGGGAAAGAAAAATGATCTGTTTTTTTTAGTTCAGCAGTCACTGAACTACAACTGTGTTACCTGTGGGATGCCAGGATCTTTGACCCTTCATGTAATATGGGGTAGAAGAGAGCAGTGGCTCTCAAAGAGGAAGGAGAGTGGGAATGGGATTAAGGTCACCAGAGCCACTTATAAAAAGTGAGCGAGCTTATAAAAAGCACTGTATTAGAGTGGGGCTCTAAGCATTCTTTTTTTGAGGAAGGCATTTCCTCAAGTAATTCCGACACAACACCTCAATTAGGAATCACCAAATTAGATGATCATTTAGGCCCATCCAGCTTCAGCAGTGTACAATTCTAGGACAAATACTAAATTTTATCAAATCTTTATTTATTATTTTTTCCAGGAATACTTTAATACTCCTAAATACTAAGCACATGTCAACTAGATGCTAAAATTTTATGTCCTATACACAGCTAATTTAATGTTTTATTTCAATAAGGCATAAATTTTAGTCTCTAGTACCACTATATTCTAAGAGTATATTTTGTGACTGTTAATGATGAAAAAATAAATACTGATGAAAAAAATTATATATGGCAAGGACGGGAGGGAGAGACAGTTCCTTCCATCTAGGCTAAGGTTTCTTAGCCTTGGCGCTACTGAAGTTTGGGGCTGGACAATTCCTCACAGTGGGGTTGTCCTGTGCATTGCAGAATGTTTAGCAGCATGCCTGGCCTTTTACATTAGAACTAGGGCCTGACCCCTACCCCTAGTTATGACAAGAAAAAATGTCTCCAGACATCGTCACCCCCCCACCCAATCCCTGCCACATTGGGAACCACTAGGGGAATAACATTAAAACAATTGAACTAATTATCGAGGTCTCAGAATACAAAATATCCATTATACACAAGGTAGGGTTATGGTACCAACAGGCAATTACTTAAGGGAATTTAAGTAATTACTTATCTTAAAGAATATTCACTCATTTGTTAGAGGCTTAAACCCTTTTATGAATAATCAGACAAATGAGTTTTATCAAAATAGGCATCAATTTCTAATTTGTACATAAAGCGTACACAGGTGGAAAACCTCAAACATGAGCATACGCACAGTCTAAGACTATTAAAGAATTCTAAATAACATTTCTGGAAATTTCCTTTTGGAAAACTGGACACCCTCTTTCAAAATCTCATTGTAGAGCTCATGATTTAAGACCACATCTAGACAGAATAAAACAAAAAGGAGACTTGGTGA
The DNA here is from genome assembly GCF_937001465.1 of Orcinus orca. Classification (NCBI taxonomy): domain Eukaryota; kingdom Metazoa; phylum Chordata; class Mammalia; order Artiodactyla; family Delphinidae; genus Orcinus; species Orcinus orca. The sequence goes on from NC_064562.1 coordinate 20,666,872, forward strand.
TTCTTTTCATACAATTAGTTCACTTCAAACTTTTCTCTTTGGGGTCTAAATTATAGCTTTTTGCTGTCAACACTAATAAATTTAACCAGATAATTAGCAAGTTATTACAAATAACTTTTGCTATGTAGACATTACCAACTGTAATGATTTAAAGATGTTTCCATCTTTTTCCATGAGACCTCTTAACTGGTTCTGAATCCCAGAGGAAAGAGTAAAAAGAAAATCACTCAAATTCTCTATGTTGAACACTAGAAACTGGGATCTTTTCACTATGATGAACCAGACCCAACATTTTATGAACTTTAGACAAACTTTTTTGCAATGACAAAACCTCAAGAATGGTTCCTTCTCACTGAGTTTTCCTTTGTAACTGATTTGAAAACAAAGTTGGGTGTTTTTCTTTTTTAATTTCTTAAGGAATATTGTCTTTCAAGCAAAATGTGTCAAGAGGAGAGACACATTGACCGTTTAACCTTAAAAAAATAAAATTATGCATTTTAAAGATATTTTTACATGGTAGCTTGAGAGAAATTTCCAAACTTTGTTAAGAATTACCAACCTTGTTAAAGTAGTTTCAAATAAAATTCAATGAATGTCAATTAACCTTTAAGTCATTTTAAATTCTGTTTGTGTCTCATTCACAGTGGAAGATAGGAGTTAACCATTACCTATCAGCTAGTATGTGTGTTTCTACAATTAAATATACACATTACAAAGATATGCAAAATTTTAAATGTACTATTCATCTAGAGTCTAACCTGGACCACATGTCTCCTAATGCCTACTCTTTGTTCATTTCACTATTCCTTAATAGCTATATGAGAAAGCTAAGGAAGAATAAAAGGAAGATGAATGAACTAGTTTCACTACACTCCAGGTTTTGATAAACCAGTTCAGCTTTTTCTTTTTTTTTTTTGCTTCTAAGTGATCGAATGTGTCCTTCTTAACAGTCCCTTCTACAACACAAGTCTGCAGTCAAGCCACTGTAGAAATTTTAAAGTTAAATAAGAACATGTGAAACAGCAATATATTTAAATGCTGAGAGCTTTCTTCAGAAAAGTTTTAATATTTGCACAACTGGACACAATGTCATTCCAGGAACTCATAAAGTTCCTATGAAAATATCACTGGTTTAGAGATAGTAGCAAATGAAATAATGCATAATGACAAAACAGGAAATATTTATACATTTCTGCTTTCTTCAGCTTCTCTTATGATCTGTTCTTTGTAATAAAGTGTGGTTGCCTTCTGTCAATGACACTGGAAAGTGATAAGTTCCCTGAGCCTCGCTAATTTTCTATAATCTACTGCTTTTAGAGTTGCAGTGAGATTTACTCTAGATAATACTTACCATCTATTTTAGCACAATGCCTACCACATAGAAGTTCAAGAGTAACTACAAGCTTCCAACCTAAGGCATGGAGAAAAAATATCATTATCACACTCATTTACCATGTCCTAAGTGATTACTGTATGGACACCATGAATTGGCTTTGTAATACAGGTCATCGCTTAACCAGGATAACATCAGCAGATCCATATAAGGTGACTGAAGCTGGCCCAAGGTCTTTTAAGAACTCTGGGACTTCCCTGGTGGCGCAGTGGTTGAGAGTCTGCCTGCCGATGCAGGGGACACGGGTTCGTGCCCCGGTCTGGGAAGATCCCACATGCCGCGGAGCAGCTGGGCCCATGAGCCATGGCCACTGAGCCTGCGCGTCCGGAGCCTGTGCTCCACAACGGGAGAGGCCACAGCAGTGAGAGGCCCGCGTACCACAAAAAAAAAAAAAAAAAAAAAAAAAAAAAGAACTCTGTAACTTGAATGTAGAGGGTATATTGGCCAATTGCCTGGGTTGCCAGGAAGGAGAACCCACTGGGTGACCAGCCCTGGGATGGGGTCAACCCATCTAACATACATAGCCAGCTGTTAGCAGAAAACTCTGAACGTAACGTACTGGGACAGAAGCTTCCACAAGCTTTTTCCCCTGTTGTTCTGTGCAGAAATACGGGTCTGGGCAATGAGGATCACCTGCCCTAAATCTCAGATACTGAAGGTCTGCTGCATACTGTTTTAGTCATTTTTAAGTAAAACCATGAAGGTAATTTTTTTGGATTGGTTTTTCATGCCTTATCATAATGTTTTGATTATAGCTATTTTTGTTTGAATTGTTCAGCTGTTCTTACTTTTATCTCCACCACTTTTAGGAGCCAGAGCACACTGCCAACACAAAGCAATAGGACCAGAAATGAGAGGACCAGCTCTTAAAGGAACAGGCTCTGCTCAGGGTGAATTGTGCCAATCCCTGCCAGGCTTTCTCAGCAGTGACAGGTCAATTCCAATGAATGACTCCAGAGGTTCCTCTCAGGTCCAAAGAGTTAGGGATCTAGTGTTTTGCTTACAGGTCTTAGAATCAGCACAAGCCAGTAGGTCTCACAGCTCCTTCTACACCAGCATTACAGAAAGGTGCTCCCCCAGACAGATTCAAGTGTCCCCAAGGTACACCCCAAAGTCATTCAGGACCACAGTCTCATACTCCCTTTTAAACTGGACTGAGGCAAAGAATGTTCATTCAAGGTCACCTAATAACTGGCTGTAAATACCTACACCTAGCAGGAATCTTTTTTTTTTTAATAAACGTTATATATCAGAATTTTATAGTTTTGTCCTCATGTCTCTGAAACGCTGGAGGACAGAAACTTCATAACAAACATGCAGTAAGCATCAATAAGTGATACTGAGTAAATGATCTGTAATTTCTATTATGAAATATCTAACTTATTTTCATCAGGTCAGAAGCATTAGTAGGTAAAGACACATTTATTCCACTATCTCCCTTTATCATCAAGGACTGGTACCCTGCACATTCCTATAGCTACTTCAAAAGGCATTCTCTCGACACACTTTTATTCAATATCTATATGAGCCCCAGCTCTGCGCTTAGGTTTGTAAAGTTCATGGTCTGTGCCCTCCAGGAACATAGTCTACTAAGGAAGAGAGGAAAAAGTAAAGTAAAAAGGCAAATAACAGACTAGCATGCTGACTGCTATTTCAGAGAGACAAATAATTTGGATCACAAGAAGAAATAAGCTGAAGTATCACCAACTGTATTTAACCAAGTAATAAGGTTAGTACACATACATATTAAACATTCCAAGCTTTCAAGCCAAACTACCCATATAAATACTTTGTATCCAGAAGATGTGAATCATACTAATATTATAAAACATGTTCAGTCAGAAAACCTGTTTGGATCAAAGACTGGCAAAGTCACACATCTCGGCTTAGCTTTTCCTGACACATAAATGACAAAGATCACATCAAAACATAAACTGTGATGACAATCTACTAGGGAAAAGGTATTAGTGTTACCATAGTGATAAAACAATTTTTGCCATTACTTTTTTTTTTTGAAGAATAGTTGATTTACAATTTTTGTCATTACTTTTAACCTAATATTTTAAATCACTTTATGTCACATAACACAGCATTTCATGTAGAGGTCTTAGATATTATTTAAGACTATACTGTAGATTCCCCAAAATAATGTATTTCTGAATAATGCTGAGTTCTCTCCATACTAAGAATATTATTGTTTCAATCACTATTCATGGATAATTTGGTAGTAAAGGGAGAAAAAAAGGGGGGAGGTAGTATTAAGCTAAAAGTACTCAATCTTGGGAAGTAATTTCAAAAGTCCTTAACAGAAGTCACCATCATTCATCACAAATAGAATCATCTCAAATACCAACAGAGTAATCATATTTATATATGCCCTTATCTACAAATGTACATATATACACACATCTACATATAAAATATGTTTCATTTATATAACTATATGTACACACAAACTCTGATGACATATAAAGCAAGCATTCATGCCTTCAAATGTCCAAAACTTACTGAGACTACAAAGCTCAATTCATTTAATATCAAAAAACATGATATTCCACTGCTCATTATATATCAGGCCCTCCTTACTCAAATATTTCCAACGAAATTAGTGTATGAATCACCCAGTTCTCTTGTCATTCTTCACCCAAGTAATGCAACAACCATGCTCACTTCTAAGAAAAATAATCCTGCTTAGGTTTTCAAGAGTGGTTTACATATTTTAAAAATTACCCTGTACCTTTTTACATACTTAATGATATGGTGCTTACTCCAAATAACAAGTTACTACTTAAAAAAAATTATATATATATATATATATATATACACACACACACCCCCACACACACATTTTTTTTTAAATCACATGAGCTCAAAGGAAACCATCAGATAGTTAAAATAAAACATGCAAGAAAGTAAATATTACTTATATATGTTTTCTACAATGGGTCCATTTAATATAGTTTGTAGACTATCCTAAAGAAATTTCAGTTTGAAAGAAAAAATGTAAAAATGAAGCAAAGATACCCAGCTTCTACAAGGGTACACCTTTTCTTTGAGATAGTAATCTCATTGGTAGAGATTACCTAGGCTTCTGAATAATATCTACTCCATGTATGAAAATAAGGAAATGTTAAGTAAAATGTATAAATGCTATAGAAAGAACTCTAGATTGAGAGTAAAGAGATGAATTTATTAATTCATTTATGGCAGAAACACTTCTCAGCATGTTGCTTGAATGAAGTCCCAGCTCTGTCATTTACCAGCTATGTAAGCATGGACAAGGAATTCACCTCAGCTTGATCTTTAAAATGTATCTGCAGCCTCATCTTCAAGGTCCCTTCTGGCTCTAACACTATGAGAAGATCTGCTGAAATGGACAAACTTCTCTAAATTAGTATACTACCACAAAGCAGTAAGTAACTCTTGATCTGTAATGACAATTGGTTATAGAACCCACTAATAAAAAGATAATTAACACAACAAGCCATGTCTAAGTCTGTCCTTACCGTACACCTTTATACAGAGCTCCAAATAATCTAAAAGTACTCACTAATTAATTCTCAATATTATCATTCCCCTTTGACAAAACGAGAAATGGAGTCTCAGAGCCAGGAGAGTCATTTGGCCCAATATCAGCAAGACAGAGCCCAGCATGACAAATCAAAAGTTCCTGGCTCTCAGCCACTGCCTTTTAGGAGTATGCAGTAAGTGCCTCCTGAATCACTCTAAGGCAGAGTTATAAAGTAAGTGCAGAGTTGAGGGCCAAATTTATGTCTCACTTAAAAACTGGCAACTACGCCCGTGTCCCACAACTACTGAGCCTGCGCTCTAGAGCCCACAAGCCACAACTACGAGCCCACGTGTCACAACTACTGAAGCCCGCTCGCCTAGAGCCCGTGCTCCGTAACAAGAGAAGCCACCGCAATGAGAAGCCCGCGCACTGCAACAAAGAGTAGCCTCCACTCGCCGCAACTAGGGAAAGCCCACGCGCAGCAACAAGGACCCAGCGCAACCAAAAATAAATAAATAAATAAATCTATTAAAAAAACAAAAGAAACGCCAGAAAGATGTTTCATCATCAGGAAGGGCTTCAATCTCCCCTGTGACTATATCAAAGTGAGACGAAAACAATGGCAGAATTGACAGTCCTGTCCAAACTGTCTAAACTCAGTAATAATTTGTTCATGAAATGTGTAATTCTAACTTGTTTCAAATTAACATGTTTCCTTAAAGTTAAATGGTCCAAATTTTTATTTAAAAGTTTGGTTGGTACTGTGAAAATTACAAATGTAATGGATATACTTGTATTTCTTTTACCTCTACCTCTGCAACAATCACATTAACTCACCCCAAGGGAAATGTCCATATTTTCACTACGTGTACACAAAAATATATAAATGTATCCATTTCTTGGGATAATTGTTTTTTATTAACAAAAATAATATAAAATACAAACTCATATATCTATATGTACATAAGTATCTGAAATTTATTTTGTTCTTTTAAAAAGTATCATGTACATTTTCCCAAGGGTATAGGTATCTACAAATTATTTTTAATATTGCTGCACAATATTCCATAGTGTGAAGGTACCATATTTGGCTCCAAAAGTTTGATAAAAATACATTTTAACAATTAACTTATATTAACAACATACAGGTTATTAACAATAGAAACCTTGTTCTCTATCCTTATGTATTGGTATTTTCTGTACCATTGATTCTTAGAAGAAGGATAGGTTCACTGAGACAGAGTGAAGCCCTTTATATAATAATTATATTTTTCTGCAAATATTTTTCTGCCTTGGTCTATGATGTCTTTTGCAAATGAGAATTTTTACTTTTTATGTAACCAAATCTGTCAATGTTTGCTTTATGGATCAAAGTTTCATAGCAAACTTTGAAAGACTACTTTCATCAGGATATTTTACTAACATTCTCCTATGTTTTCTCCTACTATATTTATTTAGATTGTTTTTAGTCTTATTTATATTGTTAATATATTTGGAATTTATTTCTGTATATGATACTAAATAAGCCTAAAAAGCTATGCTATATGATTTCTTTGAATAATCCGTGCTTTTTCTATTTAATTGAAATGTCATTTTATCATTTAAGTAAGTTTCACTGTCTACTAGAGCCTGTTTCTGAATTTTGCCTAATGATGCCCATTTCTGTGCCAATATTGCCCTGTGGTTTGTAAGTTTTAATTCTTGGTATAAAACTTATACCAGGCAACATTCTGCTGTAGTTTCAATTTAGTTTCATTTCTACAGTTGAAAAGGTTTTAATTTATGATTTTTAAAGTTGATGCAATAAAAATCTAAACATAGAATGTGTAGAGTGTTAAAGTTTGCTCATCTAGATAAGGAAGCCATTGATCAATCTTCCAAATTCCTCATGTTAAGATTTTAAACAGCATTATATTCAAAAATGAATGAAAATATGTTTTTACATATGCAATAGGTTTTAATTATTTACTTTTATTGAAATATAGTTGACTTACAATGTTGTTAGTTTTTGCTGTATCCAATAGTTTTTAACATAAAATCTTACAACTTCTGTAGGTTCTAAACTTGATACCCATTTACGTAATTTACCAATACACACAAGTAAAGAACATGAAAGAAAAATTTCTCTTTGACCTTACATTTTTTTAAATAACAAAACAAATTCAAAAATCTCTAATAAACACTCGTTATTTTGATATGCTACAATTTATATGAGACTGTCTAAACAGGCCCATCAGCAAGTATGGCCCAATTTAAGGAAAAACATTGAGGCCTTCGAAAATTAACTGAAATGTCAACCCACTTTAGAAGAAAGCTATTAGTAAAACAAGGGTGAAGTTACCAGCACTTGTGAAAAGCACAATAAATAAACAATGAGACTCATTCAAAGACATTCAGGCTTTGCAGAGTCAGGACAAGAGACTGCAGAACCAGTTCCCACATGGGCAAGAGTTTGTTTATTTTATTTTGCTTATGGGAAGTCAGAGCAAATGATCCCAGTGGTTTGGAATGGATTGAAAATGTTTCTTAGCATCCAGGCGAGAAAAGCTGCTTGGTTTTCAAGAAGCTTAACTTCTTTGTTAGTAACCTTTTTGCTCATGCGAACTATAAAGCTTATGTTTGAGAACGGAACTATTTGAGACCAAGAAAGGTATTATTCTTTCTTTCTGTCCTCCTATACTACTTTTTAGTCACATTTTTAAGAGATGGTCAAAAGACATAAAGAATATTTTCTACATAACTTGGGAAATACTATAGTCTGCACTCAGGTCTTAACCGTTTATGCAAATGAATTTACAGAATTAGTGTGCTTCACACCTCAGAAAAAGATGGGAAATGAAATTAAATGGTTACTTTTAATCATAATTGAAGTCTTCTAGAAAACCAACAAATATTTAAAATGTGAATCATAATGATCTGTTTCCATGATTTAATTTGGGGCCAAGCTAATTGATGAGAAAACCTAGAACATACTTCTTCTAGAGTACAAGTATGAAGGAAAAATGATAACATCATCCTTTTTTTCATATAAAAAGTAAAAGGTAACTATATTCTTTGAATAGGATAAAATAAGATTAGTAATATCAACACTTTCTATTTGAGTGCAATTTCAGAATGAAATCATTTATCGCAATCTTCCTACTTCAAAAGCAGTAAACAGTATATCAAAGGTTTTTTGGGGAGGCAGGGAGTTTACCAAAAAATTGATGATAAAGTTTTTAACCTTTATACATATCATCTTCTAGCAACTAACAGTATAAAAAATATTTTAAGAACATATACTGAACCATTACTAAAATATATCTAGCCTAACAACCAAGTAGTTTGCTAATTATTTTTCGTGGTTCACAAAAATGACCACATATTCAGTGAATCTTAAATGATGGAAATACATCCATCTCCAGTACCTGAGAACTTTGTTACCAATTAAACTAGTTCATTTCAAAGCTTCACACAATGCTTTGAGAGCATAGGATTTACTGGAAAGGTAGGTTTAAGTAATAGATTTTTCCCCCACTAAGGAGACAGCTTCAGGAGGAAAAAGTTTCAACTCTGCCTCCCAAAAAGGAGAATGCACTTTACCATCATAAGGTGATGAGGCAGTCCACCACAAATGCAAGAGGTAAAACTACAAATTCTTTAATGCAGGAAAATTAGCTCTTTGTCATGTCCTTGGAAGATCTTTTCTTTGGTTAGCTTACTCTGGAAGAGGTTTCTAAATTGGTTGGCTGTCATTAATCTAATTGCATACTGGGGTAGCTAATTAGAGAGGGCACTTTTCTGTTTAAAAAATACTGCCTCAGGTGAGGCTGGAATTAGTAGCCAACTCCCTCCCCCATCCCCCCCAAACCCAACTCACTCCAGAATCAGTGCTCTGTTTGGAACACCTACCACTCACTACAGGTTTGGAATGCAGCCTCCCTCCTCCACCTGACCACGGAGGTTCCCTCTCCGGAAAGCCACAAATTATAGTGCTAGGTTTCAGCCAAGAGAAGAAGGCATTTGGAGGTAAAGCCAAAATGAGGGTGAAAGAAAACTTTCCACTAAGAAACCAACAGTAATAAATGATGTATGAGCTACACAAAAAGTAAGCGAATAGGGCCGTATACCCACTACCATCCTTGTTTCTCAGGGAAATAAATGAAGAGAACACAAAAAGGCTCGAATTCTGACCCAAAAGGAAAAACTATTCAGTAGTAGCAAATCAAAAAGTAAACAAGCTGAGCTACAGATTTCATTCTCTTTGTTCTACTGTAATTCTGAAATTGACATATCAAGCATTACAGAATTACTGATGTACGGACCAAACCCAACTCCCTTGAAAGTGTACTCTCATTTCTTTCCTGGTTTAGTTACTGTCATCTCCTTTAAGATGTAAGAATTATGGTACAGATAGAAAGATAAAAACAGGGAGTGCAAGATCTCTGAGCTAGACCAGGAACATGAGTCAAAGATAGAGCTATTTCCCTTCCAGGTAGACCTCTGATCCACAAGCATCTGTTGATTGCCTCCACAGATGCATCACCTCTTCTCTCCTCCTCTGAGGTAGGCAATGTAGGTATTACAGCTCTAACAAAACACAATTTTCCCCAGCAAAACACACTAAACTTAGATCGTGGTGTATGCTCAAAGAATCTAAAATGGTATTAAAAGATAGCACTGCCCTTTCCTTTGAAATCGAAGAAAACCAGACTTGGTTGGCATACTGTACTCATACAAATGGCCCCACATTACGTGGAAAACAAGAATGTCCTAGGGTAGAACTCTGACCCGTAAACTTTTGCCCCAATCAATGCTGTGATTACAGCTTCACTTCTCTTGGTCCGAGGGAACTTGAACACAGAGTACATTGAAATGAGGATGAATAACTGCCATATTTCTAGTGTTTTGGGGCTTTTACTTCTGCAAAACAATTCTGAGAATGTAGTTTGGCAGCACAAACCTAGGAAACCAGATAGGTCACCATGGTTAGCTGACTTATCAGCTGAACATGAACCTTCCTTAGTGGAATTCTGGAGAAATTTACTCCCTAAAAAAGTTTTCTCCTAACAAATGACTTGCCTCAATTATGTGACAAATGGTTGCTATCTTGATTATAAAATGCAGTTGTAACTGGTTCAGTGTTAAAAAAAGGTTAAAACATGGTCAACTACGTGACATCTTTTGGTTGGAATTTTCTCTTTTCTCTTACGTTTCTAAATCTGCCAGATGTGCCTTGCGGCCAACAACTTGGGCACTACTAGGTGCCTGGTATGTGAAGCCTTCCTTCAGAGAAAATACTATGCTCTGTTTTTTCACAAACCAAAGTAATCATGAGGTTGTAACTGAAGTATTCACTGCTTTTTTAAAGGCTACACTTCTCTTCTTTAAAAATCTTATATATACTCTCATTCTTTGGTAAGTTTGTTTTCAGCCGAGCACACAAACTGTCATTTCACAATACGAATTCTTACTATAAATCTACTGAATCTGTTATCGCAAAATAACTAATGATAAAGTAAGCACAATGGTAACTGACTAATCAAGGGAGAATTTCCTAATTACGTCTTATACATTTTTTAGCCTTTTCATCTACTGGGTGTGCCCCAAACAACTTAACAATACATCTTGTAATGACTCATGTCTACGATTTTTTTTACAAGGACTCTTATTTGTGCTCTTAAAGATTCATACAATCTAAAAGCTAGCCTGGAATGTGAAATTAAAAGCAATGTATCAAGATTTTTATGTATTTTTCACATTCAAAATCCTTCATGCTATGCAAATGGAATTTTTTAAATTATTTTCTTCCAAGATGACTATACCAGAGCCAAAGTAACCCTAGATTTTAAAACTAGAAGGGAAAAACTGCTCTACAGAAGCCTAATAGTTTGAGTTATTATCACTGCACAATATATACAGTATATTTATAGTTTTGTTATTATGATACCTGGCATATACATATTTCAGACTTATTTTTAATAAAAAATGTAATAGCCAAAAATTAATTTATATTCACAAAACACTTGATTATTCAATTAAAGTATACTTTCTGAAATGTGAAATTGTATACACATATACACATGAGATTAAAAGTTTTTTATTAGTGAGAGGAAGTTACTTCCCAGAAAAAGGAATCCGGGGTTTTATATAAAGAGCTCTCCCAGGCCAACCCCATCTTCCTCTGCCATTCCCTTTCTGCACTTTGAGAGCAAGGCTTTTGTCATCTATGATTTATAAAAAGAAGGGAACAGAAAGAAAAAGAAAAAAGATACTGCACATCAGGTGTTATCTTGGTACTTCCTGTGTCTTCCCACTGTAAGGGTCTTTATTCCTGGGGATAATATAAAATGACAAAGCTTTCTACTTGAAAATAATCCATAAATAATAGAACATAAGAAACAATCCTTCTGAAGTGTGGGCAGCCAGGCTCTGAAGCAGTTATGTTGTGATGTAGCTTTTATATAAACACTTGAAACCCCAAAGGCAAAATATGTGTGTGTGTGTGTTTGTGTGTGTGTCTGTGTGTGTACCATGCATGGGGGATAGGGGCAGACACACTTCACAGTCCCATAAAGTTCATCTTGTTCTAGGGCTCAGGGGAAACTTTCTTAAATATGGCAAACTGAAACACTGATTACAAAGAAAGAAATGGGGCCCTGCCGAAAAATAAAATACAGCAGCTAAAAGAAAAAGTATTATCATCTACCAGGTAGGGCCCTGGGAAAATTCAAATTGTGTATCTTTTAAAAGAAACCCAGACATACCACATAAAAACAGACTTTCTTCTGTCGATTGATTCTCTTTGTAGTCTACACAAGGATGGTTAGCAGTCAGAATCAACCAAAAGAGATCCTGTTTTCTAGTATGTAATACAATCGAGTGTTGCTATAAAATATTCTTACACTGATCAAAAAAGAAAAAATACTTCTAAAAAATGGTACATATTACTCTATTTTAAAAAGAAAGCATGTATTTATCAACTAATGATTCAACAAACCCAATGATTCAACAAACCCAAACACTTTAATTCTATATCTCATGCTCCATATGAAAAGATTAATATGTAAATAAAGATTTGCTTAGCTAAGTACAATTACAAAAACTTAACAAATTTTGAAGTTACCTAACATCTAATAAGGGCTAACTAAGGTATGCCAGTTATACTTTCTTCAACTGAAGTATTGCTGATAATTGTATAAGTATAAAGACAAGCTTTTCATGACTGACTTCTTGTTTTTCCACATACTAGTTTGTTTTCCACTGCCAATGTTTTTTAAATCTCTCACAATTAATATAATGCTACAAAACTTAAAATAAGGCTTAAATTTAAAAAAACCATGAATTCTCAGTAGCCAATAAAAATGATTATTAAGCTCTATTTTAACTTGGCTTACAGGAATAATGTAATCACACAAGCCCTCAAACTTTTTCAAAATGAGTGATACTTGTCCTACAAGAATAATAACGCAGAAATTCCATTTCAAAAGAAAGAAGGAATTTATGTTTGATTTTATAAATTAATATTATTTACTTCAATCCAAAAATAAATACTACAGAATAATACATGAAATCCATGACAAAATTCAGTAGAAGGCATGCATAAGAGCCTGAGCCTAGGATCTTGTTCAAATTAAACAGAAATTATAGATTTACTTGGCAAGATACAATTTATATTAATACATTTGAGATAGAAGAGCAGATTACTTGAAATTCATCATCCTAAAGACAAGAGGAGAAAATTTAGTTAATACTAAATGGAATAGTGAAAAATACCAAAATCTTTTTATTTAAGCAAAGAATAAAATCACACAAAAATTAAGCTTTATGAAAAGGGACTAATTTAAAGATCAAGAATTAAGAGTCAATTCTCACTCACATTAAATAAATCACAGCAATGAAATAGATAATCCATCATTTCAGGATTTCTTATTTGCCAGTGAACCCAAGTATAGCTAAAATTCTAAGAGATCAGTGTACGTTTTCTAAAAAATTATGAAAACACAGTGCCACATGTTCACTTTTGCTCTTCTATTATATTTCCGCCACAATTTTAGCTGTTGGGTTGGATGAATGACCATTCACTTTGTTAAGGTACAAAGATTGTGCGTAAAATGAAAAAGTTAAAATAGCTCCTCCTTTAGTAAAATGTTGTTTGAAAACAGCTGTATGATCATTATCTGAAGAAATTTCAAGTAATCTTTTATTATAATTTTAGAAAAGAAAGTGTATAGATTAGTGCTATAGAGACAAATAGCAAAGAACAAAATTTATCAAAGACAATCAAAACACAAGTGAGTGTAAAAAAGCACTTTAGAAATACAAACCAAAATATAAGGCAAGAACAGCATTCTAATGCACTTTCAAAAGTTTATTTCTTCTTTTCTTTCTTCTATCTAACCAAATCCCTCACCTTTGACCTCTCAAATTCTTGCATTTTCCTTAAGTGCCATCATTCGTTATTACAAAACATTTCATGTGTAAGAATGCATTTTTTTCTGTTAAAACATCTTTTAGTTTTTGATACCAGGAAATTCTGTCCTAAGAGGATCCTATATGTGGAATTAATCTCTAAGACATACCATTGGAGGTTCTGACTTAAAACAAATAGAGTCATCTTCTTTTCCAAGATGTGTTATTCTAAAACGAAGGGTCATTTTCTTGAAGGTTCAGATTAGTATTCCTATTTGTCTAGCTGACACCTCCAAACATGGTAGACATGAGGATTTTCTACAGTTTTCTCTTAGTTTTAGTTAATGTTCTGTTTTGAGTTGCAAGAAAACATCCCAGCCCTACCTTTCTGAACCACCCTCTTTAGCAGTATGTGTAGAGATCAGCACTCCATGTTGGTAGTACCTTCCATCTAAAATGTTTTCAGAGTCTAAGGCAATTCAGGCAGCACAGCTGTCTACTCAGGAGGCTCATTAAACATACTTTAAAAATTCCTAGAAGAAGGCATGATTTATTATAAGCAAATGGCTACCCTGCATTTTTTGGTAACAGAATTTTAAATTAAAATAAAATTATATAAGATATACCTTGTTTGGATTATTTAAAACTCTATTAGGGACTTCCCTGGTGGTGCAATGGTCAAGAATCTGCCTGCCGATGCAGGGGACACAGGTTCGAGCCCTGGTCCGGGAAGATCCCACATGTCGCGGAGCAACTAAGCCTGTGAGCCACAACTACTGAGCCCATGTGCCACAACTACTGAAGCCCGCTCATCTAGAGCCCGAGCTCTGCAACAAGAGAAGCCACCACAATGAGAAGCCCGTGCACTGCAACAAAGAGTAGCCCCCGCTCACCGCAACTAGAGAAAGCCCGCATGTAGCAACGAAGACCCAACACAGTCAAAAATAAATAAATAAATAAAAATTTAAAAATAAAATAAAATAAAACTCTATTAAGCTTAACTTTTAAATGGCTGTGAATTTGAGGGTTGGAATAATCAAATGTCAACCCCAGCTGATTAACAAAAACATGAAAAATGGGGGAAATGATCCTCAAAGCTCTTTTATTCTAAGGAGTGCTTCACTTGACGGACAAATACTAGGAGGATACAGTCATTACTGTACAACAGGAAACACTAGGCACAAGCTATCAAGTAATTGTGACGGAAAATAGAATGCATTTGCAATTTTTAAGTACATTTAATGCCTACATTTAAAACTGGGAAACAATCCAGAAACCGAAGGAAATCAGATATTTGCAAAAATATGTTTGCACTACACTATCCAACACCTGTACTGGCATTACTGTAGATATTTCAATATATGTTGATTTTAAAGAATAAGTTTTGGAGTTAGGCTTCTAATTTATCACATTTTAATTAAGGAGCTATTACCAGCCAATTTACCAAAACACTTAATTTTCAGAACAGCAACTCTCTTTTATTTATTTTTTAAATTTATTTAATTAATTTGTTTATTTATTTTTGGCTGCGTTGGGTCTTCGTTGCTGCTCATGGGCTTTCTCTAGTTGCGGCGAGCAGGGGCTACTCTTCGTTGCAGTGCACCAGCTTCTCATTGCGGTGGCTTCTCTTGTTGCGGAGCACAGGCTCTAGGAGCGCAGGCTTCAGAAGTTGTGGCACGTGGGCTCAGTAGTTGTGGCTCGCGGGCTCTAGAGCGCAGGCTCAGTAGTTGTGGTGGACGGGCATGTGGGATCTTCCCAAGCCAGGGTGCAAACCTGTGTTCCTTGCATTGGTAGGCAGATTCTTAACCACTGTGCCACCAGGGAAGCCCCAGAACAGCAACTCTTAAGGTGCGTATTGCTCTGCTGTGAAAACTACAAATAATGGCATCATAATACCCCTCTGCCATTTGTCATCTTGAATAATTTAATGAAAAATATCTAACTCGATATATTTTTAAGAGAATAAAAGTAATCCCTGTGAGATACTTTCTACATCTTTTACTTGAACCATAGAGAGACTAAAACAAAATACAAAATGTCCTCCAATCTGTTTCTTCAAGTTATCTGAATGGCCATCTTCCTTCATTATAAGAATCATCGCTTATTCTCTTCTTTTAGAAAAGTTGCTCTGCAGCAGAATGATGTATTTTATTAGCATTTTTTCAAATCATAATTAGAAACAAATAGCTCTTGATTTGATTTCTCATTTAAGCTTCACAGTCCAACTTACAGAAATTTTAACTTACAGCACTAAATGCTTGTTCTCTGTGTATAAAGCCCTGAAACTAGCCTTAAAACATAAATATTAGGTTGTAAAATCCCAATTTTCATTTCAGATTGCACTGAATTCTTATAACCACTTTTTGTCTGTAGCCTTCTATAACTGTTGCTTGATGAAGGTCCTCCTATCTGCGTAAGTTTCTTGACTTTTTTTTTCCTGCCAATACCTTTAACACGTTCCATTTTCTGGCCTCTTTATTTCCTCTCTGCCATTAGAGGAAAATGCCATTTGACAGGACCTCAGATTCCTTAACATAAAAGGAAAACAGGAAGTCACAAATGTAAATTTGTGCTGCACTTCGAGTCAAGCATTTACATTTTATTCAAAAAGAACCTTTGGACAACACTACAACCCTAGTTTTACAGAAAAGGAAACTGAGACTCAATGTGGTTAAATAACTTACACATAATCAGTAGAATTCGAAGTCAAGTTTATGCTCTTTTTCCTGTATGTACTTTGCTGCTTCCCATTATTCACTGACATTTATACGTGGGAATCAGTTTCTCATTCAAGATACAGAAATATGCCCATGAGAATAAAGTCAATAAAGTATCCAAGAAAGATCCTATTCACTGGCCTTTTTGTACTGGAAGGGAATTACATCTGCTAGAATTAGATTCAGCTGCATACAACAAACCCAAAATAACACTGACTTAAATAAGATAGAAGTTTAATTCTCTCTCATGGAAAATAAGTCAAGGTGGGTAATCCAGATTTAGTACGGCAATTCCACAAAGTCATCAAGGACTCATACTCTTTTTAGCTGACTACTCCATACTCTCTACGGTATGATTTTTATCCTCACGATCCAAAATGGCTGTCAGAGCTGCAGCTATCACATCTGTGTCCCAGGAAGCAGGATGAAGGGATCAGGAAAAGAAATATATTATCGGGCTTCCCTGGGGGCGCAGTGGTTGAGAGTCCACCTGACGACGCAGGGGATACGGGTTCGTGCCCCGGTCCGGGAGGATCCCACATGCCGCGGAGCGGCTGGGCCCGTGAGCCATGGCCACTGAGCCTGCGCGTCCGGAGCCTGTGCTCCGCAGCGGGAGAGGCCACAACAGTGAGAGGTCCGCGTACCGCAAAAAAAAAAAAAAAAAAGAAGTGTATTATCCTTCTTTTTTAAGGACATGTCTCAAAGTAACACTCAGTACTTCAACCTTTTCCCAATAAATAGAACTTGTCACAGGCACTCACCTGGCTATAAAGAAAACTGGGAAATGTAGGCTTTCTGACTGGGTAGGAAAGTGCTGAGCTAAAAAGCAGAGTTTTATTATTACTAAAATGGAAGGTTAGAATGGCTATTTGGAGGCACCTAGATGAATCTGCCAGAGAAATGTGCATATAATCTCTGATTTACTCATAATATTATTAAACTTTTCAAGCAGATCAGAGATAACTGAGACTGACATACCCAGTGTTATTTCCTAGGGAGAATACATTACCCCACTGGATTCATCTCATTATAGGCAATCAAATGAATAAACGTGATTTTACATTTTGCCACTTATTCTCAACATTTACATTATAAAGAATCACTAAGTCTATCAGACAAAATCAAGTGAGACTCCTTTTATAAATGGTGATCTTTTTCCAGGGTTAGAATATAGGGCACTGGATTAAGTGACAAATTCTACCAACAGGGGTGCCACACACTTTAAATGGCCCCTATCTTCTAAAACTTCTAATATCCAGAGGTCATGAACAAATAACTGAATGGAGAACACAGGAGAAAATGCAAATGTTGATAAGGAATCAAATCTGAAAGGTGCTTCAATAGTTAACCTAGGCGCAAGTATTTGCTCATATATGCTATACTTATATTAGTATTTAAAAACTTGTAACTTGAATGTAAGTAGGCTTTCTTGGTCCCTGATGTCACCTACATGACACAGTCTTTTCTACTAGGAGTCAATCTTTGATGATGAGGCATTTGAGAAAAACACAAACACCATCTCAAAAACACAAGAACCAAAAAAAGGTGATTTTTTTCAAAAGTGTTCTAGGAAGACAGAGGAGGGAGTCATTTCACACACAACAAAGCAAATATCCTCGAAATTCTCTTTAAATATTTTTCCCCAATGTTCCAATCCTCATGGCATTTCCCCTACCCTCCGCTCTCATCTTCTCTTTCTCAAACGCATTCCCAACTTCCCACAATCATTTTCCATAACCCATCTGACTGCACTCAGCTAGACAAAGCTGGACAAACAGTCCTCAGCAAAATAAAATCAAGTCATGTGTCATTCCTTAAACATGGTCTCGGGGCTCTGTCATCTCAGCACTCCCAACATGTACAGGCATATGCACATGTACACACACACTGATGAAACCCTTCAATTTCTCCCATGGTAACGTGATGTAATTTCCACTAATTCAATCCATAATCAAGATAGTAGAATTTCTCCTTCAAGTTCATCTATTTGTGAAATCCATATGATCTCTCTCAAAAGATTCTGATGGGATCATATGCCCACTCTTGGATCAGTCATTGTGTCCAGGTCTGATAGGCCAACAAATTTACAAATTAATGATAGTTTAATTACCAATTAGAATATTGCTTGTTGAACTCTAAAATGAGGGAATAGCTGTGTTTGTGTCATGTTTTGGTCAAACTCTTGTAGCCTGAAACGTTTTCCTTTTTCTGTTAGAAGTACACATCTTTTAAGGAACACATTGAATTTTTAAAAAATATTCCACTGAAGCTATTCTGTGGATGTGCTGATCCGTTTCTAAAATATTGTCTTCCTTCTGCACCTCTACTATTTAAATATCAATATAACATCTAAGTGAACAGTTTAGTTTTGGGGGTTTTTTTTGTTTTTTTTTTTGCGGTACGCGGGCCTCTCACCGCTGTGGCCTCTCCCGTTGTGGAGCACAGGCTCCGGACGCGCAGGCTCAGCGGCCATGGCTCACGGGCCCAGCCGCTCCGCGGCATGTGGGATCCTCCCGGACCAGGGCGCGAACCCACGTCCCCTGCATCGGCAGGCGGACTCCCAACCACTGCGCCACCAGGGAAGCCCAACAATTTAGTTTTAATTGATTACATTTTAGGGTAGCCTATAGGGAGTGCCTCCTTAACGTTAATATCTAATTTCAAATGTAAACTATTTTAATCACAATTTGGGATAGGTTACTTCCAGATTAATATTATATATATATATATATATATACACACACACACACACACATATATATACTAGAAGTGGTGTGTGTATAACTCTTAGTAGTTTCTGTAAGACAGAGTACTATTTCCTGATCTTGCTCTTAGATTTAATGATTCTTGGTAATTTTTTTGGCCTGCTGTCCCTCTAACTCACTGACTCCTATGGATTGAGTGAAGGAAATGTAAGATACACACAGTAACTTACATATCCTTCACCATTATTCTAGGGAAGTAGATGTCTCCATTTGAGAAGAGAAAATTGATATAAAGAGGCTAAGTGCACCCAACTCAGTCTGCTTAACATATATGATATTATAAAAACAATTGTACTTAAGAGCTTTTGCTGGATCTACTTTGCCACACTTAGTAGGATATTTATTTTGTATTAACATAGGCCTATTACGATCTCTTGGATGTTTAAACACATTCAGTAATTGATACCATTATACTTTTGTCTGAAACCCCCTCTAAATATGTTTGAATGAATTCTTAACTCAAATTTTTCAACTAATTTGAGAATATTTTTCTCCTTTAACCCTATCCTAGATGAAAGAAACAAACTGCTATTACAAAACTACTGTCAATTTTGTATTATCATCTAATCTACTACTGCCCATTCAAAATTGATGACTTAATATTTTAAAGGAGTATAATTTGTTTCAATTAAGTAACGTGTATTCTTGAGTAAGACTCATACAATTTGTAGCTGGTTTAGAAATTTATTGAAACTTAATGAACACTAAACAGATGTTCATGGGTGTGAGTGAACATTTATGGGTGTGAGTGGCATCTCCACTCATTTGTAGCTTTTCCTTGGAGATATGCCAAACAGCTGAAAATCAATAGTCAGACCATAATCTTAATCATTTCAAAAATAGCATATCCAACTAGCTTTTAAAAGTGATCATGTAATTTGTTACTCATTCTTTTGGGGGGCCACATATTACTGAAGGAAGGTCAGATAACTGTTCTTCCTTTTGTAAGCCAGGCAGCTTTTTTCAATCTGATAAAACTCTTTGAGAGAGAATTCTTTGCTTTCAGAACCTCAGTAGCTCAGAAGAAATTCTCTCCAATGAGTGTGTGCTTTTAAAATAATTTTTTCCACTTCATTATATTCTCATTTGCTGCCAATTTGATTTTTTTTTTTTTTTTTTTTTTTTTTTTTTTTACTTTTTGGTTGAGAAGTTTCTTGTCCAGCAGAAAGGGACCTAGTCTACCTTAAGGGGAATGGAAAGCCTGCATG
The DNA here is from genome assembly GCF_937001465.1 of Orcinus orca. Lineage (NCBI taxonomy): Eukaryota > Metazoa > Chordata > Mammalia > Artiodactyla > Delphinidae > Orcinus > Orcinus orca. Next base: position 20,686,857 of record NC_064562.1, read on the forward strand.
ATTATGAAGCCAACTAAGTGGAAAGCATCACAGAGGGAAGAACCACACCTCTTTACATGTGCGTTTAAAGCCAAATCTATTCCTTGGATTTCCAGTTGTAAGAAGAGCTATTTTTGAAGGTTTTTATGTATTTGCTATCAAATGACTCTTATCCAATACAGTAGACATAATTTGTGCTTCTATGTTCACCAGTGAGCTGTGTGATCCAAAACTGTGATTCAGTTTTCTCACCTATATGTTACCAATGATAATGCTTATAAACAAGCTCCAGGACATCAGCTCTACAGATACAAGCATGTCCAGACATGTTTATTTTTTTATGCATTTTAACAGAAATAAAAAGTAGAAACACAAGTCCTTTGATACAACTGACTCAGAGTCACATTTAAAAAAAAAAAATAGACATAGTCCAGAAACCATATACACTTATTTGAAAAAACAAACACAACAGCATTTCACAGGTAAATAGGTACTGGCTGTTACTCTGCATACACTATTATGTCACTAAGGCAAGGAAAAGCAATCCTTATCCTAAAGGCTTAAAAATGTCAACAAGCACCAAAAAGTCCATCAGTGAGCACAACTGTCATTTCCATCTTCAGTGCTGAGAGTACATTTTTTCTCTTTTTTTTGGTTTTCTTTCTCTAAATTTTCCTCCCCCAAAAGCTTACTACAAAAGAACAAAGGAGCAGGATTCATGTGTTGTTGTCATCTGGCAAGAAATGTGGGAACCCTTCCAAGGATGCTGAGTACCAGTGAACAAGCCCCCAAGATGGGAGTAACAAAACGAAAACAAAGACAAGCAGCTTGGTACCAAGACTGCACAAAGTTGCCAGGATAAGAGCAAGAAATTTTAATTGCATGCAGGAAACAAGAGAAAGTTGAAGAGTCAAATGGCAGAGTTCAAGTGCCAATAGAAAGGTGTTTTTAGCAGTAATACTGTGAAGAAAGGGGAAAAAACAGGTCGATCAGAAAGGCAGCTGTTGCAACAGAGTGCCTTAACTGCGAAGACCATTTACAGTCATTTCCCCTGCAGAAGGTTGGCCCTTTCCCCCAAGCCTGACTAAGAATAAGAAATCCTTGTTTCATTTGTCCTTTAATACTTCTGACCCAGAACCCTTGTCAAATGAGCTCTTTTGAACACATTTTTAACATTTTCAGGTTAAATGTTAAATAAATAATAGTCACTCTCTTCACATAGTGATTTTTTCTGTGCCAACAAAAACATGCCTAAGCTTGCCCATAAAAAATAGATACCATATTTATTCCAAATGCATGCAATCACTGTGATAAAGAAGTAAAACATTTTGTTAATATCACAACTTTGAAGAGGTATAAAAATGGACACAAAAAATACTGTATTATAGGAAAGTATTCAGTGTTGCTACTACATTATTTTTGCCACACTTCCACATATATGCATTTATGTGCATAAAATGTATTTAATTAATGAGAAAAGTATAAAAAATAAGTAAAAATAAAATGTGCATTCTCACTAGAGCATTAAAACCTTCACATTTCAGCCACAATTTTGTCATCTGTAAAATAAAGGCACTGGGCTAAACTGTAATCTTCAGGTTCCTTGAAGTATCCATATTTATGGTCCTAATATTCCAATAACTCAGGCCTGCCATGAGAGCCTCCTAATCTGTCTGTCACATTTCCTCTGTGTCTAAAGCCATTCCTCAAATAAAACCAAACTATAAAATGCTACTAATCTAGCGAATGGCTTTAAAATTATTCAAACGTGCTACCACAGGGCTTTTGGGAAAGCAATTATTTTAAAGACTGAAATTTGAATTTCTTCAAGGCCTCTTATTCGAGGAATATAAAGTACTTCTACAAACTAAGGTTAATTGTATCCATGTGATAAGTGTTACCGACCCCCCACTTCAGTTAAGCTTGGATTGATTAACCCACTTACCCAATGTATCAAGGAACAAATGGAGTCAGAATACGTAAATGTCTGAACATATTACATATTGTGTGCCTGCTCTAATCAGGGACCCAATTTCCCCAAACAAAAATCCTGTTTTAGCCTGAAGAATCTCTCCCATGTTAAAAGCATTAGGGTAAGGGTCTATACTTTCACATATAAGCCACCTTTTCTCTTCTAGGTATGGAAAATTTAATAATCGTAATACTATCAGCAAATACATAGCACTTACTATGTGCTAGGCACTCTTCTAAGTGCTTTACACATATATTAATTCATCTAATCACCACAACAATTCTACAGGTAAATGCCATTATTACCCTGTTTTACAGATTAAAACAAAAACATAAACAAAAAAACTGAGGCACATAATTAACTTGACCGTGGTCACACGGCAAATAAGCAGCAGAGCTAGGATTCCATGCAGGTAGTTTGGCTCCAGAGCCCAGGCTCTAAACCACTCCACCACCTGCAACTCAGGGTAAGGAGCACATAAATACTGCACTTCTCTGCATTGTTCGGTTCCCTTCAACTACTTTGTTCGTTTGGCTGCATTTTCTAAGCACTCAATAACTGCAGATGAATGACAGAATACAGAAGTCACTGACTTAAAGAAAAGCAAATATCCATGTACACACAGGAAACAAAATTTAAGAGCAAAATTAAAATAGACTCCTATCCAGTGTAATCTCATGAATTTATTTAATGACTTTTAGCCCAGTTTTCATCCATTTGGTATTTCACAACTCCCTGCCTCCCTCTAATTCTTCACCTGAAGGATAAAATGGGGGAAAAAAAAAAAGACAATAAATTTTGGCAGCATTTTCATTCCCTAGTGCCAAGGACGAATAAGAACAGTGAGGAAGTTCAGTCCTGCATAAAAGGGAATTCTTTTCAACGGAATTATCAATGAATTAACATCACCAAAAAGATTCAGTGTAAGCCAAACATTTCTTTCATCTTCAATTCTCATATCGATAGCATCATTTTCAATATATGATTTACAAGATGAAATGTTTTGTTTAGAGTTAAGTAGCTAAAACAGAATGGAAAGATACTCTAGTCCTATTAAACCAGTGCACTTTAAAGCCTGGCCAAACTTAAGTATCACCAGGAGACTTAGAAAAAAACAAAAACAAAACAAATGCTGGGGCCTCACCTAGAGAGTCTAATTTAATTGGTCAAGGGGAGGCTGCACTGGTAGGTTTCAAAGTTTTCCAGGTGATTGAATGTGCAGCCATGCTTGGGAGGCACTTGTTTAAATGCTATCCAGGGCTTCTCAAACTTTAATATGCATATAGAAGTCTTAAGGATCTTATTCAAAATGCAAATTGATGCAAAAAGCCTAGGTTATGGCCTGAGATTGTATTTCTAATGTGCTCCCAGGCAAAGCTGACCCTGCTGGTCTATGGACCATACTTCTGAGCAGCAACCTTCTATCCCTCCATCCATATATTACTATAATCAGTATTAAAAGCGAGAAGCGGAAAAGATATACAGTTGAAGGTGATGTAGAATATTTCACTTTTATATATATAAAGACATACTTATTTTTAAAAAGCAATTTGACCCACAAGAAATGATTATATAACAGGGGGTTATTGTGAACTAAATGAGCTAATACGCATGAAGCATGAGGGGCTGTTCCTAGCCCAGAATCAGTACTCACTAATTTTTAGCTCTTTCATCACTATTTTATTAACAAATGAATAGCAATGATGACTACCCATATCAAGAAAACTGAATGCAGATATATAACTCATTTTCTAGAAAGATATGGCTTCCATTTGTTCAGTGTTTACGTTATGACATTCTCTCCTACACTCAGACCATTTGGTATAGAGATAAAATGTTTGCCCCAGAGTCAAAATTTGACAATTGATAACATGATGTCCCAGATCTGCTTTAACATACTTCACTAAAGAAGAAGAAAAAAGGAATATATAAAGCAAATATAGTGAAATCAGAATATCTCCATGATTAACTGTGAGTTAAGTACATGGGGGTTAATGGTCGTCTTCTCTCAACCTCTATGTATACCTGAAATTTTTCAAAATAATTCTTAAGTGTTCTACTTTTTTTTTTTTTTTTTTTTTTGCGGTACGCGGGCCTCTCACTGTTGTGGCGTCTCCCGTTGCAGAGCACAGGCTCCGGACGCGCAGGCTCAGCGGCCATGGCTCACGGGCCCAGCCGCTCTGCGGCATGTGGGATCTTCCCGGACCGGGGCACGAACCCGTGTCCCCTGCCTCGGCAGGCGGACTCTCAACCACTGCGCCACCAGGGAAGCCCAAGTGTTCTACTTTTGAATCTCAGCTTCACCACTGATTAGTTCTGTGACCATGAACAAATTATTTAACTTCTCTGATCCCCAGAAGACTCTTCAGTAGGTTTTCACATTAGCCACCTGATAAGCTTTACCACAGGAATTAAAGGAAACAGCATTTTAAAAAAATAACTGACACTAAGCAGGTCACATCATAAAGACAAATTTAATTTTAATCCAAATGGGTCAAATTTAAAGAGAAGCAAAAAGAATGGTAAAGTGTTTCTAAAATAGAAACAGGTGGGTCTATGATGACTGAAGATGGTTTGCCATCACCCGGCCATTTCATCCTATTATCCCTTTCTTAACAGTCTAGACCAGATTCCATCATAAATAGCAACAAGTAACATATAATGAATTCTCCAGAATGCCATATCCTGAGATAAATGCATAAAAAGGTTTCTTGCATGACAACACAAGGGTCAATGCATGTCAATCAACTAAGGGTGACCTATAGACAAACATCACATCTAGCTGCTACACTATTGCCCTGACTACAAGTAACATGGCTTTTTCTCACACTCACTACTTTCATTTATGAAAATCTCTGGATAGCAGCTGGGGACAGCAGTTCAGGAGGAAAGTAATATCTTGAATACATGCCAAATAATCAAAAGCAAACTATCACTTCTGGTTCCATCTCTTCACAGGACAGGAGTTCAAATAAGAACAGATGGTACCTTTATTATCTATAACATAATTACATAATCATTTAAAAATATACATTATTGGAGACAATTCCATCATTCCAGAAATAAATCCAATCATTCACAAAACCTCACCGTTGGAAACCTTATACAGAGGAAAAGTGCATAACTTCACAATACACAGTTTAGCATAAGACTGACAGGGAAAAATTATTTTAGATAGTGGATATACAGTAAGCGATTTATGCACGTTTCCATTTTTTAAAGAATATGTAGAAAAAATGACACATCAAATCTCACTTATATCCATTCCAATTGAATTCTAATCAAATGTTGTCACTAAATGGGACTCCAAGGGGCATGACTCTCTTCCATAAGTACAAACTCTAAAGCCTGGAATGTACTGCAAATATGCTGGCCTCCCTCTTCAGTTAAAGAAAGAACAAATAGTAAAATGAGTTCAGGAGTCATACTTTCCAGGGGAACTCTCAAAAGAAGCACTCTATGTTATTAATCTTCTACTCTACAATTTCACTTTTAAGACACAAGTTAAAGCCACGTTTTTTAAAAAAGTAACCAAGCATGTTTCTTACATATTTTTCATACTGTTCATATACGGAATGAATGGGACGCTTAGTCACTGGTTATTTTACTTAAGATATTCCTATCTGAATACAGACTTACCTGATATGTTTCTTTTACTAATAACATTCAAATTATCTATGCATGCAATAATAAACACTAAGCATAATCATACCATGGTATCAATTTCCTTAAAAGGTAAAGCTTATTTCAGGCAAGGTCTGGCTCAAGGATTAAAATAAACACACACAGCAGGAAAGTTGTAACGTATATTCTGTTTCTTCAAGCCATGAAATATATATTTATTTATACATATATACTTATAAATAAAAAAACAAGAACTGTCAATGAAATACCCTAGTTGTACTGCGCTCTAAGAATTAAGGTTATTCAATTTTTTCTTCTATGTGTTAATGAACACCTTTAAACAACCACCAAAAAAAAAAAAAATCATATTTGAAATCCAAGGTTCACAAAAATGTCACAGGGGGAAAAAAGGAGAGGAAAAGAAAATATGAACCTAAGATGATTCCAGCAGGGAAGAAAATTTCCCACATACAAAGGTATTAGCCATGAAGCAAGGGAAAGCCAGAGGCCTCAGTATGAAATTGGAGCTCCCTGAATTCACACTCAGGGCATCAAGGCAGGGTGCTCCATCTTTCGTTCCAGCTGAGCCTGTGACCTACAGCAATTTTACCTGCAAGACTTCCCACAGTCAGTCCAACCAGGTGTAGCTCGATCAGAAATGTGTTTAGCAATCATATGAACAAAGAAATGAATTTCTCTAATCACCTGCCTCAGAGAAGCATTAAAATTCTCAATCTGAATCATCACCCTTTTAACTAATTACAACATTGGTTTAAAAGTGCAACTAGGCTAGTTCTCAGCATTCGCCATAGTACAGGATGGTTACAAGTGGTAAACGAAAAATTCTGATCTCAGAACGATTCGCATTTGCATCTAAAATGCTACAATGAAACCACATAACTCCCTCCTCAAAATGTTTCATGTGACGTCTCCTTGAAGTGGCTTTCACTTTAGCTATGTGTGGCTTCCTTTATTTGCTTTAGTGACAAAAATATGAACATGAATATAAAGAAGCAAAGACTCTAAAACAAAGGCCAACAGTAGATACCACAGCCAGCACTAGATTTTTTTTTTCATGGTTTTAACCTAGAGGAAAAACTCAAGGTCCAATAAAAATACCTTCTTTATGTAACTCACAGTTAGCACTCTTTTTATGTTTTAGATTAGTTTGTCTTATAACACAATGATAGGGTCAGCGGTGCCAAGTAAAGCCTGGTTAACAGTCCCATTGTTTGTGAACCTCAGCTACATATTTCTAAAAAGGAAGCCGATATACTTGCCCCATTAGAAAGCTACATTTTTCTCCCACAGGAAAGGCTAATGGTGTTCCACTAAAGTGATTTCCAGCAGTAACAATATTTTACATAAAAACAAATCCCTAATAAACTCTATTTTCTATCAATTCATTGATACCAACTAATGAATGTGGCCTTGAGTATACTTGAGCTTAGTGTCATGGTGGTAAAAGTCCAGGATCTAGAGTCCAAACACCTGCTCCACCACTCACTCGCTTGCATGACCTTGGAAGGGTACTGAATCTCCCCTAGTCTCAGTGTGATTAGAAGGCTAGAGCTAGGTAATGCATGTGCAGGGCATATACATTAATGTTATTAACATTTTTAGAATACAAAGCTCGTGTGTGTGTGTGTGTGTGTGTGTGTGTGTGTGTGTGTGTGTGTGTGTGTGTGTATTCACTTTACTATCTATTTACTTTGAGAGAGATCCTATGGAGAAACAAAGTAGCTGACAAGTTAACAACTGTTCTCTTCAAATATAATCAGGTGAAATAACATATTACAAGACATATGCCATTAATAAACACACCAACTCCCTAACCATTATCGACGGAAAATTCATTCCTTCCACTCCCTGAAATGACAAAAGATTAAAGGAAGTCTCAAGGCAGGCAAAGGCACTGGAAAATTGTTTTTAATTTATCATTCTAAAGTACAGCTATAGAAAAACACATCAATTAGGTAAGGAAAAGGTCAAGGACAACGATTACTCAAGCACCTCCCTTTTTTTCTTTTTTTAAACAGAAGCCACAAGTTTTTTATTAACACAGGTGGGATTTTTTCCCATGTTATATATGCAGAACCTAAAATAAAGATTTGTGAACTCACTCATCCACACTGACTGGCTCCAAAAATTCATTTGGTTGCCAAGCTTAAATAAAGGCCTAGGCAAATCTACTAAGGACATAAATTGGGGCAAATAACTAGAAAGAAGAGGTAAAAGAATCCATATGTTTAAATAAAAGATCTAAAAAGCCTAGAAGCTCATATTATATTATTAGCACAAGCTAATGCTTGTGCTTAGAAGTGTGTAAAATAATTACAGAATCCAGAGTAAAGGAGACCTGGCTTATACGTTTACATGAAAATGCCTGGGGAGATGGATAAGGAAGTCAGGGATTCCATAAGTCAAGCGTACTAGAAAAAGCAATCCAACCTGGGCTACGTTAATAAAAAGTATGATATTGGAGGAGAAAAAAAGCAAGTACTGCTATCACTACGTTTTCGTGATGATCAGATATAGCTTTTCCAGTCAATTCGTTTGCTGGAGAGATAAAAACAAAGATTAATTATGTGCCAGTCATCATGCTAAGCCTGGGGAGATGAAGTGAATAGAGGCTTGTCCTGGAAGATTTCACAGTTAAAGAGAAAGTTGTGTTGCAAATGTTTGTGATACCCTGTGTGTACCAAGTACAAGAGGAAGCACAGGCAGCTATGCCTGAGGGGATCAGCAAAGTAAGTTTTACACAGAAGAAGGACACAGTAATGAGCAAGAGTGTTCCATGCAGAGGAACAACAAACAGAAAACCATAGAAGGTATCATTGGGATTTTTAAGTTGTTCAGTTTAGTTCCATCAACTTTATATAGACCAAATAGCCCCATGCATGCAGAATACACATGTAAATAAAAAATGTTCTCCCTGCTCCCAAGAACTTATATTGTAATAAACTGAAGACACTTAAAGTAAGTTCAGCACAATGTGACATACTCTATATATACTGTAAATATTTTTGATATTCAGGCAATAAGGGTCAAATCCTATAATATAAAGAATTCCTAAAATTCAGTCAGAAAAAGATCACCAAACATGGGATTAGCTGAATCAGATGTTCATTTTTAAATGATCACTCTAATGATAATGAATGTTAGAGAGGGGACAAGTTTGAAAACAAAGAGACTAATGTTGGGAGGATACTGCTGCACTGGGTGAAGTATTTAAAAGATCTCAACTGAAGGACAGATTTAATTAACTGGACAGATGGTAGTCACATTGCGCCCAGGATAGAAAACACAGGAGAACAAACACCCCACTTTACTTTCACCATATCCATCCACAGCAACTGCTGCATATACGGTTTGAGAGAAAGATCCAGACAAAAGACTAGATAGCAGATACAGATGTGTTAATCATCAGCCTATAAGCAGAAGTAAATCCTATGAGTGTAAGGAGGTGAAACTGCCTAGAAGAACTTGTAAAGGGATAAAAGAACATTTAGGATTCAATCAAGACGAGCTGACAAGTCAGAAAAAGGGGAAATCCAAGAAAGACAATGAGGACAATGTTTCTGGAAGAAAGAGGTGGCCCACCATGTCAAATATCACAGAGACCAGCAACTGGACAGTCATTGGTGACCTTTGCCATACTGTTTCAGAGGAATGGTAGAGGCCCCCAAACTACAATGGATTTGACAGTGGGTAGGAGGTGACAAAGTATATGCTTTAATGCAGGTTAATTCTAGAAGAAGAATGCTGCGCTTTCAAGGGAGCTGTCCAACAATAAAATAACAATACCTAACAGCTACCAAGGGCTCTTTTTGAGCAGGCAGTAGGGAAGGCATTTCACATACAATTCCTCTCCTGGCTACCACCACCTTCAAAATCAGTATTACTGTTTCCACTTTTCAGTTAAGAAAAATTGGGTTCGGGATGATTACATAACTTCCCCATGAACACACAGCTGGCACATGGAGAAAGGAGGATTGAAATGCAGGTTCTGTCAAACCATAAACCAGTACTCTTTCCACACTCTGATGCTGCCTCCCCATCACTGGAAATTAGGGGGGGTAGGGGGTTATTAACCATTTTACAGGAAGGTTTTTTTTTCTTTTTTGGAAGATAGCTAACTAGTTGACTTTAAAAGTCACTTCCACCTTCAACAGCCCATGATTCTCGCATATACTTTGCTCACAGGTAGCTGTAATAGCTACAGAATTTCAGATCTAAATGCTCATCACTCCTTTTGCAGCACTTTTTATGCCATCTTCACTTTAAAATAAGCCCACATCCTAACAATGTGCCTATCATGCTACACACAGAGAAAATTAATATCGGTTCCATTTATTTTTGCCAAAAAATGAAAGTACAGTCTCTGAAGACCGTCACTTCCGTTTCCGCACTCCACAGCATGCTGCATCTTCTGCTATTAAAGTAATTATAACTTATATTGTGATTTGCTTTCGCACCTCACACTGGACAGTAACCTTCAGAGACTGTCTACTTTATTGTAAGCTCTGAGAACATAGCACAGAGCCAGGAAGCAGGGGGCACTAAAACTCTGATGCATGCATGCATGGACAGAACGGAAGAATGGATGGAGAGATGGATGGTGTGGTAAGTGAAGGAAATAATATTTTTTAACAGCTATTTTACACTTGATAATGGATTATTTAATCTATTTACCAACTGGGGGATATTACAATGATATACTTGAAGGAGGCAGTATGGAAAATCGAGTGGTACAAGAGGCATGGGATATGGATTTAAAGAGAAATGAACGTTCACTCACAAAAAGACTCCTAAAATACAGGATTTTTCCTGGATTCAATACCACCCAAAGGCAAAAAAAAACAACAAAAAAAACAACTAGTCAATTCACTAAATTATTTTTTAAAGATCAGTTACTTTCGAAACCTCTATCAAGAAGGCCAATCTTATCCTAAATAAGTAATTTATAATGGAATTTCAGGTATGACCCCCTAGGAGATGTTCGAGGAGAGAAAGTTTCATAAGGAACTTTGAAATCACCCCAAAAGTGCCTACCTATATGTTTCAAGATCTATTCAATCTACAGATCTGGCTAGCAAAGGTCTGTTCTCTACTCTCAAGTCTCAGACTTTTTTTTCTCTCAAGATGCATATGACATGACATTCACTTGCACAGAACACTAGCATGAGTGAATCCAGGTTCTAATAAACTATCCTCAAAAATGCTCACGGAAATGAAGGCAAACACTGCCACAGCTCACAAGAATGTCTGATTTCCACTGTGATTAAAGGCATATCGGTAAGATGAAGAGGACTGCAAGCTATGCAAATACCCACCATGACAGCTGCAGCTCGCATCCTCTCCCGCATGAGGAAACACATCAGGATGAAGTGAAAGTAGCATTTTAAGGCTGAACTTGAATCCACCCTAGTTTATATATAGATATTTTAAAATAAGTCATTTGCAAACTTCTGTATGTCGTTATCAGTAGCTGTTAATACCTCACAGCTGAGTGTAACACAGAACTGTGTTGTGACACTGCAGTTGGAAGCCACTGGCCTCTTTTAGGCCTCGGTGAAACTTAAACTAGTTATCAAATTACGATCGGACTCGCTGGGTTAGCCAATTTCAATGGCCTTAGGAGCTGTTTATCAACAACTATTAAAGACAGAGTGTGCCAGAAGTTAGAGCAGGCAGAAGAGGCAGGTTTGGGCTCTGGTCAAGTCGGGTGCTGAGGCGCCTTCATGGTGTGATTTGAAAAGTAAACAAGGAACTTGGCCTGTCCTCAATTACCCCACTAAACCACCGTGGTGTCAGGCTATCACACTGTCTTTAGTACTCGCCTGTATTACAAATAAAAGCAAGCAAAATACAAACAATGCCTACAGAAGTCACTGGTAAAATGCATTTGCTAGCCAGGTTTTCTGGAAAGCTCCTAGTTACAGAGCAGATTAGGTATTCGATACCTTAAAGCTGCAGATGCAGCAGGACTGGGAGAAGATACAATTGAAGGAAAATTCAGTAGGAAGGGCACGAGAAGTAAGAGCATCCCGACTCTGGGGGTCCTCACCCAGAAAAGGGACATCATGGGATGGATGCTAGACTGGGCCCCCCAAGTGGAGGACTTGCGTTCCAGGAAGTTTAAAGGTTAGCACAAGAACAGTGAAGCAACCGAGCCCATGGTGCTGGAGGTTCCACAGAAGGAAGGAAGCCAAGATGAACCTTTGCCCACTTCCCCAGTTTCAAGAGACCCTGACAACCTGATGTGGTTTTCCAAGAAGGCTACTGGGATGGGGAAAAGCCCAGAAACCATGACATGTGGGAAAAAGCTAGAAGAGTTAAGAACAGGGAAGCTGTTTTTAGTATCAAATAAGCTCTCTTGCAAAAGAAAAGGTTCATTTCATCGAACTCTGTAGGGCAATGCAAGGAACAACAAACATGTATGTCAGAGCATCAGACTGAGGTCAAACATTAGGAAACATCCTGACGGGCAGAAATGGCCAGGATAGAGCAGGAGATCTTAAGAATTCGGGAGCTCCTTCTCACTAGATATGTTCACAGGCAGTGGAAAACTATCCCTCAGCGAGTCTGGACAGGGGTTCCACACTGGGGATAGCCTGAGCTAGATTTCTGGGGCGCTGTCCCATTCTAGGAGTCCGATTTGTTCATTGTGGTTAGGGTCAGACTTGAGCAAGTGTAAGAGATAAAAGGTTTCCCACATAAACTCCGATCCCTCTCACCAGTTTACAATCAGAGGACTGGCTCCAGGCTGGACAGGAGTTAGATTTCCAAGGTTTCTTCTAGCTTCAAATTTTCATAATTTTAGTCTCAGATTTACACCCAAATAAATGAGGATCATGTATTCTCTCTATTCAGAAGATCCCCACAATGCATTCCAGGGTTAAATGTCCTTGACTGGTTATAAAAAATAAAAAATAAAAAAATCACCTAAATCCCTAATGCTTCCGAACAGTGTTTTCTCTTATCCACTTGATAGTGGTAACGGATAACATCTGAGTGTGATCCGCTGTAGAAAGAGACTTTTTAATATGTTAAATCTACAGTTTAATCACCACTCAACCTTTTCTTTTTAAGACTGAAGAATCTCTCAGTTCCTGTCACAATTTAAAATCCTTTAGTCACTCGGAGGGGACCTCTTTTTTTCCCCCCCAACATATTCCAAATTTTCTACATCTGTTTCTAGAAGTGCATGTGCAGTGAGACACAGCACTCATGTAGAATTCTGACTAGAGGTGAAGACAAGAGCGATTCCCCCCCGGCTGCTAAACGCAGATCGGCGAAGGTTGACAATGATGAGATTTTTATGTAGGAATATAGTTTCCCTAGTCTTCAGCTCCTTGAAGGAAAAGTATTTCTGTGCTAGGGAGACATTAAATCCTGGCTCATAAACCAGAGCTGGGAAAGCCCCGGCTGGCCTGCTTTAACGGGGAGCCATATGACCAAGTCTGGGCTCGTGCAGATCCATCTGTGGTCCTCTGTGACAGCCATCAGAGCAGGCAGCTCACCATGCTGCCTCCCTGTTGCCTCCCTGATCCCAGGGCCATGCTTTCCTCAAAGCATTCACCATGCAGATATGCCATCAGGAGAGCGGACTCACAAGCAGCCTGTAGTCCCGGCCTGAAGACTTTTTAGTATTATGACACAGACACCTCATATTTGGGCCTGCAGTACATTGTACATCTCTGTTTTGGTTCCTACACGTATTAACCTTTATTCATTTGGATTTGCGCGTTTCTCGAGGTAAGCAATATGATTGTGAAGTGGACTCTGGGCCTCCCAGATGCCTGTCACAATAGCTCACCCCCACAGCCTGGGATCATCTCCAATCTTCCTGAGGAAAAAAAACATCACCTAACTTTGAGTAAATCGACCTATACACCCTTTGACACTGACTCACTGAAAACTAAGCACTCCCTGGGTAAGCCACTATTGCCAGTTATGCTTCTGCAGGCTGGCTATTAGGCAAAAAACATACAATCCCAATTATAAAACAGAGTATTTCAAAACTCATGTGAAAAACACCTTCTCCAGGACGGGCACTTACAAATCAAGAAACTCCTCACGTTTGTGAGCCACCCATGATTTAAGATCCACAAAATTTCAAAACAGAAAAGAACGCTATAATTTAAAATTTTAAATCCCTCTTATCCTTTATCTATTATTTCATTCATTTAACAATCGTGTATCAAATGCCTGTTCTAGGAGGCCCTGTGCTAGGGCTAAAGATACAAAGATAAGTGGAACCAACACCCAGTCTCCTGGGCTCTCCACTTCTGGGGAGGAGAGGCAGTCAGGTAAACAGATCATCACAGCAACATGCTCTATTCAAGGTGTCCGCTGTGAGACTGAAGAGACTGTGTCCCTTCACTCCAATGAGCGAAGGTATCAGGAGATGTGGGTCCCAGAGGAGGTGACATTTGAACTAAAGCTGTAATATAATGAGAATTAAATGATGAGAACTGTTATCATGCCAATAGTCAGACCCACACAGAGAAGGTATGCATGTACTTTAATTTATTACCATTAAATATACATAGCAGACCAACAATGCCAGGTTTAATAATAAAAAGAAATTTAATTCCTTTATAAAAAGCAAAAAAAATTATACCACAAACTTGAAGCCCTGACTCAGGTTCTGTCATTTTAAGAGAATATATTGTGCTTTTAATTTAATTTGATAAAATGGCATAGCTCACAAGATGTTTAAAACCAAATGTCAATGGATGGCTTAAAGCCCACTTAGGAGAACATAAGGAGTCAGCAGAGTTGGTGCCACCTTTTTTAACTTCTCACGGCCCCTGTATCTTCCCACTAGATAGCCTCCAGTGACACTGGGGGGGCAGAGAAGGGCAGGAGCTTATGCTGGAGAAGGCTGCATTTCTGGATTACAAAAGCTTTACAGAAAATGATGAATTGAGACGTAAACAAAGGAAGAGAATTTTGCTTTGTTTTGGTTTCGATTTTTCGTGTTTTGTTTTTCGTCATGAGATTTGCCAGGTCATTGTTCTCTTCAAGTCCAAGTCTGGACAATAGTTAAAACATATAAATCACCCAATAAATCAAACACTGAATGATTAACATATCTTTTCTCACTCGTCAAAAATTGATCGGCCTAAGGAGAAATACAACAGAAACTGAAAGAAAGCTTTCAGGTTCAAGTTAATATGCTAGGTTGAAAAGGATTTAGCCTTTTAAACTCAGCTGGCATAAAGCCAGTCCAAATGACCAAACAACAAAACTGCCCTCAATCTGTGTCACCTTCGTAATGCCTTCTTCTCATACTCCATTCCCTGATGTCGCTGGAGAAGGCAGCATTCCAATTAACCGCGCAGTCACCATATAGAGCCATCTACAGAGAATCGAAATTTATATAACGCACTCAAAATAAACATATAATGTGTCTCCATTTATGGCTTCAGGAGACACGTGATAATTGTGCATTGCCCAAATCATTCAACAAGAATTTATTCAGTGCCCAAAGTGCAAGGCATTGAGCTAGGCACTATTAGCTAGGCACTGTATTTCCCAAACTAAAAGTTTGAATACACATTTTAACAAATCATTTTATGTAACTTCCAAGTAAATGCAGCAATCTTGGGAGATACAGTTTAGACACTGACATACTAAAATTTCCAAAACATTCCAATACTACACAGAGACAACTGAACATTTTAAATCAGAAGTAGCTGCTCCTCCCAAAAAGAAAAACTGGAGCTATACAGTCACTGTAGAAAGAGACTCTTTAACTCTTAGAATCCTGGAGCTGATGGGAAATATTTTTTAAATTTAGCTCCATATGAATAAAATATTCTCTCTGAACATCAACCATCATTCTTCGGGTTTCATAACTATAGAAAGTATCTGAAATTGACTAACATTGAAAGGTGGTATGTCATAATCTGGAGGCAGCTGTTAACGTAAATCTTTGGTAATTTACTTGTTTGTTTTGCTCTTTTGCAGAGACATGCAGAATTTCCAGCTGTAAGGGATAGAAGTTCAAAGAAAGTCAGAGAGACCACCTTTTAAAATAGAGTTGAATATATTTTGCTGTGAGGCAAAAGCACAGACTAGGGAAATAAAAAGAAAAACACAAAGTTCTATTCCTCTCTATGATGGTCTCAAAAGGAATCCATCCAATTCCAAAAACATATAGCATTTTAATAACTGATAACTGCTTCCTCAGAGTTTGTTTTTTTTTTTTTAAATACCTGCATGTGCACTTGTGAAATGGATTTGAGATTCCAGCAATAGGTCTAAGCCCTCAAGTTGATAGTCCACCTGCTTTAAGCCACGATTCACAATCCCTAACCGTGGAGGAATATGAAATTTTTAATTTGATTTCTTATATGAAATATAATGGATGGCTTATCAATGAATACAGGAGATGGAAATATTATAAAATAAAATGGGTTCAAAATGCCAAAATGCAAAGAATATTAAAGACAGTTTACAAACTGAAAACCTGTTTCAGTCTACATCATTCCTACCTGATGACTGTATTTTAAAAAAGGAGTAGATCGCCTAAGAAACACTGGCTCCTGGGCTTCCCTGGTGGCGCAGTGGTTGAGAGTCCGCCTGCCTATGCAGGGGACATGGGTTCACGCCCTGGTCCGGGAGGATCTCACATGCCGCGGAGCGGCTGGGCCGGTGAGCCATGGCTGCTGAGCCTGCGCGTCCCGAGCCTGTGCTCCGCAACGGGAGAGGCCACAGCAGTGAGAGGCCCGCGTACCGCAAAAAAAAAAAGAAACATTGGCTCCTATTTTCTAGAGCTTTCCCTAGAAATTAACAAAATCCTCAAACCAGAGTAACAATATGGGCCATTATCTGTAGTTCAGACAGTCTTACAATAACACCTTTCAAAATAAAAGTAAATAAAACTCCTTACCAGGAGTGTACGCTATTTCTATTTCTACGTATATATTGATATGAATAGAAAACAGTTTAACAGTTTTCCTTTAGTAAACTTCATGCCAAGATCAAAACAGATTTACCATCAGACTTTAAATTTCTGCTAAATATAAAGATATAAAAGCTTCTGCTAATAAAACTATTTTATATAGCCAGTAATTCAATAAAGAAAATTTCAAAACAAAATGTGATATCCTAAATATTACTAAAAGAAGTGACAGTTTCAAACAGATGCTCAAGACAGAAGAGCATCTTTGCCAAAGGGAAGAATTTGCTTACACTCACCTCCATTCTAGTCCCACCTGTGACCAACCATTCTATCTATTCTGGCTCCATTTCTTCAACCATAAAATAAATGTCACATGAGCTACCACTGTAGACCCAAGGCATTCATGAATTTCAATATTAATGGTCCTGACTATTCTTGAGTGACCCTGAAACACATTAACATGCTGTCATTTGTAATTCTGTGTCAGCAGTGACTGAATTGCCATTCTCAGGTGAGTGGACCAAGGGTAACCTTCCAGGCTCTCAACTCCCATTTGATGATCTTCTGGTTCTCACAAGTGAGTGGCGAGTACAACTGCTGCCCATTTACACAGAGGACAAGTAGCCTGTGATGCTATTAACACGTAACAGTGGAATTATAGGAAGCTGGGACTCAAAATCTCACTGTATTCCTCTTGAACATCAGGAGAATGCTACACTAGAAAGCTGCTGAAAAAATTAACAAAATGATTTTTTCATATCATTTAACTGGATTTGCTAAAAGGAGACTATGTCTAGAAAAATGCTGTTTTCCAATGAGGTCACTCTAAGTGGATTCTTTATTTGGTTTCATAATTAGTTTCAACTTTACACATGGCTGACACAAAAAAGGTAAGGAAAAGCAGAAGAGGCCAATTATAAAAGCTATAAACGCACACTATGTCAGTCATATTTCATATCTCTAAAATTACAAATAAAAGCACATCATAAAGAAACAAACAGATCTTAAAAGGCATATTTTGAAAGTAATCTAAACAAATGTCAGAGTAAACCTCTAACTACAGCCTAAGGTGTTACTTTTTTCACATTTTAACTGGATGTCTTAGATTGTTCTTTAAAGCAGAGGTTCTTCCCACAGTTCCCAAAAAACTATTATTTTTTAAACGTTAATTCTTCTAACTGATGGCACTGGAATTTCCCTGAATCCCAGCTGCAACTGTTGCCTTAAGCCTTAAGTTTACAGAATGTTTTGAAAACAATGCACTTGTGTTATATATACTTTATAGTGGAAATCCTGAAAGGATTAAGGAAGAGATCAATCTAATTTGCAATTAACAGCATTAATTTGCATGCCGTTCACTAAGTCCTGAAAAGAATTTGTTCTCTTTTGAAGGATATTCACCATGCCCAAATCGTGTTGCTTATAGTATTAATTAGATTAGCAGTCTGTCCCCTTTCTTCACATCCAGTGCTGATGTAAACTTCAGCCACCAAACAATGACATTTAGTCAAAGTTTCAATTAATGACACTGAATTAATGCAGTTTTACTATACTCAAATGGAAAACCAGATACATGGAAAAGCTCAACTGATGGTAACAAACATCAGTAAAATAAATTCACAATGAGCTCTTCTTGACACACTGCAAAGAAATGGTGTTATTTAAAATTCCATTTCAAGATCCAAACATGACAGTTATCACCGATGTACCATATTTTTGTTTTCTTTAAGTAGTATTACCAGCCTCATTCAGCTAGAAACACTGGTGGCTTGAATCCCTATTTACTTAACATTTTACTTAGCTACAATCGTCTTGCTTATAAGATCCTAGATAGCTTTCCAGAATTTCTCTATGTGTACTTTGTCTACACAAATACTATATAAGCTGACAATACACAGAAGGACAGCTCCTTTTTTTGCATTCCCAAGAGTTAAAAGCAATCTGACATAAAGCACAAGGGTCCCCTAACTAGAGCTTTTGAGAAATTCCCCAAAACACTTCCCAGGAATTGACCCCTCAACAACCTACCATGGTATCTGGAATTTCTACCATTTGGGTTAAGGTAAAAGGCCCATTACAAAATACCTGGAGATGGGAAGAGAGGAAAGGGCAAGAGATTTAACAAAGCAGCAGACTTGTCACATACAGTTCGATTTCCTCCAAGTGTTTAACTGTCATATAAGCAAAGTTCTACAGCCCAGCCTGTAGGGAATGTTAGGGCCACACGAAGAAGAGTTAAAGACAGGAACAGGCAGGGAGACATGAAGGGAAGCCAGAGTTTGGAACAAGGCCCGTGGAGCACCACTGAAGAGAAAAAACCAGACTATGGGTTGTATTAAGGGAGGAGAGGGGGAAATAGTTATTCTTCTATTTTTGACTTCTGTCTTTTGCCTTATAATTATACAATGTTTCTTTTTAAAAATATAAAACAGTAAATGGATCAAACTATTCTGCTTTCCAACAAATGGCACTACCAAGATGTTTTCTCTGAATTGTTTTACTTTCCATTGTTTTTATGCAAGAACAAACAAAATGAAACAGCCCAAGTTTTGCTAGATGAAGTAACTTTCTGACGTTATCTAAACGAATGCTTTTCCTCTCCAATGCTGCCATGCCCTTCCATTTTTAAGGTTTAAAAACTGACCAGGGTCTGTGAACACACTCAAGAAGATGCTGAAAATCTGAAAAACTACAGTCAGTCGAGACTAAAACTCAACCTGCCTACTTTTCTAAAGTTGCATTCTGGAAATACAAATCAAGAAAGCTGTCACATCATCGCATTACTACAAACAAAAGCACAAGCACAGCTTTATTTGTAAACAGCAGTTTGTTATACAACAAAAGCCAGATCACACTAATGAAGATAACTGTAAACAAACGCCATGGCCGCAGTAATAATGATCCGAATTCTTACTTCTACTTGCGAGTCAATGTTATCTGTACTTTATAAAGTGAAAGAATACTTAAGGAGCACAAAAATTTCACTTGCCTAGTTTAAAAACATGAGTCAATCTCAGACCACTGAGATAAAAGTTCTAACAAAATTTAGAGTAAAGTCATGGTTTCATGGCTTCGTGAACTATGTCTTATTGAATTTTTGTAAATGTGAAAAATCGTTTGGTAACCTGTATTCCATTCTGCAAACATGTACTTCCTACTCATTAAGCATATACATATGTTTTCACGTGGAAATGCTATGTCATAGAAGACTGATAATCAAAATAGATTGTCATCTCAAATGATGGTAAAAATCATATGTATGACAAAATGTCAAATCCAACTTTCAATAATGCCTCTTAAGCCAACCATATAAAGTCTATAAGAAAGCATAAGAGGAATAGCAGTAGTATATCCACCTTAACATCAGGATTCATCATAAAACCTTTTCTATAAACAAAATTTCACATTTAAAATTTCACATCAAGATCCCTATCAAAATATATGCAAAATTAACTTTTCCTATTTTGAATCTATTACATCCAACTGCATTTCAGTTCTGCAAAAATAGGTAAACCAAATTTTTTTGAATTATCGGTGGTCATGTGTATGTATAATGAAAAGCCATTTATGATAGTATGTATATAATATAGTACTGTAAAAAGGCAAGACAAAATAGCCATGGAATGGTTCAATGGGCTCTTTCACATCAACGGGTAAAGACATCAAGCCAGAACGTATGAACAATTATTTTCACGTTCTTCACTTGATGATAATTTTACATTTACATTAAGAAGCCACACTCTGCGATTTAAAACAGAGAACTGACCTTATGAGTACACATGAGTGTTTTCTAATTGCTGACACATTTACTGCTATCATTTTAATTGTAAGCTTTACATCAAGTGTTTTGAAAAAAGGTAATCTCAACATACAGATTGGCGTTACACCTAAACTTCACACCTTAGGGAGATATTTGTTATTCTCTGATATTTCAGCAAAAGGTCTTAATTTTTGAAAATGTCAACAGAGGCCCTTAACACAAAACATAGTTCTTTTGAATGAATGTGAATTGACTGTTTACATGAAAATCCATGCCTGCAGAAAGAACAGCTGTGCATCAATAGACCTATTTCAAGTCATTTTTTTAGAGATAATACCTCCTTATTTTGATGGGTCTGTGAATACTGCACTGAAGCAGGAATGATTCTAATAGAACCAAAACAAGAGAAGAGAGAAGACACACATACACACACTCACACGCACATTACTTTAAAAAAAAAACTGAGCAAACCTGAGTGAAGCAATGAATAGTTCCGAAGCCCCATAAGGACTTATGCATCATGCATGGTCTTCAGACTGCTGGGTTACTTCACCTAACTGCCGACTTCATTGCCTTGCACTCTACTTGCATGCTCAGGCCACATTAGATACTATCTCTGTTCGGCACAAAACACACAGGCGTATATACACACACACTTTCTCTCTACACCGTCCAGCGCTGTTTCCAATTCCAGAGGCCCGCTCTGCGCGTAGCCCGTGCCCATCCCTACTCTGCTCCGCGTCCTGACTCCAGGAACGTAGGGATACTACATTTAGGGATACTACTTAATCCTGGTGTATCTGCTCTGTGGCCTCATCCTTCCAGGATTCACGGGATGGTTCCACCCCCACTCCACCACGGAATACAACGGAGTCGGCGGATTCGCCGGTGCGAGAGAGGAGACCACTACCTGTCCCCTTCCTCACCCCACGCATCCCGGCTTCTCTTCGCCAGAAACCCCAGGGCCCTCGCCGCCAGGAGTCTGTGATCCCGGGGGGGAGAAGAGCCAATGACAGGAATCAAATAGCCCGTTAACAAGCGGGTGCCAGGGGCACGGAAAAGTGAGCGGGGTGAGGTTACCACCGGGGAGGTGTGCTCCAGCAGGGCACCCTTCAAGAGCAATGACAGCTCGGCGGGGGCAGGCTGGGGGCGGCGAGGGAGGCTGGGGAACCGCTTTCCGTGTCTCTCTCAGGGCCTGCGGGGGAATCCCGGGGCGGCAGCGGCTGGGCTCTCGGGTCGTTCCCCGCCTCCCACGCCCCCTGCGCGTCCCCTCCGCCACCCCCTCCCTGCGGCCGCCCCCGCCCCGCGCGGAAGGAAGCGCCGGGCTCCCCCCACGCTCTCCCGCTCTCTCGCGAGTCCTGTGCGGGCCCTTTCAGAGGGAAGGGAAGAGGGAGGGGGCGCGGAGGGAATTGCTGCAATGGAGCGCCGAAAGAACCCTGCCCGAGCAAGGCAGGCGGTGGAAAGCCACGGCCACATAAAAATGCCATATTAATTTCTGAAAAGCCATAAATCACCCCTCCCTCTGCAAAAGAAAACCATAAACCCGATCCCATGCAAGACTGCGAGCAGCCACCCACTTCCTATTTCTGTCACAGCAGCTACACCCTGCCAGCAACCACCCCCCGGGCGCCCCCTCCCGCCACCGCCACCGCCAACCCCGCCACCGCCTCCCCTCGGCTCAGCCATTTGCCAACTGACGCCCCCGTTACATAAAAATGCCCCAAGGGGGGCCGGGTGGGAAGCCTGGGGGAAGGGCGCGCGAGGGAGGGGGGTTCGAGGGTTGCACAATATCCTAGAAGGTCCGTGGCTGGAGCCGGGAGAAAACCCGGGGTTGGGGGAGGGGAGGTGAGCCGCCCGGCGCCTGCGGCACACTGTGCACCCGGGCGACCGCGGCGCGCCGCTTACCTTTCACCACCCTGTCGGTCGTCGACAACTTGGGATCAATTGCCTTGGGCTCGGACATCTCCGGCCGCCGGGGGACAGCGACGCGCTGCTCGTCCGTCCTACTGCACACCCCGACCGGACCGGCGGGCCAGACACTCAACGCCGCCGCCGCGCTGCAAACCGCTTGGCTGGAGGTCTGGGCTCTGAGCTGGCTTGAAAGTTACTGCCTTCTCCGCGCGTCCCTCCTCCTCCTTCGCCGCCGCCGCCTTCACTCCTCCTCCGCCGCCGCCGCCAGCCCCGCCGACTCTGCTCCGGGCTGCGCGTGTGTGGTGGTTATTTATTTATTTTCTAAGCACGCCTCTCGGTTCTTCTTTTATTCTTGGGGGAAGGGGGATGGGGAGGGGAAGCGCACACACGAGCACCCACCCCGGCACGGAGATCGGGCACCGCGGAATGGAGCCCCACGCGCGCACACTGCCGGGATTAAGACCGATCACATGGGGAGGGCCGGGGGCGAGGGAGGAGAGGCAGGGCCGCCGATGTCAGTGCCACCAGCCGCGCCTCAGCGTCCCCGGCGGCGGAGAGGCGGCCGCCGCTGCTGCTGCTGCTGCTGCTGCTGCCGCCGCTGCCGCTGCTGCCGCTGCCACTGCTTCCCCACACAGAGCACCGCCGCTGAAAGGCGGCCGCCGGAGACGTCCCGCCGCCGCTCTCGGCCGCGCTCGCCTCTGCCTCCCCGCGCTGCTCCTTCACTCACACAGGCACAGCCGCGGAGCTCGGCAGACACAGTCCCTGGCGCAACCTACCCTCCGCCACCGCCACCGCCGCCGCCGCCGCCGCCACCACCACCGCCGCCACCGCTCCCGCCTCCGCCTCCTCCCCTTCCTCCTCCCGGCCCCCGCCTCTAGCTCTTCGGCAGCCTCCTCCTCCCCGCGGAGCCCGCCCCCTACTCCCCCGACGTTGGAGCTGCGGGCGCTCATTGGCTAGTGTGCGCGTCACTCACTGCCAGCGGCGCTCCCCTCTGGTCCCGCCTCCCGCTCCTCCTCCTCGTCTCCGCCCCCCGTTCTGTTTTCTCGCGGCTGCCAGTCGAGCGGGTCTGCTGCCTCCACCGCCCAGTCTCCGCTCAGGTGTCACTGTTGCTGACAGCCCAGGATTAGGGAAGGAGAATGGGCAGGGGGTCGCGGCTGGAAGGAGAGAGGCTCTACCATGCCTCCCCCAGCCCCATTTGGCCTACTCCCCTGGACCCCGCACACACACCCCGCGCCGCTCTGGCAACCGTGCCAGGTCGGCTGGGTTAAGCCGCAGTGTGAGTAGCCAAGTGCTGAGGGTGTCTCCGGGTGTGTGCGTGGCCCGCGAGAGGGCAAGAAGGGAGGAGGCGGAGGGAGGAGGGAAGGGGGTGGGGGTGAGAGGCGACCGAGAGAGGGCGGAGGAAGGAAGAGCGCGAGGAGCTCCGGGGCCCGCCGCACAGCTGCTGTCGCTGCCTCAGCTGTCCAGAGAGAAGCGCCAAAACGGGGACGAATAAACAACTTACCTTGGAGAGACGGGCTCTGCCTGTGATGGGTGTACGGTGGTTTTCCTGTTGGGGCTTTTGTGGGGCGTAGTGTAGTGGTTATTAATGTTTCCCACCCGTGCATCCACACCTTCCGACGAACAGCCGCTCCCGAGTGTCTCCGGCCAGGGACGTGGCGGAGAGTGCGGGACGCTATAGGACGGGGGACCGGGCTGTCCACTGAGGATGGGGACGGGAGTCCAAGCGACCCTGGGCAACTCTGAGTTACCTGGGTCAGCCCTGCTGGTCTCCAGGGAGAAATGGGGATGCGAGGGCGGGAGAAACACCAGAGAGGGTCGCCTTTTCCCTGTTGACACTGCACATCCCGCGACTGGTCGTAAATGGTGACCCCACGTCTCCCTTCCCATCTCCCTTCCCAGCACCCGATACCACCTGGTGCTTCTGGTACCTGCAGGGCACTGAAGCCCAAAGTGGGTCCCCATTCTGGTATCCTCCCGTTGGAAGGAGTGTAGAGGATGGATTGGGAGGTGTGGAAGGCCAAAGCATGACAGTGGCCCAAATGCTCCCTTCTGACCTGCCTGCTGCGCCACAGAATGAGGAGCAGGTCTCCCTCTGCAACAAGGTTCCTCTCCACAGCCCCTCTCCCAACCAACCTCAGCACCAAGGACCAAGGACCAGCAGAGGCTGGGGACAGGGATTAGATTAAAGTTCAAACCTGAGGGCTTCCCTGGTGGCGCAGTGGTTGAGAGTCTGCCTGCCGATGCAGGGGACATGGGTTCGTGCCCCGGTCTGGGAAGATACCACATGCCGCGGAGCGGCTGGGCCCATGAGCCATGGCTGCTGGGCCTGCGCGTCCAGAGCCTGTGCTCCGCAACGGGAGAGGCCACAACAGTGAAAGTTCCAACCCGAAAAGAAGTTTTAGGAACTGTCTGATGACACTGGAGTGTGGCTTCAGCGGTGTGGCCTGCAAGGAATAGGAGCTCAAACTAGGAGGCAGGTGAGCCTCTATGGAGGCCTTTTTAGCAAAAGGAGACCACGCAAGGTATGTCCCTGACTTAGGGAGACTGCCATTGGCTCCAAATTCTGCTGCCCAGTTCACAACCCTAGGATTGTTTTGTGCTAATTAAGCAGACAGTACATTCAGTAAATATGTATCCTGCTCTTTTTATATGCCATACACTGTGATAGGTAATTTGTGTGGGGTGGGGAATTGTAAAGGGCCCTTGCCAGTAATAAAGCCTAGTCCAGTAGAACTGTCATAAAAATATGAGCTCTGAGAGGCCAGTGTATTGCCTCAGGAAGGGACTGTTAACAACAGCCCCCTGAGCACAGGCAGAGCTAGTTGCTAAAGCAGATTTGGGAAGTTGGTCCCTGGCCAGATGGCACACAGCAAGGCAGGGATGCCAAGACCTGTGGGTGAAGAAGAGGGCCTGCTTGAGGCAAGAGCAGGAAACCATGTCCAGGTATGCTCACTTCCAATGCCGCAACGTTCTTTCCCACATATTGCAAACAGAGATACAGCTCCGACCATTATTTGGACTCACTTTTCAGGTTTTTTTTTTTTTTTTTTTTTGCGGCACGCAGGCCTCTCACTGTTGTGGCCTCTCCCATTGTGGAGCACAGGCTCCGGACGCACAGGCTCAGCGGCCATGGCTCATGGGCCCAGCCGCTCCACCGCATGTGGGATCCTCCCAGACTGGGGCTCGAACTTGTGTCCCCTGCATCGGCAGGCGGACTCCCAACCACTGCGCCACCAGGGAAGCCCTCAGGTATTTTTTTTAAAAAAAGAAAAAAAATACCTTTGAACCAAGCTCAGAGACTTAAAAAGTCAGCACCATAGAAAAGTTTTATGAAACAGATAGGAAATTAAGGCACACTTTTCAGGCACACCCTTCAGTCTGCTACAAGTCTAGGACACCTCCTAACTGAGGTATGTGTGGTAAAAAAAAAAAATGTTATGAATCATAATCACTTTATAACACATCTTATTATCATCATGTGCCTTTAATGCGTGTGTCTGGTTCCACACTGTTGCAACACAGACACATCTTCTTAATCAAAATTAAACCCTACTCTAAGGAAAACTAGACAGCAGCATATTAACTAGAGACTAGTTATGTCCAAGTAGCTGGCCTACTGATAGAGCCAAATCATCTTTTTTATTTAGATATTTTCAGGTGTCCTACTATCTGCTACTGACAATTTTTTTTATTCTGTTAGATTGCCCAAGCAGTCCTTGATTATGTTACCTCTTGCATCAGGTCACCTTAGACATGGAATTTACATTTTCAAAAAGTTACTGCAATTCCTGGATGCTGACTTTGACAATGTCCTCTATTTATGGAGAAAAAGAGAAAAAAAAAAAGCCTTGCCAAAAAAAAACTTACTGTCTACCAAAAGTTGTATTTCCCCTTCTTTAGTATACTTCTCTCTGCAAAGCATCTGTCTAGGTAGGGACTCCATTTCCCGGCCTGCACCTGCTTGCATCTGAGTGGGTCCATGAGACTAGTTCTGGTCAATGGGCTGTGGGCTGAAGTGTTTCATCACTTTCCAGCTAAGGCCGTTAAGCAGCAGATATGCATTCTCTAGCCCATGGGCTCCCGTCCTATAGCTGGATTCAGAGGCTTCTAGGGTCCTGGAGGAGGTGTAACCTCAAATGGAAAGAGCTCAGTGCCTAAACTACCACATAGAGAAATGCTGCCCACCTACTAGAAATCTGCATTGGACTTTACATGAAGAAAAAATAAACTCTTAGTGTTGCTCCATTGAAGTGTGGGGATATGTCTGTTAGGGGAGCTAGTATCACCAAATTAGCACACAAAATTTATGTTTATTTATTTATGTTAGTTCAAAAAGTAAAATCCAGAATTATTGTGTATCTGTTATATAACTACAAGAAGACTAAAAATATTCTTATTTTTTTAACACATGAGCATCAAACCTTGTTTTTTTATAAAGAACTATTGATTTGCCAGTTGTGTTTCGAACACCTGTTCTGTGCAAGGTACTGTGCTGCTAGATAATGCATAAATGTATAAAGGAGTCAAGATTTAGTCCTTTCGTTCAAGGATCTCAAAGTCTTGTTATACAAGAGTTGTACATATTTTATCTCTGCAAACATTTAGGTGTAAGGTGCTACTTCATCAAAACTAATTATGAACATAAATATGTATGAGAAAAGAAACTATTGAGGATTTGGAGTCATCTATGCATTCAAATGCTCCAAGTCACAGCTTACCTCCATTGGTACAAATTATCGTAAATGAATAAATGAATAATGTTTTAGTTTGCTATTAAGTGCTCTGCTAGATCTAGAAGCTTTTTTTTTTAAAGAAAATAAATAAAGATATTTCATTTTGTATCCTGTTTTGAGAATAACCAGCTTTTGAAATTTTCGACTTTCCTTTGGTTCTTGGATGAATTACTATCATTTTGACTTTAAGAGCTGAATAGTAACTTCCGGTTTCAACTCTTCTGAGACACGCACTTCGTTCTGAGTAGTTGATGGCAGACAGCAGCATGTCTGACCTATTCCTACCTGAGATGAGGGAGCATAGTGCTGAAGGACCTAGTAGACAGCCAATCCTGGCAGAGCCATGAATATGTATGAGAATTCGATTTATTATCTTTAAGCTAATTCCTATGACATGGACTTTTAACATGTTCTACCCTATTCACTATAGAGTCTCTATGAAATATATATTCAACATGGATTTTATTTGAGGTTTAAACTAAAAGTGCTTCTTATTGTTTATCTTTTGGATTGCTCTTGAAATTTTATTGAGCCTTGTTTTTTTCCAGAAGATAGTTTTACTCATTTAGGAAAATTATTTTTCAAAGAACATGAAAAATTGTTATACCAAATGTATTCAGGAATAAGTATTTTTTTTTCCTCCGTCAGGGACCAATCTATAACTTATGGAATTGTATGCTAAGTTTAATATGGAGAGGATATATTTTATGTAAAATTTGGCAAGACTATGGGCAATCATTATTAATTTGGATTTAATAAACATTTTTATATTTGTTTTATTTGTATTTATACCTTCATCTCATATCCCAGTTCTGGGCACACAGTAAACGCTCAACACATTTTGCTGAGTGAATTTTAAAAGTCTATTGTCATCCAATATATGAGGCACTAGAGTAAGTACCACAGCCCCTACTCTCAGGGATATTTTAATATTACTAATATATATATAAAAATATTTTTATATCTATATATTATATCTATATATCTATATCTATATATATATACACACAAACTGGAGAGAAATCTTATAGCCCTTTCTCCTAGATAGTTTGAATTCTAATTTTATTATTAAATAAAAAATTATGAATAGATTAATGGTGTCAAGTCATAAATGTTCACATTTAAAATAACTATATACGTTGTATTATATTGATAATCTAAGAACTATTCATGCTGTAAAACTTTATGTATTCTGGCTTTTCTAAACTCAGAATAGTTGACCTGAAATGAGCTGAAGTTTACACTTGAAGTGCTTTGAGAACAACTTCAAGACCAACATCAAATGACTTAGCAATCAAACTAAAGATACCATGTTGTGGAAGACCTGATAAATCAATTTAGGACAAACTTTCTCAAGCCCTCTAAAAGCATATTTGCATATACAAAATCAATATAGTAACTAGAAATGAGTTTCACTCTTTAAAGCCAGGAGAAATTTAACCTTACCCCAAGTAAGTTTTGCCCATTATCGATTGGAAATTCATGAATTTGCAAGTAAACATTCTATTAAAAAAGAATCTTGCACTCAGTCTAGCCATCTTCCCATTTACTTCCAATTAGTGGGGTTTTATTTTGCTAGTATTCATGGTTATTGGAAATCCTATATTCAATAGGCATTTATTGAACACCTATGCACATCAGACACTGGGAATACAGTAGGAAAATATCAAGGTCTCTCCATTCATAAACCTTACATTCCAGTGAGGAGAGACAGATGATTAAAAGTAACAATTAAAAGCAATTACACATACAGGTGAACGAAGTGGTAAAAATCACGTACAGTGGTAACAACACTGGAAGCAGTGGTTGGCAAAGTGGTGTTACTGTTGTGGACAGATTGTTTAGGGAAGACCTCTCTGAGAAGGTAATATTTCAAGAGATTCAAATGAAGTAAGGACAGTATCTATGCAGCTATCTGGAAAGGGAGTGTTCCAGGTTGAAGAAACCACGTGTGCAAAGGCCCTGATGTAAGAGTCTGACATTTTAAAAGAACTGTCAAAGGAGGTCAGTGTAGCTGGTGCACAATGAACTAGAGAGAGGTACAAGATGAGGTCAGAGAGGTGATGTAGGGTCAGATCATATAGGGCCTCGTAGAACATAAAAAACTTGTAAACATTATTCTGGTGAAATAAGCAGTATTTTATTAGGAAAGGGATATGATATGATTTAAACTTAAAGAAGATCCTCACTCTTTTGTAAGAACTGACCCTGGATGCAGTGGTTGGAAGGGAGCAGGGGTGGAAATGGGAGCACCAGGTAAGAGACTATTGTCACAATCCAGGCTAGAAATAAGGTACTTTGGATTATCGAGTTTAGAAGGAAGTAGTGAAAGCTATCCTATTCCAAATATATCTTAAAGCAGAGCTAACAGATTTGCTGATGGATTGGATAGACTTTGTGGGAAAATAAAAAAGAGGAGTCGAGAACTCCAAGGTTTGGAGTCTGAGCAAAAAAAAAAAGATGGCGTTACCATTTCCTGACAGAGGTAACATTGGAAATGAAGAGCATATTTTGTGAAGATCTAAAGCTAGTTTTAGATATGTTAACTTTGAGATGCATATTATATGTGGACGTGGAGATGGCATATAGGGAATTGTATATACGCATCTGGACTTGAGAGGAAAGAGCCAGGCTGGTGAGTAGTCGTGGCATTTTAGTAGTTCTTTTTTTTTTTTTTTTTTTTTTGCGGTACGCGGGCCTCTCACTGTTGTGGCCTCTCCCGTTGCGGAGCACAGGCTCCGGACGCGCAGGCTCAGTGGCCATGGCTCACGGGCCCAGCCGCTCCGTGGCATGTAGGATCTTCCTGGACCGGGGCACGAACCCATGTCCTCTGCATCGGCAGGCGGACTCTCAACCACTGCGCCACCAGGGAAGCCCTTTAGTAGTTCTTTATTTTAGTTAGGCGGTAGGGAGAAGAGGAGGGACCAGAAAGGAGTAGCTTCTGGGGTAGAAATGTGGTATCTCTGAGGTCAAGCAAACGAAGTGTCAACAATGCTGAAGATTTGAGTATAATGATAACTGAGAATTGACTACTGGTTTTGACAAAAGGTGAGTTCACTGGTGATTTTAACAAAGCAGTCTTTATACCTATCTAAAATAGCACCTCATCAGTCTCTGCCTCTTTATACTAACTTAGCCCCTTTTTTATATTTATAATTACTTGACAGTATATGTGCCGGTATGCTATGTCTGTGATGTGTTTGTCCGTCTTCCTGAAAGTAGATGACATGACCCTCGAGGGAGGGGAATTTGTCTTGTTCCCATTTGAATCTCCATGGTTAACAGCTGTTTATTGAAAGAATGGGCTTACAATGCTAGCCCAGGTTAGTTTTTCTTATTTTCTCAGCAGTTGAAATAAGCATTTCAAGGGGGTTGGGGGTGGGAGGATTAAGTGAATGTGGTCAAAAGGTACAGATGTCCAGAAATAAGATAAATAACCTCTGGGGATGTAATGTAAAACATGGTGACTATAGTTAGTAACACTGTATCATATATTTGAAAGTTGCTAAGAGAGTAGATCTTAAAAGTCCTCATCACAAGGGAAAAAATTGTAACTATGTGAGGTGATGGATGTTAACTAATCTTATGATGGTAATCATTTTGCATTTGTATAGAAATTCATGTTTAGATTTTTTCTTAATTACAAAAATCAACTTTAATAGAGTAAAAAGAATTGACTCAGATCTCCAGGATGAGAAATGGGATGGGAATTCAGGAATTCCGTTTTCATGTGAGGTGTGTCTCTCACATGTCCCCATTGTAAGAATAATTACGTGTGTAAATCCAGGGGAGGGCACAGTGTTACTCATAGCTCCTCTTCAAATACACAAAGAGTTCTATTGTTTGAAACATTTGAATTATTCCCTAGTGATAAATTAGGCCAGACATTAGCAATTTTCCGGGAGGAAGTGGGTAGAATTTGGGTGATGGTTGTTTAGAAGCAGACCCTCAAAAGAGATTCCTTCTCTTTTTCAGGGTGTACCTGAGGTCCAGCCAACAGGAGTGTAAACAGTCAGGGAAATTGTGCTAGATAGGCTTTCAGGGGCCTGTCCTGCCCACTCCAATCTTAGATAAAATGCCCCAGCCACGGCACCTGCTGAGTGATCATCAATTCACAGGTTCAATTGCTGTCATCACACAGGATTGGACCAGGGTGGGTGAATATCTAACTAGAGAACATCTAAGGACCAGTGACCTTAACTTCCCAAAACTAATTTGCAAAGTCAGCTAGGCTAAACAGATACTCTCTTGGAAGAACATGACTTAAAAATTCAGAGGAAAGTTGGGGGTGGTTGTTTGAATGAAAGGTCTTGCAGACTGGAACTGAGATGGCCACTAGCAAATGATTCATGTGCAAGGTGGGTAAACAGATGAAACCATTGAGGCCAGAGGGACCATCGTTCAGATTCTGCAGGAGTGAAGGGAGGAGAGAGAGACAGAGACAAAGAGATTCCTAAATCTGTTTTCCTTTTTGTTTTAAGGCCTGGTTGTTTAAGTTTTTTCTGGGTTTATGAGACCCCTCAATATCTTGACAACAAATCCTGTTTTCTAGAGCTGGTTTGAGATTTCTGTTCCTTACAAACCCCAAAACGCCTCACTGAATCATACGAAGGGTAGAAAAGAGCAGCTAAGATTGTGACTTCATGCCCTCTGTGGGTTTTCAAAAGTTGACACCTGATTGTGATGGTTCCTTTTCTTCATTCAAAAAATGACTATAAGGGCTTCCCTGGTGGCGCAGTGGTTGAGAGTCCGCCTGCCGATGCAGGGGACACGGGTTCGTGCCCCGTTCCGGGAAGATCCCACATGCCGCGGAGCGGCTGGGCCCGTGAGCCATGGCCGCTGAGCCTGCGCGTCCAGAGCCTGTGCTCCGCAACGGGGGAGGCCACAACAGTGAGAGGCCCGCATACCGCAAAAGAAAAAAGAAAAAAATGACTATAAGATGCTCCCATCCTTGCCCATCCCAGTTGTTTCTATAGCACACTCAATACCAAAAATAAAAGGAGTGAAAAAAGTATATGCGGGGGAGGGGTGGATAGGGGAGGGGGAGAGAGAGACAGAGACAGAGGCAGAGACTGACTCTGCCTGAAGAGTCTTGGTAAGTGCGAAGGTTTTTAATTGAATATGCTCTATGCCTGTTTCCATGTCACATTCAGGTTATAAGCTATGCTGCAGTAAAAATGTAAAGATCTCAGCAACTTACCACAGCTTGATGTTCTCTGCAGGCTTGGGCCACCCTCCAGGGCAGTCATCCTCCGTGTGCTGGCTCAGCATTCCAGCCTGCTTCAATCAGTCAGAAGCACCCATATCAGCATTTCACAGTCACCCAGCAGGAGAGGAGAGCCCTGGAGAGCCGAGTTCCAGCAATCAAATGCGTCTGCCCGGAAGTGGCACTCACAAATGACTACATTTGACTGGAACTCCTCATTTGGCCACACCTTATTTCAAGGGGGCACAGGTATGTGATCCTCCCACATGTTCAAAATCAGAGGGAGGCCAAATATTTATAAAGGGTAATAATGCCATCAGCAGTTCTAACTAATCTAACCCACGTGGGACTTCCATGCTACTGTTTGATAGCTAGTGACTAGGACAAACATCTTAGTTCTTTTTACATGCCAAGATACTCCTGCGTGCCTGTGGCTACTGACCTGCTTCTTGTATTGAACCTTTCCTATTCTGCCACATGGCCTCCACTGGACTGAATCGGTTATACTCCACTTGGCTCGATTTTGATCTTACTACATCTTCCCTAGGGCCTGCGGTCCTACACCCAATCCTGGTATCACTACCACTTCTTGTAATCTTGCCAGCTCCCTCTTAGGCCAAGGCTTGGTTTCTCCCTCACTCTCAATACTCTAGTGCCTTTGTAGATGGGTATTGTTGGGCGATCACTGGCAGTTGTTAATATTATACAAACCAGACTGGAAAAAAATGCCCTCTTAATGTGTCTTAGCTACAAATAGAAGCATTAACTTCTTTTCTAATTTTCAAAGATGTGAGATTATTTAAAAATATGAATGTATCTATATATAGATATACAGTATAGAGAGAGTTGATTTTTTTGAGTCACTGCCTTTTATAAGAAGTTAGTATCATCAGTTTAACACTATGCAAACTTATTATACTGCGTAAATGCTGAGTGGTTTCTGAGAATGCCACATTTTGGTACTATTTTGACACAACAAAACAAATTTTTTTCTTCTTACTTTATTAGTCCTGCAATATGATGAGTAGCCTTTTGTGTCAACCTGACTAGGCTACAATACCCAGTTATTTAACCACACACTAGTCCAGGTCACGCTGTGAAGGTAGTTTGTAGATGTGGTAACATCTACAATCAATTGACTTTGAGGGGATTACCCTTGGTAACGTGGATGGGCCTCATCCAATCAGCTGAAGGCCTTAGGAGCAAAAGCTGAGGTTTCCTGGAGAAGAAAGAATTCTACTTCATGACTGTAGGGTCAGTTCCTGCCTGTTTCAAGCCAGCCAGTTTGCCCTACTGATTTCAGACTCATCAGTGTGAGCCAGTTCTTTATACAAATCTCTTAATATACACATACACACGTAGAGATACATATATATGTATCTCCTTCTGGTTCTCTTTCAAATCCTGACTGGTACCTACAATATATATACTTTTTCTAATTCAAGGTCAGTAGTTATTCTAAATATCATGAAAGAATGTCTCTTTCTGTATCTATATCTCTCAGTCTCTCTGTCAATCTGTCTCTTTCTCACACATGTGGATGCACACACACACACACACACACAACACACAACACATCACATAGGACCAAATTATATATTTATTAAAAAGTAAAGTTTCTGATTTAATTCTGTAGTTTCTGTTTCTCTCACTCATGGCCTAAGTGAAAAATTTCTATTAGCAACTTCCCAGGTAATTCTAATGGATTGGCAGTATCTAAGGTTGGGATGCCTAGCTGTAGAGCCTGAGATGAAGATTCGTATAAAAGTGATTTATTAAAGAACGTTCCAAGGAAAAACCACAGAAAATTATGTCAAGTGACAGGGAAGGGAAGGAAGCCAGGCAAGAGACTGGTGTCGAGCAAAGACCCAGGGGTGGTAACTTGGTTCAGTCCTGCAGGGGACCTCTGCAGACTTATAAGTCACACCTCCAAGCTGTCCCCATCAGGGACCAGAGAGCTGAGTATTTTACCCAGTAGTCACTGGTGGCAACGCAAATTCCTAGGCCCCTTAGGCTCTCTCTGTACTGAGGCAAAGGCGAGAGAAGTCTGAGAACATCACTCCAACGGAGATGCAGGTGAAAACACGCAGGTAGCTGTTGTGCATGAAAATGGAAAAGGTTTGGAGAAGATATCGGTGGGCACTGAGAACATCTGCTACTCAGGATTGAAAGCCACTAGGATAGAAGCATGGTGCAAGGAAAACAACCACACCTCATTGAGGGTATGCAGATTTAAGAATTATATCTTTTCTCTCATATCACTTCAAATTAGTCTCCTCTCCACAATGGACTTACCATCTTAGAAGTAAGTATGATGTGATTTCATGGGCAGATGGTCTCACTCCTTTCCCATTTGCAATCCCCAAATAACACCCCTTCTACTGTATGAAGTTCTTAAGTCTCAGAGTACAGCATTTAGTCCCTTTATGGATAGACTAATGTGAAAATATTCCTAAGACAGGAAATGCATTGGCTCGACTTAGAACTCAAAATTGTCCTAAGTGTTTGTGGCTAGGTTCTCTGTCCAACCTAGGAAGGAATTGGGTATATGCTGAATGTTTTATCTGTTCAGAAGCCTCATCTCAAATCTGATTCAACCCTATGATTTTACATGAATCATGGGGGCATAGTTCCATGGATCAGGATTGGGTGCATGATACCCTCTTCCCCTATAAGATTCCTTTCTTTGGAGAATTAGATTCAGTCTTTCTCTGGAAGACAGATGAAATTTATACTAAGGCATCTGCAGCAGCCATATTACTCTACCTTATAGATCAGAAAAGCAGAGAAAGGGTTTAGAGAAAGAATTATGAATCAGACATGCAGAGAAGAGCAGAGATGAAAGACAGAAGAAAGACTGCTAGTATTCCATTTCCTGATTCCACTATGTTCCTGAGGCCCGGCTGCATGACAGCTCTTGGGCACCATGAGACCCCATGCATTCTTTTTTTTTTCCAAGTAGTCATTTATTTATTTATTTATTTTTAACTTTTTATTTTATATTGGCATATAGCCGATTAACAATGTTGATAGTTTCAGATGCACAGCAAAGCCACTCAGCCATACATATACACGTCCCCAATGCATTCTGATCATTCATTCCTGTTTTGCACTGAAGTTGTGCTGAAGTTCAGTTACATGCCACCAAAGAGTAATAAATAACAAGGGGAAACAAAGAGTAACACATTTTCTCAGCTATGAACTCTGCCTGGGAGAAATCCTGGGTAGAGTTCGGGGAGGTCGCTTATCTCTAAGCGTCTGGCTGCATGTGGGGTGACCTAGAAGCTAAGGTGGTGAAATGCATAGCCCTGAAAACATAAGAAGGCTTTCCAGAGGTTACCC
Source organism: Orcinus orca (assembly GCF_937001465.1). Lineage (NCBI taxonomy): Eukaryota > Metazoa > Chordata > Mammalia > Artiodactyla > Delphinidae > Orcinus > Orcinus orca. The sequence continues at coordinate 20,722,302 of NC_064562.1, forward strand.
AGGTAGGAATATTTTCAGAGGTCCATTTTCCAGATCCTCAAAGTTCATACTTAGTCTTTCTTAAAACTAATCTGTTAGAGTGTCTCCTGGGACCTACCACTTCTTTTCCATATCTCTCTTCGCAGACCCCTCTGTCTTCCCCTCACTCATCTGAAATCAGTATGGTGTGTTATCCCGAGGCGTTTCTGGGGTGCCAAACAAAGAAAATTTGAGAAGTGACACTGGGAGAATCACAAGATGGTAAAGCTAGAAAAGCATCAGCAAAAACATTGGAGAGAAAAGTGCCCTTTCTTATCTAGGGGAAAGTCTGATGGCTAGGATCCTGCAACTTTATCTATCTCCCCCAAATCATGTATTACTTATATATCTTAGAATTCAGAAGCGAAGTGATAGTGGGAATGCATATTTATATGTTTATTGTGATTGAAAAAAATCAGGGTTTTTTTTTTCCCCTCACAGAAAAGCCTAATTTAGATTATTGGTTTCACAATTAAGAACCAGATATTTTTCCTCTAAATTAAATAAGTTTAGTTTGCTGCTCTAATGTTTTGATGAAAAATATTTAACACACAAATGCAATATACAATTTTCTAGAACTTATAATCATGTTTAACTATTAAGCCTTCAATATAAAACTGTAGTTAACAACTAAAAATATAATTTTTAAAAATTATTTTAGGAGATACTTGAGCAAAAACTGTGAATACCTCTAGATAAGCAAAATATATTCACCCAGACTAAAGCACTATGACCAAGAGAAGCCAACCAAACCCATCTTTTCTTTTCATTCTCTTGAATACCTCATGACCCTAAGACTGAAACACTTTGATTAATTAGCCAAAGCCCCAAGGAATAAAAGCATAAACTAATTTTTTGTTTTGATATGTGAGAGAGAAGAGAGAATGCAAGTATACTAAGTCTAAAAGGTGATAGTTTTTAATACTCAAGGGAAAAGGTATAAAAGTAATGAACTTGACTTGTTTTATAATTCTGCATAATATTCATATAGAACTTTTATAGTACTCTACAGTTAAAATAGTTCCTATATATTTATTTCACTTTATTCTCATACTATTTTAGTGGATATTTTTATCTTAAGTCATCTAAAAGCAAAGACTGAGATGGTGATTCTTTTCAAATGATTTATTGAAAAAGTACCCTCAGAGGGAAGAGATATGGGAACATATGTATAACTGATTCACTTTGTTATAAAGCAGAAACTAACACACCATTGTAAAGCAATTATACTCCAATAAAGATGTTAAAAAAAAAAAAAAAAGAAAAAAAAGAAAAAGTGCCCTCAGGAGAAGGGGGCATGAGGGAAGTGGGACAGAATGGGAAATACAAACTAAGCAAGAAGGCGGTTTCAATGGAGGTTCATGTCATTAAGCTTCAGTCTATTCCCACTGAAAAGCTTTGAGCACAAACTGCTCCACAGAGTTGGACCCCGTTGTTGCAAGAGGTTGACCTATTGTACCCGTCAGGCATTGGTCAAGATCTCTGGGGACAGGTGGAGGTTCCTGTATGACCAATACTCTGGGGGCAGTTCTCTGGAGAAGGGGGTCATTGTCAATCAATACTCATAGCAGATAGGGGATGGGTGTTCTGGATGGTCAAGAGGATCTGGGGGGAGCGCCAACATCTCCAGTTTTCTATTTTAGAAATAAGGAAACCCAGGCTCAGAATGGTCAAGTATCTTGCTCCAGGGTTCTACAGGAGTAAATGATGGCGTTATGGCATAAGTTCAGGGCTTTTGACAGTAAAGCCAGACAGTGAATTTCAGATCTTTCCCATGTCCAGTGTATACAATCTATGGAGTTAAACAATCTGATGTGAAGTCAGACTCTGACATTTATTAGCTATGTCCCTGGATATATAGCCTTCAGATATATGACCTTAGGCAGCTTACTTAGCATTTATGAGTCTCAACTTCTTAACCTGAAAAATGTGAACAATAATAACTACCATGGTATTCTGAGGATTTTTTTTTAAAAGTATAAAGCACCTGTCATTGTGCCTTACATAGTGTATATGCTCCACAATACCCATTTCCTTTCCTTTTCTCTTTTACTTATGAGCAGACACATTAAAGTAATATAGAAACTATATTGTATAACACATAAATAATATATTGGATAACCCACAAATATATACACATCACTAAGCAGGAACATTGTCAAAATGATTAGATTTTCTAGAGAGTCTTTCTAGTCCAAGTTGCTACCACAAAAGCTTTAAAATTGACCACTACAACTTGTTGAGTCTGTATAATTTTTAAAAATCCTCTGTTTGAGTCTGTATAATTTAAAAAAATCTATTGATGTATAACATACTAACAGATAAGTGGAAAAGTGTACAGTTTAATAATTATTGTAAAGTAAATACACTTGTGTAACCATGACAGATGCAAGAAATAGAACATTACCAGCAGCCCAGAAACACCACTCTCCATCTTGGACACCTTCCCAATTATGAATCCCTTCCTTCTTCCTAAAGGTAACCAATCTTAGGGTTTACAATACCATGGATAAGTTCTTTGCCAGTTTAAAGTTTATGCAAATGGAATCAAACAATATTAGCATGATGTTTCTGCCTTCTTTCACTCAACTTACCTGTTTTTTGTGTGTGTAACAGTGTTTTTAAAATTTTCATTGCTGAATAGTATTACCATGTATGTATACTTATTTAAATATTTTATTGTTGATGAACATTTTGGTTATTGCCAGTTTGGGACTATTAGCAATAATGCTGCAGTGAATATTACTGAAATTTTCATTTGGTGCACATGTGTGCATTTCTTCTGGGTATAAAAGATAGCAGTTAAATTGTGGGATTATGAAGTATGTTTATGATTAACTTGAGTAAATACTGATAAACAGCTTTCCAAAGTGCAATAGCAACTTACACTCTGCTCCCCAGCAATTTATAGTAGCTCGTTGCTCCATATTCTCACCAACTCTTGATTTTTTTGTTTTTTGTTTTCGCTTTTACCGTTCTCGTGGCATACCATTACACAACTACGGAAGTTATGTTTTTACCTTCCATTTCCCTGATATCTAATGATGTTGAGCACCTTTGCATGTGACTTTTCAAGTCTTTTGCCATGTTACTATCACCTTGTCTTTTTCTTACTGATTTTTAGAAACTCTATCTATATTTTGAATATCACTCTTCTGTTGGTTGTATCTTCTCTCCCTCTGTAACTTACTTTTTGCTCTCTTGATGGTGTCTTTTGATAAAGAGAAATTCTTAATTTGGGCTAGTCCAATTTTGTCAATCTTTTCCCTGATGGTCAGCATATTTTATGTTTTCAGAAATCTTTGTTTATCCCACAGTTAGAAAGATATTTTCTTTGTTATCTTCTAGATACTTTCTTCTTTTACATTTCACATTTTGTTCTATACCCCTCTAGAATTGACTTTTATTTGTTGTGTGAGATGGTAGTTGAGCTTTGTTTTTTCCATATGGATATACAACTAACAGAACACTATTTATTGAAAAGACTGCCCTTTTGCCACTGTTATGCAGTGCCACATTAGACATAAATCAAGTATTCATATTCATTCAGGTCTGTTTCTGCACACTGTATTCTGATCCATTAGTCTATTCATCCGTCCTTGCACCGATACCGCACGTTTTTGTTGTAGCTCTTTTGACATCGAATTAGAAATTCAAAATAATAATAATATTATTATTATTATTATTATTGTGTGTGTGTGGTATGCGGGCCTCTCACTGTTGTGGCCTCTCCCGTTGCGGAGCACAGGCTCCGGACGCGCAGGCTCAGTGGCCATGGCTTACGGGCCCAGCTGCTCCGCGGCATGTGGGATCTTCCCGGACCGGGGCACGAACCCGTGTCCCCTGCGTCGGCAGGCGGACTCTCAACCACTGTGCCACCAGGGAAGCCCCTCAAAATTATTTTGACATTGAATAGAACAGGTTGCCCCTATTTGTTTCTCTTCAAGGTTGCCTTGGTTATTTGCATTTCTGTATATATTTCTACAAAAATCCATGGAAAATTTAATTAGGATTGCACTCAATTTTTAAACTAATTTTTGTTTAAATCTTTGTAATATTTAGTCCTCCAATCCATGAACATGGTATAATTCTTCATTTATCTAGGAATTTAATTTCTGTCAGTATGGCTTAATATTTTTGGGGAAGAGACATTGTACATATATCCTTAGATTTTAAAAAACTAGATGTTTGAAAATTTTTGGTAACCATGTGTACTTTAAAGGAAGAATTAACTGACTTGGAATTTGATTGATTTGCTGGGAAAGCCAAAGTCTTCAGGCTGATTTCATTTGCATATAGGCGTATGTAATAAGGCTAGGTGAATGTACCAATTTCCTGGGATATATTATTTTAATTTTCTATAGTAATAACTTTGATGAATTACAATTCAGTATTTGTTCAACACTATGAAAGGTCTCCAGAAAAATGGCTACATATTCAGTCTATTATATTCAATGTATTTTAAGTCAGAATATATTCAGGTAATAAATTGTGTCTAGAATTTAGTGTAAGGAAGATAGTCATTTTTGTAATTAAATGATATACCACGTATATTAGTCAGGAAACAAGTAGCAAACTTAATTTGAGTACTTTGAAGAAAGTTTAAGAAGGAAACTCTTTTTTCCCCCCTCGGCAATGAAAACATGGAGTAGGAACCACTGAACCGCCAAAGAATTCCCAGGAAACTCTTCACAGTGATGTAGGCAGTATGTGTGTTCTAGTGTAAAGACAGCAACAGAAAGCATTATTACCACTCTTCTACCTAAAAAGACAAAAAGAGAGTGGGCTCCCTGAAGGTTCTGTGACCAGAGCAGGCACACAGCCAGCTCACATAAACCCCACAGGCATGGAGTTCTCCTTGCTCATTTTGTCCTTCCAGTAGTCCTATGGGCCTGACCCCATCAAAAGCCAAATATCAAAAGAACATTTGATGCAGTTTACACATTCCAGCTTCCAGGAGATACAGCCCAAAGCAAGAAAGATGCAGAGTGGCTCCAGAGAGCCAAACAGGAGACATCATATTACTTTTATAAATCCAGAAAAACTTTAAAACCCTATTTTCTTTGACTTCCAGGAAGCTAAACTTTAAACTATTTCATTAACAATAGTACATCTAGACCTTTAACCTATCTTTTCCCCTCTGCTGTGTAGTGCATGCTGTTGGTGTCCCACTAAATTTGCCTTTATCCATTTGTATCCATCACCTTGTTGCTGGATTGTTGACTAATAATAATTCACCATTGTCCCTTTTCCAGAAGTTCCAACAAGGAACTTCTTTCCTAGAAGGCTGACTCCCCCCTCCCTTACCTCAAGAAGTCGATCAGTGACAGACTGACACAGCAGTACAGTGGCTGGTCCACTTGCCATAAAGTGGAACTAACTCTGTGGTGCAATTTGTGCTTTGAAATTTCTCCCAAGGGATCAGATTGAAGCTAGTGTCTAACTAGGACTACATTATTCATTAGTTTGTTCCACTCCCTTATCCTGTTTCCCTCCCTCTCCTCTCCTGAGAGGACTTCCTCAATAAATCACTGGAACAAGAATCCCTGTCTTGGGAGATCAGCTCTGTGCTTTGTGACCACCTAGAGGGGTGGGATAGGGAGGGTGGGAGGGAGGGAGACAAAAGAGGGAAGAGATATGGGGATATATGTATATGTATACCTGATTCACTCTGTTATAAAGCAGAAACTAACACACCATTGTAAAGCAATTATACTCCAATAAAGATGTTAAAAATAATTATAAATATTAAAAAAATCAATGAATATGTGAATGAATGAAGGGCTGAGTGAATGAATGAAGATGGTAGAGCTACAGCTTTGTTGCACTAGACACCACACTGGGATAAAACCTCCAAGCAATACGGGGAGGAAAGAATCTCAGAATGGGACCTGAGATGGACTAATCCAATATAAAATGGGTATTAATGTATCATCTTTACCTGTCGACATCCCTAGGCTGAAGAAGTCCACATTATAAGGATTACTCGAGATGCTTTCAATGTCCTTGCAGGAAGACAAACAACTTGAACCCAGTCTTTTTTTTTTTTTTTTTGAACCCGGTCTTTGACCAAAGACCTGTGACCCAGTTTAGAAAATAATATTCTAGCGTGTTTATACTTACTGATGAGGCTGTCATCATTTTTTCAATTTTCCTCACAGTGGTATAAGATTAATGAGCTCAACATTTTACATCTTGATGTGAAAGAAACTCATATGTATAAACTATTACTGTCATGTTTACAATCCAGAATGATTTGATGAAAAAAAAAAGGATGATTTGATGAAGTAGTACATTTAGATACCTAAATGATAATGAAGAGTTTGTGTTGAGTTTTTAATTTATTTGGTTGATTTGTTGAATTTTAAATTAATTCGAGTTAAAAAAAAAAAAAGAATCCCTGTCTTAGGCTCTACCTCTAAGATACCTGGCCAAGTCTGTTCTGTAATATGATACATATGTGTACCATTTTATATGCTTATGAAGGCTTTGGTGGTATCTTTGATCCTTTATTTTAAAATAGCTAGCATTCATTAAGCACTGAAAAATAGATTTGCACTTTAATAAGCACTTTACATGCATTTTAAAATTGTATCATCTCAGCAAACCAAAAAAGGAACAGTCATAATTCTCATCTTATAAGTGAAGGTATACTTAAAGATTAAGGTATATCCTGAGGACACACAGATAGTAAATGGCAAAGCTGATATTCAAAACTAATCTGTTCAACTCAAAAAACCAAACTCCTGGGCTTCCCTGGTGGCGCAGTGGTTGAGAGTCCGCCTGCCGATGCAGGGGACATGGGTTCGTGCCCCGGTCTGGGAAGATCCCACATGCCGCGGAGTAGCTGGGCCCATGAGCCATGGCTGCTGAGCCTGCGCGTCCGGAGCCTGTGCTCCACAACGGGAGAGACCACAGCAGTGAGAGGCCCGCGTACCGAAAAAAAAAAAAAAAAAAAAAAAAAAAAAAAACTCCTAACCACTAAAATATATAGCCCACTTATTAAATTTTTTTAAAAAATCTAATGTTTATTGACAACTCACTAATCACTTTACCTGAATTATGTAATTAAACTCTCATAATATTCTGTAAGGTGGATACGGAAATTATCCTCATTTATAAAAGAGGGAAACTGATAAATAGGCAATATATAAAAGATATACAACCTGAAAATAAAGTTTCCCATCTCCAGATGAGGGCCTCTTTCCTCAGCACCTCACCTAGAGGCATGTGGATGGCCTATATTACCATATCACGTAACATACAGTCTTTTCCACAATGATTGTAATTGTATTCCTTTCCCACTAAATACTCAAAGGGCAAATAATTATTGCTGTATTTCTAGCACCTCCTACAATGCTGGGCACATAGTAGATGTTCACTAATTTCACATAAATGAATGACTGAAAGAATGAATATGTTCACTTTTGAGGAGAATTCACTCTTGTCTTAGTTCAGGCTGCTACAACAGAATACTATATTTATTTCTCACAGTTCTGGAGGCTGGGAAGTCCAAGTTCAAGGTGCTAGCAGATCCAGTGTCTGGTGAGGGACTGCTTCCTGGTTTGCAAATGCTTGTCTTATTATATCCTCACATGATAGAGAGCAAAGAGGGAGCAAGGTCTACTGTGTCATCTTATAGAGGCACTAATCTCATTCATGAGGGCTCCACCCTCATGACCTAATTACCTCCCAAAGCCCCCACTTCCTAATATCATCACATTGGGGCTTAGGATTTCAACATTTAAATTTTGGAAGACACAAACATTCAGTCCATAACAACTCTTTTAAAAATTATGTTAGAATCTACTGTTTGAGGGGTTGTGAGGGAGGACCATTTCACACAATCCACAACATTCTCCCACCTTGCTTCCTCCTTTTGTTTCTTCCCTTCCATTCTATTAGATTCCAAAGCCTGGATGCCTCGTTTGTTTCTCCTTCTATGTCATAGCCCACTTTCTCCAATGGAGCAGCCCTACCAGATTGCTCTGCCTTCCCGATCACCACCTAGAATTCCAGTGAGCAAGTGTTCTCAATTTTTTAACAAAAGGTATAAATCCTCTAAATTCTTTTCAGTAAATGCCCCTTTATTTTTCTATTTAAATCAATTCCAAAATAAGACTGAGTAGAGACTGAGTAGAGAAAAATATATCAAACATATCTAAATTTATTTAATAATGTAAAAGTCACACAGAGATAGTATTATCGAATTAAAAAAAGAACAGAGCTCATGCCTTAAAAAATATCTAACAACTATGGTTAATTTTATATAAAGAGAGAGAAAAAACTTTAAATAAACAGGGAAAATAATTAAGGTTTGGAAGATTCTCTGGCCTGTGGAGTGAGTAGGTAATAATAACTGACTACTTTCATAGGCAGGTGGGATGAAATATACGTGGCAAGATCAAGTTTCTTTTTTCAGTGATAAATAAATTTGGAGAGAAAAAAGCATTGAGAGAATAAAACAAGCATCATTGAGAGAATAAAACAAGCATCCATGCAGCCAACGCCAAGCACAAGAAATAAATCATCACATACACGATGGAAGCCTCCCGTGAACTCTCTCTTATTTCACACCTCTGAATTTGATCTCACTCTTTGGAATGCTTTATATTTCTACTGCATATACATGAATTCCATAAATATATGTACTAGTGTTATTTTGCATATTAAAAAATATAGAAATGCTATTACACTATATATTCTTTAGCAGCTTGCTTTTCAATATTGTTTCTAAGATTCACTCATGTTCATACATTTAGTTTTAAGTTTTTCATTTTAACTACTGTATAGTCTTTTTCGTTATATGAACAAATAAATGTTTATCTAGAATCCCACTAACAGACATTTAATTTTCTTCTTTTATTTCTTTTTCTGTTAAAACCAATGCTGCTATGAGCATTTTGGTAAGCTTCTCTTTGTATACATGTGTGAATAGTGTATATCTAGTAGTAGAGTCACTGGGTTAAAAGGTATGCACGTCTTCAATTTTCTTTGGTATTCCAAATTGCTTGTTAATGTGGTTGAACCAATTTCCACTCTGCCAGGATTATATGATCTTCATTAACACTTTTAATTTTACCCAATGAGAGGCATGTGAAACTGTATCTCCTTGTGTTTTCAAGTTGCATTTTTCTGAATAAATGTGAAGTTTAGCATCTTTCAGTATGTTTACTGGCTATGTGGTTTCCCTGTGGGTGAAATTTTTGTCATATCTCTAATGGTTTTGTACCATGTCAACTTGGCTAGGTTAGACCTATGTTTCCCAGAATCCCTTTCTCTGTATGGTTCCAGTTTAGAGTTGGCCAAACTGAAAGTTTTATGAGATTTGGAAGGTAGAAGTGAAGCAGCTGGCATCTTGCTTTGAAGTTTATTATGATTTTTGACGTGGTGAGAAATAGATGCAGAGATGTCCGTGGTTTCCACCTTGTCCTTTCTTTTCCCCACTATATTTAACTCCTCTTCATGATTGCTAGCCCTGATGATCAGTCGTGGTCCTAAGCTCCACACCGGATCCAGAAGCAGTGGCCTTCCATAGGCCTCTCCACTAACATCCCTTTGTGTTCTCACTTCAGCAAATGGGAGCACCTGGCTTCAGGAGCGCTAGTTAGTGAATTGTCTCTGATTCTTCAATTTCTTCCTTTGGATCTTTGTTTTCCAGATTCCCCTACAGTTGTGTAAGTTCTTATTACTCTAATAAGCTTCTCAGGCAAAACAAAACTATAGAAACTGGAAGCAATCAGAAAGTCAGGAGAACCTAACAGGCTAAGATCTGAGAGAGAAGAGAGGGACTGAAATTAGCCCAACATCTGGCATAGCTTTTTTGCCAAATATTAGGCATCTTTCCAGATTCTAAGATGAGTATAATAGAAGTAGAGTAGAGGGTAAACCAGGTGAAAGGTGACCAAGAGGCCAAGAAACTAAGCAAAGCTTTAGGCAGTCTCATAGTACCGGGGTGGAAAGAGAGGGAAGGAGAAAAAAATTAGAGTATGAAGGTTTCCAAGGAGAAGGGGCCCTGATACAGACTTTAGCTTTTAATTGGATGATTGAATGGGTGCGCTTTATGAGTGATTGCTCACAATAATTGAACAGAATTGACAAAACTGAAGCCCAGGTTTGTACAGACTGTATAATCTGCCCCCACATGCCTTAATAGAGGAACAGAAGCAAAATTAAATCCTTTATAGAGAAAGATATCATCATTCTGGTCCTTAAATTATTTCTAGAAATTTTCATATAAAATATCCTGCACTAAATAAAACTACTGTATATTCAACTGTATAAAAATAAAATTTATACCAAGAAATACATTCTAATGAGCAGAAACCAATAGATTAAAAAAAAAACAGTAGAAATAAACACACAGGAAATACATATAGTATTGGAGTTTACTTACAGGGGCTTTAAAATAACTGTGATTAAGATATTTAGGAAAATGGAAGAAAAGAATTTTACCAGAAAGTTAAAATTCACAAAAAGAAATCTAAGAAAAATTTAGAACTAAAATATAAAATAATGAAATCTGAGGACTCGGTAGGTGAGTTTAAAGCTGATTAACATGGATGAAGGAGGATTGGCAAACTGAAGCACCAAGAGAAAAAATATGGTAAAACATAGATAAGAGACACATGAACACATAGTGAAGAGTTATAACATATATGCAATTGATCTCTATTAGGAGCAGAGAGCAAATTGGGAAAGAATCAATATTTGAAGAGATAAATGCTGACATTTTTGCAAAAGTGATGAAACATCTATAGCCACATATTTAAGAATGACAACAGATCCAGAGCAGGTTAAGTAAAGAATATCACATGTGGAAGCATCATAGGTAAATTTCCTGAAAATCAAAGGGAAAAAATTCTTCAAATCAGCTATTAAAAATATTAGATATTTTTAAATATAATTTAACAAGTTGAGCCCAAGAGTTACAAAGAAATGCAAAGGACCAAAAACAGCCAAGACATTCTTGAAGGGGAAAATCTCTTGAGGATTTTGAGTGTAGAAAAACATTTTAAAAACAGGACACAAAAAAATGTTGATAAGTAGCATTACATTAAAATGTTGTTCATCAATAGATACCTTTAAGAGGGTGACACAAAGAGTGGAAGAAGATATTTGCTAACAAATATGACTGGTAAGAAAAAGAAAGACAAATGAATAGAAACATGGATGAGAGATGTTTACTGGCACTTTAAAAGTTTAGACTAACCAAGCGGCCATTGCACATATGAAACTGTTCACCGCATTAATCATCATGGAAATTCAAATTGTGAGGCTCTTCTATACTCACCAGAATGGTTTAAATTTATAAAGTATCATAAAGCTTTGTTATGGAGAGATGCGGAATAACTGGATTTATCATACAAGGTTGGAAAAGGATTGGTATAAGGACTTTGAAAAAGAATTTAGCATGATGTCTTAACCTTGAATATACATATTCCTGAAGACCAGCAATTTCCCGTCAATAGAATGCATTAAAAGACCTTTTCAAAAATATTCTTGACTATTTTATTTTGTATTAGCCAATAGAAACAACCCAAATGTCTATACAGAATGGGCAATATGTTTTTAAATTCATTTTATTGAAGTATAGTTGATTTACAATGTTGTCTTAATTTCTGCTGCACAGCAAAGTGATTCAGTTATGCATATATATATTCTTTCTCATATGCTTTTCCATTATGATTTATTACAGGATATTGAATATAGTTCCCTGTGCTATACAGTAAGACTTTGCTGTTTATTCTGTACATAATAGTTTGCATCTGCTAATCCCAAACTCCTAATCCCTCCCCACCCCCCTCCCCCTTGGCAACCACGAGTCTGTTCTCTGTCTGTGAGTCTGTTTCATAGATGGGTTCATTTGTCTCATATTTTAGATTCCACATATAAGTAATATCATATGGTATTTATCTTTTGCTGTCTGGCTTACTTCACTTAGTATGGTAACTTCTAGGTCCATCCATGTTGCTGCAAATGGCATTATTTCATTCTTTTTTATGGCTGAGTAATACTCTAGTGTGTGTGTGTGTGTGTGTATCTATCTCACATCTTTAACCAGAATGGGTAAAATTCGATATATTCATACAACAAAATACTTCATAGCAATGAACAAGAATGAACCCTACCTAAATAATAACTCTAAAAAGAAAATACAGACTTCTGCTCAAGACGGATGCACCATGGAGAGCAGGGGTGGGAGGAGGGGAAATAACAAGACCTCACAGTCCCCTGTGCCATGCAACATAATTTGGCAGCACCACTTAAATACATTCTGAAACCAACAGGCCTGACTGTTTAAAAAAGGCTCCTCAGAACTTCCCTGGTGGTCCAGTGGCTAAGACTCCACGCTCCCAATGCAGGGGGCCCAGGTTCGATCCCTGGTCAGGGAACTAGATCCCACATACCACAACTAAGAGCCTGCATGCGGCAATGAAGATCCTGCTTGCTGCAACTAAGACCCGGCACAGCCAAATAAATAAATAAAATAAAATAAATATTAAAAAAAATAGAAAGGCTCCTCAAATGTTGATTGGGGCTGGATGATTAAGAAGCGGAAGGGGGGGAAGTGCACCCAGCAACTCCCTAAGGCTCTTCTAGCGGCTTCCACGCTGCAACGTGGCAGGACAGACGCCAGCCCCGCCGTTTTCCCTCGGTGGCTCGGAGGGCAATGCTGAGGGAGCTTCATCCTGAGGTCGCAACTGTGAGTAATGGTGGGCAATGTGAAAAATACGATATTAAATTTAAAAAGTATCTATCTGTGGGCAGTCTTTCTGCCAGCACCTGAAACCTGGCATCAAGTGGGAGCTGGCCCTTCTGGAACGTGGGCAGGGCTTTGCGAAAGAGTGGGTGGGGTAGGGGAATTCTGCTTCTATGTGAGTTTGTAGAAAATGGGAAAGAGTGGTGCCTTTGCCCTAACAACAAGAAAATTCTAGATAAACTACAGAATCATAATTTTTCTTAAACCCATCCTAGAGCTGAGATTTTAGGATACCCAGGTGGCCTGAAATCTGAGGAACGCCAGATCCTTTAAGGACAGTAGATCAGTGAGGCTGCTGCTTTCTGATTTAGTTCTAGATGCTCCAAGAGAGCATCAGGGAGTTCCTTAGGCAGAAAGCCATATAAATGCTAATTTGCCCCAGGCAAGGTCCCTTCTTTCAAAATTTGAGGTTGCTCCAAATTTTTGTTTTTCATCTCTGTTCAAAAGATAGTTAAAAAATTTTTTTCTTCAGAATTTATAATTGCTCCAAGTAGAAGACTTGGTTCAATGCAAGCAACCCCATCACTATTAGAAACTTGCAATTACATTTTTATCTTTTTATCAAATAACTTTTTTAAACTTTCTTGCTATCTTACAGACTTTTTAACATACATTTAATATTTAAAATATACAATGCATAATGTCTGAGAAGAACAATTATAGTCTCTCCTTTTTAATCTTTCTGTATGCCTTAGTTTTTTATTTCATTTTTATATTATATTGGCGAGAACCTCTGGAAAAAAACGTAAAAATAATCACTGAAAGCAGATGTTCTTGTCTTATTCCTGATCTTAAAAAAAAATTCCGCCCTCACCCACTGCCGACGACCTGTCTTGTCGCCTGCACGCCGTGCCACTGCCTCACAGAAAGGCTTTGATTGCCCGCAGTCCTTCGCCAGATTAGGCCAGTGTCCAGGGCCCTGGTTCCTCATCTCACTCTGGCTTATGCCAAAGATGTAACATCTGGTGCAGATGCCCGACCTTAAGGCTTCAAGGTGTAGACCTTTTAGCCGATGCTGTAACTGTTACTGTGGGGTCCAAGGGAAGGACAGTGATTACTGAGTTGGGGAAGTCCCAAAGTGACAAAAGATGGACTGTTGCAAAGTCCATTGACTTAAAAAATAAATATAAAAATGTTGGCGCTAAACTTGTTCAAGATGTTGCCAGTAACACAAACGGAGAGGCTGGGGATGACACCACTACTGCTACTGTACTGGCACGCTCTATCTCCAAGGAAGGCTTCGAGAAGGTTAGCAACGGTGCTAATCCAGTGGAAATCAGGAGAGGTGTGATGTTAGCTGTTGATGCTGTACTTGCTGAACTTAAGAAGCAGTCTAAACCTGTGACAACCCCGAAAGAGATCGCCCAGATTGCTACGATTTCTGCAAATGGAGACAAAGAAATTGGCAACATCATTTCTGATGCGATGAAAAAGGTTGGAAGAAAGGGCGTTATCACAGGAAAGGATGGGAAAACACTGAATGATGAACTAGAAATTATTGAAGGCATGAAGTTTGATAGAGGGTATATCTCTTCATACGTTATTAATACATCAAAAGGTCAGAAATGTGAATTCCAAGTTGCCTATGTTCTTTCGAATGAAAAGAAAATTTCTAGTGTCCAGTCCACTGTTCCTGCTCTTGAAATTGCCAACGCTCACCATAAGCCCTGGGTCATAATTGCTGAAGATGTGGATGGAGAAGCTCTAAGTACACTTGTTTTGAATAGGCTGAAAGTTGGTCTTCAGGCTTTAGCAGTCAAAGCTCCAGGTTTTGGTGACAATAGAAAGAACCAGCTTAAAGACATGGCTATTGCTACTGGCGGTGCAGTATTGGGAGAAGGACTAACTCTAAATCTTGAAGATGTTCAGCCTCATGACTTAGGAAAAGTTGGAGAGGTCATTGTGACCAAAGGTGATGCCATGCTCTTGAAAGGATAAGGTGACAAGGCTCAAATTGAAAAGCATATTCAAGAAATCCTCGAGCAGTTGGATATCACAACTAGTGAAAATGGAAAGGAAAAAGCGAATGAACGTCTGGCAAAACTCTCAGATGGTGTTGCTGTGCTAAAGTTTGATGGGACAAGTGACGTTGAAGTGAATGAAAAGAAAGACAGAATTACAGATGCCCTTAATGCTACCCGAGCTGCTGTTGAAGAAGGCATTGTTTTGGGAGGGGGCTGTGTCCTGCTTTGGTGCCTTCCAGCCTTGGATTCAATAACTCCAGCTAATGAAGATCAAAAAACTGCTATAGAAATTATTTTAAAAACACTCAAAATTCCTGCAAAGACCACTGCTAAGAATGCAGGTATTGAAGGATCACTGATAGTTGAGAACATTTTGCAGAGTTCTTCAGAGGTTGGTTATGATGCTATGCTTGGAGAGTTTGTGAATATGGTGGAAAAAGGAATCATTGATCCAACTAAGGTTGTAAGAACTGCATTACCGGATGCTGCTGGAGTGGCCTCTCTGTTAACTACAGCAGAAGTTGTAGTCACAGAAATTCCTAAAGAAGAGAAGGATCCTGGAATGGGCAGAATGGGTGGAATGGGAAGTGCTGTGGGAGGTGGCATGTTCTAATTCCTAGAATAGGGCTTTACCATCATTAATGAGCTGTGAGAGGAAGCCCGAGGCAGCGTTCCTCACCAGTAACTTTAAGAGAGGTCTGTTGAAGGAGATGACTGAAGAAAAGGCTGGCTGATGTTTAAGAAAATCACTATAACCATCAGTTACTGGTTTCAGCTGACAACATAGAACGGTTTACTGCTGTCATTGCCCATGCCTACTGATAATTTATTTTGTATTTTTGAATAAAGACACTGTTACATTCCTGGTAAATGAGTATAAGAGCCATGTACCAATGTACTGCTTTCAACTTAAATCACTGAGGCATTTTTACTACTATTCTGATAAAATCAGGATTTTAGTGATTGCCATCAACAGATGAGAAGCTAAGAAGCAGCCTTTCTGTGGAGAGTAGGAATAATTGGGTTCAGAGTAGACCAATATCCAATTATGTAACAACCTTTGTGAAATAACAATTGTTTAAAGTTAAAAAAATTCCAAGTTTTCACCATTAAATATTATGTATGCTGCAAAATGTGGTAGATACTATTTATAGTTATGCAAATTTCCTTCAATTCCTAGTTTGCTAACAGTTTGTTTATTATCACGAAGAGCGTACTGAATTTTATTAAATATTTGATCTTCATCTACTGTGATATTTATATGATTTTTTTCCTTTAAATTATTGTCATAGAGTGTTATTATGTGGGTGGATGTATGGATTATCTAATGTTAAAGCAACCTTGTATTCCAGGGATAAATCCAGATTTGTGATGATATATATACAAACGTGTGTGTGTGTGTAGTAATGTGTTAATTCTGGATTCAACTGGCTATTTTTTTTTTTTGGCGGTACGCGGGCCTCTCACTGTTGTGGCCTCTCCCGTTGCGGAGCACAGGCTCCGGACGCGCAGGCGCAGCGGCCCTGGTTCACGTGCCCAGCCGCTCCGCGGCATGTGGGATCTTCCCAAACCAAGGCATGAACCCGTGTCCCCTGCATCGGCAGGCGGACTCTCAACCACTGCGCCACCAGGGAAGCCCTCAACTGGCTATGTTTTAAAGAATTTTTATATTATAATGAGCTAAGAGGCTTCAAGATGGCGGACGAATAAGACGCGGAGATCACCTTCCTCTCCACAAATACATCAGAAATACATCTACATGTGGAAAAACTCCTACAGAACACCCACTGAACGCTGGCAGAAGACCTTAGACCTTCCAAAAGGTAAGAAACTCCCCATGTACCTGGGTAGGGCAAAAGAAAAAACAGCGACAAAACAATAGGGACGGTACCTGCGCCAGTGGGAGGGAGTGGGGAAGGAAGAAAGTTTTCCACACACTAGGAAGCCCCTTCGCGGGCGGAGACTGCATGTGGCGGAGGGGGGAAGCTTCGGAGGCGCGGAGGAGAGCACAGCAACAGTGGTGCGGAGGGCAAAGCGGAGAGACTCCCGCACAGAGGATCAGGGCCAACCGGCACTCACCAGGCCGAGAGGCTTGTCTGCTCACCCGCCGGCGCGGGCGTGGCTGGGAGCTGAGGCTCGGGCTTCGGTCGGAGCGCAGGGAGAGGACTGGGGTTGGCGGCGTGAACACAGCCTGCAGGGGGTTAGTGCGCCACGGCTAGCCGGGAGGGAGTCTGGGAAAAAGTCTGGACCTGCCGAAGAGGCAAGAGACTTTTTCTTGCCTCTTTGTTTCCTGGTGCGCGAGGAGAGGGGATTAGAGCGCCGCTTAAAGGAGACGGGCACGAGCCGCGGCTGAAAGCGCGGACCCCAGAGACAGGCATGAGACGCTAAGGCTGCTGCTGCCGCCACCAAGAAGCCTGTGTGCGAGCACAGGTCACTGTCCACACCGCCCCTCATGGGAGCCAGTGCAGCCCGCCACTGCCAGGGTCCCGTGATCCAGGGACAACTTCCCCGGAAGAACGCACGGCGCGCCTCAGGCTGGTGCAACGTCACGCTGGCCTCTGCTGCCGCAGGCCCGCCCCGCACTTCGTACCCCTCCCTCCCCCCGGCCTGAGTGAGCCAGATCCCCCAAAGCAGCTGCTCCGTTAACCCCGTCCTGTCTGAGCGAAGAACAGACGCCCTCAGGCGACCTACACGCAGAGGCGGGGCCAAATCCAAAGCTGAACCCCGGGAGCTGTGCGAACAAAGAAGAGAAAGGGAAATCTCTCCCAGCAGCCTCAGGGGCAGCGGATTAAAGCTCCACAATCAACTTGATGTATCCTGCATCTGTGGAATACATGAATAGACAAGGAATCATCCCAAATTGAGGTGGACTTTGGGAGCAAATATATATATGTATTTTACCTTTTTCTCTTTTTCTGAGTGTGTATGTGTATGCTTCTGTGTGTGATTTTGTCTATATAGCTTTGCTTTATACCATTTGTCCTAGGGTTCGGTCCATCCATTTTTTTTTTAACTTAAAAATTTTTTTTCTTAATAATTATTGTTTATTTTAATAACTTTATTTTACTTTCTTTTCTTTCTTTCTCTATTTCTCTGTTTCTCTCTCCCTCTTTCTTTCTTTTCTTTCGATTTTTTTCTCCCTTTTATTCTGAGCTGTGTGGATGAAAGGCTCTTGGTGCTCCAGCCAGGTGTCTGGGCTGTGCCTCTGAGGTGGGAGAGCCAAGTTCAGGACACTGGTCCACAAGTACCTCCCAGCTCCATGTAATATCAAACAGCGAAAATCTCCCAGAGATCTCCATCTCAACACCAAGACCCAGCTTCACTCAATGACCAGCAAGCTACAGTGCTGGACACCCTATGGCAAACAACTAGCAAGACAGGAATACAACCCCATCCATTAGCAGAGAGGCTGTCTAAAATCATAATAAGGCCACAGACACCCCCAAACACACCACCAGACGTGGACCTGCCCACCAGAAAGACAAGATCCAGCCTTATCCACCACAACACAGGCACTAGTCCCCTCCACCAGGAAGCCTACACAAACCACTGAACCAACCTTAGCCACTGGGGACAGACACTAAAAACAACGGGAACTACAAACCTGCAGGCTTCGAAAAGGAGACCCCAAACACAGTAAGATGAGCAAAATGAAAAGACAGAAAAACAGCAGATGAAGGATCAAGGTAAAACCCCACCAGACCTAACAACTGAAGAGGAAATAGGCAGTCCACCTGAAAAAGAATTCAGAATAATGATAGTAAAGATGATCCAAAATCTTGGAAATAGAATAGAGAAAATACAAGAAATGTTTAACAAGGACCTAGAAGAAGTAAAGAGCAAACAAACAGTGATGAACAACACAATAAATGAAATTAGAAATTCTCTAGAAGGGATCAATAGAAGAATAACTGAGGCAGAAGAACAGATAAGTGACCTGGAAGATAAAAGAGTGGAAATAATTACTGCAGAGCAGAATAAAGAAAAAAGAATGAAAAGAATTGAGGACATTCTCAGAGACCTCTGGGACAACATTAACTGCACCAACATTTGAATTATAGGGGTCCCAGAAGACGAAGAGAAAAAGAAAGGGACTGAGAAAATATTTGAAGAGATTATAGCTGAAAACTTCCCTAATATGGGAAAGGAAATAGTTAATCAAGTCCAAGAAGCACAGAGAGTCCCATACAGGAGAAATCCCAGAAGAAACACACCAAGACACATATTAATCAAACTATCAAAAATTAAATACAATGAAAAAATATTAAAAGCAGCAAGGGAAAAACAACAAGTAACACACAAGGGAATCCCCATAAGGTTAACAGCTGATCTTTCAGCAGAAACTCTGCAAGCCAGAAAGGGGTGGCAGGACATATTTAAAGTGATGAAGGATAAGAACCTACAAACAAAATTACTCTACCCAGCAAGGATCTCATTCAGATTTGATGGAGAAATTAAAACCATTACAGACAAGAAAAAGCTAAGAGAATTCAGCACCACCAAACCAGCATTACAACAAATACTAAAGGGACTTCTCTAGGCAGGAAACACAAGAGAAGGAAAAGACCTACAATAAAAAACCCAAAACAATTAAGAAAATGGGAATAGGAACATACATATTGATAATTACTTTCAGTTTAAATGGATTAAATGCTCCCACCAAAAGACACAGAATGGCTGAATGGATACAAAAACAAGACCCGTATATATGCTGTCTACAAGAGATCCACTTCAGATCTAGGGACACATACAGACTGAAAGTGAGGGGATGGAAGAAGTCTGTGTTACAGAGTGAAGTAAGTCAGAAAGAGAAAAACAAATACTGTATGCTAACACATATATATGGAATCTAAGGAAACAAAAAGGTCATGAAGAACCTAGGGTAAGGCGGGAATAATGACACAGACCTACTAGAGAATGGACTTGAGGATACGGGGACGGGGAAGGGTAAGCTGGGAGAAAGTTAGAGAGTGGCATGGACATATATACAGTACCAAACGTAAAATAGATAGCTAGTGGGAAGCAGCCGCATAGCACAGGGAGATCAGGTCGGTGCTTTGTGACCACCTAGAGGGGTTGGATAGGGAGGGTGGGAGGGAGGGAGACGCAAGAGGGAAGAGATATGGGAACATATGTATATGTATAACTGATTCACTTCGTTATAAAGCAGAAACTAACACACTATTGTAAAGCAATTATACTCCAATAAGGATGTTAAAAAAAAAAGTTAACATGAAAAAAGAAAAATAATGAGCTAAGATATAATTTTATTTTTTATTATTTTTTTCTTGTTTTGGTATCAAAATTATTACAGTCTCATAAAATTAATTGGGAATTTTTTCCATTCCTTTTATTATATGAAACAGAGTACATAAAGATTTCCTGTTATGTAATTTTTGAAAGAACTCCACTGTAAAATCATGTGACTAGTGTTTCATTTGTAGATTTTTAACTACTCTTTCAATTACTTTAATTTTAATAGGCCTATTCTCCTATAGATCTGTTTTCTTTAGACAACTTTGGTAAGATACCTTTTTTTTTCTAGAAATTTTTCCGTTTTGTGTAAATTTGCATTATACTGGCATAAAAATATATTACTAAATCTCCTGTATGTATAGTTCTTTCTTTTTAAAATGTGTAATATTTTTAAATTGTGCCTTTTCTGGTTTTGTTTTTTTTTTTTTTTTTTTGCTTTATCTTGCTGTGAACAATGGCTTTCCCCATTCTTTTTTTCTCCCTCTATAATGCCTAAGTAGATATATGCTGTTCCTTTCATTTTATGTTTCATGTCACCTTTTCCTCTTTCCCATTTCCTGTTTCTTTTTCCTCAAGGGTTATATTCTGAGTAATTTCTCCAGTATATATTCAACTTCGTTAGGTTCTTTCCAATCCGTTTTTTTTTTTTTTAACATCTTTATTGGAGTATAATTGCTTTACAATGTTGTTAGTTTCTGCTGTATAACAAAGTGAATCAGCTATATGTACACATATATTCCCATATCCCCTCCCTCTTGCGCCTCCCTCCCACCCTCCCTCTCCCACCCCTCTAGGTAGTCACAGAGCACCCAGCTGTTCTCCCTGTGCTATGCAGCTGCTTCCCACTAGCTATTTATTTTACATTTGGTAGTGTATATATGTCAATGCTACTTTCTCACCTCGTCCCAGCTTACCCTTCCCCCTCCCCTTGTCTTCAAGTCCATTCTCTACATCTGTGTCTTTATTCATGTCCTGCCCCTAGGTTCATCAGAACCATTTTTTTTTAGATTCCATATATATGTGTAGCATGTTGTATTTATTTTTCTCTTTCTGACTTACTGCACTCTGTATGACAGACTCTAGGTCCATCCACCTCACTACAAATAACTCAATTTCGTTTCTTTTTATGGCTGAGTAGTATTCCATTGTTATATATGTGCCACATATTCTTTATCCATTTATCTGTTGATGGACACTTAGGTTGCTTCCATGTCCTGGCTATTGTAAATAGAGCTGCAGTGAACATTGTGGTACATGACTCTTTTTGAATTATGGTTTTCTCAGGGTATATGCCCAGTAGTGGGATTGCTGGGTCATATGGTAGTTCTATTTTTAGTTTTTTAAGGAATCTCCATACTGTTCTCTGTAGTGGCTGTATCAATTTACATTTCCACCAACAGTACAAGAGGGTTCCCTTTTCTCCACACCCTCTCCAGCATTTATCCAATCTGTTTTTTAACCTCATCCTTGCCTCTACATTTTTTATCACCCATTACATTTTTCATTTCTCACATTTCTATTTGTTTATTTTTCCAAACTGCTTGGTCTTTTTGGATAATATCTTATGTGTTTCCCATGTGTTTAGTTTCTTCTATCTTTTCTCTAATTTTAAACATGACTATATGACATACCTGATAAGTTTTTCACCTGAAAGTTTTAGGAGTATATATCTGTCATTTGTTTGGTTTTTGTTGACCTTGGCTCATTATGGATTTTTTTTTTTTCATATTTTGTAGTTTTGAGCTGGGAAATCCTGTTCAAGTGACTTTACCTGTTAGAATCCTCAAAGGATTGCCTGCTATTTTCTCTTTAGAGAGTAGTTTTGGGTATACATCTGCCAGGCTTAGCCATTACCACTTTGGGAAATACTTTTTAAAAAAAAAAATATTTTATTGAAGGATAGTTGATTTACAATGTTGTGTTAGTTTCTGGTGTACACTGAAGTGATTAAGTTATGCATATATATATTCTTTCCTATTATGGTTTATTACAGTATATTGGATATAATTCCCTGTGCTATACAATAGGACCTTGTTTATCCATTCTATATATAACAGTTTGCAGCTGCTAATTGGGGAAATACTTTTTATATTAATTTTCCAGATCATGAAAACCGTGTAAATTTAAATCCTTAAACTTATTAAAGCAGGCCTATGCAAACAGTGTTTCAGGGGAGGTGTTTTGTTTTCATTTGGTTTTTTTACCCAGAGCCAAGGATGATACAAAGTTCCTTTGTCATATCCATTTTCAAGTGGAGGGATTTTTTTTTTTTTTTAACATCTTTATTGGGGTATAATTGCTTTACAATGGTGTGTTAGCTTCCGCTTTACAACAAAGTGAATCAGTCATACATAAACACATGTTCCCATATGTCCTCCCTGTTGCGTCTCCCTCCCTCCCACCCTCGCCATCCCACCCCTCCAGGCTGTCACAAAGCACCGAGCCAATATCCCTGTGCCATGCGGCTGCTTCCCACCAGCTATCTACCTTACTACGTTTGTTAGTGTGTATATGTCCATGACTCTCTCTCGCCCTGTCACAGCTCACCCTTCCCCCTCCCCATAACCTCAAGTCCGTTCTCTAGGAGGTCTGCGTCTTTATTCCTGCTTTACCCCTAGGTTTTTCATGACATTTTTTTTCTTAAATTCCATATATATGTGTTAGCATACGGTATTTGTCTTTTTCTTTCTGACTTACTTCACTCTGTATGACAGACTCTAGGTCTATCCACCTCATTACAAATAGCTCAATTTCGTTTCTTTTTATGGCTGAGTAATATTCCATTGTATATATGTGCCACATCTTCTTTATCCATTCATCCGATGACGGGCACTTAGGTTGTTTCCATCTCCGGGCTATTGTAAATAGAGCTGCAATGAACATTTTGGTACATGACTCTTTTTGAATTTTGGTTTTCTCAGGGTATATGCCCAGTAATGGGATTGCTGGGTCATATGGTAGTTCTATTTGTAGTTTTTTAAGGAACCTCCATACTGTTCTCCATAGTGGCTGAACCAATTCACATTCCCACCAGCAGTGCAAGAGTGTTCCCTTTTCTCCACACCCTCTCCAGCATTTATTGTTTCTAGATTTTTTGATGATGGCCATTCTGACTGGTGTGAGATGATATCTCATTGTAGTTTTGATTTGCATTTCTCTAATGATTAATGATGTTGAGCATTCTTTCATGTGTTTGTTGGCAGTCTGTATATCTTCTTTGGAGAAATGTCTATTTAGGTCTTCTGCCCATTTTTGGATTGGGTTGTTTGTTTTCTTGTTATTGAGCTGCATGAGCTGCTTGTAAATTTTGGAGATTAATCCTTTGTCGGTTGCTTCATTTGCAAATATTTTCTCCCATTCTGAGGGTTGTCTTTTGGTCTTGTTTATGGTTTCCTTTGCTGTGCAAAAGCTTTGAAGTTTCATTAGGTCCCATTTGTTTATTTTTGTTTTTATTTCCATTACTCTAGGAGGTGGGTCAGAAAGGATCTTGCTGTGATTTATGTCATAGAGTGTTCTGCCTATGTTTTCCTCTAAGAGTTTGATAGTTTCTGGCCTTACATTTAGGTCTTTAATCCATTTTGAGCTTATTTTTGTGTATGGTGTTAGGGAGTGATCTAATCTCATACTTTTACATGTACCTGTCCAGTTTTCCCAGCACCACTTATTGAAGAGGCTGTCCTTTCTCCACTGTACATTACTGCCACCTTTATCAAAGATAAGGTGTCCATATGTGCATGGGTTTATCTCTGGGCTTTCTATCCTGTTCCATTGATCTATCTTTCTGTTTTTGTGCCAGTACCATACCGTCTTGATAACTGTAGCTTTGTAGTATAGTCTGAAGTCAGGGAGCCTGATTCCTCCAGTTCCTTCTTTCGTTCTCAAGATTGCTTTGGCTATTCGGGGTCTTTTGTGTTTCCATACAAATTGTGAAATTTTTTGTTCTAGTTCTGTGAAAAATGCCAGTGGTAGTTTGATAGGGATTGCATTGAATCTATAGATTGCTTTGGGTAGTAGAGTCATTTTCACAATGTTGATTCTTCCAATCCAAGAACATGGTATATCTCTCCATCTATTTGTATCATCTTTAATTTCTTTCATCAGTGTCTTATAATTTTCTGCATACAGGTCTTTTGTCTCCTTAGGTAGGTTTA
This sequence comes from Orcinus orca, assembly GCF_937001465.1. Classification (NCBI taxonomy): domain Eukaryota; kingdom Metazoa; phylum Chordata; class Mammalia; order Artiodactyla; family Delphinidae; genus Orcinus; species Orcinus orca. Next base: position 20,746,454 of record NC_064562.1, read on the forward strand.
TTCCTAGATATTTTATTCTTTTTGTTGCAATGGTAAATGGGAGTGTTTTCTTGATTTCACTTTCAGATTTTTCATCATTAGTATATAGGAATGCCAGAGATTTCTGTGCATTAATTTTGTATCCTGCCACTTTACCAAATTCATTGATTAGCTCTAGTAGTTTTCTGGTAGCATCTTTAGGGTTCTCTATGTATAGGATCATGTCATCTGCAAACAGTGACAGCTTTACTTCTTCTTTTCCGATTTGGATTCCTTTTATTTCCTTTTCTTCTCTGATTGCTGTGGCTAAAACTTCCAAAACTATGTTGAATAAGAGTGGTGAGAGTGGGCAACCTTGTCTTGTTCCTGATCTTAGTGGAAATGCTTTCAGTTTTTCACCATTGAGGATGATGTTTGCTGTGGGCTTGTCATATATGGCCTTTATTATGTTGAGGAAAGTTCCCTCTATGCCTACTTTCTGCAGGGTTTTTATCATAAATGGGTGTTGAATTTTGTCAAAAGCTTTCTCTGCATCTATTGAGATGATCATATGGTTTTTCTCCTTCAATTTGTTAATATGGTTTATCACATTGATAGATTTGCGTATATTGAAGAATCCTTGCATTCCTGGAATAAACCCCACTTGATCATGGTGTATGATCCTTTTAATGTGCTGTTGGATTCTGTTTGCTAGTATTTTGTTGAGGATTTTGCATCTATGTTCATCAGTGATATTGGCCTGTAGTTTTCTTTCTTTTTGACATCCTTGTCTGGTTTTGGTATCAAGGTGATGGTGGCCTCGTAGAAGGAGTTTGGGAGTGTTCCTCCCTCTGCTATATTTTGGAAGAGTTTGAGAAGGATAGGTGTTAGCTCTTCTCTAAATGTTTGATAGAATTCGCCTGTGAAGCCATCTGGTCCTGGGCTTTTGCTTGTTGGAAGATTTTTAATCACAGTTTCAATTTCAGTGCTTGTGATTGGTCTGTTCATATTTTCTATTTCTTCCTGATTCAGTCTTGGCAGGTTGTGCATTTCTAAGAATTTGTCCATTTCTTCCAGATTGTCCATTTTATTGGCATAGAGTTGCTTGTAGTAATCTCTCATGATCTCTTTTATTTCTGCAGTGTCAGTTGTTACCTCTCCTTTTTCATTTCTAATTCTATTGATTTGAGTCTTCTCCCTTTTTTTCTTGATGAGTCTGGCTAGTGGTTTATCTATTTTGTTTATCTTCTCAAAGAACCAGCTTTTAGTTTCATTGATCTTTGCTATTGTTTCTTTCATTTCTTTTTCATTTATTTCTGATCTGATTTTTATGATTTCTTTCCTTCTGCTAGCTTTGGGGTTTTTTTGTTCTTCTTTCTCTAATTGCTTGAGGTGCAAGGTTAGGTTGTTTATTCGAGATGTTTCCTGCTTCTTAAGGTGGGCTTGTATTGCTATAAACTTCCCCCTTAGAACTGCTTTTGCTGCATCCCACAGGTTTTGGGTCGTTGTGTCTCCATTGTCATTTGTTTCTAGGTATTTTTTGATTTCCTCTTTGATTTCTTCAGTGATCACTTCATTATTAAGTAGTGTATTGTTTAGCCTCCAGTGTTTGTATTTTTTACAGATCTTTTCCTGTAATTGATATCTAGTCTCATGGCGTTGTGGTCAGAAAAGATACTTGATACAATTTCAATTTTCTTAAATTTACCAAGGCTTGATTTGTGACCTAAGATATGATCTATCCTGGAGAATGTTCCATGAGCACTTGAGAAAAATGTGTATTCTGTTGTTTTTGGATGGAATGTCCTATAAATATCAATTAAGTCCATCTTGTTTAATGTATCATTTAAAGCTTGTGTTTCCTTATTTATTTTCATTTTGGAAGATCTGTCCATGGGTGAAAGTGGTGTGTTTAAGTCCCCTACTATGAATGTGTTACTGTCGATTTCCCCTTTTATGGCAGTTAGTATTTGCCTTATGTATTGAGGTGCTCCTATGTTGGGTGCATAAATATTTACAATTGTTATATCTTCTTCTTGGATCGATCCCTTGATCATTATGTAGTGTCCTTCTTTGTCTCTTTTAATAGTCCTTATTTTAAAGTCTATTTTGTCTGATATGAGAATTGCTACTCCAGCTTTCTTTTGGTTTCCATTTGCATGGAATATCTTTTTCCATCCCCTTACTTTCAGTCTGTATGTGTCTCTAGGTCTGAAGTGGGTCTCTTGTAGACAGCATATATAAGGGTCTTGTTTTTGTATCCATTCAGCTAATCTGTGTCTTTTGGTGGGAGCATTTAGTCCATTTACATTTAAGGTAATTATCGATATGTATGTTCCTATTCCCATTTTCTAAATTGTTTTGGGTTCGTTATTATAGGTCTTTTCCTTCTCTTGTGTTTCTTGCCTAGAGAAGATCCTTTAGCATTTGTTGTAAAGCTGGTTTGGTGGTGCTGAACTCTCTCAGCTTTTGCTTGTCTGTAAAGGTTTTGATTTCTCCATCAAATCTGAATGAGATCCTTGCTGGGTAGAGTAGTCTTGGCTGCAGGTTTTTCTCCTTCATCACTTTCAGTATGTCCTGCCACTCCCTTCTGGCTTGTAGGGTTTCTGCTGAGAGATCAGCTGTTAACCTTATGGGGATTCCCTTATGTGTTATTTGTTGTTTTTCCCTTGCTGCTTTTAATATGCTTTCTTTGTATTTAATTTTTGACAGTTTGATTAATATGTGTCTTGGAGTATTTCTCCTTGTATTTATCCTGTATGGGACTCTCTGTGCTTCCTGGACTTGATTAACTATTTCCTTTCCCATATTAGGGAAGTTTTCAACTATAATCTCTTCAAATATTTTCTCAGTCCCTTTCTTTTTCTCTTCTTCTTCTGGAACCCCTATAATTCGAATGTTGGTGCGTTTAATGTTGTCCCAGAGGTCTCTGAGACTGTCCTCAGTTCTTTTCATTCTTTTTTCTTTATTCTGCTCTGCAGTAGTTATTTCCACTATTTTATCTTCCAGGTCACTTATCCGTTCTTCTGCCTCAGTTATTCTGCTATTGATCCCATCTAGAGTACTTTTAATTTCATTTATTGTGTTGTTCATCGTTGCTTGTTTCATCTTTAGTTCTTCTAGGTCCTTGTTAACTGATTCTTGCATTTTGTCCAATCTATTGTCCATTCTATCTCCAAGATTTCGGATCAACCTTACTATCATTATTCTGAATTATCTTTCAGGTAGACTGCCTATTTCCTCTTCATTTGTTAGGTTTGGTGCATTTTTATCTTGTTCCTTTATCTGCTGTGTGTTTTTCTGTCTTCTCATTTTGCTTATCTTACTGTGTTTGGGGTCTCCTTTTTGCAGGCTGCAGGTTCGTAGTTCCTCCTGTTTTTGATGTCTATCTCCAGTGGCTAAGGTTGGTTCAGTGGGTTGTGTAGGCTTCCTGGTGGAGGGGACTAGTGCCTGTGTTGTGGTGGATGAGGCTGGATCTTGTCTCTCTAGTGGGCAGGTTCACGTCTGGTGGTGTGTTTGGGGGTGTCTGTGGCCTTATTATGATTTTAGGCAGCCTCTCTGCTAATGGGTGGGGTTGTGTTCCTGTTTTGCTAGTTGTTTGGCATAGGTTTTCCAGCACTGTGGGTTGCTGGTCGTTGAGTGAAGCTGGGTGCTGGTGTTAAGATGGGGGTCTCTGGGAGATTTTCGCCGTTTGATATTATGTGGAGCTGGGAGGTCTCTTGTTGACCAGTGTCCTGAAGTTGGCTCTCCTAACTCAGAGGCAGAGCCCTGCTTCCTGGCTGGAGCACCAAAAGCTTTTCATCCACACGGCTCAGGATAAAAGGGAGAAAAAGTAGAGGGAATTAGTAGAAGTATGAGGAAAGAAAGAAGGAAAGGAGGGTAGGAAGGAAGGAAGAAAGAAAGAAAGAAGCAAAGAAGGAAAGAAGGCAAGAAGGAAAGAAAGCAGGGAGGGAGGGAGGGAGGAAGGAAGGAAGGAGGGAAAGAAGGAAAAAAGACAAAGAAGATACAGTAAAAATAAAATAAAGTATAATAAAGTTATTGAATTAAAAAATTCTTATTTAGAAGAAAAAAAAGGGACGGATAGAACCTTAGGACAAATGTTGGAAGCAAAGCTATACAGACAAAATCTTACACAGAAGCATACACATACACCCTCACTAAAAGAGGTAAATGGGGAAAAATCATAAATCTTGCTGTCAGAGACCACCTCCTCAATTTGGGATGATTCGTTGTCTAAAGGAGGGAAGGAAGGACGGAAAGAAAGAAAGAAAGAAAGAAAGAACGAAGGTAAAGTATAATAACATTATTAAAATTAATTATTAAGAAAAAAAATTAAAAAAAAAAAACCCATGGACGGATAGAACCCTAGGACAAATGGTGGAAGCAAGACTATACAGACAAGATCTCACACAGAAGCATACACATTCACAAAAAGAGGAAAAGGGAAAAAATCATAGATCTTGCTCCTAAAGTCCACTTCCTTAATTTGGGATGATTGGTTGTCTATTCAGGTATTCCACAGATGCAGGGTATATCAAGTTGATTGTGGAGCTTTAATCCGCTGCTTCTGAGGCTGCTGGGAGAGATTTCCCTTTCTCTTCTTTGTTCTCACAGCTCCCAGGGCTCAGCTTTGGATTTGGCCCTGCCACTGCGTGTAGGTCGCTGGAGGGCGTCTGTTTTTTGCTCAGACAGGATGGGGTTAAAAGAGCCGCTGATTGGGGGCTCTGGCGCACTCAGGCCGGCGGGGACGGAGGGGCACAGAGTGCGGGGCGGGCCTGCGGTGGCAAAGGCCGGCGTGACTTTGCACCAGCCTGAGGCGCGCTGTGCGCTCTCCCGGGGAAGTTGTCCCTGGATCCCGGGAACTTGACAGTGGCGGGCTGCACAGGCTCCGCGGAAGAGGGGTGTGGAGAGTGACCTGTGCTCGCACACAGGCCCCTTGGTGGCGGCAGCAGCAGCCTTAACGTCTCCCGCCCGCCTCTGGGGTCCGCGCTTTTAGCCGCGGCTTGCGCCCGTCTCTGGATTCCGCGCTTTCAGCCGCGGCTCGCGCCCGTCTCTGGATTCCGCGCTTTCAGCCGCGGCTCGCGCCCGTCTCTGGATTCCGCGCTTTCAGCCGCGGCTCGCGCCCGTCTCTGGATTCCGCGCTTTCAGCCGCGGCTCGCGCCCGTCTCTGGATTCCGCGCTTTCAGCCGCGGCTCGCGCCCGTCTCTGGGGTTCGCGCTTTTAGCCGCGGCTCGCGCCCGTCTCTGGAGTTCCTTTAAGCAGCGTTCTTAAACCCCTCTCCTCACGCCCCAGGAAACAAAGAGGGAAGGAAAAGTCTCCTGCCTCTTCAGCAGGTGCAGGCTTTTCCCCGGACTCCCTCCCGGCTAGCTGTGGTGCACTAACCCCTTCAGGCTATGTTCAAGCCGCCAACCCCAGTCCTCTCCCTGCGCTCCGGCCTCAGCTCGCAGCCCCGCCCGCCCCGGCGGGTGAGCAGACAAGCCTCTCGGGCTGGTGAGTGCCGGTCGGCACCGATCCTCTGTGCGGGAATCTCCCCGCTTTGCCCTCCGCACCCGTTGCTGTGCACTCCTCCGCGGCTTCGAAGCTCCCCCCGCCGCCTCCCGCAGTCTCCGCCCGCGAAGGGGCTTCCTAGTGTGTGGAAACTTTTCCTCCTTCACAGCTCCCTCCCACTGGTGCAGGTGCCGTCCCTATTCTTTTGTCTCTGTTTTTTCTTTTTTTCTTTTGCCCTACCCAGGTACGTGGGGAGTTTCTTGCCTTTTGGGAGGTCTGAGGTCTTCTGCCAGCCTTCAGTAGGTGTTCTGTAGGAGTTGTTCCACGTGTAGATGTATTTCTGGTGTATCTGTGGGGAGGAAGGTGATCTCCGCATCTTACTCTTCCGCCATCTTCCGCCTTCCCAAGTGGAGGGATTTTAATGAAGGTCACACGTTCACAGTAGATGATGTCCTTCGAGGGTTGTGATTGCGTGAGTCATCTTCATTCCAACTTATCAACTCACAGGTGCCCAGGGCTTCCTGTGGCCCTTAAAGGCCAAGCCTCTTGATTACTCAGCCTAGCAAAACTTCCAGGGCTGTCAGATTGCCAGTGCCTGATTATTCCGTTGGGTTTCAGTTTCTCCTACTTTAGGAGATAGTAGAGGTTTCCTTTAGTTGCTTCTGAACTCAAACGTTTATCTTAAAGAAGTTTATCCTGGACTTTGACAGACTTACCTCAGGAGGGTAAATGCACAAAATTTTTGAAAAGTTGACCTGAAAACTCTTCAGTGCAAAACCATAGTTTAGGTTTTTCAGTAGCTAATGATCACACCTGAGAAATATAAAGTATTGCCCAGTTAAGAAAATGGCTTAATATATTAAACTAAACTATACTAAACAAACTACTGTTTTTATTTTAAAATAATATAAATAATAAAATTTATGAAGAAATTATACTGTTCAAAATTATTGAGGACTTCAGACCTTTTATTTTTGTGGGTTATAGCTATCATTATTTACTATGTTATAAATCAAAACTAAGAACTTAAAAATTTTTTGTTTATGAATTTATCAATAAAACAGTCACAATAAATCCATTATATTTTAACATAAATGAGATATTTTCATAAAAACTGTATTTTCCAAAACAAAAAATAATGAGAACAGAGGCATTGTTTTATATTTTTGCATACCCTCTTAAGGTCTGGCTTAATATGCAAGAGCTGTGTTCTCATATGTTTCTACATTCAGTGTGTTGCAATATTTGGTTGAAATATATGAAGAAAGTCCAGTCTCAGAGACATGTAGTTAGAAGAGGGAGGAGTGTTTTACTAACTTTTTCAGGTCATTATACATATTCTTCTTTGATTCAACATCTATCTAGCCTGCTAAATTCAAAGAGGCATGGCCAAGCACTTGGCTACATACTTGGAATGGTGTGGAGTGAGGGAAATAGAGATAGAATACCATTGTACTGTGTGTCCTTACTGTCCTGTGGTTATAGACACAACAGGTATTGCATACATTTCTAAAGCTCTGTCCTCACCTTAAAGCTTCCTCTTGTCTGCTTTCCCCAACTTTTCTCCCCCTGAGAATTGCCAAAACATCAAATAGCTAGGGTTAAAGAAAACTAGAGAAAAGAGAAGATGCAGTATGGCTACAACACTGACGATGGAAGAAACTATGGATAGGAGAAATGATGGAGTGACAGAAAGAGACCCAGAACACATTGTTGTGGAACAGAAAATAAAGCATTGTGGGAAGACAACAGAGAAGGGAAGCAAGGAGCAGGGTGGTAGAGAAACAAGATAGGAGACAGGCACAAATGCCCAAAGGACAGGGGAGGACTGAGGCACCTATAAGGAGATATTTTTTTTCTTTAATTTATCAGAAAGAGAATGACTTTTACAGAACAGTAAGAGCAATAAGATAAGAAAATAGCATGGTATATACAGCCTAATATTTTGTTCATAAATGAGGCCCCAGGAGACTGTGGTGGTCATCCACGGCTGTCCTCACTCCAGAGATTAAGGAACTGCCAGTAAAAATCCGTCTGTCCCCATTTTTCCTTAGAAAGAAAGTCATTGTGACCATTACCTAACGTGGTATCGAAAACCTTTCAGAATGTTTTCAATTTTCTTAGATTGTTCTCAGTCTACAATAGTAATTTACTTCCCCGTTGTGTAAAATAACTCTTTTTTTCATTTTATATGCTTTCTTATTTCACATTTCAAAGATTTCCATCTCATGTCAGTCTGTCATTTTTGCAGGTTGAAAAATTTTATGTTTGAATACCGACCTAATTAAACAGTTCTGCCGCCCCCTTACTGGTCTCGGATTCCTGTTGTTGGGCTTCATTTCTGTTGTCTTTGTTTATGACTTTGTGCAATATCCAGACAATTATTTCACTCTTTTATTTTCTTTTAAGAATACCAGCTTTTGAATATTTTCCCCTGAGATGTCACAGTGAACCAGTCTCCAGAAAAGGGTATATAATAATTGCCTAGTTCTTTATCTGCATTGTTGCTGGCTTTGAATTGGCCATTCCATGTGTAAAGTCTGGATTCTCCTTCTATAAGCCACGTTCTTTGTGGATTTTGTCATATAGAAACTTATTTGCCTTTATTATGCCCTCTCATACGAAAAGAGAGCTCTGTAGTTTATCTCCTTTACCTTAGAATTTCACTGCAATAAAAAGCTTACACCATTTATAAACTTGGAGATTTGACTGTGGACTGCTTCCTCCTAATTGTCTTTGAAAGTATCAAAGAAGACTACAGTGATGAGTTAGTTATCATTATCCTGTAATTCCTGTTCAAGTCCACTGTAAAAATCTGGTTCTCATTGCTTGGTGACTCAATGCATTTCAGTAGTGTTTGATATAGAAAAATATCTGAAAATCTAAATAGATTTTAAAGCTTCTGGATCTCTTTTTACTCAAGTTATCCCAAATAAGCACCAGTTCTCTTAAAGAAACCATGTTAGGTTTTGTATATACATATATCCTTATATTTTCAATGTTCCAAACCTTAATTTTAAATTCTAAAACCTCTGTGAAATGGAAGAAAGAGTTAGTAATTGGTAGTTCTCAGTACTCCCTCTGAAACCCTGTTATAAATGATTATCATGTTGGAAAAATCACCAGCTGTCTTGTGTAAAAGCTTGAACATTCTGGGAAATATTCCACAATTGCACACCTTAAATTTTTTCAATCTTATATGTCAGTGACAAAACTCACATATATTTATTTTTCTGTTTTCTTAGTGATTTGGTATAGAATAACCTATAGTTTTATTTTATACAATTTAGAAATTCCAAAATATCAATGTCTAAAACAATTTGGGAGTGAGAAGCTCCCTAAACACTTCCCCACTAAAGACCCAGACAATCAGTTTATTATTCTCTCATTGTTCTTTCTTTTTGAATCCCGAATTCTCCTTTTACACCATGATCCTCCAGCTGTTGGATTTCTTAACTAAATTTCTCTTGATTACATTATCATTAGTTTAGAAACTCCTATAACAGACTCTAAAATATGTTTTGTCCCATCTTGTTTGTAATTGTGAATATTCAGTTAAATATGGAAGTAAAATTATCCTATGAAACTACCATGATAGAAGAAACAATGGTTTAGACATCAGAGTCAGGGCAGGGATCGCAGACACCCATCCCCACTTCCCCACCCTACAGAAGCTGGCTCTCATCAGTCTACAATTTCTTCTCAGACAATAGCTGCATAGAACAATTTCATGTCTAAATCACCAATGGGGAATATTCTCCCTAACACAATGTAGGGAGAACTCCCAACTTTCTAGAGAAGTTTTGAATACAGAAGAGGAGAAAATCCAGGAAGAATTAAAGCAGAGGTTTTCAAAGTGTGGTCCACAGGTCAGCAGCAGTGGCAGCAGCATCTGGGAACTAGCTGAAAAATAAATTTTTGGTCCCCCTCCCCCAGGCCTACTGAAGCAGATAGTCTGCAAATGGGAATCCAGAAATCTGTTTTAACCTTCAAGTGATTCTAATGCCCACTAGGTTTAAAAACCTCTACATTAGAGACTTGGGTCCATTTATCAAAGGGCAGGTAATGTCCAGGAGCAGTGCTTCTCAAACATGATGTTTTTAGGAATTAATTGTAGGTCTCTGGTGAGACTAAAGAATCTACATTTCTAAGAAGTTCCCAGGTAATGTTGCTGCTACTGCTGCAGTTCTGCAGACTACATGTGATTGCAAGGCCACTGATAAAATCTAGGGAGAGACCTTGTAAGGAGGTGCCAAGAAAAACAGGCTAAATGGAGTGACCTTGATGAGTCTGGCCCAACGCTGAGGGAGATTGACTAGACTTGACTTTGTTAGGAATCTTGATAGCTGACACAAAGCAAGGCCTTATCCTGAATCCAGGATTTTAAGAAAGGTGATCTGGCATGAAAGGTCAGTGGATAAGGAAAAGAGAGCGTAAAGTTTTAAACTTATGCCAGGTTACGTTGTATAGTTTGACACTGCATGATGTGCTATATCTCAATTCTCTATAGTAATTTTTGGAAGAAAGAGATATACATTTGAACTTTCCAGAAGCCTTATTAAATAGACACAGTGGGGAAAACTACTTATAAAGGACAGGAAGCAGGGGCAGGTCATGTCGGTGGAACCTAGCTTAGAAAGCCTACAGTTTGGGAACTGGTGTGTGACCTTGGGCAAGTAACTGAATGTCCTCTAATGATGTATGAACTGAATGTTCTTACATCTAAAATATGATTAAAAATAAAATCTATCTTACAAAAGTTTTGTGAAGCTTAAATAAGTGAAGATGTTCAAGGCACTCAAGAGTGCCTGGTACATAATAAAACTCAATAAACTCTTTCTTCTTCATTCTGTGTATCCTTGTCTTCACTTTAAAATTTTCATCGTTGTTATTACATCAGCCACATTCAGGATAAAAAAACTTAGGTGGTGGGGAAAAAATTAAGGTGGTTGAGAAAGGGCTCTCTGAGAAAAGGGGAGCATTAAGCAAAATAAGAAATCCCTATGTCAAATATTTTTATAAAAGGAAATGGAAAATCTCTTTATCTTATGACTAGTCCCAAAAGATATATAATGAATGAAAAGCTATCGTTATTAGAGTTACCTTCAAAAATATAAAGGGAGTAATGTTTTAATGATGTATAAAAGAAATAGCAAGTTAACATTAGTTCACTTTCTTTTACTTTTCTGAGGTCACTCAGAGGTCAGAGTTCCTGTCCAATTCATCTTTTGACATGGTCAGGTACTGAAGAAAATGGAGAGTTTCTTTGGGGAGCATATCCCTGGGTTTTCTTTTTTCTTCTTTTCATTCTTTCAAGAAAAATCATCAATATATAGGTCTACTGCAGGAAAGAATTGGTAAAATCATTTCTGCAATCATTACTGAGAATAAGAGACTAGGGTTTTGGGGTAAGAGACAGAGAAAGAGAGTTTTTCCATGATTATTTGTTTAGTATTTGATTTTATTTCTGAGAACACAGATTTATTAGCACAAAATAAAACAGGATTTTTTTGTTTTTGTTTATTGATCTTAGCTTATTTGTTCTGTTCAGAAAACACTTATAGTCTGAAAATGACAAGGTAATTTAAAATACCTCAATGCATATACATGTGGCTCTAGTCTCTCTCTCCCTTCTCTCTGTCTCTGTGTTACACACACACAAAATATATTATTGATGATTCTTGGCAGTAATTTTGATTTGCATAAAATTTCAGGTGTTTTCAACACACTGCACATTCAAAATCTCAATAAAATGAAATAAATCCTTGAAAAAACAAATTAGTTGGAATTTTTCAGGCTTTACTAAGTTCTCCCCCAAATAGGTCTTTAAAAATGATATTTACTACTTAATGTCTTTAAGAAATGTACCTGTTTGTTGCATTATTAGGAAGAATTTCCTCACAGTCTTCAATGAAAGCAGTGTGAGAGAACAATGTACATAAATCTCTTACCCAAGCAGAACTGTTGTCGTACCCAGGGGTTCAAACAGCCAGTAATATTTAACTTGTGTGGTTCATATATCAATAAAACAAATAAATGGCCCTCTCAAAAGTTATATCCTGCATTATATAAATATTCCTTTTTAGTACATTGTAACCTGCCTAGCCACAAATTATTACAGCCTTTTAGCCACAATGTAAAGTACTCTTCTTACTGAGGCCTAAACATTTTCATTGATTTTCCTCACATCACAGTGAAATAGTCTGTGCCAATAAATTAACAATATTTAATTAATGTCCCCAAGGCATCTTATTATCAGTGTCTAACGTAGCCAACAACAGTAAATGCAATGGATCTTCCTAAATGAATTAATTATTTTGTACTTCAAAAGTTATATGAAGGCAGTGATGAAAGACTCTGCTCTGGTAGATCCACAGTTACCCAGCTGATGTGCAAAGTTCCCACAAATTTGGCAGAGAAATTTTGAGACACTCATAGCAACCTGGCTGTGTGAAGCAGGCTGGATTCTGCCTCCTGCCAGTCATGGTACAGTGTAAGCAGAATAGAGCCCACAAGGCTCAAACCCAAGAAACCGTGGTCTGTTTTTCTTTCCGAGGGGAGGCTGATGAGAGTGAAAGTATTCAGGAGATTCTCCAAGTGCCTAATAATGTAGTCTGATGACAAAAACAAAACAAACCAAAAAAACAAAAGCAAAAAACAAAAAAAACAAACCAAAGAAAAACTAAAGACACACACACATAAAACCCTTCCTAGAGTGTTGACCTTTTTGCAACTCACTTTAAAAAAAAAAATTCAGTTTACTTTTGGAGATAAATATACAAACTTCCTCCCATTCTGAGAGAAGGTACAAAGTGAAGCCCTTTACCATCTCTTCCTTTGGTAATTAACAAATATGGTTTGAACTTCTCAGAATATAGGGGAAAAAAGGAGTACAGCTTGTCCCTAGAACTGATCTTTGAATTATAAACTCTTTTGTTCAGACCTGATATAGATGACTTTCAATTTTCAAATAAATAAGGTGCTAATTAGAGTAATAACCATTCTAGAATAGCAAGAACACATGCAATTTTATATACTTAAGGCAGGATCAAATGACCCATGCCTTTAAGAAATCACTGAAAATAGGAGAATTAATGTGTGGTTATTAAATCACCAGGTTCAGGTTGGTCCCAAGTCTTCAACCCTAATACCTACTCACAGGCTGAGGCTCAGTCCTAGTTCCCCAGACTCTACTCAACAGCGACGTCTGTTACTCATCACCACGATAACCTGCTTATGTCATACTCCAGTTCAGAAAATGGGGCTTTTGATTGGTTCCTGAGTCTCATATTTGCATAATACTTCTCACCTACCAACTGTATAAGACAGATGCCACTAGGGGTTGTAAAATGTCTTTAGACTGTCACTAGCCTCAAGGATGGATTCATTTTTTCCCTTCATTTGTCTTCTAAGATGTCCCTCACTTTCCAGCAGCCTCAGGAATGCACTTACAAGTTTTTCACTATATTTTGCCCATAACTTTTAGGTGTTTTGTGATAGATGAAACTATGGCAGGCAAACGTGTTAGCGTGTAAGGAGATTGGAAAATCTGAGAGCCTTCACAGTTCTTAATAGTACATATATATATTTTATATGACTATTTGTTTTAACCTCTTTTTTTTTTTTTTTTTTTAAATTACCTGAGCAGCTACTGCTGCTCCTAATCTTATCAGATAAGTGTGCCTTCATGGTACTCACTATGGTGGTTTGAGGCCTTTTTTTACCCCTTTTCTATTTTTAAAAAAAACTGATTCACTTTGTTATAAAGCAGAAACTAACACACCATTGTAAAGCAATTATACCCCAATAAAGATGTTAAAAAAAAAAGATTAAATTTTTGCTGGCTTCTGCTTCTGAACCATAAACTCAGGTTATTGTTTAATTATAACAATTATGATATTATTGCAAATAAAGCCTACTTCCTAAAAAAAAATTTTTTTTAAAAATTCCTTCCTCTAGTAGGAGTGAGAAGGCATTCAGAGTACTTCAAGTGTTTCAGTAATGCTCCTCTCCACTGATCCCCAATTCGATGTTATACTTTTAGGCTATAAGATATGTCATTTAGTTGTTTACTAGTTCCTTTGTGACAACTTCTACTCACTTTTCCTTTCCGAAACCCCCAACTTCAAATACTTTTCCAAAATGAGTTATAAAAACAAACATTGTTGACTGCCCACACTCATGGTAATTTATCTTCTTTGGTATTAAATGTAGGTATTTATAGATGCTGTTTATGAAGTTGAGGAAGTTCCCCTCTAGTTGTAGTTTGCTGAGAGTTTTGATCACGAATGGATGTTAGATTTTGTCAAATGCTTTTCTTCATCTGTTGACATGATCATACAGTTTTCCTTCATTAGCCTATAGACGGATGGATTACATTAATTGATTATTGAATGTTGAACCAGCTTGCATACCTGGAATAAATCCCACTCGGTTATGGTGTATAGTTTTTTATATATATTGTTAGGTTCAATTTGCTGATATTTTGATGAGAATTTTTGCATATGTGTTCATGTGAGATATTGATTGCATTCTTTGTCTTGTAATATCTTTGTCTTTTTGGGGGGATTGAGGCAATCCTTGCCTCATGGCATGAATTAGGAAGTATTTTCTCTGCTTATAGCCTCTGAAAGAGATTGTAAAAAGTTGACGTAATTTCATCTTTAAATATTTGGTAGAATTCACCATTGAACTGATCTGGGCCTGGAACTTTTTGTTTTGGAAGGTTATTAATTGTTGATTCCATTTCTTTAATAGATATAGGACACTCAGATTGTTTCTTCTTGTATGAGTTTTGGCAAACTGTATCTTTCAACGATTGATCCATTTCTGCTAGGTTATCAAATTTGGGGTCATAGAGTGGTTCATAGTAGTCTTTTATTATCCCTTTAATGTCCACTAAGCTCGTAGTGATTTCCCCACTTTTATATCTGATATTAAAGATGCCAGAAGATTCCTCAGCTGAAGATCTAAGTTGTCCAGCTACATTTCTGACACTAGTAATTTGTATCTTCCTTCTCTTTTTCTTAATTAGCTTGGCTAGAGTCTTATCAATTTTATTGATCTTTTCAAAAAATGCAGTTTTTGTTTTGTTGATGATCTCTACTGATTTCCTGTTTTTGAGTTCATTGATTTCTGCTTTCATTTTTATTACATCTTTTCTTCTGCTTACTTTGGATTTAATTTGCTCTTCTTTTTCTACTGTCCTAAAGTAGAAGTATAGGTTACTGATTTTTGGGTTCTCCTTTTTTCCCAATATATACATGCAATGCTATAAATTTTCCTCTAAGCACTGCTTTAAACTGTATCCCACAAATTTTGGTAAGTCTTGTTCTCATTTTCACTTAGTTCAAAATATTTTTAGTTCAAAACCTTTTGAAATGTATTCTTTAACCCATGTGTTATTTAGACATGTGTTGCTTAATCTCCACATATTTTGGGATTTTCAAGCTTTCTGTTACTGATTTCTAGCTTAATTCTCTTGTAGTCTGAGAGCAGACATTTTATGATTTCTATTCATTTAAATTTGCTAAGGTGTGTTTTATGACCTGGAATCTATTCTGTCTTGGTGAAGTTTCCATGTGAGCTTGAGATGAATGTGTATTTTGCTGTTGTTGGATGAAGTAGTCTCTAGATGTCAATTATATCTAGTTAATTGATAGTGCTATTGAGTTCAGCCATGTACTAGTGATTTTCTGCTTGCTGGCTCTATCCATTTCTAATAGAGTTGACATCTCCAACTATAATAGTGGATTCAGTTATTTCTCCTTGCAGTTTTATCAGTTTTTGCTTCAAGTATCTTGAAGCAAAAAGATACTGTTTTTAGGTGTATACACACCAAGTATTGCTGTCTTCTTGGAGTATTGACCCCTTTATAATTATATAATACCCCTCTCTATTCCTGAACAGTTTCCTTGCTCTGAAGTCTGCTTTGTCTGAAATTAGTATAGCTACTTTCACTTTCTTTTGATTAGTAATAGCAGGGCATTATCTTTATCCATCTCTTTACTTTTAATCTATACATGTCTTTACATTTAAAGTTGATTTCTTGTTGGAAGAATGAATTAGGAAGCATTTTCTAATACTTCTAATACTAGAGAAGGTATTGGTATAGAATTGGAATAATTTCTTCCTTTTAATGTTTGGTAGAATTCACCAGCGAATCTATCTGGGTCTGATGCTTTATGTTTTAGAAGGTAAGTAATTATTGATTTAATTTCTTTAATTCATTTAGGCCTGTTCAAATTGTCTATTTCTTATTGTGTGAGTTTTGGCAGATTGTGTCTTTCAAGGATTGGTCCATTTCTTCTAGTTTATGAAATTTGTGGGCATAGGTGTCTTTATATTTAAAGTGGATTCTTGTAGACAACCTATATTTGGGTCTTGTTTTTTTTTTTTTTTTTTTTTTTTGTGGTACACGGGCCTCTCACTGTTGTGGCCTCTCCCGTTGCAGAGCACAGGCTCCGGAAGCGCAGGCTCAGCGGCCATGGCTCACGGGCCCAGCCGCTCTGCGGCATGTGGGATCCTCCCAGACCGGGGCATGAACCCGTGTCCCCTGCATCGGCAGGCGGACTCTCAACCACTGCGCCACCAGGGAAGCCCTTGGGTCTTGTTTTTTGATCCATCCAAGGATCTCTGTCTTTTAGTTGGTTTATTTAGAACATTTACCTTTAAAGTGATTTTTAAAAAATAAATAAATTTATTTATTTTTGGTTGAATTGGGTCTTTAGACGTGTTGCTTAATCTCCACATATTTTGGGATTTGCTGCACGTGGGCTTTCTCTAGTTGTGGCAAGCGGGGGCTACTCTTTGTTGTGGTGTGCAGACTTCTCATTGTGGTGGCTTCTCTTGTTGCAGAGCATGGGCTCTACAACGTGTGGGCTCAGTAGTTGTGGCATGCAGGCTCAGTAGTTGTGGCTTGAGGGCTCTAGAGCGCAGGCTTAGTAGTTGTGGTGCACAGGCTTAGTTGTTCCACAGCATGTGGGATCTTCCCAGACCGGGACTCGAATCCATGTCCCTGGCATTGGCAGGCAGATTCTTAACCACTGCACCACCAGGGAAGTCCTAAAGTGATTATTGATATATCTGGATTAATATCTCCTATATTTGTTACAGTTTTCTATTTGTTGCCCTTGTTCTTTTGTTCCTATTTTTGTCTTCCATAATTTTTGTGTATTTTTTGGTTTTAACTGAAGATTTTATAATTCAATTTTCTCTCCTTTTTTAGTGTATCAATTATGCTTTTTTTTTTTAACATTTTATTGGTTGCTCTAGGGTTTGCAGAAGACCTCTGCAACTAATTCAAGTCTGCTTTCAAATAACACTGTACATCTTCACAGGTAGTGCAAGTACCTTATAATAACAACATATTCCTAAGTCCTCCCTTCTAGCCCTTGTATAACTGCTGTCATTCATTTCACTTAATCATATATATACACACACACATAAGCAAATACATTGTTGCAATTATTTATTTATTTATTTTTAACTTTTTTTTAAACATCTTTATTGGAGTATAATTGCTTTACAATGGTGTGTTAGTTTCTGCTGTATAAAAAAGTGAATAAGCTATACGTATACATATATCTCCATATCCCTTCCCTCTTGTGTCTCCCTCCCACCCTCCCTATCCCACCCCTCTAGGTGGTCACAAAGCACCAAGCTGATCTCCCTGTACTATGCGGCTGCTTCCCACTAGCTATCTATTTTACATTTGGTAGTGTATATATGTCCTTGCCACTTTCTCACTTCATACCAGCTTGCCCTTCCCCCTCCCCATGTCCTCAAGTCCATTCTCTACGTCTGCGTCTTTATTCCTGTCCTGCCCCTAGGTTCTTCAGAACCTTTTTTTTTTTTAGATTCCATATATATGTGTTAGCATACGGTGTTTGTTTTTCTCTTTCTGACTTACTGCACTCTGTATGACAGACTCTAGGTCCATCCACCTCACTACAAATAACTCAATTTCGTTTCTTTTTATGGCTGAGTAAGATTCCATTGTATATATGTTTTGCAATTATTTTAAGCAAATTTTTTGTGAATAATTAAGAATAAGAAAAATTAAAAATTTACCTTTACTTATTGATTCTCTGATGAATGCAGATCTATGATTCTTTCTTTGTGTAGATCTGAGTTTCTGGCCTATATTATTGTCCTTCTCTCTGAAGAACATCTTTTTAAAATTTGTTGCAAGACAGGTGTACTGGCATCAAATTCTCACAGTTCTGTTTGTGGAGAAAGTCTTAATTTCTCCTTCACTTTTGCAGGATAATTTCACAAGGCATAGAATTCTAGGTTAGTGTTTTTTTTCTCTCATTACTTTAAATATTTAATACATTTTCTTTTTACTTGCATGGTTTCTGAGAAGTCAGATATAATTCTTATCTTTGCTCTTCTATATTAAGGGTTTTTTTTCTCCTCTAGTTCTTTCAAGATTACTTTTTTATCTTTGATTTTCCAAAATTTGAATATGATATACTCAGATAGAGTTTTATTTTGTTTTGTTTTGTCTTTTGGCAGTTGTCTTTTTTGGTGTTTTTTGAGATTCCTGAATCTGTGGTTTGGTGTTTGAATCAATTTGGAAGAAATCTCAGTCATTATTGCTTCAAATATTGCTTTTCTTCCTTTCTTTCTTCCTTCTTCTCTCCCTCCCTTCCTTCCCTCCCTTTCTGGTATTCCCATTACACATACTTTACATTTTTTTGTGGTTGTCCCCCAGTCCTTTGATATTCTGTTCCATTTTTAAAGTTGTTTTTTCTCTTTGCTTTTCAGTCCTGGAAGTTTCTATTCACATATTCTCAAGCTTAGAGATTCTTTCTTCAGCCATGTCCAATCTACCAGTGAGTCCTTCAAAGGCACTCTTCATTACTGCTACAGTGTTGTTTTTTTTTTAATCTTTAGCATTTATTTTTGATTCTTTCTTAAAATTTCTCTCTTGATTATATTATCCCTTTGTCCTTGCTTGTTATCTACTTTTTCTGTTAGAGTTGTTAACATACTAATCAGAATGATTTTAAATTCCTGGTTTGATAATTCCAACATTCTTGCCATATATGCCTCTGATTCTGATGTTTGTTTTGTCTTTGCAAACTGTGTTTTTTATTATGCCTTGTAAAGGTTTCCTGATAGCTGGACATGACATACTCGGTAAAAGGAACGGTGATATTTAGTAATGTGGTAGTAAGGTATTGGAGAAGAAGTTTCTGTTGTCCTGTGATTAGATCTCAGCCTTTTGGTGAACCTGTGCCCCTAGACTGTGACCTTCACAACTGCTTCTCAGTTTCTGCCCCCACCTACCCACATATGGTGACTGAATGGCTAGAGAGGCCTAGAGCCGGGTATTTAGGTCCCTTTGTGGAAAGATCGAGGGAACTGTAGTTGAGATTTCCTTCCCCCCACGAAGAGCCAGCTGGATTTGGGTACTTCCCTTCCCGCAGGTAGGTTAGGATCTGATATAAACCAGCAGATTAGGCTGTGGCAAAATAATTTTATCTGAGGGCAGACCTTGTTAAGAAGAACAGAATGCTATGGCATCTGTCAAAATGATACTTTCCCCCTCCCCCTCGAGGAATCAAGAGGGAAGTTTCACCGTGAGGACCTGGTAGGTTTTGTGGAGATAGAACACCCAAAAGTGTTCCACAGCCTACTATGACTGTGTCCTCCTGGAGATGAAAACAATTTTGTTTTGAAACGATTTTTTTAGAGCAGTTTTAGATTCGCAGCAAAGTTGAGAGGAAGTTGTATGCCTCCTGTCGCCACACATGCATGGCTTCCCTTATTATCAATATTACCCACCAGAGTCGTACATCTGTTACAGTTGATGCATCTACATTGACATATCATTATCATCCCAAGTCTATAGTTTACATTAGTGTTCACTCTTGGTTCACTATGGGACCTCTCCATTTTTTAAATCTTAGACTTGTCCACACTGAGCCTCTAGCAATTCATCAATTACAGTTCAGGATTTCTTATCTGACACAGGTTCCCATGGAGGTTTCCCCTGTTGGGTTTCCAAACTATTAAATGGCGATTCTTATATCTATTAAATGGTGATTCTGTCTCTTCAATTTGGGGGCCAGTGGTTTTGCCCTGTAACCTCACTTTTCTGATGAATCTAAGAAGAATTTTTGATTTTTCAGTTTATTCATTTTTTAACTTGTCATTAGGACAGAGAGGTGACTTTTAAGCTCCTTACTTGCTGGACTGGAAACCAGAAGTTACCAACACTTTTTGTTGTCTATGTTTTTAAGTTTTAGCCATCCTAGTAGGTGTGAGGTGGTATGACTGTGGTTTTGATTCGCATTTCCTTAGTCATGAATGATACTGAGCATGGGGCATATAATTTAAGGAGCACTTGTAAGATTTTTTATTGAACTGAATTTCATTGTTTTAGGATAAGCAGAAGAATTATGATTGAATTATCACCCACTAATTTTGCTGGCCAGCTTCCATTTAGATAATTTTGAGAGATTCTTTCCTTACTGGTTTTTACTGGACTTCTAGATTGAGCATGCTTCATGAAGCATGTGACATAAGGAATAAACGATAGAAGCCTAAGCTTATATCTCATTGTAATTAATACTCATTTTAGCCAGGCAAATGTTGATATCATGTGATCAGAAAAATTCTGTACCTAACAGTGAAGTGTGACATTTTAAGAGTATCTATCATGTATTGTTTTGGGCTGCCCAGCTGCCGTTTCTTGGAGAAACCACCCTCCATCAGTTCATGTCATCTTGATAATGCTTACAATCACATCCTCTCTTCATCCACCTATATAGCCTCCAGTCCCCAGACTACAGGGATGAACACAGAGCACATAACCCTGACATGGCCAATTTTACTGTCTCATGCACATCTTCTTTTTTAATTTTAACTAATTACTATTTTTAATTTATTAATTTATTTATTTTTGCTGTGTTGGGTCTTTGTTTCTGTGCGAGGGCTTTCTCTAGTGGCAAGCAGGGGCCACTCTTCATGGCGGTGCACGGGCCTCTCACTGTCGCGGCCTCTTGTTGCGGAGCACAGGCTCCAGATGCGCAGGCTCAGTAGTTGTGACTCACGGGACTAGTTGCTCCGTGGCATGTGGGATCCTCCCAGACCAGGGCTCGAACCCGTGTCCCCTGCATTAGCAGGCAGATTCTCAACCACCGCGCCACCAGGGAAGCCCCCTATGCACATCTTTCTTCATCATATTTCCCTGACACCATCTCTTTTCCGTTTCAGTGTATACAGCTTCTTCAAAGTCTTCAAGATCTTTGAGAAAAAAAGTTAGCTCCATAGGCAAGTGATGACTGCAAAATATTAAATTGGTCATGATTTTAGGGATACCACAAATACTTCTCAGTGAACACACATGTGCATCTCCCATTCAGTCATGCCTTTATTTCTTTCCAGGTGAGTTGTGCCTTGCGGTGAAGATGTTGGCTGGAAGGAAACTACTAAAATATTATCTCAGAGCTGTGAATAATTTTCACTTATCAGCTTGTCATAGAAGCAATCCAGATTTCATGGTCTTCATCAACCATTCTTGGACATATGTATCACTTCTTCATTTCTGTGTCAAGGTGACAGAAGGTAAGACGACTTTAAGACTTTAATATGTACATGTGTACACTATTGAAAAAAAACCATACCATATCAAATACGTACAAGGAAAGTGGTAATTTCAGAAGTATCAGGAGCCGTTCAGATAAGAGGTCTTTGAGAGAAAGGGATATGTGCTTTTTTGCTTCCTTGACAATAGATGCAAGCCTTAATGAGTTAATCACATTGTGATGATCTCCCTTGAAGTCAGATTGCTAACGAGTAGTCTAACAAAGGGAACCATGTGTAGAGTACCAGTCCTGAGTTGAGCACTTAGTGCATCCAAGCACATGATTTCATTTTGTCTTTCCAAGAACCCACTGAAGAAAGTATGGCGATACTGTTCTGATAAATTAGCAAATGGGGGTTCAACGGATCTTAAATAAATTGACTAATTTTTTTTCTTCTCTATCCATGTCTCCCAGATGCCAATCTATGAACAGGTGCAGGGCTGGCTGCACGATAATCATACCGGTGAAATTGTTTAAAATATAAATTCTGGGACCCTCACTCCTGAAGATCCTAGTTTGATAAGTTTAGGTTAGATTCAGGTGTTCTGCTTTTCTGACAAAGTGATTCTGTTATACATCCAAGTCTGGAACATGTCTTCTATACCCCATGACCTCAGACTGGTTCAGGGAGTTAAGTTGGTGTCATCTCTTATAGTAGATTGGAAAAGGCTGCTGAGAGTCCTGTACTGAAAGGCTTCTGAGGCTGATGGGGAGGTATTCTGTGATCCGTCAGTGATGAGGCCAGATGGAGGGAGTAGAATCTTCCTGCCAAATATCGGCCAACTGTGATCTAGATTGTGACAGTTGGTAGGTGGGTGAGGAGGGAAAAAAAGGAAAGTAGAGAATATCAGTTACATTTTGATTAAAAATTGTCTGAGAACGCACTAAATATTTTATTCAGCTCTATGTAACCCCCTTAGCTATGTCAGAAACCTAAATGTAGCTCTTGGAAAAATACTAATGATGACCAAAGTACAGAGAGCCAAATAAAGGAGATAAGCCAAAATACTCTTGCAAATCTCCAAGATACTGGATTCCTCCACTGTCCCAGTCCTGTGGGAATGCCTGTGCCAGGAATATCTGGAACTCTGTAACAGCAGCTGCCACGTACCCGTGTTCTTTCTGTTGCAACCTTATTTCTTGTGGCAAAAGAAAATGTGGCTCTATGCATTTTAGCAATTGATCAAATATTCCTTATTATTTCAAAACTTTCGGGAGAAAGCAAATGCATTTTATAGTTCTGAATTGTGTGGGCTTATTTTTCATACTTTATTTTTTAGTGTTAATATCAGTTGTATACACTATATTTGGAGAAACCAGTTTGGAAGGTGGGTCTGATAAAAATATACCTAATAGATACAGTGGCTATCCTTTCTTAGATATATTCATAGAAAGAAGTGGATAAAGCTGCACCTTTAAATAGAGAAAGACTTCATTTTAGGGTTTAATTATCCATGACAATGTAGCCATTTTTAAGGGAGAACTCCATACTTGGGAGTCATTTAGTCCAGGAGAACTGTACACACAGTCCTTGCTGTAACACCAGAAACTAGGGTTGCTGCAATTCCTATTATTTCAGTGACCATCAGCAGGTAACCTGTGGCAGAAAGGCTCTTAGCATCCTCAATTCTTACTTTGCTTACTTTGCTTTCCACTCTTGTGGACATTGCTACTTCCTTCTGTCCACTTGGAGTTGAAGGGAACCAATGCACAAGGTCACTTTCCACAGCTAGTGTCAGGGATGACCTTCGAACTGCTTAGTTACCTCCCAGCCTTTAAGAGTTGTGAAAGAGACATATAGCAAATATAAAGAGAAAGATGTTGCAATTGCCTAGTGATATCTATCATCAGACCAGAACTGGGAAGTTGCAACCCATGATTAGGATATTTACCATCTTTGATTCATATCAGTAACACTGGCTAGGTGAGTGGGGAATAAAATATGTCAGGCATGATGTTGTTATTATCAGCATGAAAGTGGGAAAAGCAAAAAAACTGGACAAGAGGAATGGCATGAAGTGTCTGGATATAATTTCCACAAAACCGAAACTGAGCCTTCACAAATCTCTATAGTGCCAGAATTATTTAAAATTTAAAAATAAAAATTAATAAACACTCATAGATACAACTGCTAAATGAATTTTAAAAATATAATTGACTTTGAATTATACGTGCATTATTTGTCTTTGTTAATGACAATGTTCCATTTCAAAATTCATAAGATGTGAGTTCCTAGAAAAATCGAGTTAGAAAAATAATTTATCACTTTGCCATTCATTCATCAGGACATGGAAATTGGTCATTATTTTGGTAAACAGTTTGAAGTTCCGAAGTTACCCTCAGTTTTATCCTTGTAACAACTGAGACTCAGTGTCCTAAAGATAATTACATTTGTTTTACAAGCTAACTGGAAAAGTGCTGAATAATTGTCACTGCTTCAGAGATTGGATTTTGTAGCGATTTTTTTTTTTTTTTTTTTGCTAGCACTGCATCCAGACACTTTTGATGGAGGGAGCTACAGTAATATTAAAGAATTGTTGACAGCTACTCATAAGAGGGACTTTTACATTTGTAAACAAAACAACTCTGTCAAAGCAAACGTCAAGAGGTTATTTTAACCTCTGTTACACCTCATAATGCATTTCTCATATATTCTGGAGGAAGTGTGGGGTGAGTGGGAAAAGTAATAGATGGAGAAAAGTCTGTTTGGCAGACCAAATGACAAGGAATGAAAAAGTAAGGCCAGACAATAAAAATATGTTTTGTGCAACGATGCAGTAGGATTTTTAAATAAGAGTTCCCATTTACCTCAAACTCTGGAAAACACACTTAACTCTCAATATTTCCTGAAGGTAATGGAATGTTTCTTTGTCCCTTTGAAAACGTTACCTTTAAGGCAATAAGCAAAACAAGGAAACCCTCTAAATGGCTGATTGGGAATCTAAGCTGAAGCCAAGACACATATTGAAATCAGAGCTACCAAGCCATGGTAAGGACACATGGCTTGATTTCTGTTTTTCTCATTAGATGTCATACATGTGTTTCCTGTTGTGCTTACTAAGAAGAATATCTTATATCAGGTCACATTTCCTACAAATACCAACCAAGAACTAATTTCCCAGCTTGCAAATTAACTTTTAAATGTGATTGTACATCACATTGTAATAGGAAAAGGAAAGGTTATTTAATAAATGGTGCTGGGCAATTAATTAACTACTTGGGCTTCACTTCGCATTGTGGGAAGCAGAAAGAAAGAAAGGAAGGGAGGGGAAGGGAAGAGAAGGAAGAGAGAGAAAGAGAAAAAAAGAAAGAAGGAAGGAAGGAAAGGGGAGGGAGGGAGGGAGGAAAGGAGGGGGAAGGAAGAAGGAATAAGAAAAGGAGGAAGGGAGACAGGGAGGGAGAGAAAGAGGGAGAGGTAGAGAAGAAGGAAGGAAGGAGAGAAGAAAGGAAGGAAGGAGGGAAGGAAGAGAAAGGTAAGAAATTCCAGAATGGTTAGGGAAGCAAATGTTAAGCATAAAACCACAAGAAACAGAAAAATTGGGGAAAATGTTTATTTTAGGACTCCTGTTTTCTAAGTAACAAAATAAACCACAAAAAGTGACTTAGGTACATAAAAATGGAAAGAACAAACCACTGTCAAAAATAGCCAGTTAACAAAGAAGCAAACAATAAAGTGGGAAAACATGTGTTTCAAATAGGACAAACTAGGGATTCACAGCCTGAAAGTATGAAGGATCGCTAGAAATACGTAAGAAATATCTTAAGATCCCAACAGCTTGAAGAAAACAGCCAGAGGCTTTTGCTCATAGTTCTTTCAAATAGATACTGAAAATGAGATGAAATATTTCACTTCACTGGTAAGCAAAGAAACGTAAACTGAAATAAGATGTTATTTTGACTGAATATACTGAGTAACAAGAATTTTGTAGAATAAGAACATTCACGCACAGTATAAATTGGTGAAGTTTTTCTGGATAAGTTTGGCCGTACATATTGAAGGTGTCCAAAATGTTCCTAACTTTTCCAGTTATTTTCATTATAGAAACCTATCCTGTAGAAATTGGCATGTATGCATATTATTATTCTAATGCTACTCATGATGAACAATCCAAACATCCAATTGTAAAGAATGACTGTGTAATAATCCCCAAACCAGCAGGATCAGCATCACCAGGCAAATTGTTAGAAATGTACATTTCTATTCGACACCTATCGACTCAGAAACTCTTAACTGTGCACCAAGCATTCACAAAGGCTGCAAGATAATTTTGACGCATACAAAAGCTTGAGAATCACTAATGCAATGGAATATTAATGGACATTCAAAATGTTTTCGAAGAACACAACATGGAAAAATTCATAAAACCTACTATTAACTAAAGGAGAATAAAATTTGTTCACATTTAATATGATCATGGGAATGATGTATAATATGACTTCCATTTTGTAAATACATATAAGTGTATATCATATTTGTAAAATCAAAATCATTCATGTATGTGTATATTCACATAAATATGCATACCAGCAGAACAAAATGCTATTCTCAGTATATCAGAGGAGGTGACTTTGAATTACTTTTTCTTTTCATCTCTATGTACTTTTCCAAATTCTCTTCTATTACTTTTTCTTTGCATCGTTATGTACTTTCCCAGATTCTCTTCTATGATGACGTATTATTTTTTCCTATCAATAAAAGATCTTGGCCACACACATTTTCACATGTATATGTAATGTTCAAGGCCCCAAGTTTCCTGTAACCCTAAATGTTTATTCATCTTTCATGATGACATTGGTTTATTGCAAAGAGAGACCCCTTCTTCAATAGCAGGTGGTGTTTTATCCGTCAAGAAAACAGTAAGATGTGGTACTTGGGTTGACCTCGCCACAGGCAGGATGTGGCTGCCAGAGCAGAACTATAGGTCTTTGAGCAACAGGCACATCCTCCTCCCACTAGTTCTTTTTTTAGCTTACGGCGACTCCCAGGATTCTGACGTTAACCAAAAGTTCACGTCTTCTTTGTGTTGCTATCATATCCGCTTCTTTCACAAGCAATTCTCACAATAATCTTAGTAGGGAGCACAGGGCGTAGAAATTATGGAAATATTAGGCATTAGAAATTTCAACTAACCAAGCCAAAATGTTCTAGCAAGAAGTGATAATTATCACTTCTAGAAGAAGTGATAATCAAACAACAGTTATTTATCTTTCTATATTAAACATTATCTGTCTCTTGTTATCTCCGAAACCATCAGAATTTCTTCTCTGGTTGACTTCAATTTGCAGCTATTTGAGCACGTAGAAGGTTCAACCTGTTCTACTAGTGCTTGGACAAGGTAGTGGATCTAACATTCTTTACAATGGTCTTAAAAGCTCTTAAGTGTCGGAAACATTTTAATTGTCATAGAAAATAAATATCGTAGCGTGTCTCCTTACTTGTCTAAATCACTGGAACAAAGACAACTTCTTTTTTTGCTTCCTGCTCATGTTAACACAGCAAGAAGGTTAGGGGACAGTCCCAGCTGCACCACATGACAGCTGCCCTCAATTAGGGTATTTAAGGGCTTAAGAAGAGGTATCATTCAGTTTGTATGCGATGATCTGCTTCAGTCTCCGTAGTTTTACATTGGAGGAACTCTGTGGGCAGAAATATAGTTCCATTCCTTAGGCAGGTGCAAGAATTGCCATGATTTGAAGGAACAGTGGTGTGTTAAACAACAGTGACATTCTAAAAGAAATACCCTAAAGTCTCATAGAAAATGGGAATGAAAGACTATAATTTTATATAGCGAACTTGAGAGTTAAATACACTTACTAAGCCTGCTTAATGGCAACGGTGTTAGATTTCCTATCTGTTATTCAAAATACATGGATTCATGAGTAGGATCAGAGACTGATTTTGAAAACCTGAAATTCCTCAGATGATTGTTCATGTTCTGTGACGTGGAGATGCTATCACCTGAATGTTATGTCTCTGCCCTCGGGTTTTATTACCAAGGTCATTTTTGTGACTTCCTACAAATGTGCTTTGTGTCTCTGAGATATACTTATAAATGTTTGACTAAGTTTGGAAATAGGCAGAAGGTTTTCAAAAGAAACCTATGTGATGTATGCAAACTGAGTGCAACGTGTAAATGCTGAAGATAAGGTGACTGTACAGAAAATAGAACAAAAATAAATACAGCAAGGATCAGGGTGGAAAGCCCAGTCAAAAATGAGAAACTTCAAACACCTGTGTTTTGTCAACAGTGGCTTGGCAGCTAGAATAGGAAGGACAGAGGAAGTTAAACCCATGCTGCCTTCTAGAAGTCAACTACAAAAAATGAACCCCT
Source organism: Orcinus orca (assembly GCF_937001465.1). Classification (NCBI taxonomy): domain Eukaryota; kingdom Metazoa; phylum Chordata; class Mammalia; order Artiodactyla; family Delphinidae; genus Orcinus; species Orcinus orca. The sequence goes on from NC_064562.1 coordinate 20,773,830, forward strand.
AGGACCAGATGGTTTTATGGCTTTGGTAAACAATAGATTGGCATAATGCTTCCTCAATAATTCTGTCAGGAAGTGTTGAGCTAGAATACAATGTACAATTGTGCCTTTTTTGAAAACCAGCTCTCTGAAAGGCCAGCTGGTAATTAGGGAGAAACTGAAATGTTGGGAAGGACAGAGTATGTAATGAACTATTATCAGACCATCTTGACTACAAGGTAATTACAAATACCAATATGTCTGGAAGTCTTAGGTCTCCCCTGGTGGCCATATTATAAACTGATTATCATACAGGAATGAGGGCTTCTCTGATTTCAGGCACCACCTCCCTAGGGTTTCCTTGTTTGTTCTGATTTGTAGCTTCCTTTGTGTTTTGTTTCTAAGGTTTGGGTGACTGCTATTTGGTTCCTCTTCAAGAAGAACCAACAGAGCACTTAACACTGAATTCTTTTCTAGTATACACATGAATCACTACTCCCTATCGATCTCAGGATGTGGGATCCCCATACACCTTTTGAACAAAATCCTCTGTTTTCGCATGTGGATAACAACCCTCATCTACTTCATTCATTCAACTGATTTAATTGAAACAATTATTCCCACAGGTGATTTCTCCACATGCAAATACAGATTTCTACTTTTCAACACTTGAAGCAGAAAATGGGCCAGGGGAATAATGCACCAACATCCACCTCTTCTGCGCTCCAAACATGGCAACAGTCCTCTCCCCACTGGTAAGTACTAAAATATTGATGTTAAAAGACAGGGCGGGGGCTTTCCTGGTGGCGCAGTGGTTGAGAGTCCGCCTGCCAAAGCAGGGAACACGGGTTCGTGCCCCGGTCCGGGAAGATCCCACATGCCGCGGAGCGGCAGGGCCCGTGAGCCATGACCGCTGAACCTGCGCGTCCGGAGCCTGTGCTCCGCAACGGGAGAGGCCACAACAGTGAGAGGCCCGCGTACCGCAAAAAAAAAAAAGACGGGGCTTGCAAACTCAAAAGCATCCAGGTGGGTAATATAACTAAATACAGATGATGGTGAAGGGAGTAAAGACTAACAAAAGGGAATGTTGGCAACTGCGGTGAAGTGGCAAGCCTTTTCTAAAAAGAAGTCAGCAGCTCTCCAGCTCCAGAAAATTGTTGCCATGTAATAAATAAAATCATCTCCTGGATTTTCAAGAAAAGTAAAATTAATTTTTTTTAAAAAATCTCAATTTTATGAGCATATGGGTAACTTTTCAAAGTTAGCAACGAAGTTTAAATTTTAATGATATTGTAAGGGGCAAACAAACACTTCTGTGAGCAATATTTATCTTACAAAGTACCAGGTTTGAACCCTACCTTAGTCTCGAAGGCAGGGCTGTCCAATAGAAATACAGTGTGAGTTACATATGTGATTTAAAATTTTCCGTTAGCTCCATTAAAAAGTAAAAAGAAACAGATACAATGAATTTTTATATTTTATTTAACCTAGTTATCCAAAATATTGTTATTTTTCAGATGTAATCATTATAAAAATTATTAATGAGCTACTTTACACTCTTTTTGTGTGTTGAGTCTGAAATTCAGTGTGTATTTTATACATACAGCACATTTCACTTTTTACTGGCCTCAGTTCAAATGCTTAAGAGCCATATGTGGCTAGTGGCTTCATATTGGACAGCACAGGTCTAAGACTTAAGAGTACCTGCTCTTACATACATATACACAGTTGGCAAGTCCTTGGTTAGAAGAAATGTCATGGTCTTTGGGCACCAGAGCTCATCCTGTTCATGCCCAACAAGCGACTGCTGCCATTTTGGCAACAGCCAGTTGCAGCTGCCAGAGTAGTTGCAGCAGACAGACAGGAAGGGCTGTTCACGGGATATGTTTTCCCAAGGAAACAGTGTAAGGGACTTTGAATATTGCTTGACTTATGTGAACCGAACTCATAGGAGTGTCTTGGGAAGTCACTTAATGCATATAACCTTTCATAATATTGTAAAAAATAAGAATTCCTCCTTTGCTTGTGCACATCTAGTAGAAGCCTACTACCTAGTTATTACTTTTGTTATTACTGGATTATTTAAAGTTATAAAGTCTCTTGTATCAGGTGAAAAAACAATTTGACTTATTCTAGAACAAAATTCAAGTGGAGAAAACAATGGGGAGACAAATGTTAATCCAAAAATGAAACAAATCAATCACAAGAAAATAAGAAAAACAGCAACTTTCTAAGTTATTCAAAGATTGAATGTATTTCCTTCAGTTCCTTTTATCTAGAGGTGTCCAGGCAATAACTGTACAAATAATTGGTGAGTTTATTGTAGCACATCCATTGCATGACTGGATAATTTTTCCTGCCCTGAAATCTGTGATAGGTATAATAATAATAAATGTATAAAATACACACATGTGCATACATATTCTCAAAATTCAGATAAATATTATAACATTGTATGTGTTATTTTGAAATTTGAAATGTTACTATGTTGTTTTAATTTGCATTTTTCTATTACCAGTGAAACTGAGCATATTTGCATGTTTTTAGCAATTTAGATTTTCCTTTTTGTGAGTTGCTCGTTCATATTCTTTTCCCATTTTCCTATTACATTCTTGTCTTTTCCTTATTGAGCTTTCAGATACAAATAATTGTGGGTTGTATGTGTTGTACATATGTTCTCCCAGTTTCTGTCTTATAGTTTTACTCTTTTTAGGTCTTTTTTGAGGAACAAATTTCTTAATTTTAATTTAAATTATCAATCTTTCTCTTCTATGATTATTGCTTTTATACTTGTTTAACAAATCCTTCCCTACTTTGAAGCCATGAAGATATATTTTATTCTTAATATTTTGTTCATTTTTTCTTTTGTATTTGTCTTTCATCTACTTGGGATTGATAATTGTATGTGGTGAAGGTAGGAATCCAATTGTGCTTTCAGGTACCAAGTTGTCACAATTCTGTTTACCATTATTTCCCTGCTGAATTGTCTAGTAAGTTTTCAATTGTGTACCTATCCTTGGCTCTCTTTAATGGTCTTTTGGTCTATTTGTTGGTCCTTGCTCCAATCTGAAACTGTCTTAATTTCTATGAATTTATGTCTTGATGTCTAGTACAGCAACTTCTCCCAGATGTTTCTTCTCATGGGTGCCTTGGTTATTCTTGTCCCTTATCATTTCATATAAATTTTAGAATATGCTTGTTAAGTTCTAGAATGGGAGTGAAGGGTTGGGTTTGGGGCTTGGTATTTGGATTTGGGTTGCACTGAATCTACAGATTGATTTGAATTGACTTAACAACTTTTATTAAGTCTACCCGCGCATGTGTGTGGTATGTCTCCACTTATTTAGGCTCTTCTAATATTCCTCAATAAAGTTTCTCCATACAGATTTTGTATTTCTCTTACTAGATTTATTTTTAAATACTGCACTTAAAGAATTAATAGACTTTAATTTTTAGAGCAGTTTTAGGTTCACAGCAAAACTGAGCAGAAGGTACAGGGATTTCCCATCTACCTCCTGCCCCAACACATACATAGCTTTCCCCATTATCAACATCCCCCAATAGAGTGGGGAGTTACAAGTGATGAACCTATACTGACACATCATTATTACAAAAAGTCCAGAGTTTGCATTAGGGTTCACTCTTTTTTGTGTGTGTGATATGCGGGCCTCTCACTGTTGTGGCCTCTCCCATTGCGGAGCACAGGCTCCGTACGCGCAGGCTCAGCGGCCATGGCTCATGGGCCCAAGCTGCTCCGCAGCATATGGGATCTTCCCCGACCGAGGCACGAACCCGTGTCCCCTGCGTCGGCAGGCGGACTCTCAACCACTGCATCACCAGGGAAGCCCTAGGGTTCACTCTTGATGTTGTACTTTCTATATACTACATATGTTTTAATGTGATGGGAAATGTTGTATTTTAATCTCATTTTCTAATTGCTTGTTGCTGGTATAGAAATGCAAATTGATATATATTAATTTTTTTATCTTACAACTTCGTAAACTGTTAGTAATCCTAATAATAATACAGATTATTTTGGAGATTTAAAAATATATACAATCATGTTATCTGCAAATAATAACAGTTTTTGTTTTTCTTTCTAATCCTTAAACTTTATTTCTGTTTGCATGTCTGTGGTGGTCATATATAGGTCAGCATTACTTGCCTGTTATACAGAAGTGGTAACAGAGGCATGCTTATTTTGTTCCTAATCTCAAAGAGAAAGCTTCTAATGTTTTCTTATTAACTACATTGATTGCTGTAGATTCAAGAAAATTGTCATTTATTCTTAGCTTGCTAGAATTCATTTCATGGAACAATATTGAATTGTATGTTTTGTCATTTGGTGATAAGATCATTTGATTTTCCTGTTTCTGTGTTTGTATGGTGGATTACATTAATTGATTTTCAAATATTAGCCCCTGATTCATGGGATATGTGAAATTTATTCATGATGCATTATCCTTTTCTATGTTTCTGGATTCAATTTGCTACATATTTTGTTTAGAAATTTTTCATTCACATTCATGAGTTGGCCTGTCATTTTTCTTTTTTTTTCCTCCTGCCATTTTGAGATTGAAATTATGCACATCAAGATATGAAGTAATGCTAACACTAGGGGAGCATTAACTCTTTTTTTGTCTTTTAGATGACAAAATTGGGATTCTTTTTAAAAAAACATTTTATTTTGAAATAAATTCAGACTTCCAGAAAAATCACAATAATAGAACAAAGAAATCTTGTATATGCTTCACCCAGTTTCAGTTTCACTAACTGTTAACATATTGCCACAGTAGCTTAATCATTGTCTATTTTTTTCTGAGCTATCTGAGAATATGTTGCATATATAATGAAGTTTTATTCCTAAAACTTTCACCACATATTATGTAAGAAGAAGAGCATTTTGTTACATCACTAGAGTACAATTAGCAAAATTAGGAAAATTAACATTGTTAAAATTGTCTAATATTTAGTCCATAATCAAATTTAGTCAATTATCCCAATAATGTCCTTTATAATATACATTTTTTCTCTCTGATTCAGGATTCAATACAGTATCACGAATTGTATTTAGTTGTTGTGTCCCTTTAGTCTTGTTACTCAAGAAGCGTTTCTTTGTATTTCAATATTTTCTTTGTATTTCTTTGTATTTTGAGAAAATTTTTTCAAGATTTTCATTAATAATTTTGTAAGGTAGTGGCTAAGTATTTTGTAGAATCCCTTATAATTAAAGCAGGAATTATTTCTCCCCTGAATGTCTGTAGAATTTACTGATGAAGATCTACAGCTGGGTTTGGAGGTCTCTTTGTGGGATGATTTTCAATGATTGACTCAATTTCTTTCTTTTTTTTTTTATAAATTTATTTTATTTATTTATTTTTGGCTGTCTCGGGTCTTTATTGCTGTGTGTGGGCTTTCTCTAGTTGCAGTGAGTGGGGGCTACTCTTTGTTGCGGTGTGAGGGCTTCTCATTGCAGTGGCTTCTCTTGTTGCAGAGCATGGGCTCTAGGTGCATGGGCTTCAGTAGTTGTGGCACGTGGGCTCAGTAGTTGTGGCGCATGGGCTTATTTGCTCTGTGGCATGTGGGATCTTCCTGGACCAGGGCTCGAATCCATTTCCCCTGCATTGGCAGGTGGATTCTTAAACCACTGAGATACCAGGGAAACCCTGACTCAATTTTTTATCAATATCAATATCATAAAACTATGAAAGATATTTCTCTGCCCTTTACTCATTTTGTTTAAATTTTCTAGGGATTTATCCATTTTAATTATATCTATTACTATAAAGGTGCTAATAATATTCTTTTATTATCTTTTTAATGTCTATAAATTATGTAGTTATGTCTTCCTTTAAATATGCAATAATATTTGTGATTCTCTTCTTTTTTTCTTTTTAAATTCCAGACTTTCCTCTCAGGCATACTTTCCTTTTGTTTGAAGTACATCCTGAAGAATTTCCTTCAGGGAGAAGTTTTGTATCATCATCATCATCATCATCATCATTCTTAAAATGTATCTTTGCTGGTTATAGAATTCTAGGTTGACAGTTATTTTATCTCCTTGAAAGAATCTGCCCAAAGTTGACCCACTTGTTTTTTGGGGAGGAAGGTTACACTGAATGGGGTCTTGTCCATGAGCATTACTGACGGATTGGCTGTATCACACCTTTGACCACTCTTGGGCTATTGGTGGTGCTTCACCGCTATTGACGCTTTTTCAGATTACCATTCAAACTATTGTGGCCCAAGAAACAAATCTGTGCCATTTGTATCTTGACAGCGGTATGCTTTTTATTGCAAAAGCCACTCAACAATGGGCTAATAGTCAAGGTATCTGATAGGTCTTCCATACTTCCTACCATCCACAGCATCTGGTATTGCTGTCTTGGAAAGATCTTTTCAAAATTTGACTCAAAAAGTTTTCTAACTGTACCCTCCTCACCTCCTCTTAGTCTACATCCCTTAGTAAAAGAGTTTGGTCACTGAGTGAGGCTGTTCCCAGAAAGGGATCATTTTCTCTTGTCTGCTTCCTGGTTGATGATCAGGATAAAAATTTGGACTTCTGCCTTGACCATTCCTCGTAGTGATACTTCTTTGTTTTTCCAAATGGTAGCCCTAAAGTCATGATATGATTGTGTATATAACAATTCAAAAATAATACAGATAAATTATTAGAATTAATAAGTGGATTTTGCGAAGTTTCTCAACATAAGGTGTTACAGAAAATATATTCCATTTCTATGGGTTTCCTAAGTGATAAAATTAAAAAGTCAAATAATACGCTGTATTGGTAATACTACTAGTGTATGCATACATTGGATTTTCCTGTTTGGAAAACAGCTTGGCATTATCTATCAAAGTTGAAATTATGCATACCATACAACTTGGCAATTGAACTCTTAGGTATATATACACAAGGGAAATGAATACACATGTATAAAAGGAGATATAGGCATAATGTTCATAGTAGCATCATAATAGTCTCAAACTGGTAACATACTCAGTATTCTTCAAGAGTAAAATAAATAGTAAAATAATAATAAAATGGTAAAACAAATAGTAAAATAAAGTGTAGAGAATAAATATTTCTACAGTGGATAATAGCAATAAAAGTGAATGAAACTGCAGATATATAGAACAACGATAAATTTCTCAAAAGTAACCACACAAAAAATAATATATATTGGATGATTCCATTTATATGTAGTTCAAAAAGTAGTAAAACAATAATGTTAAGTGATATAAGCTTAGCATCCTTGTCTTGTTTCTGTTCTTCGAGAAAATGTTTTCAGGTTTTCACCACTGAGTATGTTAATTTTGGCCTTTTTATATATATGGCCTTTATTATGTTGAGGTATGTTCCCTTTATACCCACTTTGTTGAGAATTTTTATCATAAACGGATATTGAATTTTGTCAACAGCTTTTTCTGCATCTAAGGAGATGGTCATATGATTTTTATATGATATATATTTTATATTTTTATATGATTTGTGAATCATCCTTGCATCCCTGGGATAAATGTCACTTGATCATAGTGTATGATCCTATTAATGCATTGTGGAATTTGGTTTGCTAATGTTTTGTGGAGGATTTTTGCATCTTAGTTTAATTGATCTTTTCTATTTTTTTTTAGACTCTATTTCATTTATTTCTGCTCTAATATTTATATTTTTTTCCTTCTACTAACTTTGGGTTTGTTTGTTTTTCTTTTGCTAGTTCTTTTAGATGTAAGGTTAGCCCGATTGAGGTTTTTCTTGTTTCCTGAGGTAGGCTTGTATCACTTTAAACATCCCTCTTAGAACCGCTTTTGTTGTATCCCATATAGTTTGGATCATTGTGTTGCCATTTTTGTTCATCTCCAGGTATTTTTTTATTTTCTTTTTGATTTCTTCAGTGACCCATTGACTGTTTAGTAGCATATTTTTTAGCTCCCATATGTTTGTGTTTTGTGAAATTTTTTTCCTGTAGTTGATTTCTAGTCAGTCTCATCCTGTTTTGGTTGGCCAGAGATGCTTGATATGATATCAGTCTGCTTACATTTACTGAGACTTGTTTTGTGACCTAGCATGTGATCTATCCTGGAGAATGTTCCATGTGCAATTGAAGAGATTGCATATTCTGCTGCTTTTAGATGAAATCTTCTACATTATCTATTAAGTCAGTCTGGTCTAATATGTTGTTTAAAGCCACTGGTTCCTTATTGACTTTCTATCTGAGTGATCTGTCCATTGATGTAAGTGGGGTGTTAATATCCCCTACTATTATTATATTACTGTCTTCCTAAAGGAAATATTGTCTTTACCAGCCCAGATTTTTTCTTGTTTCCTTATCTTGCTTGCATAATAATTAGCACAAATGGACTGACCCCAAAATCTCAGTGGCTTAACCACTGTGAAGTTTCCATTCAGATATGGAGAGACTAGGAGATACACAGCAGTCACTTTTCCATAGCAATTCTCAAATCCCACTAGGCATATAAGGTAATATTTTATTTTTATTTTATTAAAAGTTTGTTGTGAAATGAAATAATGGCCTTCCTTCATATTAAGGCTCAGCCTTTTGGAACTTGGGGCTTCCAACATTGCTGCAATATAGAAATGAAGGAGGCATTCATTCCAATAAGTATGTGGTAGACATTTACTTCTCTTGTCTGATACAACATGGTTTTTTTATTATTCCTTCTGCATATAGAAAATACCCAACCGTTCTCCATGGTATTCAATCTAAATACTTCACCTTGTCAATGAATGTAGCTCAGAGTTCAAGGTCTCTAGATGATATACAGTAGTCACTGCATCAGGTCCAGATTATCTCCTCTGTGTCTGGAGATCTGACTCTCAGAATGGGGGAAAATATTTGCAAATGAAGCAACTGACAAAGGATTAATCTCCAAAATTTACAAGCAGCTCATGCAGCTCAATATCAAAAAAACAAACAACCCAATCCAAAAATGGGCAGAAGACCTAAACAGACATTTCTCCAAAGAAGATATACATATTACCAACAAACACATGAAAGAATGCTCAAAATCATTAATCATTAGAGAAATGCAAATAAAAACTACAATGAGATATCATCTCACACCGGTCAGAATGGCCATCATCAAAAAGTCTACAAACAATAAATGCTGGAGAGGGTGTGGAGAAAAGGGAACCCTCTTGCACTGTTGGTGGGAATATAAATTGATACAGCCACTATGGAGAACAGTATAGAAGTTCCTTAAAAAACTAAAAATAGAAATACCATATGACCCAGCAATCCCACTACTGGGCATATACCCTGAAAAAACCATAATTCAAAAAGAGTCATGTACCACAATGTTCATTGCAGCTCTATTTACAATAGCCAGGACATGGAAGCAACCTAAGTGTCCATTGACAGATGAATGGATAAAGAAGATGTGGCACATATATACAATGGACTATTACTCAGCCATAAAAAGAAACGAAATTGAGTTATTTGTAGTGAGGTGGATGGACCTAGAGTCTGTCATACAGAGTGAAGTATGTCAGAAAGAGAAAAACAAATACCATATGCTAACACATATATATGGAATCTAAAAAAAAAAAAAAAAAGGTTATGAAGAACCTAGGGGCAGGACAGGAATAAAGATGCAGACATAGATAATGGGCTTGAAGACAGAAGGAGGGGGAAGGGTAAGCTGGGACGAAGTGAGAGACTGGCATGGACTTATATATTGGACTTATATATACTACCAAATGTAAAATAGATAGCTAGTACCAATAAACTGTTACAGCCAAAAGGAATTAAAAAATAAAATTAAAGAGAATTCATCTCCTCCTATACCTTCACATAATCCACAGGAATAGGATACTGGCAATAAACATTTCCTGTAGTCAGCTCTTCCAGATCCTGAGTTTTGACAGGTCGCCTAGGGAGGGTTTCTCTGTTGGTTACTATAAAGATGACTGCCTTATTTCCACAATGTAAGGAAATATTCTAAGCACCAGGAGTTATTTTTCATACTGCTCTTCTCAAATAATATATTAGTAAATATGATCTATTTTTGGTTAATAAATAGAGTGATGTAGAGCCATACTTTTTTTTTTAACATCTTTATTGGGGTATAATTGCTTACAATGGTGTGTTAGTTTCTGCCTTATAACAAAGTGAATCAGTTATACATATACATATGTTCCCATATCTCTTCCCTCTTGCATCTCCCTCCCTCCCACCCTCCCTATCCCACCCCTCCAGGGGGTCACAAAGCACCGAGCCGATATCCCTGTGCTATGCGGCTGCTTCCCACTAGCTATCTACCTTACGTTTGTTAGTGTATATATGTCCATGCCTCTCTCTCGCCCTGTCACAGCTCACCCTTCCCCCTCCCCATATCCTCAAGTCCATTTCCCAGTAGGTCTGTGTCTTTATTCCTGCCTTACCCCTAGGTTCTTCATGACTTTTTTTTTTCTTAAATTCCATATATATGTGTTAGCATACGGTATTTGTCTTCCTCCTTCTGACTTACTTCACTCTGTATGACAGACTCTAGGTCTATCCACCTCATTACAAATAGCTCAATTTCGTTTCTTTTTATGGCTGAGTAATAGTCCATTGTATATATGTGCCATATCTTCTTTATCCATTCATCCGATGATGGACACTTAGGTTGTTTCCATCTCCGGGCTATTGTAAATAGAGCTGCAATGAACATTTTGGTACATGACTCTTTTTTGAATTTTGGTTTTCTCAGGGTATATGCCCAGTAGTGGGATTGCTGGGTCATATGGTAGTTCTATTTGTAGTTTTTTAAGGAACCTCCATACTGTTCTCCATGGTGGCTGAACCAATTCACATTCCCACCAGCAGTGCAAGAGTGTTCCCTTTTCTCCACACCCTCTCCAGCATTTATTGTTTGTAGATTTTTTGATGATGGCCATTCTGACTGGTGTGAGATGATACCTCATTGTAGTTTTGATTTGCATTTCTCTAATGATTAATGATGTTGAGTATTCTTTCATGTGTTTGTTGGCAGTCTGTATATCTTCTTTGGAGAAATGTCTATTTAGGTCTTCTGCCCATTTTTGTCTATATCTTTTTTTTTTTTTTTTTTGTGGTACGCGGGCCTCTCACTGTTGTGGCCTCTCCCGTCGCGGAGCACAGGCTCCGGATGCCCAGCGGCCATGGCTCACGGGCCCAGCCGCTCCGCGACATATGGGATCCTCCCGGACCGGGGCACGAACCCGTGTCCCCTGCATCGGCAGGTGGACTGTCAACCGCTGCGCCACTAGGTAAGCCCTCTCTGCCCATTTTTGGATTGGGTTGTTTGTTTTTTTGTTATTGAGCTGCATGAGCTGCTTATAAATTTTGGAGATTAATCCTTTGTCAGTTGCTTCATTTGCAAATATTTTCTCCCATTCTGAGGGTTGTCTTTCGGTCTTGTTTATGGTTTCCTTTGCTGTGCAAAAGCTTTGAAGTTTCATTAGGTCCCATTTGTTTATTTTTGTTTTTATTTCCATTTCTCTAGGAGGTGGGTCAAAAAGGATCTTGCTGTGATTTATGTCATAGAGTGTTCTGCCTATGTTTTCCTCTAAGAGTTTGATAGTTTCTGGCCTTACATTTAGATCTTTAATCCATTTTGAGTTTATTTTTGTGTATGGTGTTAGGGAGTGATCTAATCTCATACTTTTACATGTACCTGTCCAGTTTTCCCAGCACCACTTATTGAAGAGGCTGTCCTTTCTCCACTGTACATTCCTGACACCTTTATCAAAGATAAGGTGTCCATATGTGCGTGGGTTTACCTATGGGCTTTCTATCCTGTTCCATTGATCTATCTTTCTGTTTTTGTGCCAGTACCATACTGTCTTGATTAGTGTAGCTTTGTAGTATAGCCTGAAGTCAGGGAGTCTGATTCCTCCAGCTCCGTTTTTCATTCTCAAGATTGCTTTGGCTATTCGGGGTCTTTTGTGTTTCCATACAAATTGTGAAATTTTTTGTTCTAGTTCTGTGAAAAATGCCAGTGGTAGTTTGATAGGGATTGCATTGAATCTATAGATTGCTTTGGGTAGTAGAGTCATTTTCACAATGTTGATTTTTAATCCAAGAACATGGTATATGTCTCCATCTATTTGTATCATCTTTAATTTCTTTCATCAGTGTCTTATAATTTTCTGCATACAGGTCTTTGGTCTCCTTAGGTAGGTTTATTCCTAGATATTTTATTCTTTTTGTTGCAATGGTAAATGGGAGTGTTTTCTTGATTTCATTTTCAGATTTTTCATCATTAGTATATAGGAATGCCAGAGATTTCTGTGCATTAATTTTGTATCCTGCTACTTTACCAAATTCACTGATTAGCTCTAGTAGTTTTCTGGTAGCATCTTTAGGATTCTATATGTATAGTATCATGTCATCTGCAAACAGTGACAGCTTTACTTCTTCTTTTCCGATTTGGATTCCTTTTATTTCCTTTTTTTCTCTGATTGCTGTGGCTAAGACTTCCAAAACTATGTTGAATAAGAGTGGTGAGAGTGGGCAACCTTGTCTTATTCCTGATCTTAGTGGAACTGCTTTCAGTTTTTCACCATTGAGGATGATGTTGGCTGTGGGCTTGTCATATATGGCCTTTATTATGTTGAGGAAAGTTCTCTCTATGCCTACTTTCTGCAGGGTTTTTATCATAAATGGGTGTTGAATTTTGTCAAAAGCTTTCTCTGCATCTGTTGAGATGATCATATGGTTTTTCTCCTTCAATTTGTTAATATGGTTTATCACATTGATAGATTTGCGTATATTGAAGAATCCTTGCATTCCTGGAATAAACCCCACTTGATCATGGTGTATGATCCTTTTAATGTGCTATTGGATTCTGTGTGCTAGTATTTTGTTGAGGATTTTGGCATCTATGTTCATCAGTGATATTGGCCTGTAGTTTTCTTTCTTTATGACATCCTTGTCTGGTTTTGGTATCAAGGTGATGGTGGCCTCGTAGAAGGAATTTGGGAGTGTTCCTCCCTCTGCTGTATTTTGGAAGAGTTTGAGAAGGATAGGTGTTATCTCTTCTCTAAATGTTTGATAGAATTCACCTGTGAAGCCATCTGGTCCTGGGCTTTTGTTTGTTGGAAGATTTTTAATCACAGTTTCAATTTCAGTGCTTGTGATTGGTCTGTTCATATTTTCTATTTCTTCCTGATTCAGTCTTGGCAGGTTGTGCATTTCTAAGAATTTGTCCATTTCTTCCAGGTTGTCCATTTTATTCATGTAGAGTTGCTTGTAGTAATCTCTCATGATCTTTTTTATTTCTGCAGTGTCAGTTGTTACTTCTCCTTTTTCATTTCTAATTCTATTGATTTGAGTCTTCTCCCTTTTTTTCTTGATGAGTCTGGCTAGTGGTTTATCTATTTTGTTTATCTTCTCAAAGAACCAGCTTTTAGTTTTATTGACCTTTGTTATTGTTTCCTTCATTTCTTTTTCATTTATTTCTGATCTGATTTTTATGATTTCTTTCCTTTTGCTAACTTTGGGTTTTTTTTGTTCTTCTGTCTCTAATTGCTTGAGGTGCAAAGTTAGGTTGTTTATTCGAGATGTTTCCTTCTTCTTGAGGTGGGCTTGTATTGCTATAAACTTCCCTCTTAGAACTGCTTTTACTGCATCCCATAGGTTTTGGGTCATTGTGTCTCTACTGTCATTTGTTTCTAGGTATTTTTTTATTTCCTCTTTGATTTCTTCAGTGATCACTTCGTCTTTAACTACTTTATTGTTTAGCTTCCATGTGTTTGTATTTTTTACAGATCTTTTCCTGTACTTGATATCTAGTCTCATGGCGTTGTGGTCGGAAAAGATACTTGATACAATTTCAATTTTCTTAAATTTACCAAGGCTTGATTTGTGACCCAAGATATGATCTATCCTGGAGAATGATCCATGAGCACTTGAGAAAAATGTGTATTCTGTTGTTTTTGGATGGAGTGTTCTATAAATATCAATTAAGTCCATCTTGTTTAATGTGTCATTTAAAGCTTGTGTTTCCTTATTTATTTTCATTTTGGATGATCTGTCCATTGGTGAAAGTGGGGTGTTAAAGTCCCCTACTATAAATGTGTTACTGTCGATTTCCCCGTTTATGGCTGTTAGTTTTTGCCTTATGTATTGAGGTGCTCTTATGTTGGGTGCATAAATATTTACAATTGTTATATCTTCTTCTTGGATCGATCCCTTGATCATTATGTAGTATCCTTCTTTGTCTCTTCTAATAGTCTTTATTTTAAAGTCTATTTTGTCTGATATGAGAATTGCTACTCCAGCTTTCTTTTGGTTTCCATTTGCATGGAATATCTTTTTCCATCCCCTTACTTTCAGTCTATATGTGTCTCTAGGTCTGAAGTGGGTCTCTTGTAGACAGCATATATATGGGTCTTGTTTTTGTATCCATTCAGCCAATCTGTGTCTTTTGGTGGGAGCATTTAATCCATTTACATTTAAGGTAATTATCGATATGTATCTTCCTATTCCCATTTTCTAAATTGTTTTGGGTCAGTTATTATAGGTCTTTTCCTTCTCTTGTGTTTCTTGTCTAGAGAAGTTCCTTTAGAATTTGTTGTAAAGCTGGTTTGGTGGTGCTGAACTCTCTCAGCTTTTGCTTGTCTGTAAAGGTTTTCATTTCTCCATCAAATCTGAATGAGATCCTTGCTGGGTAGAGTAATCTTGGTTGCAGGTTTTTCTCCTTCATCACTTTCAGTATGTCCTGCCACTCCCTTCTGGCTTGCAGAGTTTCTGCTAAGAGATCAGCTGTTAACCTTATGGGGATTCCCTTGTGTGTTATTTGTTGTTTTTCCCTTGCTGCTTTTAATATGCTTTCTTTGTATTTAATTTGTGACAGTTTGATTAATATGTGTCTTGGCGTATTTCTCCTTGGATTTATCCTGTATGGGACTCTCTGAGCTTCCTGGACTTGATTAACTATTTCCTTTCCCATATTAGGGAAGTTTTCAACTATAATCTCTTCAAATATTTTCTCAGTCCCTTTCTTTTTCTCTTCTTCTTCTGGAACCCCTATCATTCGAATGTTGGTGCGTTTAATGTTGTCCCAGAGGTCTCTGAGACTCAGTTCTTTTCATTCTTTTTTCTTTATTCTGCTCTGCAGTAGTTATTTCCACTATTTTATCTTCCAGGTCACTTATCTGTTTTTCTGCCTCAGTTATTCTGCTATTTATCCCATCTAGAGTATTTTTAATTTCATTTATTGTGTTGTTCATCGTTGCTTGTTTCATCTTTATTTCTTCCAGGTCCTTGTTAAATGTTTCTTGTATTTTGTCCATTCTATTTCCAAGATTTTGGATCATCTTTATTATCATTATTCTGAATTTTTTTTCAGGTAGACTGCCGATTTCCTCTTCATTTGTTAGGTCTGGTGCATTTTTATCTTGCTCCTTCATCTGTTGTGTGTTTTTTTGTCTTCTTATTTTGCTTATCTTACTGTGTTTGGGGTCTCCTTTTTGCAGGCTGCAGGTTCGTAGTTCCGTTGTTTTTGATGTCTGTCTCCAGTGGCTAAGGTTGGTTCAGTGGGTTGTGTATGCTTCCTGGTGGAGGGGACTAGTGCCTGTTTTGTGGTGGATGAGGCTGGATCTTGTCTCTCTAGTTGCCAGGTCCACGTCTGGTGGTGTGTTTTGGGGTGTCTGTGGACTTACTATGATTTTAGGCAGCCTCTCTGCTAATGGGTGGGGTTGTGTTCCTGTTTTGCTAGTTGTTTGGCATAGGTTGTCCAGCACTGTAGCTTGCTGGTCATTGAGTGAAGCTGGGTGCTGGTGTTAAGATGGAGGTCTCTGGGAGATTTTTGCTGTTTGATATTATGGGGAGCTGGGAGGTCTCTTGTTGACCAGTGTCCTGAAGTTGGCTCTCCCACCTCAGAGGCAGAGCCCTGACTCCTGGCTGGAGCATCAAGAGCCTTTCATCCACAGGGCTCAGAGTAAAAGGGAGAAAAAGTAGAGAGAATTAGTAGAAGTAGGAAGAAAGAAAGAAAGAAAGAAAGAAGAAAAGAAGGAAAGAAGGCAAGAAGGAAAGAAAGGAGGGAGGGAGGGAGGAAGGAAGGAAGGAGGGAAGGAAGGAAAAAAGACAGAAAGAAAGAAGATACAGTAAAATAAAATAAAGTATAATAGTTATTGAATTAAAAAATAATTATTTAGAAAAAAAAGGGACGGATAGAACCTTAGGACAAATGGTGGAAGCAAAGCTATACAGACAAAATCTTACACAGAAGCATACACATACACCTCTCAAAAAGAGGTAAAGGGGAAAAAATCATAAATCTTGCTCTCAAAGTCCACCTCCTCAATTTGGGATGATTCATTGTGTAAAGGAGGGAAGGAAGGAAGGAAGGAAGGAAAGAAAGAAAGAAAGAAAGAAAGAAAGGAAGAAAGGAAGAAAGGAAGGAAGAAAGAAGGTAAATTATAATAAAGTTATTAAAATTAATTATTAAGAAAAAAATTTAAAGAAAAACAACAATGGACGGATAGAACCCTAGGACAAATGGTGGAAGCAAAGCAAACAGACAAGATCTCACAGAGAAGCATACACATACACATTTACTAAAAGAGGAAAAGGGGAAAAAATCATAGATCTTGCTCTCGAAGTCCACCTCCTCAATTTGGGATGATTCGCTGTCTATTTAGGTATTCCACAGGTGCAGGGTACATCAAGTTGATTGTGGAGCTTTAATCCGCTGCTTCTGAGGCTGCTGGGAGAGATTTCCCTTTCTCTTCTTTGTTCTCACAGCTCACAGGGGCTCAGCTTTGGATTTGGCCCTGCCTCTGCGTGTAGGTCGCTGGAGGGCGTCTGTTTTTTGCTCAGACAGGACGGCGTTAAAGGAGCCACTGATTCGGGGCCTCTGGCGCACTCAGGCCGGGGGGAGGGAGGGGCACGTATGCGGGGCAGGCCTGCGGCGGCAGAGGCCGGCGTGACGTTGCACCAGCGTGAGGCGCGCCGCGCGTTCTCCCGGGGAAGTTGTCCCTGGATCCTGGGACCCTGGCAGTGGCGCGCTGCACAGGCTCCCCGGAAGAGGGGTGTGGATAGTGACCTGTGCTCGCACACAGGCCCCTTGGTGGCGGCAGCAGCAGCCTTAGCGTCTCCCGCCCGTCTCTGGGGTCCGCGCTTTTAGCCGCGGCTCGCGCCCGTCTCTAGAGCTCCTTTAAGCAGCGCACTTAATCCCCTCTCCTCGCACACCATGAAACAAAGAGGCAAGAAAAAGTCCCTTGCCTCTTCGGCCGGTCCAGACTTTTTCCCGGACTCCCTCCCGGCTAGCCGTGGCGCACTAACCCCTTGCAGGCTGTGTTCACGCCGCAAACCCCAGTCCTCTCCCGGCGCTCCAACCGAAGCCCGAGCCTCAGCTCGCAGCCCCGCCCGGCCCGGCGGGTGAGCAGACAAGCCTCTCGGGATGGTGAGTGCTGGTCGGCACTGATCCTCTGTGCGGGAATCTCCCCGCTTTGCCCTCCGCACCCCTGTTGCTGTGCTCTCCTCCGCGGCTCCGAAGTTTCCCCCCTCCGCCACCCGCAGTCTCCGCCCGCGAAGGAGCTTCCTAGTGTGTGGAGACCTTTCCTCCTTCACAGCTCCCTCCCACTGGTGCAGGTCCCGTCCCTATCCTTTTGTCTGTGTTTATTCTTTTTTCTTTTCCCTACCCAGGTACGTGGGGAGTTTCTTACCTTTTGGGAGGTCTGAGGTCTTCTGCCAGCATTCAGTAGGTGTTCTGTAGGAGTTGTTCCACGTGTAGATGTATTTCTGGTGTATCTGTGGGGAGGAAGGTGATCTCTGCGTCTTACTCTTCCGCCATCTTCCCAGCACCCCCGCCATACTGTCTTAACTACAATTCTAAAATCCAAAATTTCAAAACCAAACAAAACGCTAAGTTCTTTGATGTTTAGTGATAAAAGTTACCTTGGCCTTAAGTGAGGATATTTGTAGTCCTTACTTCTCTCACTTCATGTGAATATTCATATATTTCACTGATGTGTTACTGTGTTTGATGATGGGCCGCTGCTTTAGATGCCCACTGGGAATGCCTTCTCATGTATGCTCTGTGCCCTGTAATGGACTTCTAAAATTGGAAAACGTTTAAAATACATGCAAAACACATGTTCCTCGAAGAATTTAAGATAAGGGATTATGGATCTGTATTTACATTTTTTGTTGTTAGTTTTTTGACTTGATAAGTATTTGACATTGGGAAAAAATATTACATGCTCAACAGTGCCTTTAAAGTTTCAATGTTGATTTAACCTTTCAATCTACAAACTTCAGATACTTGCAGTTTTTATAAAGTCGTTACAAAGAGTCATGACCACTAGGTTACATAGTGTTCTCTCTTTGAATAAGAGATATTTATTTCTGATGTTTATGTAGGAGAAGCTGTTATTCTTGAAGACTTAGCCTTGTGCACATTTCTCTGTTCATTGCTAGAAGTTTATAGTCATAATTTGGTCCCAAGTATATGGCATACATTTTTTCTAATGGTCTCATTTTTCTCATTTCCGACTTCATGTTACAAGTCTTTGTTTTTCTCCTTTGAATTTAATTTGTCTTGATTTTATGCATTTTCTGTTTCCTTACCTCAATTATAGAAACAAGGCAGGAGCATAGATAAATGAAATAAATAGATATATAAAAATCACATGTTAAGAGTAATGTTAAACAGGGCTAAACTCCTACAGGAAGGAACTCTCTGGTATGTGCATGTGTGTGTGCTTTGACGACTTCATAATATATTATTCTGTCATGACCTACATTTTGTGAATAGTCCTTTTATAACCATCCTTAAATTATAATTTTTTGTGTTATCTGTTTTCTGCCAGGACCCTGATTAATAAAGTAGTTGCTACCAGAAGTGGTCCCAGAAAATAAACTGTCAAAATTGTATCTGAGATTGCGTTGCCCATAAAATTGAAAAATGCAGAGAGAACTTTCTTGCAAGGGGAAAATGAGTCACAGATAAATCTACGACATGCAGTGGTGTCACAATTACTCAAACCGTCACCAGTGGTAGTGCCTGAGGAAGGCAAGGAAGTAGGACAGTGCTTCTGAAATTTTAATGTACCTGCAAACCACTGCAATTTGTTGTTAAAATCTGTTGCTGATACAATAGGCCTGGGATGGTGTCTAAAAGGCTGCAGTTCTAAGAAGCTCTCAGGTGATGCTAACACAACTGAATGATACCATATATTAAGTAGCAGGAATTAGGAGATCAAGTGGCTGTAACACTCAGCTTCTATGGCAACAGTAGTAATGATAAAAATTGAGGAGTCAACTGGATTTTTCTTATGTCTCTAGAGATGTAAGTAGGGTGACTGTAGACATTGAAAGCTATGAATATACATTTGAGAAGGAATATGGAGATTATCAGGTCTCCTTACAGATCTGAAGTTATCTGGCATCTGCTGTAGGTGCAGGGAAGATCCTGATGCCTCAGGATCATGCCCATGGTCTATCTGACAATAAGAATCACAGAATGGTAGTAACAGTTGAATGCTAAGTTTTTAAAAGGTGAAGTAAAGGCACTAGTGGGGAAGGAACATGCCTCAGATATGGGAACTTTTCAGCAGACATGGGTAATGTTGAGAACTTGGAACCTTCACATTCTTCTGGAACCTTCAAATTCCTCGTTGACAGAGGCAGGGCATCTCTGCCATCTAAGGGAACCAAGCTTCCTCAGCATAAAACTTTCCAATCACTCTCTCTGGGACAGTTTTCTGTCAAGGTGAGGGCAGTTCTCTCCCTGGCTCACTTTCATCTACTCATTGCCTCTAGGACGAGTGTAAGAGTTAGATTCCAAGATAGCCTACACTGGGAGAGTAGGAGATCTTCTTTAGGAAAAGCCAAAATTTAGAAGAAAAAAATTAAAAGACATCATTGATCTTTATCAGAGAGAGTCTGGGCAACATGTGTGGCAGTATTAAACCGAGGAGGTAGAAATTTAAGGCTTGATCAGGCCAACTTAATTGCCAGGAAGGTACTCACACTGGATTTGGTTTCTATTGCATTTTCAAATGACCTGGGAATGATAATCAGGTTACATTATCCAAAACTAAATTTCTTTCTTTCTTAGGATGAAAAGCACATAATATAAAATTTACCATCTTAACCATTTTTAAGTGCACTGTTCAGTAGTGTTAAGTATATGCACATTGTTGTGAATCAGCTCTCCAGAACTCTTTCATCTTGCAAAACTGAAACTCTATACCCATTAAATAATACCCCTTTTCTCCTTCTGCCCAGCCACATAAGTGGAATCAAACAGTTCAAGAACATTCTTGGCATAGCTTCTGTAGAGGAAACAGTCCAAACCTCAGAAACACATAAAGGTTGTTGTGGATCTAGATGTGCAGCTTGTTCAGCATCCACCTTCCTCAACCGTAACCCTGCGAGAGCCTGGAGGACCCTACTTTTGTCAAAGTATTAAAAAACACATAGGTTAGGAGGACACCAGCAACCTTGAGGAGAGTTGTGGTGATTAGCTTCTATGAAAGTTAGATTTGCACTACTGGAATTAAGTTTCTTGATGTCAGTGGGAATAAATGATTCTGAGAGTGTTAGATTTTATATGTCAATATAATCATCATAGACTGTGGGCCCCATTACGTCGATAAGCCATAGAGATACAGTGTTTTGAGTCACAGAAACCTGTGGTCTAGGCTAACTGATCACAGTGCACAAGGAAGAATGTATACTATGTATTCTATAGAAATAAAATATTGGTAACCTTAGAAGATACTTATGCAGAAGGACTTCTAGGGCTACTGGGCAGAAACCTATCTCACTGTAGGAGGCTTATATTCTGTAGTCTCCTGACTTTTTTCCAGAACTATGCCATTTCACAGATCCATGCAGCTTTGACTGAAAGGTAGGCCAGATATTCTTTTATTTATTTTTTATTTATTTATTTTTTTGTGGTACGCGGGCCTCTCACTGTTGTGGCCTCTCCCGTTGCAGAGCACAGGCTCTGGACGCGCAGGCTCAGCGGCCATGGCTCACGGGCCCAGTCGCTCTGCGGCATGTGGGATCTTCCCAGACCGGGGCACGAACCCGCGTCCCCTGCGTCGGCAGGCGGACTCTCAACCACTGCGCCACCAGGGAAGCCCCAGGCCAGATATTCTTGAGGAAAGGACTCTGCAAAGTGGCTACAGATGTATACTGTGACTCTTCCTCCAGGTTTTCCCCAGAGAGACCTCAGCTATGAACCTAAGTGAGTGAGTGCTAGGTGAAAGAAAAACTCTCAAATATCTAGGGCTTATTAGATACTGGCTTTAAATTTTGTTGATTCTCAGAGATCCAAAACGTACCTATGAACTACTGGACACAGTAGGGACTTGTACAGATCAAGTGATGGATGGAGTTTTGGCTCTATTCCATCTCATAGTAGGTCTAGACAGACTACAGACCTGTCCTAGTGTTATTGTCCCAGTCCCAGAATGTATACGTATATTTAATATCTGTCAGAATCACGACAGTCATTCCTTGACCCACAGGGTAAGGGCTATTAGAGCAGGAAGGACCAAATAGAAACCCCTCAGCTGTCTCCAGCAACCCTTGCCAAAATTGTATATCGAAATCAGTACTGCTTCCCTGTGGAAATAACAGAGACTGGTCCCATTGTCCAAGACTTGAGAGATATACAAGTAGTGATTCCTACCAGATCCTATCTACATTTAACTCAAGTATTTGCCTAATAGCTGAAAATTTAACTCAAAATTCAGATAGTCCATGAAAAACCAGACTAGATCATCACACATATAATCAGGTAACCATGGGAGCCACAGCTGAAATTCCAAATATGGTGCCTTTATTGGAACAAATTAACACAGTCCGTGGAAACTGATATGCAGTTACTGACCTGGCAAATGATCTCTTGTCAAGCCCCATCACTTAACAAAATCAGAAGCAGTTTGCATTACATGGCAGAGACAATGTAAACTGACTTGCCCCAGGATGTTGTCAAATTTTATGTTCTCTCTTGATTTTGTAATACAGTTCAGAGGGTCCTTGATCATCGGGTAACCAACAGAAGACAGTATGACAATTGGATCCAGCAAGAAGAAAGTAGCAAATACCTAAGATACCCTGATAAGACTTATCAATGCCAGAGGTGTGAGCAGTAATCCTTGGAAAATATCAGAAGTCTGCCACATTGGGGAAGTTTTTGGGATGCAGTGTTTTGGACCATATCAATATATCCTTTATATGGACAGTGTCTAGAGTGGCCGAATTGTTCTGTATCTTGTAGCACCTAGTATGAATAGTAAGGCATACCACTTCACAGATCTCTTTGGATTTGGGAGGCAACATATATTTGGACATGTTTATCAGCCAACTTACTACGTATCTAGTAATGCTGCTAGTCTTGAGTACAGTCTGGTTATCAACAGGGCTCTGCAGCAGTTCTAGGCTGTAGTGCGAGCTACCCTACAACTTACTCCTTATAACCTAACGGATGTGATTTTATTGGAGATATCTGAGGCAAAAAAGATGCTGTATAAAGTCATTGGAAAGTCCTGGAAGAAAGTAACATAGCATGCCTTTAGGGTTTTAAAGTAAAGCTATGCTTTCTTTGGCCAACAACCATTCTCCACTTGCAAAGTAGCTTCCAGGTTGCTGCTGGGCTTGGGTGTAGACAGAACACCTGATCATGGACACCAGGTAACCAGGTGGCCTGGACTTCCCATCATGAACTGGGTATTATCTGACTTACTGCAACATAAAACAACATGCATAACGGCATTCCATTATACAATGGAAGTAGTTTATGTGAGAGTTTTCCTCAGCAGGTGTAGAATATAATAGTAAAGTGCATAAATGTTGGTTCAGACTCCTGCTGTATCTGTCCCTTCACTGTCTCTTTTTCACACACACCTATAGCTTCACAGGAATTTCTCTGTTACCAGTTAACAGAGGAGAAAGAATAATGGGCCTGTTTTATGGATGGATCTGCATGGTAAATCACTGTCAGGTAGAAGTGATAGCTTCTGCATTTGTAATTCCTTAGGGGAGTGGCCCCGAAAGAGTGTGGTAAAGTAAAATCCTCCAGGAAAATAGAGTCTTTAGGGGTACATCTGATTGTCCACTTTTTATGCAAGGAAAGATAACTTGAAGCATGTATCTATGTTGACTTAGGAGTACTGGCTAATTTTTTGGCTAACTGCTTAGTTAGCTAATTGACTAATTGTCCTGGAACAAAGAATATTGGGAAATTAGCAACCAGGATATGTGGGGGAAATATATATATATGGTTACAACTCTTATAATGGGAAAATTGAGTAAATAGCTCTGTAGCCTATATAAATGCTCACCAGAATTATCCACAGTGTAGGAGGTTCTTAATAATTAGGATCACAAAATGACTTGATCTCTTGTTATTAGTCACTTTTCTCTCCAAATCCCCCAGTACTTGCACAATGGGTCCATGAACAAAATGACCATGATGGCAGAATGGAGGCTGTGTATGGGCTCAACCATATGATATTTTCCTCACCAAATTTTGATCTGACTGCTGCCATTTGTTGAGTACCCAAACTGACAGTTACAGAGGCCAATGCTGCACCCCCATATGGAGCAGTTCTGGGATATGATAGCTGGCTGGCCATTGCTTGTGTTAGACTCTTTCCATTAAAAGAATAAGCACTTTTCCCTTATGGAATTAGATGCATTTTTTAGGTTTGCATTGACCTTTTATGCTGACAAACTTCTCCCAGAGCCTTGATTTGTGGACTGGCAGAATGTCATTTCATCCTGAACAAAAATGCCTCTGACGAAGGCACACATATTACTCCACGTACATATTGCAACAGTAGGCTTCTGCCCATGGAACTTACTGGTCTAACCATGTGTCACATCATCAAAAAGCAGTTGGCTTAATAGAGTGGTGGAATGGCCCACTGAAGGCTCATGTATGGCTCCTGCTACTAATAAAATCTTGCAAATTTATGGCTCGTGCCTTAAACTAGCAGGCTCTACATCACGTGATTTCTCCTACAGCTAGAAAAAAAGGTTTGATATTAAAGTAGCCCTTCTCGTGATGACAACTAACAACTAGTTTTAAGAAATTTTATTTTCTGTCACCAAAACCTTAAGAATGGTAGATATAGAGGAACTAGTACTTAAGAAAATTATGACTTTGAAGAATAGGAAGTTTCTGACCATTTTAAGATCATTGAACCATTGCACTAATAATCAACCAGGGTATAGCTGTGAAGGAATTTGATCCCAATTATTGGCAGAAAATTACTTTTTTCCCCTGTGTCTTCTTTCAGGATTTGTTCTTTATCTATGATTTTTATGTAACTTGAAACTGATATACCTAGGTGTAGTTTTGTTTGTGTTTTTATTTTTATTGGTATTTCTTGGAGTGCATTTATTTTATTTTATTATTTTTTAACCTCTTTATTGGAGTATAGTTGCTTTACAATGTGGGAAGCAGCTGCATAGCACAGGGAGATCAGCTTGGTTCTTTGTGACCACCTAGAGGGGTGGGACAGGGAGGGTGGGAGGGAGATGCAAGAGGGAGGGGATATATGTATACATATAGCTGATTCACTTTGTTATACAGCAGAAACTAACACAACATTGTTTGTATTTTTGTTTTACGTTTATCCAGCTTGGTGTTCTCTGAGCTTCCTGGATCTGTGGTTTGGTGTCTGAAATTAATATGAAGAAGTTCTCAGTCATTATTACATCAAATAATTCTTCTGTCTTTTCTCTCTTCTCCTTTTGGTATTCCCTTTACACATATGTTACACCTTTTGTAGTTGCCCCATAGTCCTTGGATATTCTGTTCTGTTTTTTTAGTCCTTGTTTTTTTGTTTGTTTTTCAGTTTTTGAGGAGTCTAGTGATACATCCTCTAGCTCAGAGATTCTTCCCTCAGACATGTCCATCTACTAATAAACTCATCAAAGGCATTCTTCAGTACTATTACACAGTAGTTTTTGTTTATTTCTTTGTTTTTTATTATTTTTATCTTTAGCATTTCTTCTTGGTTCTTAGGATTTCCTTCTCGCTGTTTACATTGTGTCTCTGTTTTTGCATGCTGTATGTTTTATCCATTAGAACACTTAGCAGGATGTGATGTACCAAGTAAAAGGACCTACTGTAAATAGGCCTTTAGTAATGCGGTGGTGAGGTGTGGGGAAAAGGGAAGCACTCTATAGGCCCGTGATTATGTCTCAGTTTTTTATTGAGCCTTTGCCTCTGGACTGTGAACTTTACAGATGTTTCTGGTTTTTTCCTCTCCCCTTAGGTGGGACAAATTGTCTGGAGTGCACTGCAGTTGAGTATTTTCCTTTCCTGGGTCAGTCAGGCTCTGATAATACCCCAGCAGGATAGGCTCTGGTTAATTAGTTTCCCTAAAGACAGGCTTTGTTAAGAAAAAAATGCTCTGGAGTATTTCAAGATGGTTCCTTTCCCTCTCCCTCTCCTGGAAGCCCAAGGGGATTTTTCTCTGATTTTACTGTGAGAGGCAAATCTCACACTATTGTGCAGGCCCCCTTATGACTGGGTCCCCCTGGAGTTATTAACTCTCTGAGTTGTCTCCACTGAGTCTCCAGCAGCTCACCAATTACAATTCAGGTTTCCTGCTACCAGTTCCTAAGGCATTTCTCCTCGTGGGTCTCTGCTCTCTGGTAAACTGTGACCGCCTCTGTCTGGCTCTCTGTCTCTCCAGTGTGGGAGCAGCAGTTTTCCCTGTGTCCTCCTTTCTCATACATCCAGGAGGAGTTGTTGGTTTTTCAGTCTGTTCAGCTTTTTCACTTGTTGTTAAGATGGGGGTGGCATCCTTATGAGGAACTGGAAACCTTAAGTTCCTCTCTAATCCTTTTAAACTACAAACACTCTTTTTCATTTTTTTTCATTTTATTGATATGTATTGATATGTCTATCATTGCATATTATTCAGTATTGTCTCCTATATTAATTCCAATTGTGTATTCCTGTTTGTTCGTTTTGTTTTCTCCTCTGTGCTTTTCCTGAATTTACCAGCTCATTGTTCTAGGGACATATGTGCATCCTGTGTTTTAGTTGTAGAGTTGATTATATCTATTACTTTAAGCTCTGTTATTGTATATTTGGATTTCATATGTTGTAGTTTATTTTTTGTTGTCGATGTTTCTTAAAGTCTAAAAGAGGTGTATTAAAATATACCCAGTAATTATTTTGTCAGCTTCTCTTTGTAATTCTAGAAGCATTTCTTATTCCTTTTCTTGGGGCACAAAGGCTTATGGTTTTTATGCCTTATTGTATATATCATTTATCATTAAAGTATCATTCTTTTTTCCAATTAAATGCTTTTTTAATTTTTTTTTCTTTTTTTTTTTTTTTGCGGTACGCGGGCCTCTCACTGTTGTGGCCTCTCCCGTTGGAGGGCACAGGCTCTGGATACGCAGGCTCAGCGGCCATGGCTCACGGGCCCAGCCGCTCTGCGGCATGTGGGATCTTCCCGGACCGGGGCACGAACCCGTGTCCCCGGCATCAGCAGGCGTACGCTCAACCACTGCGCCACCAGGGAAGCCCCTTAAATGCTTTTTTGATTTAACTCTGCTTAATGAAATAGTAAACTAGCTATTTCTATTTCTTGTTAACATTTGTTTGAAATATTCTTGACCATACCTATAGTTTTAATCTTTCTTGACACTTTGCTTTAGGAATGCTTCTTATCAGTCGTAAATAGCTGGATTTTCTTCATTTGAAGCAAATTGAAAGTCTTTGTATTTTGAAAGGAAAAGTCAAACTATTCAGTTCAATTATGTTAACTGATCCAAATGGTTTTCTTTTTTCCATCTTATTTTATGTATACAATTATGCAATTTTATTGTTTGCATCTCTCCTTGTTTCCTTATTTTTTTATTTTTCATTTTTTATTAAATTTCACTTGATTTTTAGGAAGAGGTCAGAATGCCTTTGTTCACCATCAGTAATTGGAAAGATTTAATAACAATTAAATGTGGCATGAATACTGTGATTTAATTCTTTAACATATATCTTTATGTATATATAGAAGAATGATTGGCACTTATAAATCAGAGGCTATTTCTGTTAACAGGGATTATTTCTGTGTATTGGAAGTTAGGGTAATTTTTACTTCTAAAAAATACATTTTCAATCAACTATTTCAAGTTTATAATGATGTTTTTATAATTATCAGAAAAGATAAAACTACATTTTATCTCTTCTAAAGGTCTGAGTATCCTTATTTAAGGAACACATTTTGTTTTGGCCCAATGATTCAGACCATCATCTCAACATATTTCTTGATCATGTAACTTACCATTACACATATCCTGAGTTTTTTCTCAAGTAGCTTTTTTCTCCTACTCTTGGTTGTATTATTCTTCTGTGTGTTAAAAATAAGAAAGTAACTGCTATCTTAAAATAGTTTTTAGGTCATATATATCCTATATGTCTATATCTATATCTATTCTATATGTCTGATCTAAAATGCTTTTTAGGACATAGTTTGTCCCTAAGTGAGGGACTTCCTGCAGAGTAAATTCAGTCAAAAGTCTTTGAGAGCTTTTGTTCCGGGTTAAATATTGTTGGCTTGACCTTGAGACTCAAAACAACTTAATAATATTCTGCTAAGCTAATTAAAAGCATAGATTTCTAGGATATTTAATTTAATTCCATTTTAAACATGAAAATTATTATTATTATTATATGCCGACAACATTTATTTAGATATTAATGAAGTTTGCCAACATTTTGGCTCAATATTTTTTTTTGTTTTTAAAGAAGATGTTGGGGGTAGGAGTTTATTAATTAATTTATTTTTTTGCTGTGTTGGGTCTTTGTTTCTGTGCGAGGGCTTTCTCTAGTTGTGGCAAGTGGGGGCCACTCTTCATCACAGTGCGCGGGCCTCTCACTATTGCGGCCTCTCTTGTTGCGGAGCACAGGCTCCAGACACGCAGGCTCAGTGGTTGTGGCTCATGGGCCTAGTTGCTCTGCGACATGTGGGATCCTCCCAGACCAGGGCTCGAACCCGTGTCTCCTGCATTAGCAGGCAGATTCTCAACCACTGCGCCACCAGGGAAGCCCTGATTCACCATTTTTAATCATGATTCTAAGCAGAAAATAATTTTCCAAAACTACATCGGAGAATTTGCCTGATGAGCAAACTGCCGTTTCTCTGCTTCCCCAGTGTACATGGAGGTAAGAACAGCCCTTCCTGCGCCTCCAAGAACCCTTCTGCACCAGGAAGACCAACTTGCAGCTGCTTGAAAACCACTCCTCCTTTGACTTCCACCACAAAGATACCAATTACCTTCTTACTACTCATGCTGGAAAAAGTGGAAGTTGCATAAACAGATTAATTCCTTTCTTGGCTCACTTTCAAATCAAAGTCTCAGATAGGTATGTCTGATTAGTGGCATCAAATACATATAACTGAATCCAAGCTTCAAGGGAGTCTGGGAATTTGAGTTCTGACCCCATCTGGAGGAGTTTCAACTCCTATATCTTCTGCTCTGTCCTAGGTGACTTAAATTCTAGTTTAAATACACTAGCTCTGCATGTAATTTTTGTGACTGTAAGTTTTTACTTCCCAAGATTTCCAAAGACTAGTTTTCAGCAATTCCATTTCAGCATCTTCATAATAGGAAAATAATCTATTTTTATTTCAAAGGCATTGCTTCCTCATTATCTCTGAGTATTCTCTGTATACTTATAGTTGACCCTTGAACAACTATGGGGCTTAATCCATGTGTAATCTCTGGATTCAAGCAACTGTGGACCGTGTAGTACTGCAGTATTTACTATTGAAAAAGTCCCAGCGTAAGTGGACTCACGCAGTTCAAACCCATGTTGTTCAAGGGTCAGCTGTATTTTAAAAATCCCTTCCAGATTATTTCCTTATTTTCTGTTGGTGTGAATTCTTCTGTTTGAGGGACCTTCTGAGGGCTGCTCAAGGTGTTGGATTTTCTTGTGTATGCTGTTTGTTGTTGTTTTTTTGAGCTGTGTTGTAGACTTGCTCCTGGGGATTACTGATATAGGGCCTTTTGGTCAATGGAAAAATAAGGTGCTTTGGTTATCTGTGATCCTGAGGGTCTTTCAGAGACTCAAAGATGTCCCATACCACTCATTTCTTATCTATATTCATTTCTGATAATGTTATTAGGAAAATGATTTCATGAATAAGGTTATTTATTTCCTGAATGTAACATTTTTGTGGTTCCTATCATTGCAGGCTCTGACTTTCTACACTCAAACTCACCCTTGCAATGACTAGACATGTTTAAAGTTTGGTTATTGTTAAATGACTGCCATATGATTACATGTGTGATACTTACTCACTCTACAATAATTGGCAAGAATCATCAGTTTACCTGAAACCCACATGGTAAAGCTTAGTATTGCACCTTGTTGAAAGCAGTTTTTATAACATCTTGGATAATTATGCTGAAGATTTAGGTTGATGTGGTTAGGGGTGTACAAACTCTGTTAATTCCCTCTTCTGGGCTTTCTGCAGTCTGACAGCGTCTCTCTCTGAACTGGTAGAACCCTAAGCCACATATACTCACTCAGTATCTCCTAACCTGACACTGTTATCCTTTACTTGAAAAGGATATCCTTTCTTTTGTGTTATTGTAGGAAATCTTTTAACTTCTTTAAGATTTATGAGCTAGAGAAGGGTTTTTCACAAGGACCCAATCCACGTCCTCCAAGGACTGTTAGCTTCTCCCCAGAGTTTGTAAGATGAAGGTAACTAACATAAATGTTAGTGTCACAGCTCTAGTGCCTGGCGAAGGTCTGCTCACAGTGAATGATTAATATTTGAGTATAAAGTTTTCACTTAACACAAAGTCTAGGAAGTGAGAATGCAAGAATGGATGAATTCTCCATGAACTTTGGCTGAGCTGGAATGTTTAAAATTTTGTGGCAAGTAGATGAGCATCACTACAGCACAGTTATAAGAACGCAATATTGTTTTAGAGACTAGTTAGATTTTGGGAACTGAATCTAGGGGCATTTGCAGGATATTACCATTTTCTTATAAAAATAGAATGATTTTGTAAGCACTGCATATTGTGTTAGAAATAATAATAATTTAAATTGAGATGGAAAGTAAATTGAATCAGATCAAAATAAAATTAATCCAATAAATAAATTTCTTCTGAAATTAGCATCCTAAAAGTTAAATGCCAACTAATTTATACTAAATTAAAGCTCTCTAAAAAAAGAACATTGCCAGCATTGATATATTATTAGGTAGTTATTGTTAGTGACAGTTCACAAATTTTACTTGTTAGATTGCTTCTTTGTACAGATTCCTCACTTGAGTTGTCAATGTTATGCACAATAGGACCTTTGACCCCTTTGCTTTTTCCATATAGTGAATAATGAAGAAATTGAGTTTTTTGGCTCACATTTACACCTGACTACAAGTGTATAATCATTAGGTATGAAAAGATGGGATTGTGTAAAACAATGTGGCAATGTTTTGATTCTTCAAATTTCTACTCTTACATCTTTAGTTCACAGGCAAAAAATAAAAACAAAAAACCTTTTGATCTCAACTATAAGCATGTTACTATTCACACACAGAGAGTAATACAAGAGTTGTTTTCCTAATACAGCTGGTAACTGATATGTAGGGGTTTGGTAAAGACTAAATAAAATAGATTTGTAAATGATACCTTGAAAAATGAAAAACATATATAAATGCATAAAGACATCTAAAATATATCTACCTATTTGGAGCTCTGTAAAGAAGTCTATTCTTACTTTTATCATTCTTTTAGGGAAAAGCAGAATATTTGGCCTTTATTGTTGCTTCATGATCCTTCTTTATTCTTATTCTGTGCCTGATGGGAAGGGAGAATGTTCAGCCACTTTTTTTTTTCTTATTTCCATCCCTAATTACTGGCTACTCTTTCTGTCTCACCTGAGTTTAAGGGCAGGGTAGGCATAAAGGAGATAAGATAGGTGGTTAAAGGGAAGCAGAAAACTTATTTTGACTATGTTCACAAAAGATGGCTCTGAGCTGTCTAATCCCAGCAGATGTTTGAAGCTGATTCCTCTTCTTTTTTTTCTTTCTTTCTTTTTTTTGTTTTTTGCGGAGCATTTTTATGGGTTATGTGGAAGTCCTCCTCCATTTCTGGATATCTCTTACCTGAAATACCCTCAAACTTTACTATTTTATCTGGTTGCTTAATTCCCTCTGCAGCTTCAAAGAGTTTTATCCAAAAGACTTTCTCACAAATTCTTCACATAACCTGCCTCTTTCATCACCTCAGTGTGGTTGACAAGTCCAAGAATCATGTAACTTTTTTTTCACTTTAACTGCTTTATAAATTTGACGTTTTGTCTAACACTTCCTTTGGAAAACAACATTTATTCTGCTTCGGTGCCCCAGCTTAATCATATGCTCCCCCTCATAAAAGTACATTTGAAACCTGTATTGAGAAAGGCTCATTTTACAATTAGCACAGCTTTGAGCCAATGGGGTCCCATAAATTCACTGAAGATCATAATAAGGCTTCTTTTCTGTTCTATCTTGAGGCCTGCCAGAATCATAAAAGAGATCCACTTCCTGTTACCTAGAGAGTGATTTAAGTCTCTGTTATGTTTACTTAATGCATTGTTTCTCCCTTGAGGTGGTGGGTGGACGGTGCACAGTGAAAAGGGGTTGCCATTTATTCATATCTCACAGATATTTTATTTTCAACTACTGAGAACAAAAATACGTTCAATTCTCCAATACAATAATAGTTAAAGTTTCCCTATAATTAAAAAAAAAATTATCAATTAAGAATATATTTCCTGGGGCTTCCCTGGTGGCGCAATTGTTGAGAGTCCGCCTGCCGATGCAGGGGACACGGGTTCGTGCCCTGGTCTGGGAAGATCCCACATGCCGCGGAGCGGCTGGGCCCGTGAGCCATGGCCGCTGAGCCTGCGCGTCCAGAGCCTGTGCTCCGCAGCGGGAGAGGCCACAACAGTGAGAGGCCCAAGTACCGCAAAAAAAAAAAAAGAATATATTTCCTTTAAAGTTAAACATAATTCACTTACAATTTGGCTACTTTTCTTAGAACCCATTCCCTAGGTTGTTTCTCCCCCTTATATATTTTTTTCAAGTTGTCTGAATAATTGTATTCCTAAAGGATCTTTGGTCATTCAGACTTTTGGTCTACACTGCATTTTGCCTCATGAGAACAGCACACAATGACAAAAATGCAAGCCAAACATAGCTTTTAAAACTGTCTTTTGTTTTAAAAATGTCAAAAGGACTTTTCATTTTAAGACTGAATGTTAAACATAAGATGTAAAAATAAAATTCTCATTGGAGTGGTGTACGTTCAGTTTTCTCCCTACTTCCCCAACTGAATGTTGATTTTAATTTATATGGAATCACTTATCCTTTTCTTTTTGGTTCAGGGTTATTTTATATTTATTCACCTGCTATGTTCAGTTTAAGGTATGAAAAAGACTACATAAATCTTTGAAATAGAATCGAGTGTTGTTTGCACAGGGTAGTTTCTACTAATACTTTAGGCAGAGGCACTGTTGGTCAACTTTTCCATTTGTAGCAACAATGGATTTAGCTATGAAAAAAAAGACATTTATTGGCCTTATACTTCTTGAAGTTTTTTGCCCCCTGAATATTTTAATTAATTAATTTATTCTTGCTGTGTTGGGTCTTCGTTTCTGTACGAGGGCTTTCTCTAGTTGTGGCAAGCGGGGGCCACTCTTCATCGTGGTGCACGGGCCTGTCACCATCGTGGCCTCTCTTGTTGCAGAGCACGGGCTCCAGACGCGCAGGCTCAGTAGTTGTGGCTCACAGGCCTAGTTGCTCCGTGGCAACTGGGGCCCGAACCCGTGTCCCCTGCACCGGCAGGCAGACCCTCAACCACTGCGCCACCAGGGAAGCCCGCCCCCTGAATATTTTAAACCTTTCTTTTACTGAAATATATTGTAGGGACTTTCTTATTCCTCCCTTCTTTCCTTTTTCTCCTTCCTTCCTTTCTTCCTTCCTTCCTTTTTTTCCTTTACATATTTAGGTTTAAACTCCAATTTCAACACCTGGTAACAGTGTCTCAGTTCCCTTACATATGAACTTAGATAATATCAAATCTAGACATAAGTATAAAATGAAGTAACACATGGGAAGGGCTTACGTGGTACAATGCCTCAGTTCATGTAATTTGACAAAGTTATGTAGAAAATTAGGAATGCCGTCAAAAACAATGGGTATGATCAGTCTACCCAATTTGGTTTTATTTTTGTAAAGCTGTCGTTTTTTGTTCCTTGCCTGCCAGGTGAGCCCAGGCAGTGCCCTAACTTTCAACTAGGTTCCTCCTTAGTATTTCTCTTTCTGTGATGGATGGGCCCCTGACCTGTCTGCCCAGCCGCTGTGTTTAAATACGCTCATCTAGGGTCTGCTTCAAATTGGACAGACTTCCTGGAATTATAATTGCACCATCAGCTTGATGAGGTGGATGAAGACCATTCGATGACTTCAACCACAATTTTCTTACACTAGCTATGGACTCTGATTCAGATCTGATCCAAGTTTATATGTCACTTGTATCATTTTTAAAAAATTGCTAGTGTTTGAATTATAAGGAAGATCAAATAGAACAAATTTAAAAACACAAATTATCTACCACCTATATTTAACAAATGTCAAGGTTTGGCCACATGTACTTAAAATTCTTAAAAAGACTATTAAAAGTACAAATGAAATTCCTCCCTTCCCATCCTATCCTCTCCTTCCTTACCTAGAAGAAACTTCTCTTCTAAAGTTAGTATGTATCTATTTTATCTATGTTTTCTAACTTACCATACACTTATACTATCCTGTGCTTTTAAGATTTGCACATGTGAAAGACCTAGATGGGTGGGATGGGAGCTGGGGAAGGAGGTCCAAAAGGGAGGGGATATAGGGATATAGGTATACATATAGCTGATTCACTTCATTGTACAGCAGAAACTAACACAACAGTGTAAAGCAGTTTTACTCCAATAAAAAAAGATTTGCATATGTGATATATGTATCTCTCTGAATTAAACTTTTGTCTTCCAATAGATTTATGATTAAGGATATATTTAGGTCGAGGATATTTATTTTATAGTATTCATACAATAGACTCTTCTTATTGTGTGTGTGTGTGTGTGTGTGTGTGTGTGTCTGTGTGTGTGTGTTGGACATTTGAGTTCTTTCTAGCTTTCCTTTATTACAAATAATGCTGGGAGGAGCATCTTCACACATGCAAGTTTTCTTGTCATATATGCAAGAATGTATATCCTGAACTGCTGTGTTGTATAACATATAGACTAAGATTTCTTTCTACCAGGCTAGGTTGCCATGCTTCGTGCCATTCCAAACAAAAAGAGAAATCATTTGGAATAGGGTGTACCTGGCGTGATTCACTGGTACGAACATACCAGCACGAGCCCTGTCCTGGGTCATCACTTCCACAGCATGGTCATTTCTAAAGTGCCCTGACATTAGTAACATCTTACATGATTAATTTACTTTGTAAGGGTTTATATGTCTTGGCTGGAAAATAATTCTACTAGATTAAAAATACTGTTACCCAGCAGGCTTTGAGAAGATAAAACGTAATCTCTCATTTTCTTTGAGATTAGAAACCGGTGAACAGCAGGTTGTTGTCTAAATAATGAACTTTGCTAAAGTCATGAAAGCATGTCCTAAAAATAGACAAAAATCCACTTTATTGGGATTTTGCTATCTAGTTTTAAAACCTAGCTGGTAGTTAATATTTACTTCGTGTAACG
This sequence comes from Orcinus orca, assembly GCF_937001465.1. NCBI lineage: Eukaryota > Metazoa > Chordata > Mammalia > Artiodactyla > Delphinidae > Orcinus > Orcinus orca. Next base: position 20,808,531 of record NC_064562.1, read on the forward strand.
CAAGTGGATCATAGCTAATCACTCATCCATTTGTATCTAAATGTTAATTGTTTGTTAACAGATAAAGCTTTCTCAGAATGAAAGGAGTACTTGAAAAAAAAAGGAAAAAAGAAAACGAAGAAAAAGCCTCACACAAATGACTTGGATTTGATTTTATAGTAGCAGTTGAATTGAACATGATTAAAGAGCATTGATCTTGAATTAAGAAGTTTATGAGTCATATATCCATGAATATTTGGGAGACAAAAAAGTAGTCAAAAATAATCATTATTATTTTAAAATGTTAAATGTATGAACGAATAAGTAACATTTAACATCTTTGAGAGGCAAATCCATGTTTGATTTTTGTTTGTATCCTTTGTGGTCTCAAGCACAATACCGTGTGCATGAAAAATGCTAAATAGCTATTGCTGAGTGAATCAATTAACAAGTGGACAAGTGATGCTTAAAGTGATGACAAGAGATGCACAGATTTGTTTGCTTTCTCATTAGGAATAAAATCAGGCAAAGGAATATTAAATTAGAAAATAATCCTAGTGTCATAGTTTACTCTAATATTAAGGGTGTTTTTTTTTCTTTTCTGGTAGTAGATGCTTTGGGTAATTCAAAATTAGAGGGGATATCTATTCTGTAATATTTAAAACCTATTCCCCAAAGTAGTATTTGTTCATTCGGTTGAAAACTTTTAGCACAATGCCTCTGACATTTGTAGCATCATTAAAAATATACTCAGCACTTAATTATAATTCTTTTTTAAGCTTTTGTAAGCTTAACTAAGACAAATACCCAGACTCTTGGGTTCTGCTACAACCATTTGCTAGTACATGACAGATGTTTGGATAGCTGTGACCAAGCAGACTGGTCACTTCAGGGTTTGTTTGAACCACATGCAAGAGAAAACATAATGTTGAGACAGAATGTTGAAGAATGTGTAAACCAGGCAATTAATATGATGAGTAATGACGAGTATTATTTTTAATGGTACAAAACAAATTTTTCAGAATATATGTGCACCTAGGAAGTATGGTTTCAAGAAATGATATAAACATGTTTTAAAATACAGATTTGTGATTCAAAATATATTTTCTCCCATGGTTACAATAAAAATATTTGGAAGCCAGTCTCTTAAGGGACCCAAAAGGATAGGTCTCTTAAAAAGTGACTATAACAAGCAGAGAGAGGCAAAAACCAGGAGAATGTGGTATTATAAAAAGTAAGGATAGAGGGCATTTTTAAAAAGAAGGGAATGGGCACCATTATTACTTGCCATAGTGAGATCAAGTAAGATAAGGTGAGAAAGGGCTGATTTGATTTAGCAATAAGGAGGCCAGAGATGATTTTGTTTCATTTCAGTGATGAAGTGGGGCTTGATTAGGTTCAGGAGGCAATAGTATTAAGGAAGTAGAGTCAGATAAATAGAGATCACTTTTAAAACTTGACTGAAGGCAAAAGAAAGAGGAAGTAGAGGCAATTTATAAAACCTAAGTATTTTCTTATCTATAAAATAGATACAAGAATACTTTCATCAAAAGGCTAGCCTGTAGCTTGGGCACAATGCCTGGACAGCATGTAGGACTCATTAAATGTGAGCCACCACCACCACCACCACCACCATTTCTGGAGGTAGTTAATCTCCAAAGGTTCTTTTAGTATATTACCACCCTATCAGTCATTGGTAGCACTAACTTCGTTATTCTTACCTACTACTTTACAATTCTGGATATAAGACTCAGTGATTTTATATGTATGGAAAAAGGGTAGAGGGGAGGATGTGGTATAAATGAACAGTTTACAAGAGGACTAGGGCTAGACTTTTTAGCCTATTAATCCAAATTCTGTGGAAAGATTTTTAAACACATATAACATGTACTGAATATTTACTGTGTGCCAGACCCTCTTCTAAACATTTCACATTCATTTAATCTTCGCAGTCACCCTATAGGGTAAGTGTTCTGAATACATTCTCATTAAATGAGGCACAGAGATGTACTAAGAAGTTAAATAAGCATGTAGCACATATTGTTTTATTGTATCCATGTTTTGGGTCCTTTTGGGAAAGAAAAAGGTTAAGAAAACCTTAAAACCAAAGAGAGAGGGAAAGGGAGAGAGAGAGAGAGAGAGAGCGACCACATTTAAGTTCTTTCTCTTTCTTCTGTCCATGAAAAAGAGTGAGGTTCATATGCTAAGTCTTCAGAATAAATCCACTCCTGTAATGTTTATCAATCATCCTTTTTTGAAAATTCTTCAGGTAGGGCTTAGAACACTTGGAGAAGACTTTGTACAGTTCCTCTGTCAACTGGGCAAGGGAAAGAGCTGTTGCTGCACTGTTTTTAAATGAGTAAATCAAAAGTGGCTGCTGGACATACCTTCACCACGCACTGTTGATATAAATTGAAGTGATCACTGCAAATGAACAGAGTTAGAAGCTATTTCACGTTTGGGGGAACGGGAAGGAGATGGTTGGGGCAACTATTGGCTGTGGAATTGGAAATACAATTTCACTGTGAAGCATTTCCAAAGATACTGCAGGCTAAAATTTCAAAGTATCTCCAGAGGATTTCGTTTTATTACTCACACTGATGTCAGTGGGAACTGGGCAGTTATAGCCTTGGCTGCTCTCTGGAACTCTGCCTGACTACTCCTGTTTCAGCCATTAGAAATTATTTGTTTCACAGTCTCTCTCTGCCCCCCATCCGTATAAACCAATCTCAAGTAATTGATGTTAAGGTAATTCCAGAAAAGTAGTCCCAAAGAACAGCCACTAGCTCTGAACCGTCAGCCAGAGAATACAGATGACCCTCTCTTTGTGAAATGAAGATTGCCTATGAAAGCAGTTCTCTCCATGTGAAAGCTGATCTTCTTGTTGACTTCCGTTATAAAATTGGAGGCTTGCTCCCCCAGAAAGTCTCTGAGAAGTAAAATAGAAACACATTTAAAGGCAGCAGATTTAAAAAACATATTTAAAACTGATTAATGCAATATATCTGAATGTTTAAGCAATGAGTTTGAAATAGTAAGAGTTATTGTGTTTCTTAAGTTGGCTTTCATTTGAGAAGTAAATTAATCAGTTCAAACAGAACAAAAAAAAAAAACAGTTGGCTCAAAGTTTTTTTCAACTTCTTTCAGTCTCCATTCCTTCACATTCTGTAACAGAATGTTGTTTATAGTTCCCTTTGCTTGGACAGACTATGCCTCCTGGTAGTTTAAGAAAACTCCTAGTTTATCATTATTGCTTTTTAAGATAATAAGCATGCTTATCTGGTTGAAGGGGAGGGAGACTATCTAGAAGCACAATGGGAACAATGTAAACGATGAGAAACTGAATTAACCATATTCATATTCCATAGTTCAATTTCATATTCTCCAGAAAGGCATGTTGCTAAATGCTGTATCTTATCCTATAGGGTTTTCATTTACTCTCACCTGAATTCCACTTTCTGGACAAAGTGTTACCTTCCAGTCTCAGTGAAGTCAGACCTAGCACCAGGTTCTCTTGACGTACTTCTCTAAACTCATCGCATTTTTGAGCAGCCATTTCCCTTGACTCCTCTTTATTCTGTATTCTTCTGGTTGCAAATTTTGATTTATATTTAAGGAGTCAGCAACTAGGCAACTGTCTCCAATACCTAACTGTTTGACAGTATTGGCCGATTAACATTACCTATTGCCACTCAAGGTCACTAGACAAAAGATGTTGGCCTCTAGGGAGACTCATGGCTACACTCTGTACCACCACCCCTCATCACTGTGCCTTACTTCATTCTTGGGCATGCTGAGAGGAATATTTTACGTTCAAGGATTGTAGTGAACTACAAATGGCTAGGAATTCTATTTTTGTTTATTTTCCTTTCTCCTGAATTTGGGCCAGCCCTCTGACTGCTTAACCAATAGAATGAGGTAGAAGTGACACTGTGTCTGTTCTAGACATTGACTTAAAACTCTGGCAGCTTCAAATGCGCTCTTTAAATGCATGCAGTTGGGGTACATTCTCTTGGACATCAGCTGATCTTCTGGGGGAAGCCCCAACCCCATAGAAAGGATGCATTCAGGTGTTCCGGACAACAGGCTCAGCTGAGCTCCCAGCCCACAGCTAGTGTCAACTGCCAGCCATGTTGAGTGCGTCAGCTTTGATGCTCCAGCCCCACTGAGCCCTCAAATGACTACAGCCCCAGCTAACAACAGGTGGAGGAGAAGAACTTCCTAGCTGAGGGCAGTCAACTTGCAGAATTGTGAGAGAAAATAAATAGTGTTTTAAGCCATTAGAGTTCGGGGTGGTTGGTCACACAGCAATAGGTAACAGAAACAGGGGTATTTGTTCAGTTATGGTACTAGGGACTGGAAATGTCAAAATGAGGAGAAAGGGGGTTTACGTTATGAGACTTTGTTGGTATGGTTTTCTCCATGTCTACAGTTTGCTTCTCCTCTTCCGCTATGTTGTGTCTAGTCTGATGGTGTGAGAAGCACTGAGCTCTCCTTCCTTTTTGGAGTTGGTAGCTACCCTGCTTCCCTCACCTCCTTTGAAAATCAGTTCTAGGTACCAGAAGGACTCTTAGGCCTGCCTAAGCTAGCCAAAGATGCCTCCTTCATTCTGATATGTTTCCAAGGTTCTGCAGTGGGATTTGCTTTCCAAAGCTTTGAATAAGGTTTTTCCTCATCAGATGTTCTCTATCCATAAGTCTCCCTCAGGGAACTTGAGGAAGGTGGCTGTAGCAGAATCAGATTTAGATATTCATGATCCTCAGCCCTGGCCATTCTCTTGCCCTTCTCATCCATCATAACCATTTTCAGTTGGGCTTTTTAGACAAAAGGATTATGTGTCTACATGCCCGTTTCTGCTACTAAGCCCAGTAGCCTCCTAGAGGGCAGTAATCATAGCTTACTCATCTCTGCCTCTAGCTTACAGGAGAGTCTGTCATGCAGCCCTCAGCAAAAATACTCTGTGGAGCTAAACTGGAGGCCAGGACATGAAAGAACACAATTTATTCGTGTTCTAACTTTGATTAACTAGGAGCCTGGCTATGTTATGTTCTCTAACATATGACTAAAATTCATTAGTTAATTAATCTAAACAGACCTTTATATCAGCCTCTTCCTTTCCATGCCTTACACCATCTGTTGCTTACTTTTCAGGTATATGTTAGGTATAGGAACAGTCACCTGCAAAGGTAAGAACTATGTATTTATAAATGTCTTTGTTTTAACTGCCCCCATTCTTTTAATGTCCTGACCTTAACTTCAGTCATTTCTTGACTGTTCTACTCAATCAGCGTTTTGGTATTACTTAATAAATAATTATTTCAGTGCTTCATCTCTTTGCAGACACTAAGTGTGGCTAAATTAGATGTAAAATTATTATCAACTTTCTGGGACTTTTGGTTTCTAATCAGCATTGGGACTATTGCCATGTTCTGTATTACCCTAGGTTCCAGGCTGTCACTTGTTACTGTTCTGAGCCCATTCTGTACCAGTGTAATTCATTCTCACATCTAAATTTGCATTCCATGTCATTGTTTTGATAGTAGTTCAAAAATGAAAGCATCACTCCATACTCTAAAACTCTCATTCTTTTTCATCATCTTCTTTTTTGTTTGTTTGTAATCCTTGGAGCATTCAATCCTCCATTTTAAAAATGTACTTACCATTGTATAGTTACACACTGCCTACTCAGCTTTCCCATTTTGTTTGTTGGTTATGAACAATGTACCAAAGAAATGATAGACTATATGGACCTTGTTTTTGCCCAGATGTTTTCTTGATTCAGCAAACCAGTGAAGCAACTCTGAAGATGTTTGGAATGGGCAGTCTGGGCTACATATTCTCCACTTGACTCTTTGGATCCACTTTATACTTTTGTTTCCCATCCTGCTCTGTGTGCGGAGAGGCTGTCCTCTAATAAAAGGGCCCAGTTGAAATAATGGGCCCTGTTGCCTTCTGGTTTCTAGTTGGGTTCAACCTATGGGAGGTACTGGCAGGAAATCAGACAACGGGAAAATAAAGAAGCCTTGGTATATGTCCCCCCTTCCTAATTCCCCCATCCTTACTTTAATATGGTTCTGCCTGTAGCTTTGTTCCTACACCAAAGGCCATAGCTGTTAAGGTGAGTTTCTTCCTGACAGGTACACACTTGCTAGTTTTGCTGATCATGTCTTTCCCTCTTTAGTTGCAATGGTTTCTTACATATTGTAGCCCTGGGTTTTTTCACCATTCCTTTTGTTTCTTTTAAGCTTGACTATGCCTTGTAAATTGTTTCTCCTGTAAATCGTCTATGATCACTCCTATTGTGTTATCTCTTTTCTGTGAGGAATTTTCAGCGTTAAAACTGCAAGTATTTATAAGCTATCCTCAATTTTTAGACTACAGAGAACTTCAAATTGTATATTTCATCAGAGTCAAAGTCATTCTGTGTACATTTAGGCAAGATATTGGACAACATGTATGCCTGATAGTGAATATTTAAAAGTCATTAACTCACTTCTCTCCAAATCAGTATAACCCAAGGGATGCTACTTTTCTAACAAATCACCGTTAAACTTAGTTCACCTGTTACTAACAAATAAAACTATTTTTTCCATATGGCACCCTGTCGGTCATGTTTATTCCTTCCTTCCATGATACATTCTCTCTTTACCACTTCATTTACATTTCCTCTGGATGTCTGTGTTGCAATCACAGCTGTGAAGATCTCATATGAGCATGATTATAAAATGGTAAGATTTAGGGGTTTTCCCCCCTTCTTAAAAATTCTTAAGACCTGCTGTAGACTCATACCATAAGTCTCAGCATTGTAATCAGTCATTTGTACATCTAAATTGTCTGGGACTTCGGAACTTTAGTAGTTAGAATCCCTGTTTGAAGAACTATTCCCCCCTGCCTTTTTTTAAAATTTCATTTGACTTTAGAGCTTTTCTTCTTTCTTGAAGTTTTAACATGCTTTTATGGTCAGGTTGCACTTTTGTTCGTTTTGCTATTTTGAAGAACTCCCTCACCCTTGCTTTTTTCTCAGATGTTAACAGACTTGTTACCATTGCCTATTAAAAAGCAATGCTTCTATTCCTTTGCTATTTACTTTCAAAATTCAGTGTGTAGGACTTGTAACAACTTGTAACTAGATTTAGTATAATAAACTTTACATAAGTTACAAAATTTGCATCATCCATGGCAGAAACTAGGCAAGTATGTTAAACCATCATCAGTGAAATTGATAGAAGAGGATTTTTAAGTCCAGTTTGTTTAGTTATAAAATAATAAATTGAATATTTATGTATCTGTCTATGGATCTGTGTATCTCTCAATCTATATCTTGGTCAGCTTGTGGGCAATCTCATCTACTCAGTGGAAACCCCAGATTCCCCTGGTTTGGTTGTAAACTTAGAAATTCACAGAATTCCCAGAGAAGAGAGTTAAATTTTGACAGAAACCTCGTCCTCCCTGAGTATTACCTTTATTTTTGTTTTTGTTTTTTTTCGATGACCTAATGCCTTTCTGGTCCTCTGATGAGTTTCTCTCATTCGGACTCACTATATCAAAAAAGTATTTATCCTTTTCTTATATATAAAAGAAAATGAAAACTCTGGTTTCTATTATCTTTAACACTTATTTTATTTGATTTTATTAATTTGTAAGACTTGCATTCTTTTCTTCTCTAGGAGAAAAAAAGATATTTTGGATATCCTAAGGTAATATTGAATATTTGATGACATGCTATCTTTATAGTATTCTAAATTCTTTGTATAATAGTCATTTCTAAGTATAAAGGATTAGATTATTATTTCACTAGAGTTATAGAAATGTTTTTTGCTGTAAGTAACCATTTTTACAACTACTCTTTGATATAGAACCTGTAGTAACAAAATGCTGGACATATATTTAAGTGCCTTAGATTGATTTAAAATGTATTTTTCTTAATTTTTGAAACCCTATTAACACAGTTGGTTTATCACTAGAGACATTCCTAGAAGAAAAGTGATTCTATTTGCAAGTGGAAGAAATCCATTTTACTCTTCCAAGACAAAAACATAGTGTCCATAGATTTCCTCTTTCAGAAGACTAAGTGAATTAGCATCCTTATACTCAGAATCTCCTTCTTCTTCCTCTTCCTCCTTCTTCATCAAATGAACTGTGTGAATTTTAATTTGGAATGTAAAAAAAGATGTTCACAAGCATTTTTACCCAGCACTTGCAAGCTCTTCACAGGAACAACTCTGGACAACAGTTATTATTACTACCTTCAGTTTGAAGCTGCATTCCAAACCAAGTTGACTGATTCCAAGATCAGTACTATTTCCAGGTCACCCTGGTGGATGTGTAAAGAAAGACTGATCATTCCCATAAATTTTTCATTTTCACAAGTTATTCTAAAGAGAATAACCTTCCTAACTAAGAATAATTTATAACAGAAATAGCTTGGGTGATGAACAATTGCACTGGGTTTCAGCTTAGTGGTGGGGAGTCAGGCCCTTCCCTACAAATTATTTTGACACTTTCTAGAGGAGCAGGGTACCATAGGGTTTTCCTGTGCTTTCATGCTTTTGATACATAGTGATACTCCTGGAATCCTTGTTTGACCTTGTTGATTTCTTCTTGACTGCAGCCTTATGTTATAGTATAGTCTTAAGCTGATTTTTTTGTGTTTGTAAGTATTTTCTATGTTTTACTGTTTACATGGGCCTATATTTTAGAGCTAGAGAGAGGTTGAAATATTATCCTCGATCTAAAGAGTAACTATGGATATTTCTTCTGTTACTTCTTTATAGCAGTTTTCTTTGTCTTCACTAAATCCAGCCTTTTCTGCTGGCCCTACTTTACCAGTTCTGAATTGTCTCATTATATTTAATCATAGTCTCAGGAAAAAAACCACATATAATATTAACTCTAGGAGACTATGATCCAGACCTCTTTATAAACCAAATTATAAACTTTATACTGAAACATATATTTAAACCGTGCATCACCATACATCCATATAATATTATATGCTCTACATACCTGATATCCTAGAATAAAAGACTTTTATTCTCTAAAACATGGTACTCAGCTGGTTACTAGTCTTCAAAGTCCTTTTCTCAGATACCTTACAATCTACCTTTTGAAGGTGATTTCAGCCTTATTCAATAGTACCTCAATTTTCATTTAACAGTATCATATCTTCAACTTATTTCCTACATGGAGAGTTTTAATCCTACCACTCGCCATTTAATTACTGCTTCATTTCTTTGGCACCTCTTATCCTCCAAGAATTTACTTTTCCTTCTAAACTCTAGAGGAGAACAGAATTTCAAAATCAAATGAATGGATAAAGAAGATGTGGTATATATATATATATATATATATATATATATATATACACACACACACACATACACACACAATGGAATATTACTCAGCCATAAAAAAGAATGAAATAATGTCATCTGCAGCAACATGGATGGAGCTAGAGATTATCATACTTATTGAAGCAAGTCAGAGAGAGAGACAAATACCATATGGTATCACTTATATGTGGAATCTAAAAAAAATGATACAAATGAACTTATTTACAAAACAGAAATAGACTCACAGACATAAAAAACAAACTTATGGTTACCAAAGGGGAAAGGGGGGAGGGATAAATTAGGAGTTTGGCATTAACAGATACATTCTACTATATATAAAATAAACAACAAGGACTTCTTGTATGGCACAGGGAACTATATTCAATATCATGTAATAACCTATAATGGAAAAGAATCTGAAAAATAACATCTATTTATCTACCTACCTACCTACCTGCCTACATCTGAATCACTTTGCTGTATACCTGAAAATAACACAACATTGTAAATCAACTATACTTCAATGAAAAGTTGTTTCTTTTGGAAAAAAAATATAAACTAGTTCTGAGCTCTTAGGCATTCTGTTCAGGGTTAGAAGCACAGATGCATCTATTTCTACCATAGACTCGGTCTCCTAAATTTTGTATATGATTAGAAAATGCAGGATAATATCTTAGTCCATGAGTCTGGTAGCTGAGTGGGTCTCAGGAGGTATTTAGATTTGTCCAGAGCGTGATAGCAGTGAATACCAAAACATTTTATTGGCGATGATCTCTTTATTCTGCGATAGGGGGCATCCCTCCTTTCTTCTGGCTCTATTCCTCATTACTCAGACATAAATCATATCCTCACCAAGAGTACCTTAACCAAACAACAACACTCAAACTTGTTCAGAGATGCAAGTATTGATTTTAAAGTATATATAAAATACGTGATAAAAAACAAAGGACAGTGATGAAGGCATCTCCCAGGCCTCCTAAAGGTGCTGTAGTGTTGGGAAGGGGAAGATGCTGAGATTTAGTATGTAACTTAAGATGTGTATCACGTGCAGCCTGGCATCTCCCACTGTTTTTTACTTCCTAGAGACTCAAAACTAGAAATTCAAGGCAGAAAAGAGAAAAAGGAAAAAGAGAGTGGATGATACAGAAAGCAGATAATGAGAAAAGCTAAGCTCAGCATAGCACTCAACCTGTATGTTTCTTATCTCTTGTCTTGGAGAACTGAGCTTGTCAAATATCTCAACTCTCATTTTGATTATTACCTGGGATTTGTCATTTTTAGTGAGTTTTTTCCAAGATTTAGGCAGACATTTCTTTTTCCAATTTGATTTTCTTACAAATTCTGGAAGTTGATTTTCATAATGCTCTAAAGAGAAATTTCCTTATTCAGTAAGACCCTTTGTTTCCAGCTTTAGTAAGAACAAGTATCCTACGAAAACTTTCCAAGGATCTCTGCTGCCCAGGAGTGAAAGTTTCCTTGGTCTAAAGAAATTAAGTCAATCTTAAGTATGAACAAGAATAGAAGATGTGTGAAACAGGAAGTGTTATTTGGTCTGTAATATTTTAAGGTAGGTTTTGAGTAATAAGTAACATTATTTGTGCAAGGAGTACAGTGACCCTGGACAATACATTTGATCGGCAGACCTACCTTGATATCAAGCCTTGGGTCTTATTCAACATTTAATACCCAGTTCCTTGTATGGAACCTGACATACAATAGAAGCTCAGTGAATATTTGTTGACCTAATGCTTCCTATTTGTATTTCCCATAAAGTCCTATAAATTGCAGTGATCCTGTAAATAGTAGGGGCTCAAAGAATCTGACTAATGAGAGAACTGATAATTTCTAATGAGCTGAGCTAGCTATAGCCAATGGAAGATTCTATAGCCATTACAAACACTATTTGGTAGAATTTTAAATAACTTGGGACATTTTTGTGATGTAATGCTAAGTTAAAAAAAGCAGGACATTAGTGTCATGGTTTTTCTCACCCACCTTGCTGGAACATTTTCCAATGATATTAATTATTCCACAAATATTTTTAAAATCATAATAATTAGCTCATCTAGGTAAAATGAATTGTGTGAGGGAGAAAAGTCCCCCCCCCTTCCAGCTGTTTAAATTTAGCTTGGCAATGGGGCAAAATATACTCTCCCCAAAAGTTTACCTTTGAGAACGAATTAGCTTTGGTCATATCCTGGTAGTAGCTCTGGTCTGCTTTATGTGTAAGAGGTTAGACTCCTGAAGTCATGTATTTAATGCTTATTTTTTAAGGTATCTGAACCCCTTCTCCCCTAAAATGTTTTTCTTTTTCTGGGATTCTCTGTGTTTCATAGGATGTTTGTGTTTTATGAAACCTCAGGTATCATTTGGCTTAAATTCCCCATAATGTAGATGAAGAAATTGAAGTTCAGAGTAATAAAGGGGAAATAGAGAATTATCACTTACTGTAAATTAAATATGTGCTGGACATTATGCTCTGCTCCATGCATACATTATCTGTTTTATAATTTCAAGTTAACCTTCATTTTTAAATGAACATCTAGTTAACCTTTTACTCCCCTGGCCAAGAAGAAAATACTTTAAAACTTATTAGTGTACATTAATTAAGAATTATTTTAATCACCAGAGGGATTAATATACTTTTTTCAGAAACCAGATAAAAATTAATGGTGATTAAAAGCCAATTAAAAGAGTTAAGATTTTGATTGTCATACTATTCTTTTCCCAGTTTCCTTGATCTACAAGGCAGCCTTAACAATCCTTTTACTCATAAAGCACAATGACATTTTAAAATTACTATGTGGAAGGTGATTGCCTAGCATAATCTGTTCTCTCCTTCCACAGTAACAGAACTGTTACTTAATTCCAGGAAGAAACACATCCAATTAAAAAGTTACATTTCTCAACCACCTCCATGTCTAGGGATGAATACTGAGATGTTAACAGAAGATGCTGGGTGAGGCTTATCAGAAAGCAATTTTTTCCCCTTGCCGTTCCCTACAGTTTTCTGTCTGGATCATGAATATTATGAGTAGAGCTCCAGAGGACAGAAATAGCGTGGTTTCCTGGTGGCGTTGGAGAGCTACCATACAAGTCTCAGCTGCCCACTGCTGAACTTCTAGATGAGAGAATAAATTTGTATGTGTTTAAACCGCTGTTGTCAGATTTCTATGACTAGGCACAATTCCCAACTGATACACAGCTTATGACAGATTTGGAAGAAACCATTAGTGTTTTTAAACTGTGCTCCTTCGTTTTGTTGTTTCTTGGTGTTGTTCAGGGCGTTACCTGGGAAGGGTTGGAAAGAAGGAAGGCATGATTCTCAACTTCTCTGTGCCGGTCCATGAAAACATCTCTAATAACATCTGTTTTATTATTTGGACATCCATGTGGCATTTCATTTGAACTGGGGTCCCATAGCTTAAAGTAATTTGAAAACTGCTGAGTTCTAGTTCAAAGTTCTCATCATATAATTGCTAAAACAGTCACCATGTTTCAGGCATTCTTCTAAGTGGTTAACATACAATAAATCATTTAACTCTCTCAATAACCCTGTGAAGTAAGTGCTATTACTATTCCCATCCTGCACACAAGGAAACCAAGGCACAGAAATATTAACTTGTGCAAGATTACAAATCTTGGATGTGGCAAAGCTGAGATGCAAACGTGGGGCAGCTTGCTCCACAGTCCAAGCTTTGAACCACCATCCTGTCTCTGCACATGATTCTTAAATTAATGCTCATGGAATGTAAGTGATTTTCTCAAGTTCGAACAACAAGTTTGTGGGACACCTGAAGAAGCTCTCAGATCATTTAACTCTAATGTTCTTTCCCGAACACCAAGCAGGATCCTCCTTCTCTTAACAGTTTTTTCCATGTGACACAATAAATTGTAAGTCACTTTTCCAGGGGCTGCAGTTGCAAATGAATGACACCCATCACAGATAAATTTAACTTTCAGCTTCTAGCTTCTTTATAAAAAACAGTTCTCCTGAATAGTGTAACAGTGACACCATACTTGACTGAAATCTTTTCTACCCCCGAGCTTTCTTTTAAACGTTAATATCATCTCTCTTCATATACTTCAAACCTTCTATTAATCACAGACTTTGAAAAGTTTTAAGAATTCTGGAGTGCGAGTTGTCTAGTCTCAAATAGCTGGTAAAATCTTTCTTAAGACCTTGCTGTATTAGTCCTACTTAAATCAAATAAACATCAACTAAATATGGCTCCATTGCTACCATTTCTTCTGCTGATACATTAAAAACATCTAGCCTTATGACTGTTTCCTTATAAGCCACCAATGCACAATATTATAGATATGTTAAACCTTTTTTTAGTCATATATGATACAATTACTTTCCTAGTGGTTTATTTTTTACATTTTAAATATTCTTTTCCTTACTATATATATTTCATTCTTATGTGGTTATACATGTAATTATCTCTTTCTCCAAATCATTCCCTACATACATCTCTATTGCACTATATATATACGTGAAGGTTTGTACTTTGACTCTACTAGTCACCTTTATACTGCCACCTTTTAAAAAATATCCTTAATCCCCCTGTTTTTTGCTATCGTCTATTGGTGTCCGACTAAGAGCATTGCTAAAGTTAGCTAGTATCATCTTATTCTTCCTTCAACATCACCTCACTTAGAATCTGATATGAAGTCAGACTAAGTAGTGATAGGTCTCAGACACTTCCAAATATTTACTTCCAGAATGAGAGTTATCCCTTCCTAAGTTGGAACTTCTGTGGACAGAATTGGAATTACTTAGGTCACGAGTACTTGGGAAAGCAGAGAAAGAGTGAAACGGAAGTCCGTAGAAACATCCTAAAGTGACAGATCTCAGAGAGCACCTCCTTTTAGAAGAAAATGAATACCTTTGAAAGGAAGTTGTATCCCTTCATAATTTCATCCAGGAATGGTACCAGGGAAGCCAGTGATGAGAGAAGCCCTGTGAACTAGGTTAGGTTCTTGGATGTAAAACTGGCATGACGTGACTACACAGAAAATATGTAATATTTATATGTTAAAACTGTAATATAGCAAATATATATTTAAACAATATAAATAAAGACATATTTTAAAATTAAAAAAACTTTTAATTGTGGTAAAATACACATAGTATTTACAATTGTAACCATTTTTTAGTGTACTGTTCAGTAGTGCTAGGCATATTCACATTGTTGCACAAACAGTCCTCAGAACTCTTTCCATCTTGCAAAACTGGAACTCCATACCCATTAAACAACTCCCCATTCTCTACCCCCCACAGCCCCTGAGGGGTTATATTTTAAGGAAACTAAAGAGAGATCCCACAATCAATGAAACCTAGGCAGGCACCTTGGCTTTTTTCCTCTGTTCCAGGAAATTCTTCTTCTTCTTTTTTTTTTGGTTTATTTATTTATTTAGTTGCCACACTGTGCGGCATGCAGGATCTTAGTTCCTTGACCAGGGATTGAACCCAGGCCCTCAGCAGCAAGCCCAGAGTCCTAACTGCTGGACTGCCAGAGAATTCCCAGGAACTTCTTGCTAATGGCTGGCTTAAAAGAATTCAACTCCTTCAAAGATGAATTATGTGAAGGGATAAATCCAATTTTTGTATGGTGAAACTATGAACAAATAGTATGTAGAAAAACTTTGTATATGAAAAAAAAATGCCAGAAAAATATTGCCTCAAGATAGGAGAAAATAATAATCTAATTCTAACTTGAAAAGAAAAATGTAATGAAGTAATTGCAGCTATGAAGGCAGACTGAAAGAAATAATACAAGAATTTGGTGGACAATATGGCCAGGCAATGGGAACCAAGACCAGAAAACAGGAGAAGGAAAAAAGGGAAGTGGCAGAATTCAGGAAAGAAAGAAAAGTAAATGAGATCATTTCAGGAATGGAGACTAAATTGCAAGGACATAAGAGTGAATAGACATTACAGAAAGCACGGCAAGAATGAGATATGTTAGTGGTAAAAGCAAACAAAATGAGGCAGAAAATAAGAAAGATTTCAACAGATTAGATTTTAATTTAATCCTTAGGAGACTGACAAAAGAGATTTAACATGCACATATTGGAAATTCCTGAAGAAGAAAACCAAAACATGGACCAGAACAAATATTTTAAAACATAAATCCAAAAACTACTTCTGAAATGAGGAAAAATAACAATTTATATTAAAAAAAAACACTAGAAGAAAGCACAGGAACTAAGGAGAGTGGTAACTAATGGGAATAAATTAGAAGAATGGGGAAGATGCAGACAGGGTTGGGAGCAAGATTTCCCTGCTTCTATCTTTTTACATGGTTTTGATTTTGAAACATTTGACTATATCATCTATTAAAAATATGATAAAATTTTAAAATGCCTGTCACATGGTAGGTCCCTTAGATTATAAAGCATTTTTATAGGCCTCATATTTTTTTTCTTTTTAAAATTTTTATATGAGGAAAGTTCTTTCCAGGCCTGATCTGTAAACTAACTGTGTGGCTTGGCCTTGGCTCCTCACCAAACAGTTATTTTCTACTATGTGCCAGTCATCATGCTAGTAATTGGGCTACATCACTGAAAACATAAAAAAGACAAATCTCCCATCCTCATGGAATTTATATTCTTGTTGCAGAGGAAGGGGAAACAGAATCCAATATATGTCAGTTAAAGGTATAGTATGTTAGACGATGGTAAATGTTCTGGGGAAAAATGCAGAACATGATGGTATAGGGAGTAGGGGAGCTGTGCAGGTGCTTGTAATTTCTGACAAGGTCTTTAGGAAAGGCCTGCTGGGAAAAGAGATTCCTCCGTTATTTTAACCTGTAGTGCTCCTAACTAGATTTCTGCTATTCTGTAGGTATTTAATTTGAATATTTTAGGCAGAAGGAGGAATTCCTGGTTTTATTTCTTGAGCTTATTGGTGAGAAATTTTATTTTAAAAACATTCTTAAGCTTTTTGTGATTCTTTATTAGAAATGGTGAATTAAAACAAACAGACTAACTCCCCAAACAAACCAAACTGTAATTTCTCAAGTCCCTCATTCCATGGATCTTCTTGGGTCAGCCAGATAACCACATGTAAGTACCTTTTAGAGCAAGTATATTACCAGGAAAATTATTTCCAGAATTTGTGCCCAAAAAGTTATTAAAGGGAAGGATGGGGAGGAGGTTATTAGAAGAGCTGTGATTCTACTAAAAAGCAGCTCTCATACCCGAGGTTGGAGGCTTCTGTCTTTCTGATAAGTGAAGGGAATCTGTGTCCAAAATGTGGAAGATCTGCTCTGTGTTCTCTACTCCTACATCCTTCCCCATGCCCAGGGGATTCTTCCAAGATTTTACTAATTTACTAATTACTATCTGACTTTGTGAAAATGGGGGGCATTTACAGATTAAGTGTCAACTACTTTTGAAATTTTCAATCTTGAAAAAACTTCTTTCATAACTAAATGAGGAGGTGAGGGTAGACGACTTAGGTATTGCCCAGATTCTGTCAAGAGAACCTAGAGGCTTCTTTATCTTTTATTTTAAATTTAATCTAATTTCATTCCAAGTATTTTGTTATATAATTTTAAAAGTCAAATAGTTCTTCAAGGATTATAATGAGAAATGAGAGCCCTCTGCTTTATTCTGCCACAACCTGGTCATTATACCCCAGTGGAAATCATTTTCAGTATTTTAACCTCTACATTTCTAAGTGGCATGCTCAGATTGCTGTTTTTGACCTTTGAACTTCAGATACTATACATAGATTCCTACTGTGAAAGATGAGTATTTAGCTCTCTTATATCCGCTACCCCACTACAAAGTTTTTTACATTTTTATAACATTATTAATATTATTTATAATTGACACATCCATTGTACATTGCTTTGCTTGGTCATCTTTTTATTTTTTGAGTTGATAAGTGATTCATTTTTCTTCTGCCTTGTTTTCTTCTACACACCTATTATTAATTTATCCCCAGATTCTTACCAGAAATAGGAATCTCTTCTCAAAGAGGCCAAACATATCAGGTAATATATCAGTTTTATTTATTTATTTTTTGAGATATCGCTTCTGGGAGCCTTCCGTTCCCTCAATTTGGTTTCTTGCTTATTGGCTTTGCAACAATGTGGCCCAGAGCTACCCCTTCATCATCATCAATGTGAAAATTTTCATAAGACTCTTTTGTCTGGATCCCATGTTTCTTGAATTTCTATTCTGGATTTAGTCGCTTGATTTCATGGGGAACATCTTCCAGTTATATAAGAAACTGGTCATTGCAGTCAAATTGTTTGAGACTTTGCACATCTGAAAATATCTTTTTTTTCACACTTGGGTGTAGAATTCTAGATTGGAAATCATTTCCCATCAGACTTGTGAAGACTTTGCTAAGTTAGTTCATTGTCCTCTAGCTTTCAGTATTGCCGTTGAAGTGTCTGACGCTATTTTTAAAACTTTTTACTTTGAAATAACTATATTCTCACAGGAAGTTGAAAAAATTGTACAGAGTCACATGTGTCCTTCTCTCAACTTACCCCAATATTGGGAAGTTGATCCATCCCAATGGGAACAACTATATAGCTGTAGTATAATATTAAATGATGCTATTTTTATTCCCATTCCTTTGCAAATGACATATTGGTTTTTTTCTGAAAATTTTTGAACTTATAGGTATCACCCTTCAGATATTCTGAAATTTTATGATAATGTACCTTGGTACGAATTTTCTTTTTTTCCCATTCAATGTGCTGTGTATTCAGTGGGTCTTTTCTTCCTGGAAATTTTATGTAGTTTCTCATAGTTTTTTTTCTTCCACTTCCATTTTATCTGCTTTTTTTCTTGAATTCTATTGTGTGTGTCATAGACTTTTTGAAAAATAATCCACTTAAAAATATTTTCCCTTCTACTTTTCTTTATTATTACGAGAGCTCTCCTAAATTTTATCTTCCCATCCTTCTATTTAATTTTCTTTTTTTTTTTAACTTTGCATGAGTGTTTTTGAACATCATCTTCTTTTCTTAAGGATACATTAACTTTCTAAAAAATTTCTCTGAAGATATCGATTATCCACTTTGTTTTCCCTGGGTCCATTTTCACATTAAAGGTCTGTCTCATGTGCATAGGAGGATGGAGTGGACATACAGGACTTCACCCCTTTTTTTTTAATAGAAATTCTTTTGGACCCATTAATAGCTCCCTCAACGTTAGAAGCACCTGAGGCCTCTCGTTCCTGGCTGACCTTAGGGAGTGTCCGGCCTCATTTCCTGGCTTGTCCTCCCAGACACACTTTGCTTTTTATCTTTTCTTGACTGGTTCCTTTCTCCTTGAGTCCTAAAATTCTGTGATTTTTCTTTGTCTACTTCCATTTCTCATTAGCCTCATTCTTTTTGTGCTTATAAGTTAATGCCCTAAACTTTTAAATTACTGCCATTTTGAGAGAAGGTGGAGGTAAACAAGTATATTTAACTGTGTGATTCATCTGGGAATTTCTGCCATAATGTTTAATAACTAATTATTGTAGGTACATAGAAAGGTTCTGATTTTGTGTATACCTGTTTTATTTCAAATCACCTCATTAAATTCTCTTTGTAAAAATAGTTTTAGCCAATTATCTTGGATTTCCTAGATAGGTAATGATTTTTGTCTTTTATAAATTTGAAAAAATATTTCTTACTTCATTTGCTGGTGCTTGTAAAAATATTTATATGTAATTTTAACCGATTATTTTTTGTTATCTTCATTGGCTAATACTTTAAAATTATTTAAAAATTATTTAAACTAATTTCTTAGACTTTCTCAGTAGGTGATAATTTGACTACTTTAAATTTGAAAAATTCTCTTGCCTTACTTCACTATCACTTTAAAAAAATATTAAAGTGTGAGCATTCTTTTAGTGTTCCTCAACTTAATGATATAGCCATAATTTTTTTCTCATGTGTACAGTGTGGTTGTTGTTTTTACATAGATATCCTGGGTTGTATTAATAAAATATTCTTCTATCTTTGGTTTAATTCTACTTTTTCTAACTTTGGAAATTTAATTTTTTCAATTAATTTAATAATTTCAATTAATATTTAACCTTTTCAACTCCCACTTTGGCGTTCCTGTTTTAATCATGTGATTGTTCTTCTTTATTCAGTAAAGGCTTATTTATTTAATAGGTCCTACTCTTGAATATTTATTTCTCAATTCCTTTTTTATTTTTTTGGCTGCGTTGGGTCTTTGTTGCTGTGCACGGGCTTTCTCTAGTTGCGGTGAGCGGGGGCTACTCTTCGTTGTGCTGCACGGGCTTCTCATTGCAGTGGCTTCTCTTGTTGCAGAGCACGGGCTCTAGACACGTGGGCTTCAGTAGTTGTGGCACGTGGGCTCAGTAGTTGTGGCTTGTGGGCTCTAGAGGGCAGGCTCAGTAGTTGTGGTGCATGGGCTTAGTTGCTCCGTGGCATGTGGGATCTTCCCGGACCAGAGCTCAAAACCGTGTCCCCTGCATTGGCAGGCAGATTCTTAACCAGGAAAGTCCCTCAATTCCTTTTATAGTTAACATTTCTACATTGCTTTGTTAAACTAAATGGTTTAACTAAATTGCTATTTCTGTTGTATGGTTTGAAAGGAATTTAACAGAGTTTAAAATTTTCCGGTAAACCCTCAGCTAACTCCCTGAAACACTGCACTGCTTTCTCAAAAATAAAAGTTTTAAATCGCCGTACAGTGTTTTATTTTCTTTTGGCTCCCTAAGCACTGATGTGTTTCTTGAATTTTGTGATATGAATAGCCCCTTGCCTATTTTCCAGTGCTGGCCCCTTTTTTCTTATTTACATATTCTTTTCATCATTTTGGTCAGAATCCTGGAACAATTAAGTGTAGTTACTTGTGTTTACATCCTATTTTATGCCAGATTTGGGATGTAAAATCTTTTTATATTATATTTATTTCTATAATCTACCATAAATCCTTTAGAAGAATATAAAATGTAAGTATATACATTTTGAAGAAGTTAGATAATTACATTATAGATTTAAGAAATAGTCATACTAAACTTAAGAATTACGATAACCCTTTTACAAGAAACTGGAAAATGGTGGGTGATATTCATCTATTATCAACATTCTAATAATGTCTAATAATAATTCTCAAATTTTCATTGACTTTCTGGACAACAGGTCAATAAAAATGAATACAGTTTTTATACAATCTGTAGTTCTCCAACTAGGTGGTTTTTCATCTTCACTCCAGTCCTATGTAAAACACTATAAAAGTAACATCTGAAAACAGTAGAAAAGAACTTACATGTTTTGAAAATACCTTTGCTTTCTTGGAAGATTCTTATTCTATCACAAATCTTAATACTCTCTTATGCAAAAGGGACTATTTTCCTTGAGGAAAGATTATGGTTAGCCTAATGATTTTCTTATAAAGATATATATATATTACCGCTGACTTGCTACTCTGTCTTACCTTTGGAGCCACCTGCCTGAGTGAGGGCATGGTGAATAATAATGGCAGAAAATTAGAGAATTTTGCAGTTTTGTTAAAATCTTAATTTTCTTTTTCTCCTCGTAAAATGAAGCCATGATTACCGAGCAGCTATACAGTATTTTAGATATAATTCTTATTTCAAAATGGGTTAGTCATCTGAGAAATGTAAAAGATATGCATCAGACTTGGGTACTTATTTCTACTTGATATATCCCTAGTAGACGAATACACAGATAACCATCAATTGATGTGCAGGAATTGTAAGCAAAAAATAAAAAGAAACTCTGTCCCTCATTAGTTATCAGAAAATGTTCATGTTGACATGCTAGGAACAAATGGACAGCTCTGAAGTCTGACAACTGTACAATAAAACATTTTCGTGACTCATTCTGCTTTAGCCTATGATAGCCTCTGTCTCTTGGCTCTCTTTATTCTCTGTGAATTGCTCAGATGAGAAAATAGATGGGACATTGGGAGGATACAAAAAGGAAATACATTGGTCAGAAACTGCCTTGTTCTACATGCATTTTCTTTCTCAATAAGGAAATAAATCCTCCAGAAGTCTTTAAATAGAAATACTCGGTTTGAAGCATTCATTTTCTTTTCATTTCCTTCTTGTAACTCTTTTTTTCTTTTGCATATGTTGTGCCAGTGAGTTTCCATGACATGTAGAATTTAGGACTGGACTGGGAATCATACAGGCAGTGAAGAGAGTACAAATAAACCTAGTATTTCTGAGAAGGCTTTGAGACATCTTGCATATTACAGAAGGCATAGGAGAGCCAGCAAGCATTAAGTACACTCCTGTATTTAGTGAAACTTTCACTGGCACAGAGCAGGATACTTCGACCACTCTAAACCTCGTGTTCTCAATGTGCCAGTGAACCCTCAGCTTTGAGGATGCAGTGTGATCAACAGTACGTTAAATTGGGATGCTGCACTCTGCATCCAAAAGGCGTGTGTCTATGCCGTCTCTTCCAGCCTTCCACAAAACTAAAGAAAACATGGGGAAAGCTGACAATTCCTTACAGAGCTGAAAAGTACAAATAACCTGTAGTTGGAAACTATGAAAATCTTTCTTTCCTATAAGGCAGATAGAACTAACGTTTAAAAACCCCAATCTGGCTTAACTGAGATTTTTGCCTTGCTATTTAAAAAAATCAGAAAGATAATTTATAACTTTCCCACTCTGTCAATGGACTGAAAAATTCAAGGTCTGAGCTAACCAAAAGAAAGTATTATTCTTCCTCTACTCTCCTACATTGATCTGTACGGTGTAAATACTTTCTTGCCTCTGACCCTTGGCTTTTTCCGTCTTCTTTTTCACCATTGACACTGACACTACCATCCAGAGACAGTGACTTTCAGAAAACAATCAGGTAGGAAATAGAGACTAATGGTAACAGGTTATGTTCCAGGCAAAATCAATGAAAACAAATCTATATCTACATTCACCTTGGGAAACATTTAAACAACAAAGATAAAGAAAAAAATACCATAAAATATCTAAGAAAGCAAAACAAAACCAATAAAGTTACCTACAGAAGAATAAAACTGAAGCTAGTTTCTTTTCTTCCAACAAAAGGCACTAGACAGTTGTGGCAGAGAATTTACTGCTCAACAAATATCTGTATTCTTCTGTATGTCTCCCAGCCCCCTTGTAGTTAGGCGTGGGCATGTATTTGGGCTCCTAGTGGAAGTGACAAAATGTCACTTTTGTATTGAAAATTTTACAGGCTTGATTTCGTCTGCCAAAGTGCCCAGTAGGCCCACAGACCCGCCCTGTAGTTATCTTCTCAGATCCTGAATGCAGAGTTGGAATAAACATTCTTGGCCACTGAAAAATCTCCACATTGCCTCCCTATGTGTGAAGTGAGAGCTATTATGATAGGAATGTGGGACAAGAGAAACCCCTGGAGCTGCCCCTTACCTCCAAAACAGTAAAACGAAAGGTTATCATAGCCCTTTGTATCATTTTTAATGGCTTCTTCACAAGTCCGACTACGTAGAAAGACGGTGAGAGCAGAAACTTCAAGGCCTCTCGAGACTTTTTAGAAGTCTCACAGCATCACTTTATTTCATTCTGTTGGTCAATGCAAGTTACAAGGCCAGTTCACAACTGAGGGGTAGAGAAATACATGCTCCTTCACGTGAAGAATGGCAAAGTCCTATTGCCAAGAAGTGTCATATACGGATGTGAAGAATTATTGCGTCCATGTTTGCAAGAAATCTACCACATCCTTGGAACTGGCAAAATGATGAGAAGCATATCATTTTCACCTGACATGAATAGAAGCACACCTTCACTGTTTCACCTCAAGGTTATGCCTTTTCAAATCTCTTTACTCATAGTGTAGTGGGAAGTTTACTTAGTCTAGTGGGAAGTTGAACGTTGGGAAGGGCAGTCTCATATACTCAGTCTTCCGACACCCCCTCAGCCAAAAGTAGGCCTTGGGCTTGCAGCACTTCCTTACCAAGAGATAAATAGTTCACATAGCCTATGCCAAGGTTTTCACCTTGTATAAGAGTATCTTTCCCTGCTTCAGGCTCAAAGAATGCTCTTTTATCTTTTCTTGAAGTCTGTGCTTCATGTAGCACCTGGTCAACCCCACTGTCCTATCTGTCCTCCACTAGGAGGGGATGGCATCTTCTAGTATGGCACAAACTGCCCTGCATTGGCCGCAGGGAGTGAGCCGCTGGCTAGGGGGCTGTTGTCCACTGTAGAAGCTGATGTTGCTCTGGCTGTGCTCTATGTAAGTAAAGCATTGCTCCACCCAGTGCTTGACTGGACTGTGTTCTTCTTGGTGATTCTGACACCAGGATGCAATGCACAGAGTCCTCCCCCGGCATTGGTAACCAGTGCATGGTAAGCTGCTCCAACACTGATCATCTGAACATCTTTCAGAACATCATGCTATGGAGCACTAACTGTATTGATGACATCGTGCAGATTGGAGTTTTGAGAAATAACAAGTGTACTAGATACTTTAGTTGGATGCATATGTGCTAGAGTTTAAGAACTCAGTCCCATCTGGGGGCCTGCCAGTACAGTAGGTTTTGGGGAGTCCAAAGTCTTAAGCACTCTGTGATATATTTTCCCAAGTAAGAAGGTAAGATGTTGTGCTTTGTACCGACTATCATTAAAAAGATAGTACAACACTTGGCAGACTCCTGTAGAGGCCTTCTGGGAGCGAAGCTCTGATCCATTTATTGAGTGATTCATAATGGTTCATGTTCTGAGTGAGAACACAACAAAAGAAGGCTCTGCAGCAGGTTCAGGCTATTGAAAGTGCCCTGTCGTCTGTAAGATTAAATGGTGCTCCAAGTATCAGTGATCCATAAAGATGCCATAATATAACCTCTGGCAACGACATGAAAAGGTGCATGACACAGTTCCCTAGTGTTTGGGGGAAGTCTTCTGCTGATAACTATTTCATTTTGAGAAGCCCCTCCTGACTTGCCATTGAGACCTGGTAGAGGCCGAGGGCTAGAACACTGGACACCAAGACACTGAGATGTCTGCCGTGCATTAGGGGTTATCAGATTTATCCATAAGATTGTGCAGGATCAGTCATGATGAAACTGAAATATTATGGTCTGTATTAGACTCAAGAAGGCATGGAAAGGACAAGAAAACTGTATGGACAAGTGGCTCAGGCTCTCATGACACCTGCTCATGCTGCATTGGCACGCTTTCTTCTACCCACTCTTATGGCCTCATAGAGAGTTTCTTGCAAATAGCTGACATATAAGGAAACAAAAACTCAGGTCTTGTTTACAGAGAGTTCGACAGGATAAGCTGGCACCAGCTGGAAATGGTCTATTGCTGTTTTGCTTGAGCACTCAGAGGAGGCTGTCTGGTGAATGGAAAAAATCAGGCAATATATAAACTTTTCCACTTTGCCTGGAAGGAGGCGTGGCCTAAGGATCTTACTCATGGGTGGCAACTAATGGCTTGACTTGGTGATGAACTTGGAAAAACAGGATTGGATGATTGATGGTAGAGGGCTCTAGAGCAGATGTTTGTGAGTGTTCCTGTTGTAATGGGTACAGGGAGGGATGATATTGTGTCTCATGTGATTTCCCATAAAAATATAGCCACTGCAGAGGAGGCTTTCAAAAGTCATTTGAACAAGTTGGGTCATCTTATGAATGTTGGCCAGTCTCTTTCCCCAGGCATCCTATAACTTTGTATAAAGTGACCATGGTGCCGGGATGGAAACTTTGCATGGATTCAACAACACGGCCTCCCTCTCATCAAGGCTGATATGGCTATTGCCCCTGCTTGCTGCCCAACTTACCAATAGCAGAGGCCAATCCTAGGGACTAGATGTGGCTCCATTTCCCAAGGAGACCAGCTAACCACTTAGGGCTAAGTTAATAACATTGCTCTCTTCCATCATGGAGAAGGCAGTGATTTGTTCTCATTGGAATAGATACTTATTCCCAGTTTTGATTTTCCTTCCTTATTCACAATACTACTACTGCGAACAACAACTGAGGACTTAGAGAAAGCTTTATTCATCCTAATGGTATTCTACACATTGCTTCTATCCAAGGAACTAATTTCACTGCAAGAGTCATGTAGCAGTAAGTTCTTTATTCCCATGGTGGAATGTTTGTAGTAGAAGAAGAAATAGCAATCCTATCAAACTAGAGGTTCAGACTAACACCTAGGTATTTGGGGCCTTTTAAACTACAAAATTAACAGATAGAGAAGGAATCTAGGTGATTGATCTCAATTAAAGGCGACAACTGGATTGCTTTTACAAATGGAAGACGTTGATATTATTTCTGCAAACCCAGGAATTAACTGAGTTACCTCTTAGTAATTCCGTGTCTGATAGTAAATGTCAGTGGAAGCATAGAGCAGCCCAATAAGGGCAGGAACCCTAAGGACTCAGACACATCAGGAATTAAGGCTTAGATTATGCCATTGTTAAAAACACCAACCACCTGAGGCACTGTTAGGAGCAAGAGAAACAAAATAGCAAGAGGAAGAAAAATCTTATGAATATGGCCTTGGAACTAGGTACAGACTCTAGAATTATAGCAGCTATGAATATATCCTTAACGTATATATTTCTCAGTGACTGTCCCCCTTTTCCTTCCAATATTATTTTGTATGAGATGTGATGTTGACACTTAAATTTATTTAAGTCATGGCCATAAGGAAACATATGTAGGTCTTCATGGTAAGAACCGGTTATCTTGCAGATCCTGAACTTGAATTTGATTCAATGACTAATAGTCCTTAGTGTCTCCCTTTTTCAGGGGGAAGAGGGTGATATTATCTATATTTGTACAATGGATAGGCATTTGATGTTAGGTGAAAACATTTAGTTATTAAATATGAGAAGAATAATGAGAATAGATGCTGAGTAATAGAAG
Source organism: Orcinus orca (assembly GCF_937001465.1). Taxonomy (NCBI): domain Eukaryota; kingdom Metazoa; phylum Chordata; class Mammalia; order Artiodactyla; family Delphinidae; genus Orcinus; species Orcinus orca. The sequence goes on from NC_064562.1 coordinate 20,834,684, forward strand.
TCAGTGGACAGTGAAAGCCCTGGGTCTCTCAGTCCTCAGATCCATTCCTTGCCCTCTCCTTGCTCTACCATATATCATGGGTCTAATTCTTGTTAATATCCCTTGTCGGCCAGCTTCTGGTTGAGGTTTAGCCAATGATAGGCCCTAGAGGAAAATTGAATGAATGAAGGAAAAGTAGCTTCCTCTGCGGTATAACTGGCAGATGCTGCATTTCCTTGATGATTCCAGTCCTCTCTGGACAGGCCTACCATGGTTACCACAGGTGACCTAGGCCAGTGGCACTGCCTCTTCCTCTTGTTCCTCCAGTCTGGGGACAATAGTGGCTCCTAGCTTTTGCTGATCTCTGCATTACTTCACTGTCTTTTACTTGGCTTCTCAGCCTGCCCTTCATCTGTGCAGCCAGTTCTCTAAAGATGCGTTCTTTGTGTCTTAAGGCAAAGTGGTTCCTACTTTTCTTTGTTGTTGTTGGACTCTGACTGATAAACTAAATCAGTAAAACCCAAATTGCTATGAATCTGTTTAAACAGTGAATAAAGTGAACAAAATTATTCTCAAAATAAAAATAAATACAAAGAAAAGATGATACAACATTTACCTGGATTTAAAACCCTAGTTTAATCTAACACAGATGAGGAGGTTGGTGGAAAACCGTTTGGGCACATGTAGTCAGACAGAAATTTAACACATTAGAAGGAAGAAGGCAATATACAAATTATGCCATTTCACTCTTGACTCTGATTTTAATTGCAATACAAATTTAATGCAGCCTTTCAAAGCCTTAAGGTCAATAAATAAAGAATGGCAATGAGATACACACTTCACAGAAACAAAACATAGAGGCAAAAAATATATATTTGTATACAAAAACACTGGCAACAAAAATAACATCAAGGCAGCATTAAAAACATATAAAAAATTATATGTCAGATATAAGTAAGGCCAGATGAATCACTTATTTTAAAAAAGATAAATGAATTAAGCCAGCATGTGAACAGAAAAAAAACAGTCTCAGTTTGAGTCAAAAGCAAATATACTTATGTGCATATATATATATTTATGAAATATATTCAAGTAAAAATAGACCAGAAGACGTAGCAGTGTTCTGAGACTAAGATTTTACATAAAAAGCAGTTTGTAATTCTCAGCACTCGTGGTGTAAACACATATAATCCTCCTGCTTCCTCAGCAATACCTGCTATTTCCTGGTCTAGAGGCCTTCTACCCTACTCCCCAGAGAATAATCCTTCCGTCTTTACTGGAGGCCCTGGTGGGAGAGAAAAAGGTGAGAGGCAGGCAGAAGCCAGGGCGTTTACTTGGTGAGGGAGCAGTTGCCCACTGCGTGAAGCGAAGGAAGAGATGGTTCAGTCTGTTGTTTCCTAAACTGACTTTAAAAGAATCTTTCATTTTAACTCCGTCTTCAGCCTCAGCTCCTGAGCTACCTTCAGCTGCCATTCTTAAGCCTCCCGAGAGGGTGTGCAGCAAAAACAGTGATGTGTTTCAATTTCCCCCACTGCTCACTTAGGATTCAGTTTACTTAGGATTTCTTTACCAGTTACCACTGTCCATGGCTTTCCAGCTTCCAAGGTACCGTGGCTAGACTCCTCTCCCGATCCTGTTGCCTTTGTGAGCTGAACCTTTTTTCCCTCTTTTTTTAATCCCGTCACTCTTGTTTATTTGATATTATGGGCAGTGAAGGGAGAACTGGGAGGGGAATTCACTGGTAATTCAGGAGTTCAATTGGCCATCTCTAGCCAGAAGAACCCCGTTATTCTATTGAGTTGTTCTTTCTTTATGTTTTTTACTTTTAAAAACTCTCTGTAGATTCTGGATATGAATGTTTTGTCTAGTATGAGTAGACAGCTGTAATTCAGTTCTATAATTGAAGAAGGGAGGAAGGGAAATTAGTGGACAACCAGCTGTCACTGCCCCAGGCTGCTCTACTTGGTTCCCACATATGCAGGCCTGTCCTTCTTTCCAACTAGAACATACTCAAGCCTCCCCAAGGTAAACAACGCCAAGTCCTATACACTGATTGTGTACAGATCAAAGTATTGCTCCCTGTGGCCCTGTGATTGATGTGTTATTTGCAGCCCTTCTAACACACCTTATGCACAATGGTGAGGTTGAACTCATTAACTTAAAATAATTTTTATACGGAAGAGGGAAAAACAGGAAGCACACACTTCCTGCACGATAGCAATAAAGAATTCTTGCTGTGAAGGACTTGCTCTGACTCCCTGCTCTGGTCACAGAGAGATTTCTTCCTTTAGACATTGATTCAGCTGCTTGGGCAGAACCCCCTAAGTCCATTTTCAGTGTGGCCTCTGGATGTGCCCTCTGAGGGCAAACGTTACTCCACTTCCTTTTGTAGCCACAGAAGTACTACTGGAAGTTGAACAGCTTTCACCACCTGCTTCCTACTAACGTGGCTTGGCTCTAGTGGGATTATTTCTGGGAATGAAATAGTCACATGCTTTTGAGTGTCAAGTATATGATTTTTTGGTAATATAATTGCCTTCTCTGACTTAGTAACGTCCTAGTTTGTATGTGCAAAGATGTCCTTTAGAAAAATTAAGACCTCCAGGTTTCCTCGTTTATTACATCAGGACTTTTGCCTGACCCATTGTTTTTACCTCAGGTTTATTTTGGCTGCCTTAGTGCCATGTGACAACTTAAGCTTCAGGAGGAGCTTCAAGATGGCGGAAGAGTGAGGCGCAGAGATCACCTTCCTCCCCACAGATACACCAGAACTACATCTACATGTGGAACAAATGCTACAGAACACCTACTGAACGCTGGCAGAAGACCTCAGACCTCCCAAAAGGCAAGAAACTCCCCACGTACCTGGGTAGGGCAAATGAAAAAAGAAAAACAGAGACAAAAGAATAGGCACGGGACCTGCACCAGTGGGAGGGAGCTGTGAAGGAGGAAACGTTTCCACACACTAGGAAGCCCCTTCGCGGGCGGAGACTGCGGGTGGCGGAGGGGGGAAGCTTCGGAGCCGCGGAGGAGAGCGCAGCAACAGGGGTGCGGAGGGCAAAGCAGAGAGATTCCCGCACAGAGGATCAGGGCCGACCAGCACTCACCAGGCCGAGAGGCTTGTCTGCGTACCCAGCGGGCGGGGCTGGGAGCTGAGGCTTGGGCTTCCGTCGGAGCGGAGCGCAGGGAGAGGACTGGGTTTGGCGGCGTGAACACAGCCTGCAGGGGGTTAGTGCACCACGCCTAGCCGGGAGGGAGTCCGCGGAAAAGTCTGGACCTGCCGAAGAGGCAAGAGACTTTATCTTGCCTCTGTTTCCTGGTGCGCGAGGAGAGGGGATTAAGAGCGCCGCTTAAAAGAGCTCCAGAGACGGGCGCGAGTCACGGCTTAAAGCGCGGACCCCAGAGACTGGCAGGAGACGCTAAGGCTGCTGCTGCCGCCACCAAGAAGCCTGTGTGCGAGCACAGGTCACTATCCACACCTCCCATCCAGGAGCCTGTGCAGCCCGCCACTGCCAGGGCCCCGTGATCCAGGGACAACTTACCCAGGAGAACGCAAGGCGCGCCTCAGGCTGGTGCAACATCACGCCAGCCTCTGCCGCTGCAGGCCCGCCCCGCACTCTGTGCCCCTCCCTCCCCCCTGGCCTGAGTGAGCCAGAGCCCCCGAATCAGCGGCTCCTTTAACCCCGTCCTGTCTGAACGAAGAAGAGACACCCTCAGGCGACCTACACGCAGAGGTGGGGCCAAATCCAAAGCTGAACCCCTGGGAGCTGTGCGAACAAAGAAGAGAAAGGGAAATCTCTCCCAGCAGCCTCAGGAGCAGCGGATTAAATCTCCACAATCAACTTGATGTGCCCTACATCTGTGGAATACCTGAAGAGACAACAAATCATCCCAAATTAAGGTGGTGGACTTTGGAAGCAAAGATATATATTTTTCCCTTTTGCTCTTTTTGTCAGTGTGTATGTGTATGCTTCTGTGTGATTTTGTCTGTATAGCTTTCCTTTTACCATTTGTCCTAGGGATCTGTCTGACCGTTTTTTTAAAATTACTTTTTAATTTTTTTCTTAATATTTTATATTTTAATAACTTTTATTTTATTTTACTTTATTTTATTGTATCTTCTTTCTTTCTTTTCTTTCTATTTTTTTCTCCCTTTTAATCTGAGCCATGTGGATGAAAGGCTCTTGGTGCTCCAGCCAGGCATCAGGGCTGTGCATCTGAGGTGGGCGAGCCAAGTTCAGGACACTGGTCCACAAGTACCTCCCAGCTCCAAGTAATATCAAACGGCGAAAATCTCCCAGAGACCTCCATCTCAAGGCCAAGACCCAGCTTCACTCAACGACCAGCAAGCTACAGTGCAGGACAACCTATGCCAAACAACTAGCAAGACAGGAAAGCAACCCCACCCATTAGCACAGAGGCTGCCTAAAATCATAATAAGGCCACAGACACCCCAAAACACACCACCAGACGTGGACCACCAGAAAGACAAGATCCAGCCTCATCCACCACAAAACAGGCACTAGTCCCCTCCACCAGGAAGCCTACACAAACCACTGAACCAACCTTAGCCACTGGGAACAGACACCAAAAACAACAGGAACTACGAACCTGCAGTCTGTGAAAAGGAGACCCCAAATACAGTAAGTTAAGAAAAGTGAGAAGACAGAGAAACACACAGCAGATGAAGGTGCAAGATAAAAACTCACCAGACCTAAAGAGGAAATAAGCAGTCTACCTGAAAAATTCAGAATAATGATAGTAAAGATGATCCAAAATCTTGGAAATAGAATAGAGAAAATACAAGAAATGTTTAACAAGGACCTAGAAGAACTAAAGAGCAAACAAACAGTGATGAACAACACAATAAATGAAATTAAAAATTCTCTAGGAGGGATCAATAGAATAACTGAGGCAGAAGAACAGATAAGTGACCTGGAAGATAAAAGAGTGGAAATAACTACTGCAGAACAGAATAAAGAAAAATGAATGAAAAGAATTAAGGACATTCTCAGAGACCTCTGGGACAACATTAAATGCACCAACATTTGAATTATAGGGGTCCCAGAAGAAGAAGAGGAAAAAAAGGGACTGAGAAAATATTTGAAGAGATTATGGCTGAAAACATCCCTAATATGGGAAAGGAAATAGATAATAAAGTCCAGGAAGCACGGAGAGTCCTATACAGGATAAATCCAAGGAGAAAAACGCCGACACATATTAATCAAACTGTCAAAAATTAAATACAACGAAAAAATATTAAAAGCAGCAAGGGAAAAACAACAAATAACACACAAGGGAATCCCCATAAGGTTAACAGCTGATCTTTCAGCAGAAACTCTGCAAGCCAGAAAGGAGTGGCAGGACATATTTAAAGTGATGAAAGGGAAAAGCCTACAACCAAGATTACCCTACCCAGCGAGGATTTCATTCAAATATGTTGGAGAAATGAAAACCTTTACAGACAAGCAAAAGCTAAGAGAATTCAGCACCACCAAGCCAGCATTACAACAAATGCTAAAGGAACATCTCTAGGCAGGAAACACAAGAGAAGGAAAAGACCTACAATAAAAAACCCAAAACAATTAAGAAAATGGGAATAGGAACATACATATTGATAATTACCTTCAGTGTAAATGGATGAAATGCTCCCACCAAAAGACACAGACTGGCTGAATGGATGCAAAAATAAGACCCATATATTTGCTGTCTACAAGAGACCCCCTTCAGACCTAGGGACACGTACAGACTGAAAGTAAGGGGATGGAAAAAGATATTCCATGCAAATGGAAATCAAAAGAAAGCTGGAGTAGCAATTCTCATATCAGACAAAATAGACTTTAAAGACTATTACAAGAGACAAAGAAGGATACTACATAATAATCAAGGGATCGATCCAGGAAGAAGATATAACAATTGTAAATATTTATGCACCCAACATAGGAGCACCTCAATACATAAGGCAAATACTAACAGCCATAAAAGGGGAAATTGACAGTAACACAAACATAGTAGGGGACTTTAACACCCCACTTTCACCAATGGACAGATCACCCAAAATGAAAATAAATAAGGCAACACAAGCTTTAAATGATACATTAAGCAAGAGGACTTAATTGATATTTATAGGACATTCCATCCAAAAACAACGGAATACACATTCTTCTAAAGTGCTCATGGAACAATCTCCAGAATAGATCATATCTTGGGTCACAAATCTAGCCTTGGTAAATTTAAGAAAATTGAGATCGTATCAAGTGTCTTTTCAGACAACAACGCTATGAGACTAGATATCAATTACAGGAAAAAATCTGTAAAAAATACAAACACATGGAGGCTAAAAAATACACTACCTAATAACCAAGAGATCACTGAAGAAATCAAAGAGGAAATCAAAAAATACCTAGAAACAAATGACAATGAAAACAGGATGACCCAAAACCTATGGGATACAGCAAAAGCAGTTCTAAGAGGAACGTTTATAGCAGTACAATCCTACCTTAAGAAACAAGAATCATCTCAAGTAAACAACCTAACCTTACACCTAAAGCAATTAGAGAAAGAAGAACAAAAAAACCCCAAAGTTAACAGAAGGATAGAAATCATAAAGACCAGATCAGAAATAAATGAAAAAGAAATGAAGCAAATGATAGCAAAGATCAGTAAAACTAAAAGCTGGTTCTTAGAGAAGATAAACAAAATTGATAAACCATTAGCCAGACTCATCAAGAAAAAAAGGAAGACTCAAATCAACTGAATTAGAAATGGAAAAGAAGAAGTAACAACGGACACTGCAGAAATACAAAGGATCATGAGATATTACTACAAGCAACTCTATGCCAATAAAATAAACAACCTGGAAGAAATGGACAAATTCTTAGAAATGTACAATCTTCCAAGACTGAACCAGGAAGAATAGAAAATATGAACAGACCAATCACAAGCACTGAAATTGAAACTGTGGTGAAAAATCTTCGAACAAACAAAAGCCCAGGACCAGATGGCTTCACAGGCGAATTCTATCAAACATTTAGAGAAGAGCTAACACCTATCCTTCTCAAACTCTTCCAAAATATAGCAGAGGGAGGAACACTCCCAAACTCCTTCTACGAGGCCACCATCACCCTGATACCAAAACCAGACAAAGATGTCACAAAGAAAGAAAACTACAGGCCAATATCACTGATGAATATAGATGCAAAAATCCTCAACAAAATACTAGCACACAGAATCCAACAGCACATTAAAAGGCTCATACACCATGATCAAGTGGGGTGTATCCCAGGAATGCAAGAATTCTTACACACAAATCAATCAATGTGATACACCATATTAACAAATTGAAGGAGAAAAACCATATGATCATCTCAGTCGATGCAGAGAAAGCTTTTCACAAACTTCGACACCCATTTATAATAAAAACCCTTCAGAAAGTAGGCATAGAGGGAACTTTGCTCAACATAGTAAAGGCCATATATGACAAACCCACAGCCAATATCATCCTTAATGGTGAAAAACTGAAACCATTTCCACTAAGATCAGGAACAAGGCAAGGTTGCCCACTCTCACCACTATTATACAACATAGTTTTGGAAGTTCTAGCCACAGAAATCAGAAGAAAAAGAAATAAAAGGAATCTAAATCAGAAAAGAAGAAGTAAAGCTGTCACTGTTTGCAGATGACATGATACTATACATAGAGAATCCTAAAGGTGCTACCAGAAAATTACTAGAGCTAATCAATGAATTTGGTAAAGTAGTAAGATACAAAATTAATGCACAGAAATCTCTAGCATTCCTATACACTAATGATGAAGAACCTGAAAGTGAAATTAAGAAAATACTCGTATTTACCATTTCAACAAAAAGAATAAAATATCTAGGAATAAACCTACCTAAGGAGACAAAAGACCTGTATGCAGAAAATTATAAGACAGTGATGAAAGAAATTAAAGTTAATACAAATAGATGGAGAGATATACCATGTTCTTGCATTGAAAGAATCAACATTGTGAAAATGACTCTACTACCCAAAGCAATCTACAGATTCAATGCAATCCCTATCAAACTACCACTGGCATTTTTCACAGAACTAGAACAAAAAATTTCACAATTTGTGTTGAAACACAAAAGACTCCGAATAGACAAAGTAATCTTGAGAAAGAAAAACCGAGCTGGAGGAAATCAGGCTCCCTGACTTCAGACTATACTACAAAGCTACAGTAATGAAGACAGTATGGTACTGGGACAAAAACTGAAATATAGATCAATGGATAGAAAGCCCATAGATAAACCCACGCACATATGGTCACCTTATCTTTCATAAAGGAGGCAAGAATATACAGTGGAGAAAAGACTGCCTCTTCAATAAGTGGTGCTGGGAAAACTGGACAGGTACATGTAAAAGTATGAAATTAGTACACTCCCTAACAGGATACACAAAAGTAAAATGGATTAAAGACCTAAATGTAAGGCCAGAAACTATCAAACTCTTAGAGGAAAACATAGGCAGAACATTCTATGATATAAATTACAGCAAGATCCTTTTTGACCCACTTCCTAGAGAAATGGAAGTAAAAACAAAAATAAACAAATGGGACCTAATCTTCAAAGCTTTTGCACAGCAAAGGAAACCATAAACAAGACCAAAAGACAACCCTCAGAATGGGAGAAAATATTTGCCAATGAAGCAAGTGACCAAAGATTAATCTCCAAAATTTACAAGCAGCTCCTGCAGCTCAATATCAAAAAAAGAAACAACCCAATCCAAAAATGGGCAGAAGACCTAAATAGACATTTCTCCAAAGAAGATATACAGATTGACAAACACATGAAACAATGCTCACCATCATTAATCATTAGAGAAATGCAAACAAAAGCTACAATGAGGTATCCTCTCACACCGGTCAGAATGGCCATCATCAAAAAATCTACAAACAATAAATGCTGGAGAGGGTGTGGAGAAAAGGGAACACTCTTGCATTGTTGGTGGGAATGTCAATTGATACAGCCACTATGGAGAACAGTATGGAGGTTCCTTAAAAAACTAAAAATAGAACTACCATACGACCCAACAGTCCCACTACTGGGCACATACCCTGAGAAAACCATAATTCAAAAGTAGTTATGTACCAAAATGTTCATTGCAGCTCTATTTACAATAGCCAGGACATGGAAGCAACCTAAGTGTCCATCAACAGATGAATGGATAAAGAAGATGTGGCGCATATATACAATGGATTATTACCCAGCCATAAAAAGGAACGAAACTGAGTTATTTGTAGTGAGGCGGATGGACCTAGAGACTGTCATACAGAATGAAGTAAGTCAGAAAGAGAAAAACAAATACCGTAACCTAACACATATATATGGAATCTAAAAAAAAAAAAAAAAAACTGTTCATGTAGAACGTAGGGGCAAGATGGGAATAAAGACACAGACTTACTAGAGAATGTAGTTGAGGATATTGGGAGGGGGAAGGGTAAGCTGTGACAAAGTGAGAGAGTGGCATGGACATATATACACTACCAAACGTAAAATAGACAGCTAGAGGCAAGCAGCCACATAGCACAGGGAGATCAGCTCGGTGCTTTGTGACCACCTAGGGGGTGGGATAGGGAGGCTGGGAGGGAGGGAGACGCAAGAGGGAAGAGATATGGGAACATATGTATATGTATAACTGATTCACTTTGTTATGAAGCAGAAAATAACACACCATTGTTAAGCAATTATACTCCAATAAAGATGTTATAAAGAAAAAACAATAAAAACCTTAAGCTTCAGTGGGAACACAGCACTCTTCAGTGGATTTTCAATGCTGACTTGCCTCCCATTGCCTTTCACTGTCTTGTAGAAAACTCTTAATTTGAGGTTCTTTTTTACAATGGTGCAATAGAAACATATTTTTTTAATAAAATTATATTTCACATACAATATTGTTTTACTTTCAGGTGTGCAGTGTAGTGATTTGACATTTAGATACATTATGAAATGATCACCATGTTAAGTCTAGTAACCAGTTGTCATCATACAAAGTTATTATGGCATTATTGAACCATGTTCTTTATGCTATGTATTACATCCCCATGATTTATTCATCTTATAGCTTGAAGTTTTTAATCTCTTAATCTCCTTTACCTATTTAGTCTAGTCCCCCATCCTTTTGTCCTCTGGCAACCACCAGTTTGTTCTCTGTGTTTATGAATCTTTTTCTGTTTTGTTTTGTTTATTCATTTGTTCTGTTTTTTAGATTCCACGTAGAAATGAAATCATATGATGTTTATCTTTCTCTGTCTGACTTTTTTCACTTAGCATAATGCCTTCTAGATCCATCCATTTGCTGGCAATGGCAAGATTTAATTCCTTTTTATGGCTGAGTAATATTGCATTGTGTATATATCACATCTTCTTTATGCATTCATCTATTGATGGATGCTTGGGTTGTTTCTATATCTTTGCTGTTGTAAATAGTGCTGCAGTGAATGTAGGAGTGCATATATCTTTTTGAATTAGTGTTTTTGTTTTGTTCACAAAAATGGTCGTAAGAAGTGGAATTACTAGATCACATGGTAGTTCTATTTTTAGTTTTTTGAGGAACCTCTACTATTTTTCAAAATTGCTGCATCAATTTATGTTCCCACCAGTAGTGCATGAGGGTTCCATTTTTCCCACATCGCTGCCAACATTTTTTATTTTTTGTAATTTTAATGATATCCATTCTGACAGGTGAGAGGTGGTATCTAATTGTGGGTTTTTTTTTTTTTTTTGGCGGTATGCGAGCCTCTCACTGTTGTGGCCTCTCCCGTTCCGGAGCACAGGCTACGGATGCGCAGGCTCAGCGGCCATGGCTCACGGGCCCAGCCGCTGCGCAGCATGTGGGATCTTCCCTCACCAGGGCACAAACCCATGTCCCCTGCATTGGCAGGTGGACTCTCAACTACTGTGCCACCAGGGAAGCCCCTCATTGTGGTTTTGATTTATATTTCCCTGATGATTAGTGATGTTGAGCCTCTCTTCATGTGTCTGTTGGCCATCTGTATGTCTTGGAAAAATTATCTCTGCCTATGTTTTAATCTGATTTTTATTTCTTTGATTTTGAGTTGTAGGTGTTCTTTATATATTTTGGATATTAGCCCCTTATTGGGTATATCATTTGCAAATATCTTCTCCCATTCTGTAGGTTGATTTTTTTTTTTTTTTTTTGCTAATGGTTTCCTTCACTGTGCAAAAGATTTTAGTTTAATGTAGTCCCATTTATGTTTCCTTTTGTTGCCCTTGCCTGAGGAGACAGATCCAACAAAAATATTACTAAGACCAATGTCTAAGAGTTTACAGCCTATGTTTTCTTCTAGGAGTTTTATGGTTTCAGGTCTTAAATTTAGGTCTTTAATCCATTTTAAGTTCATTTTTATACATGGTGTAAGAAATTGATCCAGTTTGATTTTTTTGCATTGTAGCTTTTCAGTTTTCCCAACACCATTTATTGAAGAGGCTGTCTTTTCCCCATTGTATATTCTTGCCTCCTTTGTCATAGATTTATTGACCATGTAATTGTGGGTTTATTTCTGTGCTCTCTATTCTGTTTCACTGATCTATGTGTCTGCTTATGGTACGATTGTTGAAACAGTATCGTACTCTTTTGATTACTGTAGCTTGTAGATAAGTTTGAAATCAAGGAACATGATACCACCAGCTTTGTTTTTGTTTCTTAGGATTTCTTTGGCTCTTTGGGGTATTTTCTGGTTCCATACAAATTTTAGGATTACTTGTTCTAGCTCTGTGAAAAATGCCATTGGTATTTTGATAGAGATTGCATTGAATCTGTAGATTGCTTTGGGCAGTAGAGACATTTAACAGTATCAATTTTTCCAATCCTTGAGCAAGATATAGCTTTCCATTTATTTGTGTAGTCTTCAGCTTCTTTCATCAGTGTCTTATAGTTTTCCAAGTACAGGTCTTTCACGTTCTTGATCAAATTTATTCATAGGAATTTTATTCTTTTTTATCAGTTGCAGATATTATGGGGGGCTTGTCTTCAGGCACAGGCCCCTGGGGACTGGGGTGCTCAAGGTGGGGTTTGAATCCCTCACTCCCCAGTAAGGCCCTCCATAGTTGTGATATCCCTCCAGCCTGTGGGTCACTGAGCTGGGACTGTGGGTCCTGGCTAGACTGCCCCTCCAGTTCTCCCACTGGTCTTAGTGTGGTTTTTCCTTTTTCTTTTTAGTTGTGGAAAATCTTTTCTGCTGTTCTTCAGGTCATAGTCAGACATAGTTGCTGTATGTGTTGTTGTAGTTCTGGTGTAGTCCTGTACTTCTGTGTTTGTGGGAAGAGGCAAGCCCAGGATCTTCCTACTCCACCATTCTTGTCCCTGTCCTTCAGCTAATCTGAGGTTCTGAAGGCTGAGACTTTGCCTCCAACTGTGCCTTTTTTTTTTTTTTCCAGAGCCATGTCTTTTAATTAGCCTGAGTAGAAATTTGTTGAAAGTATTAAACTGTTTCCAACACACACTAATAAGTTCTGCTAAAATTATAGAACTCTGTGGGCATATAGTCCAACTTTCAGTCTATAGAAGATGACAATTTATCATAGCACAATAAATATGATCACCTTTCCATCATTCGATACTTTTGCCATCACTGTCTACAAATTGATAGCTAATCTAATGTTCTTAGGTTTACATGTTGACATCACTATACTTTCATGTACTTATTTTGTGTTACTTAGGTAGTGGCTAAGTAGCTATAACTAAGACAGCCTGAAATACAGTGGCTTATGCCTGTGACTTGAGGGTGGCAGAGCTGAAGACAGCTGAGCTGCTTACCTCAGGACTACTACAACTATGAGTCTAAAGTTTTCATCCTCTCCCAGCCAGTGGAGTACCTAAGCATTGAAAGGCTTGATCAGTATGTGACAATAAACTCTTTTATTTTTATTCCATTGGCCAGAACTTAGTTATATGTCCCTATCACCTTGCAAGGAAGACTTTGGAAATGTAGTGTCTAGTTGGATATCCATCTACCCAGTAAAACTAAAGTTTTTTAAAAAAATTATTATTAAAAAAGGGAGTATGAATATGTGGGACAATTAGAAGTCTCTGCCAAATGGAGGCCCAGTTACTAGCATATCACCACTGACCTTCTTCTACCCTTCTTACTCATTCTTTTCTTGGGGAGCAACTTCAGTAACTGTTGATTTAGGGGTGAACTGGACATGCACAGTTCTGTTTCTTCTTTCCTTTTTTCATCACTGCCCTTTCTGTAGAGACAGTGTGTGCTCAATTGCTCATGGATATGTGATGAACGTAGTGGTAAAGAACCTGCCCTTACAGAGTAGACTTGCAGTGTCTAATGATACTGGTGATTGATTTGGTGTGAGTGTCTACTATCAGGATTCACTCACTTATGTGTCCATAGAAAATAATCCATTTCCCCCAATATGAGCTTTGCTAATTTAGTCTCATTTGTCTGATGCTTCTTCTATTTCTGAATTGGTTAAGAACATGTAAAGAGAAGAAAGGTGCTATCAACTGGGCATTCTTGAACCTTAACAAGTTGGTCCAAAGAGAGCAGAACTTATATGTTCTCACCAAAAAAAAAAAATAATAATAATAAAATAAAAGAAATAAAGTTGGCCCATACAATTAAATATTATTATTACTGCTATTATTATTTTAGTAGACTCTACTTATCCTTCAATGTACAATTGCTCTCTTGCTTTTTTGATTATCTTTTCAAATTGAATTCTATTTTGTTTTCTTTATCTTAGTATTTTTGTGGTATATCCATTTACTTAAAATTTTTCTTTGTCATGTTGTTTTAAATATCTCTTATAAATGATATAAAAATATATTTCCCCCCAACTTAACATGTGATTACTTGCTTGCCTAAAATTATTAATGTCATATTTTTTATATTTACTTTTACCTGATTTTTTTTTTTACTCCTCTCTATTATTTCTTGTTGGATTTATAAACTTTTTTCCTTCCAGCCCTGGGGATTTGTAGATTTCTACTTTATTTCTTTTTTAAAACTTAACTTAAAAATTTTCAACATTTTTATCGTATAACATACATATAAAATGCATAAATCATATTTTACTACTCAATAAATTTTTACAAAGTGAATTACTGCTTACAGCTGTATAACCAGCACATAGATTGAAAAACAGAATATGATCCCAGAAACTATCCTCATACCTATTACTGTTGCTATCCACCCTCACCCCCAAGGTATAATGACTATCCTGAGTTCTGTCACATCTGTGTCTTTTTGTGACTTGATAGCTCATTTCTTTTCATTGCACATTGCCTGACTTATAAAATATTTTTGCTGATTTTTGTGGGTATATATTTATATTCACTGTGGTTTTAATTAGCATTTCCTTGATTACATGGATGAAGTTTGCATGGATTACATTAAGTGAGGTTTAGAATCTGTTTCATATGTTCATTGACCATGGAATTTTGTTTGTTTATGAAATATCTATTTATGTCTTTGCCCATTTTTCTGTCAGATTTTTTGCCATTTCCCCATTGATTCCTTGATATTCTTCATGTATTTTGGATGGCAATCTTTTGTCAATTATTTGTATTAGACATATTTTCTTCCAATTTGTTATTTTCTTTTTAGTCTGTTTATGATTTTTGATAAGCAAAAATTCTTAAATTTAATGTGGTTGCATTTTCCGGTCTCTCCCTATATGACTTCCACTTTGCTATGGACTGAATTGTGTCTCACCCAGCCTCAAATTCATTTGTCGAGTCCCCAATCTCCAATGTGATGCTATTTGGAGAGGGGGCCTTTGGGAGATAATTAGGTTTAGAGGAGGTCACAGTGTGGGGCCCTCATGATGGAATTAGTGCCTTATAGGAAGAGACACCAGAGAGTTTCTCTCTCTCTGTCATGTGAGGCCACAGTAAAAAGGCATCTACTTAACAAGCCAGGAAGAGAGCCCTCACCAGAACCTCACCATGATGGTCCTCTAATCTTGGATTTACAGACTACAGAACTGTGAAAAAAATTAATTTTTGTTATTTAAGCCAAATGGCCTATAGTTATGGCAGCCTGAGAAGACAAATAATAGAATTTTCTAAAGAAAGTCTTGCTAGAGAAAAGCTTCTATATCCTAAATTCAAACAGAGGATCACCTGTATTTCATTCTAAATATTTTAGATTTTTTAATTTAGATTAAGCTGAAGAAATTTAGGAGTTTTAGGCTCCCTGGGATAATGGTAGCCACCTACATTGGAATTACCTGAAACCTTCTACTAAAATCGACATACAGTAAAAGGAGAGGAAATTAAAACTCTTACAATTACTTCCGCAGTGTAACTGGAGACCTAGAAGACTAAAGACTTCAATTTGCATGTAATTGTGGAAAAACACACAAGACAGGCAGAGTTGTTGCCAGAACCCCTAATATTGCATAGAACCCAGAAAAAAATTGCATGGAAAATTTTTAGGTCCAGAGGCATGCTGGCAGTGGCAGAGGCCAAATATCATCAGTACAAAGATGACCTTGCTGTATGAAGGAGCGAATCCCATCCTAAGGGAAATGCTGAAAGCAAAAGTGAGATGGAGTAGTTCAGAGGACTCACATGGAGGAGCTGAATGGAACAGGCTTCCAAGTGCATGGACTGGAATCAATAGTCCTCGAAAGGCACCAATTCTTGGGTAGAAAGAGAGGAACAACCTGGAAATTGGAGGTGTCCTTTGAAAGCAGCAGCCAGTGATTAAAAAGTAGACTTTTAATCACTGATAATCACGAATGAAGAACCATAAAAAGACTGGCCACAAAATGGTACCATGTATTGAAAAAACTTCTCTTTGTTGTAGAAACAAAAGAGGGAAACCTTGAGCTGAGAAACCAGAAAAGCCACTTCAATCACCTCCTTTACCTACTCCATAGAATCCCCCTTCTGACTAAAATACTAGGAATATCTAACATCTTTAAAAATAAAAAAACAACAAGCCAAAACTAATATGCACGTTCCACAGATATAATATAAGGAAATAGTAGATAATTAACTTTAAAATTGTTTTGCAAATAAAAGTACATAAGAGGCCTGAACCAAATGGTGGAGTAGAAGGACATGCTCTCACTCCCTCTTGTGAGAACACCAGAATCACAACTAGCTTCTGGACAATCATCGACAGGAAGACACTGGAACTCACCAAAAAAGATACCACACATGCAAAGACAGAGGAGAAGCCACAATGAGATGGTAGGAGGGGCGCAATCACAGCAAAGTCAAATCCCATAACTGCCGGGTGGGTGACTCACAGACTGGAGAACATTTATACCACAGAAGTCCACCCACTGGAGTGAAGGTTCTGAGCCCCACATCAGGCTTCCCAACCTGGGGGTCCAGCAACGGGAGGAGGAAATCCTAGAGAATCAGACTTTGAAGGCTAGTGGGATTTGATTGCAGGACTTTGACAGGACTGGGGGAAACAGAGACTCCACTCTTGGAGGGAACACACAAAGTAGTGTGTGCATCGGGACCCAGGTGAAGGAGCAATGAACCCAGGGGAGACTGAACCAGACCTACCTGATAGTGTTGGAGGGCCTCCTGCAGAGCTGGGGTGTAGCTATGGCTCACCGTGGGGACAAGGACACTGGCAGCAGAAGTTCTGGGAAGTACTCCTTGGTGTGAGCTCTCCCAGAGTCTGCCATTGGAATCCTGCAGCCTGTGGAACAAAAACCACATTCACAGAAAGATAGGCAAGATGAAAAGGCAGAGGGCTATGTACCAGATGAAGGAACAAGATAAACCCCAGAAAAACAAATAAATGAAGTGGAGATAGGCAACCTTCCATAAAAATAATTCAGAATAATGATAGTGAAGATGATCCAGACCTCGGAAAAAGAATGGAGGCAAAGATCGAGAAGATGCAAGAAATGTTTAACAAAGACCTAGAAGAATTAAAGGACAAACAGACAGAGATGAACAATACAGTAACTGAACTGAAAACTACACAAGAAGGAATCAATAACAGAATAACTGAGACAGAAGAACGGATAAGTGACCTGGAAGACAGAATGGTGGAATTCACTGCTGCAGAACAGAATAAAGAAAAAAGAATGAAAAGAAATGAAGCAACCTAAGAGACCTCTGGAACAACATTAAACACAACAACATTTGCATTATAGGGGTCCCAGAAGGAGAAGAGAGAGAGAAAGGACCCGAGAAAATATTTGAAGAGATTATAGTCGAAAACTTCCCTAACATGGGAAAGGAAATAGCCACCCAAGTCCAGGAAGCGCAGCGAGTCCCATACAGGATAAACCCAAGGAGAAATATGCCGAGACACATAGTAATCAAATTGGCAAAAATTAAAGACAAAGAAAAACTATTGAAAGCAGCAAGGGAAAAATGACAAAATAACATACAAGTGAACTCCCATAAGGTTAACAGCTGATTTCTCAGCAGAAACTCTACAAGCCAGAAGGGAGTGACATGATATACTTAAAGGGAAGAACCTACAACCAAGATGACTCAACCTGGCAGGAATCTCATTCAGATTCGATGGAGAAATCAAAAGCTTTACAGACAAGCAAAAGCTAAGAGAACTCAGCACCACCAAACCAGCTCTAAAACAAATGCTAAAGGAACATCTCTAAGTGGGAAACACAAGAGAAGAAAAGGACCTACAAAAACAAATCCAAAACAATTAAGAAAATGGGAATAGTAACATACATATCGATAATTACCTTAAATGTGAATGGATTAAATGCTCCAACCAAAAGACAAAGGCTTGATGAATGGATACAAAAACAAGACCCATGTATATGCTGTCTACAAGAGACCCACTTCAGATCTAGGGACACATACAGACTGAAAGTGAGGGGATGGAAAAAGATATTCCATGCAAATGGAAATCAAAAGAAAGCTGGAATGGCAATACTCATATCAGATAAAATAGACTTTAAAATAAAGGATGTTACAAGAGACAAGGACGGAAACTACATAATGATCAAGGGATCAATCCAAGAAGAAGATATAACAACTATAAATATATGCGCATCCAACATAGGAGCACCTCAATACATAAGGCAACTGCTAACAGCTCTAAAAGAGGAAATCGACAGTAACACAATAATAGTGGGGAACTTTAACACCTCACTTACACCAATGCACAGATCATCCAAAATGAAAATAAATAAGGAAACAGAAGCTTTAAATGGCACAGTAGACCAGATAGGTTTAATTGATATTTATAGGACATTCCATCCCAAAAGAGCAGATTACACTTTCTTCTCAAGTGCACACAGAACATTCTCCAGGATAGATCACATATTGGGTCACAGTAAATTTGGGTCACAGTAAATCAAGCCTCAGTAAATTTAAGAAAATTGAAATCATATCAAGCATTTTTTCTGAACAACAACACTATGAGATTAGAAATGAATTACAGGAGAAAAAATGTAAAAAATAATAACACATGGAGGCTAAACACTATGTTACTAAATAACCAAGAGATCACTGAAGAAATCAAAGAGGAAATCAAAAAATACCTGGAGACAAATGACAATGAAAACACGATGATCCAAAACCTATGGGATGCAGCAAAAGCAGTTCTAAGAGGGAAGTTTGTAGCTATACAAGCCTACCTCAAGAAACAAGAAAAATCTCAAATAAATAATCTAACCTTACACCTAAAGGAACTAGAGAAAGAAGAGCAAACAAAACCCAAACTTAGCACAAGGAAAGAAATCATAAAGATCAGAGCAGAAATAAATGAAATAGAAACAAAGAAAACAATAGCAAAGGTCAATAAACCTAAAAGCTGGTTCTTTGAGAAGATAAACTAAATTGATAAACCATTAGCCAGACTCATCAAGAAAAAGAGGGAGAGGACTCAAATCAATAAAATTAGAAATGGGGCTTACCTGGTGGCACAGTGGTTGAGAGTCCGCCTGCCAATGCAGGGGACACGGGTTTGTGCCCTGGTCCGGGAAGACCCCACATGCCGCGGAGCGGCTGGGCCCGTGAGCCATGGCCGCTGAGCCTGCGCATCCAGAGCCTGTGCTCCGCAACGGGAGAGGCCACAACAGTGAGAGGCCCACGTGCCACAAAAATAAATAAATAAAATTAGAAATGAAAAAGGCGAAGTTACAACAGACACCACAGAACTACAAAGCATCCTAAGAGACTACCAGAAGCAACTCTATGCCAATAAAATGGACAACCTGGAAAAAATGGATAAATTCTTAGAAAGGTAGAACCCTCCAAGACTGAACCAGGAAAAAACAGAAAATATGAACAGACCAATCACAAGTAATGAAATTGAAACCGTGATTAAAAATCTTCCAACAAACAAAAGTCCAGGACCAGATGGCTTCACACGTGAATTCTATCAAACATTTAGAGAAGAGCTAACACCCAACCTTCTCAAACTCTTCCAAAGAATTGCGGAGGAAGGAATACTCCCAAACTCATTCTATGAGGCCACCATCACCCTGATGCCAAAACCAGACAAAGATACTACAAAAAAAGAAAATTACAGACCAATATCACTGATGAACATAGATGCAAAAATCCTCAACAAAATACTGGCAAACGGAATCCAACAACACATTAAAAGGATCATACACCATGATCAAGTGGGATTTATCCCAGGGATGCAAGGATTCTTCAATATACGCAATCAATGTGATACACCATATTAACAAATTGAAGGATAAAAACCATATGACCATCTCAATATATACAGAAAAAGCTTTCGACAAAATTCAACACCCATTTATGAGAAAAACTCTCCAGAAAGTGGGCATAGAGGGAACCTACCTCAACATAATAAAGGCCATATACGACAAACCCACAGCCAACATCTTTCTCAGTGGTGAAAAAGTGAAAGCATTTCCTCTATGATCAGGAACAAGACAAGGATATCTACTCTCACTGCTGTTATTCAACATAGTTTTGGAAGTCCTAGCCTCGGCAATCAGAGAAGAAAAAGAAGTAAAAGGAATACTAATTGGAAATGAAAAAGTAAAACTGTCACTGTTTGCAGATGACATGATACTATACATAGAGAATCCTGAAAATGCCACCAGAAAACTACTAGAGATAATCAATGAATTTGGTAAAGTTGCAGGATACAAAATTAATGCACAGAAATCTCTTGCATTCCTATACACTAACAATGAAAAATCTGAAAGAGAAATTAAGGAAACACTCCCATTTACCTTTGCAACAAAAAGAATAAAATACCTAGGAATAAACCTACCTAGGGAGACTAAAGACCTGTATGCAGACAACTGTAAGACACTAATGAAAGAAATTAAAAATGATACCAACAGATGGAGAGATATACCATGTTCTTGGATTGGAAGAATCAATATTGTGAAAATGACTCTACTACCCAAAGCAATCTACAGATTCAATGCAATCCCTATCAAACTACCAATGGCATTTTTTATGGAACTAGAACAAAACATCTTAAAATTTGTATGGAGACACAAAAGATCCCAAATAGCCAAAGCAGTCTTGAGGGGAAAAAATGGAGCTGGAGGAATCAGACTGCCTGACTTCAGACTATACTACAAAGCTACAGTAATCAAGACAATATGGTACTGGCACAAAAACAGAAACATAGATCAATGGAACAAGATAGAATCCCCAGAGATAAACCCATGCACCTATGGTCAACTAATCTATGACAAAGGAGGCAAGGATATACAATGGAGAAAAGACAGTCTCTTCAATAAGTGGTGCTGGGAAAACTGGAAAGCTACATGTAAAAGAATGAAATTAGAACACTCCCTAACACCATACACAAAAATAAACTCAAAATGGATTTGAGACCTAAATGTAAGACTGGATACTATAAAACTCTTAGAGGAAAACATAGGAAGAACACTCTTTGACATAAATCACAGCAGGATCTTTTTTGATCCACCTCCTAGAGTAATGGAAATAAAAACAAAAATAAACAAATGGGACCTAATGAAACTTCAAAGCTTTTGCACAGCAAAGGAAACCATAAACAAGATGAAAAGACAACCCTTAGAATGGGCGAAAATATTTGCAAATGAATCAATGGACAAAGGATTAATCTCCAAAATACATAAACAGCTCATGCAGCTCAATATCAAAAATCAAACAACTGAATCCAAAAATGGGCAGAAGACCTAAATAGACGTTTCTCCAAAGAAGACATACAGAGGGCCAAGAAGCACATGAAAAGCTGCTCAACATCACTAATTATTAGAGAAATGCAAGTCAAAACTACAATGAGGTATCACCTCACACCAGTTAGAATGGGCTTCATCAGAAAATCTACCAAGAACAAATGTTGTAGAGGGTGTGGAGAAAAGGGACACTTGCACTGTTGGTGGGAATGTAAAGTGATACAGCCACTATGAAGAACAGTATGGAGGTTCCTTAAAAAACTAAAAATAGAATTACTATATGATCCAGCAATCCCACTCCTTGGCATATACCCAGAGAAAACCATAATTCAAAAAGACACATGCATCCCAATGTTCATTGCAGTAGTATTTACAATAGCCAGGTCATGGAAGCAACCTAAATGCCACTCAACAGACGAATGGATAAAGAAGATGTGGTACATATATACAATGGAATATTATTTAGCCATAAAAAGGAACGAAATTGGGTCATTTGTTGAGACGTGGATGGATGTAGACACTGTCATACAGAGTGAAGTAAGTCAGAAAGAGAAAAACAAATATCATATATTAACACATATATGTGGAACCTAGAAAAATGGTACATATGAACCGGTTTGCAGGGTAGAAATTGAGACACAGATGTAGAGAACAAATGTATGGACACCAAGCGAGGAAAGTCATGGCGGGGTGAGGAGGTGGTGAGATGAATTGGGCGATTAGGATTGACATGTATACACTGATGTGTATAAAATTGATGACTAATAAGAACCAGCTGTATAAAAAAATAGAAAAAAACTTTATTAGGTTTATAGACATGTGTACAATTAAAAAAAAATCACACTACTGTTACCTTGAAAAAAATTTTTTAAAAAAGTACATAAGAAGTACTGCTGCAAAGTACAAGAAAATTGAAACAAAAATAAAACACAGAAATAAAAATGAAGCATTCAAAAATGGAAAAATCCATTATATAGCTTAATTGCAAAAATTCAGAAGAAATGGTTTAAACGGAAAGGAGATATAAAAGGATATCTGAGAGAATTCAAAAAAATTTTCAAAAAGGACAAAATCACCTTTTGTCCTTTTCACGAAAAGGACACAAATGGAGACGAATTATTTACACAGAAATGGAGAGATGGAAACGATTGGAGATGAATTATTGATACACAGGAATCAACAAATATGACTGTATAGTACAGGGGCATAGATAATAGAAATGAGGAAGGTTAAGAAAACTATGCAGATATAAGGAAAAAGAGAGCCAAAAAATCTGAGAAAAATTGACAGATATAGAAGAAAGGTAAAGTAAATCTAGTAAATATATAAAGACCCTAACAAAAAAGAAAAATATGGAACGGAACTAATGTTTCAAAATATAATTCAAGGAAATCCTCCTGAAATTATAGAAACCTGAATCTACACACTGCATTGTCAACTTGGAGCATATCCTGGCATTAATTAGACACTAAAGGTAAATTTCTCTGTGCTGTTGACAAAAGGATCCAGTTCTTTCAAAGGAAATCAAAGCAGGTTGGCCTCTGACCTCTCACCAACAATATTTTATCAGAAAATAGTATAGCAATGTCTATAAGATGTGCAAGGAAATAATGAGCTAAGACCAGAGAAAAACTGTTTGAACATTCAGGATTTAAGCGAATATTATGCTTGTGAGTTTTTCCTGAGAAATCTGCCAGAGTGATAATTGGGGAAAGTTTGATGAAAGAATTAGTGTTGAACAGTGGATATATAATTAATGGTCTAAATAACTATTGACATAATGTGTGAAGAATAGTATGCTAGTATTCTATGCTCTGATAGTGTAAAAATAGCAACTTATGAAGGAAAGAGAAGACAGAGCTTGAAGGAGAAAAGTAGGATAAATAATTGATTAAGATAATTGCATTGCTTCATAGGTAAGAAATGGAAATCAACAGGTATTATTTAAAACTGACAAATTAAATAGAAGAAGCCTAAGTGTATTTCAGAGTGCAAAAAAAAAAAATCAAAACGATGTTATTGTTTCAAATGGGATGTTTCATGTTAATTGATAGGCAAAAGGAAGGTAAATAATAGAATAAGTTTGTAAGCTGGTAATTTGTTGCTCATAGTAGGGAACTAATAAATATTGTGTGAAGAAAAATGGAGCTAAGGGTAATGTATAAGGGCATAGTTGCAAAAATAACTTTTCATTATACATTCTTAGTGGGATATAGTCTAAGAGGAATAAAAATACTCTAGAAGTTTTGAACTTTTAAAAATAGTTTTACTATTTGTAGTAAAACTAGTATTACTTTTTGAAATTACTTTATGTATTTTGTAGGATAAGGCAAGAGTTCTGTTGATATCATTACAAAGTAAATAAAACAAATATTTTTGGTATAAAAGAAAAATTATTTAAGTATAAAAACAAAAAAAGTTAGATTTGAATTGGAAATATCAATATAAACTCATGATTTTAAATATATAGATTATTTAGTTCTATGCACCAAAAAGGCCTAGAGAAATGACACCTCAATATCAATAAACTCTTCAAGTGCCCAGATTTTGATCTCTAAATGCCATTCCTTGCAAAGGAAGTAGAACCTTTTGATAATTGATTTCAAGTTTGGGCTAGGAAATGTAGACAAGGCATCTTTTTGTCCAGGAAACAAGGAAGCTTGCCAAGATCAAAGGGTTTCCATCAAAAAGGATGAAGGGGCGTCCCTGGTGGCGCAGTGGTTAAGAGTCTGCCTGCTGATGCAGGGGACACGGGTTCGTGCCCCGGTCCAGGAAGATCCCACATGCCGCGGAGCGGCTAGGCCCATGAGCCATGGCCGCTGAGCCTGCGCGTCCGAAGCCTGTGCTCCGCAATGGGAGAGGCCACAGCAGTGAGAGGCCCGCGTACCGCAAAAAAAAAAAAGGATGCAGGAACAACCTTGAAGGGGTTCAATTTGAGTATGAAAATAATATAGACAAAACAACAGGTATACAGTTATCCATTAGTCTACAAGGAAAAATGTGAAAACAATAGCAAATAAACAAAATTCAAATTAACAAAACTTACTTTAAAAATCATTATAGATTACTATTACATTAATTCTGTAGTAAAAATAAAATTGTCATTAGACGGAAACAAATAAGCATCAATTCAGTCTTTCTAATAGGAGGTTAATTTTAGACTTAGCAAATAACCCTGGTTCATGAGAGTAAGCTCTTCTGAACAGAAAAAGGTCAGCTAAGGAATGATAGTCAATCACCATTTTATAACCCTATTGTTTAAATGATTTAGGCAAGAATCATCAGTGGATGCAAAGACCATTAGGTGAAGCAATGATGGAGAACTGAATAATTTCATGTTTCCAAGGTAGCAACCTATGTATTTTAGCTGCATACATGAGGAAAAATAATTTTACAGTGAAAGGATTCATCACCACCTTAACTCTGTGATCAAGTGAGACAAGCTGACATTAGGAGTATCATTATGTGATACAAAATGAAGTTCACAGCATCACTTATGAGGTATTTTTGCAAAAATATTTAATCTGAATCAAATTAATCTTTAAATCTAACTTCCATTTTACAGAAAACAAAGACAATGGAGGAAGAAGTTAAAATGATTTATGATTCAGTCAGTTTTTGAATGTGGGAAATCCTACAAGAGTAGGATCAATGAGAAACATGAGATGGGCTGGGAGACTTTCTAGATTAATGGAGGTTGAAGAGACATAACAACTGAGTTCAGTGTGTGGTTTTTAATTGGATCCTGGTTTGAACAAACCAAATATAAACATCACTTTAAGATAATTGGGGAAAACTGAATCTTGACTTGGAATTAGATGTTACATATGAATTATTGATAATTTTGTTAGTTATAATAATGTTAGTGTGGTTATTACGGAGGAGAATGTCCTTCATTTTTATAAAGTCATGCTGAAGTATATAGGATGAAATATTGTGATGTCTGTAAATTTACTTTAAAATAAGCAAAAAAAAGATGAAGCAAAAATGGCAAAATATTAACAGTTTTAAATTTATTCAATAGATTATGGCTACAGTGATGATAACTTTATGTGTCAACTTGCACTGATATTTGGTCAAACATTATTCTGGACGTTTCAGTGAAGGTGTTTTTTTGATGTGATTAATGTTTAAATAGGTGGACTCTGAGAAAAGCAGATTACCCTTCATAATGTGGGTGGATCTCATCCAATCAGTTGAAAGTCTTAACAGAACAAAGACTGACTTCCCCTGTACAAGAAGGCATTTGGACTCAAACTGCAACTCTTCCCTGAGTCTCCAGTCTTCTGGCGCCCCCCATCCTATTTTGGACTCACTTTTTCTGGAGAATCATCACTAATACAGGGATAAAGGTAATCATTTTACTATTTAAAATTTTTTCTGTATGTTTAAACATTTTAACAATAAAATAATTTTACAATTCAAAGTACAGGCATCCTCTCTCCTTGTTATTGAATAACCCATCCCTTTTCCATTGATCTGCAATGCCAGTTTTGTTCATAAACCAAGTTTATATGTATGCATGACACCCTTTCTTCCTTATTCTGCCCTTTCACTTATTATTTGCCATGTTCCAATACTACACTGTCTCATGTAAAATAATTTGAAAACAGACCCTCATATCTTTTTGTTATTCTTGGATAATCTTGGATAATCTTTTACATTAATTTTAATATTTAAAATTTTCAAGTTTGTCTAAGCCCTGTTGAAATTTTAACTGTATCTTTAGATCAGTTTGGGAAGAATTGCCTTCTTTAAGGTATAGACCTTTTCTATCTTACTGTATGTTATGCTGTTGCATTTTATAGTGCCTTCTGTAATGTGTTTTAACGTCATCTTTTAAAAATGATATTTTCTAAGTGATTTTTAAAGTTATAAAAATGTAATTGGATTATGTACATTAACTTAATGTCTAAAAAACTTATAAATCTCTCCTTTTTATTCAGACTTTTTTTGAGTTTCTTTTGGGTTTTTATATTACTGGTTATATCTACTGAAAATATTAACATTTTTCTTTATAGTCTTTCTACTTTTATTTCTTCTTCTATTTCTACATTTCTAGCCAGGACCTCCAGGACAGTTATGAAAAGAGCAGTGATATGCTTAATGCATTCCTAATATTAAAGAAAATTCTTTTGTTTTAAAAATTTTATTATTAATTATGATATTCACTATGGGAGTTTTATAAATTTACTTTTATATTAGGAAGCTTTTCTTCCTAATTCTTAGATTATGCAAAGTTTCTATCATTAATATATGCTGAATTTCATCACTTTTTTCCTGCACAGTTGAGATTGCCAAGTTCTTCTCCTCTAATTTGTTAATGTGTGAATTAAATTAACCAGTTTCTGATATCAAGCCAGTGTTAAATTATTGGGATAAAGTTATGTTGGTCATGATATATTTTCTTTTATATAGAATCTTGGATTTGGTTTAGGATATTTTGGTCTGGATTCTTGTATTTATATTCATCAAAGCCAACTACTTGTAATTTTTCTTTGTTGTGCTTTGCTTTTCAAATTTGGAATATCAGTAAAATAGGTTGAGATGTTTTGCTCTTTTTACTAGTTTCTGTAAGAATTGTAAGATTGGGATTACCTGTTCCTGAAATATTTCCTATAGTTTGTTTTGTAAACTTGTCTAAGTGTGGTGTTTTCTTTGTGAAAACATCTCAATTACTCAGTTTTTTATGTCTGATTTTTCTATTTATTATTTAATCAGTTTAAAAATTTGCTTATATTGGTGGGGGGAATAAAATGTTTTATCTGAGTACAAAAGTAGGCAAAACTGTAGTATTAGCATCAGGATATTGATTTCTCTTGATGAGAGTAGTATTGGAAGGGAACTTGGAGGAGTTCTCTAATACAGGGAATGTTCTCTTTCTTGATTTGGGTGCTGGTTACAAAGCTGATGCAATCTGTGGAAATTCATTGAACTGTACACTTACGAATTGTGCACTTCTATGTTCATAGATTACATTTTATTGTATATTTTAAAAATATTTAATCCAACAATGTAGTTAAAGAAAAATAAGTAATTACAAAATGAGATTGGTTTTAAGATATGCAAGAATTATTAAATAATAGGATCTGTATTACTATAACTTATTACTTTAATAGATTCAATAAAAATATAGTATTGTTTTCATATATGCCAAAGGCATTAGATAAAATTCAATAGTGATTCCTACTAAGCTCCGAACAGTAGAATATTTCTTTAACATGATAAAGACAAAATCCATTTCAGAATAGGTTTATTTGGCTACATAAAATTTAAAATTATTTTCATAATAAGTAAATCAAAGGGCAAATGGTAAATTGTGAAAAATACTTGCTGCTGTAATGTCAGATAATGGATCAATATCATTATGATACATAGACCTTTTACAAGTCAAAGAGAAAAAGTTGGTATTCCTAAGTGACCCACAAGAGAAAAAATTGAGTATTTTTCATAGTTTTATTATTTATAATTTTTATATTTATATTTTATATTGTTTTGATCAAAGAATTAAGGCTTAAAAGTAGCCTATTAAAATTTATCATTTGTGGGAAATACAATTCTTATGCACTATCTGTGGGTATATAGAGCAGCATAAACTTTTTGGAGGGTAATTCAGCAGTATAAGTATATAGATGGTTTAAAAATGGATTTATTTCTGATTTAGCAATTCTATGAATAAAGCCTAAGTAAATAGTCATTAATGTATAGTGACATCTGTCAATTGCTTTGTTATATTATTTTTATAACAGCAAAAATTTGGACTCCAGTTACATATCAACAACACAGGATTGATAAAGTTATTCAAATTAGAATCCAAATTTGGAATATAACTAGACATTATCTTATTGATGAAGTAAATTTCTATTTTATTGTTAAGTGAAAGAACAGGTTAGCAATTAGATTTGTGTATGTATACATATACTCATTTGTATATATGACAATGTATATATGATATATACATTTATATGATATATACATATGGATATATATACATGTAATATATCATATATGGATTATATATCCATGGATATATTCTTATAAAATTTTTAACAGCAGTGGTTGTCTCTGTGTGATAGAATTATAGGCTATGACTTTTACTCACCTGTAAATTATATATTTTCTAAAATGAATAGTATTGATATTTTTATTTGTAATGAAAGGAAGCACAAAGTTATTACATACATGCTATAAGAGACTATTTTTAAATTTGCAGAATGTAACAAGGAATGAAACCTATTTCTTAGATTTTTAAAAATATTTTTATTGGAGTACAGTTGATTTATAATGTTGTAAAGTTTCCAATTTACAATTGTAAAGTTTCAGGTATACAGCAAAGTGAATCAGTTATACATATACCTATATCCACTCTTTTTAAGATTCTTTTCCCATGTAGGCTATTACAGAGTACTGAGTAGTGTTCTCTGTGCTGTACAGTAGGCCCTTATTAGTTACCTATTTTATATTATATATAGTAGTGTGTATATGTCAACCCCAGTCTCCCAGTTCATCCATCCCCACCCACACCCTGGGAACCAAAACTTTGTTTTCTACATCTGTAACTCTATTTCTGTTTTGTAGAAGTTCATTTGTACTCTTTTTTTTTTAGATTCCACATATAAGCGATATCGTATGATATTTGGCTTTCTCTGTCTGACTTCACTCTGTATGACAGTCTCTAGGTCCATCCATGTGGCTGCAAATGGCATTATTTCGTTCTTTTAGATTTTTGTATTGGGCACAGCGGTCCCAGGGCCATGTCTGGCATCCTTCTCTGCCTGACAGTGCACCTCACCTCCACGTCTCAGCGAAGCCATGCTGTTTCTTGTGCGCATGAATAGCCACTGACTGGACTGGAAATGCACCTGTCCAAATGTGCTCAGTGCAGGCTGGTGGGAATCATAACTTGTTATAGCACAAAGGACTTTTCCTAAGGTAGTCGCTGGTAACTAGCTCTCTTAATCATTGTAGTTCTCTGTGGCATTTACTCAGAATGTGGTGGGTTAATAGCTGTTTTTTTTTTTTTTCTTTTTGAGAAGACAGACTGTATACTCAACAGGAGGCAGAGAGGCTAAAAAATAAAGATTAGATGAGAATAAGGGAGAAAGGGAAGAAGGGAGAGAGAGGGAGAGGCTTGAGTTCATCTCCAGCAACGTCTTGCCCTGACAACTTGCCAGTCCTAATGTACATATACCCTCAAGTTGGCCAGTGTAAATCTTGCATCCTTACAGCCAAAAATTGCCTAGTCTTCATCCTCAGTGATGAGGGGAGAGTTGATGATGCAGTCACTCCTTGGATACTACATTTACTTCATTCTTGTTAGTCACATGTTACTAAATGCTGCCTGTGTACATTATAGCAGAGGAAATTGTCTTTTAGACATTTTGCTTTACATTCTCGTGTGTGTGTGTGTGTGTGTGTGTGTGTGTGTGTGCGCGCACATGACCTAAATATTTCACTAAAGGAGAAGTTATAATATTTTGAAAGTGTAGGAATCAAAAGGAATTGGGAGCTTCTAGTATTTCCTGATTCTATATTTTTAATCCCTCTTCCAAATAAGTAAGCTCAGATTAAAAGCAACCATGGAAAAAATATACATTGAACTCATTAAATATACTGTAAGGAGAGAGGCTTGCTAAATAGAGATGTATTGACGCTGTCAGGAAAGGTCTCTAAAATTTGGAAACAGGCAAAAGAGATTGCTGAGTGTGCTTTTAGGGCAGTGCCGGCTGGACCGTCTAGCAGCTGGGTTCTCTTACAGATCTGTGGGGCTGAGGTTAACTTGTAGATTTTTGTCTGGTAGGGATGCAAATCATTTCTTTCCTACAGAAGAGACAACCCCAAATGGTATGGTTCACTACTCTGTAAGACATAAATCTGTTTTGTTTCTTTTTTTCTTTTAATTAATTAATTTATTTATTATTGACAGTGTTGGGTCTTCGTTGCTGCGCGTGGGCTTTCTTTAGTTGCGGCGAGTGGGGGCTACTCTTCGTTGCAGTGCGTGGGCTTCTCATTGCAGTGGCTTCTCTTGTTGCAGAGTATGAGCTCTAGGCACGTGGGCTTCAGTAGTTGTGGCTCGCGGGCTCTAGAGCGCAGACTCAGTGGTTGTGGCGCACGGGCTTAGTTGCTCCGCGGCAAGTGGGATCTTCCCAGACCAGGACCCGTGTCCCCTGCGTTGGCAGGCAGATTCTGAACCTCTGCACCACCAGGGAAGTCCTTGGTTTTATTTCTAACCTAGCTATATTATCCTCACAGTTCTACTTTTTTTTTTTTTTTTTCTGTACGCGGGCCTCTCGCTGATGTGGCCTGTTCCGTTGCGGAGCCCAGGCTCCGAACATGCAGGCTCAGCGGCCATGGCTCACGGGCCCAGCTGCTCTGCGGCATGTGGGATCTTTCCGGACCGGGGCACGAACCCGTGTCCCCTGCATCGGCAGGCAGACTCTCAACCTCTGTGCCACCAGGGAAGCCCAACAGTTCTATATTTTATTGCACATATGACTAGCTTCTCAAATGTTCTTTGACCTGGTTATAACAGTTTACTGGTTCCCCCGTTAATTAATGAATTGAATAAAAATCCTTGATGTTTTCACTTCATATTTTCATGAAAATACTGATTTTACCTTTTTTAAAAAAAATTATACTTTTACAATGCTCTTCCTCTAAATCTTTTTTTTTCTTTTGGAGAAAATATTCTGTATGGTATAAGCTAACTGTTGTAATTCCAAAGTGGGAGATTTAAGATTATTTATCCTTAAAAATTATACAAAATAATAAATGTCCCAGAGTTCTTTCTTAATCCCAGATTTACCAATTTCTTCCTTACTATGACTACTTTTATATTTAAATAGAAATATTTTATAAAGGTTTTTGTTGTATTTTATATTTATTAAGTATTTTGTTTGACACAGAGCATCCAGTTCCTCTGAGCTTCTTTTTGCATATGCTTTAAAAACAGTAGGTGGTAAATAAATGCTTATTAATACAAGCATTTAAGAGTCAATATCTCCTTGATGTTTACTCCTTCAAAATGTCTTTTAAAAATTCAGTATAATCTACAGGCCACTCTATATCATCTACTTTTAGTCACCTGTAGTAATGAGTAATTTCACTGAGTTTTTCTCATTTTTTTACTTAGTCTTCCCACATGAGAAATGGTGACATGTCGGATGAGACCATTTTTTTTTTTTTTTTTTTTTTTGCGGTACGTGGGCCTCTCACTGTTGTGGCCTCTCCCATTGCGGAGCACAGGCTCCAGACGCGCAGGCTCAGCGGCCATGGCTCACGGGCCCAGCCGCTCCGTGGCATGTGGGGTCCTCCCGGACCGGGGCACGAACCTGTGTCCCCTGCATCGGCAGGCGGACTCAACCACTGCGCCACCAGGGAAGCCCGAGACCATTTTTAATATACTCTTTTATTCCTTTTTCCTGTCAACAAATATTTGTTGACAACTCTTCTATGCTATGCACAGTTCTAGGAGTTGAATATGTAGATGAATTCAGGAAATCAAATAATAACTAGGAAGGACTATTTGCTAAGTATATATTTGAAGCAGAGGAAGTTACCTGCTAAATTTCCCATTTCTATTCTAAGATTATTTTTGTCTAAGAATCAGGACTAAGAGTTTAGAATAAAAACATCTTCCTCCTTGAATGGTTCTCTTGAAAAATTAACAAATTCCTTGTAATTCTTCTATTTCATAGATTATATGATGACTTGTGCCTTATGGTTTACGACCTCCACTCTGACTTAATAATAAACTTCACAATTCCTCTACTCAAGGTAAATACTCTTAGTTAATTTCCATTGCCATTTCTCAAAGGAATGCCTCTACCAGAACTAATCTTTGTTATTCTTAAATAAAATCAACCCCCCCAAATTTAAAAAGCTATTTATACTAATTTTTATAAAAGACAGTAAAAGTTTAAGCCAAGAGAAAACTGGGGGTGAGAACTTGAAGGGAAATATTTCACTTTACATTATTATTCTGCTGTGAACAATGGAATTGGTCCTTCACTATAGATGAAACACAGTGTGAAAAAGGATGCAAATAAAAAGTAAAGTAAAATCATCCAATATTATGGTTGACACACTGATCATTCCTTTCAATCCACAAACTGACAAAGGGGTATTCATATAAATTGATGGGACATGATGAGTCATGGACCAAAAAATGTCAGTTAACTTGCATGAGCTCATACAGCAGATTAAGCTGTGCCTACATACAGCCTCTGACTCAAAGATTTTGGGCAGAAATGTCTTTTGGCAACCATGTAGGAGAGGGTAAAAAATATTTTCAAAGTTAAGCAAACATTGTGGGTGGATCCATCTACATGCCAAAAATATTGAAGTCAGTAGTCATATTTCCATTGGCTTTGTGTGATTTCTGGGGCTAACTGGAGGGCAGGGGGTAGGGAATATTGTGGGGTGAAATGGCAGGGGCTTTGGAAATGAAACCTGGAAAGGAAGCCCAGAATATCCCTGAGTACTCTCAGAGTATTTGTCTGATAGTAGTTAATCTGGAAGTTGTGCTCTTCCTACTAAAATCCCGAGTGGTCTAAAAATAAATAATACTTACTGATGCACAAGATACAGAGCAATTGTGGCAAGCAACTCTGTATAGTTTCCATTGACAGAATATCTGCATTCCATGCAAATAGGGTGATTTATGGATTATGAAATGGTTAGAGCTTTCCAAGTGTTGTTTAAGTGAACTCTTCCTTTAGAAGTCTGAATTATGAGCAAGAGTGTCAGTTCTGGTATGAGAGAGTAACCATTGTTCCAGGCTGGTGTGTAATGCTGACCAGATGAAAGCACACAGGATAGTGATGATGAAAGAGACCACAAAATAAGGGGTTCTAGCATAAAGGGAGAGTCTATTATTATTTTAATCACATTTAATCTTTACAATAAATCTTTCTGTTAGGTATTAGGCCCATTTTCCAGATGAGGCAATTGAGGCTTAAAGAGATTAAAATATTTATTCAAAACTTAAGGACTATTACCATCTTCTTTTTTCATGGCTGAATCCCATTTGGCTACTTTTTTCATCATTTGTCTAGTGGGGAGGGACTATATTTGCCAACTAAGCTATTCTGTGATGACAGCCATACATAATATAGGCATCTATGCATGTATGTGGGTACATGTCTCTGTTGAGAAAGTTGACAAGCAACAAACTTCTGTTCACAAGCAACAAACTGACTCTAACTCACTTAAGGGAACCACAAAGTATATAGGCAGAATGCTAGAATTTGTCCAGAATGGGTAGACAAGCTGGAGAAGCCAGTGGAGGAATTAGGCCTGCTCTGGGGAATTCAGCATCAGAGGCTTACGTATTTCTCATTTAGACTTTCAGTCACTTGAATTTCCATTCAAATTTTCACATTCCCTAGTGAGAAATTCTTAATAGCTTCAGGATTGTATGTGAAGGTCAAGCAGATTATGAGATATGTGAGAGGTGGCATTAGCAACACTGATGATAACTGAGGGGATGATTATTACTTCTATATGTGACATACATGTATGTATGTATGTATGTATACATGTTTATATACAGAGGGTATATTTGTATTTGATTTTGGTAAACTATAGAGAAAATTACAATGGATAGGTCTGATTATTCTTGGCTTAAGATTTTTTTTTTTAAACTAGGGTTTATTCCTTTAGATGTTATTAAGAAGTCTATGAACTAGATGGGCTAACAATAATATTTTACAGTAAAGGCTTTTCTGCTCAGAGTGAGCGAATCTAGTTCCTAAAACATGAGCTTGAATCTTAAATGTGAACAAGACCTAGTGTTTTTTCAGGGAATTTATACTTAACTATACAAAGTGCTAGACAGACTGTTAATATCCTTCATATCAATTCATCAGTTTTTCCTCTTAAAATGAGCAGAGGAGCTTAACCCAGGAGAAAACAAAGGAGCAGTACTAATGCTTCTAATTTAATGAGCTGGATTTTTCAGTAAAAAGGTTTTGGGCATATCAACAACCACTGGAGACTTTGCTACATGTTTCACTTTTTAAATACTTCAGAGTTATATCACAGGCACAAATTTAGTTGCTTCCTCAGATCTATTACTTATGTGACCCTTCTAATCTCTAGGAACAACTTCTCACATTTTCTAGAAAGGAGAATGTAGAGTATTTGACATTGAGAGGATCAATTTGGCTACCCACTGTGAGGGACCACGTTTACTAATTTCACCATCTTCTGTCCTTCTAGTTGCTTCTTCCTGTAGCTTCTTGTAGAAATGATAGGTGCAAAACCGAAAAAGTCTGCTCATAGTAAATACTGTGAATTTTCCCCAAACACAAAATTATTTGAAAACAACTTAAGAAAGGAGTAGAAATGAGTTAGTGTTCATTAAATTTTGAGAAGTTTAGGAATGGAATCCTGTGGAAGGATTTTCTTTTTTCCTCATGGGCAAGAACACATGGCCCTACTCATTTGAGCTCTGAGAGGAGAAATAATTAGGAGCTGGTTTCTCATCATTTGCATATGCTCTGCTGATTATCAAAACAACCCTCACAAGGAAGTGAGCAAGAATTATGATCCATCAATTTCATGTTAAGGAACCTGAAAACACAGAATTCTGTGCCCCAGACATTTTTATCCAGTGTGCCAAGCAAATGCC
The DNA here is from genome assembly GCF_937001465.1 of Orcinus orca. Taxonomy (NCBI): domain Eukaryota; kingdom Metazoa; phylum Chordata; class Mammalia; order Artiodactyla; family Delphinidae; genus Orcinus; species Orcinus orca. The sequence continues at coordinate 20,869,430 of NC_064562.1, forward strand.
TAGAGCTTGAAGCCCTTAGGCAGATTTCCCTAGATACTGCTACTTTTTCCTACTTGCAGTTCGGGAAAACTGCAAGAAAGCAAGATGCCAATCACATGGTAACTGCCCTTTGAGATACCATGTCCTTTGAGGCTCTATTTTACTTTCTAGGCTGTGCTTCTGATGAAGGTTGCTGCATTTTCTGAGGATTTCTGAGTTAGTTACCAGTAAAAAATAAGTACTAGTTAAGTCAAACTTTAATTGAATACACTCGATTTCTGAGAGCTCTGTGTACAGGGCATAAGGGAGGAGGTGACTTCCTTAGCCAAGTTTTACAATTGTCACATGTGGGAGTCTCCAGCATCTTAGAAGGCAGTGAAGGCATCCTCTATGTAAACTGTGTTTTAAGTAGGTGAAGACTACTTCATCCATGAAGGGAAAAGGAAGAAAATATTCATGTTCTTTCTATCTCAGTTGAAACTGCAAAATATTCAGAAGCCCAGGAACTTCCCACTTGATACACTCTTGCCAAGAATACTGGCCCAGGATTGTATCTTCCTTCCCCAGACAGTATCCCCAGGAGGAGAGCTGTTCTTGCAAATGGCTCAGCATGCTGCCTCACCGAAGGGAGAACAGACAGTGTCTCAATTATGCACAGTCCTTTTGTCCTTCCAGATGGATGTGGTTTATGATCTAAGTCCCACATGTAAAAATAGTATATTTATGATGGAATTTTACATAATCTGGCTTTTCACCTGCCAAGGGGTGGGAGTGCAAACATTTCCACTCTCAGAAGAACTTCTCCGTGGAAAGGGACTCTATCCATCGGTTCCCTATAGGATGGCCTGAGGAATACAAGGGCACCTCTGAACCCACTATACCATTGTCCCTGTGGCACAGGGAAGAAGACATATAAATAAATGCAAAACAAATGTAGCTGCTCTACAGACTCCAGTAGTGCAAAGTAGCTTTTAAGAATTCAAACCTGTGCATCCAGCGAAGTCTGGGCTGTCACCTACTAGCTAGCTTTGCAATGCTAGGCAATTAATTTAGCCTCTCTAAACCTTAGTTTCCCCATATATAAAGATGATATCATGTATTACATATGTATTGGGGAGAATAAATACATAAAACAAATAGTGTTACATCTAGCATAAAATAATATTAACTAGATTATCGTTGTTGTTACCAGCATGACTATGTTAAAATTAGAAGTCTGAATCTAATGGCCCACTCTATTGGTCACCCTTATTATACCCACACACACATGGTCTTTGTGTGCTTTGTACAACAATGACACTTTCCACTTCCTAAGTAATTTGTCTAACCATCATCACTATTGATTCCACTACGTATATATTCTTATCTGGTTTCAACTGAGCATATCATTAGACTGTTTTATAAATTAGCTTATGGCTCTATTGATTTCTGTTCTTAAAAGTTTAGAGAAAACTGTATGAAACTTTGACCTGTTAGTTCATACTATTTTTTAAATTAATTTTTATTGGAGTACAGTTGATTTACAATGTTGTGTTAGTTTCTGCTGTACAGCAAAGTGAATAGGTTGTACATTTACATATATCCACTCTTTTTAAAATTCTTTTCCCATGTAGGTCATTACAGAGTACTGAGTAGAGTTCCCTGTGCTATACAGTAGGTCCTTATTAGTTATCTATTTTATATATAGTAGTGTGTATATGTCAATCCTGGTCTCCCAATCTATCCCTCCTCCCCTTTCCCCCCAGGTAACCATAAGGTTTTTTCCTACATCTGTGACTCTATTTCTGTTTTGTAAACAGGTTCATTTGTAACACTTTTTTTAGATCCCACATGTAAGCGATATCATGTGATATTTGTTTTTCTCTGTCTGACTTACTTCACTCAGTATGACAATCTCTAGGTCCATCCATGTTGATGCAAATGCCATTATTTCACTCTTTTTTTTTATAGCTGAGTAATATTCCATTGTATATATGTACCACATCTTCTTTATCCTTTCCTCTATCTATGGACATTTATACTGCTTCCATGTCCTGGCTATTGTAGATAGTGAAAATTGGGGTGCATGTAGTGCTGCAGTGAAAATTGAGTTGCATGTATCTTCTAGAATTATGGTTTTCTCTGGGTATATGCCCAGGAGTGGGATTGCAGGATCATATGATGATAACTCTATTTTTAGTTTTCTAAGGAACATCCATACTGTTCTCCATAATGGTTGTATCAATTTACATTCCCACCAACAGTGTGGGAGTGTTTCCTTTTCTCCACACCCTCTCCAGCATTTACTATTTGTAGATTTTTTGATGATGCCATTCTGACCAGTGTGAGGTGATACCTCATTGTAGCTTTGATTTGCATTTCTCTAATAATTAGTGATATTGAGCATCTTTTCATGTGCTTTTGGCCATCATGTCAACTTTCACCAAACATTCAGCTTCTCTTTCTCAGATCTTTCCACTAAGTCCTAGGAATTAGGGCTGTTTCTTCCTCAGAATTCTTCAGTTTCCTCTATTGAAGCAATGCTCCTCGAACCTTCCCCTAACCTTTGGCCTAGAAAATTACTAAAACCTACAGGATGGGGATGGGAAACAAATGGCAAGAAAAGACACGAACTGACCAGTAAATATTGGAGAAAAGATATTCACAAGTCAGAATAAGAGAAAGAGGAGGAATGCAGATGTCAAACATAATAACATGTTACCAAGTTCAAAAGCTACCAAAGGGCTTCCCTGGTGGCGCAGTGGTTGGGAGTCCGCCTGCCGATGCAGGGGACGCGGGTTCGTGCCCCGGTCTGGGAGGATCCCACATGCCGCGGAGCGGCTGGGCCTGTGAACCATGGCCGCGGAGCCTGCGCGCCCGGAGCCTGTGCTCCGCAACGGGAGACGCCACAGCAGTGAGAGGCCCGCGTACCAAAAAAAAAAAAAAAAAAAAAAAGCTACCAAAAAAAGGCACATAGTAAAAATTCTGTGTCCTCTCCCTGTCTAGCCACCTAGATTCTTTCCCAAGAAGTGAACAAGTGATTAGTTTCTTATATACTTATATATTCTTCCATATCTATGTCTTTTTCTATACTATTTTAACAAATGGTAACATACTCTATACACTCTGCACTGCACCTTGCCTCTTTCACTCAAGATACGTAACTTGGAGATTATGTAGTATTAATACCTAAAAATCCCTCTATTTCTCTGTGCTGCTTCAGTGCTATTTGCTTAACCAATCTCTACTTATTGATATTCAGCTTTCTGCCATTGCTAACAGCACTGCACTGAACAACCTTGAACACATCTCTTTGCACATATGTGAGTGTGCATTACTCAGGACTCAGTTCTGAAAACAGAAACCGCTCCATTTTAGGGAGACAGGAGTTTCAAACAGCCAGTCTGGTACTTACAGATGATTAAAGGGTTGTTGGCACAGCTGGAAAAATGGGCTCTTAGGCCGATGCTCAAGGAATGTCTCAGGATTGATGGGCCATGGAACTTTTCTGCAACCTCTGTGGCTACTCCTGCAATACTGAGTTCAAAAGCATATCTCATAGCTGTGCTTCAGGGAGCAGGAAGCCAAAATAGAGAAAAATTGCCTTCATTGAGACCGCCTATTCATCAAACAGTCAGAAGAGGCAAAAATGGCTTCATTTGTACTTTGGCTGTCTAAATCTTACTTGATTACATTGAATTAATGGAACCTAATTTGCTTTTAGAACCTTGATTCTGTAAGAGTCTGGGAAATACAGATTTTTATTTTCTAGACCCTGTGGCTCTGTAAAAAAGGCATTCTAGAAAAAGGCAGAAAGGAGGGTATGTGAGTCAATCCAACAGAGAAAACAACTGTTACTTTAATTGACTATATTGTTCTAAAGAATTATCAAATCTTTTACAGAAACATTGAAGGTAAAAGTCCCATTAATGGGAATAATTGAAATGAATGATTTTTACTGACAGGTTGTATTTGACTGCCTTCCATCACTTCCACTCTCCCCAGTCCCCACCTCCTCAACATATTCTTCTTGGCCAAAGAAAATTGTCCCAGAGGAGCAGAGTTTCCTCCAGAGCCAGAGGAACCTGCACATACACATCTAGCTCAAGCCATGGTTATTCACACAGGAAGGTAAAGAGGCAGTGAGAATCAAGAGTGATATCAAGGCCACATGCTCCAAGTAGGGGAAAAACAGTGGGGAAAAAAGGAGAAAGCAATACCAAAAGGCGAACTAGGTGATAAAATGTTCGGTTGTTGGAAGTAATAATATTAAGAGGATTTTCTCATAAAAGTTGACAGGAGTCACTATAATGGTCAGAAGTTACAATGCAGTGTAAGCAAGAGGGTGTTGTAAGCAATTGTTTGGGATAGAAGATAATGGCCATGCTGTTCCTAAGCCATCAAAATGTAGAAATAAAGCAGAGTGGTTGCTGTTATGCATTGGTAGGTATGAAGAATTGCATTATGCTGATATTAAATTAGCACAGATTAGAGAGCATATATTTACTCACTGTTTCCACGTAGAAGACAGCAAAGCATGAACAGGAGCGCTGCGGGGGAACTCCAGAAAGGAGATATGTTAAACTCTCTTCTTAGAGGAGACTTCAACTATAAGTTACAAAATTACAGCTTTAATGGAAAATAAACATTACTTGCATGGTAGAGAATTGTGGTCTGATTTTTTGAGGCTTTCTTAGAGGGGATAAGTACTATCACCTGGGCTAGGTTTTAATCTAAGGCTGGCAACTCCATTCTTTCCTTTATTCAGACCAAAATACTTGGAGTCATCTTTGACTTAATTTCTTTCCTTTGTAAAATTAAAAAAAAAATTCTTAATTTGGGTAAAATACACATATTCCAAAAGCTACCATCTTAACCATTTTTAAGTGTACAATTCAGTAGTCCTAAGCACCTTCACACTGTTGTGCAACCGATCTCCAGAACTCTTTTCATCTTGCAAAACCAAAACTCTGCATCGCTTAAGTAACAGTTCCCTATTTCACTCTCCCGTGGCCAGGTCACAGCAACACCATTCTACTTTCTGTTTCTGTGAATTGGACTACTGTAGGTGCCTCAGATAATTGGAACCATACACTATTTGTCTTTTTGTGACAGGCTTGTTTCACTTAGCATATGGTTCATCCATGTTGTAGCATATGCCAGAATTTCCTTTTTAAGGCTGCTCGTTTGCTTTCTTTGGGGCTTTCTTCTCTTGCAGTCTACATCGAATGATTATGAAATCCTTTGAATCTGCCTTCAAAGTGAATGCAGAGCCTGGCCGCTTCTCACTACTGCACTGCGGCCACTGTCGCAGCCACCATCACTTCTCCCCTGCACTTCTGCAACTTGGTCCCTATCTTCTGTTTTCAACTCAGCATCTACAGCAATCTCTTAAAAATCAGGTCACCCCTTTGCTCAAAATCCTGCAGCCTCTCCTCATTTTGCTTAGAGAGGAAACCAAAATCCATGCCTCAGCCTGCCAGGCCCAGGAAGCCTGCTAGCTCACTGTCCCCAGCTTTTCCTCCTACTGCTTTCCCTGCCTATCCACCCCTTCACCCACATCGTGCTTGCTTCCTTGTGCTTCCTTGAACCGGCAGGCAAGATCTAACAGCAGTGCCTGTGCCCTGACGTCTCTCTTCCAGATATCTCTGTATGCTAACCCTATTATTTTCTTTAAGCGTTTTGTCAAATGTAAGCTTAAAAGCTCTAACCTGATCACGTTGTTGAAAATACAGCTCACCCTACCACACACACTCCCTTATCCCCTTCACCACTCCTTTTCCCCCCGACAGTTAGTGGCTTCTAAACTGTTATATAACATATTATCTATGTTGTAATAGTTTAATTTCTGTCTCCCCCTGCTAGATATATACCTTTACCTGCTTTGTTCAGGGATGTATCCCAAACATTGAGAGCCATGCCTGGCACAGAGGGAGCATTCAACAGGTGAATGAAAGGAAAGATCACCCCTTTGCACTGAGAGCAGGTTGCGTTCATGCTTCCATAGGTCATCTGAGACTGTAACAGTGTGTGAGTAAAGAAGGAAGCAACCAAAGGATCCTGATTTCTAGTCCATCCCCCTCTTCCCCCCGCATTTTCACACCAACAGAGCTTGTTTCTAAGAGTCCACTGGGAAGAAGTATGGTGCATGCTAGGAGCCTGGAGTCTAACACTCTTCAAATTCAACCCCATTATCTACTGACTGAATGGCTTGGGGGAAGTTAGTCTTTTTACTCTTCAGTTTCCTCATCTATGAGATGGGGATACTATTAATTGGGTATTCCTCATAGGTTATGAGCATGAAATGAGATAATTCATATAAAATGCTGAGCACTTGATAAATTACTTGTTGGTAAGTATAATTATAAAGCACTTAAAGACAATGCATTTACGATGTTATGCATTCCTCTGTAATCTCATTTATTTTAATTTGCTTAATAAAATTCTCTTTATATAAGTGGTATAAAAAGTTTGAGCTCAGTACTGAATTATCAAGAACTCTGAGATACCAGTATATGAATTATTTTACCATATTGTGAATTCTCAGAAGTTAAGTCCATATTCAAGTGAAAGTACACCACAATATATGATCAAATATGAGTTTTGATTGTTTATTTAGCTTTTCCATAGTACTGATTATCATGATATGACTCACTATATCTCTAATTCAATGGTATTTTCTCAAAAAAATTATTACAAATAGATACTGAGCTTTTCATAGTTTCACCTTTCAAATAATACTTTATTACTTGACATTTATATTCCATTTTTAACAAAGTTTTTCTCTTTGTTAGGTTATCTGGACTATACCAGTTAAAATTTTAAAATTGGATATTTCCAATTAGTTTCAATTTGTCAGTTACACATCTGAATTAAGACTTGTACTGGATTTTAATTACCTTTTGGGAACAAATATTTGAATAGTTGATTAATAACTCTTGATATTGTGGTAATTTCCTCAAGAACATCTTTTCACTAAATGTGGAGGTTTAAGCCAGTTAGAAATAACCCTTTTTGTTATATAAATCTGGCTTCAGTTCAATGGGTTCAATTTTTGAACCCATTACCCTAATGTTCAGTGCTATTTCCCATTTTGAAAACTCATTTTGTGTGTGGGTATTTGAAATGATCAGAGATATTACCAAGAAAATGACCAATAAGCCATAAAACTGCTCAACTCATTACTAGTATACTTTATTTGTTACCGGGAAAGTTTCATTTTAGATTACTTTGGAAGAGAGTATGAGTGTATGTGTAGCAGTTCCCTGGGTGTATGGTCCTGTTGTCCTGTTCTTAATTTATTTAGAGTTTCTGCACTTGCTGTTGAGCAAGTGTGAAATTAAGGCCACTGTGTTTAAAAATGTAGTACAGGAATCTGAGCTTTCAATGAAATCAGATAAGAAACCTGAGAAAAGTGCAAAAGAGCAAAGTGTTTATTTCATTCTCCTTACTTGCGCGAAAGAAAGCAGTCCACCTCCAAGTAAGGCATTCACATCCACAACTTCACCAGCGTGTGGAACTGGCAAGGAGAAAGACCCAAGGAAAGCATTCTGTCAACAGCCTTCCCCAAACTGGATACACTCTACCTCACTCTACCAAGGCTGAATGAATTGAACCCAAACCAAGAACTTAACAAATTTTGTCTGCCCAGAGCGATTTTAACTTGAATTTGAACTTTTCATCATTCTCTGACACCTACAGAGGATTTTAAATCAGTTACAGGAGATCTTGATTAAACTCTTCTATCTAAAACATCTTTTTAAACTTGTTAAACAAAGGCAAAAGAGGCAAAAGAGGCACATGGTAGAGTGGACTCCGTGACCTTCTGTTGGCTCTACAGAAAGGCCCTGTCTCTTAGTCTTTGGAAGCCTTCAGGTAATCAAGGAAGCAGATTTGGGGTACACTTCAGAAGACATTTACTTTTCACCTTTGGTGAAAAGTGGCGTGATAGTACAGCCTATTTTTCTTTGGTTTTCAGTGGGATTAAAAGGCCTCCTTGAATGTTTCTAAAACTTGTAAGAAGAAGGTGCTTTAGAGCAGCTAGTAAGATTTATAAGACTATAGAAAAGCTTAGTTAGCTGTCTTTTATAAACACTTAAAGATCTTCGGATCAAAGGAGCATTCATAGAAAACATTTTTATTTGCTAAAATAAAGTATATGTTCATATTTGGATTTTTCCAAATATGCATTCCTATATTTATTTTAGTTCATAAAAACTCTTTGTGGTAAATAAGGGAAAAACAGAAGATGAATGAAGATGTTCTCTTCCTAGAAAACAAATGTTGAGGATGGGAACAGTTTCCAGAAATGAATAAGGTAAGGTGGGAGCATTGCCTTTGAGTCATTTAAACCCTAAGCTAATGATAGTTGTGATTGTTTATTGTGAACTCACTGGGCCCATGCAAATAGGATGTGACTCTAGATCATGTAAGAAAAGGTGTTAATGGATGATGAAAACTCAACTCATCATGCTCACAAAAGAGGACATGAAATAGTTGTCTCCAGGGAAGTTTCACAGTGCTACATAGGGAGTAGCAGTGCATCCAAATGTCCCCTAATATAAGAACATACTTTTTGCCCAATCAGTAAATTATTCTTCCTGACAAAATTGATGGAATATAATCCCTTCCCTTACTGTGGTGCAGATAGAATAATACAATAGAAAAGATACAGGAAGTAGAATTATCAGTTCATGGTGGAGAGACACAAAAGCACACCACCATGGTAGAAACCAAGAGGTAAAGCATTTCCCAGCATAGGCTGCAGATTTGCTTGAAAGGAGGAGGACAATAGAAGGGTTAAGAGCAATGATTTTATGATCAGTAGAGATGTATTTTCATTCCAATTTGTAGATTTAGGCAGGAACCCGAAGCCTCCATTTCTTCTTCTATACCTGGGAAAAATAAAAAGATAATAAACTAACTTACATACAGTTGTTGTGAGAGTTAGGTATGGTAATGCATGTAGAGCAGGGGTCCCTAACTCCCAGGCCACAGACCAGTACCGGTCCACTGTCTGTTAGGAACCAGGCCGCACAGCAGGAGGTGACCAGCTGGTGAGCGAGCGAAGCTTCATCTGTATTTACTGCCGCTCCCCATCGCTCGCATTACTGCCTGAGCTCTGCCTCCTGTCAGCATTATGGTGCATTGTATAATTATTTCATTATATATTACAATGTAATAATAATAGACATAAAGAGCACAGTAAACGTAATGTGCTTGAATCATCCCAAAGCCGTCCCGCCACCTTCACGCCTGGTCCGTGGAAAAATTTCTTCCACAAAACCAGTCCCTGGTGCCAAAAAGTCTGGGGACTGCTGATGTAGAGAGATTAATGAAATGCCAGGTATGTAAGTGCCCAGGAGTTTGTGGCTGCTGTCATTAGTCCCCAGCTCTTTGTCCCACACTGTTGAATAAAGGCTGTAGTTAAATTTTGAGCAAGTAAGTGTACAGTACCTGAAAGCAAAAGCCTTTCTATCAGGAAACAACACTGAAGTGTGAACCAATAAGAGAAAAGAAATGTGTGGTAAACAAGAATGTCATCAGATTTAGAAAGAAAAACAACATGGCCTGAACTAGAGACAGGGTTAAAGGTTTTCAGTTTTCCTAAAAGTTAATATAAGATTTGTCCTTACTTTGTTGTCAAGATTTGTGACAAAATTAACTACAGAGACCTACAGATGGTTCTTATTCTTAAGCGTGTATTCATTTATTTTCAGTCCTTACTTTTCACCTTTCTTGAGTTAATAAAAGAACTCCAGTCTGGAAGATCATTCTGGTTGGTTTCTGTACACTTGCTGCAGTCTAGATTGTGGAGCCCAGAAAGAAGAGCTAAAAAGTACGACCCCTTTACAGGAATTTTGCCTTAACAAACCTCTCTTCTCTCTCTCTGAGTCCGTGTTATATACACACATTTAAATGTATGGTCTTACAATACTATATTCTTAAATATGGCTACATATGTTATTTCAGAATTCTCATGAACTTTCATTCAACATCATGGGTCTTCAGGGAAACAAAAGAAAAAAATTCCCTCTCTCTGTTCAGCTCTCATCATCTTTCTGACCAGAGAAACTGGAGAAAGAAGTGTTGGATTTGTTTCTCTCCGATCGCTTACTTCTTGGCTATAGAGCCCCTTTTAAGGGGGGGTAGTATTCTTGGATCAGTCAGGTTTGATTGGGGACACAGAAGCCACTGTCGGTATATTTAGGGGAAAGAAAATTAATATATGCAAAGTATTTGAAGCTTAGATAATTATTGGAAGAACTGCAAAAGCAAAGATCCAAAAGGCCCCTTACAGGAAATCTAGAAGTATAGGCTTTCATGGAAGCCTATACTACATTGATATACCCAATAGCAATGATTCTAGTTGCTAGCAGAGCTGAAATGGGAGCATAGCAGAATGTCCATAATACAAGTGAGCCAGACCTCATCTATTTTCCTCTCCAGATCTTGTCTTCATTTCTCTGCTTTTATCCCCAGGAGTCTGACTTGAATGAACTGGTGGTCCAGCACTGGTGGTCCTCCTTTGTCTTCTAGCTTCCAGTTGGGTTTGGCCAGCAAGGAGTCCTGATAGGAGATCAGATGAGAGGAGAAGAATAAGGTTAGGGTAATTTTTCTCCTTCCTCCCTTCCTTCAAGGTAGTTCAGGAAGTCCGTGTCTCTTGCAGCTGCTTTCAAGTTAGCCTCCTCTCCCAATATACTCCTTCCAGGTTTTGGTAACTGTTCCTTCCTCATCCTTTCTGGCTGAGGAATGATAATATCTCTTACTAACTCCTGCTTGGATCCTGCATTCTCCCTTGTGATTCCATTACATCCTGCAACGTTTTTGTAAATAATCCTTTAGTAAATAAACACCCCGTGAGTTATTCTAACATGAGCGTGCCAACTGTTTCCTATTGGGAACCTGACTGATATAACAGTTTATACCATAAGTGTTTCCAAGAAAGCCACCTTAAAGATGGGTGTCTGGAATTGGGAGATTGATATTTAAAAGAGGTCAGGGATAACATCCTTGCTGGGATGAAAGGGACATGGGTAACCCATGGCATGTGGTAAAATCTCCCTTTCTCACCTTGTCATGCTTGTGAGCCTAAGATACAGTACAAGTGACAGGCAAGACATAGATCGATTGGCTGAGGAATTTGGCTACTTTGTAAACAATGAAGATTGTAAGGGCTATGGAATCACCCATTTTTCTCTTTGGGCCTCAGAGAACATATACAGAAATTAAGAATCATAAACATATAATTAAAAGGAAGGATTGGAAGGCTCCATGACAGCTTTGAAGGCTTTCTTCCTCTCCAGAGGTTGCAATCTACAAGTGTGAGGGTAAGGACTGCAGAGTTGCAGCTCCAGTTAAATGCTCAGTCTTGTCCGATCTCTCACTCTAAAAGCAAGGACACTGCTGCTGGAAAGCAGTGGGTCCTTGAGATCTGGGTTGAGGACATTTGAGAAAATGTGGGCTGAGACTGAGATCTTTAATCTCAGCTTGCCCTGAGATTCCCTTTCTTGTGGAGGGAAGGGTCTCCTCTCTCCATCATCCCTCCTCTTTAGTCTTTACATCACAGACAGCTGCTTCAAGAGCTAATACTGATTCTCCTCCAGGCTCACCCTGACTACGTCTCACTGAGTTTGATTTGCCTTATTAATTATATACCAGCAAAGCCCTAAAACATTAAAAATTACCAACAGCTGTTAAGTAAACTATTTTGAGATGTTTGATAAAAGTGAGATAAAATTAATAAAAAATGTTTTTGTAAAACTACTAAGATGTCATTTACGCCTATACTATCTTTGAGTTTCCCAAAATGGCCATTAGGTAACATAAAGGTTTCATCCTTCACCCTACAAAAGAAAGGATCATAGGATTAACTAGGGTTTTTCTAAAAATTCAGCAAATTTTAATTTATTCAAAACTGTTATGAAAGCTTTTGTCTACCGAACTTATTATGTAGCGGTACGCGGGCCTCTCACTGTTGTGGCCTCTCCCATTGCGGAGCACAGGCTCCGGATGCGCAGGCTCAGCAGCCACGGCTCATGGGCCCAGCCGCTCCGCGGCACCTAAGGAGTAAACCTGGTGCTAACCTAAGGAGATTGACATAATAAAAGTGGAATTTCCCAAAATCCTTCGTAATATTAACCTCAATAGCAAAAATAAATTCGCCATGATACTGAACCAACTTTGTGAATATTTTTAAAATACTGGTGAGGAGTTCTCCAAGGCATGTCCTACCTGCTAATAACACAATCTCAGTGTCCTACCTGCTAATAACACAATCTCAGTGAGTTCTTAGTTGTAGGATATGGACAGGAATGTAAGCCTCAGGACCCTTTCTCCAAATAGGCTATGAATAAGTTCTAATTAGTGTTATTTATTTTTGGGGTAGTTTGAAGCTTCACCTTGATAGAGAGCTATGTTGTAATGGTAGAAAAAATAATAATGTGGTTTTATACTCGCAGCTTGGGGAATTCCAACTTCTCTCTCCAATAATAGGGACACACATTTCACAGGTACTGTTATTTAAGAATTCTGTAACTTATAATTACTCAGAATCTCCACAGTCCTTTTCATCCCAAATTTCAAGAAAGATAAAGAGAAGCAAGGGAATTCCAAAACTATAACAAAGCTCTCAGGAATCTCAGACTATTAAGGCCCAAAATACTGCCAATAGCCTTGAGGACAATAAATCAATCCTCTCTAGTAGTATCTGTAAGTTATCTCCTTTTGAATTAATAACCGGCCTGTCTAATATTTTTGAGAGTTACTTTCTATCCTAGATTGTACTCTTTCAGAAGCTGGTATGACTAATTATTGCAGGAGACTCAAATGATACCTCTAGTTTTATCACCAACAGGTAAAAGGGGGATTTCCAAAATGCCTACCCAAGCAACCTTTGCATTGGAGATCTGGGCTTCAGAAAAAGGCATCAGGAAGAAAACAACAACAACAACAAAACTACCCTCGAGCTTCAATTAAAAAAAGCTTTATAAGGTACTGTCATAACTGACACAGCATAAAACTCCAAGGTGTTAATTCTTGGGTTCATGTTTCCCAAGTTAAAAAAAATATACAGCAATTCCTACTGACTACTGGACTTCTGTTCCATCAGGAGACCTTAAATTGATGATGTTTAGGAATTCTCCTGAAGCTGCTGACTATATACGTGGACAACTTCTACCCAGAATGACAGAACAATCTGCTGACTACAGAAGTAAACAGCTTCTGCTCGAGATGATAAAACAAGATTAATTATATGATTTTCCAGCATTTTTTCCCTTTACCACTAATCTTGCCTATTGTTCTTTTTTTGTTATTCTCCACTAACTAAAGGTTCTCAATATGATCCCCTTTATCTTTATCCTGCTACTTTGGACCCCCCTCTTCTGCTACTTAAGAAAAAGCAAAACTCTCTGGAGTATCTTTCTCAGACTATAGCTATTGCTCTGATTACTGACAACATTTAATAACTGTTCTTTTAGACACTTCAGAAGTAGATTCGTTTTTATAGGAACCTCTCGGTAACTTATGTTTACTTCATGTATCACACACTTCAGTATGATAAAAATTAGTCTTTGACCTCATGTCAATGAATGCTTCAGCTAAGGTTATTACAACCCTATCAGTAAAACCTAGCTCATCAGGAGGGGGTTCTAATTTGGGGCCATTCTTGCTACAATTGTTAGTTTGTTTTCTTGAGAGACCTGTTGCGGGCCTCTCACTGTTGTGGCCTCTCCCGTTGCGGAGCACAGGCTCTGGACGCGCAGGCTCAGCGGCCATGGCTCAGGGCCCAGCCGCTCTGTGGCATGTGGGATCCTCCCAGACCGGGGCACAAACCCGCGTCCTCTGCATCGGCAGGCGGACTCTCAACCGCTGTGCCACCAGGGAAGCCCGAAAGACCTGTTTTGTGGGAACTCTTTAGCTCTAGTCAAGGAATCTGTCCCTCTTGAGGGACAAAATTGGTTTACTCCTGGTGCTAAGTGATATCACTACTCCCAATACAGTCTGTGTTCCACTAGATTACCAGTTCTCATGTGGACATTGAGCTTACCCTCACCTGTCACATGCTAACTTATCCTAAGTATTCAGGATACCTGTTAGAGACTTTTAGATGGTTATAGTTGCCAGCCTCCAGTGGATCATGTTTCTCTGAAAAGAATACTCATAAATCTTCCCAAAGAGGCTGACACAGGCTGTTGAGGAAAACTTCTAGGAGGGATCACTGACTCTCTATGCATACTATAGGATGATACAATTGGAAAAAGTATTCTGACCCTAGAAGACGTGCTAATTGACAAATTCTGTCTGGAAGCCTCCCAAATCATTTAAAATTATTCAGAGCTATCATGGTTGATCACACAGGCCTTAATTTCTATGCAGCTGTCCAAAGAAAACATTTATTCTATACCAAACACTTCATGTTGCTCCTATGATGCCATAGGTCAAGGAGAATAGTGCAGGACTAGCCTGAAAAGAAAAATAAATAAAGCCACCTGGTTCTCTAAAACAGACTCAGCTGAATTCTGGAAAATGCTTTTCCTGCCTGGGTTTTATAATCTTGCCCCTGACTTCGAGGGTTTTTACTAGTAATAGCATTGAATTTAACAATTGGGGGGAGGGGAGGTAATCATAATATAACTGAAGCTGATGGAGTAAGCCACACGAAATCCAACTATATTGAAAAATAAGAATTTATCATGAAGATACTTTAGTTTGATACGGTGAGAGCAGAAGCTAAATTACAATGGTTTGAAGAGTCAGAAAGTAGAAATCAAGATAACTTTCTAAATTTCAAAAAACCCAAATCACCACTTTTTCTAAAAGTGTGATTTTGAAGGAATGTGAGAGATACAGAGAAATCTAGAGATGTGTGTTGTGGAGATGGAGATGCTATCCCATGCCCAACCCAGGGATGAGCTATCCACAGGAGAGAACCACCTCTGATAACACGTGAGGAAAGTGGGCTAAAGGATGGGTGATGAGGTAGGCAGGTTGTAGGAAGGACAGACGGGGAGAAAGTAGGTATTGTATGACATCACTGTTTTCTCTGTGAAGTAGGTATTGAGACTACATTGAGACTAGGTGTGGGGCCTAAAGATGAAAGTAAAATGATAGAAGATTTGAAGAGTCAATGGAAAACAGATGTTGAGGGACCGAAAGAGGTAAATGAGGGCACACAGAAGGTTTTTCTGAGGAGCCTCAAGTACTACCTTATACTGGAAACTATGAATTTATAAGGGAACCAACCTGCAGGATTCTGTAATCCTCTCCAGTAGGACTTAGCAGCAGGTATCGTTTAGAAACAGAAGAAGTGAGCTGTTGGACTGATACAGCTGAGATTACTTTTTATACATCTGTGTGGTGAAATGACAATGGACAGGGAAAGTAATCGAGTAGACAAGACTGTATTTAGAGAGGTGGGCCATAGGATCAGAGGTGTCAGTGGCACAGCGTGGAGAACTTGATAACTCACCTAGGGAGTTATGCTATCTTTGTCAGGCCTCCAGCAGAAATTCTCTGTGACTGAAGGAATGAAAACTTGAAGTGAAGCAGAGTTGAACTATCCTGTGTTTAAGAAAGTCAAGGAATTTTGAATCCACTCTAAATGGCATCAATGCATACATAAAGAACAAGGGGGGAGAGGAGGGAAGGAAAACAGAATTGGTGGGAGAGTAACATTTCAGTTAAGGCAAAGAGGTATTAATAAGTTACATGGTAAATTGTATTCTGTGAGACATAAACATTAAAGCCCATTTAGAAAAACTAGGAAGATGTCTAGAAAATAGATTGTTTTACCAAGATTATTTTTAAGCATCTTGTCCACACATTGTGACTTTTAGAAAGTTAAATAATTTCCCTAGACCTCAGTTTCCCTATTTGTAAAGTGGTGACAACAGTATCCCCCTTGAAAGTTTTAGGGAGAAGATTAAAAAAAAATTGTAGGAAAGTGTATAGCGTAATGCCAGGCACAAAACTAATGTTAAATTTGCTTTAGGGAATTCCCTGGTGGTCCAGTGGTTAGGACTCCATGCTGTCACTGTCCAGGGCCCAGGTTCAATCCCTGGTCGGGGAACTAAAATCCCACAAGCCACATGGCGTGGCCAAAAAAAAATTGCTTTATTTTTTCTATTATTAATACTTAAGTAGTGCTGGTTTAGTGTTTTAAAAAGCAGTTGGTCCTAAATTAGAAAATATCCAGGATCATCTTTTCAATTTGTTACCATCAAAAGAAACTTAAACGTGTATGATTGTTGATCTGGGAATTTTATAACCAAAAATGTAAATACCAATAGCAAGAATTATTTATTTAAATATGGAATTTGGCTTTGCCTGAAATAAGCAGGCTTCAAACCACTCCCTGAATCTCTGTAACTTCCTTGTACCTCCCTTCCACTAGGCAAAGAGGTTGTGTGATTAGGTCAGAGCTTTGGAGGGCTTGTGTTGAACTGTTATGACATAGACTGATAACTCCCAAGATGTACATCCAGACCCAATCTCACTTCAGAACTGCTTGCTGCACTTCTCCACCTGGGTGTGTCTCTCCATATATATGACATTGTGCAGAAATACACTCCAACCCCAAACATGCTTCTCAGCCTGTTTCCTATTGTTTTGGGGGCAACACCATATATTCAGGCACCCCAAGCTAAAAGAAACCCCTCAATTTCATCTTGAATATATTTTCTTCCTCACCAAATATCCAATTACCTAAGGCCTCCTAAATCTTTCTCAGTCGATTCCCCCCTTTCACCCCTACCACCAATACCTGACTCTCCCTCAGAATCTCCTACACGGACCACTGCCTATCATTGCTATTCACAAAGCCTCACCCTTAACCCATATCTGCGGCTGTGTCCTTCACCCCCATCACACTGTAAACTTTTCTATGTAGGTCCTGATAAAGTGCGTGGTACATGGTGAGCGCTCAGGACACATCTGTTGAACTAAGCAGGATTGAGGGAGAATGGATAGTCTATCTGAGGAGACGGAGGGCTACCATTGCAGATAAAAACTCTTCTTGAGAGGCTGAGCCCAGCCTACGTTTCCACCCTTAGCTTTCACTCTTCTCTTATGACACATTCTAATTGGATTTGTGACCAATCCTCATGTCAGACATTCTCACCTCTGGCATAGCAGAATGGGATGATTAATGCCTTTTTTAAAGAACGAGACACACGTGGATTATGAGCCAATGACTATCTTCGTGCTTAAAAAACTCTCTGCAAACCAGCTTGTTTAGTGAAAATGGGGGCAATAATAACTACCTCATGGTGTGAATGTGAAGATTAAGTGAGATGATATACACCGAACAACTGGCAAAAAAATTACTGCTCAATAAATGTTAGCTATTATTAGTGTTATATGGTCCGGCCCTACCTGCTCTTCTCTTTCTCTCTGAATCCTATCTACTCTTTCACTTCTTTCTGGATAGCTCATTCCCACCTTCATAATAAAGCCTTTCCTGTTGGGAATTAATTTTCTTCCCCCATTCTCTTAATCGCTTCATTGATGATATTAGCTACTTAATGTATTAAGAATACTTTATATGTTATTTTATTTAAAGAAGTAGATATTATCATCTCTATTTGACACATAACAAGACTGAGAAATAGTGTAGTAAACTTGCTTGCCCAAAGTCACATGAGAAGGAACGGGTAGAGTGATAGCGTGAATCCAACCAGTGCTATCTATATTCTTTTCCAAAGCCAAAGGGACTCCATTGCCTGAAATTATTCTGCTTATTTTAAACTTATAAACTCTATAGTATTTTCCATTATACAGATCTTCCTCAACTTATGATGGAGTTAGTCCTGATAAACCCATCATAAGTCAAAAATGTAAGTTGAAAAATGCATTTAATATACCTAACCTACCAAACATTATAGCTTAGCCTGGCCTACCTTAAATGTGCTCAGACACAGTAGCCTACCGTTGGGCAAAATCATCTAACACAAAGCCTATTTTTAAATAACTTGTTGTAATTTATTGAACACTGTTCCGACAATGAAAAACAGAATGGCTGTGTGGGTACAGAATGGTTGAAAGTGTATCAGTGTTCACCCTCATGCTCGCATGGCTGACCGGGAGCTTTGGTTCACTGCCCCTGCCCAGCATCACAAGAGGGTATCGTGTCACATATCACTAGCCCAAGAAAATATCAAAATTCAAAATTTTAAAGTATGGTTTCTACTGAATGCGTATCACTTTTGCATCATTGTTAAAGCGGAAAAATCCCAAGTCGAGGGCTACATGTAGAGTGTGACAGGTTAAATATGTCCACAAATTTTTTGCAGCTCCTCCCATCAAGAGTTTATTTCTGTATGTATCTTGAATCTGAATTGGCCTTGAGACTTGCCTGATCAGTAGAATATGGTGGAAGTAAAGATGTGTAAGTGTGAAGCCTGGGTCTTGAGAGGCCTTGAAGCTTCTGTATTTGCTTTCTTTTTTTTTTTTTTTGCGGTTCGCGGGCCTCTCACTGCTGTGGCCTCTCCCGTTGCGGAGCACAGGCTCCAGACGCGCAGGCTCAGCGGCCATGGCTCACAGGCCCAGCCGCTCCACGGCATGTGGGATCTTCCCGGACCGGGGCGCGAACCCGTATCCCCTGCATTGGCAGGCGGACTCCCAACCACTGCGCCACCAAGGAAGCCCTGGATTTGCTTTCTTGTACTGCTCCCACCACTATCTAAGGAAACCCAGGATAGCCTACTGAATGGTGAGAGACCACGTGAAGAGAGCAGCCCAGGTGACAGCCAGCACCAGTTCCCAGACATGTGAGAGAGCCACCGTATACCCTCTACTCCAGGCAAGGTACCAGCGTACTCAGTCACATGAGAGCCTGGCAGAGAACCTCCTACCCAATCCAAGAATCATGAGCAATAATAAGTTGTCATGTTATGCCTCCAGTCTTGGGGTGATATTTTATGCACAAATAATTAACTGAGACCAAAATTGGCACCTAAATGTGGATTGGAGCGATGACATAGACCTGCAAAAGTGGCATTGGCTTTGAGCCCAGTGGTAGGTTAATGAGAGAGAGTGAACCACACGACTATTAGAGGAGCTGGAAGATCAGTGAGGAAATTACTGCTGGAGAAGGGACTCCTGTGCTATATAATTCCAGGACAAGTAGCATAACTATTGCCTGTGGTAAACTGGAAGATAGAGAATATACCTAATGTACTTGTGCACTTGGCAAAAGAGATCTAGAGACAGAATGGTGAATGGGCCAGGCTGCTTCTCTTAGTAAAGTATGACAAGATACAGGAAGAAAGATATAAGCTACAGGAGACTGGTCAGTTTGTACGAAGAAACTAGGGGAAATAGAGAAGACCCAGGACTTTCTGGGTTGGAATATAAACTACCTCCCACCCTGTCTCTCAGCTGGTAAAAAAATTCTCATACGAGGCCTGTGGGTAAAAATCAAATTGTGTGTGTGGTTGTGCGACCCTTTGCTAAAGGGAATTGCTAAGCCAATGCCTACTAGAGTCTCTCATCTGGAAAAAAGAGGGCATCTAAGAGTCTTAAAAGTGCCCTCCCCGCAGCAGTCGCCCGCACACACTAAAGTAGAAATTTGGGAGCTATCAGCAGGTAGATAGAATGTCAAGCCACAGAACTGGATGAACTTCATAGGGAAAAAGTTATGGGGTCAATGAATAAGAGGAATCAACACAATCAAAGTGTTACCGCAGCTGGGATTTTATAATAAGCAGGTAAATACAAGATGGTAATCAGTACTGACTTGCCATTGAGATTTCAGAGGTGCTACTCTAGTTATTGGTGATGATAATGAAAGTTTGTGGCAAAGGAGGGTTTAGAGGAAAACATGGGTGGGTTGAGAAGCCACAGTGCTTGATGACTTCTTTGAGGCAGTTGACATCACCAAGAACGAAAGCAGGTTTAGTGGGGAATCCCACGCTCTTCTGTTTTCATCCCCTGTTATAGCAAGATTCAGGTGTTCTGTTTTTGTCTCTTTCGAATGTTTTAGATTCTTTAGAGAAATAGGATAGACTGAAGAAAGCAAGTTCCTAAACTATAGCAACCCATGATGGGTTATTTTGGAAGAAAATAAAGCCAGAGATGATGGTGATCAGAGAGATTTGATCTAAGGAATCAGGTGGAAGGTCTCTCACTTCATCAAGTATCCCCTTAGAGTGTGAGCTCTTCTGGAGAAGGGGAATCTGAAAGCAAATATTGGAAAATATCAACAAATAATTTTGCATATGGATAATCTTCTCTCTGCCTGATGCATGAATTTTGAGACTTAGCATAGTCTCCAGAAACAATGGTATAAACTAAAAAAAGAGGTAAAATAAGGTATTGTCTATTCAGCTCTTTGTCTGTTGATAGAAAAAAGGTTGTTCTAGGGTCACTGAGAATTCATATTTCCCACCGTGATCATTTAAATTCAGTAGCAGAAGCAGTTCAGGTAGCAATGTATCTGTGGCATAGTTCCATACTTAATATTATATGATTCTACATCTTTATGCTGAATAGACATTAAAAATGATCTGACCGCTATTATGCAAGAAGATCCATTTTTAACATGGCCTAATTTCAAAGGTTTCCACAGAATTGCTCCATTTATTGAGAAAATACAAAATGTATAAAAGCTACTTAAAATTTAGATGCTTTCAAATAAATCTGTATTTAATAACCAGAACAGCCACATATATTTAAATATATACCAAATACTTATATATAAATAATATATATTATTAGTAGTAATATGCATAGATTTAATTCAAATACTTTTATTTACCCGACATAAAATATTGCCGATTATTTGGATTTGAAGAGTTCCCACAGTTGTCCAGGAAAATTTGGACGTGTCTAAGAAAAATTGCACAGGAGAAAGTTAAACAGGCAAGTTAAGACTTTATTCAAGCCTATTGCAATAGGGAAGAGAGATTGAAATCAAGTCCACAGAAACAAACGGCAGGAGGGATTTTAGGAGTTGGGGTGAGTTGACAGAAAAGTACTAAAGGATGTTGGCGGAGAGGTTGACACATGGGAGGTGCCAAGCACATGAAATCATTCCTGAATTTGCAAGTGTTCTTCTCTGTGATCTGGCCATCTGTACTCGCTAATTAACGGCACAGTAGCCTCCTACCCTCCCACAGAGATGGGGATGTAGGGTACTCTCTTCCTTGATGATTATATTTCAAAGAGTTGGTTGTAGGTCCTTGAGAAAGATATTCCTGGGTTGTAAAACTGGCAAGAGGCTGGGAGAAGATTTATATACATTTCAAAGGGGCAGAGAAAGAATTTTCAGCTACACATTTTATAAAGTAATTCATCTAAGAAAAGTGAGATCAGAGGCCTGTCATCAAGAAGAAGCCTATCTAGAGTTTAGTCAAGCTAAGGGGAACTTTAAGCTCATCTTGGTCAATCTCCAGATTGGAAAACACCAATTTCAATACCACTTTTTAAAAGAAGCCTCCTGGACCAGAACCAAAAGTCCTGAGTGTTAGCCCTGGCTTTTCCACGGCTAGCTATAGCTCTTAGACAGATCAATTAACCTCCCTAACTTTAAAACAAACCTTGTTTTTAGTTTGTTTGTGTGTGTGTGTGTTTAGGACACTTAAGATCTACTCTTAGGGAATTTCAAGTATACAATACAGTACTGTTAACTATTTTTTTTAAATTATGTTAACATTGTTGTACATTGGATCATCAGAACTTATTCATTTTGCATAACTGAAACTTTGTACCCTTTAACCAACATCTCCCCATTTCACTGCATGTGGTGATAGATATGTTGATTAGCTTGATTGTGGCCATAATTTTAAGATGTATATGTTTATCAAAACATCAAGTCATATGCCTTAAAAATATACAATTTTTATTTGTCAATTATACCTCAATAAGGATGAGAAAAAAGAAATTAAAAAAAAACCCAAACATCAAATTTAGGCCCTGAAATATGAGGGAGAAGAAGGAGGTATTGGCTGGGTGTCCATGGATTCATGTTCTAATCCCAGCTCTACCACTTATTTATGCAAAGAAGGTGTTGGATAAGATCAAGTAGCTGATCTAATACCAGTTGCATTTGCACCTGGGAATTTTGCTAACCATTTTTCGGAACTCATTCCGTTAACTTCCATATCCTTCTCTGCATGAGGTGACTCCCTCTTCTGACTTCACTGGTCATAGTTTATTTGTGACTTTGGCAAGTGGACACCTAGGACGTAGGATGTTCCCATTATTATTTTATTGATCTTTGCCTCCCTGCTTATGTCTTTCTTTACGTCTGTTAAGCCCATCTTCCAGGATGCTCAAATCTCAGTTAAGAGTTATTTGTGAAGACGTGGCCCCGACCTTTAGATGAACATGAAGTCACCTACAATTTTATTTTTCTATAATTCTAAGTTTTCTATATCATGATGAATATAAAACAATTGCTTTTTTCTTTGCTGAATGTTGTGAGAATTTATTTTGGGGCTATAAAAATTCTTCCTATGGGTTCCCTGGTGGCGCAGTGGTTGAGAGTCCGCCTGCCAATGCAGGGGATATGGGTTCGTGCCCCGGTCCGGGAAGATCCCACATGCCATGGAGCAGCTGGGCCCGTGAGCCATGGCCGCTGGGCCTGCGCGTCCGGAGCCTGTGCTCCACAACGGGAGAGGCCACAGCAGTGAGAGGCCCGCGTACTGCAAAAAAAAAACCCAAAAAAACCCCCAAAAAACTCTTCCTACATCCCATGGATAATGTGCACAAAATTACTGCCTCCTCAGTTCTCTTGCCTAAGTCTTCTTCAGGTTCTACCTTTAAAAAATATTCCCCTAACCTTGTCCTATTTGCGCCTCAGTTTTGACTTTAAAGAGAAGAAAGCAAAACAAGGTTTTGTATGGCTATAAATAATAAAGAAAGGTCATAGGAGAGATTAGTTTTCAGTGTAAAAATGGCTGGATTGTTGTATGTAGAGAAATGGAGACATTGAAGAGGCTTGGTGTTTCAGCTTCACGTGACACACTTCTGCGGAAGCTGGCTCCATCTCACTCCAAATGGTCAGCATCACTAAGGTGAAGATGAGTGCTCAGTGGTGACTAGACCATTCTGCTGTTCTGTATTTCTCCCTCTTCTGCCCTCCCTCCCCCCTCCCCTCTTCCCTTTCCCTCTACCTCCTCCTCCTTCTTTTTCTTCCTCTCTCATTTTCTCTCCCTTTTTTATTCACTGCTCAAGGTTTATTTGGTGTTTTAGTTGGTGTGACACTTGGATACTTGGTTGCATTGTTTTTATGTATATTTTTCTTTTTACATTATGTGGCAATGCACATTACCCTGATATTGATACATATAGTACACAACATAAGATCCTTTAGAACAGTTATGCACAAAGCATGCAATATTGGGTGTCTCTCTCTCTTTCTTTCTTCCACACACATATATCTCATACTAGCGTTTTAGAGATTTCAAATGAGGACTGCTAAGAAAAACATTTGCTGAATAATATCCTCTTTTAGTTGATGCTTGAAATTCCACTATCGGAAAATTATTCTTCCATGTTGGGCAGTTTTTACTCTAAGTTCTTCCTTTAAATTAACTTAACAAAATTTTATGCATTATTATAAGAAAAATAAAAATTAGCTGAGTTACTGCCACTCTGAGAGAACAGATGATTTCTCTTTCAATAAGAGAATTAAATTTGCGATTAACTCTGCATTATTGGATTATAGTTTCTTTCCTGAGATAGCCCCAGGAGAGAGAAATGTTTCCTATGAGATTGTGAACATTTCTTATGCTGATAATACTGAATGTTTGTTGCTTTCAAATAAGTCAGTATCTTCTTTATATTTGGGGGGACCATTTTCTTGATTTTCTAACTTCAAGAAGACATGAAATACCTCATATTTGCTTTACAATCAGAATTGAGTGTTCTGCTTTATAACCAAAATTGATCAAACATAACTACAGCACCCATTACCAACATGACAATGTTTGTGAAAGTTAGAGAGGGGATAGCTTCCTTTTCACACTATCAAATCTTTCACCCTTATTCTGTTCATTTATGTATGTATACATATTTATCTTCCTTTTATTTATTTATTTCCTTATTATCCTTCAGACTATACGCCATTAGAGGAAAGGAGTCATGTCTGTCTTGCTATGTACCTGTATGTCCAGGACTGCAAAGTAAAGAAAGAATGATGTAAATGCCTCAATGCTGTGCACATATGTATGTACATATGTAATATACATATATGTATATAACATATAACTTTTCCATATATCTTACACATATACATATATACACACATATATGTACACATGTATATTTGTTTGCTTATTCCAACTACACACTTAATTTTTAGGAGTTTCTCTTATGGGGGAGATGACAGAGGGTAAATGTATAGAGATAGAAAATAATTCAGGGCTAAGAAAATAGTTCAGGTTTAATAAAATTTACAGGTATTCCCCAAATCTCACTGTAAGCAATAGTTTAAGCATCATTTAATCCCTAAATCTTGATTTAGAATATTTTTAAAACAGCATAGTTTCTAAATATTTACATATTTTGTCTTTGAGGCTAGGGCAGTCAGTTTACATATACTGCCAGTAAATTAGGGCAGGGGAAGCAAGAACAAATAACCGTCTGTGTGTAGCATACACTAGATTATCGTCCCCCCAGTGAACATTAGCCAGGTGGAGAGGAAAGTGCAGAGGCTTTGGAGTCAGTGAGATTCAGATTTAGATGCTGGTCAAATCACATTTTCCAGATGAAAAGCCTTGGTCAAGTCGCTGTGAGCTTCAATTTCCTCTTTGGTAAAAGAACGATGAGAAAAACTTAATTCAAGGGATGTTGCAGGGATTAAATGGGATGAAGTACAAAAAGCACCCACCCAGCATATTACATAAGGTATGGTAGAAGGTCAATAATTGTTCCCTTTGTCTTTTTTACTCTTGTCAAGGAGGAAGTGCTTTTCTAAATAGACTCAGTTACATTGTTCATATGTCCTGATGGATCTTTGAACACAGAAGGTGACTGTATTTAGCAGCTTCTTAATATCTCTATTAAGTGTACACCACTTTCTGTTGTACTTGTTCATTGAGGGCCTGCTGCAGGTCTACACTCTGAACATCTCTAGGGGTATACTATCTCCTTTCATCTCTGTATCCCACTAGCTCCATGCCTAGCATATGGTGGGTACTTGATAAAAGTTCTTTGAGCAAATTTATTATAAAGAGAACACTGAAGATATAATAGTACTGAACTGACATCATTACAAAATTTACTAAGGTTCCATAGGCAGTGATTCCCAAACATATATATATATATATATATAACTGAATCGTTTTGCTATACACCAGAAACTAACACAACATTGTAAAGCAACTGTACTTCAATTTTAAAAAAAGAGTTGGCCATTGTATTCTATTGCTGCTGTGAAAAGTCACAAACTTAGTGGCTTAAAACAGCACAAAATTATTATCTTACAGTTCTGGAGGTCTAAAACACAAAGTGGATGTCACTAGGCTAAGTCAAGGTATTGTCAGGCCTGCATTCTTTCTAGAAGCTCTAAGGGAGACACTTTCATGACATTTCTAGCTTCTAGGGCCACCTGCATTCATTGGCTCGTGGCCCTTTCCTCCATCTTCAAAGCCAGCAACATAGCATCTTCAAATCTCTCTTTGACGCTTAACTCTTCTGCCTCCCTCTTCCACTTATAAAGACCCCTAGGATTACACTGGGCTCACTTAGATAATCCAGGATAATCTCCCCCCTCAAGATCCTGAACTTAATCACACTTGCCAAATCTCTTTTTGTCACATGACCTAATATAATCACAGTTTTGGCGATTGAATATCTTCTGTGGGGGGATGGGCATTATTCTGCCTACTGTAGTTGCACTTCTGTGAGCCTCTTCCTGGTTTCTCTGTTCTGTTCCATTGATGTGTCTTTCCATCTGCTAATACCACATATCCTGATTACTGTAGCTAGAAGTCCTGAAATCAGGTAGACTGATTTTTCCCACTTTATTCTTCTGTTTCAAAGTTATTTGAGCTCTTCTGATTCCTTTGACATTCTCTATAAATTTTAGAATAATCTTGTCTATATCTATGAAAACTTTCACTGAGTTATATCTCATCTTGTTAAAGATGAAAATATTTTTTGTATTAACAACCATTAGGTGTAGCTGTATTTTTCGGCTCTACAGAAATTCTATTTCATAACAAATCACAGGTGACATAGTTTCATGTTCTGCAGAATTTTTTTTTCAGAATTTTGATTTCTTATTATCATTTATAGTTATTTTCAGTGTTTCCTAAGGCAAAATTGTTGTCTTGGTAGTACAAAAAATGTACACTTTTATTCTAGGCCAGAAAAGCTGAAAGCCTTGTAGGTTTATACCATGCCTATTTCAGAGTATCTCGGGATGAAGATGGTAGATACAGAGCACTCATGTTCCCACCTCCCATTTCTACACCCATAAAGACAGCATTAATCAGCCAGGGCAGTGTATTCCAGAGATTAAGGTAAAAGATTCCTCTTCTTTTTAACATAATCTTGCAGGCAACTATTTCCTATTCTGCAGCATTACATACAAGATGAAACCCACCAGCCTTCTCTATTCTAGATGTTTTATGAGGAAATTATTTTAAAATAATACTTAAAAAAAGAATGATCTATTAGTTTCTTGAAACCTATAGCTGGTCATTTATAGGGAGCCTTTAAACGAGAGATTATTTGGAAATGAAAGCTTCTTTAAAGTATAAAAGTATTATTTCAACACCATTATTTTTAATAGCCATATTGTATAAAATATGCTGAAAATCAATGTCACCAACTTTCTGTGGTTCTCTATGGTTCATAATTTATTTTTTTGCCTTTCTAAATTTTTTAAGTAGTGAAAACATTTAAAATAGTGCAAGTGGTTTTTTAAATTACACTGTAACTTTATAAAGGTCTATTTTAAATTGGATAAGGTAGTAATCATTAGATTCATTCATTCACTCATTGCACAAATATTTATTAAATGCCTAATAAATGTCAGACACTGTTCTTACCCCTAAAGGTAAGTAGGGAACAGGAAGGCCAAAGTTCTGCTCCTACAGAGGTAGGATGCAGACGGACAGCTAGAAATGTGCAAGCATTCCTACAGAACTTTATGCAGAGTACGGAGATTGGATAGTTTGCTAGAGAGTACTTGGTGACTGATTTTTTTTTTTTTTTTTTGCGGTACGCGGGCCTCTCACTGTTGTGGCCTCTCCCGTTGCGGAGCACAGGCTCCGGGCGCGCAGGCTCAGCGGCCATGGCTCACGGGCCCAGCCGCTCTGCGGCATGTGGGATCTTCCCAGATGGGGGCACGAACCCGTGTCCCCTGCATCTGCAGGCAGACTCTCAACCACTGCGCCACCAGGGAAGCCCTTGGTGACTGATTTTGATTGGTGGGTGAGGAGAGGCTTCTCAAAGAAGCTGACATGAATCAGCTTTGTGAAGCTGGGGACAGGGGAAGAATACTCCATGCCAGCAGAGCTGACTACAGAATTTGCAGGGTCCATTGCAAAAAGAAAATGTATGATCCCTTGTTCTAAAAACAGAAAAAAATACCATTAAGAGTACTAAAATATAAAACTTTCTCATTTTTTCTATGGTGTTTCTCTTCACTTATCCTATTATTTTTTAATTTGTTATGTTAATATTATTAATGTTATTTTAAGCAGGGAGAATTAAAATGTCAAATTATTAGCATGAACCTTACCATTCATCTTTGTATTGTGCAGTACTAGTTTTCAGTTTAAAAATAAGAGCACTGAACTCATAGGTGGCATCACCAAAATTACAGTTTTTAATTTCATAGCTTGTACATACCTATGTTTTTCATTTTTACCAGAAACATTGTACAAAATTGACTCAACGTCTTAAATTTCACTTCTCTATAGGCGTACATTCTATCAACACTCTCTACCTTGGGCTTCTTTATGAGTAAGGAAGGACTAAATGAAAATGGGAAAATGAACTCTGGTTGCCCTATCTTTCTCTGTCTATGTCATCATTTTCAGTGTAGGTGGTTAGCTAATACTGAGAAGTTACATGAACAAGAAGGGTTATGTTAGGGTTCTTTGATCATTCATGTTTCTTAGAACAGCACTGCTTCCTTTCTATGTTTGAAGCAAGTTCTGGTTCTCAATAGAAGGTGTGGCCTCTCTGAGTTGTCGGTGCCCCTTCTTACTCAGTTCTCGACATAATATGCTCACTTTGTACTCACTTTGAGTCATAAGGAACTCCTACACATAGTAGGTCCACCAGAATTCTTTGCTCATGGGACATTGCAAATGCCATATGCAAATGAGGTGGTGATGAGTGATGGAAATATTGCATGTATTTTCTCTGCTCACCCAAGTGCTCCACTGTCCCATTGGATTTCACTTATAAAACACAAGTTAAAAATTGAAATTATTAAAAAATATTTGAGATGGCAAAAGCAGAACATCAAGCCAACAGTGGGGCCCTTCTGATGTCAGGGCTCCGTGTGACTGCAGGGGCCATACACCCATGAAGCTGGCCCTCCATGCAGACTAAGAATTCGCTGTAAGGGCCTTAAAGCAGAAATAAACTTGGCACTTTTTAGAACGAGAAAGAAGACCACTGAAGCTTGGTTGGGGGTTGGGGAGGAGGATGGAGGTGAGGTCGGTGAGGAAGGAAGGAGCAGATGACTTAGGGCTTTGAAGGCCATGGTGAGAAGTCTGACGTTTATTCTAATTTTGATGGGAAGCTATTGAAATGTTAGAAGCTAAGAGCAGCATGACCTTGATTTACATTTTTAAAATATCACTTTTATGTGGGGTATGAACTAGAGAGTGGGGTGGTTGGAATTATTTTGGAAATAGTATAGATGGAGAGATGTACAAGATTCAGGATACATTTTATAAATGGAATGGACACGGCCTCTGTTGCAGTGGATGTATGGTGTGATAGAAAGACAGCAAGAAGAGATAATTAGGGATTTTTTTTTCCTTGTTGAGTGAAGTGAGGAGGACTTACAGCAGGGCAGGTTTGGTGGAGACAGAATAGCAATAGTGCTCTTTTGGCCAAGGTGAGTCCGAGTTGCCTGCTAAGCTTCCAAGTGATTTTGCCAAGTTGGCTATTTAGAATTAAAGGCCTCGATGAATAAATAAAAGTAAATTGAAGCAACATATAGAGCAAACTTATGAATTACAGGTCATTTGCCATTTTTCTCTGCATGAGAGGTGACTGGCTCTTCTTCAGATGGTCACTTTCAGTGCATAAACTAACAAGATCTCAAATGTCATCTTTCTTTTTTTCCTCCTCTTAATGATGGGTCACTGTATATACCTAGGAAGGTCTGTAGGTTCATCCATTAAAGAAGAAACAAAATCTTATTAGTTGCAAATGACATAGATACTTGAATTCATGAAGGTGGTATAACATTTTATTTTAATAATTACTAGCAGCTCACATATTAATCTAACAGAAATGGCCTCAGTTGAGGTTTAAAAGGTCCTTTACTTTTGTTGGTCTTCTCTGTTCTTTGCATTTTATTTCTCTGCTTTTTGGTTCTTATTCAAATGTTCAAAGTAAATGGGTCAGAGCTGACCCTGGGAGGTACCAATCAGAAGACTAGTACCCTGCTTCATCTTTAGCCCCTCATGTTATGGTTACTCATGCTTAGTGAGAGTTTGCTTGGGCTGTTTGGAATTCTCAGGAGTGACTTATAGAGCAGTAATGTACCATTCTTTTTTTTTTTTTTTTACCATTCTTTTACTAATATTCATCACTTCTCATCCCACAGCATCTATGAACTCTTATGCAAAGATACACTTTGCTACCACAGGTGAAGATATGAAAGAACGAAGGGGTGATGGGGAAGAGTACTCTGTTATACCCCAGAGCACTACAATTATTGAGCATCTATTATATGCTAGCAGTTTCCACATGCTGTTTCTAAAGCTTATGACACCTATGCAGGATAAATGTTTATTTCTTCATTTTACAGCTGAGGTCAAGATCAAATAGCTAGTACATTTCAATTTTGGAAATCAAATTCATATTGTTAAGTGACAAATCAGTGTTCTTTCCTTTATACAATACTGCCTTGCCAAAGAAAAGTGTAGTTTGAAAATTTTCTTTTCACATCCCAAATATCCATTTGCTTTTGAGTTCTACCTGGAATCACTAGAATGTCACTTTTATAGACTAATTCAATGACTAATTTTATAGGTGAGAAAACCAAAGCACAGAGAGGTTAGCTGACCTGTCCAATATCACACAATAAACACATTTAATTACAGTAGCTTAATAGTGTTATATGCCAATTATTTCATAAGGTTTGCAATTTGTCCAGCTTAAGCAGCAGTGAAGTGTCTCAGAGTTGTAAGAAGGGAACAAAAGTTAAACTTAACTTTTCCCTAAGCCTCTGTGTAAAATACAAATATTTTATTTTGCATGGTTTAAGTGAATCCTGATAGATAAATGCAATCATAGGTAGGACTAGATTGTACTGTTTTCTACTTCAACTGATTCTACATCTTGGGACAAGTACAGTTTGGTCTTATTATTATGAAAATTAGTGCAAATGCAACCTCATTATGTTTTTTCTCAAATGGGAAACAAACATCAGAAAGTACACAGCCAACATGCAAGAGGCATTTTCTTTTTGAACACAAAACAAGAAAAGGAGACCATAGAACTCTCCTGTAACTCAAATTAAACTGAAACAATTTACTTGGGACCATAGCAGGATCCACAAGGATTTGGATATGCTTTAGCATGGGCATTTAGATATAATGTTAGCCACTGGGTGAATGA
Organism: Orcinus orca; assembly: GCF_937001465.1. NCBI lineage: Eukaryota > Metazoa > Chordata > Mammalia > Artiodactyla > Delphinidae > Orcinus > Orcinus orca. The sequence goes on from NC_064562.1 coordinate 20,900,153, forward strand.
GGCTAGATGGGAGGGTTTTTCAGATGTTACACAGCCGAGAACAAAATTAGAATCTGCTTCATTAAGGAAACAGGTTCAAAAATTACTCTCTCACTTTTTTCCAGTCTCCAAAGATTTCTGAGACCTAGATAAGTTAACACTGCTTCAAGATTTGTAATACTTAGGTATAAACTCTACAGGATGGGATTTACTTGGTTAGAAAATCGGGAGGAAAAGGCAATATTTTGCAGCATTATGAAATTCATCCAGGACCAAAGTGGCCTAATGCAGCTAAGCATAATACTGTTTTAGTGGCTTATGTAAAATATATTGCTAATTTGTCCAGAGCTTAATTGGAAAAATCTATTCTTCTCTGAGAGTAATGATACTGTTTAAGCCAAAATGCAGGAGGTAGATGGAACATCAAGTGATGATGCCCATTCTGTATGCCAAGGGAGCTGTGTGATGACTGAAGAGTAAGTAAAAAATTGGAAGAGAGAAAATGTGCTCATACCGCACTCTTCTGTGAATAAAGGTAATACATATGCTTCCGTAAGGAGAGCTGTGCATAAAGAAGTTGAGACCACCATTCAAGGTCTTTCAATAGGCAGTTAGTCAGCAAATATATCACAAGAATCTGTGTGCTCACAGTAGGGCCAGTGGGGGATACACTTGAAGGCTTGCCGCCTTCAAGGAGTGCTCCGTGTACTCACAAGTAAAAGATGCTACACTAGTAAGCTGTCAAAGGCTTTTGTGATGGTAGAGCCAACATATACAGTGATGTCTTTCCACTAGAGGTCAAATGTGATTTAAGGAGCCCCTGTTGTATTCAGTTTTGTAATCTTTACATGGTCGCTTTTTTAGAAAATGCTCTGATGAATGTCTAGAGCACGTTGTATGGACGTGATAGCTGCGTTGGGGCAAATACTTAATCTCTCTGTGCTTCACACATGTATGTCTAGAGCACATTGTATGGACATGATAGCTGCGTTGGGGCAAATACTTAATCTCTCTGTGCTTCACACGTGTAAAATGGGGATTATAACAATACTTGCCTGTACTGTTGTGACACTTAAAAAAAGGTATGGACCAAAAATACTTAGCCTGGAAATAACAAATCCTCAGTCAATGTTAGTTGTTATCATCATCATCATCATCATCATCGTCATCATCATCATCATCATTATCTAGGGAACCTTCCAAAGAGACTTTCTTAATGGCTAGCATTGAATGGGAATAAAAACAGACTTTTGTCTCCTTTTCTGCAGTAGTATTTCTTCTGGGGAAAACTGTGACTATTTTAATATCTTAAAAGAGAGCACAAGTACCCAACATTGTAATTGCATTCCCTCCACATAACAAAACCCCTCTAATTCAGTTCAATAAATAATCACTGAGCATGAGAATATGTTAGGTATATTCAGCATTAGGCACGGGCATGCGAGATAAATCAACTACATCCCACTCTCAAGGATTTTAGAGTATAGATGGGGAATTCAACAAGTAAAGACATTCAGTAGCTGGTGACCAGTTCTCTGATAGAGCCATCACTGGACACTATGGGAGCAGATTGGAAGTAGGCCTATCCCAGTCTGGAAGGGAAGGGGAGCATCTGTGAAGTCTTCTTGGAAGAATTATGCATGAGTTGAGTCCTCAAAGATGAGTTATATTTAGATAAAGCAGGGATTGTAAAAACAAAGCAGGGAGGCTTGCGTGGGTATCGTGTTTGGAGGGAACTATAAGTAGTTTTGAGTGTCTGGACTGAAGTATGGTGTGGCGGACTTGGAAGGAAAAGTCTGCAATAAATGTAAGCAGGTTCTAGGTCATCAAAGATCTTCGATCAACTAGAAAGGGCTAGCCTGGATTTGATGACTGATGAGAATCACCATTCAGATCATGTTCAAATTTGCTTTTACTTCAATAGATGACCAATATCAGCAAATGATTCATGCAAAGTGCACATTATGAGGAAACAAGTGAGTAACCAGCCTTTGGTCCCTGACCTACGGAAAATTGATGGGCAGTGTGGGCCTTGGAGTAAAACATCAGAGTGGCAGGAAAGCTATGGAGGCTGCTAGCTTTTATCACATTGGGCTGCAGGGAAGAAGAATTTACCACTCAAGGGTTTATTTCCTCCCATGTAATGCAATCCTAGCTGAAACTTGATGACATTCTTTAGGTTTCCTTTTCTTACTGAGTTATCAGAGTTAAAGACTGGTCACGGCCTAGCACAGCCTTCTATCCCAAGTCAAGGAATTTGGACTTGATCTAAAAAGTAATTTGGAGTAATCAGCAGTTTTAAGTATAAAAACAATATGATTCCTTACATTTTAGAAATCACCCCATCAGCATGTTTTCCAGATACCATTCTAATGTACGGAAGGTCACAATAGGAAGATGTTGAAGGCTACAAGTACAGTGGAAAGACTTGTCCGAGTCTTGCGAGAGAAAATGAGAACCTGAAGTAGGTCAGCTGCAATGGGTGTGGATTGTAGGTGATCCTGAGAAAGATATGTCTGAGACAAATTGTCACGACTCGTGACTGAGGAACTGTATAGAGAGCAAAAGATAAATGACAGGTTTTATGTGTTTTGGGTTATTTCTAAGCTTTGGAATGTACTGGAAATTCCAATCCCAATTGGCTTAATCATTTAGGATCAGTTCTACCTTTTCAGTGTGGAAGTAAATCCTACAGCCCTCTTTGGACTGTACCATGTTTCTCTTAAGTATGCTCCAGCAGCAGGTCATAGGGATTATACCAGTTTTACATCTCACTGTCTTGGACTATGAGAAAGCAGTATTATAATATCAGATTATATTCTATATTTTATATCACGCTTTCCCTGTACCAGTCTCCTTTCTCCATTCTCTTTTATCAGTGTCCTTGATCATAAGGCAGAACAGATCTTTTTGTGCATATATATATATATATATATATATACATATGTGTATATGTATGTATGAATATGACATAAACTCATAACAAAGACTTGAGCAGACTTGAAAATCATCAAAAAGTACAAATAAATATAGAATAATTATATTCACCAATATCTAAGTGCTGAAAAGACGTCAATCAAACACATAATTATTGATCAACTAAGATTGATCAACAGCAATATGTTTCCATATAATTCATGTTCAACATGAAATTTCATTACAGGAATTTCAAAATTAGTAAACTTTTTCTATTTTTATTTTATTTATTTATTTTTTTTTTGCGGTACGCAGGCCTCTCACTGTTGTGGCCTCTCCCGTTGCGGAGCACAGGCTCTGGACGCGCAGGCTCAGCGGCCACGGCTCACGGGCCCAGCCGCTCCGCGGCATGTGGGATCTTCCCGGACTGGGGCACGAACCCGTGTCCCCTGCATCGGCAGGCAGACTCTCAACCACTGTGCCACCAGGGTAGCCCTCTATTTTTATTTTAATATCAACTTCTGTTCCAGTGAGATGTGGCAAACAATGGGAGTTCAGACCTGGATTAAGAAAAAGCAGAGCAGCCTTCTCTGTAAATATTCTGATTTTATAGGTCTGGAATAGGACTTGGAAAAAAAAATTCTATTAACAAAAGAAAACTTCTCAGACGGTTTTGACGTGCCTCCAGATTTGGAAAGACTGTTTCCTAGATAAAGTCCAAATTCTTGTTATGACCTGTATGGTCCTCTATCCTCTGACCCTTGCCTGCTCCCCTAGCTCCATTTCCCTATTATAGCCCACTTTCCACCTGTATCAAATAGCCTGCAGTTCTCCAGACATGTCAGACTGAGTTGTGTCTACCTGCCATGTCTGCCGGCATAATTCAAGAATCCAGGTTACCAATGATTATTAACCCCTCTTGGTTTCTCTTCTCTTCTGTAAGGACTTGAATAACAGCATGTGAATGCTTTGTATCAGGCTCAGAAATATGCTCTTTGAAAGTTGCCTGCAGGCTGCACCTATTGCACCAAGACTACTGGCAAAATTTAGTACTCAGGAAAACTGTTCCTTCGTTGGAGGAAAAATATTTTAGTAGAACTTCTGCTTATACAAAGGAAAGGTCCAAATCCCACCCCGAAGGGGAAATGTTGAGAAAAAGGGGAGCTCAAAGCCTCAGTATAATAGGGCTATAAGAACTCTTGGTTTTATGGGGGAAGAGATATTCTGACTGGGCAAGGATAGCTTCAGACTGATAGGATGCAGAGTCCTGGATTTCAGAGAGTTCTTAGAGGGTCTTGAAGCAGCAGACTGAATTCTGGTCCTGGAGCAGAGGCTCTTAGCCCTAGCTACAGCTTGTTTTGGTGCTGACTGCTTGGTCTAAGTCCACAGAGGTTCATTGAAGAAAGAAAATTAGGGACTTCCAGGTGCTCCTTGCTTCTTGAGTCATAAACAGCAGCACTAGAAAATGTTCAAATAACCATCCACTCTCTGAGAAAGCTGTAAAAGGTGTTTATTATCAGTTTATCCAAAACCTTCAAAAATCCCTTAACTGGAAGGTGGAGTAGGATATGTTACCACACAATGAATTGGAAGTAGAAGCATATCATAGGGTGGGTTTGGTTGCGTTAGTAACTGATAACTTTTATTGAGTGTTGACTATGTATATTAAGGGCTTGATGTGTCTTGTTTCATGTAATCCTCACTACAACCTATAAAATTAGTCCTATCCTGGAGGGAAGTAAGGATGTGGAAATAGAGACGCAAAGAATTTAGGGTCAAAACATCCGGCAAGTGGCAGACTGAGTTTTGACCCTTGCTCTGAGTCTAGCTAGAGCCCACTCTTTTAAACACCATGCAACTTAAGACAGTGTAGTCCACAATGACAAAGGCAAGGAAAACCTACCAAAAATGCTTATTATGAATAGGAAGGAAAAGGAAATTAAAATAGAAATTTTACCAAGTATACATTTAAGTACACCACGAGACACTAAAAAAAGCACATACGTGATACAAAACAAAAACAAACTTATTCAGGACCTATTCCAAAGTAGTAGTAACATCTTGTTCTCTTTGCGGCTAATTTGTTTCTGCAGTAATACATTTTTTTTTTTTTTTTTTTGTGGTATCCGGGCCTCTCACTGTTGTGGCCTCTCCCGTTGCGGAGCACAGGCTCCGGACGCACAGGCTCCGGACGCACAGGCTCAGCGGCCATGGCTCACGGGCCCAGCTGCTCCGCGGCATGTAGGATCTTCCCGGACCGGGGCACGAACCCGTGTCCCCTGCATCGGCAGGCGGACTCTCAACCACTGCGCCACCAGGGAAGCCCTGTAGTAACACATTTTTCATTGAAGTCAAAGTTCCTAGTGCTTTACCTGTATCACTATAGATTTTTATTGTGTTGAAATGTGTCTTCTTCCCTGTTCCATTTTGTTCCACTTAATGATGTTTTATAGCTTTAATTATATTAAAAAACCTCCTCCACCCAATTAAGTCAAACATGAGAGTTTACAGAGGAAATCCAAATCCCTCTTTGATCCTAAGTAATTCATTTTTCCTATTTTTAGGGAAAGAAATATTTCAGCAACACTTTTGAAAAGAATTGGCAATGGGATAGAATTTCTTCTACTTTTAAAAAAGGTAAGTACTTTTCCCACTGAAAATACAGATTCTTATAAATATGAGATATAACTGATGGAGCCACATTCTATAAAGCCATGTACATAAGTACAGACACCAAACTAACATTAATAACCCTTTAAGAGATATTCTTTATGTAATATTCATAAAATGACGTATCTGAAGAATAAGGGGCTTTTGCTTTTGGGGTTATATGATTCAAATTAAATTTGAGTAACATCCTATTACGTTTACCCAGAAGTTTCAGTAGCTGCCACTAAGCCCATATTCATTTTGACAGAGCAGTACAACTGTAGCCTCCACCTGGTGGTTTTGGTGAAGAAAAACTATTAGAAGGTATAGTGCTATCAATGGATTTCAACTGATAAAATCAATAAGAAGTTATTTTTGGCTAACTCAGAACTACTGGAAAATGGTGTGTAGAGTCCTAAAGAGTAGGATAAGGATGAAGAAGTTTTCCTGTTTCCTTACAGATACAGATGTGAGGAAGCATTCTTTGGCCAGTACAATACTCCAAGGATTAGTTTTGGTAATTAAACCCATTCACCTTTATTATGAATGTTTATCTGTGTTTAAAATTTGAAGTCAGCCAGCGTGAAGAGCTCGAATCAGAATTAGTTTAATAAAACCATCCAGGGAGGCTATGTGATCTTGTAGAAAACACTAACAGTCAACGAGATGGGTCTTGGTCACAGCTTTGTAACTGAGATCTATGCCTTACTCAGTGCCTCAGCCTACCCTCTGTAAAACAAGAACAATAAAGTTCCCTTCATCACAGGGTGGGCAAGACACCAACAATTCAGTACTGATGCCTTCACTGCTGTTGTCTGACCTACAGTGTGCTATGGCAGTGTGTTTGTGTATTTCTTCTGCTTGCTCTAATGCAACTGGTCTTCCAGTTTTCCCCATGGATACATCAGCTCCAGACTCCCCTGCTACTCCCATTTTCCATGTGGGTCTAACTCAAATGGCTCTGACATGAATAACTTTACTTTTGGAAAAAAAGTTTGATTTCCCTTTAAAGATTTTTGGATTGTTAATATATTGTGTGCTTACATCACAGAGCCTACCATATATTAATGCTTTCTGAGAAGGTGAACATTCTCAGGCACTGATATTTAGTTAACTATTTCATTTTATTTTTATTTAGCCTTCCTAAATATGTATGCTCAGATTAGTATTAAAGTAGACTTGTGAGGGATTACATTTCCAAATAACCAGTTGCTGGACAGATACAGAAGTCAGCTAAGTAAAGAAGTGACAAATTTAAGGCTGATGTAAATCAAGTGGATGATTGAGGATAGATTTCAATTCTCAGATCAGTAAATAAGGTATTGGTAAAAAAAAAAAAATCTTTTGTTTATCTATTTCAGTTTTTCTTTAAACAGACTTGGCTATTAAGTATCCATAAGCCCTAATTAGTGGAAAGAGCACTGATTTTTGGAGTCAGACAGATTTGAGTTTGCATCTAAGTTTTGCTATTTATTAGCTAGGAGACCTGGACAATCTACATTTATTATCATTCCCGTGATTGGTGAAAGAAGTATAATAGAAGGTTGTGAAATTCAGTGTTGACATCTGCCCCCAACTTATCTTGGCTTTCTCCTCTCCTAATTCACTTTCTCCCCCTCATTCACTCAATCCAGCACACTGGATTTCTTGCAGTTTCACAAAAACATCAGGAATGTTCTCAATTAGGGATTTTGTGTTGACTGTTACATTTGTCTTAGATTCTCATTCTTTAGATATCCACATGGCCTTCACCTTCACTGCCTTCATGTCTTTGTTCAAAGGTCTTTTTGTGGTTGGAGTCAGCCTTGATTCAAACCTATTTGCACTTGCAAACCCTGTAGCTCTATTTACAATCTTAAACCCTTCTCCTTGGCACTTTCCACTACGCTTTTTTTCTTCCGTTTTTATTGAGATATAATTAATATACAGCACTGGGTAAGTTTAAGGTGTACAGCATAATGATTTGACCTATGGGCATTATGAAATTATTACCACAGTAAGTTTAGTGAACATCTATCATCTCATATGGATACAAAATTAAAGACAAAGAAATAAAGTTTCTCCTTGTGATGAGAACTCAGGATTTACTCTCAACAACTTTCATATGTATCATACAGCAGTGTTAATTATATTTATCATGTTGTTCATCTTATTACTAATACTTATTTATCTTATAATTTGAAGTTTGTACTTTTTGACTATCGTCCTCTAATTCCCCCTCTGCCTCTGGAAACCACAAATCTGATATCTATTTCTATGAGTTTGTTTGTTTTTGAAGTATAAATGATCTACAACACTATGTTAGTTCCTGGTGCACAACATAGTGATTCGAATTTCTGTATATTTCAAAATGATCACCACAATAGGTACAGTTACCATCTGTCACCATAGCTATTACATAATTATTGACTATGTTCCCCACACTCTACATTAAATGTCTGTGACTCATTTATTTTATGACTGAAAGTTTGTATCTCTTAATCTCCCTCACCTATTTCTCTCCTCCTTCAATCCCCTCCTCCCTAACAACAACCTGTTTGTTCTCTGTACTGTGACTCTGTTTCTGTTTAGTTATATTTATTCTTTTTTTTTAGATGCCACATATAAATGAAAATGTATAGTATTTGCCTTTCTCTGTCTGACTTATTTCACTTAGCATAATACCTTGTAGATCTATCCATGCTGACACAAATAGCAAGATTTCATTCTTTTTATGGATGAGTAATATTCCATCGTATATACATATATACCACATCTTATTTATCCATTCATCTGTTGATGAGCACTTAGGTTTCTTCTGTCTATTGGCTATTGTAAATAATGGTGCAATGAACACATGAGTACATATATCTTTTTGAATTAGTGTTTTTGTTCTCTTCAGATAAATACACAGGAGGGGAATCTCTGGATGATATAGTAGTTCTATTTCTAATTTTTTGATAAATCTCCATATTGTTTTCCATACTGGCTGCACCAATTTATATTCCCACCAACAGCGCATGAGGGTTCCATTGTTTCCACATCCTTGTCAACACTTGTGATTTGTTACCTCTTGAGAATAGCCATTCTGACAGGTGTAAAGTGATATCTCATTGTGGTTTTGATTTGCATTTCCTTGATGATAAATGATATAGAGCATCTGTTCATGTGCCTGTTGGCCATGTGTAAGTCTGCTTAGGAAAACCATCTATTCAGTTCCTCTATTTTTCAATTGGATTGCTTGTTTTTTTTGATGTTGAGTGGTATGAGTTCTTTGTATATTTTGGATATTAACCCCTTATCAGATATATCATTTGTAAATATATTCTCCCACTCAGTAGGATGCTTTTTCATTTTGTTGATAGTATCCTTCACTGTGAAGAGGCTTTTTAGTTTGATGTATTTATTTTTGATTTTGGTCCTCCTGCCTGAGGAAGGGAAATATCCAAAAAAAATATTGATAAGACCAATGTCAAAGAGAATACTGAATATGATTTCTTCTATAACTTTTAAATTTTCAGGTATTTCATTTAAGTCTTTAATCCATTTTGAGTTTATTTTGTATATGGTGTGATGAAGTAGCCCAGCTTGATTATTTTGCATGTAATTGTCCAGTTTTTCCAACACCATTTTTTTTTTTAACATCTTTGTTGGGGTATAATTGCTTTACAATGGTGTGTTAGTTTCTGCTTTATAACAAAGTGAATCAGTTATACATATACATATGTTCCCATATCTCTTCCCTCTTGCGTCTCACTCCCTCCCAGCCTCCCTATCCCACCCCTCCAGGCGGTCACAAAGCACCGAGCTGATCTCCCTGTGCTATGCGGCTGCTTCCCACTAGCTATCTACCTTACGTTTGGTAGTGTATATATGTCCATGCCACTCTCTCGCCCTGTCACAGCTCACCCTTCCCCCTCCCCATATCCTCAGGTCCGTTCTCCAGTAGGTCTGTGTCTTTATTCCTGTCTTACCCCTAGGTTCTTCATGACATTTTTTTTTCCTTAAATTCCATATATATGCCAACACCATTTTTTGAAGAGGCTGTATTTTCCCCATTGTATATTCTTGTCTCCTTTGTTGTAGATTAATGGCCCATGTAAGTGTAGGTTCATTTCTGGGCTCTCTATTCTGTTCCATTGATTTATGTGTCTGTTTTTGTCCCAGTACCATACTGTTTTGATTACTGTAACTTTGTAGTATGCCTTAAATCAGGGAGAATGATACCTCAGCTTTGTTCTTCTCTCTTAAGATTGTTTTGGCTATTTGGGGTCTTTTATGTTTCCATACAAATTTCAAAATTATTTGTTTTAGTTTTGTAAAAAATACCATTGGTATTTTGATAGGGATTGTATTGAATCTATAGATTGTCTTGGGTAGTATGGTCATTTAAAGAATGTTAATTCTTCTAATCCATGAACACAGTATATCTTTCCATCTTGTGTGTCATCTTCAACTTCTTTCCTCAGTGTCTTACAGTTACAGGTCTTTTACCTCCTTGTTAGATTTATTCCTAGGTATTTTATTCTTTCTAGTGCAATTGTAAATGGGATTTTTCCCTTAACTTCTCTTTCTGATACTTCACTGTTAGTGATAGAAATGCAACAGATATCTGTATATTACTTTTATTTCCTGCAACGTTACCAAATTAATTGATGAGTTCTAGCAGTTTTTTGGTGGTATCTTTAGTATTTTCTATGTATAGTATCATGTCATCTGCCAACAGTGAGTTTTAATTCTTCCTTTCCAATTTGGATAAATTTTATTTTTTTCTTGTCTGATTGCTGGGTTTACGACTTCTAATACTATATGGAATAAAAGTGGCAAGAATGGGCATCTCTGTCTTGTTCCTGATCTTAGAGGAAAAGCTTTCAGCTTTTCACCATTGAGTATAATGTTAGCTGTGGGCTTATCATATATGGCTTTTATGTTAAGGTATGTTCTCTCTGTATCCAGTTTGTTGAATTTTGTTGAAAGCTTTCTCTGCATCTATTGAGATGATCATATGATTTTTATCCTTCAGTTTGTTAATGTGCTGTATCACATTGATTTGTGGATATTGAACCATCCTTTCACCCCTGGGATAAATCCCTTTTACTCACGAAGGATGATTAATGTGTTATTGAATTCAGTCTGCTAATATTTTGTTGAGGATTTTTGCATCTATTTTCATCAAAGATATTGGCCTGTAAGTTTTATTTTTTTGTGATATCTTTGTCTGGTTTTGGTATCAGGGTGATGCTGGCCTCATAAAATGAGTTCAGAAGTGTTCCTTCCTCTGCAATTCTTTGGAATCATTTGAGAAGGATGGGGGAACTCTTCTCTAAGTGTTTGGTAGGATTCTTCTGTGAAGGCTTCTGGTCTGGAACTTTTGTTTGTTATTGCTGAGAGGTTTTTTTTTAAATTAATGATTCAATTTCATTATTGGTAATTGGTCTGTTCATATTTTCTCTTTCTTCCTGATTCAGTCTTGGGAGATTGTATACTTCTAGAATTTTATCCATTTCTTCTAGGTTGTCCATTTTTTTGGCATATAATTGTTCACAGTAATCTCTTATGATCCTTTGTATTTCTGTCGTGTTGGTTGTAACTTCTTTTTCATTTCTGATTTTATTTAATTCTGCCTGCTCTGTTTTTTCCTTTTAGTCTGGGTAAAGATTTACCAATTTTATTTATCTATTGTTTTTTTTTCTTTTTAGTTTTTATTTCATTTGTTTCTGCTTTGATCTTTCTTTGTGGATAGAAATGGTTTTACTACTTATATGTGGATATAAATGATTTCAGTACTTTTGACTTTTAACCTTTCTGCTAGCTTTATATGTGGTTGATCGATTACCTTTACTGTATATTTGCATTTACCAATGGGAGTTTTCCTTTTGTAATTTTTATATTTCAAGTTGTAACCTTTTCTGCTTAGAGAAGTCCCTTTAACATTTCTTGTAAAGTTGGTTTCTTGGTGCTGAACTCTTTAAGCTTTTGCTTGTCTATAAAACTCTTGATATATCCTTCAAATCTGAATGATAGCCTTTCCAGGTAGAGTGTTCTTCATTGTAGGTTTTCCCTTTTTTCATTTTAAATATATCTTATAACTCCTTCTGTCCTGAAGAGATTCTGCTGAAAAGTCAGCTAATAGCCGTATTGAAGTTCTCTTGTGTTTAACTTGTTGATTTTCCCTTGCTGTTTTTAATATTCTCTCTTTATTTTTAATTTTTGTCATTTTAATTACAGTGTGTCTTTGTGTGCTTCTCTTAGGGTTGATCCTGTTTGGGACTCTCTGTGCTACTGGACCTGGATGTCTGTTTCCTTTCCTAGGTTAAGAAAGTTTTTAGCTATTACATCTTCAAATATGTTCTCTGCCCCTTTCTCTCTTCTCCTCCTGGGACCCCTAAAAGGTGAATGTTAGTATGCTTGATGTTGTCCTAGAGGTTTCTAATACTGTCCTCATTTTTTAAATTCTTTTTTCTTTTTTCTGTTCTGCTCTAGTGATTTCCACTATTCTGTCTTCCAGTTTGTTGTTCCATTCCTCTGTATAATCTAATATACTGTTGATTACTTCTAGTGTATTTTTAAAATTTCATTTATTGTATTATTCAGGTGTGTTTGGTTCTTCTTTATGTTTTCTAACTCCTTGTTAGACACTTCTGACTTCTCACTGTGTTCATCCATTCTTCTCCCAAATTTTTTGAGCATCTTTATGATTATTGCCTTGAACTCTTTATCAGGTAGATTGTTTATCTCAGTTTCACTTAGTTCTTCTTCTGGGGTTTTATCTTGTTCCTTTGTTTGGAACATGTTCCTCTGTCACCACATTTTGCCTAATTTACTGTTTCTATTTCTATGTATTTGGTAGGCTGGTTATGTTCCCTGATTTTTGAGCAGTGGCCTTATATAGGAAACGTGCTATGGCATCCAGCAGCACACTCCCCTCTGGTCACCAGAGCTATATGCTTCAAGGGTGCCCTCCACGTGAGCTGCACGGGCCCTTCTGTTGTGGCAAGCCGACTACTGTGTGTAGTCTGGTAGGCGTGGCTGAACCCAAGTCTGGTTGGTTCCAGAAGCTGCCAGCCACTGGTGGGTAGGGCAGGGTCATAAGTTGGCTGGCTATGGAGCCCTGGGGGTGGGGGGCATGTCTCAAATCTTGTGTTGGTCTGTTAGTGGATAGGGCCATGTCCTGGGATGCCCCAGGTCTGAAGTCCACCTGCTGGTGGATAGGGCTGGTTCCTGACATGGCTGGCTGTGGGTCCAGGGTGTCTTGGAGCTGGTGTCAGCCCACTGGTGACCAGGGCTGGGGCCCAGGGCATCCCGAGGTGGTGCCTTCCCACTCCCACTGGTGGATAAGCTGTGTCTTGACACAGCTGGCTGTAGGTCCGCAATGGTCCAGGGCTTGTAACTACTCCCGCGTGGGATTGGCTGGGGACAGGTGTTCCTAGAGCTGGTGCTTGCCCAGTGGTGGGCAGAGCTGGGTCTTAGGGTCTCTGGCTGCGGGATCCATGTGTCCCAGAGATGGTGTTGACCTGCTGGTTGGTGGGTCCAAGTCCAAGGGCTGGCTGTGGAGCCCTGGAGGTCCTGGGGCTAGTACTGGCCACTGGTGGGTAGTGCTGGGTCCTGGGCCCTCTTGTAGGAAGGACTGGGTCCTGGGGCTGATGGGGGCTCAAGGATTCCTATGGCAGCTGGCCTGCTGGTTGGTGGGGCTGCGTCTGCACCCAGCTGGCTGTTTGGTTTCGGGTGCCCCAGGACTGATGCTGACGAGCTGGTGGGTGGGGCCAGGCTCCAGTACTAATAAGCTAGAGGGAGGATTTCAAAATGGCGCTTGCCAGCACAAGTGTCTGCATGGCAGAATGAGCTCCCCAAAATGTGTGCTGCCAGCATCTATATCCCCAGGGTGAGGATCCTAGTTGCCTCCTGCCTTTCTGCGGGGCTCTCCAAGATCAAGCGAGTGGATCTGACCCAGACATCTTTAAAATTGCTGCTTCTGCCCTGGGTCTTAGTGGATGTGAGATTTTGTGTGGTCCCTTTAAGAGTGGAGTCTCTAGTTCCCACAGCTATGGGAACACTGGCCTTCAAAGCCAAACGTTCTGGGGCTTATTTTCCTGGTACAGGACCCCTGGCTTGAGGCATCTGATGTGGACCTCGCTCCTTGGGGAGAACCTTTGCGATTGTAATTATCGTTTTGTTTGTGGGTCACCTATCTGGGGGTGCGGGTTTTGACTATACTGTATCTCCATCCCTCCTACCATCTTGTTGTGACTCCTTTATATCTTTATTCATAGAAGATCTTTTCTGCTAGTCTTCAGATCATTTTCATTGAGTTGCTCTGTAAATAGTTGTAATTTTGTTGTACCTATGGGAGGAGGTGAGTTCAGGGTCTTCCTACTCTGCCATCTTGGCCACTATTCTGTTTTTCTATTTTCATAAGATTTATCACCTTCTAAAAAACAAAACTTATTTTATTTATTATGATTATTATTTGTGTCCCTTTAATCAGATGTAAGTTCAATGAGGGCAGGACTTTGCTCACTACTGAATCTTTACAGACTGCAATAGTTCCTGGCACATAGTAGGTGATCAATACATATTTTTAAACAAATGAATGGATATTTTAATATTACATATGGACATAATAAAGTCCAAATTGTGAGATGCCAATAATTAAAGAAAAGACTGCATACTTCTTACCAATTATATGAAATAATAAGTGCAAAAAGATCTAGAGAAAGAAGTCTGTGTAATATCCCTTGTAGAACATACACTCTACGAGGACTTTTGTTTGTTTACTGCTGAGAGATTGAACATACAAATGGTCAATGGTCAGACCATATATAAAAAAGGAACTTTGACCTACAACCTGCAGCAAACTGCCTATGAAACCAATCTCCTTATCTATAATAAACAACCCAGGAAGCCCACCTGCAATAAGTCACACTTGCAGAAAGCCTGATTGTTACCTCTAGTGACAGTCTAGGAAGCTAAACAATAACTTCTGCAACAATCAGCCCAACATGGCCAGGACCTGATTAATAATTGACAGCTTCCCTAATTTTTGTCCCTGCTTCCAACTTAAAATCAACCATAGAAAGTCAAATATGTACCCCTAACCAATCGCAGAGGATGCCCTGCTTCTAGTTGGCCCACCTGTAGCTTCCCCGTGCCAACAGCTTCCAATCAGGGCACACCTGAAGCCTTCCCCTTTAACATGATAAAGCTTTTCCATTTGTCTTTGAATCTCTGCCAAAGTGCAGGTGACGGGTGACGGTAACTGACTCCCTTACTCTAGCAAGCTCAGAATAAGCAGCCATTGCTTTACTCCTTTGGTTGGTCTTTGTTTATTTCCACACTAGTATATCCTGAACTCCTAGAACAAAGCCGAACACATAGTAGGTACTCAATGAACGTTTGTTAAATGAATACATGGATGGAAGACTAACATCATTGATGAAAATTTCATATAATGTGGTAACTTTTTTTTTAACTTGCCTTCAAAGGAAAAATAGGAATTGTTGCTATACACTTTTCTTCTTAGGTTGTTCAAGGCTATCTTACCTCTCTCGAAGAAAAAGAGAAAACTGTGCCATAGTAGTAGAAGATAGAGCTTTTGATGTGACTCAAGAAAGGATGATAAAGTATAGCATCTGAGGGCAAGTATTCCTTTGCATTCTGCTCATTGATTTATCTTTGAGATTCTGAGCTTTAAAGTTTATGTGGTAAAAAAGTATCTCCTTCTCTCCATTCCTTCCTTATCCTATCTCTCAGAGTTCTCACGATCCATATGTGGTCCGAGGAAGCTAGGGCTTTGGAGTCAAAATCCCAGTTAGTAAAAGAATGTGACTGTCTGTAGTCTCTGTGTACTGACTGACAAGTGTAAAGGAAGGGTGTCTGTGGCCATAGTAGGTGGCAGGTAGGAAATTCAGGGACTGTGGAATATTGGTTATCTTTTTATTATTTTCTACTGCAAATACTTTCCCTGCTTTCTCCAGTAAAACTTATGGAGAGGTACAGGGCTAGAAATGAAAAAGGTGACTGGATTGAACATTGGGAATCATTGAAAAATATGGTCTGTAGATGAAAATCAGATTTTTAAAAGGAGTTTGTTTGTATGTGATATATGTGCAGTAGGAACCAGGGAAACAAGTTCTTAAGAAAGAAGAGAATACAATATAGTGGTGTTTTAGGAAGTCTTATCTGGCAGCCAGTGGCATTTGCTTTAGCATTCATGATTTCAGTAAAATTAAACAGAATAGATGGCATTACCTCAATTTAATTTATCTTAAATAACTCTCTGGTGACTGTTTTGGATCAAATGCAAGGAGAGAAATTCAGAGAAGATAAAAATAAGTCAATCTTTTACTTTCAACGTCAATCTTTTCTCATAAAATATTATGAATTCATTTTATATTACAGTGTAGTTTAATTTTTTGGCAACGAATTAGGGCAGGCAACTCAGGTTGTATCCCTAGGAAAGAGATAATGTGTATTTCAGACTATTAGGGGGTTTATGCAGTGCACAAAGTGAGTTTTTCAAATATTGTGTGTGTGTGTGTGTGTCTGTGTGTGTGTGTCTGTGTGTGTGTGTGTGTGAGAGAGAGAGAGAGAGAGAGAGAAAGAGAAAGGGAGAGGAGGGTGAAAAATTCATCACTGTATTTCTTCTGAAAATTCAGTTAGAGATAGTTAATGGCTTAACAGGGAATAGAGTTTCAGATTTGAGAAAACCAGTATAGCTCACCCACCGTATCCTTTTATATACATTTAGTAAATGTCTACATAACTGAATTTTAGGATCTTTGTTCATATTTTTGAGACACATTCAATGGCAAAGTAGAGAGAGGAGCTTGCTGAGTGACTTAGGAAATCTAATTGCATTAAAATTTGTAGTTAGTATCAAAAGATAATTCTCCTTTCACAGGTAGTGTTTAACAACTTTTTTCATAGGCACACCAGAAACTCAACCCAGATAACTTTCATTATAAATGTTTTCTGGAGATACCATTATAAAAAGGAACATTTGATCTACTATAGTTGGTTTTCAGATATTAAATTGCTGCTCTGAGCTTTTGGGCTCCTGGTAATCAAAATACTAAGAACTGCAAACAACAGCATTCTGTGCTCAGAACCCCCCAGCAGCTATTCTATACTGAGGAGAGCATTGAAGACTCATTTATCAGTAGTCATAGTCGGGTTGAGTTAGGTAAAAACATTTTAATGATATTAGAGATTATATTGTAATAAGAATTTCTTGGGAAACCTGAAGTTAGGTGTGGCATAAGGCTTGTTTGAAAAGTATATAGAACTGCTGTAATATCATCTAAATTTTATTTTTAGTTCAACATTTATGCTACACATCTCTAGGAACTTGTGATCAAAAGAAATAGGTTTAAACTAAACCATCTAACCTTCTAGCTGTGTGAACCCTGATTATATTTCCTTCCCTTTTTGAGTTTGTGTGTTCCTTACTCCTTAAGGGTAAGTAAGACCTGTGGCCTAGGGCAGTGGTAAGCATGAAATGAAGCAGTTTTTTAAGTACTAAAATAGTATCTGATATGTAATAGCATCTTAGTAAATGAATTAAATAGAGTAAATAATGTGAACATCTGAATAAAAGAATGAATCATCAAAATAAGTCTCTTGTAATGAACACTGATAAAGTGCCAGGTTCCCTTACTTCATTACTGTGCTTCTGATACCACTTAAGAGGCTCACAGAGAGTTTAAAAGAGCACAAGACTTTGGGAAGACCTCCTGGATTCTCTGAAATTTTTAATCCCACTTTTGTGATTGAATGAATGTGCATTTATATCACTTATCAAATACTGTATATATTTGTTTATGTTATTTGCCTCTTCCATTAAAATACCAAGCAAAAGTGTTAATAAATATTTGTGGAGTAAAATATCTTATGGCTCTGATCATTGAGCACAGTTTGAATCGTATAGTAGGAACTAACTGAATACTTACTGGAGTAACATCTCACAGGCAAATAGTAATTGACTGAATGAATAAAGTCTTTGTGCATTTAACTCAGGTGTGTTAACTCAAAATATGAACAACGAAATCATCCAGCTTTGTCTAATGGATATGTACAGAAACTTAAATCTGCAGAATATATGGAAGTTCTGCCAAATTATCTCATTAATTTCAAATGATTAGGAGCAACGAAACCACATTATATGACCACATTGACACTAATTTTAAAAAAACAACAAAATGTAACCAGAAAAAAACATTTATCTTTCAATTAAGAAAAGCTTTATCTTATGAGTAAAAACCATAAAGTAAGTTAGAAAATATTTATAAGAATAATGTAAAAGCTATATATTCAAGTGTTTGGTATACAACCAAAGCAATACTTAGAGTGGAATATAAAACCTTAATATTTTTATTATAAAAGAAGAAAGTTTGAAATTAATTAGATAATCATCTTACCTAAGGAGTTTAAAATGAATAGAATAAAAAGAAGAAAAGAAGTAATAAATATAAAATCTGATACTAATGAAGGAGAAAATAAATATCTGAATGGTCTATAACCTTTAAAGAACTTAAATCACCAGTTAAAAAAGCTTCTCCCATAGCAAATTCAAGGATGAGCTTGGTTTTACAAGAGGGTTCTACCAAACTTTCAAGAAAAAAATAATTCTAACATTAAATATTCTTTAATAAAAGTGAAAAAGAAGGAATTTTGTCAAATACTATAATAGTTGATAAATGCAAAACAATATAATTTATATATTATATGGCATATTAATAAAATAAACATTTGTGACATGTCACTGCATCTAAAACCTTAAAAAGTTCCAGTACTGTTGCCACTGAGTGCTCCTTCTTTATCCTGTCCTGCTGCCTCTCTCAGGGGTAAATAGTACCCTGAATTTTGTATTTTTTATAATAGAGTTTTAAAAAATTGAGGCATTTAGTAAAATGCACAGACATTTGGACAAGTAACTACACATATGTAAATAAGATAAAGTATCCTTCCATTATACAAAATAATTATATCAAATATATCAAATAATTCTCTCCTTCCACCAATACAACCACTGCTTTTCTGATTTCTATCACTACACGTTAGTTTTGTCTGCTCTTGACCTTTATATCAATGGACTTATACAGCATTATTCACATGTATGTGTGTTTCTTTTGAGATTCGTCCATCTTGTCTTAGTAGATCATTCTTTTTTATTGCTAAGCAATATCCCAGTGTATAAATATACCACTGTTTGTTCATCCATTTTCCTGTTGATGGAATCCCAAACTGTTTTTAGTTTGGGGTTGTTATGACTAAAAGTGATATGAATATCCTTATACACAGCTTTTTATAGACATATTTTAACATTACTTGTTTAAATATTTTGAAGTCGAACTACTGTACCGATGTGTATGTGTATCTTCTTTGTAAGAAGCTTTCAAACTGTTTTCCAAAGTACTTGTACCATTTTACATTCACACTAGAAATTTATGAACATTTCAGTTGCTCTACTTGCAATGGAATTTTGGATGTTGCCATTCAAGTGTGTGCAAAGTGGTATCCCACTGGAGTTTTAATCTCTATTTCCCTGATAAATAATAAGGTTGAACAACTTTTCAACTGCTTGAATGATTTACAAAAGAGTCTCTAAAAGAGAATTTTGCTTATTTTGGATATAAATTTTAAAAATAATCCTGAGTATTTTGGGATTAAAAAGATGGCTTCCAGCTTGTCTTCATTACTTTCTTAGATATCGACAGATTTCTGAGTATATGATGTTTCTCTCTCCTCTCTTAAAAATAAGGAAATCCCATAGAAATATACAAATGATTCAGGTCAAAGTGTGAAGGAAAGCTTCACATGCAAACAAAAAGGTGTTAATAAACTTTAAATTGTGACCCCCTCATCTGACCAGAAAAGTACTGCCCAAAACAACACAATGTATGCGGGAGAAATAAAATTATAAATTCCAACAGAATTTGGAATTTATAGTTCCAAACTAGCCTGCCTAGAGCTTGATAACAACACCCCATTATGTGATTTGAAATATTTTGTAAATAAATAGAATGCTATGTAACTGCTTATCTCCAAATACAAAATGATGAGTTAGATTATAAATTCACTTAAATTGAATAGAGCTCTTGTTTCTATTGGCTTATTGAGACTAGTAAGGCCTATGTAAATTTACAATGCAAGAATTCATACATTTCCAGAAACAAAAAAAAAAACTTTAAATACTTGTTGGGCTATAAGTCAAGGGGGAAAAAACGAACTTTAAAATAATGACCTTGATTGCTAAATTAGAAGATAAGAAGCACAGAAAGGCCATTGATATCAGACAAATAGCCAGGAAAAAAACAAAAAACAAAACCCAAAAAACCTAAGAACTTTCGTACTTCAAAATATACTTTAAAGATGAAATCTAGGGCTTCCCTGGTGGCGCAGTGATTGAGAGTCCGCCTGCCGATGCAGGGGACACGGGTTCGTGCCCCGGTCCGGGAAGATCGCACATGCCGCGGAGCGGCTGGGCCCGTGAGCCATGGCCGCTGAGCCTGCGCGTCTGGAGCCTGTGCTCCGCAACGGGAGAGGCCACAACAGTGAGAAGCCCACGTACCGCAAAAAAAAAAAAAAAAAAAAAAAAAAAAAAAAGATGAAATCTGAATGAAGTCTACAATTTAATTAATATAATGCACTAATGTTAATTACTTAGTTTCGACAACTGAACCCAGGCTATATAAGATGTTAACATTAGGGGAAACTGAGGGAAAGGTGCACAGGAACTCTGAACAATACTATATGCAACTGTTTTGTAAATCTAAAGGTATTCCAAAATTATAAGTTTATTTAAAATTATGTATTTAGAGAGAGATAAAGGAAATGTGGCAAAATATTAATAATTGGTGAGCCTAGGTGACAGGTATATATGGCTGTTTACTGGCCAACTTTTCAACTTTTCTGTAGGTTTAAAATTTGTCAAAATCAAGTGTTAAAAGAAAAAAGAAAATCATATTAGGAAAAACAAAACAAAAGAAAAGAATTGAAAATTTTTATTTACTATATAAATCTTGAAAACGGTTAAGACTATTTCTTATTCAGGTGACTTTTTGGACAATTTATACTGGTTTAATAATTTTGATTTAAAGCAATATATGCCATCTGATTTTATCACAATGTGGGAAAAATAATATTAACACGCTTTATTTTATTTTATTTAGCAGTGTTTGGTTTATAAAAGATAAGTATATTTGCTCATAAAAAGCTTAATTCTTCTGAAAATTTTAATCTCCTAAACTGATTTTATGGGTAAATAATTTATTGTTTCCAAAAAATGGTTAAGTAAAATTTGAACGTTTAACTAAATTAAATTATAATAACAGTATTGTCTAAACTACTATTAAACTGTTTATCATGCTGCAAATCAATAAGACTAATTATTCCAAATACACTATCTGGGTAAATATTTTATACAATAAAAAGTGGCTGTCAGTTAGTAGGCTGAAAGGATATAAAATACCTTGTCTTAGTGTACACGTTTATAATTAACCTTCACAAAGGTAAAAGCAATATAATGCCTGTTTCTTGATTCAGTCAGGTATTGCCATAATAATACTGCTTGTCTATCCCCAGACTCAGTGGATTAAAGGAATATTTATTTCCTTGCTCATATGTCTGCAGGTAGTCTGTACATTAGCTGGGCTGGGCTGAACTCCCAGCTCTGGGATTCAGGCCCCAGGTTCCAGGCTCCGTGATGCAACTGTATTTGTTCTGGGGTATAGACTGTCGGGCATCGGCTACCTGGGACATGCATCTCTGATGGCAGATCACCGGAGCGTATGCCCTAACATGAAAGGAGATTTCTAGCCTCTGCTCCCCTCATGTACACTAATATCCCAATAGTCAAAGCCAGGCATGTGGCCATTCCCAGGTCAAAGGGCAGAGAGATACACTTCACTCACCATGAGGCCATAGAGAATGTGTGAAAAAACAAAATCACAACAGATCAGTGAATAATTGGAAACAGTAATTTAGTCTGCCTTATGCGGATATGTATAATGGTGTACGATTGTTTCTGGAATACTGCTACTCTAACGTGCTTGTATGTAATGGACAATTTTCAGTTTACTCCCTGGTACTTTTTGGCCTATGGCAGAAGTTAGTAATTGCAGTTAAGAGTTGAAACCAATATTGGTGGTTGAGGCGCTAATAAATTCAAAAGTTGCAAAGCAATATAAATGTGTATAGAAGATAATGGGCTTGACTTTTGTCCATGAAGGGAAAAAGAGGGTAAGTAAATAAAATGGTTGGTTATACTAGAGAGTGAAAGATAATAGACTAAGACAAATTGGGGCTCTACAGTAAAATGTGGAATTATCCGAGGTAAAGCTTATCTTCTAGTACCTGCAAGAGTGACTTAAAAAAATGAACAATAAAATTTATCTAGTTTTGACAAAGTTGGCCAGTGTTATGAGTTTATTTTAAAGAAAGTTGTGGTTTCCACACACAACTGTTGTCATTGTTCTCTTCCTTCATCATTCTTCCCCCTGTTGCCCGCCCCTGGGTGACTCATCATCCCTTATTGATTTCTTGAATTCTGACTACACCTCCACATATCGTCCTCTTATTTAATTCTTTACAATTTAAATCCTTAGAGGGTAACATCTGTTCCCTGCTGGGACCTTGACTATTATGTATTTATCTCTTTGTCTTGTTTTAGTTTCGCCACATTTTAATGTTTAGATTTTACTTTATATCCATCTATGGGAGTTGTTTAGAGTAGAGGAAAAAGCTCAAAGTGTAATCTTATAATGTCATTTTTTAAATAAAAAAAATTATGTCCTCAATGATCATTTTGGAACACATATCTATTTAATCAAATGTTTCTCTATGATTTTTTTCCATCTGTCATTCAAGAGACTGAAGTTGAAATCGAAATAAACATATTAAAAATTAGTTACCTTGTCTTTTTTTTTTTTCAGAAGAAACAAACCAACAAAACTCTCCAATTTCCTTGCAACTTAGGATCGTTTAAAGAATGTTCTACTTATGTTATCCCTTTCTTTGACTCCCACTGCTTCCTTCTGCTCTGGTACAAGCTGGTATCAGATAAGAGGACCCATGGAAATACTCTGAGCCTGGTTGAAAAAAGAGATCACACTTGAGTTTGCAGCTTTAGACATTTTGTGATGAGTTTCAGACCTAAAGTTAGACTGATCTTAGGTGTCTGGATCTGTGGTGAAGGAAATATTTCTGCGTTTGATAGAAGATGCTTTGATAGCCCTTCACTTCTTTGCCTTGAAGCAAGAAAAATATTCTTAAGCTAAAGGGAATATTTCTCAGGATCATTGCTATCTGTCAATCAGAAATATGAGGAACTAATGAACAACCCCTAATTTTGACAATTTAATAAGGTGGGAAGTACACAAATTCACTACGTAAAACAAACCTGGGTGCAAATCCAACCTGAACAATTTATTTGTTGGAGGAGGTTACCAAGAGGACTTGACCACTGGTTGACCTGTGACCCGGACCCAGGCAATGGGAGGCTCCTTGTCCCCTCCCCATTCTTGGAATGTATGTTCTGCCCCAAATTTTCATAATGGGAGCCGTTGTCAAGGATGCAGCCTTGAGAGAGCAATGTGTTGTTGAGACCACATGGACGGTATATATGACTGAATCCAGTTAAGGCTGCTATAAAAACTTTTAAGATTCTGGCAGGCAGAGTTGGAGATCTACTCGTCTCATGGTGGTGGAGACAAG
Organism: Orcinus orca; assembly: GCF_937001465.1. NCBI lineage: Eukaryota > Metazoa > Chordata > Mammalia > Artiodactyla > Delphinidae > Orcinus > Orcinus orca. The sequence goes on from NC_064562.1 coordinate 20,923,388, forward strand.
CCTGGTAAGTAAGTTCCTTGCTTATTAGAACTGCCGCCCAGGAATCTGGAGTGGTTGCCTCTTTCCTCCCTCACTCCTTGCCCTCTGTGTTTGAGGGCCAGTTTGTGAACAGCATTATTTCATCTTTCCCCATCTCCTCTTTTGCAGAGTAATGCCTGCCTTCCCCTGCTATGTCATGTAGGAAAGGATTACTAAAGAACATTTTGGGTAAACCTCTTATTTACAGAAGAATTTTATTAAACTAGGCTGAATAGAGCTTCAGAATTCCCTGTATCCTGGTTATCTTCAGCCCCACCTTGTTCCTTGCTACCTGGTAACCTTGAGCAAGTGGCTTAAACTGCATTGTTTCAGTTTCTTCATCTTCTAAAGGAGTTTACATGTACCATGTACCCATTGCCTGGCTCATAGGAGGTACTCAGTAAATTCTTATTCTTATTATTAAATAAGAATAATAATTATTATGACTATTTTCTTATTAGAGAAAGCACATTTATGAGTGATATTATTGAAACAGGGTAAAGAGGCATTAAGAGATGATATTGAGAAGAACTCATGAATAAAATAACCCAAAGAAGAAATATTTAGGAAGTAAGAATATGTTGCATTTTGGCTTTAATGTAATTATTTTTTTTCTCTTTTAAGATTTTGTTGTGCTATCTTAACACTGAGTTCACCTGGAAAAAACACTTATAAGGTGGTGATTTGCCTGTCCCCCAAATGCCTAGGGATAAGCCTGCACAGGATAGTCAACAAGAGGTGAAGGCCATTTTAACTTGGTGAAATACTGGCATTCTTATGTTCACTCTTTTAGTCCTCTGGATAATAGAGTTATAACATTCATCCACCTCATGAAGGTGTTGACAAAGTAAATTAACTTATTTCATTTTAGAAATACATATTAAAATATCAGTTCTTAAAAAATTATTTGTTAAAAGAAAATTAATCTCTTCTGTTGCAAACAGACAAAAAGATAGATTTTCCTGCATCTCTTGACAGTGATTTTGGGGTTTTCATGAATTTTGAAAGCTTATGAATAAAGAAAAGGGTGTAATCCCAGCAGTGAGTAGGAAGTTTATGATGACATATGGATGGATGTCAGCAAGAATCAAGAACATTCCTGCAGAGATAAGGGGAGGCATCGTGTGGGAGGAACTCACTCAGCTGTCTGAGGGTGCTGTGGATAGACCATCTTGAGTATCACCGAAGTTCTGGATTCTGCCATATATTTTTCATATACTAACCATGATAAAAAGCCCCTTGGGGACTTTAATTTTTAAGTGTCTTTCATTCTGATAAATTAAAACTTCTCCCTTCAAGTAGAAGAGTTTTTGTACTACTGTGAATGATAATAAAAGCAACAGCAGCAAAAATAACAATAAAAATAATATCAGCTTAATACATTGCCCTCCTGTGCCAGGCCCTAGTCATCTCGTTGAGTGTCTCAGCAAACCTTTGAAGAAGGTATTATTATCCTTATCTTACGTATGTGGAAATGGGGGCTCAGGAAATTAAGAAATCTCACCACAGTCACATGGGTTGGCAAGGATAGGACTAGGATTCAAACACAGATTTACCGCTTTTCAAAGCTGAATTTTTTTTTTTTTTTTTGCGGTACGCGGGCCTCTCACTGTTGTGACCTCTCCTGTTGCGGGAGCACAGGCTCCGGACGCGCAGGCTCAGCGGCCATGGCTCACGGGCCCAGCCGCTCCGCGGCATGTGGGATCCTCCCGGACCGGGGCACGAACCCGTGTCTCCTGCATCGGCAGGCGGACTCTCAACCACTGCGCCACCAGGGAAGCCCTCAAAGCTGAATTTTTAATCCCTGTACAATGCCATAAACAACTGGTTTATAGTTTCCATTTCTTCATAAAACAATAATCTTAAAGTGCTTTTTATAGTTACCATTCAGGATTGTCTATCAGCAATAAGAATAATGGACATAACACTCATGGATTCTATTGGCTTCAGTTGCTACTCACTGTTTATCCTTTTGGAAATGTTCCAAGAAAATACACCAAGAAAGCCAAGTTGCGCAGAAATAACAATAGAATATTGGTTAAATATGATTATAAAGCACTTCTCTTTTATGATAAACAAGTCACATTTTTTAAGATGGTACAAATTATAAACATTTTTGAAAAGAAATTACTTGTTTTTAGTGTTTCCTGACATATACTTAAGTTTCAAAAATTCTGATACAAACCCCTGAATCTTTAATTAGAAGACAGAAGATATGCTGACATGACATATACAGGTTAAATTATGAATTATCTTTTAATTCTTCCTTGTTTTCCTCTTAGCCCCCAAAACATCCTTTTTTTCATACTTTCATTTTAGACTTTAATTTCTAAAATGCTTGGCTGAGACTTTTCTTGATGTACAGAAAAGCAGGTTTATAATGGCAAGATCCTCAGTTTAGAGTCTCCAATATGTCAAGTACATAAAAGCATATGCATGGTGAGTGAGAAGGTTTCATAAATAATTATGGCGTCTTATTATCAGTCTCAGAAGTCCTTCTTAGTTGTAAGAACACTTAAGATTCAGGAAGAACCAAGTTAGTTAATACACGTTTCACTTACTTAACTCACAAAGACATATGAACAAAGATTATGAACATTGATTCATGCTTAATTGAAAATTTAAACCTAACAGAGAATAGCTTGCTTGATATCTTTTAATTTTACTTTTTAATATTAAGCAAGATCATTATCACCATAACTATGTGTGCAGAATAACATCCCACCCACCTTTAAAGAACTACTTTTCAAAATATTCAGATTTTTTGGCCTATGTCAGTTTTTCTGCTAATATCTCAGAAGAGATGTTCCTTTAGGTAGTTATTTTCTCTTAAAATGCTTTAAAAATGATCTCAATGAGCTTTAACAAGTTTATTTTTCGTTTGTTGAACCACCTAGTCAACCTACCTCAGAATGCAAGTGAAGTAAAAAGTGAAATAAATTTGAATAGCAACATGTAAGGCTACCCTTAAAGTAACAGTCTTTAAGGTAAAAGTTACATGTTCAAGCTATGTTTTTATTGTTCATGGAGGCCAACAAAATTATTAGGTGAAAAGAGACAAGATGACAACCCATGCTATGTTCTATGCTAATCCATATCCATAGAAAAACTTAGTTACTGGCTAAAAGCGAGGATTGAATATACCAGCTTCAAAAATGACATGTTTTATTGACGATTTTGCCCCAAAATTCTAGGCAAATCGTATGCATTTTTTGACAATAATAATTCATGAATGTAAACATGGATGTAAAGCAGTGGTTCTCACCTGGGGTCAATTTAACCCCACAGGAGTCATTTTTGTTGTCATGACTTGGAGACGTCTGTTGGTATCTATTGGGTAGAGGCCAAGGATGCTGCTAAACATCCTCCAGCGCACAGCTCCACACAAAACAGAATTATCCAGTCCAAAATGTCAATGGTGCCACTGTCACAGTTACTGCGATAGAGCATGAAAAGCATCAATAAGCAGGGATCTAGAGTTCAAAATTCAGTTAGTGTATTTTGGGAGGATTAGAGTATAAGGAGGTATGTAAGAGGAGGGAGGAAGAACAATAAAGCATTGAATATGCAAACGTCATAATCAGAAACTGAATGCAGTGAAAAACTAAACTCAGCCAAGGTATCTGAATAATAGTTATCCAGTTACATAAAAACTAGAGAAAAGAAGGAAAGCATTAATTATACACAAGTATTGCAACTTTAAGGTGATGGGGTAATTCAGGGGGAAAAGGAAAGTCTTTTTAATAAAAGTGATTTATTAAAAAGTGGTTTAATAAAAACTAGATATCTGTATGAATAAAACTGAATGTAAATACTGACTTCACAGCACAGTCGAAAATTAACTTGAAGTAGATCAGACTTAAATGGCAACCTAAAACTATAAAAATTCTGGAGGAAAACCTAGGAGAAAATCTTTGTAACTTTGGTATGTGTAGAAGTCTCTTAAATAAAATACAGCAAAGAGGAAGCAAAACAGATTTTTTGTTGTTGTTAAATTCAAGTTCATCAAAAGTAGGAATTTTGCTCTTTGAAAGACATCATTAAAGAAACAAACGATAAACCACAAGTTGGGAGAAAATACAAAATTTATATCACTGTGTAAACCTTTAAAACAAAAAGGTGAGCGTTTAGTCAGCAAAATTGAGTTTATGTGGGAATAGCAGAGGAATTGCAATTTGGAACATGCATAATAAGGTGAACCACAGGAAAATCCAGAGAACAAAGGAGAGGAGCATTCTTTGATAGAGGAAGGGAGAAAGTTGAGAGGGTCTGGTTTGAATGAAAGTTTATTGAAGGAGATTGAGAGTTGCGGGTTGTGGGGTTGTGGTGGCTTCTCATTGGCTACTTTGCAGCGATTTATCATTGGCTGAGCTGTTGCTGGGCCGGAAGAAAATCTTCCTTCTTTTTGCTGGGGTATGTAAATTAAGTTGTGACAGGCAGTACAGGTGTGAGGGCTCCCTCTTCACTTTAAATGAGGTTTTCCTTTATTTATTTCCACATTTCCCCTTTTAATTAACATCTTTCCGTGAAAACACTGCTAATCAAGAATTGGGTTTTTCATATTTAGTGGTTTGGTCCCTCGGTGTTAGGAAGGACCTTTCCTCGTTGTCATGTCCCACATCAGAGGAAAAGTGTACAGACTGGAACTGTTGAAGGCACATCTGAGTAAACAAGGAAGGGTAGGAAGCAGAACTCTCAGCCATTTCCCAGTTAAAGTCTGTATCTTTTGAAGGTCATAAGCATTGGAGATCATCTCAAAGCGTTGAGCTAGCCTCCCCTTATTGGGTACATCATTTCCATAAGGGTTTGGCAGGCAATAGGTACAAAGCTTAAAAAATAATTACACAAAACAGGATTAAAAGTAATATGACAAATTCAGTTTGTATGATGGTTCTAAACCAGGATCCTAGACTTGAAGGTAGCCAACTGAACAAATTGCAGGACCGTGGATAATCAGGTGAAATTTGTTATAACCAGTGTGCTTGTTCCCTTATCTTGTGTAATTGAATTTCTACTTCTCCAGAGGCATTTATCCATGTACAACAGGTGATATTTACTATTGCATAAATGCCTCCTTGTTCATCAGGTGAGTAATCAAGGTCTATGTAGTTGTCCAAAACTACTTTAGCCAATGAGTCAAGCGATTGTTTGGGGGCTGCTGTTGCTTTGACTGTGGCATTGACCAGCTCTCCTAATATTAGGGAAAGATTTCTGATCACATGTTCATTGGCACTTGATCTGATGCAAGGGACAAAGACTCTCCCTATGGAGGCAAGCCCAGAGTCATGTATGTCTCTGGGTTGTTCTTGTCTGAATCTATGCCTCAGGACTGGAAAGGTAACAGCCATGGAGGCCAGTATAATTTTAAGGGTCTGTAGGTCACACAGGCAGTTTTATTCTGGTTACTCTTACCTTGTGTCCCTTTCTTTCATAAAGCCTGGAGACAAAATTTCTCAAGTTTGGGTGTTAATCAGAGCCAGGGAAATGGACCAGGGAGTCTCTAGCATCATGGACAGATCAGTTTTTGATGACAATTCGAGCAGTCTGAAAGGTTATCCCTCCCTCCCCTTAGCAATGGCCTGAGATACAGATGATGACATCTTTCCAGGTCAATGCCAGAGTAAAGGAAAGAAAGGGAAGAAAAAAGTGGTTCATGTTTAGCCAAAGTATGAAGTCTTGATCTAGCATTTTGAGAGGAAGTAGTCTACCTCAATATCAGATACTTCTCTTCCTACTCTACTCTATTTGGAGGTCTCTGGCTTTTGTATACAAGGTCAGATGGAGCCTTTTTCAGCTGTAAGATGTGTATCTAAGGTTCAAGTCCCTGAAGTATGGTTGCTATCTCAGTAGTGAGGAGGACCTAATACGGTCCCTTCCAAGGATATTCAAGAGCAATCTTTGTTCTTAGTGATTGAAATGTTACTTTGGAGATTTGTAACCAGATATTTGAGGAAACTAGAAGAATTCAGGATCTAGTACAGTTTACAGGTAGATAGCAAAACCTCAAGGACAATTAACAGGATTAGAATCTAATATAGACAAAGGTGTGAAAATAAGTTTTCTCTCCAAAATTGCCCCCATTTTTATCAAAGATAGTGACAGTAAAACTAATTTATTTTCATTGAACTTGGCCTGTTTATTTACTTAAGTGCACCAATAATAGTGATGGGCCATATAAGCTCTTTTTATGACTGCTTTGTTAGAACTTTTTATAAGGAATCTCAGATTGAGCTCTTAACAACCTCTCAAAACCAGGAAGCCAAGTCCAAGTCCAAGTCTAAGTAGTTCCTTAAAGCTATCTGGTTATATCTGAGTCTATGCATGCCTCTCTCATATGTGATATTCCAGTCAAAGCATTGGTAATACAGCCAATATTTCTAATTGCCTTGTTACAAGGAGAATAGATTCTTATTAAATTCATGTAAATAACTATATTTTTGTGAAAAGAATGCTCCAAATTTCCAAATTTTGAAGGGATCAGGAAGAGAAAACAAAAACAAATGTTTTATCTTTGTCTACATAATGTCTACATAAGTCATAGATAGCTTAAGAGAAAAGTTTTCCTTAAATCTGAAAAAAAACCATTAAGAAGCCAGCATTCTTTCAAACAAAAAAATGATAAAAAATTATAATCTTCCTCCTCAGTTCATTTAGTCCCATGTAATTAACACTTGTTCTGTTGAATTCAGTTTTTCCATTAGTTCTGGAAATTCTTACTCAGTTCAGTTTTATGATCTGAAAGTTTTCAGAAGCCTATACTTGTCAAAAGTCCTGTCCTTAAATTTTCTCGACATTAAAGTACTTTTGCGGGAATGCTGTTGTAAAAGCGCCAGAATAAAACAATACTGTTTGTATTTACTGTCTGTAAATGACAAAAGGCTAAAAATGGCAATGGTTAAAGATCTGATGAGAGTTCATTATATGGCAATTGGCAAGGAAATTCGGTTATTTCTGTGACATGCGTTTAAGATAGTAACTAAAATTATGACTGATAATGTCACACCAGGACATACCAGAATTTTAGGAATTTTATACAATTTCTAGAACACATATTAGCATTCACCCATTCACCAATGCTTTCTCACAGAAAAATTTCTTGCCATGACACAAAACCTGTACTAATAGAATCAAAGATCTTCAGTTTCTCTGTAAAAGCTCGCCAAAGTGGATAAACTTATGTTCAGTATTTAATGTTTCAGTGTTTTACCTTATTTGGAAATCATTCAGATATTCAGTGAATTTAGCTCATGATTTAACTGAACTTAACAAAACTTTAAAAAATGTATTATTATTATTGAGGTAACCTTGGTTTATACCATTATATAAGCTTCATGTTACAACATTGTATTTCTGCTTCTGTGTACTCTATAGTGTGCTCATCACCAAAAATTTAGTTTCCATTTGTCACCATTCAGATGACCCATTTATCCCCCCTCAACCCCATCCGGTATTCACTACTCTTCTCTGTATCTACGTGTTTGTCACCATTTGGTTTGTTTTTTTTCATTTATTTTGTTTGTTTCTTTGCTTTTTATATTCCACATGAGTGAAAGCCAACAGTATTTGTCTTTCTCCAACTGACTTATTTCTCTTAGCATAATACCATCAAGGTCCATCTATTTTGTTGCAAATGGCAAGATTTCATCCTTTTTATGGCTGAGTAGTATTCCACTGTATATATACCACATCCTCTTTATCCCTCTTCAGGGCTTCCTGATTTCATTTTAAATGAAATTTTCTTTTATTCATTTTCACAAGACAAAAACTTATATTCATAATATATGACAAAGCCTTTTAGTTACAGGAAGACAAAAAACCTAATTAAAATACTGACAAAATATTTGAACAGACATGTAATCAAAGTAGAATAATAAGCACATGAAAGGATGTTTAGCATCTGTAGCCATTTGAAGAATTCAACTTAAAACTATAATGAAATAACATTACACTTCCGTTAGAATGGCTAAAGTGAAAAAGGGTGACAATACCAACTGTTAGCAGGATATGGAACAATTGGAATTTTCATATGCTGCTAGTAAAATGTAAAATGGTATAACCACTTTGGAAAACGAGTTAACATTTTCTTAAAAAGTTAAACGCATATCTAATGTACAAACCAAGAGAAAGAAAAAGTATATATCTCTGCAATGATTCGTATTTGAATATTCATAGCAGCTTTATTTGTAATAGCCCCATACTAGAAACAATTCAAATGTCCATAGACAAAAGAATAGATAACAAGATATAAGATAGCTAAATAATGTAACAACACTTAATTAAAAGGAAAAAAAACCTCTTAATATGGGCAACAAAAATGATGTATCTGAAAATAATTATGCTTAGTGAAGGAAGCTAGACAAAAGCAGTGTATACTCTATGGTTCAATTTGTATTAAATTCTAGAAAATACAAGTAAACCATATGGACCTAAATAAGACAGTGGTTGTCTGGTGATACAAGTAGAGGGAAGGATGATTTGAAAACAGGTACAATGAAATTTTTGCAGCAATGGAAATATCTGAAGTAATGATTGTGGGTGAAACTTCATGAGTATGTATGTGTGTGTGTATATATATATACACACACACATACATACATTATCCTGCACAGATTTCAAGTATATAATTTGATATCTGTCTATCTATCTATCTATATCTACTTGTTATCACCAGGCAACCACTGACTTATATATATATCAAATTATATACTTAAAATCTGTGCAGGATAATGTATATACATTCTCTCTCAGTAAAGTAGTAAAATCTAAAAATATGTATTTTATAGAGTAACTATTGACTAATGTGGTAGAAGAGGTGGTGAATAAATGCCCCCAATTCAAACCATAGGACAGAAAATTCTGAAGCACTCCTACTTACTGAGAATTTTGAGGATGCTGGCCCAGGGAGTATATCCACAGCATCTTCCAAGTTTGCTCCAAGCTGGTGTGCTTCCTCCTGGGATGGACCTGACTCATTTACAGGGAATATCTGGCTCAATCCTGGGTCAACCCTTTTACCGTTTACCTGCCACTAGTCACCCTCTCCTAAACCCTCATCCTGGGACACCTCTGCATCTGGCAGTGAGGCAACAGCAGCTACAGTGCTCACTTCCTCCAGGCTTTGGTTCCCAGGCAGCTGCTGTCAGCGTTCAGACGATGACTCAGAATGTGCCCAGCCGGTCAGGCCTGCCTCAGGTGCACTCCCAGCTAGAGCACCGCCCCAGCCAGAGGAGCAGCTCCCCCGTGGGCCTTGCCAAACGGCGTGGCTCAGATGTGCTACAGCAGCCCCTGCCCGCCATGCCCGCCAGAGTCGTCAGTGTAGGTGAACTGGAGTACTGACAGTGAGCAGGGCAGCAGGCTTGCCTAAGCCTGGACCTTATGGTGGCACCCTGGTCAGGACGCTGCTTCCTCATCTCATGCTGGTTTGTGGGCTTTTACTTTGTAGCACTCTGTGCGAAGCTGTTTAAGGGCACCCAGGCACCTGGTGTTGTCTGCATTATGATGGAAGGAACTTATTAACCAATCGAGTGGAGCCTACATGGTCTGAATACAGGATGCAGTGTTGTCAGTCCTGAATACAGGGAAGTCTTTTTTTGTAAGACATGTGAATGAAGTGTTGGTGTCTTCACCAAGAGGTGGCACCTTAAGGGTTCTGAGGAAGTAAATGTATAGACCCTTATGTACAGACCTGTGTATAAACAACTTTTGTACATACATATAGGATAGCTTTTCTGAACTTACACAGCTGTACATAAAAGTAGCTGATATTAGTTAAGCCTGTGTCAACAGTTTCGATTGTTTTTCACTTGTACATTTGGGACTTTTTCTTTTGGTTGATTAAAGTTGCATATGCTAAGTGTGTGAATGAAAAAAAAAAAGTTGCCTAAAACATTGGTCAGCTTGACAACATACCCCAATATTGGTTTCCTTCTTTCTCTGTTACATTATTTCCCATGCTCTGCTCTTGTTCCCTGGAATCAGTTCTGGAAATAAACTACTATATGTAAGCCTTTTTCTCATAGGCTGCTTTCTGCTGGCTACTTAAGGTAGGGTATATGTCTTTTCTTCAAAGTCTCTCTGTACTATAAATATGGCTGATGATATAAATGGTGAAGGTCTGGCAATATATTTCAATACAGAAAGTATTTTTGAGTGATGCCTTCAGGAAAGGAAGAACTGTCTTCTGTAGATTTCTAAATATGTTCAATTGAATTATTCATCTGAAACGTCTCCAACTTTAAGTTGTTCCCCAACTTTACTTTGTGTAAATGTAACATGTTAAGAGATATATTTCCAGCCCATATGAGTGAAAGGAGTCACTTGAGCTCCTGTGTTAAATGAGAATTTGCAAACTTGAAACCTACTTTAGTGCTAAGCGAAACAGATGTGTTTTGTGCATTTCATTTAAGGATATTAGTTTGCACATTTATTTCCCCAAGGTCAAAACAAATGGGTACTGTGTATCTTTTCATCCAAATAGGAAAATGTTCCCCAGGAAAGCTTTGGTTTGGTTTGTTATTAAGGCATCATTTTAACTTGATAATGGGTACTTCTCATCTACAGCTTGAGACTAGCTTTAGATCTGGAGAATGGAGTCATTTGTGTGCTGGAACCTGCTTGTACCAGTTCCTGAGAGCTAAATATGCCCATCTCTTCTCAACTTTGTGTTCAGTGTCATCACATAGACAGCTTGAAATTGACAACGGTGGGAATATTTACACCACCGAAATTGGCAAATGCTGTAAATCAGGGCTTCCTTCATCCCCTTGCCTCCTCAGTTTATCAGGCCATCACTGATAAAACCAGCTAAAAGGCACATTGGTACACTGTGACAATCACCCTCAAGTTATTTCGTCCAACTTGCTTCTCACTAAGCTACCTATACAACGTAACCATAATTTTGAGAGAAAAGGGAACAAAGACCTCCTTTAAACCTTTCTTACTTTGCAGATGAGAGAATGGATGTCTAGAGAGGTTAGTTGATTTACTCATCATCACACAATTGGTTTCAGGGTTGGGGCTAGAATCAGCTTCTTGACTCTAGCTACTTGGTAGGAAAATGATTTTCTAATTATTCAGATTTGCAAGGTTCTCCTACAGTTGTGTGGACTCAACTTGACCGTAGGATCCCAACTAAAGCCTTAAACATATTTAGGTCCAAAACCTGTATTCAACCTATTCATTGTGGAAAATCCTAAACAAGCCTGTTGAGATTTTTTGGTTGTTTGTTTCATTGGCAATTTTAAGCCTTTTGAGAGCAGAAGAGTTCCAAGTTAACGCACTTACATACATATATAGACTCAAATGAAAACTGAAATGCTGCTCCATATATGTCTCTTGGATTTAGTTTTTTTTTTTTTTTTTTTTTTTTTTTTTTTTTTTTTTGCGGTATGCGGGCCTCTCACTGTTGTGGCCTCCCCCGTTGCGGAGCACAGGCTCTGGACGCGTAGGCTCAGCGGCCATGGCTCACAGGCCCAGCCGCTCCGCAGCACGTGGGATCTTCCCAGACCGGGGCACGAACCCGTGTCCCCTGCATCGGCAGGCGGACTCTCAACCACTGCGCCACCAGGGAAGCCCTGATTTAGTTGTTTTTAAACTCGCATGATTTATTGGATCTAATGATAAAAGAGAGCTATGAAGTTGATCTGATCATTGACCATCTTAATGCTTAAACAAATGATTTAAAAGATATAAAATATCTAAGACCAGAAAGACACATTTGTAAATATATATACAAATAAAGGCAAAATATAAACAAAATACTCTCAGAATCTTGGACTCAGTGCTAAAAGAATTTTGAGAATACCTTTAGTACAACTTAATTAGTGATTTGCAAATTGGTAATTATTGAATTTAATTGAATGTCAGGATATTCTTTAACTTGATGTAGCAACTTTGTTAGCACATTTCAGTGTTTCTAAGTGTTTTACAGACTGTGAGGACTGCTTTCAGTGTGGAATGAGAATGTTAATTCTCATAACAGTTATATGGAAAGCATCTCATTACTTGAGGGAAGGTTTCCTGAAAGGAGTAGTTTGTTCCTCCTCCTTATCTGTGGATGGGTTTGGGAAGTCTGTGTTTCCTACCCTTCCATGGTAAAGTTTTGAGATGCAAATACTTCTAGGTATGTTTTAGGAAGAATATTCACACTGTTCACTGGCTTTACAAAGAATTCTATGAATCCTCTGAAGATAAAGGTAAGGGAAAAGTTAATTCATTTTTATTTGGCATCTACTATGTGCAACACTGTACCATGCATTTAAATACCTGGTTGCATTTATTTAGTCTTCACAGTTTGAAGACATAATGTTACCTGGCTCTGATCTGTCTGACTTATCTTCCTGATCTGCTCCAGCAAGTTCTTAGCCTCTTAACCCTCAGAGTTATTGCTAGTGGATTCTAGAGTTAATCGGGTGAATCTATGTATTAGATGGTAAGTAGTTATTTATTTATTTTACAAATCCTTATTGTTCAGTTTGCTTCCTTGGATTTATCATTGTTTACCCACAGTGTTCTATAGGATATTGCCATTTTCTATCAGGAGCTCCCTTGGGCAAAAACATATATTCACCTAAATAAGTGAAGCATCTATCTGTATATGAAGGTAAAATATTATGCAAACATTTTGTAACTGGCCTATGAAATGAACATGTAGAATTCTATATGAAAATGGCCAGTTTTCCCTTTGAGTGTTCAGATTTTGGATTTCTTTTTGTTAATGGGTGAAATATGTGGCTGTAGTTTTCCAACAGTCATTTGAAGGCTTTTGTCTGGACACAAAAATCAGTAAAAACATTTACTGTAGTTTGACTTGAAGTTTTCATCAAGTGAGCTGATGAGAAGGCAGGTGGTTACGATGAAGCAAGACAAGCCTTAGATTGCTACAGGCATGACTCACTGTGAAATACAAGTGAGCAATATATGAAAGCAGCAAAGGATTGAAAGGATGGAATAATTTCATATTTCAACACAAAAGATTGCCTGGGAATTTTTCCTATTCAAAAGGGGAAATATGACCTTCTGTCCTGGCTTATAAACAAATCTATGCAACATTTTTCAGCATGCCTGCTGTTTCCTACATCGTTGAAAATGTATCCCACAGCCTCCAGAGAACCCAGCAAGCTTAAACCTGGCAAATACATTAATCCCTCCCTAGCCATTTGAGAAGAACCTGAGATCCCAAAATTCTACTCTTGTTACTGAAGCAGTTTTCAAAACCCAACTGAAAGCAGCTGGATTTTTTTACAAGAAAAATAGAAGGTGAACTGAGTGAGATATGGGCACAGAGGTGAATTTTCATGCTCTTAATATGCCTGAGAAACTGTGAGGCAGAGAGTAGGACTATAAGTACCCGTGGTGAATTGAGTTACATCTTTGAATGTCAGGCCATTGAATTCTTTGTGGTGTTTAAGTCCCTTCATAATGAGTTAGGTCATTAGGGAAATATGCTATCCTAATTACCTTTATAATCTTATTGACCTTTACAGATTTATGGGTGCATCCTCTTTATTCTGTAGAAATTCTCATGTGATATGGCATAGGCTAGTGTTTCAAGGCAAGGGCTTTGGAGCTAGAAGATCTAAATTCACATGTGGCTCTACTGCTTGCTAGTTGTGACACCTTGGGAAAATTTGGTAACTTGTAATTTCCTTGTGTCCCAGTTTCTTCATGGATAAGATTAGAATTGTAACAGCAATTGCCTTTTTAAGGTTATTTGCCAGGACTGCATGAATTAATGGATGTAAAGTTCCCAGCACAGGACCTTGCATCTAGGAAGCACTCTGCATTTTAGCTCTTGTTAGGAGGCTGTTCTGTTAGTTATAGGAAGAGGCCAGTACTGGGACAAGTCCTGGCATCCTGATTCTGCCAGATGCTGCCCAAGTTGTCAAGGCAATTAACCTCTCTCAATTTAGAATTTTCATCTGGCACAGTGAAGGCAGTGACTGGATATAGCTTATATGACCAATAAGGAAGGGTTTAATGAATTGTAGGATAATAATCACTAACATTTATTGGTTACTGTTTTAAGTGATTTACATACATCAATTCTTATAATAACCCTATGAGATAAGGACTATTTTTTCACTTCCCATTTTATAGATGAAGAAATTAAAATACAGAGAGATTAGGTAATTTAACACACAGCTAGTAAGTGGCAGATCTGGGATTAAGTGGGTTAAAAAACAGTATATATAATATTATCCCATTTTGGGGAAAAGCATTATATATTTAAACTGTATTATAAACTGTATTATATATACAAACTGTATTTTTAATATATAAACTGTATTACATATGTATATATTTATATATGTGTGTATATATACACACACAACACACATAAACACACATATGCATGCACACCATGTCCAAAAGAAAATTAAGAGAGTTTCACATGATATGAATATTTTATTGGGTGAGAAACATATTGCTGGTGAACAGGGAGACTTCAAACCTGAAAGTGGTATGAAGCTCAGAGGCGTGATATTATAGGGTGTCTTATAAAGAAAGAATGAGGAAGTTGTTTAACCTTTACAGTGATTGACTATTACAATGGGGGTTTCGAGACAGAAGAGAATTGGTTAAAAGAGATTATCTTGTACCATGTTAAGAAGACAACTTAGGCTTTATTTATGACTATCAGAGGCATTTATAAGAAATAACCTAAGTTAAATTTCATTTACATTCATGGAATAAACAAGATTAAATTTTGCTTATGTGGCTTAACTGGTTTTGTCTGCTCAGGAGTCTTCAAGCCTGTTCTCCTTTATTTTAACAATTCCCTCCTTCTGGTCATTCTCTCAGCGAGCTGTCACTCTTGGATACCACTGTTGAGGTAGTCACTCGGATGGATGGATGGTCATATAGTCACTATTACCAAGGGATACTCTCCAGATTGTTAAAATGTTAAAATGAAATATACCTAGGAGGTGAAATTTAGGGCAACCTTACATTTCTTCATTTTTCTGATGATGTTTTTTAATCCTTGTATAATTGTATTCCTTGAATAATAACTTTTATGCAAAAATAAATATGTGGGTTGGACTAGATGAACTTTCAGGTCCTGCCTGAAAATTACATTCTGTGATTCTACATACCAAATTAACACAGCAGCAGGGAGTTTTTGCTGTAGGAAGGTGGACAGTACCTCACCTGCCACTTGTTTTCGAGAGATTCCAGGGATACACCTATGTGGGGAGTGTCACCATTGCCCATGCTGCTGGTGTCAGGAGAATTGCTGTTATGGAAAGCCTACTACTCTGTTGTGATTAAAGCAACCAGAGGCTCACCCTTGCCTCCTCTTTACTGTTTTCCAAAGCAGCAGTGGAGTGACAGAAATGCCTAGGGGAAGCAGTATGTGTGGTGTGTATGGAACAGTCATTATTTAGTGACACACAGTTCCTTTCCATCTGAATGGCAAAGTATGCTTATATTAGGTAATTCAAATGTTTCTATTAAAATGATTGCTAATTAAAATATTCAAGAAGATGGGGGAAGATGAGATATAGATTAACTGCTAGGGTCTGGTTCTACTGCAGTGTTAATGTTTGAGACATTGTCACTCTGAGACAGCCAAGAGGCAGGTCAAGGTTGTGTGTAGGGCTCAGCAAACAAAAACACCAAATCTGTTCTCAAAATAATTTTATATATGATATTTTAAAAAACAAAGTAACTGGGAAAGATCAGAAACTTGTTACAATTTCTAAGACTTATTTTATGGTTCTGTACTAGTCATTGTTTAAATGTGTATGAGATGTGTTATCTTAACAGTATTTAGGGTCTCTAAAGGTCTTAAACTAGCCTTAGCATCATCACACCATGTGATTAAAATGACTCTTGGAGACAGAGAATACAGAATAATGACTGGATGAGCAAAATATGGGCAGTTGCAAATAATTCTAAGCTGATGGCTGGGATATTTACTCAAGCATAAGTCACTGATTACTGATCACTGCATATAGCTCTTTACCAAAGGTCAATGCCCTTTTCCTATGGGCCTCACTCCTTGTTTCTGGAACAGGAAAGATTAATGTACCTGAAAGTAAGATTTTTTTTATATAACTGAATAAATCTTAAAGTTTCTCTCCTTCAGACATGAGTAAAGAGGGAAGATGTATCTCGTAGGGATTAAAGTTATTTGACTATTCAGTCACCGTTTTAAGCTCTCCTGTGACCCTCTTCTTTACCATCAGAGGATAATCTAAACTAGAAGAGGCAAAGGGGGTTGTCTTAGGTTGTTTTTGAGAAAAATGTATCTTTCCTAATTCTGTACTTGAAACACAGAGCATTGCTCTTTATTAACTAAATACATTAATTTTCAATTTGGTATGCAAAAATTAAATTTTTCCCATCTGAATGATGGTTGGTCTCTGCATGTTATGTACCATCTGCTCCATTGTTTAACAAAATAAGCATGAGATATCTATTTCTTTTTTAGAAGAAAAAGAAGGCTTAAGAGTCAAGAGACATTTTGAAGCAGGATTCTGTGGAAGAACAGGATCCTTAGTTTAGAAGAAAAGGAGTTGGATTCAGTTTTCCTATTTCCTTCCTCTGGTCTAATATGTAGGAAGCCAAAAATCAAGGAGCAAGTATGTGCTAGGAGAAACAGGCTTGATCTAGGAGATCTAGATTATGAATAGCTGGTGAGACACTCGACCAATGTGTAAGGGTTAATAAATAATGACAGAAATGGAAATCAATTAACTGTTTTAATTTGTACCTTGATGAATGATTTGCATACACTTTGGAGCAAGAGACTCAGCTCAGCATTCCCCTGGGCTCCTTTTCGTTTTCACTCCTTGGAATAGCAGTTGAGGCAAGTGGGGAAGCATAGAAGTCTTGCTTGCTGGAGAGAGTGCCCTCTAATCGCTGTATCCTAACCCTACCAGGATTTAGAAAGAATAAATTTAAAACTGCTTAGAGGGAGATTTAAAGAGTTGACAGAGCAAAGCCAATTAAGGTAAATGGACTTGTTCTGTCAGTGATGCTTGTGATTGTTTATTTCATAATGGAACCAAGCCCTAGCATAGCAATACCAGAACACCAGGCCTTTATGTTGTAGATAAGAGTATCGAGGTCTCAGTCTCTGGTTGCTAGCAAATCTTTGGCACTCCCTAAGTGAAAACACAGCTTCTTAAAATTTTGAAAAATTATCAGCATATAACTCATTCATTCGATAAGTGTTTGTGGGTACTTCCTATATGCCAGGTAAACCGTTTTTCTCCAATAAAGGATCAGGAAAAAATTAGTGAGATTAATAAGTCTCCAGATATGGGGACATAAATCATTCCTTCTCTCTAATTTTGAGAAACATCTCTGATTGGACTTTTTAAAATTTGCCCAATTGATGCCTGCCCAATTAAATTATAAAGATACAACAATTTTTCTCAATTCTTGACTCTGATATAACACAGGAATCTCTAAGCCTCAAGTGTTTTTCAAGTATCCATTATCGATTGAATGTGATTTTCTTCTAAGAAACTGAAAAATTCACTGAATAAGTAAGTGTCCCAGAAATGGGATGCTCTGCAGTTGGTTCACAAAGTAAGATTAATGACACCATGTAGTTGGTGATGCCAAGGCCATGTGGAGCTGTCATGGGAGATTAGGTTGTAACCATCTGTTTTCCATGTGATGGCTTAATAAACACCACCACCTGCACTGACGTGTTATTACAGTTGGCCTCCTGGGTATTTGTAGATCAGGGTACTTGGGCACAAGGAAGGAATTGTTGCATCTCCTTGAGTTACCACATGGAATGTTTGTGGCATATATTAAAACAGTGGTCCCATTTTAAGGTTTTTGTCTTTCTCTGTCTGACTTACTTCACTTATGGTAATCTCTAGGTCCATCCATGTTGCTGCAGATGGTGTTTTCTTAAATACAGACAGCATTATGACAGCTTTGATCAGATGCAGATTAGAAGGGAAAAGCTCACAGGGGGAAGAAAAGGAAAGGAGACAGAGTGAGAGCAGTAAGTGAGAGCAAACAGACAAAAGGAAGAGAAAATGATTAAAATAGTCACAATAAAGAAGTCAGTCTTGACCCATTTAGTTTAGGCATAAAGATCTTGCCTACCTCAAATGTAGTAGTATTTTTTTTCATTAGTAGTATTTTTTTCAACAGCTATAACTGCTGCTTTTTTAAAAAATAAATTTATTTATTTTTGGCTGCATTGGGTCTTCGTTGCTGCACGCGGGCTTTCTCTAGTTGTGACGAGCAGGATCTACTCTGGTGCATGGGCTTCTCATTGTGGTGGTTTGTCTTGCTGCAGAGTATGGGCTCTAGGTACACGGACTTCACTAGTTGTGGCATGCAGGCTCAGTAGTTGTGGCTCGCAGGCTCTAGAGCTCAGGCTCAGTAGTTGTGGCACACAGGCTTAGTTGCTCTGTGGCATGTGGGATCTTCCCAGACCAGGAATCGAACCCATGTCCCCTGCATTGGCAGGCAGATTCTTAACCACTGCACCACCAGGGAAGCCCCATAACTGCTGCTTTTAATAATGAATTTTAGCTACCACAAATGTTAGGTTTATTTGTTTAGTAAGACAGGAAATGTGTAATCATTTTAGCCATATTTCCAGCTAAAATTATGAAGAAAAATTAAAAGCTTGGCTCGAAAACTATTTGTGAAATTTGCTTTTTGAGAAAATCTTATCTTTGACTATGCAAGGTAAATGAGTTTTTACCATGCAATAGTTAATCTTTAAAACAAACTCAAACACTATTCTTTTGTAGCCTGTCTTATTCTTTCAGATTAAATGACTTTTAGATGCCATGAATTCAGACTTGATTTTGCTAGCACACAAAAGGCAGGTCTCCTTTTGGAGATTATTGTAAGAAAATTCTATGTTTGTGAGATCCTAGTGTGGACAAAAAGTATTGCCTGCTTTTTCAGTAAACAAAGAAAGTTGCCTGCCATCAAGCCCTCAGCTGCTGCAGCTGCCCCTTACGATGCTCCCTGAGGGGAATTCAGGATGGAGAAAAACAGGATACTGGCCCTAGATAGTTAAGATACATATCAAAGGAATACTTTCAATGAGCCCAGACTCTTGCATCTTCCCATACATAGAAAAGCACTAAAATTATTAGCTTGAGATGTCTGTTTTTTGTGATAAGCGGTAATCTTTTGATGTTCAACTACTTGGTTTTTTTTCTTTTTCTTTTTGTTCCCTTTCAAAAAATCCTGTGTATCATGGCTCCTCCCTTCCTTCTTTGGAACAGCCCTTAGAGCTCTCTGAGAGGCTGTCTCCCAGGCTATAGTCCTCAGTAAGTTCCCCAAATAAAACATAACTCGCACTTTTAGGTTGAGCATTTTTTTTTCAGTCAACACTGAATTTGGAGATGCTGCAGTTTCATGCAAGTGGCCAATGACATTTACCACTTTCTGTTCTAAAAGTCCATTTCAAATGGGGAGTGCAAGGCGAGGCCAGTGAGAAGCAGAAATTTTGCTGTATCACTACCTGTGTTTACAGACATCCTCTACTCCTTGTAAGCCACCTTGCTTTTAGCAACTTCATATTTATACACCTCCCTGTCATTTTTCTACTCAATTTGATATCATTTGGTCTTTGCTCTGACTCAATACAGAGTTCTTAAAATGCTTCAGGTCAATTGTTTTAAAGGACACACTAAAGTAACTCATGTCCCAATAAGAAAATGCTAAATTCTTTGCTGCTTTTCTGGGCATTGCATTCCACATTTCTTTGCAGGCAAGAAAACAGAGCCTAAAGCCTGAAGCTCATTTAGGGGATTGAGAGGATGAAATTTCCTTCTTGATTAACAGTTGACTAATTATGAGTTCCTGTTTTGCCTGGAGGGATATAGCCACTGTTTGAGCTTTTATAAACTCTTAAGTATCTATGTTCCTTTTCGAAAAACCTCATCCAAATTCCAATGAAATCTCCTCCTCTATTAGTTCACTGCCCAGATTTTTTAAATGGGAAAAGGCAAAAGCAAAAGCAAACCAACCAACTGGAAAAAAATTCAGTGAGTGCCTTGAGGCTTTGAGATAAGCTAGAAATAGATCCATACCCTGCTATCCATGTGTATGATACACAGGAAAAATTAGAACAATTAAAAATTTTTGAGTCTTTTTCCTTTGAAAATTTGATTTGTATTGTAAGTTCATAAGGCATGATAAATACTGGGAAGGGAAGTTCTGTGTGTGGGGGGGGGAGGGTGGGGGGGGTGGGTGTTTTCTTTTTCCATGTAGTTTCCTGAAAGGCTCTGGAAGTAAACTAACTTGCTTTGCTGTTTGTGTTGTCACAATTGCTTTCTTGGAAAGATAAGCCACAGGTCCCTTTGAGAAATGGGTAACCATGTTATTGGCATTTACACAGAGGCTTCTGCAAGGATGTTGGCAACCTCAGCTGAAAATCTGACTTTTGTGCTGAAAGTGGTGCTATCAAGGCCTATGGAATTGCCACAGCCTTTGCTAAGATTTTAGTTCCTTTTGTTTATTATTTTCACCCTTTTCTACTAGAATACAATTCATGGTACTTGTAAAACATTAGAATATTAACCCTCTCTAAAAAGACAGAAAGAGACCTGATCCTATTAAAAATAGTTCTCAAATTCAAAATGCCAGGAAAGCCTACTTGTCATTCTCCTTATGAAGTTATTTCAATAAATAAAACTCATTGTGCTTTCCGATATATAATTCAAAGTACCTCATTTATGGTATTTTAAAAAAAAAATGTGTTTGGGTATATTGTGAAGCAAAGATATTAATGGCTCAGCATCTCTAAAATCTGAAGTCATTTCCAAAATAAAGTTTGAAATATTCCTACTGGTTTGGTGTTCTAAGAAATAGCAAATGAGAACTACAATTCCAATTTTATTTTAAAATTGTTGGGATTTGTTAGAAATAATTGTGTGGTGTTGATTACCAAAAACTATAAAACATCTTGATTTTTTTCATTATAATAATTTGTCAAAAAATGCCATGAGTTTCATTTTTCAATGTACCGTATGGTTTTTAGTTCTGAAGTTTTAGCAAGATATAATTCAACAGCAAGTAGTAAAAGCAGGCCATTTTAATAACTATTTCAAACAAGTTATTTACTTTCAAAAATGATTGGCCCTAAAATGTTCTCCCTTGAATATTATAAACATAAAATGTAAGCAGAACTTTATATTTTAAAAAAGTGAGGAAAAGTAAATCAATAGCGATGAAAATCATGAAAATAAAATATTTGCCTTTATTGTGATATTGCAGACTTTAGAGAATATCCTAAGTTCTGAGTCAATTGCTTATTAAAACAATTATAATTGTCATGAAGTATTTAAGTGGGTATTATGTGTATGGCTTGTAATAGAAACTTTGTGTCTATGCCTCTGAGCTCACATTGTAGTAGAAAAAAGAACAAATCGAAGATCACCACTTATTTTCCCCCAAATGTTATATTGAACCCAGTCCTGTAGACTGTTAAAGTTATAAAACTAAAGAGTTCTATGGTGAAGTACACTTTGGAAATTCTGTGTAAAATTTAAACTTGTCCTTTAATATAAAGCTTCTCAGTTCTGTTGCTATGTTAATGTGAACTCTGGGTCTACAACAGAATGATCATTTATCAAATTTGTTTGACAATTGTATTAGTCAGGGTTCTCCAGAGTAATAGAACCAGTAGGAGATATCTGTCTATACATCTATCAATCAATCAATTTATTATGAGGGATTGGCTCACCTGAATGTGGAGACTGAGAAGTCCCACAATCTGCTCTTTGCAAGTTGGAGGTGCAGGAAAGATGATGATGTTGCTTCAGTCCAAACCCAAAGGCTTGAGAACTAGGGGAGCCAATAGTGGGAATCATTAAAAATAATTGTGGAGTATCCCAGGGCCCAGGAATCAGAGGGCCTATGGTGTAGATACTGGCCTAAATCTGAAGGCCTGAGAACTAGAAGTGCCAACGTCTGAGGGCAGGAGAAGGTGGATGCTCTGCTCAAGTAGAGAGCAAATTTGCCCTTCCTGTGCCATTTTGTTCTATTCAGCCTCTCATTGGATTGGATGATGCCCACCTGCGTTGGTGACTGGAGGTCTTTTTTTACTCAGTTTACTGATTCAAATGCTGATCTCTTCCCGAAACACCCTCACAGACATACCCAAAAGTAATGTTTTACCAGCTATCTGGCATCTCTCAGCCCAGTCAGGATGACACATAAAACTAACCATAACAACTTTGGAACTCTTTTCTCATGACATGTTCATGGGATTCCCTGGATGTTCTTTATAAGCTGCTGACATATACCATATATATATATATATATATATATATATATATATATATATATATATATATATATAAAGTTGATCCTTGAACAATGCAGAGGTTGGGGCACCAACCCTCACGCAGTCTAAAGTCTGAGTATAACTTTATAGTCAGCCCTCCATATCTTCAGTTTCACAGCCATGGAGTCAACCAACTGTGGAACATGTAGTACTATAGTATGCAGTTATTGAAAAAAATTCATGTGTAACTGAATTCATGTGTAACTGGATCTGCACAGTTCAAACTTGGGTTGTTCAAGGGTCAACTGTATGAAGGAGCTAAACTTTGCCATTAAAATGGTAGAAGTATTTCAAGGATGAAATTTTTAGATAACTAAATTAAAAAAAATACAGGTCCCTCATTTTTTAATATGATATTTTTATTTTATTTTATTTCATAACATGTCTTTTCTTTCAGCAATTGTTGATCATTTATCTAAACTTAGACCATTTAAACTTGACCTAGGTGTCAAAGTATATTTTCCTATAATAGTGTAACTCATGAAACCAATAGAATAATGTATTGAACTGGCAAAACACCTATTCCTGTTAGGGTGAATACCAATTTGACTGAGTCTTAGTGGGAAAGGAGAACATCTACAGCAACAAGACAGAGCTATTAGCACTAAGAACTAAATGATCTGTGCCAGCCAGACTTCATTCCAATAAATATTTGCTCTGAAAAGATAAGATTGCAAACCAGTAAATACTTTCACTGTTTGCTTTAGGAAATTCGTGTAAATCATTTTTTATCTGAGATAACAATCTGCTTATCTGGAAAAATAGCTCATTTATCAAATAGCGATTTACTTATGAAGACTTACTTCAAGACCTTCATCTTACTGTATTCACCAACACCAAACTATTACGAACTTTGCCCATTCCCATTTTATTCCTCTCCCTACAAAACCTTGAAAGACCCACCTTAAAACCACTTTAGCTCAGAAACCAAAACTCTATAAATCTCTCCCTCTGGCTTCTCTCTTCTGAGACACAGCTAACATGGTATTCTGCTTTACTGTAGTGAGTTCTAATAACTTTAGCTTTACTGATTCTTTGCTTGGTGATTTTTTATTTGTCCATAACATTTATTTCACCAAATATATAATAAAATTTTACAGAGGAAAGATTTTACACTTTTTTTTTACATCTTTATTGGAGTATAATTGCTTTACAATGGTGTGTTAGTTTCTGCTTTATAACAAAGTGAATCAGTTATACATATACATATGTTCCCATATGTCTTCCCGCTTGCATCTCCCTCCCTCCCACCCTCCCTATCCCACCCCTCTAGGTGGTCACAAAGCACCGAGCTGATCTCCCTGTGCTATGCAGCTGCTTCCCACTAGCTATCTATTTTACATTTGGTAGTGTATATATGTCCATGCCACTCTCTCACTTTGTAACAACTTATCCTTCCCCCTCCCCATATCCTCAAGTCCATTCTCTAGTAGGTCAGCCTCTTTATTCCCGTCTTACCCCTAGGTTCTTCATGACTTTTTCTTTTTTTCTTAGATTCCATATATATGTGTTAGCATACAGTATTAGTCTTTCTCTTTCTGACTTACTTCACACTGTATGACAGACTCTAGGTCCATCCACCTCACTACAAATAACTCAATTTCGTTTCTTTTTATGGCTGACTAATATTCCATTGTATATATGTGCCACATCTTCTTTATCCATTCATCTGATGATGGACACCTAGGTTGTTTCTGTCTCTTGGCTATTGTAAATAGAGCTGCAGTGAACATTTTGGTACATGACTCTTTTTGAATTATGGTTTTCTCAGGGTATATGCCCAGTAGTGGGATTGCTGGGTCATATGGTAGTTCTATTTGTAGGTTTTTAAGGAACCTCCATACTGTTCTCCATAGTAGGCTGTACCAATTCACATTCCCAACAACAGTGCAAGAGTGATCCCTTTTCTCCACACCCTCTCTAGCAATTATTGTTTCTAGATTTTTTGATGATGGCCATTCTGACTGATGTGAGATGATATCACACTGTAGTTTTGATTTGCATTTCTCTAATGATTAATGATGTTGAGCATTCTTTCATGTGTTTGTTGGCAATCTGTATATCTTCTTTGGAGAAATGTCTATTTAGGTCTTCTGCCCATTTTTGGATTGGGTTGTTTGTTTTTTTGTTACTGAGCTGCATGAGCTGTTTGTAAATTTTGGAGATTAATCCTTTGTCAGTTGCTTCATTTGCAAATATTTTCTCCCATTCTGAGGGTTGTCTTTTGGTCTTGTTTATGGTTTCCTTTGCTGTGCAAAAGCTTTGAAGTTTCATTAGGTCCCATTTGTTTACTTTTGTTTTTATTTCCATTTCTCTAGGAGGTGGGTCAAAAAGGATCTTGCTGTGATTTATGTCATAGAGTGTTCTGCCTATGTTTTCCTCTAAGAGTTTGATAGTTTCTGGCCTTACATTTAGGTCTTTAATCCATTTTGAGCTTATTTTTGTGTATGGTGTTAGGGAGTGATCTAATCTCATACTTTTACATGTACCTGCCCAGTTTTCCCAGCACCACTTATTGAAGAGGCTGTCCTTTCTCCACTGTACATTCCTGCCTCCTTTATCAAAGATAAGGTGCCCATATGTGCATGGGTTTATCTCTGGGCTTTCTATCCTGTTCCATTGATCTGTCTTTCTCTTTTTGTGCCAGTACCATACTGTCTTGATTACTGTAGTTTTGTAGTATAGTCTGAAATCAGGGAGTCTGATTCCTCCAGTTCCATTTTTCTTTCTCAAGATTGCTTTGGCTATTCGGGGTCTTTTGTGTTTCCATACAAATTGTGGAATTTTTTGTTCTAGTTCTGTGAAAAATGCCAGTGGTAGTTTGATAGGGATTGCATTGAATGTGTAGATTGCTTTGGGTAGTAGAGTCATTTTCACATTGTTGATTCTTCCAATCCAAGAACATGGTATATCTCTCCATCTATTTGTATCATCTTTAATTTCTTTCATCAGTGTCTTATAATTTTCTGCGTACAGGTCTTTGGTCTCCTTAGGTAGGTTTATTCCTAGATATTTTATTCTTTTTGTTGCAATGGTAAATGGGAGTGTTTTCTTAATTTCACTTTCAGATTTTTCATCATTAGTGTATAGGAATACAAGAGATTTCTGTGCATTAATTTTGTATCCTGCTACTTCACCAAATTCATTGATTAGCTCTAGTAGTTTTCTGGTAGCATCTTTAGGATTCTCTATGTATAGTATCATGTCATCTGCAAACAGTGACAGTTTTACTTTTTCTTTTCCAATTTGGATTCCTTTTATTTCCTTTTCTTCTCTGATTGCTGTGGCTAAAACTTCCAAAACTATGTTGAATAAGAGTGGGGAGAGTGCGTAACCTTGTCTTGTTTCTGATCTTAGTGGAAATGGTTTCAATTTTTCACCAGAGGACAATGTGGGCTGTGGGTTTGTCATATATGGCCTTTATTATGTTGAGGAAAGTTCCCTCTATGCCTACTTTCTGGAGGGATTTTATCATGAATGGGTGTTGAATTTTGTTGAAAGCTTTCTCTGCATCGACTGAGATGATCATATGGTTTTTCTCCTTCAATTTGTTAATATGGTGTATCACATTGATTGATTTGCATATATTGAAGAATCCTTGCATTCCTGGAATAGACCCCACTTGATCTTGGTGTATGATCCTTTTAATATGCTGTTGGATTCTATTTGCTAGTATTTTGCTGAGGATTTTTGCATCTATGTTCATCAGTGCTATTGGCCTGTAGTTTTCTTTCTTCGTGACATCCTTGTCTGGTTTTCATATCAGGGTGATGGTGGCCTTGTAGAATAAGTTTGGGAGTGTTCCTCCCTCTGCTATATTTTGCAAGAGTTTGAGAAGGATAGGTGTTAGTTCTTCTCTAAATGTTTGATAGAATTCACCTGTAAAGCCATCTGGTCCTGGGCTTTTGTTTGTTGGGAGATTTTTCATCACAGTTTAAATTTCAGTGCTTGTGATTGGTCTGTTCATATTTTCTATTTCTTCCTGATTCAGTCTTAGAAGGTTGTGCTTTTCTAAGAATTTGTCCATTTCTTCCAGGTTGTCCATTTTATTGGCATAGAGTTGCTTGTAGTAATCTCTCATGATCTTTTGTATTTCTGCAGTGTCAGTTGTTACTTCTTTTTCATTTCTAATTCTGTTGATTTGAGTCTTCTCCCTTTTTTTCTTGATGAGTCTGGCTAATGGTTTATCAATTTTGTTTATCTTCTCAAAGAACCAGCTTTTAGTTTTATTGATCTTTGCTATAGTTTCCTTCATTTCTTTTTCATTTATTTCTGATCTGATCTTTATGATTTCTTTCCTCCTGCTAACTTTCGGTTTTTTTGTTCTTCTTTCTCTAATTGCTTTCGGTGCCAGGTTAGGTTGTTTATTCGAGATGTTTCCTGTTTCTTAAGGTAGGATTGTATTGCTATAAACTTCCCTCTTAGAACTGCTTTTGCTGCATCTCATAGGTTTTGGGTCATCGTGTCTCCATTGCCATTTGTTTCTAGGTGTTTTTTGATTTCCTCTTTGATTTGTTCAGTGATCATTTCTTTATTAAGTAGTGTATTGTTTAGCTTCCCTGTGTTTGTATTATTTACAGTCTTTTCCTGTAATTGATATCTAGTCTCATAGCGTTGTGGTCAGAAAAGATACTTGATATGATTTCAATTTTTAAAATTTACCAAGGCTTGATTTGTGACCCAAGATATGATCTATCATGGAGAATGTTCCATGAGCACTTGAGAAGAATGTGTATTCTGTTGATTTTGGATGGAATGTCCTATAAATATCAATTAAGTCCATCTTGTTTAATGTATCATTTAGAGCTTGTGTTTCCTTATTTATTTTCATTTTGGGTGATCTGTCCATTGGTAAAAGTGGTGTGTTAAAGTCCCCTACTATGATTTTGTTACTGTCGATTTCCCGTTTTACAGCTGTTAGTATTTGCCTTATGTATTGAGGTGTTCCTATGTTGGGTGCATAAATATTTACAATTGTTATATCTTCTTCTTGGAGTGATCCCTTGATCATTATGTCGTGTCCTTCTTTGTCTCTTGTAATAGACTTTATTTTAAAGTCTATTTTGTCTGATATGAGAATTGCTACTCCAGCTTTCTTCTGATTTCCATTTGCATAGAATATCTTTTTCCATCTCCTCACTTTCAGTCTGTATGTGTCCCTAGGTCTGAAGTGGGTCTCTTGTTGACAGCATATATACGGGTCTTCTTTCTGTATCCATTCAGCCAGTCTGTGTCTTTTGGTGGGAGCATTTAATCCATTTATATTTAAGGTAATTATCGATATGTATGTGCCTAGTCCCATTTTCTTAATTGTTTTGGGTTTTTTATTGTAGGTCTTCTCCTTCTCTTGTGTTTCTTGCCTAGAGAAGTTCCTTTAGCATTTATTGTAAAGCTGGTTTGGTGGTGCTGAATTCTCAGCTTTTGCTTGTCTCTAAAGGTTTTAATTTCTCCATCAAATCTGAATGAGATCCTTGCTGGGTAGAGTAATCTTGGTTGCAGGTTCTTGTCCTTCATCACTTTAAATATGTCCTGCCAGTCCCTTCTGGCTTGCAGAGTTTCTGCTGAAAGATCAGTTGTTAACCTTATGGGGATTCCCTTGTGTGTTATTTGTTGTTTTTCCCTTGCTCTTTTAATATGTTTTCTTTGTATTTAATTTTTGATAGTTTGGTTACTATGTGTCTTGGCATGTTTCTCCTTGGATTTATCCTGTATGGGACTCTCTGTGCTTCCTGGACTTGATTAACTATTTCCTTTCCCATATTAGGGAAGTTTTCAACTATAATCTCTTCAAATATTTTCTCAGTCCCTTTCTTTTTCTCTTCTTCTTCTGGGACCCCTATAATTCGAATGTTGGTGTGTTTAATGTTGTCCCAGAGGTCTGTGAGACTGTCCTCAGTTCTTTTCATTCTCTTTTCTTTATTCTGCTCTGCAGTAGTTATTTCCACTATTTTATCTTCCAGGTCACTTGGTCGTTCTTCTGCCTCAGTTATTCTGCTATTGATCCCTTCTAGAGTATTTTTAATTTCATTTATTGTGCTGTTCATCGTTGCTTATTTCCTCTTTAGTTCTTCTAGGTCCTTGTTAAATGTTTCTTGCATTTTCTGTATTCTATTTCCAAGATTTTGGATCATCTTTACTATCATTCTGAATTCTTTTTCAGACAGACTGCCTATTTCCTCTTCATTTGTTAGGTCTGGTGGGATTTTACCTTGATCCTTCATCTGCTGTGTGTTTTCCTGTCTTTTCATTTTGCTTATCTTACTGTGTTTGGGGTCTCCTTTTTGCTGGCTGAAGGTTCGTAGTTCCCGTTGTTTTTGGTGTCTGTCCCCAGTGGCTAAGGTTGGTTCAGTGGTTTGTGTAGGTTTCTTGGTGGAGGGGACTAGTGCCTGTGTTCTGGTGGATGAGGCTGGATATTGTCTTTCTGGTGGGCAGGTCCACGTCTGGTGGTGTGTTTTGGGGTGTCTGTGGCCTTATTATGATTTTAGGCAGCCTCTCTGCTAATGGGTGGGGTTGTGTTCCTGTCTTGCTAGCTGTTTGGCATAGGGTGTGCAGCACTGTAGCTTGCTGGTCATTGAATGAAGCTGGGTCTTGGCGTTGACATGGAGATCTCTGGGGGATTTTCGCCGTTTGATATTACATGGAGCAGGCAGGTCTCCTGTGGACCAGTGTCATGAAGTTGGCTCCTCCACCTCAGAGGCGCAGCCCTGATGCCTGGCTGGAGCACCAAGAGCCTGTCCTCCACACAGCTCAGAATAAAAGGGATAAAAAAATAGAAGGAAAGAAAGAAAGGAAAAAATAAATTAAAGTAAGAGAAAATAAAGTTATTAAAGAGTAATTATTAAGAAGAAAAATTTTAAAAAGTAAAAAAAAAAAAAGAAAAAAAACCCAGATGGTCAGAACCCTAGGGCAAATGGTGAAAGCAAAGCTATACACACAAAATCTCACACAGAAGCGTACACATACACACTCACAAAAAGAGGAAAAGGGGAAAAGATAATATATCTTGCTCCCAAAGTCCACCCCCTCAATTTGGGATGATTCGTTGTCAATTCAGGTATTCCACAGATGCAGCGTATATCAAGTTGATTGTGGAGATTTAATCCGCTGCGCCTGAGGCTGCTGGGAGAGAGTTCCCTTTCTCTCCTTTGTTCGCACAGCTCCTAGGGCTGAGCTTTGGATTTGGCCCCGCCTCTGCGTGTAGGTCGCCTGAGGGAATCTGTTCTTTGCTCAGACGGGATGGGGTTAAAGGAGCAGCTGATGCTGATTCCGCAGCTGTGTCTCACTTAGGCTGGGGGCGGGGGAGGGAGGGGCACGGCGTGCGGGGCGGGCCTGCGGCGGCAGAGGCCGGCGTGACGTTGCACCAGCCTGAGGCGTGCCGGGCATTCTCCCGGGGAAATGGCGGGCTGCACAGGCTCCCGGGAGTGGAGGTGTGGAAAGTGACCTGTGCTCGCACACAGGCTTCTTGGTGGCGGCAGCAGCAGCCTTAGCGTCTCATGCCCGTCTCTGGGGTCAGCGCTGATAGACGCAGCCTGCGCCCGTCTCCTTTAAGCGGCGCTCTGAATCCCCTCTCCTCGCACACCAGGAAACAAAGAGGCAAGAAAAAGTCTGTTGCCTCTTCGGCAGGTCCAGACTGTTCCCCGGAGTCCCTCCCGGCTAGCCGTGGTGTACTAACACCTTGCATGCTGTGTTCACGCCGCCAACTCCAGTGCCAACTCCAGTCCTCTGCCGGCGCTCCGACCGAAGCCTGAGCCTCAGTTCCCAGCCCCGCCCGCCCTGGCGGGGGAGCAGACAAGCCTCTTGGCCTGGTGAGTACTGGTCGGCCCTGATCCTTTTTGTGCGGGAAGCTCTCTGCTTTGCTCTCCTTTGCGGCTCCGAAGCTTTCCCCCTCCGCCACCCGCAGTCTCCGAGGTACTTGGGGAGTTTCTTGCCTTTTGGGAGGTCCGAGGTCTTGTGCCAGCGTTCATTAGGTGTTCTATAGGAGCAGTTCCACGTGTAGATATATTTCTGACGTATCTGTGGAGAGGAAGGTGATCTCCGCGTCTTACTCTTCCGCCATCTTCTCCCTAAACTCTGGTGATATTTTGAAGAATTCAACAGTGGGATCTAAAAATGGGAGAAACTGGCTTCCGTGGTGGCGCAGTGGTTGAGAGTCCGCCTGCCGATGCAGGGGACACGGGTTTGTGCCCTGGTCCGGGAAGATCCCACGTGCCGCGGAGCGGCTGGGCCCGTGAGCCATGGCCGCTGAGCCTGCGCGTCTGGAGCCTGTGCTCCACAACGGGAGAGGCCACAGCAGTGAGAGGCCCACGTAACGCAAAAAAATAAATAAATAAAGTAAAAATGGGGGAAATTAAGAATATTTTTAGGGTTTTAGATTCTGAGTAGGGTGATTTTAGGGACTGGTCAGAGTTTACATGTAATAACTTTGTATTGGTGAGGATAGCAAAGCAAGGTTTTGAAGCAAATCTTGATAAGCAAACTATAACACTAGTCTTAATATGTATGCTCTTTTCATTGGCTTATAAGAACAAATACATTTCATTGAGCGGGCAGATAATTGTTTTTAACTTGGTCTCAGTGTTGTTTAGTATAGGGACAGAAAAGTATGCCTCATCCTTGTGTTTAACAAAAGGACTGAAAATTATGTTTGTTTTAGTTCTCACTGATGCAGATAGAGAATGAACATGTATTTTTTCATTGAAATAATTCGTCACAAAAGCATTTAAAGACTAAATTAAAATAAGATATCTAAGTTAGCTATAAAAAACTGCTAATATCCTATGGGACTATAACACTAACCTTTCGGATTATCTTTTCTACTGAACAGAAATCATGTAATTTCTGTCAGCTGAAAGAAAAATGCACAATATAAGATCTGTAAGTTGAGTTTTAAGTGTCTTACTGAGGACTATAGCCTGGGAGACAGCCTCTCAGATAGCTCTGAGAAACTGCTCTGAAGAGGTAGGGGGCGGACAGTATATATGTGATTTTGGCTAAGGAATATGTGCCATCCAGCATACATTGCAGTAGAAGGTTACTGCTAGTTAGAAGAGCAGATATCTTAGTTAATGCTTTCAGTTAATGAATTTTTTTTTCTAATAGGAAGATGCAAGAATCTGGGTTCATGTAATTTTTTTTTTTGAAATATAACTATCTGAGGGCCTATTTTGCTTGTTTCCCCAAAGCACAGAGTGCATCATTCTGCTCTCCACCCTGAATTCCTTTCGGGTGTACTGTAGGTCAGCGACTGCTGTGACTAATGACTTACTCCTTGTAGAACT
Organism: Orcinus orca; assembly: GCF_937001465.1. Classification (NCBI taxonomy): domain Eukaryota; kingdom Metazoa; phylum Chordata; class Mammalia; order Artiodactyla; family Delphinidae; genus Orcinus; species Orcinus orca. The sequence goes on from NC_064562.1 coordinate 20,954,972, forward strand.
GGATATTAGCAACATTCTTTGTTTTATGCTTCACAATAGCTGAATTTTTATCCATATATAAATAGCAATTTAAACAAAGATACATTCGCCTAGATAACCTAATAGTCCTTGGTTGGGCCTTTTAAAAAAATGTTTCAGTATGACATTAAAAGGGTATGCTACCATTACTTGACTTATTTCAAGTTTTAGATAATTTTTAAAATATTGATGATGTGTCATTGCAAAAAAAATAAATCCCCTTATTTAACTACCCACTCCACAAAGCCAAGGGCTGTGTCTCATTAAAAGTTTTAGACTACTGCACATAGCACATGCTCAAGGAATTCCTGCTGAATTGCCTTCCCTTCAGTCTCTAAAATTCTGTGGTCCTATGTATTTAAATGTAGCCCTATTGATTTTGAGCTTTATGATTCAAAGTATTTACTATATACTATCTCATTTCGTGCTTTGCTTTTCCTCTTCCCAGTGACTGCCATTATAGTTAAGCAGAATGCTTTAGTGTCAACAAGTTAAAGAGAGATGAATGAATCCTAATGGTGCCTAAATGAAGTAATTTTCATAATTTCATCTGAATAACTAAAATATAATTTTAAATAGGGAAGACTGCAAACTAAGTGTATAGTTATCTAAATATTTTAAATTGAGAAGAAACACTCATAGTTTTATTGTTTTCAGGGTATAACCATCCCTGGGATGGGTACAAAGTTTAAAGTATGGCTAACAGCTGTTAAACAAACTAGGAAGAGAGTGAAGCAATAGAGGTGAAAATGGTTTCAAGCCAGAGATATTTGTTTTGGATTGGATTTTGATATGTGATTTTAGTCTGAAGAAAACAATTATAAAAAACTTGAAGACAGCACTGAGCATGGGATGTTTGTGTATGATGGTGGTAGGAGGGGAATATTGGAAAAAAATTGGGGGGAAGTGGTGAGAAAACATAACTGGAGAGAATATTATATTTCAAAACAATGAAAGTTTGGAGAAGTAAGTGAAACTGCTTTTTTCATAATTTAAAAAGCCAGAATGAGAAATTTGATTTGATTTTACAATATAACTGATGCAAATAGGACTGTCATATATATTAGAAAAGTAAACTGAACACAGTATTCAGGACATAGAAGGAAAGAGAGCCTTCTTTGACCAGTTGAGAAGCCATGGCAAAAACTCAGACAAGAAGCTATGAGAGTTTGGGTTAAAATTAAAGGACACATCTTAGACATTTTGATGGGTATGTTTTCAGAATTTGATGACTGATTGGATATAAGAAATGAAAAGAAGATAAGAATCAAAAATAAATCTAGGATTTTTAATATCCATCTCTGAAATGAGCAGTTTGGGCTGTGGAATGGGAACAGAATTGTAAATCCAATTTAGACGTAGTAGGTTCATAGTTTGGGGCATTCATGTGTGAGATGGATGCTGGGGGTGGGGGGAAGGCTCAAATTTCACATAGAAATCGGAGCTTAAGATAGAGATTTGAGAATCAGGCATCATTCAACCTGTGAATGTGGGTGACGTTTCTCATGGAAATAATAAATAGCACAGAAAAATAAGAGCAAATGGCAAAGTTTCAGGCCACAAGAAAAGATGGAGGATCAAGCACAGACATTAGTTTATTATAAGGAAGAACAGAAGAACAGGTACTGAGGAAAGAATATTAGATTTTGTGAGAAGAAAGCCATTCTTGGCCTTAGAAGTTTCACTTAGAGAAAGTAGCTTGCAAATGAGTTCCCTCAGCAGTAAGCAAAGAGTAGCACCTGGATAATAGAATTAATTTTAGAGAAAACATATTATTTCTCAAACTAGATGGAAAAATGAGGATCAATACAAACTTGTACATTGATGATATATACCATGTATATGGTATCTGAGAAAAAATTATGTAGATTGTGCTTAGGTAAGACAGGGTGTGCACTTTGGAGTTATGCCATATTAGGGAGATGAAAGGAAGTGTGAAGGAAAGAGTTTTTTTTTTTTTTAGCAAGAGTGTATTTGAATATATTTAGTAAATCAGCATGGAGAGGTGACCCGATGCCCTTTCTTCCTGCTCATTGCTATGGGGAGCTGGTAGTACTTGGTGAAAAGCCACAAAGCTTTGTTTTATGAGCATAGAGGTCTTTGGGACAGGAAGGGGTCAAGACCTGAAGTACTTTGTTGTAAAGTGAAAAGTTATCAAAAAGTTTTGTATAGATCAGGAGTCTTTTAACAAAGTTGTATGGTGAAGAAAGTAATAAGACAGAGGAACACTGGACTGGTGCCTGAACTGAAAGTTGGAATGCTGAAGGTGTCTTAGGTGGTTATAGTGGTTACCTGCTTTGACCCACTGTCCTGCTGGCCACCTAATGTGCTAAGGAGGAACCATGCAAATAAGTAAGTAAAAATCCAAGTTATAAAGACTGTAACTCTGGGGCTAGATCTATGGGACACTTGTTGCTGAGCATAAAATTGAAGAGAGGTGTATCCTCCTTAGCACCTGAGAGAACACTGCAAGACCAGCAGTTGCACTGAAAGGGCCTCACACCAAACTGCTGGACTGTCCTAGGTTTAGCAATGACACCAGCCCTACTCCTTACAAGTATTAGAGCTCCATTGTGAGAAACTGAGGCAGGCCGGCCAGCAGGGGGCACCGGTCTAAATGTCAGGTCTGACAGAGAATGGTCGCAATGGGTACATCTGATTTAGTGCAATAGGTAATAAGCCCTAGAAGAATATGTTCGAATGATTAATTGGGGAGGAGGGGTGTCTTTATGAATCCTTGGAGAGGAACTCAGCAAAAGGTTGTTCTTCCTGCCAGGTTGGGCATATAAGGCAGAGTTTTTATAAATTCAACATCAGAACACTTGTGACCTCATTTTGTATCTCATCCTGGAGAAGTGGAACAATGATACAGGAGTTTGTACTGTTACAACACAAAGCTTGTATATATGCCTGATGTTTAGAACACAGGCTTTGTTTTGACAGATTATACTTAAATTCTGGCTCTACTATAAACTAAAAAGTTGTGTGCTTTTATGTGAATTATTTAAACGCTGTGAGAGATTACATGAGAAAAATAATACCTGCTCTGAGATATTTTACTAAGTAATATAGATAGAGGATACAGGTCAACGCCTGACTCAGTGTCTGGAAGTGTGATTATCATGATGGCGATTACTGTTAATGGTTAATTCTAACCACGTCAGTTGTCGACCATACTGGGTAAATTTGTTTCTCATAGCTTACAAATTTGGGAGTTGAATAGGTAATTTTTTTTGGTAACTTGTCTATGTTCATTAACTAAAGTATGTGTCCCAGTCAGGGGTTTGTACGTATGTCAGTTTTTGGTGAGGGAGTGTTTCTTTCCTACCCTTGATGGTCTCCTTTAATGTGGAGAGATCTTTAACAGTGGAATTCTCCTGGTCTCTCTCCACTCCCTCATACGTTTTTCTTTATAGAGGATGATTTAATCACTTAATTTGTTGGGTGAGTTTGATAGCAGGAATTGTTTATGCATATCTCCCCCATTTCTACTCACTGGCATGTGAACTGCATGCGAGGCTCATGCCTTTCCCTCTCCCCACCCATGCTGTATGTACATTCTATGGATAGCCCTGCAGGTGAGGAGGTCAGGACCAGTGTCGGGGGGACTGAGTGGGCAGTCTATCCAATTCTGGAGGTCCATTTTACACAGCCCACTTGCCAGATTTTTCACTTTTTCTCGCTCATAGAAATTTTAATTTCCTCTTGGAAATATTCACCATCACATGGAACAGGTGGTTAGTTATCAAAGATTCACATATTTTGGAAATTAGGAAAATTTGAAAAAGCTACCAGTGAGAGAGAAAGCAAGGATTTTTGAAAGCAGCCCAGCCATAAATATTTCTTCCAAAGGAAAGCACTTTAGACCTAATCATGTGTCTCATGTAATAGCAGCTAAAACTCCAGCCAAGGGCAATCTTATGCTGCTGTCATTGCTAGCATTTTAGAATTTGCAAAGTAGGTCCATAACAGGTTATGTCTTTGGACATTAACCATATTAGTTTTGAAGAGGCACAAGTAACGAAAATGATAAATGACTTATTAGCTATTGTTTTACATGCAATATCTCTAATTTCCATAAAAATGCTGCAAGTTAAATAGTATGGATCCCATTTTGCAGCTGTGGAAGCTAAGGCTTGGAAGGGTTAAGTAACTTCATTAAGATAACAGATTAGTAGGTGTTCAGGTGAGGGTTTTTTCAGCTCAGACCAGGCTTGTGTTCCAAAGCTCATGTTCTTTCTATTGTATCATACTTTCTCTTTAAAACTAATATATTGTGAATTCAAGTCCCGTTCTACTTTCATTATTTTGCTTAAGGTATTGAATTGTTTTTCATATTAGTGACATGTGTTTACTTTAATCTGATAGTACCTACAGAGTTATTGCAGTTCTTTTTCTAATTTTAACCTCAAAGAATGGAAACAAGAAATGCTCAAATATCTTCATTTCCTCAGCTAATAAGTTTGTGTTGCATAGACCACAATGCTGAACACACCAAATCTGAGGATCAAAAGTATTTTAAATCCTCCATTCTTTGAAAGTATACTTTATCTTAGGGCTTCCCTGGTGGCGCAGTGGTTGAGAGTCCGCCTGCCGATGCAGGGGACACGGGTTCGTGCCCTGGTCCAGGAGGATCCCACATGCCGCGGAGCGGCTAGGCCCGTGAGCCATGGCCACTGAGCCTGCGTGTCTGGAGCCTGTGCTCCACAACGGGAGAGGCAACAACAGTGAGAGGCCCGTGTACCGCCAAAAAAAAAAAAAAAAAAAAAGTATACTTTATTTTAAACTCCTAGTGTCATTCATGTGGTTAGCAGCATGACTAAGGGCAGAGGGCTATTTTAATGAGGTGGTCCTTAATGAGGTGGGAAATGTGTGCAAGAGAGAGAAATTATTTTCTAAGAGAATTATCAAAAAAGGAGTATGAACTAATGGCCCAAATAAAATTTGGGATGAATCTGGGTCTGCATGGGGTTAGTTTCATAAAAGGACTGTAGAGACTACACACAACATTGTTCTGAGCCCTAAACGTAAACTGCACACGAGAATAAACAAAAATGATATTTAACCATTTTTTAAAACTTTTCAGAACACTGTCACTTTTACTATCACTGTCACTTTCTACTATCTTACAAGAAATGAATGAAATTTTAACTGTCCAGGTTTGGTGAAATATTTTGAAAAATTTTCCAAGGAGAAATCTGATAGGTTGATTATCCTTGCTCTTATAAAACTGGCTATTCCCTTGCAAATAGTAACTTTTACTGTTTCATTTGGATAGCTTCGCCTGGGGGAGATGGTCTTGAATAGCTTATGAAACAAGTTTATAGAATAAGGATGATTTTTCTTAAAATGGGCATGATTGTTTCCTTTTCTTGAAAAACAGAACTACATCTCTTGAATGAGACGAGTTGAACACAAGCAGGGAGGCATTGGAGCCTCATTTCTGAGAGGACAGGCCATGGCTCAGTTCAGGTGCCAGCTCTCTTGCTAGTGACTGTACAACCTTGGACACTGTACAACCTCAACAAATTCCTTCTGATCTGTGACTCTTGTTCCTCACCTGTAAAATGAAAACAGTGATATTACCTATTTGTTATATATTAGTTATTATCAAGAATAAATTAAACAGTGTTTTTAACACCTCAGGCACATGGTAATGACCCAGAACATGTTGGATATTATGATAGTGCTCTTGGCTATATTGTTTAACATTGCCATTAAAACTATGTTATAATTTATCAAGCTTTTAGGAAAACTGAAAAAACTGGGTATCGCTCAAAGTAATCATTTACTTACTGTAGGGCCAACTAAGCTTACACAGCCTATTCTACATCCTTCAGCTATTTTAAATTAAAAAAAATTAACTCTTTATTGTTAGAAATTCCATTTCTCTATTGTTTTAACAATTTAGCTCTCTTGGTTAATTTGACAGTTGTCTAAGATAAATTTTGAAATTTGATTTTACTATTTAATTGGAATGTATTGTTAGTTTTTAAATAAAGTATTTTAAATAAAAAATTTATTTCAAAGAAAAAAGTAATCATTAACTTTTACCAGTTTATCATGATTGCCATTCTTATGTATAATCCTCAATTAGAATTGACTTTTTTAATTTTATTTTTTAATTTTCTTTAGTTTTTTATTGAAGTACAGTTGATTTACAATATTGTGTTAGTTTCAGGTGTACAGCACAGCAATTCATTTATATATATATATATATATACACACATATATATATATACACACACACATATATATATATATATACACACATACATACACACACACACACATATATATATAAATATATATCCTTTTTCTGATTCTTATCCCTTACAGTTTATTACAAAATACTGAGTAGAGTTCCCTGTGCTATACAGTAGATGCTTGTTGGTTATCTATTTTATATATAGTAGTATGTATGTATGTTAATCCTAACCTCCTAATTTATCCCTTCCCCCAACCCCCTTTCCCTTTTGGTAACTGTAAGTTTGTTTCCTATGTCTGTGAGTCTCTTTCTGTTTTGGAAATAAGTTCATTTGTTGTTTTTTTTTTTTTTAGATTCCACATATAAGTGATATCATATGGTATTTCTTTCTCTGTGTGACTTACTCGGTTTAGTATGATAAACTCTAGGTCCATCCATGTTGCTGCAAATGACACTTTTTCATTCTTTTTATGGTTGAGTAATATTTCATTTTATATATATATATATATATATATATATATATATATATACACATACACCACATCTTCTTTATACATTCATCTGTTGAAGGACTTTTTGGTTGCTTCCATGTCTTGGCTATTGTAATTAGTGCTGCAACAAACATTGGGGTGCATGTATCTTTTCGAATTATGATTTTCTCTGGATATAAGCCCAGGAGTGGGATTGCTGGATCATATGGTAACTCTATTTTTAGTTTTTTAAGGAACCTCCATACTGTTCTCCATAGTGGTTGTTCCAATTCACATTCCCACCAACAGTGTAGGGGGTTCCCTTTTCTCCACACCCTCTCCAGCATTTATTGTTTGTAGATTTTTTATGATGGCCATTCTGACCAGTGTGAGGTGATAACTCATTGTAGTTTTGATTTGCATTTCTCTAATAATTAGTGATGTTGAGCATCTTTTCATGTGCTTTTTGGCCATCATGTCTTCTTTGGAGAGATGTCTATTTAGATCTTCTGCCCATTTTTTGATTGAGCTGTTTGTTTTATTATTATTGAGTTGTATGAACTGTTTGTATATTTTAGAGATTAATCCCTTATTAGTTGCATCATTTGCAAATATTTTCTCCCATTCTGTAGGTTGTCTCTTCATTTTGTTTATGGTTTCCTTTGCTGTTCAAATGCTTTTAAGTTTAATTAGGTCCCATTTGTTTATTTTTGTTTTTATTTCTATTACTCTAGGAGACAGATCCAAAAAGATACTGCTGCGATTTATGTCAAAGAATGTCCTGCCTATGTTTTCCTCTAGGAGTTTAATGTATCCAGTCTTACACTTAGGACTTTAGTCCATTTTGAGTTTATTTTTGTGTATGGTGTTAGAGAATGTTTTAATTTAATTCTTTACAGTAGAATTTACTTTTATGAACCACAGGATGTGTCTGTTATTTGGGTGTTTCTACCTAACAGAGGAAGTACTTTCATTTGAATCAACTTCACAGCTTTCTGCTTTTTTCTTTCCCAAGAGTATAAAAGACCTTGTGGTGGCATATAGTGATGCTACTGAAAAGACAAAACTCTAGGACCATTTTCCCCAGCACAGATTTCTTGGCTCCTTTTCTTGCTGGAAGATAAGTGAGAGACGTTACTGTGTTCCCACTTTAGCTTGAAATTTGCAATGGAGAAGCTCACTGGAACTGGCTCATTTGTCCAGCTGCCCTCAATGTCAGGATCTGAATGAAGGCCTGGGACTCTAAGCGGGTTTGCCAAGTTCATACAGCCAGTTGGGGCAGAGCTAAGACACAGCTCTCCTGACTCTCAATCTAGTGCAAGTCTCACTAATTCCCTGAGGCCTCTCAGCTGGCTTCCCAGCTGTCATTCTTCTCCCAGTTTTGGCCTAGGTGCAAACTTTTCTGTTAAAATGAAACAAGCCAAAAATGAAACTTTGACTTTTTCACAAACAGTATTTTTCCTAGCCATCCCGTCTCTCTTTATACCCCTGCTTACTGGATGAGAACGTTGAGTGGAGATGTAGATCTTGAAAGTAGGGCTACTAGCTGCTCTTCTCAAAACCTGTAAATTAGGAATCTTAGAGATGCAAATATAAGTGCTTGCTATGGCTCTGAGAAAGTTGTTGGATAGATTAGGTTCTCCTCTTTCTCTGATGAGATCCCTTAGAGTCTTGGCTTTCATCCTCCTTTTCTTTGCTATAAGAATCTTTTAAGTCATTGATCAGGAGAAATTCTCCCAACCTAGTCCAATTAATTAAGAGAAATTCCTGCACATGTATTTGGAAGGAAAGGAAAGTTTGATATTCAAATAATACATTTGGGGGCTTTGGACCCCAATTTTTTTTTTTTTTTTTTTTTTTTTTTTTGCGGTATGCTGTCCTCTCACTGCTGTGGCCTCTCCCATTCCAGAGCACAGGCTCCGGACGCGCAGGCCCAGCGGCCATGGCTCACGGGCCCAGCCGCTCCGCGGCATGTGGGATCCTCCCAGACTGGGGCACGAACCCGCATCCCCTACATTGGCAGGCGGACTCTCAACCACTGCGCCACCAGGGAAGCCCCCAAATGTATTTTTTAAGGAAAAATATTTTATGAAAAGGACCTCTGGTCATCCTAGCCTTAACTTTTTTTTTTTTTGGAAATTTTAGTTCTTTATAGTCTGTGTAAAAATGAATTAGCAAAAACAGATTGCTCAAAGTTAATGAAATTTTGAACTCAACTTTGAAATATTGGTATGGGTAGTTAAATTTCCTAAACCAACTTTCTGAGTCAGAGGTGAAGGACATCATTTCCCAATTCTGGTTTACAAAGTGTCATCCTCATAACGTCTACCTTCAAAAAGGGAAGCTACTCAAAATGAAAAGGAGGGAGGAGTATTGAGTGGAAATGATTATTCATTACCACAACTCCCAGCAGTAGAGTAATGCATTCCCACAGTTCATGGTCATCTGTTTTTCTATGCCATTATACTAATGAATCACTGCTGTTTACTGTTTGGGGAGTAGCACCTTTCAACACCTGTAAGAAAGAAACACTGTTTGAAAGCTGGCTTCTTGGTTAGAATGCCAAAAAATTTTGTGACATGCTCTATTTCCCAAAACCTAGTAGTAGAAAGGACTACATTCATATTCTAAATGTGAAGAAACTGTGCTTCTGTTAGCGAGGGACCAGGTCCTTCCTGCAAGTGTCTCACTGGAATGAGATCTGAACGTGCTTGCATCACTGTCACTGTCAGCAAAACAGACTTAATCTGTAATTTGTCCATGTTGACTCTGGTTTATTTAAAATAGACGAGGACAAATAAGGAGCTATAATGCTGTTTTTGCATCTTAAAGAGTATTTGTTATGTTTTGCATTTACTCTCTTGGCTTTAAACTTTCCAAGAAGTTTTGGGTCAAGATAGTAGTTACGTCTTCTCCCAGTTAATGTTGGTCTGCAAATTCAGACTTTTGAAATTAACTCTAAAAGCAGTTGATTTTAAAAACATGTTGGAAAATAAAATAATTTAATTTCTGGGGATATCACATTTAACTGTGTTAAGCTAGAATTGTTCTGCTCAGATGTTTTGTTCAATAATTTTTTTTTCTAATGCTGGTATGATGGGGAATAACACACTCCATGTTCAGGTCCTTTGGAGTTGATGGATGAGGTACTTTGCCTCACTACTTTGAATGTTTATGAGCATGGTAATTCATTTTTTGTTTCTCTAATAATGTATATTATTATTGCCTCAGCTGAGCTTCCTGGTCTATTATCTTTCAGTCTCTTGTCATTTAGAGATTTGAAAATTCCATCTATATGAAGGTACCTTTGAGTGATGGGATTCACTTTGAGAGTAGGATGCAGTCTTTGCAAAAGAAATAAAGAGGATTAGAATATAAAATGGGAGATTAGAACAAACATTGTGTTTCTCTAACAATGCTGGCATAGCTGAGTAGTCCTAGGATTCTGGCTTCCCAAGTCCCACAGCCAGCAGAAACAATTCCCCAGAGGGAATCACTGTTTCCAGTCGGAACTGTAAAAGCGTAAGTAATACAATGAAATTGTTAGGGATTAAATGGCAGCTCAGATAATCTCTTTCCTTTTAGGTTGAGTACATTTGTTTTCTAAACAAATGGAAAATGGGTCTTAGAAATATTATTTTAGTTAGTGTGGCATTTTTACTTAAAAACCACTTTAAACCTAGTCATAGTTCCAGATGGTCAGAATGAAAATCACTCAACTAAGATTGATAGCTGTGAATTTACCAGGATTTTGTTGTATTCTAGAAATTCAGAACGTTTTAGAGCCTCTTATATGTCTGAATATGGGGCGAAGATATAGTAAATAGGCCTGATATGGCTATACTGCGACAAAAACAATTTTATGTAAGACATTCATTGTCAAGTGACATAAGTATGAAAGATGTCAGCCACATCAACACTTGGTCACCCATAATTCAAGTGGATTCTGTGGCAACATAAATTTTTCATTCATGCTTGCTGGGGTAGATTCATTCTTTCAGAGAGTATTTGTAACAAAGTAACAAAACGTGGAAATACTGACCATTTCCATGGGGATATTACTTCCTAATCTATTGCTGTGGACTGTTGCTCCACGGCTGATAAAAATATATGGAATTTTGTGGTTCTTGCTGTTTGCGGAAAGTCAGTATGACATGGCAGCACATCTCAAATTGCAATAGTTTATATAAATCTTTTTCTTGGGGACTGACGTGTGCCTAAATTTCCCATAATTATTTATCATTCCAAGATATATTAAGGCATCTAATGAATTACCTTGTGGATTGCTTTCAGTCAAAATATAATGTTCCTGCACAGGATGAAGTTTGATTTCATTGAATTGAATAAATATTTATGTAGCAGTAAATACATAGCAGGTATTTTCCAGGTGCTGAAGACACCAGCTAGGTCTCAGTAGTCCTTGTGAACTTACTAGAGTATAGAAATGAGGGAGGACAAAAGGCTTTTGTGTCTTCAGAATAGATGTCCTCGTGGGGGTTAAAGGGACGCACAAAGTCTCTGAAATATCTTTGAACTACGGGATTTTTAGCTTTGTAAACTATGGAATATTATGTTCTTTCTCTGAGCCTCATGTCTATGTGAAAGTGGAGGTAACACCTACATTAAATGGTGGTTCTGAGGATTAAACTGAAAATATATAAAGCACTCTGTACTAACTGGCAGAGAGGATGCTCCATGAAAGGCATTTATTCTTATTATTACTCTAATGTTCTTAGGAGGACCATGTTCATATAAGAAACACTAGGAATTTAGAAAAGAGCATCATGGTTTTGATTTGCTTAGAAATCTTCGTGCTAACTGAGTCAGATTATGAAAGATCTGGGTGGCAGAAAGGACCCTGGCACCAGCCCAAATCTCTTACAAAAAGAAAAGGGGGATGAAGGTTTCCTAAATTCTTTTGGAGGTTGAATCACTGAATAGGGAGACCCCTGCTGAGGTAGAGAAGATGCAAAGCGCTGTGCTTCCCTTTGGAGGATTCAGTGAGGAAGCTCTGCTGATGCCAAATGGGAGAGGACATGCTTTGCTTCTCAGCCACCTCCTGAAGAATCATGCATCACGCATCCATTCTACGAATACATATTTATTGCATGAGTACTGTGTACTGGGCACTGTTCTGAGTGCTGAAAATAGAGAAGTGAAAAGGTAATTGATAAAAATCACTGTTCTCATCATGGAACTTGTTGTAAAGGGAAGAAGACAATAAACACGGTCTATAAATAATGTATGAGGTACGTTAGAAGGTGATAAGTGCTAGTGAGAAGAATAAATCTGAGAAGAGGGTAAGGAGTGCTGGCAGAGGTTGCAGCTGTCAGTGGAGTGGCCAAAGTAGGCTTCAGTGAGAGTGTCTCCTCTGAGCAAGTTTTTGGAAGAAATACAGGAATGAGCGAGGCAGAAAATCAAAGTGAAGAGTATTGGAGGGAAGGGAGCAGGCCTGGTGTGAAGACTCCAGGGTGGGAGCATGTTAGTGTGTTCAGCATCAGGGTCTCAGACAAAGAGATTAGAGCAGAGTAAGCAAACAAGAAGAACTTTGGGAGGGACAGTAAGAAACCTGATCCCACAGGACTGTGCAGACCTTCATAAGAAAGTGGCTTTCATTCCCACTCATGCGCGGAGCCAGTGGGGGACTTTGCGCAGATGAACATCATGTTTGACTTAATTGTTTTAAAGTCTTACACAAACTACTGGATGACAGTAGACTTTGGGGGCGGGAGGCAGGTGCACAGTGGGGTAATGGGCAATAGTGAGGCACACTCTTGGGAAGCTCTTTCTGCTGAGGCAGTTGAACACTATAGTAGTTGGGTTATCTTGATGATAAGTATCTTATAGGTCAGGCCATTCAAGGTCAGCAGGAAACCTATTCTACTTGAGCAAGGGAGTGGCGACTTGCAGGAAACACGACAGCCATCCTGTTTGGAGTTCTGATGGGCCACGCTGAGCGACAATGGTAGCAGTGCTTCCAGAACTAAATAGTCACCATTCAGTTGGTACTGGGGAGCAGAGCAGTGGTAGCTGCAGGAAGCAGAAGCACTGGTACAGCCCCTGTGGAATTGTGCATCATTCAGCAGGAAGTTGGGGGGTGATGTCTAAAGGAAAGCATGTCTAGAAGTGCTCACCGGGTAGCCGCAGTACCAGAGCAGCCTCATGTTTGGATGTATCACTATGGTTGGTTTTAGAGTCAATGGGAACAGGCATTATGGCAGGGTGATATTTTTGTAATATTAACCAGTAATTTAGGCATCTGGAACATGCAGCATATGTCCATGCCACTCTCTCACTTTGTCCCAGCTTACCCTTCCCCCTCCCCGTGTCCTCAAGTCCATTCTCTACATCTGCATCTTTATTCCTGTCCTGCCCCTAGGTTCTTCAGAACCTTTTCTTTTTTTTTTTTAGATTCCATGTATAAGTGCTAGCATAAGGTATTTGTTTTTCTCTTTCTGACTTACTTCACTCTGTATGACAGATGCGAGGTCCATCCACCTCACTACAAATAACTCAATTTCATTTCCGTTTATGACTGAGTAATATTCCATTGTATATATGTGCCACATCTTCTTTATCCATTCATCTGTCGATGGACACTTAGGTTGCTTCCATGTCCTGGCTATTGTAAGTAGTGCTGCAATGAACATTGTGGTACATGACTCTCTTTGAATTCTGGTTTTCTCAGGGTATATGCCCAGTAGTGGGATTGCTGGGTCATATGGTAGTTCTATTTTTAGTTTTTTAAGGAACCTCCATACTCTTCTCCATAGTGGCTGTATCAATTTACATTCCCACCAATAGTGTAGGAGGGTTCCCTTATCTCCACACCCTCTCGAGCACTTACTGTTTGTAGATTTTTTCGATGATGGCCATTCTGACCAGTGTGAGGTGATACCTCATTGTAGTTTTGGTTTGCATTTATCTAATGATTAGTGATGTTGACCATCCTTTCATGTGTTTGTTAGCAATCTGTATAGCTTCTTTACGAGAAATGTCTATTTAGGTCTTCTGCCCATTTTTGGATTGGGTTGTTTGTTTTTTTGATATTGAGCTGTATGAGCTGCTTGTATATTTTGGAGATTAATCCTTTGTCAGTTGCTTCATTTACAAATATTTTCTCCCATTCTGAGGGTTGTCTTTTCATCTTGTTTATGGTTTCCTTTGCTGTGCAAAAGATTTTAAGTTTCATTGGGTCCCACTTGTTTATTTTTGTTTTTATTTCCATTTATCTGGGAGGTGGGTCAAAAAGGATCTTGCTGTGATTTATGTCATAGAGTGTACTGCCTATGTTTTCCTCTAAGAGTTTTATAGTGTCTGGCCTTATGTTAAGTCTTTAATCCATTTTGAGTTTATTTTTGTTTATGGTGTTAGGAAGTGTTCTAATTTCATTCTTTTACATGTAGCTGTCCAGTTTTCCCAGCACCACTTATTGAAGAGGCTGTCTTTTCTCCATTGTATATTCTTGCCTCCTTTGTCAAAGATAAGGTGACCATATGTGCATGGGTTTATCACTGGGCTTTCTATCCTGTTCCATTGGTCTATATTTCTGTTTTTGTGGCAGCACTATACTGTTTTGATTATTGTAGCTCTGTAGTATTGTCCGAAGTCCATCAGCCTGACTCCTCCAGCTCCGTTTTTCTTTCTGAAGATTGCTTTGGCTCTTCGGGGTCTTTTGTGTTCCCACACAATTGTGAAATTTTTTGTTCTAGTTCTGTGAAAAATGCCATTGGTAGTTTGATATGGATTGCACTGAAAGTGTAGATTGCTTTGAATAGTATTGTCATTTTCACAGTGTTGATCCTTCCAGTCCAAGAACATGGTATATCTCTCCATCTGTTTGTATCATCTTTAATTTCTTTCATCAGTGTCTTATAGTTTTCTGCATACAGGTCTTTTGTCTCCTTAGGTAGGTTTATTCCAAGGTATTTTATTCTTTTTGTTGCAGTGGTAAATGGGAGTATTTCCTTAATTTCTCTTTCAGATTTTTCATCATTAGTGTATAGGAATGAAAGAGGTTTCTGTGCATTAATTTTGTAACCAGCTACTTCACCAAATTCATTGATTAGCTCTAGTAGTTTTCTGGCAGCATCTTTAGGATTCTCAATGTATAGTTTCATGTCTTGTGCAAACAGTGACAGCTTTACTTCTTTTTTTCCGATTTGGATTCTTTTTATTTCTTTTTCTACTCTGATTGCTGTGGCTAAAAGTTCAAAACCTATGTTGAATAATACTGGTGAGAGTGGGCAACCTTGTCTTGTTCCTCGTCTTAGTGGAAATGGTTTCAGTTTTTCACCTCTGAGAGAGATGTTGGCTTTGGGTTTGTCATATATGGCTTTTATTATGATGAGGTAGGTTCCCTCTATGCCTACTTTCTGGAGAGTTTTTATCGTAAATGGGTGTTGAATTTTGTTGAAAGCTTTTTCTGTATATATTGAGATGATCATATGGTTTTTATCCTTCAATTTGTTAATATGGTGTATTACATTGATTGATTTGCATATATTGAAGAACGCTTGCATTCCTGGAATAAACCCCACTTGATCATGGTGTATGATCCTTTTAATATGCTGTTGGATTCTGTTTGCTAGTATTTTGTTGAGGATTTTTGCATCTATGTTCATCAGTGATATTGGCCTGTAGTTTTCTTTTTGTGACATCTTTGTCTTGTTTTGGTATCAGGGTGATGGTGGCCTTGTAGAATGACTTTGGGAGTGTTCCTCTCTCTGCTATATTTTGGAAGAGTTTCAGAAGGATAGGTGTTAGCTCTTCTCTAAATGTTTGATAGAACTCGCCTGTAAAGCCATCAGGTCCTGGGCTGTTGTTTGTTGGAAGATTTTTAATCACAGTTTCAATTTCAGTGCTTGTGATACATCTGCTTATATTTTCTGTTTCTTCTTGTAGTCTTGGAAGGTTGTGGTTTTCTAAGAGTTTGTCCATTTCTTCTAGGTTGTCCATTTTATTGGCATATAGTTGCTTGTAGGAATCTCTCATGATCCTTTGTATTTCTGCAGTTCAGTTGTTACTTCTCCTTTTTTCATTTCTGATTCTGTTGATTTGAGTCTTCTCCCTTTTTTTCCTGATGAGTTTGGCTAATGGTTTATCAATTTTGTTTATCTTCTCAAAGAACCAGCTTTTACTTTTATTGATCTTTGCTATCGTTTCCTTCATTTCTTTTTCATTTATTTCTGATCTGATCCTTATTATTTCTTTCCTTATGCTAACTTTGGGGTTTTTTTGTTCTTCTTTCTCTAATTGCTTTATGTGTGGTTAAATTGTTTATTTGGGACATTTCTTGTTTCTTGAAGTAGGATAGTATTGCTATAAACTTCCCTCTTAGAACTGCTTTTGCCTCATCCCATGTGTTCCGGGTCATCGTGTTTTCCTTGTCATTTGTTTCTAGGTAGTTTTTGATTTCCTTTTTGATTTCTTCAGTGATCTCTTGGTTATTTAGTCGCGTATTGTTTAGCCTCCATGTGTTTGTATTTTTTACCGTTTTTTTTCCTGTAATTAATGTCTAGTCTCATAGCGTTGTGGTCAGAAAAGATACTTGATACGATTTCAATTTTCTTATATTTATCAAAGCTTGATTTGTGACCCGAGATATGATCTATCCTGGAGAATGTTCCATGAGCAATTGCGAAGAACTTTTTTCTGTTGTTTTTGGATGGAATGTCCTATAAATATCAATTAAGTCCATCTTGTCTAATGTATCATTTAAAGCTTGTGTTTCCTTATTTAATTTCATTTTGGTTGATATGTCCATTGGTGAAAGTGGGGTTTTAATGTCCCCTACTATGATTGTGTTACTGTCGATTTCCCCTGTTATGGCTGTTAGCATTTGCCTTATGTATTGAGGAGTTCCTATGTTGGGTGCATAAATATTTATAATTGCTATATCTTCTCCTTGGCTTAATCCCTTGATCATTATATAATGTCCTTCTTTATCTCTTGTAATAGTCTTTGTTTTAAAGTCTATTTTGTCTGATATGAGAATTGCTACTCCAGTTGTCTTTTGATTTCCATTTGCATGGAATATCTTTTTCCATCCCCTTACTTTCAGTTTGTATGTGTCCCTAGGTCTGAAGTGGGTCTCCTGTAGACAGCATATATATGGGTCTTGTTTCTGTATCCATTCAGGCAGTCTATGTCTTTTGTTGGAGCATTTAATCTATTTACATTTAAGGTAATTATCGATATCTACAGACCACTAGAAACTTTACTGGAAACAAAACTCAACTTCTTACTAGAGCTTTCTTTTGTTAAAAGAAGTCTGAAAAACACCTTGTGAGCACACACTAATGTCTAGTTTGTAAATAAAGTATATGTAATAATTTCTCAAAAGGCTGTTAGCGTCAGTCCAATAAAAGATGCCTCATTCTTGCACTGGACACAAAAGATGATGTTCCTTGGAAATTTTCCAAGTAAACTAGTTTGGAATTATGGGAAGGGCTTTCATGGCGTTAATAATACCTCCTGTTAATTCCAGGAAAGACACATTTCCCAGCTACCTCTCACCTGGCTCATCTCAAGAACATTTTTTTTCCTGAATTTCTAATTTAAGTAATTTCTTTCAAATATTTGTATGCAGCACATACAAATGCTTATGATAGGGACTTCCCTGGTGGTACAGCGGTTAAGACTCCACGCTCCCAGTGCAGGGAGCCCAGGTTCGATTCCTGGTCAGGGAACTAGATCCCGCATCCCACAACTAAGAGCCTGCATGCTGCAACTAAAGATCCTGTGTGCCGCATCTAAGACCCAGCACAGCCAAATAAATAAATATTTTTTAATGCTTATGATATAATAGTGAAAGAAAAATAAAATTCAGTCTCTGCTATCATTTCAGATTATTTACAATTCTGCCTGAATAAGGATTAAAAGGACTAAAAGAGAGCATGGCAAGTCCCCTGGGATATAGAAGATTATCAGTAGACATTGATGAGTGAACTATTAATGCACACAAAAAAAGAAACAATGGTAAATTGACTATACTTAAATAAAACATATATATATATATATAATAGTTAGAATGGTGATATTGTTGATAAAAGTATTCAATTTTCTTTTAAATATTATATTTATAAAATAAGTTAAAAATCAATTGGTTGGATGACATCGTTATTAAAACCCTTTATCTTCTTTATAACTTCACCCTTTTCCACACCAGAGCTGTTTTTATCCCTTTTATGGACAGTCTCTAGTGATAGAAAAGCAGATCCAAGCACTGGAAGTGTGAGCGGTGTTCAGCTGATGGACAGAATACCACATATATATCACTGCATTCTCAAATTCAATATTGGCCAATAGGATGGCCTGATTAAGGGACTATGTGATATGTTTCCAAAGAATTTTAGTCCCCCCAAATACCTGTAATTTAATACTGATGCTTCAATTTTATAGATGTGTTCTATTATTTAAGGCTTGGCCCCAAATGAATGCAAATACCTGGAGAAATAATACTTCAGGAATTCTTGGTCTTTGGAACGTTAGTGTAAATCATTTGGGTGAAGGAGAGAAAGAGAGCATGAGGATTCTGGGGGTGGAACTGGGTTTAGGAGAGGATATGTTGAAGGGAGAAAGTGGTGAAGGAAGGAGAGGAGAGAAGGCTAAGTGCCACTTCCCAGGTTCTTCCCAGAGTTCAGTCTGCTTCCAAGAAGAGTGAGTTTTATGGCTGGGTTGCTGGTGGGACCTGGAAAGGTGTTGCCACCATAGTTCAGTTGGTGAGAATATGATCAGGGATTTACAGTTGGGATGCAGCTGTGATTGGGGGTGAAAACGGTCATGTCCAAAATGCCTCGTGGTCTGTGAGATTCCTGAGCCAGTAGTGAGTCCATTGAGGGATTAGGACTTTATACATTTTCAGATGGGATTTGCAGTCATAATATGAAGGCAGGATCACAGCACAGCTGTTAAGAGAGTACTAGGAGAATATTAAGATCAAATGTCAGGGCTTTTAATACCATTTTCTGCTACAGATTATGAATCTACAAATTCCTAACCCTTCATTCTCAATAACAAAAGAAATGTCTTTGGTATTAATTGCAAGGTTTTGATTGTGCGTTACTACACAGTCTCAAAGCAATCCAAATTGTTTTCTTCTGGTGATCATTAATCTGGACTTCCTTTTTAATGATAAACATTTTACTATTAAACAGAAACAGTATGTTGGCTTTACTTGTGAGAAGTTTATACTTACCTGCTTAATTAATTATGTAACTGACCCTTGTTTGAAGTAATCAAAAATGAGACACAGACAGAACTCACACACCAAGGAGCCTGTAATAGTTGTGTTCCTGGGTTTAAAGAAAGTGAGTGAATGTGTGTGTGTGTGTGTGTGTGTGTGTGTGTGAGAGAGAGAGAGAGAGAGAGCGAGAGAGCATGCATTCACATATGCATGCATAAGTGTGGCTACTAGGGTGAGAAAACAAGACAGGTGTAATATATAGTAACATTTTTAAGTATTTACCATGTACCAGACATTGTTAGGTAAGTACCATTATTTTTTCTATTTCCTAGCTTATGAAACTGAACAGTTACATGAATATGTTTTTTTCTTTTAAACTATAGAAAATGAGAGATTAAAATAAAAGAAATAGGGCTTCCCTGGTGGCGCAGTGGTTGAGAGTCCGCCTGCTGATGCAGGGGGCGCGGGTTCGTGCCCCGGTCCGGGGGGGTCCCGCGTGTAGCGGAGCGGCTGGGCCGGTGAGCCATGGCCGCTGGGTCTGCGCGTCCGGAGCCTGTGCTCCGTGACGGGAGAGGCCGCAGAGGTGAGAGGTCCGTGTACCCCAAAAAAACAAAACAAAACTAAACAAGAGAAATAAGAAGGGAAAGGGAGCACCAATTCTGTCATGTCCTGTCTTTTTCAGAACTGTGTTTAAGCATGATAAAATGAAAGCAGACAGATTTTCTGGGAGCAGTAACCCTTCCCATGGTCAATATTGGAAAATTAGGTGAGCTATAAATGGATGTTGAATTGCAGGTTGACTTCTTTATCCATTTTATTTGAATCTCACAAATTGTTTGATGGTTGTTTATTTTCTTTGTAGTAGATGGTATTGTTATGACATGACGTTGAAATCCATACCAACTGAGAATGTTGTTTATAATCATGATTTTTTTTAATAGAAATAGCCCAGAAAGGGTCTGAAATAAGGGACATATTGCTTTTATAGGCAAAAGAGCACCGTGTGTTAACGTAGAGCTACATTAAAAAATTACACCCCCAGACTTTGTGTCAGTTCCGAAAATGGGGCATTCAGTGAATAAATTTTGCTATTCCTTATCAAACAAGCAAGTACATAATCAGTTTGATTCCATTTCACATGCACAACACATAGCGCGCACACACACACACACACACACACACACACACACATCTGCAAAAAAGACTATACCAAAAAATACTAAGTGGTTATTGCTGAGTGGTGAATTGATTTGTTTTCCTCTTTTTGTTTGACTTTTTAAAACTGTCCACAAAAAAAAAACAGGCCCCCATTTGCAATAAGAAAACTTATAGAAGTCAGTTTTAACCAATGTTTATCACACTGCTTTCAAATAAATGGTATTGTACTCAGATCTTTGTAGAAGATACAATAATGTATTAGGGAGGCTCCTGACCTGTAGAAATTATTTATTGTGGAGATAGGTGTAAAAAATGAAGACCGTATGCTAGTGTCACAGATACTGATTTCTTAATAGGAAAGCAATCCCTAAGAGTTGTGTTGTTCAGGGGAGACTGAAAAGAGAAATAAAGAGATCAGACTGGCGTTAAAAGCTAGGTCCCGTCCAAGGGGACATGTGAATAGGAGGCCAGAATTTCCTGCGGGATGTAATGGCTTCCGTAAAAACATAGAGATTAGAAAGTACTATATTTATTTGAAGCTCAGAGATGAGATTAGTGGTGAAGATAAACAGTAAGATTGGTCCCCATATGGTAGCCCTTGAACGTCAGATTAATATCTTCTCAGGGCAACCTCTTTAAGTACTTCTAACAAGCCCTTTTCACAGGGCACAGAAGCCACATAAGGCAATCCCAAAGTCTCAGAAGAGATTCCATGCTCCACTCCCCCATTCATTTTGAATTTTGTCCTTCATCCTATCTTTTTGCCATGCCTGTTTGATATTAACGTCTTGATTTCAAATTGTCTAATTTGTTTTCATCTGTAACTTCTTCAAGATACTGTTTCTTGAAACCTAAAGGCACCACAGGTTAGCAGTGCCATGCCCTCAGGACTATAACATACTGTGCGCCTGCCGAAGCCTCATTTCATCCTGGCATGCACTTGCCAAAGGAAGAAGATAAGAAAATTTGTTATTTTTTGCTATGTAATAAAATACCCCAAGGCTTAGGAGCTTAAAACAACAAATATTTATTATGACACCAGTTTCTGGGGGTCAGGAATCTGGGAGTGTCTTGGCTGGGTCGTTGTGGCTCAAGGTCTCTTAGGCTGCAGGTGTTGACTGCTGTCTCTGAGGACTTCGACGAGGGCTGAAGGATCTGCTTTCAAGCCCATTCAAGTGGCCGTTGGCAGGAGCTTCGTTTCCTTGCTATGGGAGCCTCTTTCCAAGGCTGCTCACAAGTTGATGTCCCCCAAAACAAATGATCCAAGAGTGAGGGAAAAAAAGCCACCAAGGTGAAAGCCACAATGTCTTTTACAACCTAATCTCAGAATTGACATATTACCACTTCTATCTTTTTCTGTGGGTCACAAATCCCTGGAACAGCATAGGAGGGAACTACACAAGACTGTGAATACCCAGAGGTGAGGATCATTGGGGACCATCATGGAGTCTGGCTACCATGGATAGTTAGGTAATGTTTCTGATCATATTATGGTATAAACAGATCATTTACGAAGATGAGTTTGACAGCTACATGCACCATATTTGTGCATTTAACATGATGAAATGGGATCTTAAAAAAAAACAGATCTGGTCTCTTTGGCATTATTTAGTTACACTGAGAGACACATACTTCCTTGAAATACCCATTTCCAAAAGAATGGCACAATGCTATAGGCTGAAATGCCAGTTATGAAGCAAGACCTACATTGTGAAGTCTTTGTGAGCAGAGAGCTCTTCAGTGCCCCTGAGGTTGGGCAGACTTTCTTGGGAACATGGAGCAGAAGTGTGGGGTTACCGCATAGCCCCTGGAAGCATGCACCACTTCAGAGCTCCAAGCCAGGGGTCCAGACTCTCCCCTGCTGTGTGACTCTTAAGTCACACTTTCTGGCTATCTGATAAGTAACTTCAGTGCATTGGAGTAGATAAAACATTTTAATTCTCTAACAACTTGGGATGTCTTCCCTCTCTTCTCACCTAATGGTCTTTGAGGCAGAAGATTGGTCCCTGCAGAGTTTTGGCGACACAATAATGCACGCTGGAGGGCTGATAACTGGTGATTAGCCTGCCCTAGTTATTCTTTTGGCTGATGAGTTTAATCATCTTTTCTATGATTTCTGGAAATTTTCAAGGATGTGTGCATCCCAGTCCAATTCCCAATTCCCACCTCAATCTGATTAGCATGTTCTTCTGTGACAGGGTTGATCCCTCCATCCAAGATCAGCACAGGGATGGACCAAAAGTTCTTTTCTGTGATTCCCCCAAAGCCTGCAGGACAAGCAGTATGCAACATGTAGTTTTCAGGAGGTTATTTAATGGGGCAGGGGAACAGGTGCCATTGTCAGCCATCACATAGCAGAGAAGACAACTTAAGATGTAAAATTTTTCTTAAAGAATTCTGCAGGGATTTCTACTACTAAGGATACTCTGACCGCAGTCTCCTACCATGTTGCTGGGCTTATTTTCTTTCCAGCTGTGGCACCATTCTCACTTCTGCTTTACCTGTCGTTATTATTCTGAAGTTCTTGATGCCTCATCCCCTCCCCTCCCTCCCCAACCCCACATTCATTTTACTTTTATTCTATATTATCCTTCAAGACAATGCAAGGGAGACTTCTTTCGTACCCAAAGCAGCCACCAAGGTTCTTTTTCCTAAACAAAAGGCCATTTCTTCTCATATGAACTAGAGCATTCCCAAGTATGCGGAAATCCAATACAATCCACACTTGTATTACAGATCAAATTTTCTTCATTCCCAAATGCAATATAAAAGCATGAAATTACAGGCAGAATATTAAGATAAATATGGTTATTGCTCCATTATTTCTGACACTGGTACTTAAATGCTATTATTTTATTTTATTAATAATAATGTATTTAAACTACTCAAGTTCATTGGAGGTATAACACTTTAAACATTGTACCTAGTTTTTTGATAAAAATAAGCCTTTCTAACAGTTGACAACTCATGTAACTGCAAGTACCTAACAACTTATTCCTGTTTTGAATAATCATGCATTATTACTTTAAATACAGTGAAAGTCACTCAAAAGGAGGTAATTGTCAGTGAAATGTCATAGTACAGGTTTTTATCATTTGTTACAATAGTTCTTTTAAACGTGCAGTCACCTGTTAATATATAGCATTTATTCAGTACATTTCATTTTCAAAATACTTCATCCATATGAATTAGTTTATTTCCATAAGCACTTCAGTGAAACAGATGAGACATATCCTCTTTTCCAGGTGGGAGTTATGAAACAGAGATAAACTGCCTAACATCATACAAAGAGAGAATTAGGACAAAGATATAAGACTTTCTACTGTATTCTAACCTCGCTTATTATAATATCTATGTAGTTTTCTTTTGAAAGAAAAGAGAAGTTGAGTCTGGAGATGACAGCTTTTCTCAGAGACAGTGATGTTGGCTTCACTCTGTGGTACTTCCTTGGATCTTTTTGGTGATATTGCTTATCCCTAACCTTCACTTTGCCTCTGTTTTATTCGTGTGGAAGAGAGTGACAGTTTTAGCTTCTCATGCCAAAATATCTGTACAGATAAACGTAAAAAAGCAAAAGCCAAGTTTAGTTATATTTTAAAGCTTCCAAAAGCATCATGGGAGACTCCCCATGCATCAAGAACTCATCAGACCAGATGAGCCCCAAACCAGAGGGGCCCTAAAGCCCAGGCTTTCATAGCTGTGTTTCTACAGAGTATGTTTTGGGTCACTGAAAATTCTCTCTTTATTTAAATGTAGATAATTCTCCAACTATCAAAATTTAATTTTTATTGTGTAAGTAAGTGACTTGAGTGAGATGAAAGCTTATAATTGTTTTACTCAAGTAGCTAATAATTGATGATTGTTTTGAACATTTGATATATTTTTTATATTTTAAGTCAGATTACCTCACTCTTCTCTTCAGAATCCTCTGATGACTTTCCATTCCACCCAGAATAAAATGTATGCTTTTATCACAGCCTGTGAAGCCCTCCTACAGCTCTCCCTCTGCCTCTGCCTTTATTCCAGCCACACAGGCCTTCCTGCCCTTTCGTAGAAATGGGAGCACACCTTTCCTCCCCATCCTGCTTAGGACCTGCATACTTGTTTTCCCCTCTGCTGTGATTCTCCAGCTGGCTGGCTTTTGGGTACTCTGAACTCTCCAAAGGGAGCCTGCTTGAAATGCACATTGAGCCTTGTTTCTTGACAAAAGCTTCTAATACATAGTCCTTACTTTAACAATTACGCTCATGTCTGAATGTCTAAAGGTAAGGCTGTGGGTTCTTAGTGTGAACATTCATCTGGAAAGGGTAGCATTCCCATCTAGCGCTGAAAATTATATCCTTCTTAAAATTGAAAAAAGACACCCAAATTCTATAAACAATTTTCTGTGTAAAACATCTTTTGCCATAAAAATACTCTAAGGGGTTTCCTAGTTTGTCTCCAGATTCCATGAAACCTGTGCAGCTGGATCAATCGATCTCCAGCTACAAATCAGAATATTTATTGAGCTACTACTTATGTTCAGAGTGAAGAAATGAAAGCCGCAGGTCTGCCTTCAATGTCTATCCTCGTTTCAAGTTACTGTCTCTTTGGAGACATAACATAATAAAAACATAAACAATCAAGCAAACTTCTACCTTTCCCAACGATACTGTCCCAATATTCTTAAAGGTTGACTTTATCTCTAAATACCTATTAGGAATAACGTTTACCTATGCTGACACATTCAAGTGTTTGGGGCTAAAACTATTTGATACAGATTTAATGACCTTTAATAAAAATGTATTTAATCTGAATGTTTGCCTCCAGATATGGTGGTTACATTCAATCAGTGTATAAGAGTATGATATTCTGAAAATGGGAATGCAACATGGTAAAAAAGGAATATCAATTACCACATGCTCTAACTCCACAACACATGGTATGTGGACAAATGACTAGCACAGATACTTATAAAATTTGAGTTTGCAACAGTGATAGCTTCTTATTCAGTCTTGCAAACCCCTAGGGATGCTGTAGCTGAAAACCATTTCAAGTAATGTAATGCTGGTCCACCCTTTCCTCGAAATGACTGCTGCAGTAGACCCATTAACACTACAGGTATTTATATACTGCTTTTCAAAGGACAGGCTCAGGGGATTTGTGCCAAGAGCTCACTGAATGAAATTCTACTGAGCAGCATCTTCCAGGAATTTGAGAATGTCCGTTGCAGTGTGATGGATTTCATTGTTCAGCAGAGTGGAAATGCTTGCTTGGTTAATGATGTCTCTTTAAAGCAGGGCCAGATGATTGTGGAATAGTTCCAGGAAACCCACCTTTAGAAACAGAAGGAAAATTCTGCTGCTATTAATTAATGAGAGGAGGAGTATTCAGCTTTAATGTCTTGAGAAATTAATCCAGTACAGTTAGATCTCTCAACCTTTGTTTTTCCCATTGGGACCTTTAATCAGATCCTAGATATATCAGTAAACTGGGATTAAGAAGATGGGCTCAGACAGCCAGACTCAGTGATAAGTCTGTTATGGTCTTCTCTGAAGAGCTGAAAAGTGGAAATATTGGTATTTATTGGGTCATGCAGATAATAATGCCAGGAATCTGTTCTATAATTCATAGGTTACAAATTAAATAAACTTGTGTCTGAAACACTAGAGCACAGCATTTGCAAAGATGACAGTGGTAACCAAATTCCTCTTCTCTGGGAATCTAGAAATCTGATTTTCTTAGGCTTTTCTTTTGAACAAAGTTTTTCTCTAAAACCAAAGGAATGATTCTTTTTCTAGTAAATAGTTGTAGTTGATTTTAATAGTACTGCCTATATTTATTTTATAAAGACATTTGCTTAATAAATCAAAATGAAATTGACTTAACAATGAGTTTTGCATTGAAGACCTGCATCTGATAGGATTTCTGCTACTTCAGAGTATAGTAAGACATCTGTCTGTGATTTGATATGACCCTGGCATGAGAATATCACGGAGATTTTGGAGGTCTTAACGATTGTGCTGAATGGCCATGGAGAAGAGATGACGGTTAGGTAATGGAATGGCAAATCCAATTGGAGGGACGTCTGTAGCATAGTTTCACCATCATTCCTAGGCATTAGTTGATGTGCAGCATGAGTGAAGTTTAGCAATGTGATGACAGAGATGGGAGAGTGAAACAAAAGGCTCAGGCAAAGTCCTAGAGCTGTTTCTGTGAAATTGTATCATTTGCTCCAGGGTTTCCATTTATGTGGTCCTCGTGTCATTCATTGAGTTGGGCCTCTTAAAGAGAATGGCCAGTGTAGGCAAATCCTTATCTTGCGGGGGCATCTCGCGCAGTCTAGGAGAGAGCCAAGTTTCTTAGGTTTTTCCTAGTGAGGCATGCTATGGTGACTCGGGATCCCATTGAGCTTCAAGCCATAGCTGCCGCTCAATCAGATATTTCATTTGAATTCTACAATACCAAGAAAACAAATAATATTTAGTATTCCAACTTTGTTTCCTTGAAAGACAGAATGGGCCATAGGCATGTATTAGGATGCTTTCAGCCTCAAGTAACAGGAGATATATGTAACAATAAGGAAACTATAAGGAAAATCTATTATGATATGGAAGGTTTGGGGTATGGCATTTTTAATGTTGGTTAAGCTAGTAGCTTAATGACAATATCAAAGATCCAAGATTTTTCCCCCCATTTTTTCTTTTCTGCTCTGTCACTTTTAGTATGTCATCTACTTCCTTCATGGTTGCAAGGCAGTTCCGCCAGCTCAGGAATAACATCCTGCACAATATTGACAGGCCAGAAGAGAACACAGTACCTCCTTTTTTTTTTTTTTTTTTTTTTAAGAGTAAGGGAGGTTTCCCCAGAAGCCTCTCAGCATTTATATTGACATATCTCATTTGACAGAATTGCACTTTTCTTCTAGTCGTAAACTACAGCAAGAGAAAAAAAAATGGGTATAACTTGCTTAGACTAATCAAAGGGCCCAGAACCCGCTGAAGCTGGTCTGAGGGATGAATGGATACTGTGTAGGCTGACAGGTGGCAGTGTCGTTTGTACTCAGCTTAACAAAGAATACAGTGAAGGGTTTCTCAATCCTGGCACTTATTGACATTTTGGGCCAGATCGTTCTTTATTGTGCGAGCTGTCCTGTGCATTGGGGGATATTTAACCGTACCCCTGGCCTCTACTCAATAGATGCCAATAGCAACACACCCCCCAACTTGTGACAGCCAAATTGTATCCTCAGACAGGTGGGAGGAGGGGGTCAAAATAATGTCTCACTGAGAATGTAAATTGGTGCAGCCACTATGGGGAACAGTATGGAGGTTCCTTAAAAAAATTAAAGATAGAATTGCCATATGATCCAGCAATCCCACTCCTGTACAAGTATCTGGAAAAGATGAAAACTCTAATTTGAAAAGCTACATGCACCCCAGTGTTCATAGCACTATTATTTACAATAGCCAAGACATGGAAGCAACCTAAATGTCCAGGAAGTCATAAAGAAGATGTAAGATATATAATCTTATATGTGTGTGTGTGTGTGTGTGTGTGTGTGTGTGTGTGTGTGTGTGTGTGTGTGTGTGTGTGTGTATATATATATACACACATATAAAATAGAATATTACTCAGCCATAGAAAAGAATGAAATAATGTCATTTGCAGTGATATGGATGGACCTAGAGATTTTCATACCAAGTGAAGT
The DNA here is from genome assembly GCF_937001465.1 of Orcinus orca. NCBI lineage: Eukaryota > Metazoa > Chordata > Mammalia > Artiodactyla > Delphinidae > Orcinus > Orcinus orca. Next base: position 20,982,703 of record NC_064562.1, read on the forward strand.
AAGTCAGACAGAGAAAGACAGATATCGTATGATGTCACTTATAAGTGGAATCTAAAAAATGATATGAATGAACTTACTTACAAAACAGAAATAGACTCACAGACATAGAAAACAAACTAATGGTTATCAAAAGGGGAAGGGGGGGAGGGATAGATTAGGCGTATGTGATTAACAGATACACACTACTATATAAATATAACAGATAAACAACAAGGACCTACTGTATAGCACAGGGAACTATATTCTATATCCTGTAATAACCTAGAATGGAAAAGAATGTGAAAAAGAAGCTACACACACACACACACACACACACACACACACACACACACACACACACCCAGAATCGCTGTATACCTGAAAATCAACTGTATGCCTGAAAATTGTAAATCAACTATATTTCAGTTAAAAAAAGTGAAAAAAAAATCACCTCCCACTGAGATGCACTGCTATAGTGGGTGGACGTGAGAGAGGAAAATTGCCAATCAGTAGGCTATAGAGTGGTGATTGTAGGCTTGACCATGGGTCTGTGAGCCTGATCATATGCTGGGCTAGGTTTTGTATGAGTGACTTGAGGCCAAGTATGCCTCGTGTCTCCTCCTGAAGGCTTCTGCCTAATGTGTGGAGCTTGCTGGTCACAGATTTGAAGCTTCCCTTGACTCTCTGCAAGATGACCTGTGAGCCCTCTTGTATATGGAAATCCTCCAGGTAGTGGTCAAAGGCAGGGAAGGTGCTGGTTCAGGGTTCAGTGGGGAAAAAGCAGAGGCTGAAATCATGATTTCAGTGAGAAAAACATACTCTGCATGGGAATGTGAAGTGAGTTGATATGATGTAATTTCATTTGGCCTGCTTATCATACAAATGTCCTAGTACTTGATGAATTCTCCTAGTAAATGGTTTAAATGCTGTGGAAGGGGTGCACCTGAACTAAGGAACTTGAAAAATGGTCCTCCAAAATCAGGGCACGACCTAGAGCCCTTGGTTTGAGATACACTTAACTGGAATTGGTAGAGTTTAAAAGTTCACATTTCTTGAGCCTGAAGGTGAAAATAGTCTCCATATTAGATAAACTGAATAGCTAAAATTAGCCAGTTATTTAGAGAGTCTTACTTCAAACTAAAGTAATTCTGTCTGCTTAGGATCCTCTCTCCCTTTATTATATTTTCTCTCTCATTTCTATAAAGGAAAGCAATTTAAACTCTACAAAATTATGGCAAATTCGAAAGAGAGACAATTCGGGGATAGAAATAAGCAAAGATATCCCTGGAGGGGAAATAAAATGGTGAAAAGGAAGTGAGGCACAAAAAATGAATAGTTGGAAGGAAGGAGAGAAGACATACGGACAGAGAGATATACAACAGAGTACCAATGGTACCATCCTGTGCATGATTTTTTCAGTTAATTCACAGTTTTTAAAATGTTTTTATATTTTATATGTTTTATATTTAAATGTTTTAAAATGTATTTATATTTTACAAATGATAATCCACTACATGTTTTGTGCATAGACAGTTCGGTTGATTGCTCTGTGATTTTAACATTCAATTTCGTATGGCATAGTGGATAAGAGTAGGAGTGTGAAGCAGTAGCATCATCTCTTAACAGCTGTGTGACACTGGGAAATTATCAAATTATGTAACATCTCTGTGCCTCAAATCCTGTAAAGTGAGGCTGCTAACAGAACCTAGTCCACGGGGCAGTTGTGGGCATTTTCCGAGTTATTTCAGGGTAAATTACTTATCATTCTGGCTGGCATAGAGAAAATGTTTAACAATTTTTGTTGCTGTTTTTAAAATAGTTTTTTTTTTTTCTTATTTTATTTTTGGCTGCGATTGGGTCTTCTTTGCTGTGCGCGGGCTTTCTCTAGTTGTGGCTAGTGGGGGCTACTCTTCGTTGCGGTGTGTGGGCTTCTCATTGCAGTGGCTTCTCTTCCTGCGGAGCACGGGCTCTAGGCGCGTGGGCTTCAGTAGTTGCAGCACGCTGGCTCAATTGTTGCGTCTGGCGGGCCCTAGAGCATAGGCTCAGTAGTTGTGGCGCACGGGCTTAGTTCCTCTGCCGCATGTGGGATCTTCCCAGACCAGGGATCAAACCTGTGTCCCCTGAATTGGCAGGCAGATTCTTCACCAATGCACCACCAGGGAAGTCCCCTAAAATATTTTCTTGATCTCTCTCTATCCAACTGATCTTGGTGCTTTTCTCAATTTAACCACTAAATTGAACTGGCTAAAGGTGTCAATCCCCCACTAATTGAACACATGCTTAGTGCTTCTCATTCTAATTCAAAACAGTGGAGAGCAATGTTGTAGTGAAAATGTCTAGATGGGAAACACTGAAAAGTTACAGAATCTACAATGATTAAATTTTGGGGTATTCAGATGTGAAGAGATAACAGAAGCTCAAGAAGGAAAACAAAATTCTGCTAATTATTTTGATAATTGAAACTGACTTTGTTCAATTATAAAAGAGTTCATATATAAAAATTATATAATGAATGAATATATATATATTCATAAAGCCTAGTAAAACAAGTATCCATGCACTCATGATATCTTTAAAAAAAATAAAACATGCAGTGTTGTTCAAGACCCCTCTGTGCCTCTTACTAAATTTTGTGTTTATCATTCTGTTGTTTTGCTTTATAAATTTACAATATATTAGTAATCCCTAAGCAACACAGTTGTTTGGTTGTACTTTTATTTGAACTTCATATAATAGTACCTGCCCTCTATATTTTTCTGAGACTTGCTTTTTGTTAAAAATCAGCGCTGTGAGCATTATGTTTTTGACATTCATCCAGGTGGGCATACAGAGATGTAGTTCATTTATTATTTTTGCTGTAAATATTTTATTGTATGACTTACCATTTCCTATTTATTTACCATTCAATGGTCATTTGGGTTCTTTCTAGCTGTTTGCTTTCACAAAGATGCTGCAATGTATGTGTCTTTTGGAGCACATGGGCAAGAATTTTTGGAGTAGAATTACTTGGTCAAAGAATTTAAATATCTTTGTGGTTACAAAATAATGTCAGTTGTTTTCCAAAGTGAGTACACTAATTTATATTCCCACCAGTAGTGTATAAAACTTTCACTTGCTCTGTATTCTTACCAACCCTTGATATTGTGAGACTTTTTAAGTTTTACAAATATGAGGTGTGATGTGCTGTCTTATTTTAGGTTTCTCTGCAGCAAATTTGAGCATTCTAATTTTTAATTGCACTTTCATCCTTTTTTTCCTGTGAAATGCCTCTTCCTGTGTTTTGCCCATTTAAAATCACATCATTAGTCTTCTTATTGGTTTGTATGATATGTTTTTATATTTGGGAGGCTAATGCATTGCCAGTTATATGTAGATAACTAGATATCTTCACCCAAATTTTGATTTGCTTTTGATATGGCTTAAGATATCTGTGGTTGATAGGAATATTGGTGCCAGTTCTTCACTCACCTGTAATAGGGTGATATGTTCACAGCCTTTGTCCTGTAGCCATGGTTTCCCACTCCAGTGGGATTATGACACCCAATGAGATTTGAGCAGATATGATACAAGCAGAGGCATTAAATGTGCCTGTGTGGTTCAGCCTCTTGCCATCTTGTGTTCCTGCCATTCTCAACAAGAAAAGCATGCCCTGGTTTAGCTCCTGGTCCAAGGAAGATACCTGGAGCAAACACAACCCAATCCCAAGTCTGGAACCAAGCCCAAGTGATATGTAGCTTACCTGCAGACCCACATAAAAGAAAAAGAATGCTTGTAGTTATGACATTTGATTTGACATGATTTATTACACTTCATTACTACAACAACAGCTGAGTCAGAACTAATGGTCCAAGTCATTAATTTAATATTGCTGAATTGATCATTCCTTCCCTTTAGAGTTTGCATATTTTATGTCTTGTTTAAATCTCATTTCTTCCAAAGTCATAAACATGTTCTTTGTGTGTTGCTCAGAAACATCTTTGCTGTCCCAAGTTTATCCAGATAATCTATTACATGTGCATTTAAGCCTGTTTATAGTGGGGAATTGATTTTGTGTTATGTGTGAAATAGGGCTCAAATCTACTTATTTTTTAACCTGAATACCACAGTTGCTTTGGCACAATTTATCCATTCTCCACGATATACAATGCTGTCTTGTTTCCACATGGAGTTATTTATACCTGTGCCAGTATCACACTGTCTTGATACCTGGAGCTCTTTAGTATGTCTTGACATCAGGTAGGACAAGTCTTACCTTCTTCCTATTATAGGAAGTTTTAGCTATATTTCTTCCTTCATTTATCATATACATATTATAATCAGCTTGTCAAATTCCTTGAAAACCCAGATTTATATTGGATCTATAGATAAATTTGGAAACATTGGACAATTTTGCAACATTGTTTCATTATCCAAAAAATCATTTTTTAATCTATATCTATTTTATTTAATGTCTCATAAAGTTTTATTATTTAATTCTTCAAGGTCTTGCACATTTTCAAAAAGAATTATTCTTGCTTGCTTTTAGTTTTGTCACTATTTTGCAGGTATTTTTAAAAAACTACATTTTCTAAGTGTTTGTAGCTATTGTATAGAAATGCACCTGAGTTGTGTATAAAGAATTTTTTACTCAACAACCAGATTAAAATCCATGATTAAATCTAATAATTTATCTGTATAATACTTTGAGTTTTCTAGCTAGAGAATTATATCATCTGGGATAATGATTGGATTTTTAAATTCTTTTCCAATATTCACAATGTTTCTTTTCATTTTTTCTCCATTATTGCCCTCAAGGGGACCTCTAGTACAATGTTGAACAGCAGTAAGATAGTGGACTTCTTCCTTATTCATGAATTTAAATGAAATGGTTTTAATCTTTCACCACTTAGTATGTTTGCTTTATGTTTTTTGATTTTGTATTTCTGTCAGATTAAATACATTCCCTTTGAAGGCTCCCTACATGGTTGATGAATTTTGTTAAATGCTTTTCCTGCACCAATTGAGATGATGATATAGTTCTTCTCCTTTGATTTGTTAATGTGGTGAAGTACATTAATAGATTTTTTGCTAATGTTAATCTAACCTTTCATTCCTGGAATAAACTTAATTTGGTCATGGCATAGTGTATATTATACAGACATTTATACACACAGGTATGTGGCCAAAGTTTGTTTTATCTTGTTTGCAAAATTGGTTTATATTTTTTCTTCCTTATCCTGTTCTCTAGCTTTTTAATCACAGTTATGTAAGCCTAACCAAATAAGTGGGGTGTTTTTCCTCTTTGAGATTCCAAGAAGAATTGGTGTAAAATCAGGATTATTTGTTCCTTGAATGTGAGGTAAAATACATTTGCAGAAGTCATTTGGACGTGCTGTTTCTTTTACGAAAAAAATTTAAAATATCGATTTAATATCTTTAACTGTAATAGTGTTACTCAGGTTTTCTTTTTTTTTTCTTTTAGTAAATAATACTTTTCTGAGCATCTGTCCATATCATGCTAGTTTTCAAATCAATTTCCTTAAAGCATTTTAAAAAATCTCTGCTCATTTGCAATTATATCCTCAATTTATTCACCAAATTTTGTTTTTGCCTACTTCATTGTTTCCCCTAGAATAACTTTTGACTTATTTGATATCGTAATTTTTAAATTTTATTTTATATATATTTATTTCTCTCATTAATTTTCCCTAGGAGTTGTTTTACATATGTCTGCTATAAATATAATTTAGCTGATATTTATAGTTTGTGTGAATGTCTGAAAATCTTAGTTCCTTACCTGAAATATTCAGGCCATTCACATTTGATTGTGATCTCTTATGTGTTTGGACTTATTTCTATCATCTCATTTAAGGCTTTCTATTTTTTATTACATGCTCTATTTTTCCCCCAGTTTTTTTCTTACAAAACTTATTTTGCATTAACAATATTTTCCCCATTACTACATTTTTTCTTTCTATTTGTTTGGAAGTTACACAGTATCTTAAATATTTTTTATAGATTATAGGAATTATGATGCTCAAACTTAACTTCGTGAAGTCTAAAATTAATCAATATGTTTACCTTTTCTTTCAGAGTGCTTTAGCTACACACAACTTGCCCAGTTTTATAACCTTGAGATTTGTAAAAATTCAATCCTGTCTTTTTTTTAATCCTGTCTTTTTAATACTCACAAATTTTATATTATTATTATTATTGCATTATACTGTGAACCTTCCATTAGATTTAACCACATCCATACTTTCCTTAACTCACCATTTCATCTTGAATTACAAACCTGTGTCCTGGGATCATATTCCTTCCTCCTGAAGTATGTCTCTTAGAAGTTACTTTAGAAAGGCTTTTGATGGTAAGAGCTCAGATTTTGTATTGATTACAAATATCTTTTGTTGAGTATAGAATGCTAGGTTGACAGTTATTTTTTTCTCAGTGCTTTAAAGAAAGTTTTGCATTCTTTTCTGGTTTTCAACAAGTTAAGAAATCAGTTGTTACTTAAATTGTGATTTTCTTCTACGTAATCTCTTTTTTCTTTGGTTGGTTATAAAACCTTTCCTTTGTCATTTGTGTTCTGCAGTAGTGTTGCATTATGTCTAGGTGAAGATGTTTTTAAAATTTATTTATCCTGTGAGGGATTTGGTGAGCTTTCTAAATTCAAAAGTGTATTAATTAATCAATTATGGAGAACTATAAGATATAAGTTTACCATTTCCCAAGTTTCTGCATTACCACTTTCCAGAACCCTAGACAGAGATTTATTACACCATTTTCTACACTTTCCCCACATCACCTAACCCCTCCTTCAAATTTACTGTTGCTTATCTCTCTGTTTTACATTCTAGCTTCTTTCTCTTTTTTTTAAACATCTTTATTGGAGTATAATTGCTTTGCAATGTTGTGTTAGTTTCTGCTGTATAACAAAGTGAATCAGCTATACGTATACCTATATCTCCATATCCCCTCTCTCTGCGTCTCCCTCCCACCCTCCCTATCCCACCCCTCTAGGTGGTCACAAAGCACCGAGCTGATCTCCCTGTGCTATGCAGCTGCTTCCCACTAGCTATCTATTTTACATTTGGTAGTGTATATATGTCCATGCCACTCTCTCACTTCGTCCCAGCTTACCCTCCCCCCCCCATGTCATCAAGTCCATTCTCTGCGTCTGCGTCTTTAAACCTGTCCTGCTCCTAGGTTCTTCAGAACCTTTTTTTTATTATTATTCCATATATCTGTGTTAGCATACGGTATTTGTTTTTCTCTTTCTGACTTCACTCTGTATGACAGACTCTAGGTCCATCCACCTCACTATAAATAACTCAATTTTGGGCTTCCCTGGTGGCGCAGTGGTTGGGAGTCCGCCTGCCGGTGCGGGGGACGCGGGTTCATGCCCCGCTCTGGGAGGATCCTACGTGCTGCGGAGCGGCTGGGCCCATGGGCCATGGCCGCTGGGCCTGCGCGTCCAGAGCCTGTGCTCCGCAACGGGAGAGGCCACAACGGTGAGAGGCCCGCGTACCGCAAAAAAAATAAATAAATAAAAATTTAAATAACTCAATTTTGTTTCTTTTTTTGGCAGAGTAATATTCCATTGTGTATATGTGCCACATCTTCTTTATCCATTCATCTGTCGATGGACACTTAGGTTGCTTCCGTGTCCTGGCTATTGTAAATAGAGCTGCAATGAACATTGTGGTACATGTCTCTCTTTAAATTATGGTTTTCTCAGGGCATATGCCCAGTAGTGGGATTGCTGGGCTGTAATGTAGCTCTTTTCTTAGTTTCTTAAGGAACCTTCATATTGTTCTCCTTAGTGGCTTTATCAATTTACATTCCCACCAACAGTGCAAAAGGGTTCCCTTTTCTCCACACCCTCTCCAGCATTTATTGTTTGTAAATTTTTGATGATGGCCATTCTGACTGGTGTGAGGTGATACCTCATTGTAGTTTTGATTTGCATTTCTCTAATAATTAGTGACGTTGAGCATTCTTTCATATGTTTGTTGGCAATCTGTATATCTTCTTTGGAGAAATGTCTATTTAGGTCTTCTGCCCATTTTTGGATGGGGTTGTTTGCTTTTTTGATATTGAGCTGCATGAGCTGCTTTTAAATTTTGGAGATTAATCCTTTGTCAGTTGCTTCATTTGCAAATATTTCTCCCATGCTGAGGGTTGTCTTTTTGTCTTGTTTATGGTTTCCTTTGATGTGCAAAAGCTTTTAAGTTTCATTAGGTCCCATTTTTTTGTTTGTTTGTTTGTTTTTATTTCCATTTCTCTAGGAGGTGGGTCAAAAAGGATCTTGCTGTGATTTATGTCACAGAGTGTTCTGCCTAAGTTTTCCTCTAAGAGTTTGATAGTGTCTGGCCTTACATTTAGGTCTTTAATCCATTTTGAGATTATTTTTGTGTATGGTGTTAGGGAGTGTTCTAATTTCATCCTTTTACATGTAGCTGTCCAGTTTTCCAAGCACCACTTATTGAAGAGGCTGTCTTTTCTCTATTGTATATTCTTGCCTCCTTTATCAAAAATAAGGTGACCATATGTGCATAGGTTTATCTCTGGGCTTCCTATCCTGTTCCATTGATCTATATTTCTGTTTTTGTGCCAGCACCACACTGTTTTGATTACTGTAGCTCTGTAGCATAGTCGAAAGTCCAGGAGCCTGATTCCTCCAGCTCCGTTTTTCTTTCTCAAGATTGCTTTGGCTTTTCGGGGTCTTTTGTGTTTCCATACAAACTGTGAAATTTTTTGTTCTAGTTCTGTGGAAAATGCCATTGGTAGTTTGATAGGGATTGCATTTTATCTGTAGATTGCTTTGGGTAGTAAATGTTGATTCTTCCTATCCAAGAACATGGATAGGAATGGATAGGAACAAACTCTTCATCTGTTTGTATCATCTTTAATTTCTTTCATCAGTGTCTTATAGTTTTCTGCATACAGGTCTTTTGTCTCCTTAGGTAGGTTTATTCCAAGGTATTTTATTCTTTTTGTTGCAGTGGTAAATGGGAGTATTTCCTTAATTTCTCTTTCAGATTTTTCATCATTAGTGTATAGGAATGCAAGAGATTTCTGTGCATTAATTTTGTAACCAGCTACTTTACCAAATTCATTCGTTAGCTCTAGTAGTTTTCTGGTAGCATCTTCAGGATTCTCTATGTATAGTATCATGTCATCTGCAAACAGTGACGGTTTTACTTCTTCTTTTCTGGTTTGGATTCCTTTTATTTCTTTTTCTTCTCTGATTGCTGTGTCTAAAACTTCCAAAACTATGTTGAGTAATAGTGTTGAGAGTGGACAACCTTGTCTTGTTCCTGATCTTAGAGGAAATAGTTTCAGTTTTTCACCATTGAGAATGATATTGGCTGTTGTCATATATGGCTTTTATTATGTTGAGGCAAGTTCCCTTGATGCCTACTTTCTGGAGGGTTTTTATCATAAATGGATGTTGAATTTTGTCGAAAGCTTTTTCTGCATCTATTGAGATGATCATATGGTTTTTCTCCTTCAATTTGTTAATATGGTGTATCACATTGATTGATTTGCCTATATTGAAGAATCCTTGAATTCCTGGGATAAAACCACACTTGATCATGGTGTATGATCCTTTGAATGTGCTGTTGGATTATGTTTGCTAGTATTTTGTTGAGGATTTTTGCATCTATGTTCCTCAGTGATATTGACCTGTAGTTTTCTTTCTTTGTGACATCTTTGTCTGGTTTTGGTATCAGGGTGATGGTGGCCTCATAGAATGAGTTTGGCAGTGTTCCTCCCTCTGCTATATTGTGAAAGAGTTTGAGAAGGATAGGTGTTAGCTCTTCTCTAAATGTTTGATAGAATTCGCCTGTGAAGCCATCAGGTCCTGGGCTTTTGTTTGTTGCAGGATTTTTAATCATAGTCCCAGTTTCAGTGCTTGTGATTGTTCTGTTTCTATTTTCTATTTCTTCCCGGTTCAGTCTCAGAAGGTTGTGCTTTTTTAAGAATTTGTCCATTTCTTCCAGGTTGTCCATTTTATTGGCATAGAGTTGCTTGTAGTAATCTCTCATGATCCTTTGTATTTCTGCAGTGTCAGTTGTTACTTCTCCTTTTTCATTTCTAATTGATTGAGTCTAATTGACTTTCATTTCTAATTGATTGAGTCTAATTGATTTGAGTCTTCTCCCTTTTTTTCCTGATGAGTCTGGCTAATGGTTTATCAATTTTATTTATCTTCTCAAAGATCCAGCTTTTAGTTTTATTGGTCTTTGCTGTTGTTTCCTTCATTTCTTTTTCATTTATTTCTGATCTGATCTTTATGATTTCTTTCCTTCTGCTAACTTTGGGGCTTTTTTGTTCTTCTTTCTCTAATTGCTTTAGGTGTAATGTTAGGTTGTTTATTTGAGTTGTTTCTTGTTTCTTGAGGTAGGATTGTATTGCTATAAACTTCCTTCTTAGAACTGCTTTTGGTGCATACCGTAGGTTTTCGGTCATTGTGTTTTCTAGCTTATATCTTTAAATCCAATTTTCTGTTTACTTATATATTTTTAACCTGATACTTAAGATTCTTATTAAGACACATGTTCAAGGAAATGTACCAATTATGCATATTCATTTCAAGAAATCATCCAGTGCAATAAATATTTTCTTAAATATACTTTATTTTTTAGAGCAGTTTTAGGTTCACTGCAAAACTGAGTGGAAGGTACAGAGATATTCCATATATGCCTATACATAGAGACACACACACTCACATATAACCTCCCCAGTGTTGACATTCCTCACCACGGTGGTATATTTATTACAGTTGATGAACCAAATGACACATCATAATCACCCAAAGTCCATAGTTTACGTTACGGTTTATTCCTTGTGTTTGTATGTTCTATAGGTTTGGCCAAATAAATAATGATATGTATCCAGCATTGTGGTATCATACAGAATAGTTTCACTGACTTAAAAGCCTTTTCAAAATTGTTTTTCACTTACTAATATGCATTTCAGTTTCCTTCATGTCTTTTCATGGCTTGATAGCTCATTTCTTCTTAGCACTGAATAATATTTCATTGTCTAATATACCACAGTTAGTTTATCCATTCACCTACTGAAGGACATCTTGGTTGCTTCTAAGTTTTGGCAATAATGAATACAGCTGCTATAAATACTTTTTGTGCAGATTTTTGTGTTGACAAAGTTTTTAACTCATTTGAGTAAATACCAAGGAGTGTGATTGCTGGATCATATGGTAAAAGTATGTTTAGTTTTGTAAGAAACTACCAAACTGTCTTCCAAAGTGTCTCACTATTTTGCATTCCCACCAGCAGTGAATGGGAGTTCGTGTTGCTCCACATGCTCACCAGCATTTGGTGTTCTCAGTGTTTTGGATTTTGGCCATTCTAATAGTGTGTAGTGGTATCTAACTGTTGTTTTAATTTGCATTTTCCTGATGACATAGCATGTGAAGCATCTTTTCATATGCTTATTTGCCATCTGTATGTCTTCTTTGATGAGGTGTCTGTTCAGGTCTTTAGCCCATTTTTTAATTAATTTTTTCACTTTCTTATTGTTGCGTTTAAGAATTCTTTTTATATTTTGAATAAGAGTCCTTTATCAAATATGTCTTTTGCAAATATTTTCTCCCAGTCTATGGCTTGTCTTCTCATCCTATTGATGCTGTATTTTGGACAGCAGAGGTTTTTCATTTTAATGAAGTCCAGAGTATCAATTATTTCTTTCATGGATTGTGCCTTTGATGCAGTACTTTAAAAAGTCATCACCATAACCTAGGTCACCTAGATTTTCATCTATGTTATCGTCTAGGAGTTTTACATTTTATATTTAGGTCTTTCATCTATTTTGAGTTAATTTTTGGGAAGAGTGTAAGGTCTGTGTCTAGATTCATTTTTTTTTACATGTGGATATCCAGTTGTTCCAGCATCATTGGTGAAAATATAGTCTTTACTGTAATGCTTTTGCTCCTTTGTCAAAGATCAGTTGACTATATGTATGTGGTTCTATTTCTGGGTTTTCTGTTCTTTTACATAGACCTATTTATCTATTCTTTTGCCAGTACCACACTGTGTTGATTACCTTTGCTTTATAGTGAGTGTTGAGGTTGGGTAATGTGAGTCCTCTGACGTTGTTATTCTTCAATATTGTGTTAGCTATTCTGGGTCTTTTCCCTCTCTATATAAACTTTAGAATTAGTTTTTGCTATCCATAAAATAACTTGCTGAGATTTTGATTAGAATTGCATTCAATTTAGAGATCAAGTTGGGAAGAACAAACGTCTTGACAATATTGAGTCTTCCTATCCGTGAATATGGAGTATCTCTCCATTTACTTACTTCTTTAATTTTTTTCATCTGAGTTTTGTAGTTTTCTATATATAGATCTTATACATATTTTGTTAGATTTATACCTAACTGTTTATTTTGCGGGTGCTAATATAAATGATATTGTGTTTTGAATTTCAAATTCTTGTTAATTGTGGTATATAGGAAAGCAATTGACTTTCCTCTATTAACTTTGTATCCTGCAACCTTTCTATAATCCTTGCTAATTCCAGGAGTTTTTATTTTGGATTTTTTATGTAGATGATGATGTCTTCTATGAACAAAGAAAGTTTTATTTCTTCCTTCCCAGTTTCCAATCTGTATACATTCCCCCCCCTTTTTTTTTTCTGGTCTTATTGCATTAACTAGAACTTCCAGTATGATGTTTAAAAGGAGTGGTGAAAAGGAGCATACATTCTTTGTTCCTCATCTTAATGGGAAAGCTTCAGATTTCTCACCATTAAGTAGTGATGTTAGCTGTTAACTGTGGGTTTCTTGTAGATGTTGTTTACCAAGATGAAGAAGCTCCCCTCTATTCCTAGTTTGCTGAGAGTTTTTATTGTGAATGAATGTTGGATTTTGTCAAATGCCTTTTCTGTATCTATTGATAGAATCATGTGATTTTTCTTCTTTGGCCTGTTGATGTGATGGATAAATTAACTGATTTTTGAATGTTGGACGAGCCTTGCCTACATGGAATAAATTTCTCTTTGTCATGGTGTATAAAAATTCTTTTTATACATTGCTAGATTTCATTTGCTAATATTTTTTGAGAATTTTTGCATCTTTATTCCTGAGATATATTGGTCTGCCATTTTCCTGTAATGTTTTGTCTGGTTTCGGTATAAGAGTAATGCTGGCCTCATAGAACGATTTAGGAAATATCCCCTTTCTTCTCTCTCCTGGAAGAGATTATAGAGAATTGGTATCATTTCTTTCTTAAATGTTTGGTAGAATTCACCAGTGAACCCAACTGGACATGATGCTGTCAGTTTTTGAAAGATATTAATTTTTGGTTCAATGTCTTTAACAGATATAGGCCTATTCAAATGGTTTTTTCTTCTTGTGTGAGTTCTGGGAAATTGTGTCTTTCAAGAAATTGCTTCATTTTAACTTGTGTTATCAAACTTGTGTGCATAGAGTTGTTCATAAGATTTCTCTTTTATCCTTTTAATGCGATGTCCCCTCTTTCATTTCTGATATTAGTAGCTCTTTTCTTCTCTCTCTTTTTTTTTTTTTCTTAGTTAGCCTGGCTAGTGCTACCAATCTAATTGATGTTTTTAAAGAAACAGGTTTGATTTGATTGATTTTTTTGATTGATTCCATGTTTCCAATTTCATTGATTTCTGCTCTAATTTTTATTATTTCTTTTCTTCTGCTTACTTTGGATTTAATTTGATCTTCTTTTTCTAGTTTTATAAGGTGAAAACAGACTACTGATTTTAGACCTTTCTTCTTCTCTAATATATGCATTCAATGTTGTAAATTTCCCTCTAAGCACTGCTTTCGCTGCATCCCACACATTTTCATAAGTTGTGTTCTCATTTTCATTAAGTTCAAAGTACTTTTTAATTTCCCTTGAGACTTTTTTCTTTGACCCATGTGATATTTAGTAGTGTGTTGTTTGATCTCCAAATATTTTGGGATTTTTAAGCAATCTTTCTGTTATTGATTTCTAGTTTAATTCCATTGTGGTCTGAGAAGAGACATTGTTCAATTTCTATTTTCTAAATTTGTTAAGTTGTATCCCTCCATTCATTTATTTTTAATATATATGTGTTTTTATATTTATAGGGGTTTCTTGTAGACAAAATATAGTTGGGTCATGTTTTTTGATCCACTCTGGCAATCTTTCTTTTTTAATTGGTGCATTTAGACCACTGACATTCAAAGAGATTATTGATATAGTTGGATTAGTATCTACCATATTTGTTACTGTTTTCTGTTTGTGGCCCTTGTTCTTTTTTTCCTATTTTTATTTTCTGCTCTTTTCTACTATTTGTGGCTTTAGTTGAGCATTTTCTATGTTTCTATTTTTTTCCTTTCTTGGCATACTAGTTATACTTCATTTTTTAAACCTTTTTTAGTGGTTTCCCTGGAGTTTGCAATATACATTTACAGCTAATACAAGTCCATATTCAGATAACACTATACCATTCACAGGTAGTGTTAGTACCTTATAATAAAATAATCCTAATTCTTCCTCTGTGGTATCATTACTATCATTCATTTCACTTATATGTAAATATATATATATATACACACACACACACACACACACAATATATACATAAGCACACATAATCAAATACATTTTTACTATTATTATTTTGAAAAAACTGTTATACTTAAATTAAGAACAAAAAACCCATAAGTTTTTTTTTTTTTTTTTTTTGGGCCTCTCACTGTTGTGGCCTCTCCCGCTGTGGAGCACAGGCTCTGGACGCGCAGGCTCAGGGGCCATGGCTCACGGGCCCAGCCGCTCCGCAGCATGTGGGATCCTCCCGGACCGGGGCACGAACCCATGTCCCCTGCATCGGTAGGCAGACTCTCAACCACTGCGCCACCAGGGAAGCCCCAACCCATAAGTTTTTATTTTACCTTCACTTATTCCTTCTCCAATGCTCTTCTCTTCTTTATGTAGATCTGAGTTTCTGACATATATTATTTTCCTTCTCTCTAAAGAACTTCTTTTAACATTTCTTTCAAGGCTGGTCTGCTGTAAACAAATTATCCTAATTTTTATCCTAACTTTTCTGAGAATTTTGTATATTCCTCCTTCACTTTTGGAGGAAAGTCTGTAGGGACAGAATTCTGGATTTATTTCTCCTACATCTTAAATATTTCACTTCACTCTTTTTGCTTGCCTTGTTTCTGGTGGAAAATTAGGGGTAATTCTTATCTTTGCTCCTCTATATGTAAGATATTTTTTTCCTGTGGCGTCTTTCAACATTTTCTCTTTATCTGTGATTTTCTGCAGTCTGAATATAATATACCTAAATGGTTTGTTTGTTTGTTTTTGAATTTACCCTGCTTGGTGTTCCTGGATATTTAATTTGATGTCTGACATTAATTTTGGGAAATTCTGTTATTATTCTTTTCTCTCTTTCATCTTCTTCTGGTATTGCCTTTACATGTATGTTATACCTTTTGTAGTTGCCCCACAGTCCTTGGATATTATGTTCTCTTCTTTTCCTCTTTTTTCTTCTGTTTTGAAAGTTTCTATTGATATATCATCAAGGTCAAAGATTTTTTCCATATTCCTGTTCAGTCTACTAATGAGCCCATCAAAGCATTCTTCATTCATCCTCTAGATTTCCTTTTTGATTCTTTTTAAAAATTTCCATCTCTCTGATTACATTTCTCATCTGTTCTTGATGCTGTCTGTGCTGTCTGTTTTATCCATTAGTACCCATAGCATATTAATCAAATTAAAAAAAAATTTTTTTCTTGTCTGATAATTCCAACATCTATACCATATCTGAGTCTGATTCTGATACATGTTGTGTCTCTTTGAACTCTTGATTTTGCCTTTTAGTACACTTGTGATTTTTTTCCTGATAGCTCTGCATGATTTATTGGGTAAAAGGAACTGTGATAAATAGGCCTTTAGCAATGTAGTAGTAAGGTGTAGGAGGAAGAGAGTCATTCTATAGTTCTGTGATTAGATGGCAATCTGCCAATCTTTTAGTGTCCCTCAGCTCTCCCTCTCCCCCTACATGGAGCGAGATGACCACAGTGGGCTGGAGTTAAGTATTTCCCTTCCCCTGGTCACTTAGGTCTTCATAAAACCCCAGTAGTATAAGCTCTGGTAAAATTGTTTCTCTTGAGAGCAGTCCTTGTTTAGGAAAACAGAATTCTCTGGTGTATTTCAAAATAGTTCTTTTTCCCTTCCCCTTGCCAGAATCACAAGGGGACTTTTCTTTGATATTCACTAGGAGAATCTGGTTGAGCTCCTGGAGGTAAAAATCACGGAATGTGGGAGCATTTCTCTGTCTGGGTCGCCCTGGAGTTTTTACCTCTCTGACTTGTCTACATGGAGCTTCCATCAGTTCATCAACTATAATTCAGGTTTCCCAAGCACTGGTACCTATGAGAGTTTTTCCTTGAGGTTCTCTGCTCGGGTAAGTTGTGATTATTTGTATTTGCTTGTCAGTTACTCCAGCTTTATTGTAGATGCAGTGGTTTGCCCTGTGACATCACTTCTATGATGGATCCAAGAAAAGCTATTGATTTTTCAAGTTGTTCACCTTTTTACTTATTATTAGGATGGAGTGACAACTTCCAGGCTTCTTACATGTTGGTCCAGAAGCCTGCAGCTCTCTCCATCCGGTACATTTTACATTTCATATTTTGTTATTTCTACAATTTCTATTTCATCTCATCCCAAGTTTTCCTGCTGAATGCCTATGATATTTTTTATTGCCTCTATTATTTTGTTATACATCATAAGTATACGCATATTGTTTTCTACCTTTAATAATTCTGAAAATTTGAAATGTTTATGGGTCTAATTCTATTTCTTTATTCTGCTTATCCTTGCTCATGTATTCTTGTCATCTTGTGGTTTTACAAAAATCTCATTGTGAGCCAATGTTTGTTGAAACTTTATTTGTGAGGAGTTGTGAGGCTTAGTTTGAGGGTATATATTCCTGCAGAGGTGATTTGCTTTCATTTCTGCCAGCCACATGGAATCCCTTCGATAACTGAGCCACCATAATTTCTTAGTGTTTTCGTTTTCATTGTACAAGTACTGTAATTTCAGACTACAATTACTACATAATGACTGACTTCTACTTATAATTTTCAGGGACTATTTCAGCCATCCAACCCCCACTCTCCCCTCACATACCAAGAGGCAAGATTACACTAGACAACTTTCCTTGCTGAGTTCTCTTGCAAAGCAGTTTTCTTCTTGTTCATCATTTCCCGGGGGATATAGCACATTAGGGCTCCTAGATTCATGGGTGGGTGTCCAAAACAACAACTATCCAAATGCCCTGTCCTTTTATCTCCCATGTGGTTTTGGAAGTTACAACTCCATGTTGCTGGAGATGGGCAGATACTACCTGGAAGCTTCTGGCTTTAGCCCCTCTTTTCCTGTCTAGAGTCATAGGACTGCCTCATGTTTGGCCTTAGTGAAGGAGTTTCTTCATTTTCTTTCACATATATAGTTCAAATATGTACCCAAAATAATTTTAAGTATATTTTGTGTACCAATTTTAGATATTTTGTAGTGAACTGCTTTTTGGGTATGTAACTACGTATTTAACTGGAAAGGAAAGCTCCTTGACAATTTGATTTTGATATTGGGTATTTCTTTTTCATTTTTTTCCCCCTTCACATTAAAAATTAAATCATTCTGTAGAGCAGGTATTTTAACTGAGTCACACTCCCTATGTACCAATAGTTTGGGGTTATTTTTTATTTCCTTTTCATTTACTTCCTGTGTATTTAACTGATTGTGTCTTTCCTGCAAAACACACACACACACACACACACACCCTTATTTTGTTTTGTGTTTGAGTTAAGGCACAGTACTACTGAACTGCATAGAGTCAGCTTTTTGATCTGCATCTGTATTGCACAGTAGTGCTGCTGCTTTCATATCCTTATATCTCTAGTGCAAAATTAGAAACATTGAAAACTATTATGTACTAAGTACTCACTTAAATGTGTTGAACTGTTGAACTAAAAGCCTTTAGTGTTGAACACAGGAAAAACGATGGATATGGAGTACTCCTGTGTCTCTAAAAATTTAAATAAAATAAGTAGATCACTTAAAATATAGGTATGTAGTATTTTGTCTAACTTTTTTTTTGGTCTTAATTAGTTTGTTGTTTATCAGGTTTAATGTGTGTGGGAGGGATTCTGTGGATATTTGTTGTAGAAGCAGCAGCACAAAATCGCAGTATTTAGGAGGGAAAGGGAGGGGTTAACCCTGGTTAATGTAGAAGCAAGTAGTACAATTTTCATGGAAATATAATTATAAAAGAGCAGAAACTGTCCCTTCCTTAAAATTCATTAAAAGTTCTATAATATATATGATTAAGGACTATCAAGGAATTTTTTTTAAAGAAACTATTTTCAATGCAGGCAAGGTTAGTGACATCCTGTTTAAAAAATCTTCATTTTGCACATTTTTAAGAAATCCACTACATTGGCCATCAGTATTTGATCACGTGTTAGGCATTCACCAATGTCAATTTCTCTTCTATTTCCTTGCCCTGGGAGATTTCACTTCCTCATCCTCTTAAATTTATGCCAGGCAGCTTGACTTGCTTTGGCCAGTTAAACATGAACAGGAGTGATACGTGTCACTTCCAGGCAGAAGGATTTCATGGTGAGTCTTCTGGTCTTTGAGCCTCTTCCCTGTCCTGGTGCTCATAGAAGCATGGGGTGATTTGCAGCTATCTTGAGTCTGATGCAGCCCAGAAATCCGAATCAACACAACACAGCTGCCTCAAGAGTTGCCCAGATCTGCATGTGAAAAAAAATGAACTTTTGTTATGTAACAGCACTGAGATTTGGAGTTGTTTTTAATTGCTCTATAACCTAACCTACTCTGGCTAATACAGGTGGTACAATATGAAGTACTTTAAACAAATACAAAGAGAACACTTAACAAATGCAAGCAGAAAGAGAACAATTGAGATGACATATTTTATGTTAGGAAGCACTACCCCTGGTTTAAAACACACCAAGATTTTCAGATAAAATTAACTTTTTAAGAGTGCTTATAAAAACAAGTTGAAATCTAATTCACCCCATTTTCTCAAACTTTTGAGTCTAAAATATGTTTTTGTATATTGTAGTGTTTTATCCTGAGGTAAGACCTTTGAGTATGTACTAAATATTTTTCTATGCTAGTATTCTTTGCTAAGTACAATCATTAATTACTGAATTTTATTAGTTTGGCCTGTTACTTGTATCTTCGTCTTCCCAGCCCTGGAGTTACCACTGGAACAAGCTTCAGCTGAAATTTTGGAGAGGGTATGATAGGGAACAATATGATTTCATAATTATAAGCAGAGAAGACCTTCATTTTTGTTGTGTTTTGTTTGTTTTATATTTGCTTGTTTGGCTGGTTGGCATTCGAACTCCCTGTCCATGTTGGGAACTTTTTTACTCTTTATGTCTTGCTGGGGAAGATTTATTTGCTGATGTAACCCAGTGGCTAACAGTGGGACAGTAGGGTTCTCTCCAGACCTTTCCCATAGTAGGAAGTTGGCCATTGTTTCCCAGTTTTGCTGCCTTGACTTCATTTGCCACTTATTTTTCAAGCCAGGTTCTCCAGACATGTAAATGGTTTTGGAAGGCTGTAAGTCCCTAATTTAAGGAATTTCAATAAATTCCTCTTCGTAAATTCGTCAGTCAGTGTCTGTCTCTTTTAACTAAGAACACTGATAAAAAACTTTGGCTATAGATGCTGCTTCTTTTTTTTCAGGCACACATTTCTTAGCCCATTTATTCATTCATCTATGTATTCATTAAAGAACTATGCATTAAACGCCTTATAACTATCTTTTTACTGAGATTAAAATTGGAAGCAAGGTAGATAGGCAGGAACGTATGAGTTCTTTCACATTCTTAAATCTGCTATTGTCTGTCCTGTATCAGAGCCTGTTCACATGCTGCTCCTTCTATTTGACGGTCTCCGCACACCACTGCTATTCTTACATGTCGGCCTGTAGTGCTTTCTGGCCACTGCTCTGTTCTTGTACATATCTAGTAAACTCCTTTTCATCCATCAAATCTTAGCACTAAAGGAAACCAACCCTAATGGTTCATTATGCTCTGTAAATTTCATTCATGCATTTTATACATTCCTTAGTTCTATACATGTGGACTCTATTCTGTTCCTCTCCATGTTTCCTTTTGCTCATAATGTTATCCTCCTGACCTAGTAAAACTATCCCTTTCATGCCATAGGTACTCAAAACATATTTGCCCAGAGAATGAAGGAAGTAGACAATCAAAATACAGTGTGCTACATGGTACAATTGGATTAACTACAGAGTGCTGTGAGCTGATGAGGTGGGTGATCTAACCCAGCCTTGGGGGATCAGTGATGTGTAAACTGAGATCTAAATGCAAATCAGCTAGGTGAAGCTGTTTGGGGTGAGAAGAGGGAGAAAAGGGGAACTGAAAGTGTGCTCTAGGTAAAAGAAACAACACATAGGAAAGCCAGGAAGCAAGATATCTGGAATTCCATGGAACCCCACAGAACATACCACATTTGGTCACCTGGGACACACTCAGGGCATGTGCTCATTGGGAGAGGGTGAGCTCACATGCCCGACATAGAGTTCACACTCAGTCTCAGTGCAGAGTGAAAACAAGTATCCTAGGTCAATCCCAGCAAAGTGTCTGTGGTTTTCTCCTTGCAGTGGTTGGTTTTCCTTTTCTCTGATCTTTCCATCCCATCAAGAAGAGGCAGCTATGAAATTGGTATCATAAGTGCACACCTGGCTAGTCCTCTTCTAAGTGAATAGGGGATTCCTGCTATAACCCTCCAGGGTTACATGATGATTAAGCTGACATATGTTTTATCCTGCAGCTCTTCAGTCACTCGGAGGCAGGCCGAAACGCCCAGGTGTGCAGGCTACGCACATGAACCATGGTTGATCCTGGTCTCAATCACCTCTTCTGTTGGAAATTCTGCATTTATTTTCAGTTTAATTTCTTCCATGTATCTATATATTTTGCTTCAGTTGTGTATCAATATTTGTGGTTCACGTATTAATAGTGACTTTTCACTTTGAATTTCTTTTTTCTAAATTGAAGTATTACATATATAGTACTGATAGTACGATTTCTTTCTTCCTTTTCTCTCTTTCCCTTCCTTCCTTCCTTCCTTCCTTCCTTCTTTCCTTCCTTCCTTCCTTCCTTCCTTCCTTCCTTCTTCAAACATCTTACATCTTTCCTGTTAACTTATTAACCGTAATAAACGTCCATGCTACAAATCAGCAAGTTGGGAATTCATTCAGAGTGTGCAGACAGTGGCTTCCTAGTGAAGAAGAGGCAGCTGGGTTTTCAATGTGGGAAGCCAAATCCTTTACCTATTGACATCCTTTACCTGGTGTTTTGAAGTTTATTAATGCCCTCCAGATGCATGTTGAATTTTTCATTTTCTTTTATATATTTGGAGACAGTGTTGGATGGCAGAATGAATAGTGAGAAGACTTGTTTTAAAATCTTACTCATGCAGAGACAATGCAATTGCTGGAGGGTATCTGCTAGGAGCCTCAGTGGCCTTCTCGGCAGAAGGGGACTGACAGTCCTCACCCCATGGGTGTCATGAGGATGAAATGAGATACTAGCTCAAAATAAGGGTTTTAATTCATAGTAGGTATGTAACTAACTTTTTGCTTCCTTTATCTCAGTTATTAACATCATGTTGATTAATTCACATATATGGTTTACCAATATGGGCATTCATTTTTGTAGAAAATTTTGATAAATTCACCATGAAATAAATTTCCAGACTTTCACACTTTGATTATGAAGTTCCTAAGGCTCGTAAGTAGGAGGCTCATTGTTTAAAAATAGACTCGCTTGGTCTCAATTTCCCTGGAATAAGGTTCTGCTACTTTGGGTATTATGTTTTTACCCTCCCACTTTTTTTTGCACTGTTTTCTATGATTCATTTTCATTACTTTAAAGGCCAAATATTCAAAGAAAGAATATACACTTCTGTGCCACTTTTACCCTTATCTTTCTTTAAACCTGATCCTGATTGGCAAATACGTGTGACAGTGAAAATGTGCCTTCTCCCTGAGAAAGGACACCTCATTTGAATCAGTTATTCTTCTGCAAATAATAGCAAATGGAAAAGAGTTTGGGGGTCAGAAGATGTTTGTTTTAGCCCTCTCTCTGAACTTTAGAACTCATACAATTATTTTTAAGCAAAATAATATATGTCAGAACTTTATAACTTAGAAATGACTACATAAATGTTATTTTTTTTGTTACAAAAATAAGAGTTGGCCCATGTCGCTAGGATAAAATGAAAGTAGAAAAAGACCTAATTAGTCTTTTGTTTGATTAGGATGCTCTTCCAATCAGAACTGAGAAAGCAAGCCCACTGAGTAATTTATTGCCCACTTTGCTTTTCCTCTACTTATTTAATTTAATTTTTTATTTAGTTTTAACAGAACCTGGATATTGTATTTTGGAGAGGACAAGGTCAACCTCAATACCTCTGTTAAGGCTGATATAGTTTAAGACCAGGGCCTTCAATCTCTGTTTCTTTTTAGTTTGTTTGCCTTGGAGTGCTAGTGTTTTTAGTGCACTTTGGACCATCAGGGTTTTCCACTCTGGCACTTTAACTGAGACAGTGTAGTCTCTCTCCTCCTTAGGCCAATCAAAGTTAACCTTTTTATTTGCGAATTGAGAACTGGTGCAGAAGATTATTCTGTTGAATGTCAAGGTGTCAGGACAGTCGCAGGCTAGGGATATAGGAGGAACAGCATTGGATACAGAAAGTTAAGTCCTATAGGAGGGTAGATGTGACTAATATTGGTAAATATGATTAAGGTTCATGGGGGATGTGTTGAGACCTAGCATTTTTAAAGGTAGAATTGTATTTGAAATAATTTAACATTCTTAATATTAAATGTTAAACTTACCAGTTGTGAGGATGTTGATAAAAGCTATTTTCTTGGTAGAAAGTACCAGGCAGTATTATTTTTTTTGTTTGTTTGTTTGTTTTGGTTTTTTTTATACAGCAGGTTCTTACTAGTCATCCATTTTATACACATCAGTGTATACATGTCAATCCCAATCACCCAATTCAGCACACCACCATCCCCACCCCACCATACGTTTGTTCTCTACATCTGTGTCTCAACTTCTGCCCTGCAAACCAGTTCATCTGTACCATTTTTCTAGGTTCCACATACATGCGTTAATATACGATATTTGTTTTTCTCTTTCTGACATACTTCACTCTGTATGACAGTCTCTAGATCCATCCACGTCTCAACAAATGGACTCAGTTTCGTTCCTTTTTATGGCTGAGTAATATTCCATTGTATATATGTACCACATCTTCTTTATCCATTCACCAGACAGTATTATTGAGACTACAGCATCATTGAGAAGATGCTTTGCTAACCCCCCCTCAGGGTAGAAGCTGAACCTGCAGAGTTTTAATATAGACTGAACTCCTTTGCTTGAGCCCAGGGTAATGGTTTACTTGCTATCTGGAAGAAAGAAGAGAAAAGCTGAAAAAAGTGGGAAGGGAGCTAGTGAAGTAGTAAAAGGCCAAACTCTACATCAGGTTATATCAAGTTACTAAAGTCACAAAAAGTAATTTTTTGAGAGTAAGAGTAAACATCGAGCCTGGGCTGATCTGAGGTATCATGTCCAAGGAAAAATGTGATTCAGAGAGGAAATAAGTGGCTGAGAACTCACAGACATCAAAGGCCAAGCTCTAGACCAATAAGAGCCCATGCCAAGTTTCACCAGGCCATAGGGAGCTAGGGGACCCCTAGGTAGTATCTAAGCTAATAGTAGAAGTTATTTCTGCTTATCCCTTTCTGAGTTCCCTTTCATGGGAAACCAGTGTTCCTATATACTAAAACTCTTCACCGGATACTTTTTTCCATCTCCTGCCTTGACTGACTACTCATTTCCCTTATACTATGCAATCCACTACAACTTGGCTTCTACCCCTAATAATTCTGCTGGAACCATTCTTACAGGAATGGGAGCATTTGCAATATATAAACTCACAACAATTCTGTGATTTAGGTACCATTATTATTCTCATCTGTATCATGGGGATAATAATAGAACGACTACATAGAGTTAGTTGACCCTCATATATGCAGTTAGTTTTCAACAGACGCTTGCTGTTGTTATTATTATTGTGTTGTTGTTGTTGTCGTCTGTTCCCTTCTTCAGGAAATGCTATTTTTCTTAGTTGTTGGGACAAGCTTCTTTCAGGATTTTCAGTCTTCTTGCCTGGACACTTCCTATGTCTCCCTTGCAGCTCCTCTTTCTTTACCAATCCTTGAAAAATTAGTGTTCTTTGAGGCTCTTCCTGAGTGATAAGCCATAAGCGGTAGCTTATCTTCCTACCATTTCAACTATATCTACTTGTCATTTTTTTTCAAATCTTTACCTCCATGCTAACTCCACAAGATCTAGAATCATGAGTGCAATCACTAAGTCTATTTCCCCAGCTCAGTGAATGGCAATGCCTGCTAATTGCCGAAGCCAAAAACTGGGTGTCATCAGTGAGACTCCTCCATATTCAATCAATAATTGGACTGGCCAGTTCTGTCTTCTAAATATTTCTGGAATCTGTCTGCCTTGCTTCAGCCTCTGTGTCACTGACATTTCAGGATTGCATAGTCTCCTAATTGGTCTCCCTTTCTCCAGTAAAGAGCCTTTTAAATCCATTCTCTGTGTCACAGTGAACTTATCACAAATTGACCCCAGATTAATCTCCTACTACTTTCTCCTTAAATGGGTCCAGCCCTGTTAAACTATTCTAAGTTCCCTCAAGATGTCCGATTCCCAGTTTAGCTCAGGGCTTTGCACATTCTTTTCCTTCTGCCTGGAAAACTACCTCCTTTCCCTGTACCCTTTATGTGGTTGATTCCTTCTCATTCTTCAGGTTTTAGCTCAGATGTTATTTCCTCAGAAACCCTTTCCTGCATCACTCAAACTCTGAATGAGATCTTTCTGCCCTATGCACCTAGAGTGCCCGTTGCAGCTCTCACCATAGTGCCATGTGATTGCCAAGATACCTGTCTCTCCCACTAGCCTATAAGCACCCTTCAGTACAGAAATGTATTTTATTATTGTATCTCTAGAAACCAGTGCAGCATCCAGCATATAATAAGTACTTAAGGAATGTGTGTCAAAAGAATAAGAATGGGGAATAAAATCTCATTTAACGTTTAAATGCATTTTCTAATAATGCATCCCCATAATGGAAGCACATCCTAATTAAAGTATATAGAAGTATATAGTGTAACAAGTCACTCTGTTTCTCAAGTTACCCAATCTGTAAAATAAAGAGGCTGGATAAGTATATATATATAATACACCCTTTTCAGCTCTAACATTGTATTATTTTCTAAAGACTCCTCAATGAGAAACTACCAATAATACCACCAAAGAAACCCATTCAATGCTACCTTCCTAGATACTGAATGTAGAACAACTGTCTAATTCCAGATATTCTAGGGTACTTTCAAGACAAAGATCTATAAGGAACATTCTAGACTGAAGTCTGTACTATTCTAAAATAACCAGGACCATGTGCATTTTTGAATCCTGGCTTTATACTGTTAGTGGTTTAATGCTGAGCCAATATTACAAGTTTTGTGTGTTTGCTTGAAAGTTACAGCAGATGTAGCATAGAGCAGTGAGTCGGGACACAAATCACTGCTCTCCAGGAACTCACTGTGACTTTGGCAAATCTCAGTTTTCTCATTTGCAAATTAGAATAACAGTGGTAACTAACATGGTATTGTGAAGATTAATGCCTTAAGAGATGCAAAATTATTAAAACAGTGTTTGGTGTATAGAATATGAAGTCAGCGAATGTTATCTATGACTGTATTATTAACTTACCATTATTTAAATTACTTTCTTGCTTACTTAACTTTCAGTTAAGGGGATTTTCAAGATGAGAGGGTCTTCTGCTCTCTGTGATCTCTTTCCACCTGCCTTTGCAGAACAACCCCCTCACTGGACCACCAGATGTCACTGTTTCTGACAGTTTCCAACTTCTTGGCCATCTTAAGATGTTATGCTATTTTGAAGGAGAGATGTGTGAAGTTTCGAAGAGAGAAAACGTTTTAATATTATGGAACTTTTAATAAAAGTTCCCTAAAACCATATATAACCATCTTTAAAGCATTTTTTTCATGTATTATTCAAGGAGTTCATATTACACTTGCCACAGCTGAGATGATGTTGATGATAATGAGAACCTGAGAATGACTTTTAAATGGATCACTTGGGGTTTATTCATTATTAAACCATACAACAAAAAACATTTTCATAAGTAGTTATGTTTAAGATAACTTGATAGAAAACGAAATTAAATTGGACATGGATACCACCACTAGATAGAGACTAATAACAGAGACAAGAGTTACAAATAGCTTAAAGCAGATTAAGAAAAAAGCTATTTTTCCTTAACTGACCTAAGCTATTTAAACAAGGAGAAGTATTATGCTAGGAAAGGACAGCAAAGGAAAAGATGTCTCTTGGTAGGGCATTAGGGACAGTAATATGGAGGAGAAGTATTTGAGTGCGATCTTAAAGAACAATTAGGATTTGACCTAGGGAAGTGGGCTGGGGATGATTTGTATGTGCAAAGATATGAATATAGGAAAGTACAGGAAATATATGTAGACCAGTAAGAGGTTCATTTAATCTCACGGGTAGGGCATATAATAGAGAGTGATAAGAAAAAAATAGTGAAAATATACATTGGGATCAGATTGTGAAAGCCCCTGTGTACGAGGAAATAAGATTTAGAAGTGAAGCAAAATAAAGTAGAGCACTGGGGATGTACACAGGTGAGTTTGAATCCTGGTTTAGGCTCTTAACTATTTAAGCTCAGACCAGAGAACCTCCCAGCCCCACACTGAAGAGGGGGGAGAGATAGAAAGAGAAAGGTATTGGGGGCGGGTAGGGGCTCCCTGAACTGCAGTCAGTTTCTTAACTGGGAAATCTGGGCAAATAACACTGTTGGAAAGTTGGGAAGATGGAGGATAATGCACTTGGAACCTGTAAGCTGTTACTATAGTACTTTGTAGATGATGGTTCCTCTGTTATCAGAAAGAGTATTTCTATATTTGGTGGATAGTAAGAGATAATTGAAATAGAGGTGCCTAAGAACAGATTCTCCCCTCTTCCCTGACAGCATGTAGAGACCTACCTTGGGACACCCTGTGTCTGTGGTTGAACGAGGTATTTGTATAAATGGAACAAGTGGCCCTGTGACTCTTGATACATTCTCAGAGGTGCTTAAGGATTTGTTGAGATGCTTAACCTGCAGTGGTCAGGCTTAAGCCACAGGTACCCCTACCATGTCCACAGAGGGTGTTAGAACTCTGTTAGGCTCCAAAAGAGACTGCTCCTGTTACAGCTATTAGGCCCTTTACCACTTTCACAAGCGCAGAAAATGTGCCCTGTTTTGAGAGTTTTCAGAAGTCTGCTTATTTTGTTTTTAAGAATGAAAACCAGTTCATTATTATTTGCTTTCCTTTAGAGAGATCCTGTGGTCACATGTTTTGTCTTTTCAATTAAAAAAATAATTATTACAGATCATGTGAACCAAAGAGGCTGGAAATTAGAGGCTGGAAAAGAAAATCTTCACCCTCCTTTTGGAATAGTATGGCTGCTCTAATATTGCCTTTAATGTTTTGCAATGATTCACTTTTCCATTGTCCTGAAGGACAGGGTTTTGCCTGACTTCTTTTCAGAGACTATTCTGGAATATTGTAACTGAACTACTAACTCATTTTTTCTCTCTCTGGGATATTTCTCCTGACAGACTAAATTTTCTTTTCTGAATTTCATATCTACCTCTATTCCCTTGAACCCAGCTAAACAATTCATTTCCTCCCCATTTTGACTTTTTATAACACCTAACCTGTTATTCTACTCCCAGTTTCCTCTGCTTTAACCGAACTGCCCACACTTAGGGGCTTGAATCTTCCCTTATTTCCGTCATCATTTTACTCTTAATTTTGTTACTTGTGCCGCTCTACAGTAAAAAAGGCACAAAGAGTTCTCTGAGTTCGAAAATTACTTTTGTAGCTATTGTTGCCAAGGAAACCACTTCCACTGTATCTTAGTTTTACTTAGCACATAGAGTCCTTTATGTGCTAGATTTTGAGGAATCACTGTGAGATTTCTCTGTCTCCCTATCTTTTTCTGTTAGAAAGCTGGACATCAGTTTCCAAAAGAAGTAGAGGAAAACAGTAACTGCCCTAAGCATCAACTTGGAATACACAGAGCTTACAAAACACCCAGAGGTAGGCGAAGACACTTGCTGGTGAAATATTTGGAATAAGAGCTGGGGGACTCATATTTCTCACTGAATTTCTGAGTGAGCCCGAAGAATTAACCTTTATTAATATTATTTAAGTTTCATTTTTCAACATGGCCTATCTCACCAAATTATTCTTCATAATGCTATCCATTCTTTGGCATGATGGCAGAATATTCTCCCCCATAAATACATGCTTTATGTTACTGTATCTTAGGAAATGTTATACAATTATGAAAATGCTATGCAATTATATATTTGCATATTTATATTAACTTTCTACATTCTTCTTTTAATATGTTTATTGGAGTATAATTGCTTTACAATGTTGTGTTAGTTTCTGCTGTTTAACAAAGTGAATCAGCTATATGCATACATATATCCCCATATTCCCTCCCTCTTAAGCATCCCTCCCACCCTCCCTGTCCCACCCCTCTAGGCGGTCATAAAGCACCGAGCTGATCTCCCTGTGCTATGCGGCTGCTTCCCACTAGCTATCTACCTTACGTTTGGTAGTGTATATATGTCCATGCCACTCTCTCACTTTGTCCCAGCTTACCCTTCCCCCTCCCCGTGTCCTCAAGTCCATTCTCTATGTCTACATCTTTATTCCTGCCCTGCCACTAGGTTCATTAGTACCGTTTTTTTTAAGATTCCATATATGTACACACATTCATTTAAAATTTACCTTGTTTGGTTTTCAGTTAATTCAGTTCACTGACCAGACGCTGGGTGTTTTTTTTTTTTTTTTTTTTTCCGTCGAATTCTTTAGGAGAAAACTACAGAAACCTAAGAAGTATATCTAACACTTGAAAAAAATAGATATTTGTTGATTGCAGTGCCTTCTTATGAAACAAATCACTACTTTCAGCCTTTAGCTGCCCAGATTTTTAATATATCTGCTTCAAATAGCCAGAGGCAGACAAGATTAAAAACAAATGAAATAAGCCTTCTTCGGTTATCACCAAGCATGAGTAGGTGTTCACCATGGGCAGGCGGCTACGTGCAGGGCGGAAATTCCTTCTGGCATCGTCTTTGCACTTCCCACCCTTAATTATTCCTGTCTGTAGGCTTGCATGCTCAGCAGGCAGGGATGTGGGTATTTCTGCTCTCAGGATCTATTTGTTTTTGCATGGATGAGTATTTAGATAAACTGGCAGGCCCTTGTTCAAACTGCAAAGGAGTTGAGAGTGGTCCATTTTAACCTGCTCCGATGCATCTGGGCACACCCATCCACCCTCTTTACATGGCCTGCTGCCAACCTCTCCCCGCCCCAAACACCTCACATTGTGCTTGTCACGGAGCCACACCATACAGTACACTTACACTCGTGTGTATTTGCCTTCATTTACATTTTTACTTTTCAATTCCAGAAAAATTCCACTTCACTTGCTGCTTTGAACTTCATTCTGTCTGAGTCTTTCGTGTCCATTAACGTAGCGGTGAGATTATGAAAAAATGGTTTATCTACATGAAAAAAAATCACTTTTCTGGAATCTTTTTCAGAGGCTAGCATATGTGTGCACCCAGAGAAACAGTTTTCTCCTTCTCTTCCCACCCCGACTCTGAAATGTGAGACCCTAAATGTTTGGGTGGTTTGTGGGAAAAGGCACCTTCTAACTGCTTTTGCTTTAGTTTTCTTTGAAGTTACACAGGGGTGAATAATGTTCTCTCAGCCCCGCCCCACTCCTGGTCCCTCCCTAACCATACCCAGGGAATGAGAAACCCCAGATGTGGTTGTGTATGGCTCATTTCCCAGAGCTGATAGATACATAGGAATATGTCTCAGCATCTCGTCTTTAAGTATTTTACCTGGCCTGGCCCGTCTGTTATCTCTTAAACTCCCTATTCCCTATTATACACCAGCTCCCCTTCTTTCCATCCTCTCTGCAGACATCTAGCAGCACTTACTACAATCTTGCTTCAGGCACTGTGCTGAGCATTGGCATAAGGACAAAAAAGAAAATTTGGTCCCATCCCTTATGAAAGTGACAGTATAATTGGAGACAGGGACATAAATAGGTATTTGCAATGTGCTGTACAACAGGACTAAGTTCAGAGTGTTACGGAAGCTGACTTGAAATGAGTCATGGAGAGTAAATTAGAGCTAGCCAGGAAAAGTGGGGACTTGGTCATGAATGACCTGTGAAGAGGGAACAGCAAGTGCAAAGGCCCAGGGGTGAGCCAGTGGGAGCCAATGGGCAAATTGGTCAGGAGCTAGAGGTATTTCACTATGGCCAGGCTTTTCTGTTCACCATGAGAAATGCTTATTATTAACTTAGTTGCATTATAATTTTATTACAATTATAAACTCTACATTCACACTTATTTTCAAGATGGAATATTTATGGGGCACAGTTACTTGTTCACGCTCAATTACTTCTCTTCTCCAATTGAAGTGGTTATAAAATAATCATCAATTATAGAGCTTCTTTTGTTTTGGGTTGTTCCTATTCCAGTGTTGTCCATGTAATTTGGATAGCTGAAATAATGCTCCCAAGTTTGCAGTGAGATGTGGACCATGAATTATCAAAATGAATCTGTACAAGTATAGTATAGTGAGAATCCATAAAATGCAATTCTGAAATTAATCAGTCCATTGGAGGGCTTACTAATGATAGAAGCAGCGTTTGCATTATTTAAGCATTATTGTTGGCAGATGGACCACACTGTGCTTTAAACAGGACTCACCCTAATAGAATAAGATTAACCATTTATTGAAATAGTAAGGATTGCACTAGAGCAGAGCAAATGGAAAAAAATCTCAAGAGAAACCAAATGGGTATTATATGGGCCAATACCACAAGTTAATCCTCCCCGTTTTCAATCCTCAAATGCAAATGGCAAGTTGTTTTAAGGCAGAGTCTAATCTCTTTTGCATCTGTTCTCTAAAGCCTTGTGTTAGACAGATATTTCGCTACAGAGCTGGCATCCAAACAGGTTCAGGGAAATGAAAATCTAGCAGTAGAATTAAGCCAAAGAATTGTGAAATTTGTTAATCATTTTTTCCCCATTTTTGTATTTCTGATTTCAATTTCCTGAATTGAGGAAGCAAGACTGCAGTAAAGCCACCCATTGTCATTAATGGACAACGTTTCATTCTTGCAAAGGCCTTTTTCTCAGTAAAAATATATGGGAAACCTACGGAGAGGAACACAAATCCTGAAATACAGACTACCTGAGTAGCAGGTCCATATCCTTGACTACCCACAGACCACAGTGTGCAGTCCCAAAGTCAAAAAATAAATACACAAGATGAAGGAAGACAGGAGTAATATTTAACACTCCATTGCTAGATGGGACATTACTCCAAACCGTAATTTAGTTTCCTAGAAAGGTAGGCTGAACCATGTGAAAACTTCTCTTTGCTTTGACATAGATGCCTTTTACCTAAAACTAAATTTCTTCAAAGGGACTTTGTGTCTCACTTAAGCTCAATGTGAATCTTGGCTCTTCACATTCTAACTGTGAGGAAAAGCTGGCCTGGAAAGATGAAACCAGTAGGAAGAGGAAGACCGAAGACGTGCAGAGGAGCTGGGACAGAGATGCTAGGACTTGTTTCAAGTGTTAATTTCCTGTAAGATACCAGGGCTCTACCCTTCTGGAAGGAAGAGCATTCAAAGAGCCAGAAAGACACATTTATCCTCACGCAGGTTTGCTTATATCTGTGGTACTTTTGTCAACAAAGTACCCTTAGCCCCTAACCGGGACCACCCTCAGGGCAAGAAGCAGAGCAAATCCTTGATATCTCTCCCCTCAAGACTGTTGGAGTACAAGATGAGGATAGCAAGCTAGGATTAGTGGTTATCAAAATCTCAGTGGCATGCTTAGGTTTGCATAAAAGCTAGCATTGACTCAACATCTGGTGTGCGGGCCTGTGAACCACTCTTACCCACCTACTTACTTCTGGAATTAGAATCATAGGTTCACAGCATGTCAGAGTTGGAAGGGACCCTACAAGGTAGTCTAGCTAATGAAATGCTTGGATCCCTTTTACTCCATTCTTGCAAGTTATCATTTCTCCTTGAATACTTCTTGAAGAGTGAATGAAGACAGGAAAGATGGAAGGAAAGGGACATTACCTGGTGCTAGATAGCAGGCTCTGTGCTGAATGTTGTATATATTTTACCATTTAAAACTTGTATCATTTTTGTGAGTTATTGTTGTAGTCAATAAAAATCAACATATATGAAAATCTCAGCTTGCCTAGAGGTACACGTATAAGCAGTCATGCTGGGATTAGATATCCAGTATTTCTGGACCCCAGATCTCATCCTTTGTACACAGCAACTTTTACATTTTAATCCATGGAACACTCATACTTGACATATTTAAAGGTATTGCTGAAAAGGGTGGTAAAGCAATTTGGGGAAACACTGAGGTGAATAATGTGAATACATTCTTCTTACTGCAGGAATTCAGTCTTTAATGTGATGTGCTCTGTTTCTCTCAAATGTGATAAAAACGTTCTGAATTTATTGCCTTTTTATTTAACATTCACAACAGCCCTGTGATCAGGTAGTGTTATCCCCATTTTACATATACAGGAACAAGGGGAGATTGCTTTGCCTAGAGTCACCAGTTGGTCATGGGAAAGCTGTGATTTTGAACCTGGAGAGCGAGACTCAGGAATCTGAACTCTTATCTAGTACATGGTACTAGTCCTCTCTATGGCATTTGATGTGTCCTTAGTTTACTTATCACAAACATCACGAGGAACCACCATTCCTTACGACAGCTCAGTGCCCAGTGCAATTCCAGAGAAATCTTGAAGGATAGGAAATGTACCAATGTATTCAATAAATTCCATATAGGTGAACAGAGGCTGTGTGGTAGATACTCATTATTTAATCTTTCATCAAGTAGCTGACCATTTTGGCCATAAAGTATGTTAATAGTTACATTTTCAGAAGATAAAAAAATATTATGGTAAACATTAAAGGGAGAACGTTTAATGTAATGATTGTTTAAGGAAGCAAATATTTCACTAATAGCCTATTCTTTTTCCTGTGATTAAGAACTCTTAATTTTAATAAAAGTGGAGGCAATTCCTGATTTAATTGAAACTTTTAAAACTTTAATTTTGGGCTTCCCTGGTGGCGCAGTGGTTGAGGGTCTGCCTGCCGATGCAGGGGACACGGGTTCGTGCCCTGGTCTGGGAGGATCCCACATGCCGCGGAGAGGTTGGGCCCGTGAGCCGTGGCCGCTGAGCCTGCGCGTCCGGAGCCTGTGCTCCACGACGGAAGAGGCCACAGCAGTGAGAGGCCCGCGTACAGCAAAAAAAAAAAAAAAAAACTTTAATTTTTTCGGTAAAAAGTGATAGAAGTTCATTTTATAAAGTTAAAAAAAAACGTTCCTACTTCTATAATCTAAAGGCATCTGTTTCAAATCTACTTTTATTTAAAGCATAATTAATAACATTATTAGAGCAGCAATTACTGTTGAGCTCTTGCTAGGTACAAAGCAGAATGGAGGCAGCTTTCAGAGAATCTCTATGAAGTTGATGTTTTATGTCTGTTTTGCAGATGAGGTACCAGGCCAAAGATTTCTTTGTTTTGTTTTTAAAAATAAGAAAGAGGAAGAACTGGGAATCAAAGCTAGATTTCTTTGAGAGAACGCTGAAATTTGTCTACCTAAGGAAAAATTCACGGCCTAAATGAAGTCATAATAGTAGGTGAAGTGTATGTGTATGTGTATACATATATGTGTGTGTGTATATATATATATATGTAAACACACACATATATATATGTATATACACACATACACATATATGTATATGTATACAAATATATAAAAGAACATATATATGTGTGTATATATATGACAGCTTACAGCATCATCACTAGGATCTATTAATAGACTTGGTGAATTGGGATGAGAGAAAGGAGTTTAACTTAACTGGGGATAAGGCAGTAGGTTTATGAGTGGAGGGTGCTAAATTTAGTTCTAAATACAGTGTGTTTGTGGTTTCTATGAAATTTACTGATGGAGATGTTTGGTGGGCAACTGAAATGTGAATCTTAGTTTAGAGGTTGCTTGCGGAGTGCTCAGCATATAGACAATGGCTAAAACCATAAATTTAATTGCATCATGAGAAGTGAGGAAAGAGGAATGACGATCGGACACTAGCAAGAAAGAACTCATTAGATATTATAATCTCTTATGGAATTATTGACACGTAGTA
The DNA here is from genome assembly GCF_937001465.1 of Orcinus orca. Lineage (NCBI taxonomy): Eukaryota > Metazoa > Chordata > Mammalia > Artiodactyla > Delphinidae > Orcinus > Orcinus orca. The sequence continues at coordinate 21,017,192 of NC_064562.1, forward strand.
CTGCGTATAGATAATGCACAATCAAAGGGATATTTGTTACCGTATGCAATTCATGTTACATAAATATGTTACATAATTTTTTATTCACAGTAAAGATATGCTAAGGAAAGAAATCATATGGGGTTTTTATCCTCACATCCAGTAACTCTTCAATGAAAGCATAAAATGATAAAACCTCAATATCTTTCATTCATTCACAACAAAATATATATAATCAAAGTAAGAACTTAGGTCTAGTTACAGCAACCATGAACAGGAAATACGACTTTTTAAAAATATTTCCCACCAACACTGGAGTGAGATGAACCGAAAGAAAGAGGAACCTAACATACAATATTTTTAGTGTTAAATGCAAATGATAAAATAGTAGCAGAACCTCTGCTTGAGTGTAGCCTAATCTCAACACAGTAGCCAAGAGTGATGCATTCAAACTTAAGTAAGCTTTTCTCACTCATCTCACATCCTTTAGTGGCTCTTCTGGCTTTATCCAGAATAAAAGCCAGAGTCTTTACATGCACCTCTAAGGCCTCACCTGAGCAGACTCCCATTAATCCACTGCCTTCCACTCTTTCTCTCCTTGCTCGGTGTGCTCCAGCCGCAGGCGCCGGGGAGCTACTGTGGAAAATGCCAGGCATGATACTTCTTAAGGACCTCTCACTAGCTGTTCTCTTTGGCTGCAGTGCTCTTCTTTTCAAGTATCTGCTTAGCTACCTCCCTCACACCTTCAAGGCTTTGCTCAAATATCACCTTTTTTGTTTTTTAACATCTTTATTGGAGTATAATTGCTTTACAATGGTGTGTTAATTTCTGCTTTATAGCCCCATGTCTCTTCCCTCTTGGTCTCCCTCCCTCCCACTCTCCCTATCCCACCCCTCTAGGTGGTCACAAAGCACCGAGCTGATCTCCCTGTACTACATGGCTGCTTCCCACTAGCTATCTCTTTTACATTTGGTAGTGTATATATGTCCATGCCACTCTCTCACTTTGTCCTAGCTTACCCTTCCCCCTCCCTGTATCCTCAAGTCCATTCTCTAGTAGGTCTGCGTCTTTATTCCCGTCTTGTCCCTAGGTTCTTCATGACTATATATATATATATATATATATATATATATATATATATATATATATATATATTTTTTTTTTTAGATTCCATATATATGTGTTAGCATACGGTATTTGTTTTTCTCTTTCTGACTTACTTCACTCTGTATCACAGACTCTAGATCCAACCACCTCACTACAAATAACTCAATTTCGTTTCCTTTTATGGCTGAGTAATATTCCACTGTATATATGTGCCACATCTTCTTTATCCATTCATCTGTTGATGGGCACAGGTTGCTTCCATGTCCTGGCGATTGTAAATAGAGCTGCAATGAACACTGTGGTACATGACTCTTTTTGAATTCTGGTTTTCTCAGGGTGTATGCCCAGTAGTGGGATTGCTGGGTCGTATGGTAGTTCTATTTGTAGTTTTTTAAGGAACCTCCATACTGTTCTCCATAGTGGCTGTATCAATTTACATTCCCACCAACAGTGTAGGAGGGTTCCCTTTTCTCCACACCCTCTCCAGCATTTATTGTTTGTAGATTTTTTGATGATGGCCATTCTGACCGATGTGAGATGATATCTCATTGTAGTTTTGATTTGCATTTCTCTAATGATTAATGATGTTGAGCATTCTTTATGTGTTTGTTGGCAATCTGTATATCTTCTTTGGAGAAATGTCTATTTAGGTCTTCTGCCCATTTTTGGATTGGGTTGTTTTTTGTTTTGATGTTGAGCTGCATGAGCTGCTTGTATATTTTGGAGATTAACCCTTTGTCAGTTGCTTCATTTGCAAATATTTTCTCCCATTCTGAGGGTTGTCTTTTCGTTTTGTTTATAGTTTCCTTTGCTGTGCAAAAGCTTTTAAGTTTCATTTGGTCCCATTTGTTTATTTTTGTTTTTATTTCCATTTCTCTAAGAGGTTGGTCAAAAAGGATCTTGCTGTGATTTATGTCATAGAGTGTTCTGCCTATGTTTTCCTCTAAGAGTTTGATAGTGTCTGGCCTTACATTTAGGTCTTTAATCTATTTTGAGTTTATCTTTGTGTATGGTGTTAGGGAGTGTTCTAATTTCATCCTTTTACATGTAGCTGTCCAATTTTCCCAGCACCACTTATTGAAGAGGCTGTCTTTTCTCCCTTCTATATTCTTGCCTCCTTTATCAAAGATAAGGTGACCATATGTGCGTGGGTTTTTCTCTGGGCTTTCTATCCTGTTCCATTGAAATATCACCATTTTAATAAGTCAGGGCAAGGCCTGCCCAGACCATTCTAGTTAATACTGCCATCTGCTCCCTCCCACCTACCCCCAGCCTGGATCCCCCTTACTTTACCAAGTTTTTTTCCCCAAACCACTTATGTCTTCCAATACACTATATAATTTTTATAATGAGCAAATCTAAAAATCAACAACATTAAGATGTACCATTTTTTAATGTATGACTAAGAAGGAAGAAACACTGCCAATGAAACCATGGTATGTCAACTGTTAGATGTACCCAGATATTACATTTGCTAAAAATATGAAAAAATTTCTGTCTCAGACTTAATGAAATGCGTATTTATTATGTCTAGTTCTTTATTTTTTTTTTTTCCCCATCTCCCTATGCCAGGATACAAGGTTATAGCAGCAAAGATCTTTATATGGTTTCTTCACTGATATGCTCCAGGTGCTTAGAACAATGCTTGGCAAGTAATAGGTTCTCAATAAATGTTTGTAAAATCAATTGTTAAGTTTATCATTTAGAGAATGGTCACCCTGGACTAAGTGAAGATTAAATCAGAGGCATAATGGATGTCACCCAAAGATTATAAACTGGCAGCAGAGTAGCTCAAATATATTATCTCTGGATGAAGAATCAGTTCATGACTTCAGATGGTCACCTTACAAGTTTGGGGATGAGCAGATTTGCAGTTGTAAATGGGATAAGTAGATCATATTATGTACATTAGTTATCGCTGTGTACCAGCTTGCCTCCAAACAACTTAAGATAACACACATCTGTTGTCTCATAACTTCTGTGAGTTAGGAATCTGAGCACAGCTTAGCCGGGCCTCTGTTTCAGGATCTCTCACAGGCTGCAGTCAAGGTATTGCCTGACCGTAGTCATCTCAGAGTTTGACTGGGGAAGGATCTGCTCTCAAGCTCATGTGACTTTTGGCAGGATTCAGTTTCTCATGGATCCTTGGACCGAGAGCCTCAGTTCGTTGCTGGTTATTGGCCAGAGCTTACCCCTCAGTTTCTCGCCAGTTGGGCCTCTCCAATATTGCACCTTGCTTAATCAAAGTGTGCAAATCAAGAAGGGAGTAGAAAGAAGCTCCTGGCAATACTGAAGTCAAAATCTTTTGTAATTTAATCACAGAAGTGAGATACCATCACCTTTGCCATATTCTGTTTGTTAGAAGAAAGTCACTACACTCACGGGGGATGGATTATACAAGGACAAGAATATCAGGAGGTGAAAATCATTGGGGACCATCTTAGAAGTCTGCCTACGACATTATGTGAAGGCATCTTTGGAATTGCTTGTCTAGGAAGAAGGGTGTATTTGCCTATGAAGGAACTGAGGAGAATGCTTTAGTAGACACATTCCAGAGTGTACATTCAAAGATGTTTTTAAGTGGGCTTCCCCTCCCTCACTTTCCATCGTAGTGATGGGTTTCTGATAATAATACCTTTCTGACCATAGCTGATTGGTTAAAGGGTAGATACCTGACTCAAGCCAATTAAATTCTACTCTGTAATTTTTGATTTTGTTTTGTTTTGTTTTGGTTTTTTTTTGGTACGCGGGCCTCTCACTGTTGTGGCCTCTCCCGTTGCGGAGCACAGGCTCCGGACACACAGGCTCAGCAGCCATGGCTCACAGGCCCAGCCGCTCCGCGGCATGTGGGATCTTCCCGGACCAGGGCACAAACCCGTGTCCCCTGCATCGGCAGGCGGACTCTCAACCACTGCGCCACCAGGGAAGCCCCTGTAATTTTTGATTTTGGACTAACAGACTCTAGTTTAGTGTTGCTTTGAGAGATTGTATAATCTTAGGAACTGTGACTTGAACATCATATATCGCATGAAATGGGAAGCCAGAAAAAAGATCTACAGAGAAGAAAGGACAAAGATGTTTAGGGAACCACCGAGACAAAAACAGAGTGTCTGATGGTTTTTCTGTTCACATTTCCAGGCATTTCTATAATAACCTTTCATGGGCCTCTTCTATATTGTTATAAATTTCCACTTTTTTTTTAACTAAAGCAAGCTCAAGTTGGTTTTGCAACTTACAACCAGAGTTCTTACTGATTATCTCTTCATGAAGACCTTCAAAGTACCTTTGTTACTGTGACTACAAATATGACATATTGTGATGACATTTTCTAACAAAGACATAGGGAAAACTTGAAGAGAAGGAAGGAAGCCCTTGAGCCTTCAGTCCAAATTACAACGCAATTAAAATTTTTGGCAAAGTGGTTATTATTTCACTACTTCAATCTTTATAAGATTTTAAAAGAATACATGTCAAGTAGGGATAGGTTTATAAGACCCCCTGTGGAACGAAAGAGGCAGGAGTCTGAATGGTGAGCGTTGTCTCAAAGCACATCTAAAGCATGATGGCTTCTGTCTAGTCATCTCTTTATTCATGGTAATACATTTGTTTACTCAAAAACCTGAAACATAAAAATAGCAAGGTATAACACTAGGTTCTTAAAATATTGGCTGAAACTAACAAAATAATATTATTATGGTTGAATGCTAACTTTATCTGTTACCATGTTTTTGTAAAGGTTTTTCAGTTTTGCTGCAATGCAGAAGAAAAAAATCACAGCATGTTCTAGGAATCTGGACATACTTAGACTATAAAAGAATGAGTAATAGATGAAGTGTTGTCTGTATTACCACTTCCTCCATTTGAGTTGTTTAATCAGCCTCTAATCTTATTTTGAGACACCATTAGACACCCAGTCACTTCTTAAAGCAATGCTGAGCCAAGGGCTGAGTTGGGACCTTTTTAGTGAAGTGTCGCTTCTCTTTCTTTTCGTTCTTGTCTTGGCTTGAACAGAGTTTATATATGTGGCTACTGTTTCGTGCTCAGATCTCTAATGCACAGTGAGTACCTAGATCCACATGCAGTAACCTTCCAGGTCTTTAGTCAGTGACTTCTCAGTGGATGGTCGCTGCATAGAATTGACTTTTGCTGTTTTGTTTGCTGTTTGTTTTCCTATTGCTGACTCAAAGTAGACCTCAACAGATGACATCACATGCCAAGCTAAAGTAAAATATTAAAAGAAGGAATAAAACCCCCAAATGGAACACTTTCAGAACTCAGTGAGTTAGTTATGTGAGAGAGCTTTTCCCTTTGTTCACATTCTCAACTAGAACAAATGTGTTGTCCTTGTTTGCTGGAAGGGCTCTGCCAGGCCAAGAGCGCAAGTTTCGGTTAACAGATCTTGCACTAACTGTGTGTTCCTGATCAAGTCACTTCAGGACAAAGGTTTCGTAAGAAAAAGCTCTGGGCTTCTTTCACTGATGATTGATATAATCACATTTGTGGGGAAAACTGGCCATCTGTGAGTGGCATCCGCTGGGATGTGTAGGTGTGAGTGGGTTGCACACGAGCCTCCTGGGCAAATTTCTGCCAAGCTGTCCTCAGCTCAGAGGCTAAATAAAGATGAAAAACTGCCATGAGATATTGAGATAGAGCCATTGCAAGACCAGGAAATATTGTTAGCTTCATCATAAATCAGAATTGTTACGGAACATGGCAATAACACTTTAATACAGTAATGTCTTGAAGCAAAGTCTGCAAATTCACAATTTTCTCTCAACTTCCAATGCTACCACCTTAGTTTCAGATAATTTCATGTGTCCATCACTATAGACATTCTAGTGGTTGTACCCAACTGCGGTTTCTAGTATTTCTAACTCAGATTGCAAGGTTCTGCCAGATTAGTCTACATTTATGAAAACTGTTGTGCAATTTGGGGCCACAGCTTACTTCCAAAGAATGTTGATGGCATCACACACAGAGCTCTTCTGCGTCAGCCCCACTGCCCTCTTCCTCCTTCCCATTTATTTCACTTCCTTTTTCTTCACTGCTCATTTCCCCCCTCCCCTCCCTAGTAGGTAAACACACCCTATTACCTTTATAAAAATCTGGGGGAAAAAAAATCTGAGTTCTAAAAGACATCTGGCCTGGAGGGTTTTGGATGATAGATTTGAGACCTGTACAACTTTTACTATTATCACTTCTATTTCTAAAGCTGCCACTGCTTTCTCTTTTCCATTAACATGTTACATTTTTGTCCAAATGTCCTTCTCAAAAACTCTTTGCACTTTCTTTTCAGAAAAGTTTTATGTTTGAAAATTAATAGCATCTCCCCACAAACGTAAAGGGAAAACCACCTATAATCCTACAACATTTTAACAAAATAAATAAAAAGACAAGTCTCTGTCCCCTCTATCCAGTGCTATTCACCAGAATAATTACTATAAGAATTTTGGGTGTAGCATTCCATTTTCTTCATATTTACATAAACATGTGTCTATGCATTATAAATACTCTAAAATATACATATATTTATGAAAATTAAAACATAACTTTGCTACTTACCTTTTCGACTTGACATTCTATTATGATCATCTTTTCAGTTTACCACCAACAGATCTACTCAATTCTTTTCCATGACTGCCCAGTATTCCAATATTGCATTTGTGGCATAATTTATTTCATTGTTTTCCCACAGATAAACAAAATAAGCTGCGTAAACAACCTTAAACATGTATTTTTTTTACAGATGTTTTCCAATTTCTTTAACTTTTTGTTTTAAGATAATTACAGATTCACAGGAAGTTGTAAAGATAGTACAGAGAGGTCCCATGAACCCTTTACCCAGTTTTCCCCAGTGATTATATCTGACGTAATTATAACACAATATCAAAACCAGGAAATTGACATTGTGTGTACAGTTCTGTGTCATTCTGTCACATGTGTAGATTTATGTACTGACCACCACAGGTTTCACTGGTCTTTTCAAAGAACCAGCTTTTTGTTTCATTGATTTTTCTTTTTCTTTGTTTTCAACTTTGTTCATTTCTGCCCTTATCTTTATTAAACATGTAGTTTTAACTGATAAGGAAAGATTTATAAATGTAAAACTGCTTGGTCAAAAATACGTAACTTTTAAATGTTAATTTAAAATTACATTTCAAGAGATTATATCAATTTGCATTCTCACAAATAATATTTTAGAGGGCCTACCTCCTTGCCAGAACTCGACGTTATAAAGCTTTTTATCCCTTGCCAATCTGATAAGTGGAAGAAGATGTCTCATCCTTGTTTCTGTTTGCATTTTCCTGATGAGTGCTCCGGCAGAGACCGTATTTTTTTTTTTCTGCTCCTATCACGTTCCTCCTCTTCCTTTTTCTCAAATTGCTGGTTTCTTCTTTAAGGAGTTCACTTTTCATTTCTTTTTCTTATTAATTTTTAGGAACACACTGGAAAGTACTAACATCAGCACTTTTAGCTTTTGTAAAGTAAAATTCCTGTAGATTTTCCATGGCCTCTTAACATTCTTTATGTTCACCACAGACACTTTCTTGTAACTAACACAGTCAGCTCTCTCTATTTTCCACTATTTATGGCATATGGATACCCTGTTTTATTTAGGAAAGCCACTTCTATTCAGCTATATTTTATTCACATATTTTTAGTTTTATTTTTTAATTTAGATGTTTAATTTGTCTTGAATTTAACTTTCTCAAATAGTGCAAGGATTTAGTTTTTAACAGCAGCATAAGGTGTCAACCAATGGTGCTGGAACAACTGGACATCCACACATGAATTAATCTAGACACAGACTTTACACCCTTCACAAATATTACCTCAAAATGAATCATAGACCTAAATGTAAAACACTAAACTATAAAATTCCTAGAAGATACCATCGGAGAAAATCTAGATGACTTTGCGTATGGTGATGACTTCCTAGATACACCATCAAGACACGACCCATGAAAGAAATAATGATAAGCTGAACTTCATTAAAATTAAAAACTTTTGATCTGTGAAAGACAATGTCAAGAGAATGAGAAGATAAGTCACAGACTGAGAGAACATATTTGCAAAAGATATATCTGATAAAGGACTGCTGTCTGAAATACAGTAAGAGCTCTTAAAACGCAACATAAAACAGCCCAGTTAAAAATAGAGGGCTTCCCTGGTGGTGCAGTGGTTGAGAGTCCGCCTGCTGATGCAGGGGACATGGGTTTGTGCCCCGGTCCAGGAAGATCCCACATGCCGCGGAGCTACTGGACCCGTGAGCCATAGCCGCTGAGCCTGCGCGTCCGGAGCCTGTGATCCGCAGCGGGAGAGGCCACAACAGTGAGAGGCCCACATACCGCAAAAATAAATAAATAAATAAATAAATAAAATAGAAAAAATCTGAACAGACACCTTTCCAAAGAAGATATAGAGCTGGCAAACAAGCATACGTAAAGATGCTTCACATCCTATGTCATCGGGAAAATGCAAATTAAAACAACAATGAGATACCACTACACACCTATTAGAATGGCCAAAATCTAAAACATTTAAAATACCAAACGCTGGTGAGGATGTGGAACAACAGAAAGTCTCATTGCTGGTGGGAATGCAAAATGGTACAGCCACTTTGGAAGACAGTTTAGCGGATTCTTACAAAAATAAACATACTCTTAACAAACAATCCAGCAATCACATGCTGTGGTATGTATCCAAAGGAGTCGAAAACTTTATGTCCACACAAAACCTACCATGGATGTTTACAGCAGTTTCAGTCATAATACCAGAACTTGGAAGCAACCACGATGTTGTTCAGTATGTGAACGGTTAAATTCCAGACAAGGGAATATTATTCAGTGCTAACAAGAAATGAGTTATTAAGTAATGAAAAGACATGGATGAATCTTAAATGCATATTACTAAGTGAAAGAAGCCGATCTGAAAAGGCTACGTTCTTTATGATATCGACTATGTGACATTCTGGGAAATGCAAAATTATAGAGACAGTAAAAATGTCAGTGGTTGCCAGGGGTTAGGGGAGGGATAAGTAGATGCATCACAAAGGATTTTCGAGGCAGTGAAAATACTCTATATGATACCATAATGACAGATACATGTCGTTTTAGATTTGTTCAAATTCATGGAATGCACAGCACCAAAACAAACCTTAATGTAAACTATGGACTTTGGGTGACTGTGATGTGTCAATGTAGGTTCATCAGTTGTAGCAAATGTACCAGTCTTGTGGGGGGATGTTGATAATGGGGAGGCTGTGCTTACATGGGAACAGAGGATGTATGGGAAATCAATGTACTTCCTTAATTTTGCTGTGAACCTGAAACAGCTCTTTAAAATGTCCTGAAAAGGGCTTCCCTGGTGGCGCAGTGGTTGAGTCCGCCTGCCGATGCAGGGGACGCGGGTTCGTGACCCGGTCCGGGAGGATCCCACATGCCGCAGAGCAGCTGGGCCCGTGAGCCATGGCCGCTGAGCCTGCGCATCCGGAGCCTGTGCTCCGCAACGGGAGAGGCCACAGCAGTGGGAGACCCGCGTACCGCAAAAAAAAAAGTAAGAGTTATCACAGATAAAAGTACTATCTAGTTTTAATAAGTGAAACTGTGACTGTGGATGCCAAATGATGCCAGTTGAAATTGTAGTCATTTCCACCCTACCGGGAAGCACTAGATTCCTGATAATACCCCATGGCAGTAAAACACGTAGTTGGGAAATACAACAATTTATGGGGGAAAAATCAACAATAAGAGATTAGATGTCATATATGAAAACTTGCAGAATATTAAAATATTTGTATTTATTAAAAGATAACATGTTAATTAAATAATGTTGGTGACATTTTACACATATCAGATGACAAAAACTGCAAAATTACTTTCCATTGATAATCTCTTGCCTTCTAGAAAACGTAAAGATCTATTCTCCTGAAGTCTACATCTGTTCTTCATAAAAGTGTTTTATTCTTAAGTCATTCTCTAAGATATTGGAAGATTCCATTATGTTTTTCCTTATATCTTTTGTCCAGATATTCAGGACTTGTACTAGCTCTGACTTAATCCGTTGGCGCTTAAAGTGCCATTATGAATAGTCCAGTGATTCAGTCTTAAGCCAATTTTACTGTTTCTTATTATGAGTTTATCCTCCAATTCAACAGTACAATTCTTACCTTAACTCTGTGATCATACTCTCAAATAATATCCTAGTAGATGGATCGACTTCCTACCTTACTTCACTTCTGCATGATTCTGGACTGTAATAACCTTCTTGTAGACTATTATTTTCACAATGTGGTCTTATCTTGCTTTCTCCAGACACTCCCTGAGCCTTCTCTCTGCTGTCACATGTCCCATTTGTCATTGCCTCCAGGACCACTGAGATGGTCACACATCATCTCCATCAAGACTCCACGAGCACATTCCTTCCTCATTGTTATCTCTTGCCCTATTGCAACTCTCTTCCCAACAATTGCTAAAGCACACACCAATGTCTTCAGATCACCCTGGATACAGCCTGCAGCCATGAGAGAACACAAGCTCCACCCACAGGGAAGAAGGATGAAAAATTAGTCACCGTCTCAGTTTTCCAACATGCACGGGATTCTCAGACAGGAGCTGAGTCTGGCTTTCATCATATTTCAGTGATACGGTAGTGGGGATGAAAAAGAGAGGATGAACTCAACTTTTATTTAGGAGGGTCATCTGACAGAACTTGGTGATTGTTTCAGTGAGTCAGAGGGAGAAGTTGAGGATGACTCAGGTTTCTGATTTGGGGAACTGGGTGGATACTGGCTCACCATCTTTCACCTGGACTGTTGCAATGACTTCCTAATTAGTTTTGCCCTCTTCTAGCCTTTTATTATCTTTCTATTTTGTTATGTCTCCTCCCTGCATTGAACCCTTCCATGACTTCATATTAACTGCGGGATTAAGTCTATAGTTTTTGTAGTGTCTGAGTTTCCCCACAATCCAATCCTCAGCTTAATGTCTTCTCACACATGCATTATCGTGCTCTGACCAGTAATCTGCTAAGTGAACACGTTCACATCTCTCTGCCTTTGCATGTGGCATTCCCTCTGTCTGGAATGTTCTTACCACTGTCACTGCCTAGAAAAATCCTGATCATCTTTCAAGGTCTAGTTGAAGTACCACCCCTCATGTAGAAGTGGAGTGTTCACTATGCTCTAATATCACTATGTGTAAGCAAATAATTGTGGTGCGGTAACAAAAGTTGCTGCATCACAATGATTTGCTTACATATTTCCACCATTAAGATGCAGTGTAATTCATGTAATAATTTCTAATCTTATTCTACAAAGGAGACTGTGGGCAGTTTTTAGGTCTACTAGTGAGGAACCATCTTTTACTAATGATTTCAAGTACATACTTCTATGACTGGTTCAAAATTATCAAAAATTAAGTAGTATATAATTTAATGTGCTTAATGTAACAATACCAACTGATAAGTTATTTATTGTCCTACAGTATTTTGTTTTTGGATGTTGTTTGCTTAAGGACAGAGGAATAGAGGCACTGATGGGGGTGGGGGAGGATATTCTCTGGACATTTCAAAGAGAAACCTCCATGCTGGAGGAGCAATGACCGTGTTTTGTGTGGCTGGATTCTGAGAAGAAATAGGATTAATTTGCACCTGCACAATGTGAAGTAAAGGGGAGTTGAAGCAAAAATCCATGCCCAAGAAAGACAGGCAAAGAGTTAAGAAGGAAAATGAAGGGCAGATTTTACAATTGAGAGGAGAATTGGAGCAAGTGGCTTTAAAAGTGTCAATATGAGTTTGTGCTAGGAGAGATTCCCTGAACTTCTGGCAGGTGAAACCCTTTTATAGAGTGTCTGTGGCCCTGCTTATAGGTGGAAGGGAATGGGCTGCTAAGTGATCCTACAGTTCATAGCAGGTCAAGGGTGACACTTCTCTGGATCTTCTTGCAGGCAGTAGGCTTCATTTCTAATGGCAAAGTGTGTTTTGACCACTAACTATGACTTTCAGTCCATTTCACATGACTGTACATATACATACAGAGGAAGAGAGAGACAGACAGACACAGAGAGAGGCTGATGTATTCCAAGAAATTGGCTCATGCAGTTACAGGAGCTGGCAATCTGGAATTTGTCGGGTAGGCCCGTAGGCTGGAAGCTCTCCAGCAGGAGTTGATGCTACAGTCTTGAGACAGAATTTCTTCTTCTCTGGGAAACCTCAGTTTTTCCCTATAAAGCCTGTCAACTGATTGGATGAGACCCACCCACACTGTTGCGTGTAATTTCCCTTAAAGTCAGCTGATGTAGATGTTTACAGCATCTACGGAATACCTTCACAGGAACACTTATATTAGTGTTTGGTTAAATAACTGGCGCCACAGGCTACCTAAGTTGACACATAAAATTGTCACAGTTCACTTCTTGTCACTTTGGCACCCATACACATATCCTTAAACCAATAAAATCTCCAGTTAGAGTAACACAGCCATACTCCTGCCCAACATGATCCGACTATCCTGCACACAACGCCAAACACACTTTTTTCCCAGAAAAGGATATAAAGTCCTTGGGTGGTGTTCCTTCTTCTCAATATCTTGTAACTTTATGCTGTGATGGCAAGTTTATTATTACTACATCTTTCATTATATGATAAGGGGACAAGGGAGGGAAAGAAAACAGCCTGATACATATGCGTCAATAGTGGATAAGATCTCGTATTCATGTAAATCTGATTTGGCAATCCAGTTCTATGTGTGAGCTCAAATATTAATCTTAACCTGTGGCCAGACATGTTATTTCTTTTCCTGATTAAGTAAATAAGACATAAGACTCTATTGTCAGGTTTTTCTTTCCGGAGTAGTTTGCATACTGTATATCAAACAGAAAATTGCAGTCAATTAAAATGTGCAGCAGTAAATAGTAATTCGGTCTCCAGAATTTCAGCAGAGCCCAGCGTCATGAGATGTGAAAAAGAAAGACAGTAACAACCAAGGATATAACATCGGACAAGATAGATGTGGTCTTGTGAAGTTCTACCTAGAGGTTGGGGATAGAGCAGGGTCACCAGTCCCCGGGCCGCAGACCGCTACCAGCCCATGGCCTGTTAGGACCTGGGCCGCACAGCAGGAGGTGAGCAGCAAGCAGGAAGTGAAGCTTCATCTGCCCTCCCCATCGCTCGCATTACTGGCAGAACCATCCCCCCGGCTCTGTCGGTGAAAAAATTGTCTTCCAGGAAACCGGTCCCTGGTGCCAAAAAGGTTGGGGACCACTGGGATAGAGAGCTTTTCGGAGCTCATGTAGATAAAGAAAAGGCACGGGAGTCTTGGAGGCAAATTAAATCTTGTTAATATCACAACCATTGTTTGTTAGCCTGACTCTTATTGGTTGTGTTTATTTTTCTTTGGCAATCCGTTGGAGGTTATAATGTTCAGAATATTCCAGAATTTTTCAGAGGTGCCGAATATATGAGTTTATTCATGATTAGACTGGAGATGTATAGGGAGCATCACACACCATGAGACTCAGGGTAATAGGGGCAGCAATAATCACAGTAAGAAACTACCCATGTTCAGAAATAGAATGAGATTAGGTTACTCTCTTAGCACACAGTGGACACATTTGTGTGAGATTTATTCCACGAATGTTACAAGAAGGAATGAGTTGGATATTACCAGAAAAAGTGAATTCTGAGGCCATTTTTTAAAGAGGTATGTGTATTACTGAAAAGGAAGGGACTTCCCTGGTGGCGCAGTGGTTAAGAATCCGCCTGCCAATGCAGGGGACACGGATTCGAGCCCTAGTCCGGGAAGATCCCACATGCCCTTGCGCCACAACTACTAAGCCTGCACTCTAGAGCCCGTGAGCCACAACTACTGAAGCCCACCCGCCTAGAGCCCTGCTCCGCAACAAGAGAAGCCACCGCAATGAGAAGCCCACGCACCGCAAGGAAGAGTAGCCCCTGCTTGCCGCAACTAGAGAAAGCCCGCATGCAGCAATGCAGACCCAACACAGCCAAAAATAAATAAATAAATAGGGGGAAAAAAGGGTGGTCAAAGGTCTTGAGCCATCATGAATGTGATAAAAGGCCACTTCGTTGCCTATAAAATGTAACCCCACTGTTAAGACTCATTGCAGCCAAGATACCATGATGTATTTTTCAATGTAGATCTGATCTTTATTTTTTAATTAATAATACATGGCAGCAATGTGGGAGACCTGATCTGTTATTTATATATCTCTTTCAAAGAGTGATTCATTTATTATATATTCAGACAGAAAATTTCTTTTATTTTATCTGAAGTTAGTTTCCAATGGAAAATATATTAAGATGTTATCATATACCCTGCAAAGGAAAATAGGTATGCTGAAATTCACAGTTCTCCCAGATGTGTGCACGCCCTGCATACTGATAGTTAACAGCAGTTAAATGGTCTAGACTGAACTTTTTCTTAATGCTAAAGATTTTTATTTAAAGATAAGTGGCTGTTCCATGCATCTATTTAGAGCTAGAAACAATAATTAAATTAAGGAAGAATGAAGACAGATTTTTAAAAAATTTATTTCCCTAAGTTATTTGTGTACTTTTCCAGCGAAAACTAAAATGATTACCCAAACACTGTGCAATTGTAAAAAATGTTTTAACAAGGCATTCTGTAAAAGTTCAATTCAAATTGTGTTTTCTACACTTTAATACCCTCACCCAATTTTGTCAATACACAAAGAAAGCATCTGCCAGTCTCTTCAATAACTTATAACTTTCTTTAAACTCATGTAGCACTATTATTAACTTCTTTGCTTATCAGATCTTCTCAGTAACAATAGAAGTTAAATTAAATTTGGAACAAACATAAAACTGAAAACTAGAGTACAACAGTGGGAAAAGTATGCTGAGAGAGAGAGAAGGATTTAGCAAGTACTAATCTTCATATGCCTGAAACTATGTCATTCATTCAACAACTTTTATGTAGCCCTGCTATGGGCAAGTTACTACTCTAGACAGTCAGGCTACATCCGTGAACAAAACCACATCCACCTATCTCAGAGCTTTCATTCTGTTTCCATATAGTTCGAACTTTTAAGAAGAGCAATAAAAACAAAAAAATCAGGAAATCTTTAGTTCTAATATAGGTGGTAGGCCAATGTTGAGTGTCTTTTGTAATCATTGTGGTTACTTATTGAAAGATTATTGAACAGAAGCTTTTCAGAAAGTGTTATATAGTAAACATCTTGCATTTCCCCTACAAAATTAAGAGGAAGCCTTATTTTGATTGAGACATTTCCAATGAATAAGCTCTTCTTTTAACACTGGCTCTACAACACCAAACATCAAATCGAAAATGGAAGCATTCAGTTAGTTATTCAGACATTTCTTAGATTCAAATCAACTACAAGAGCAATAGTTTCCTTCATTATTTTCAGTCTTAGTGGAGCAGTTGGTAAATTACTTTTTGGGTTGTTGAAGAACCCCTAAATGACATTAAACAAAATAAAGACTTTTTTTCACATGTATTTCCTTTTTTATTTGTTTATTTTTCTATATGAGCAGAGAGTGAGTTAGTCTTCTGATGTTTCATAGGGAAAAATTGTCTTTTTAAAAACTACCCTTATGTTTAAAATTTGTGCCATTTCTTTCTTTGAGTGGATCTTAATCTATATTTAAATTATTCAATCAAAATAACATTTACCCTTAATTACTGAAGTAATATGTGTTCAAATCAGAAAATTTGGAAAATACTGAAACTCAGAGAAGAAGAGAAAACTCTGAATGTCTCATAAACACTGTTAGGAGTTTTGGTATGTGTCTTTTTTTTCTATTACACTTTTTGTGATATTGCATATATAATTTCATATTATATCATATAGCATATATAGTTTCAAACTCTTTTTAGTTTACTTTTTTCCTTTTTCCTTAGCAATCACAAACATCTTACTATGTCAATAAATATTCATCTATTTGTAGCATTTAGATTTTTCCAGAAGTATAAAAATGCATTGAAATGTGTAAAAATGCTGTAGATACTTCTATTTTCTAAGTGTAAATTACTGAAATTGGGAGTTGTGGACAAATGGTATGCTCAGCATAAAGGTTTTGTGTGTGTGTGTGCATGTGTGTGTGCACGTGTGCACGCATGTGCATGTGTCTTTTCCTATATTATTCTCCAGAAAGCCATCCATTGCTTCACCGTCCTCTCATCCCCCCAGGTCTATGACCCTCCATTGTCTTTCTATACCTTCAAAACTTATGTCAAGTTTTTTTTATTTCTACTCATTTCATTTAACATTATCCTGCCTTCCCTCTCTCAGAGGAAACAGAAGCCATTAGGAAAACTCTCTCAACTTCACTTCCTCATCTGCAAAGTTATTTATTTATTTGCCTATTAATTTTCTTCCTTGCTCAGAAGAATTTTCTCTGTTGCTTCTGTGAGTGATTTTTCCTTAGGCTCTAAATCCTATCACCATAGTATCATATCTGAGACTATGTGCCAGCATTTACCAAGGACTTTGTTCATTTTACCTACCTGATTGTATTTCTTGGCAAAAAGTTTTTTACATTACATTTTTACTGTTATGTAAATATTGATAGAATCACTAATGATATTCCATTTTTAATTCCTGAAATTAGTAATTTATGTTCTTTAATTTTTTCTTTCTTCCCTTATGCTAAGAATTTATCTGTTTTACTAGTTGTTTGAAAGAACTAATGTTTGGTTTGAAAAGTTTTCCTTTCATAATTTTGTTTTTTGCTTTAATTGATTTCTGTTCTTATCATTGTTATTTCCTGTTTTATATATTCTTTGGATTGAATTTGCTGTTTTTGTTTCTTGACATAGATACTTGAATTACTAAATTTCAGCTCTTGTTAATTTCTAATATATACATTTAAGGTTATAAATTTTCTTCTAAGCAAATCTTTAGCTGCATCCCACAAGGTTTTTTTTTTTCTTTCCCTGTCTTTTTATTTATTCTTTAAATTTATTAAAAAAATTTTTATTGGGGTAAGTTGCTTTACAATGTTGTGTTAGTTTCTGCTGTACAATATATTGTATTTTCATTTTCTTTCAGTTTGAAATATTTTCTAATTACTTTTGTGATTTTTCATTTACCCACATGTTATTTATATGTGTGTTGCTAAATTTCCCCTGAATTTGGGGGGTTTACTGCCTCTCACTCATTTTTAGCTTAACTCCACCATCGTCGGAGAAGTCTCTGAATTATGTAAGTCCACTGATATTTTTTAAAATTTGCTTTATGGCCAGCACAGTCTCCATTTTGGCAAATGATCCATGTGGGTTTGAAAAGGCAGTGTGTTCTGCAGCTCCTTGGTTTATATTGGATTTATGTAAATTAGGTCAAAATTGTGTTTCTGTTAATTGTGTTTTTCAAAAATTTTATATTCTTAGTGATTTTTGATTTGCTTGTGCCAATCAGTAACAAGAGAGTGTACTTAAATCTCTTGTGTTTATTGATTTGACTATCTCTCCTTTGAGTTCTGCCCATTTTGCTTTATATATTTTGCTAGAAATATATAGAAAAATATAGGAAAAAACCTAGAAAATTCCATTTAAACAAATTTAAGGTTGTTATATCATCCTGCTCTACTGACCCTATTGTTATTATGAAATATCCTTCTTGATCTTTTTTTTTTTTTTTTTTAAACATCTTTATTGGAGTATAACTGCTTTACAATGGTGTGTTAGTTTCTGCTGTATAACAGAGTGAATCAGCTATATGTATACATACATCCCCATATATCCTCTCCCTCTTGCGTCTCCCTCCCCCAGAGTAACTGTTAATTCAGAGCCAGGCTGTGGAGTCTTCCTTGAGGGTTGTTATAGCTTGTAATTGGTCTGTTCATATTTTCTATTTCTTCCTGATTCAGTCTTGGCAGGTTGTGCCTTTCTAAGAATTTGTCCATTTCTTCCAGGTTGTCCATTTTATTGGCATAGAGTTGCTTGTAGTAATCTCTCATGATCTTTTGTATTTCTGCAGTGTCAGTTGTTACTTCTCCTTTTTCATTTCTAATTCTATTGATTTGAGTCTTCTCCCTTTTTTTCTTGATGAGTCTGGCTAATGGTTTATCAATTTTGTTTATCCTTTCAAAGAACCAGCTTTTAGTTTTATTGATCTTTGCTATCGTTTCCTTCATTTCTTTTTCATTTATTTCTGATCTGATTTTTATGATTTCTTTCCTCCTGCTAACTTTGGGGTTTTTTTGTTCTTCTTTCTCTAATTGCTTTAGGTGCAAGGTTAGGTTGTTTATTCGAGATGTTTCCTGTTTCTTAAGGTAAGATTGTATTGCTATAAACTTCTCTCTTAGAACTGCTTTTGCTGCATCCCATAGATTTTGAGTCGTCGTGTCTCCATTGTCATTTGTTTCTAGGTATTTTTTGATTTCCTCTTTGATTTCTTCAGTGATCACTTCGTTATTAAGTAGTGTATTGTTTAGCCTCCATGTGTTTGTATTTTTTACAGATCTTCTCCTGTAATTGATATCGAGTCTCATAGCGTTGTGGTCGGAAAAGATACTTGATACAATTTCAATTTTCTTAAATTTACCAAGGCTTGATTTGTGACCCAAGATATGATCTATCCTGGAGAATGTTCCATGAGCACTTGAGAAAAATGTGTATTCTGTTGTTTTTGGATGGAATGTCCTATAAATATCAATTAACTCCATCTCGTTTAATGTATCATTTAAAGCTTGTGTTTCCTTATTTATTTTCATTTTGGATGATCTGTCCATTGGTGAAAGTGGGGTGTTAAAGTCCCCTACTATGAATGTGTTACTGTCGATTTCCCCTTTTATGGTTGTCAGTATTTGCCTTATGTATTGAGGTGCACCTATGTTGGGTGCATAAATATTTACAATTGTTATATCTTCCTCTTGGATCGATCCCTTGATCATTATGTAGTGTCCTTCTTTGTCTCTTTTAATAGTCTTTGTTTTAAAGTCTATTTTGTCTGATATGAGAATTGCTACTCCAGCTTTCTTTTGGTTTCCATTTGCATGAAATACCTTTTTCCGTCCCCTTACTTTCAGTCTGTATGTGTCTCTAGGTCTGAAATGGGTCTCTTGTAGACAGCAAATATATGGGTCTTGTTTTTGTATCCATTCAGCCAATCTGTGTCTTTTGGTGGGAGCATTTAGTCCATTTACATTTAAGGTAATTATCGATATGTGTGTTCCTATTCCCATTTTCTTAATTGTTTTGGGTTTGTTATTGTAGGTCTTTTCCTTCTTTTGTGTTTCTTGCCTAGAGAAGTTCCTTTAGCAGTTGTTGTAGAGCTGGTTTGGTGGTGCTGAACTCTCTCAGCTTTTGCTTGTCTGTAAAGGTTTTAATTTCTCCATCAAATCTGAATGAGATCCTTGCTGGGTAGAGTAATCTTGGTTGCAGATTTTTCTCCTTCAACACTTTCAATATGTCCTGCCACTCCCTTCTGGCTTGCAGAGTTTCTGCTGAAAGATCAGCTGTTAACCTTATGGGGATTCCTTTGTGTGTTATTTGTTGTTTTTCCCTTGCTGCTTTTAATATGTTTTCTTTGTATTTAATTTTTGACAGTTTGATTAATATGTGTCTTGGCTTATTTCTCCTTGGATTTATCCTGTATGGGACTCTCTGTGCTTCCTGGACTTGATTAACTCTTTCCTTTCCCATATTAGGGAAGTTTTCAACTATAATCTCTTCAAATATTTTCTCAGTCCCTTTCTTTTTCTCTTCTTCTTCTGGAACCCCTATAATTCGAATGTTGGTGCGTTTAATGTTGTCCCAGAGGTCTCTGAGACTGTCCTCAATTCTTTTCATTCTTTTTTCTTTATTTTGCTCTGCAGTAGTTATTTCCACTATTTTATCTTCCAGGTCACTTATCCGTTCTTCTGCCTCAGTTATTCTGCTATTGATCCCATCTAGAGTACTTTTAATTTCATTTATTGTGTTGTTCATCATTGCTTGTTTCATCTTTAGTTCTTCTAGGTCCTTGTTAACTGATTCTTGCATTTTGTCCATTCTATTGTCCATTCTATCTCCAAGATTTTGGATCAACCTTACTATCATTATTCTGAATTCTTTCTCAGGTAGACTGCCTATTTCCTCTTCATTTGTTAGGTCTGGTGGGTTTTTATCTTGCTCCTTCATCTGCTGTGTGTTTTTCTGTCTTTTCATTTTGCTTATCTTACTGTGTTTGGGGTCTCCTTTTTTGCAGGCTGAAGGTTCGTAGTTCCTGTTGTTTTTTGTGTCTGTCCCCAGTGGCTAAGGTTGGTTCAGTGGGTTGTGTAGGCTTCCTGGTGGAGGGTACTAGTGCCTGTGTTCTGGTGGATGAGGCTGGATCTTGTCTTTCTGGTGGGCAGGTCCACATCTGGTTGTGTGTTTTGGGGTGTCTGTAGACTTATTATGATTTGGGGCAGCCTCTCTGCTAATGGGTGGGGTTGTGTTCCTGTCTTGCTAGTTGTTTGGCATAGGATGTCCAGCACTGTAGCTTGCTGGTCGTTGAGTGAAGCTGGGTGCTGGCGTTGAGATGGAGATCTCTCGGAGATTTTTGCTGTTTGATATTATGTGCAGCTGGGAGGCCTCTTGTGGACCAGTGTCCTGAAGTTGGCTCTCCCACCTCAGAGGCACAGCACTGACTCCTGGCTGCAGCACCAAGAGCCTTTCATCCACAGGGCTCCTTAATTTGGGATGATTCGTTGTCTATTCAGGTATTCCACAGATGCAGGGTATATCAAATTGATTGTGGAGCTTTAATCCGCTGCTTCTGAGGCTGCTGGGAGAGATTTCCCTTTCTCTTCTTTGTTCTCACAGTTCCCAGGGGCTCAGCTTTGGATTTGGCCCCGCCTGTGCATGTAGGTCGCCGGAGGGCGTCTGTTCTTTG
This sequence comes from Orcinus orca, assembly GCF_937001465.1. NCBI lineage: Eukaryota > Metazoa > Chordata > Mammalia > Artiodactyla > Delphinidae > Orcinus > Orcinus orca. The sequence goes on from NC_064562.1 coordinate 21,038,137, forward strand.
CTCAGACAGGACGGGGTTAAAGGAGCCGCTGATTCGGAGGCTCTGGCTCACTCAGGCCGCGGGGTAGGGAGGGTCACGGAGTGTGGGGCGGGCCTGCAGCGGCAGAGGCCGGCGTGACGTTGCAGCCTGAGGCGCGCCGTGCGTTCTCCCGGGGGAGTTGTCCCTGGATCCCGGGACCCTGGCAGTGGCGGGCTGCACAGGCTCCCCGGAAGGGCGTGTGGCTAGTGACCTGTGTTCGCACACAGGCCTCCTGGTGGCGGCAGCAGCGGCCTTAGCGTCTCATGTCTCTCTCTGGGCTCCGCACTTTTAGCCACGGCTCGCGCCCGTCCCTGGAGCTCTCTCAAGCAGCGTTCTTAATCCCCTCTCCTCGTGCACCAGGAAACAAAGAGGGACGCAAAAGTCTCTTGCCTCTTCGGCAGGTCCAGACTTTTCCCGGACTCTCTCCCGGCTAGCCGCGGTGCACTAACGCCCTGCAGGCTGTGTTCACGCCGCCAACCTCAGTCCTCTCCCGGCGCTCCGACAAAAGCCGGAGCCTCAGCTCCCAGTCCCGCCCGCTCTGGCGGGCGAGCAGACAAGCCTCTCGGCTGGTGAGTGCCGGTTGGCCCGATCCTCTGCGCTGGAATCTCTCCGCTTTGCCCTCCGCACCCCTGTTGCTGTGCTCTCTTCCGCGGATCCCAAGCTCCCCCACTGCGCCTCCCGAGGTCTCCACCCGCGAAGGGGCTTCCTAGTGTGTGGACAGTTTTCCTCCTTCACAGCTCTCTCCCGCTGGTGCAGGACCCGTCCCTATCCTTTTGTCTCTGTTTAGTTTTTTCTTTTGCCCTAACCAGGTACGTGGGGGGTTCCTTGCCTTTTGGGAGGTCTGAGGTCTTCTGCCAGCGTTCAGTAGGTGCTCCGTAGGAGTTGTTCCACGCTTAGATGTATTTCTGGTGTATCTGTGGGGAGGAAGGTGATCTCCGCGTCTTACTCTTCCGCCATCTTCCCGGAAGTCTCCCTTCTTGATCTTGTATAGTGCTTCTTTCTTTAAAGGCAACTTTGTTAGATATTAATACTAGATATTAAACACTTTCCTTTTGTTAGTGTTTGCATGGTATTTATATTTACATCCTTTTATTTTCAGTCTATCTGTGTCCTCAGATATAATGTGAATCAGTTGTAATTAAGAAAAATATTGTTATTTTAAGATACAGTCTAACAATTTTTATTTCTTTGGGATATTATGCAATTTACATTTAAACACATTTAAAGCACAACCATTTGTGTTTAAATCTAAATTTTTATCTCTTACTTTTTGCATCCCATCTGCTTTTTAAATTAATTTAAAAAAATATTCTATTTCCTCCCCTTATTTGGTTTATAGTTAAACATGCTACACAATTTTTGCTACTTTATTAGTAAATGCTTTCAACCAGGGGTCATCAAACTATGGCCCATGGCCCAAGTCAACATGAAGCACTTATTCATCATAGTCTATCTTAAATTAGTAATAGCAGTCCATGGACAAGGCAAGGTTATCAGGACATTTTAATCCTATTTATCTTCTCTTGTTTTTTGTATTAACTTTTTATGTGTTTTATTTTCATACATATTTGAAACTTCAAATATATTATAATTACTATTTTACATACTCATTTAGATTTACATAAATAATTACACTTTCTACTCATCTTTTTTTACCTTCCTGCATTGCTGTGGTTTTATCTAGGATAATTTTCTTTCTCCCTATGGAAATTTCTTTAGAATATATTTTATTGTGGGTCTACTGGTGATAAAACCAGGATTTTTTTTTTTTGCCTGAAAATATTTTTATTTGCCTTTATTTTTGAATGATATTTTTGTTAATTATATTGTTCTGGAATGACAAAAATGTTCTATTATTATTTAAAAGATGATATTTCGTTATCATCAGGCTTCCATATTTTCTGTTGTATAACCAGCTGTTGAAATATAGGTGTTTTTTTGGAAGTATTGTGTCTTATTTTTCCTCTGGCTGCTTTTGTGTTTTGTTTCAAGCAATTTTTCCCATGATGTGGCTCTGAGTAATTTTTTTCTTTGTTTTTCATGATTGGTTTTATAGAAGTCCTTGAATTTTTGGTTTGATATCTTTCATTTATTTTGGAAAATTCTCAAGCATCATTATCTTCTCAAATATTATGTCTTTTCTTTCCTCTCTTTTGTCATTTCCTGGGACTCCATTGGGTTTTAGGAAGTTTTATCATCACTATGTCTCCACCACCCCTTTTTTCTATCTATTTTCAATCAGTTTTATATAAACCTATTTTCTTTCTATTTGCTGAAACCTTAATCTGTAGTTAAATCTATTTAATTATTAATTTCAGATAATTTTTGAGCTTTAAGGTTTAACGTTTTTCAGCTTTAAGATTTTTATTTTATTTTATTTTACAGAGATGCAGTTATTCTGAGGAAAATTTTTATTTATTAATTTTTTAAACATTAATTATAGGTACTTAAAGGTCTAAGTCTATAACTCAAAAAGCGAGATTAACCTACCATGTTTTCCTGTTGCCTTGCATGTGCGTGTTTTCTCTTGGTTTTGGACATTTGTACCTATTTCTTGATAAGACTGTTAAACTTTATTAAATACTGGATATTGCTTACAAAAAATTGTAGAGGTTCTGGTTGACACTATCTTCCAATGGGTAGAATTTAGGTTTTTTTTTTTTGGTTTTTTTTTTTTTTAGTAGTCAAACTGAATAAGGTCAGTGTATCTTGAACTAGTTAAGGCTATTTCCAAGCTGCATTTAGTTAAAGGAAATAGCTTTTCTGGATTCTCAGTGTAAAGCCTGAGGTGTTTCTCATGGCTTCTTTTCTCCTGCAGACCCTGAACTCTAATTTTTATCTCCTCAGTACTTGGAGACCATGAGAATTCCTGCTTAAAGTTTTGCCACTTAGCAGCCACTTTCTGCTTGGTTTCTGAACATAAAGTTCTGTGCATTCAGTTTAGGAATTTGTAAATGTATCTAGGAAAAATTGTGATCTGTCTATTGGATTCATTTTTCTGTGACTTGATTTTCCTGAAATTTTAGCCATCAGTCTTAGTAACCTTGATAATCTTGAACTTTGAATTCTGTTTCCCAGGCCCAGTGAGATGGCTGCAAGCTCTAACTTACTTCCTGCCCTTCTGCACCTATACTGTATGGTGAAAAAAAACAAGTCCCCAAGGGGGTGTGTGGCATCTAATATAGAGCTTACTGCTCTCCTGCTATTCTCTTCTCCTAAGGATTTGGCTCCTCATGTACATATTGTCCTATTCTCCAATGTCCTGAAAAAAACCCAAAACCAACCAACCAAACAAACAAAAAACAGCATTTAAAGTACTTATTTAGATTTGCAGTTGTAATTAGTAGGGGTGTAGGGGTTAGTCTGATTCAGCTACTATGACATGGCTAGAGGTGGTATTCCTGCCTCAGTAATTTTTACTTTAATTTTAAACTTCATCACTTCTGCTTTTTGAGGTTCATTTTCTTGCTCTTTTTCTGACTCATTACCTTGAAAGCTCTCTTCATCTATTCGCATTCTTTCTTGTATTTTTTTTAAGACTGTGCCTCTTCTTCTCAGCTTCACTTTAGCTGTATTCCACAGGTTGTGGTTTCTGGTTTGTACCACCCCCTCTAACTCCCCCACAACCTTCCTGAATGTTCTGGAATTTCCCTTTGGGTTTCTTATTTAAACCAAGATAAGAAAAATTGTATTGTTTCAAAACCTCTAGATGCTAGACTGTTTTTGATTTCTGGTTTTGTTAATAATTTCCAATTTTATTATATCCCAGATAATGAATACATTATTTACATTTTGGAATTTGTTGAGGCTTCTTTTTCAGTCTAAGATAAGAATTTTAATGAGTGTTTTCATGCCACTTGAAAAGAAAGTGTATTCTCTGTTTTCAAATTACTAACCTCCCACCTCCCGACCCCATCTCTCTCTCTCTGTCTCTGTCTGTTTCTCTGTCTGTCTCATTGACTGTTTTCTGGCTTGAATTCAACATTGTTATGATCCTTACTTTCACTTTGTTTGCCCTTGTACTTTGCCCAGTATTTTATTTTTAATCTTTCCAAATCAGATTTTTTTCATTGCTTCTTGTATATAGCTCACAATTTTATTTTTCATTGTATTAAAATATTTTACTTTAAAGAAGTTAGGCCACTTACTTTCATTGATATTTTAGAGAAATTTGAGTTTAATTTGGCATATTATTTTACACTATGCCTTCTGCTTATATAACTTTGCTTTTTAAAAATCTTTCACCCTGTAGTGATTTGCATTGTTTCTCTGAAAAAATGATTTTTTATTGTATCTATAAGTTTATATATTACTTTTATACACTGCATATTTAGATTGCATTACTTCTGTATTAGTAACAATAATATAATTTCCATGTCCTCCCTTCTTAACCTTCTCCCAATCTAACAAATCGAGTTTACTATATTATTTTTGGTTTTAGCTACCTTTGTACTACTATATTTACATTTTAAAAATCAACATTAAGTGATACTATTTGACTTCCAGGTACTATAAATTAGGAAATAATTGCATGCATGTACATGCCAAGAACAAACACGTATTACTCCTTGCCTGTGGACTTTTCCTGATCTGTTGGCAAAATCTGGCTGCCAGAAGTGAGTGCTTTTATTTTGAAAAATATTTGTTTATTGCATTTATATTAAAGTTCAGCTGTGTATGACATTCTTGGGTGAAAATTAAATTTATAACACCCTTGTCTTCTTGTGTTTAATATTGCTGAGGAAAAATGTGAAGGCAGCCTGATATTTCCACCTCCCCTTTTACATGTATTAAACTTTAAAGGAATACTTTCTGTCTTTGAAGTTTAGAAACTTTATTCCAATATATCTAGTGTTTTTTTAAATTTAAGTATAGTTGATTTACAATGTGTTAATTTCTGCTGTACAGCAAAGTGATTCAGTTATACATATATATACATTATTTTTTAATATTCTTTTCCATTATGGTTTATCATAGGATACTAAATGTAGTTCTCTGTGCTATACAGTGGACCTTGCTGTTTATCCATCCCATATATTATAACTTACATCTGCTCCTCCAACCCCTCTCCCTTGGCAACCACAAGTCTGTTCTCTATGTCCATGAGTCTGTTTCTGTTTTGTAGATAGGTTCATTTGTGTCACATTTTAGATTCCACATATAAATGATATCATATGGTATTTGTCTTTTCTTTCTGGCTTACTTCACTTAGTATGATAATAAACAAATGAGACCTATGTATGATACCTAGTACAATAATAAACAAATGGGACCTTAGTATGATAATAAACAAATGAGACCTAATCAAACTTACAAGCTTTTGCACAGCAAAGGAAACCATTAAAAAAAAAAAAGACAACCTACAGAATGGGAGAAAATACTTGCAAATGATGTGACTGACAAGGGCTTAATTTCCAAAATATACAAACAGCTCATAGAACTCAACAATAAAAAAGCAAACAACCCAATCGAAAAATGGGCAGAAGACCTAAATAGACATTTCTCCAGAGAAGAAATGCAAATGGCCAATAGGCATATGAAAAGATGTTCAACGTCACTAATTATTAGAGAAATGCAAACCACAACTACAATGAGGTACCACCTCATGCCAATCAGAATGGCCATAATCAAAACTCTACAAATAACAAGTGCTGGAGAGGATGTGGAGAAAATGGAACACTTCTACACTGTTGGTGGGAATGTAAGTTGGTGCAGCCACTGTGGAAAACAGTATGGAGGTTCCTCAGAAAACGAAAAACTGAACTTCTATATGATCCAGCAATCCCACTCCTGGGCATATATCCAGACTACAGTCAAATCCAAAAAAACACACACACCCTTATATTCATATCAGCACTATTCACAATAGCCAAGACATGGAAACAACCTAAATGTCTATTGATAGATGAATGGATAAAGAAGATGTGATATATATACACATACACATAATGGAATACTACTCAGCCATAGAAAAGAACAAAATAATGCCATTTGCAGCAACATGGATACAACTATAATATATCTAGTTTTGATTATTCTCAGATATGGTATGCCATTTCAACATATAGTTCCAATGATATCTGGAACTTTTTCTTCAATGGAATCTTTAAATATTTATTTGTTCATTTACTTTGGGACTCTAATTATGCCTATATTGAATATTTTTCTTCTGGCTTTCCTAACTAAAGTTTTCCTTCTGTATTTTAACTCTTCATTTCCATTCTTTTTGGTTTGTTTTACTTATTCCTGTTCTCTATGTACCTTACATATTTTCAGCAGCTTTTATTTTTTTATATAGCTTCCAGTTTTACTTTTATTTCAATTGTGATTTAATTTTTTCCTTTTACTTCTTTCCTTAACATAGATAATCTATGTTTTATCTTTTCCTCATATCTTAATATCTTTTCTGAAGTCTTGTGTCCATGTTTTATATTCCTAATTAACAGGAGGTTTACTTCATTAAGATTCTGGAATATTAATTCCAAGATATTTTGTTTCCATTTTCATTGTTTCTTGGCAGTATTTTTCTGGTGAGTTTTCATTATCTGTCTTGCTTTCTATTCCTTTTCTCCTGTTTTACTCATTATTTTTGTATGTATGCATGCTTATGTGAGGTGATTTTTCTTATTCATATATTTGTGGAATTTCACCTGGGAAGGGACCTGTGATTTGATCTGGATTAATGATTACTTTACATATGATGCAAAAGTAGTCTTTATTTCTCCCAATCTAATACACAGGAGATATTTTGGCAGATCTTTTTATAGTGCAAAAGTCTTATCTGCCCCTTCTCCTATTTACCCTGTGGACAGACTGTTTCTTCTCAGTGGGGCTTTCTAACTAATTCTTTGTTTGACCCTGTGTTCTCTGCTTCTCAAATATACGACATATTCATGTCAGGGAAAATTTTGTTGCCAACCTTTTCTCCTATGCCCGACAGTTGCAAACAAGAGTAGTTTATATTCAGTGTACTCTTTTTACCATAAAAATATCATCTTATGGTTTTTTTTGGTGACCAACTGCTGTAAATACCCTACCTCTACTTTTTTCTCCACAGCTTATTTGTGGTTTTGGGCTTTGCTGACACATAATTTATTTGAAGCTGGGCTTTGCCTGTTTCTTACTTTCTTTGATGCATTGGTTGATATTTAACTGGAGAAGGGGAAACTGTTAACTTTTCATCATCAATTTCAAATTGGATGTCTGACCTACATTTCAATCTTTGATTTTAAGAGCATAAAGGAAACATAGAAAACTCCTGGTCCAAGCACCTCATTTTGCAGAAGGTGAAATTCAGGCTAAAGTAAAATGATTCCAAAGGCCAATACCAAACTTATTATAAATAGCAAAATAAAAATCCCTCCCAGATCTCTTAATTGTCAATCCAATGCCATTTAAGCTACACAAACTATTGCATTTCAAAACTTCTAGTGAAACATGTCTCAAAGTAAGTAACTTGCTAGCAAGTTAGGAAAATATTTGCAGAAATTGGAAATATGGATGAATTTTCTCAATAAGCAAGAGCCAACTTTCATCTAACATTTCCACTAGAATAAAAAAAGATATTTTGATATGGGTCCAAATTAAATATTAAAGTAGTTTTAGGGATTAATGGTGTGATGATCTCAGGTTTTGGAAATGATGGTGGGATGTTACTATTGAACACTGTGCTGGTCAGTGGACGGAGAACGCCTGATTCTGTACTGCCTGCTTTATCACTCTTCCTCAGGAGTTATCTGAAGGAAGCAAAATCAAGGGCACTTTATTATTATCTGACACTTTGCTCAAGATACCCATGGATTTATTCTGGGCTACTGTGTGTTTTAGAATAAAACCTCGTTTTTCTCTCTGAACCCAAATTTTAATATATAATTTATCAGTCTACATTTGTGCTAGATGCAGTTCTATGCACTGGGTAGGGAGTGATTGAAAAAAAAAGAAAAAATCTCTGCCTTCATAGAGCTAATGCTTTGATATGGGAGACAACAATAATCATATTCATAGGTAAATAGATTTATAGACAAATAACATTGTTGCCATAAAAAAATGAAATGAAGTAGTGAGTGAATGTGTCTCCTTCATGTCCCTCCTGTTACTAAGAGGTGTGCCCATGTTTGAAGAGCTCTGGAGGCTCTAAGGGAATAGGTTTAAGGATTGTAGAACTGCAGGCTCACCTATATACCATTTCAGGTTGGAGGTAGGTGGTATTTTAGCACTTAAAGGTCTACCTTATTAGCATAACCTGAACTTCATCTTGCCTTATGGTTATATATTTTAAAATTTATTTCATAATGTATTTCTGTGCCACTGGGTCCGTTTAAGGTACCAGTTCAATTAGACTTCCCATGAGGTCCTACAGAGAGTGACAGGGGTGGGAACAACAATATAATGGAAAAAAAGAAACTTCTGTAGTGACATTTGAGTTGAAATTTAATTGATGAGAAAATGAAGGCCTGCAAAGACTTCAGTGTAGAGCGTAGGAATAACAGGCTTGACATGTTTGAGGCATAGGAAGGAGGATAGTGTAGCCGGAGTGTTAAAAGGGAAACAGAGAGTGTTGAAAGATTACATTTTGGTGACGGGCAGGACTCAAATCACAGAGGTCCTTGAAGTCCTGGAAGGTCTGTGGACCTTTTACTTTCTCTATAATAGGAAGCCGTTGGTGGTTTTTCATTTGTTTGCTTGCTTAGTAAAAGGGAAACAGGACTGGTTATGTTTAGCTAATGTGCAGAGAATTAATTGTAAAGGACAGGATGGAAGCAGCAAGATCAGTTACAAGCCTTTCGTAGTAATCCAGGCTTGTGCTCATGGGATAGCAGTGGATATGGAGCAATGTAGATATACACAGGATATTTGGAGATTTCAAAATATCTGGAAACATAGGGGAAGCATTTCATTATTTTTATTACACATTTTTCAGGTTAGTTGTTGTATTTATGACTTTAAGTTAAGAAGTTTTTCACCTGAAGATTTCTCTAGAGGTTGAAGGAAACTGTTCCCTGATGAGGGAAATTTGTCTCTGGCTTGAATTCTTCCCCACCCTTAGCTCCTGCCACAGATGGTCCAACCCATAGACTTTTATTACTGCGGTCTATCATTTCATGGGCATCTCTCCTGAGGAATACTGGAAAGATGGTTCAGTGTTACCCAGGTCTATGGTGACCACCCAACTCTGCAAAATTTTACATACATTTGTATGAAAAACATAGGGAGTTCAGGATGCTTTCCTGCCACCTCTTCTCCACTCTGCCATCATTCTTTTATTTTTTTAATTTTTATTGGGGTATAGTTGTTTTACAATGTTGTGTTCGTATCTACGGTACAGCAAAGTGAAGTAGAGTTCCCTGTGCTATACAGCAGATTCTCACTAGCTATCTATTTCATACATATTTGTGTATATATGTCAATCCCAATCTCCCAATTCATCCCACACACCCCCTTTCCCCCCTTGGTTTCCATATGTTTGTTCTCTACAACTGTGTCTCTATTTCTGCCTTGCAAACTGGTTCATCTGTACTATTTTTCTAGATTCCACATATATGCATTAATATACCACATTTGTCTTTCTCGTTCTGCCTTACTTCACTCTCTATGACAGTGTCTAGGCCCATCTACATCTCTACAAATAACCCAATTTTGTTCCTTTTTATGGGTGAATAATATTCCATTGTGTGTGTGTGTGTGTATATATATATATATATATATACCACATCTTCTTTACCTATGCATCTGTCAATGGACATTTAGGTTGCTTCCATGACCTGGCTATTGTAAATAGTGCTGCAATGAACATTGTGGTACATGACTCTTTTTGAATTATGGTTTTCTCAGGGTATATGCCCAATAGTGGGATTGCTGGCTCATATGGCAGTTCTATGTTTAGTTTTTTAAGGAACCTCCATACTGTTCTCCATAGTGGCTGCCGTCATTCTGTTGCCTCCTTATCTACAGCACAGCTTAGCAGCATAAGTTGCTCTGCATGTTGAATGGTGAGCCACATTTCAGAGGTGAGATAGACATTTGCCTTGACCTAGTAGAGGATGAAAATGATCAGGGTTTTCACTTAAATTCTGGTAGGAGATTCACCCCATGGGAAAAAGTAAGGGAAGGAAAAACAGCTATGTTCTCTCTCTCCCAGCTCTCTTATTGACTGAAGTAGTAGTGAGGTGGTAATGAGGATGATTTTTGGTGGTGGGGCCAGTTCTCTGCCCAAGCACACATCAGAAAGCCCAACAGGACCTCTTTCTCAATGTTCAATTATTAATTCAACAAATATTTATTGAATATCTACATTTATTGATTATTGATTGATTGATTGATTGATTGTATGCGGGCCTCTCACTGTTGTGGCCTCTCCCGTTGCGGAGCACAGGGTCCAGACGCGCAGGCTCAGTGGCCATGGCTCACGGGCCCAGGCGCTCCGCGGCATGTGGGATCTTCCCGGACCAGGGCACGAACCCGTGTCCCCTGCATCGACAGACGGACTCTCAACCACTGTGCCACCAGGGAAGCCCTATGCTATGTTTTAAATTAGACTGAGAATTAAGTACTGTGCTTAAATGACTCCAGTCTGTCAATAACCAACTATGTTATTTTCTGTGCCTGCACTATCCACAGATCTTTATAAAAGTGTTTGAATTATTTATTGCTGCATAAACAAACGACCTCAAATCTTAGTGGCTTAAAATCTGTTATTTCTCACTATTCTGCAATCTGAGCTGGGCTTAGGTGGGTGGTTCTTCTGTTCCAAATGGTGACTGCTGTTGCTTGAATATCCAGAATGGCTTCTTTACTCATGTCTCGCTCCTTAGCTGTGATGGATGGAATAACGAGGGATTGGCTGGATATTTCTCTTTATCACATGGTCTATCTATCAGGGTAGCTGGATCTCTTTAAGTAGTAGCTCAGGGTTTCAAGGGAGAGCATTACAGTGCAAACCCCAATATGCAAGCCTTTATTAAGCTTCTGCTTGTATTTAGTTTGTTAATGTTCCATTGGTCAAAGATAGTTAAATGGCCAACCCCTGAGTCAATGTCAAAAAGAACTAAATGAGGGCATGTATACCAGGAGGGCTGGTGCATTAGTGGGCCACCAATATAACAGCTACCACATGTGTCCCTCTGGCCTCTGATGATTCATATTCCCCTAACATGAAAAATACATTCAGCCCTTCCTAAGATCCGCAATGTCATTCCATGACGGCCTCAGACATAGGCTTGAAACTTAGGCTTAATGTTCAGAATATCATCAACTAAACTGAGTCCAAGTATGGCTGAGGCTCCTGGTGTGACATCCCTCAGATAATTTTTTAAGTGCCTTATCTTGATTACAGAGCACTGTAAACTAAAAATTATCTGCTCCCTCCACCCACCCCAACCCCAACACAAACATACAATCATGAGATAGGAGCAGGATAATTTAAATTAATACTTCTATTCAAGGGTGGTGGTGGTGTGTGTACAGCATAGCAGTCATTCATTCATAGCAATTCTGAAATCCACCTGGGCACGTATTTTCAGTTCTCCCTCCTCTGAGATTTAGAGGAAAATCTACTCTCATATCCAAGGAAGAAATCCCATTTAGCTTCTGATGAACACATGTAATGTTTAAATCAGTGGTAGTCTGCATTGCATGTGAGTTCAGTAGAACACTGAAGAATTTCTCCAGCACACAATACCTAAGTAAATGGCTATAGGATAATTTGGACAAGGAATAGGGGAATCGTTACTATGAAAACTTGATTTGATGGTACAGGGTTCTTCTTTCTAGGTATCTCTTTCATTCAGTGGTTTCCAAATCTGTGAAATGGCTCAGGTCTGAAAGCAGTTTTTCTTCAGTACAGTTTGAGCAATCTATAGATTGAACAGTATCTTTGTTGGCTGCCATGTTTTTTCGTCCCAGGAGCTCTATGTTCTATTAGTCATCTCCATAGGTCTCTGAAGGTCAGGCTCCCCCATTTGTCATGCCAGTCTTGCTGCTAATTACACGTATTGTGTCCATTTTGTTTCTGGTGGTTAAAATATTGGATTGATTATTTTGGGATTTTATCATCCCCTTTACTTCCTGGGATCCTCCTTATGTAAAAGCCCTGGCCTTCGGAGGACAACTGCTACTAAGCTTCTTAACAATTCTGGTTCCCCCCTCAGTAACGCATTCTTTATCACTTTGATAAACAGAGTGTCCCTTGGGCCTCTCTATAAAACATAGTCCTGTCGTGAGTTTCTGTCTGCTGTAATATATTCTCTCTAGCAAGCCTATCTGAACTTTTAAGCCCCTTGTTCTACCATTTGCCATAGCAGTTCTGCTTCATGTAACAAGAGCCATCAATTTTTGCAAGCTTCAAAGTCCCAGCTAAGCAGTGTAGTAGCACCATCTCCATCTCCCGAGGCTTTCCAGAATGTTAAATCCTATATCACAAGAAGATGAACCCATATTGAAACACTCTCCGTTATCCAGCTTTATGTTTCACTTGACTTCATTCATCTCCTTTAGGATCCAGTCCTGAATCTTGCTGGTATATGTTGGCTAGGTCTTCCAACTCCTTTGACTTACAGACCCTTTCTTCCTTTAGGGAGCCCACCTCTCCCTTTACCTGGTTATGTTGTAGCTAGACCCTGCTTATTAATGTGGTGGCAAGAGAGGAGTGGGGATGAAACATGAGAAGGGATCTTACCTTTTAAGGCACAAGCTTGTGTATTATTGTCAAGCAAGGAGGAAGTGCTGGCCTTTATCTTGAGAAGCGGTGTACTTCTCTGGGCACAGAGAGTTCAGAGGAATCCAGAGATTAAAATTTTCTAGGTGCATCAACCCAGGCACTCAGCTATCAGCATCTCAAGTTTCAGGGTCCATTCCTTCCCAATTAGAGCCCTGATCTTGGCATAGCAGACTTGTTGGGATTGAGAATTCAAACCTCTCTGGAGTTCTGCTGCTCATAAAATCAAGCGTTGGCCCTGATCCTAAGCCTTCTCTGACCTTCAGGTACAGCAGATGAGAATCTCTTTATTCTTTATATGCTGCCTAGGAGGCCCTCTGTCTTTCACAATTTGTTTTATATTGGTGATTAATCACCCTCAGCCTTTGTTTTCTTCTTTCAGTGCACCAATGGCTCTTTCTACAGCTATCCAATTCCGTAGTCCTTATCATTACTGTTTTTCCCAAACCTCTCCTGTGCCTGAGGTATTGTACTCATCAACTCATCCTTTCCACTGGCATCCCGTCCCAGTTCACCACTGAAAACAAAAATTAGCAATTACGCAGAAACCACAGGCCAGGAGCTCTCGGTGCCAGTGATGATGTCCTCAGGCCTGGAGTGAGATCCAGCTCCAAATTTTACTTTTAGGTCTGCTTCCTAGGGCCATTCCTGGTACCAACTGTCACAGGTTCTCTGGGGAATACATTGTGATATTTACATGCAGGAGGTTTGTTGAGAAATAGTCTTAGGAACAATACATGCAAGTGGTAAGGGAAGTACGACTGGGCAAAGGAAGAAGCTGAACAAAGAAGCAGCTGCAGCAGAGACCTCAGGCCATACTTTGGGGAGTTCTCATGCTAGGTGACCCTCCAAAATTTTCCCACTTGGGTAAGGAGTCCAGCCCTTGCACTTCCACATTGAACTTCCACCGGAGCTATTGTATTCCTGGATACAGGTTGTCTTGTAGGCAAGATGAGTAACCTTGAGCAAGGCGACTTCTTTTTGCCAAGGGCAGTTCCTGGAGAGAGCACAGTTGTGAGTTGTCCTTAGCCCGTACTCCCAGAGGTTGAGAGGTGAGTGCCACAGAATTAAGAAGTGTATGCCACCGCCTGCAGTAACTGGGCCAACTGCTAAAGTCACTAGGTTTTTCAAGCTGATCTTTTATAGTAGACATTTATTTTTTAATCTACCCACATCCCTTCTTTCCTCCTTCTGGGAATAATGTCTACCTTTTCCTGGGAAATGGTTTTCTCTGATCCAACCATGTGCTCTGAATTTGTGTGACCCTCTTTTAACATATCCTAAATCCTCCTCCAACTATTGTAGATGATTCAAGCACCTGACCTCAGGAAGCTGACTCAGCACGCTCCACACCTCCCTCCCTCACTGCAAAGATTAGCTCTGGAATTAATTTAGGTCTTGAATTAATTTAATTAAATTAAAGCCCTTCTTTATGAATTTTTTATAGTAGGTTTATTGAGATATAATTCACATACCATAAAATTCACCCTTTTAAAGAGTATAATCCAGTCATTATTAGTATATTCACAGAGTCCCACAATCACTTCCAATATCTAATTTTAGAATAATTTACGTCACCCTGAAAAAAAACCCCTGGGCTCAGCATTCACTCTCCATCTGCCCCTAACCCCAACCCCTTGGCAATCACTAATCTACTTTTTGTCCCTAAGGACTTGCCTATTCTGGACATCCCGTATAAATAGAATGATAACAGCATGTGGTATAAATGATACCATATAAATGATAACAGCATGTGGTCTTTGGCGAGTGGCTTCTTTAACTTGACATAATGATTCCCTGTTATAGTATGTATCCGTACTTCATTCTTTATATTGCAGGGTAATATTCCACTGTATGTTATACCACCTTTTTCTAATCCATTCATCAGTTGATGGACATTTGGATCGTTTCCACTTTTTGACTCTTATGGATAATGCTGCTGTGAACATTTGTGCCTCATGATTTTCCAAACTTGATACCAGAGAGCAACTCTCAATCCTACTCATTTTGCTTCAGCTGAGCAGGTTTTCAACATTTCGAGGCAGCTATTCTACAATAAGAGAAAAGAAGTAGAGGGGAGAGAACAGTCCCTTATTTCAGTTTTCCGCAAGGCCCAGGTACACCACTCCTCTTCCCACAGTTTGATCACATGATCTGTTAAAATGTCCCATTTTACATAACCTGATTTGGGCTGGGATTCTGTCATGTGCATACAAAAGAGTTCAGGCTGATACATGACTTCTGATAAAACCTTAAACCGTGCTACCAGCAGTGAAGTTGTTTAAACAATAAAAGTCCAAAGTTTAGAAATAACTCACAGCTGCTCCCTCATTGTACCTCTCTCATCTCTTTGTGGAAATAAGCTGCCTGTGGAAATAAACCCCAATCTTACTGCGCCAAACCCCAAAACTTACTTTGCTCAGAAGTCTCCCTAATGATATTTAACCACCTCTTCCATTTCGGGCTTAAACAATTTGTTTGCACCTTTATTTAGGGCTTACTTCTTTGTGAATTAAATTATCATTAGTTTACATATCTGCCTTCTTCATTAGGCTGTAAGCTCTTTGAGACCTGGGACCTTCTTGTTCAACTGTGTGTTTCTAATAGTTCCTACAGTAATTAATTCAGCAAACACATTAATTTTTATATCATCAGTCACCTATTCTATGCTTAGAACTAAGATAGCCCTAGGAATAGAAAAATGAATAAGATCCTTTGAGGGGCTTACATTTTATTATAGGAAGGCTATATTAAAATCAGTAAGAATAAACTGTATAAGTGTTGTTATGGTAAAAATGAGAATAAGCACAGGGGACAGGAAGTCACAGGAAGGTGTAGTCCATTCTGTCAGATCACATAATCAGGTTTATAGGCGAATCCACTCTTAAGCCCAAGGAGGGAATCCCCTTTAGCTTCTGACAAACAGGTGTAATGGTTAAATCAGGGTTAATCTGTACCGTAGGTGAGGTCACTAATGAGCCTATTTCAGAGTCACAAAGTGGCCACAAGTCTTCAACTGATCTGTATTGTGATTTCTAGTTCGCTGGGACACATATCAGACAGTGGATCTCTTCTCCCTTTGTGTCTGAATAGGAATTAGGTAGCTAGGCCTCCTCCAGGGAATAGAAAGCATCCTAAGAGACTCCTACTAGACCATTCTCAGTGGTTTTCTTGTGTGGGAGGGAACCACCATACCCTTGTGTAATATGTACTTCTGCAAAGGGTGAAAAAAAATAACATGCCTACCTCATATGTAGCTTCACTCTTTCTTCTTTAAGGCAGTATTTTTGATGAAAAAAGAACTTGGTGGCAAGATAAATTGCATTCTACCAGTTAGTCACTGAAATCAGATCCCATTTTACTAAGTACGAAAGGTATAAAAGGGGCAACTATCAACACTGCTGGTACCTGTCCACTTCATTCAGTTTCAAGAGAAGACTGAAAAAAATTTACCACTTGCTAAAGGTATTATAATAATGAATAAGTTACAGTAGATTTAGAAAAATGACATATTTAGCTCTATGGTACAGTAGCTTTACTGATCTATTATAATTTTTTGTTTGTTTTGGTGTAGGTTGGAATTCACTTGTGAAAATAGTTTCAGTGCACCAAGGAGCACTTGCCTTTTCCTGAATTGAGCTTACCTTTGAGATTATATTTTAATTATTTTAAATTGGTCAGGCATGGGGATAATTGATCCTCAGGGAGAGTTTTACTCACTGTAAGGCTAAGCTGACCTTCCTATGCATGCCCTAATCTTCTAAATATCCCAAATAACCCAGTGCCTGCTCTATAATAATATTATATTTCCTCTGTTATAATGTTGGAATACTCTATACTTTATTACAATTTCTATTATTTGTCTTATGGAACACACTCTAAGAATAGAAATTATGACACATAGTAGGTACTCAATATATAGTTGCTGACTGACTGGATAATCATCCGTCATAATTATTTTGAATATTCACTTTTTTTTCAAATTCCTTAGTGCTATTTCATGACAAGTATTCATTGTGCGTATAAAACAAAAATCTTTTATTTTTAAGTTGAATTTTTGTTAACTTAATTATTATACTATTAGGATAATTTTATGAATTATATACTTTAGCATATGAAATGTTCATCATTTATATATCATTATTAGAATATTATACACATAGAAGATGCTCAGTATGTATTTATAGAGTGAAAAATAACTTTTATTTTTAATCTTAAATTTTTAAATTTATTTTCTTCTATTTGAGTTACTTGCAATATTACTTTCAGTAATTTCCAAAATAAAAGGCAGATTTTTTTTCAGTAGGAAACAACTGTAAGAAAACTTATGCAAAATATTTGCAGTGGCATAAGACTAAATATATTTCTTAGATCCCTCAGCAAAATTTTTCAAAGTGCTCTCCCATTCACATCTCTAGCCATTAGACAAATTTATCATACCCCTAACTTCCTCTGTTTCTGTGGCTATTCAGGCAACCTCCAGGGAGGTAGCTATATCCGTGACTTAAACTCTTATCTATCTTCTCTCAGTATAGTTTTCAACATCCCTCTCCTATGTATATTTGACCTAGAGTCACAAAGAAATCACCCCTTAATAATGTCTTCTCTTTCCTTCAAAAGCATACATGATGTTTTTGATTCCAGGAGATCTTAATGAAGAAATATTTTTCATTGATCCCAATAATGATGGCCTGAGATTTCCCATAGCTATTCTCAAAGGCTTGGGATCCGTGAACTCTACTTGAGGTCTAGCAAGAGAATGTAGAGCCTGTGACATTGAGAGCCCTGTCCTGAAATCTCAGATGACTCATGAGGGCAGAAGTCCTCCATGGCTGTCCTCTTAAAAAGATGAATTGGGACCACACAGCTGGTCTCTCGGGAGGTGGGGAATGCACTAGCCACAGGAAAGGAGCAAAATGAACTCTCAGAAGACCTACAATTCTCTTGGTATTGGTTTCATGGCACCAACATTTCTGTTATTTGCTTTTGGAAAACGAAAACTCAATTTTTTAGTGAGAATTCTCACCATAAAATGCCATTTTCTGTTCTGATATCCCTTTTTAGCTCTTTGTAGAGCCAGTTATGTTAACTGCTTTTTCTTCTCTGAATGAGTGTTTCAGACATTGATTGCAATGACTTGCTTTTCACATCATAATCCAAGATGATAGGGACTTCAGCAGGAAACTTACTTCACTTCCCTCAAATAACTGTCTGCATTATCTTCTCTTCTAAACTGTTAACAGGCTATTCACTGCCTTTTGAAATTGTGTGGTAGATGTGGGAAATACCTTCTATATGCTCTTCTAATTTTTGGACGGTGTCAAGGGGCACAATTATTAGAACCTGCCCTAAGCACACTAATAGCTAGTTACACCATTGGCTGAAACATTATCTTTGCTTCTCTTCCTGTTGAAATTTGCTTCCAAACCACTTCCTGTTGTTGTCTTCTAGTTCCAAACTCCCAAATTCAATGTTTCTTTACTATGATTTATTTATAACGGAAACTGCCCCAGTAATCACATTGCTTACAAGAATATCCTTGACCCATCCAGTTGTCCAGAGGTATTTTTCAATTACTATAGAACCATTTAGTATTACTTTATCTGATACAACTCTCCACAAAAACTGAAGCACAATATCTAGAAGGCAGAGTTTTTGGAAGCAAGGGCTGTATCTTTTCATCAGTGTATGTCCAGTGTCCAGCACTGTTATCTTGGATATGATAAGCACTTACAAAAATCTCTTTGAATGACTTAATAAATGAATAAATAAGTGAATAATGAAAATGTGAAGAGCAGTGACTCCTTTTATCAATCCTGTAGATTGAAGCTAACAGGTTCAGCTATTGAGAGACCTGTGGTGAGTTAGGTGCTAAGGAAAACATTATAAGTAGGGTACGGAGTGGGACTGAAAACCTTATCTAATCAATAATTATAGGGTAAACACAGAAGCAAATTATCAGAGTTCTCAAAGAAAGCCAAAACAAGCAAAAAGAGAAATAGAGAATTTTAGATTTTTTTACATTTAAACATTTTATAGTATTGTTTCTTAAAACTCAGATATAGTAATCAAGCTCTGTTCCAGCAAACTCACTTTCACTTGTTAGCACAGGCAGGGGTGAGGATGGGCGGCAGTGGGTGTGGTGGTATCAGCTATGGTACAAGCAGAAAACAACTTGATTAGTTCCACAAGTCATCCTCAATTGAACAGAAGAGTGAAGATTCAGCACATCAACACAACCAAGAGAAGAAAGAAGTACATGATGCAAACAGCCCTGCAGGAAGGCATATCAAAGAGCTACCATATCCAGCAATTAACAGTGAAATATTATTCCATAGGGACTTAGCAAATTAATGCTAAAGGGAATTGTATATTCTTTAATATATGTTCATTTAGAAGAATGTAAAATTTTTTCCTTATTAATGAATGTCTCCAAACACTCAATTTATCGCCGTAGGTTGGTGTCAGCTTTCTGTTGCTACTCTAACAAACTACCACAAACTTAGTAGCTTAAAACAACACTAATTTATTATCCTGTAGTTTGGGAAGTCAGAAGTTCAAAATCAGTCTCGCTGGGCTCAAAGACAGGCATCAGCAGAGCTGGTTCCTTTTGGAGTCTCTGTAGGGGAATCTATTTCCTTGACTTTTCCAGCTTCTGGAGGAGACCTACATTCCTTGGCTTGTGGCCCCTTCCTCACGTTATTCAAAGCACATTACTCCAATCTCTGCTTCCTCATCCTGTCTCTTCTCTGACTTTCCTGCTTCCATCTTATAAGTGCTCGTGTAATTACATTCGCTCACCTGGGTAATCCAGGCTACTCTTCCCATGTCAATATCCTTAACTTAATTCCACCTTCCATGGAATGTAAGGTAATAAATACACAGGTTCTGGGGATTCATATGTGGACATCTTTAGGGGGCCCATCACACAATTAGATTAGTATGAAAGAAGTCAGTTAAATGTGAGGAAGGATAAGAAAATGAAGAAAGCCTCCCAGCAACAACAACAAAGAAAGTATTATTGCTAAGAAATTCCTTCGTACCTTCCTAGTATTTGGTCTAGTTTTGAACTAGAAAATAAGATGTATAATAACACTCTATAAGAATAATATAATTCAGTGTCTAAAGATCTGGACATGTCCTTCGAGAGGAAAATTCTCCAATAATAAATAGCCATGAAGAAGCAAAGTACTTTTTCACTTTTACAATAGTTTGCTGCATTAGGAAGGAACCTGTTTTGTTCTTTAAAGGGATCCAGAATCTAAAAGTAGAAATAAAACCAGCAGAATTACCAAAAGCATCCAGTCTGCAAGGGCACAAGAAATCAGCCACTGCAATTGCAACAGGGCAACAGTCAAAACAGCCTCAGACATCCAGTTATTGGAACATAGCGTCAGTGTGAGACCCTTATAATTTCTACCGAGTAGAGTAATAATACTGAGGCTGTCAGTATGCTGCTAGAGAAGAAGAATGCAAGGGAAGAAAATCAACAGATCCAAGAGTTTGATATATTGAGAAACTAGAAACCAACTGTGGCTAGCATTTTTTATCATTGTATAATAGACGAAAAATCAGAAACCTGCTATTACACACTGCTGGTAGCATTCTGCCTGAAAAAGCATCTCAGTGTGAGAATTACTAAGTGCCTCTTCCCTGAGAACAAGTGTGAACCAAGAGATAACCCAGCATTTCAGACAGTATCATTTCCTTAGGGGAGAAAGTAGGGGGAAAGTAAAGTCAACTGTGACTAAAGTTGTGTTTGACACTAAGAAACAAGACCAAAATGAGTGAAAACATTTCTAAAATATCTTTTTGTAAATGCATAGGCAAAGTTAGAATACATGTAAGACTTAGGTCACGGCCTCTGTGTGTGTCATCTCCACACATTTTCTTTTCTTTGTGAAAACAATGTCTACATAGTCTCAACCAATAGTGCCAGTATTGTAATGAATTATGAGTACGGTTCATGCCTATTTTTAAGGAGATAGATGCTCATTTCTATGAGATTTTTGCTCTGTGGGAAAGTGAGTAGGAAAACAAAAGCAATTTTTTGATATGTATATGTATAACCTTGCCTATGATGTCCATGTAATTTTTAGCAATAACTTTATGTGACCTTAAAAGGAAGAGAAGGCTTCTAACTAAGAGGGAAGGCTATAGGGTCAGATCTGGGATTGAATTTCAGCTCTGTCACTTAAAACTTTTAAAATCCAGATTCCTCATTTGTAAAATATAGTTAAAGCCACATTGTTTTGAGAACCAAATGACATGAACACTGTGAAACGCTTACATAGTGCTTGGCACATAGAATACTTAAAACAGAGTAGCTGTTAACAGCAACATTAATAAAACAAGAGTGAACGAATAAGTAAAGGGGCTAAGCTGTTACCTCATAACTTTTGAACAAGAGCTATGTTCTCATTCCGTACCTGAAACAAAAACAAACCTATAATAATTTTTGAACTTTAGTAGATTTTTAAAGATTTTCTAGCACAAAGCCTTAACCAATGAAGTAGTTTTAAAAAACAGCCCATAATTTTAAACACATTTTTGTTTTTATTTTACCAGGATCATATGGATATAAATTGTGGAAGTGAGCATCTGAAAACATACTTAATTATCCTATGTACTGTAAGTCTTCTATGTGTATTAGAGGAGACAGCGTCATAAAATTGTATAGCTGGCAGAGACTCGAATATAATTATTCCAATTTCCTCATTTAGCTGAGATTATGCAAGGCTCAGAAATACTGAGAATTGCCCCGGTTGCCCAGATAGTGAGGTGGAGAGTCAAGATGGCATCCGCAGCCTTCTGACTTCCAGTCCGGGGTTCTTCAGACATGTGACAGATACAGTTTGCTATCTAAAGACTATCCTTCTTTGCAAATCTTTGTGTGCTGGGGGGGGAATGAGCATTGTGTATTTCCGTAGAACAAACTGGGATGCCTTTGAAGATGTGGACACTTAACAGGGGAGCGGGAGCTGGAATATGTATATCACTTTCTCCTCAAAATCTTTGTTAGGGCTTCCCTGGTGGCGCAGTGGTTGAGAGTCCGCCTGCCGATGCAGGGGACACGGGTTTGTGCCCTGGTCCGGGAAGATCCCACATGCCGTGGAGCGGCTGGGCCCGTGAGCCATGGCCGCTGAGCCTGCGCGTCCGGAGCCTGTGCTCTGCAACGGGAGAGGCCGCAACCGCGAAAAAAACCAAACCAAAACAAAACAAAAATCTTTGTCACAGTATCTTTTGTGAAGAAGATACATCACTTAGGGCATTGTCTCCCCAATGGATTGGTTTAAGAAGACTTATGCTTTCCTGAGAACTGAATTCCTGGAACTCTTGACCAAGAGTTTATATGCACCCTGCAATCCAAACCCTCTGTCTTTACCTTATTGTACTGCGGTCTGTTGGTAAACAGGCATTTGTAGAAGACAGTAAACTTGTCAATATGATATTATTTCATAAATTAGATAATATCTTTTGCTCCATTATTTCAAATACAGGAAATCAACTTAAAGTTAATAATGAGGTTAAAGGAACAATTGGAAAGCGGATAAAGATACCTATAATAGTTTTCAAAATTTGCTGACATTTCTCCAAGTTTACTTCATTATGGTATAAAATGTAAAAAAGTACAGTTATGTGAAAGAAAAGTTTAACATTTTGATACTTTGACAGTTGATTTTCTAAAAAAGACTTTGTGAGATAAATAATTGCTATACAAGCCTCCCTCCTAGGTTTTTTTTCTAAAAAGAGGGAGAGGGACATTTAGGCGTGAACGATTACCAAAACTTCAAATTGATCTTCAAAAATATTTTTAACATCAGAACGTAAATTAGTAATTTAGAGATCCTTGAGAGAACAAGGGACATTTATTTTAAGGCTCTGGGGGAAACTCTTGAGTATTTCACAGTCTTTAAAGCAAACAAACAAACAAAGGACCTATTTAGATCCATAACTTATTATTTTTTTTACTAGGCCCGGTTCTGACTTGGAGCAGGAATAGGAAATAAATTTTTAGGATTTAAAAATCATTTTATAATTTATGGCTCTAGCTTAAAATTTCTGGGCAAAATGCAATATCAGAAACAAACAGTGAACCAACCCAAAAAACCCTCCAAACAAACAAAAAAACCAACTATGTATCTACATCTACATCTACATCTTTATGCCTTTACTGATACATCCGTATCTGTATGTCTATATGTCTTAGTCCCCTTTTCCAGCAAGTGTCTACTTCTGGTATCCCTGTTCCTGGAAGTGGAAGCATCGTGGAAGCCCTTGAAATGGGACAAGGGCTACAGGAACAGGTAACCTAGCTCAAAAAATGTCCTGAGTGAAAAGATGAGGCGGGAACAGGACCAGAGAGTGTTAGGAGAAGCCAAAGCGTCCTAAAAAGGAGGCCCGAGCAAGCCCTTGAGCAGTTTCACTTCCGCGGGGCGCCCAGCGTGGGGAGCCCTCGCCCTGAGGCCCGCGCCCCGGGGCTGCGTTTCCGGGACCTCGGCCGCAGCCGCCGTGGTGGGAAGCGGGCTGAGGACGGTCGGGGGCCCGGAGACCAGCTCGCGGAGAACCTCAGACCGGGAGAGGCCGGGCTCGGCGGGCACCTGTCCAGGCGCCCGGGCTTCAGCAGCCGCGATGCTGCCAGCAGCGCCGGGCCGGGCGGGCGGGAGTCGGGAATGGCCCGCAGGCGGCCCAGCGCCCCGAGGTGGGTGTGCGCGCGGCCGGGCGGCCGGAAGGAGGCCAGCCCGCCCCGGGGTCCCGCGGAGACTGTGCGCCTCGAGGCCGCGGGACCACGGCTGCCGCTCCGCCGCGCAGCCGGCTTCTGTCGCGGGCTCCTTGCCGGGGGAATCGGGACGCGACGCGGTGGGAGCGCGCCTTTAATCTGGGCGGCGTGGCACCGCCGGTGCTGCAGCTTCTGAGTAGCTGGAACTTTCCCGAGCACCCGGGACAGGCTCCTCTAGTTTCTAAAATCAGCTTGGAACGTGTTTTAAAGTTATGCATCAGCCTAAAACTTTTGTCAACATGGCAAACCTGCCCTTTGGTAGCATCGCCCGTTTACCTGCCGGGTCTCCCAAAATCCAATCCGGTAAATTTGGCCTGTGACCTATACTAATCAGACAGGTTACTTTCTGTAAAAACTCCTCGAAACACAGAGTTTCTTAACTTGTTGAAAGGAAAAGCAGTCCATTCGGTTGAATACATAAATGCATTTACGGGTCAAACAGAAGTTAAGGCACTTGTTTTCATTCCTTTTTGAAGTATGTCAAATGCATTTGTGAATTGTACACATTATAAAAAGTGTTCAGTTTTGAAAATTAAAAAGAAAAGGCTTCACTTGGATATTAAGATTCCTGGAGATGTTCACACTGAGATGTGCGATAAGAAAATCTGAGTGAAATTCTATTAATTTGCTGAATGGAGTTTCTCATAGCTTATTAGCATTTTGTTAAGTAATGAAATTATGGCTTTAGCTGTTTCTCTTGGCAAGTGTTTTTTTTCATATATAAATTTTAAAAGACTGCTTTTCAGTTAAAATGGGGGTATTTGTGTCAATGGAAATGGCAAGAAAGGAATTATATCTTAATACGTTAACTTTCTAAATGTTAAACATTATTCTGAAAACTGGTCTGATGGACTGCATCTGTGCTTGGTTCAGTAAATAAACCAGCCTTGTCTTTTGAACCTTGAGTAGGTTAGCTCTTTTGTAATTTCAACTGAACAATTTAGTTAAATAGAATCAGCTACAATTTGTTTCAAACTTCTAGATGGAGCACTTTAGCCAGAACATGACTATTATTTCACTTAATACTCAAGTAATACTTTGAGGTATTTGCTATTGTGAATAATGCTGGAGTGATGTGAACCAACTTTTGTCTCTGAGTATCCCTGTTCCTCCCATGTGTTTCCCCCCATCTCCTTTGGTCCTTCCAATATGGTATTTATTACTTGCTTCATTTGTCTCCTCATCTGGCTCAGGTAATGACACTTTTCTTATACTGAGCTATCTTTTTGTTATTAACCCATGCCATTCCTAGATATGAAGAGTATTCTAAAAGAACTATTTCTGATTAATCCTTTTTTAAAAAATGGATACCTTTCCGTGTGACCTCTGTGTCTGCTTTGGGCAAGTGTCTCCACAGCATCTTAGACTTTGGCTTAATGTGACACATTAAGGGTCAGTTAGTCCAACTGCCTCATTTTAGACATGAGAAAACTGAGACTCAGGGAGTGATTTGCCCACAGTCCCATAACCAATAACTATTTGAAGATCCTGTTCATCATTTCACCAACAATCTTTACCTGCCCACCCCCCAGACTTGTGTAGTGATATGAGTGTAAAATGGGCAAACACAGTTTAAAGTGGTAAATACAGTTTCATGCCTATGAAGATTATATGTCTAGCATTAGGTGTATTGTGTATTTGTAATGACAATATCTTGTGTTTACTGCCATCAGAGAAATCTTTGAGTGTCCAACTTGTCCTTTAATGGAAGCAGAAAAGATACGATACCCAGAACTAAGACAGTGTGAAAATGGTGCACAGTGGTGAAAATTCCGCTTAGACTTTATTTTCTGGCTTTATGTTTAACTAGATACTGTCCACTAATGTCCAAAAGAGAAATTCCTTCCTTGTTTTATTCCAAAACTAATGATTGTTTAAATTTAAACTGCTACCTTCAATAAGGACTGTTTATTAAAGCACAGATTGCTCCCTACCCCATAGTTTTTGTATTTTTTATTATTTGATGCCTCTGATGAAGAGAGAGATCAGTTGTTAGGTTAAAAGCAGACAGCATCTGTCCTGTCTCACATCTTAATATGTTAACTTTCTAAACGTTGAACATTAACATTCTGAAAACTGTGGTCTGATGGGCTGCATCTTTGCTTGTGAGAAACATGGTTTGTCTAGGTCTCTCCTTTGTGTCCTAAAGTTCTTGAAGGTTTGAAGCTCTTTAACTACAGTCTTCCAACATAGCCAACAAGGTAGATTTCTCCTACCAGGGAAATACCCTATTTAACTCTAGTGGCTGGTAAAACTTGCTTTCTTCAGACCCAGCTAGAAAGGTTCTGAGATAAGCTTACTTATGCTGAGATTTTAAAGAGAGGTAGCTCTCTCAGGGCCTTTTTACTTTAATATGGGATAATGCTGTAATATTTACTTGCTTAGGATTTCAGGCGTACACAACAGCATACTGGGCATCGTACTTGGGGTAGCAGAGGGACCTTTCTTGCCACATGTATCTGAACATGTGCTTTAGGTGATCATACCCTACTTATGATGGCCTCTGGGCTCAGACTGCTTCAGTCCAGCTTCATTGCATATCTGCTTTGCGATCTTGGATAAATCAATCAATCTGTCATTATCCCAAATGGTCCATTAAAAAAGCAAAAGTGGGTACAAAGCAACATTTATTTGAAAGAATGTTTCTGAGGATTAAAGGAGAAAATGCATGTGAAGTGCTTTTCAGGGTGCCATAGCAAAGAGTAATTGCTTGATACGTGTTAGTTTTACTTCCTTGGTCATTGGTCAGTAGTGTCATATTTACATGTAAAAGAGTTCTTATTGAGAAGCTGCCTCATGGTGACTTGGGGAAAAACTTAAAAGAATGAAGCCATCAAACTCCCACACTAAAAAAATTTGGGAGTGTGACTTCTGTAGTAAGATATTGTCATAATCTTGGGGAAATAGTGTGGTTAATAGTTCTGAGAGGAGAAAAAGAAGGAATCCACAATGAGAATAACTAAGGATAGATGGATTAAAAGGGTTTAAACTAGGGCAGTTACAGGAAAGAATAAAGCGGGAATTTAAGAGGACAAAATGAGAGTGTGTTTTATTTCCCCATATCACAGAGTACCAATTGTGACCCAATTAAAAAAAAAAGTATGTGAAAAAAATAAGCATCAAACATAAAATTGTGGGATACTTCATCAAATTATAAGAAGATGGAAGATCTATTTTACCAAAATATTTACTGTTGGGTTAAAAAAAATCCAATGTAAAGAATATCATTCCTGCCAAATATAACTCACATGTTTTGAGAATTTAAATGGCTTTTGCCCGATCATCTAAGTTACAGTTGCTATTTTATTACTTTCTTTATAAATTATAGAATATCTTATAGTAATTTTGGAGACAACTATGAAATAAGAATAGGAAGGACAAATATTCTGGAAGTTATTATTTAAAAATAAGTTATTATATGGCCTTGTAATTCTTTCCTGTTTTAAATGTAAAGAATGGTATCTAAGTTTTACTGCAGACACTGAAATAGTCCAGGTGGTGAAAATAACAGATATTGTATGGACTTATACCCTCCTGTATTTATTTTTGACTCAGAGAAAAATAATGAGCCTTTTAGACCTTTACCACTGAACAGAAATATCATTGTTGCTTCCAAGTGCTCCAAATTGAGATAATCCAGAAAGACCACTTCCCTTTGTAATCATGAGAAGTAATTCATCATTGCCTTGTGGTCTTTTATAAGATTTTCTTTGCTCCAGTTTATTAAAATAAGTTTTGTTTTATCATATTAACCATGTGCCATATTTTCCTTTCTTTTAAGCTCCTGTACCTCTTTTCCATATTAGTAATTCTCATTGCTTCATGATTTATGTGTTCCATTTTATAAGGAAGACATACTGAAAAGTGTAAGAACAGTTCCTGACTTGGAATTTCATTTGCCTGATTTCGTTTGGTCATGATCTACGCTGAGGTGTAAACTTCATCCTTTGGTCGGGATCAATATCCTCATTCCCTTTTTGTTTGAATTTATCCTTAGGATCATGTCTCACTTTCAGAAGAAGACATAGTGTCAGACCACTTGAAATTTTGGCCTTCTTTTAATAGCTACCATTTATTACGTTTCTACTTTGAATTCATATCATATAGATATCACATTACCTTGACAGTTGAGAGCATCAGAGGATTAGCACCTACTTTGGACAAGAAGTTATATTGTTCCATATAATCATATGAAAACATTTAATAATTCATTGTGTTCTTTCATTTCCTAAAAAAACGTGTAATTTTTGTTTTAGGGTTTGGGGTGGAGGGTGAAGCACCAACATCAAAGATATGGAGAAACAAATCATATCAAAGTGGTAGGATTCTATAAAATCATGGAACTGGAATGACACATTGTAGAGCAGGGCTCCCCAACTCCCAGGCCGTGGACCGTTAGTGGTCCGCAGCCTGTTAGGAACTGGGCCGCACAGCAGGAGGGGAGCAAGGGGACACTTCACTGCCGCTCCCCATCGCTCGCATTACCTCCTGGACCACCCTGCCCCCCGCCCAGCCAGCGGAAAAATTGCCTTCCACGAAACCGGTCCCTGGTGCCAAAAAGGTTGGGGGACCACTGTTGTAGCGTATTTCTTGTGACTGTATGAAGAATCCCTAAAATTTATACATTTTCTACATTGGCCAATCACATTTTATTTAGATTTAGTAGACCCATGTAATTAAAAAAATCTCAGGAGACAACTACAGTTTTAATACAATTCGTGAACTATTGGGTCACAGTTGGGAAAGTGAGTGAGATAAAACTGAAGCAAAAATCTACTTTGATTTCAATTAAGGAGGTAATTTCCTTAATTTCCTCATTACTTTTCAGTAAGAGTTTAGAACTTTCACTACTCCAGGCACTTCTCTGTAGACCAGAGGACCCTTCCTTTATCATATCCTGTCCATCCATACCTATGTAAAATGGGTAGAACCATGGACAGCCCAGATTCCACAAACAGTTACTTTGGCCAAGAATAGGCACTTGATTGAAAGGCAGCCAGTCCATGGACTGCTTCATGACACATCAACAACACATGATGTGTGTTGTCTGGCACACACGTTTAAAGGTTTGTTGGCCTCAACCAAGCCCTTCTTTCAAACAAGAGATAATGAGACTGTTGTCAGGGGAAGGTCGATGTTTGATGATATACAGTAGAGGCTGACAGCTAGTTGACTCATGTGCAAGGTGGATAATTAGAAAGAAGACGAGAAGAGAGAATTAAGGAGCACTGAAAGACAAAGAGAGGAGTTTTAGTTTCTGACTTCCCATTTCCAGACCAAGTAAGACCCAGCTGCCCTTGTTCTGATATTGTCTGTTCATGAAATGCCTGTGGCGTCCTTGCAATGACCTTCTCTTTACATGGACTAATTTGAATGAGCTTCTCTTCTTTGGAGGAAAAAAAAGAGTTTGGGTTAGAATAACTTTATTTCTCAAACACTGCCACTCCTGTTCACAGAAGCTTCTTCTCTTTTAGAAAGTTGTTATTATTGTTCAAGTGATGTCTTCTATGCATCTTCCATTGAAAGTTAAACAATCTGAGAATTAGGTCTATTCCTTTTATGTGCTGAAAGTAGGGTGCCTTATGAGTAAGTCTTGTGTTCCTCTAGATAAGAATATTTGGAGTTTTCTAACTTTATTGTTGATATTTGAAGAAACTGCATGCAGCTATTTTTGTCTCTAAACTTGAAGTCTCTATAGTTGGTGAGGAAATACTTCATTCAAAGGTTAATATTATAAGAATTAAGCACTGTTAAGAAGTCTAGAGTTTTGCATTATGTACTATAGTTACAGAATTACGTTAATTATAAAATTTAGCAATAGACTTTTTGTTTTGTTAATTCTGTTTTTATTTATCTGAAAAATTTACAGCATACTGTTTCTGACAAATTTTTAAAATGTATTGAAATTGAGGCACACAGAGAGGATGCTTATGACATTTATCTTGGTAAAAAAGGAAGAGAAGATACAAAAGCAGCATAATTTACTGACTATTGTCGCAATCCCCCGGCATATGATGAAAAATAGCATCACTGACAGGCAATTGTGAAAACTTTATACACACTGTCAGCGGATTAATATCAATCTGAAGCAGTGTAATCAGCATTGTACTTCAGAGATTGGTCCTTGATTAAGATATTTTTTTTAGTAATAGAGTAGAAAGTTTAGTATCCTCATTAGGTTACAGATGATATGTTAATAATGGGGTTAATGGTCATCTTGGAAAACAAGATTAAATTCAGTGTGCTCTTACCAAACTGGGGAGATAGGCACAAATTAATGAAGTTCAGGTGTGATCAATTAAGTGTAGTGATGTAGATGAAGGAATTAGGCTCAGAATGATAAAAGATTTTCAAGTTTTGACAAGGGTACATTCACAGTCTTATAATGAGCCACCGGGAGAGTTGCAGAAGAAGAAGCTGGAAAAGTAAACAGAAACTAAATTACATAAATCTGTGAGCAAAGTCCCCTAAGTAAATATAATGAGTAGCTATTGAAGAGTTTTAAAACAGAAGCATGACATCACTAGATTTTGGTTTTTAGAAGATCACATGAAAGGCTGTTCTTCTTCTGAATCACCTTCTAAATCAATGAAGGTGAAAATAAAAAGAGAATTTATAACCTAAAAAAAAAAGATCATGTAACCTGCTTTTGGTACAACAAATTGGAAGAGGTCAAAACAATGGAAAGGTTTTGAACAATTAGGAGTTTATCAACCAGTAAAATATAGGGAGAAGTGGACATGTTTATTAAGAACTATTACTTACATACTTTTTTGTGGTATAGTAGGAGATACAGAACCTGAGGGGGAAAGAGATGTGAAGAATCAGTCTTAGGTTTGTGGCATGGAAAACTTGGAGGGTCATAAAGCTGTCGTTTACTCCAATGGAAAAGATTGAAAGAGCAGGAGGAAACGGTAAGGGCATGAGAACATCCAATTTCAATTTTGCGTATATTATATTTGGGATATCTGGGAAATATTCAAGTAGCGATGTCAAGTAAACATTTGATATTATGATCTGGAGCTCAGAAAGGCAGTTCAGGCTGGAGATATAAAATTGGGGAAAATACAGTCTTTAAAACTGCATCAGTAAATAAGATAACAAAAAAAAAGAGTTTAGAGTAGAAAGAAAAGCTGACCCAGGATAAAGAACCATGTAAAGCAAACATTTAAAGCGTTGATAGAGTGAGAGGAGTTACCCAGTATGATTAGGAGAGGCTAAAGAGAAAAGGAGGAAAATAAGTGTAAAACGGCAAGAATTCAAGAATAAAATGTTTGGGGAAGGCAAAAATGGTGAACTGACTCAGATTCTTTGAATAGGTCAGGTAAATTGAGGACTGAAATTTAGCCAGTGGATCTGGCACCATGAAACTTAAGATGACCTTAGAGAGAGAACTAAGTAGCTTTAGTAGAGGGGATGAGAGTTGAAGGGTGAAGGTAGATGAGGACGTGCACGCCATGTAGACAGCTTTTTAAAGCGTGGCTGCCAGAGTGTAGAAAGGAAGTAGCCACTGCAGGAGATGTGGGCCAAGGAAAGAATTTTATTTATGTATTTATTTTTTTGTTTTAAGATCTGTGCTGCTATAATGATTTATTTGTACTCAAAAGCTAATAGCACTACACCAAAGGGGATTTTCTCCTGTGAAAACTTTCAAAGACAAGTTCCATAAATTCCATTAGGAACACATTTTAATGTATAGATTTTCTTATGTATTTAAATATTCTGTTTCATTTTTTCCCTTACTTCTTTCCTTCTCTTTTTTCATGTTTCCAGAGTGCTTCTTCCTCCTCCTCTCCTCCCCTTCCTTCTCCTCCTTCATTCCTTTTCCCTCTCCCCACCTCCTTCTCTCCCTAAGCATCAATGTTAATGCAAAATAACATATTTCTTTAGAAACTTTGTTTCTAAAACTTTTTATATTTCATAGAAACTTTGTTTCAATGCTAGATTATTCCATAGCTTTATTTTTTGTTGATCATCCCGTCCTTTTTATCCAAATTGGAATCACTGCATCACTATTACAATCATATCTTTGCATATGCTTCAACTCTCACCCACCTCTTTTTGTCATACCCACTTGATAACAGCAGCCCTACATAAGTCTATCCAATTGTATTCTTCCTGTCCGAATCCACATAACTGAATGTTGCTAAATAAAAGCACATTCAAGCAGGTTGGTATAGTTATAAATTTTGACAGTTCTTGTTACATGTTAGTTGTGTCATAGAAGATTTTGATAATAAATGACAGTGAGCTCAAAATTGCATTCCCTGACAAGGGTGTAGAATGCAGATTTGTTCTGTGATGTCAGATCAGTGAAATCTTACATACTTTCTGTCTGCTGATGGGCAAAAAACACTGTACCATGCTGCCTAACACTGTATACACTAGATAAGGTGGCTCTTGAGCGCTTGAAATACAGCTGGTTCAAACTGAGATGTGCTGGAAATCTAAAAACACACACTAAAAAAAAAAACAAAAAGGGCTTCCCTGGTGGCGCAGTGGTTGAGAGTCCGCCTGCCAATGCAGGGGACACGGGTTCGTGCCCCGGTCCGGGAAGATCCCGCATGCCGCAGAGCGGCTGGGCCCGTGAGCCATGGCCGCTGAGCCTGCGCGTCCGGAGCCTGTGCTCCGCAACGGGAGAGGCCACAACAGTGAGAGGCCTGCTTACCGCAAAAAAAAAAACAAACAAACACACGCACACTAGTTTTCAAAGATTTAGTACAAAAAAGTAGAATATAAAATCTCTCAGTCATTTTTATATGGATTACATCTTATATGGATTACATTTTATATGGATTAAATATATTACACTTACTGGATTAAATTAAATATATTACTATAATTAATTTTACCTGTTTTTATTTTTGAAATGTAGCTGTTACAAAATTAAAATTACATATGTGGTTAGCATTTGTGACTTGTATTTTCTGTTGGATAGCAGTGCTCTCAGCTTTCAAAAAAAAGCCCAGTTAAATCCATTAAAGGTTTGATTTCTCCCTTATAAAATATTGTTATATAAATATTACCAGATAACTGTCATAAAAATGGTAACGTAATTCACAGTCCCCCCAGCAGTTTAAAGAGACCCTCTTCCCATTCATGCCCACCCACAGAAGGTATATTAATAGTGACATTTCATTATTATTTGAATGCTAGGTAAAATTTAACTAGCATTTTTTCATATCATTTACTCATATTTCTATCATGTCTTCTGTCTTAATAATTTGTAGGAGCACATTATAAGATCATACTGTAAGAACATATCATATACTTTATCTTCTGGATCACAGATACTTTTCTTTATCTTAGTCTTTCTAAATGATTTAGATTATGGTGTTTGTTGCCACTGAATATATTTTAATGCTCATTGGTTCAAATATGCTTATATTTTCTTTCCTAGTTCTGTTTCCTGTCTTGGCTGGAGGAGTCTTATAAACCCCTAAATGACCAATGTCACTTTCTACATTTTTTTTCTAGGATTTAACTTTTTATAGTTGCATGTAGTATGCTTGGGATTTATTTTTGTTTATAGCATGAGTCTGAAATCCAACGTAAGTTTTTCTTTTTTTAAAAAAATAAGGGCAGCCAATTGAGAAATCAACATTTATTAAAGGAACCCTACTCTTCCAAATGAATTGAAATACCACCATTGCCATACAGCAAATTTTCGTATATCCTGGAATTTGCATTTGGAGTGTTCTGTTCTACTAATGTATTTGTTTATTCCCAAGCCAATATCTGCTAAGGAAAGTTCTCCCAAGAAATCTCCTTTTCCTTTATTTTCTTGGCTATTAATAGATATTTATTCTTCTGTTTTGCCACTTGCATTTAGAGATTATTTTGTCCACTTTTCCTTCCCATGAAACAATTGGGATGCTGTGTAACACGTTTAGAAGCATTTAATAGAAAATAATCTAGCAGTTTTAAGCAGAAAGAACTTTATGATAGGGAATTGAGTTTTTACATAATTGATGTAAGGAGTTTGGAAATAGGCTGGGACAGTTTTCCTAAGTGTCCCGCTTGGGTGGGGGGCTGGAGCAGGGGGTAGGGGCAAATGGGGTGGTGACTGCTTTCTTATCACCATCAGGAAGCTAGGGAATCTGGAAGGCACTGAACCAGATGTTGGCACCTGAAACACACTGGCGTCAGGACCCTAAGAATTTCTGGCTTATAAGCCATCTCCTGTTTGCTGGATCTGCACTAACAAAAACAGATGCCTTTCATTTCTTTGGAATTGCATTATATGCATATACCGATTTGGGGAGAATCAACTTGAAATTCTATTAAGTATTCTATTGGATTAATTTGGGAAGAAAATTCTGTGTGAAAAAGGTCCTAGGTTTCAGAAGTATATAGTAACTTGGGTTACTTAAATCAATTGACAAAATTGGAAACTTTCCACTCACTCATGTTACAACCACATGAAGGCTGAACTTTCCTGATGTGCTCCTGTGAACAAATGTAACAAGTCATTACTTTCTGTATTTGAAATGTCTTTCCAGGTAATATTTTATCACAAAATTAGTTCCTTGAATCATTAATTGGAAAAATGTGACCTCTGCATTGAAATTATGAGAAGGAGAATATCTGAAATTTTATTAGTATTAAACTGTATAAGATATTAAAATTAAAAAAGACACACAATGCCTTTTTAAAAGGAATTTAAGATAGATCTTTGGATATGCCTATAGAATATTAGTTTACAATTTATCAAAAATTTTATTTGTATTATAGAGGAAACTACTTTCCTAATCTCTCACCTGTTTCCTATACATTTTTCTAATTTAACATTGATAAATGTTATTTTACACGATAACTAAGGCTACAAGTTGTGTTCACCTTTGTGAGTTGATTATCTGTACTGATATCTATGTCTTACCTATATCAACTCAGATATGGGATCTGTCACTTACTTGTGTGACTTTGAACAGATTACTTATCTAGGATCCAATTCTTTTATATCTGGAGTGGGTAGCACCCTATTTTATAGGATCATGATGATTAAATACAATTCTGTGTGTAAAGTGCCTGGAGCATTCATGACAGGTGCTTAGCAAAAGGCAAATATTATTACATTCAGCATAAGCTGGTATTCAGCTTTCAATTTTATTGGAAGAAATGTGTTTACATGGCTCATTCCCTGCACTTCTGGTGTCACATACATATGAATCTCAGGATTGAGAGCCTCATATAAATGTTCTTTCAGTTCTCCTGTTTAATTTTTCTCAACACTACATTAAACACTGTAATATCTCAAACACATGATTCTCTGGGGATTCACTACAAACTGAACTTGATGAAACCTGTGATCTGTTATGAAAACAAATGCTGTGGTTCTATATGTGAATTGTGTGTTGTCTTGAGGAAAAATAGTTAATGGGTAAAGAACATTTTTCTCATTTTGAGAATTTAATTCTGTTTAAGCATTATATTTTCAAAAATAAAAATGTAATTAATGTTCATTGCTTTATCCTTGGAGGAGACTTGGTCCACAACTGTATCATAGATTATACCCCCCACCTCCCCGGCCCCATGAAGAAAAAACAACACACAGAAAAACTGGATCATAGTGTAGTTGACTCATAATGTAGTTGACTCAGATCATACTGTAGTTGACTCTTAACTTTTGTGATAAAGGCATTTCTAATATCATCATATAGTTAGATAATAGTTGATATAGTTGTATAGGTAAAGCTTTAGTGATATATTTGAAATTGTTTAAATTATGTCTGAGCAGTGTATTCCTTATAGGGTATAAATCTATACAGTGTTTCACCTAGACCTCTAAGGGTGAGGAGAATAACAGAAAGGGGCCCCTAAGCAAATTTCTAGTTTTAAGTAACCTACAGTTCCTATAATTATGGAGAGAAAGGGACAGCTTTTCTATTTTTTTTATGAGAGCCAGCCTTCCGAGAAGTTAGCAATTAACACACATTTCATTTCTGCCGCTCCTTGGGAAAATATAGAAGATTCATTAGAAAGTATGCTCATATGTAGTACTTTATTATGTGACCTCTGAGAATAATTTTCTGATCTGGTGCATATGAAAATCTAGGCTTAGGTTCCTCATTCTGAGTTTAAAGCCTACCTGAATCACCTAGTAGTTAGTCATATGACCTTAGGTAACTGTTACAGGACCTCTCTGTACCTCACCAAGAAATGAGGAAAGAACACTTAGTAATACTTGCAGCAGAGCAGGTGCTCTGTAATTGATGGCCGTCATGGCTGCTGCGAGGTGAGTAGGTGAGTGGCCATGTGAGACATTATGAAGGGTGACTCATACTTCTCTTACCTGATGGTCAATACCTCAAAAACCTGAGTTCATACTTCCAGGGCTTTATTCCTTTCATACTGTGTTGCCCATATTGCTCTATAGCATATATATTCCTTGGAAAAAAGTTTTCTATGGAGGAAAAAGTTTTGAATATACATATTAGAACATTAAAATGGCCTGAGAAATTCTGCAATAATGTCTCTTCAATCTCCTTGAAACTATCGTTTCACAAA
Organism: Orcinus orca; assembly: GCF_937001465.1. Taxonomy (NCBI): domain Eukaryota; kingdom Metazoa; phylum Chordata; class Mammalia; order Artiodactyla; family Delphinidae; genus Orcinus; species Orcinus orca. The sequence goes on from NC_064562.1 coordinate 21,074,154, forward strand.
TATATTTAACCGTGGGATGCTTTGTCATCTCAACACTGGTAGAGAAGTAAGTCCTTCTGCACAAAGTTATCATCCCTGTTAAATGGCAATGAGTTCTTGAGAGGATGACTCTTTCAACCAGAGACTGGTTGCACTCCTTTTAGCTGTTTTCCTCGGTCTCTTCATTCCATTATGTAAATAAAGTTCTGACCCTTTGCTGATGACCACATTTTGAAAGAGTGGGAGGGAGGGAGGCTTATAATAGAAATAAAAGCAGAAGGAGCTATACAGTAGGGAAATGACATTGGTAGACTGAGTAGGGCACACACAATTGGCCGATTTCTTTCATTCTCTTATTTTTAATTCTGACCATTCAGGTGGGACCTTTGATTACGGGATGTGCTAGAGAAAATGGGAGGAAAATCAGAAGGTGATTCTCTATTAGGGAAAGGAAAGTGTATGAATGAAATGGAACTGGGAAAGTACACAGGGAATTCTAACATAATAATATTTTGGAATGTATTTATGAGGTTGATATTTAAATAACGTGTGCATCTTAACTGAGCAAATGATTTTACAGATATTTTCACATGTTATATCTGTAAACCTACCACTATCTCAGTAATCATGTAAGCTATGTAGATGCCTTCACATTGTTTAACTATTGGGATTTCATTCATCAGAACATTCTAAAATTAAGAGCATCTTGACTACATGGCCATAAACAGATTACTTCATGTTAGAAATGTCTGTCAATGAAACACATGTTTGATGCAAACGTATGGGCTATTAAGAGTCACCCAAATAAATTTCTGTTGAAATATTTTTCAACCTAAAACAACAGAAACTGATATAAATGCAAAAAATTTAGACAGAGAATGAATTTTATGTCTTGGAGATTGACTAACTTAACAGCCCACATAGAAAACATTGTTAATATGACAATGACTTTTATTACTGAAATAGATTGGTTGCTGTCTAAAGGAAGGGGTAACCTCTGGCATCCATTCAGCAGAGAAAAACACATTAATAGATGCTTCCTGATTTGCTAGTACAAAGTGTGACATTAGAGTAGCCAATTAAGTTTATGAAAAAGGATAAATAAAGGTGAAGCCATTTCTGAATGCCCTGTTTCTGAATATCCTCGGAGTCCTATATCTACCCTTAGATAACCACCCTGGTTTCCAAATTCTTTCTCAATTGTTTGGTTTGCATATGAGCTGCCTTTGATCGTGAAAAAAAGTCTTAAAAATTCACAGAACTATTTTTTTATTTTTTATAAATTTTTCAATTAAAAAAATTTTTTTTGACTGCATTGGGTCTGCATTACTGCACGCGGGCTTTCTTTAGTTGTGGCGAGCAGGGGCTACTCTTCGTTGTGGTGTGCGGGCTTCTCATTGCGGTGGCTTTTGTTGCGGAGCACAGGCTCTAGGGCACGCAGGCTTCAGTAGTTGTGGCACGCGGGCTCAGTAGTTGTGGCTCATGGGCTCTAGAGCACAGGCTCAGTTGTGGTGCACAGGCTTAGTTGCTTCGCGGCATGTGGGCTCTTCCTGGACCAGGGCTCGAACCTGTGTCCCCTGCATTGGCAGGTGGATTCTTAACCACTGTGCTACCAGGAAAGTCCTCACAGAATTTTTTACACAAAGATAATTTTAAGGCATTTCTCAATATGATATTAACTTTGTAAATCTGGTAACTAATAGTTTAGTATTTTTACTAAGATTTCTATAACCGTTTAATATAACTAAGAATACTTAATTAAAATATATTCTGGGGCAAACAGAAAGAGTATGATTATGGTTTAAAAGTAAATGAAATTTAATATCCTCCATGTATGTCTAGAAGATTAAATCATTGTGCTTCATTATTTTTTCTAAAATAATACATGCACATAATTGAAAATATGTAACAAAGACTGAAAAAGTAGAAAAAAGTAGTGTATGTACTTCTAGTTTTTATTTTTCTATGTTTACTTTTAATAGTTTTACTCGTTTAGCATTGTAGCTTTAATATATTTACTATTTGTATATGCACTTTAAAATTACATTTGTATAGCTGTTTGGTGATATGACATTTGTAAATATGTCAGCTGTGCTCTCTCCTCATATAAATCTGTTGCACAATGTTTTAAAACAAAAGAAAACAAAAGAAAATCCACAATGATTTATTGGATAAAAGAATAGATCATTGTCCATACAAGATTATTTTAATTAATTTAAAGAAAGACTGAGAAAGACAAATTTGGTATGATTTCACTTTTATAAAAAACAAAACAAACTAAGCAGCATAACAAAACCGAAACAGTCATAGGTACAGAGAACAAACAGGTGGTTGCCATAGAGAAGGAGGGTGAGGGGATGAGTGATTGGTGAGAGAGATTAAGAGGTACAGACTTTCAGTTACAAAATAAATGAGTCATAGGGGTGAAATGTACAGCAAGGGGAGTACAGTCAATAATATTGTAATAAGTTTGTATGGTGACAGATGGTAACTAGACTTATGGTGATCATTTTGTAATGTACAGAAATATCAAATCACTATGTTGTGCAACTGGAACTAACATAGTATTTTAGGTCAATTATATTTCAATTAAAAACTATGTATACTCTCTTAGTCAATTGTAAGTATACAACATGGTATTGTTCCCTGTAGTCACCATGTTACCTTTAGTCACCATGCTCTACATTGCTTAAGTTTTAACTGTCATTTAAATTATGATTATAAATGAGAATTATAATTTAACCTTCATTTAAATCATGATTCTCTTTCCCAGATGTTTTTCTTAGGATTTCTTAAGTTATATTGCCAGTGTTCTCAGACATTTTCCAATGCTTATGTCACTTTAGTCCCTTGAATTTATCATGATACAGTGGAAAGAGCACAGTTTTAATATTTGGAAAGGGTTTTATAGCCAAGCATGTCCCTAGTGTTGTCAGCCATATTGTTTTTTAAACATTGACAATGTAAATTAACACTTTCAAGATGCTTATGGGCCCTGCAACAACAACAAAAAAATTTAACTTTATTAACTCTTCTAAGACATATTGGGGATTGTTTTGATTGTAGAAAATTTGGGAAATATAAGGAAGAAACATAAAATCCCATTTCAGTGTACTGCCCAGACTTCATCCTGTTTACATATTGGGACATTTTTTTTAACCTGTATGTATATAACATTTTTTAAAGAAAAATTGGACCTAAAAATAATAAAGAAATAAAACAATAGTTTTTAGGAACATAGGAAAAATTTTTTTTATAGAGCTTGATTTGAAGTCAGATAAGCACAGGATCAAATCCTGGCTCTGTCACTGATGGACCTTCCTCTTTTGCAAGCTATGCAACCTCTCCAATGCCCAGGAGGCATTATGTATATTGATGATAACATCAGTTATTCAGGAGAATGATTGGCTCATAACAGTAATTCAATTAGTATCTCTTATCTTAAAAGAAAAACACTACAGAAATTAAAGTTGGTTTCTCTAGGCACTTGGGAGTGAGGATATTTGTCAAGAAAGAGTGGACTAATGCCTCTATATTCTTGTGTAGGAGTAATTAACCTTCATTTATTCTGCATCTCCTGTGCTAGGGTCCAGGGATATACACAAAGTTGGCTCCAGCCCTCAGGGACTGTATTTAAGTGAAATAGGATGGGACAAGCTGAATAGCTCTGTTTCTTTTTATCTTCACTGTAATTCAACATCAGGTGACTCAGTACCCCTCAGCCTGCATAGATCTGAATAATTCAGTCATGAGAACCAGTATGCAGGCCGAGCAACGGCTAAGAGTGTTTTCTCTGAGTATTCAGGGTGATTCCTGATGCATACCTGCTGTTCCAGAAAGTCACCACTCATTTTAGAATGCAGTCATGAGTACAGTCTCTAGGGACCGAGTTTTGCAAATTTCAGTCATTCTCATAAGACCTTCCCCAATTTTTGGCTCCCTTTTAAGAAAAAGCTTTTCTTTAGGCTAAATTTTTTTAGCTTAAATATGATATATTTTAAAAAATTATATCACTACCGTAAATGAAATATCATCATCACTTGCCGTAAGTAGAAGGGGACCATACAAATAAACAGATTGAAAATCAAATAATTTTGAAAACATTGTAGCTAAGGATAAGCTCTGGGCACATGGGTCACTCTGTCTCTGATCGTGTTGGAGTTCATGAACTCACAGGAGCTCCAAACTGAGACATAGCCCTTGAAGGAGTCAGGATTGGAGAAGTACTCTAAAGGGAATGACTTTCCCTCTGTGACTTGCTGTCACAGTCTCCCAGGAGTTTGCATCCCACCCACTGGCAAATGCTGTCTCGAAAGACAGATTTCACTTTCCATTAGATTGAAAGGAAGCTTTATTTAGAGCTGACAGGTGTCAGGCACTATGATAAATGCTCCACATACTTCATCTCATTTAATTCTCACAACAACCAGTTTCATAAGTAGTATTATCCAAATGTTACAAGTGGGGGAACCAAGCTCAGAGATGGTAGTTATTTGCCAAATTTGGACTCATGACAGCCTTACCCCAAAGCTTGGCCTCTTGACCACTGTATGCCTCTCTGAAGTAAACTCATTTCATTCTCACACAAACCCATATATACATCCACGTCAGGCAGATACTCCTCCCATGTGAACATTTCCCATTTTTTAATCAATAAAGTAGCCATGTATATAGAAAGTCATCTTAATAGAAACATGTACAACATAGAAGATGATATCATTACTTATTAGTAGATCCACTTAGAAACATTCTTTACAAGCGATAGAATAGACAACCACAGTTTCCAACCGATAATCATAAAAATTTAGAAAGTTTTGCTACTTTCAAGGTCCTTGGAGATGCATGAAGTGATAGGAAGTGAAATATCTACAATGAAATGCTAGAAAAAATGTCTTTAATGAAGGCCGTCAGGGTATTTAAAATAATGAAAGCTGTAATACATATGTGATTAAAATGTATTGTAAAATGCCTGCAGTAGAGTACTTTAAGAATGCAAGGCTAATAATTTGCATGTGCCTACTGCTTTGCATCCTCAAAGGAATTTTCAAACCCCTGCTAATTGACTCTTAGAAAATTCTTCTAATGTATCATTTGCTTTGACTCAATAAGAAATTTAAACAATGATCTTTTAAGCTTTTTAATCAAGGTTATCCTACAAACACTGTGTGAGGAGAAGCAGAAAGTATACTTGCACGTATATCTATCTGTTTTAATTCAGAAGGCTTTGGGGAAGGAAGGGATAGAACCAGAGCTGAAAGCAGTGTTCAGATGTTGTGGTGGACAGAATAATGGCACCCCAAAGATATCTACATCCTAATCCTCGAACCTATGAATATGTTATTCACCTGGCAAAAAAGGATTAAGGTTGAAGATGAAGTTAAGATTACTAATCAGTTTACCTTGAGAGGGGGAGAGTACCATGGATTATCCAGGTGGGTTCAGTGTATTCACTAGGGTCCTTATACGTGAAGGCGCAAGGCAGCGTATCTCTTGCTGCTGGAGACACGTACTGTATTCTGTAACAGCTTATGGAAAAACCCGAACAAACTTTTTGGGCAACCCAATAGCATGAGAAGGACTCAGCCCAATGTTGCTGGCTTGAAGATGGAGGATTGGGGCGAGAGCCAAGAACTGTGGATTGCTTCTAGAAGCTGAAAAATGCAAAAGAATGGATTCTTCTCTGGCCCTCCAGAAGGAACATAGCCCTGCCTATGTTTTGGTTTTAGCCTAGTGAGACCCATTTCAGACTTCTAACTTCCAGTACTGTAAGATAATAAATTTCTGTGGCTTTTAAGTCACTAAGTCCGTGGTAATTTTTTACAGCAACACTAGGAAACTAATACAGATTTCTAAACACAGGTGGACTCAACAGGAGCAAAGAATTGCATTCTTTGCATGAATACCACAGACAAGACCCTATCCATCAAACATTCATACACCATCGGCCTAGTTAAAACACTGGATGTAACCATGAAAAAATTAGCTGTTATAAAACACGATATCAGTGTAACCCTTCAGTAGTCATCCTTGGTAAGATAGATACTTATTCATTATTGAAACATCTCTCTGGAATTCACTGTTGTTTTAATTAGAGAAACAGAAAAAGAAAGCTCCATTATTATTTGTTCCCATCCGATGGTTTTACCAGTTTCATAATCCTTGTTGTTAATGCTGCTGGCCACTGCTGCTCTTACAGTTTTTACTAGTACAGATATGTGAACTTCTGCAAGGTGTTTACTTTTTCAGTGCCTCATCCACCACAAGTGCAAAATGAGGTAAGAAGAGCACTTGTTCACAGGGGTGCAATGAGGTTAAAAGAAATCAGTGCTTGTAAAACACCAGAACAGTCATTGGCACATATTAGGCACTCACTACATTTTGGTAGCCTTAATTATAATTCTCATCATCATCGTCATCATCCACTGCCATGCATATCAATGCTGGATACCAGGCCTGAAGCCGGCATTCAGATTTAGTATTTTATCTCTAGGAATTTGGGGTCAGTATCTCCACGTTTTCAGGTAAAGAAAGAGAAATAATTTAACCAAGAAAAAACCTAACCAGGTTGAAGAACTTTAAAATGATGGAGTGAGGACTGTTCCTGAAATATTTGGCTAAACTTCTGCTAGGCTTGGTGCTAGATGCCTTCTGCTTTCAATACGTAAAGCTCTGTTCCGTCTCAACTGCTCAGAGGACAAATATAGACTGAAAGACAACTGATTTAGACGGGCACTCCTTGTAAAAGGTCACTAATGTTATTCTATGCTCCCACTTTGTTTTAATATCCGAGAACATGAACCGTTTTTTAACACTAGTAGGGAATTATTTTGATGCCATTTTCTCCTAATGATAAAAATTGGGTTGGTGTCAGGCTATTTTGCCATGAAAGGAACCATATGGAATAGTTTTAGGGGTATTCTCTTGTAAAACTAAATTGTAGAACATTTGAAAAATAGAGAATAAGATAAGAATAAAATTATAGTTATACCACAGCCCTTCACTAAGAAATAAGTATTGATAATATTTGCCTGGAATTGTAAGTTCGTGTGTACATATGTGAAAGAGCTCACATTTTATGTATGGTCTTATACTGTTCACAGTGGTTTGCATACTGATTCATGATACATTTTCAGATTTTTTTTTTATGTCAAACAGAGACTTTGTAAAATTTAAATGTTGTTTTGGATGTATACATTGTTCAATTCTGCATTTTATGATACTTAAGGATTTATTGGCACTTTGTTTCCAAGACTGTGTTTCTAATTAACCCTAGGACAAATAAGATTCTTTAGCCACAGGTCTTAATGAAATACTAAAATAAACTACCTTGTATTAAGGTAACTTGTAAAGATCCATTTCCTTTTTTTAGTACATAAATCCCATTAAGGGTAGGAATTGTGCTTCATAATCTTTATATTAAGGTCTGAACAATTGTTTTTTATAATAATCATTAAATGATTTTTAAGTAAACATATAAAAAGTATAAATGATTAGGGAATTGATATTGAGGCATTTTAAATCAACATTATGGTACTTACGGATAATTGTGGTAAGTTATCCTGTTGAATTTCAAAATAGCCGATCTGAAAATCCAAGTGACGAGAGAGAACTATAAAATGTTAGAGTAGTGAGAATCAGGATCATTGAAGGGTAAGGATGATGTCTTGTTAAATGTGACTGTCCAGAGGTACTAAGAATTTCCAATGAAAGAACTGTATCCTCCAACTGTGTCTATATTTTCAAGTATCTGTTGCTGATTTTCAACTTTGCTTACAATTTTAAGCTATATTAATATATAGGAATTCCTCAAGTTCAACTGGTAAAATTTTTAAATACTAATATTATCTTACTCTTACAAGCTCAGAGAAAAAAATATAAGGGAAAATTCAGTATTTGAATAGCTTTTTCTCTACACTATATTTAAGTGTAAGTAATTAAGCAACCAGATTCAATACATAAAATAGATTACTAAAATTGTTTAAGAATAAATGTAAAACATTTATTTTCATATATTCTTTTTTTTTTTACGTCTTTATTGGAGTATAATTGCTTTACAATGGTGTGTTAGTTTCTGCTTTATAACAAAGTGAATCAGCTATACATATACATATGTTCACACATCTCTTCCCTCTTGCATCTCCCTCCCCCCCACCCTCCCTATCCCACCCCTCCAGGCGGTCACAAAGCACCGAGCTGATCTCCCTGTGCTCTGCGACTGCTTCCCACTAGCTATCTACCTTACGTTTGGTAGTGTATATATGTCCATGCCTCTCTCTCCCTTTGTCACAGCTTACCCTTCCCCCTCCCCATATCCTTAAGTCCGTTCTGTAGTAGGTCTGTGTCTTTATTCCTGTCTTACCCCTAGGCTCTTCATGACATTTTTTTTTCTTAAATTCCATATATATGTGTTAGCATACGATATTTGTCTTTCTCTTTCTGACTTACTTCACTCTGTATGACAGACTCTAGGTCCATCCACCTCATTACAAATAGCTCAATTTTGTTTCTTTTTATGGCTGAGTAATATTCCATTGTATATATGTGCCACATCTTCTTTATCCATTCATCCGATGATGGACACTTAGGTTGTTTCCATCTCCGGGCTATTGTAAATAGAGCTGCAATGAACATTTTGGTACATGACTCTTTTTGAATTATGGTTTTCTCAAGGTATATGCCCAGTAGTGGGATTGTTGGGTCATATGGTATATTCTTGACATAGCTCTGTGTTTAAAACTTTTATATTATATAGAGCTTCAGTTTCTGATGGACAGTATCCTTATACATTTTAATAAGAGAGAAGGAATATAGAAAAAATTGTAATAATTCTTCCCAGTTCTTCATTTTCTAAAATCATCTTTCCTTGTCTAGTAGTTTACATTTTTATAAGAATTTCTACATAGATCTTATTATATTACACACTTCTAAATGTTGAATATTAATGAAAGCAGTCCCATCAGGAATTCTCAATGCTTCATTATTTCAGTTCAGAAAAGAGTTTGGAATTCAGTCTTGTACAAAATGTTAGCCATAGGTAAAGTAATTGAACATTAATTTTTTAAACGTTAGCTTTTGTAACCTGGTTAGTCCCTGAGTTCTAGGCTGTTAATTTTCCTAATATGACACCTGGTACATGAGAATTAATAACAGTAAAATAGCAATTTTTATAAAAGTATGAAGTAGAATACTCATAAAATTGCTTTTACTTAACCACACATTATATTATAAAATCTGCCCCCATCACTATCTATATTACTTTTTATAGTTTTGGATAAACATCATAAACACAATGTTCATTTCAGAATTGCAATCTAAATTTTAGATACGTAATTTCAAATATTGTATTCTTTGGAAATAAGTGATTTGGCCCTCATGTGACAAAAATCATTTTGGTAAAATAAGACAGATTTTGAGCAAACAAGTTAATGATTTTAGTGAATTGAATTACGCACATGCATTTAGTTCCTTAGTAAATAACATTATAAGCCACTTGGATTTTTTTTTTCCTCATTCGGAAAGACTAAAATCTTCATTTTCTTTTTTTACATCAGCAAAACTTGAGTTGTAAGTATCAAGTATGGTACTAGAAATACTAACAGCATAAAAATGACTCTAGAGCAATTTTCAAACTCGAGTAGACATAAGAATTTCCCCAGTGTTTAGCTGCACAATGGATGATTCTTCCCTTGGTACCAATCCCAGGAAATAATGATTTTATCAAACTCCCAAAGTAGTTCTGAAGCAAGTAGGCCCTTGACCACATGATGAGAAAAGAATGAAGTTGCAATGGGGCAGTGTGGCTGTTATTAAGTGCTGTAATGGAGTTGAGGACTTTTATAGAGGCACCCAGTATTTTGATCACTTGCAATTGTTTGATCTCTACACAGAACTCATGATTACTGCGAGCATGTGCCCCAATAGACCTTGGATTGCTTCCGCAAGTGGTAGGAGACATACTTTGCTCTGTCTCCTATTTCCCTTCTGGTCAAGAATGGTCACAGGAGGATGCAGACATCAGGAAGGGGTGGGGGATTATATGCTTGCTGGTATTGCTTTCAACGAATGAGCAGAAATTCATTCTCTTCTTTGTTTCAGTATGTCCATGTATTCTAGTTTTCTAGCCATTTCTAAGATATTTTAGAATGCCCACAGAAAAATGTGAATTTTAAGATAAACTTTCCACAGAGGGTTTTGCTAAAGGTATGTTCTTACTCAGTTATATTCTTATGTTGTGACCTCATATGTAATTCTGCACATAATAAAACTGTTGAAAGACATTAGTGTCTTTCTGATAAACACTTGCCAGTATAATTAAGTTGCATGATTCCACTAAAGATTGAGAACATGGAGTGTATTTACTGTGTCCTTGGTTTATATACTTCAGTAATAGTGACAAAAACGCATTCGTTTTCATGAAAGGAATTCAGAAAGAAAATTATAAACTATTTGGTCATTGCTCTCAAACCATGATTAGCCATGGCTAATTAATCATGGCTCTTTTTTCCTACCATTGCCACCATCTTGTGTTTTGTAAAGAAGAGGTAGAGATGGGAAGTGAGGGAGACAAAGAAACAAGGGAATGCCAACACAGTTTTCTCCTGCTCAGAACTAGGACAGCAAAATTAGATTTGCCAGTGAAACTAAAGTCAATTCTCTTTTTAATCTGATCAACTGATCATGTGCTTCTGTCCACTGAAAAGCCCAAGGAAAGGACCGCAGTTTTATTTCATTTTCTCAATAACATTGCCTGCAGTGTGCTTTGATACCCAAACCAGAGTTGGCAGTAGATGATGGGGATTTAAGCCCACCTCTGTGACCTACCATTGGTGTGACCTTGGGCAACTCTCTCAAACTTTCTAACTTGTGTCTTCTCAAGTTTAAAATTTTGTTTTTGACTTATATTGAGTTAAAATACTTTTCTTAAAACTGTAACACTCTGAATAGCAAAAAACATATCGTAATATTCATGTGAATGCACTTTGTATATTATTACAATTGAATGGGATTTCAGTGTATGTTACTTTGAAATGTGGCACATTTACAATCAAGTGTTGTAACCTGATTAGTTGCGAGGCTCCCCTGTAGCTGCATTGAAGCCCCTCTGGCTTGGGTCAGTGAATTCTTTCCTGCTCCGGTTCCAGCTGCCAATAACGAAACTGAGTTTGGTGCGAGCAGGACAAGCTTTTATTCAATGGCTTGAATGGGAATGGAGAAGGGGAGCTCATGCCCTAAAGGCACCTTCTCCCCTTTAGAGAGAGGGAAGGGGAGTCAGGGAATTTTAAGGGGTAGGAGGCAGACAGGTCATCAGGGCTTTAGAAAAGGGGCCGAGATTTCCTGGGGGTAGCTGGGGGCCGCTGGGCACGCACAGGCTTCCAAGTTACTTCCGTGTGTAAACACGGCATCCATTGTGCCTGGCAGAGCACAAATCCCTCCTTTGGGCAGAAATTGTAGCATGGTAATGAAGCAAATGTAACTTTCAGACACCTTCAGGTTCCATCTGTGCAGGTGCGGCCCTGTGGTCAAGTCAGAGCTGGTTCCGGGTGGTTGACCACTATATGTCTCTCAAAGCATATGTCTCTCAACGTACAGCTGCAAAACATCTCTGCCAGACACCAGGTACTTTTGAAACAAACACAGAGGTAAATCAGGGAAAGTGTCCTTTAGCTCTCAGGGGTTGGTATAGAAACACAGAGATAAATCAAGGCTAGGAAAGCAGTGACTTTCAGCCTGCTTTGCCCACTATATTGAATCTAGCCAGTTCAGTCTGGTTTTGTCACTGGTCTTTGTGGCATCCTGTTGATAAAACACAGCTAGACTGTATGGTTAAAAACAGTTTCTGCACTTGGGGGCTGGGCTGCTTAGCATGGGTGACAAAGCCACTTTTCAGTAAAAAACGTCAGGGACTTGTATCGAGGATGGAGGTGGGGATGGAACCATAAATATCCTTCTTCAATGCTTAAGTTGTTACGCAACTGAGAAATAAGACAAAAAGAATAAAGCAGAGGGGAAATCGAATGTTGTCTTTATTATTGATAAAATTTGCATTGGCTAATGTGGTGTATATCTAACTTGCTTTTGTATAAGCCACAAAGAATGTAAGGATATCACTGCATGGAAAAAAAGTAACTTGTAGTCTCATGTTTCCAAGATATATTTTCTTAATTAGTAACCTAGTTAGGGTTAATGAAATGAGCATATTCTTTTCTACTCTTTCTTCTTTTACTCAAAGTAGATCCATAGTTCAGGCCTTTTCTTCAAAGCAAGTGGACAGTTAGAGATACTGCCCAAAGTTCTGCCACCTGGGAGAATTTCCTTTCACCATTCTCTTCCAGGGACGACCATGGGTTCCAGGGTTGTAATGCAGCAACCATTCACTTTGGCCTAGTGCCAATATATTTTCAGACCCAAGGCACGTAGTATTTGGTTTCGTTTACTATTTTGGGGTTTAACAGTTCCAGAGACATATTTTTTCCCTTCCTCCCAAAATATCCTCATTCTCTGTAAGGATTCTACCATTTGCTATGTATATGTACTGCCACATACATTCCAGGCTTTAAAAACCCACAGGATATCTCTGTGGGCCCACTGGAACCATGATTAGATACACCCCCAAGGCAAGAAGTTATTTATCATTACACCTGACTTCCATAAATTCCCTTTTACCAATGTGCTATTGGGCATTTTGGGTCCACGAAAATGGTAGTATATATACATGGCTGCAGGTCTCTGGGGAATGCTTGGGAAAAGATATGTTGTATACATGTTTAGCAGCACAGAAGAAGAAGAATCCTTTCTCAAAGGGACTTGGTCTTGCCTAAGTTAATGGGCTCTGAGTCTATAAGCCAGATAGGAGGCTGTGCATCTCCACTATTGTAACTTAAGTCAGTTTCTGCACTCAAACCTAGAATTGTTTTGTTTATAAAGGTGAAATCGAACCTTCATAGGCTATGCAGATATTTCATTCCTAAGGACCCTCAGATCAATTAGTTACCATAACAGATCCCTGCAGTGAAAAACACTTTGATTACTTAAATTGCCTGTGATAGTGAAGTGCTGCCATTTATCCTCTACCAACCCAGACTTCATTATTCCCCCACTGACATCAAAAAGTTCAATCTGGAGGTCCGGTTCTCATCATTGTCTCCAGGCTACAGAGGACAGACAGTACAGAGCTTCTCATGATTGAATTTCTTAATGCTTAGTGAAGGGAATGTCGGAATACTCTAGGGCAAGGGTCAGCAAACTATAGCCAACAAGCAGAATCCAGCTGGTGGCATCTTTGTGTACAGCCTGTAAGCTAAGAATAGTTTTTACATTTTAAAGAGTTAAAAGAAAAAGAAGAGGAGGAGAAGAAAAAGAATGAAGAAAAGAAGGAAGGAAGAGAGGGAGAAAGATAGAAAAGGTGAGAGAAGAAAGAAAGAAAGGAAGGAAGAAAGAAAGAAAGAAAGGAAGGAAGAAAGAAAGAAAGAAAGGGAGAAAAAAGAAAGGGACAAAGAAAGAAAGTGAAGATATCCTATGTGGCCCACAAAGCCTAAAGTATTTATTTTCTAGCTCTTTACAGAAAAAATTTGCCTCCTTGACCTCTTTTCACCATCATGGTAGGCAACTTCTAGCATTGTAATCACATTGATTGTAGGCCATTACAGAGTCCAAGCTTTAATTATACATTCTATCGACTGTTAATGCCACTCAGGTACTTGAGATAACACATTACATTCTGACTCCTGTATGAATATAACCATATTGATGAGTTCAGTTGGATTCAATCCTCTGTTTTGCCCTCCTTGGTCTAATAACTCTTAAAATCCATGCCATACATACTTTCCAGACTCATGCTGATATATATTGGCAAGGCCCTGTAATAATTTCTGTGTTTGAAATAGTTTCTCTAGAATATTCCTTTCACTTATGGGATCTAACTTTAGTTATTGATAATAAAGGCAATCAGTGAGGGATGCTGGCATGGTTACTGAGAAAAGTTGACATAGCTTGTAAGGCAATTGCCTCAAGTGAAGTTCCTGAAAACTTTTATTTTGTTTTTGTGTATTTGTTTTTACAAGGACTACAGGTTCACTTGGTTAAAAAAGATCCAGGGACATTTGGAGGGTTTTGCCTGCTACTGGAATTGTAGCTCTGTCTGTGTGAATGCATGCTCTCTAGGACAGAGAAGCCAAATACCAACCCCCTCCTTATCTGTAATCCCTGTTGCCACCACAGACAGTCTGTCGCCTAAAACTTTCCCCTCCATTGACACTCCATCCAATTATACCATTATGTCATTATGGTGCTTCTGCATGCCATACACTGCCAGTGTACTGTTTTCCCTTGATGAGGGCTTGCTTGTGTTCTCCACAACTATGAGAGCAGTCCAGTTCCAGAATCCATCTTATAGAGTCTGTTTCCTCTGGTCACTCCTAGTACCTGTAGTCATTAGGATCCCAGCAAGAAACAGTGCCGCCATCAAAGATTTTTAACTGAAAAATTTTAATAAAGTGATTATTTATTAAGATGTGCAGGGCTGAAGAACCCAGAGAGGGCCAGTGAAGCATTTGAAGAATAAGCAGGAGTCCTTTACGCTGCCAGTGAGGGAAGTGGAGGAAAGATGGTTGCTAGAGATGCATGAAATTTGGAACCACGGAAGAAAGGCCACAGAAGAGCCACAAAAGAAAATGGCCACTGCTAAAATTAGAATGGGGGAGTGAGTGACAGGACCGATAAATAACCCTGTCATTCGTTTCTCTCACCTTCTGGTGTTCTGATGGTGCTTTCCATTGGAGTGGGCATGGGAGCCTGGGTGATGTAATCCATAGGGAAGAAATCAGTCTGGAGAGATCAAAAAAAAATATTCAGGTCCTAAGGAGATCATTCTTTTTTTTTCCCAATATTTTTAAAAATAAATTTATTTATTTTTGGCTGCGTTGGGTCTTCGTTGCTGCATGCGGGCATTCTCCAGTTGCGGCGAGAGGGGCCCACTCTTCACTGCGGTGCGTGGACCTCTCATTGCAGTGGCTCCTCTTGTTGCGGAGCACGGGCTCTAGGCGCACGGGCCTCAGTAGTTGTGGCACGTGGGCTCAGCAGCTGTGGCTCGCGGGCTCCAGAGTGCAGGCTCAGCAGTTGTGGTGCACGGGCCTAGTTGTTCTGCGGCATGGGGGATCCTCCCGGACCAGGGCTCGAACCCGTGTCCCCTGTATTGGCAGGTGGATTCCTAACCACTGAGCCACCAGGGAAGTCCCAGGAGATCATTCTTGAGTGTGAATTGGAGAAATGAGAAGCACCTAAGATACTGTGTGAGGATACTACTCCCATATTTAATTGATTCTGATAATGTTTTTTTGTTTTAGGCTAGTCAAATTCTCTGAAATCAGAATTCATCTTAAAATTTGTAATATGTCATAGTTTATTTGATCACAGTATTCTTTTCTTAGCCTGTCTTATGGTCAGTGTTGTCCAATTCAGTAATCTATAATGGCAATAAAAGGAGGGAGAGGGCATGGACATTGCAGAAATAGAATTCCATAAATTTGAACTAAATAAGTTTGAAACATATTAAAACCTCCTTACAGATCTAGTATCTTTTATGTTTATAATTCTTTAAATGAACTATTAACAATTTGTATTAGTGATAAAAAGTGATAGAGATGGGAGCTGAACATTTGTAGTTTATATATGAAGGGGTAGGAGGTCTTCGCAAAATAATCCTGTAACAATTAACGCCATGCTTTCTTTGCAGAAAAGAAGAAAAAAATTCTCTTTCAAGGTTCTGTGAAGCATAGAAGCATTTATTTGCATCTTAAAAGGAAAAGGAAAGGGGAAGGTCTGCATTTGTATAAAAATAATTTTTGCTGGTCGTTGTTCTTCACCATAGCTGAAAAGTGTAATCTTAAAATGTGTTGGTGCCTTCCTGTATTTGAAAAGAAGAACTAAGTTAATTAACATATATGTTTATAGAGATTTCCCCTGAAGAAGACCCTAAGAAATGGACATGAGTACAAGCAGTTTACTTAAAGATGAGTCTATGAAGCACTAGTGAGAGAATTGGGAATGTGAGACAAGAAAGGGAGAAAAGCCGATACTGTGTATATTAATAAGCAGAATAATGTGATGAGCAGGTATAATTCAATACCACTGGGAATCCTCTAATTACTGTGTAGAACAAACCTCAGAATTGTCCCACTGAGGGATGGGGAAGCTGACCTGTTTACACCTTGACTTCCATCCCTCATTGACTGAGGGTTGCCTCCCAGCCCTCCGTGCACTAAATCCCCAGCACTTCTGAGCTGCTAGGCAGGCACACGGGCTGAGGCAGCTCCCTCAGCTCCAGAGAAAGTCCTCAGGCAGCAGAGCAGAGGTTGGAAGTGGTCAGCATGCTTAATAGCTGAGCATCAAGCTGAAGCTAGTGGGCCAGGAAGATGTGGGTTGTGTATCAGCAGTATCTGCTACACAGAAATATACAGAAAACACCTGGTACTTTTTGCCACTATGAATAAGTGAAATGAATCAACTTTCCTGGAGGAGAAATATGAGTTATAGTGTATTTTGCTACCTTAATACCTTTGGAAATTTTCCTCAGTTTTGTTCCCCTGTTGTACTAGTTAGAGTACAAATTAGAGTATAAGACCAATTCAGTTATATTTACTATATAATTTGAGTAATGATATATATTTGTGTGTGATTAGATCAAGATTAATGTTCATGTTATCACTACTGAGTCCATTATGGCTATAACTCATTTCTTTGTAATTTTGTTTCTTCTGCACTTTGGTTACCGGTTAGAAAAATATAATATTGAAAACGTGCATCATGCCATCTTTCTCCATTGTGCACAAACATGGGCAAGAGGTGGGATCTTATTCAAAAAGAAGAAAATCTGCCATTTTGAGCTGTGCATATATAATAGGAAGGATTTGGATGTATGGCCAGTCTCATTCTTTTGGCAATATGTAGTATAATTCATTCTCATAGCAAAAACAATTATTGATGTCAATTATTAATACACATTTTCTTCAAGCTTGGAGATTTGTTCAGTATTTTGTAAGATAAATAAATAAGACATCATTATGGAATCTGAAAGAACACTTTATAGTAGTTAGATCTATTTTGCTCCTACCATTGTAGTATAAGCTGTCCTTTATGTTGCTAGACTTGAGATTTACATTTTAAATAATAATTTATTTGCAGACCTTAATGGCATCTTCAATAGCAATTTCCCTTTATCTTGATGACGCTTTCCAGGAATGAACATTTTGTGCTTCTATATTTCAAGTTCATCCTTTATTGTTTCATTTCACAGCCTATAAAATCTGGCCAACATTAATGACAGTAACCCTCCTTAAACAAGCAGAATAATGATTTAGGTTTGATGTAGTTTAAGTGTATAAAACAAAGTGCATTGCAAGGCCAGTAGGCGCCTCTTGAGAAATCATAGAGAACTGTTGTTGAGTCTACAATGTAACTGTTACTCAAGGACAAGCTATTTTCTAGAATAAGGCCCCTTTATTAACTTTTTGTATTTTGACCCAACATGCTTTCATACAAAAAGATTGGAAGGTAACCTAAAGACCAATTACTATCTTCATAACTGTGACAAGTTAATCAATGTGATCATCAGTAAAATAAAAATAACAAGGCCAACTCCATACAGTTTTATGAATATTAAATGAAGTAATGCATGTTAAATGCTTAGGAACGTACCTGGTCCATGGAACATCTCAATAAATAATATTTGAGAAAATTAAAGAGTAAAAGCCTGAGATCATTTAACCCATAGAAAAGGAAGGGCTAACATTTAATGCTAGTCTTAGTTTCTGAAAACTGTCCAACAGAGTTTACTAAGTACAAGTCAAATATAAATTTTAAAGGAAGGCACAATTTCAGCACAAGAAAAAATGGCTGTAGAGTATGCAAGAGACTTCCTGTCTAATTTTCTTGGGAAGTTTTGAAAGATAGGTTATGATTGTCTTTAGAATTGATTTCCTATGGTAGTGTGATATCCAACCATATAATGTGGCAGTATTCATTCTGTACTTCAATGCATCCTCATAGCCTAATGTATAATTTTATTGATTTAAGTTTTAGAGTCCGGAAGGAAGTTCTGTGAGTTCTTCATAGACAACGATACTCCTGGAGTATATGGTTTATTTCCTCTTTTTTCCCTGATGGGAAACCAGAGGAGCTTTCACATACTTTGCATACTTGATATTAACTCGTAGGCTGCTTCATAGAGACTAATCTAGTTCATATCACTGCAAAGAATCTATTTTAATCTTTTAGATAATGTTACTGTGTCCTCTACTGTTAAAGGTTAAAAGTACAGACTGTAGGGTCAGACTGCCCGCATTGGAGTCCTAATTCAGGTACTGATTCAGTTTTCCCATCTGTAAAATAAGAGTAACATTTGTACCTTAAAAGGGTAGATTTTGAGAATTAAGTGAAATAATATGTATAAAACAACAAGAGTCCTAGTTTATTTTAAGCACTCAATAGTTTATTATTAGTTTTATATTTACCCTAATTATTTTATAACTAAACAGCAGTTTACTCTGGCTATATGCAATATAAGGAAAACTCTTCCTCTGCTGTTCCTCAAACATAAAAATACTGAATTATGACACTATGTTTGTGTTTGTTCAATAACTATTTAGTTAGCATTGAGGCTGGGTGAAACACTACATAGAGAATAGCAGAAGTATGCTGATGATTCCTACACAACTTGTGTACGATTCCCATATGTTTTCTGCCAGATATTTTTTCTCATTCTGTATATGTAAATCTATTTTTAAATTTTTGTTGAATATCTGTTCAAAAAATTGTGCTAGGCATTGTGTAGGAATCAGTGAGTTGAAAGAGGAAGCATCTTCCTTGGGGATACTATTTATATCATGAGAAAAGATATAGATAATTCAATAAAAATGCAAAAGCTCTCAAAATCATTGTGGTTAGTTAATTGCTACATCAGTGGTATAGAAAATACATGCTCTATATCCAGAGTGAGAAAGATAAGTGTGGAATATAAGAGTTTTGGTGTTTTATTCTTTGTACTCATGATAATACCTTACAAACTAAATTGTTAAGAATGATTACTTTGTTTTATACAGTAATACAATTTTACAACAAAAATATAAGCTATATGGAAGAGTCAGAAAAAGGAAATCATACCTCTCAAAATTTTATCTCTCACATACAACTGTTGCTAACAGTCAATGGAACTATGGTGTATTTTGAGTAGATGGGCAGGATTATTTAAAAGTGAGAAATACTCTATGTGCTCTTTTTTAAATAAAATAACTTATTTTAAAGTAATATAAAGTAAAACCAAAGGAGGTTCATTTTCAGATAAAAATTTTTTACTCGGAATACTTTCCAAGTTTATTATTGCTTAAGAAAAATGATGAAACAAAAAATAGTAGAAGAATTGAGTCACTTTTTATTCAAATTTAGGCAGTGTTAAATAGCTGAATTCTATGAAAGATGATGTTAGTGTTTTATACTTTCTCCTCCACAAATACTCAGTTTTCCCATTCTATGGATACTTTCATTTCATCAGGATTTTTAACATTTGCATTTTGTAGTGCCATCATAATCCCCTTGATACTTAGTCTTTGATCCGTATGTATATGTATTCAACTTACCATGTGTTCTTTTTTCCAAAGTTTTTACATTTTCATTTTGCTTACTTTGGTTCTTCTATTTGCTGACTGGGTTTTTTTCTTTATTTAAATTTTGATTATAGTTACACAGGCATATTGAACAATGATAAAACACCTATAATGAAAAGCAGCAGTTCTCTGCTCTGTCCCGCCCCAAACACAATTCCATTCCCTATGGGAACCTTAAGAACCTCATTATTTCAAATTATCTTGTTGTTGTTGTTCTAGTTCATGTTTCTGAAAGATACATTTATACTACTATTTCTTGATTTACTAATTCTAACATTACCTATTGTTTTCTGAAATATGCTGGATAAGGATTTCAATCTATTAGTCTATCAGACTCTTTCCTTATTCTCTAGTATATTTAAATCTCAACTTGTAGTTAAGTCATTAGTTATATTTTACATTATTATGATTGTCTTAGTCCATTTAGGCTGCTTTAACAGGATACCATAGACTTGGTGGCCTAAACAATAAAATATTTATTTCTCACAGTTCTGGAAGCTGAGGTCACAGTGCCAGCAGGTCAAATTCTGGTGAGGTCCCCCTTCTGGGTTGCAGATTGCTGACTTCTTTCTGTGACCTCACATAGCAGGAAGTGCAAGGGACCTCTCTGGAGCCTCTTTTACAGGGGCACTAATTCCATTCACGAGGGCTCCACCTTTGTGACCTCATCACCTCACATTGGCCCACCTCCTAATACCATCACACTGGAGGTTATGATTTCAACATATGGGATTTTGGGGAGGACATAAATATCCGGTCCATACAATGATTATGTACACATTTGCACTGTTGCTCCAAATAGTATATAATGATCCTGCTTTCTTTTTTGTTTTGTTTTGCTTTGTTTTTCTGCAATTAATTTTTCTTCTTTCTTTTGTATTTTACATGTAAAAGATTATAATGTACCTATCTTTAATTTTTTTCAAAATGTCCAGTCAGAACTGTCAAACTTCTGTTAGCATTTTTTCTCAAATTTTCAAATATATGATACAATCTTACAATTGTTTTATTTTCTTTGGATCTCCCTCCCAAAATGCTCCATTCATCTCTTATAAGTCCCTTTGCCTCTTGAATAGCTACCATCCTGAAACTTCCTTTTTCTTTTGATACTTTAATTTACTTTTTAATTGCCATATAATTTACATGCACAATCTAAGATATACAGATGAACAGATTTTTATATATGTATACTTTGTGTAACAACCACTCAGATCAAGATATAGAACATTTTCAGAACCTCAGCAGGCTCCCTTTTATCTGCTTCCATTCATTAATCCCACTCCCAAATATTCTGATCTGTATCGCCATGAATTTTTTTTCTATTTTTGAACTTTTAATAAATACAATCCTTCAGTATATACTTTTTCTTCTTTCAGTCAACATTATATCTTTGGATTCATCCATGTTGCATGTAGCAGTGGTTCATTCTTTTTTATTGCTGTGCAATATTCTGTAGTATGAATTCACTATAAAATTATTTTTGTAAGAGCTATTTTATAATTTATTATAATATGCCTTTGAAATTGCTCTGAAAAAATCTACCAACCCAATATTGTTCTCCTCTTGAATGACTTGCTTTTCTTTCCTAGATATATGAAGAGGTTTTATAATAATCGTTAAACCAAGTGAAATTTAATCAAGATGTTTTCTCTAACAGTTTTTCCATAGAATTGGTTCATTTTTCTTCCATATTTTAAGGATTTTAAAAATTATATTTTAAAACTTTTAATGCATCTTTTGTTTTCTTCTACTTCAGGTTTTGGGATTATCTTTATATTGAATCTTTTCCTTTTTTGGCTCTTCCCCATATATATCAGATTTTTCACCAATTGCTTTAATTTTATTCTCTCTTTTTGTGTTTACTATGAAAATATGAAGCTTTACTTTGAGGCCAGAAATGAAAATATTATCTGTGTCTAAGCTAGTCATTGATTTTTCTAATTTATTATCTGGGCAGTGGTATTGCTTTGGCTCTCAATTTGTCTTTTTATCTATTTGTTATACCCTTTCAAATGATTCTTTTAAAAATATCAAATCAGTATGTCTTTAAACTTTGGTTTTATTTAATCAGTGGTTTTTTAATACTGTGAGGGACTTTTCTTGTGTTTCTCTTCCCTGCTTATGATTCCTGCTAGTCTTTTCATGCTGTGTTACTTTCATTATTATGATGATCATATATATTATTATTGTTAATATTGTTGTCATCGTCTCTTTCAATAACTATGAATTTGTATTGCTAATCCTTTCATCTTGCTCACGATTCTCTTAGCTCAGTCTAGGCTTTCTATTTGCTTAATATTGTGTGGGTAAATTATTCCTTAAATTCCTCTCCCTAATTGCTACTTTTTATTTTCCCTCCAAGCTATAGTTTGAGAGACAAAATCTACATTCCAGTCAGTTTTTATGGCCTGAGAGAAAAGAGAAGAAGATCTGTCAGTGTGACTCTCAAGTTTGAGGTGGTGGATTGTAGTCACTAATGAGACCCTGTCTGCAAGGCCCCTCTCCAATGCCCAGGGATGCTCTTGAGTTCCTGTGCAATTTGACTGGCTTTACTGACTCAGCTTTGAGCCTTGACTTGTTTAGGATTCAGCCTTTCCTGCTTCTGCAGACACCCCCAATCAGTTTCCAGCAGGGGAAGAGATTCATGACCACCCTGGTGGTTTGGGTGGTTTAAAAGTTTTTTCATCAGTGCTGGTTTAGGGTGTGAGATAGGTTTACGATTAGTACTGCCTCACCAGAACCTCTGATTTATTTCATCAACAACATTTTAGTTTATGGCATGAGATAATACCCCCTTTATTTGGTTTTTGCTATTGAATTTTTTTCTTTTAAAAAATTTTTATCTTGTTGGTTTTCTGGCCATGGAGTTATGTACTCTGTCTTGATGTACCCATCTTTACCTAGAAGAAGGATTTTAAAGTCCTTTAATGTAAATTGTCTTATTCCTTCTCAGAATAATCCGATTCATTAGGTAGGGCTTATTTTTTTTTTTAAACCTTCATTTAGTTGGTGAAGAAACATGGCTGAAAGGAATTAAGTACCATAATCTAGGTAAAATTTTGTGGTTACTGGCAGAGCCATGCCTAGTAGCCCAGCATCCCTAATCCCACAGAATATTCTTTCCATTCTATCTCAAGGCCTCTCATTTATTTCTATTGAGCTTCCTAGATTAACATTTGTGCAGTGAGTACAGTGTACCCTTGCACAGAGCATGAACTCTGTGTTGCATCTGAAGGATTACTTTACTCCCATAGGATTCTGATGGGGATAATATGAATTATATTCTTGGTCTCTGGTATAAGCAAATTAATTTATTCCCTAAAGAGTACATTTAATTCTTTGAAAAATAATAATATAACCTGCTGTTAGCATGTCAAATATAAGAAAATTAATTTATTATTTTCTCCTTTCCAGAAAATGCAAAAGACATCATCATGATATATGAAGAAGATGCTGAAGAATGGGCTTTGTACTTGAGAGAAGTTTTTTCACATGTTGTGAAAAGGGAAGCAATCCTGTTATATCACTTGGAGAACTATTCTCTTCGGGATTTGGAATTGCTAAGTTTAAACTCTTACAAGTGTAAACTTTTGATATTATCAAATAGCCTGCTTCAAAACCTATCTTCAAAGAAATGTCAGTTTCTAGAAAACGTACTGCATTCACCAGAAAGTGTGGTTACTCTGCTGTGTGGGCTGAAGAGTTCAGATCATCTTTACAAATTATTAAATATCTCTGGAGGCAGATGGGAGATCTCAACTGAGCAGGAGCCTGAAGACTACATCTCTGTAATCAAGAGTATCATATTCACAGGTAGTGTTGCCAAACCTTATTTGTTTGTTTTTATTTACTTATTTTTATCATAAAAAATCTGAAGTTTTTTTGAATCAATGAATATCTGATGTTGGGATGAAGAAAAATGAAAGCCAACTTTATTTAATGGTATGTTACACTTTCCTCAAAATGCATGAAGGTTCTTAATTTTTAGCTTTATTCCAGTCAAGGCTTATCTGTTCAAAAAATGGTTTAAAATTATATTTCTTAGGGCAGCCCGTATGAGATCATACTTGGTAGAACAAATATGGTGTGCTAGGTTATATGTCAGTTTGGTTCTGGAAGCTGATTTCTTAGTTAAGTAGTGAGGCTGGAGTTAATGTTGTCTACCCTAGTATTGGTGCCATTCGGCAGCAGTCCAGGGTTTGAAGGTCTGAGTTATTATAGAACTGTAGAATTTCCCTTGTGCTGATAATTGTATGATATCATTACTGTGGTATGATATACTGTTATTTTCATTAATTTTAAATGACAAATTTAGTTTTAATCATTGAAGCATTGCGTTAAAGGGCGGAACACAGGGACCTGTTCATTAATTAATTACAGTTTCATGTAATAGTCAAAACTCTGAAGCTTCCTAGTGTTGAAGCTTCTCCCTCCCCCAGGGCTTCAGCCTTGGTGTGGGAGGGGTGCTGTGCTCAGCTGCTTGCCTGGTTTTCTCACCTTGCCTCTTGCCTTTAACTTCCAGTGGTTTCCTCTCCCACAGAAAAGAGGTGGGGTTCTTATCTTCTCCTGGCCGCATCACATATTAAGTGCTGGCTCTTCTTCTTGGAGCATGTTTCTGGGCTCTGTGGAGATCCCCTCATTCCCGGGGGGTGTCTCACCTGCAGTTCCTCAATGAGATAAATGTTTCCTCTCCTCTAAGTTCCTAGTTGTGGTGGTCCACCCCATATAGAGCCTTAATATTAATTTCTACAGCTTCTTTATATGTCTCTTTTGGTCAAAGTCACTGAGATATCTCCCCGCTGGCCCTTTCTCACACCTGGCCTACATCTGTCTGTAAAATCATTTGTTTTTCTTCTGCCGTGACAAACTCTGGGCACACAAGCCATTCCCAATAGAGCCACCACCATCCTGCCCTCAGAGCAGCAATGCACCACAGCCTCTTACCTTTAGTCATTTCCAAGCATGGGTCTAGCCTGAGTCTTGGTGTCCTGTAAAGCCAGAGAACACCTGTCAGTCCCAAAGGCTCTGCTGGAAACCCTTGTCCCTCTGCTTGAGGATGATGATATCCCTCAGTCTTCCCTGTGGAGGATGGTGGGACTCACAGCACATCAGCAACTCTTTAAAAAATCCTCTCCCTATTCTCCAGCATTCCAGCCTCTTCAAATTCAATACTTCTTAAGCCTTGTTTTGGTTCTCTATTGTTGCGTAACAAGTTACCTTAAACTTTAGCAACTTCAGACAATGATGGTATCACAGTGTCTATGGCTGAGGAATCTAGGAGCAGCTTAGCTGGGAGGTTCTGGATCAGGGTATCTCCAGAGGTCGAAGTCAAGCTGTCTGGAGCTATAATCCCGTGAAACTTCCAGTGATCACTTGGGGAGGATTTGCTTCCAACAGGAGCTTACATTGTTGTCAAGTTTGTTATTGTTTTTTAACCAACTCTTGGATGGAAGTCACCTCTAGTAGATTCCCGAGGAAAAGCAATGTTTCTGAAATCTTGCATCTTCCAGAGTGTTTGTCTCTTGTCTTATACTTGAAGTGCAGTTTGACCATGTTGCTCTTCTTTCTTCTAGCGTTGTAGAATTTAGGGAATTCTTATTTGCCTGGCAGACTAAAGGATTCTTCATTTATATGTGAAGTCTAGTGACTTCACTAGAGTGTTATCCTTGTGCTGACTGTTTGGGACCGTTTTGCCCAGGGATGTGGTTACTTTTTGTCTTTATTTTCCTTTCTTTTGGGGGGGGGGTCTTTTCCCCAAGATGTAGATTCAATATTCTTTTATTTCAGTAACAATTTCTTGATTCATATCATTAAATGTTTGCTCTATCTTATTATTATGGTTTTCTTTTTCAGGGATTCCTTTTATATGTATGTTGGATTTATTTTTGTCTGTGATATGCTCTACAATTTCTCTCTAATTCTTTTTGATTCTTTATCAGTATCCATTTACTTAGCTTGTATTTATCATTTCAATCCTTGCTACTTTCTTGTGCTTTCAGTACTTTCTCTTCCCCTGTATTATTTCAAATTTCTCCTTCATATTTATGTTGCTTTTACTTTTTTTGTTGTAACATTTGGTTGAGCCCTGGAAGCTTACAGTGCATTTCTTACAGTGCATTTCTTGTTCTTATCTTACCAACCTCACCTTGGCACCCTGTATTTCTACACTACATAATTGCTTCAAAAAGGTGATTGCAATTCATAACATTTTAAAACTTCACAGTGAAATGTTTTGTTACAATTTTCCACTTCTTTTATGGCAATATGTTTTTAGCATGTGATTCTTTATGTGTAATTGGTTTTCTCTCTTTCTCTCTTGTAGCATCTTTATATAGATCCTGTGCTGGTCCAGTTTTTCTTTTGTATCACTGAACAAAGTGAGTTTTTCTTGGTCTAGCTAAGGGAGGTAGAAAATGTGGGCTTTGTTGTTTGTTCTTTTTTTTTTTTCTCCCCCCCCACAATGAAAGACTTTACTTCTCTGTTTGTTTTCACAGATATAGACTACTTTCTACACATATGTCTTTTCTATATAGTTCCTCATTTAGCCTCACTTTTTCTGCTTTTTGGAACCAAACCACTTCCATAGATGCTTCTACCTGAAACTATTGCATCATGTCTACAATACAAAAAGGCATGGATCCTAGCCTTAGTGAAAGCTATGTTTGTTAGTTCTTTTTGAAATCTGATTTTGGAACCATTCTTTTGACCTGGAGGTCTAAGAGTTCACTGTTTACCATTTTCAATAAATAGGACATTTGCATAATTGTTTCTCATTCTCTATGTTTTGGGATGATTTGCAGGAATAAAAAAGGGGAAATGTTGACTCTACACTATAATTTTCAAACTGGCAGTCGTCTAGTTTCCAATCATCTCTGTTATTTTTTATTTTTGTTTAATATTCCACAGTACATTGAGTTAGTTTTTTTGGTTACAAATGAAAAATGTTACAATTGAAATTATAGACAATTTATTACAGTAAAATGCACATAAGGTACAAGTAATTTCATGTTAATTGTCTCCCCTGAAACAGAGAAGCACTAAAAATTTGTGGCAAAATTTTGAGTGATTCTCCACACCCATCATTTTTATTTCCTTGAAGAATTCAAATTTTATTGGCCATTTAAATTATGATATCACTATTGTGCAAAAATATTGAGGAAATACATTTTATCTTCAAATTGTATACCTATTGATATTTGATAGGAGAAAATCTTATACTTTATGAACAACATAGGACTACATATGAAGACAATATTAGCGCTCATCTTCCCATATTCAATTTTTAGACTCTGATTTCTTATAATAACTTAGATGCACCTACAAAGTAGAAAATATAACAGTGTTGTGTGGAAAAAAAATTCAAAGATGATAAATTTGTCTGAGCTACAAGCATACAACCAAAATGTAGACCTATAAGCAATTTGTAAGCCATGCATAAAATAACTTTTATGTGTGGGTTGTGTCCCTTGACAAAATTGGTATTAATTGCTGTGGTCTATGCAATAATAATTTGTTTTCATAAACAGCTTAAATGTGCTACATTACTTTATGTTTCAAATTGCCATTTGTATTGAATACATTAAGTTTGGGTTTTTAAAATAATGGGTGAATTAGTATGAAAGATGTGAAATTCAATTTTACTGTCCTTTTTCTACTTCCCCTCTATCCCACAGAGAAATTATTCAAGGAAGAAAGGAAACTTATTATTCAGGAGCATTATATGATAAAGAGAATAATAAGTAGGGATCGTCCTGCACCAGGGCTCAAACCCATGTCCCCTGCATTGGCAGGTGGATTCTTTTTTTTTTTTTTTTTTGCGGTACACGGGCCTCTCACTGTTGTGGCCTCTCCTATTGTGGAGCACAGGCTCCGGATGCACAGGCTCAGCAGCCATGGCTCACGGGCTCAGCCGCTCCGCAGCATGTGGGATCTTCCTGGACCGGGGCACGAACCTGTGTCCCCTGCATTGGCAGGCGGACTCTCAACCACTTCGCCACCAGGGAAGCCCTGGCAGGTGGATTCTTAACCACTGCACCTCCAGGGAAGTCCCAGGCCATTTCTGTCATTACCATTAGTATAGGCATGTGCTGTACACTAGGGTAATTGCGTCACCTCCCATTGAACACAACCTCCCATTTCTGCCTTAATACCATTGTTCTTATGCTGCCTTCTTTATGTGGAGTACCTTTACCCATATTTTTAATTGAAATCCTGGCCATCCTTCAAGGTCAGTTGAAAATCTGCTTTATCAGTGAATTCATCTCAGATCCTTTCTGCTTGAAAATATTCTCCTCATCTCTAATTCTATTAACCTTTTATTATTGCTTATTTATGACTCTCCTTATATTCTTTGTAATTATTTTTGACAATTTCTTTTCTCCTCATTACTTCTGTTTCAAAATTTAATGCTGGTAACTTTCTTTCTAAAATATTTCAGCACTTTAAACATCCAAAAAATAACAGAAGAGTACAAATTATGCTTTTAAGTGCAGGTTTATAAATGTTTACTGGTGCAGTTGGGTTTTCACTTTGTTAATGATGCAAAGGTTTACTGTGGTATTCTTGTCAAGATTACATAATCTGGGGCTTCCCTGGTGACGCAGTGGTTGAGAGTCCGCCTGCCGATGCAGGGGACACGGGTTTGTGCCCTAGTCCGGGAAGATCCCACATGCCGCGGAGCAGCTGGGCCCGTGAGCCATGGCTGCTGAGCCTGCGCATCCGAAGCCTGTGCTCCGCAACGGGAGAGACCACAACAACACTGAGAGGCCCGCGTACCGCAAAAAAAAAAAAAAAGATTACATAATCTGAAATTTGGGAGGGCTCAAGATAGCAGTGTAGGAATATCCTAAACTCATTTTTCCCATGAACCCAACAAATCTACAACTATATATGGAATAATTCCATAAGAAAGGGACTTGAAAACTGGATGAACAGAGACTCTACAACAAGGGCAAAAGGACAGTACACTTGGCTCAACAGGGAATATGTCCAAGAAAACTATTGAACTGTAGGAAGCAGAAAACCTGCTCATAAAGGGCTCCCAAACAATGCACTCGACATGAAAACCAGTGCAAAAATACCAGATTGAAAAGCTCACTTACTAATGGAGAGGCCATTAGTGGAGTGGAGAGTGTACCCACTTACTAATCTTAAAGCATCTGAAGCATGTGCCAGAGAGGCAGAAACCACTTCGGATGCTCCACAGAGACTAAGACACTGGCAGGAGCCTTTTTTTTTTTTTTTTTTATCTCAGGCTACCTTTCTAATGCTGGCACTGGTAGGTGCCATTTTTGAATTCTCCTGACCTGTTACCACCAGTGGGCACACCCTGCTGAGAGCCACACCTACCCCTGTGCCTCAGCTAGATCTTAAAGCCAGGCCAGGGCTAGCCCTGCCCACCAGTGTGCTGTAGCAGTGTGGCTCTGCCACAACAAGAAGATACACAAAACCCACAGAGGGGCATCCCTTGAGCACCTGGCTCTCCTGGCAAAAAAAGACTATGTCTAAGCCCCACAGGATGTCTTCTCAGTAAGGCCACTCCTTCTAGACTGGGAGAGATAGCTAATTTACCTACTACATAGAAACACAGAGAATTAGGCAAAATGAGGAAAAAGAGGAGTATGTTCCAATCAAAAGGATGAGACAGACTTCAAAAAAAGATCTGAATGAGATGAAGATAAGCTATATTTGATAATGAGCTCAAAGTTATGGTCATAAAGATGCTTACTGAACTCAGGGGAAGATAGGATGAACACACTGAGAACTTCAACAAAGAAAGAGAAAATACAAGAAAATACCAAACAGAAGTTATAACTGAACTGAAAAATAAACTGGAAGGGTTCAGCAGTAGACTGGATGAGGTAGAAGAATGAATGAGCGAGCTGGAAGACAAAACAATGACACTCACCCAGGTAGGGCAGCAAAATGAAAAAAGAATTTTAAAAAGTGAAGATACCTTAAGGGACCTTTGGGACAACATTAAGAAGATTAATGTTGATATTTGCATTATAGTAAACCCAGAAGGAGAAGAGAGAGAGAAAGGGCCCAAAAATTTATTTGAAGAAATGGTGGCTGAAACACTTCCCTAATCTAGAGAAGGAAACAGACAACCAGGCCCAGGAAATCCAGAGAGTTTCAAATAAGGGAAATACAAAGGAACTCATACCAAAAGACACATTATAATTAAAATGGTAAAAAGTAAGGGTAAAGAGAGAATTCTAAAGGCAGCAAAAGTAAAACAACTTGTTGCATACAAGGGAATCCCATAAGGCTATCAGCAGACTTTTCAGCACAAACTACAGGACAGAAGGGAGAATGGCATGACATTCAAAGTGCTGAAAGGAAAACACTCCCATCCAGGAATTCTCTACCTAGCAACATTATCATTCAGAATGGAAGGAAAGATTAAGAGTTTCCCAGATAAACAAAAGCTAAAGGAGTTCTTCACCGCTAAATGAACCCTATAAGAAATATTAAAGAGACTTCTTTAGGCTGACAAGAAATGGCATTATTTAATAATAAGAAAACATACAAAAATAAAATTCTCACTGGAAAACATAAATATAAAATAAAGGTAGTGGATCAATCACATACAAAAAAAAAGAATGAGGGTTAAAAGACAAAAGTAGGAAAATTAACTAAATTTATAATAATCAGTTAAGGGATGCATAAAATAAAAAGATGTAAAATGTGTCATCAAAAGTATTAAGTGTGTTGGGATTTGGAAGGCCATTTTTCTTCCAATAATAAACCATTATCTTGTCACAGTGGAAAAAAAAAGTATTAAGTGTGTGTTGGGGGGGTGGATAAAGAGATAAAGCTTTAGAATGTGTTCAAGTTGCAGTTGCTAGCAACTTAAAAAGGCAACTGCTTACTTTGAATTTTATACGTGAACCTCACAGTAATAGCAAGGAAAAAACAGTAAGTACACGAAAGAAATGACAGA
Source organism: Orcinus orca (assembly GCF_937001465.1). NCBI lineage: Eukaryota > Metazoa > Chordata > Mammalia > Artiodactyla > Delphinidae > Orcinus > Orcinus orca. The sequence continues at coordinate 21,104,733 of NC_064562.1, forward strand.
TGAATCTAAGCGTAACACTAAAGAAAACTACCAAACACAAGGAAAGAGAGAAAGAGGAGAAGAAAAGAAGTTAGAGGAACTACACTAACATACAGAAAACAATTAACAAAATGGCAATAAGTATATGCCTATCAATAATTATTTTAAATGTAAATAGACTAAATTTGCCAATCAAAGACATAGAGTGCTTGAATGGATATAAAAACAAGATTCACTTATATGTTGCCTACAAGAGGCTCACTTCAGAAGAAAGGACACATACTAAAAGTGAAGGAATGGAATGAGATAATCCATGCAAATGGAAATGAAAAGAAAGCTGCAGTAGCAATATTCATATCAGACAAAATAGACTTTAAAACAAAGACTGCGATATAGGATAAAGAAGGGCATTGCATAATGCTAAAGGCGTCAATCCAGCAAGAAGATATAACGTTTGTAAATGTATATGCATCCAACAGAGGAGTAACAAGATAGATAAAGCAAATATTAATGGACTTAAAGAGAGAAATTGAAAGAAATACAGTAACAGTAGGTGACTTTCACACTGCACTTACATCAATGGATACATCATCTAGACAGAAAAAGAAATAAGGAAACACTTTCCTTAAATGACCCATTAGACCAGATTGACTTAATAGATATATATTGAACATTCCATTCAAAAGCAGCAGAATTAACATTTCTTTTTAAGAGCACATGGAACATTCTCCAGGATGGATTATATGTTAGGTCACAAAATAAGTTTCAGTAAGTTCAAGAAGAATGAAACCATATCAAGCAGCTTCTCCAACCATAATAGTATGAAACTAGAAATCAATCACAAGAAAAAAAAAATGAGAAAAAAAACCCCAAAACCTGGAGATTAAACAACATACTATTGAACAACCAATGGGTCATCAAAGAAATCAAAGGAGAAATAAAAAATACCTAGAGATAAATGAAAACAGAAATAGAATGTGTCAAAATCTGTGGGATACAGCAAAAATGCTTCTAAGAAGGAAGTTTATAGCAATATAGGCCTACATTAGGAAATAAGAAAAATACCCAATAAACAAGCTAACTTTACACCTAAAAGGAACTAGAAAAGAGGAACAAATAAAGCCCAAAATTAGTAAAGGGAAGGCAATAATAAATATCAGAGAAATATATTAGAGACAAAAAACAATAGAAAAGATCATTGAAACTAAGAACTGTTCTTTGAAACAATAAAATCAAAAAATTTTAGGTAGACTAACCAAGAAAAAAAGAGAAAGAACTCAAATAAGATCAGAAATGAAAGAGAAGTTACAGGTGATACCACAGAAATACAAAGGATCATGAGACTACCACGAAAAATTATATGCCAACAAATTGGACAACCTAAAAGAAATGGATAAATTCCTAGAAACATACAATCTTTCAAGACTAAGTCATAAAGAAATAGAAAATCTGAATAGACTGATTAGTAGTAAGGATATTGAAACTATTAAAAACAAAAACAAAAACCCAGGACCAGACCGCTCCACTGGTGAATTCTACAGAACATTTAAAGAAGATTTAATACCTATCCTTTTAAAGCTCTTACAAAAAATTATAGAGGTGAGAAACCTTCAAAACATATTTTACAAAGCCAGCATTATCCTGATACCAAAACCAGACAAGGACACCACAAAAAAAGAGAAGATTACAGGCCAATATCCTTGATGAACATAGATGCAAAAATTCTCAACAAAACGTTAGCAAGATTAATCCAACAATAAATTAAAAGGATGATACACCATGATCAAGAGGGATTTATTCTAGGAATGCAAGGATGGTTCAATATCTGCAAATTAGTCAGCATGGTACATCACATTAACAAAATGCAGGATAAAATTCATATGATCATTTCAATGCATACAGAAAAAAATTGACAAAATTCAAAATATATTTATGATTAAAAACTCTAAACAAAGTGGGTAGAGAGAGAGCATACCTCAACATAATGAAGGCCATATATGATAAACTTGTAGCTAACATCATACTCAACAGTGAAAATCTGAAATCTTTTCCTCTAAGATTAGGAACAAGACATATGCCTCTTTTGCCACTTTTATTCAACATAGTACTGGAAATTCTAGCCACATATTTAGGCAAGAAAAAGAAATAAAAGATATCCAAAGCAGAAAGGGAGAAGTAAAACTGTCACTATTTGCAGATGACATAATGCTATATATAGAAAACCCTAAAAACTCCACCAAAAAAATTCTAGAACTAATAAATTAATTCAGTAAATTTGCAGGATACTAAATCAATATACATAGATCTGTGGTGTTTCTATTCACTAATAAAGAAATATCAGAAATACAAAATTAAGAAAGCAATCCTATTTACAGTTGCATCAAAAAGAATAAAATTCCTAGTAATAAATTTAACCAAGAAGGTGAAATACCTGTACACTGAAAACTATAAGACACTGATGAAGGAAATTGAGGAGGACACAAATATATGGAAAAATGTTCTGTACTCATGGATTGAAAGAATTAATATTGTAAAAATGTCCATACTACCCAAAGCAATCTACAGATTCATTGCCATCCCTATCAAAATACCAATGACATATTTCACAGAACTAGAACAAATAATTCGAAAATTTGAATGGAACAACCAAACATCCCAAATAGCTAAAACAATACTGAGAAAGAAGAACAAAGATAGAGGTATCACACTTCCTGATTTCAAGCTATACTACAAAGCTGTAGTAATCAAACCAGTGTGATACTGGCCCAAAATAGGCACAGATCAATAAAACAGAATTGAGAGCTCAGAAATGAACCTACATATATGTGGATGATTAACTTATGGTAAGGAGCAAAGAACATACAATGGAGAAAGATATTATCTTCAATAAATGGTGTTGGTAAAACTGGATAGCCACATGCAAAAGAATGAAACTATCAATAGATCACTATCTTACAGCATACACAAAAGTTAAATAAAATGGATTGGAAACTTGAATATAAGACATGAAACCATAAAATTCCTAGAAGAAAACATAGGCAGTAACATCACTGACATCTGTCTAGGCAATGTTTTTTTCCATTTTTTTTAACAGCTTTATTGGAGTATAATTGCTTTACAATGTGTGTTAGTTTCTGCTGTATAACAAAGTGAATCAGCTATACGTATACATATATCCCCATATCCCCTCCCTCTTGCATCTCCCTCCCACCCTCCCTATCCCACCCCTCTAGGTGGTCACAAAGCTCCAAGCTGATCTCCCTGTGCCATGTGGCTGCTTCCCACTAGCTGTGTTTTATGCATCTGACTCTAAAGGCAAGGGAAACAAAAGCAAAAATAAGTAGGATTACATCAAATTAAAACACTTATGCACAGGGAAGGAAACCATCATCAGAACTAAAAGGCAGCCTATTAAATGATATAAGATAATTGTAAATTATATATCCAAAGAGGGATTACTATCCAAAATATATAAAGTAACCATTACAAATCAATAAAAATACAAATAATTAAAAATGGGGAGAGGATCTGGATAGACGTTATTCCCAAAAAGACATACTGATGGCCAACAGGCACATGAAAAATTGTTCAGCATCCCTAACTATTTGGAAAATGCAAATAAAAAACACAATGATATATTACCTAACACCTGTTAGAATGTCTGTTATCAAAAAGACAAGGAATAACAAATGTTGTAGAAGATGTGGAGAAAATGGAACTCTTGTACACTGTTGGTGGGACTGTTAATTGGTGCAGCCAGTATAAAAAACAGTATAGAGATTCCTCAAAAAGTTAACAATAGAACTGCCATCTGACCCACCTGTTCCACTTCTGGATTTTTATCCAAAAAATACAGAAACACTAACTGAAAGATACATTCACCCATATGTTCATTGCAGCATTTTTTACAATAGCTAAGATATGGAAACAACCTAAGCGTCCATCTGTGCATGAGTGGATAAAGAAGATGTGGTATATTCACAATGGGATACTATTCAGCCATAAAAAGGAGTGAAATTCTGCCATTTGTAACAACGTGGGTGGACTTGAAGGTATTAAGCTAAGTGAAATCAATCAAACAGAGAGAAACAAATACCACATGATCTCAATCATATGTGGAATCTAAAATAAAAACCTAACAAAATAAATCCAAAACAAACTTATAGATACAGAGATCAGATTAGTGGTTACCAAAGGGGAAGAGAGGGTTGGAGGTAGGTGAAATGACTGAAGGAAGTCAACTGTATGGTGGTGAATGGTAACTGGACTTGCTGTGGTGATCACTTTGTGGTGTATACACATCATGTTATAATGCTGTACACCCGGAACTTATATAATAATAAAAAAACTGAATCTAATCATAAGGAAATATCCAACAAACTCAAACTAAAGGGAATTCCACAAGATTATTTCTTTGTGCTCTTCAAAATATTAAGTTCAAGTACCTAGGAATAAACCTACCTAAGGAGGCAAAAGGCCTGTACTAAGGAAACTATAAGATACTGATCAAAGAAATCAAAGATGACACAAACAGATGGAGAGATATACCATGTTCTTGGGTTGGAAGAATCAATATTGTCAAAATGATTATACTACCCAAAGTAATCTACAGAGTCAATGCAATCCTTATCTAATTACCAAAACCACTTTTCACAGAATTAGAACAAAAAATTTTACAATTAGTATGGAAACGCGAAAGACCCCAAATAGCCAAAGCAATCTTGAGAAAGATAAGTGGAGCTGGAGGAACCAGACTTCCTGACTTCAGACTGTACTACAAAGCTACAGTAATCAAAACAATATGGTAATAGCACAAAAAGAAATATAGATCAATGGAACAGGATAGAAAGTCCAGAGATAAACCCACGTAATTATGGTCACCTAATCTATGACAAAGGAGGCAAGAATATACAATGGAGAAAAGACAGTCTCTTCAATAAGCTGTGCTGAGAAAACTGGAGAGCTACATGTTAAAGAATGAAATTAGAGCATTCTCTAACACCGTACACAAAAATAAACTCAAAATGTATTAAAGACCTAAATGTAAGACCAGACACCATAAAACTCTTAGAGGAAAACATAGGCAGAATATTTTCTGACAAAAATCGCAGCAAGATCTTTTTTGATCCACTTCCTAGAGTAATGAAAACAGAAACAAAAATAAACAAATGGGACCTAATTAAACTTAAAAGCCTTTGCACAGCAAAGGAAACCATAAACAAAACGAAAAGACAACCCTCAGAGTGGGAGAAAATACTTGCAAATGAAACAACCAACAAGGGGTTAATCTCCAAAATATATAATGCAAACAGCTCATGCAGCTCAATATCAAAAAAAAAAAACCAACCCAATCAAAAAATGGGTGGAAGATCTAAATAGACATTTCTCCAAAGAAGATATACAGATGGCTAAAAAGCACATGAAAAGATGCTCAGTATCACTAATTATCAGAGAAATGCAAATCTAAACTACAATAAGGTATCAGCTCACCTGAGTCAGGATGGCCATCATCAAAAAGTCTACAAACAGTAAGTGTTGGAGAGAGTGTAGAGAAAAGGGAACCCTCCTTCACTGTTGGTGGGAATGTAAGTTGGTACAGCCACTATGGAGAACAGTATGGAGGTTCCTTAAAAAACTAAAAACAGAGCTACCATATGATCTGGCAATCCCATTCCTGAGTGTATAGCTGGAGAAAACCATAATTCTAAAAGATACTCCAAACATTGGGTGCATCCCCAATGTTCGTTGCAGCACTATTTACAATATCCAAGACATGGAAGCAACCTAAATGTCCATCGACAGAGGAACGGCTAAAGAAGATGTGGTACATATATACAATGGAATATTACTCAGCTATAAAAAATAATGAAATAATGCCATTTGCAGTAATGTGGATGGACCTAGAGATTCTCTTAGTGAAGTAAGTAAGTCAGACAGAGAAAGACAAATATCGTATCATATCGCTTATATGTGAAATCTAAAAAAATGGTACAAATGAACTTATATACAAAACAGAAATAGAGCCACAGGTGTAGAAAACAAGCATGATTACCAAGGAGGAAAGAGGGGAGAGGGTTAAATTGGGAGATTGGGACTGACATATACACACTACTATAAATAAAATAGATAACTAATAAGAACCTACTGTATAGCATATGGAACTCTACTCAGTACACTGTAATGACCTATATGGGAAAAGAATCTAATAAAGGGTGGATATATGTATATGTAAAACTGATTCACTTTGCTGTACAGCAGAAGCTAACAAAGCATTGTAAATCAACCATTCTCCAATAAAAATGAATTTAAAAAAACCTAAAGGATGAGTTATTGTTCCAGATGAAAGGAATCTAAAGTTGCATGAAAACTATATACAGTGAATAATCCTGACTTGAATGCCGAACTAGGAAATAAGGAAATTAATAAGACAATTGATGAAATTTTATTATGGACTATATATTAGATAGCAGCATTGCACAATGTTCAATTCTCAGAGTTTTAAATTGTTAGATGATATGCAAGAGAATATCCCTGTTTTTAGGAAATATACATTGAAATGTTTAGGAGTAATGGGGCGTGATGTCAACTGTCATGCATACACACATAGACAAAACCATGTATTTACAAAGACATGTATGTATACAAATGTGTGTGTATGATTATTGGCTAAATATCCTGAGTTATCTCCTACACATATCTGCAGTTCTAAGAGATGAACAAAAAGCAAAGTAAGCACATTCTTGTGATATGTGCTGATAGTTGTGCATATTTGAGAGGTGGTGGCTTTTGAAGGAGGACATAGTTCAGTGCATGCACTGTGACGCTAGACCTAATTACCCTGTGGTTGGCATTCATGGAGCCTGCAAATGTCTATTTTGTACGTAATAATATAGCCATTCTTACTGTGGGGTGGGGGAGGGGGGTCATCTGGCATGAGAAGTCATGTTCACTCTGTATTGTTTACTGATTTTTTTCTTCTGCATAATATTTTAGCCCTTTATGTCAAGTACCATGTCTTATACTCTGGTTTATTGTGTATTTTGTTTCTTAGTTGAGTAGTTCAAAACCGTAAGATGATGATTAGGAATCATAAATTCATACTGAGTTTCTCTCCCAGATTTCCTGCGTTAGGGTGAATGTTTAAAGGAAAAACTTGTTATTTTTCATTAAACAAATGTTAAATAAATATATTTCCCACAGAAACCCTATTATTTGCCTTTGAGCCTAGAATAATAGGCATAGCTAAGAGCTGACTTAGTTAATAATACTTTTCACCTGATATTATTGTGATGATTCAGTTATTTAATACACTTAAAGCACTTACAAGAGTTCCTCGCAGAGAATCCGTGCTCAATAAATATAAGCTAGTTTTATTACTTTTCTGTCTATACATTAATTTAGAGAAAGGGAGGGAGGGAGAGAGGGAGAAATAGAGGGAGGGAGGAAGGACAAAAGAGGAGAAGGGAAATAAGGGAGAAGGAGGAGAGGGGAGGAAGCATCTGAGAGTGGGGGAGAGATGCAGAAGGAGAGAGACAGGTACTCTAGGACTGCAAAGAGAGGCCAAGGTGTTATTGATTGGTCAAGTAAGAGAAATCAGAGTTGTGAATGGAAAGCTCAAGGTTGAAAGAATATCAAGGAAAGAAGTGAGTCAAATACTAGGTAAACCATAAAAAATCTAGGAGAGGTTAGAGTTCAGGAAACAGAAAACAGGTGGGAATTGAAGTAGGATGAAATAGGAAGAGGAGAATTGATTTAAGTCACCAAGGATGATAACAAAGAATAGCTTCATTTATTTTGGGATTTACACCTACTCCTTGGGTGGGCCCAAGCCGATCAGCAGGTGAGGGCCTGAAGCCTTTGGACCTGCTCAGAAACCTTCAGGGAGTAGGAAGGAGGAGACTGGAGAGAAATGATGTTTTCTGTTTCTGTAACTGGTCAGTTAGATAACAGCTTGTTTTTCTCACTAGCTAGATGTGGTAAATATGAACAAAAGGATATATACGTTAAAAGCGAGCAGGAAGTCTGTTTTCCAGTGGTTCTAGTTGTTCATTTTCACAATTTGATGTGTTTGGGCTTTCTGTGATAAGATGAACGGATTAGAACCACACTCCTCCTAGTTTATTGTTTGTAGTTTTCAAAGTTTAACTTTTTTTGGTAAGAACTTACAAATGTTAAATTAAGTGTACTGGTTTTATGAAGTAAAGGAAGTCTTCTCAAATTGTTGCGTTAAGTGAAGGGAGCCTTCCTACCTTGTTCCAACTTTGTGTACTAGCAAGAGAAATAAATACACATTATTATTCACTGTGTGGGTCTCTGTACATCCCCATCAGATTCTTCAGAGTAGTGGGGAGGGGGCTGACCAAAACTTCAGATACCTGGCTCCCTCTAGTTATATTGAGTAAAATCTCTGGGAGTGAGTTGTGAAGAGCGAGTAGCAGAGGCCATGGAAATAAACAATAAATGAGTGCCCCTGTGGCTAGTGCACTCTGAAGCTTAAGAACCACTGATCTGGACTAATTGTCTCATGAATATAATCCTTGTTGATGGATAATTAAGTATCACTCAAAGAATTAGAAATAGTGGCTTTGTGCATTTAAAATCAGTATCTCTCCTCTGTTGTTTGAAATAGTTGGAATGCACCTCAATTCATCTATCAGTTTTATTATCCACATAAATTGTGACTACCTGTAGAGGTTTTTGGTTTGGGTTTTGTTCAATTAATATGATTGCAAGTGTTGTTCTATGAACATTTTTTGCACAGGTGTTATTTTGGGGGCATAGGTCCAGGAAGAAAGTTGTGGTCACAGGGTTTGTGCATATAAAAGTTAATGCAAATTGTCTCCCCAAGGCAGTTGTACCAACTTACTTGGTAGCACTATAAGTCCTCAATGCTTCCCATCCTCTTCAATATTTGGTACGCTCAGAATTTTTAGTTTGCAATTTAGTGGATGTGAAAGTGTATTTCATCATAGATTTAACTTGCATTTCCTGGTTACTAGTGAGCATTTTCTCATATATTTACACATTTATATTTTCATATACTTCAGTCTCTAATTTTGTTCTATGAAATGCTTCCTCATGTCTCTTACTCACTTTGTCTTTTGGTTTATTGGATACTTTAAAAATATTTGGTTATATAGCTTACAGATATCTTCTCAGAGTTTGAGTTTGTGGCTTAAGTTTTTAACTTTAATAGTTTTGATAAACAAGTTCTTAATATAGTTAAGTGTATCAATATTTTTCTTTTAGCTTACTATTTATTATATCCTAAGAAATCTTTGCCTCTTAGATCATACAGATATCTTCTAAAAATTGGAAACTTTCGACATTCTCATTAAATCTGACATCCATCTCCATCTGGAATTAATTCTGTGTGCAATGTGAGGTTGGACTCCAGATTATTTTTTCCATTGTGAATTAATTACCTGTTCTTTGAATGTTTCAGTTTAATATATTTAAGAGTATTGCAGTCATTCAGGTTTTCTATTTGAGTCATTTTTGTTTTATTTTTCTAAGAATTTGCTGATTTCACTTGTTTTCAGACTTCACCATTATAAAATTATTCATAACATTCCTTTATTTTTACTGTCTTCTCTATATAAAATTGTGTGCTCTCTTTATTTTTAAGATCATTTATTTATTTCCTTTTGTTTTGTATCAGTTAATCTTCCCAGAAGTTTGTCAATTTCATTTGTCCTTTCAAAGGACAACCTTTTAAATTTAAAATATTATTTTCTATTATATATTTTTCTATTTTAGTTATTTTTTGTATTATATTTAATATTTCTTTTTTCTCCTTTCTCTCAATTTTTAGAATACTTATTAGCTCATGGATACGTAACCTTTTTGTTTTTCTATGATAAACATTTAAGGCTATAATTTCTCTCCAAGTACTTCTTCATCTATACCCAACAAGTTCTTACAATGCTTTTCATTACTATTCAGCTCCATATGTTTTCTAATTTTATTTTGATTTCTTCTTTAGAAGTATTATAAATAAAGAGAAGTACGAGCTTTAATTTATCTTCTTGTCATTTATTTCTAAATTTTGTTGTGTGATCAGAGAATGTGGTCTCTATTATTCAGGTAGTTTGAAATTTATTGAGTTCTATTTATGGCCTGGTATTTGACTAATTTTTTAAAAAATTCCATGTGTGTTTGAAAAGAACGCTTATCTCTGTATTTGGTATGCCCTGTAATTTATGGCCATTAGACCAAACTTGTTATCTATATGGTGTAGCTTCTTACATTCTTTTATTTTGTGCTATCTTTATATCTGTGCTCTGTCTTTATATATTAGGTGTATATTTTATAAATGATGCCTAGCTGGATTTTAAAAATTCAGTCTTAGAATCTTAGTCTTTTAATGTATAACAATAAATTTATATTTATTGTGATACCTGATGATATGGATTCAATTCTACCATCTTATTTATTGCTTTCTATTTGTTCCATTTTTTCATGTTTCTCTTTTCTTTCATCTTTTTTTGCCTTTTTTTGGCTTGAGTCCCTCCCCATTCCATCTGCATGCTACTTCATTCTTTCAGTGATATTCTAGAAATTTCAAGATGTATACTTTACAGTTAAGTTATTTTTTTAAATTAATTTTTATTGGAGTATAGTTGCTTTATAGCGTTGTGTTAGTTTCTGCTGTACAGCAAAGTGAATCAACTATACGTGTATATATATATATCCCCTCTTTTTTGGATTTCCTTCCCATTTAGGTCACCACAGAGAATTAAGTTATTATTAATAATTATTTTTAACTACTAACTATTGCCTTTATTATCTTTCCTTTCCACTGAAAAGTCAAAGCACCATTTGTAATGTTCTAACTGTAATCATCTCCATTTCCAGCTTTTCAGGATAATTATTCTTTCTTAGTTTTTTCCACATTTTTGATGTGTATAGAATCAATATTTGTTTAACTTGAACCATCGATTTACAATTTTCTTTCTATGCCATTATTTCTTGCATCTTAAACTATCTTCCTGGTATCATTTTTTCCCCCATAAAGTGTATATTTAAAGCTTCTCTTTAGTGAGCTCTGTTGGCAGTAAACCATCTCAATTTCAATTTGTGCAAAAATGTCAGATTTGCATCATTATTGAAGATAGTCTCACTGGATATAGAAGTTCAGTTATTTTCTGTCAGTTCCTGAAAATATTATTCTACTCTCATTTCACATCCATTTTGCTGTTGAGAAGTTGGTTATCTAACAACTGTTCATCTGTAGGCAATCTATTTTTCTCAATAGCCAACTGTTAAAATCTTCTTGCTGTATTTGGGTTTTATACTGATGTGTCTAGATAATACCATTTTTATTTATCCTGTATGTAATTATTTGAGCTTCTTAGATCTGAGATTCCGTGTCTCATCATAATCTGATAAAGCCTTTACACCTTCAAGTATCTTCCCTCTTCTCCATTCCTCCAGTTATCTCCTGCAACCTGATTAAGCACACGTATGACCTTCTCATTCTCTGTGTGTCTCTTCACCACCCTTTCACATCTGCCCTCACTCTGTTCCTCTTGCTTCATTCTACTTAATTTCTTCAAATTTATCTTTTGGATAACAGATTCTTCAGCTGTTTCTCATCTGCCTTTGAAAATCTTCATTGAGTTTTTAATTTCAGTTATTATATACCATTACATTTTTCATTTCTTAGAGTTCCATTTGGGTGTTTGATCACAGCCTGGCCCATATTAATAGTCTTTGATTTCTTTATAGCCTCATTTTCTTTTTAAAATTTCTTTTATTAACACTTTTTTTTTTCCTGAAAATAGTAATATGTGGATTGCTGGCCTGGTTCCCTAAGACTTTTCTTCTTTAAATACTTTTTTCATTGTAATTGTTGTAACATGGAACTTTATCTATATAAATCCACTGAGCCCTGATTTTCATGTATTTTGCTAAAAAAAAAAGATTTATGTCTGTTTCTGCCAGGAAGTTGTATTTCCACCTGGGATTACTTTAAACTAAATTTTTGGCTTGCAGTTTTTTGGCAGTTTTTAAGGTAGACTCTATCCAGGTCCTAAACCCACGTGAATGCTCTTAGTTTGGAAAATCTCAAGAAACAATATTTCTACTTTTCTATTCCACCCAGAACCAAGGCTGAAAAAGAAAATTGAGTGTCTCAACTTATAAGCAGATTCCTGGTCTGATCTCTTTCTTTCCTCATGCCTTGACTTTGTCTCCTTTGCAATGAGTATGGTGTTCCTTAGAACACAGTACCGCAGGGATCGGCAGAAAAACTCAGAGAAAATATGGGTTCCTGTGTATTCCCTTAACACTATGAATTTGTGCCTATTTATTGTTTTGGCCTCTGAGAAATTTTCTTATCTTACATTCAGCCATTCATGAATGAAAGATTATTGTTATTATTAATATTATTATTTGAAGTATTTGAAGTAGGTTTGGCATACAGGGGTTGATAAGAGATTGAATCTCTAATCTGTTGTATCTCTGTAAACAGATTACTAGAAACACTATTTAAAATTGAAAAAAAAAATTATCAGTTACAAGTATAACAAGTAGTGTGAACAATTAGAAATTTCAACTAAGATTTCTGCCATGCATCTTGAGACATGGCCTCCAGGAGCCTTTGAACCAAACCCCTAAAACTGCCTTTTTTTCCTTGGTTTACCTTTACATGTTTCATTTTCATTGTCAAAATCCACCCATGAAATAAAAAATCTGTAAAGCTTCACTGGATAAATAATGAGAAAATTTTAGACATTCCAATTTAAGAGGAAAAACATGTTCTTAGTGATTCTAAAAGGCTGTAAATAAAAATTATTTTTAAAAACTCCAGTGAAACAGGAAGTTATACTTAAATATGTGAGATAGGGATTCCTTAGAAACAGAAACAGAAAATTTAATCAATTTTCAAAATATATATCAAAATATATCAATAAATCAATTTTCAAAACATGTGACTGTGTTCTACTTTTCCCATCATATGCCAGTTACCAAAGATAATAAGTAGGCACATATCATTATAGAAAAGATGTAATTTAATTAATTTTCATGTTTTGTTGGCATGCATGACCCTGGATTAGGTGTTTGAATTCAGAGTCATATCAAAGAAAAGACTAATTTTTTATAGTGGACTTCATGGTGTAAGAAAACTTACTGATTTATGTTTATAACAACAGCAAATTAGAAATAAGTTTCGTATGGCACATTAATTAAATTGAAACATTTGAATTATGGTTCCTTTGCAAATTCATACTCTGGGGATACCTTTTGTGGGAGCTTCTTTTATTAGAAACTATGGTGTTCTGTATTCCCAGTAATAAACCCCCAGGAAAAGATGTCCATTAGCTGTGCTTCTGTGTGCTGGCCTTTGGTCAGATGTGGTTAGGGAAAATGTGGCATAAAATCTACTTTTGGCTTTACTGGGTGTTCTTCCTTCTAATGCCTTCTCCTTCAATTTAGTGAGTCATAAAGGGGTTGGGACAGGAGACGCCATATTATGAAATAAAAGCATAGCCGAAAAAGAATGTTGTAGATAAATCCATCAACCTTAGATTATGTCGGTTACATAAATAGTAACAATGAAGTTCATTACCTCAGTCCATTACAACTTTGCAGTCAATTGCAATGATCAGAAAATGTAAACCTTATATAGGGTGATTGTTTTTCAGCCATTTAATCACCCCATTCAGATAATTTCTGATCAGGTTTCTTGTTGCATAATTGCTTACTAGCTTAGAAAGAAAGCCTTTGAGTAACTCTTGTCTGGTCACATATTTATAATAATGTCTGTTACTCATAAATATAGGGTGATAAAAATGACTCGAGAAAAGCCCAATTACTTGCTTTTATTTATTTAAACTCTTCCATGTGGGGAGTATGTGACAACATGGACAAGTACTGTGAGGCTAGTGAAAATCTATTTCACTGAGAAAACTCCATGTAGCTTTGAATGACAATAATTCATGTGTCTGTGTTCTTGTGTAATGAGGCTGGAGAGATAGCCTGAGCTAGATGCAGTCTGAACGGCTTTCTCATGCTTCTGTGGAGTTTGAATTTTAACTGCTAGGCACTGTTTTCAAATCCCTTTCAAATGTGGATAAGGTATAACCAGACTAGGGTGTTAGAAGAATTATTCTGACCATGTGGTATACAGATAATAGCTACAATGACTAGGCAAGAAGATACTGTAATGGTATAGGAGAGAAATGATGAGGGCCTGAATTAAGGAATTAGTGGGGATATGGATCCGAGAGGACAAATTAAACGCTACTTAAAGGATAAAATAAAAAGGACAAATTGGATGTACAGACATTTGAGCGACAGTAGGAAGGTGAGGGTATTGCTCAGATTTCTGTCCTTGGCCCTTTTAGCTCTCCCCAAATGTGGTTTAAAACAGTTTCTCTAAGCTAAGGACATATATGTATGTATGTCCAAATATATATATATATAAAATTCTAGGCTAGAGATTGTTAAACTTTTAGTTCTCAAGAAACTTTATATTCTTTGAGAACCCCAAAGAGCTTTTGTTTATATAAGTTAAATTCATTGATTTTTATTAAGTCAGAAATTAAAATGTAGAATTAAGAATACAGATTCATTTTAAAATAATAAATTTATTACATGTTAACATAAATAACATTTCTATGTAAAATATTTTGAAAAAAATTAATGAGAGAAGTGGCATTGCTTTACATTTTTGCAAAATTCTAATGTCTAGTTTAAGTCATCTAGATTATCATGCTGGCTTTGGCAACATGCTGTATTTGAAAAAAATTGTCTCACTCCAATTTTTAGTTAGAAAAGAGAGGAGTTATTATTCTTTAATACTACACTCAAACTTGACAAGTGATAGTTTCTTAAAGCTTAGTTGCAATGTGGAATCTAAAAATCTTATCAGTGGACTTTTGTACTCTGTTGAATGTACTCAGTTCTTTGGCCTGTCTTGCACCTTAAATGCCTCTTTTATCCATGCATGATTTTGTAACATTATACACTGGTCACGTAGAAAGTATTGATTTACTTAGCTATAGATCTTCTAAGTATTGGCGTACTTCATTATAAAGTATCCCTAAATCACATTCATTAATATCACCATTGATCTAATCAGAAGAGTATTAAGTATTGGGAAGCTCTCAAGTTCATGGTGTGGATATAAGTTTTCTAATATTCTATTTTTTGCTTGAAGTACAAATTTTTTGCTCGAAGTACAAATTTCTCATTGCCAACCATATTGTCAATGAGTTTTCCTTGAAGTGACAAGTTCACTTCGTTCACTTTCAAGAAAACGTCTGCTAGTGGTCAAGTCTGGATAACCATTGTTTGTCTGTTGGTTGTTCTTTCAAGTACAACCGTTGTTTCATTGGGAAGAAGGGGGAGCCTACTGACTTTTTTAGCAGCAAATCGAATCACACAGACACTTTTCCTTGAGATAACTACTGAACTTCAATATGTAGCAGAAGTGCAGTATACATTTTGCCACACAGAATTTTAAAAAGACATGTACTGGACTTTCCCTTCTCACCAAATGGAGTAATTAGGATCCAGTATGGCTAAACAAAATGGACAACATATACGAAACAACCATTTTTCAGATATTGGATGTGAGGCCGTTCTGGAATATCAATGCTGAGAGGGGAAACAGTAAGGTGAGTCCTATAATTGCTCCAGCTTACTACCTGGAGAAAGTTTCCAGGCCACAACAGGGGAAGGGGTAACCTGGGTGGAGTCATTCGTTTCCTAGAGTTCAGGAGTTGGAGGTGGGGGTACAGGGAGGCTGAGGCATCTCGAGTTCACCAGGCAGAGTACTGAAGTGTAGAGAGCTGCGCAGAGAGGAGCTTTGGAGAGCTGCAGAGGACTGAAGCTGCTTCACTCTTCAGCTGAATACTAATCAGGCCATGCCTGCAAGGAAATTACTCAAGACTGAGAAAGAACCATCCTGAGGGAGCAGAGGAAACTCTCAGGAGTTCACTCAGATCTGGAAATTGCTTGTGTATCCACCACCAAGCGTGGCAAAACCTTGTAGTCCAAGAAACATCAGGGAGGACACTTAGCAAGGTATTGCCTGGCCAGTGAGGGCAAAATCAGCCCCAAATGAAAGACTGTTCTGGTCATGCCTGACAAAATTTAAAAGCAAATCTTGAAATATCAAACAGTTTTCAAGTAATGTAGCTGCATCCTAGAACAAAGTTCAAATATATCTATAGGAATACAGCACCCAAGAAGATACAGTTCATAATATCAAATCAAAAATACTGATTTTTGATTAATTTGATTTTTAATTAATATCAATATCAAAATATGGATATTCAACAGCAAATCAAAAATTTGCCGGCATGCAAGGAAGCAGGGGAGCTTTATGTGTAATCAGTAGATAGGTCAATCATAAAGGACTTCTATCTAGAATATATAGAGAACTCTTAAAACACAGTAATAAGAAAACAAACAATCCAATGAAAAAACCGGGCAAAAGATTTAAGTGGATACTTGACTAAAAGAGATATCGGGATTGCAAGCAAGCACATTAAAAGATGCTCAGTGTCATTAGTCATTGTGGCACAAACCACACAACCATTTTCCAAAGCGGTTATACCATTTTACATTCCCGCCAGCGGTGTTGAGGGTTCCAGTTGCTCACCACCCTTACCAACGCTTGGTCAGTCTTTTCCATTTCAGCCATTCTGATCGTTATGTTGTGGTATCTCACTGGGGTTTTTTTCTTATACAAAATTAACATTTATTTTAAGAACAAGTGCGTGGTGGTTAATAGCACAATTTATTATTCATGCTTAGGCAAGAGTTGTCTTACTCTCCATTACTTTTGCACCATCTTAGGCAAACTGTATCTTAGTATTATTATGAAAATTGTTTTGACCTCATGGACCCCTTGAATCACGGTTCTAGTCTGCACTTTTCACCCAGACTTCACATTGTTAATATATGCTCCATCTTCAGATTTGCTAAAATCAATATTTTCTTCTGCCTTCTCAACAGCAACAAAAAATTGGGCCCTATTCATGTGTGTCCTATCCTAGTTAAAAGCATCACTACTACCCCTAACACTCCAGGCCTATCACAGAGCCCTCTCTTTCTCCCACATTCAGTGAACTTCTCTGCCTCAGAAATGTCTTTGCTTCCCCATTCTCCATCCCCATCGGCCTGGATGATCATCTTCTCTCTTACAGGCTGCTGCTGGCGTGTCTCCTCGCTGTCTTTCTAGAATTCACACTTCATTATGGGGCTCTACATTGCCTATAGAATAAAGTCAGAATGCCTTAGAGTAGCTGACAAGGTTGCTCAAAATCCTATATTATGTAAATTTTTAAAAATTAGCAGCATGGGGGCTTCCCTGGTGGCGCAGTGGTTGAGAGTCCGCCTGCCGATGCAGGGGACACGGGTTCGTGCCCCGGTCCGGGAGGATCCCACATGTGGAGCGGCTGGGCCGCTGAGCCTGCGCGTCCGGAGCCTGTGCTCTGCAATGGGAGAGGCCACAACTGTGAGAGGCCCGCATAACGCAAAAAAAAAAAAAAAAAAAATTAGCAGCATGATTTAAAACACCGACACTGATTGGCCACTAATTTAGACAATAATTAATTCTAACTGTAAATGTGTAACGATAACAGTACGTTTAGGACAAAGGCCAGTAGAACTGTTTTTGTACTTCTAGAATGTATTAAAGTTTGAAAAATTATTAGCTGCCAACCTTTAGATTCAAGGATTGGATATCTGCTTTTTTTCTTTTTCTAAGAAACTAATAGTTCATTATAACTTCAGAATTCCAATTAAAATGATGGATTGTTTGAAAAGTACACTACTCAAAAAGTCTGAATTATAAATGTGAGTTCAGGTATGTGATGCTTTACACAAGGGTTTTATTTTGTCCCAAAGAGCTTCTGTGACTTGCATGATTTAATAAAGCAGCTCAAATTATTTCTGAGGCTGCAGAGACTAAGGTTTCAAAGTGTTTTCCTCAATTTATGATACATATTGAACTTCTCTTTGAAGAAGTTAATCTTTTTTAGTTTAATCAATTTATCTTTTTGAATTCTATTTTTCATTATTATATTATATTTTACTTTGTTTGCTAAATGTCATTTTTTGTCATTCTTATACATATTGAAGAATGAAACTCAAACAGCAAATTGTTAGTAGAAGCTTATTAATCTTAGACCCTAGAGTGTAATTACAAGTTATTTATTGCTAATGAAATAAGATAAAGGCATTTGGTCAGGATATTTTTAGTTGTACTGGTAATGGCATTTTGAGTAGCTTTTTGCCGTATTTATATTATGAGTGTAATGCCCCCATTCCAGATTTTTGCCGTGTCCCTTTTTGTATCAAAACTAAAGTGTGCTGTTCCGTATTACTCAGGGTCATTATGCTGCTAACCACATAATAGCTAGCTTATGTCATTCCTTGCTGCTCCAAAATATCCCACCTCCCCTTAGATGATTTTCTCTTCATTTTTGCTAAAAGCTGGTCTTCTTTTTCATGTTTCCGTTCCTCATGGGAAATGGTCATCCGCTGCATTGACAGCACCATTCGAAGGCATCTCTGAACGTTAACTCTAGTGTTAAAAGGAAGAAACTATGTAAAGAGCCCGTGAAAAAGCAAAATACCACTGTGTCTTATTGAATAAAATATCTAGCTCTGAAGTCTATGTCAATACAGTTAATATCCTGAAGCCTATGTATCTGAGGTCCATAGAACTCCATCCTCAAGTGATCTTCATCAAATTTGGAAGGAAATTACAGATGAGCTGTGTTTGACTTAAAAACCCCTTACTCTAGCTAGTAACCAAACGTTTCCTAGTTTCAATAATTATTTTTCTAGACAGACACTTCAAATTTTATTTTCTTAACATCAGTAACATTTTCTCATTCATACTTAGGTTTATGCTAGAAGATAAAAAAACATAAGATCATATCAGATCAACAAACAGCTTGATACAAAATGATGCCTCTAACACTGATTTACCATATGTTTATATTTCACATAGGGAATAGAGCAAGATGCCCTTATATTTTAATTCTTAATTCTTCTCTGAGAAACACAGTAGGCAGTTTAAATTATATGGAGAAATAAGTAAAGATTTAAAAAGTCAGACATTTTATGTTGCCACCAAATGGGAATTCACTTACATTCATATATTTAGGATATATAATTTTCACTTTAAGTTTGCATAAGACATTTTGAATTACTTTTACTAGTGTCTTAATATTCCTATATATTGGGAGAGTTGAATTTTTTTAAATCCCCATTTACAAATTGCATAATAGCAGAGTTGGAATTACATTTGTTCCCAGGAACTACATTTATTTGTTAAATTTTTATGATTGTTCTATTGACTAGGCAATTATGGTTTTCTTTTGAACTGTAATAGGAATGCCGGGAACAGGTAGAAATTGACACAAGTTCATCTTGTATCTCTATTTTTTTTTTTATTCTTAATAGTATCATAGTGCTATAAAATGTATTTGTAGGGATATAAATAATGCTCATCAATTTCTTTAGTAGCTTCCCATATGAAGAAGCTTAGCTTTTATTCAACTTTTTGTTAATTCAACTTTTCCTTTTATTCAGGTACCTCAACAGGAATTCTCTTTGAATAGTGCTATGGTAATTGAGAACATTAAATTTTCAGCTCTACTAGAATGCCACCCAATACCCTAACAAATTATCATTCCTTCCTCTGGAGCTTCTTAAGCAAGGGGAATTTTCTCAATCATTGTTCCATTAGTCAAAATGACTAGAACCATACACAATAATTTTCTTATTCAGTTGGCCAAGTTCTTTACAACGCATTGAAATTCTTTTAAAATATGAGAAAATGTGGTTTATATCTAATCTGTAATTGTTTGTAAGTCTTTCAAAGATGTTTAGAAGTTAGGAAAAAGGAGCTATACAATTTTTTTTCCTACTTTCTTTCTTAAGAAAGATACTATATGATTTCAAATATTTAATTTTATAGATTATTTGATCTCAACAAATATATGAAACCAACTTTGAATTATGGATAAGAAATTTTAAATCCAATGAAAAATATTTTTTAAATTAAAAAATTTTCTCTAATTATGAAAATAAGATATGCTCCTAATAAAAAGTCTAAATTGTACAGAAAATATAAAAGAAGCCAGAAAAATGTCACTCAGAATGACAATACCTGGAGGCAGTCATTGTTGACATTTATTTTTCTTTTTGATTGCTTTTAAACTTAGATAGCATTTGAAATTGTAAAAAATTTTTTAAATTAATTTTTATTGGAGTATAGTTCCTTGACAATGTTGTGTTAGTTTCTACTGTACAGCAAAGTGAATCAGCCATACGTATACATATATCTCCTCTTTTTTGGATTTCCTTCCCATTTAGGTCACCACAGAGCACTGAGTTCCCTGAGCTATACAGTAGGTTCTCATTAGTTATCTATTTTATTGTTAACATTTTGACATTTTCATTCCAAAGATAAATTCTTATAAATGTAGAATACAGGCTGTTTAATAGTTGAGAGAGTACTTGCCAAATATATATGTAGAATCACTTTAAAACAAAATCATAGTTTACGTTAGAGGAAAAGGCAAAGTGTAAGTGGCAAGTATCTGACTATACTGCTGAATGAATGTGGGAATAAAATTTCTTAAAACTCCGAAATGATAAGCCAGGATGTCAAATTTTGCCTTTGGCTCAGGAATGATATGTTAACAACTGTTCCATGAGAAAATGAAAATCTCGCCAAAATCAATGTCACACTCTAATGAAAGATTCTAGTATGGGCCAAATACCTCAAAACAATCACACAAAATATTAATATATGGAAGCATAGATTTAGATGGTAATGATAATCTTAGTTACACAGAATTAGGCAAAATATTGATGTAGGGAGAAGCAAAAATAAGCTATAAACAGATGAACTATTAGAAAAATGGAAGAAGATACAAATTTATAATGAAGATTTTTCTGTACTTCCTATAAAGAATTATTTTAAAAATCCTCTTTTATAAAGAAATCATAGACTAGTTCTAGAGTTAAAAATGGTCTCAATATCTTGTCCAACATTGTTATTTGACAGATGATATAATTGAGACCTTGAGACATTACGTTGTTTATGTAGTACCCATAGTATGCAAGTGGGCAGGAGTCTGGGAACATCTGTGCTGAGTCAGGGTGCTGACTCCTTCCCTCTGAATGCCAGTTCTCCAATGGCACTAGCGCTTGCACAGAAAGCATATTACTTCTCTTCCATTATTTGTTCATGACTGATCCAGTCCTTTACGCCTTACATTTTAAAAGTATTTATTTTCTAATATTCAATGAATTTCTGTGAGTTATGGACTTCTGTGAGTCAAGCACTGTTATAAGAACTTTATGCACATTTTTAATTTAACCCACACAAAAACAGTGAGGTCTGGGTACTAGTACCATTCTGATTATTAAGTAAAAATACAAACATGGGAGGGTAGGCAACTAGGAAATGACAGAGCTGGAATGTGGATCAGATACGTCCAGCACCGAATTTTAAATAACTACTGAACAAATTTCTGTTTGATTTGTAAAAATTATTTTTAGGGTCTTTTGGGGGTACCAGCCCATTTTTAACTTCTTAGATGGTTATATAGTCTCAAGTCTAATCAGCGTGTTCTTAAAATTGTCAAGGATTTCCTATTTCAGAGTCTGAGATGAAAACCTGAGGTAGCAATAATTGGAGTGAGCTTTGCTGAGGATAATGCTGCCACAGGCAGTGAATCCTCTTCTCCATCATCTATAGCTTCAGTTGTAGAAAGATTTTAGGCTTTCATAAAACACCTCCACATTCTAGATTTAACAGGAGGGTCACACCTGAACATAGTTTACATCTTAGGCCATGCGTCTTAATTCACATGTACAAACTTGCAGTATATTTTATTTGAAGACAATATTATATAGTCTTTCCATTCTGTTACTTTCTCATGCTAAGTGAAATTCCAGAGTTTTCCTCTCTGGAATAGTATAGCAATACTTAAAAACTTAAAACTTTTAAAGTAAATAAGTTTCTGAGTTTTCCATTTGAAACATTTCCTTTTTTATCCAAAATGTATTCTTTTTCATTTGGGGCATCATATTTCAAAATTGCAACCAAAAATCATTATTCTCTTGTTCTGATCTATCATCTTTCCAGTATGCATGCCTCTTTTATTGGAGTTTGTTTTCCTGTTTCCTTGTCAATATTACTTCCCTATTTTGTGCTTTTTATGATAAATATTCTATGATATTAACCTTAATTTAATAACATAAAATGATACCCCATAGTGTTTTCTTCATCAGCATTTTAGTCATACCAGATTACTCTGATCTTCATGAATGTAGACACTTTTTTCATATTAGCCTTTTTTGATCACTAGGATATATTTTCACGTTGTTATTTGAAGCATTTTATCATTTTCCTCCTTTATTGTTACATTCAGATATTAGGAATGCTTTTCTTTCCCCACAGTCCTGAAACATTTAGATATTAGGAGTGCTTTTTCCATAACCCCCCAAATTCATATACTCCATGCCTAATATGTTTCCCCAGTTCCCATGCTAGTTAGTGCCATATCTGTATAATTTATTTTTCCTCATTATTCAACTTTGCATAATTTTCTTTTGAAATATATGTATTGGCTATAAGGAACAATTACCTTCCTTTGGAATACATGGTGTTTTCTTTGTCTTAGTTCAGTTTCCACTAAATAATGGTTTTAGCCAACTGACATTTATTGAGCTTCTACTTTGTGGCAGGCTTAGAGTTGAGGTGGAAACAAAGATCATCAGCTTCTGCTATCAAGAGCTCACTATCTAATGAAAGAGAGAAGAAAACAAATAACTTGTAAATAGTATGATCCATGTGACACTTTCTAACGAAGTGTAGTACATCCAAAAAGCTATGATCATAGGTAAATTGGAAAAGGTCTTCCACCAGGAGCAACTGTATGATAGGAGTGTTGAAAATTAATTAGGAGGAGAAATGGGACTGGGCACAGCAGGCAAAGGAAAAGAGCATACATGAACGAATTTGAAAGACGATGGTTACGTTCAGGGGCTGGGAGATTGGAATGGCTGCAGTGGGAGTAGAGCATCCTCACAGATGAAGCAAACAAAGTGAGTCATTAGCGCTCTTCTCCAGTCTTAACAGAAGTGGGTCTGCTGATGAGGAAAACTTGCTAGAACTTTTTGTGTGTGAGACTGGGGCCCAACGAGATGTCTGTGGACCAGCCAAAGGTCTTTTACCTTCAGTGAAAAGTATACCTCTGTGGCAGGAGCACAGGGTTTGGAGTTGGATACTCCTGGATTTGAGCCCCGCTCTGTGACCTATGGCAATTTATTTAACTTTTTAAAAACTCCATTTCTTTATCAGTGAAATGAGAAAATAATAGTATGCATTTTAGGACACTTGTGAGGATTAAATGCGATTATGTGTAGAAATCTCTACCTAGGGCATTTGAGACTTAATCTGAACTCAATACATATTACCTCTTATTTTTACCCCAACCCGAGAATCTTCTTTTAGGGTCTTATCTATCAATAAGGCGAGCCCCAAGGCAAACTTCCCTAGGCTTAACTGCAGAGTCCTCTCATATTAGTAGATCTCACTGAATAAAAGGGAAAAAAAACCCACCCAAACCTACTTCGGCCCCAAAGGTGTACAGACTCAGTTTCTATAATTTTTATTCAAGTTGAAAAAAAGTTATGCTTATATACACTATTTCTGAGAGAATGAAAGTATTCTTTAAAAGGTTGCTTTTATATGGAAGCAGGCAATTTCAAAGTCATTTTGTCTAGCCACATGAAAATATGACACTAAAAACTATAATACATACTAAAATTATTTACATTTTATTTAATTTGGAAATTAAAATAAAATCCTCACGTACAGAGTCCTTGGTATTTTATGGAAATAGTCTTGGATATCAGTTTAAGATGCTGATTACTATTTAAAATGTGTAAAACGCTGGTGGACATTTTTAAAAAAAAACATACCGAAGAAAGTCTGCTGTCAAAGTTCATGTTCTATTCTAGATGACTGTAGAGAATTTGAAGATACTTGAAGGAAAAAAAATATCAGAACTGTATCTGCTCCTTCAAATCCAATTTGGAGAAGAATCATCATTACCTACTGATAATGATTCCACATGTTTGGCACTATAAAAAGAGTAATTTTCTCTGGCAGTGAGAGTCAATCCAACAACATACAGACCACCCCTGGGAATTCTTTGTAATATAAAACATTCTTCTGAGATAGTTCAGTGAGCAACAAGACTGGTAAACATATACACTCACATATAAATTGCCCTTTCTATGTAAATTAAGGATCCTAACTAGAACATCAATTTAATGTCAAATGGAGTATAATCTTACACTATCATAAGAGTTAATGCCTTAGACATTTTCACTGGAGTTTTGGGCCATATGTTGTTTTTAACAGCTCTGAAAATTGTGTGTCTTTGATTCTATCAGATCATTCCCGTGATAAACTGAGTGTCACATGCAGGGATTTAACTGTGGGTGGCGAAACAGTATAGTGTAGTGAAAGTCACTACACTTGGAAGTCTGACTAGATATTCCTCTTTGACTTCAGCAATAACTAGCTGGAAGAGTTCATTTATTGCTCAGAGCCTTATTTTCCTCATTTAAAACATCACCTCCCTTCCTATCTCCCTGAACTCCCTACCAGCCTTCCTGGCTTTAATTACCTTCCCAGCACTTGCCTGCATTGCTACACTCCATATTTATACCTGTATTTTTTGCCTCCACCCCTTTAGCTTGCAAGTGCTTGGAAGGAAGTCTCACCTCAGCTCCCTGTATATCATCTGACACTTAGTGGGTGCTTCATAAACATCTATTCAAAGAATAAATGAATTAATCTATAAAATGAGGATAATATTAGCACCTACCTCATGGAATCTTAGACATTAGAACACATTAATTGTGTGTTAATGTATGCAAAGCACTAACAACAGTACTTAGCACTTAGTAAATGTTCAGTAGTTTTAGCTGTTATTAATTAATATTCCCGAGGAAGTTTGTTAATAAGTTTGTTAATAAAATCATGGGTATTCATTTCAGAACAAATCTGTATTTGAAATTCTTTTCCTTTTAGCCAATGAATTGATTATAGCATCCCTTTTCATTTGCTAAACTAGAAGACATCATCACTAAAAACTTCCCAGCTTCCTGATAGTAACTTGTGGCTGACTGCTACATTGGGAGTGGAAAGGTCAGGAGTTAGATCCACTTGTTAAAGTAATGTAGTCACTCACTGAGGATTGAACAGAAACTCAAGTCCAGTGGCAAGGGCAAGGGATTTGAAGTGAAGGGTAGTCTTTCATGCTTTTATTATTTAATTAAATTATTCATTCACAGGAGTTTAAAAGCTATCCTATTGTTATTTAAATTTAGGTAATTCAAACAGGAAGCCTCTTTTTCTTATTCTTTCCAAGGGCAGAGGTCTCTCATTAGGGATTCTGGGATCCTGCTCTCATCCTTCTGGTATCTTCCCTCCTTTCCTTTCAGCCTTGAGTCATTCACCAAGTCTAGCTACTCCATTAGCTGATGCCCTTCTCCACTGAGCCGTTGAGGAGATTAGATTAGACACATATGCCTTGTTCTTGCTTCCCCGTACTTACCACTCTGAGTTCTCCTGAAACGCTAGGATCTGTAGCCGCGTCTAAGTTACCTGTACTGAGGGCAACAGCAAAAACAGAAACTTTAAAATTGTCATTAATATGGATGGTTCCCTGAGTCTTAGAGGGAAGACAATTACAGTTTCTTTACAAAGAGAGGTTGTCACTTTGCCACTGTTAATCCACTTCCCCAATCACATTTCCTTCAAGCATCTCCAATTGAAATATATTAATTCATTCATTTGACAAATAAGTTTTGAGCACCTGTCATGTGTTCAGCAATGAACTAGATAGTCAATTCCTCAGTCTCATGGGGATTGAAGAAAAGACTGATCGAGCATTGTTTCCAATGACTAGAATGTTCTCTGTCTCTCCTCTTCACCGTTTTACATTTAAAGCCCACTTTTGAGGAGGCCAACCTGAATGCCTGATCACAGTGGTCTTTATCTAACAACTATCCTGTGGTGTTGGTGTCAGTGTTCTTAGCTAGGTAATAGAGCTTTATATACACAAAGAAAGTAATGTCTCCCTAATTAAATTAAAGCTTCTTAGGAGGAAAATAAAATCCATTCATTTTCTAAACAATATTGAAATTTTATTTTCTATCCAAGAACCAGAAATTCCTCATCATTTACTTTGCAAAATTTAAGATTTTGCTGTTGAATTTACTACTTAGGCTTCTACTATGTTATTCATTGGTTAACTGTATCTACATTTAATTTTTTTAACCTTGTTTGATAAAAAGTAATGTATTGTCTTCACAGCTTTGAAACACATTAGAAGAGGAATAGAAGATTCTATTTGGCTAAGCATTATGGAGGAGGAATAGAAATGACTCACAGAATTTTAAAACTATCTGCAAATGATTTTAAATGGTTGACAGAAATTCAGTAATCCAGCTTTGAAAAGGGATTATAATTTTAAGTCTGTATTCAAACTAAAATACAGTGTATCTGAAAAATCTTGATTGCAAGTAGCGATTAGAATATAAAGCATTATTATTGCACCGAATAGTATAAATACATATAAGGTTATCCCATTTTAGTTTTTTTCAAAAATATGCATTTGTATTCTTCAAACAAAGACTATAAGGTATATGTCAAAAAGTTAGCTAGGGTTATCTCTAGGAAATAATACTATAGGTGATTTTATTTTTACTTTATGTGTTCTAAATTATAATGAATATTTATTACTTATGTATAAATACATAAATTTGATTATGAAAAATGGAATTGCTGCTGTCCTCTCACCCACTGAAAATGATGAATAATTTTTGGTTGATGTTCATTTTTGTCTGATTGGAAAAGTAATATTTATGGGTTGTTAAAAGTTTAGTTTATATTATAAAAAATGAAGAAAAAAATGTTGTAAATGACTTTTATTCCTACCTCTCAGAAATAATCACTGTTAAAAATAATAGTAGTTTTTTTATCCCATTATATATACATATATACCAGTATATTTATAGATACCTATGACTTACATATATGTATGATACATATATATGTGCATATATCTACACACATGTACATATATATGCTTTTTTATTCAGCTAACATTATAACAAAAATTGTCTCATTCATCTGGAACACTGCTCAAACCATACATTTCATGAATCTCTATTCAAATTAATCTATGCTCTTTCTTAATTGTATGAAAAGATTCACAAAAAGACACTTGTAACTTGCTGAGTTTAGCTGGGTTGAGTGTACATTATCATGCTCTAGGTATTTCAGTGGAATATTTTATAAGACCACAAAAAGTCATTTCCCTACCCCTGAATTATAGGTCCCATGAATAATTTAGCACTCAAACTTGGAATGATCAATTCATACACAGATTTTTGCTTGTAGCCTAGACTTTAAAAATACAGCAACCGGAACGGATTCAAAACTTTAGTGTCTTTCATTAAAGGGATAATCAGAAGTCTGATGGTCAGTTTTTGTTTGCAATTTTTATTCAATAGATATTGATTTTATTTCATTCTGGATAATCTGTTGAAAGTGATTATCATCGATACATCTTGAACTTCTTCAGAGGGGACGTAATTAGGGTTTGTTTCATTGAGTGACATTTCAGTTCTTTCATCTAAGTGCTTTGTGTATGCAGTTGCAGGAGATAACTGTTGACGGCATAGGTAACGCTAATATTGCCTTAGCAACTCTCAGAAAAAGTAAACAATGAAAATGTGTAGGAGAGCAAGCGGCAAGCTTCGTGCTTTCTAATCTTTGGTGATTTTCTCTAGCTTTGTTCTTTGTTCTGTCTTTAGGGTTATACTGATTGAAGTACAGATGTACTTCCTTAAGACAGGCAAAGACTGTGGTAGACAGAACAAATTACTGTCCTTCAGATACAAGCCACTCCTCCCCCCGCCAAAAAAAAAGAAGCTGGGTATGGATTTATTCAATCATTAAGTCAGGCAACAAACATTTACATCTGAGATGTATATGAATACTCAACGTATTATTATGTGTACTCACGTAAATATTGAGCATCTACTATGTTAAAAGCCCTGTTGTATGCATCAGAGATAGAGGGGAAAAAAAGAACTAATTACTTGACCTCAAAAACTTGCATTCTAGATGGATGGACAAGAAACAAGGAAACAGATAAATATTTACATGATATGATTTCAGTTAATGACTTATGCTGTGATAATGTTATGGAAAGTTAATCACATCAAGGTAAACATTGTTACTGCACACTGCTTCTCAAACTTCAGCATGTATTCGAATCACTTGGGATCTTTTTAAAAAGCAGATTCTGATTCAGTGGGTCTAGCGTGGTGGCTAGGAGTGTGTATTTCTAATAAGCTGCTGGTCTGAAGACAACTTGAGTTGCAAGATATAGTACCATTTCTGTGTAGCATGTTTGACTAAGAGGTTGGTAGGAAAAGGTAGCTTGAAGAGTGGGTAATGGGTGATGGAATAGAAGGGGAAAAGGTAGGAAAAAGGAGAAAATATAATAAACAGAATGGAAATGGAAATGCAGGTAAAAATGGAACACACAGCCCACCAAAAACAGCATCTCCTTACATATACTCTGCCTTGGAACTATTCCTGCATGTTATGAACTAAAATTAAAAGACTAAAGTACCAAGAGTAAAATATAAATATACATTGATGCTAACATTTGAGAGAACTTTAGCTGGTAGAGTTTGTGCAGTTACAGTGCCAGGATGGATGTGGGTGTTTCAAACAAAGAGGATTTATCTTATTATTGGAAACCAACATTTGCTTGGCTATATTGAGTATGTTCATTTTTATATATATTTGTTAGGTAAGAAGT
The DNA here is from genome assembly GCF_937001465.1 of Orcinus orca. Classification (NCBI taxonomy): domain Eukaryota; kingdom Metazoa; phylum Chordata; class Mammalia; order Artiodactyla; family Delphinidae; genus Orcinus; species Orcinus orca. The sequence continues at coordinate 21,133,613 of NC_064562.1, forward strand.
TTTATTATGACCATTATTATTTTTCTTTGGACATAGCCTTATTTTGTGCCCCTTATAATGTACCACAGACAACAAAGGTTGTTTAAGAAAGTTGAGGACTAGACTAAATGGTTGGTAAAAATTACATCTTTTTGTACAGTTTATTTGTTTTCTTTACCTCTTGGAGAAATACATGTTTAACTTACCTGAGTGGTTCAGAGTGCTGTACTCTTTGGTATGACATTAAAACTCCAGGAAAGCATGCTAGAATCTGTACTGCCTTAAGCATACTTAATAAAATCAGCTACATTGTGATTATAGAATCATTTACTAAATTATAAATTTGAGAAATCAAAGATGTTCAGTGTTGAAATTCCAGGGGTATGTTGCAGTCCTTTCTGAATCATAGTTGGCTATACAAACTGAGAAAGATGGATTTGTGATCTTTTGAAAATAAAAAAACATTGCTTTTATTCAATTTGATATCAGAAATTAGAAAAGAGAAGGAAACTAATATTGAGTGCCTATCCTAGGCCTGACACATTATACATATTATTAAATGTAATCAAAACAATCCAACAAGTAAGTCATATTTACCCCATTAAATAATTGAGGAGATGGAAGCTTAGAGTGCACAGTACTTTTTCCAAGGTTGCATGAGAAGACAGGAAGTTTCTTTTTTAGCAGGAGACATGTATCTTCTAGATTATTGTTTGTCTATCTCTCTCTGTTTCCAATTCATTTATGATGAAAGCTGAAACCTGCTTTGTCTATTAACTATTGATAGGTTTGAAGGGTCATTGGGCATTGAGGAATAACTTCTTTTTTCATCAAATCACTATAATGAAAGCAGTTCAAGTGTGATAGCAATAAAAGATTCTACCTTTTTTCAGTCTTCACCTAGTTTTGTTAATTATCAGAAAACCTGTCCTCATGCCAAATGAGCATTTACTCAATTGAAAAACAAATAAAAACAAAGTATAAAAAAATCTACACTAAAATTATATTTTTTTGAAAAAACAGTATTAAAAAGTTTTGATTTTGAAAAACATGTGCAATGCTTTAAAAATTAAATATATAACAGATTTTGCAACTTAATTCATAAAGGAAAATTTATTTTCTAATGCTTAACTATTTTATTATTTTACTCAGCTTACAATGTAATTTGATTGGTTGCTAAGAAAATTACACAAAATTATCTTGCCTTAGGATATCTATGATTTTTTTCCCCTAGCATTATATTTATTTTACAAGAGGAGAGACACCTTTATTCCGGGTGATATTTTTGGAGATTGCTTAGATCACCTGAACATGAGGTGATTTGTGATAAGCTGGTTTATTTCACATATTATCTGCAGAGCAGTGCTTCCTAACAATTTTTACATCATGATACATAAAGAAAATAATCTTTTCTGTAATTTCATTTGCATGTTGTAGAGGAGGGGTAAAGACACATGTACTCAGTCTGTAAACTTGATCAATTCATTCCTCTATTTGAGAAATGTATATAGTTCAATCTGTAAAACAAATATATTTTCATTATAGAAAACCAGAATAAATATTATGTATATTATATATTAACAATAACTGAGATTATTAGTAATACATATAGATATAATAAAATTACTCATAACTCCACCAGCCAGAAATAACCACTCTTGTTATTTTGGGTTTATATAGCTAGTCTGTTCTTATGCATTCAGTAATGTGTCTTGAATTTCTACCGCATAGTTCTGTATATGTATACTTTTTAAAAGACTTTTTTAGAGCAGTTTTAGGTTAACAGCAAAACTGAGAGGGAGATAACAGAGATTTCCCGTACACTCCCTCCCTCCCGCCCCCAACAGTATGTGTAGCCACCCCAGCTATCAACATCACTCATCACAATGGTACTTTTTTTTTTTTTTTACCGTTTAAAAAAAAAAGTAGGATGAACCTACTTTGACACATCATAATCCCGCAAAGTTCATAGTTTACCTTAGGGTACACTCTTGCTATTGTATAATCTATGGGTTTGGACAAATGTATAATGACATGTACCCATCATTAATGGTATCATACAGAGTATTTTCACTGCCCCCCAAATTATCTGTGCTCTGCCTTTTCATCCATCCCCCTTCCACCCCAGACCCCAGCTACACCAGATCTTTTCACTGTCTCTACAGTTTTGCCTTTTCCAGAATGTCATATAATTGGAATCATACAATGTGTAGCCTTTTCAGATTGGCTTCTTTCACTTAGTAATATGCATTTAAGTTTTTTCCATGTCTTTTCATTGTTTAATATCTTATTGCATTTTAGTGCTGAATAGTATTTCATTGTATAGATGTACCACAGTTTGTTCATTCACCTGCTGAAGGACATCTTGATTGCTCCCAAGGTTTTATGAATTATGAGTAAAGCTGCTCTAAATATCTATGTGTAGATTCTTGTGTGGACATAAGTTTTCAGCTCATTTGGATAAATACCAAGCAGTGCATTTGTTGGATTGAATGTTAAGAGTATGTTTAGTTTTGTCAGAAAGCACCAAACTGTCTTCCAAAATAGCTGTACCATTTGTATTTCCACCAGTAATTGATGAGAGTTCTTGTTGCTCCACATCCTTGGTAACATTCGGTCCAGATTTTGGCCAGTCTGATAGGTGTGTAGTACTATTTCATTGTTGTTTTAATTTGCATTTCCCTGATAACATACAATGTGGAGCGTCTTTTCATATGCCTGTTTGCTACCTGTATATCTTCTTTGGTGAGGTATTTGTTAAGAACTTTGGCTGACTTTTAAAATGATTTGGTCATTTTCTTATTGTTGAGTTTGAGTTCTTTATAAATGTTGGAAAACAGTCCTTTACTAAAAGTGTCTTTTGCATATATTTTCTCCCAATCTATGGCTTATCTTCTAATTCTCTAGATATTGTCTTTTGCATACATAAGTTTTTGATTTTAATGAAGTCCAGCTTATCAATTATTTCTTTCATGGATCATTACTTTGGTGTTGTGTCTAATAATCTGTCATCATACCCAAGGTCATATATGTTTTTCCCTTACGTTATCTTCTAGGAGTTTTATAGTTTCGTATTATACATTTAGGACTATGATCCATTTTCAGTTAATTTTTGTGATGGTTGTAAGGTTTTGTGGTGGTTGTAAGGTATCTAGATGCATTTTTTGCATGTGAATGTTTAGTTGTTCCACCATTTGTTGAAGAGACTGTTTTTGCCCCATTGTATTGTTTTTGCTCCTTGGTCAAAGATTAATTAACTATGTTTATGTGATTCTATTTCTTGGCTCTTACTCTCTTCCATTGACCTATTTGATTATTCTTTTGCCAAGACCTCACTATCGTGATTACTGTAGCTTTATAGTAGGTATTAAAATAGGGTAGTGTCGGTCCTCAAACTTAGTTCTTCACCTTCAATATTAAGCTGCCTACTCTGGGTCTCTTGCCTCTCAATATAAACTATAGAATCAGTTTGTCCATATCTGTAAAGTAACTTGCTGAGATTTTGATTGTGATTGCATTGAATCTATAGCTCAAGTTGGGAAGAACAGACTTCCTGACACTATTGAGTTTTTCTATCCATGAACATAGAATATCTTTCCATTTATTTAGTTCTTATTTGATTTTGTTTATCAGAGTTTTGTGGTTTTCATCATATAGATATTGTACATATTTTGTTAGATTTATACCTAAGTATTTCATTTTGAGGGGGTACTATTGTAAATGGTATTCCATTTTTAATTTCCAATTCCATGTATTTATTGTTAGTATATAGGAAAGCAGTTGCCTTTTGTATATTCACCTTATATCCTGCAATTTAGCTACAGTCACTTCCAGGAATTTCTTTGTTGATGCCTTTGGATTTACTAGACAGTCACGTCATCCCAACAAAGTCAGGTTTATTTCTTTCTCCACTATGTGTAACTTTTCTTTTTCTTGCCTTAATTGCATTAATAAGGACTTCCAGTGTGATAATGAAAAGGAATGGTAAGAGTTACATCCTCACCTTGAACATGATCCTAGTGGGAAAGCTTTAAGTTTTTCACATTAAGAATGATGTTAGCTGAAGGGTTTTGGTAGATAGTGTTTATCAAGCTGAGAAAATTCCCCTTTATTCCTCATTTACTAAGAGTTTTTATTATGACTTTGTGTTGGATTTTGTCAAATGCTTTTTCTGCATCTATTGATATGATGATATTATTGTTTTTATTCTTTTTTGGCTTTGATTTGCTAATATTTTGTGAGGATTTTTGCATCTATTTTTATGAGTGATATTGTTCTGTAGTTTTCTTGTAATGTCTTTGTCTGGATTTGGTATTAGGGTAATGCTGGCCTCATAGAATGAGTTAGGAAATATTCCCTCTGCTTCTATCCTCTGAAAGAGATGATAGAGAATTGGTATAATTTCTTCCTTAAATGTTTGGTATAATTCACCAGTGAACCCATCTGAGTCTGGTGCTTTCTATTTTGGAAGGTTATTAATTCTTGATTCAATCTTTAATAGAAATAGGCTTTAGGCCTATTCATATTGTCTATTTCTTCCTGTGTGAGTTTTGGCAGATTGTGTCTTTCAAGGAATTGGTCCATTTTATTTAGGTTATCAAATTTGTGGCATTGGCTTGTTCACAGTATTCCTTTATTATCCATTTAACATCCATGGGATCTAGATCTCTAGAGTGATGTCCCCCTCTTTCATTTTTCATGTTATTAATTTGTGTCTTCTGCTTGTTCACATGCTCGCTTGCTCTCTGTCTCTCTCCCTCTCTCTCTCTCTTCCCCTTCTGTTAGCTTGGCTAGAGGCTTATGAATTTTACTGATCATTTTGGAGAACCAACTTTTGGTTTCATTGTTTTTTTTTCTTTTTTCTCCAATTTTCAATTTCATTGATTTCTGTTCTAATTCTTATTTGTTTTCTTCTGCTTACTTTGAATTTAATTGGCTCTTCATTTTTAGTTACCTAAGGTGGAAACTTAAATTTGGTTTTAGATCTTGCTTCTTTTCTAATACATGTACTCAATGCTAACAATTTCCCTCTAAGCACTGCTTTTGCTGCATCTCACACATTTTGCTGTTATATTTTTATTTTCATTCAGTTCAAAATATTTTTTTAATTTCTTTTGAGATTTCTTCTTTGACCCATGTATTATTTAGAAGTATGTTGTTTAATCTCCATATATTTGGGGATTTCTCAGTTATCTTTCTGTTACTGATTTCTAGTTTAATTTTATTGTGGTCTGAGAGCAGGCATTGTTCAATTTCTATTCTTTTAAATTTGTTAAGGTGTGTTTTATGGCTCAGAATGAGTTCTATCTTAGTGAATGTTCCATGTGAGCTTGCAAAAAAATGTATATTCTGTTTCTGTTGGATGAAGCAGTCTATAAATGTCAATTATATGCAGTTTATTAATGGTGTTGTTGAGTTCAATTACATCCTTACTGATTTTCTGCCTGCTGTTTCTGTCCATTTCTGAGACAGAGGTGTTGAGGTTTCTAACTGTAATAGTGGATTCATCTGTTTCTTTTTGAAGTTCTATTAGTTTTTGCATCGCATGGTTTCACACTCTGTTGCTAGGTGTACGCACATTAAGAATTGTCATGTCTTCTTGAAGAATTCACCCCTTTATCATTATGTAATGTCCTTCTTTATCCCTGATAACTTTTCTTAAAGTCTGCTCTGTCTGAAATTAATATAGCTACTGTTGCTTTCCTTTGTTTAGTATTAGCATGGTGTATTTTTCCATCCATTTACTTTTAATCATTATATGTTTCTATATTTAAAGTGGGTTTCTTGTAAACAACATAAGTGGGTCTTGTTATTTGATCCACTGTGATAATCTGTTTTTTAATTGGTGCATTTAGACCTTGGCATTCAAAATGATTACTGATATAGTTGGATGAATATCTACCATATTCATTACTGTTTTCTGTTTTGCTCCCCTTGTTCTTTAGTCCTATTTTTGTCTTCTACTCTTTTTCTGCCATTTGTGATTTTAATTGAGCATTTTATATGATTCCATTTTTCTACTTTTTTAGCATAGAAGTTATACTTAAAAAATAATTTTTTTTAGGGTTTATCCTAGAGTTTGCAATATGCATTTACAGCTAATTCAAGTCTACTTTCAAATAACACTGTATCACTTCATAGGTAGTATTATTACCTTATAATAATAAAATGATCATAATTCTTCCTTTCTATACTTTATATCATTGCTTTCATTTATTTTATTTATAAACATACACAAGCATATATAGGTAAATATTTATATAAGATATGTACATAAGCATACATTATTGGATATATTGTTGCTATTATTATCTTGAACAAACTGTTATCTTCTAGATCAATCACAAATAAGAAAAATATTTATTTTACCTTCAGTTATTCCTTCTTCGATGCTCTCCCTTCATTATGCAGATCTGAATTTCTGATCTATATTATTTTTCTTCTCACTAAAGAACTTCTTTTTTCTTTCAGGCAGGTCCACTGATAATAAATTATCTCAATATTTGTTTGTCTGAGAAAATCTCTATTTTTCCTTCAGCTTTAAAAGATAATTTCACAGAGTACAGAATTCTGGGTGGGTGGTTTATTTCTCTTATACTTTTAAGTATTTCACTCCACTCTCTTGCTTGCATGGTTTCTGAGGATAAGTCAGATATAATTCTTATCTTTGTTCCTCTATAGGTAAGGATTTTTTTCCTCTAGCTTTTTCTCAAATTTTGTTTGTTTTTGATTTTCTGCAGTTTGAAGATGATATCCCTAGGTATATCCCATTTTGGGGGGGGGGAATTTTCCTAGTTGGTGTTCTCAGAACTTCCTGGATCTGTGATTTAGTGTCTGACATTAATTTGGGGAAATTCTCAGTCATTATTTTTTGAAATATTTCTTCTGTTCCTTTCTCTCTTTCTTCTACTTCTGGTATTCCCATTATGTATATGTTACACTTTTCATAGTTGTCCCACAGTCCTCGGATGTTCTGTCAATTTTTTTCTTTAGTCTTTGTTCTCTTTGCTCTTCAGTTTTCCAGGATTCTATTGATATATCCTCTAGCTCAGAGATTCTTTCCTCAGTCATGTCCAGTCTTTACTAATAAATCCATCAAAGACATTCTCTGTTTCTGTTACAGTGTTTTTAATCTCTAGCACTTTCTTATGGCTCTTAGGATTTCCATCTCTGTGCTTACATTGCCTATCTGTTCTTGCATTCTGTCTAATTTTTTATTATTATTATTTTTTATTATTATTTTTTGCGGGCCTCTCACTGTTGTGGCCTCTCCCATTGCAGAGCACAGGCTCCAGACACGCAGGCTCAGCGGCCATGGCTCACGGGCCCAGCTGCTCCGCGGCCTATGGGATCTTCCCGGACCGGGGCACGAACCCGCGTCCCCTGCATCGGCAGACGGACTCTCAACCACTGCGCCACCAGGGAAGCCCTAATTTTTTTTTTTTTTTAAACATCTTTATTGGAGTATAATCGCTTTACAATGGTATGTTAGTTTCTGCTGTATAACAAAGTGAATAAGCTATACATAAACATATATCCCCATATCTCCTCCCTCTTGCATCTCCCTCCCACCCTCCCTATCCCACCCCTCTAGGTGGACACAAAGCACTGAGCTGACCTCCCTGTGCCATGCGGCTGCTTCCCACTAGCTATCTGTTTTACATTTGGTAGTGTATATATGTCCATGCCACATTATAGCCCTTAGCATTCTAATCAGAGTTGTTTTAAATTCCCAGTCTGATAGTTCCAACATCCCTGCCATGTCTGATTCTAGCGCTTTCTCTGGTCTCTTCAATTTGTGTTTTCTACCTTTTGGTATGCCTTGTAATTTTTCTTGATAACTATACATAATATACTCTATAAAAAGAACTGCTGTAAATAAACCTTTAATAATGTGGTGGTGAGGTGTGGTGGAGAGGAGGCTTTCTAGAGTTCTGTGATTAGGTTTCAGTCCTTTAGTGAGCCTACGCCTCTGGACTGTGGACCTCACAAGAGTTTCTCAGGTTTTTTTCTCCCCTTTAGGTGAGAGAGGATTATTCCAGTGGGCTGCAGTTGGGTATTTCTCTTCCTCTGGTCGATTAGAATGTGGTAATACCCCAGCAGATTTGGCTCTGATTAACTAGTTTCCACCCAGGGCAGGCCTTGTTAAGAAGAACAGAGTGTGCTGGAGTATTTAAAGATGTTTCCGGTTCCATTGAAGCAGGAGGGCATGTTCCCCAGTATTTGCTGTGGGAATCTTATCAAGCTCCTAGAGGTAAATTTCAAAATATTGTGTTCCCCCCACCTTTTGGCTGAATTCCCCTGGAGCTTTTAACTCTTAGACTTGTCCTCATTGAGTGTCCAGCAATTTGTCAATTACGGTTCAGGTTTCTCTACCCTGGCACTGGCTGCTGGGGCCGTTTCCACTCCTGAGTTTCTGCTCTGGTAAGCTGAGACTCTCTATCCACCTGCCTGTCTCTCCAGCCTTGGGGGCAGCAGTTTGTGCTGTGTCCACGCCTCTCTTAAGAATCAAAGAAAAGTTATTGATTTTTTTAGTCTGTTCAACCTTTTGTTTGTTAGATTGGAGTGGCAACTTCCAAAGCTCCTTAAATATGGAACCCGCAGGAAGTCCTATACTTCTTATTTTACTAAAATGGGAACCTACAAAATTGACAATTTTGTAACTTGATTTTTTTCACTTATATCATAAACTTGTTCCTTGTTGTTAAATATTCTTTGATGGAATTTTAATTAGTGACAGTATCTTTTATCACATTACACATTTTTCATCTGGTCCCTTATTGCTTCAACTGCTCCCAGTTTTCTGCATTATAAACAGTGCTTCTGTGAACATTCATAGAGGTAAATCTTTTGTACATCCATGATTATGTCCTCAGGGTAAAGAAAATAGCTCTTCTTAACCTAATACCACAGATGAATTAGCAGAAAACATCCTAGATACTGCTGCAGTGGAACAACTTACACCTTTTAAGATATATAAAATGAAATCAGTTTCCTTGTTCTTTCTTCAGTTCACAAAGTGATTGAGCCAGTTCTATACAACCTTTCACTAATTTGGGGTGTGTGTGTGTGTGTGTGTGTGTGTGTGTGTGTATGAGAGAGAAAGAGAGAGAGAGAGAGAGAGAGAATGAGACTGCTTATGAAAGTGTTTAAAATTGTTAGAGAAATAAAGGCTGTTTCTCATTTCATTTCAAGCAAGACTAGTACTGGGAGAATCTGGAAATCCCAGGTGCTTTTGTACTTTTATTCTGTAACTTTCATAAGACAGAAAAAAAAAGAATCCGAAACAAAACTGTCTCCTTCTTAGATGTGGCATGGAGACAGCTCCTCTCCAGAGGACATCACTTTTGTTACTCTGCTTTTCTGATAGAATTACCTGTATGAAACTGCTGACTTCACTTTCTGGATGCAATGAAACCAGAATTCTAGCCAACTTCATCTAAATTGCCTTTGACTCTTCTTCCTTTTTATCCTGTCAATTCCCTTTTGCCAAAGACCACTAGGACACACCTGTCCTTGAACTATTTTTTTTTTGCTAGTTGCAATGAAGAGAAGGCCACCATGGAGAACCATGGGACACCTCAGGAAGACTGTATTAAGAAAAGACTCATTGTAGGATTTAGGGTTGCATTAAATGATTTGAGGAAGGGTTCCTGGAAGTAGGGCTTTGCTATAGTTTGCTTGCTGTCAAAAAGCACATGTAATTTTATGGTTTCGTGTATTAACAACTTATTGAGAAGCAGGGTAACCAGCTATACCAGTATACTTGAAACTGAGGGGGTTTCTGGGACACAGCGTTTTCAGTGCCCAAACCAAAAATATCCCAAGCAGACTGGGAGGAGCTGGTTACCCTACTTGGAAGGCAAGAGAAGTGAAAAGAGGCTGAGACTGGAATTGGTAAAGAAGCAACATCATTCACAGGAGCCAGGATTCAGGATGTTTGGTTATTTTGTGGTTTGGACAGCGTTCATGTTTTTGCCTGGATTCAGACATGATTACAAAGTGGTCTGATCTCTGACTTGAGCCATCATGGTGACAGGTGGCCTTGTCCGATGGGGATGTTCTGCAAAATTGGTTGATGTTCCGTAGGAGAACAGGAGGCCACCTTCTAGCAACACCAAGGCCTTCACACGGTGTCAGGCCAGTATCTAGCTGTCAGGAGCTGTCTTCCTTTTCTCCAATTCCCTTCTTTGAGGATTTGAGAGATACATTTGAGGTTGGCCTAAGTTGACAGTTGTGAGAGTCTCTAGTGGTGAGAGCCTTGGTTCCGATCATATTGGTTCTGTGCCCTAATAAAATGCTCTGGGCTTTGAAACATTGAGTAATAAAAGTATTATCCATCTCTCTTAACACAACTCTTCTTCAATAGAGAAAAGTGTCTTAATGATTGAGACGATGCTAAGTTAATAACTGTTAAATGTTTTAAAAATCAAATACTTTTTTCCCTTCTTTGAGATTCAAAATTCACATTAGCATATTTTAGTGTTCTTAGTAATACTGCCATAAAGAAAACCAACTTATTTAATTCAGGACACTTTTTTCACAGAACACATTAACATTTTGATGAACACTAATATTTCACTATTAAACTAGTGTTTCATAGAAATACTAGTTTATTTAGTGATTGTCTCCTAGTTATGCTTTTTGTTTTTAAAATTAGAAATATATGTGAAGGGTAAATAATTGTTCTGATTTAAAATGAATAAATTTTCTTAATTATAGGCATTGAAAAGAAATAGCTTCATGTTTTTCAGATTTATTGTTTTAATATTAAGAGACAATATTAAATGGTGGTTGGATTTTTTTGGGGAAAATACTTAACTAGTGGATGAAAATATTATGTATTTGATTTAGTTTAGTAGCTTACGGTTATAATACTAGTTAACTTATGAAGCATTATTTTAATTATTAACATTGGTTCATTTACTTTAGCTGTCTTAAACTCAGTTTGGTTGTCCCACATATTAATTGTTTAGCAATTATAAATAAATCAATTGTTTAGCAATTAGTTTTTATAGCAATGGAGGAAATAATATGGCCTTAGCTATATTGTAATCTACATTCATAAAATTTCCTCTAGGTTCTGAGGACTACCTTGAGGTCATTATTCCAACAGACCTAAGAGTGGAACATTCTGGGCAAATAAGTGAGAGAAAGGAAATTGAAGAATTATCAGAAGCTTCAAGAAGCACCATATCACAGGCAGTGGTGCTTCCCGCTGAGATTCCATGTGAGGTCAGTAAAGACACCTTGTTATTTAAGTGACTGCATTATTTTAATGGATACTGCATTTCACTAGAATGTAAGTAACACTAGAAGCTACAACATAGAGGCATTTTTGTCTACTCTGTTCATGGCAATGTCCTCAGAACCCAGAACAATATCTGGTAGTAGGCATTTGATACATATTTGTTGAATAATAACGTATTGAAACATATATGAAAGCATCATTTTATTAAATGTTACTTGATGTGTTACAAACAGATTTACAATTGCTATATATATCAAGCTATTTAAAAGAAAGTTGGATTCATATTAACCAGATCAAAGATTTTATTTTCATAAAAGGAATTACATTCTTGAATAGAATTTGAAAATACGTATTTTTTATGGCCACTGATTTTTAAACTATAAAACATATATCAAAGGCCTACATTATGAAGTGGAACTACCATAGAGCTAGAAGAGCTGGTCCTTTGGGGAATAAAAGTATAATGTTAGAGGGAGTGGATTTCTCAGGAGGTGACTATATGAACACGTTGCCAACATTTCTTCCTTCTAAGTCTTCATTGGACTGAGCCACTAAAATAAGCCTACTGCTAGAGCTTGACCAAAACTTGGGCTTCGTGATCTCCAGACAATAAAAAGATGCTGGTCCTCAGTGTCTGTGGTGTGCTTGACCAGGAAGAGCAAAAGATACAGGACAACCTTGAGAGCTGCATGAGAGGGTCCTTCAGGTGGACGCCAGTAGGTTAATGTGACAGGAGCTGCACTTGTCTGCTTACTGGGAGGCATATTTTGGAAGAGAATCCCCTGATCCTGATGATACCAGCAGCCCTGGGAGAAGCAGAACGTTCTGTGCAGTTTGGGAAAGCTTAATTCCCTCACCTCCAGACCCCATCCCCAAACAGGAGAATCGCCGTTTTATTATGTTATCAGTTCCAGAGGAACAAAAACTTCTTTGACACTCCCTTAAAGACCCCAGGAAGTGAAACTGTACAGGTTTGAGGCAACTGAGATAGAGGATCAGGCAAAGGACAATTGCAACCTACTTGAGGAAGGGAGATCAGGCCAAACAAGCAGAACCAGTGGCTCCTATTGAGTCAGAAATAATGGAAGAGACGGAAATAAATAGAAGAGACTATAAAATGGAAATTAGAACTGTTCTCAAGTAGGGAAAGTCAAAGCAAAAAAAGAAAAAAAAAACCCTCTGGAACTAAAAATTGCTCACCAGGAATTATGCAATGAGTCTAAATAGCTGCTTTCAAAAATATCTGCAAGAGTAAAATTTGAACAGTATAAAACCTTTCCATTATTAAATTGCAGAGAAATCGAAATCCAAAACTTAAACCCCACTGCCCTCCAAGCAGAGAGAGCTCACTCAGATGGCTGAGCAGGATGAAGGTTCTTTCAGTAACAGAACTGTGGGCTTTTACTGACATGGATACAATTCTTTCAGACCCTCTGCAGTTAAATTATTTCAATTCCAAATCTCTCTTGGGTACCCCACTTTTTTTTTTTTTTTTTTTTTTGTGGTACGTGGGCCTCTCACTGTTGTGGCCTCTCCCATTGCGGAGCACAGGCTCCGGACGCGCAGGCTCAGCGGTCATGGCTCACGGGCCCAGCCGCTCCGCGGCATGTGGAATCCTCCCGGACCGGGGCACGAACCCGTGTCCCTTGCATCGGCAGGCAGACCCCCAACCACTGCACCACCAGGGAAGCCTGGTACCCCACTTTTTAAACAGTCCTAAGAGTTGAAAGGTCATATAAGATTATTTTAGCATCAGACCTACACATTAAAAAATTTAAATAAACAAATCCCTGGACCAAAAATAGTCATCCCAGTCAAAACCTTGTGTTCTCAGAACCTAGATCTTAGTATAGTCTGAATCCAAGTCCCAATTTCCAAGCACCACAGGAAAGATTATTTGTATCCAAATGAGTGAAAATCATGTTTCAGATTTGCCAGGATAACGTTCAGTCTATGCCAATTGTCTGAAAGTACAACCTGTGAACATTTCTGAGAAGTCTTTGAATTACTGGGTAAGTAGAGTCCGCTTAAGGATATGACCTTCTTTCTCTGGAAGTGATATTTTGAGACTTCCCTGCCATGGTATAAAAATCTAGAAATTTACAAGACTATCCTTGCCAGTCACCAGGTCATATTTGAGATGTGCCTCTTTCCCACCCAGTATCTTCAAAATCTATGGATTTCCCCTTATGGTTTTATGTTTCCAGCATGCTGGTGCTGAGTTGACTGGTTCAATCTAATGGCATCATCTTCATTCTCTCTGATGACCAGAGAATTAGTTTTAGTCTCACCTGTTGCCTCTTGCTGCAGAACTGCTTGGGTCTGCGGACCTGCTCCTGGAGAAGTGCTCTCCCTGTTCCCTCCTCTGCTCTGGAGAAGCAGCATAAGTAGATAGTTTAACTGAGGCAACAGGTAAGGCTGCTGTTGCTTTTGACCCCAGGAGCCTGGCAGTATTGATCCCTCTGCTGAGTCATCTTTCCCAACATTGTTCCTTTCCATGGATTTCGGATTTCCTGGACCTTGAAATTTTGTGCCCCTTCAAAAATAGCAGAAAAAAGTTTTTTTTCTTCAACAGTTTTTTTTCATGCACTAGTGAAGATGTGCCTGCAGTGTTCTGTTTATGTAAGTTATTCCCTATCCTTTTAAGAAATACCTAAATGAGTTTTAACAGTTTAATTCTGCTGCTTAATTTTGCCTCTTTTCTAGGATTAGCAATATTTGTTCTACTTTAGTATGTGTTAAGCTTTTTTTTTTTTTTTGGTTGGTGTGGGCCAGGATATTTGCTTTTCTAGCATATTCTTCCTGATTTTGTCTTGTATAGGGTAATTGATCACGAGAGGTATGAAATCAGTGAATTCTAAGCCTGCTAATAATAAGCACATCCATTGTTCAAATGAATCTTATCCAGTTTTTTTCCGTCATGAATAATCCACCTGGGAGGCGTTCTTCCATTGGAATAACATCTAAACCAGAACCGGACCTGGTCTATTATCTGCTAGCTTCTTTTCCCTTTGCTGTGTATTTACTCCAAAGTCCTAATTTTATTAATTTCTCAGGCAGATTCCCTCAGAGCAGTGGTTCTTATCTGGGACTGATTTGACTGTCTCTCCCAAAGGGATATTTGGCAAAGTCTGCAGTCAGGTTTGTTGTCATAACTGGGGGGTTGCTACTGGCATCTGGTGGGTAGAAGCCAGGGATGCTGCTAAACATCTGCAGTGCACAGGGCAGTCCCCACAGCAATGACTTCTCTGGTTCAAACATGTCAGTACTGCCAAGGATAAATCCTGCCCCAGAGGATAGGAAGTACATTCATGCCTCTTAATAATAGGTCACTTTCAAATCACCTAGTAATGGCATCAAGGAGGCAGTGCTCTTCTTCAGAGGCTTGTCTGCAGTCCTGCCAGTTGTTCTATGATCACTTGTTACAGCTGCATCATCTCTAAAAAGTGATTCAGTCACTGGATTTTTTTTAAATAGATTTGGCCTGAATCTTTAAGAGAGAGCCTATGAATGTTTTCCTCAATGGCCCTCTCGGAAGTACTGCGGGTTGCTCCCAGATGCCTCTTGCCTCTCCTGTGATTTCTCTGAGCCCCAGTCACGGGTCAAGAATGGCCTCTCTATTGCTTCTTCAGTAGCACAGTCCTAAAGGGCAGTCAAGAGTGAGCTTATTTTTTCTATCTTGTTTTACCTGTGTAGGCAGGACTTCAATGTCATTCTCCCTTCCTTTTGATAGAATCTGCTGCAGTCGCAGCTTTTCTCCACCCCAAACCTCTTTACTTCCTTTGGTATAATTAACTGATATTTCTTTATATTTATGTTATTCTCCCACTGCTACTGTTCCGATAAGACTGAAATATGCTTTTAAAAGTAGTCTGGTCACTTGTTGATTTCTTGAGCAAATTTAGTTCTTAAAGTTCTAGCATAACCAGAAAAGGCCTTTTAAGGGGGCTTATCAGCGTTTGGATCTATATTAATTTCATTGTCATTTTTCTATCTGAATCCTAGAACGTGGCGTATTCCCTAATAAAGACCTTCATTTTATTTGACCTTTACTGGTGTTTAGCTTTGTGGCTGCAACCATAATATGAGACTCCAAACCTAAATCTGTATAGACCACAGATTATATAACCAGTGACTCTAGCGAAACTCTGAGAATATATAAAGGGGTGTGACTTGTAGAAGGGCCCACAGGCAAACTACAAAAACTTCAGAGATTAGCTCCTACCTCTTCACTCCTTGGCACTGAATCCAGTTTAAAACAATACACAGAAGCTAACAGCACTGCCCACTTATTTCTGACACCAAGTTACACACTAGTCCTTGGTAGCCAACCTTAACTTAAAGTCAAGTCCTGTGATTTAATTGAAAAATACAGTTAAAGCAGCAAAAGATTATTATGTGTATCAATGCCTAAAATGTCTGTGTTGTGAAGTATTACCCCTTTCGAGATAAGGTTTTACGATGACAAAAGATATTTTTTCCCTGTAACCACGTGGTTCTCAAACTAAGCAGCATATAGAGATTACTAGGGGAGGTTTTAAAAAATAATAATGTCTGGGCTTCCCTGGTGGCGCAGTGGTTGAGAGTCCCCCTGCCGATGCAGGGGACCCAGGTTCGTGCCCCAGTCTGGGAAGATCCCACATGCCGCAGAGCGGCTGGGCCCGTGAGCCATGGCCGCTGAGCCTGCGCGTCCGGAGCCTGTGCTCTGCAACGGGAGAGGCCACAACAGTGAGAGGCCCACGTACCACAAAAAAGAAAAAGAAAAGTAATAATGTCTGAATCCTACCCCCAGAGATTCCGATGTAAATGGTTTGAGTTATGGCCTGGAGATTGGGAGTTTTAAAAGCTTCCCAGGTGATTCTGAAGGTGAGAATTAACAGCCAAATTTGGAACCATTGCCATAACCTAATCCTTGCTCTGCTGTCACGGGTCAGATCAGGGTCAGCTGCAGGGACTTGCACAGCGCTGGCTTAATGAGGCCCATGCACCTGTGCTTGTAGAGCTAGTGCCTATTAATTATGAATATGAAAAGAGCCATTTGTCTGTGTGCAAGTCACAGTAGTAAGCGGATATGATTCACTAAGATCAAAATCCTTTGTTACCGGTACTTAATGATTCATTAAAGCCTAAAGACACCCAACCTGACAGTCTAGAAACTCCACTACCTGTGTTGTATTGTAGACAAAGTTCCAGCCCTTTTGGTGAAGTCTCAAGGGTTGTGACCATTGCAGCGAATCTGTAGAGTCTGGAAATGATAATTATTATAACTCTTTCTCTTTCTGAATGGTCAGAGCCAAATAAGGGATAAACAGAGAAGTCAGAAAGATTGAGAGCAAAGTAACAGCTTCATAACCGGTAACACTAAATTTATGACCATTTGAGTGTCCTCATATTTCCTCCATTGAATTCAATGTGCCCAAATAATTATATCTTTAATTAAGATGCCCATAATAATTAAGGACAGGGCTGGACGAGTGCAGGCCTTCCCTCCTCCAAAGCCCCCCTTCGTGCATGGAGATGCAGGAAGCAGATGAAGCCGTGAGTCCTGAGGGGGATAAGGAGTAGAGCTTGCTCAATGTAAAAAAAGTCTTTTTTTTTGCGGTACGCGGGCCTCTCACTGCCGTGGCCTCTCCCATTGTGGAGCACAGGCTCCAGACGTGCAGGCTCAGCAGCCATGGCTCACGGGCCTAGCCACTCTGCGGTATGTGGGATCTTCCCGGACCGGGGCATGAACCCGTGTCCCCTGCATCGGCAGGCGGACTCTCAACCACTGTGCCACCAAGGAAGCCCCCAAAATGTTATATTTTTATAGAGGTATTCTATCTGAATTGAAAAATATATACAGATTATCTCTTATGTACCTAATTCTTACAAGATGCCGCAACGATATGAAAAAATAAAAATAGCTTCAGGATGTTTAAAATCTATCTGGGAAGCCTAGACACAGGCATGAAAAGCGTATTAAGACCAGAGGGCATGGCTTAGAAAGGGTCAAATGAGGAGTACAGGTGCGAAATGTTTCATGATTCCTTCGGAAGTTGTGCGCGAAAGCTGAGTTGGACCTCGATGGAGAGGATACATATGGGGACATGGAGGGAGAGGAGGAACTCAAGGGCATGCCAACGTATGTACAAACAGGAACAGCTACCTAATTAGCAGGTCCCAGTGCAAAATGAAAAGGTAGGGACCTCTGTTCAAATTATTAAGCATTTCAAGCTGCAACAGCAGAACATTAAGACAAGTGCAGCGCTCTCCAAGTGCAGGGCCTGTGAAGCTGCAGAGGTTACATGCCCATGAAGCTGGTCCCGGTACAAATGAGGTGTCATTGCCTCCTTGGGGGTGGTCTGTATGCTTGTCTTTTGTTGAGAACTCTTCTCTGGAAATGGTTGAAAGGTGGAGTCCTACCCTCTATTAGGTAGAGAATCTGTTGCATAAGAAGCAGCCTGTGTGAGCCCTCGTGAATGAGAATGAGTTCTCTAGGTGAATAAACACTGGGAGAGGATGCTAAGGCCCACTAAGTTTGGAAAGTGAGAGGTCAAAGTTATACAAGAAGAGAGGTACTAGGGAAGAGAACTCCGAAGAAGTTTGAAGCCGAGGATCTTGGGGATCTGAGCCAAAGTGAAGTGGGAAGTCATTAAAGCTTCAGAGTAAGGAGTGAGATGTGAGCGTTAGAGGAGCTGAAGAACTGCGCTGGCAGTGAGGTCCTGTGAAGAGGAGGAAGCAGTGTGTGGGGGGCACAAGCAAAGAAACAGAGAAGTGTTTCCAACATGCAGGGTGTGTGAGGCCAGAGCAATAGGTGGAATTATGGGATCTTTTCTCGATGAGCAATTTACTCGGTGTGGAGAAATTTAGTTCAAAATAATCTGTGGACAAATATTGGAGAGTGGTAGACTCCGATGGAGACATGCCTGAAGTGGATGTGGATCAGCTGAAATGATTTTTTTTTTTTTTTTTTTTGCGTTACGCGGGCCTCTCACTGCTGTGGCCTCTCCCGTTGCGGAGCACAGGCTCTGGACGCGCAGGCTCAGTGGCCATGGCTCATGGGCCCAGCCGCTCTGCGGCATGTGGGATCTTCCCGGACCAGGGCACGAACCCATGTCCCCTGCATTGGCAGGCGGACTCTCAACCACTGCGCCACCAGGGAAGCCCTGAAATGATTTTTTTAACATCAACATATTTGTAGAAACTCTTTTTTTCAGAGCTTTAAAAATGTAAGTTTTATTGGTGGGATTTATGCTTAGGGAGATAATATTTAATAAGAGAACTTGGAAATTAATGACTTTTGGGTAAACACAATTTTATAAGAGCATGTAAATGAGGTTTCTGTTTATTTTGTGAAGGACTGAAATTTAGTTTGACTTTGAAGAAAGTCTTTGAAAGGTGATATCTGAGATAATCATAAAAATATATTTCATTTTAGTTATTTTGAAGGGTTAAACAGCAAGATGTAAAGAGTAGTACAGATTTTAAATTTAGATAGTTCTGGTTGATCTTCAGAATGTAACTCTCTGTATTAGTTACCCTATTTGTAAAAGAGAAAAATGATAGCCTTCCATTTTGGTTTTGGGGTATGTGTGTGTTTGTTTTGCTTAGGATTAAAGGAAATGGCTTTATATAAAAAGCATAATTCCTAGTATAAAATAGATGCTCAATAAGTGTTTATTCCTTCTTTTTTTCTATATTAATTCTAATCTTCTTATCCTTAATTTTCTTTCTGGATTGTTTTCAAAAGGTTTTCAGTAACCCTTTATATCTTACGTATATAGATTTAGCTTTTCCACCTTAATAAAATCTTGAAATTTTTAGATTTATAACCGTTGTCAACTCAATAGCCTTCACTGATACTCATCGTAGAGAGTAACCAGAGAACCTCTATTAGGTAAGATTAAAACTACACTTGACCTTTGAACAACAGGGGTTTTGAACTGCATCGGTCCACTTAAACATGGATTTTTTTTTTTTAACATCTTTGTTGGAGTATAATTGCTTTACAATGGTGTGTTAGTTTCTGCTTTATAACAAAGTGAATCAGCTATACATATACATAGATCCCCATATCTCCTCCCTCTTGCATCTCCCTCTCACCCTCCCTATCCCACCCCTCTAGGTGTTCACAAAGCACCGAGCTGATCTCCCTGTGCTATGCAGCTGCTTCCCACTAGCTATCTGTTTTACATTTGGTAGTGTATATATGTCCATGCTACTCTCTTACTTCATCCCAGCTTACCCTTCCCCCTCCCCATGTCCTCAAATCCATTCTCTACGTCTGCATCTTTATTCCTGCCCTGCCCCTAGGTTCTTTAGAACCATTTTTTTTTTTTTTTTTAGATTCCATATATATGTGTTAGCATACAGTATTTGTTTTGAACAGGGGTTTTGGACTTCATGGGTCCACATAAACATGGAGTTTTCTCAATAGTAAATACCCCAGTACAAAATGATCTGTAGTTGGTTGAATTGCAGAGGGTCTAATATCAATTATACATGGATTTTCCACTGTGCATAGGGTCGGTGCTCCTATGTTGTTCAAGCGTCAACTGTATTAGACATTTAAAACAATTCATCATAATTAAATTATAAGAGGTCTTAAAGCTAAACCTGTTCAGTCCTCTCATATATAGATAAATACACCAAGTTCTGGAAAGGTAAAGGAAAGGGATTTGGGGAAAAAAAAGGATTTGGTTAGCAACTGAATTACATTCCTTGGAGGTCTGTGAACTGATGCTTATCACCCTCAGATAGAACCTCACACACAGGGATGAGGTGAGAGGAAAAGGGAGCAGCTCTGTCCTCACTGTCTTTCCAGTTGCAAAATCTGGTGTTGGGGGAAAAAAAATTGAGTATTCAATAGACATCAAGTTGAGACACTGAAAATGCTGTGAGAATCACCTTTATATATTTCATTTCTGAATATGGCTGAAACTACGGACACAATGGAGATATATAATTATCATGTGCGACCTTTATCATTAATAAATGCACCGGGTTCTTTGGTTAATGAAAACTTTTAAAAATGCCTAATTGGGTTATATTTTTCATCTTATAGAATCCTGGTGAAATATTTATTATTTTGAGAGATGAAGTAATTGGTGATTCTGTGGAGGTTGAATTTATGTCAAATAGTAAATGCGTTAGAACACGGCCAGCCCTCTGGAATAAGACAGTCTGGTGTATGAAAGCTTTAGGTAAGAAATTTTTTTTATGCTTTAATAAATATAAAACATCATTCTGAGTTTCTTTCAATAAATTTATGGTAAGTGGTTTCAGTTCCCTACAGAAACTAATATTGTTCTGCAGGTGTTTCCTGTGTTTAGCTTTCACATACCCAAGGCTGTTATTATTAAACTGGATTCGCAAAAGCACGAATGTGTAAATTATGAGAACTTAGTTTGTGTACCATGTGGTAAAATGACAGCCAGTAACATCACATACTTTATGTCAGCAGAGAGTACTTTAATGTGTCAGCTATTAAATATGGAACTAAAATTATTTGCTTTATTGTAACAGGATTAGCAGACTTTTGGATTTTCATTCATGATTTTCTTTTTTCTTCTTTACTTTTTTTGCCATGCAAAAAAAGTATATTTTTTGAGTTTATTTTTGCTTTGGAAAGCATAGTTCTTTTTCACTATTTTATCATCATGGTACCATTTCTATATACAATCTTCCCTCTTTTCCTTATTTAAATTATGAACCTAACCATTTTATTATCCAACTTTGCTTCAGCATGATAAATTGCATTGGATTTAAAGTTCCAGATGGAATAGACACACTTGCTGTGATAACTGTACTAAAATCAAAATTTAATATATTAATTTCTGAATGTTTTGATATAAATGTAGGACTACTTGGTTTTTGAATTTATGATGTCCGGTTATAATTAGAGAATAAAATTACCTAACTTTATAAGTGTGAATTTCATAAAATATTTTAAAGTACAAAGATATTCAATCTTATTATAAATTTGGAAATGTAGTAAAAAATATTTAAAATTAAAGAGTATATCAAATGCATCCGGAGCTCTTTTGTTTTCTTTTTAGACTGTAGCTATAATGAAACCCATTTACAGGGCATTTACAAATCTTTTCTGTTGTGTTGTGTAAAGCATGTGTCCCCTCTATGGATTTCCTTGCACAGCGTAGGTCAGACTTGGATTATAGAAAGGAAAGACTTTACACCAACCATTTATAAACATCTTAGACACTGCTTCCTGTCATGGACAAGGATATGCAGAAGTGAGATGAGAAATAATTCTTTCTGTTTCTTTGCCTTTTCTTCCAAAGCCCCTTACTTCCTTATGCCACATTTTTAAATGATTTAATGAGCAGTAATTTCTAACTAATTAGTTTAGAAGTTAAACTAGATCTAGTTAGACTAAATCACTACAGAAAAATCAATATTACAAATTAAGAAGTACTTAGATAATACTTCCCAAATAGCAAATCAAAATGTCAAATAAAATTGTTCACATTAAGATTTTATGTTCAGTTTACCTAGTAGCTAAGAGCAGCGCAAAGAATAAAATGTCAAAGTTCACATGTTTTTCAGAAGAGGAGGAAACTGTAACTCCAAATTTTCCAATATATACCAGGCCATAATATTATCCATGTGGTTGAACAGCAAATTTGTAGTAAAAATAAACCAACCAACCAACCATTATTTACCAGTTATGCTAATTAAACCTTTCCAACTCTTTTTTTCAACTGGTGTATTCTCTAAGTTAATGATAGATTATCTTACAAAACGTTGGCTGCTACGTAGCAATATACAGGATAGTTCCATGAATAATTATGGGAATACGTATGGGACATGCCTCAGCAGAAACGGTCTTACTTTCTCTGCCTCAAGGCACAGTTTCTTGAAGTTTTTTGAACCCTAGCCAGAACTACATTTTACATTATGACCCAGTACATATGTATGAAAACATAATGAAAACAAAAGTTTTAAAAGCAATACTTAGACCGATGGTTTCAGCCCTGACATGTAAAGAGCTTGGAAGTTGCCACTCCCATTCTTACAACAAGAAAAAGCCGAACAAACTGAAAATCAGTGGCTTTTCTTGAAGTCATTGGAGAACTAAGGTTGTAGGGTAAACAACCATCCCAAAATCTGGAGAGAAAGGTAAATCAAGACTGACATCTAAGATCTGCTTACCTGGAGCAGAAGTCACTGGAGCCGTAAACTGGTAGGAGCACTTCAATGGTAATTCTGATGAATTGCTGGAAGCTGAGTGTGGACTAGCTTGAAAGTAAGAAACTCCCGGGGGCTGTAGTCTTAAGAGGCACCTATAATTTTGTGGAATTTACCACCAGAAACCCCATCAGGTTCACACAGTGAAGATCTGAGAAAGATCCCCTGAAGGGCTCTGCTAGATCAGAAGAAGACTAATGGTGAAATACTCCCAGTATGTTCTCCATAACAGAGGTCTACTTTTCAGGGGAGACCACTTTACCAGAGCCTCATCCCAGCTGAGGAAGGGCATCCATCCTGTTGTAACCCCCTCTAGCCCTCACGTCTCACTTAAGGTGGGGAAGGGAAAGCTATGCCACAGCAGAAACACTTGTGAAGGTCACAGCTGAAATACACAGGCCCACTAAAAGACTGATTTAATCATAAGATTAGACTGCTTCCCCTTCCCCCAACCTGACCATCACCACAGCAGGGTTCCAGTGTAATGGCAGTGGCTTACAGTTGAAAGTATGCAAGATGCAGAATCTTTCTAAGGAGGAGTACTTAGGGAAGCACAAAGTCAGGAGGGAAGACAAGGACAAGGACAGTAGAGGAATTTGAAGACTCTGGTACCCACAGCTACAGCAAACAGTAAATACAGCCTAACTTCTACACAGATTACTCTCAATACACACTTACCTGTTTCATTTCTTACATCTGATACAGCATGTCTGGTTTTCAACAAAAAAGTTACAAAGCATGCCAAGAAGCCAGGAAAAAACATAGTCTAGAGAGATAAAACACACATCACACCAGACAGATGTGACACAGATGTTGGAATTATTAGACAGGGAATTTTATATAACTATGATTAATATGTTAAGGGCTATAATGAAGAAGTAGACAACATGCAGGAACATTTGGGTAATATAAGTAGAGGGAAAGATATTTTATTTCTTTTCATTTTTTCAGTGTTAGAACCTACTAAGTTGATGTCGTGACGAATTAATGGGTCACAAACCACACTACTCTTTGGAACCGCACTGCCCAATATGTTAGCCATTGGCCACATCTGGTTATTTAAACTTCGTTATAATTCAATGAAATTTAAAATTCAGTTGCAGTATCCATATTTTAGTTGCTTCATTGGAACATATCCAATGAACATATCTCAGGAAGTTTGATTGGGCAGGACTGACCGTACAATAGAGTTCCTTTTGCTCTACACCAATTACGGAGTAAGAGGGAGTGCCCAGTGTGCTCTTCGAGGCTAGTGATCTGTGCAGAATCCGCAGTGTAGTTAAGGAAACGCTTAACTGGTGGCCAAGAGGGCTGTTTTTATTCTGTATTGAACCATTTACTGGGTAACTTTAGACAAGTCTCTTGATCTTTCTGTGCCTCAGTTTTCTTATTGATAAAATAGCTTCTCAACTTACATTTTAAGTCCTCCTTTATAGGATGTTTGGAGATGAGGGAGACAATGTATAAGACAACACTGAACATCCAACTGAGGAACAAAGTGTCACTCTGTCCCTCTAGCAAATCCCTTAAACATGAGTGGCTTTTCTGGAATAACTCACATTCAGCTTCTGAATGGGGGGTGATAAACCATTTAAAAACTTCCTTCTCTTCCTTTTGGGGAAAAGAATTGAGGGGACCATCTTTCTCTATAAATACTATACTCCTCGTATTGCCCCCTCTCTCCTCCTAGTCTTCTATTTACATCTCTTGATATAAAATTTGTCCCCTTTCATTCTTGGGCAGTCATGCTTAGGAGCATTCCTAATTCTATGTCATCTCATGTATAGTCCCTGTACCCAGTGGTGACTTCCAGGACAGGAAATGATCTCAGTCAGTATCTCAGACCATCTAATAATAGTCTATAAAGATTTAAGCCTTTAAAAATTTTTTGTGCTACTTCTTTGAATACCAAATTAAAATGGAGGATCTAACCCTAAAGTGGAAACATACCAGGGACCCTTCCCCACTCTCAGGGTTCTTTGGAAGAATGTTGATGCCTCAGGTTCAGGAGATGGCCTCCATCTGTCAGTCTCTTTCCAGTCTAGGAAAACTGCTCATGTGACTTCATTTCTGATCACCTGGCTCGTGGCTCAATCAGTCACATTACTTAAAATGTGGTTTGCTCTCTGTAAATGTTCTCTTGTGCTATACCCAGAGCTTCCTGTACTGAGTCTAGCTGGTGTTGAGGGCTGGTATGGCAACTTCACAGTACTGTCCCAGATGCAGGCTTATTTCTAGTCGTCATTCCATAGTCCCTAGGGTGTGGTCATAATCATCATGGAACAAGATGACCTCTAAGCCTCTTGCTATCACACCCTATATTCCAAGCAATGTGATGAAGCAAGGTGTGCTGGAACCATTGCATTTCAGGTTGCAAAATGCAATTCTACACATCTCTTCCCTACTTCACATTCAGTGATATTCCCTTGTGCACTAGTATTCTTGGGCTGCCATAATAAAATACCACAGACGGGATGGTGGCCACCTTCTTCCTCTGTCCTCACATGGCCTTTTCTCTGTGCACATGCACTTCTGGTGTCTCTTCTCATAAATCCTTATTAGATAAGGGCCCCATCATTATGACCTCAATTTAACCTTAATTACCTCCTTAAAGGCCTTATCTCCAGATACAGTCATATTGGGGGTTAAGGCTTCAGCATATGAATTTGGGGGAAACAAAATTCTGTCCGTAACACCTTGGTAGCTTGAAATTGGCCATGGTGGGAATATTTATACCACAGAAGTTGGCAAAACTATGTGTAGAAAAAAAAGCATCAGTGCTTTTTTTTTTTCTTTCTGAGAGTCCATTTATCAGCACACCACTGGGATAAAGAAATGGAGAGGGCCTCATTAAACTAAAAAGGTCTCTGTAAGACATATCTGCTGATATTTCATTGGTCAGAACTTAATCCCAAGGTCATATATAGCTGAAAGGAAGAATAGAAAATCTGGTCTTTTTAGTTGATCAGCAACATGCCTAGCAAGAAATAAAATCAGAATTCTGTTTCTAAAAGGAAGACATCGGGGTAGGCAACTAGCATTTTCTGTTAGAGAAGGGTACCCCTCTAAGACCAACTAGAATTCTTTACTTCTTTGGAGACCTCCTCTTAACCATTATAAATAAGTGTGTATGTGTGTGTGTTAATAGACTTTCAGCATTGAGGTATATCAAATACTCTGAGGTCTTCTTCTTATAGTTCTCAGAACTCAAAATCTTCTCTACTCAACCCAACATTTTGCCATACTAATATACTTTTGTTTTTTTTTGTGTTTTTTTTTTGCGGTATGCGGGCCTCTCACTGTTGTGGCCCCTCGCGCTGTAGAGCACAGGCTCTGGACGCACAGGCTCAGCGGCCATGGCTCACGGGCCCAGCCGCTCCCAGACCGGGGCACGAACCCGTGTCCCCTGCATCGGCAGCCAGACTCCCAACCACTGCGCCACCAGGGAAGCCCATACTAATATACTTTTTAAATGTGTGTCTCTTTTGAGCTTGGTAACAATTCAAAGAAAAACAAAATTATGTTAAAGTACAATTATGCTGACCAGGATATCAGGAATAAATAAGTTTATTCTCATGTTAACTTTTAAAGAAATTAGAATATTTTAAGTATCCTATATCAAAGAAGTCCCAAGCAAATATTCTCACCATATATCTTTCATGATTTATCACCTGACTTTCTTTCAGAAGGTTAACATCCCATCATAAAACTCCTAATCTCTTTTCTGATAAACAAAGTCAATATTTTCTTTCAAAATCATCTTTATGAAATCTACTGAAATTGACTTCATTTCACTCCAGTAACTCCAGAACCCCCTTTACTATGTGCACACAGCTGTAGCTGATGAGGTGTACTTTACAACTTTCAGTTTTTTTGAGATTTCTCTTACATTCTCTATTGGATGAATACTTACTTTTGGAAGAGAGAACTTTTCTACATATATTTTCTTTATAATACAGGTTAAGTGTCTAGTCAAGCAATATGAGAGGAGGAAATTTTAGCTTCTTGATCTAGTTAAATATAAGATTGTATGTTGGCTTTAAATTTTCCTGAGCAATATTATAAGAGGTCCTTTATCCTCTTCAGAAGATAAAGTAAAATTAATGCTTAAACCTTAAGAACTTTTAAATATTCAACATTTCATCAGGTGGTTTCATCAGGTGGCTTGCACTTAATGGCTTATTCCAAACCCCAGATGTTTGCATGACAATTTTCCAGGAGAATTTGGAAATATCTCTGTGACAAAGAGTGAAAGTTTTTAAAGTGTGTTCTGTGAATGAATTTAAAGAGCTAAATTTTGTTTAATTTTGTTACAATAAAACACAACCTTTCCATTGAAGTGATTATTTAGTGTTATTCTTTCATAGAGAGCACGCACAACAGTCTCAGGTAACTTTAACTTTCTTGATGTGTTACAGCAAAATTTACAATGGGGTGTATCAGTCACCTTGAACAACTAATTCACAAAAAGGATGAATGGATGGGGTAAATAGTACTTAAATAACAGGGCATTAAACCTTGCCTTCCCAAGGGTTTTTCATTGTTATCAATTGAATAAAAGTTCTGTAATTTCAATCAACTCTACTCTTTCTTTTTCCAAACAATTCTAAGAAACTTTCCTGTAATTAATGGGAACTTTCTTCCTCAGATTAATAACAAATACTTAACTTTTAATGAATGACTTTACTGTTGTAAATTCAAAGTATTATGTAGATATGATTATAGATTACTCCAAAAAAATGGAGGTTAGAAGATAAGGAGAAAAGATTTAGTGTTTTGCTTTTATTATAATTTTAACATATGTTTTAATCCTTTAAGTTTTTTTTAAACAATGAAGTGCAAAATTACATATTCTATTTTGTGGTTTCTAACTACTAAGGATAAAATAAGAAAACAAGTGTTAAAAGCTAGTAAAATTGTTATGAATTCTTAAAGCCTGACTTCATATTCTCTAAGAGATATAATACTATGGTACATGCATTTATAGACTCAGTTCCTAACTCTCTCTTTGTGTTTTATAAGATTTTCCTGCTGGCTCTGTCAATGTCAATGTCTACTGTGATGGAATCATTAAGGCCACAGCAGAGATTAAATACTATTCAACCCCAAAGGCTATGAAATGCCTATTGGGAGCGGCAGGTCCAGGAGATGGTGTATACCAGGTAAGTCGATCTTTCCCTGAAGTCGACAATAAACTAAAGAGCTAATGTGGAATAAACGAATGCATACTTTGGTATAAAGTCTGAATGTTGGTTGAATAAGAATGAATTACTGATCATTAGGAAAAGAAGAAATTGACCTATGTGATGCAGAGATGTAGATGAATTAGTTTGTGTAAGTCAAGTCATTCCAGATAATGTCATTGGGAGACAGGTTATCCATTACAAAATAGCTGTTGTCTCGGGCTCATTTTCAAGCTGTCGCAGACCAGATAAAGACAGACAGAAGGATTAAAGAGAACTCTTAAACAGTGAATTTCCTCTTTATCCAGATGTGGGCAAATACAAGATGAAAGAAGGTTTGAGGTTAAGGACTCAGAAAAAAACAAGAATACCACCAAAAAGGAAGTGTGTGGTGTTAATCTAGAAATTGTTATTTTCATGAGGAAATTTCCAAGCTCAGTGTATGTTTTTATTAGTTTCATTTATCATTGTTGTCTGACAGTGAAAGTTATTCCTTTAAATTAACAACATTTATTTGGAATTCCAGAAATGCTAAACTTTTCTGGGAACTCTGCAAAGTGGCATTGCAGGTTTTTTTCTCTAGTGTGACAAAGTAGTACTCAGCAAGGATGACTTGGTGAGAAGTTTCTGGTCCTCTCAAAGGCCCTTAGTTTGGACATTCTCCAGTGAGTGATAGATGATGTGAGTGCCCTGCCCTAAGGGACTCACGGACTTAGAATGTAAAAAGTGCATTTTGATTGACTGTAAGCCATTAGTTTAATTTCTGAATTCTGTTTTATTTTTTGTTACCTGACCTACTTTCAGTGGAGAGAAAGCTTGCTTAATGTGGAACTTCTTCATGTGCTTATTACATCAGATTTTCAGAGTGAAATAAATGTCATTTCTTTTAATAGCTGCTTGATAATTAGAATTATAACTTTGCTTAATTGCCTTAGTTTTTCTGTGGGCAGAGGAGGAGACCAGAGGAGAGGCAAAGAAAGAGGTAGTTGAATTGAACATGCGATCTTCAGATTTACCACAAAACACTCCATAAGACTTGTAACAAAGCCATCAATAATAGGATGTTGACAGGTTGTCATGAAGCCTTACTGTTTAAACCAGTTGGGAATTGGAGGCTTTGTTATTTATTTTGTGTGACACATTTTTCTATTAGAGTTCTCCTTTATGAATGATACATTTTAGAACAATGGAAAAGGTAAAAATGTCTTAGAGAAGGACAGGGAGTAAAATACCATTTGTCAAACTGAGGAGTCTGAGGACATTTGACAAAATATCTATATTGTAACTGCAAAGCAAGAATAAAAGTAACAGCTTGAAATACAGATCGTTTCATTTTCCTGTGACACGTCTACCTTATCCTCTACTTAAAAAACTTTATTCACTACATAAAGACTAATAACGGCATTATATTGCATTATCAGTATTCAGTCAGCATAGAAGTAAAGTAGTCCCCAAAACACATTTTTGTGTTGGTTTTGCCTTTGGGGAGGAAAAAAACTTTGTTTATAGTGAAAATTAAATGTAATTTTTGACTCAAACAGTTTTTCAGAATGTTGTAATATGCAAGTTATGATTTCTTCTACAGCTTTGAGTGAATAAAAAGTTTTCTGAGTAGTTTTTAGGTAACTAGAAAACGCTCTGTTTCATTTTTACCCTCAGTGTCAGAAATGAGAGGTGAGGAATGGTTTCTCCCCTCCACTGAGCCTTGGTGCCTATAGTGAAAGGAAGATTGTTGGACAGTCACAGGTTAATTCAGACTTTTACTCTCAGGAAAGAGGCACTTTAAACCTGAGGTTTGAGTATGGAGAGGTAGAATTATTCTAAGTTGGTGACAGCAGACCACAGCTTGGTAAGATGCATTAAGAGATTTGGTTTAATATATACAATTTAAGATGGGTTTAGAGGTTTTGCAATTGTCATGAGGGTACCTACACATATTGTGGAATTAGATTAAACAAATTCTGAGTCTGAGATCTCAGACCCGGCAGAGCTACACCATCACAATCCTGACACATGGAAAAGGCTGCAATTCACTCAGTCTCCATCACATCTTGGACTAGGTATGACACGGGGTTCGTCTCATCCACTGGCATCTGGACCCCATGAGGTATCCCTATCTTGAATTTACCAAGATGGTGAAAATTGGACTCCACTCTTGATTAAAAAGAAGGATCTGGGCTTCCCTGGTGATGCAGTGGTTGAGAGTCCACCTGCCGATTCAGGGGACGCGGGTTCGTGCCCTGGTCTGGGAAGATCCCACCGGAGCCTGTGCCCTGCAACGGGAGAGGCCACAACAGTGAGAGGCCCGCGTACCGCAAAAAAAAAAAAAAAAAAAAAAAAAAGAAGGATCTGCAGGGACACAAAGGAACCTTGTTGTATTTTAGGGTTACTTGCCCTCAACGGTGGTGTCCCAGCCCACCGTGTGCTTCTCCTTCTTGACATTTGGTTGTTCCTTTGACATTTGGCTTTGCTCTCGTGTACATTACATTTTAAAAGTTGTGTAAAAAGCTGTGCTTTTCCTCTCCAGCATACAACACTGCAGCAATTGTTTCCTTCATGTGCTTCTCCTACTACTTTAATTGGGCTATTTGGATATGTTGCACGTAGTCCGCTGAACATCTCTATTCAAAGAACAGTGTGTGTTGTAATTTTATTCACCATAGTTATTGTGTATTTGTCAGGACATATACCAGCAGATTTTTTTTTTTTTTTTTTTTTTTGCGGTACGCGGGCCTCTCACTGTTGTGGCCTGTCCCGTTGCAGAGCACAGGCTCCGGACGCCCAGGCTCAGCGGCCATGGCTCACAGGCCCAGCCGCTCCGCAGCATGTGGGATCTTCCCGGACCGGGGCACGAACCCGTGTCCCCTGCATCAGCAGGCGGACTCTCAACCACTGCACCACCAGGGAAGCCCTCTTAGTTTATTTTTAATGATGTCTATTAGGTTTTAGAAGATTTTACCTAAACCAGCTTAATTATCTAACTGCTTCCTAAATTATTTCGTCTTTTTTGGATAGATACTAAATCCTAGCTCATAGCCTCAAAAAGGTAGAATTTCCAGAGCCTCATCTAGAACAGTGAATTCAAATGAAAAAATACAAAGCCCAATTTGGGAAGATATTAGAATTCAAGTACTAGTGTTAGAAAAACTAGTAACTCCTGTTTGACTGAGATAATTAAAACCTTTGAGACTTCCATCTTATTTACAAAAGAGTCTAGGGGCAACAATAAAGTTAACTTTGTATAGGAAAAACTAGATACAATATAAAAACCAAATTAGGTCAGAATGCTAAAAGAACATAGCAATTATTGATCAAAGCATTAGGATCCTATTTATTAAAAGAGTTTTTGAAATGGTACCAAATAATTTTTATTAGTTGTGTTTTGTATTAGTAAAAAGGTATATTGTGTTGCATGTATTTGTCATCTTGCATATTTTACTTTATACCTGTTGAAATCTTATTTTCACCTTCATGTTAGGTGCACATCATTGCCAGCTTTCACTAAATTGTATGAATTATTCGATCTTTGCTTTACCGCCTGCGAATATTTAATACACTGTGAAACCAGTTGGGGTTGGGGTGAGGGAAGGTATGAACTAAGGGAACTCTCACATCATGAGGAATTTCCCAGTTTTTTATTAGTTCCCTTAAAGGTTAGTTTCTTCATTAAGTTAAAGCTCAGGCATTAGAGGTTATCTCCCTAAATGAGTTCTTCAGAAGATTCTTCCTACTGAGAGATACTGGGAACTCCCCAGCCTTTCAGCAGTTTTTTTTCAGGTCCTTGCCGCGCTCTAAAGGTTGATGGACACACAAAGCTTCAGGGTCATAAATCTTTTCCAACACTGCCTCCCTACCATAGCATGCCTCCTTGTCTCCTTAACTCTCTCCATGGTTCCTATGTTCTAGCCATCCAGGACTGTTCCTTCTTTTATCAGTAGAACATGTTAAGCCATTTATTCCCTGCTGCCCCGTCTAGAAGGCATGGGCATTGTGTTTTTCATCTTTGCGTACCCAGTTTCTTCACATAGTTATCGTTCCCGATATATACGACCCAACTGATAATTATTGCATAAAAAATGGGAAAACAGTGATTGCTGGTTTTTTTCCAGTGCTATTTGAAAAAATAAGTGAAAAACTATAGTATAGGTATATAAATAAGAGAGAAATGAAAACTGTCCTTTTAAAATACACTGTTATTTATTTATAAAATTGAATAACTGAATCTGATGCTTATGAAAGTAAGGAGGAACTCTCAGAGGTTCATGATACTAGAAAAATGAAGAATTTGTGCTATAACTTGATTCTTCATACCCTACCTCAGTCATGAACTCCATGTTAATATACTTCATTACCAGCTTTTCACAGCTGTAAAGAGCTGTTAAAGGTAAGATCCAGACTTACCTTTCTTTAGAATATTAAAGAAATGTTTATTACTCAAATATGCTTAAGATCTTACCTCTCTTTCAAAAGGCTGTTTATCATCTTTCCTTTTTCTTACTGGAAAGTGACAGTGCAGCATAAGAGAAATAGTTCTGGATAGGGCAGGAACAGGAGTTGGGTTCTTTCATTGAGTTAGCAGCCACTTCATGAGAGCCCACTTTCCTTAGTGCTAAAGGAATTTCCTCATGTGAACAATGAAGAAGCTAGAGGATATAATCTCCAAGGTCATTTCCAACTCAAGTATTCCATAATTGTAAGCCAAGAGAAAAAAATTACTTAGATTAGGAATTATGACCATTCTTGTTGAGAGGACTGACTTGCAAATACATGGGCTCTCCATGTAGCCTTTATTTCCATTTTATTTTGCTTACTCTTAATTCTTCCCCCAGAGAAGAAGAAAGTGATTTGAGTTTCATGTACCTTTGATTGGTTTTTTAACTTGTTTTATATTTCTGATCAAAGATTTATAATCAGACAAAAAACAGTCTAATAAAATGCAATCTAGAGATTTATTTCTGGATTCATTTTTCATATTGCTTGTGCTCCTAATTAGATTGGACCAATAAGAATAAGGCAAATCTATTGAAGCTTTATTTTACTGATAAAACAAGCAACATTTCCTTTGTGCTATGTCTCCTTTATGCTAGGTCAAGCAACAGTTAACGATGCCTGATTGGGATACTTCAGACTTAATGATTATACTCACCACAGTTACAAATCATTGAATCAAACAGGAACACGCAACGTAGTACACTCATCCATTTATTTAGAGAAAAACAAATAAATTAGTTAACTTTAACAGCAGATATAACAGCTAT
The DNA here is from genome assembly GCF_937001465.1 of Orcinus orca. Classification (NCBI taxonomy): domain Eukaryota; kingdom Metazoa; phylum Chordata; class Mammalia; order Artiodactyla; family Delphinidae; genus Orcinus; species Orcinus orca. The sequence goes on from NC_064562.1 coordinate 21,166,474, forward strand.
TATGAGAAAAAAAATAAATATTTCTGAGTGCAGAAATAACCATTAACTTAGCCATTGACATAACTATACTGTTGTTTCTCTACAATTCTTATCTTATAAGCCATCTCAGTCCATTTTCATAGTTATTGGTCCCATATGTTTTCATTTATGTTTAGCTACTGCTTAGAGTGTATTTTATTAATGATTTCTTGTTCTCCCAAACTGAAGCATCTCTCTTGCTCCTTACATTTCCCTCTCTTCCTGTCCCTGGGGCTGGCTTTGACTGCCCTTTGCGGAGGATGTCTGTGTGCTGGTGTGAGTGCTACATATAACCACCCCCATCCAAGAGCAGCCTTGTGCTTTTACTATCCAGTTCTTTAGCGCATCCAGATCTTCAACCATAAGGAATATTTTTAAACAATCCTGAAAACAAAGCACAAAACACAGTTAACAATACTCACTCATAAGAAGGTAGGAACAAACCCCAAATCATCAATAACCCTTTGGAAATTAGAAAACTAAAAAACCTTGTGGCAAAATGTGTTTGTTTGCATTTTCTAAAAGTCATTATGCATTCTTGTGGGTCTCTTTACTAAATAGTATCAACAATAAGATAAAGAAATAAAGTGGAATATAATTTGGGAAGTCTAAATTGTGTTTAGCATTCATGAAATATGCTTCTACACTAAACTGTATCAAGACAAAGGAAATGAAGTAAAGTAAATCTTTGACAAGTAAAATTCAACTTCTGAGAATTTATTATTTTTTTCCAGAGATCAGCCATTTAGTGTCATTAACCTTATTAAGTAGCAACACACAAACAAATATATGTCAATTATGCTCAAGTCCCTTCCAGCAAATCCAGTGAACAATTTTTCATTCAATTTAACTTGACTTTTCAGCCACAATTAACGCCATTGACCAAACTCACTTTTTTGATATAATCTTTTTTCTTAGCTTCTAGGAAGACATATGTTCCTGGTTTTCTTCCTACATCCTTCACCTTTCCTTTTCAATATCCTTTGCAATCTCTTCTTTCTAGATGTAGAAAATAAAAATTTAAATGTATTCAGTTTTGATTCTTAGATACCCTTCTTTTTTTGATAGACATTTCCTCTGCAGGTTATCTCATTGACCTATGAGGTATACTCCAAATGTGGATTTCCTTTAAGCCCATCTCTCACTGTTCTCTAACTCATGAAATGCATCATCATCAATCTAGTTTAAAAGCCAGAAACACAAGTGTCTCCTCATACCTTGTACTCTCTCGCCCTATAAACTCAATCCATTACTAAGCCATATCAGTTTTACTTGCTAAATATTGCTCACTTCTCTCCATATCTCTCCAGTTCTGACACTTCAGTCTACATTTTCCTCTTGCCTGTACTGCTAGGCTAGCCTCCTAACTGGTCCCCTACTGTAGGTTTTTGCACACACCCTAAAGTCCCTGGTCTGTGAGGTTATTTTAAAAAGAAAGACCTCAGCATGTAATTCTCCTGCTCAAATACTTCAACAGATTCCAATTGTTGTACGGATTAAAAATCTTTAACATGAACAATATGGCCTTGCTGTCACTGTCCCCGCTCTTTCTCCATCCAGCTTAATCTTAATCCTCTGCCTCACCTCTGCATTCCAGGAATGCTGGTCTGCTTTACTTCCTGAACTTTTCCTTCCTAATCTCCTACCCCAGGGCCTTTATATGTGCTCCTCTCTCTAACTGAAACACTCTTCCTGTCCTCCTTCCCTAGCACTATCTTCATCTAATTAATTCTAACTCCAAGTTTTAACCCAGCATCTCTACCTCAGTGGAGCCTGCCCTGATCCATACTTCTCCCTGCATATCTCTTTGTAATACCAATCACATTCTAATTTGACATCTCTGTGTGTGATATTTCTCAAATTACCTCTCATTATCTGCCTCTCATTAGACTCCAAGGTCAATAAGGGCAGAGATGCTATCTATTTAGTTCCCCGTTTCATGTCCAGAACCAAGAACACTGCCAGACACATTGGCTGCTCAATACGTATTTTGTTGGGTGAAAGTATATCACACATTAAGTTTCCCACCCAACCTCAAGTGATCCATCTGTCAGAGACCCTGATAACATAGGCACAGCCCTTTTGGAGAAGGTTATTGAGCTATTGCATAAAGCAGTGCTGCTTTTGACTGAAGTAGAAAGAGCTGGGCAAAGAAGGGAAGGACAACAAAGGAAAAAAAACAAATATAAAACGATGAGACTAATTCTGTTTTCTGTCTTGGAAACTAGCATCTAAAACAACCCAAAAGAATAATATCCAAAAATTTTCAAAAAATCATTGCATCATTTAGAGAAGGCTTCTTTGAAAGATATTTCTTTGAATATGCTAGTACACTATTTGTTTTAAAACTGCCTTATTTTATTACATATTAACAGTAAGTTGTTACAAAATAGGTGTTAGAGGGAGGTAAGGGTAAGAAAAGACATAGTTCTTATGGTTGCTCTATCTAATGCCTGCCATAGAAAAGCTTTGCTTTTCGTTTGTTTCTTTCTTTGTTTCATCATTAATGGCATTAAATATCTCCGTTAGAGAATCTGTTCAAGTTTAGTCATTAAATTTTTGAGACTTTTTGACATTTTTTGAGGGGGGTGCGGGTGGGGTCCAGTTGAAAATTTCAGCACAGTCAAGCTTCAGCCAGTGGTCTAGAAGAGTGTTTTTCTTTTTTTTTTTTAACTTTTATCAATTGCCTTTGCATAATTATGATGTTTATGCATTTTGCATTGTTGATGGAGATGGCAGAAATTGCTAATTGTTCCCTAGTGTTTCTTTTTCCTTTCTTACATGGCGATATAACTTTTATTGGGCACGTGTCCACCCAGGTAATTATTGCACTTTCTGACTCCCTTGCAGCTAGGTGTAGTCATATAAGTAACTAATAGCCAATGGCATGTCAGTGGAAGTGATTTGTACAAATTTCTGATCATGTCCTTAAAAGAAGGGCACAGTCATGCTCTCCCCCTCACTGACTTTTTCCTTTGTCTGGCTGCAGTGCTAACAAGGGGATGATGGATGAACTATCCAGAACTATGAAAATGGTATTACTAGTAAAACAAAATAGAGCCTGGATCCTGTGATCAGGGAGCCATGACATCAGCCCTGAACTGCCTCATTCCAGATTTTTATGTTAAAGAGAAATGGGCATCTATCTTTCTTAAGCCTCTGGCATTTTGCGTCCCTGTATTACAATATAAAACCTACATTCTAACTAGTTTTAAAGATGTGTTACTTAATTTAAAAAATTAGAAAGAAAAAACAAACTAAATTATTTGTTCAGTCAGTTCAAAGGCTAGTTTGGGGAGTGATTCTCCTCATGAATAGATATGTACTTTTCTAAATCACAATGATTACATTTCGTGAGTTATATCTGAGGGCTCACATCAAAGTATTCCGAGAAAAGGGAATTAAGATTTACTGGAGATTTTACATATTTACTCATTTAAACTCCTAAGTAATTCTGTCAGGTAAGTATTATTAAGGTCCCCAGCTAATGATTCCTGAGCAGGCATGTCAACACAGGTTTCTCAGATCTCAAAACATATTTTCTTCCTGTTATAATTACTTTCAAGTTATTTAAAGAGATTCTACAACTATATGAACACCTAATCGATAATAAATATAAACTATTTGAAGGAAGTGTAAAATTGCATTGCTTTATATTCTTACATTTATTTTTGCAAATGTAGTCACAGACATGTTGAAATTCTAAGAACTGACTCACTCAAAACTTAGAAAAATTAATTTGACAAAGGAAAATATCCCTTTTATCTTAGCCCAATTTACTTACTTAGATTATTCTTTTACATTAACTGCTTGGAGTTGAATACTCATAAAGTAAAAAAGAAAGGCTTTTTATAACCCTAGAAAGTATTTGCTCTGCTCTCTGACCTATCATTCTCTTTACAAGCTGTAGGAGAAAATTGTGTTTAAGATAGGTTATGTAAACTATATATAAAATTCTCCTTTAAATGGCTATTTTGGCTCACTTTCATAGCACACATTATGAACAATGGAACAAATGAAGTTATTTTCTTATTTTTCTTTTACTGGTGAAACTTAAACAAGCATAGCAATTCATTATAATAAGAAAACCAAGATGTTTTTAGCTCAGCCATTGGCTTTCCTTTTAGATACCTGAAGGTAAAGAGTAAAATGCTATTTGATGGATTTTTGTCTCCTATTACGAACATTTCACAACCCTCCTGTGGTTATTTCACTGAAATCACTTCTCTTGTTAATCAAGATTCTTTACTATTATTGTATTTCTCCACCAGATTAAAAAAATAACTTAGTATTCTGTGGTCATCCCTATAGGTTTCTTCACCCAACATCAATATTTAAAAGCCCTTTTCCTTGCCTCACTCTACTGTTGAAGCTGAGAAAGCCAGATTCTCACAACATTTTTAACCACCCGTGCAGCTAGAGATGGTCATGTGAGACAGTTCTAGACAATGAGACCAAGGGAACATCTTTAGAGCTGTGACTCACAATAGCCACCTTCCCCCATTTTCCCTCCATCTGTGCCCCTTTTCTCCCTCTTTTGGCTAAATATGAATATGATGTTTGGAACTACAGTGTCCATTTTGAAACCATGGGACCACAATTTATTCTTTATTTTACTTAAATTCTATTTCAGATTTTATTCTTTCCTCCATGACTAGAATGTAGTATTGTGAAACGTAGTGTGTTTAGAATGTGAAGCCATAAGTTAAAATCTACTTATTAGCTCTGCAATTTTGGCTGTAACTGATTTTTTGTACCATGATTGTAACATCTAAAAAAATAGGCATTTAAAAAATCTACCATTCAGGAATGTTATAGGAGATAAACTATATAAAACCTAATACATTATAAGTGCTTAACATGTAATAGTTATTATTATTACTTAAGATTCTTTCAGTCTATTTCATTGTATACATTTATCCTACACCTAAGATATACACCCTTTCACATCACTCCATGCATCTTAAATATCTCCCAACTGCTTACATTACAGTGCTCTAAAATCCTTTTAAGGACAGTCTCTCAATGCTATCATGCTCAAAAGGTGTCCACACCCCTCATCCAAGAAAGAGCAAATCAAACTTTGAAGGAGTGCTCTTATGTAAACAGCTATTCACCTCAAGGAATTCAGCTTTGTGTAATGAATATCTTCTGTTTTTTTCTGGTTTGTTTGTATTTAATTAAACTTTTAATTACTAGAAATTTTAGATTCACATGTATTTGTGAAACTTGTAGAAATAATAGAGAGAGATCGTGCATTTGGTAGTACGTTTTTACAAGGAATTTGTCCATTTCATCTGTGTCGAATTTATGTGTTTGGAGTTGTTCATAGTACTCCTTTATTATCCTTTTGATGTCTGCAGGGTCTCTAGTGGTATCTCTTATTTCATTCATGATATTTGTCATTTGTATGTTCTCTCCTTTTTCTTTGTCAGTCTTTCTGGACGTTTGTCAATTTTATTGATCTTTCAAAAAAATCAACTCTTTGTTACATTGATTTTTTTCTATTTTTATATTTTCAAGTTAATTGATTTCTACACTGTATTTATTATTTTCTTCTTTCTGCTTGCTTAGAATTTATTGTAATATTTTTCTAGATTCTTGAAATGCAAGCCTAGATAATTGGTTTGAGAATTTTTTCTCTTTTTTAATATATGTATTTTGTGCTATAAAATTTTCTCTCAGCCCTGCTTTAGCTGTGTTTCACAAATTTTTATATGTTATATTTCACTTTCATTGAGTTTAATATACTTTTTCATTTCCTTTGAGATTTATTCTTTGATTCTGGATTATTTAGAAGTATTGTTTGCCTTCCAAATGTTTGGAGACTTTCCCATTATCTTTATGTTATGGATTTCTATTTTGATTTCATGTGGTCAGAAAACATTTATGATTTAAATTATTTTAAATTTGTTGAGATTTGTTTATATCCCAGGAGATGCTCTATCATCCTTTATGTTCCACAGGCACTTGGAGAGAATGCGTATTCTGCTATTGTTGGATGGAATGTTCTAAAAATGTTGTTTAGTTCCTTGTTGGTTAGATCATCGGATGATAGTGTATTGAGTTTGTCTATATTTGTGCTAATTTTCTGTCCATTTGTTCTATCCATTTTTGAAAGATATATTTATGTCTCCAACTGTAGTTATAAATTTGTCTATTTCTCCTATCAATTCTGTCAGTTTTTACCTCACATATTTTTGCAGCTTTGATGCATACACATTTAGGATTATTATGTCTTCTTGGTGGATTTATCCTTTTATCAGTATATAATGTCTCTTTCTGTTTTTGGTAATCTTCTTTGCTACAATGTCTACTTTACCTAAAATTAATATAGCTACTCATGCTTTCCTTTGTAATGATTCCATGATATATATTTTTTTATCCTTTCACAGTATCTGTCCATACTGGTGATTTGAAGTAAGTTTCTTAAAGAGTGCGTGCAACTAGATCATGTTTTTAATCCACTCTACAAATCACTGTCTTAATTGGTATGTTTAGACCATTTACATTTAACGTAATAATTGGTATGTTAGGGCTTTAGTCTGCCATTTTACTTTTTGGTTTTAGTTTGCTCTCTGCTTTTTATTTATCTAGGGTTTTTCTTGCCTTACTGTGTTTTACTTAAAATTTTTTTTAAGATTTCTATTTTGATTTATCTCTTGTGTTTTGAGTACATCTCTTTGCACATCTCTTTTAGTGGTTGCTCTAGACAGTGTTATATATTCATAACTTATCACAGTCTACCTATATTGAAATCTCATCTCCCTCTCTTTCCCTCTACCCCTACCCCATTTATGATATATAAATGCCTTAGATATTCCATCTACATACATTTAGAACCACATCAGACAGTATTCTCGTTTTTGCTTCAAACACCAAACATAATTTAGAAAACTCAAGAGGAGAAGGAAAGCCTATTGTATTTACCTATTTTTTTAATTTACTGTGTTCTTTCTTCCTTACCCCTGTTCCATGATTCTTTTTTTTTTATCATACCCTTACTGTTTAGAGAACTTGTTTATTCCTTGTTTTAGGGTATATTTGCTGGCAACAAATTTCTTAAGTTTTCCTTCATCTGAGAATGTCCTAATTTCCCCTTCATTACTGAAGGATGTTTTTGCTAGGCATAAGACTTTTGGTTGAGTGTTCTTTTTCTTTTAGCACTTGACAAATACTGTGCCTCTTCTTTCCTACATCTATGGTTACTACTGTGTTTCTAATTGTTTTTACCCTGTAAGTAAGGTTTTGTTTCTCTCTCCCTTATTTCAAATTTTTTTTCTTTGTCCTTAATTGTTGAAGTAACTTATGATGTCTCTCAGCATGTAATGCTTTGGGTTTAACCTGTTTGTGGTTTGCTCAGTTTCTTGAATCTGTATGTTTGTCTCTTGCTAAATTCAGGATGTCTTCCGTCATTATTTCTTTGTGTACTTTTTCATCCCTACCCTCTTTCTCCTCTCCTCCTGGGACTCTAAATTACATGAATGTTAAATTTTTTGTTATACTCTCACAAGTACCTCACATGCTATTTATTTTTTTCAGTCTATTTTCTCTCTGTTGTACAAGTTGAGTATTTTTTACTGTTCTAGCTTTAAGTTTACTGATTCTTTCCTCTATCCTTTCCATTCTGCTGTTGAGCCCATCCACTGAGGTTTTATTTTGATTATTACATTTTTCAGTTCTAAAATTTCAAATTGGTTGTTTTTTATACCTTCTATTTCCTTGTTGAGGCTTTCTATTTCCTTGCTGAGACCTTCTATTTTTTATTTATTTATTTCAAGAATGAGTGTTATTGCTTGTTGAAATATTTTTATCATGGCTGTTTTAAAATCTTTGTCAGATAATTACAAAATGCTTCTCATCTGGTGTTGGCATTTATTCATTGTCTCTTTTCATTTAGTTAAGAGATCTTTCTGATTCTTGTTTCTTGTATGATAATTGATTTCCTATTGAAATCTGACCATTTCCATTGTATTTAAGGAGAAGAAAAGGAGAAAGTGTAACTCTTCCATCTTCCCAGAAGTAAAAGTCCATAATTCTAATATCTTTTAAAATAGATATTTTATGTATTTTTCTCTTTTAGGAAGAAATACTCATTATAATAAAGTTGCTTATAGAAATAAGTATATAACATCTTCATATTCAAATAGAATTGTGATCTATAAATATATATGCAAATTACTTTTTAAGTATATTCATCAATCCCACATTCCATCACAGAGCACTGAAAAAATTCCCTTGGAAAAAGTCATATGTTTACTTCATTATTTTGTAATTATTCTTCTGTCTATTTAATTTTTTTGTCTATTTCGTATATTAGTTTTTCTGCTTTCTTTTTCTCATATTCTTGTTAAATAGAGATCTATGTGTGCATGCTTATGTATATATGTTTATATTATGTATATTTAATTTTTCCTAAAACCAAACAGTATTGCCAATATAATTTTATCATTTTATTCTGCTCTTATTTTTGTATCAAGTTGCTCATTTATAACTAATGTCTTAGGTTGGTTGTGAATTTTGCTGAACAAATATTAAACTACTCCATTTTAATTTTTCTGCTTGGAGAACAGTTGTGCCAACCTCATCAAGTATTCTTAGGGTTGCACAATTTATTTTAAGGAGAGAAAAATTTATGGCATCTTCCAATTTCGAGGCCAGTGTTTAGAAATGATGCCTATTTTCATCTTTGAAATTTAAAAAGAAGCATAACTACTCAAATCAGGTTTTTCTAGTTAGGGTATCTTCTGGGGAGAAATTTTTTGGGGATTATGTTAGTAAACATTTCTGTGATTTTTCACAGCTTTGTTTTGTGTTCTGTACAGTTTATTTATATGCAGGTATAATACTAGTAGCATGATTATGAAATTGAAAACAGAAGTGATTCAGCTAGTTATCATAGGCTAGAATATTAAAGGGTATCTGCACTCTTTCTTAATTAAATATCCTTTTCTGCATAGTGAGAGCTTTTGTTCTGATTCTAAGAATGCTGCTACTTCATTTTAAAAGTTCAATGATATAAGCTGTAGCATTTCTCACATTAAAGTGTCGTAGTGCCTCTGTGGGAGAAATTGTACTTCTAAGATTCCTCCTGGGAACTCATGCTCTTTTGAATTCTCTATGTCTCAGAATTTCAGAGCTGAAGGAACCTGAGGTTATCTTATGCCTAACTTATACAAGAGTGTAGTAACTCTGTGACACACTAATCTCTACTCATTAAATCTTGTACACTTTGGGGAAGAAATAGTAAATTTATCTCTATTTAAAAATGTCAAGGACGAGATAATAGCCTATGCAGAACTCTCATGGCCATTGATATAAGTTTTTAAGAAACTTTATAAACTAATGTTAGGGTTTTTATAATTTCTTAATTCCTTTTATCAAGTCCTATAGCTAAAACATATTCTTTTTGAGCTTTAGCATAAAGAATGTGCAAATATATTGCCAGTAATGTTTTACCCCACTGTTCCTATCAAAGGCTTCCTGAAAAGACTGAGTAATAATTAATATAAAGTTTTCACAACATTATTTACAGAATAGGTCCCACTCAATATCAATATTCAACCACATAAGCAGTCATAGTTATGCTGATACTTAAATAAGCTTAATTTAATCCACATAACAAACATATCCATGTTACGCATTGTAGGCCTTAAACAACTCCTTGTTGCATTAAAATCTTTTCGTCAGACATACAAGGCACTTTTTGAAATGCCCACTTCCTCTCTCTCATTCTTCTGCAGTCTTATGGAAATTCCTGAAATCCTTAACCAGGTCATGCTCCATGACACCTCCCTGACTATATGCAATTTGTGCCTTTAGTCCAGAGCTCCTTATTTGCATAGCAATCTCAACTTTGGTCATCTCCTCCACAGAGACTGTTTCTTCCTCTGTGGAATTGAGCCACTTCCCTTTTTGCCTGCCCTGTACCTGACCTGTAGAGATTTTGTATAATAATACCTAGAACTCAGTTCATTGCCGAAAAACAATGACAAGTCCCTGAATGTCTTTTTATTTTTTATTTTATTTTTTTTGTTGTATGCGGGCCTCTCACCGCTGCGGCCTCTCCCGTTGCGGAGCACAGGCTCCAGACGCGCAGGCTCAGCGGCCATGGCTCACGGGTCCAGCCGCTCCGTGGAACGTGGGATCCTCCTGGACCAGGGCACGAACCCGTTCCCCTGCATCGGCAGGCGGACTCTCAACCACTGCGCCACCAGGGAAGCCCCACTGAATGTCTTGATGGCAGAGCTTGTTGTCTCATTTCCCCTCCATCTGCTTTTTTTTTTTTTTTTTAATAAATGATCCGGAGCAAAGGGCTTCACATAGTTCATAGCATTAAGTCAATTAATGTTGGGTTTTGCTTTGCATTACTTAGCTATAGGTTGAGAAAAAGACTTTCATCCTTTCTCTCCACTTCTAGGTAGGACTTTTAGAAAATCCAGAAAGGCCTGAACCACTTTATTATTTGAGGTGCCCAGATTATTGAAAAATGAAGAAATAGAGTAACATCTTTTTTTTTTTTTTCAATACAGTCATTTAATTTCTGTGACTCCGTATTGGCGATATGTATAATTTATTTGGAAATCATTTCAGACGTCTTTATTGGACACTTTTGTTCCACAGTTCTCTCTTCACCCATGACTTTGTTGATTGGCCCACTTCCTCAGCTTTAATCAACTATGTCACACGTCGATTTGGTCCCAGCCATTGCTTCACAAAACTCAGTTCAGAAGAACGGTGGCCTTTGCAATAGGTTATGTCATTGGTAATAGAACACTTGGATTCTACATGGCTCCTCCCAAAATGTTCAGATTAGGGAAATAAAGTTGATATATAGTTATTTTATATTTAAAGGGGAAAAATAGGCCAAGATGAATATTCTCCCTCACTTTGACACAGAAATAAAATAATCTATTTAAGACTATTCCATTGCTAACCCTTAAGGTGAAGAATCAGACTCATCATTTTATTATTTCATTTATTAAAATGTAACATGTATTTTAACAGAATTTATTATTGAAACAAATTTCAGTGTTATCATTGACCACCTGTTATGCTCTTCTAAAATTAGTGAGTATTTAAGTAAATTAACTCATCCAAAGGCAAAGACTTATTTCTTGCATCCGTTCTTCTATTATTCTAATAATTGGCTTTTAGGCAAGTCCCTAATGTTTTGTATTATTCTTTAAAAAAAAGATGTATTATTAAAGATTACTCAGTATTTACTCCAGTCAATAATTTTCTATTATATTACAGTAAGATGAGTTTCTCTGTATATACCTGAACTAAGAAAAAGTTTCCTTTTCATTTGAAAACAGAATGACATTGATGAACTTGATCATATTCTCACATCAACATTCAAACAGGAGATACCATATTATGAGTTCCGATCACTCGAAACTGAAATCTACCCTCAAAAAGAATGTGAGTATTTTCCAAATGCATCAGTTATTCTATTTGTCACATTTCAGTGGATGTAACTACTTAATAAATACTATAACAATATTTATAATATAAATATTATAGCATTGCTGATGAAATGTTTTGACAATTCCCATCCCCTGGTGAGAGAAGTGGTTTTTATTCTAAGGAAATATTTGGATAATGTGTGATGAAAATTGTTCATCATAGCATTATTTATAATTACCAAATAACTTCCAAAGATAGGTAACTGATCAAATAAATTTTGGTGCATCTGTTAATGCAACCATCATAAACAAATTTTATCATAAATTGATTTGCTGGCTGGAGTGATGCTTTGATATATATTTAATCGAATAAAAGCAGGCTATACAGCAGTAGATAGAGTGTGATCCTCTGTTTTAAAAAGTACATATGTTTAATAGCATATGTTTATATATATATAAATTGATGGTCTGGACAGATACTCATCTGCTAACAGTTATGTTTGGGTTGTGCAATTTCGGAGATTACATTTTTTCAGTTTGCTTTATCTGTGTTTTGTACAATGACTACATACTATTTTTATCATGTAAATATATATATACATATATAAAGAAAAGCATATATAGGAGATACTATAAAAAAATCATACTTCTCAATATTAGCACAAGCTCAGTAGCATACTTTCTATATTAGTTTGTTCCCGCGTAGTTGGTTGACACATTGTTTATAATACATTTATATGCCCAGTATGTGCCAAACACTATGATGGAGATGTAATGGTGAGTAAGACAGGTATGGAGCAAAAGGATATTAGAGATCTCCTGTAGGCATACTGTAGGACTAACGAGCAGAGATTTTTTTCTGTATATTTTCTGTGCTATTTGAAGCAGTTTTATCATCAGGCTGGCAGGCCTGAGGGAAGCGGGAAGAAAAGAATAGGAGCCTTAGGCACAGCCGACGGTGATTCACCCAGATGTGCTAGAACCTGCATTATGTATGGTGAGGTTACATTATGGGGAAAGGTCAATGGTAGGCTAGTTCTGAATAAATAATTTGTGATAGTAGTGCAAACTTATTTTAATTTCCCGTATACATTTTAACAACACAATTCACCACAAAGGTTAGACATTAGGTTGGGATAGAAAAGGAACATGACATGATCTCTCACTTAAGACACTCATCATTTAACTGGAGAAACAAGATAATATATATGTAATAATAGAAAGAAACAAGGTGTTACACTTCATGAAATTCATTATACTGACAAAAGAATTTTAGAGAAAAGCTGGATTCTTCTTCAGGATATGCTTCCTAAAGGAGGTGGGATTTTACCTAGGTCTTGAATTATGTGTCTCAGTGAGAAAAGAGAAAGGAAGCAGGAATTCTAAGGAAGAGAACGTGTATCCAAAGGCATGAAGATGGAATTATTACACAACTTTACAAATTCCCTCAGCATTATATTTTTTTAGGGTTGTGGAACCAGAATTGTGGGGTTGGAGAGGAGAGGATGGCTGTGGTCTCTCATTTTATAGATAAAGAATTCAAGGTGGGATTGAAAGTGCTTCTCAGTGTCTCATTTAGGTTGTAGGATATGAATTTTAGAGTTGGAAAGGATGGAATAGACTTGGTCCTTTATTTTTAAATTTTTTTTTTTTTTTTTTTTTTGCGGTACGCGGGCCTCTCACTGTCGCGGCCTCTCCCGTTGCGGAGCACAGGCTCCGGACGCGCAGGCTCAGCGGCCATGGCTCACGGGCCCAGCCGCTCCGCGGCATGTGGGATCTTCCCGGACCGGGGCACGAACCCACGTCCCCTGCATCGGCAGGCGGACTCTCAACCATTGCGCCACCAGGGAAGCCCCCTTTATTTTTATAGAAAAGGAATTCTGGATTGGTTCAATTGGAGCACCTGATCATGTGGATCTGATTCAATAGGTATGGGGTACAGTCAAGCTTCTGCTTTTTAAAAAAACAAGCCTCAAGGTAAAGCTGATGCCGCTAGTCCTCAGACCTTTCACTGAGTATCAAGGGTTTAGAGCAGTGGTTCTCAAACTTGGTGCATATTATAATTAGCTGCAGAGCCTTCAGAATATCCCATGCCTAAGCCACACCCCCCAAATTAATGAAGAATCTGGGAGTGGGTTCCAGCTATCAGTACTTTTTAAAGTTTCCCAGATGATTCCAGTGGGCAGCCAAGTTTATCGATCCCTCATGGTTTCATACTACTCTCTCTTTACAAAGGTTAGAAAGTTAATAGCATATGAAAATTTTGAACCATTCTTAGAATGTAATGATTATTCTGTATTTGAAAAAATATTTTTATAAAAAATTGCATTTTTAAAAAGAAGCTAAAAATGGAAAGTTCAGTATAATCTAGGTAGTTCATTCAGAAGCCATATTGCTGGGTATCGCTAGATGACAGATGCTATTAAACCCATAACAAGCAAATAACATAACATTAGGTTCTAATTCGTAGTGGAAGTGCAAAATAACATAATACAAATTACATAATAAAATATGCAAGATAGACATGAATATGGCTGAACTCATGTTTCGCTTGCCTCCTTGGCCCTATAATCTTGGATCAATGTCAGCCTCAGAAAATCTGGTCTTTAAGACCTTGCACCTATATTTTCATAATGTTGAAGTTGAATTGATGGTGAGATTTGAGAAGCCTTTATACATAAAGTGGAATTAATGGTGGGTTATTGAAGAACTTCTCTAGAAACACCACTAGAGATATTCTGAGAGGTAAATTCAGCAAACAGTGAATTGGGTGTATTTCTGAATGTCTATCCCTGAAGACAGTTCTCTAATTATTTGGTGAAATGTTTCATTTATTAAACATTTATTTATTACTCTATATTTTAGCTGAAATAAATTGGAGGTTAGGGCATTGTGAGGGGAAATAATCATAAGGAACTGACAGAGCATACTTGAGTATTGACCTATCCTAAGGAGGAGACATGGAACTACCCACAGATACCTATTGTTCTTTAAAAATATGAAATTAAATGCTGTGTTAATCAAAACTATTTATCTTATTATTATTCCATCCTCTTTTCTTTTCCAAGTTGATTCTGGTAAATTCTGGATTTAGTCCCTGTCACTTCATTTATAATAAGTAAATTGCTATTCCGTGCCACTGTGTCTTGGTCATTTTCACTTCTGTCTAGCCAATAAACTTCCTCATTTACTTTTTTTTCCCTTAGGCAGAGTTGAGGGGGGTGGGAGTGTTGCAGAGATAAGATGGAAAGTGCACAGGAAATCAAATCTGCTTTAATGTTCTCTTACCCTGTAATGCTTCATTATTGAATTAAAAATACCATTTCCCATTGATAAGAATTTTCCACTGAAAAAGTTCTCCCTGGAAGTTGAATATAATAAAAGGTTTCCAAATGAACTTGATATATTAATGCAATGTATCATACATGCCTTTTGAACATAACAGAGAAATAATTCATAACAACTTTCTAGTGTGTGAATCATCAGGGCTTGTGAAATCGATATAGGAGATCATGACAGACAATGTTTCTGATATATAAGACACTAGAATAGAAGATATCAGAGTGCATCCCTTAAAATAAGAGTATCGCTGTGAGCAGCTTCCATTCTGGTTGTAGTTGTCCGTATAAACACACATGGTCTGAACCACCAGGAAATCAGGTTGAATGACTTGACTTGGTGTAGTGGTGAGGTAGAACAGCACACCTGGACTAACACAATTGCTTTAGTCCTTCTGTAGCTCTCCCCTATCCTGAGTTTCAAGCCATATTCCAGAGTCTTATAAGTCTTAAACTGCAGCAGGTATGTGAATTTCCCTAACTTCTCTTCCGAACCCTTTCCAAGGCTGGGTAATGCTGAGGATCTCTTGTTATTGATAGGAAAATAAAGTAGTACAGCTTGTTTTTAAAAGTGGCTGGAGTTGCAGGTTAAATCTCCGGAAGTAGCAGTCTGGGGAAAAGGAAACTAGGTTACTTTGAGGCAGATCATGTACCTTCATCCAGAAAGGAGAATGGCTTAATAAAGCCCATGCCAGTTTCTAGAAAAGCATGTCAAAATGTTTAACCATTTACAAAAAGTAGTAATATCTTAATCTGAAACAGGACAGCATATGATCACCAGCGACATGTGGAAATGTTAATTCAGTATATTATCTCCTAAAATGTCTGTGAAATGAGGAGCATGTAACTGGATATTCCGTACACATGTAGTAGTCACTGTGGCCCTAGGATTTATCTTGGACTTGTAATATCTTTAGGTTCACAGAAAATAGCTCATTTGCTATCTGAGTAGAGGAGAACTGAATGTCACTGAGTTGTTTCTTTTTATATCATCAAATAATTTAAACATGCAGAAAAATACAGAAAATAATATAAAAAACACCTGTACCTATCATTTAGGATTGCCAAATCTTAACATTTTGTCACGTTTACTTTACATCTTTTTTTATAAGAAGTAAAATTCTACAGATATAGTCGAATTTCTGTTTCCCTTTGTGATTCCATACACTTGAAAAGTAACCATTACTTTAGTTAAACTTATTGATGACCATTCCCTTGCAGTTCTTCATTCTTTTACTACATACATTTGTTTCCTTAATTCATATACAGTCATGTGCAATTTTGTAGATTTTGTGTAAATGATAATCATACTTTTTCTTCAATGTACTATTTTTGCCCAGTATTAATATTTTTATATTTATACATGTCTTTTTGTAGATCTAGGTCATTCATTTGAAATATTCTATAGCATTGAATTGTTTGACTATACCACAGTATGTATCTGTTCTCCATTATTACCCATTATTATTAATGGGTAATAAAGTTTTCAAGTGTTTTATTGTTGCAATTAATTCTATGATGAACATTCTTGCATATGAATTCCTATGCATATATGTTATAATTCCTCAGGAGATACAATTACCAATAGAACTTCTGAGTTAAACAGGTATGTACTTATTCTGTAGTGCTAGATATTTTCAAATTTCTGTGGAAAATACTTTTACTAATTTATAAATAATTCTACCAGCAGTATTGTGCCATTGTTCCACATCTTTTCTATGTTAAGAACTGTGAGTTAAATATATTTTTTGCAATCTAACAGGTGGGAAGTGGTATCTCACTTTTTAATTGACATTGTCATTACAGATATAGTTGAGCATTTTTCTTCTGTTTATTTACATTTCATTTTTCCTCAGTGAATTTACATTTAATAGTCTTCATTTATTTATGTTGGTTATTTTTTTCTTACTGAATTTTGGGAGATTTCTCTCTCTCTCTCTCTTCATATATATAACATATATATATATATGATACATATATGTATCATATATATGTATCATATATATTGATATACATGTATATATTCTGGATAGTAACATTTGTCAGTTTTATACATTGCAAATGTCTACTTAATTGATAGCTTGTCTTTTAATTTATATGCTATATTATGAAGCATATAATTAAATTCATCATAAAACTTGGTATCAGAGCTGATCCCCACCTCATTCTTGAAATTATTTTTGCTCTCCTTATTCCTTTAGTTGCCCTAAAGTTTACTTGTCTTTTAGTTGTCCTATATTTAGGATCAATTTGTCAAATTCCATGAAATACTCTAATAAAATTGAAAGAACATTTTAGATTAATTTAGTAAAAACTGTCATTTTTACTATACTTAACTCTCTCTGTCATAAGCATGATATTTATTTGGGTGTTTTTACGTCTTTCCAAAAAAAATATTTTTTGAAATTCTTAAAAACCGTTGTTAGATTTATTTCTGTTTATTTCATGGTTTTGTTAACATCAAAACTATTATTTTAAAATTATTTGTGACTACTCCTTTTCTTGATACCTATGGGATTGAGCCAGGAATCTTCTAAATGTAGCATTGTTCTACATGGAAAGAAAAGTTTTTGAAAATGAGGAATTACTAATCTCATTCCCTAAAAAGAAAATTAGGAACAGATGGAAGCAATTATCAAGGATATTTTACAAAAAAAATTTTTCAGTGTCTTCCCAAAATATGAATTTCACAATACATGAAGTTGTATGGACCTTTCTAGTTTTCATTTTAAACCACTGGAGAAGAAAATTGGGGCAATGAAGAAATCAATGCAAAAGAAAAGAAATGGTGAAGATTATTTCACATTCTGACATGAGAAGTAATAGATGATAGGAAAAAATGTAGTCATGTAAACTCACTTCAAATTAGTAACAAATGCATCACTGTTGGGTAAATACACAAAATTAGGAACAGATTTACACATAACACATTATCAAAACTTGTAGAGCTTGAGTGAATTGGAGCTTTGGCATGTAAATTGACTGTAAAATGATGGATTCTTCCACTTCATTTTTTTTGATAACACAACCTACCAGTACAGATTTTCACATATCCTACGAAGGATATTTTTAGCATATTTTCAAGTTAGTTTTATGAATTGATGGTTTAATTTGTATCAAATAATAATAAAATTAAACAACCACTTTGAATCCTGCAAAATGATTTTTTACTTGATTAACCAAAAAAAAAAAAAAGCATTTTTTTCAGTATTATATTGCTATTACTCACTTTTACAGTGTTTCTTCAAGGAGTCTGTAGATCTCCAGATGTGAAGTTTGAAAATGAATGCTTATAAAGATGACTATGGTTTAAGGATGTAAGTAAAAATTAGGAAAAAAAGGAAGAAGGAGGTGGGGGGAAAGGAAGAAAAGTTTATGTCGGGGCTAGAATTTGGCCTTCTCCATACTTGAGTTATTCCCCAAACCAGGAAGCACCTCTGACCTTGAGTCTACTGGGAACATAGGGAAGACAGAACAATATGTCTTGCAGAATCAAAGAAACTTCCCTGATCTCAGGCTGCATTGTAACACTGTAGAGATAGGCCATGTGCCATCCTGAGTCCAACAAGCATTGAGGCCAACCCTTGACCACTTTGACCAATGAGTGGTTAACCTTCTCCACCTCTCAGCAACATTCATAATTCGTTTCTCATTCTGCTCATTGCCATCACTGTAACATCACATAATTGTGTTGTTACAATAAGGGAACAGTTGTGTAATAATTGAGGATTCTGTAGTTATAGATGAAGAAGGTGAGTCTGCAAATGTAATATTTTCTCTCAATTAAGAAAACTTTGATCAAAAAGATTCTGTTAAGGGCTTCCCTGGTGGCGCAGTGGTTGAGAGTCCGCCTGCCGATGCAGGGGACGCGGGTTCGTGCCCCGGTCCGGGAAGATCCCACATGCCACGGAGCGGCTGGGCCCGTGAGCCATGGCCGTTGAGCCTGCACGTCCGGAGCCTGTGCTCCGCAACGGGAGAGGCCACAACAGTGAGAGGCCCACCTACCGCGCAAAAAAAAAAAAAAAGATTCTGTTAAGCAGTCTTATTTATTCATTTATATTACAAGTGTAAGCAAAGTGTCAGACACTCTTCTAGGCACTACAGACACAGGGAACCATTATAGAAAAATCTGTTTTTATGGAGTTTTATTTTAGTGAGGGCAGCAGAAAAACGATAACAAAATAAGCAGTTTTATTTCAAAAGGGATACTGGTAATGACAAAAATACAGTAAAGTGAGAGTATAGGGAGTTAGGAGGTGATGACAAGTCATGCAAATATTTTAAAATGGTATCATCTAATTTACATTTTAAAATTGTTGCTATAGAGAACACATTACAGGTGTATAAGAATGGAAGCAGAGAAACCAGATCGGAGGCCATAGTGGTCTCAGGGAGACATGATGGTGGCTGTCACCTGGTGTTGGTAGTGGAGGTGTTGACACTTGCTCTTACTTGATAGATATTTGAAAGTGACGATGGTGAGACTTGCTGACATATTGTCAAAAGCCCAGGAAGGAGGTCATACGTGGTATTCACAGCCATGGCCTGGATGAGATCATTCGATAGAAAGTATAGTTCAGAGCAAAGGTCTGAGTCCTGGGCAATGCAGTATTTAGAGATCTGGAAGAAAAGTTTCCATAAAAGGAGACTGACAGCAGGAATGCCAGCTGAAGTAGGATTATGGTGTCTTGAGACAAGTGAAGAAAATGCTTCTGAGGGAAGAAAGTGATCAACCATGTCACATCCTACTTCAGAGAGTAAGAGTGGAAAATGCCACAAAATTTGTGATTTACAAAACTGTTCATTAATACCAAAAATGCCCCCCAGTGGATCCAGGTGTTCCCCAAATCTTTGTGCCAAGAATACCATGTAGATCTTTTGGTTTCTCCTTAAAGTCTGTACCAATGGGTAGTGTCTCTAAAGCAAATACTGGGAAGATAAAGAAGTATAGTTCTGATTAACTGCTCCCCAAGACCCCCCAGATTCTGTAGAATATCTAAAAGTAATTGAATATTCAGACCAATTGAGAGAATGCAAGATGTTAACAAGCGAAAAAAGAAGCACTATCCAGGAGAAGCAGAGGAGAGGATTATGTCAAGTTTCTATTAACTGCCATTTGGACTCATTTTCTTTGTAGTGAACCTAAATTTCATTTGGTGTATACCTTCCTTCATTTTAAGCATCTCCAAAGTTGAAGACGGAGTTTAGGTATATAGATATTGGGAGAAGAAATGAGAAGGAATGAATAGAAGCCTACGGGACAGATTATGAACAGGGCAGTAAAAAATACAAGGACCAGGATAGCAGATGAGGAAAAAAAAATGTAACCAATTAGGCTGAGACTCCAAAGTGTGTGATCACAGCAGGGTTAACAGCACACAATAAAGAACAAGCTTTCAAGCTCAAGCACTTTGCTTCATTGTCTCAGTTACTTTCACATCATTCCTATCTAGCTGAGAACCAGTTTCTGACTTGAGTCATCCTGGAAGCCAGAAAGATGAGCTTTCTACAGAAAGTTGAGAATTGCACTTTTACAGAAGAAATTCTTGGCAATAATGGCAATCTGGGAAATAAGCATGACCTCTACCCATGATATTTGACTGGCTATAAGAAATTGTATCCTCCATGATCATTATCAACAGAATCCAAATGGAGATTACTTCTGTAATAATATGATGTGTGATGTTTGGTTGAAATATTATTTCTAACAATGCTTTATTTCTCACAGTGCTGTCAGATGGTGTTTCTCTAAGAAATAATTAAGGGAAATATCTTTTAGCATTAAACTTTCTCTTCTATTTGAGTCCTTCTGTTTACTACCCATAAGAAGATATTTTTAAAAATGTAAAACCATGACAAAAGAGGGACACCCTTAGAGAAGCTGAATAGAATGGAGAGAAAGTCTACTCCAGACATACTTTGTATCCTTTGCAGTTTTATTTCACTCCCTATTAGGTTAATCTCAATTTTATTGGCTACCTACTCTTGCTTATTTATGCAAACCAAGCCCCATTCTTTTTTGTATTGATACTTTTGCTCTCAAACTTTAGTGGGCATCAGAGTCGCTTGGAAGGTTTGTTAAAACTCGGATTGCTAGGCCCCATTTAGAATTTCTGATACCACAGATCTGGGGTGGGCCAAAGAATTTTACATTTTTCACAAATTCATAGATGATGTGGATGCTATCGGTCTGTGAATCACCAGGAAACCGTTGGTTGAACACAGCAGTAACGGGTGGTACAATTTCTTTTCTGTTCTTTCCTTTCCTTTTCTTTTCTTTTCTTTTCCTTTCTTTTCTTTTCTTTTCTTTTCTTTGATAAGTTAAGTACCTGAATAAAATTGACATGAATAAAATTAAAGTCAAGATAGCAGATTTTTTTTTATTCGATCACTCCATGTCCCATGACTAAAGATCATGGATACAGAATGAAGTAGTCTTAGAGTGATTGTTTATCTCAAAAATGCATTTTTTGAGTATCATTATTAAAAATAAAAATAAACCCTCATGAATTCTTAGAAGTTTAACACACCTGGCTTCAAACTAGGAACTCTTCTAGATACTGAGGGAAGATAGAGGAATGTGAGATAAATAGAATAAATAAAACCCATATACTCAGCGGGCACCCAAGAAGAGGGAAGAGAAAATAAAACCACAAAGTTAAGTGTCACTAATGTAGTGTGTTCTGTACTAATAAGAACCAACACTTGCATTTTTGTGTACTCTGTGTCAAGAATAATTCTAAGCACCTTACTTACTTTATCTCATTTAATTCCTCTCAACCAACCCATGGTAGGTAATATTTTAAACTCTGATTTACAGATGAGGCATTGAGAGTTTATATCATTTGCTCAAATGGTGGCAGGCCTGGGACTTGGATCCAGTCAGCCCAGCTGAGGTTATTAACCACTCCTCAGCCACTGCAGCCCTATACATGGTAAGGAGCTATAGCTCCAGGGGGTCACAGGAGCCCAGAGAAAGAGGGACAGTTGGAGGAAGCTTCCCAGGAAGATGATCTTACATTTAGAGGAAAGGTTATGAATTATTTCTGCTAAATTATTTAAAATTACTACTTTAATGAATAATTTATAAAGGCAAGTTTGAAATTATCTCAGATACTCTTTATGTTATTTTTTGCAGTCCTAGAAACATGGTGATTTTTGTTTCACAGTGCGTGATTTCCTTCAAATCACCACTTTTGCCTCTATGGGCAAATACTATCCTTTAGGAAGGAGCCCTGTCTCTTTTGTTCATGGATTTATTCCTAGCGCCTAGAAGAGTTTCTAGCATTCAATAAATATTTACCACATTAACTTGATAATGGCAACAAAGTTAGCCATAGACTAAAATCATTGAAACCCTGGTAAGCATTAGGTGTTAGACTAGTATTATTTGAGCTCCAAAAATAAAACAGCTCTTCTTTGTAGGAATATAAGGCAGCTATATATAATGTCACTTTCTTTTCTTTTTCTTTCCTTTCTTTTCTTTCTACCTCTTATCTATGGCATCTGCCATTAACAGAATGAAACATTGGCATATGAGCCTTCTGAATGTGCTGCCCTGAACTGTGTGCAGTGAGTGAGACACAGATGCTCATCTCCTGTGTTGACACAAAAAAATGTAGGTTTTTCAAGGTCAAAAGTAATAAGTTTAAATCTATAAGTTTATCGTAGGGTTATCGTAGGGTTAGGGAAAAAACATAAATAGTGTCCGTTAGTAACTGATAACAGGAAATAGTCTCTGTAATATTCACTCATTTTTTAAAGAAAAATGCAAGCAAGGGTTAGCTTCAACTACACACACACACACACACACACACACACACGCACAGCAACTTGCTTTTTTTAATTGTAAATTGAATAAATTAATCCTTAAGGAACTCCCTCTTACTTTTGCAGCTGTTGTGCAATGATAATTTTCAAAACTAGAGTGTCTATCCTCTGAAACTCTTGACAGGTCCAGAACCTCCCCCCACCCCCATACTACCCAATCACTACCCTACCTGCAAGCCATCTCCCTGTGCTTCCTAAAGGGATTCCTTTGCTCTCTGGATTATGCCATTACCAAATAGTTACAGAATATCTTTTTAGTGTCACTACAGGTGTAAAGATTCACTGCATGACTATGAGAAGAATAGGAACTCAAAAATGTAGAAGAACTTGGTTTTTTATGTCTTGTTATGGTATACCAAAACCACCACAGTCATTTTCCTCACTGAATTAGTCAGGATTCTCCAGAGAAATGGAATGAAGAGAATGGACTGAGAGAGAAAGACAGAGGTTTACTTTAAGGAACTGGCTCACGGGATTGTGAGGCTGGCAATTCTGAAATCTGCAGGGCGGACCAACAAACTGACAGGTCCAGGAGAAGTTGATGTTACATCCTTGGGTCCAAAGGCAGTCTGGAAACTGAATTCCTTCCTCTTTGGTGAACCTCAGTCTTTTCTAGGGCCTTCAACTGATTGGGTGAGGCTTGCCCACATTATGGAGGGTAATTGGGTCAAATTCTACTTACTTAAATATTAATCACATCTAAAACAATGCTTGCACAGTAACATCCAGGCTGGTGTTTGACCAAACAACTGGGCACCATAACCAAGACAGTTGACACATAAAATTAACCATCACACTCCCCGTCATCCTATTGTTCAGATGTCAGCAGCTCTAAACAACTGTAATCCACCCACACACATTTTGGGATCCCCAACAATCAGTTTGAAAAATGCTGGTCAATAGATTTGCAAAGCAACTGTAATCCAGTGGATAGAAAAATCTCTCAAAATAGCCTATCCTGGTTTACAGACTTGAGGATTGTTGACGGTGTGGTAACAGCTGCAATTTGGGTCATGTACGTAATATAAACTCTTGGTCAAGGAACAGTAGGTATTGCTTACAGTGTTAAGATATGTTGAATTGTAGCGCTGTTACCACTTTCCTGTTTCCTGAGAGTGAGGTTACCACGTTTTGCTCAGTGTAGTAAACTAAATAATTGCCTCCTAAAGATATATATTCACGTCCTAGTTCCTAGTCTATGACTTTGTTACCTTATGTGGCAAAAGGAGCTTGGCAGCCCTATTTCAGAATACTTCCTCTTCCACAAAACAAGGGTTCTGTGGTGATTATTAATGTTTAGTGATACAGGAGCTAAGTTGATAACTAATATGCTCTACTCGAAGACACATATGTCTAATTTGATTTAGCACTATATAATCGTATTGCCAGCAGCTACCCCATCAACACCCCCACCTGTGCTTCTCCGTGACAATGATCTGTCCCCTTCTCTAATGAATACACTTTCTCTTCTACCTTGTAACTTTGTAGCCATAAACCTGAATGGTATCTTAAATCAGCTCTTTCCTTCAGAGCGTAAAAGTCAATCATCTAGTCCGGTAAACTTTTCTTTGGAAATGTCTGGCATCTCTGTCCTTGTCCATTTTTACTGCCACCACTCTAATTCAGGCCATCAGTTATTTCTCTTTCCTCCTGAAAAAGCTTTCTAGGAGGTTTCCCTAACATGCTTCACCTTTCTTTCCAACCATCCTACGCTTAGGTGCTTCCCAAATCATTCTCAGATTCCATTTATATTCTGTCCCTATATTACATATGCTGGTGTTCCCAAATCTCTCTCTCCAGCCCCTTTATTGCCCAAAAAATTTTCCCAGATTTTTTCCTGCCTTAGTTCACTTTTATTATCAAAATTATTTAATATTTTTTAAAGAATAAATCAGGTTCTCAAGACTCCAAGAAGTCCTCAGACAATGCCAAATACTCCTTACTAATGAAATCACGCATCTTTGCCAGATAAGTTCATTTACTGCTTGGTGGTATTACATTCCTTGGCTTTCCATGTGCAACCCATACAAGGACAGTGGGTAGCTTTCTACCTGTAAGGCATGGCCTGGTGGTAGTCAGCCATCTGATCCCAGCCCAGCCCAAGTTGTTTCCACACTCTTGCTGTTCCAGGTTTCCTGGATCTTTCTAGGCTCTTTCCTGGCTTCTTTCTAGGTTCTTGGTCCCTTTGCTGTTAAGAATCAGAAGAGACAAAATTGGTAATTTTCAAAAGGTATTTTTTAAATGAACACAGAGGAGCACAGTACAATCACACATGGATTTCTAGAGATTTCTTATTTTAACCAGAGGTTAGCCACAGAGTGGGCTGGTTAAACGTGGATCAGCTCCACTCTTTTTATTGCCTCATCACTGTCTGGGTTCAGTAGTGGAAAGTGGACTATAAACAACCCTATTCAGATGCTGTGAGATTTAATTTTAATTAATACCAATTCCAAGAACTGCTAATTAGAAATGCACTTGCCTCTTTGCTTCCTCACATTACCTCCAGACATGGACTCCAAGCTTCCCACTCTTACATATTTTGTAATATGAGAGATAACAAATTGCACCAAAGGCCTTTAATGAACCATTATTTCCCATGTGCATTTAATTTACAGTATCAAGATTTTAGAAATACGATAATGTTGGTAGTATTTTTGGTTGCTTGAAATCCTAAATACGATTAAATGTCTACTCTTTCAACAGACGGGAAGAATGACACCTCACATGTTGTATATGTGCTTCTCCTGTCACAGGGCAATCAGATTCATAAACCCAGCAATGCTCTGTCTTACAGATCCACAGAAATATTAACATTTCATCAGACTCCAAATCCTGTGATGAAAGGAATGAAAATCATTACCTTTCTTCAACCTTCACAAGTATCATCCTTACTCCTTTAGCTGGTATCTGATTCGCATCAGGGAAAATTACCCTAAAACCATCTGTGGCATGGCCTCTAGCTCAGAAGAATGTCCTAAATCATACAATTCTGACCCCAACCGTATAATTTTATAAATGAAGAAACTGAGGTGCAGGGAAATGAAAGAACTTTCATAAGCACCATGTAGCTGAGCTGGGATTAGAATGCAGATCTCCTGACTTTTTATCTTCTCTTTTTTGTGTGCTTCATTGTTTTGTATTATAGTGGCCACCTGGTCATCACACACTGAGTGAATAAAGATTTACTATTCCAGATAGCGATTTAAGAGAACAATGGATTACATGGTCATGCACGTCCAGTTTGCATACTCATCTTACTTTAAAATTTTTAAAGCTAACCCAGGACATATTCCCACTTTATTATTCTGGTGAGCTAGGTTAATGTTTTGGAAGCTTGGTTTGATAACTTCAATCTAATTATTGGCCATCGTTTATAGGGATTATGTGGAACTGTTGGAAATGGCTCAGCCCAAACAAACATTTCTTTACTAGGTTCTAGCTCATCTATTTATTTTTATTTGCAAAAACTAGTGAAATTGGATTTTCATTGAAAAGTTCCCCTGCCAGACACTTAATTCTGTTCCCCTGAAATTACCATTTGACAGACATTGGCTGAAACAACTGAAAACTGAAAATTCATTTTGTCTGGAAGAAAAGTCAAAAGCAAATTGGTCACCCCTTAGTGTGAGTTATGACTTCTTTATTCACACCTTGATAATAGAAACAGATATAAAGAATCTTCATTAATTAAATGAAAATTGCTGTGAAATGAAGCAGATGTTATACTGTAGATTAAACACATTCTAAAACGTTTTTTTTTTAATATCTTCTTAAGGAATCTATTATTTTAATCTAATAGATAAGATTAACAAACTGTTTGCAAAACAAATGCTGTGAGTTTACGAAAATAACTAAATGGTCTTTAGGTCTCATAGGACTTCTGCTTCTGATTAAGATGTACAACATCATAAGAGTCTGTTGTTCTTATTGTAATAGTAAGAAACAAGCAAGATGATCTTCAGAATCACAGTTTCTTTTTTAAATACAGCAGAAAATGAATGACAAAAGAAATCTAAATGAACTAAATTCCAGAAAGGGACAAGTCCTTCACAAAAGAGAAGAAACTCATGACTTCCATCCCATCCCAGGAGGATAAGAACTCACTGTAGATGAGGAGTAAAGAGAAACCACCTGAACATTTAGCAAACATTTAGTGGCTGTACTTAGGCTACTGTGATGGATGAAAATCCCAGAATCCCTGTTACAGAGTGGGTCTGTATCACCCACTAACTCTCTTTTGTAGGCTGTCATAAGTGCACAGAGCTAGTATACCAATGGCTGGACCCTCGAGGGCAGTAAAGTTGAGAGATATCCTTAAAATCCCTGAGGACCACTAGTGGCTGCTAAAGAGTGAGAGTCGGACAGGGTTGCTGAGACAAATCCCATCAAAGCTTTTGCCATGTGGAAAGCAGCAGCAGACAGATTCTAAATACAGAGAGGCATAAAAGTGGAAAAAACACCTCCAAGCTATTGGGATAATAAGGAGTCTGCCTTAACTGAGTGTATACAGAGGCCCCCCAAAATCTGAGCAAGATATTCTTTTTTTTTTTTTTAACATCTTTATTGGAGTATAATTGCTTTACGATGGTGTGTTAGTTTCTGCTTCATAACAAAGTGAATCAGTTATACATATACATATGTTCCCATTTCTCTTCCCTCTTGCGTCTCCCTCCCACCCTCCCTATCCCACCCCTCTAGGTGGTCACAAAGCACCGAGCTGATCTCCCTGTACTATGTGGCTGCTTCTCACTAGCTATCGATTTTACGTTTGGTAGCGTATATATGTCCATGCCTCTCTCTCACTTCGTCCCAGCTTACCCTTCCCCCTCCCCGTGTCCTCAAGTCCATTCTCTAGTAGATCTGTGTCTTTATTCCCGTCTTGAGCAAGATTTTCTGATGTGAAAAATTCTGGAGGCAGAACTGGAGAGAAAAAAAAGAGCCATCCTGTGACCCAAAGGCTGGCAGCCAGTCTGTAGAGCAACAGAGATTTCTTGAGTCTCACCAAAGCTCAGATCCCAAGCTGTGCTGAAGAAAGTTATGATTCTTCCCTCAAAATTTAAAGCCAGTGGTTAACTAAATCGAAGTAAATCCTCAGAAAATGACCAAGTTCTGCTCACTTACAGATTAATTTGAATCAGCTTCCAAGTCTAGTTGTCTGACTGAAGAAAGGGTATGCCTTATTCTGGGGGTAAATATTATTTATTTCAGTCCTTTAGTACAATGTTCAGCATGCAATATAAAATTACAAGGAACACAAAGAAGGAATGAAAGGTGACCTGTGGTCAAGAAAAGAGACAGTCATTAGAGGCAAACACAGAAATGCTCCAGATGGTGAAATAATTCGGATAGGAACATTAAAATAACTATGATAAATATGTTACAGAATCTATTGTAAAAGTTGCACAACATGCATAAAGAGATGGAAATTTCATCAGAGTATTGGAAATTATAAAAAACAAAAGGAAATTCTAGAAACATAAAATATCAGAAAAATTTTAGATATTTCATGGGCCTAATTGTAGAAAAAACAGAAAAGAATCAGTTTACTTGAAGACCGTCAAATTATTCAAGCTGATAAAGAGAGGAAAAATCCAGTGTCTGAGTAAAGCCTTAAAGAAAGAACAAGCTCAGGGCAGTGGTTGAGGGTCCGCCGGCCGATGCAGGGGACACGGGTTCGCGCCCCGGTCCGGGAAGATCCCACATGCCGCTGAGCGGCTGGGCCCGTGAGCCATGGCCACTGAACCTGCGCGTCCGGAGCCTGTGCTCTGCAACGGGAGAGGCCACAACAGTGAGAGGCCCACTTAACGCAAAAAAAAAAAAAAAAAAAAAGCTCAGCTCATCTACGTATTAATTTGGCTCAGTTTTGACTCAAGGTCTATGAGATAATACTACATGATCAAACATGTATAATTGAATTCTCAGAATAAAGATGAGAGACAATGAGGCAGAAAAATATTTGAAGAAATAATGGCTGAGAATGATCCAAAATTGAGGAATGACATTAACCCACAGATTTAATAAGCTCTGCAACCCCCTAGTAGAATATATACAAAAATATTATACCTACACATACCATAGTTAAAGGTGTGTGTAGGTATAATATTTTTGTATATATTCTACTAGGGGGTGAAAATCAGAGATAAAGAGAAAATTTTAAAAGTGCCTGTGGTAGGGGTGGGGATGAGGATGTGTGTGTTGAGGAAAGCACATGCCATACAGAAAACAATTACAAGAATTACGTCTGACTTCTCATTAGAAATACAGGGCAGAGGACGATGGAATACAAGAGTATATACTGTATGATTCCATTTGTATGAAATACAAGATGAAATAAAATTTATCTGTGTTGATAGAAATTACACAGTAGTTGCCTCTGAAGTCAAGAATTGACTCGAATGGAGCAGGAGGGAACTTGTGGTGGTGATAGAAGTTTCCTTAGCTTGTTTTGGGTGATGGTTACATGGGTGTATACAACTGTCAAAATGCGTGAAACCCATGATCAGTGTATTTTTAAATATAAATTATACTTCTATATTTTTTTCAGAAGCCAATCGAAACATCAATATCTTTTAGCAAAAACATTAGTGATCATGTGATCTAGAACGAAATTAAGCACTGAAGAATAGCAAGGGACAGCATGTAATACTCCCCCGGGTCACAGACACATTATTTGATCAGCACTCCTTCTCTGACACTGAGTCTATGCCCATAAGAGAGTATAGCCTCCCCCAGCAAGTTTTTATTTTATAAGATAAAGAACTTCGTCATCTTATGCTATTACAAACATGCTTGTTCCCCACACAGAGCAATCCATTCATATCTCACATTCTCATAATAATCCAATCAAGGCTAAAATATAAAAAGTATGCTTTTATAAAAAGCAGGATACTGAAAAACCCAAACTATTTCTTAGCATAATCATACCTCTATTGATATGAATACCTTTATTCGTATATAAATTTCATATGTATAGTAATATAATAAGATATGCACATACTGAGTGTATTTAATTTGACGTTCTGGAAAAAACAGTCTAGAGATCACAATCTAATTAGTATTAAAATAATTAATACAGCTCCTATGAATCATTTAATTTTTTGAACTGTTAACTCTGTCATATACTAATTTAAAAAAATACCTTAAATTAGAAATTTTCTAGTTATTGGTCATGTTATATTAGCAAGCTGAGCATCTCCTACATAATGAAGATAAGCAGGCAAAATGACCTCATCCAAGAAAATGAAAGGTACTGCTGTAGTGATGACATTGGGGCAGGTGTGAAATGGATTCATCATTTTGTAAAGGACCAACTATTCCAGGGTCAGTCTCTCAGGATGGTAACTACTTTGGAATAACGAAAAGAATGAGTGATCATAAGGTTGGGGCAAAGGAGAGTTAGGAAAGATGCTTTAAACTATTTGATGTAGAAGAAGGAGAAGGAAACTAATAATTTATTGAATACCTGTTATGTTTCAGACACCTTTCTGGGCACTTTTTGTATGTTGTCATTTAATTATCTCAGTAGCCCTACAAATTTGGATGAGAAAGCTGGGCTCAGATACTGAGTGGCTTGCTGAAACTTCACATAGTGAATATATGGCAAAGCCAACTAACGCTAAGCCCATGCTTTTGTAACTGTCATATTCTGTATTGCCCAAAGGATATAAAGATATGGTAATTTAGAGGACATTTCACCTCAACAGAAGTAATAATGTCTAATGATCAGTGTTGTCTAATCAAGAAACAGGCTGCTTTAGGAAGTAAAAAACACTCTCTCATTAGAGCTATGCAAGCAGTAACTAGAAGATCATCTTTTATAGACTCTAGGAATGCAATTCTGTTACTGGATAGGAAACTGGAAAAATGTCCTCCAAAACTCTTTCATGTCTCTAACTTCACAAAGCATTCTAGAAGATTAATGGCTTTTCAGCTACAACTAAAAATGAAATAAAGAAATGGAAATTAAAGGAGCCAGCCTTCAAACCTGTACTCCCTTTTAGTATCAGCAGCATAATCTTAAATCAGCAGAACTTCTTGCTTTTGTGTGCCAGAAAGCATGGTTCAGAGTATCAAAACTGTTAAGAAGTGAGCCCTGGAAAACCATGTCCACTTGGTCCTTTTTATTCTTCCTGGTGTATAAAAATAGAGAGACTTTTAATGAAGTTTATTGTAGTTGTTTCTAATATTATATTACCTTAAACTTGAAGAATTTACTGACAGGGGAAGTTGGTGAGGTTAAAAGGTGAATGTATTCCTATAATGATTAAACACTTATTTAATGAAAATATATTTTAAGCTGCATTAACAGTGATTTCAAAGTACAACAGAATAACAATGTGCAAGAACAATGCATACGGCATTTATTGGCAGGTGATAAATGTTTTTTGTATATTGTATGGTATGACAAAGAGAAAGATGACCAAGGACATGTAAAAATCTGACATTATCATGCAGATATTTTTCTTTATTAACTTTGGTTTGGTTTAATTATAGCAGAAATTATTTTATAATTCATTTAAATGAAAATAAATAGAAAATTATATCTTAATTCCTTTTGGAGAAAATACATTATTTTTATTTTGAAAATTGGTACCTAGAACAGTTTCAGCTTTTATAAGCTCATCTTCATAAAATATTTGATAATTTTTTAGTCACTGCTCACCATATAAGAAGGGACAAGTGCCTTTATCACTGAAATACTATCCTAGATTTACCTACAGCCATTTTAGTTCTAACACATTTTGAAGGATAAAATATTTCCTTACTGTAAGTTCTTAACATGTCCTGAAGGTTTTTGTTTTGTTTTGTTATGTTTCCTGTTAAAACATACAAACTAACAAACTAGATAATTTATTCAGCCCTGAAACACCCAAGTGAATTGAAAACTCCAGGTTTAAATCCCCTCTCTTTTCCTTTTTTTTTTTTTTTTTTCTTGGTCTACAAAACAGCAAAGTAAATGAGGCCAGATTCACAGTTTTCCAAAACATTATGAGGTGGCTGTTTTCATTGCTTTAGAATTTTGCTGGAAGACAATTGACTTTTGCTTTGATGGCTTTGTTTCTGTTGCTATAAGTCTTCACACTGCTTGCTTCTAATAATGCCATAGCTATTAAAGTAAGCTGGTGTGTAATTTCTATAACACAATTTTTCTAGCTAGGTATGAAAGTGTAGAATAATAACAAACCATCACTCATCCGCATGTGTGTGTGTGCTTGTGTGTGTGTGTGTGTGTGTGTGTGTGTATTTTGGCATTGTGATAGCAGTATATATTCATCGTTTTATAGTTATGCATAATTAATACATGTCTTCTAACTAATAGCTAACATATAATTAGGATATTCAAATTCCAGAACATTGATATGATACCTGTAAAATCCTGATGGAAATTTCCATATTGAAGATTTTTATAAAAGTGCTTATTAGCTGTTGCAGTTACTTTTTGAAAGAAAAATTTCACATAAAAATCTAACATAACTCACACCCCCAGGAATTTCATGTTCATTTCAACTTCAAAGAGAAGCAAACTAGGCATGGCAGTAGAAAATACAAAAAGTTTTATAGATGAATTTATTTGTTATTTAGTGTTTGATTAACGTTGCAGTACATTGAAAAAGGAGTTATTACAATGTAATGTTTTTGTTTTGTTTTACATTTAGGAGGTCCATATGCCTTTCTAAATTAAACTTACCCAACAAATAAGGGAGAGGCACTAATGCTAGTGAGAATATTAGTTTATATTTGCTTTAAGATGAGAAATAGAAAGAGGGAGGGTCTACATTGCGAAAACCACTGACAGTTTCTTATTTGCAAAATCACACTAAAAGTCTGCTCTACTTTGTGGGAATTACTTTTAGGAGTAGATTGTGTTTGACTTTTTCTTATGTGGTTCGAGATATGATAAAAAAATTATCCTATTCTTATGCTTATAGGTCCTTATTTCAAAGAACTTCCAACTCTTCTCCACTGTGCAGCAAAATTTGGCCTAAAGAACTTGGCTATTCATTTGCTTCAATGTTCAGGAGCAACTTGGGCATCTAAGATGAAAAATTTGGAGGGTTCAGATCCAGCACATATTGCTGAAAGGCATGGTCACGAAGAACTCAAGAAAATCTTTGAAGACTTTTCAGTAAGTATTTTTCCATTTTATCTTAAAACTCTTTTTTATAAAATTAATATGTATGTATGTGTGTGTGGGTACATGCACATTGCTCTTGAAAATGATGCTACTGTACAGCTAGTTTTTAGCGTCTGTTGGTCCTGAGTCATTCATTGTCTTAAGCATTTTGCAAGATTATTCAACTTGTCTTCATACGCCATAAACCAGCTCTGACTCCACACTCCCACCCCTAAATAGCCCCTTTGAAACTTATCTGGTCTTTCTGGCTTCTGAATAGCCTGTTCAGTATTGGAAAGGAGATGTTACCAAGGAAATGAAAACCTATTACTTTTCATCTGTTGTTCAAAAGTCTACGTAGGTGCTGTTAGGCACGTAAAATGAGATAAATATTTACTAGGTTAAAGGAATATATTTTGATAATTATTCAAAAAGTCTACCCAGTAAAAAGCTAACCCATGTTGTTTAACTTTGTTTCTGATATGTGATTGATTCCCTTTCTCTCTCTGTTAAGTCCCAGTTCTTTATTGTGTGTGTTGAAACTCCAAATTTCAGAACACCCTTTGAAGGATATTAGTTCTGTAAGAATGCAACCAAGGGACGATTGAAGGAGGGGATACTACCTTAGTACATAAAACACACTTTGTGTTTCCTTAATCAACCTTAGAAAAGCAATTATTTTCTGTTTGTAACAAAGGTATGCACATTTTGCTTGAGAAAGTGAATTATACTTCTGATGGCTCTTAGGAAAATATAATAGGCAATTATTGTGTTGGTGAATATGTCAGAATTTGTCTTTGGATTCTCAGAAGATAATTTTATTGCCAAAGAACAGTTAGTACAGAATATTGAAATGCTTCTGGTCATTTTAGCATATATTCCGATTATTAGGTTAAGTAAATATAATATTGGACTTCTAAAAACCATCGGTATTTCTGATTTCCAGAGAGTAAAATGACAACCAATCTAACTTTTTTCTCCACTTTTAAGAAATAGCAAATAGTTATCAGAAGAGCGTGGGTATCATCCACCATCTGGAACTACTTGTATTTAAAATACAAGTATTTATTTTATTTACAATAAATACAGAAATTAAGTTTTGTAATAAAATTAATAAACTACTTTTTATATTCTATGTCCTTCAAATGAGGAATAAGCATAATTTTTATTCATGGAAAGGTTTTAGATAGTGATTGTCGTATATCCGATGGATGCGTTCATTTTAGTTATTATCCACTGTACATAGTCATTGACCAATGCAACATGGCATCTATCTCAGGTAAGTCAGTGAATCAATTCAGCCTTGTAAATTGGCCCACAATAGTCCTATTATTCCTACATCCTGGGTACTCAGTTCTCTACAACCTTATTCTCAAATTTTTAACCACTGGTGGGTAGAAGTTAAAATTTCCCCTAGAAGTCTTCAACATCCAGGGTTACTTTCCAAGATGATCCCTGATTTTCAAAGAGTGACGCTTCCACTTATGGTTCTCCAGTGAGGACTCAGCTTTTAACAGATGCAGCCCCATGCAAAACTGCACATACTTCATAAATAACATAGTACTAAATAATAATGACAGTAGATACAAAAGCAGCTATGAGGGTAGGATTTGATGGATGTGGGAAATGATTTTTTTTCTCTCATCCTCTGGGTATTTATACCTTTACTCCTGCAATAATAGCATTGATACCAGTAGATTGGTATCACTGTCTTTAGGTGATTATTTATTCTTTCATAGTGGTTGCATTCTAATTTTGCAGTTATACTTGATAATTATTCTATGAAATTTGTTAAATTATTTCATGTATTCTGTCTCGTTGTGAGCTGTTACATTTTGCCAGCATGTCTATAGTAGACATTGACATTATAGGTAGGACAGATCAATTATTTTGCAGATGTTCTGCTGTCACTAAGGAAGTGACTATGGAAGTGTGTCAGATAAACACATGTTGAGACTTTATACTATAAATTATAGTAGCTATGTCTTTTTAAAATTATATCTAAACTTAATAGAGAAAAAATGTGCGATCTATTTGCATTGCTGAAATACTTTATTGTTTCTTTCAGAACATTTACGTAGCTTTAATGTTATAACCACATTCTGATAAATCTCAGATTTGTCACATATGCATTCAAATTTTCCATGAACTATTTTTCAGAATTGTTGAAAGGAACAGATATTCTTTCAGTTTTCAGTTTATAATCCACCAATTGACCATACTTCTGTACTGAAGAAAATATATATATTTTTAAATTCAAACATACCCCGCAACTGATTCACTGATTTCTTCAATTCTTCCTAATCCTCCATCAGTGAAACATTGTTCATTTTAGAATCTCACAGGGAGTTACAACACAGTGAGTTTGGTCATTGCTGAATAAAATGGGTAGGTAGAAGGAAAAAGTCGCTCATGACTTTTTAAAATAAAGATAAAAAGAGAATCAGTAGCAAGCGTTCATAAGCGAACAAGTACCATCTGTTAGCTAGATGAATAAGGAGGAAGAAGGAGAAGCCTCGAGTCACATTCTTGATGTTTCTTCGTGGCGTTTTTTACTTTGAAAGGTTAATAATTTATGTACAATCTATGAATAGAGACTTTTGATTATGAATGAGTAGCTTTCCTGTTTTGATAGTTATCGCATTAACAACTACACTTGTTTCATGTTTTCAGTACTATTATAGATAATAATACGATACATTTCTATAACCCATACAGTCTTTCAAATAAACTACTGTTTTCAGTTTCTGACAATGCCTACTAGAAGAATTAATATGAAAGGCGGATGGACAAAAAGCCACAGGATTGATGTTTAATTCCGCAGTTGAGTGTGAACCACAGTTTGCTTCATAGAATTCTTGAGGAAATCTCAGACTATTTCAAATAACAAGTAGCAATACTGACAACTCATTCAGTCCTCTAAAAACTTACCTTTTAAGTCAGAAATACCTGAGAATTTGAAACTAAAGTGGAAATTGACCACAGATTACAAGATACTTTGTGATTTAAGATAAAGTGTACAGCCAAAATTAGAATGTGTTTTAAGCCAAATAATATGTGCTATTTCTTTGTGTTATCTTGAGTATGTCACCCCATTTACCTCCATCAGTTTTAAACACTTCAGAAAATGATTAGATCCCATGTAAGTAGACAGGGAAATACATCCTCCTCTGTGGGCCGGCTCTGGAATTGGAGAACCAACAGGTGATTACTAGGAACAGTATCCACTTAGTATCTTTTCTCTTCCACCACAGTGTTCACTCGTATAGTTTGGTGTGTATATTAGTAAGATCTTAATCATACATAATCTTCGTGAAAATTTCAGAGATAGGCACTTTCTCTCGCTGACTTTTCAGGAGGACTCCTCCCTGGGAATGTTTCTGTTGCTCACGTCTGTGATGGGATTCTTGTGACAGCCTGCTCTCATTGACTTAGCCTGACACTGCTGTTGTGGACCGTGGGCTAGTGTGTGTGTGCGCCCACGCGCACCAGAGGGAGACAGAGAGCACGAGATTGATTCTGTCGCCCTCTAGTGTCTGCCTGGTAGACAGTGACCCTGATCTTTTTCAAACGGTCAAGGGTTTGGAATGACAGTACAGAAGAGGTAGATGTTGAAGCACCTGGAGTATCCCTGATATAGAGCAAAGGCTGACTGATTGGTGTAGGAACCCATTACTCGGAAGTTAGGCTTTATGCTTCGGGCCGTGAACATTCACCTTTCTTAGCCCATTATTTCTCTCAGTATTGGCTTTGCTCATTTGGTACTTTCTCTAGAGCAGCGGTCCCCCACCTTTTTGGACCCAGGGACTGGTTTCGAAGGCAGTTTTTCCATGGACGGGGTGCGGGGGAGGGAGGAGGGACGGCGGAAGGTTCAGGCAGTAATGTGAGCGATGGGGTGCGGCAGACGAAGCTTCACTGGCTCTCCTGCGCCGCTCGCCTCCTGCTGTGCGGCCGGCTCCTAACAGGCCTGGACTGGTGTCGGTCCACAGCCCGGGGGTTGGGGAGCCCTGCTCTAGTGGATTATTCCATTTAATTTAGTAAATATTAGTATATGCTAATTCCCTCTAAATGGCAGCATACCCTGCTTTGCTTATGTCGTTTTTCTTTCTCGTAAGTCTAGAAGCTAATGATGAGTCATGGGCTCCCTACCCCTCCCACCATCAGGTGCCCCCGAGGTGCTCAGCATGTATTTACTCATCGATGGCACAGAAGGCAAGTGTCAAATTTAAGGACTTGTTTGATCTCACTTACCCAGTAATATCCATAACCGGATCCCATGTTTAAAAAAAAAAATATTGCTCATATTCTTTCTATATTCAGGATATTTTTTAAGTTTAGGTTTAGTATATTCATAGACAAATAACACAACTGCTCTCTTCAGCATTTATTTTTAATACGCCAGCCTACAATGAAGTTTAGAATTCCAGCCTTTGTTCAATACTGATGTTCTGTTAGAACTGAAGAAACTGGAACAAGTCACATAACTGCACTTGAGGGCATGCATTACAAATTCATGTCTCAGTTATGCTTTTGGAGCTACTTAGCAGTCTCTTTCTAAAATCCCATTAAATGGACCATAGCGGTGCATTACAGAAGTTTATTCTTCCCCAAGTCCTCAGACTCAGTTTTGATGCTCTAACTCTGCAGCTGTAAACATCCTGTTAAAACTCCCTCAACTCCTTCCTCTTCTTTGTCAAATTTTTATTTTTCCTCTAGTCATGGGGTCTTGGGATTCAGCCACGTTGGATTTGAATCCTAACTTCATCAAATACCACATTTGCATCCTTGAGCAACCTCTTTGTTTTCTCTCAGCTTCAGTTTCTTTATTTGCAAATAGGAAAAATAATTCCTTACAGGATGTTTTTAGGACTTGATGACATAATTTGAAAACACTAAAAGTATAGTAGGTCCATAATAAATGATATTGCATTCACCTTATTTTCTTTTGATTTATTGTTATTCATATCAACTTGAGACCTCACCATCAATCATATCCTCTCTTTCTCCTGCATCATTAATCTCTCCCATTATACTGACTTTTCCCTGAACAAGCATGTTCAAAGACACACACATGCACACACACACGCTCCCAACAACCCTGCCTTCTCTTTGATCTTTTTCAGTACCAGAACTAACTGAAAGAATGACTTTTCGTTTCACTCCTTTCTTTCCTCCTAACAATCCAAGCTTCGCATTCAGCCCACTACTGAAGCTGCTCTGTCAAAGACCATTAGTAAGCTACCGTAGATCAGACCCATTGGATTCCTCTCAGATGTTCTTTGGCTCAAGCTTTGGCACTGGATTCCCTGACCCTGTCCTCTTCCTAAATCTCCACTCACCCTTTGTGACTTCCTTCTCTTACCCCATCAGTTAAGGTTCTTTCTACATAGTCTTCTCTGGTGATTGACAGCTAAATCATTGTCTTTAACCTGGACCTTCCTCCTGACTTAAAGTTCCAGTTTTAGTTGCAAGCTGAATGTGTCCACATGGATATGTTACAGGCCTCTAGAGCTCAACAGACCCAAATGATCTTTTTCTTTTCTCCTGGCTAATGGCATAATTATCTGCAATATTTACTTGGCCAAAATTTGAAAGTCATTTTCAACTCCTGATTAGATAACCACAAATGCATATACTATTTCCCATTTTTCAGATGAGGAAACAGATTTATAAAGTACCTTGCCCAAAGTCATCCTGCTAAAAATATGTCTGACTTAACCCCGAATCCATTCTCATAGCCTCCCTGTCGCTCATACAACCCTGAACCACGCCATCCGTTCAGTTACCATATCTTAACAGTTGTACTTACACATCATCTATCCCATCTGTTCCCTCTTTTTCCTTCTCTCTGTGGCTCCCTTGGTTTGTACCTTCATTATCTCTCTTCTGGTCGGCTGCGCTAAAAAGCCCCCTAGGAGATCTTTCCTTCCCAGTCTTTTTGGCCTCAGACCATCCCATATCAGGCTGCATACTGAGGACCCCCCACAGCATAGCCCAGCTGACTATTTTAGCCTCATCCTTAATTGCACAACTCAGCTGCCAAAGTCCATTTGTCCTTCTTCATTTCATTATTTCAAGCTATTCCCTTTACCTAGAAGTCCCTTCCTCCTTAATAAAATATCCTGAGCTCTTAACCATGCCCAAATCTCAGCTCAAACTCCACCTATTCCAGGAGACCTTCATAGAAAGAGGCTGTAGGTGTGTACTTCCACTGTCTAACTTTCATCTCCTTCCCAAATGTTAGCCTAATCCAGGAACATTATGTGCTAGAGTCTGGGAGCCACGTATCTTGAGATGGGTGGCTCTGGAGCCACCTGAGTCTAAATACTGACTCTGCTACTTTCCAGCCATGCGCCCTGAGTAAATCACTTAATCTCTCCTTGCTTCAGTTTCCTCATCTCTAAAATGGAGGTGAACACCTTTTTTTGGTACCACTGTTATGATAAATAAATATAAATACATGTAAAACATGTACAAGAATACCTGACAAGTAACAAGCACTCTGAAAGTTATATGGAATTATCTGTTGTTCTCCTGTTATTCTGTTTCCGAGGACCCATTCTTTTGTGGGTCTTTTTATAGTTTAAAGTATTAATAAGTACTGGTGAATGGTTATTTATTTTTATTTACTTGTTTGTTTTGCATGTCTGTCTCTCCAGTAGATTATGAATTCCATGAGGGCAAGGACAGTTTTATTTCTTTTACTGCAGTTTCCCTAATATCTAACCCAATTTTTGGCCAACACTATGGGTTCACTACATAAGTGTTGAATGAATCAATTAATCAATCAGTGTTGATTACATTAACTTTCCAGTTCCTGGAGGCAAGTGTCATGCTCTGTTTATTCCATATTCCCCACAGCATCTAATATAGTGTCTTCCAGGTTGTAGATAATAAATGTTTATTGAATAATAACAATAGTAAAGGCTCTAACCCTAAGGAGAATTTTTGTTCTTTTTTTTTGCTGTACGCAGGCTTCTCACTGTCGTGGCCTCTCCCGTTGCGGAGCACAGGCTCCGGACGCGCAGGCTCAGCGGCCATGGCTCGTGGGCCCAGCCGCTCCGCGGCATGCGGGATCCTCCCGGACCGGGGCACGAACCCGTGTCCCCCGCATCGGCAGGTGGACTCCCAACCACTGTGCCACCAGGGAAGCCCCCTAGGGAGAATTTTTTTAAGTGTTATTTGGATAAATTTATCCAAGATGAGAAATAAATATTATTTTCTTGTAGTTCTTTAAGACAAGTGACTATGGGGAAAAAAAATTCGGATAGAAGAAAAATAACCCCCCCCACCAAAAAATTATTGTAGCTTCCAGGAACTTACCATTAGTGAAAGAGACATTTAAAGCTGTTCATTATCACAGTACAAGTGGTTTTGATCTTGGCAAATATTCCAGTGTTTTAGTGTTAAAACCCACACTTAATCTTCTTGAATCTCTCTTCAAATCCTACACAAACAACTTTTGTCCTTTAAGAACTAGATTCAGGCCAATGCAATACATTAAAACATTATCCACCACATTTATCATCTTTTATCTAAACATCTAGAGGTATTTTGTGATTTTATTTCTATATTGTTCTTACTAAAATTTATTTTCTTAGGAATAGAGTATCTAGATATTCCAATTTTCTGATTTGTAAAATATCTGTCCTAGCAACAGTAGGCATTTACATGGCAAGGACCACTGGATAAATTATGTGATTGTTGTTTTATTGCAAATGAAAAGAGAGGGAAAGAGATCATATGCTTCTCTTGTGAATATGAGAGAAGTAAGCAGTTTCATTTTATATTTGTTATTGTCAGTTTAATAAAGTAGGTAGTTAATGAACAATTACTAAGCATGAGGATACTATTCATTGCATTTGTTGACTAGTAGCATAATTATTGTGAATGACTTTAATGAATGCTTTTTGAATATGGAATTATAAATACCATTGGTTTGGGGGAAGTCTTAAGGAACATTCACATGAGAATACACAACTATGAAAATACGCAAGATCAGAATGGAGGTCGTTTTGACTTTTCTTGATTGTGAACATTTGCCATGAAATTACGAATTGGCTGTTCATATTAAGTGTACTGATTTAAGATGCATGATATTAGTGGCCTTGTTCCTATAACATAACCTGAAGTGTGTCTTAAGTTCATTCAGTGCAAGCTCATTCTTTTTGTTCCGTATAGATCTGACTCAAGAAAGGAAGGGAAAGAAGAGAAAACAAGCTAGGCTTTATTGAGTACTTCTGTGTCAGGCATTATGCTTGGTGCTTCCACATTAGATCAGTATACTAATCTGTGTGAATCAGACATTTTTACTCCCATTTTACAGATCAGGAAATTAAGCTAAGACTGTTGATTGGGGATGTGCACTAATCTGGCAGAGCTGTTATTTCTCATCTAAGCCGCTTAATGATTGTTTAAACTACTGCTAACTAAGTTCCATTTAATGATTTTTTAAACTACTGCTTATCTCTTTCTTCCTTAAAATCAAATACTACCAATGTATTATCTTTTATTTTTCATCTTTAGCATTTATATTCTGGTTAATACACAAGTAGACTGATGACTCTGTTGAACTGTATATGAAAAAAAAAAAATGATGGTAAGCATTGGAGCCTAGGAACCAAAGAGCAGAGAAAACTGTCCCTATGGAACAGGGATTAAATTCAATTGGGAAATTATTTAAATTGTGGTTTTAAACGTTTTTGTTTAACTATTTTGATTTTTAAAAGTGACTTTTTTAAACAAATATTAAGACATTTTCCTTCAAAGCAATTATGTAAGAAGTAAATTGATACTTATCCTGTATTACAGTGTATTGTATTTAAGTGAAAACAATGTCTAATGGAGCAGCGTGTAGGCATTTCTGGTTGGAGTTAGAAGACTTGTCTGGAAAGAAGCAATTATGGGATTTGTAGGGAAACACACAAATTCAACTCCCGATTATAATTACATTTTCATTTAACAGGAAAAGGATATTTCTTTGTAAAAGGAAAAATTGTGCAATAATCTCACTCCCTAAATCATGAATGCTTAAGGCTGAAGCCCCTTGGTGGCAGGGTGCTCAATGAGCAAAATACCTCAGGCAAAAGAAAGTCTCACTGGTGCTGAAATTGCTCATGACAAATAAAGTGATAGCTAGTGTCCCAGAACATGATGAAATAGATGAACATAAAAATGTCCAAAACATCTTCATAAATATTAAAAGACCCTGAAATGGCAGGATGGTAATTGGAACAGTTGAAATCACATGGAATTTTTCCTAAGAAGATAAATCATGAGCAGAATTTTAAATAAGGAGCATTTAATGGAGAAACATGAAGGATGCATCTGGGTGAAAGGAATGGAATGTACAATTGTGGGGAAAAGGCAGAGCACATGTAACCTCTGAGTTCTTGGACCAGAAAACAGTCATTTTATGTGATTTTTTTCATGGAATACATATTCTCCTGTGCCTTGTGTACAATAATGACCTAGGTAGGACCATAGATCTATTTTTTAAAAAAAACTTTAACATTTAATATGGGATTTTAATAAAATATATAGTAAGGAATCCTGTTTTTAGAGCCTAAAAGAGCTTATACACACATTCATGGTAGGTATTTAAAAATCCAGACAATAGGTTTTGTTTTTTGGTTTTTGTCTTTTTTTTTAATTAAAAATAAAAGTGAAAAATGCAATGAAATAAATCAAGATATTTTTCATTCCTTTAGTCTGCTTTTTTTGTGGAAAGATTTTCTTTTCTAAATGTTTGTCATTATTCATCACTTCAAGGGAGAGAAAAAATAACACAGAATAGGAAGAAAAAAAAAGATTGCAATTTAGTGGTACTTTGATTTGATCAGAATATTATAAAATAAAGCACCTTGTGAGACATACAGACGCACACTCCAACTGAGAGAGAGAAACAGCAGTTTCCATTTAAAGGAATTATTAAGAGAATTCCCTGGCAGTCCAGTGGTTAGGACTCGGTGCTTTCACTGCCAGGACCTGGGTTCAATCCCTGTGGTCTGGTCGGGGAGCTAAGATCCCACAAGCCACAGGGTGCGGCCAAAAAAAAAAAAAAGGAATTATCATTATCGTCCAAATTATTATTGGTAATAATAAAAGTAAAAATTTTGAAAATAGATTTGTTGAATTTTATAACTTGTATCTAGTAGCAATCAAGGTAACTTAACATCTGCTAAAGATCTATTTTGTTTCTCCTACCATATGTTATATGTATATTTCTAAGAATTTAATGTGGTACTTATTCAGTTCTTATTCTTTACATATTCAACTTCAGT
Source organism: Orcinus orca (assembly GCF_937001465.1). NCBI lineage: Eukaryota > Metazoa > Chordata > Mammalia > Artiodactyla > Delphinidae > Orcinus > Orcinus orca. The sequence continues at coordinate 21,209,465 of NC_064562.1, forward strand.
ATATGAACAAGTTGTTGATATTTTAAGGACAAAATATGTGACTATACATCCATTTTAATTTCTGAGAAATGACAGATTTTGTTTTCCTTTCTTAAAATGATTAGGTTATGAATGCTACATAAATCAACATCCACATTTTTAAGCTCTCACTAGATCAGAAATTTCTTTTTAGTGGATCACTTATCTATGCCAAGCTGAGATTTTCCCTTATAGACTTCAACCTGATTATACAGAGATCCTGTCCACTGTTTTATAAATCTGTCTGGGCATGCAATCTGAAAAAGAATACAGAAGACAAAATTCCATGATAAGTATTTAAAACTGAATACCTACTTTCTTTTATGTAGCATTCATAAACCAACAGTCATACAGAAATAAATTTTATATTTGATATCTTCCAATGAGAAAATGCATCTATTTACATTTTCCTTTTAATTTAAAAATAACACATGGTTATTTTAGAATATTTGGAAACTAAAGAGAAATATAGAGGTTATTTATAATTCCACTTTCTAGAAATAACCACTTTAAACATGCGTTTCCTTACATTCATGTTTGGACATTTAAATAAATTTAAATGACTCAAAACCCATTATTTAGCTAAAAGGTTCTCATATTCTAATTATCCCTAGAACTTTTAGAGTAAGAGATTTCTTATGTCTTTCCTAATAGTGCATAACTCCATGCTCTGGCTTCTTTTTCATACTTCCACGTTCTGGGTGTAGCATCCTCTTCCAGTTCTTCCAGTTCTCCCAGATCCCAGACAATGTTGACCTTTTCCCTAGATTCCCACACAAACACCATTCACAGAGACCTCTGTGTCAATAGCAAATTTTAGTGAAGGTTTAGAGGCATGGAGGGAGCTTCTCTGTAGCAATGACCCTGGCACTAATCTTGACCCATAATAATTAGCCTTTTTGCCTCCAAATACTGCCCCACACAGGCCTTACTTCTCTGCTTTTGCAGACTCTCAGGAGTTTAGTCATCTTCTTTCATTCTTGTGCATTTAGGTCTTTAAAATATCACTTTCCTTCTTCAAACAATTTATCAAGGAACTCGAAGAAAGTCCTCTTTATCCTCGAGAAGAATCCTGGTGTCAGCTGTTAGGAGGCATAGATTTGCTCCATTTTATTCTTACAAATTTGTTGTATTGCAAAAACGTTTTATGTCCTGCTGTTTTAATTTAAAATTATATTCAACTCCTTTATTTATTATTATATACTTCTGGTAAACATGATAGCCTCGTTTTTAGTAGAAATATAATATGAGATGAATCCTTTTGGGGATAAACCCAAGAGGTTACTGCTTGCAGTTTGCCTTCACTTGCTCAGAATGTTCATCAGAGAATCCATCAAAACTCCAACATCTGTGCCAGAAAGTAGGCATGGCCCTACCTGAAATGTGTAAGAGGTTCTGAACAAGGTAGAAGCCCCAAATGCTGCTCATCGGGTGCAAAATAACAAATTTTGATACATCAGGACCACAGCACCAAGCACAGCCCCAAGACTGGCTCTGCGTGCTGAGCCTGTGCACGTGGGAAGTGGCTGAATTTCCCTCCCTAAGGACAGAAAAATCACTACATCCAAGTGGAGCAGCTTTGCTTTGGACCTCTTAGAATTCTGACTTGAGGACTAGAAGCGGATTTCCTTGATAAAAATTTGCTACCCTAGTTTGGATTTAATACCCTTCTTATAAGACTGATATTTACTTCTAGGGAGTAATCCCTGACTGATTTGAGGAAGGGAAAGAGAAATCATGCCATTGAAGAGCACTTAGCAGTCATATTTATTTAATCACACAATATGCTGCTCTGATAACGTTTGAGCCTAGACAAGCATCACCATAAAGAGAAGAGAGATTTTATCTAATACTTACTTGATATTGATTCAATATGAAAAGTGATTCAAAAGTGAAAAATCCAGTCTATCGGTGAGTTGATTGATATGCATGATACCAAAGTTTACTAGTTACTCATTAAAATTTTGTATAAGTGCCTTAGGTTTTAGAAATTGAGATTACACAAGAACAAAAATTCTCATCGTTTTGATTTTAGCATTTGCCAGAAACATGCCCATGAAACTCTTAAAATCACATGAAACATGTATGGGAAAAAAGAAAAGGAATAGAGAGGCAGGTGAGAGAAAGAAACAGACATCTGTAGAACAGAAGACATGGGTAAGGCAGCTGTCTGTGGTATTTCTGCCTACTCTTGTTACTCTGAGAAAATACTTGACTTTTAATTAGTATTTTTTTACACATTTTTCAGGAAAGACATTTCTCCTGGCCACTAAGCCCAGTGTATGTCACTGCTTAAAATAGACTTTCCCTGAAATGGTGTTAGTTTGGCTTAACAGAGTCAAGCAAAACTCCCATTTGTAATTCTCAGTAAGAACTATTTACAGATGTCGCAGCTGCTGTTTTTTCACTGTGTTGCTACATAATAAATGATTCATATTTTCATAAATTCCTAGAAAAGCTAACAGTATCTGTATACTTTCTCTTTATATACACACAGGTTATAACCCTAAAAAAAGTTTTCTCGAGTTTTTAATCCCTTATTCTGCTTCCCATACAGAAAGAGACAGAATCACACGGGTCATGACCATACCCAGATAGTCTCCATGGCAATCTGATTTTGGGGCGGGGGGGTGGGAAATTGGGGCAAGCGCCCTGGGGAAAGCAAGATGAGTAAAGTATGTGAATAGTCTTTGAGTGTTTTTTTTCCAACTCAAACAAGTTAGTGCATTATCAGTTTGTGTTATCCCAAATGAAATGAGCTCTCATTAAACTCCAAGAAAGCAAAGATTTTGTAATACAAATATAGTACACGTTTTATGTTTCCAACTTTTTGAAAAGTCACAATGTATTATTTCCATGATTTGGGTTTTCTGCATCAGATATGCCATATTTTCTTTAAAAAAGTGTATACACAGTTTTCTCAGAATATCAAAGTTTTCATCCTCCTTATTCCAAGGTCTGTTTTGTCTCCTCTGTTTCATAATTGTGAAATAAATTTGTTGCTTCAGTCGTATAATCAGTATTTACTAAAATGTTTTATTGTTTAAAAAGTTTTTTCAGAATTAATGATTCTTTTGATAAACACTAAATGGCACTTTGTCCTAGCAACAGCTGAACCCTGAGAAGTCACACCTCATCATCCCAGGCAGAGAATAATCTTACCCTTTTGAGATGTCGTAGTATCATTCCTGAATGAGGATATTGCAATATTTGGTTTGAATATCTATGTACCCTCATTTTTTGGAAAGTATTCTTTATATCCACTGTAAGCGCCCCCCCAGTCTACAATTTAAGCCCATTTCCCATTGTCCTAATGTCATACTTTATGGAAAACAGCTGGGTGGCAAATTCAGCCACAGCAAATGCACATTTTGGAAGAACTTATAATATCTCTGCTCTCATCTTCATTGTTCCAAATAACATAGCTGCTTAGAATCAGTCATGGTCTATGAGAACAAACAACAATATTATTTTTGATTACCTGTTGACTCAGTACATAGTGATTTTAATGCTTATTAAGTTAAAAGTAATTGAATACCCACAGGTAACAAGCCAATCCATGAAAGTAATAGAGGGAAGCAGTATATATGTGCTTACAGTTCTTCTCAAATAGGGATAATTAATATGTCATTAAAATTTTTTTCAAGGTTGAAACAATATCTCATTCTGAACAGATAATTCATTATCTTTAACGTATTTGCTTCAGACACTGGTGGTCTTCAGTATCCTGCATGTGTTGGCTAAAAGGTCTTTAAAGTCCCGTGGAGCCCTATGTTTTTATAATCCTTAGACTTCCAATTTCTTAGAAACCTTCTGAACTTAAGTTCTTTTGTTTTTCTCTGGCTTCTTTCAAACCAATTAGCTTGTGTAGAACAGAGTAATCTAGAGCTGTCACTTGTATGCCTGCTGGTCAAAAGGAAATGCAATTTCAGTGAGGACAAAATTAATCATAAATGTTAATTAGAACAATCAGTATTGACATTGTAGCTTTAGAGAGTGGACCTCGTGAAATAAACACAATGGCATTGTGCTTTCAGAATAAAAGTATGCAAAGGCAAATTAATTAAAATTTCATTGGAAAAATATCCCTTGGAATTTCTTCTCTATTAATTGGCTTGAATTTCATTCATTCTTGATGCTTGAGGCTAGAAAAGGGTGTTTAATATAATTCAATGTAGATTGGGTATGTACTTTTCTACTGGTATCATGGCATGATTTCTACTTTAAATTTATATAAAGGTCTTTCCAAGGTCAGATTACTTATGAGAAAATTGCATAACTAAATATATAAATATTTTTAAAGGAATATTCAAAAAATATCATAGCTCTGAGCCAAGCTATATGATTTCGTCTTCATCTCTCCTATGTAGCAACACCTTCCTTGTGATATATATGGATGTGAGAAATTAAAGATTATGTCTGACTTATTTTGCCTCCAAAAATATAATATAAAAGGAAAATAGGTGGTACCAGATGAAAGCTAAATTTTTGGATTTGTTTTTTAAGTAAATTAATGAGCTCTCACTTGAGCCCCAAAATTAATAGTCTCTCCAATTTTAGTTTGGCAAGTCAATGTATTGATTGATTTAACAAATATTTGAGTACCTATTAGATTCCAGGTATTGTTCTAAACACAAGGATTTCAAAATGAACTAAAACTCCTGCCATCATGGAATTCTAATGGGAAAAAAGGCAGATTATAAGCAAATAAAATTTAAGACATATAATGTATCAGATGGACATTACTGTTTAAGGCTAAGAAGAAATAAGAAAGACCACCTAGTGTAGGGTGGTGTTTGGGAGGAGTTGGGGAGAGGGCAATTTTGAAATGAGTAGTCAGAGGAGTCCTCACTGAGAAGGCAGCCTTTGATAACAACCTGAAAACCATGAAAGCCATGCAGATATCTGGGAGAAAACTGTCCCAGCAAGAGAAAAGAGCACGACAAACGCAAAAGCCCTGAGGTGGATGTATCTGACATGTCCAGAACAGAGCAAGTTGGCCAATGTTCCTGAAGCAGAGTGAATGAGAGAGAAAGAGAATAGTTGGGGTCAGAAAGGTGACAGAAGTGTAGGGCCTTACAGGCAATGTTGAGGATCTTGGAGAAAGCAAGCCATCAGAGAATTCTGAAGAGAGATGTGTTCTCATTTGACACTTTGGCTGCTGTTTTGACAACAGACTGTAGAGGGCAAGGGCAGGACGGATGAGACCTGATTGGAGACTATTCCAATATTCCAGAGAACAGATGATGAAATGATAATAGCTTAGACTAGGATGACAGTGGCGGAGATGGTGCGAAGTGGTCGATTTGAAATATACTGGTGTTTTATAGGAGAGCCAACAGATCTACCGATTCTTTGGCAGTGGGGTGTAAAAGAAATTGAGTAGTTACTGACATCTCCAAGGATTTTGGTAGAAGCAGTGGAAGGAATAAATTGCTATTGTATTGAGATGAGGAAGATTGTGTGCAAAGCTGGTTTGCTGGGGAAGATGGGTAGTTTCGTTTGGGGCATAATAAATTTAAAATGCCTATAGATATTCCAAAGTTTAGAAGTTAAGGGGTTAGGAGGCACCAGCAGAAAAGACCAAGAATGAGCAGCCTTTAAGATGGGAAGAGACATCAGGAAATCTACTGTCCTGAAATTCAAGTGAAAAAATAACTTGACAGAGGAGACAGTAGTCACCTGGGTCACATGCTACTGATGGGTCAACTAAGATAAGGACAGAGGATCAGCCTTTGTATTTAGCAGTGTACCTGTCAAGAGCAGTTTGTGTGAAGTGCATTGAGGGAGGGGGCGTGAGAGGTTTGGGAGAGGTGGGAAAGCTTTAACATTGACCCTTAGAGGCTCAAGTGAGGAAAGAAGGAGTGGAATCAGGGACTAATGAGGATAGAACAATTCTTTGGGGTGTAAAGATAAAGCACAGAAAAGATACTATAGCTAGTAGGGAACATGGGGTCAATTGAGGTCTTTGTTTTTCAAAAAACCAGAGTGTTTTCATCTGTCAAACATTAATATCCACTCACATTGACAAATCTTATACTCAAATCCTTGATTTGAGCCTATGGTTGAGACTTCAGCCTAAGCAAGCACATTTCTCCGTTTATTAGTGTTTAATTTGCTTTTCTCAGGACTGCCGAGTCCACTTATTGAAATCTGGCTCTCACTAAAACATCAGTAAGCCAATTAATCCATTTCCTTAATGAGAACTCTGTATTACAAAATGGGTAACTGCATAGATTTCTCTTGAATCTATCAATCTTGCATTTGGTGGGGAGAATGCCAATTATCTAAGCAATCTGGTTCATTACTGCAGTATTGGACTGCGTTGCTGAACAAGCCTGCAGCTCGATTACAATAGCACTGCGAGGTGGAGGGCTTGGAGTTGATTATTTGTTGAGGACCTATTATATAATAGGTTGGGCTGGAAACTTTGTGCATATTCCCTCGTTCCTCGTTTACCACTAGTCTCTGAGGACCTGCTATTTATTTTACATTTTGGGAAACTGAGACTCACAAGTTGGAAAGTTAGTCAACTCTGGGACCAGAATTTTCATCCAATGGCCTTGAGAAAAGATGTCTAGCTGTAAAAATAATAAGAACCTACTAACTTCAGGGTCCCACTGCATGAATTCTGTAATGATTAAAATGATTCTTTCCAAGTTTAGCATAGCCTTTGAGTGGATCAGCACAAGGGGAGGCAGGGTGACCTAAATTTAATAATAAATACTCAGAGAGTGAGTCAGGTTCTCACCTCCCATCTTCTTAGACGTTCTTTCCTTGACATTCCAACCTTATGTCTAGACCATGCTCCTAAATAGAATGTCAACCTCATCATTATATTATTATCCTTATAATCATCCCCAGTTATTTACTGAGCATTCATTCTGTATCTAATATGATAGGATTGTTAGAGAGGGAAGGAGAAAAGAGAAAACTTCGTACTTTTATTTCTCTCTGAAATCTGCTTCATCAAATATCAGAATATATATATGAATGGTCTTTGGAATTTGTAAAGCTTTAGCGATGTTTTTCGTTTTACTGTATTATCATCATTTTTAAATTTCCCCATGAATATATTTTAATATTTCAATCACTTTGTGAGAGAATTATTTTAACACTTAGTCTTTTCTAACTAAAATAATACATATATGCACATGAATATTCCATATTTTGAATTTTTTTCTTTCCTGGTTAAGATATAGCTCCTGAAGTAAATATAGAAAATAATATTCATCAAATTTCTTCTTAAACAGGTTAAATTGTAACATCCCCTCAGACATAATAAAATGAATATGTTTATTATGTTTTATTTTAATCTGTCTCTTACTTATTAAGTCAATAGAGGTCTTCCATTCCCAGAACAATTTAAGTGACAATAATTTGAGTAATGGCAATTGGCATTTAGCAACATTTAACTACCATTAAAAGCCCTTCTTGTTGCTTAAAAGCTAGTTGGTTGTGGAGAGATAGTAAATGAATAAATAAACAATGTAATTTCAGAAAGTGATAATGCTGTGAATATTTTTAATTAAGGAATAAAATTCAATTGAACTCCAGTTATAAAGAAAGAATGGAAATTTGTTAAACCATGCTCAATATCATATGTTATAAATGTAAACCTCCACTTAATATTAGGTTTCATGGCATCTTCGTAACAAAATCATTTATTAATATGACTAATATATTAATAAATGCAAGCCTAGAATCCATTTCCTTTATCACACTATCTATTTGATGAGAGTATAGCAGAGTTTATAACTACCTATTAATGTATGTGGATATTTGTTTAATATCTCTCCCACCAAAGCGTATGTTCCACAGAAGTAGATGTTTGTTCACCATTGTATCTGCCATGCCCAGTACAGTGATGGTCTCAGGGCAGAAGCTGTCTCTCTCTTATACACACACACATATGTACATATATGTACATTATATATATGTTGCATGAAAGAATGAATTCTTTCTACAGATATTAAGTGTGTACTGTGTGTTGGATATTGTTACATTTATAGTAATATAAGACCGACAAATCATTCCTCTCATGAACTCCCATTTAAATAGGGAGATAGACAATAAACAAGGGAACGAGTGTTCTTTATTATGTGTCCTTCAGAGTTCTACTGTAAACTTTACCTCCCATATTCAATCTCTAGCAAGCAATTAAGTACTTTGGAAGAAAAGAACAGGTTAGTATAAGAATCAGAAATAATAAAATTAGCAAAAAGTTATACAGAACTTACTATGAACTGGTAGCGATTTTTACTGCTTTATGATAACAGCTCTGTTTTATTATCCCCACTCACAGATGAGGAAATGAAGCACAGAGTGGTTAAGTGACTGCCCAAAGTCACACAGCTGGTAGGAGGTAGAGCTTAGAGCTAGGATGTGAACCCAGGCAGTATAGTTCTAGCTTTCATGCTTTAACACTGCACTAGACTACATCACAATACCTGGGAAATGCACACTTAACCTTTTTTTAGTGTGTTCTCTGAAAACTTATCCCACTCTAGATCTGACAGAAGATCTTTCTGCAGAAAATTATTGCTGTATATCACATAGGATTCAATTCAGATGGGTCCAGATTCAGTTTTAGCTGTGTTTTATGCAGATAGACTAAAGTGCCTCTAAGAATACAGAAAAAGAAAACACCAAATTCTAGTTTTAGTAGGTCAAATTAAATTAGCTAATGGCTGTTATATGCTTAACTTCCTACCACTATCCTTTGCTCTTTTCTTGAACTATTTTATCACTATAGTTTTACTGACCCTCAAGAGTATTGTGATGGTTAACTTGACTGGACCGTGGGGTGCCTAGATATTTGATCAAACAGCAAATGGGTGTTTTGGGGCGAGATTAACATTCAAATGAACAGGCTGAGTAAAGTAGGTTGCTCTCCCTGATGTGGGGCAAGGGGCCTCATCCAATCAGTTGAAGGCCTGAGTAGAACAGAAAGACTGACTTTCCTTTTAACTGAGACATCATCTTTTTCCTGCCACTGGACTCAGGTTGAAACATCAGTTCTATCTGGGCCTCAAGCCTGTTGGCATCCAAACTGGAATGACACCGTCAGCTCTCCTGGTTTTCATGCCTTTAGAATCCAACTGGAACTACATCATTGGCTCACCTGGGTTTCCAACTTGCTGACTCACCCACAGATCTTGAGGTTGCCAGCCTCCATTATCATGTGAACCAATCCCTTGTAATCAGTATCTTTCTCTATAGATGTACATCCTATTGATTCTGTTCTCTGGAGAACCCTGACTAATACAAGTATTAATTTTATTTTAACTCTTTCTATAATCTTTTTTTTCTGAATCCCTCAATGGTACAAATCAAGATGAAGAAATTAATAGGAGTGCTAGATTAGTCCTATCACGTTATAGTTTGCTGTTGAGGCTGTAACCAGGTGCTGAGCCCTTCACGTGGTAAGAAAGGGCTAGAGGGCTAGAGATGCAATGAGGGATATACAGAGCCCAGGAGGCAGAAAGAGAGAAGGAGTCAGGTGGGCCACAGGAGAAGCAATAAAAATCCATAACAATTCAAAAGTAGATAGCTAAAATTTTCTAGGAAAAGATCATGGAAAACGGTTAGAATGTTCCCTTAAAAGAAAATGTAATTTAAGATCTTCATAGAGGTTTTCAGGTACCTCCTAGGAGGTATTTGAGAAAGTAGGGGAACCTATTTCAATGCCCAAAGAGTTTTACTGACTGTCAGCAGATGGATGAAGAATGAGCCTGTCCAAAATACCAGTGGAACTTTTAAGAAATAATAACAAAAGATTTTCAGCTTATCACACTCTAACCTCAGTAAACATAGAATTCAACTTTTTTCCATATTCTCTATGATTTCCTTAACCCTTTGATAAGTAGATATATCAAATGGAATTGAAACAGTGGCCATATCACGTATGTTTTTATGTGTGTGTGTATATGTCTGTATATCTTTATAAGTGTGTGAATACGTCTGTATGTCTTTCTTGTTAAAAGATAAACTGGGGGGCTTCCCTGGTGGCGCAGTGGTTGAGAGTCTGCCTGCCGATTCAGGGGACGCGGGTTCGTGCCCCGGTCCGGGAAGATCCCACATGCCACGGAGCGGCTGGGCCCGTGAGCCACGGCCGCTGAGCCTGCGCGTCCGGAGCCTGTGCTCCGCAGCGGGAGAGGCCACAGCAGTGAGAGGCCCGCGTACCGCAAAAAAAAAAAAAAAAAAGTCAATTCCAATCAGGCGGCACCAAAGCAGGAATGGTTAGGAACACTCCAGTGACAGGAGCTGGAGGAGACACTATTACAGAGAAAAGGCAAAAGGGAATTACTGATTGGCTATAACTTAATGACCAGTTGGCTGTGACTGGTCGTCCTTTTTGATTCCATACCCTCGGGGCGTTTGCAGGCTTAGGCTGTGGTTTGCCACAAGTAGGGCCACAGTGGCCCTGGAGCTGCCTCAGTGTAATGGCCTCCTCGTTTACTTACTTAAACAATCTATATGTGTTCATAAAATTTCTCTCAGGTCCTCTGACAGTGAAGTCAGAATTTGGACTTTTACACAGGGACTTTTTTTATGGTTTCAGATGAGTTGTCCTGTTGGAATTCCATGTCCTTAAATATTTATGTATTAAATGTTTTAACAAATTGTAGTATGTCAGAAGGTGGAGGGCTGTCATTTTGCAAGATACAACTACCACCAGCATCATTGCCGTAAAGCACAGCTTCACCAGCTTCTGAATGTAAAACTGAACATGAAATTACAGCTGATGTTGTAAATACTTGTCATCCACTAAATGGCCATTTCCTACTTTAATAAGCCATCTCTCCTCCATGCCAGTAACGTTTTTATATTTCTGAAAGAAGAAATAAGGTGAGCCCACCCATTCTTCCAGGAAATATATACATGTACTAGAGGACATAGAATATCAAGGTGTTTCTTTTCAAAGGGAGTTAAGCCCACCCCTCAAATACAGATAAGAAGCAAAACAAGAGACTTAGTGGATAGGCAAAACTTCTAGGATAATATTCTGAAGCTATGTGATAAGAATAATCATTAACATAGGTCTGGTAATGGTATTTCTTTTTTTTTTTTTTTTTTCTGTACATGGGCCTCTCACTGTTGTGACCTCTTCCATTGTGGAGCACAGGCTCCGGACACGCAGGCTCAGCGGCCATGGCTCACGGGCCCAGCCACTCCGCAGCATGTGGGATCTTCCCGGACCGGGGCACGAACCCGTGTCCCCTGCATCGGCAGGCGGACTCTCAACCACTGTGCCACCAGGGAAGCCCTGGTAATGGTATTTCTATAGGGCTATCTGATATTATTGTCTTTTTCCTGTGATTTTGAACTGACCTATGATGTGGAGCTACCATAATATAATCTGGAGAATGTACAATGAAAATGTACACTTGCCTCCATAATTTATGCTGTGAATTAGTTATACCGTATACTCTGCTCCCCTCAAACAGAAGCGTGGGTTCTAGACATACTGATCCCATGAATAATTGGCAAATGGCTATTGTGAAATTTATCAAAAACAATGGTCCATGGTGGGGATAGGGCTATAGAAAGGGAGATTATTTGGAGAAACTAATGGAAACAATGTTTAGAGTTTTATTTATGTTGGAGCAACAGGTAGCATATTCAATGATCAGAGGAGAGTCAGGTAAGGAAAAATAAAAAAGAGTTAAGCATGAGAGCGCCCACTGGGAGTAATTTCTTTTTCAGAGAAAACAAGTCAGTAGAAGAAAAACATATTAAAAAGCTGTAAGGTTTTACATGGCTGTAGCATCAGCACCTCTGGCCTAATACAAAAGGTTGTTAACCTTAATAAGAAAGGTCCGTGTTTCCCAAGGCAGCAGTTCTCACTGCTGTGTTGCAGTCTCTTCACACGGATATCATCAAATTTTGAGCCACGTGTATTTTAAAAAGTAATTTAGCATATGTGGTGTTATAGTGATGACTGTCAAAGAGAATGTTGAGCCAGGTAGCACAATGTAATATAGAGGCAGAAACAACTTACTGCCAAAGTAAGAGTAAAGGAAGTAACATCAAGACTGTACTAATGGAAGGTCGAATATTTATTGAGAGTGACAATTCTTCCCCATCAGTTTAGTGGGGAGCTGGTCAGGGCAGGAAACACTCAGACCTCATGACAGTGCTGAAAGGCCACCAAATGGTTAGCTCCATGACTGTGGACACTTTTATAAACTCTGTGAGACACTGCCAGTCTGCAGTCAGGATTCTCCTGTGAGTATTGCTGGCTTGTTTAGAGGGAGTTGGGTCTTTTTATCTATTCCGGTTTGCTGCCAAAAAAGCTGGTGTCTGAAAGTGTGTTTCAGTGAAACCACGTAAATACCGTGGATCCTGCCTCAGGACCTGGATGCCACCAGCAGGCTGCCCACTGTGTATGTGAAGGCAGAAGGCAAGGGCAAAGCCATGGACACGGAGATGGAGTCTCTTTTTGCTAGAAACAAGGCCAAGCATGTATTAGCATTAACTGTAGTGGAGCTTCCAGAACAAATTATAAAAACCTTTAAGAGCCTACTGAACACGGCTTTATAGTCACCAAAGGAGACTGTCACCCGCAACTTACTTGTTTAAAGTGGATCTTCTCATATCTCTCTACCCAGTAGTAACTAGACGAGTAAACTGAGCTGTGTATGTGACATGCTAAAAGGCTGTAACAGGAAATAGACAAGTGGGAGGAGTAAAGGGGAAATGACTTGATGGTTGTACTCTTTGAAAGAGAAACTCTTGATCTTTTTGGTGGAAATAAAAGAAAGTTATGAGTAGTGAGAGCCTCCATCACCTGCATTCCAAGTGAACCTTAGAAATCAGAGCTACTCCTTTGTTGTAGGTTTATGAAGAGATTTTTAAATGTCATTTCTGTCAAAACAAGACAATCAAAGTTTAAGAGACCTTCTTGATTGCTGTGATCAGTGGCCTTATGGCCATAGCTTAAAAACAACCAAACGAAACCTAAAAAATAAAAAAAACACTAACTCACCTACACACTTTAGAACAACTCACTGATAAGTTGAAGATTCCGTATGTAGCACTGTAACAGGCACTACTGTGACTGCACCAATATTATAAGGCCACTTTAAAACAACTTTGCTGGGGGAACCTCTTCCAAATTTCATATATATTCACCAATACCACAATTCTTCATTGACCACTTATTTTATGAGCACGTTTACCTACCCCTTTCATAATCAGGACCATGGTTAACTCCCTCACCTTCTTTGGGAACTTGCTAAAATATCACCTCAGTGAAGGCTACTCTGATCACTCTTACTTAAAATTGTCAACCCCACTCCCCCTTCACCTGGTACTCCAGTTCCCCTTGATTCCGCTCCGCTTGCCCCCTTTCTATGGCACTTATCACTTTCTGAAATACTACATAGCAGTATTTATTATCTGCTTCCATCATTCTCCTTCCCCTATTGAGAATGTAAGTACTGTGCGGACAGGGATCTTTGTTTTCTTTCATTGAATGAAAAAAAAATCTTTCTAAAGTTGAAGAAAGCAGATTATTGAAATTAGCATAGTAAAATTGAACACCCACACTGAAATTCTAAAAGCAAAGCAATGAAAAACTTACAAGCAGAGTTCTTAAGGAGTCAGTCAGGAAAACAGCTGTGTCAGAAAATTGCCTTGTGGATGTAAATTGAAATGTAAATCTTTTGTGAGCTGTTAATTTTCTGAAAAATACGTTTGGCTCATTAGTGGGGCAGTGGGACTACTCATTAGCTGAGTGGAGAGAAATATACCATCAATGCCCTAACCCAAGGCCCATAATCTACTTTTTGAAAATTAAATCTACTATTTTAATTTTTAAAATAATTTACCAAGATAAAAGAGTGGGGGAGGGTGGAAAGAAAAGGGTTCTTCCTTGAATTCAACACATTTATTATTCAATTTATCATCACATGCTGTTGAAAATTTCATATATGTGAAACAATTGATAGAACCTGTCATAATTCCCTCAAGTAATTAGTTTATGGAGGGCCTTAGGTTATAAATGAAATGTGGAACAAACCTACTCACTATAGTCATATTAAGAAGTTTAATTACCCGGAAAAAAAACTGACAACACTTGTAATCAGGCATGATTAAGTGAATGGCAGATAGCTCTTGGGGAACTTTTGTCTATAAAACCCATTCCCTGTATTGACTAATGACACTGTATTCCAAAGCTGGTCTGTGAGGCCTTTGCGTGCAGAGTGTGAATATGCTCTGTTCATACTCCCATGCTTTTTAAAAATTACACATGTGGGCTTCCCTGGTGGCGCAGTGGTTGAGAGTCCGCCTGCCGATGCAGGGGACACGGGTTCGTGACCCGGTCCGGGAGGATCCCACATGCGGCGGAACAGCTGGGCCCGTGAGCCATGGCCGCTGAGCCTGCGTGTCCGGAGCCTGTGCTCCACAACGGGAGAGGCCACAACAGTGAGAGGCCCACGTACAGCAAAAAAAAAAAGAAAAAAAAAATTACACATGGCATCTAATAGTCAGTCCCCAAGATACAACACCCATCTCTCCTACTTCCTGCACAACATGGCCTAAGTTTCCTTATGTCGTGTTCCTGAAAATCAGACCAAGCAGTAGCTACTTCTTACCCACCCTTCTACCTGAGATGTATTCTTTCCTGAAATACTATGGAATGAAATCTTAAATCTTTTGCTGAAATCTTCATTCTTTCAAGATTTTAAATTGATGTCATTTTTGTGCCTTGACAAGAGCCACTTTCCTTCCCAAATAGGTTCTACAAAAGTCTCTGTCCCTACTCAGAATCTCTACACCTGCTGTCTTTTAAATTTTCCAATATTCCTTTGTGGTATAAGGCATTGTGACTTGGGGGTCTGTGGCAGTAAACCTTACAGTAATCTCAAAAGCAACTTCTGACTACCTATAACAAGATAGCCTAAAAAGTAATAATGATTTCTTAAAATATATGCAGTTTTCCTTACTAGTTGTAACAGGGTAATTAACACTAATTATAGCAACAGACAAACTCCAATGTCTTATGGCGTAATACTGTTTGTGATACATATCTCTTGTTCAACATAGGCTGGCGGGGTTTGGGGAGAAGGAGCTGCTCCATGCAATGACTCAGAAACCTAGGCTAATGAATGGTACGCCATCTTATACCAGCAGCACATGGAAACATGGCTTCTGAAGCTGCAATGGCAGGAGAACAGAGAGATGGAGGTTTAGAGACCTGGGCTCTTAACCGCCTCTGCCCAGAAGTGACTGACATCACTTCCTCTCACAAATCATTGGCCTAAACCAGTCACATGGCCCCAACCCAACTACAAGGGATTCTGAGAAATGTAGTTGAAATCATGGAATATTTGGTGAGAACTATCTCTGCCACAGATGTTTTGCGCATCAGCTATGGGCACAAACATACGATAAAGCAAACTTCAAGCTTAACATAATTTTAATAAAATTGCATATCAGATGTGTCCAGAAATTGTGAAGGCATAATCAAAGATAAAATAAAATACATCAATAAGAAAGAAATTTTCAAAAGTAACTCTAAAACTACCGGAACCGCTCTCCTCTGACAAGTTAGTTTCTCTGGTGCTACTCAGATATACTCTAAATGACAAAATTAAATGGGCAAGAGCAAATTCAACTCCCAGTTTTCCTATCGACCATTGGACACGTCTGTAAACCAAACTGCACAGAGCTCGTTTTTCTGCTGTCAGCTCATCCTAATTTATTTTTTCGATTATTGCCCCTAAGAGATATATTCTTTCAACTTTCCCTCCCCTGCACATCATTATGAGGCATTTACTTATTTCTCTAGATAAATGAATGTAATTAGAGCGATTAATGATTTGTACATTAAATATTAGAATAGAAGGGATTTTTCCCTTCACTTTTTCAGATAGAAAAAAGCTTGATTTGTAAAGTAATTTTATTAATTAAAAAATAACCTTTATATTTTAGAATACTTTTAGATTTAAAAGTTTTGAAGATAGTACAGAGTTTCCATATACTCCCCATCCAGTGTTCTCTGTTATTAGCATTCTATATTAGTATGGTACTTTTGTCCCAATTAATAAACCAATATGGATATATTACCATTCACTAAAGGACATACTTTATTCAGACTTTCAGATTCCCTTAGCTTTTACCTAATGCCCTTTTTCTGTTCCAAGATCTCATTCAGGATATTACAATGTGTTTAGTTGTCATGCCTCCTTAGACTCCTCTTGGCTGTGACAGTTTCTCGGGCATTCCTTGGTTTTGATGACTTCTCAGCGTTAGGGATTCCTGGTCAGGAGTTCTGTAGGTCAGGTCCCTCTGTCCTTCAAGAGGGACTTGACCAGTGTTTCTCTCAGGATTATACAGAGGATATGGGTTTGGGGAAGGAAGACAAAGGTACAGTGCCAGTCTCATCACATCACATCACATCGATGGTACAGGCTGTCAATAGGACTCACCGCTGTTGTTACCCTTGATCACTGGGGCAGTGTTTGTCAGGATTCTCCACGGTCACATACACCCCAGTCCTTCTTCATACTGTCCTCTGTAGAAGGAAGTCACTATGCACAGCCCCCAATAAGAGGTGGGGGACTGATGCTTCACCTTCTTGTTTTCCAAACCGAGTCCTCACCAAGGCCTTCCACCCCAGTCAGGGTCACAGTGTGGCAGGCATGGCCATGTGTCTACACTCTACCTTCTTGAGGGTGCAGTATTTATATAGAGTATCAGAATCCTTCTGCACAGGAGGACTGCCTGTTTTCCCCCATTTGGTTATTTTATGCAATCATTTATATCAGTCTGGACTCATGGATGTTTATTTTATACTTTGGGCTGTAATCTAATACTACTTTATTTTGTGTTCAAATTGTTCTGCCTTTGGCCATTGGGAGCTATTTCAGTTGGTTTCTTTGTCCCTTTGATATACCCATCATTATGCCATTTTTTTATTTAACACTTCTTTACTTTCTGGCATTATGTTTTGTATATTGTCCTGTGTGTTTCCTGTCCCTATCCTAGTATCAGCCACTTCTCAAGGTGCTATGGTTTCTTATATTAGAGAATGGTACTAGAAATCGAGATCTGGGTACAGCCCATTGCTCCTGGGTTAGCGTTCCTTCTAGGCGCTCTCAGCTGATAAAGCAAAGAAAGATATATCCATTTATTTTGACTGAGGTCGCCCTCAGGTTTACTGGGATTCCCAACAATTCTTGTCTAGAATAAAAGACTTTTCCTTATCTGAGTTACTTCGACATTTGTGGAAACCCACAAGAGGATAAAATAGAATTACCAGTTCTGAAAAATAACTGTGGGAGCCTTGTCCTAGAGGATGGTATCCTTCATTCATCAGAAGTATAAAGTGGGACTATGGGACTATATATAAAAGCCAGCATTGAAAGTGTGAAAAGTGTGATAACCATATATATATATTTATATAGTAATATATGTATATATTACTATGTATGTATGCTAATATATATCAATATATTTTATAAAGGTGATAAAGATATATATGCAGCTTATATATCTTAACTGTATATTTTATTTATATATATTTGATAAAGGTGATAGTGAGAAATTTTCTTTCAAATAACAATAGGAAGGTTTAAATTTTATTATAGACTTTTCTTTTTTTGACAATTGAATTAATACTGCTGTTATTTCCCTGGTATTTCTCTGGAGTTGTTTTTCCTCCGTATTCTTCTGTGTTACTGGTATGGCCCCATCCACTTGTGGGGAGACTGAGACTCCTGAGCCATGAAAATGGAACAGTGGAGTTTGGTTTTTACTGTACTATTTTGAGCCCCTCCAGTAACTGGCTTCATGTGAGAGGAAGAGAAGTACTTATTTATATCATGAGGTATGACCGAGAACCAAAGGGAGATCAAGAAGAATGAACGCTGATGTGCCAGTCAGCAGGGCTGAAACATCTGGGTGACGACCCGCCTCAGCATTTTCATTTTTCTGGTATTACTAAAATTGGCAACCGGGGACTCTGTTCAGTCTCATTGACTGTGCAGCTGCATCACCCAAAGTCATCCCATAAAATTTTTCTCCCTTCATAGACTCAGAGCCTGCTTTTAGCACCATCAGGCAGTCCCTCCATCACCATAGTGGGAAACACCTCTAGTAAACCACACAAGAGCATGTAGCCTATGGTGGGCGTCTGGAGCCTGTTTTTCTTCAGAGAGTTCAAGAGGCCCAGAGTTCCCTGTAGACTCTTATATGCTGAGGGTTGAGCTAGAGAGCTAGAATGGAGAAAATAACATAAGTAAGTGAAACAACCATGCACACGTCTCGACATTGCTCTCTTATGGAAAATAAATGTGTGCAAGCTGAAAGGAATTCTGAAATTGTTTTACATTCTAAAGTTGTCACTGTATGGAGAAAAGTTGAGCTCTTTCTTTAAAACTGTGAGTCCTAAATAATGTATAATTCTCCTTCTTATAATTCCATAATTTAGGGTAAGCATTAATGTAAAATCAGACTTTGTAACTAATTCTGTACATAGACCTCGGAGATAGCATGCAGGGAGATAAAAGAGGGAAAAGGCAGAAGAGAAATGGAAACGTGTCATTTTTTAAGCATTTGAGATTCTTTCTATTAAAAAGAAATTATTTCATTCAACAAATATTTATTGATTATCAATCAGAGTGCCAGGTACCTTAAGGATACAAATATTAATGAAGTGGACTCTGTCTTGAGTGATATGACAATCTGGTATGTTTATAATACGTGTGATAAGTATCGGTAATAAGGATATCATTAAAACACTCTCAGGTGTCATCCAGTCTCTAAATTGTTTTCTGATGAACCAATCGGAATAGGCCAAGAAAAAAAGCAAAGAATGGGCATTCTAAGCACAACGAGTAGGATAAGCAGAGGCTAGAAGTGAGAGAAAATATGACTTATTTGAAAAACTGAAAGTGTCTTTAATAACAAAGTAAATACGTAGCTTGTGACAGGAGAATTTGCCAGAAAAAAGGCTAGAGAGGTGAGCTTGAAGTCAGTCTTACCAACAAGTTAATACTTAGTCCTTGGGACAGTGGAGACTGTTAGGGGGTTTGGGGAGGAGAGTGATAGATAGTCATCAAGATGCAGAAAGAACATTCTGGCCACACTGTGGAGAATGTGTTGTAAGGGAAATCAGATGCAAAGGGACCAATTAGGCGAATGATGAGGAGGCTGAACTGAGACAGCTACAGAAGGGAAGATGGGAAGTGATCCAATTAGCAAGGCCTTAAGGTGCCGGGACAAGAGGTCATGGTGGCTGCATTGATATGGGGGTTGAGGGGCAGAAAGTTTCTGGTGTAAGCGCCTGGGTAAATGGTGGGGTAGACTGAATAAAGGGGAAAGAGAGATCTGAGAGGGAAGTATGGGCTCAATTTGGGACAGGGACAGGTTGAGTTGAAGTGCCTGTTCAAATTTAGACCCTAGTGGGAAGTCTGATACCGAGATCTAGATCTAGATTCCAGGTGAAAGGTCTAGACTGCAGGTATATTGGAGATAGTGGAGAATTTAGTGGGGATCAGAAAGGTGACCTTGACAAAGCAGGCTCGAAAACAACGACTAGAGAACACATAAAATACTTCATAGCACAGTGATTAAATGCTCAAGCTCTGAAGCTTTACTGCCTGGTTTTTTAGGTATTAAATGCTATTTAGTAGATTTTCTGTTTGCGAAAATTAATTTCTTTGAGCTTTTAGTGTCCTCTGTAAAATGAGGATAATAGTTAAGAGGATTAAATTATTTAATATGTGCAATTTGCTTTAATTTGTGCCTGGTATTTGTTGATAACCAGTAAATGTGTATGTGTGCATAGACCCTGACATATTTGAGACGTCTCAATATACTGATTTTCTTTATATAGGCAATGTGTCAATTAACAAATTTTAGTGTATGGAATATTGGTAAAAACTACATGAGGAGTGTAAGACATGGTACTTGCCAGGAAATTCAATATTTTCAGGGGTTGCAAAAGAGTAAAACAGTGGTGGATAATGATACATTTTCCCAGTCTCCCTTCTTTCCTTCAACTTCAGCCACATCAGACTTCCCTTGACTCCTGCAGTGCCGTGGTCTCCCCTCCCTTAGGAAGGGCCTTAGGACCTTTGCACCTGTTTCTTAAGACATTTAACAACCCTGTACACTTGGCCAACTTCCACCATCCATATCTCAGCTTATGCATCACTTTGTCTGACTCTAGACTTAATTAGGTTCCCTGTTACGTTTCCCAGAGTCTCTTATTCTCCTCAGAGCACTTTAGTTATTCATAGCTATTCAAGAACTCTAGGAAAGGAAAAGAAATCTGTATGTATGAGAGGAACCAGGAAGAAGCCAGTGTGGACAAAAAAATGAAAGCATTTCAAATGAGTAGTAGTATGCAGGTCCCAGACATTTTCTAAAAAGATGCTTCAGTTTTCCAAAGGATGTGGCAAACTTGTAGATGGGAAGAATCTTATCAGAGTTCCCAGAAGGCTGCTTTGTTATACCTCTCCTCTAGCTTTTGAGGTTGAGGTGCTGTGCTATTGATATATGTACTAAGGGCCTTTTGCATTTTGATTAAGTCAAAACCACTTGGAAAGTTTAAATAAGTATAATCCTATGATGGATCATGGCTGAGCTTGCTTCATTCAGAGTTTAAAATGATTTTTATTATGGCCACATAGATTTACCTTGAGTTGACTTTGGGACGTTCACGTCTGTCGCTGATAGTAATTATCTTTTTCTTCTATCATTGTGCAGATTATTATCACAGATTTTCATTTGTTTTAGGGGCAGGAGGGACAAATATTTTTTGCATCCCTGCTGTGTCTCAGGTGCTGTGTCATGTACTAAAGTATATGCCATTTTACTCACCATTCAAAACAAACTGATGAGGTTTTATTATCTCAATTTTACAGATAAAACTCACTCTTTACTTAAATGATATAGCATTTATGCCGAAAGATTAATTCTTTCAAGTCAAAAATGATTTACTGAACCATGAATCAACAGAATTCATTAATCAACAACAACAAAAAACACAGCTAGAAATCTAATACCAGAGTGAGTTGTATGGGCTAATGTTCTGAATCAACTCAAAAGAAAACTTTGTGTCAATATTTGTAAGGCTCTTTTTCAGTTTTTGAGGATCCTCCATACCTTCTGTGCTCTGGCATTGTACTAGGTCTCATGAGGAATATCAAGTAGTAGCAATAAGGAGACATAGAGGTTTTGCTTGTGGCACCTCATACTTTCAGAAACTTCTCATTTGATAGTTCATCCTTCGCAGGGGAACAGAACAGGATTTTATTATCTGCATGTAATTCTTTATTCTGACAAGAAACAGAAGCATTTGGGAACAGAAGCATCTGGAAGCCTGTGTGTTATTTCTGTCTTTCCCCCAAGTTGATGTTTGTGACTTTGGAAAAGAAAGAAAGCAGATATGAGAAGTGAACAGATAAATACACTAAAGCCTTCAAAGAACAGACTTCAGTTTTCTTGGCCTGCTGCATGATAACATAATGCCTGTCTGCTGCGGAGGGATGAAGTATCTCATGGAGACTAAGAAAAAAACATTTAAAGCGGTGCACCCAGTGTCAGCTCAAAACTATTGTGATCTGATATGTGTCGGGGAAGGGGTGGAGGAAAAAAAGGAAGGTGAAACACTAAAACTGAACATTTGAGATGTTAAGGCCAGTAGATTTTGGATATTTCAGGACAAGAATATTCTGAGCAAGAATACAGCACTTAGTCAAATAAGTGACTGCTTCCCTGTTCGTCTCCTTTACCTCTCCTGTTCTCCGGGCGTCCCATCCTCAGCGGATACCTTTGTGTTTGGCTGCTCCCATTATCTGCCAAACTCTGCCATCCGGTGTGACAAGGAGGACACTAGGTGTGATGTCTGTTTCTCACAGTAAACATCAGTGGTAGAAGAGAGCCCCAGTGATTTTCAAGAGAGAGAGTCCAATGGCCATGTTCACAGAATGTGTAAAACAGAGGTTTTAATAATGTAAAATCAAAGCTATATGTAAAATTCTGCCACATCAGGTGAAAACAATGAAAAAGACTTTACCAGATAGGATGCACAAGTGGAATATGGCAGTGGACGAAGGGCAGGTAATGAGAGGTGATACAAATGACATTCCTAAACGGAACATTTAATATTGCACTGTCCTCTCCACTACACTTGTACTCCTGACCCTTCTCGCCCTGCTGGGGTTTTTTTCTACTCTGTGCCTATTACCTATTAACATACTAGACAGTTTTCTTATTTATGTCGATCATTTCCCTCCGTTAACCTATAAAATCCACAAGCACAGAAATTCTGCTCTATTGTGTTCACTGTCATATCCAAGTATGTAGAATAGTGCCTGGCACAAAGGAGACTCACTGTGTATTTGTTGAATGAATGAATGAAGGCGAGAAAGCTGAGAGTAGCAGCCTATTGAAACATCTTTGGGCAAAAAGCACAAGAGAGGACAGAGATACAATGACATCGACACAGGGCTTCCATACCACCCAGCCAGAAGAATGTGGAATACCCTCTCCTGATGAGTATTTAAAACTGGCAAAAACACAAGGTATATTAGTGAGAGGGGACTTCATTTATCCAGATAGCGTAGGACCCTGTTCTTTTAAAAGTAAAACAGGATACATTCGTCCCTTACCCTGCAGGAAAATTCATCCCTCAGAAGTTTGAACTAACAACAATAATAAGCAAATTTAATTTCAGATTATTAAATAGTAACAATAATCACAAGCAGATAATAAACATAATCCAGTAATTAACACAAAACAATGAAATGTTAACCTTCCAATCACAATAAGAAAACATAGAGAAGAAATTTTGTAAATAAGTAAATGAAGTTTTATAGTAAGTTCTCCCATGAGCTCATATGTTAAAAGAACGTGTAGAGAAGATCAAAGGAGAGGTACCAGGCCAATAAGGCCAAGTTTTAATAAAGGTTAGTGGAATTGGGAGATTGGGATTGACATATATACACTGCTGGTACTATGTATAAAACAGATAACTAATGAGAACCTACTGTAAAAAAAATTAGTTAATTAATTAAAAAAGAAACCAGTGGCATGAGTGTATGCATGTACCGCCTTGTGTTTGGCACCTAGCAGATGCTCTGAAGGTTTTGTTAAGTTGCATTAATTAAGCCTATAATTGAGGAAAATATTAAAGCCAAGCAGAGAAAGTTCTTTACCTATGTTTTGACATAGAAAAAGAAAGAAAGGCCAGGTACTCTACTTGGAGTAGTTGCTCTGATATTAGCAGATGACAAAATACAGAGACTTTTGTTTCCATCTCCTCTGACACGGTGAGGCACATTCACACTAAAAAAGTGAGAGCAACGTGAAGGATTTAAATACCTAGAAGGAATTAAAAAACCATCTCACTCTTTTAAATGAATCCAAGTCTGCAGTCAGTCGGATTACATGCCAGGTCCTCAAGACAAAGACATCACTCCTGGTAATCTTTGAGAAAACATGGAAATTGGAGACGTGCCAAGTGTGGCAAATATCTTGACTTTCCAAAAGTAGCTTCATACCTATGGAATATCAAATACAATATCAATCCCCAGTGATATTTTAGCGGGCCATGTGATTTATGAATATTTAGGAGAGCAAAGGCATTTACTAATAAAGTCATTATTCTCAATAATATCAGGAATGCAAAGTAATGAACACTCTTTTTATGACAAGCTTAAGAGTTTAGTCGAAATTCTCTAAGTTGGGCAGTTTTTCTTCCATGGTTACATCTTGGACAAGATAGAGAAGCCAGCCCTGAGAAATGAAACAGGTAGATTCTTCACTTGCCCAATAACATTCTTGAGTGTGAATGAATGGATTGATATCAGCTTGGAGATCTTGTAGTGGGTTGTTAGGCATCTTGGTACTTAACCTCTGTCCTAGTCAACCTTTCTTTCTTCCTTGGCTTCAATAGATACCCAAACTTCTGAATAACAGTTTCTCAGCTGGCAAAAAGCTAAGAATGAAAAAAAGAATCCACATTTACAAGGAAGGATGCTTTGCAGGCAGTTTACCCAAAGAAATTTACTTCTTAGTATATTATAAGTTTACTGTCATATTTAAAATATTCCATGTGGGGCAACTTACTCTCTTCTTACACTCAAAAATTTTTTTAAAAAGGAAGGTCAGGAGACTTTTAACCTTTTTTCATTCCAAATGCTTTTCCAGGTAAATGAAGGTAAATCTGGCCTAACCCTTTACAGGACAGATATGAAATACCACACGCCAGCTGAGGACTGAGAATTCATTCAATATGTTGTTAATTTGACAGGTATTTGCCTTTGGTGAAATGTGTCCTAAACTCGGGATCTCAGTGACTTCTCAATATTCGTTAGGGTTTTACTGCTCATTCAAAGTAGGTATATTCTAATGTGAAACCTATAAAAAACAATAGTCAGGGGCAGTGAGAGGGAGGTTTGTGGTTGAAGATGCATATGTTATGCATATGTTACATTATGTTATGCATATGTTACATATGTAACATGTATTCTATTCTTTAACTGAATCAGGAGTGACGCCCTCCATCTCATAGGAGATGAATCAATGTGTGAACCCTTGGGTGCCCATGAGAATCTGGAAATAGAAAACTTAACTGAAGTGTACATTTAGTTGAATTTATTAAAGATGTCTGCCAGGTTCAAAAAGAAGCATAGATGCTTTGAAGTCTGATTCATGTAAGCTCCAGGTGACATTATTTTACATTATCTTTCCATGTACATTTTAGATTTAGTGTTTACAAGTTTGTTCCTTATGATTCATTAATTCAACCCATGGACCATGAAAATGTAAATTATGAAATTAAATCCATGCATACACGAGAAAAGACATATAATTGTGCTTAACGTCTATTTCTCTGAATAATTCCACTGAACTTTGGTCTCACAAATCGTTTTCTTTTACCCCTACCAAATAACTTGATATTGCCATAAGAATTCCAAGTTTTCTCATGGTTGCTTATCATTTTCCTCCATTACAACAAAAGAATCAATTATATAATTTTTTTTTTTTTTTTTGCGGTGGGCGGGCCTCTCACTGTTGTGGCCTCTCCCGTTGCGGAGCACAGGCTCCGGACGCGCAGGCTCAGCGGCCACGGCTCACGGACCCAGGCGCTCCACGGCCCCCCGGATTCTCCCGGACCGGGGCACCAACCCGCGTCCCCTGCATCGGCAGGCGGACTCTCAACCACTGCGCCACCAGGGAAGCCCGTGGCTAATTTTTTATTTGATGATTATGTTATTTTTCTATTTTACCAAGGACCGTTTTCATAAACTTCAGCACAAACACCAATGTACAGGGAGAAGTTAGAGATAATTAGAAGCATTTGCTTCAACAATTAACACCTCATGTTGAAGTATTTTATAACTTTTCTCATTTTTGCATTATTATTCTACAGTTCCTTGAACAAAATCTAAAATATTTTTATTTTTACCGTTTGAAATTCAAAAGGTCTTAGCTTAGAATATCCCTTTGTAAGAAACACAAATCCTTAGATTCACTCACTTATTTAATATAGACATAGACGATGAGGAGAAATCAAAGAAAGAAAAATGCTGGTTTTGACATTTTTTACATATTGTTTTTGCTGTGATTAAACTCAAGTCCAAGAGGATACCTAGAATTGTTCCTCCACTCTTTCAATGTGGAGACTAAGGATAATTATTAAATTGCTACAAAGCAGTAGAAAAATCCCTAAAAATATTTGTTGGGATTTTCCTTTGGCAATCTAGCCAAAGTTAAATAACTGTCAATAAAAAGGATTTGTTTTTGTTTTTAATTTTTATACTCCGAGCCTGTTCACCCTTACAATAGAATCATAAACTCATGCTCATCCATAGAAGAATGTAGAACTTCTTCTATTCTGAGCTCAGCTATAGCAAGTGGATGGCCATGTGTTTGTTTAGTGTATCTCCCTCTAGAACAAAGTGAGTACCTGATAGATGCTTCTTATCTGTGTAGGTTCTAGGCCATCTACTTGTGGCTTTAATCTATTACAAAAATAAATAAATGATCCAAAGTACTACAGTACATTATATTAAGTATGCATGCCTTTGTGGGTTCTAGTAGAATAACAGTAATTCTGATTACTGTGATTATCTGTTTTATCTTCAGAGTGAAGTTTCCTGAGAATAAGAACCATCTCGTATATAACAGTATATTCCCAGGAACTGCTCTTAATAAAAAAATAAGACTTTAGCAAAAAGGACATTTATATTTAGTAATTCTGTAGTAGTTATCATGAAAATGGTAGTAACAATAGAAATAAGTATCATTTATTGAGTGCTTAATACATGCTTCTAGTTTGGTAAAACACCCATAATATATTGTAAGGCCTGAAGACAGAAATTTGTCTATTTGGGTTACTGTCCTGTCTCCAGCATCTAAAACATTAGCACATAAATATTTGTCAGTAAATATTTGCCAGATAAATGAATGTCAGACCTTGGTTACAGCAAATTAATGAGGCAGGTGTTTTGTGTTGGACATATTAGTGAAAGTGGGATAAGGTCCAAATCCATGGTGTGATGATGTCAATCCTGTACTCTTCCCACATTCTCACATTGCCATGTCCCATTCATGAGAGGTGATTTTTGAATATAATTAAAATTAAGTCAGTCATTTTCGTAGCTTATTATTTTATTTTTTAATGAACTGACAACCAAAGAGAAAGAACAAAAATCCCTATGCTAAGAATTAATGATCAGTGAGTGGCTAGGAAAGGCCTTTTGCCTACGTCTGCAGCAATAGAGGGCACCTCAAATCTATTTAAACAAGTGAAATGTGGAGAGGTTGGAGGTGAGTTAGGGTTAATCAAGGTTAGTTCCTACACCAAGGCTTAGATGACAGACATGAAATGAAATAAACAGATTTTGTTACCTGAAGCTTTACTGTGTGTAAGAACCCTGGGGGTAATGTTCTTTCATCCATAAAGTTGATGTTATTAAGATGAGAACAGAGGTAGCATAAAATAATAGGTGAGCAGGGATTGAAATGTTCCCATCTGTTTTTTCCCATCTCTTCTCGTATTTATAGAAAATGCCTTGTGCAGAACACTTAATCTTGAAAGCGTGAACAATGAGAAACCTGCCCACAATTACAGCGTCTCTGTTCTTGCCCAGTGACTATCAAGATCACAGTATGGCAGGATTGCTGGAAGAGAATACACTGATTAAGAGATTTGTAGAGCAAATGATCATAGCATTTTGAAATTTTGCAGCAGACTTGCTAACCTGCATTATTACTTGTTTTCTGAATCCATTTAGCAAAAAAAGCCAAGTGTTCTGAACTAGAGCAGATTAAGTATGCCACCAACTGCCCTTCTCCTAATACACCTCCCTCCCTCCCATCTTGATTGCAGACACTCGATACCTAATAATTCATTTTCATATGAATTTGTAAGTTCTGACTTTTACAAAGTAGACAGATTGCCTTATGTTTTTTGAATGACAATATGGTACATTTGTTGAGCTTCATATTTCTCTGCTGTCTTGTACCTCCTGCCTTCTATATTTGTGTCCTATGGCTGTTACAACAAATTACCACAAACTGTGTAGCTTAAAACAACAGAAATTTATTCTCTCATGGTCCTGGAGGCTAGATGTATGAAATTAAGCTGTCGGCAAGGTTGATTCCTTCTCAAGGCTCTGAGGGGTAATGTATTCCATGCCTCTCCGAGCTTCTGGTGGGTGCGGGCAATTCTTGGTGTTCCTTAGCGTCCCATGATGTTCTCCTTGTGTGTATCTCTGTGTCTCTTTGTTGTCATGTGACCCTCTTGAAAGGACATCAGTCATGGAACGTAGGACACACCCTAATCCATCTTAACTCTGTTACATCTGCAAAGACCCCATTTCTAAACATGGTCAAGTTCACCATGGAGTTAGGTCAAGTACCAGGAGTTAGGACTGAAACATATCTTTTGGCGGGGAGATAATTCAACTCACAGCACCCTCCCCGTGAAACCTCACTTTGAGGAAATAATGAAGGTGATTTTTACATTCTGGCAAATTTAAGGCTTGTTTGTGGGGTCTTGCTCTTCTTATTTCTATACAGAGTGAGAATGTCAAGTTCAAACGAAGTCCTTGGTAAACATCTTTTTGCCTGGAAAAGGTGATGGTAAACTCCGAGGTTGCAGAACTCTTTTGTCAAGGGGGCAAACTAGGAAGGATTGAGAGTGGGAAGAAGCTGAGTAAGGACTTGGAGGGCTGGCATGTTGACAAAGGAAATACCAAGATGGTAGTAGAGAGAAAGAGATACCCATGAACATAAATCCACTGAGCTTTGTGAATTTTTCTAAGTTGATTGTCACCACAATTCACCAAACATGTGATCAGTTTTCTGAGAAGAATGTTTGAAAACCACATGCAATTACTTGAAATATAATCGAAGCATTTCATTTAATGCCACACACATTAAAATCACAAAGGGAGGGAATCTTGCATTTCATCAAAAAGGAATCTCCTACCACTAGATGAGACAGCAGTTTTGAGCACCAGGAAAAAAAAAATTCTCAATTTTTGTTTGTTTTTCATGGAGAGCGGTGTGTGGTTTATAGAGCCAACCATTCAGAATGTAAAGGTCGGCGGTGGGTAGGCATGAGTTGAATTAATTAATGAAAAGAAAAAAAAGAAACCTTTCTTAACGAGGGATTATGTTAATATGTTGGCTCCATGGGTATAAGCTGTGCAGGCTCATTTAGAGCTCATAAATGCTACAGTGGCAGGTGCTGTAGAAGGGAGGGTGACAAATGAGCTACTGCACCTGCGGGCGCCGGTGCAACAAGGGAGAGCGTGGTAGAAGTTAGACCAGCCAGAAACGGCAACGAAGTCATCACCAAGAGAGACTCTGTAGTTAACACAGGAATACATATCTTTCTGACACAGCCATTGTATTTACTGATGGTCCACACTTTCAAATGGATTGTTCAAAAGATCGATTCTAGATTTATTGAGAAAAAAAAAAATGTTATCGGGTCTAGGACTAGGCCTCTTCCTGTTTCTCGGTGTTACTGACATAAACTTGATTTTCATTTCCCAGTACAGTTTAGGCGTCCTCCTCTCTATCTGTAATTCCAGCACGTAACTAGAGCCATGGTTTCTTTTCCTTTCATATCATGTATTTTACCACTTCAGTTGTTATTCCATTATATGAAACAAGAAAAACGGTGCCCTGTGTGTTGTCCTAACATCAACCTCTTGAAAGATGATGCAGTATGGTTATGTAACAGGAATTTGATATTTGGTTTCTTATTGAGGAGAAAATTGTCTCTTTCCAGGCCCTTTCCTTAGTTCAAGTTATGTAAGATCATTGACATTTTTGAGTTCTAAAACGTCTCCTCTTAGAAGTAACATATAAGAATCTATATATAAGGCAAAATGAGCTAGAAAATTATTGAATAATAGCTTTATAATTAAGAGTCTGTGTTTATATCCCAGTTCCATAAATTAACCATAAGTGTTTCCTGAGACAAAGCACAGAGTAACTTAATCTGCAAAATGGACATAACAGTGCCTATTTCATATCTCATTGTGTAAATTAAATGAGATCATCGATGTAAATTGTTTACCACAGTGTCTCTATAGTGAGTGTTCTATAACTGTTAAAACAAAAAGAAAACTAGAATATTTCCAAAATAAGCATTTTTAAAATAATTTCTATGGGATTTTTTAAATGCTTTCCATTTCATTAAAAATAACATTAAACATTTTAAAATATAATTTTCTATATGATATTTTGGGAATAAAACAAAATATAATCTGGGGGCTCAAAATAAGCAACACTTTTCTAATAACCAAAGTGATACAACTGGAAATGGTTTTCTTTGCAAGGAGCATGTTCCTTGTCACTGGAACGTTTGTGCAAAAGTGGAAGGGCCCATGTGCAACCCCCTTGTAGGTGGAAGGCAGAATTAAATGACCTCTGCTTCCCCTCCTTCTGTCCTGTATTCCGTGGAAACCAGGCCTGTCATCTTGATTTTATCATCTTGGCCTTCAGGACATCCTAAATATTCAGGCAATTTTAATACCACCTTATTTTCGCTTTAGTTTTTTATTCTTCTTTTTAATTACAGTTTGAAAACCCAGAGCAGAGGACTAAAACAAACGGTCCTCACTCACATCTAGGAAGTCCTAGACATCATCTATTTCAGGCATTTGGGGCAATCCCCTTGGTAACACCGCCACCAGTAAAAGTGCATCTAGCTGGTCACAACCTGGAATGTAGCACTTTTTAAAGACCAAGTCCAGCCCTGGAGAAGTGCCGGACTAACTCAGAAGCTTAACTTCTCTACTTATCTGGAGAGCAAACCAAAAAATATTCCGGCATTCATCACTCCTGCTCAGGCTCCGCCTCGCTCTGCCTAATTCCCACTGTAGAACAAAGAGAATGATGAAATCTGCCCAATTGAACTTTGCAGGAAAAATGCTCAATATTTTTTTTTTTCCTCTTGGGAGAAGAATCACGTAGAAGGGAGAAACCTCAAGAGTCCTCATAGTACAGATGGAAAGTTGACAATTATACGGGGTGCACGTGAGTTGCTCGATTTAACAGTGAGGTCTTTGCAAGAACCCAGTTCTCCTGACATCTTGATCTTTCCAGACCCCGTTGCTGCTCAGTAAGAAAGAGCGTTGCCCGTCATCTCCTTCCAAAGGTCCCATGGCCATTTTTTTTCCCCTATGATGACATGACTAGTGAGTTCGTTCCCTCCCATCCGTTATAAGCTTAATTTTACCAGAAACCATATCTGCTAAGGAGAGGATAAATACAGAATCTCCTTTAGCTCTGTATTGTTTTACTCAAAGTAAGAAATGTCTTTGGTGAACTGAACTGTTTGAGCTGTATGTCTGCATTCTACCTTTCTTTATTAAGCAGTATAACTACCGTGGTCTATTGTGTTCATCCTCTTCCTCCTTCAGTCTCATAGCCGCTCTTTCAGGGTTCCCTTGATTGGAAGGATTACCGCATTGAAATTAGCTGTATTCCTGTGGTCCCTGAGTCCTGCTACCAACCATTAAAGCAGCTTTACCCTTCTAAAAAATAATAAGAAGTAAGCTTTACTTATGTGATTATTCAGGGCCTAATGGGCACTAACTGCGTGTCCTTTCTCCAAGGATGACACCACTATTCGGGCAATGCACAGCCCCTTCTCCATTAAGCTCTGGTTTGTGAGTCTCCCACGACTCACTGGCTGAAGGGTAGTTTACACATCAGGAAGAAAATGTTGGCAGAACTCACACTAGGAACTTAGAAGGGAAGCTATTGTGACATTGTCCTTCTAGTTTCTCAACATTTCGAGATTATGTGGAAAATGTGAAAGTATTCCAGTTTTCCACTTAAAGTGAAAATCTTTTTTTTTTTTTTTTTGCATTTTACTTAATGTATTGATCTTTGTGTTTGAAGATCTCGGTGCTATAAGTGCAATTAGAAACACAGACTTTGAAACCAAAACTTCTTTCTCCACTTCGTGCACATGGAAACTGTCCTTAGGTTTGCTGTATAGGCATTGATGTTCGTTTATTCTTACCAGTTATTTTTTATCTGATAGGTGCTGGGTACTAGGCTCTGTATTTGATTTATTGAATCCTCACCATACCTACAAAAAATCCACTGCTAGCCCCATTTTTTATAGATTCTTTCAAATTAAGAAAGAAACACAGTTGCTAGGTAGTTTCCTAAAATAGACTTGCAAGTTAAATAGCAGAGATTCAAAAATAAGTCTCAGATTAAAACCAAGACCCTTTTTACTAACTGATGCTAAAAACGCTCACTGTCTTTTTCTCTTTGCTTTGCAGAATGCCCCAATACTTTTTTTGCTTAAAATAATTCTTGCTGTTTCTGATAGCTGTATGCCAGCTTGGTCCATCTGGTGCTATTTTCCCAGAATTTCACAGTGCTGCCTTTCTATTCAAGATATACTTTAACATTCCCTTAAAACATTTCTTAGGCTCACCTTGCAGTGGTCACTCTACCATGGTCACCTTGCTGCAAACTGAATTCTGACGAGCTGACCATGTGGGCATGAGGATGTCAGCAGGAACCCGAGCAATTATGTGGGTAATGGATACTGACATCGGTCCTCTACACATGCTGGGCTCGGCAGAGTTCTGATGCAGCGAGCACTGCTTCGCTGCTAGCACAGTGGCTGCATTCCAGAACTCTAGTGGTAGACTGAACGGCAGTGCAGGTATTTTGAGAAACTCTTACACCTCAGCTGAGAATATATACGATCAGAGAGTCCTTGAGAGGACTAAGGGATG
Organism: Orcinus orca; assembly: GCF_937001465.1. NCBI lineage: Eukaryota > Metazoa > Chordata > Mammalia > Artiodactyla > Delphinidae > Orcinus > Orcinus orca. The sequence goes on from NC_064562.1 coordinate 21,241,735, forward strand.
TGTTGATAATTTCCTTTTGATGTATAAAAACTCATGGATTATCTTATAAAATCAGCATTCTCCAATGGATTGATGATTAGGGTACAGAAAGTTGAAGGCACACCCTGTACAGAAGAGAAACATTATGATGCCCAACTACAGATGTTTGCTTTCCATACTAAGAGCTATTATTATTCTGCTTTCTAGAGAGTAGATTTCTGATGTTCTGATTTATGCAGACAAGGAAAATTGAGATAGGGCATGTTTTTAGAATTTGAGAAATCAACTAGAACGTGAAAATGGCCATAACGCCAAGGCAAGACTAAAAGTGTAACGCGTAACAGCAATACCCATCGCCAGATCATAAAAATATCTCAAGGCATTTCTCCAATATATTCACCCGTACTACCTGCAAGCACCCTTAGCATTAACAGGAAGGGCACTCTTGTTGGCTAGTTAGTCAAATGTGGTCAGTCAGTCCGCCAGAGTGGAAGTGATGCTTGCTCCCACACAGCTGCTCTGATCAAGGCTGCAGACACAAAAGTCTATCCATTGTGAACGAAGTTAACAAGAAAAATCTTAGGTGGGGAAACTGCTGCACAATTTTAGAAAACAGCATACAAATCATGGTGTAAGTAGCAGAGATTTTAAAGTGGAGTACACCCCTCCCACAGCAGCACTCGTGTCACTTTTAGAAAATGTACGCATTACCGTTTCTGATCTCGTCCTCAAGAATCAAAATTCTGACATCGACCCATTCATTATATGTTAGAACAGGAAGGGACCGTAGAAATGGGTAAGTGTACCCCCTCACTTTATAGATGAAAAGCATGAAGTCCAGATGAACAATTACAGGCAGACCTAGCAGTAAAACCTCTAATGCTCCTTCATTGTTCATTTTAGAAAGGAAAATAGGAAGACATTTTTACTGGAAATTGCTAAAACGCCATAGTCTAAAAATGCAAGCGGAATTTATTAAGGAGTGTCTGAATCCCTTACTACGCTACAGTATGTTGACTTGCAAGAAGAATGGATGACAGAAATTGGGTCATCATGGTCCTTCTGCTTGAAGACCTTAAAATAAGGTCAAGGTCTACTCAAAGATACATGTAGATAATTTACAAAGCAGTACATAAACAAATACCAATTGATACGGTGAGACTGAAGCCCACAAACAGTAAGAACCTTTGGTCGCTGAGAGCTTGTCTTTTGATTAAGAATGCTGGCAGTTGCATTGAATTCCTTATCTATGCATGTTCACAGCCCACAAGTATGGTGCTGACCATGCAGATGATTATGCAGTGGGTAGTGGAGAAGCGGCAAAGGTCTGAGGGGCTACACACTGCCCTGGAAAAATTAATAAAGGTAAAGCAGAGGAAAAGGGAAATTTCTTCTACCTGTGGTAGAGGAAGGTGGAGGTGATGTGCAGAATCTGCCTTCCCTGTCTGATTCTGAGCTATCCTTTGATTGCTCTGTCCACCTTTGCTCAAACATACCAAGTTTTCAGGAATAATTAATCTATAAGCATTTTTAAAGGCATAAGTATATCCCATTAACCATCAACAAGCCAAGTCCTTGTTGAATTTATCATGTATGTAGGGAACAGGGCCTGAGAGTAAAGAGACAGAAGTTGAGTTCTGCCTCTTCTACTAGCAAGCCCTTTGACCCTAGGCACCTCTCAGAGACTCAGTTTCTTCACCTCTAAAATGGAAAGATTGGGCTTCCCTGGTGGCGCAGTGGTTGAGAGTCCGCCTGCCGATGCAGGGGACACGGGTTCGTGCCCCGGTCCGGGAAGATCCCACATGCCGCGGAGCGGCTGGGCCCGTGAGCCATGGCCGCTGAGCCTGCGCGTCCGGAGCCTGTGCTCCGCAACGGGAGAGGCCACAGCAGTGAGAGGCCCACGTACCGCAAAAATAATAATAATAATGGAAAGATTTAACTGGATGATCACTAAAGACATTTTTACCATCTTATCTCTTTCTGACTTGACAAGGAAGAGGAGGTAACGTTGATCAAATGCTAAAATTATATGGAGGGTAAATAGTGATGCTCCTTCTTAAATCCCTTTCCCCCGTCTTTGATCACCTGTGTAGGATTACATGGAAAAAAAATTGTTTGCCAGTAAATGTAAAAATGTAAATAAAAGCATTGAGTGGAGGAGATCCATAATGGAGTTAATATCTTTCATTATTAACAGCAGTATCTTGAGCATTCTTTTTTTTTTTTTTTTTTTTTTTTTTTTTTTTTTTTTTTTTTGCGTTACGCGGGCCTCTCACTATTTTGGCCTCTCCCGTTGCGGAGCACAGGCTCCGGACGCGCAGGCTCAGCGGCCATGGCTCACGGGCCCAGCCGCTCTGCGGCATGTGGGATCTTCCCGGACCGGGGCACGAACCCGTGTCCCCTGCATCGGCAAGCGGACTCTCAACCACTGCGCCACCAGGGAAGCCCCTTGAGCATTCTTTATTCAGGATACAATATTTAATGAGCTTGGTTAGGTGGACGGACATATTTAATAAAATGGTGACAGTGACAATGCTTTGAGAGCACAGAGTTAGCACTGCAGCGTCCAGACTCTCATGTTGCCAAATCACCTGTTATGATGAGGGTCTTCTTATTTAGCTACTCAGGGGAAGTCTCCCACACATGCAGGCATTAAGTACCAACCCTGAGAGAACTGACAGATTCATTTCCCTGGTGAGTTAAATCATATTTGTTTTAGTCACTCCCTTTATTCAACTAAGAAAATTTCTCCTCTTCTGAGAGCCTCCTTAATCCCCTTCATAGTCACAATCTCCCTGCTTTTTCTGTGATCACACTAATCTCACTGTCAAACGCTTATTCTGAATTAGATTATATTGAAGAAAATCTAAAGCAAATAAATTATTTTTTTAAGTCAGTTTGCTTTAGGTGAAAACGGAAACCAAAGGCTTCAGATAGATTAGAGAAATGTGTCTCGTTTCATTTATGTTCTTTACTAGAGAGAGAAGGTAATAAATACAGCCCCTGCAGTGCAATTTAAAATAGCATCATCCCCAGCCTTCTCCTCCATCTCTCAGCTCCATCCAACTGGATCCCTTAAGAATGGGAAGCAGTTTACCCTGCTTAGTGGTAATACTGAAAATGTCTCCTGAACAAATTGGAAAATTGTATAGGCAGGCCTACAGGTGTCTCCTTATATAGGTTCAGTCACCAGAAATAATTTTACTATCATTGCTGTTTCATCCTTTTAATTCCAATTCACTGCTGATGTCTCACTGATGAAATAATTAGAATGGTTACAGGGCAAGTGGAGATATAAGTCAAATATATAATTGGGGGGCTATCACCCACTCCCTTGTAATCTGTCTTCTCTTATCACTCATTCCCCTCGATTGTCCCCTCAGAGGTTATCAGTAACTCCAGTGTCAATCACCTTTGCTCAGGTTGGCCTCAAGTGGCCTTCTCTGTAGCATGTGACATGGCTGACGTTCCCTAGACTCTCTTATGTCAGCCCAGTGGCAAGTTTTCCTCCATTGTCTCTGCTTCTCTTACTCTGCGTTCTTTCCTGCCTCTCTCTTCTTGCCTAAACACACACATATTGCCACTGTTTGCCTTTGGACGATATTTCTTTTCTGCTTGTTCCACCACCACAGGAATACTGCCCACTATGATTCAACTCTCATCTTTAGGCAGATGACCCCAAGTATTTGTCTCTCTCAAACTCTCTGGTGACCTTGTCTTCCAATCGCCTGCTTAATGAATTCATCAATCTGATCAGTTTACATTTAAAAAATTAGTTCACCATCTCCACCAAACCAGCTCCTCACTCCTATTTCCCTCTTTCTTTTAATGACTCCACCATTTTCCCAGTCGTATGAAGTTGAATGGATACTTTTGAACTGTCTTTGATTCTTGCTTTTTTTTTTTTTACAGCAGCTTTGACCAATTAAAACCATGTTGTAAACAACATTCTGCAATATTGAATATATGGTCAACATTTGCCTTGCCAATGTTTTCTTTTTTGATGAATGTATAGTATTCCAGAGCATCAGTATACGGTCATGTTTCTTTAATCTCCTGTTGGTTATGTTGTTTCCCATCTTTTTTATAAGTAATGCTACAATTAAATCATAATTGATATATTTATATGGAACTGCTGTGTCTAAAGGTATAAACAGTTCAGTTGTGGAGAAAATTGTCAAATTTACCCTCAAAGCATACAAATTTTCCTTTTGCAACAGTGGCTTTGTTACACATACTGTCTCTAGTGATCTGAAATCTCATTTTGCTTTCTAGTGTACATGTTAGTCTTTTTGGGACTTACAATATGCATTCACTGATCTTCGTTGAGACTTTTGCTAGTGCCATACAATCCTACTTACTGTAGTTTTATAGCATTTTCATATCTGCTTAGGAGTGTAGTCCCGTATTAGTCTTTCTTTTCAAAATCTCCGTAGCTGTTTTCTAAGAATTATAAGGCCTCCTGCAGTTACAACTATTAACTGATATTTTGACTTACCTGCATTAAATTTACACATTTTTGGATGTCCACAGTATTGAATCTTTCCATTCAGAAGTAGGATATGTATTTTTCCAATTATTTGATTTTTCATAACATCCTTCATTAAAGTTTTGTCATTTTCTCCACGTAGGGCATGGACTCTTGTTATTAGACTCCTATCTAGCAACATGTTGTTTACACAATGCAATTTTTATTGTATTTTCTAACTGGGTATTATTGACCTATAGGGTGGTTTTTGATGCTGTTAGTTTAATCATGGATTTGCCACCCAACCTGACTCTCTTGTTTATTCACTAACTCTTGGGCTTCCATATTTTTCATCAAAAGATTCTGTGTATTTTCATTTATTTTACTATGAGATCTATTACTTTTCAAACCGTAAACACAATAGCGGCACCAATGATTTTCATTTTGGGAAAAACAAATCTTCAACCAAACCAATTATCTGAGGCCTGTTCTTGTCCCCTGTACTGAATCAACTCTCCCATGTGCTTCCACTCACCTGCAGCGCTCTTGTCTTCACTTCTCCATTTCAGTCTGCCAAAAGTCTGTCCATCTTTCAAGTTCTTTCTCTCCCATAATGCTTGCCTAATATTCTTCACATCAATTCAATTTTTCCTCCTCTGAAACCTCATCCTACATTGACAGCTCCCATAGCTGTGTAGGAGTTGGAGAAGGGGGCTATCATTTTTCATCTCTGCCTCTTCTGCAGCACCTAATGCTGCTTCCTTATATGTTGTTAGAGAGCTCAGTAGACATGCTTTTATTCAGTCTAATGCATCGTGTTCGGAACCTAGAATCTTAGCCGGGGGGTTCCATTATCTATTCATTCCATTGCTGTACCATAAATCATGGATGGACCAAAGTTTGTTTGGCCATCCATCACCGATGGGGTAATTAGATGATGAGGTCAGCAGAACACAGGCTTCTTATATGCTCATAAAAAATGCTATTTGATTTCTTCCTGGTGAATAGTCCTTCCACTTTACCTGAAAAATACACCCTCACAGCCCCACAGAAACAAAAAATTCTCAAAAAGTCTTGACTGATCTATAGAACCAGAGTTGTAATTCCTTTCTCTTCTGGTTATTGAAATGTTCTGCTTTGGGGAAAAAAAAAATGTTCATTTTATTTTTACAATTTAATTTTATAGGTGCATAATGTTATTGTATATTGCAAGTTTAGCTAGTTATGTATCTTGGAGTTCAGTTATGAAACTTACAAAATCCATTTATATTAAAAGTTATAAGAGGGTATCTTTTTTTTTTTTTTTGCGGTACACGGGCCTCTCACTGTTGTGGCCTCTCCCGCTGCGGAGCACAGGCTCCGGACGCGCAGGCCCAGCGGCCATGGCTCACCGGCCCAGCCGCTCCGCGTCATGTGGGATCCTCCCGGACCAGGGCACGAACCCGCGTCCCCTGCATCGGCAGGCGGACTCTCAACCACTGCGCCACCAAGGAAGCCCCAGGGTATCATTTTTTCACAAAGACTCTGCCTTAAATGACTTCTTTACTGAAACAATATTTTTCCTCTTCCTTAGGGATGGAAAAGCTCAACTATTTTTTATTAGCTCAACTAAATAATAACTATTTTATTTAGCTCAACTAAATAACAACTATTTTTTTATTAGAGGTGAGATTAAGTTAAAATAAATATAAGTATTCTAAAGAAGGAATAGATAGACAAAATGCTGACTTAGTTCTATTTATAATATTTGAAGCCGTGTACCTTTTAATCTGCTTTTTTTACTCAGAAACATAGAGAAAGCATTTTCAGCCTAAAACAACAGGCTCTTTGAAATCCAGAAGGAACTAATAGCTTTTGCCGCTCTCCAATGCAGTGTTTCTGCATTGCGTAACCATCTAAACAAAAAGCAGTGCCACAAAGTACACAGACAACTAGGTCTGGATTCAAGCAAATGTGTCAGGTAGTGTTATAACCCCGGGTGATGGCAAAGCCTGTTTCTTCTCAATTAAGTGGCACAGTACCACAAGTATAAGGTTTTCTTGAGACCTCAAGAGGGTTTCAGACTAGTTTTATATGCCAGCCTATTCTTCATTTAAAACAAGCCCCTAGCTAAGACACTGAAAAACACTAGACACATTTCCCTGTGAAGCCACATAGAGTGCCTGTGAGGCAACAATCTTTATGGTCTATGAACCTCAAGTCTCAGCAGGTGGCTCCTATCATACCATAACGTTGTGGAACTTCTCTGCAAAAACCGCAGCTCCTCATTTTGATTGGACAGTCATGGAGATAGACCTAGAGGGTCTATCTCTGTAGACCACTGAGCGCCCACTGAGCCTTCTGATTATCTGCCAGGTTGTCATATAAGTTCCCATAATTTCCAGCTGTTATATGGAACTGATATGACCTTTCTTCAGAATTTTTCATTTTATAATAGTGTAAGACATGCTGGAATAATGCACTTTAAACTAATTATAGCCTTATGATCTTTGGGAAGGTTTGGTAGCCCTCTTACTGCAAAGGTTCATGTCTCTTTGTTTTGTGGCATGGTGTTTAATCAAACCCAAGTGAAAGGATAAACAAAAAATACCAAGAGACAATTTGCTTTTCCTAACATAAGTTGATTTTTCTTACCCTTTCGTTCTTCTATTAGAGTGGCAATAAGATTAAAATTCATACTTCCTGAAAATTATGAGATACCAATCAAGAAGCAATTTTATTTTTAGTTAGCCACTTCAAGGAGGCTGTTCAAATGTAGTACCTGTAAACATTCACTGAGTAATTTACTCTACTTTCCCTTTTTCTAACAATCTTTTTCTCTTTCTTTTCTTTTTTACAAAACAGTCATGATATAGGGAAATTTTTAAATGAGCACTTGTTTGGTTTAGGAAATGCTTATTAGTTCTTCCTTTTAATTCCAGGAATCAAAGCAAGAGCTTGTTACTTAGGAAAGTAGTAAATAGACCACAAGGATGTAATTTAAATAATAAGAAGAAGAATGACAGATTATTTAATCTGGCTATGATAGACATCATGGAAAGTGGTTAATGTACCAATAGAATGTGGTTAATGCAATTCTTTGACTTTTTAAACGTTCTAAAAGGGTCGATAGGAGGAACAGCAAGTAGTTTTTCATTTGTGTATCATGGGCTTATTTATTTTTATTCAATGATATTTCATTAGGTCTTTGGTTTAGAAGTAGATTGGAACCTCGCGTGATCTCAGACATACTTCGGACTGCCAGTCACAGCTCACCTTGTGCCTTGGCTCACAAAGCCAGAATAAATCACGTGAAAGCATCTTCAAAGATAAGAAGTGTTGACCATTAGCTAAGATGTGAGACTTGAAAGATGGGGGCTCAAGACCCAGAGTCAGCTCCGGAAACAGTGTAGCTTAGCCTGACATTGAGAGCGCCTGGGTTTCAGTGCACTTGCATTCCACTTAACGGGCTACAAAATACACACAGCTTTTCTATGACAAACGTTCTCCAAATCAGGATAAGAGAGCTCGTTATAAACTTGTCACAAGGAAAATAAACATTTTTCAAGTCCCAGACATGAACCACAGAACAGTCTAGATGCTCTGACTCAATTTGTCCAATTCATTAAACATTAATTGAGCACATATTATATTCTAGACAATATGCTTGCTGCTAGGAAGAACTAAGTGGGTGGGACTGAAATGTTGCCATCAAAGAGATTACAGCTGAAATGAGAATCATCATTTTAACTAAGCACTTACTATGTGCCATGCACTATGTTGTCCTTTACATGCATTAAAAAATAATTTATTCTTACAATAGTCATATGATATAGGTGCTATTACATTCCTCATTTTATAATTGAGAAGACTGAGACACAGAGAGGCCAAGGAAATTACAAAGGGTATTCAACAATTTAGAACCAGGATTCATGCCCAAGATGATGGCTTGAGAATTCACATTCATAATCACTTCACTGTCTCTAGAGAAATAGTTACCATTCAATGGTGTCTATCAGTGTGGTTCTAGAAAACTTAAGAGGCACAGAGCTGCACAGAGGATAGGAGAGATAGATTTAATCGAACTGAGGCTGGGGTATGGAGGAGGTATTCAGAGAAAATAACATTAAATTCAGTAAATCCACAAGATCATTATAATTACCCTTATTTTGTTGTTTTACTGAACAAGATGTTGTTACTCTGAAAGTTTTACAGTCACATAGCTCACATACAACAGAACCAAGCCTCAGGTCCCAGGCTGTATGAATTCCACTCTCATGTCTTTTGGTTTAAAACTTAATTGTTGCTCGTGAGGAAAGGACCGAGCTGAGGGAGTAAGCATGAAAAGTAACTGGGGGAATAGAGGGAAGAGCATTGTTGGGAGAAGTGAAGTTAAAATTAATCAGTCCTTTGTTTCTACACTTTTAGAAACAAAGGACTTTTAGGATGAGTCAGAATAAGATACAAAAGCATAAAACTTAGCTGTTTTCAAGCAACCGATTGCAGACGTAGCATTTTGCGAAAGCAGGAAATGGGAGGAAGCTGGCGGTGGCCTGGCCTGGAAGGAAGGGGAACGCTGGTAAGCAGGGGAAAGCATGTGAGTCTCTGGAGGAGAAAAGAAATTCACACAACCTTTGAAACAACAATTGCGTGTCAGTGTGAGATACATAGATAATAAGACTACGTGTGGGAGCGGGTGGCGGCATTAATAATTCATTGAGAATTATGTCAAAAGATATATTTACTGCAATTCAAACTGCCGGCAAAAAACAATTTGATTTAACTTTTGGGGATGGAATGATACATGACAAATGTTAAAATAAGTATATAAGGAAGCCACAAGTTTGCTGGGAGGCATTTGCAGAGAAACTGGTAAACAGACACAGGATGAAAACGGTATATTCAATTTAGGCACAAGATGTAAAGAATATTGAGCTGTGACTACAGAAATGGCACTCTAATGTTACAGACTCTCCCAAGGAGGGCGTGAATGGATTTGGGTTTATGTAGAAAACTTCAGGGGTGAAGTGGAAATGTACAGAAAAGTTGCTTTTTTTTTTTTTTTTAAGTGGACAAAATGTAGTGTCAAAAGTAGACTGCAGGGCTTCCCTGGTGGCGCAGTGGTTGAGAGTCCGCCTGCCGATGCAGGGGACAGGGATGCGTACCCCGGTCCGGGAAGATCCCACATGCCGCAGAGCGGCTGGGCCCATGAGCCATGGCCGCTGAGCCTGCGCATCCGGAGCCTGTGCTCCGCAACGGGAGAGGCCACAACGGTGACAGGCCCGCGTACCGCAAAAAAAAAAAAGTAGACTGCAGTGTAGCATCAGACAGAAAGGAGCTTTCAGGCTGAGGTCGGGTGCTCTGCAGCTTTGCAGAGTCCAGTGTGACAGGATGCCCCACTGAAAAGTAACCAGAGAAGTAACAGGGTGAGGGGTAGCGGGGGTCTGTGCTTCCGGGAAACAAGAATTCAGGGCATTGCTGAAGAAGAAAATGAGACCAATTTGAGTATGAAAGGGAAACTTTTTAAATTGCAGAAAATTACAGAGAAAAGAAATAAAAGTCCATAAGGATTCTTCCCTCTCATGGCATGAAAATGCTGGACAATTTCTTATGTAGGAGGCAGAGAGAGGAACATCCAAATAGATAAGCTCTCACCTGAGAAAGAGAAACACTGACTGCAAATAATGAAAGAATCTTTTGAAAAGGACGTGATGCTAAAATGTTACTTAGAACGGGAATGCCCAAAGGTGACGGCAGCAATACAGAGTAGACGAGAACTCATGCCCCTTTCCCAGACATGTGTGACGGTTGAAGGTTTCTAACAGCAAAGAAACCTGTTCTGAGATGATGTCTGAGATTTGAGCGCATCAGAAGGAGAGTGGCCTCTATCACAGACTGTTCTCAGTATGCTTAGGAATGACTTGAATTTTATCTTTATCTTTATCTTGTATTTGATAAAGATTCGATACCCCGCCTCCTCTGGGAATTGGATCAAAATACAAAAAACAGGGTAGGACCAGGGTCCTAAACTATATCCTTCTCTATACTTGACCTCAAAGAAGTGGAAATGCAAAGACCTGGCGGGGGCGGGTGTGTGTGTGTGTGTGGGGGAAATCAAACTAGAAAGTTAAGTCATCTGAAATATATATGGAGTTTGTATTTTATCATTTGCTAATATAAGTGAAATTGGAAGGAAATTGTATCGTTGGCTAATGAAAATGCTTAGATGACTAGTTATGAATTAATTTAAAAGTTGGCATAATGAAAAGCGTATTGATAAAAACGAAGTTTCAGACATCATTTGATTAGTGTAAATAGCTAAATGTATCGTGATAAATGTTCTGTGAACTAAGAAAATTATAGTAGGTTATTAAAAGTTAACAATTTTATAACAGCACACTACCTTCCATTCCAGATATTGTAAGATATGTCCAAATTCCTGAAGTTTTTCTCTTAATAACATTTCACTGAGGCAAATAGCCAGTTGAATAGGAAACAATCCCTCTCACTAAATTTGGTGTCCAAATTTATTTGAGGTAAGCATACAAGAGTAGGTAGAGTCTAAAGAATTATATTATTGAGTGAAATAGACACCCTGTTGTTACTATGAATGACTGGAAACAAATCTTCCTTAGTGGGTAGATTAAGCAGGGAGAGAGTGGTTGTGTTTCCCCCTTTCCACATCAGCAAAACTGTAGGTAGGGACCATGTCAGACTTCCTCTATCATGCTAATGTTCAGATAAATATAATCAGAGGTCAGCAAAATTCGTCATTTCTCTAACTAAGCCATCACGAAAAGAGTGTGTATTTAGGGCCAGTTATTTGCATAGAATAGTTTTAGATGCTAAACTAAAATAGCTTCAATAAGATGCCTTCTTTGCCTTTGCACTACTCTAGGTCTGGAATAGAAACAGAGAAGGGTGATTTTAAGTAAGATTGTACAGGAATATATTATTGTATTAGAGAGGGAGAGTACTGAGCCCTGTCTTTTAAGTCAGGGAGTGTTGAGTTTTAAAGGATTTTACTAGCTATGTGACCTTGGGTAAATTTCATCCCTCTCAGCCTCCATTCCTCTGCTCAGTTCCTACCATTCCACCTGACTGGCCTTCCCATTGAATCCCTGCTGCAGTCAGGCACTGTTACCCCACAGAACTATTGTGAAGATTGGAGGAGCTGGCACATATGAGGAATTCAATAAATAGCTACTTGATATTGTCATAGCAAAGTGATAGAGACTGGAGTTTTAGGATTATGGAGTTTTAGGATTACGGAGATGGTTTTAGAATAGCTGAGGAAAGAAAGTTTGGCAGTTGTGTAGTGAAATATGGCTAAAATATTCAGGTATTACCTATAAGAGTGGGAAAATTAAAAGAAGTTAGTGTGGAAAAGTTTCAGAAATGAGCAATCCCCAACCTTATCATTTTGTCATATCTTTGTCCCATTGCCACCATGAACTCTCAGGCAGGGGACAACAGCGACAGCCAAACAAACAAACCTGGAAATGAAACCTTGTTTGCTTCATTTTAGTTGAATATTGACTTTGAGAAAGTCATCTTGGCCTGTGCAGCTTGACATTTTAATTAATTAGAGAATGGGAAAGGAAGGGTAGAGGTCAGCGCATTCATTGTATTGAATTTCCACCGAAAGTGTTTGCATAGCCTTCCAGCCAGTCTCCACAATCCTCACTTGGGGAATCTCTTGGGACCCCACCTTAGTCCCCAGATAGATAATGTTGGCTTAGAGAAAAGCAAACTGCTGGCAAGGGAAAAATCAGTAAAATCTGGTTGTCCCTTCCTTAGGTTCAACCTAGAGTGAGATATGATAAGGAGATGTGATTTTCTTAAGCCTTTGTTTTGTCTATGATTAGTTAAAATTTTTCTGCGTAATATTATTCAGAACATCAGCCCCCAGTAACTGGCTCACAGCTTGCCCCACGTGTGCCCAGCATGCAGGTGTGTACTGAAGCTGCCACATGATGAATGACCAGAAGGAATGTTGAGGTGAACATCTCATGCCATGTGATACAGACTGTGCTGTACAGTATAAAAAGGAAGTGGCAAGAAACACAGTATAACTGAACAGTGTTACCCAAGAAACCTTGAGCTTTTCTCAGTATTCAGGGGACTACTCTCTGGGTCATAAATAATGGTGAAGGACAATCAAGTAAATTAAAACTTTATGGGACACTGAGACAGTTGGTATCTTTTATAAAAAATGCAAATGTGCCTCCAAATATTCTATTAAGCAAAATGTCTCAAAAACAGAAAAAGAAATTTAAAATAACAGATCAATTTTGTAGAAATTCTAATGCAGCAACATAGACATGGAAAACGTCTGAATCCGCCATAAATCAGGTTATTAAAAACAATAAGACCAACTTGCTTAGTATCTTCTCATCTAAAACTCTCTTAGATTTTTACTTTATTTATAGAAATAATCTTCAAAAACTTCACAGAGCAAATTTCATTATGATCTCCATTTCACAGAATAGGAAACCAGTTTATATTAAGCGACTTGCTCAAAGCTATACGGTTAATAAGTTGCATAGTTGAAATTTAAACAAGACTAAGTCCAGAGCTTGCTTAACCACTAAAATCATAGTTGCTGGACTATGATTGCATATAGTCCATATAGTTACATAGCCATAGTTGCTGGACTCTTCTGCCTGAGACATTTTTCAAGGGAATAGATAATCAGTAAATAGAGTGTTTCATGTTGTGGAAATTCTAGGGAGTGTTAAATTCTCCTCTGGTGAAGGAATATGGTCATTATGCATTACTTTCATTAAACGTTTGAGTTCACTCGCTCTTTTTCATATTATGTAAAAATCCCCAGGGTGACATACGAGCTAGCTCATTTTGGGGTGATTGTTACTATGAAATATTATTGATATTCACAAAGGGAAACAAAAGTAATATTATTTTTTGTATCTAAAACATTTTCACACAGTCTGTGGGTTGGAAAAGACAATATTATTATATTAGTTCCACTTTAAATATGGCAAAACTGAGTCACAGGGAAGCTCATTGACTTCCCTAATTCTAACTAGTCATTCAACTTAAGCTCACTATGCTCTTAAGGAGTTATATTCCACTTATTATAAATTATTTAACAATGAAGGGTTTTAACAACACAGCTTTTTTACTTTTCCTTCGTATTAACAAATATTGCTTTGCTAATTGAACTCAGTACCTGGTATAGGGTAGGTGCTTAGTAATGCTTATTTTCTTAAAGAGAGAAAGAATATATATATTAAACAAATTTAAATAATAAATATCCCTACTTATAGGTGTTTAAATACTTTGCTTCCTTTCCATGTAATTATCCTGGTTTATGTCAAAAGACCTGAATTTAACTGAAACAAACTAAACAAACTATTTGCTTGCTCTTCTATTTATCATGGGGACAGAATTAGCTGTTAGCTCCTTTCACTCCTGTCTACTTTAAATATTCCTCTCTTGAAAGTACAAATACATTTCTAAACATCCTACCCAAACAACAACAAATTTCTAACATACTGGATAAGAAGCAGGGGAATGAGTTACATGTTCATGATACCATTTTCATCAGTTTAGTCACTATAGACTGTGTAAGTTTATCTCATTTCATCACTGAATTCTGAGCTTGAAATTAGGTTTGCCAACAATGGACAGATAATAGCAAACTTCCACTGCAGCAAATAATTCTGTGGTCTGAAATGGTTTGTGGTAATGGATTTTGTCAGTAACGTTATGTGACCCTACATCTAGTACTTTAAACTGTATATCTCATGTTACATCTTATCAAGATTCTAGACTACCCCTGATGGTGCTGACTTTTTAATTTATGACAACTTTACCTCGAGAACATAACTCTCTAAAAACTGAAACATTTAGGTATAGTGCCTGAAACATTTCAGGTCTCTTTCATAGCCTAGAGACCTGAAAGAATAAACATGGCTCCCTAATTGTTTAATATAAGTGAGAGATACTAGGGTGGAGTTTGGGGGGAAATCTGCTTCATTCTAAACTCACTTTCAGGGATGTGAATGAAAAATTCTCCAAAATACATATAAGGAAATGCTGACCTCACAAGCAGTTACTTCCATAACAATGGGAGTGTCCATCTAAGATGAGTTTAAATGAAGCGTTTAAGTGGTTTTGGAGATAACGTTTAGATTGGCATGAAACATGTTTAGTTGCTTTCCGTTTTATTCAAATTGGGAACAAGTGATATAAAATACTCATCTGGCGAAGTCCATCAGATCCCAGCTTTAAGACGAGTTCTTCATGAAAGTTTAGACTAAGTCATGCTTGCCATGACTGATCCCTATGTTTGCTCTGGTATTGCAATCATTACAGTTGATTAGAGAACATTAGAGCATGAGATGTGCAGGCAGACTGCTATTGTTCAGAATTTGACTCTGCCTCTTACTAGTTATTTGTCCAGAGGCAGTTCTGTGTCTCATTTTCTCATCCATAAAATGACAATGCTGGGCTTCCCTGGTGGCGCAGTGGTTGAGAGTCCGCCTGCCGATGCAGGGGACGCGGGTTCGTTTCCCGGTCCAGGAAGATCCCACATGCCGCGGAGCGGCTGGGCCCGTGAGCCATGGCCACTGAGCCTGCGCGTCCTGAGCCTGTGCTCCGCAATGGGAAAGACCACAGCAGTGAGAGGCCCGCGTACCGCAAAAAAAAAAAAAAAAAAAAAGGCAATGCTAATAATAGGACCTGCTTCATAAAATTACGGTGAGGATTAAATAAGTGAATACATTAAAAGTTCTTCTACTAGTGGCTGGCAATAACACTCAAATGTTAGATATAATTGTTGTCATTTCTTTTATTTACTGTCTTTTCTGATAGGCTCTGAGCTCCTTGAAGACCGTTTCTCTTTCTGCCTTTATCCTTAGAAATGAGCACAGGTCTAGATGTAGCAAATGATTAATCACTATTTATTAAATTAATAAATGCACAAGCCTTGTTATAATGAGAGTGGAACCAATGACTGCTTATAACCACTAATGGTGTTTGATAACTTCTTTTCTTTTTCTCTGCCAATTTCCTTGTTTAGATATGCTGTTCTTTCTTGTAGGCCTTTTTCCAGAAAGTCTTTTCTCAAAGACATTTTTACACAATATATGTTCCCCAAAAAACGGAAAGAATCAGGGTAGACATTAATTTATTCAGTAAATAATTTTTCAGCACCTGGTATGTATATAAACTAGCACTGAAGGGCATTTAAAGAAACATCTCATGTACTCAGTGTGTCCAAAGGTCTCAAGTATCTGTGGTCATAAACAGTGAATTAGAGATTTTGCTCTTTGCTGCCCCTTTTCAGTATTCTAAGTACAGCGTGGCTGTCTGTGGATTTACACTTCAATGCCACAGGGAAAATCAATAGCAATAACACAAGATGCTGAGAGTAGGGGTTAGGTTTCTCCATTTTCTGAACTAATCTTCTGAGACTTTCCTGTGAACTGGGAAAATATTGAATTATCCAGGATTCAGATTAATGCTGGCAAAGAATATACAAAAATAATACATAAAAAGATGGCTGAAGGTATTTTATTTTAGTCAGTTTAGCGGAATATATAATTTAGTGAGTACATGTAAATTTGGCATCCTAACATTTTATTTAATTTTCCAACCAAAGTAAAGTGTTGATTTGGCAATTTTCTCCTTTGAGTGTTAATATTTCTAAAATGGAAAATTTGGGTAAGAAAGAATCCAGGTTTATTCCCTTCACATGCCAAATAAATATCACATCTTAATTGTCAGCTACAAATTTCATTTGATTCTCACTAGAATGCCATATGCTTTGTATGAATATCAGAAAATTTTATCTCTGAGTTTTATTTAATTTTATAACTAATGCTTTTGAGAAGCTTATTCTTTAAGAGTAATGGTGTTAATAAAATAAACTGTCTATAAGCTTAGTAAAAACAGACTTTTTTCATAGGTGCAATTTTTTAAAGGTTTAGTAGTGTCAGAGTTTTTATATGCAACCTGAATCTTGCACACTGGAATATTCAGGGTAGGATTATATTACATGATGCAATATTCAACTTATTTCTACTGTAACAATAAAATTAATCATGAGTCAGGAAGTACTATGAATCAGAAAGTCAAATTATTTTAGTGTTGTGAAAATCATAAGGACTTTGTGCACTTAATCAAGGTTGGTGCATATAGTCAAAGATGGAGAGAGTCTTTGAGTTCCAAGAAGTGCTATATCCGTCAAGGTGGGCTAGCTACAATAAGACACAACACCAAATTCTCAATGGCTTAAAACCACATTGATTTACACTGCATGTTGAATGTAGTTGAGGCTGCTGGGGCCCTCTGCTCAGCAAAGTCACTAAGGAACCCAGGCTGGCAGACTCCATCACAATTCATATCTCCATACTTCCTGCCTCTCAGGGTAACTGAATGTGGTGAATCACGCACTGGCTCTTACCGCTTGCTGACAAAGCAAGCCACACAGCCAAGCCTAACTCAAAGACGAAAGAGAAGTATAGTCCTACTTTATAATGTGCCCGAAACGAGCAGCATCAGAATTTTGAACAGCTCTTATGACACAAATTAACCCTAAAAATGTCCTTGTCACTGTGGTGATTAAGTGCTGTTATTTGCATCCTTTGATCATATACTCAAAAAATGAGTCACTTCTATTGTTTCCCCATTGTTCTTAAAGAAAAAGGATAGAACTATTATAAGATTTGCTACTTTAAAAATTAATGATTCTGTTTAATGTTCATAAAGATGAATACGCCCTTACCAAAAGATCAAATATTTCTTTCTTAAATTCCAATGAATCCCAATGAAGAATACAAAGTATTAAAATTTAGTTTTAAAGAAATATTTCTAAAACAGTTTTGAAAGTTATAATACAAAAAAGTAAAATAAGTACTTTTGAACAAAAGTAAAACAATACTTTTACTTGTCCATTTATCCAGTTGACTCCATTTATCTAGTGACTCCATTTATCCAGTTTTGTAATTCCAGCCAAAAAAAATAAGTTTTACTTCTTTAACATCTTGATTGGAGTATAATTGCTTTACAACGGTGTGTTAGTTTCTGCTGTATAACAAAGTGAATCAGCTATACATATACATATGTACCCATATCCCCTCCCTCTTACGTCTCCCTCCCGCCCTCCCTATCCCACCCTTCTAGGCGGTCACAACGCACCAAGCTGATCTCCCTGTGCTATGCGTCTGCTTCCCACTATGGACTTTGTTTTTAGGATCACAACATTTTAAAACAGAGAATCCCTCTAAGGCCACACAACTCAGCCCAGTAATTTTACAAATGCGAAAACTGAGACCCAAGAATTATTCTGGAGAACAGGACAGAACAAATCCCTGCCTTTCTAATGTTAAATTCTAGGGAGGAAAGATATCAAACTATGAATTCTACAATTATGAATACATATAATAATATATATGATGTGCCTGGAGTGTAGTAAGTGCTCAATATTATTGTTACTCCTTATACATAGTCCTCTATTCTAACTTTTCTCCTAATATTTTTGTTCCCAAGTGTACTTGACATATAGACGTTTAGCCCCTGATTAGATACTTCCAGGTCTATAGAGCTTTCAAGGCTGTTAGAAGGCTTTTTTGGTTATATTTTTTAAATATGCTGAAAGAACTTAGATATTAGTGAACATAATTTGTCACAGTTTATTCTATTTCTTTCTAATTTTAAAAAAGGTATAATGGCTTGACCATAATAAAAATGTCATTATGTTTCATTAATTTTCTTATTTAATGACCCAGGACACAGAATTCTGCTTAAAATATCTTTTCTATTGAAATACAGACTTAGATTCAGTATGTTCCTTGGAAACACTAAAATTGTCACATCTAACTGACATCACCAAATTTCAAAAATTGAGGTACTGTGACATTTGTTTTTATCAGCGTGATGAATCACTGTTCCTTTAATGTTTAGCTTTCTTACTTAATGCAGACTTGGTAGATATCCTTGGGAAAGAGGCTGGTGGATATTTATGTTTGGAATAACACATGTCTTTTGCATCTAATTATCTTTTTGGTGAATTATCAAAGAGTATAGGACATGCAAAAAGAATCAGTAATGAAAATATTGGGCACAATCAATGTTATAAAATAGAAACTCAATATACCTGTGAAATATCAGACAAGAAGAAGTTCATTAAGTAAATGTTTGCAAGATAATAGCCAATGTAAAATCCTATTATTTGAAAAGAATTGTAGCATCGTTATATCTCTCTGCAGCAAAGGTTTTTTTAAGGGGAAAAAAAAGACTGCCTCTGGTAGCATTTAAAATTGTATGGCATTGGTTTTTGGTTATATAAAATTAATTTGTATAGATGATTTCAAAGGGAACCAATAAAGCTGTGGATATAATCCAGAAAGAGAAAAGAACAGTAACAACCCTTTATTGTTCTGAGTAGAAAAACTGCCTGGCTCTTATTAAAATGCTCCAGGTGATTCACACTGCTATTAAATGTTTCCTTTTCATAGAATCACTTATCAGCATTTTTAAAGAATAAGTTGTTTTCAAAAAGACCTACAAACCAAGAGAAAATTATAAAGAAAGTCTTAATAAATGATGTGAAATTTGCTATTTTAGTTCGGTCATTAAAACAAAATCTCAACTGTCTGATTTTGATTGCCACCTTCTTAGGGGCTTCTAATTTATATATTTACATATAAATGTAAATATAGATTATGTAAATGTATAAATAAATACATGTATTTTGATAGAGATTGCCAGATTGCCCTCTATACATGGTGAAGTACTTTACTCCTTTACAGGTCAGTGTAGAAGAGTAGCTAATTTCCTTACTATGACTTATCAAACTTTTAGAATTTTGCCATTTTCATAGAGGTAGAGGGATATCTCACTTCTCTTATTATGAATGAGATTAAACATCTTTTCATATGTTATCAATTTGCATGAAATTTTCTGTAAAAACTATTAATATTCTTTGCCCTTTTTGCTGTTGTTGCTGGACTGTTAGTCTTTTCCTTCTCCATTTTGAGGAGTCATCTAGATTTTGGGGAAACTAGCACTTTGTCTATAATATAAACTGTCAAAGTTTTTCCTAGTTTCTCCTTTGCCATTTAACTTTACTAACATTTTGGTCTATGAAATAATTTAACATTTGGGTTGCTAAGTTCATCAATCATTTCATTTTGTTGTTTATAGGTTTTTGTGTCAATGTTAGATTATTGAAGAGATTATTAAAATAATTCTGCCATTTTCCTTCATAACTTTTATGTTTAAATCATTTATCTACTTGGAATTAATTTATCTTGGTTTAATGACTGAAGCTGGGATCTATTAGATTTTTTTTCCAAATGGATATCTAATAGTCCCAACAATCCGTAGTTCATTTTTCCCTACTGATTTGCTATGCCACCATTTCATGTAATGTTATAAATATCCATGTGTATTTTGGTAGATTTCTGTAATTTTTGTTGTTCTGTTCTGTTGCTCTCCCTTTCTCTTCTTGAACCACTTATTAGAAGTGTGTTTTAATCTCCCTCCATCCACTGCTCTTTTTCTTCTCAAAATTTTGTTAGATATTCTCATTTAATTTTTCTTCCAAACTTTAGAGAAACCTTGTGTGGTTCTGAAAAATAAAATACCATTGGGATTACTTTGATTTATAAATTAACCTATTTTTAGATTGACATAATTGACACCCTTATGAAGTTAAGTCTTCTCCAAAACCACAGTGTCATTCCATTTATCCTCGTGGGGTTTTTTTCCATGTCATTAAGAATAGTCTTATATTTTTCTTTGTTTTCCTCATTCTTGTTAAGTTTATTCCTCAGCAGCTGTTTGTTTGTTGCAATTACAAATCACGTCTTCATCTGTATCTTGTGGCAAGTTATCATTTATATATAATAGAGGCAATTGATTTATGTGTGTTGATACTGGTACCTTACTAATTTATTTTTTTCAGCTTTATTGAGGTACAGTTGACAAAATTGTAATATATTTAAAGTGTACAAAGCGATGATTTGATATATACTTACATTGTGAAAGGATTCCCGCAATCCAGCTAATTAACACACCCATTACATCACATATTTACCTTTTGTGTGTGTGAGAACACTTAAGGTCTACTCTCTTAGCAAATTTAAATTGTACAATAAAGTATTAGCAACTGTAGTCACCATGTCGTACATTAGATCCTCAGACGTTATTTATCTTATAACTGAAAGTTTGTATACTTTTACCAATCTCTCCCCATTCTCCCTCCAACTACTGGCCCTGGCAACTACTGTTCTACTCTCTGTTTCTTTGAAATCATTTTTTTTTTTTTTTTAAGATTCCATATAAGTGATACCATGCAGCATTTGCCTTTATCTGTCTGGCTTATTTCACTTAGAATAATGCCTTCCAGTTTATTTCGTGTTGTCACAAATGAAAGGATTTTCTTCTTTTTTAAGACTAAATAATATTGCATATTATATATATATATATATATAAATAACATATATCATATCTAGATTGTTTCATATCTTGGCTATCGTGAATAATGTAATGAACATTGGAGTGCAGATAGTGATTTCATTTCCTTTGGATATATATACCCAAAAGGAGATTACTGGATCACATAATAGTTCTACTTTTAATTTCTTGAGGAACCTCCATACTGTTTCCCATAGTGGCCGGCCAGTTTACATTTTCAACAGTGCTTAAGGGTTCCCTTTCCTCTACGTCCTTGCCAGCGTTTGCTACTTTTTGTGTTTTGTTTGTTTGTTTGTTTGTTTTTTTGTGGTACACGGGCCTCTCACTGTTGTGGCCTCTCCCGTTGCGGAGCACAGGCTCCAGACGCGCAGGCTCAGCGGCCATGGCTCACGGACCCAGCCGCTCCGCGGCATGTGGGATCCTCCCGGACCGGGGCACGAACCCTTGTCCCCTGCATCGGCAGGCGGACTCTCAACCACTGCGCCACCAGGGAAGCCCCTACTTTTTGTGTTTTTAATAATCAACATTCTAATAGACGTGAGGTGATGTGTTGTGGTTTTGGTTTGCACTTCCTGATGATTAGTAATGTTGAGGTAATGTTTCATGTACATATTCACCATATGTATGTCTTCTTTGGAAAAATGTGTATTAAGGTCCCTTGCCATTTTTTAATTGAGTTATTTGGTTCTGTTGCTACTGAGTTGTATGAATTCATTGAATATTTTGGATATTAACCCTTTATTGGATATGTAGTTTGCAAATATTTTCTTCTTTTCCATAGGTGACCTTTTCATTTTGTTGACTGTTTCCTTTGCTATGCAGAGCTTTTTAATTTGATGTAGTTCCATTTTTTTTAATGCTTTTGTTACCTTTGCTTTTGGTGTCAAATTCAAAAAATCATTGCCAAGACCAATGTCAAGAAGCTTACTCTCTACGTTTCCTTCTAGGAGTTTCATGGCTTCAGGTCTTACATTCAAGTCTTTGATCCATTTAGAAATGATTTTTGTGTATAGTATAAGACAAGTATTCAGTTTCACTCTTGTAAATGTAGAGATCCAGTTTTCCCAACACCACTTATTAAAAAGACTATCCTTTCCCCCATTGTGTATTATTTGCACCTTTGTCAAAATTAATTGACCATATATTCATGAATTTATTTCTGGACTCTCTCTTTGATTACATTGACCTATGTATCTGATTTTATGCCAATACCATACTGTTTTGATTACTATAGCTTTGTAATATAGTTTGAAATCAAAACTGTGATGCCTCCAGCTTTGTTCTTTTTCAAGATTGTTTTAGCCATTCAGGGTATTTTGTGGTTCCATACAAATTTTGGAATTGTTCTATTTCTGTGAAAAATGCATTAGAATTTTTATAGGTATTGCAGTGAATCTGTGGATCACTGAAGGTAGTATGGACATTTTAATACGATTAATTCTTCCAATCCATGAACATGTAATATCTTTCAATTTATTTGTGTCATCTTCAACTTTTTTCATCAGTGTTTTAGGGTTTTCAGTGTAGAGATCTTTCACCTCCTTGGTTATATTTATTCCTAAATATTTTATTCTATTGTAAATGGGATTGTTTTCTCCATTTCTCTTTCTGATGGCTTACTAGTGTACAGAAATGCAACAATTTTTTTGTATATTGATTTTGTATCCTGCAACTTTGACTGAATTCGTTGATTACTCCTAAGTATTTGGTACAATTTTTTGGTGCAGTCTTTAGGTTTTTCTGTACATAATATATCATCTGCAAATAGTGACAGTTTTACTTCTTCCTTTCCAATATGGATGCATTTTATTTCTTTTCCTTGCCTAATTGCTCTGGCTGGGCATTCCAGTACTATGTTGAGT
Organism: Orcinus orca; assembly: GCF_937001465.1. Classification (NCBI taxonomy): domain Eukaryota; kingdom Metazoa; phylum Chordata; class Mammalia; order Artiodactyla; family Delphinidae; genus Orcinus; species Orcinus orca. Next base: position 21,264,472 of record NC_064562.1, read on the forward strand.
AAAAATGGTGAGAGTGGGCATTCTTGTCTTGTTTCTGATCTAAAGGAAAATTTTTCAGCTTTTTACCATTGAGCATGGTGTTAGCTATGGGCTTGCCATGAATGGCCTTTGTTATGTTGAGGGTCATTCCATCTATATCTAGTTTGTTGGGCATTTTTATCCTGAAAACATGTTGAATTTTTTCTAATGCTTTTTCTGTATTTATTGAGATGATCATTGGTTTTTATGCTTCATTCTTTTAATGTGGTATATCATCTTTGTTGATTTATGTATGTTGAACTATCCTTACATCCCAGGAATAAATCCCACCGGAAAACCAATAAAGAAACATTAGATTTAGACTACATTGTTAGATCAGGTGGACTTAGACATATATATAACATTCTGAACAACAACAGCAGAATACACTTTCTTCTCAACTTCACATGGAACATTCTTCAGGCTAGATCATACGTTAAATCACAAAACAAGCCTTAACAAATTTAAGAAGATTGAAATCATGTTGAGCATCTTTTCTGACCACAGTGGTATGAAATCAGTAATCAATAACAAGAGGAAAACTGGAAAGTTTACAAATATCTGGAGATTAAATACCACACTCTTAAACAACCAGTGAATCAAAGAAGAAATCAAAAGGGAAATCAAAAAATATATTTAGATGAATGAAAATGGAAACACAACATACCAAAACTTGTGGGATACAGCAAACACAGTTCTAAGAGGGAAGTTTATAGTAATAAATACCTACATTAAGAAAAAAGAAAGATCTCAAATAAACAACCTAACTTTACACCTCAAAGAACTCGAAAAAGAAAAACAAACTCAGCCCAAAGTTAATGGAAAGAAAGAGTTAACATAGATCCAGTGGAAATAATTGAAATAGATCTAGAAAGACAATAGAAAAGATCAATGAAGCTAAGCTGTTTTTTTTAAAGGATAAACAAATTGACAATCTTTTTAGCTAGATTAACAAAAAGAAAGAAAAGTCAAGTAAATAAAACCAGAAATAAAAGAGGAGACATTACAACTGACATCACAGAAGTATAGGGATAATAAGGAAACCACTATGAACAATTATACACCAACAATTTAAATAGCCTAGAAAAAATGGATAAATTTCTGAAAATATACAACCTACCAATACTGAATCATGAAGAAACAGAAAATCCAAATAGACCAACTACTAGTAAGGAGATTGAATCAGCAATCAAAAATTAGTCCAGGACAGATGGCTTTACTGGTGAATTGTACCAAACATTTAAAACATTAGTACCACTTCTTCTCAAACTCTTTCCAAAACTAGACAAGGAAGAATCACTTCCAAACTCATTTTATGAGGCCAGCATTACCCTGATACCATAGGCAGACAAGGACACTACAAGAAAAAAAGTTATAGGCCAATGTCCTGGATAAGCACAGATGCAAAAATCCTCAATAATGTATTAGCAAACTAAATTCAACAATACATTAAAAGGACTTTAGTAAATTATTTTTATGTTTGTTTTATACTGTACTTGATCTTCATGAATTTTTCAAAGATACATCATTTGTAAATGGTAATAGTTTCCACCCTTCTTTCCAATTTTTGTATATTCAATTTTATTCTCATTAATTGTAACTATTAACTCAATGCACTGTTATTTAACAGTGTGATTGTGGGTATCCTTGCCTTATTTACAACTTTAGTGAAAATACCTTTATTATTTTCCCATTGAACCTGATACTGTCTTTGGGACTTAAATAAATATGTTTATCATGTTATGTAAGTTTTTATTGGTTTTTATCTTGACGTGTTTCATCAAAAATGCATATTCAATTTGTCAGACACCTTTTTAGTATCAACGGAGAGAAGCATATTATTTTTCTCCTTAGACTAATTAGTCTAATAAATGAATGGATTTAATATCATTGAGCTACTTTTGTGTTCCTGGATTAAATCTCTCTTGGTCATGATATATTTTTCTTATAAGGTGCTGATGGAGTCTAACTGAGAAATTGTATTATTTTATTTTATTATTATTTTCTTTTTGCGGTACGCAGGCCTCTCACTGTTGTGGCCTCTCCCGTTGCGGAGCACAGGCTCCGGACGCACAGGCTCAGTGGCCATGGCTCACGGGCCTAGCCGCTCCGTGGCATGTGGGATCTTCCCAGACCGGGGCACGAACCCACGTCCCCTGCATCGGCAGGCGGACTCTCAACCACTGCACCACCAGGGAAGCCTGAGAAATTGTATTATTTTAATATTGAAATTCATGAGTATAAATATTCCATAGCATATTTTTGTGTAGTCATTGTTGGGTTTTGGTACTCAGTATTTAAATAGAATTTGGAAATATTTCCTTTTTTCATATGCTCTGGCACATTTTAGTAACACTGGCATTGTACAATACTTTTAAATATTTATCCTGATCTATGGCAGAGGGTTTTTGGTGAGAGCTTCTTCATATGTTAAAAAGTTCTGCTTTCTTCATCATTTTTTCTTCTGACGTATTTTCTTAGCTACCATATTAGTTATTTTGTTAAAACTTGACATTCAATGAGTCCAATTTTCCCATAAAACTTTCATCTAATTGCAAAGAGGCCATAGTTGTTTTACAGACTATTCAAGTTTCAGCTGCCACAAACTAAGACTGATAGAACAGCTATTCTGTGCACTTCTGGGTATACTCCTACCTGCCCCCTTTCTGCTTTTCTAAACTAGGCATAGTCAAGTGGGGATGAGGAGTGTGGTTCTGCTACTTCTCAGTTCCCCAGTGTACCTCCTATTATAGGAAAGGCATTTGGCCCTCAAGGTGGCCCCCTCATCTCAAAGAACTATACTTGTGTGGTTTCTCCCTGGAATCTGCTGCAGCCAAAGTCTCTCCAAACAGTCTCTCCTCCACTTCCCTCACCTTCCTTTTGAAGGCATCTATAAGAACTCAGTACCTTTTGGCTACCTTTTATATTTTTGGTGTCTTTCTTGTAGTTTCATTAACAATAGAGGTAATTAATTTTGTTTTTCTTTCTTGTTATTTTTGGATGATTTCCAGGAAGACAGGGAAAATGATGAGTTACACAGCCATGAACCAGAAGACCTAACTGTAGTTTTTTAAAGATAGGGTTTTTAGCAACCCATGGTTGCACTGATGGTCTATGACACTGGCCAATTTTCTTTTAAAAATAAAATGATTAGACTTCTTGGTTATTTGAAATTCCTACCGTTTGTGAAGTCTAATTAAGAATTGCTTTTTTATATCCTGTGCTATATATCACACCTAAGGAATACTTTAGCCAAATAGGTACACCTTTACTCTGTGATTAACAAATATGATTTATTTAAATGCTAGATACCTTTTAACAGAAAGTGTGAGTGATCAATAACTTTATAAAGTAATTCTTCATTCAGCAGAAGTACTTACTACATATTCATGAAATATGGAGCTTCTGTTACACATTTGGATTATCATATGTTTTACTATACCTGATTTACTTGTAATGTTTCAAAAACATCATTACTACGTAAAGAGAGAAGCAGTTGTATTATATTGCATATATTGACAAATATATTCAATGGATATAACCATAAAGTGTGATTTTTAAAACACCTCCCAAGCAATGCCACAAATTAAATAGATTTTATATAGTCGATAAACTTACTCTAACATTACTTGTATATGCAGGTGCAGAATTTCATCAAAATTATGTAGAGACTTTCCCCCAAAATTAATTTTCTTAAATAATGAAAACTTGTGATTGGATCATTCCGTGAGTGATTTCTAAAGATTTCATTTTACTTTACTTTTATTCTAATTCTCTTTCAAGGCACACTGTAGATATTCTGTAACAAGTTGTGATCTGGCTCCACATTTTAGGATGTATTTTTCTTCTTATTCCTAACCAGTAATGGGAATATAATTACTATGTTTCTTCTTACTCCTAACCAGTAATGAGAATATCAAATTTTATCTATCTTAAAATTTTCTGCACATCAAGTCCGAAACCAATTTATAGATAATCTGAAGTTAGAACTGATTTTTTTATTTGAAAATACACATTTAGCAACTATTCCCAAACATGGTTTTTACATTTAACCATGTTATATGTTAGGGAAAACTACATAAAATGTGTGGAAATCTTTTAGAAATTATTAGCAAATTAGCATTATGTTCAAAAGATTGGACTTGTCAGCCATACTGCCTGGATTTAAATATTGTCTCTACCACTTAGTAGCTGTTGTGACTTTGTAAATTATTAAATCTCTGTATCTTAATTTTCCTTGTACATAAAATGATACCTTCCACAATTTATTCAAAACAAATTTAGAGAAGGATAAAGTGAGTTAAAATATATCAAGTACTTGCAACAGTGCCTGGCACAGAGTGGTAGTTATTACAATTTCAGGACACCACCTCCAGATAATTAGAGGCTTCCTGTTGTAACAAGACCAAATTATGAGTACCTGATTTACCTGAAGCATAGCATAATCTTCACAGATGTTTAAAAGCTAGCCATGAGGTTAAAGGAAATAGGTAGATCTGATTATAAAGACTTCCCACCAAAAGAAATTTTTGGAAAAAGGAAAGAAAAAAAGCTCTAGATATTTAACACAGAAAGGAATTATTTATTGAAACATTAGATTTGTCAGTGCTTCAAAGCCTCCCCAAATTATCTTATTCACTTTTAACATTATTTTAATTCATCTGCCATCAAGTAACCCAAATATCATATTGGACATAATTATTGTTTTGGCATGGGCATAAGAGAAGTACTCAGAGGATACTATAAAAGCCCAAAGTACTTGAGAATTAAAATTATGCAGCCAATCATAATATGTTTCCAGTGTATTAAATCACAGTTATGTTTACAATAGGTAAGAAAGGGGAATATATAGTTACATCAAGCCATCCTGACATCAGATATGAAGTACATCCAGTTGGAGTGAGCAGAGAATTTCATTTCCATTACAAAAAACCTAAATATTTATTAGTCATAATTTTACTGAAATGTTGTGTCCAGCTTAGAGTGCCAAATTCCAAAAGGACACAAAAGACCTGAGACAGCTGAAAAAAGTAGGAATAAACAAATGAATAAATCTTTAGAAAAGAGGTCCCAAGATGAAAGTTAAGGATTATGGTGGTTAGCCTACAAAGTAGAAATCACAAGCACTATCATCCTTCTTTTAAAAATGTGGTGGAATTTTATGAAAATGATACCAAGCAATTGTTCTCTTTGTATATAAGACAGCTAATCCCAGCTTCACGGCCACTAGGTTACCATGAAAGACTCTGTGATGAAATTTCCTTGTCCAGAAAACAGGGATAATTTGTAGTTTACCGCTGACCTCGCAGAATTATTGTACACATAGCATGCAATTTGAAGAAAAAGTACTGTATAACTATGGGATGTTATTATTACTTCCACTGGTAGTTTTATAGAATAACAATAATTCTTAAGAAACCAATAATTAAAGACAGAATTTCAAATAGATCTAAGATGCTGATTATCACTGTGCTAAACATGAAAAGGAGATTCTGGAGTGAGGAATAAATGCCATTTCATTCTCAGAGACCTTTAAAAACAGAAAGAAACTATCCTCCTAAGTTATTTTAAATATCTCTCTACATAAGAAATGGGAGGGTGGAACAAGATCCTTTGAGTATCTTAACAGCTGTGAAATCATATGATCATGAATGTGGCCTGAAGTGACAACTACTAGGACAGATGACATCCTATACCACCATTGATCTGATGAAGATTTGCCCATATACACAAGCCAACATTTTATTTTGTTTTTTGGAAGTTATTACCACTTAATACTGTTGAATTCCCACAGCAGAAATTCATGCTGTTGGAAAAGAGTGTTAAATTTTAACTTGTGAGCTGGAAATGAGTGTTGCTTGTTAGTGTTACTGTTTTCATCACTGCTGGATTAGTTGACTTTGCCATATACCACAAAAATATTTTTAAACTATTGCAGGTCAGAATATTGGCATGTGAAATCATGTGTTTCCATTAATGTTTATTATCAGTACAAAATATCTTCCAATATGAAAATGAAATTAAGTAATTTTTAAAGTAAAAAACTGTGTTCAACAAACAGTAGAAGATTTCATGGTCCTGATGTTAATTATAATAGCATTTACCCCTAGCAAAATAAGTCTTTGTATATTTTCTGCATCTCTTAAAGATGTATATCTTATCAGATTTCAAAGGACTTGAGATAGCTTGCTAAAAGTCAAGGAAGTATTCAAGCATCAAAGAGTATATCTAAAAGCATTAATTCATTTATTCCTTCATTTACTTGCTCATTCAACAAATATTTGTTTAATATCTACCAATCACTGTGGTGGGAAGTTAGGGATAAGAAGATGAATGAAGTATGATTCTTCCCTTCCAGAAACTTGAAACTCTCTGTATTACAGACCCATAAACAAATAATTTAAGATGTTCCAATAAGTGTATTTATAACAGGTGAGGTATATGAGAAGGCCTTAAATAAATGTGTGTATAGGGTGCTATGGGACCCCTGAGGCAGGTGTTTCAGACATTCAAGATGCATGGATTCTCCGAATAGCCAAAGCAATCCTGAGAAAGAAAAACAGAGCTGGAGTAATCAGGCTTTCTGACTTCAGACTATACTACAAATCTACATTAATCGAAACTGTATGTTTCTGGTGCAAAAACAGAAATATAGATCAATGGAACAGGATAGAAAGCCCAGAGATAAACCCATGCACCTGTGGTCACCTAATCTATGATAAAGGAGGCAAGAATATACAATGGAGAAAAGACAGCCTCTTCAATAAGTGGTGCTGGGAAAGCTGGACAACTACATGTAAAAGAATGAAACCAGGACACTTCCTAACACCATACACAAAAATAAACTCAAAATGGATTAAAGAAAGACCTAAATGTAAGGCCAGACACTATAAACCTTAGAGGAAACATAAGCAGAACATTTTTGACATAAATCGCAGCAATATCTTTTTTGATCCACCTCCTAGAGTAATGAAAATAAACAAATGAGACCTAATTAAACTTAAAAGCTTTTGCACAGCAAAGGAAACCATAAACAAAACGAAAAGACAACCCACAGAATAGGAGAAAATATTTGCAAACAAATCAACCAACAAGGGATTAATTTCCAAAATATACAAACAGTTCATGCAGCTCTATGTCAAAAAAGCAAACAACCCAATCAAAAATTGGCAAAAGATCTAAATAGACATTTCTCCAAAGAAGACATACAAATGGCCGAAAAGCACATGAAAAGATGCTCAATATCACTAATTATCAGAGAAACGCAAATCTAAACTACAGTGAGGTATCACCTCACACTGGGCAGAATAACCATCATCAAAAAGTCTACAAACAATAAATGCTGGAGAGGGTGTGGAGGAAAGGGAAACCTCCTACACTGTTGGTGGGAATGTAAATTGGTACAGCCACTATGGAGAACAGTATGGAGGTTCCTTAAAAAACTAAAAATAGAGCTACCATATGACCCAGCAATCTCACTCCTGGGCATATATCTGGAGAAAACCATAATTTGAAAAGATACCTGCATCCCAGTGTTCATTGCAGCACTATGTACAATAGCCAAGACATAGAAGCAACCTAAATGTCCATCAACAGAGAAATGGATAAAGAAGATGTGATACATATATACAATGGAATATTACTCAGCATTAAAAAGAATGAATAATGCCATTTGCAGCAACATGGATGGACCTAGAGATTATCATACTAAGTGAAGTCAGTCAGACAGAGAAAGACAAATATCATAACGATATCACTCATACGTGGAATCTGATTTTTAAAATGATATGAATGAACTTATTTACAAAACAGAAACAAACTCCCAGATTTTGAAAGCAAACTTATAGTTACCAAAGGGGAAATGTTGGGGGCAGGGATAAATTAGGAGCTTGGGATTAACATACACACACTACTATATATAAAATAGGTAATCAGCAAGGATCTACTATATAGCACAGGGAACTCTACTCAATATTCTGTAATAACCTGTATGGGAAAAGAATCTGAAAAAGAATCAATATATGTATATGCATAACTGAATCACTATGCTGTACACCTGAAACTAACACAACATTGTAAATCAACTATACTCCAATAATTTTTTTTTAAATGCACATATTCTTGTAATTGAACTTAAGTTTTAGACAACAGAAACAAATGGTTTTAATACATGGAATAGACATTTCTAATTGCATTCCTGCTAATTCCCTAAATAAACCAAATGACCTAGGCAAACACAATTGCTCCCTGTTTCCTGATCCTGCCCCTTACTTTTTCTCATCTTCATGGAGTAACATAAATGAAAGAAATCACTAGCTTCTGAGGTCAGACAAATCAAGATTCAAGTTACATGGATCTTGCTGAGCACTGGTTTCCTTATTTTTAAAATGTGTATAATAAATTCACCTCTGTGAGTTGTTTTGAGGACAAGAAATAATAAAAGTAAATGTACTTGGCATCTTGTAAGCATTCAATAAATGGTAGATACTGATATTATTGAGATGTTGTCATGCTGTACTCTCTGTACTGGAATACCTCATCACCATCTACTTGATAAATTTCTTTTTCTGACTCTGAAGGTCTACATTTCCTGTCAAATTTGCTTCTCATTTACACATTCTTCTCTTGTGATTACTGCTCTGCAGCATAGTAAACTTTTCACATTTTATACACTGTAAGATCCCTAGTACATATATTTTCAATTGAATTAAGCTCACCTAGCCTAGAAATAACAAAATTAAGAGAGGAAAGAAAAGAGATGCCAAGAAAATATTCAATGATCTACTAAAGTCACACAACTAGTTAGGGGCAGAAGTGGGGCTAGCGCCAAGCTTCCTGATGCTTGGTCTGAATGACACTGTCTCTTAGGAAGCATGGCTGTTTATCTTCAGAGACCAAATTTGTCCTCAGCCCTCACTTATCTAGCCCTTGTAAGGAATTAGTCAAATGGCTAATTAATCCAATTAACCATAGCAAATACTTACAGCATTTACTAATATTTGCAAAGTGATGTGTGTATATTATATATGTAACATATATATACTTAATCTATACTTATCTATATATATACTTTATATATTATATATATACTTAATCTATAATATATATATACTTAATCCTCATAAAACTATGAAGAGGGCATTACTATTATTATGTCCCCACTTATAAATGAGGAAACCGAGTCACAGAGAGGATAAATTACTCCCTCAAGGCCATGCTGCTAGTGAATGGCAGAGCCAGGATTCAAACCCAGCCTCCATGATCTCCACCAGAGTCTACTGACTCACAGTTTTCATATTATCTTACATACTGATTTAAAAGTCTACAAATACTAAAATATTTCATACCAATAAAGCTTATCTCTTGTGAATTATTCTCTCTCAGTGACCTTGGGGTCTTTGTACGATCAGTCCCTGTTACTTTTCCAAGTAATTCTTAGCACTTCCTAAGTGCAAGGAAGCCTTTCTGATCACTACAAATATTAAAAACAGAGCAGAAACCATATTCTACCCCTATTGCTCTTATTTTAATTTGAATCTGATACAGGTTTATGGGAGTCATCAGACCTCTTCCAAAGCTTTACATTCCTTCTTCTGGACAGATGGTAGTATTTTTTTTTTTACCCACCCCTTTGAAGTCAGGTATAGACGCCAAGTTTGGATGATCAATGAAGTGTGAGTAGTAGTGATGCGTATTGCCTCTGGAAGAAAGCCTGAAGACCCAGTGCAAGATTCCCCACACTTCTTTCGCACTGTAGAGGTGATCACAGAGGCAGACGTTGAGTTAAGCCTGAGTCCCAAAATGAGTAGGTAGAGCAGAGGTCACCTGGCAACTCATAGTGAACACATGGAGTGAAAAACAAATAAACATTTCTTGAGCTAAGCTCCTGAGATGTTTGTGGTTACTACCCAAACTAGTTTATCCTGACTCTTTCAGAGTTTAATTACCATAGAAACGCTTTATATAGTTTATGTATTTACCTAACAGTTGTAGAATAGTTAGCAAATTATGTGACATCGTTTGACTCAAATTTTATGATTTGTGCGTATTCACAATATATGTTTTCTATACATGTAAAGCATCAAAACACTTCCTAGGAGTTAAGACAGCTTTCAAAGACCTAATTAGAAATGAAATAGCCTATACTTTCACTTTCAGGGATGTTCCCTGAGATACAAAGTTATGCATAATTACACGTATGATCGTGCCATTAATGTTGTATTTTTGTTATTATGGTCATTTTTGAGTTGCTCTGAATGTTTTGTTCACTCCTCTCCTTTATCTGCAGACTACTAGGCATAAGGTGCTACACAAAAGCATTTTTCAGAGTGTTTCTTTTTTTTTTTTAACATCTTTATTGGAGTATAATTGCTTTACAACGGTGTGTTAGTTTCTGCTTTATAACAAAGTGAATCAACTATACACATACATATATCCCCATATCTCCTCCCTCTTGCCTCTCCCTCCCACCCTGCCTATCCCATCCCTCTAGGTGTTCACAAAGCACCAAGCTTATCTCCCTGTGCTATGCGGCTGCTTCCCACTAGCTATCTATTTTACACTTGGTAGTATATATAAGTCCATGCTACTCTCTCACTTCGTCACAGCTTACCCTTCCCCCTCCCCATGTCCCCAAGTCCATTGTCTACATCTGCGTCTTTATTCCTGTCCTGCCCCTAGGTTCTTCATAACCACTTTTTTTTTTTTTTTAGATTCCATATATATGTGTTAGCATACAGTATTTGTTTTTCTCTTTCTGACTTACTTCACTCTGTATGACAGACTCTAGGTCCATCCACCTCACTACAAATAACTCAATTTCGTTTCATTTTATGGCTGAGTAATATTGCATTGTATATATGTGCCACATCTCCTTTATCCATTCATTTGTCAGTAGACACTTAGGTTGCTTCCATGTCCTGGCTATTGTAAATAGAGCTGCAATGAACATTGTGGTATATGACTCTTTTTGAATTATGGTTTTCTCAGGGTATATGCCCAATAGTGGGATTGCTGGGTCGTATGGTAGTTCTATTTTGATTTTTTTAAGGAACCTCCATGCTCTTCTCCATAGTGGCTGTATCAATTTACATTCCCACCAACAGTGCAAGAGGGTTCCCTTTTCTCCACACTCTCTCCAGCATTTATTGTTTGTAGATTTTTTGATGATGGCGTTCTGACTGGTGTGAGGTTTTCAGTGTTTTAATACAACTTGATGATGTTTTCAACTACATTTCCTTCCCACTGTTATACTAGCTGTTGACTATAGATGTGGCACATAACGTGTGTACGTTCATCTCAGCCTCCAAGAGCTGTGTTTTGACAAATCTTTAGAGGACTCTTTTAGGGACTGCATCAGCTGTTGACTCATTCCAGCTTGGATCATTCTTGAACTTTATTTTTATAATGGTCAAGCCCTTGATTATTCAAACTCATTGAAGGAAACAGCACTATCCATAAATCCAGGGCTTCCCTGGTGGCGCAGTGGTTGAGACCCCGCCTGCCGATGCAGGGGACACGGGTTCGTGCCCTGGTCCGGGAAGATCCCACATGCCGCGGAGCGGCTGGGCCCGTGAGCCATGGCCGCTGAGCCTGCGTGTCCGGAGCCTGTGCTCCGCAACGGGAGAGGCCACAACAGTGAGAGGCCCACGTACCGCAAGACACATAAATTCAAAACCAGAACTGATCCAAAAGGCATTAATATTGGCTCTGGAGATCATTATATAACATTTTGTGAAGGCAGCATCTTTATCTCCCCAGTTTTGTAGCTCCTGGCCTTCCCTGGATATATATTAAATGAGCGTGGAGTGGAACCCAGCAATGTCCTGGAGGCGGGAAAGACCACCTGCCCCTGACATTTGCCACCTCATTTTGTCTCCAAGTTGATGTGTCTGTTAAGAGGGTACCTAATTCCTCCTTCTCTGCTCTGTATATATTTATCCAGAAGCTTCATCTTCTGGAAAGTCCATTCTTTCCAGTTCTCAGAAACATCCTATGTGCCAGGAAGAAGCCATTCTAAATTCAGATTTTGCTATCAGGTTTTATTACGTTTCCATCAGATTTATCCTAAGTCAGGGAATTTCTTAAATGATCGACTCTCTTCCTCCTTTTGTAAACTGTGGTGCTTTATACCAAGTCACACAGTGTTTTTAAACTGATGGGTAGTTGAATGCATTAGCATTTAATGAACATTATAATAAGCACTAGAGTAGAATGTTATGTGAACACCCTAAAGTAGTGATTCTCAACACTTGGCTGCACATTTGAATCATTGTAAGAAGCTTTTAAGATATAGATTCCTGGGCCTCATTTACAGAGATTCTAGTTAAATTGGTCCAACATGGTCCCTGGGAAATCAGTATTTTTAAAGCCCCTTAAATAATTCTCGTAGGCAGCCAAGGTGGAGAGCCATCATTCAGATCATCTCTAGGACAGAATTGCTCTTCATTCCTCACATTAATAGAGTGTTATGGATGTGTTTTGGATCCTCCCAGTTCCCAACATGGGAGATTTTATTCTATTTCTTGTGTAACATAGGTACTCATTTTCCTCTTGTCTCTGTGCTTAACTGTTTTTCAAGGCGTTGGGCAGCCTGAAGAAACTCACTGCTTACAGCTCCTAAAATTACAGAATAAAATTCTGCTGATTAAAATGACTCTCTAAAATAACATTTACCAATGCCTATCAGGTAAAGAATTCCAGAAACACATCAGTAGACAACAAAGTTAGGTTTATTACTTGCTGTAGCCTGAGAGACTGCGCCTCACAGGTAACAGTGAAGAAGGCATCTCAAAAGGGATAGTGTAGGAAAAGGATACTTACAGGATTCAGTCTTGGCAGAATTCTGACAATGTTGGTCAGAATTTGCAAACTGGGGAGTTGCTAGAACTGTCAGTGGCCTTATCTTTGGAACTCATCTTTGGGATGAGTTATCATGAGATCAGTTTGTCGATAGTCTTATCTTGTGACACGAACATTTGGATGAACTGGTGTTAAGAGTTTGAGCTACAGTAGTTTATGATGGACATCACTGTTCTGATTTGGTCCAGTTTATCCTTTTGGAAAATTGTGAGTTTTCAGAGCCAGCTCAGCTGAACTATTTTTCACATTGTAACATTCATGGGAAAAAACAGTTTTCCATGATAAATCGAGTACTTAATGTTTAGCTATCTATAGCAATCGATGTTATATTCTAGGTAAAAATAAAATACATGAGTCATGCAAATCTGTTTAATAGAGTTTTTAATCGTACTGATTTTTATACCAAATGAAATATTGTTTGCTCAAAAACAAAATCAGCAAGGTAAGTCACCTTACCTTGTTATTTCTAACTTGAATGTTGATAAAATTCTGTGTGGCATCAAGGGTTGGGGTCTGCAATCCTCAAGACACTTAGAGAAAAATATCAAGGGGATTGTGCCTCATTGAGAGTGTTTTTCCTACTAATTTACCCTAAAATGCAGAGAAAGGGTATAGATTTAGAAGAAAAAAATTGTAATAAATAATTATTTTGTTTTTGGAAATTCAGTATGGCAATTCAGGCCATATCCCTACATATAAAATGATAGGGCCAAATTTAGGAGTCATTTCAAATAAATGGTTAGTGCCATTTCCTACTGACAGTGGTGTCTTTTATATAAAATGATAAACGTGGTGTTCGATATAGTACTATAATATAAAACCTTAAGTGTGAAACACACTGCAGTTGCCTTTTTCTGTGTTCTCAGCAGCATGACTTCGGAAATCAGGGTGGAGCTCTGAATGGGACACCACTTACCACTTACACCACTTACTTAGCACAGGTCCAATGACCTGTGGTTTTAAATTTGCAATTTTTATTTTTAAAAAAATTCAGATTGAACTCATTTCAGACTTACAAAATGTCACCAAAATAGTACAAAGCTTCATAGCTTCCCAAAATGTTAATGTCATACATTAAAATTTTCAAAATCAGGAAATATTGATACAATACAATTAATTAACCTAAAGAACTTATTCCATTTTTGTCAGTTGCTATCAATATACTTTTTCTGGGCCAGGATCCAACCCGGAATCACAGAGTACATTTAGTTGGTACGTGAGGCTCCTTAATCTGGGACAATTTTCCTTTCCTTTTCATGACTGACACTTTTGAAAAGCACAGTTATTTTGTATAAAATCTCTTTGTTTGGGGTTGTCTGATTTTTTTCCCTCATGATTAAATTTAGATTATTTATTTTGGGTAGGAGTGCCGGAGCAGTGACTTTGTACCTTCCTCAGTGCGTTGTACCAAGAGACCGATGTTGCTTATTCTCGTTACTGTTGATGCTAACTTTGATCAGCTGAACAAAGTGGTGTCTGCTGGATTTCTCCACTGTAATGCTGTTGTTTTTTCCAACAAAGAAGTATTTTTTTTTTTTAACATCTTTATTGGGGTATAATTGCTTTACAATGGTGTGTTAGTTTCTGCTTTATAACAAAGTGAATCAGTCATACATAAACATATGTTCCCATATGTCTTCCCTGTTGCGTCTCCCTCCCTCCCACCCTCCCCATCCCACCCCTCCAGGCTGTCACAAAGCACCGAGCCAATATCCCTGTGCCATGCGGCTGCTTCCCACTAGCTATCTACCTTACTGCGTTTGTTAGTGTGTATATGCCCATGACTCTCTCTCACCCTGTCACAGCTCACCCTTCCCCCTCCCCATAACCTCAAGTCTGTTCTCTAAGAGGTCTGCGTCTTTATTCCTGCTTTACCCCTAGGTTCTTCATGACATTTTTTTCTTAAATTCCATATATATGTGTTAGCATACGGTATTTGTCTTTTTCTTTCTGACTTACTTCACTCGGTATGACAGACTCTAGGTCTATCCACCTCATTACAAATAGCTCAATTTCGTTTCTTTTTATGGCTGAGTAATATTCCATTGTATATATGTGCCACTCTCACACCAGTCAGAATGGCCATCATCAAAAAATCTAGAAACAATAAATGCTGGAGAGGATGTGGAGAAAAGGGAACACTCTTGCACTGCTGGTGGGAATGTGAATTGGTTCAGCCACTATGGAGAACAGTATGGAGGTTCCTTAAAAAACTACAAATAGAACTACCATATGACCCAGCAATCCCACTACTGGGCATATACCCTGAGAAAACCAAAATTCAAAAAGAGTCATGTACCAAAATGTTCATTGCAGCTCTATTTACAATAGCCCGGAGATGGAAACAACCTAAGTGCCCGTCATCGGATGAATGGACAAAGAAGTATTTTTAAATGATCGTACATGCTCTCTCTCCCTCCTTTCCTTTTTCTCTAAATGTGATGTGAAGTGGTGATAGCGGAAAAATTTAAGAGCCACTAATAAGCTAGTGAATTCCCTTTATTATTTTTCCTGCCTATTCTATATCTTTTCGAACACTGAATTATTCTAAATAAAAGACTCTATTTTATAGGAAGGTCTGTATGAATATGGTCTTCTACAAATTGTCCTGGGTAATTTGGCCCGAGGACACATTAGTGCCTTAAAATTTTGGTCCTAATTAAATCCCAGCCCCGGCAGCAACCAGCATGAAAGAAAAAATAATTGCATTCTGCTCCATTCTGAAACTTAAAGCCTTCAGAAGAAAACTGAAATATCTCTTTCTAGCTATTTTATTACAAAAAATAATTAAATAAAGAAAATTCCATGCCGGGCAGCATAGAAATTCATTATAAAGTCCTTGTATTTACTTAAATAACCCTTTCCCCTGGTTTTCTTTTTCAACTAAAGCAACACATGCTTAGTCTCAACCCATCCTACAATCCTTGAATAATTTAAAGAAAATACCTTGAAAGCAGAATCACTTAGAATCCAATATACATTTGGCAGTGCAGATGAAGGATTCAGGCTTTATACTTGGAGAACTTGAGTATGACTGAACCTGATCCAAGGTTCACAGAGGCCAGAGCAGTGATTTGACACTGTCAGAAAATGGGCAATTAATGGCACTTAGGCTGACTGCAACCAGAATACAGTCTGACAAGAGGAAAAGCCATGTGCTTTGCAGCTATGAAGCGAGTTGTAGAAGAATGCCTACAGGGAATGGAATGGGCTGGAACACTCCCCTACAGTCAGCATCATGGGCAAGGAGCAGGAGAGGGTTAGGGGAGCTACAAGCCTGTAGACAGTCAGCACGTGGGCTGCTGAGCCTGCAGTTCCCTCTGCTTAATTAACAAGGGGAAAAGATGGTCAGTGGATTCTGAGCACAGAGACTAAAGATTGCCTGAAATCTTCCTATAAGTCATTCCGTTTAAGTAAGTTACGTCTTAATACATTATTTGGGGCTAAAAAGGTAGTAAAATTTAGGAGCTTTGATTTAAATATTTCAAAACAATAATGAATTATGTTCCCTTCATGCTTAATGTTTTCACGGTGCTTTCATACTTAATATCTTGCTTAATCCTCCTAGCCCCCATGTGAGTTAAGTGTACCCACACCCCGTCCATTTTAAAGATGAGGGGCTCCCTTGGAAAGAACTTAAGTGGCTTACATCAGGTGACGTAACCAAAATATCAGTGTCAGGAAAAACGAAAATTATCATGAATTTTACTCACATATTTTAGCATTGAAGGTATTTTTTTTTTAACTAAAGGAGGTTAGAAATACTGAGGTCTGTCGACCAGTAAATTTTGACATACATTTGGGGTTTATTTTGAAAGCTTAAACACTGACTCAAGATATCTCATCCCATAAAAAGAGAAGAAAAGAAAATGAACAATTTCATTTATACCAGAAACTATCAGTCTGTGGATAACAAAATTTGGCTAACTCCTTTGTCAAGAAATTGAATTGTCTGTACAATTCAAAAACAAACTTTTATTAAGTCATCAAAGGGATGCAGTCAAAACAGCATTTTCCTTAAGTATGAACAAATCAAAACATTAACATAACTAGAAGCAAATGAGTACTAGTTCAGCTCTCTCATTTTGGAGATAAGGAAGCTGAAGCATGGGCAGTTTAAATAGTTCTTCGCTGAGGCCACACAACCAATGAACTGGACTGGAGCTCAGTCCCCTCTGATTTCAAGTTCAGTATTATTTGCATCCTAACACTGTAGCTTTGTCCATGTATGTTAGCTATGTTAGCTGTAGAGAAGGTCTTCTGAACATAGCATGTGACTCTACTAAGAGTCTCAAATGACAAAGGAATATAGATATAAAGATGCATGACTTTCCAAAAATACTAAATATGTGGCATGAAAATAGGAAGATCTAATAGAACATTGACCAATTTACAACACATTCAATTATACTCTAGGCACTGGAGTAAGAAAGCTGAACAAGGTAAGGTCCTTTCTTTTGAAAAGTTCAGCTTCTAATAGGACAGACATATAAACCAACATAATGTAATAATAAATACAAATTGAAGTTACCCAGACTGTTAATGAGCTAGGGTGCATTAGGAATCTGACAGTAGTGGTGGTGGAAGAAGGGGCCAACAAGAGGTGAAAAAAGTGTTCTGGGGCTTCCCTGGTGGCGCAGTGGTTAAGAATCCGCCTGCCAATGCAGGGGACACGGGTTCGAGCCCTGGTCCGGGAAGATCCCACGTGCCGTGGAGCAACTAAGCCCATGAGCCACAACTACTGAGCCTGCGCTCTAGAGCCCGCGAGCCACAACTACTGAAGCCTGTGCACCTAGAGCCCGTGCTCTGCAGTAACAGAAGCCACCGCAATGAGAAGCCCGTGCACTGCAATGAAGAGTAGCCCCCTCTCGCCACAACTAGAGAAAGCCCACGCGCAGCAACAAAGACCCAACGCAGCCAAAAAATAAAGAAATAAAATTTTTTTTAAAAGTTCAATTAAAAAAAAGTGTTCTGAAGCTCTAAGCTTTTGAGTTTAAAAACCAAAAATACACCGTGTGCTTGTCACAAAATAGAATGGTGATGTGATGGGCAGAAAGAAACCAAAAGACATGATTAAAATCTACATAATTTGTTTATTAAAAAAATATGAAAGCAAACACAAAATTTATACAAAACAATAGGCAAAGAGATGGTAGCCAATTCCCCACATCTCCTCAAAGGGCAAAATACTACTGATAACATCATCTACACAGACCGAGGATCGTACCAGTTAAAGAAGTTTGTCTTTCCTATATTTGTTATGGAGTTTAAATTACCTCTAGCCCGTCCTCCATCTAATTGTAATTGATGATTGGAAAGACTGAATACATTCCTGCCTAGGAACTAGATTCAGGAAAACAACCGAGAACATTTCTGAGTTCTTATCATGAGACTGGATAAATCAAAGGTCAACTTCCTTGCCGTAACTATCATTTAGAAAACTCATATTTCAGGTCTGCCTGAAGTCCATTTCACATATGCAGACATCAGTTCTCACAATTATGCAATTTTTTTCCCTTTAGTGACAACCAATCTGTGCAAGGCTACGCTATTTTAATTTCATGGGGCAAGATGACTTTAAGCTGTAACTCGAGGTAACAGAGAAGCAAAAACTATAGGTGAGCTAAGGTTAGCTTCTGAGAGTCCATGGGTAGGATGCAAAATCTAACTTAGAAATCTAGAAAACATAAAGAGTGTTAAGAGTATGTGTGATGTGGTTGTAAGGCACGAGGATAAGCCAGAAGTAAGTGTCAAATCTAATCTATAGAAGCGTTAGAAGCAGAGCAAGACAAACCATCTGAGTCTGACGTTGACAGGCCAACTTTGGAAACTGAAGCAGGTACCCAGCCCATCCAGATGACTTCATCAGGACATAACTTGTTTAGGAAGAGCTTCATCTCTAGACTTATACCTGGAGGCCCATCTTCACGAATAATGAAGGCATGGCCTTCTGAGGCTGGCAAAGAAAAGCAGTGATCAGATTGGCACTAAATTGCTTAGTGGTTGAGCAAACACGGGAAAAGACAAGGAAATCTGGATTTAAGGGTGCTGACAAAGAAAGTAGAAGTGATTGACCTTGGGGTCTGCATTGTTTGATGATTGCAGTTTAAGCCATCGTAAGACCGGCAAAATGGAGGAAAAAGAAAGAAATTGAGGGATCAGATTTTTAAATGAGATTAAAGTACAGGCAAGACAGAAACAAAGTGTTCAAAATAATGGAGATAGTAAAAGGATCAGGGTGGCAGGAGTTAGCAAGGAAGGAGGGATGAATAGGTGGATTTTTAAGATGGTAAAGTTACTTTGTAGGATACTATAATGATGGATACATGTCGTCACACATTTATTCACATCCACAGAATGTAAGAGTGAACCTTAATGTAAACTATAGACTATGGGTGATAATGATGTGTCCGCATAGGTTCATCAGTTGTAACAAATGCGCCACTCTGGTGAGTGATGTTGATAACGGGGCAAGCTATGCATGTGTGAAGGGAGGGGATATTTGGGAGATCTTCTACCTTATGCTCAGTATTGCTGTGAACCTAATACTGCTCTAAAATATGAAGTCGATTTTGTTAAAAGCAAGAGTTAAAAGAGGATGAGAGGATAGGGCTTGAAAATGGGATTTGAGAGTTTCAGATGAAGGAAGGGTAAGGATGCAGAACATAGGCAGAGGTGGGCAGAAGAGACATGGTTAACCAAGTTATTATCATAATTTTAGTATAATGTGGCTGTGGATTGAATAGCCCACCCCTACCCTGCCACTTCTAACCTTTCCAGATCTGCAGAGTGATTGCTTTAAAAGGCAAAACCAGCAGAGCATCCGAAAGAACACCACCACTACGTACCACTTTACTTGGGCTATTTGATTTTCAGATTACACATCCCTGGGAAAGCTTCCAGAAGAAGATCCGTATACTCTTTAGCCCCAGACCATAGTAATTAATAACTGCATTCGTGAAAAAGCAAAATGTTTGACTCTGACTTTAGAGGATATCAGCATATAATCAGAGAGTATCCTAGGCACTGCTTGGGTTTACAAGAGAAATTCAGTTACTTTTCTTGTTCAGCTCATAAAAAACAAAACAAGCAAAGCAACAAACAAAAGTGGTATTCTTTGGCTCTGAACGAACATGAAAGACTTTATGATTATAAGTTTTTCTCATGTAAAGAATTTCTATTTTGATATCCTTAAATGCTTCAAAATATATTGCATTCTGTGGGTACTCTACAAATCTAATAAATATGTACCCTTTCCCCCATGAGTTCTGAGATACTTCCCTTAATTTTCACCTTGTTTATGTTAAAACTTACTGCTATTGTATTTTCACAGAACAAGCATTGTCATTTGCAAACTTTCCAGAAAAAGAATTGTCATTTGCAAACTGTTTGACATATAAGAGGTGGAATACATTTTCCATCCAAACCTTTTTACTCTTAGGAGAAACATAGGCTTTCCAGAAACATTAACCAAAGAACATCTAGATCCAAACATCGCATGTTTGAATCCTGGCCTCACTTATAAAGTGCGGTTACACCTCTATTAGCTTTTACGAAGTAGATTACAGAATGCAGTATGTTTTGAAACATTGAAGATCATCAAAATACAAAGTCTTTATGCAAGAAAATTTAGGCAAGATATTTAATTTATCCTTGCCCCCATTTTCTCATTTATAAAAGTGAGATGATAATGGTATTTAATTCACAAGGTTCTTGTGAAGATAATGAGTATGTAATGGGCTTTGAACAACACTTGGCATATAGTAAGTATTCAATAAAATTAACTAAAAATGCCTTCTTAATAGTGGCTTTCATATACTGAACCCTCAGTACAAGGTAAGTAGCAGGATTTTTCATGTATTAGGCTGTTAATCTTTATTACAACCATCAGGTAAACAATATCCTCATTTTGTATATGAGAAAATAAAGGCTTAGTTAGGATGGTCGTGTAACTTGCCAAAGTCTACCAGCTGGTGAGGGTCTAGGCTGGGAGTTGAATCCTGCTCTCTAGGCTCCAAAGCCCATCTCCTTAGTCCCTTTGCTATCCTGCCTTCCTTAGGCTTGTGCCTGTGAAAGCCTTCTCATTTGCCTCTTGAATGAAAACAAGTGTGGAGTGAGTGATTACAACAGTTTTTGCAACTGTGGTCACTTACAGTTTCAACTGAATGACTTTGAAGACTGCTGGCAGGCATGCCCCACACAGTGTCCCAAACAAGCCCTTTGTTTTCCTGGTCAGGTAAATTGTTTTTTGGTTTTGTTTTGATTGTTTTTTTGCCTTGTACATTTTTAGATCTCATGTCTGAGGGTTAAAGAGAGAAAGACAGAGAAGCTGAAAGTGTCTTCTACTATATTCCACAGGAGTATCATGTTCTTGACACTGTTTTTAAAAATGAGCCCAGGAAATGGCTTTATTGGCCCATGGACAAGTGATCATGTGGAACTGTTAACTCATGCAAGCCTCAGCCATGCTCTAAGACCTCTTGAGACTTTCGAAGCATTCCACAAGTGCTTTACACAAACCAGTTCCATGTATACCTGGAAAAAAGAAAAAAATACCCACCAAGTAGGACTTTTCAAAGATAAGCAAAGACAGTGCATTTGTTTGTGTACATGTGCATGTATGTGTTGAGTTGGGTCATCTCTTTCTATTTAACAGACCCAGTCTTTAAAGGCTATACAGAGAATAGGTTGCCACAAAATCCTCACCAACACCTGTGAGTGTGCAAAACTCTGTCTGAAGTCTGAGAGCGGTTGAACAAGACCCTTCTTGGCACATAGATGCATAAGATATAAGCAATGCTTTCAGCCCAGATTGGTGAAATCCTTCAATTTACAGAAGAAAAATTAGAGGCTCAGGGACGTTTAGGGGTTGTTAGAAATTATGTGGCTGGTAGATGGTCAAGAGAGGAATTGAACTCAGGTCTTATTCCAGGCATGTGCTTTTCTTACTGAACCATGTTGCCATTTTAGTTCAGTGAGAAAACAAACAAAAAACAATGACAAAAAAATCCCCACAAGGCAACAGGAAAGGTTTGGGACTTATATACCGATCACCATATGCAATGGACTCTCAAAATAAACCAATTATAACTAAAAAAGAAGGGTTACAAAATAATGTAGGTATTTATTGGTAAATCCTCTGTCCCACAAAACTGTAAAAGTGATGACATAGGAAATATGGGCACAAGTATTTCGTTCGTTCAACTAAGAATATCTTAGATTTCATGATTTTAAATTCAAAGTTTTTACCAATATCTTATTAGTCTTTTTACAGAACTTGTGTTTAAAGACATACGCATGACAGGCATAGCAATTCATAGAAAGTATATTAGAATAGAACCTAGCAGCATTATTCAGGATTTGTTTTTCTTTGTACATGTCTCTTTTGAGGATGACTCATTCTGCACATCACTCTTCCCCACCTGGCTTCTGGTGAAACATTTAAATTGCAAATAAATAAAGAGCAAGATGGTACATTTCCCAAAGTCCATAGCATATGCAGAATGACCAGCTAGACATCGAAAGGTTATGAAAGTAAATCTCTATTACTTAAGATTGCAGCACTATTTACAATAGCCAGGACATGGAACCAACCTAAATATCCATCGACAGATGAATGTATAAAGAAGATGTGGCGCATATCTACAATGGAATATTACGCAGCCATAAAAAGAAACAAAATTGGGTTATTTGTAGTGAGGTAGATGGACCTAGAGTCTGTCATACAGAGTGAAGTAAGTCAGAAAGAGAAGAACAAATACTGTATGCTAACACATATATGTGGAATCTAAAAAAAAAAATGGTACTGATGAACCTAGTTGCAGGGCAGGAATAAAGAGGTAGACATAAAGAATGGACTTGATGACATGAGGTGGGAGGGCTAAGCTGGGGTGAAGTGAGAGAGTAGCATCAACATATATACATACACTACCAAATGTAAAATAGTTGGCTGGTGGGAAGCAGCAGCGTAGCACAGGGAGATCGCCTCGGTGCTTTGCGATGATCTAGAGGGGTGGGTTAGGGAGGATGGGAGGGAGGCTCAAGAGGGAGGGGATATGGGGACATGTGTACGCATATGGCTGATTCGCTTTGTTGTGCAACAGAAACTAACACGGTATTGTGAAGCAATTATACTCCAATAAAGACCTATTAAAAATTTTAGAAAAATAAAAAGATTCAAGCATGTTTTTTATTTTATGAGAAAATCTAATTCTATGATTTTCCTCAACTACTTGGATACCTAAAAAACTGTATTTAGGGAAATAACACTTTATACAATGGAGGACCAATTGCCCCAGTTTGCCTGGAAATGAGGTGTGCCCTGGGATTCAGGACTTTTGGTGCTAAAATCTGGACAAGCTCAGGTTGATCACCCTATAGTCAGACCAAATCTGTATGGAGGTGTAAACCCACAATCCCTCAGAAAGTATTGTTCATTCCTCCAGACAGCTAATCTGAACCACTTGCAAAGACACAGTCAGTTTTCATGGAGTCTTGTAGATTATTTTCTGTCTTTCTAGATCACAACTTTTATGGAATCTGTTATCTGAGAATCTAGTCATTAATTCTGCAAAGGACCTGTCTGTATAAGTAGTATGCATTTTTGAATGCTCTGGGTTTGAAAGAATATGGAAGTAACTCTGAAACAGGACAGACCGTAAAACAATTGGGGAAAGTTTGATATCGTCTTCTAATACTTTTCGGTTAGGCTTTCACCACTGGTAGCAATCATGGTTTCTTTCAGGCAATTTACTTTATTTGCTCTTAAATTACTAGCTTAGTGAATCCCTATAAAACGCTTCCAGTTTTCTGATTCTAGAGTTCTCTATTACAGAAAGCAATAGGAAGAGAGAAATACAGCTGAGAGCGTAAGTGTGGTAAATTGGGGCGTGGGGCTGTAGAGATTTCAGGGCCTGAGATTTTTAAATGCATTGCCAAAGCTGATCCAGCATATTTCATTCCCAGCATTAATAATTATTTGGCACTAAAGAAACACTTGCTGATAGAGCATTTTATGGTATGGTGTTTTATTATCTCTGTCTTGGAAAATGGTAGCCACTGATAATCTAATAAAGAGGAGAAACTCACTTCATTAATTTATTATAGCCCAGAATCCTAGGGAGGGTATTTGATTTCAGGGAATATTCTTTATTTCTGCCAAATTAAAAAGCTGGCACAACCCAGTGGATGATGTAAAGCTTTTGGTTAAATGCCTTCCAGATTCTGTTTTCTAACAGATCCACCAAGAACTTGCAGCCTAAGCTTAAGTCATTTCTTCCATTTTTATATTTACTTTGTTTCTCCCAATTTATTGTACTTTAGTAACAAACTCATACTGGTTGTATTAGGTAGTTTTGTGCAACATGGTGCCGTAGAGTCAGAGACCTGGGCCCTTATTTTGGCAATGCTGCTAATCACTGTGTGTGACCTTGGGCACAGCAGTTAATCATCCCAGGCCCCTGATTTCTTCATCTGTAAGATGGAAAGTTTGGACTAAGGTCTCCTCCAGCTTTAATATTTTATGGTTCCTGTTTAGATGAAAAGGTTGTGGATAACTAAGTATGAAAGAAAATGCCTTTCAAAAATATCAAAAAAAGGAATATATTTTAATTTTGTTAAATTCCAATTAAAGATTGAGTCATTTGATGTTAGTTTGCCATGTATGCATATAAAGCCTAGGGGCTGTTGTGATATATGCTACAGAAATGCTTATTGCAGTTTACTGTTCCTGAGGGAAACCTCTGGTGGATTTCTGTAAAAGCCGGGATTCACTCATAACAGGACCTTTTGCATTTGGATGGGGTTGTACATTATCCCAACTGATCTGCTTTGTCCTTTGTGAGAATTTTGCCATCTGCCTGTTAGCAATTATTTGTTTTCTTAATTAATTGGTAGATTCTATGATTTTTTTTAATGGTTCACATCAGTTTTTTCTAAAAAAGCAAAAGGATGTGAGCTCCATACTGTTGCACACTATTCATGACAATGGAAACAGAGAAACAGCATGTTACAGCTCAGAGAGGCCTTAGACAGCAGTTAATCCAACTCCCTCACTGTGTAGATGAGGAAAAATGTGCTCGTTGTTGGCAAAGCAGAGAACCTGTACCTACTTTGTTTTTTCATTATATCACCAGTAATTATATCTTTCTCATTCCCAGGAGTATGTGTCTTCTGATATGTTTTAATTCCTTTGATTTCATAACAATAGTGAAACTAGAAGAAGCAAAACTTTTAAATTATTTTGTTGTATAAAAGTTTTGTGTGGACACAGTTGAAAAGCCGAATAGTCCTACAAGGTTTATAACAAAAAATAATAGATGTGCATTCTACGCTTTCCACTTGCAATTGTGATGCCCCAGAGGCACCACATTCATTTCTTTGAGCTATTCTTTTTTATGTTTGCATTCATATTTCTAAATAAATATTTTATACTATTAGCTCTTGATTATTAGACATCCTCTATTGACTTGCTGTTGTAGAATATGAGAATTTAACTCTTCTCATGCACGTCTCCTTCCAAACTTACCTTTCTCCCCACTCCACCCCCTCCCCATCTCAATATAGTTACAGCATTCATTTTGGTTAGATTATGTTCCATGTTTACATCTTATCATTATTTAAATAATATTTGTAGCTGAGCCATCCAGAGAGCAATTATTACATTTCCTATCTGTTCAACATTTTTCTCCCTGGAATTAGTATGACCTAGTTTTTATTGCCATTATTTGCTTGCTCACTTACGATCCTGCATCACCATCACTAATTCATGCCCAAACCCTCTGACACAAATGTAAATTTCAACTCAGTATATTCAAAATCATCAGATAATCCATCAGTTTTATCTGTTCCTGAGCCATTCTGTTCTAATACAGAGAGCCTTCCAAGCCCACTCACGTCTCCCAGCTTTGCTATCCTTTGGTCACTCATTAGCTCTCTCGCACTTGAATTCTCTTTTTCCTTGATCCCATATCTTCTTGTTTCCTTGTTTACATCTGTATTTTGAGAAGTACATTCATAGCATCCTGAGAAAGGATGCATGGAACATATAGTATTTTGATGATCATAGGGCTGAAAATATGTATATTTCAAGAACATCCTTACTTAATAAGTTAGCTGGATATAAAAATCTAGTTTGCAAATTATTTCCCCTTAGAAATTTTAAGAATGTGCCCCATTGTCTTCTAGTTTCCAGTGTTGTCCCAAATTTCTTTGTGAAATGCCATGATTTTGATCTTTATCCATCACTTTTACCAGACACTCAGTGGAACACTCTCAGTATCAAAACTCTTGACTGCCAGTTTAGAGCTATGTTGATAAATTCTTTCTTGTAAAGTTACTAACTGACTAACCAGGACTTCTTCTCACAGCACTGGCAGACATGTACTTTTTCAAGCCTCTGCATGTGTCAGTCTGCTTATACACTAAATTAATTTCCTGTGGATGCTGTAACAAATTACCGCAAACTTGGTGGTTCCAAACAACATAGATTTATCTTCTTATTGTTCTGGAGGTCAGAAGTCTGAAATAAGTTTCACTGGGCTAAAGTCAAGGCTTTGGTAAGTCTGTTTTTTTTCTGTGGGCTCTAGAGGATGATCTGCTTCCTTGCCTTTTCCAGCTTCTAGAGGCTGCCTCCATTCTTGCTTTTCTTGGTTCATGGTCCCTTTCTCCATCTTCAAGCCAGCAGTGCAGCATCTTCGAATCTTTCTCTGCTTCCACCTTCATATCACCTTCCATCTTATAAGGACCTTTTTGATTATATCATGCCTCCCCAGATAATCCAGGAGAATCTCTCAATCTCCAGATCTCTAATTTAATCACATCTGCAAAGTCCCTTTTGCCATAAAAAGTAACAATATTCACAAGTTCTGGGGATTAGGACATGGAGATCATTGGGCAAACAATCATCAACCTGCTATACACACCACTGGCTACAACAGATCCCATTCCTGAACTTAGTATCAACTGGTTGTGAAACAGACATTACCTCTATAGTGAGAGGAACTGAAGAATAAAATGGCAAAGGGCATCAATATAACATGGAGTGAAGAAATGGGACCACTTGTGTAATTAATCAATGACATATGTTGAGTATGTCTGCATTTATTTAGATCTTTTATGACATATTTAAATAAAGATTTATAATTTTTACCATAAAGTTCTTGCACATGTTTTGTTAGATTTATTCCTAAATACTCAATATTTTGATGGTTTTTAAATGGTATTTTACTTTTTTTTTCATTTTTTCTTTATCAATGGCATAAAGAAATGCAATTGATTATTTTATCAATTTTGTATCCAGTAATTTTCTAAGCATTCTTATTAATCCCAGTGGGTTTTTTTGTTTTGTTTTTATTCTTCCCTTGGTTTGTTTTTTTTGTTTGTTTTTTTTTTTTTGCGGTACGCGGGCCTCTCACTGCTGTGGCCTCTCCCGTTGTGGAGCACAGGCTCCGGACGCGCAGGCTCAGTGGCCATCAGCAGCCATGGCTCACCGGCCCAGCCGCTCCCCGGCATGTGGGATCTTCCCAGACCGGGGCACGAACCCATGTCCCCTGCATCGGCAGGCGGACTCTCAACCACTGCGCCACCAGGGAAGCCCTTCCCTTGTTTTGCTAAGATCAAGGGACAGTCTTGCATGAAACAGTGGTAGCAAGAAGCCTTGTTTTGTGCCGTTGTATTTCAAAATTAAGTATGATGTTTTATACAGAGTTTTTGTTAGTATTGTTATCTTTTATCAGTTTATGACCATTTTCTTCTGTTCCTAATTTGTTAAGCAAAAGTATTTCTTTTAAGATTAGATTCATTTAAGATATAGAAACTGATGTTTATATTTCGATAAGTAAATGCATCGAATGGCAACAAGTTCTTACTACAAGCTACCTCAGCTCTTAATATCTTACACATATATCTTGAGGTTTATTTAATTTTGTTTTAAATCACAGTCTTCCAAGAACTTATATGAATCACTCACTAAATGTTCTCTTTAGTTAAAGTGAGGCTCAAAATGGATTGTTAACTGTGTCTACCATTGACAAATAGAAAATAACAACTTCTAATAATATCCTTACTCCATTCACCAACTAAAAAGAACTGCATCATGAAACAGACTCAGAATTTTTTGGTTCCCATTTAGAATATTCACAGCAGAGGACTGCCAAGGCTGAAGTTTCCTAATGAAGTTAACACAAAAGACTGTGAATATGTTGTGTTCCAGATTTAGAAAGGAACAGAATCTTATCCAATTCAAGTGAGCTTCCCCTCTTTCAGAGAAGTTGGAAGTCAATAAAGCATTAATGCTTCAGCAAACAATTTTTAACTTCCCTGAACATACAGCTACTCCAAAGTAACTCTTCTTTACTAGAGTTTCAATTTGTTCATTTATTTATTGTTCAGTCATTTAGGAACTATCTTTCAGAAACCTACTGTGTATTACGGGCTGTATATGCTCTGGGATTTAACAGCGAGCCTGACATTATCTGAACATTAAGCAGTTTACAGTTTAGTTGGTGAAACAAACAAATACAAAAACAACTACAATATAGAACAAGTGCTACTATACACCTGGATATGGAATGTTATGGGAACACAAAGGAGACTCAATATCTCAGTCTTGGGAAAGAAGAAAAGGTTTTTTAATTTTCCTAGGACACCTAAAGAATACATAGGAGTCAGCCAGACAAAAAGCAGGAGAAGCCATTTATACAGAGGGAATAGAATGTGCAAAGACCCAGAAGGGAAAGTAGGAATAGTATTTTTAGGGAAATTACTCATATAATCTGAGGCTTAGACAAGTGGAAATAATCCCGGAAAGGCAAAATAATGAAGGACCTTATAAATTGGGTAATTACAGAATGTATTATCCAAACCAATACACTTTTGAAAGTGAAAGAGATGATACTAATAATTATGCCATAAATAAATAAATCGGAAATTGCAACAAATTGGTACTATTCCAGGCAAACCAAGACCTAACAAAGCCATCCTTATAAGTGATGTAAAATTCTCTTCTTTATCCTGAGGCTATTGAAGAATCATTGAAGGGTCTTGAAGTAAGAGGGTAGGGATGTGACATAGTTAGATATTCATTTGACAAAAATTGCTCTTTCTGCAGTAGGGATTACGTGTGGGTTAGGGAAGCAGAGGGGTGCAAAAGAGAAATGGAGAAGGGGAAACAGATGCATGTGTTGCAATAATTCAGGGAAGTGATGCGGTTGCCTCTGGATGTAATCATGGAGGTGGTAAAAAGTTGATAAATTTTGTAGGGCTTCCCTGGTGGCACAGTGGTTGAGAGTCCTCCTGCTGATGCGGGGGACACGGGTTTGTGCACTGGTCCGGGAAGATCCCACATGCCGCGGAGCGGCTGGGCCTGTGAGCTAGGGCCACTGAGCGTCCGGAGCCTGTGCTCCGCAACGGGAGCTAAAACAGGGCCAAAAATTCACCAGCATAGATGCTGGCTCTCAGGCTGGCCACTGGGACACATCTGTTAAAAGAAAGGTTGGTGGTAGTCTCTTCCATAGAAAACAGACTTGGCAAATGACAGAGAAAGAATGTTACTGAAGCTCTTGACACCTGCATTTGCAACCTCATGGAAAATATAACTCTGTAATCGCTTTTGCTCTGCATTTTATTTCTCTTTCATGGACCAGCCACTGCTAGAAGCTTTTTTCGATGGCAGCTGTGAACTATTAAGAAAAAGGTAGTGACAGATATAAGGGTTTTATTTGCCTTCCACAAGATGCAAGGTGTGACGCCTCATAAAGTCATAGTTAATAAGTGTCCTGTTTTGTTTTGCCTTGAGGGGTTTTCAGTAGCTCATAATAGTATTTATTTCAGAAAGTATATCTTTTGGCACATTAAGGCTCAAGTAAAAGTAACGTGAAAAGAGCTTGTTGGCTTTTGAAAAATTAAAGCCCTCAAAGCATGGAAAGCAATAAAAGATTATTATGTGCCTTTGTCAGATATGAGATACGTTATGATGAATCCCTTATGACAAGTACCTCATAGCTTTGATTGTAAACACTTATATCGCCTGCTATTTGCCATCTCCAGTTGGATCCCTGACACTATGAGGTGCATCCTCTACCTAATAGTTACAGTGGGGAGAAAAAGATGAAATTCATGAATTACATAATGTTTCTCCAGTACAGCATTTTTTAAAATCTTAAATTTTGATTAAAAGTGCAAAAAGAATAACATAAAATGCTAAAATATGATATTTAACACTCTCTGAGAATATCAAATGTCTCTTAACTCAAGATCTCTAAAGATGCCATGAAGAATATTTTTTATTAAATCCCCCAAAAGAAACTTTCATTGAGAACTGCAACATAGCAATAATTTATGGATTCTCTTAGTTTTTTTCCATGAATATCAACATCAATAAGATCACATATAACCATATGATAGATGACCAGGACACATTTATAAAATAAATGCATATGGAAAGAAGATACTACTTGTTAACTAGTATTAGAACATAATCTTTCAGACCATTTTCAAGAAGTGGTTATGGATTTGAATTATCACTTCCAAAAATTCTGTGAACTGGTAGATAAAGAAGAGAGACGTGAACCTTATCCTTGAAAACTTTATTTTCTAACTTGGTTCTAGTGGCCATGGTATGGGAGAACAGCTAAGAACAATGGAAAGATCTAGTTGGCACAGTGTCAGATTTTGGAAAATAGACACCTTTGGTTGAAACATCAGTAAAGGAGTTCACTACTAACATCAACAACAGTATCATCACCGTGATAGATAACATTTATTGAGTATTTTACAATGTGCTGGGAACATACTAAATGCTATCTGTATTGTGTATATTAATGCATTTACTCATCACAACATTTCTCTGAGGCAGGTACTATTAGTAGCCCGTTTTACAGATGAGAAAATTGAGGGACAGAGAAGTTAAGTGTTTGACCAGTGTCACAGGGCTATGAGAAGATGCAGTCAGTCTTTGAATTTAGCTGTTGGCTCCTGAGTTCATGCTCTTAACCACGTTGCTCTATTGCTTCAAGGAGGCACGCCACTGCCTCTGAAGAAAAATATAGAGTTCTAATTCAGGAGGTGATATGATAGTGAAAATTTGGAATGCCATCAGGGATTGGGGTACAGGAAATAAATTGCAATTTCAGACTTGGCACCTGCTATCATGCTTCACCTGCACATGAGGTGGCTTTTCCCCCATTGCATAATAGTAACAATATTTAATCTATTGACAAGAATTAGCTCCGGTAACCCTTGAAACAACCCTAAGTAGTAGGTACATGATTTATAGATGAAAACTAGTTCTGAGAAAGGTTAAATAACTTGTTCATAGTCGATAGTCAGGAGCCACTTTGAATTTAGGTCATCTCACTCCATATCTGCGCTTGTAATCTCTATCCTCATGGGTCTCCCTCCTGGAGGCAGAATAGAATCCTCAGCAGAGCCTTTCAGAAATACTATTGGCTGAGTCCCACCTGTAAATATTCTAATTAGTTGATGTTGGGTGGGGCAAGGAAATAGGTAGTTTATGAAAGCTCGGCATGGGAATTTGATGTGCATCCGAAGCCAAGATCACTACAGTATTTGATACCATTGCTCATCTTAAAGTTATCTTTGGTCTCAACGTCCTAAAATGCAACAATCTACATTATTCTTTCCAGGGTGGGTTAAGGTATGAACAGAACACTTAAGTGGTTGAAAATCTCCAGTGCTTTCTTATATGGGTTTTATCATATAAGACATGAACATTAGATGTGAAATGGCATTCTTTACCCAGCCACGTATGACAAGGTAGTTCTGAGTAGGATGTATTAATTTTAACTTCAATTTTTTTCTGATCTTCCTGACAGGTAATCTTTCCATAATATATGATCTATTTAAATTGCCTTCATAACTCTATTTTTATCCAGTACACCTGGCCCACACATTTTTAGTTAGTGCAGCTCTGATTCAAAGAGGATAACATAGGGGTCACCTGAGTCATGCTGTATGACATTTGGCTAAAGAAAGTGTCACATCAAACTACAGCTAGCAGTAGAGACTTGTTAACTCATATAAAAGCCCATCTTTCTGTGATTTGTATTTATTTCTTTTTAAAAGTGAAAGGAAAAGAAAGAAAACATTGAGCTAATGGGCAAATCTGAAAATAAGTTATTTTAAGGATGAAGAAATACAATGCCTAAATTATAATACCTGACATATGGATTATCATGTGTTAAGTATTTGATGAAGTAGAAATGCGTATCTGGATAGCTTATTTGACCAGAGAAAAATAATTGGAAGAAACAAGCACAAATCCAACATCACTGTTTCAACATCTCTGTTTCAGCAAATGACCTGTCTATAGGCTTTGCACTGGAAGGGTTGATAATAATTACAGAGGCTGTCAAAAAAAGTGGGTACTGTGTTCTGGAGACAAATGGTGCTAAATGGCTAAGTGCTTTGACTTATCTTTGAAACGTTGGCTGAAGATTCAGGAAGTAAAAAAGAAACCATGGGGCTTCCCTGGTGGTGCAGTGGTTGAGAGTCCGCCTGCCGATGCAGGGGACACGGGTTCGGGTCCCGGTCCGGGAAGATCCCACATGCCGCAGAGCGGCTAGGCCTGTGAGCCATGGCCGCTGAGCCTGCGCGTCCAGAGCCTGTGCTCCGCAACGGGAGAGGCCACAACAGTGAGAGGCCCGCGTACCGCAAAAAAAAAAGAAAGCGTGGATATAAAATTTGCTGTGGTAATGGGAGTCAGTGAAGCAAGGTAATCTGAAACCACAATTTTAAATTAATTAATCTTCCTGTCACAAAATGTCCCATCATAAAACAAATGTAAATATAATGTGCAGAATTTTACTTATATTTCTCTTTTTATTACATCTATCAAAAGATAGATAAGGTCTACCTGACAAAAATGTTTCTCCCCAGGAAAGGGTTACACTTTCTGGAAAATTCAATTGCTGGTAAATAAATAGACAGTAAAATACAGACTTTTCTATCATCAGGAATATTCAGAGCTATCTTTTAATGACTTTGAAGTCATAGAGGTCATCCTTCATCCTAAACTGTATAGCAGAATTTTAACTGACTACTAGATTTTTCTGGATTAATGCCATAATTTTCTCTCTTACTCAAATTCTCTAGAAAATAGACTATTAGTCATAGATAGAGGATATGAATTTCAACTTCATTTTTACCACCAACATAAATTTTTAAAAGTTTATCATTTATAGAACTTTGATCTGTAGTCAGACATGATTTCTTCATTGAGTAAAAAGTTTCATTTCTGAATATCTATTATTTTCACTAGGTCTCTTTTAATGTCATATGTACCGGTACAAATAGTTTTAATAAAAAGCACCATGTTTGTAGTATAAAGAACACTGGACTTGGATCCACTAGATACAAACCCAAAAATCCTGGGTTATCCTGGATTTGAATCTTTGCTTTATATACTGTGAGCCAGGGACAAGCTACCATCTCTTCATCTATCTTCATTTAAGTCTCCTCCTGACTGAATTGCAGGGTTGGTATGAGGATGGTGATACGTGTGAAACTGCCTTGAAAATCATTAATTACTTTATAAATGTAGAGAACTGGACGCAGTCCTGCCCACCAGAAAGACAAGATCCAGCCTCATCCACCAGAACACAGGCACTAGTCCCCTCCACCAGGAAGCCTACACAAACCACTGAACAAACTTCAGCCACTGGGGGCAGACACCAAAAACAACGGGAACTACGAACCTGCAGCCTGCAAACAAGAGACCCTAAACACAGTAAGTTAAGCAAAATGAGAAGACAGAAAAACACACAGCAGATGAAGGAGCAAGATAAAAACCCACCAGACCTAACAAATGAAGAGGAAATAGGCAGTCTACCTGAAAAAGAATTCAGAGTAATGATAGTAAACATGATCCAAAATCTTGGAAATAGAATGGAGAAAATAAAAGAAACGTTTAACAAGGACCTAGAAGAACTAAAAGGCAAACAAACTGTGATGAACAACACAATACATGAAGTTAAAAATTCTCTAGAAGGAATCAATAGCAGAATAACTGAGGCAGAAGCACAGATAGGTGACCTGGAAGACAAAATAGTGGAAATAACTACCACAGAGCAGAATAAAGAGAAAAGAAAGAAAAGAATTGAGGACAGTCTCAGAGACCTCTGGGACAACATTAAATGCACCAACATTCGAATTATAGGGGTCCCAAGAGA
This sequence comes from Orcinus orca, assembly GCF_937001465.1. NCBI lineage: Eukaryota > Metazoa > Chordata > Mammalia > Artiodactyla > Delphinidae > Orcinus > Orcinus orca. The sequence goes on from NC_064562.1 coordinate 21,298,539, forward strand.
AGAAGAGGAAAAGAAAGGGACTGAGAAAATATTTGAGGAGATTATACTTGAAAACTTCCCTAATATGGAAAAGGAAATAGTCAATCAAGTCCAGAAAGCACAGAGAGTCCCATACAGTATAAATCCAAGGAGAAACATGCCAAGAAGCATATTAATCAAACTATCAAAAATTAAATACAAAGAAAAAATATTAGAAGCAGCTAGGGAAAAGCAACAAATAACATACAAAAGATTCCTTATAAGGTTAATAGCTGATCTTTCAGCAGAAACTCTGCAAGCCAGAAGGGAGTGGCTGGACATATTTAAAGTGATGAAAGGGAGAAACCTACAACCAAGATTACTCTACCCAGCAAGGATCTCATTCAGATTTGATGGAGAAATTAAAACCTTTCCAGGCAAGCAAAAGCTGAGAGAGTTCAGCACCGCCAAATCAGCTTTACAACAAATGCTATAGGAACTTCTCTATGCAGGAAACAATAGATAAGGAAAAGACCAACAAAAACAAATGCAAAACAATTAAGAAAATGGCAATAGGAACATTCATATCGATAAGTACCTTAAATGTAAATGGATTAAATGCTCCAATCAGAAGACATATCCTGGCTGAATGGATACAATAACAAGACCCATATGTATTCTGTGTACAAGAGACCCACTTCATACCTAGGGACACATACAGACTGAAAGTGAGGGAATGGAAGAAGATATCCCATGCAAATGGAAATCAAAAGATAGCGGGAGTAGCAATTCTCATATCAGACAAAACAGACTTTAAAATAAAGACTATTACAAGAGACAAGGAAGGACACTACATAATGATCAAGGGATCAATCCAAGAAGATATAACAATTGTAAATATTTATGCACCCAACATAGGAGTACCTCAATACATAAGGCAAATGCTAACAGCCATAAAAGGGGAAATTGACAATAACAAAATCATAGTAGGGGACTTTAACATCCCACTTTCACCAATGGAAAGATCATCCAAAATGAAAATAAATAAGGAAACACAAGCTTTAAATGATACATTAAACAAGATGGACTTAATTGATATTTATAGGACATTCCATCAAAAAAAAAACAGTATACATTTTCTTCTCAAGTGTTTATGGAAGATTCTCCAGGATAGATCATATCTTGGGTCACAAATCAAGCCCTGGTAAATTTAAGAAAATTGAAATCATATCAAGTATCTTTTCCAGCCACAATGCTGTGAGACTAGATATCAATTACAGGAAAAAATCTGTAAAAAATGCAAACACATGGAGGCTAAACAATACACTACTAAATGACCAAGAAATCACTGAAGAAATCAAAGAGGAAATCAAAAAATACCTAGAAACAAATGACAATGAAAACACGACGACCCAAAACCTATGGGATGCAGCAAAAGCAGTTCTAAGAGGGAAGTTTATAGCAATACAATCCCACCTCAAGAAACAAGAAACATCTCAAATAAACAACCTAACCTTACACCTAAAGCAATTAGAGAAAGCAGAACAAAAAAATCCCAAAGTTAACAGAAGGAAAGAAATCATAAAGATCAGATCAGAAATAAATGAAAAAGACATTAAGGAAACAATAGCAAAGATCAATAAAACCAAAAGCTGGTTCTTTGAGAAGATAAACAAAATTGATAAACCACTAGCCAGACTCATCAGGAAAAAAAGGGAGAAGTCTCAAATCAAAGAATTAGAAATGAAAAAGGAGAAGTAAAAACTGACACTGTAGAAATAAAAAGGATCATGAGAGATTACTATAAGCAACTATATGCCAATAAAATGGACAACCTGGAAGAAATGGACAAATTCTTAGAAAAGCACAACCTTCTAAGACCAAACCAGAAGAAAACAGACATTATAAACTGACCAAGCACAAGCACTGAAATTGAAACTGTGATTTAAAATCTTCCAACAAACAAAAGCCCAGGACCAGATGGCTTCACAGGTGTATTCTATCAAATATTTAGAAAAGAGCTAACACATATCCTTCTCAAACTCTTCCAAAATATAGCAGAGGGAGGAACACTCCCAAACTCATTCTACAAGGCCACCATCATCCTGATACCAAAACCAGACAAAGATGTCACAAAAAGAAAACTACAGGCCAATATCACTGATGAACATAGATGCAGAAATCCTCAACAACATACTAGCAAACAGAATCCAGCAGCACATTAAAAGGATCATACACCACGACGAAGTAGGGTTTATCCCAGGAATGCAAGGATCCTTCAATATACGCAAATCAATCAATGTGATACACCATATTAACAAAATGAAGAATAAAAACCATATGATCATCTCATTAGATGCAGAAAAAGCTTTCAACAAAATTCAACACCAATTTATGATAAAAACCCTCCAGAAAGTAGGCCTAGAGGGAACTTACCGCAACTTAATAAAGCCCATATATGACAAACCCACAGCCAACATCGTTCTCAATGGTGAAAAATTGAAACCATTTCCACTAAGATCAGGAACAAGACAAGGTTGCCCACTCTCACCACTATTATTCAACATAGTTTTGGAAGTTTTAGCCACAGCAGTCAGAGAAGAACAAGAAATAAATGGAATCCAAATCGGAAAAGAAGAAGTAAAACTGTCACTGTTGGAGATGACATGATACTATACAAAGAGAATCCTAAAGATGCTACCAGAAAACTACTAGAGCTAATCAATGACTTTGGTAAAGTAGCAGGATACAAAATTAATGCACAGAAATCTCTTGCATTCCTATACACTCGTGATGAAAAATCTGAAAGAGAAATTAAGAAAACACTCCCATTTACCATTGAAGCAAAAAGAATAAAATACCTAGGAATAAACCTACCCAAGGAGACAAAAGACTTGTATGCAGAAAACTAGAAGATACTGATGAAAGAAATTAAAGATGATACAAACAGATGGAGAGGTATACCATGTTCGTGGACTAGAAATCAAGGAATATATTGTGATAATGACTATACTACCCAAAATAATCTACAGATTCAATGCAATCCCTATGAAACTAAGAATGGCATTTTTCACAGAACTCGAACAAAAATTTTCAAAATTTTTATGGAAACACAAAAGGCCCCAAATAGCCAAAGCAATCTTGGGAAAGAAAAATGGAGCTGGAGGAATCAGGCTCCCTGACTTCAGACTATAGTACAAAGCTACAGTAATCAAGACAGTATGGTACTGGCAGAAAAAGAGAAAGATAGATCAATGGAACACGATAGAAAGCCCAAAGATAAACCCATGCATATATGGTCACCTTATTTTTAATAAAGGAGGCAAGAATATACAATGGAGAAAAGACAGCCTCTTCATTAAGTGGTGCTGGGAAAACTGGGCAGTTACATGTAAAAGAATGAAATTAGGACACTCCCTAACACCATACACGAAAATAAACTCAAAATGGATTAAAAACCTAAATGTAAGGCCAGACATTATAAAGCTCTTAGAGGAAAACATAGGCAGAACACTGTATGACATAAATCACAGCAAGATCCTTTTTGACCCACCTCCTAGAGTAATGGAAATAAAAACAAAACAAACAAAAAAAAACAAATGGGACCTAATGAAACTTAAAAGCTTTTGCACAGCAAAGGAAACAAGATGAAAAGACAACCCTTAGAATGGGAGAAAATATTTGCAAATGAAGCAACTGACAAAGGATTGATTTCTAAATTTTGCAAGCTTCTCATGCAGCTCAATATCAAAAAAACAAACAACCCATTCCAAAAATGGGCAGGTGACCTAAATAGACATTTCTCCAAAGAATATGTACAGATTGCCAACAAACACATGAAAGGATGCTCAACATCACTAATCATTAGAGAAATGCAAATCAAAACTACAGTGAGGTATCACCTCACACCAGTCAGAATGGCCACCATCAAAAAATCTACAAACAATAAATGCTGGAGAGGGTGTGGAGAAAAGGAACCCTCTTGCACTGTTGGTGGGAATGTAAGTTGATACAGCCACTATGGAGAACACTATGGAGGTTCCTTAAAAATCTAAAAATAGAACTACCATATGACCTAGCAATCCCACTACTCGTTATGTAACCTGAGAACACCAGAATTCAAAGCGAGTCATGTACCACAATGTTCATTGCAGCTCTATTTACAATAGCCAGGACATGGACGCAACCTAAGTGTCCATTGACAGATGAATGGATAAAGAAGATGGGGCACATATATTTGTGCGTTTCTTGCAAAACTTTGTCAGCTGTCTCCCCTTTGAATCTCTATGGCTCTTGATTCATTGCCCTCTTAGGTAACTTGACACATTCTTTCTTGTATACACTTGTTTACTTATTTCCCTATTGTTTGGGCCCTCTAATAAGAGACATTAGCTGTATAACCTTGGAGAACTTATTTAACCCCACTAACTTTTTTTTGGCTCATTAAATGAGGATTACAATAGTAAACCTATCTCATAAAATCGTTTTGAGGGTAAAATAAATTAACTTAAGTACAGAACTTAGACCAGTATCTAGTACATTGTAAATGTTATGTAAGTTATTATTTTTAATAATAATATCAATACTATTGTACCTATCATATGTATTATAAATATGTATGTGGATGTCTGTGTTTTTTAAGAGAAACTTAACTTATCCTTCATTATATTCCCATTGCCTAATCTAGTTTCTGATGTTTAGTAAGCTCTGAATTAATGTTTTTAAATAAGTAAATGAAAAAATAAAGCCCCATTGCCATTGTTGCAGTTCTCTAGAGATTGAATTTTGCTTAAACTGAGATGAGATTGCTTTAGTATGATGAATTTCTAAGCAATTCAATGTTTTAGTAAGGAACATATCTTTTTAAAACTTCAAAATGTCCTCAAACACAGGGTATAATATGTAATTTTTTATTCATTCACTTAGCTCAGCTGTTAGTTTTTCATTTATTCACCTAGCTCAACTGTTAATAAATGCAAATCTCAGATAAAGTAACTCAATCCTTATCTTACCGTTTTAACTACATGATCCATAACAATGTAAAGTGGTTCAAATATCTAAACAGAATGCTAATATGTAACGCTAGAAAGCTAGTTGACCTAGTGATTCAATAATTATGTTTGTATGTGCTAACTCATTGCTGGTTTCTGTAGATTTTTATCCTAAATAGTTTCATTGGCACTTGCAAACAAAATGAGTAACATTAAATCCACTATCTATTTGCATATGAACTTCTTTTTAATTTTTAATGGACTTATTTTTTAGAGCAGTTTTAGGTTTACAACAAAACTGAGAGCAAGGTACAGAAATATTCCATATATCCCTGCTTCTACACTTACATACTCTCCCCCATTATCAACATCACTCACCAGAATGGTAGCTTTGTTTTTACCAAGGGTGAACCTAATTTGATACATCATAATCAACCAGAATCCATAGTGTACCTTAGGTTTCCTACAGTCTTGGGGTTGTACATTCCATGGGTTTGGACAAAAGTATAATAACTATATCCAAGATGAGAATATAATACCAAGTATTTTCATTGCCCTAAAAATCTCTGTGTTCTGATTATTCATCTCTCTCCCCACCCCACCCTTGGCAACCACTGATCTTTTTATTGTCTCCATAGTTTTGCTTTTTCCAGAACGTCATATAGTTGGAATCATACAGAATGTAACCCTTTCTGATTGACTTCTTTCAGTAGTAGAAACCTTACTAGTAGAACCTTATATGCATATAAGGTTCCTCCATGTCTTTTCATGGCTTAATAGCTTATGTCTTTTTAGCACTGAATAATATTCTATTTTCTGGATATACCACATTTTATTTACTCATGCACCTACTGAAGGACATCTTGGTTGCTTCCAAGTTTTGGCAATAATGAATAAACATCATGTGCAGGTTTTTGTGTGGACATAAGTTTTCAACTTCCTTGGGCAAATACCAATGAGTGACATTGCTGGATTGTATGGTAAGAGTATGTTTAGCTTTGTAAGGAGCTGCCAAACTGTCTTCCAAAGTGGCTGTACCATTTTGCATTCCCATCAGCAAAGATAGAGTTCTTGTTTCTCCACATAATTGTCAGCATTCGGTGTTGCTAGTGTTCCAGATTTTGGCCATTCTAATAGGTATGTAGTATTATCTCGTTGTTGTTTTAATTTGCATTTCCTGGATAACATATGGAAAAGATGTGAATCATTTTCTCATGTGCCTGTTTTCCACCTGCGTATCTTCTTTGGTGAGGTGTCTGCTAAAATCTTTGGCCCATTTTTTAATTGGTTTATTTTCTTATTGAATTTTAAGCGTTATTTGTATATTTTGGATAACAGACCTTTATCAGATGTATCTTTTGAAAGTATTTTCTCCCAGTCTGTGGCTTGTCTTCTGTTTCTCTTGATTTTGTCTTTTGCAAAGCAGAAGTTTTTAATGAAGTTCAGGTTATCAACTGTTTTTTTCATGGATCATGCCTTTGGTGTTATATCAAAAAGGTATCACCATGCCCAAAATCATCTAAGTTTTTCCTGTTATCTTCTATGAGTTTTATAATTTTGCATTTTACTTTCAGGTCTATGATCCATTTGGGGTTAACTTTTGTGAAGGGTATAAAGTCTGTGTCTAGACTCATGCTCTGCATGTGGATGCCCATTTGTTCCAGTACCGTTGGTTGAAGAGACTCTGTTTGCTCCATTGTATTGCCTTTGTTGCTTTCTCAAAGATGAGTTTACCATATGTATAGGGAAATTTATTTTTAATTTAAGGAGCTATTTTAAACTTTATATATTCTACTGTGAAGCCATTCTTCAGGCAAGTGTCATGGCCTGCTATTTGGAAATGAAAACTGTCTACATTTAGAACCAGAAATATCTTTCTTAAAAGATATGTAAAGCTGAAGATAAACTGCTTTAGACAAATTTATCTAAACTTCATGTAAGGTTACACACTCATAGAGTTACTTCTAGTGAAAATGGATATTAGACACACCCTGATTTCCATTAGACTAGCCCTGATTTCCTTTAGACTATGAATTTGAAGATTAGGAATTATTTTTACAAGTGACTGAAATCTGCCAAGTAAATCACTGGAAGCTTGAAAATGCTAAGCTACTACCTCACAAGACAGTTTGCAATTCTCAGTGGCAGAATGAAGTGGGATGAGGCTCTTTTTACAGTAATTATACAATATAAACAGCAGCACCCTTAGTGTTTTGGTTGGGGACCCCACAAAATAAAATTTATTTCAAGTTAAAAGCTTTCAGATTTCTGGGCTAAAGAAAATGACGTTTTTCTCCCAAAGCGAACTTACTGGTCTTATTGATTCTCTTCTAGTCTGATTTTACATGCTGGCGTAGGGGAAATACGTTTCTTTAATATATAACAGTGTTGTTTTTCCTACCACAGAAGTTTTCCATTTTATTTTACCTTAAATGCATAGCAAATTTACTTTCAACAGGTTTGTTCTAATTTTAACTTATCAAATCTATTCTACTACAGCTTTAGGTTGTTTTTGGTACATAAAAATATATTTTTGTCTAATTTTCCTTAAATAGATCTATATTTAGGTAAGATCTAAGTGTCCATCCTGCCAATGTACTCATCAAAATTAAGTGGAATGATAAAGGTCTTCTGATAAATGATTCAAATGGAATCTAGTAAATTGAGAGGGGTGAAAATGGCTTTTTTTTTTTTTTAACATCTTTATTGGAGTATAATTGCTTTACAATGGTGTGTTAGTTTCAGCTTCACAACAAAATGAATCAGTTATATATATACATATATTCCCATATCTCTTCCCGCTTGCGTCTCCCTCCCTCCCACCCTCCCTATCCCACCCCTCCAGGCGGTCACAAAGCACCGAGCTGATCTCCCTGTGCTATGCGGCTGCTTCCCACTAGCTATCTACCTTACGTTTGGTAGTGTATATATGTCCATGCCTCTTTATCGCTTTGTCACCGTTTACCCTTCCCCCTCCCCATAGTCTCAAGTCCATTCTCTAGTAAGTCTGTGTCTTTATTCCTGTTTCACCCCTAGGTTTTTCATGCCTTTTTTTTTTTTTTAAATTCCATATATATGTGTTAGCATACGGTATTTGTCTCTCTCTTTCTGACTTACTTCACTCTGTATGACAGACTCTAGGTCTATCCACCTCATTACAAATAGCTCAATTTCGTCTCTTTTTATGGCTGAGTAATATTCCATTGTATATATGTGCCACATCTTCTTTATCCATTCATCCGATGATGGACACTTAGGTTGTTTCCATCTCTGGGCTATTGTAAATAGAGCTGCAATGAACATTTTGGTACATGACTCTTTTTGAATTATGGTTTTCTCAGGGTATATGCCCAGTAGTGGGATTGCTGGGTCATATGGTAGTTCTATTTGTAGTTTTTTAAGGAACCTCCATACTGTTCTCCACAGTGGCTGTATCAATTTACATTCCCACCAACAGTGTAAGAGAGTTCCCTTTTCTCCACACCCTCTCCAGCATTTATTGTTTCTAGATTTTTTGATGATGGCCATTCTGACTGGTGTGAGATGATATCTCATTGTAGTTTTGATTTGCATTTCTCTCATGATTAGTGATGTTGAGCATTCTTTCATGTGTTTGTTGGCACTCTGTATATCTTCTTTGGAGAAATGTCTATTTAGGTCTTCTGCCCATTTTTGGATTGGGTTGTTTTTTTGTTATTAAGCTGCATGAGCTGCTTATAAATTTTGGAGATCAATCCTTTGTCAGTTGCTTCATTTGCAAATATTTTCTCCCATTCTGAGGGTTGTCTTTTGGTCTTCTTTATGGTTTCCTTTGCTGCGCAAAAGCTTTTAAGCTTTTCATTAGGTCCCATTTGTTTACTCTTGTTTTTATTTCCATTTCTCTAGGAGGTGGGTCAAAAAGGACCTTGCTGTGATTTATGTCATAGAGTGTTCTGCCTATGTTTTCCTCTAAGAGTTTGATAGTTTCTGGCCTTACATTTAGGTCTTTAATCCATTTTGAGCTTATTTTTGTGTATGGTGTTAGGGAGTGATCTAATTTCATACTTTTACATGTAGCTGTCCAGTTTTCCCAGCACCACTTATTGAAGAGGCTGTCCTTTCTCCACTGTACATTTCTGCCTCCTTTGTCAAAGATAAGGTGACCATATGTGCGTGGGTTTATCTCTGGGCTTTCTATCCTGTTCCATTGATCTAGATTTCTGTTTTTGTGCCAGTACCATACCGTCTTGATAACTGTAGCTTTGTAGTATAGTCTGAAGTCAGGGAGCCTGATTCCTCCAGTTCCTTCTTTCGTTCTCAAGATTGTTTTGGCTATTCGGGGTCTTTTGTGTTTCCATACAAATTGTGAAATTTTTTGTTCTAGTTCTGTGAAAAATGCCAGTGGTAGTTTGATAGGGATTGCATTGAATCTATAGATTGCTTTGGGTAGTAGAATCATTTTCACAATGTTGGAAAATGGCTTTTAATAAGCAAAATTATTTATTGAGGGTACATATGTGTCTCCCAGGTTTCTCTGATTATGAGATACTGCTCTGCTACTAAATAATATTGATAGTGTTGCTAGTTCAATTCCACAATTTAAGTGTAAAATTGTAAAATGGGGATACTTAAGAGTATTATGGTGTGTTGCAGTATATCAAAAATAATATTAAATCCACATATATAAAATAAGTATTAACACTTTTATCTCTAGTGACTTTTCCGCATAAGAACAGCCTCTTCTGAATTGTAACCTGCCTTTTATTTGCCATCCCACCATGTCTTCATTAATTTATGATTCACCTTTTCTGACTGTTGATCTTTCATGTTTTAAATTCTCTGATCAATAGAATTGACTCTTCTAATTCTGTATTTTAAGCTAGAGATTATTCCAGCCATATAAATTCCTACTGGGGATAGATTTGCAACAGTATAAGCTTTAAGAATCTTTATATTTAATTTGTTCAAAAAACACTTATTTTGTGATAGTCATAATATAAACTAAAAGGGTCTTTTGTCTCATTTGTCAAATAACACTTATTATCTAGCAACTGAAGAGTATAATCTTTGTGGGAAATTGCTGGGTCTCTAAGTGGTGTTTTATGTTTGCTTCTGGCTTAGATTTCAGAAACCACTTGCTTTTCTGTTTTTAGATAAATGCCATGTGCAACAACTGTGATGATGACAATGCTAACCTTTTATTACTCGGATTTTTCCATTTCGTTCTCTTTGACCCCCACTCAAGTTATCAAAGGCTCAGAAAAAAAGGAAAAAAAAGAAAAAAAAGGTGGCTGTTAGTAATAGTCAACATAAATGTAAACCCAGCTACCTCTTCACTGACTCCTATCTGCCAACTTAGAAATATGCAAATGTATCAATTATTTAGTTTCTATTTAGTTTTGCTCCAAATGAAAGCATGTTTTTTTTAATGTGACTTAATTGGAGTATTTAAAACACCATAATTATTTATAATTTTAACATAGTGTTATTTTGTGTTTCCTCTACAGAATTTTACCTTTTTATTATCTTATGATTTTGAAACTAAAACCAATTTCAAGATTTTAGAATTGTCAATAGCAAAGCTTTACACCAGTGTCTATTATATGCTATTGTTCTTATTATAGGAATAGAAGATCAGAGTTAAGGTAATTAATGCAGCAGTCAGGTTCAGGGTTCATTAAAGCCAAGTTCTTCAATCGGTTCTTGACTACTCAACTTGTTTGTACTCTGTATCTCATCCGTGGCCAATTTCTCCTTCCCTACTCTTGGTACACCCAGGAAGAAACACCCTTCTGAATTAGCACCTGTCCTCCCTCACATCATTTTATGCTGAAAGAAGGCAAACTAGTTTTAACATTAGTCTAAAACAGTCTTCATTGTAATATGAACATTGTAAAATCAAATAAAAGTCATTTGGGAATTAAACACCGTAGAATCATTTGAGAGACCCCTCTCCTCACCGACCCAGCTCTTAGGGTGTATTACATATCATAGTCTGTGGAAATGCTGCCCCAGGAGAATTTCAATGTACAGCTTACACAGCCATACCCAGAAGCCTTGATTAGTCTCCATTAGCTTAATTGGTCTGCTATTGATCCATCATCACATCCATCTTGTGATTCCTCACACTTGAAAACAGAGATAATTTTTTAAATCATTATAAGCTACAAAGACCACTATTTAGAGGCCTTTATTTTCATTCTTTACATTCCAACTTGAACACAACTGACCTTTATTCAATACTCGAACATAAAGTTTGATGCAAACCTAATTTAGTAATATGAAAAAATAGGGTAACACAAAAATTCATCCTGTACTAAAATAATGATCTTAATGAAGATGATACAGATAACAGTTGTTGAGTACTTTCTATGTGCCAAGTTCTATAATAAGTATTTGATATGTATTTTCTCATTTAATTTTCACAATAACCCTGAGAGGGTAAGGTACTTTTATGCTTATTTTTACATCTAGAGAGACCAAGAGAGAAGACTATGCTTAAACTCAACTAAGTAGTAAATACAAGAGTAGCATTTGAATCCAGATCTGTGTGACAATACATCTGGACTCAAAATCTTAACCTATATAACCTACATGTATTTTTAGATGGACTGGTTAACAGCAATATCAATCATCATCATCACCATCATCCGGAGATATCTCCAACACACCATAATTGGAGTAAAATAAACAAACTGACTCCACTCTTTCTATCGAACTTCACATGTTCTCCCCAAAATTCACCTATTTCTTTAATTGGGCAGCTTTGCTCTTTTGCCTTCTGTATATGGCTTAATCAATCTTGCTTTTGCTTGCACCATTCTCTTTACCAGGAACATCCACATCTTTCTTCTTCCATCAATTCATTTATTGTTTATCCATCTATGAGCTCAACCAGCACATATTAGCTGCTAAGGACTAGATTCAAAATTTACCTCTCAAAGTCTACCCATAATTCAAATTCTAGCTCAGGTTATTCCACCTAGAACGATTTCATTCCTTTCATCTCCTATTACACCCTTTAGTCAAACCAAACACTTCAGGGACTACAATTGTTTCAAGCATTTTACTTTTATTTTCCTTGCTAAATATCCTGGGAACATATTACGTGTTACATATTTTGTATACCCCCGGAAACTTGCATAGCATTAGGCACATAGAAAACATTTAATAAATTTTGATTGACCAAGGTTAGGAATAGTTCTACATGTTTGAAAATGTTAGATGATGTGTCTAGACTACACACTAGGAATTTGCCAGGGCTGAGTTGTTGCACGTTTTCATAGTCAACTCTACCAGAGTCATATGGTAATTCTATTTTTAGTTTTTTAAGGAACGTCCATACTGTTCTCCATAGTGGTTGTACCAATTTACATTCCCACCAACAGTGCAGGAAGGTTCCCATTTCTCCACACCCTCTCCAGCATTTATTGTTTGTAGATTTTTTTTTTAACATCTTTATTGGGGTATAATTGCTTTACAATGGTGTATTAGTTTCTGCTTTATAACAAAGTGAATCAGTTATACATATACATATGTTCCCATATGTCTTCCTTCTTGCGTTTCCCTCCCTCCCACCCTCCCTATCCCACCCCTCCAGGCTGTCACAAAGCACCGAGCCAATATCCCTGTGCCATGCAGCTGCTTCCCACTAGCTATCTACCTTACTACCTTACTACGTTTGTTAGTGTGTATATGTAGATTTTTTGATGGTGGCCATTCTGACCGGTGTGAGGTGATACTTCATTGTAGTTTGATTTGAATTTCTCTAATAATTTGTGATGTTGGGCATCTTTTTATGGGCTTTTTGGCCATCTGTATGTCTTCTTTGGAGAAGTATCTATTTAGATCTTCTGCCCATTTTTGATTGGGTTATTTGTTTTTTTGATATTGAATTGCATGAGCTGTTTTTGTATTTTGGAGATTAATCCCTTGTTGGTTGATTCGTTTGCAAATATTTTCTCCCATTCTGAGGGTTGTCTTTACATTTTGTTTATGGTTTCCTTTGCTGTGCAAAAGCTTTTAAATTTAATTAGATCCCATTTGTATATTTTTGTTTTTATTTCTATTACTCTAGGAGGTGGATCAAAAAAGATATTGCTGAGAATTATGTCAAAGGGTGTCCTGCCTATGTTTCCTCTAAGAGTTTTATAGTGTCCGGCCTTACATTTAGGTCTTTAATCCATTTTGAGTTTATTTTTGTGTATGGTGTTAGGGAGTGTTCTAATTTCGTTCTTTTACTTGGAGCTGTCCAGTTTTCCTAGCACCACTTATTGAACAGACTGTCTTTTCTCCATTGTATATTCTTGCCTCCTTTGTCATAGATGAGGTGACCATATGTGCGTGGGTTTATCTTTGGGCTTTCTATCCTGTGTCATTGATCTATATTTCTGTTTTTGTGCCAGTACCATACTGTTTTGATTACTGTAGCTTTGTAGTATAGTCTGAAGTCAGGGAGCCTGATTCCTTCAGCTCTGTTTTTCTTTCTCAAGATTGCTTTGGCTATTCATGGTCTTTTGTGCTTCCATGCAAATTGTAAAATGTTTTGTTCTAATTCTGTGAAAAATGTCATTGGTAATTTGATAGGGATTGCATTAAATCTGTAGATTGCTTTGGGTACTATAGTCATTTTCACAATATTGATTCTTCCAATCCAAGAACATGGTATATCTCTCCATTTTTTTGTGTCATCTTTGATTTCTTTCATCAGTATCTTATAGTTTTCTGAGTACAGGTCTTTTGCCTCCTTAGGTAGGTTTATTACTAGGTATTTTATTCTTTTTGATGCGATGGTAAATGGGATTGTTTCTTTGATTTCTCTTTCTGATCTTTCGTTCTTAGTGTATCGGAATGCAAGACATTTCTGTGTATTAATTTCATATCCTGCAGTTTTACCAAATGCATTGATGAGCTCTAGTAGTTCTCTGGTAGCATCTTTAGGATTCTCTATGTATAGCATCATGTCATCTGCAAACAGTGACAATTTCACTTCTTCTCTTCCAATTTGCATTCCTTTTATTTCTTCTTCTTCTCTGATTGTCATGGCCAGGAGTTCCAAAACTGTGTTGAAAAGTAGTAGCGAGAGTGGACATCCTTGTCTTATTCCTGATCTTAGAGGAAATGCTTTCAGTTTTTCACCATTGAGAATGATGTTTGCTGTGGGTTTGTCGTATATGGCCTTTATTATGTTGAGGTATGTTCACTCTATGCCCACTATCTCGAGAGTTTTTATCATAAATTGGTGTTGAATTTTTTCAAAAGCTTTTTCTGTATCCATTGAGATGATCATATGGTTTTTCTTCATTGATTGATTTGTGTATATTGAAGAATCCTTGCATCCCTGCGATAAATCCCACTTGATCATGGTGTATGATCCTTTTAATGTGTTGTGGATTCTGTTTGCTAGTATTTTGTTGAGCATTTTTGTGTCTATGTTCATCAGTGATCTTGGTCTGTAATTTTCCTTTTTTGTGACACCTCTGTCTGGTTTTGGTTTCAGGGTGATGGCAGCCTCATAGAGTGAGCTTGGGAGTGTTCCTTCCTGTGCAATTTTTTTGAGTCTGAGAAGGATAGGTGTTAGCTCTTCTGTAAATGTTTGATAGAATTTGCCTGTGAAGCCATCTAGCCCTGGGCTTTTGTTTGTTGAAAGATTTTTAATCACAGTTTCAATTTCAGTGCTTGTGATTCGTCTGTTCATATTTTCTATTTCTTCCTGGTTCAGTCTTGGAAGATTGTACCTTTCTAAGAATTTGTCCATTTCTTCCAGGTTGTCCATTTTATTGGCATAGAGTTGCTTGTAGTAATCTCTCATGATCCTTTGTATTTCTGTGGTGTCAGTTGTAACTTCTTTTTCATTTCAATTTTATTGATTTGAGTCCTCTCCCTCTTTTTCTTGATGAGTCTGGCTCAAGGTTTATCAATTTTGTTTATCTTCTCAAAGAACCAGCTTTTAGTTTTATGGATCTTTGCTTTTGTTTTCTTCATTTCTATTTCTTTTAGTTATGCTCTGATCTTTATGATTTCTTTCCTTCTACTAACTGGGTTTTGTTTGTTCTTCTTTCTCTAGGTGCTTTAGGTATAAGTTTAGGTTGTTTATTGAGATTTTTCTTGTTTCTTGAGGTAAGATTGTATTGTTATAAACTTCCCTTTTACATCCCATAGGTTTTGCCTTTGTTACATCCCATAGGTTTTAGGTCATCGTGTTTTCATTGTCATTTGTTTCTAGGTATTTTTTATTTCCTCTTTGATTTCTTCAGTGATCCATTGGTTATTTAGTAACATATTGTTTAGCCTCCATGAGTTTGTGTTTTTTATAGTTTTTTTCCTGTAATTGATTTCTTTATTTTAATTTTTATGTATTTTCTTTATTTATCTTTTGGCTGCATTGGGTCTTAGTTGTGGCACACAGGATCTTCGTTGAGGCATGTGGGATCTTTCGTTGCAGCGCGCAATCTTTTTGTAGCGGCCCTCAGGCTTCTCTCTAGTTGTGGCGCACATGGGCTTTTCTCTAGTTGTGGCACGCAGGCTCCAGGGCACATGGGTTCTGTAGTGGCAGCATGTGGGCTCTCTCATTGAGGTTCGCAAGCTCAGTAGTTGTTGCGGGTGGGCTTAGTTGCCCTGTGGCATGTGAGATCTTAGCTCCCCAACCAGGGGTTGAACCTGTGTTCCTGCACTGAAAGGTGGATCCTCTACCACTGGACCACCAGGGAAGTCCCTCCTGTAATTGATTTCTAATCTCATAACGTTGTGGTCAGAAAAGATGTTTTATGCTACATTTGAAAACTAACTTGCTTGGAGAACTATATAAATTATTACAGTTTTATTGTGGCACATGCTTTTAGCGTTATATCAGTGTATGAACAAGAAAATAAACTAGACATCCACAGATTCCTTTCAGATTTTGGATTCCGTAATTTTAAATGAAGATAACTGTTTTTTTACTTTTACAACTACAACCTTAACAAAGGAATGGATTTTAATCATTCACATTTTAGTGAACGATGGCTGAATTTAAACCAAGCACATGGCCCAGTAAAGGTGTTAGTACCTCACAAATGCAACCACAACTGTGATGGATTACAAACAAACATTATCAAAATAGGACTAGAGTGTAGTTAAAAGGGTCAGGTGCCCAAGCTTGAAGTTCACAACTGTAGTTAGAGCTGATGGGCAGAGACTAAGACCAGAAGCTGTCAGCACCAGGACTGGAGCCCTGTGTGTCACCACTCAGGGAGATTGGCTTGAGGGTGGCCTCAGGTTGAGAGAAGAGCTGGGTGAACACACCAAGTGAGTCGAGGTCAGAACAAGAGATGTGCTAGCTACAGAAGCCAACCCTCCAGAATCTTTTTAAAGCTAAAGTTTTTCAGATTTGTTTTCCTGAGTTTGAGGAAATAGGTTTCAATATTCCTGCTGTTTTTTTCTCCCTTTTTACTAACTTTCAGATGAAACCATCACCTGTACCCTTGGCACCTGTTATTTTCACTGCACCAGATTGTTTTGTTGGTTACAATTAAAAACTTGAATTTCTCATTGTGTAGAATGAGACTTCTAACCTTTGTCCACCTGGTCAAATTATCTTTTCATCACTTAATTTTTTATATTAAGATTCTGTCTTAAAAAATAGAGCATATATCCTCAGGTTATTCTAACAAAATTTTGGTCCATGCTAAGGAAAATGTCCACTTTTTCCCCACCAGAGTTTAACTGCTCCACAACTATTTGATTCTTCCTCATTCCTCTTTCAATCACAGACAGAGTTCCTATTTAGTTTTTACATTCAGGATTCCATTTCCCATAATATAAAAAGAAACTTTCATGAGAAATTATATAAGTCTGCTTCTAGGCCATATTCCTGGATGGCCTAAGGAAAAACAAATTCTCTTAAAAGATGTCATGAAAACTAAGATACACTTTTACAATATGACCTTGAAAATTTTTTTGAGACTTGTATGTTTGCTGTCATGCACAGCTTTTATATAACTTTGTTCATTCTTAACATTTAGTAGGAAAAATCTTTATTATTTCAATTGGAATATTAATGTAGATTCTGAAGCCTAGTGCGTTCATTTTGGGTAATGAATAAAATATTACAAGGTCAATTTGTTACTCTTCAGAGACATATATATATATGTCTCTGAACAGACTGTCATGTGCTTTAAAGCTGGTAAAATCATTTATAATCAACACTGTGGAAAGTTGGACAAAAGTTGGGCTAATTACAATATCTTCAGAAGCTCATAAAAATATTTAGAAACCAACTGCCATGTGAAGATTGTTTTTATTCACTCCCTTAAAATCAGAATATTATGATGAATTGTACTGTACTGATGCCAAAGCCATGTGGAACTTTATATACCCCAGTCAGCAAGTTCTTTTATCTTTGATCAGGAATGATTTAAATTTTATCAAACATTGTGTGCTACAAGGACTATCTACGGCCTAGAATATTACTCTGAGCATGTTCAGCTAATAGATTTTATTGTTTAAGCTGGATTTTTTTCCTTTAGAGAAGTGGCAGTCATGGCAAGTGTCAAGATAATTTTTTAATCCAATCTCCTCACCCAAAAAGCAAACAAATAAAACTTTTCCCTGATAATCTGGTTATTTCTTAATTTTACATTTCACCTGTAAGGATTGAGTTTATGGTAATGAAATAAATAAAATATTGTATTCTAATCATTTTTTGATTTATTTCCCCTCCCAATAAAAATGGGATATTTTTGGAGAGTGTGAATTGTGTATCTTTTAAACTTTTAACTATTTACCTTAATTACTAATAGAGTATTTAGCACATAGTAGGCCTGCATAAATATTTGATAAATTAATGAATAAAGTCAGACTCTAGCCCCAGATAAAGAAACTTATTAAAGAATTAAATATTTCTTCCTCTGATTCTTATCATCTCTATTAGCTTGTAAATTATAGAGATGTTTTTAATAATAAAATCATACTGCCACACTTCGATCAGAAAGTTTATATTCCAGTTCTTTTTCTGTCACAGCAGAACGTCCAAAGGCACACAATTCAGAAGAATTAAGTTAAATAATTATTGGCTCATTATTGATGATTCCCACATCAAATCAGTGTGGTCACCGTGCTTGCCTAAGTGTGAATGAAGAAAGGAATATCTAACATATGCAGATTACATTTATTGAGCACTTACTATGTGGTAGATGTAATAATGTGTTTTGCTTACATTTTCTAATTTACCCTTCCCAGCAAATTGATAGTATAGATATTACTATCCATATTTTGCAGGATAGAATATTGAAATTTAGAGTAAAGTGCCCAGTGTCACAAAGCTAATAAATAATAGAACTATGATTTGTTCTTAGACTGACTTCAAAATCCATTCTCTGTCCACTGTACCACACAACAAAGTATTAAAGTGATTAGATGTCAGAGTGTCATCATACTTTTAAGCCATCATTGATTTCACCAGTTATTAATATATCATTAGATATAACACATTTTTCCAAAATAAATATGATTGTTAAGTGTAAGGAGTTCTAGTAAGACACAATTGGTTTTTAGTGTAAATATGTCGAAAGATCCTTTCATTCCTGAGAAAACAATTACTTTCTACATAGGCTGATTATACAAAATATCGGTTTTACATAATATTTATGAAAGTGCCCAAATCAAAGTTGGCTGTTTTTTAAATTTGGAAGCCATTTCCTTCAAGACATTTTTAGGCTTGTGTGTTTGTTTGCACACATGTCATAAAGCTTAAGTTATAACATAAAAATGATTCCATTATGTTTCAACCTCAGTATGTGACACACACACACCCCTACATACTTGCCCACAGACTCTTTATTAAGAGACTGAATTTGAACTCAGAGTGTCTAGGCTTGTGAATAGTACAGCAGAAATTTTCACATAATTCCTGAAATCTTTGTAAAACATTCCTGTTATTCAACTAGTAAAAACGTCCTTGATGTGATTTTAAGAGTATTACGGATTTTTTTTAATGTATTCTTGATCTACCTTGTGAAATATAGAGGTCAGGCTAACTGAAAACAAAAAATGACCATATCAACAGTGCTTTTAATACCAAAGCATACAAATACCAAGTAAACATCAATCAATCTCCCTAGTAAAGTTAAGTGATTTTTTTACATTAGCATTTAATTGAGTCCACAAAGGGGAAAATATAATTTAAATAGAAAATAATATGAAAAAGAATATATATATTCTGTTTACAGGTTATATATATATTCTTTGATTTCCACTGGAATCTTGAAAATAAAAATTTCTTTAATATTTTTATAGTGAGCCTGACGCGGAAGCTCATTTTCTTTTTTTTAATTGAAGTATAGTTGATTTACAATGTCGTGTTCGTTCCTGGTGTACAGAAAAGTAATTTAAAGGGACATTCCAAACGTAGAGCAAATGGACGAATCATTTCAATTTTATTAAGAACAAGAGCATAAATCATTTGAATAATCACTTGGAGTTCATGGTAACGAAACGTGACCTATGTTAATGCAACCAAGCTCCGTCTCTTTCTCTGCGTGCTTTTGTACAAATAGAGCTCTCACTGGAGTTACTTAGCTTTCTCAGCAAACACCAACACGTTCCACTACTTCAGACCCCATGCCTCCTTCAGAGATTATAAGCAAACACTAGCAATTTCAGAGGAAAAAAAGCAGGCTTCTATGCTTTCTCAGTAATTCTCCCTTCTAAGTGTAGTGGAACTGATTTCAGAAAGACAAACATAAATTCCCTTACTCAGTTTCCTTTTTCTTTTTAAAGATGGAAAATAAATCACTTTAAAATTTCACTGTCTTATACTGTATTATAATCCTTGATGTAATTACGAATATCTTTTGAACTGGTAAAAGATACCAGAAATGTTCAAAAGGAAGCAAAGCTCATGGTTTTTAAAAGAAATAGTTGCCTTCCTTTTTATTCAGGAGTTATTTATTGTAAAAATTTCGTAATTATTGCTGTGAATCTTAAAAAAGTTCCATTTAAAAAGCTCTTTATTGTAAATGTTATATTGTTCCAGTTACACTTTTAATACTGTGTCATTGAAAAAATTATAGATGGCCCAAATATAATAGCTGAGATATGTAAGGTATTAGCTGTCAGTTTGGTGTATGTGAAAATGCAGATTTATTAAGATTAATACATATAATTGAAAATTACATTCCTTTTTGTCTTCAGATCCAAGAAGTTAGCAGAAATAATGAGGAAGAAAGTGACTATGAAGAGGATATTACCTCATTTTCTACATGTTCTCCTAGTAAGTGTTCCTATATGTTATGTACATAAACAACATGTGTATTAACGTGTATGTGACTGATAAAGTAAAACTGAAGAGAGCATAGAAAAGCAAGAGAATACACAGGTCAGGTTGATATAAATATTCTATTTGACAACTATATTTTTTCAGTTTTTTTTTTAAACAAAGTCACATTCTTTTCAGACCTTGGTTTTCTCAGCTAGGAAATGAGAAGTTTGTATTAGGACTCTCTATGCTCCCTGCTGGCTGTAATAGAATGTAATTCTCTATTCTAGAAAACTAATTGAGAGTCTTCCTCCATGTACATAACGCTACCTATCATGCCTGTTTCCACTGGTATACAGCAGCTTGCTCACCATCTTCACCAGCAAGTCTGATAGCCGTCTCCCACCCAACATTTCCAAATCTGAAAACCCTAATTCCCACCACTCCCAAATCTGCTCTACCCGCTGACTTCCCCATCTCAGTAAATGAAGACGCCTTCCTTGTTCAATTCAGTCCAAAAACTTCAGTCACCCTTTTTTACTTTCTGTCCTACCCTGTATCCAATCAGATAATACTGTGGACTGTACCTTCGCAAAACAGCCAGACTTTCCTCACCCTTTCACTGTTACTTATCCTAATCCGTGCTGTCATCTGCTCTCCCCTGGATTATTGCAATAGCACAGTGGCTCTCAATGAAGCACTATTTTCTAACCCCAACAGAAGATATTTGTCAATGAATGGAGATTTTTTTTGTCATTATTTTGAGAATGGAATTTTGCTAGAAATACTGCTAAATATCCTGCAATGCACAGGACGTGCCCCATGAAACACAGGATTATCTTGTCAAAAATGCCAGTAGTATGCCGTTAAGAAACCCTGCAATAGCTTCCTCCCAATTTGCCCCTAATATTCTATGCTTCAAAAAGGAACTAATCACTCTTCTGTTCCAAATTCTCCAATACCTTCCCATGGTACTTGTAATCCTTATCATCACCTGTAAGGCCCTAGATAATCTTGATGGTCCCATCTCTGACCACTCTCGCGCTTGTTCACAGCCAAAGTGACACCTCACACATCAAGCAGGCTCTTGCCTCAGGTCATTTGCACTTTGAACAGTTCGCAGATGATGCTCCATTAAACATTATTGACCACCAGTTTTCAAATGATGGGCTGACCAGCAAAGCAAATAACATTAAACACAATGCCTTAACTAGCATACTTTGGCAAAATCGGTAAACTCTTCAAACACTATTGCAGAACACAAAATTATGCTAAATATTAATGTAATAAATTGATGCACTGTTTTAAAGTTATACATTTTATTATCTTTGTAATGACTTAATGATTTGTTATAATTTTTAATGAAAATGAAAGTGATGATAAAGGCCATCATTGATAATGACCATATATTTATCATGCCACTTAATCCTCTGAAGTACTACCTATGATAAGAAGACATTATTTCACTTATTGGTACAGCACAACCTCATTTCTACAGACAGTTTGGACCTGGAACTGTCTCATATACGAAACTCTGTGCGACTGGACTCACACCTCTGACTCTTTTGTTGGAGTGAGGGTGAAGCATAGAACACCCTAAGTCAGCAGATTTCCATTGGTATCACCATTGCTATGAAGCTTGCTAAAACTCACTGACCAAGCACATCTGACTCTCCAGGGCTGTCTTCCAGGTTTGGGCATATTTGACAAGGACCAAGGAGACTCTGTTGCTTGCTTAGGCAGTGTTTATGTAAAATATAAACACCGAATACATAAACATAAGAGTGGCTACAAGTAATTGCCTGTAGCATGAATGTAATTCTAAGCTGATGATCGATTTTCCCAGACTGAAATAGCGAATCCCCTTTGCAAGCATCAGCAATGATTTCTTTTCAGCCACTCCATCATTTACTCCATCAATACATCTAGAGCTTCTGTGTTTCAGGCTGTGTTTGGGGTTACAGCCAGAAAGCTGAATGAGGTCTGGGCAGAGATCTGTGCAAGAATGAAAGTCCACCTGCTCTACCCAGGCTGGTAATTAAAGAATCTTGGTTTGCAGTTCTAATACTGGCAGCTAGACGTTTCTTCTTTCTCACATGAAAGAAAGAGAGAAATTAAAAATAAAATTCATGTAGAAATATGTAGTACTGTCATGGGCATGATTTTCTCACATGACTTTTCTCTCATTGCTGAAAAATGTCTACAGTGTAACTCTTCAATCAAAAAAAGATTCCTCTTTGTACTCTGCCATTTGTCTTCTTTAGCTATATTTTAGTTTAGCGACACTTTAAAACAACAATTACTTGCTTTTCTATTGCACTCATGGCAGCAAGTCACATTTTCCCTCCAATACAGAGATTCCAAAGTTCATTTTAACTTTGTATGATTGCTTTATTTAGAGCAGAATTTCTATAAAGAAAATATAAAGAAAAAAGTTTTAAGATTTAAAGTTATTGCATTAATATATTTTTTCTATTTTCTCCCTGAGTGGTTAGAGAGCATTTTACTGTGTACAGTATAAACACAAATAATGGAATCATGATTCTTAGAATGGAGGAAATGTGACTGAATCATTTGGTTAAGTTTCAGGACAGAAAAGATTTTTTGGTGAGAGAACTGAGCCTTAAAAATATTTGCTTACTATTGGTGATTTGGATGCCTTCCCCATCAAAAAATATTAACACTTTTCTCAGTAATATTTTCAAAAATTAAGATGTCATCTGGTGATAAATATGTTAAAATAATAACTAAATAAAAATCACAGATTCATTTCATTGCATTATTTACAGGCAAGTTAAGATTTTTGTTCCTTGCCTTTACCTTTTCCATCACTTACTTATTACTTATTAGGTTAGTTATATTGTTTTCTAATAAAAATATGGTAATGCAGTCATATATTGAATCTGGTTAAATAATAACTCTAGAGAATCAGAATATTTTTCTATACATGTATCCGAATATTATATATCATTATGTGTATGAGAGTGTCATAAACTGAGGTAGATATAATGGAGCTTTCTTTGGTAAATATTATAAAAGCCCAAGAATGACTGTTCACCAAAATTACACATTTGCCAGCTTTCCCCTGTATCAGATCCTAAAAGTTTAATTAACATTACCACCACTTCTGTACAAAGTTAGAAAATATGAAATGCCTCCAGATGCTGTGTTTACATGAAATCATACAATCTTCATCTTAAGCAGCCATACAGAGCCCAGTTCTCCATCATGAAAGCTGGCGGCCGTACAGGCAGAGGGCGGAAGGAGCAGAGGTGAATGAAACGGCAGAGGAAGAAAAAGAGCATGAATCAGGCACGGAGGCCAAGCACCGCCCACCAGAGGTTGACAGTGGGAGTGAGAACCAGTATGATGACTTGTACACGTTCATTCCTGGAGACGACCCAGAAAATAATTCCCGAGGGCTCCTCGTGAGCAGCAGACCACCTCTCCCTCCACCGCGACCTGTAACAGCTGCCTTCCCACTGGAAAAACCTCACTTCACATTACAAGGTAAGGTTAAGGTTAAAACAACAACTACAAAACTTTGACACACTTACATAGCATATAGTGGCGAAGCCATACAAAGATCAGCTTTTAAAACCCAGAGAAGATTTCCTCCTATTCTTTAACAACTAGGGCCTCAGAAATCAGGTAAGAGATACCTCCCACTAACTCCCTTCCTCCCTTCCTTCCTTCCTTCTTTCCTCCTTTCCTCCTTTCCTCTCTCTCTCTCTGCCCCCCACCCTTCACTATTCCTCGCTCCCATTCTTCCTCTCTCCCTCTCTCTTTTTCTTTCTTTTTTCTTCCAGGAAAAAAGTCTCATTACAAAACTTTCTGTAAGTAAAGAAAACTTGGAAGGAGTCTGTAATTCTTCACATAAAACGAACCTCAAGCATCATGTGGAAAAGTAAGCAACAACTTAGCTTTTAAAAAATACTCTCAAAGGGCTTCCCTCGTGGCGCAGTGGTTGAGAGTCCGCCTGCCGATGCAGGGGACACGGGTTCGTGCCCCGGTCCGGGAAGATCCCACATGCCGCAGAGCGGCTAGGCCCGTGAGCCATGGCCGCTGAGCCTGCGCGTCTGGAGCCTGTGCTCCGCAACGGGAGAGACCACAACAGTGAGAGGCCCGCGTACCGCAAAAAAAAAAAAACCTCTCAGTTTTCTGACAAAAGAGGAAGGCTAATGTGTTACAGATTTGAAAATGACCTTGGACACTTCACTCAGTTGGTAGCTGCAGGGGAAGCAAGTGGTAAAGGGTCTATCACACGCTGCATTGAGACCAAAGTCAAAAAAATCTGTCTTGCTAAAGTGGAAGAACAACCGTTAAATGGCTGTGACAGCATTTCTTCCCAGATGCAGGAACTAAGGTGTGTCATGGGGGGGGGGGGGCAGTGGGGTTGGGAGTGGAGGGCAGGAAACATCCAGAGGAGCTTCCATATGAGGCTTATCTGCCTGGAATGTTCAACAGCCCGACAGACTTCCATGCTCACTCCTAGAGTCACCAATTACCACCCACTTTATTGATCACTATTTCATGTTTACTTTCGAAATTCATAAAATGGTCTTACAAAGAAAATTTAATAAGAAGGATGAAAGAAATATCTATTATTAAAACCCCATTTGTCACTGTAGTTGTCAAGTCCTAAAAGGCTATATGAAGTCTATAAAGACTGTTTTAAAAGTGAATTTTGAAGCTATGAAATTTAGCATTTGTGTCCTTGAAGGCCTTATCTCTATAAAAGTCCAAGCTGATTAACGTGAAACTTTGCTAAGATTATGCACTATATTTAGAGATGGAAAGTACTGCTTAGTGGAAAGTACGGGAAGCCTAATGGTACTTCTTGATTCATTCACTCATTCAGCAAACATTCATTGATCACCTACTGTGCCAAGCTCTTACAGACTGTTGAGATAGATCAAGGAAGTAGGGTTATCAATACTGGGAGCAAGGGAGAGATGTAGCTTCGTAGTCCACTGACAACAAAATTCTAGTATATTTTTCTCACTTTTACAGATGTGGATAATTTTATCTAATTATTAAAAGTAATTATTAAGAAAGCAAAATTGTCTTATATCACGTTAAAGCTCTTAAAGGAGCTAATATTAAATCATATTTTTTCTAATGTCCATTTCCACATATGGTATGTTGGTTAGGAGGTCTAAAATTACTCCACAGAGAGTAATTTTCACCAGATATGTAGGACCAGAAGTATAATGTTGGCTAATACATCTTCTGAAAAGTACCAAATATAAAAAGCAAAATAATACAAAAACCCCTTTTTATTTAAAAACTGTATTTTCAATTCAGCATTACTTTTAATATCATTTTTTTTCATAGAGCTAATATTGGAAGTAAATGGAAAGTAAAATACCAATCTTTTTTCTTAAAATTCTTTGATTAAGTTCTTTGAAAGTAAGACTGGAAGCTACCACTTATTTTTTGCCAGAGACTTTGTTTGGGTTCTTTGACTTTAGCTAGTGATACCTTCAGGAATTGTTCTTTAAGAGTACCTTCCATATGCCCTCAAGTAACCGAAAAAGAGGGGCCACCTCATCAATGCCCTAAGCATCAAATTCCTTATGATGGATTTATGGACATAGTCATTGGAGAAAACAATAATATAGAACATTATGTAACACTTTTCAGTTTATAAAGAACATCCAGTCTCTTTTTATCTTCACAACAAACTTTCAAGGCAACAATCATTGTAATGTTCTTTTGACTAAGACCCAAGACCCTAGGGACCGCAATTAGAATGTGTCAAATAATTCCATGAGCAGGTTTCCTGGGATTTGGGGATTCTTATCTTTCTTACACATTCTTTCCCAATTATTTCAAAACTTGGAATTATAGGAATGATATATTTTAATCGTTATTCATTAATGTACAACCTGAGTTGAGAAAACTCAGGTCCAACTCCAACATGAAAAGTACAATCTTATACATTGGGAAATGAAAAGTGAAATGTATTATTTCTAGTGCAAGCCCAACTTTAGAAAGAGTTGGGGAAGGAGGTGGGTGGAGGAACAAAGAGAGTTAACAGCTCAGGAAATCAGTTCATAAAAGTAAGATAGTTGACACATTCCACTAAAAATGAAACACTGTGCAAGTGTTTCCCACACACTTAATCTAGTTTCACCTGGGATGCTGTCAGTGAAACAGAAATCATGAAGTCAGAATCTCAAAACCATATTATTCATAAGGGAAAAGGCAAGTCGTAGAGATTTTAAAGTTAGTGCCAGGCATATTGGCGTTCATACTTCTTGGGTTAAACTAACTGAAACAAGCTAAGGCTCTGTTGAGAGATGATCTTGGACTCTCCTCTGGTCTCTCCTCATAAGCCTACCCAAAACAATTGCTGAATCTTCTTAGAATAATATCCTTTTATTCTGCTCTAACAGCTTGTCTTTCTCCCTATCTCCTAAGTTTTTCCACTAAAATATCCATTAAGTAAACTAAAGTTTTTGGTCAGATTCTCACCAAAGAGAAGGGAGACTAGTTCTCCTTTAGTTCACATGCATGAATCTCAGAACAACACAGAAAATTAATGATTTTTCAGTCAATAACTGAAATCCTTTCCATTTTTATTGTTCTCAATAATACTTTAAGCAAAACACTTGTCAAAAGGGCACATTTAAAAAAAATTTCTCATTGGTCCGGCAGAGAGGGCCATCCAAATTCTCTTCAACTTATTTATTGACACAGTATACAATATCTTTGTCTTCTAAGTAAACTGCTGCTAGAATATTTTAATACATTCCTATAAAAATATGTAAAGATTTTATTGAATATAAAAAACATGAAAGACTGTTCTTTTCATATAAATTAATCTTCAAGCCATTGATTTTCCATGCCATCTTTTATGTCATGAACCCTACTTTCAGTGTCCCTTATCAAAGAGTGAGGTATAAGTTGGCTTATAGAAATCAAGAGAGCCAGAGTGAGACATAGCGTAAGAAACCAAACAATGGTGGTTTTGGCTATTCCCCTCTGTCATTTCAGAGAAATTGAATTTTAGGCAAAATACCCAGTTTAATCCCTATAAAAGGTAATATGACTTCAAATTTAAAAAAAAACTCAGAGCATTATGCTTGAAAAACACAAGCTTTCAAAATATTTGGAATTTGAGGCTTAGTTTTATAATTTGATTTCCTGATATTAAATCATTCATAAACTATGTGGAAAATATTTATATGCTTATTTATATATTTTCAAAGAAATCCAGGTCTTTAACAAACTTTTTCTGACAAATCAACAGTTACAAACTGCCGGAGGATATGTTAGTAAATTACATGGTTTACTTTTCTCTTTTTGGAATTTATAGGATAATATATAAATTGTTTGGGGGTGTGGTTCAAGCAGGTGACAGATGGACACCAATAATGCTTAAGGTATGAGTAACCACCATCTAAATGTTTCATAAGCAGGGAAAACGTCAGAAGGCCAAATGGAAAGAAGTCAAAGTTGGTGTGATTCCAGTGCAAGACATGAAACAGGAGGTGAACCCAGAGGAGAAGAAGAACAGAAAGATGATGAGGAAGACCAGGAAGAGAAGGAAGACCCCTACACTTTTGCTGAGATTGATGACAATGAATATGACACGATACTGGCCAAGAGGAGTACAAAGAAAAAACTTGGAAGCCGGTCATTCATTCTGAACAGACCTCCTGCTCCCACACCACGACCCACAAACATCCCTCCAAAAGAGGAAACTACGCCTTATATAGCACAAGGTAATTTGTTTTGCTGCTGCTGTTACTGTTTGTGTGTGTGTTTTTTGGGGGGTGGCCTCTTTTTGGGTGGGATCTAAGCCCAAAAGATGAAAAGCATCTTTTCGAGTCATAGGTAAGCTGTATTGGACCATTTTAAAATTTAAAACCACGATGAATAACGAAAATAAGAACAATATGTAGGGCTCTGGTTTGTAATTGTTGATTAAGGAGGATAATTTTGACAAACCATCCAAAGAGCATGAAACCATAATATGTGTGGGGAAATACCGTTTGATGCTTCTTCCATAATTCTGTGAGAGGGAAGCTCAACACCTGTGAATAATGTGCAACACACGAAGAGAAGGTAGGTACGTTACTTTTTGCCTCTCATTCCATTTAAGATAACTTTAAAAACCTAAACAGTTTTGAGTACTAGAATCTTAGATATGCAACCCCAGTTCCTCTGATAATTGCACTTCACCCCAATGATTAAGATTCACTTCATCTATGATAGGATTTCTACTTCATTTTAGACTTCAATTCTCCTTTCTCATCTCAGTTAAATCTAAATCAAAAATAGCAAATCCCTAGAGCTTTTTTATATCTGTAACCCCAGCAGGATATACTGACTTTGCCGTTCTTTCCTAACACTCCTGTATTCTCTGGTTTGGTGCACTCCATGAGTCCCTAGTGTCTAAGACATGAATTTTATTCATCAGTATCGCAGGCACATGCACTCAGTGTCTTTGGGGGTTAAGGTACCATCCTAGAGACTGAGGATGTGGAATAAAACAATGTCTGCATCCTTGAGGAGTTCTAGGCAACAGCTGTGCAAATAAATATACAGTACAATTTGACCCTTTATTAGAGATTTTTGAACAAAATGTTTGGAATCAAACAAATTTGGGGGTGACAACTAAAGCTGAGAGACAATATATTATACATTCAAATAGCCTAAACCGGGTACCCAGAGTATTTAAATATATACCACAAATCCACTCAAAAAGAACACAGTTACTCATCTGTGCTTAACATGTTCAAAAGAAACCATTCTACTGTTTAAGCGGTATGTGTTGAGAGGTTTGTATAAGAAAATTTAGCAAGTTTTTTACCAATGTACTAGATACCTACTTAACAGGGATCTGCTGCTGATAATGTTCAAGACAGTATTATAAAAAAGGAAACAATAACAAATTAATAAAGGTTTCAGCTAAAATAAAATGTCAGCTGGAACAATTATCTAGATTATTAAGGGAGGGAATAAGCTGTAATTAGAACTTCTCAGATTGTCTACCATAGTGGCTCTAGGATATTACAGTCAGGCCTTCATATCCATGGATTCCACATCTGAGGATTCAACCAACTGCACATAGAAAATGTTCAGTAAAAGAAAATTCCGGAAAGTACCACAAAGCAAATCTGCCTCCAGAGCAACTGCTTACATAACATTTATATTGTATTTACAACTATTTTTATAGCATTTACATTGCATTAAGTATTATAGGTAATCTAGAGTGACTTAAAGTATACGAGAGGATGTGCAGAGGTTATCGGCAAATACTGTACCATTTTAGAAAAGAGACTTGAGCATCTGCAGATTTTGGTATGGGGGAGGGAGGTCCTGGAACCATTTCCTTGTGGATGCCAAGGGACAACTGTACTAGCTCTGTGACAAGGTTACTAAATCCCAATAAATAGTTTTGAAGAGGGAAGTTAGATATATAACTCAATAACAGAATTTAGTTATATTCTGGAAATTTTTGAAGAGGTACATCATCTTCTGTATCTCAATCTCTAGGGAGTTCTCAGGACCACAATAGAGACTCCCATGTTGCGTTTCTCTGCTTTTTGCTCTTTATCTTGTCATCCTTCTATCAACTGTCCTATTCTTATTTTCCATGAGTGCATTCTTGTTTTCCATTTGTTCTTGTTCTATATCATTCTTTTCTCTTTCTTTAGTGGTGGTGCAGGCAATGAAGTTCAATATCTTTGTCATGGCTTTTGTTTCATTTTGCTTTGATTTGAGTTTTTAAATTTCTGCGATTTTAATTTTTCTTTAGTTCTCATATTGTCTGTATTATCTTTGCTTGTTGTTTGTTTGTTTTGTCTGGAATGCTTGATACCCCCATAAAATATCTGACTATTCTTAGCGATGCTTTCATGTTTAAGAATGAAGCACAAAAATCTGAATGAAAACTCTACTTGCTAACTTGTGGACTGCACTGCAGGGTAATGAGGTAACCAGCTTTTTCATTGAATTATCCCAAAGTGTTAGTTCAGATAGATCTATTCTCTACGTTTTTCAATATTTCTAGAATAAATTCCAACTTACTCTAACCTACATTTATATACCTGGTTGCCAGCACACTGATATCAGAGTGTGGGAAAAAGACTGGGAACTTTCACCACTCAGAGTACACTGTTTAACTTGTTCTCCCTGTGTTCAGTCCAGTGTATAACTCCTTCCACCCACTGTGCCTTGTGTGCCATGGTCAGAACTATTTCTATTCAATTTCTCCAAGAACAAACTGTCCATCATAGGTGATTGCCTCGTTTCATTAGAGAAGGAATTAGGGACAAGGACTGCTTTAGGCTGTCAACCAAGCCCCATATTAAATAAGAGAATTGAGATGGTTTTCCTCCTCATTCATATATTTATTAATTACATAAAGATTTATTGAGTACCAAATGATAAAGTTTTTCTGTGGGTTAATTATGTAATCCCCTACCTAACAGCGGTACAATTTGTCATTTATACACACACACACACACACACACACACAGAGACTTTAAAGAATCTTAGAAATCTTGAGTTTCTAAGAACTTTTAAAGGCTATTTATCTCATCCCAAGCGCAACACCCTTCAACATTTACAAGAAATCTTTCATTCAATTACAGTCTAATTTGTTCTCACAACATTTGTGTTATATGCAGACAGGAATCCGTGTTACATTCTGTGATTGTGTTTTTGTTTTTGTTTTGCACCTAAGTATATAAAAGCACGTATGGTTATTTTCTCCATATTTCAGATTAGTAGCAAAAACTGAACTGTAAATGAGGTCATCAAAGTCCCTTTCCATTATTTCTTCCTTTTCTCTTTCACTGGAATATACTTGCTTGCTTCTTCCTTTTATGCTATTGATTGTTGATCATTCTGTGCTCACGTTAGGAAAACATTACCTCATCAGCCAGTTCTTTTGTGATGTTCTTTGCATTTCACAGGGTAAATGTCTTTCATCACGGCTTCCTTTTTTCTTTCCTAGCTCAGGCAAATCTATTAAATAGAATATACACCATTTCCCAGAAAGCCATGCATTCAATTAGAAGAACATTAATTTACCCTAATTCTTGCCAGAGCACAGAAGTTGTAGCAGAATGCTGGCACATCCAGGGTGTGTTACAGTAGCCAGAAGAGAGGGATGTGGAGTAGGGGATGGAAAAAGAATGCAGGATGCCTAATCCCAACTTACTATTTCAGAAACTCAAGAAAGTTATAGCAAAGTGACTAGGCAAATAAACCAGAGAGATATAGGAAAATCATGTTGGCTTTTGTGAGATAATGGGATATAGATAGATAGATAGATATACACACATATTTATATACTGCATTACATATATATATATATATATATATTCCAAACATACATATATATATATTCCAAACATATATATATGTAATTATATATATATGTAATTATATATATATATAGGTTTCTACCCTCAGTTCCTGACACAGAGCTCCTGAAACCCTTGTAATTTCCTGGGTGGTAGGAGTGTTTTTGTTCTAATGAGGCAGCTCTGAGTGGACTCCTGCATGGCTCCTGGAGGGGGGTTAGTAGGGAAAGTCCAAGCAGTGATTAGAAGCTTGGAATTTTCAGCCCTAACCCTATTCTCTAGAGAAGGGCGAAGGGCTAAAAATGGAGTTAATGATCAATCATGCCTATGTGAGGAAACCTCAATAAAACCCTGATATTAGGGGTTTCCAGGAGCTTCAAGTTTGGCAAACAGGTCCACGTAGGAAGGGTGACACACCCAACTCCATGGGTACAGACTTCCCTGTACTGGGGACTCCCAGACCTTGCCCTATACATCTCTTTATTTGGCTGTTCATCTGTATCCTTTATCATATTCTTTAAAATAAGTGTTTCCCTGAGTCCTGTGAGCTGCTCTAGCAAATTAATCAAACCTGAGGAGGGGGTTGTGAGAATCTCCAATTTGTAACCAAATCAGACAGAAATTGTGGGTAACCTAGGAATCTACCACTTGGGATTGGCATCTGAAATAGAGAAGAAGCAGGCTTGTGGGACTGAGCTCTTAATCTGTGGGATCTGACACTACCTCTGAGTAGATATTCTCAGAATTGAATAAAATTGAATTCAATTGTAGGATATCCAAATAGTGTTGAAGGGCTGCTTGGTGGGGGAAAATCCGCACACGTTTGATGACCAGAAGTGTCTGAAATGAAGTGTGACAGTAGAGGAGACACACGGGAAAGAAAGGCCCAGGAGGAAAAGTGGGTTTTCCCAATGCTGCTATACAAGGAGGATTCAGATTCACTGATACTACCTAAGTAAATAACTTCATATATCTGAGATGCAAGTTCCTCATTGTAAGTTGGGAATAGAAATAACATCTATTTTAAGGATTGTTGTAATCTTTAAGTGAGATAAAATTAACAAGTACTCAGCACAATACTTGGTATGTGATATACACTCAATAGATAATAATTAAAAGCAATTCTACTTTGTCTTTCCTCAGTTTCTGGGCAGACGGTGACTTTGATTAACTTTAAATTCTAGAAGAAGTGTGTGCTTCCTGGATTCTGGAGAGTTAGAAGTTAAGGAAACTATTACAGATGGAATTGGGGTCAGGATATCCTTTCCTCTAAAGGAACAAGTTGGCTTAGTCTACTCCTTATGATAATAATTATTAGGCAACTTTCATGATAATTTCTAATTCATGAAATAATCCT
This sequence comes from Orcinus orca, assembly GCF_937001465.1. Taxonomy (NCBI): domain Eukaryota; kingdom Metazoa; phylum Chordata; class Mammalia; order Artiodactyla; family Delphinidae; genus Orcinus; species Orcinus orca. Next base: position 21,331,386 of record NC_064562.1, read on the forward strand.
GCACAGTTGGCATTAATAGGCTTATTTTAGAGAATTCCCTGGTGGTCCAGTGGTTAGGACTCTGTGCTTTCACTGCCGAGGGCCCTGGTTGGGGAACAAAGATCCCACAAGCTGCACGGCGTGGCTGGGGGAAAAAAAAAAAAAAGAGGTACTTTTCCTAAAAAGCAAGGTATACAATAAATAAATAAATAAATAAATTTAAAATAGAGATACGGAAACTGATGTTCAGTGAGTTTCAGCGTCTTGCCCATGATGATAAAACTAGGAAGGGGAAGATGTGTGATTTAGACCCGACCCAGCTCAGTCTGGCTACCACGTTTGTACACATGGTAGGACCAATTTTCTTTCTTGATGTATTTATTTCTGGGTCATTAGTTAATATTTATTTCTTCCTTCTGACCCATAAGATCCATAAAAGAAGAGACCAGTCATTTGTTTTTGCCTTTCAAAACCTCATCTGTTTTTGTATCCTTGGTGCCAAGCTCAGTGCTGAATTCATAGCAGAAACCATGAATATTTGATGAATATTAATTGAATGAGTACAAGGACGAATAAATGATAAAAGTAACAAGAAGTACATCAATGTGGGTAGGAGACTTCACTAACACTACAGAGGTTGGTCAGAAGAATATATCAACCTAGTAATTCCTAAATTTCCCCTTTTTAAAAAAAATTTTTATTTATGTATTTATTTATTATTTTTGGCTGTGTTGGGTCTTCGTTTCTGTGTGAGGGCTTTCTCTAGTTGCAGCGAGTGGGGGCCGCTCTTCATCGCGGCACGCAGGCCTCTCACTGTCGTGGCCTCTCTTGTTGCAGAGCACAGACTCCAGACGCACAGCCTCAGTAGTTGTGGCTCACGGGTCTAGTTGCTCCGCGGCATGTGGGATCTTCGCAGACGAGGGCTCAAACCCGTGTCCCCTGCATTGGCAGGCAGATTCTCAACCACTGCGCCACCAGGGAAGCCCTCCCTTCTTTTAAACCATCTAAGTACTCCTAATGAAGAGGGAATCCTGTACCTAAGGGGACAAAGTTCTAGGATATTCACTTATAGCTAAGCATTCTAACTGCTTTCACACAGCATAATGTATCAGAGAGAATCTCTATTTCCACCATCACCACCATCTCCTATCCCCAGAAATGTAACTTATTAATACAAAATTGAACCCGTGGTTCATTTTATTAAGAGATACGTTTCTGGATTTTTTATTCCATTCTTGTTATACTAAACCTAATTTTATGTTAATAACAGTGAAAAGGATAACTCATTTTTCTTAAATGAAAAGTTTTTGAAGTCTGCCTGCTTTTAAGAATCATATTCTCTCCATCTTTTTCTCCCTATAATACTGGAAAGGATCAGGTTCATTAAGCTTCAAGAATATAGAGGAATTAACATGGATTCACAGTCCTTCTTAGTAACAAAATTCTTGATTTAAGACAAATCAAAGAAAGAAATGAGCACTTTTCATAATATAGATAGATGGGTAGTAAAATTATATCCATAAATCATTGCAAAGAGATGACTGCCTATTTGGGAAAATTTTTCAACATCAAAGGGCAATTTCCCATTTTCTCCTCACACAATTAATAAAACCAAGATCCTTCTTCAGAGTCCATGTTGCTGATTTGGGGTAGAATATAATTTCCCTTTCAATTTTCAATTGCTACTGAGTTGCCCTTGGCATTTTACAGTGCAACAAAGTTGTGTACGACCTTTTTGAGAGCTACTCAGCTACTGGGACCCCAAAATGTCAAGTACAACTCAGTTGCTCTCAGAAATTTTCCACTTGCAATTCACTTGTACTTGAAATTGATCACATACAATGCAATGGAAATGCAAACAGAAAAAGAAACCTTGTAGAATCTCTTAGGAAAATTAATCCATATCATCATAAATGTGGCAGAATGGATTGGCCTCTGTCCTCATTAGTGAAGAAATATTGTCAAATGGATTAAAGTAAGCCTTAGATCAAGTGCCCTAGGTTCTACTCTCTGGCCTGGTGACCTTGTCCAAACCATGAGCTTTAGGACTTTGTATATATATCACAGGTGGTCTCAGGATAGAGGACATATTTATCATCTGTTTGTAAACCCAGTGTCCCTGCTTTCCCAGTGATCCTCTGCCTCCCTCCTTTTCCTGATAGAGTACTGGCACAGCTCTGACAAGGAGCAGTTGTTCAGACGTGTGCTCACATTGGGAATTCTGGTCTTTTTCCCCTTAACATACGATGCTCCTAGAGTCTCTGTTAAATTTGTCTTTTAGTAGAAGCCCAATTGGCCTAGAGTAGCAGGTCTTAACGGGTGATGATTTGCCTCCCAGGAGACATTTGGAGACATTTGGCAGTGTTAAGAGACATTTTGATTGTCATGGCTAAGACAGTACTACTGGCATCTATGCTAGGCCACAAAACATGTCTCAACAAATTTAAGAGGATAGAAATTATATCAAACATTTTTTCCAACCACAACGGTATGAAACTAGAAATCAGTTACAGGGGAGAAATGGGAAAAACACAAACATGTGGAGACTAAGCAACATGCTACTAAAAAGAAAAATGGGTCAGTGAAGAAATCAAAGAGGAAGTCAGAAAATAAAATGAAATGGAAATAAAAACACAACTTTCCAAAATCTATGGGACACAGCAAAAGCAATTCTGAGAGGGAAGTTTATAGCAAAACAGGTCCACCTCAAGAAACAAGAAAATCTCAAATAAGCAGCCCTGTCCTTTGGAAATTTTCAATCTGCATTTTTGTAGTTTGAGTCTTATTGGCAGAACTAGTATTTAATATTTGTTCAAAGTGAACGTGACCTGATCCTACTGGTTACTTCTTAGGACAGTAATATTTCCTGATATAAGAGGAAAGAAAGAGGCCAGAGAAATCACTCTTGGTAATCACTAAGCATGAACCAAAAGGTGAACTCATCGCAGCTTCTAGAGTATTACAGTGACTTCCTAACAACCCAAACCACTTCTCTTTGAAACAAAAGGAAAATTACCAGGGATGTTACTGGAGGAATGTCTACGCTAATATCATTTTTTATTGAATACAAGTGTTCAAGAAGTAAAATCAAGCAGTGAGCACACATGAAATCATATGGGAGGAAACGAGCCCCTAGTCCAGTGCGCTGCAAGCAGTGGGTGTTCAATACATGTTGCCTGCCTGGTAGCAAAATGAAGAAAGACCTGCCTACCCAGTGGTGGAGTAGAGACTTTGCTAATAAACTCATTACAATGCCCTCAAGCTCTAATTACACAGAATTCCACAAATCGATTGCTCTCTTTCTCTCAGTGTCCCAACTTCCTGGATAAGAAACATTTCAAGAATAGAAATATTCTTATTTGCATCAAAAAGGATAAATATGCAAATAAAAAGTTTGTATTCTATTCTAATGAAAATTCAGTTCCTTAGAAGTAGAAAAAGTAATTTATAGTGAGATTTCCTGTTTTGGGAAAGGATTTTTATGGGAACACGTCTATCAGACTTAAAAGTTTCCATTACAAACTGGAAAGAAAATTAATGTTTTCTCCTTAGGAAACCAAAGCATTCATTGATATTTCCACCGAATTAGAATTTCTATGCTATTTTCCTTCACGCAGATATGTACTTTCCAACTTCCCATCGCCACCAATCTCCCGAGTACACTGTAACCACATCCATGACCTCATGTGTGCTGGCTGATCATTTGTAGATTCTCCCCTCCCACTCCCCCAAAAGAAGCTGCAACTCCTGACTCTATGTCTGCAGTCAGTAAACTACTTTCAGGTGAAAGACCTTCCTGTTATGTGTCTGATGTGACTATTTCTGTTTGTGGCCATGACACCCCTAGCGTGCCTATTCAAATGTGGTGACCTGCGTTTGATAAATTTGTTGAAATTGGCAACGCATAACTCTTGCTAACAGAATGAGATGGTGCTTTTAAGCTGACTGGAGTGCTCAGTCTATCTTGATCCATTTGCAAAGAGGCTACATCTCTTCTCTGAGCTTGGATTTGATTAGTCAGTATGACTACTCATCGGGTTAGAACATTCTGTTCCCTGCCTTCACTGGCTAGACAAAGGGGTTGTTTGCACTGCTTTCCTTTACCTCACTCTGCCTTTTTGTAATTACCATTCACAGGGTGCAAACTGGGGGAACAAGGTAGGAAGAGGAAGGCTACAGAGGTTGCATTATGACCCTTGCCCTTCTGGTTGTTTTTTATCTCTGTCCTCTCTCATGAGTAGGCCTTAATGACACATTTGACTTTTGCTTAAAATAATACACCAAAATGGAGGACAGTATGGAAACTGACCGCATTTTATTTACCTTTGCATCCTTAGGACCTAGCACAGCACTTCGCTACATAGTTAGCAATCTAATGAAAGTTTGCTGAGTGTTTAATAAACATACTGCTGCTACCTGTACTGAGGACCTGAAGCACAATACAGATTTGTATATTTCATTTTATGTCAAATCCCTAGTTTCAAGAATTATCATCAGTGATAGGTATGCAGCTCTAAGCAGCATTTCACTTCACACTTCTAATGGGCATGGAACATCAAGGGGTTTGTGGTTTATAATTCATATCTTTATGAACACATTTGGCTACGCATTACACTGACTTTCCATTAGCTTAGCCACTTACAAAATAATTCCAAATAAGCTTTATCAGATTTTCAAAGAAGGGCAGCCCTGGAAGAATCTGTTTGCTTGAAATAGGCCACTAATGAGGTTGACGTGAAGAACGTTCTTGCAGAAGCAACCTGGAAAGACAAACAGTGCAAGTGAATTCGTTATATTTCACCTTCTCCTCCTCTGCTCTTCTGATAGTTCTGCTTTGCTTAACATTTTGAATATTTAATACTATGATAATTTTTTCCATTCAGTGTCATTTCTATTCTAGAGAAAATTTTATAGAAGTCATTCCACCAAATATTGAAAATAAATGGGGGTGATATTTGGGGCATTTGCATTGTTTGAGATTATTTTGAACCTCAAAAATTGTTTTTCTTTCTTTATGGACTTTTTTAATGTTTAAAGGTAGTGACAGCTACTAGTAATGCATTCATTAGTCTTTCTCATCAAATTCCAATTTTAGGTAGGAAGAGAAAAATAAGGTTTCACTAGGGCAGAGTCATCAAAATTGACGTTATTTCATAATTGCCTTCATAGCATCATTTGAACGTTGACGCAATAAAATGCGGTCAAAAATAATATTCTCCGGGAATTCAAACACATAGGGACAGGACTGTCTCCATATATTATGAAAAACTAACATTGGTCTGTGATTTAACTTGCTAGTGTTCCTGTTAGTCTAAGCCCCCAGTAAAAAGAATCTCCCCCTCAGAGATAGCATTCTATTTAAATTCATGTTCATTTGAGAATTTATCCAGGAACCATTTGGCCTGGAATGACTTGGGGGAAAAAGAATTGGTAGCGTTTTGGAATATCTGAACTGAGTAAGTCACTAGAGACCATCTCACCTAAGCCTTAACTTTATTGGCAAAGGAAATAAAGGCCCAGAAGGAGAAAGCCATTTTCCCATGCCATGCATGTTGATAATATTAAGACAAAACTATACCCCTTCCACTGTGCCAAGCAGATTAGCATTCTAGTATATAGATTGTTTTTCAGTTGCTATGTGTTTAGAACAGAATCTCATCTTACCAAAAATCCTGTTGTATAAAAATACATACCTTCCATATATAAATCTGAATGTTCCATACCCAGTGCTTGGTTCTCCCTATACCATGGATTTTATAGTTACCTCTCATAAACGTTGTGTGGGTGAGATGGTAAACAAAGTGTATAAAGCTTTCTAGAGCAAAGATTTCGCCGGTAGAAGCAATTTAAATGTTTCAGCGAATATTCACTGTAAAAAGAAAGATTAACAAAGTCTGGAATTTTATATCTATGTATTCTTTTCCTAAGGCTAATAGAGCATGTGTCCTTGGTATGCATGTTTGCATCGGTGATCATTTGGATGGGCTAGCTCTTTCTTCAAGAAACAAGTTAATATAGGTGTCTTCCCAAGATTAATTTATATTCAAAAACACCTCCCAACTTTCATAACAAGGAGAAACAGTGTGTTTGGCAATATGCTAATTGCTAATTGAGTTCTTGTAAGGAAATGAGGCTTGTCTATAGGTGAAAGGAGGATAATGGTTGTAGTGGGTGGAGCTGGAGATGAGTTAGGAGGGAATTTCAAGGGAGGTTATTGTGGTAGAGGGGATTTTTGTACTATGGGGCATGACCTAGTGCCCATCCTGCTCTTAATGAGTTCTGTTATCAGCACTTTCATCATCATTCTACTCAGAGCACCCCTACTCTCCCACCACAATTCTCCACCCCGTCCCAGGCTGTTCTAGCTACAAACGCTGCTGAAATGTCAACAATAAATAAATATGCTGCTGTCACTTCTTAATCTAGAAACTGAGCATGTTTACCTAACATTTACTGTATTTCACGAAGTCTGGACATTTGTTGTCAACAAATGTATTTCAATAAAATATAAGGTGTAAACTGATTTTTAACCAATGAATGCCAAAAAGCTGGAAAAAAATTCTAGTACTCCATAGCTTCAAAATTTATCAGAGTTCTTAAAACTTATCAATTAATATACTTTTTATTGGAAGAATTTATTTTCTGAATTTATCTTTGGATTCAGATTATTTCCCATATTAATGATGCCAGATTACAGCTTTTTTGTCTGAGACAGTCTCAGTTGCTATCTTAACAATACTGGCGAAAAAGCACAGAGCGTCTGCATGTTATTAAAATTTCAAAAGTGTTTTATTCTTTCACGACTTTATGAACCGGCCAATGAAAAAAGTCAAGCACCACTTATAAAAATGTTTTTATTATCCTAAAATACATTCACATACCATATATCCATCAGTATATTTTATTTGAGAAAAAATGTAAGCCACAAACCCAGAACTTGCCAGTAAGTTATATTTAGCATGTTTTCCAAATATTAACTTGAAGCAGAAAATTGATTTTCAACCAAAAATATTATTTCATGTGTATAATTTCTCTTAAACACATCATACTTTGAAAGTATATTCGCTTCTCCTGTTTGAAGGACAGAGCAGAGTACCCTTTTTCTTGACAACAGCTGGCAAAGTATATGTGCTTAATAAATAATTATTGATTTGATATGGCTTAGGGAACTTTCTTAAATTTGAAAAAAATGCTATCTGGATTCATCACAGATATGACCTTGATATTAGACTGGTTTAAAGAATACTGAGACCAATGGCAAAGATCCAAAATGATAGCTCCACTATCATTGCAAAATTACGTAGCCCTTTTATATGTTAGTTATTTTATATGTTAGTTATTTCCACCTCTCTCATCTATGAACATATGACATCGGACTAAATCTCCAAGGCCTCTTTCAGTTCCCAAACCCTATAGTTTACCCATAAAAAATAAATGGAAGTCTGGGATATTCAGTTTCTAAAGTCAAGCTCTAAAGGCTACAGACTTCCTCGTTAACAAATACCAGAAGGTATACGGAACTTTGTGGGTGCTCAATAAATATTAAACAATCAATTTTATCTTTCATCTGCTGAATGGGGTAATGCTGACTTGTCTCACAGAATTCCATGTAAGAAATAATAAATGAGAACAAAGTACTTTTCAGATAATGGAGTAATTCGAATAAGCTGCTTTAATAGGTCTGAGGTCTAGCTAGATGATGCAAGAATAAAGTATCTTTTTTATTATTACATCTGGGAATCCAGAAGTCTTTTCATCTGTTTAAGAAGCAACAGTCTTTATCCTTGCTTATCACCAAAAAGTCAGCATGAGTAATTTCTGTGCAAATGGAATTTTTCATGTGATTTTAGCATTTATCACTTTTAACAAAATGCAGCTTTTATCTTTACCTGGTATCAAAATGGAATCATATCTTGATTTAAACAGTTTAATGAGGCGTTCCATCAGCATTATACTACTCTGTGCAAAGAAAATGCTTTTTGAAAATGACTGATAAGCTGCACAAATGAGAAAATTGTAAATTTAATAATCCTCCTACTCAAAAAATAATACAATTCAGGAATTGTTACTAAGGAAAATGAAGTACTGCATTCTAATTTCCTACAGTCTTCCACAGTGTGTTCTTTTTTATAAATAAATAATCTGTGTTCTATTTTTTAGTGTTTCAACAAAAGACTGCCAGAAGACAATCAAATGGTGACAAGTTCCATGGCCCTAAGAAACAAGGTACTAACATGAACTTCAGTTTATTTAATAATCTCTAAGTAAGAGTTAAAGAAATCTTATGAATACTGGACAAAGTCTCCTGCTATAGAAGTAAATAATTGTGTACTTGGCTAATTTTACTGTTAAGTCAGTCAGTGTCTTACCCAAATATAATTTTTCCATAGTAAGATTAATGCAAGAAAATTATTTTAATTAACAAAGCCAAATTATTTTAATTAACAAAGGCAAGAATTTAACAAAGGCCTTACTAGGATATTTGTGGTGATGTTGATAATATTGTTTGTTATCAGAGCTCCAGGAGGGTCAGGTAAGACAAATTCTCTGACATCCCTCAGAGACCTTTAGAGAGAAGCCTCTGGAACCTAACTTGGTAGGAGGGGCAGATGATTGATGCCCCCTTGAAGGGGACCAGCATGGGTTTTCTGTGCTCTGCATTGAACTCCAGTCAAAGACTGTCTCACTATTCTCTTGCCTTAGGTAATGGACCTACCATTTATTGGAACAATTATTTGTCATGCAGAAAAGAGCTGAACACTGTAGCTCAGAGGCATCTCACACAGGAGGAATATTTTCCTCTTGCTTCATAAGGAGGCAGCTGCCTCCAGTCTTTCCTGACACACTTGGTTCCTATTGAAAAGAGGTACTCTGGCAGGTTATTTATTATGATGTTTTTCTGATAATAAATCTTTGGTTAAAGTTCAAAAATGAAAAACATAAAAGGTGGCAGAGGTGGAGGCAACACTGGATGACTCTGATAATCAATGAGCATGTACAGATGCTTTTAACCTCAACCCACTTTTGAAATAACATCACTCCAAAATAATATTACCTTGAAATGTTACTCATACATCATTGAGAGAGACATTAAAATAAAACTGGGAAGTTATTTCACCAGCAGCCACTTCCATAGCCTCTTTGTGTGCCATTGTGAAAATAGCAAAGTGCTGATTGCACCAACTTCTGACACCCACTGACCTATTAAATACAGAACCTCATGGACTTGCTCCTGGGATGCTGTGGCTCATCCTTCAAACACAGGTGTGTCCTTAAATGAATGATCATCACCCATCACTTCAAGTGGCATTTCTCACAGCAGTGAGCTTGTACTTAGATCATTCTTCCAATTAAGTATGTGGTGTCTGAATGCAGCACATGATGGACCTGAACTTCCAGTCTCCTACAAATCACTTGGATAGACTACTTATAAATTTGTATGCAAAAAACTCTCCTTATTGGACAATTTTTCATTTCCAGTGATTTCTTAGTTTGAAGGGAAAGATACATCTTTTTAAGTCTACTATTAGCCTCCCACTGTGCCTTCAGCTCTCTCAAGAAATAAATGCAGAACTCCATGTGAGATCATTGTACAATTAGGATCAAACAGTTATTGAAGAATTAAAGTAGAGAAGATTATTCCTATCTGGACTCTTCCACATACCTCACAGAGCTTGGAAAAGAATAAAGAGAGGGGACGCTTTGAGCTCTTTGGGAGAAAGTTTCCCTAAAGCATTTTTAACAAATTATTCAATTATTATATTTTAATTAAATTACGTTAGAATTAGGAGGAGGATGTGAAGAAGGCCACAGGAGATGAAAGAAGGGGACAAGTAGCAAGTGTAATGAAGGGATCCTCAGAATGCCAGATCTGTCATCCTCTGGTTGTCCCACAGAGAGCAATGTAAGAAAAGGCTGCTAATGTTTTTGAAGCCTAGAAGAAACCTATTAATATTCTACCATATGTATAGAAAAAATAGTCCCTTCTGTACTCAGAATAAAAGGGGAGGAGAGAATGGTGAAAGGAAACAAGAACCTAAATTATAAAATATTTTACTGGATTAACATCTGTCCATATCTTGTTACTTAATTTGCTTCTTCAAGATCAATGATGACCAGATTTTTTTAATTCTTGGGGGGGGTTAGGTTACTAAAAATTCTAATCAAATTTTTGTGTGCATTTTTCACTCTCTAGATATGTCAATCCAATTATTGATGATATTTTTGATTAGTCACCTTAGAGCAGTTCCCCTAGATTCCTTTAACTGTGGACATTAGTAATTCAGCAGAATGGAAAAGATTATTGTTCTGTTTTCAAGGAGTAGAGGAACATTAAATCCTATGAAATGTTAGGGGAAAAAAAACCTTCCTGATAACTGCAGTCTGCAGGGAAATCAGAATCTAGCATGAGAAGAACATAATTAGTTAAGAATAATGGGGGGGCTTCCCTGGTGACGCAGCGGTTGAGAGTCTGCCTGCCGATGCAGGGGACACGGATTCGTGCCCCGGTCCGGGAAGATCCCACATGCCGCGGAGTGGCTGGGTCCGTGAGCCATGACCGCTGGACCTGCGCGTCCGGAGCCTGTGCTCCGCAACGGGAGAGGCCACAACAGTGAGAGGCCCGTGTACCGCAAAAAAAAAAAATAAAATAATAATGGGGAAGGTTTTGAAATTAAAGAATTAAGTACCTAATGGACTTCCAATGTCCAGCCATTTTTCTCTAAATCTTTTCAGATATTTATGACCATCCAGACCATGGGACATACTAGACAATCAAAACTACTTATTCCTAAATTAATGAATACTCTTCAAATACCCTGGGATTTCATGGTGCAATAGGAAAAACAGTGCATGCTTCACCAATGATAATCTCTTTATTTGATAGAGAACAAAAAGACCCTTTTGTGAAGTGTTTGTCAGAGTCAAGATTTTTTAAAGGGACTGGACAGGTTCTCTAAAGGTTAAAGAAATTATTCAATTATTTCACTATATGCTGGAAGGGAAAGGGATTTTGAGAGCCAACTATTTTCCCACTGAAAGTATAGGCATTTCAGATGCCCTGTGTTGAAGACTGCCAAGGGATTGCCAGGAAGCTACATTATTGCTAAGTCAAGGAATTTTCCTGAGGAACAGAAAAAAATTAATTGGCACCATTTCCATGGAAACTCAACAGATTTCTTCAACTCAATTTTCACATCCTGGAAAAAATATAAGAAAAATGCTGAGGACTTTGGATCACAGATAAAAGTTTCCATCAAAATACATTTTTAAAATCAGTTTTTCCAAGTTGGTTTTAAAATTAGAAAAATTTTAAATCAGTGCCAGAGTGTTGTCCCCAGAATGTGCTGCTACCACACCTCCACCCACTTCCCAAAATTGAGCCTCACAGAGCAGTCAAGGGTTTGTTCTTCAACGTGGCAAACCAGAGAACTGAATTTGTCAGTGGGTTTGGAATCAATTAGAGTTTTGATGTCTGAGTCCTGTTAACTAAGCTCATGGAGGACTGATTTATAACCCCCAATCCCAATGGATTAAATCTGTTTTATGGGAAGATTTCTTCCCAGGGACGAGAATGCTTGTATTCATTAGACCCTTGCCAAATATTAATAATAAAGTTTTTATAAAATATAATTAGTAATTAGATAATTAGAAGGCTACTAGGTGAACATGATCAAGTCAAAGGGTGCTGGAGGAATGTAAGGACTTTGAGGACATGGAAATAGCTGATTAATTTTCCACGCCTCACAAAATCATATAATAGTCTAGGGTCAAGATTGCTCACGTCTCCCAGACCTGTTTTTCTCTGTTATATCTTTTTCTTAGGCTACGCCATGGGGCCTTTTCTATCTTCACTAGAATCATCCCCATTTTATCAACACAGTGGTACCTCAGAGGTGAGGAATGGCCATTGATGATGTTTAACGTTCTTAGCATTCCTAACTGCCTCCGTGTGATCATGGGTCATGGCCACAGATATGCCCAGCCACACAGTGAAATAATAATCCTCTCAGCAAGCGTGTGTTGCTGCTGTCATGCTTGGAAGGCAAACCATTTTTTTGAGGGGTGGGGTTAGGTGGGAGGTAGGAGGAGCACGTCCACCCTAACCAGCTGCCTATACCAGTGACTCTCAATCCCAGATGAGCATAAGAGTTATTTGTGGAGCTTCTAGAATTTAGTTGCCTAAGTCCTACCTTAGACATGGACTACAAGCAGAAGACAAGAGAACAGTAATATGCTATAATAATAATCTCAAACCAACACACAAAAAACAAAATCTAACCAAAAGAAACTATTTGAAAGGCCATATTGTGGTCAGATTTGGCCTCTAAATATGTTATATTTCAAAAATAATGTGCACAATATAATTTCAGTTTTTTGCCATTTTAAACCATGCTTAAATCCATGTCTCATGTAACAATTCAAATCTCCAACCACTCCCTATTGTATTATTGTATCATTAGCTACAAATTACTTTTGATATTTTCATTTGTTATCATGCTTTCCATATTGTCTTCTTATATTTGAGACACATTTCTCTAAACTCATAATTCTATCAGAACTGGGAAAATAAAAGACGTATCGAGAATCATGCTATGAATAAAAACACAAAAGAAAATAATTATTTTTGATAATGAAGACTATTCAGATGTGTTTAATAAGCAGGCACTGAATTGTATCTGCTCAGTAATTCCATCTTTCTGGCCCCTGTAGGCTTACAAGTTTGCAATCTCTGATATAGTCTCTGCCCACTAATTCCTCGATGCAGACTGCAAAATCGTTATTGGCTGGTCTTTTCAGGGGGTGTGCATGCTCTTGGGAAAGATATAGTCAGGGAACATATCTTGTATGAGCTCTGTAAGTTCCCAGTGCTGCAGCAGTGTGATGAATGTTAAATAACAGAATTTTCTATAAGTAGGAGACCTGGAGAAATGCAGATGGTATTACCCTTATGTGGGCAAAAGAGAATGCGGGTCCCTGAGGTATTTTCATCTGGCTACTTTTGCCAGTAATTGATATATTAAAAAGAAAAGAGGGAAAATTATCAAAATGTAGTTATTTGTACTCCATAGAAGAATAATGGCTTCAATTCTCCTTTTCAGTATAACTGACATTTCCATTTGTCATGTTCATAGGAGTTTTTTGTTTGGTTGGTTTCTGTTTTTGTTAAGGTCATACCTGGAAAAACTTGTGTAATAGCTGAGCTCTTGTCTAAAATGGTGATGTGTCAGCAGCCAGCAGTGGCCTCTAAGAAATGCTTGTGAAGGAAAGGCATCAAAAAGATGGAATTCTTAATAATAGTGGAAACAAAGACTGGAATAAAGCTAATGCTGGAATATGGGACTGATTCCAGTTAATTCTAAGGTTGAAAAAAAGGGATTGAAGCAAATAAAACCAGTAGTCCACCCGCTGACCCCTAGCTATCACTCTACTACACAAATGCTAATTTTTTAAAGTTCTCTCCACTCCAGCTCTGGTCTTTCTATATACATGCAGAAAAAGTAGTTCTCCCAGTAGGAAGCAACCTGAGGCCCTGCAGTAAAGCTCTGTGAAGGAAAGATGGGATGGGCAAGAAAACTTACTGTTTATTCAGGGAGTTAGTTGCTTGCAGACCTATCAGCACATAGTGCCAAAGAATCATGTTCCACCTATTTGTGACAAAGCTGCACTAGACAAAGCTGCTAAGTCGTGGGATCTTGAGTTATGAGTTGCACCAAAGTCCTCTGTAGTCCTAGAGCAGAGAACAAAATTTGATCTGAACACAAGGAATAGAAGCAAAGGATAAACAACCACCAAAATCTCTTGTCCAACATGATTCTATAGATGCGTTCTCTTTTAAGAAAATTGAAGGAAAGAATAAATAAATGATATGAGAACTTCAAAAACCATGTCAAAGGAAAGGAAGGAGAATTTCATCATGAAGACTCAGGATAATTATACTTCTGTAAATCACTTCCTTAATGAGTAAGGTTGTCATATATCTTCCCAAGAAGCACCAAGCTATCAGTGTGGAGATAGATAGTGGGAAATATGCAAGTGTGCCCCCCCCCCACCCCGACACACAGACACAAAATAAGAACATCCCAACTAATGATGTATAATTGTTTTTAGAAAATAACTGTAAAGAAGTATGAGTTATCTTTAATTTTCATTTATTAAATTAAGCTAAACCATTCAGCTTTCAGGATCAGTGCTAGATACCCACTGACAATATACAGGAGCCAAAAAAGAAAATTTCAGAAAACTGCAAACTCATAAACAAATTGAAAACATAAAGAAGAAACAGCAACAGAAAGTCGGGGGTCAAGGTCAGGCTGAGATGAAAGCAAAACAGATGAAAGACATTTTAGCTGAGATGGCAGGATGAGGTGAAACATGTGACATGACAAAAATGGATCAAGTGACTAGAGGACATATGGCAAAAATAAAATAAACTTGAAACTTAAAATTTCAATAGCAAACTAAAATCCACGTTGGTTATAACAAAAAGGGGTGACAGTGGGTAAAATCAATTATTGAAGTTGAGAACATAATTGGAAAAGGGTTTGTTCCCAATACATGGAAATACTAAAAACAGTCAAAAGACATGGAGAACAGAAATCCAACTCATGTATAATAGGTGTTTTTAAAAATAGGCTAGAAAATACAATCAATGACATAGTTTAACAAAGCTTCAGAGTACAGAAGAGTGGGGGAATGAATATGCAGACTGTACAGACTCGCTGTGATCTAGCAAAAAATAAGGAAATATACCTACATTTAAAAGCATCTTAGCAAACTGTTTTAGTTATAAAGATGAAAAAACAACCCTAAAGTATTGAGGAAATATGTTAACTTAGATTTTCTTCTAAAAAATCAAAATCAGTTTTACAATTTAGAAAATGATGTAACAAAAATTTGAGATAATGGACTACATGATTTATTGGGAAAACGTTGCAACTTATATTTAGTCAGCTAATGTGTTTGTGTAAGAAGAAAACAAATACATTTTTTGGATGTCCAAAAAATGCTATTTTTTGGATGTCCAAAAAATGCTATTTTAGAAAAGATAGCATTTCTATGTCATCATGAAAGTATTCCCCCAAATATCTTCTAAATAAGTGAGAGATACTTAGCAACAGAAAGGGACTTGCAGACACAGAAAACAAACTTATGGTTACCACAGGGGAAAAGGGGGTAGGGGAAGGGATAAATTAGGAGGCTGGGATTAACATATACACACTACTAGGTATAAAATAGATAACCAACAAGGACCTACTGTATAGCACAGGGAACCATACTTAATGTTATGTAATAACCTATAAGAGAAAAGAATCTCAAAAAGAAAGTATATATATCATATATAACTAAATCAATGTGCTGTACACCTGAAACTTACATATTATAAATCAACTGTACTTCAAAAATTAAAAAAAAAGTTATGGCATTAAAGAATTTGTGCTGAATAATGAATTCAATAAAACATGGAATTAAATTTAAATAATTATTATAAATTTATTTATAAAACATCTGAATGTAAAATATTGATGATAAAAATATGCAATGCAAGAGATCATAATTTTATTGCAATAATCTAGGTCCAGTGCTCAAATAATATGAAAATGTCTAGGAACTAGAAAATAATTTAAAAATAAAATAATGCCCTATCAAGTCTTTACTAATCAAAAAATATAAGGTAAAAAATCTCTGAAATTTATAAAAGTAATCATTATTTTAAAACAAAATATATACCTTCAAAATCACTTAATATTATATAATTATAGAATATATATACACTATATCTATCTACCTAATCTTTCTAGCAAAAGACAAAAACTAAAAAAAAGGCAAAAAAAAGATACAAAATAAGGTTATAATTAGAACAGCAGTTATGAAAATACATGTGTCAGTTAAACATCCTCAAAGAGCAGTCACAATCACTGAGGGCACATGGCACTGTGTGAAGCATATATAAATGCTTCACATAGATACCATAGATACCATAGATCAAGTCCTCACAGCTATCTTATGAGGTAGATATTATTTTCCTTTTTAAGATGGATTGGTTATCTGTAATCAAGGTCACAGAACTAATAAGTGGTAGAGGTGGAGTTTCAGTTTAATTCTTTTTGACTCTGAAGCCCATGTTTAGAATCGCCTACTATCCTGTTCTTCCAGGTTATCATAGTAACAACAACTATCTCTACAATTTCCTGGACTTTTGCACAAGCCTGGAACATTACAGAGCATGTTACACATATTAATTCCTTTAAACCTTGCAACAACCCTGTAACTAATGGTATTATTTACCTCCATTTTATAGACAAACTGAAGCTTGCAAAGGGTGGCTGAGACAGATCTGAGATTTGTACCCATGATTGCCTGGTTCCAAATACCACATTATATATTCTTTTATAAAAGATGCAGATTCAAATTTGGATAAAAGACAAAATCAAACTATATCCTGCTTTTTGAAGATATACTGTAAAAAAAAATACTAAAGAAAAGTTGAAAATTTATGGTCATTAATGGTTGCTTAAAGAAAAAGAAATAAACGAGTTGTTTTCAATCTTAATTTTAGAAAATAGGATTCAAGGCAAAAGTATTAGAAAAAGAAATCATTTTATTTATTTAAATTCTAAAATCCAAATAAAAGCATGTCATCCATGTTCTTTTATGTGGCAAATATTAAAAATACTTAAGTAAAATGTGGTAGAATAAAAGAATTTGACAAAAACCACAGTAGTAGTAAGAGGTTATAAATACTTTGAATCTTTGATAAAACAGTAAAAATGCAAAAACAATAAAATAGGGTATATAAAAAATTAAGATAATGTTAAGTTTGTACTTAACAGACTGTACACTTTTCAAAACCCTTAATTGATAATATGCTATCTGATTTTTTAAAAACTCAATAAAAATATGACCTATTCAACCCACTTTTTGATCTCAGTATACTTTTTAAAGAATTAATAACAGAAATGAAAAACACCTGAAGAAATTCTAAAAACCTGTGAAGGCAAACAAAATTAAAACACAATTGAATGCTTAGCAAGCAAACTATAAGCAGAGGCAACATCACAGCTGTACATCTTTAGTTATTAAACAAGGAAAGGAAAACAAAGGAACTAGATACTAGTAAAAAAAAATATGGAATAAAACCAATGTAATAAATCTAGTAAAAGTTGAAAATTAATGGTAGAATTTTTAAAATTCACAGATGTGAAAACACAGGAAATTTTAACTAAATCTGAAAGTTTATTTTTAAAAAGAATAAATTAGCAAATGCTCTGGCAAATCTAACTAAGAGAATACGCCAGTAAGAAAACAAGTCATGAGAAGATATTAGTATACAGAATCAGAGGAATTGTTTGATTTTCTTGTGTATAAAAATATATGATTTTCTCATCAAAAAGTCTACAAATAAATGCTGGAGAGGGTGTGGAGAAAAGAGAACCCTCCTACACTGTTGGTGGGAATGTAAATTGGTGCAGCTACTATGGAGAACAGTATGGAGGTTCCTTAAAAAACTAAAAATAGAACTACCATATGACCCAGCAATCCCACTCCTGGGAATATATCAGGAGAAAACCATAAATTGAAAAGATACATGTACCCCAATATTCATTGCAGCACTATTTACAATAGCCAAGGTATGGAAGCAACCTAAATGACCATCAACAGTGGAATGGATAAGGAAGATGTGGTACATATATACAATGGAATATTACTCAGCTATAAAAAAGGAATGAAATAACGCCATTTGCAGCAACGCAGATGGACCTAGAGGTTATCATACTAAATGAAGTAAGTCAGACAGAGAAAGACAAATATCATGATATCACTTATACATGGAATCTAATTTTAAAAATGATAAAAATGAACTTACTTACAAAACACAAACAGACTTACAGATATTAAAAACAAACTTATGGTCCCACTTAAGGGGAAACGTGGTGGGGGGAGGGATAAATCAGGAGCTTAAGATTAACATACACACACTAATATATATGATTCATAACCAACAAGGACCTACCGTATAGCACAGGGAACTTTACTCAATATTTTGTGATAACCTATATGAGAAAAGAATCCAAAAAAGAATGAATTTATGTATATGTATAAATGAATCACTCAGCTGTATACCTGAAACTAACACAACATTGTAAATCAACTACAATAAAATTTTAAAATATATATATATGTGACTTTTCAAAGAAAAATACTAATTAACAAAATTATGTCAGGTGATAATGATGTGTCAGTGTAAGCTCATCAGCTGTAACAAATGTACCCCTCTGGTGAGCAGTGTTGATAATGGGGGAGGCTACTCATATGTGGGACTGGAGGTATATAGGAGATCTCTGTACCTGCTACTCAGTTTGACTATGAACCTAAAACTACGCTAAATAATAGAGTGTGTTAATAAAACAAAGTCAACTTATTAAAAAAATTATGTCAGGTGGTGAAAGGAATTTTTAAAATATTACTAGACCAATAACTAGGGAATATTTGTATTAAGTTTTAACTCAAAAGGTAACCCAGGACAAGTTTTGTCACTGAGTTATTTCAAACTCAACTATTTAGGAAAATAAAGAGATTAAGTCAGCACCACTTGCCATGTGTATTAAGGTCTGGTACTTATGCAGTGCTTAAAGCTACAGTATTTAGCATTACATTGACATAAGAATCACTTAACAGTGAAAGAATGGTTTAGGTTATCAAATTACTATAAGTTTTTGTGCTTTTTTTTTAACTTGAATAATGCAAAATATTATCTAAAGTGTATCAAATCAGTCATTCCCTTATCCAACTGGTGAGAGGTATTTAACAACACATTTCCAGGAAAGGAGTTGATCACTAAGTATCAACAGCTTTAAAAGTGTACATACTCAAAAATTAGACTTTCAGGAGTCTATCCTAAGAAAATAAATAGCAATACAGCCAATGATTTATGTTAAAGACTTTTAAGCACCAATAGTACATAACTGTGGGAAAAACTGGAAACAACAAAATAGCCAACAGTAGGAAAATGGTTAAATACTTGATTGAATATACAAATTTCAGAATATAATACAGCCACTAAAACTCATGTTTCAAAGAATATTTAATGGCATGGAAACATTCTTAGGCTATAGGAATAAGAGAAAAGAGCTGGAAACATACCAGTATAAACCTAGTTCAGAAAAAGAAAGAGAAGAAAAGAAAGCAATGTACACTTAAAAAGGAGAAACATCAAAATGTTAATACTCCACATTTCTGAAGAGTGTAGTAGTGAGTGATAGTCATTTTCTTTTTTAGTACACGTCTGTGTTTTCTAAATGGTGGTGGGGCAGGGCATGGGGACTCACCTTCTGAATTTACAATTAAAGTGAAGTGGCAAAGAATATATTGTTAATGAAAAAATTATCCTGCCACTTGTCAAACAGTAAGGCCAACTTTATTCAGGGGATTATATACAACAATACAGGGGTTGCCGCTATGGGATTTTACAGTATGGGAGAGAGTGGTCTCAACTCTGAATGCCACAAGGAAGAATGCGAATTTATAACCCAGGAGCAGAGTGTGTGGGAGGGGTGAGAAGTGGATGGGAAATTACTAAGAACACCAGCGGTGAGAGAGATTCCCCCTAAACTGACTGAACAGGATTCTTACTCCAGGCAGGCCAAGTGATCAGATCACATCAGGGGGATGATGGAAGATAAAAGAACCCAAACAGATATTGAAGGTGATCCGATATCAAGGGTGGGGGATTTTGGCTAAAGCAACAGCAGGATTCTTATGAAAACTGAGCAATGCAAAGACAGACATGGAAGTACGAAAGGTGAGCCCTAGTTAGGAAAAGGACTCAGGAGCCTGACTAAAGTTTAGTCAAGGAGAGAACCCGTCAATAGCAGCTGTAGGTTAAGGAGATGTGGATACTTTCCTTGGAAGTTACAAGGAATACATCAACACTACATCTCCTAATTTGCTCATGTGACCCTGAGCTCGTTTGCTGCCAATTTCTTAGATACGGAACAAAAAAGTAACTTCAGATTTAAACCTTGGTCACTGATTTTTTTTTAAGTCCTATTACTTTCAAGTTTGTTCCAGCTGCTCACAAAATAATTTGGTAAGATAGTACAGTATGGTATAGCATGGTATAGTATATCTGGCATAGCTTGGAAGGGTGTATTCCATGGAGAAACCTATTCGCGAAGTGGGAGAAATTTCTTATTGTAAAAGCAATATAGTATTATTTCAGAAAGTTGGAAATTAGAAAAAGGTAATCACTTCTGATACCATCACAATAGAACGACCTGTATCATCTTTAAAACTGTCCCTGCCTGCTTTATTATATGCACAACATTTTTATGGTTAAAATTTTACTATATATGCAATTTTGCATCCTGCTTTTGTACTTGTCCTTGTATAATAAGCACACTCTCAGTTGCACTTGGTCTTTTAAATTATTATTATTTCAATGACTACCTAATATTTACTAAGTAAATATTTCACATTTTAAGTTCTTTGGTGTTGGCCAATCAAGTTGTTGACTTTCAGTTTCTCAGGAAAAATGTTCTTCTAGCCAGTCACTTGGTAGTAGAAAGAACTTTTATGAAAAGCTCAGTTTGCTTTCTCACCTAATCTCTAGGTTCATATGTCCACCAGACGGGTTGCTTGATGTTAATTTGACCAAAACTTGATCAAATGGAAAATCTTGTAAAGAAGAACTGATCTGAAAGGAACTAAAACTTTAGAAACTGTAGTTTGTCTTGAAGCTTTTACGATAAGAGAACAAGTCTGCCATGTGGGCAAATAGCAGTATGACAAATGCTTTTCAATGAAAATTATGTTAAACTCATACTAACTCTTATGAGAATAAACTAATAATAAATACAATTTGAGGAGCAAGGAAAAACCCTTCCACCCCCCATAAAATAGTCACCTAAATGCAATAAAGAAATTTTGCACAGCCTTCCAAAAATTACAGGTTGCATGTTTTGGTTTGATTAGTCTGCCCTTAGAAAGGGGGTAAAAGGCCTAATCATTTTTCTTTGCAGCTTGTCATGCCTAATAGTAATTTATCAAGACAATTGGTTTTAATGTTTTTAGTGTGGGGGAAAAAAAAAAAGAAGAAAAAGCAGATGTATGTAAAATTAGTCTAGTTGTAAACAACTCACTTTCGGGACTCAATCTGTCTACAACTTCTGCCACTCCTGAATTTTGTTCTTTTGTTGTCTCTGCACAACCATGCAAAACTGAATCCTGCCTCCCCTCAAAAAGTCATCTTACTTATATTTTCGTAGCTAAAATTTGAAATATGAAGGGATAATTGAAATGAATGTTATTAAAAGAATTCAATGTGTTTTTTTTAATTCAGCTAAACGTGCACATATAGCAAAACTGAAGTTGGTACCATTTTCTGGGAAGGCTTGGCTTGACATAACTTCTATAAAAGCAGAAAATCCAGCTGCATGGGTATTTGCGATAAAAATGGATTCACACTTAGGCAAAGGGATGACAGAAGTGAGGTGCTAGTTAAATGGCATAGCTGTTAAATGACGATGCTAAACCTCCACACTCTGGCAGGAATGGCACATGGAATTCTACTGCAAACAGCATCTTACGAATTGAATTGGATTGTGGAGACCTATAAAAAGCAAGTGGTACAAGAAGCAAGATCTCAATTGTTACCTGTGCTTTTGGCTGCTGAACCGCTGAGCCCTCTGGCTGACTTTTGCTTCTCCAATTCTCGTGGGATTTCATGTCCTGTCATCCCTGAAGGAAAAGATTTAAGAGTATAGAATCTGTTGACATCTTGTTAGTTCTGGGGATATAGGACTTCTGAAGTGAAAAGACAAGCCAAGAAAGCCCCCGTGGGAATCAGAATGATTGGCCATGGAGCAGTTTTATGTGCATGTGAGCCTTTACAAAAAAAGAATCCTCTCTGTGCCCCTGTTCCAAGATTCACTGCTGGAATCTCAAAACTGAAAGGGACATGAGAGGTCATTCCAAGACTGCCCCGAGGCTCAAGTTCCCATCAAATACTTAAAACTGCTATCAAGTACTTGAACTTCTCATTTCCAGACTAACCAATCCTATCAATGAATCTTTATACAGAATTTGAATGCCCTCCCCATTTCACAAATCCCGTCAATCAGGTCTAGATACAGTCTAATTGATCTACTTCTTTCTTGAAAAAGAGTTCCCAGTAATGAGCAATTTCTCCAGCGATAGGCCCAATTTACTACCAGCTTGCCTACAGCTTGGCGGGACTACCTCTTCTCTCCTTCTAGACTCTGGGCATATTTGGATTTGATGGTGCATACGACCTGTGCTGCTGCTGAGTCATCCAGTCCCTGCTGAGATAATGCAATAAGTATGTTGGACTTAGGAGAAATATGTAAATGAGAACTCCAATGAGTTCTGCAGCCAGGCAGGCAGTACAAGTGTGAAGTCATCCAGAGACTTATAGGGAGTAACAGAGACTGGGGTAGCCTGGAGAGTACAGAGAGTCCCTAAAAGCATACAGCTTCATTTATGTCTTTAAGCACCATCAGAACACTGACTCCCCCGTGGTCTGCAATTTGCTCTCACTGTTCCTCAGGCCAGTGTCTGGTGTGGCATTAGCAGCCACACAAGAGACATCAGACCATCGAATGTTCTCATCGTGCCGAGCAAATAAGACGTAGCATGTTCCAAAATAAACTCTTCTGAAAAGGAAGCAGGTCACGACAAAAGCAATTATTTATTTTAAATCTTTCAGGAATAAATTCTCAAATGATCCTGCACCTCTTATGACATTTGGATGTTGGTTGAGATCTTTTGTCCCAAAGCTGGAGAGATTGTGTTTATTCCATAAATATGTATTAGTAATGATAGTGTTAACTCTTTCTTATTTAGCTTACTATGCAGCAGGCCCTATGCTAAGTATTTTGTGGACCTAATTAAAAGTAATCCTCACAAAAGAATGACATTGGCACTGCCCACCACCAGCCTAGTGCAGAACTTTTGCTGTTATTTCTCTCCTCATCCCTTTATGTTTTTCAGTGATGAGACATATTCTTTTCACCCACAACACTAGGTCTGAGGCATGACCATCCTTAGAAAGAAGCTCATTTAAAAATTTATACTGATTTATTCTGTAACTGCTTATAGACTAGCTAGAACAAGAAACTCAAACTGCTTATTTTTTAGAGTGCTTTTTTTTTTTTCCAGTTGTCATATGCAGACTTCTCATTAAAACACCCTTCCCTCATATTGTAGACAGATCTCGGATGGAGAGTCAAGGCTTTTCCACCATAAGGGGCTGCCTTGCTGCTGGGCAGGAGGAACTCATCCTCCTGCAAGAGAAAGTCAAGAATGGGAAACTCTCTGTGGACGAAGCCCTGGAGAAATTTAAACACTGGCAGATGGGGAAGACTGGCCTGGAAATAATTCAGCAGGTAATACAGACCCCAATCCCTTCTGGAGCATTCCCTCAGGTGCAGAGCTCCAGCATCTTTGTAAGCCTCTTTCTCTTAACAAGAAATACAGGTAACTGTTCTTTTGTTTTTAACTAGCCACACACAAAAAAAGAGGTTTTAAACTACCAATTAGAAGCTCGACAATACCCAGATTTCATGTTTACAAACCATCAATGAACTCAATGCTGAGACTTTGTATATCAGAGCTAATACCTAATCAACTTATAAGGCTGTCCTTAGTACAGTGCATGTTTTATGAATCTCATTGCTGAAATTAAGGTGAAACATCTTTACACTAACGTGCTCAGAATTCTGAAGAATGTATTATGTAGACCAGACTTAAAGGGAACAAGAAAATGATTGAAATCATATCAGACAACAGTCCTAAGTAATATTTAATAAGTTTTCTCTTCTCCTTAACCTTTGGAAAAATATATATATATACATATATATCAGGATTTGCATGTATATAAATATGTACGTACATAAATATATATATCAGGATTTGCATATATATGAATATATATATATCGGTCAGGATTTACAGAGAAATTATGCCAAGAGTATTAACTTCAGATAAGCTTGTCTTCTTTAATCATAATTTACATCCTAGGTGGTTCTAAGAGGAGAATGAAAACAAAATATACTCTGTGTAATATAATATACACCCCATGACATTCCTCAGTGAGGGTGCCAGGACCATATTCTAGCTATCCAATAGGCCTTCCCACTCCCAAAATGTTTTACCAGGTTTTTTTCTTCTCATCATATAAAACCCCAGTACCTTAAAAGCCAGTTCTCAGGCAGCTGTTTGACAAACACATTTCATTAGCTACATTAGGCCTAAGTATAAATAATCATTAATAGCATAATATGCTACCTTTCCCAAGGATCATTTTTATTTAAAAATAATGCTTAAGAAAACATTTTTAAAAACAGGGAAATGAATCACAATGGTGATTCAAGCAATACAGCATATAAACAGGATATGGTTTAGGCAAGGGACTTTTCCAATACATCTGAGATCACAAGCCTTGTCAGAAATCACCTGTCTCTATGGATAGCTCTTGTTGTGGTTAGGTGACTGGACCTGGTCGAGATTTTGCAGTGTTAAGCAAGGGCAGTTCTTTTGCCAAACAAATGCTAAGAGTGCTGATTGTAGAGTTCTGTAACGGATTGTTGTTCATGGTCAGAACTACAGTATTGCTTTCAATCCACACCATTGCCATCACCATCAAGCATCCTTCTTATGCCGAAATGGGTAAGATGTGCCTAAGTGCAGACTTACAAATCACTTTCCTAGCGATGCTAGAAAATAAGTTATATACGTTTTGTTAAGTCAGTTGTACTTCATCCTTCTTAGACCCTTCAATAATAAAGTTTACAATTTAAAGTGATCCAACCTAAATACCTTCTTGGTAAGGTTTCACTAGTTGCTTTATTAAACCCTTGGTTGTTTACATGTTATTTGTGTATTTATATTCAATACTGTTTTAGAAAGAATTTAAGGTGGTCTATACTCAACTAATCTGAGACCAATGTGGCTTATCTAATATATAGGGATAATGGGATAATGAATACAGTAAGCAAAACAAAACAAAATTTAACCTGTAAATACAAGAACAAACACTAAGTTTACTTTCCATCAGAGTCCAAAGTTTGTGACTCTGACTGAGGACTTTGGGAGGAATCATCAGTTCTTTTCCATTTCTTTCCCAAATTTATTGAGATATCATTGACTTTGTCTAAATTTAAAGTGTATAACGGGTTGATGTGATATATTGCAAAATGATGACCACCATAGCATTAGCTAACACCTCTATGATGTCACAAAATTACCATTTTTGTGTGACAAGAACATATAATGCTAACTCTCTTAGCAACTGTCAAGTTGCTAAATATAATATATATATAATACAGTACTGTTAAATATAATCATCCTGCTGTACATTAGATCCCCAGAACCTTTTTATTTTATAACTGGAAGTTGGTACCCTTTGACCAACATCAACATCTCCCCATTTCATCCACTCCTCAGCCCCTGATAACCATCATTCAACTCTGTTTCTATGAATTTGGCTTTTTTAGAGTTCACATATGTGAGATCACGTATGTGAGATCACACAGTATTTGTCTTTCTCTATATGACTTATTTCACTTAACATAATGCCCTCAAGGTCCATCCATGTTGCCGCAAATGGTAGGATTTCCTTCTTTCTCCCTGCTGAATAATATTCCATTGTGTGTGTGTGTGTATACACACACATATACACACACACACATATATATATACATATATAACACATCTTCTTTATCCATTCATCTGTTGATAGACACTTAACGTGGTTTCCATATCTTGGCTATTGCAGTGAACATGGAAATGCAGCTATTTCTTTGAAATCCTGATTTCATTTCCTTTGGATAAATACCCAGAAGTAGGATTGCTGACTCATATGGTGGTACTATTTTTAATGTTTTGAGGAACCTCCATACTTATTTTCATAATGGCTGTACCAATTTACATTTCCACCAACACTGCACAAGGCTTCCCTCTTCTCCATAACCTTATCTCTTACCTCGTGTCCTTTTGATGATAATCATTCTAACAGTTCTGAGGTAAGATCCTACTCTGGCTTTGATTTGCATTTCCCTGTTGATTAGTGATGTTGAGAATTTTTTCATGTATCTGTTGGCCATTTCTATGTCTTCTTTGAGAGATGTCTATTCAGTTCCTCTGCCCATTTTTTAATCAGATTATATGGGATGTTTTGCTACTGAGTTGTGTGAGTTCTTTATATATTTTGGATATTAACTCCTTCTCAGATACATGATTTGCAAATATTTTCCCTCAGTCCATAGTGTGCCTTTTCATTTTGTTGATTGTCTCTTTTGCCATGCAGAAGCTTTTTAGTCTGATGTAGTCCCAGTTTATTTTTGCTTCTGGTGCGTGTGCTTTTTCAGTCATATTCAAAACATCATTGCCAAGACCAATGTCAAAGAGCTTTTTCCCTGTGTTTTCTTAGTCAGTCCTTAACATAAGGGCCTGAACAAAAGTCAGAACAACAAAAAATGAATGTTCTCCGTTTTCCCAACACACACTCATCCCCATATACTTTTCAATATTACTCTTGTAGTTTACAAAAATGTTCATTTGTACCCTGAGAATGAATCTCTCAGAGGTAGCTGTGAAGTTATATTATTCTTGACAGAGTTATTATCCTAGGAAAATAGGAGAAAAAATGGCACAAATACAGAGTTAATAGTGGAAGAGTTTCTAGGATAATGAAGACCCATGTAGAATCCCTGGAGTCAAAGGTGAGATGGCTGAGAAAACCTTGCCTTTAGCTCTCCTCACTCCTGCTCACAATCAGTGAGTCCCTTGCTCCACTTATAGGAAGGGATCTTTAAGGCAATGAAAACAACTCTAGGAAAAATGGTTTCTAGGCTTCAGGGGCAACCCTTAGGAAAAGTGCTACTCTAGATTCTCTTCTAAAAGCAGATATTTTGAATGTTAGCTTGCTTTACCTTTCAGTTAAATAGTGAATAGATGTTCAATGTAGAATATTTGGAAAGCAAAGAAAGGTCACAGGTGAGTTAAGAAGGGAATCCAGTTTGTGTATCATTTGCTACCATGTCCCTGGCTCTTAGAAGGAATTTCTAGTAAGGCATGTACCCTGCAGAGGCTGGAGATCGGCTCAGACAGCAGCAGACCATCACTGTGTTGGCCTCCTGCTTTTGGACACCAAATAGCCAATGTAGATGCCTCAGGTGTTCGATTGGGAAAACAGCTCCCAAAAGAATTAGGCTCTGGGTTTCTGCCCTGATTCTAACACTTATAACTGTGTGATTTGGGAAAGTTACTTAACCTCTCTGTAGCTCAGATTCCATATCTGTAAAATGAGATGATGATGTTTTTTATCCACTTCATGAAGTTGTGAGGATTAAGTAAAATAATACATGTAAAGTATCAAGGACGGTGATTGGGACATTGTAAGTACCAAATTAACACTAAGTAGTAGTGGTGGTACTGGTGATAGTAGTTAAAGTTTTCATCTTAATCCATGACAAATTTGTGAAATTTGACTTCTGTTTCCTGGTTGTTCCCTCATTAAGAAAAAACTACGCCAACTACGAGATTGCATTATTGGGAAAAGGCCAGAAGAAGAAAATGTCTACAGTAAGTAAAATTTGCCTGCTATTCAAAAATAATAGAGTGGAAAATGCAAGGACAGTGGAGTCAAACAGGCTGGAGTTCAAATCTATACTCTTATCACTTCCCAGCTGCTTAAACTGGACAGTGTCTTAATCCTTGGTATTCAGGGTCCTTGTCTGCGAAACAGGAATGGATTATACATGTATCTGGAAGTGGTTGTTTAAGTTAACAGATAAAATACTTTTCACCTTCTCTGGCCCATAATGGACCTTCAATACATGCTAATTACTTCCTTTCCTTTGATTTCTATGTAAGTTGCAAATAAGATAATTCTGCTCCAGTTGTTTGGTGTTTTCCTGTTTTGTGTGTGTGTGTGTGTGTGTGTGTGTGTGTGTGTGTGTGTGAGTCATTATATAGGGTATTAAATTATTAAGGAGTCACACTTTTTTTTAATAAGGTAGAATATTCTCAGTATAGTCAATTCTCACAACTGTCCACATGTGGATCATTTTAAATTATAAATTTCGTGTTGCCTTGTCCTGAAGCTATCATGCTTCTTTGCAACGCAGATTCTCCTTGCTAATAATTAACAGTTGCTCCCAGGGGGGAAAAGCATTTATTTGAATGTTAACACAAACCAAACATTATTAAGACGGTAAATCTTCTCCAAAGATAAACAACACATTCCAAAATTGAAAATAAATTACGTTGTCACTCTCTGATCACTCTGTCCCCAAGTCCCTACCCCTGCACAAATAATTAAAAACTAACAACCACTAGCAAAGCTTGAAAGCTTCCATCTCTTCCATTTCAATAATATTGCATAGCTTTTAGCTAGTACTTCATGCTGAAATTCACCATGTTAAAATTCGTTTTCTTTTTTACATTATTGGGTTGTTACCTACTTTTCCATAGAGAATTCTTTAAGCTCTCTTAGAAATGTTTTCTAAAACAGAAATATACTTTCTAAAATAATTAAAGTCATAAAAACAAGACTAATTTACAAATAACTGAGTTCTACAGACCTCCATTGTAATGTGGAATAAGAGAAAAATTTTAACAATGTATAAAATTACAAACAATATAAATAATTTTACTAAGAAACATTAAGTAGTAGTAGTAGCTAATATTTATTAGCTATCTGCTATACACTTAATATTATCTTATTAACAACCCTTTGAGATAGGCATTAGTCCCAATTTATAAATAAGGAAACTGAGAATCTGAGAAACTGAGAAGCCCCTAAACACACAGATTAGAGACTACAACTTACGTCTATTGGAATCCAAAGTTAATACTCTTTTTTTTTTTTTTTTTTTTTTCTGGTACGCGGGCCTCCCACTGCTGCGGCCTCTCCCGTTGCGGAGCACAGGCTCCGGACGCGCAGGCTCAGCGGCCATGGCTCACGGGCCCAGCCGCTCCGCGGCATGTGGGATCTTCCCGGACCGGGGCACGAACCCGCGTCCCCTGCATCGGCAGGCGGACTCTCAACCACTGAGCCACCAGGGAAGCCCATTAATACTCTTAATCATTAGGAATTAACTAGTCCCCCTTCCAGCCAAAATGGAATAAGTAGTATCAGACAAATCCTCCCACTGTAAGAATACAAATACTGGGCAGAAAAATGAGGCAACTGATTTCAGGGAGTAGACAATAGGCAGCCTAAGACTATAATCTCAGAGAAAAACAAAATGTATGACTATAATCTCAGAGAAAAACAAAATGTATGAGATATCTCTCATGATTGCCCAGGAGACTGATTTTCTGGCTACAATCTCTGCAAAGCAAGCAAGCAGTCCTGTCAAACTGAGGGGTGCAAAGATCAGAATTCATGGCAGCCAGAGCTGCTGGGATGTGTATGGTGGGTCATTGAAGAGGAGGTAGCTGCGTAGAGAGGTAACCTCAGAGGGAGTGAGGGACTCCAAAAGTCTGTGGCTGAGAGATGAGCTGTACATGTGCAGGGCAAGACCACTCAAGGCATACAAGATAACTGCTTTTAGCACTTTGAAGGCAGAACAGAGACACTGGAAATTGAGCAGAGCCAGAAAAAAGCCAAACTGAGGATGTTTGAGTTCTGCCCTGCCAGAGTGGAAAGGTCTCCTTAACACTTTGTTAAAACACCTGGCATCCTGCTGTGACACCCAAGAGGTATAATGAGTAAGGACTATGACTTAGAGTAAGACCTACTCTAGACATGCCCCAGCAAAGCTTAAAACCAAGCCCCTACAGGAGCCCCACAGAAGACAGAGTTTGTAGGCTTAGTCCTACTGAGAGCCTTAGAAAACACCTTGGGCTAACTATAGGTCAACACTGAAAAAAAGCAGAAAACCAAGCTTACCACAAGTTCATGCCAGTAATCAAAATGCCGCTAAAACAAGAACCTACACTCATCGAAGGAATATTACAGAATCCAGAATATACAACAGATTATCTTTAAAGTCCAGTGTTCAGGGCTTTTTTTTAATAAAAGAAGAGGTATAAATAAAAAGAAAAATGTAATTCATAGAAAAGAAAAAAGAAAGCCATCAATAAAAACTGAACCTGAGATGATCCTGTTATTGACCTTAGCAGACAAAACTTTAAATTATGAACATATTTAAATTAATGAAAAATATGGTTTTAAGGAGTATATAAATATGAAATCTCAGCAGGAAAATTGAAGCTATATAAAAGAACCAAATGGAAATTTGTAGAAATTAAAATTACAGTAAGAAAAATGAAAAATTTATCAGAAGAGCTTATCCGCAGATTAGATATAGCAAAAGTAAGAGTTAATGAATTTGAAGACAGATCAACAGAAATTATCCAATATAATGAACAGGGAGATAAAAAGACTTTAAAATGAATGGAGCCTAAGAGACATGTAGTACAATATAAGACAGTCTAGCATACATGTAATCAGAATCCCAGAGGAAAAAAGAATGAGTTTGGGCCAAAACATTTTAAAAGGAATAGTGGTCAAATACTTTCCAAATTTAATGTAAACTACCTCCATACTGTTCCAAGAACTTCAAAAAATTCCAATTAGCATAACTGTTAAGAAAACTACATCTGGGCAACTTGTAGTCAAACTACTTCAAGTCAAGATAAAGAGAAATTCTTGAAAGCAGCCAGAGAAAAAAGACACTTTACATATAGAGGGAAAAGTATAAGCATATTCCATATTCACTACATATTCACTAATTGCTTATCACAAACATGGAGGACTAAAGACAGTGCAGTAATATCTCTAAAGTGCTAAGAGAAAAACAAATGACCACTTAGAATTGTATATCCAGGGAAAATAACCTTCAAAAATTTGTTGAAATAGAGACATTTTCAGATAATCGAAATCAGAGAATTCATAGACAGCAAAACTGCAATGTAAGAAATGCTAAAAAATGTCATACAAGGTGAAGGGGTTATTAACAAACAAAAACTCAGATCCACACTAAGGAATAAAGAACACTGAAAATTTTACCAAGCAGATAGAAATAAAATATTATGTTTTCTTTTTTCTCATAAATTATTCCAAAAACAACTGTTTAAAGCAAAATAGTAGCACTTAAATTAGGGATTATAGCATATGAAGAAGGAAAAGTTGTGAAAACAATTATGCAAATACAGAGGGTGCAGATAAGTGGAATTATATGGTTGCAAAATTTTTGTAACATGTAGTTCCAAGTATGGAATATAAAGAATCAGTTATAAAGAAGAGGAAAGATTAAGGTAAGAAAGATGAAGTGTCAAGTATAAGACATGAAGCATGAAGAAGTACACTATTGTCTCTAAATAGACTGTAAGTTAATGGTACATATCTTAGTTATAAAGTAGATAGATGATAGATAGATAGATAGATAGATAGATAGATAAAGAAACTAACAGAGGAAATAAAATGTAACACTAAAAAGCTATTTGATTCGCCAAAAAGTAAAGCAGGAAAGTAGCAAAAACATAAACAAAATGGATTAGTAAATAACCAAGAACAAGATGTTAGTATTAAACTGAGTCATATCAATAATTGTGTTAAATGTAAATAGATTAAAAGTATCATTTAAAAGGTAGACATTTTCCAGCCTGATAAAAAAGTAATACCCAACTTTGTGCTATCTAAAGGCCATGCATTTTAAATCTAAGACACAGATAGGTTAAAAGTAAAGATGGTAAAAGATCTACCATGCCAATAGTAAGCATAAGAAAGCTGGCATGGCTATATCAATACAAGACAAGATGAATTTCAATACAAAGAGTATTACAAGAGACAAAAGAGGAAATTACAAACTGACAAAAGGGCAGTTCACTAGGAAGATACAAAAATCCTAAATATTTGTGTACCTTAAACTGTGTATGTATTTATGAGTTTTCTCAAAACTCATGAAGCAAAATTTGATAGTACTCAGAGATGTTTTCACCTATTTCTTAGTAATTGATAGAAGAAATAGAAAAAAATCAGTAACAATATAGAAGATCTAAACAACACTGTCAACAAACTTGACCTAATTGACTTTACAGAACAGGGCATCAAAAAAAATTCAGAATACATGTTTGTTTAAGGTGTACAAGGAAAGTTCAGCAAGACAGAACACATACTGGACTATTGAAAATTTTCAATAAATTTAAAAGATTGAAATCTTCAGAGTATGTTCTCTGAAAGATTTCAGTCTTTTGAAATCATTTATCTCTTACCACAACAGAAATAAATTAGAATTTAATTAAGAAATTAGAAAAGAACTCTCAAAATAGTTAAGAATTAAATACAACATTTCAAAATAACCCCCATATGGGGTCAAATAAGAAATCACAAGGAAATATTTCAACCTGAATGATAATGAAAACACAACATTACAAAATTGTGGAATGCAACCAAAACAGTACTTACAGGGAAATATATGGCTATAAATGTGAAAATAGAAAAGATGAAAAATTTTAGATCAATGATCTAAGCTTCCACCTTAGGAAACTAGAAAATGAAAAGCAACTCTCCAAAAAGAGCTGAGAGGAAAAAATAATAATAAGATCAAAAATCAATGAAACAGAGAAATAATAGAGAAAATTAATAAAACCAAAACTTAGTTATTTAAAAATGTAAATGAAATTGATAAGCCCGTGGCAAAAATGATCATGCAAAAAAGAGAAAGCAAGAGTTACGTATATCAGGAGTTAGGCTATCACAACAGATCCTACAGACATTAAAAAGATTCTAAGGAGATATAATTAAGTTTTTGCCAATGCATTAAACAACTCAGACAAAAAGAGCAAATTAATTAAAAATAAAACTTACCAAACCTGACTCCAAAGGGGAAAGAAAAGAAAAACCCTACACTTCTGTGAGTAAATCTCTTTGTAGTCTTTTAGAACTTTGTTAATGTTTTACATATTCAACAAACTAGGATGGGACTGAGAAGGGGACAAGATGGGATATAAGCAGAAGAAAACGAACCTAGCAGTATTACAAATAAATAACATATCCACACTAAAGGGGGATAGGAAAAAATAATAAATTTAGAAAACAGCATATTCTAAGACTAAAATTAAAAGAAAAAAACAGTACATAAAGATTGTATTCTATACTCCAGTTAGTAGGTCTTATTTCTCTACAGGGGTATAGTTAAGCAATTTCAAAACTACTTTATGTATATTCTAGCATTGAGTAAACAAATAAATTCACTATTGATAATGAGAGCCAGGTTCCTATTGTCAGAGAAAGGAGTTACAACTAAGGAAAGAAGGAAGCCCAGAATGAATCTTGTAGTATTGGATTGGAATTGGAGGTAAAAGCATAGCAACTCATGGTTGTTAATATTGGGTTGGCCAAAACGTTTGTTCAGGTCTTTCCATAAGATCATATGGAAAAACCTGAATGAATGTTTTGGCCAACCCAATATATATGTTACACATAAATATAGAAATATAGTTGTATATATACTTCCTTAGCTCTGTCTGCTGAGAGCACCCAGAAACAATGACAGCCCAGCAACAGTGAGCACATCTAGTACCTAGATCTTAGTTCACAAAAAGAAAAATAGCTAATAAGCATGTGAAAACATGCTCAACATCATTAATCATCAGGAAAAAGTAAATTGAATTACACTGAGGTACCAATACACAACAAATATAGCTACAATTTTTTAATATTGTCAAAGTTAAGCAATTAGAATGTGGAAGAACTGGACATGCACTGCATGCATTGCTGATGGGAGTATAAAGTGTTGTGACGACTTTAGAAATATTAAATATGCACTT
The DNA here is from genome assembly GCF_937001465.1 of Orcinus orca. NCBI lineage: Eukaryota > Metazoa > Chordata > Mammalia > Artiodactyla > Delphinidae > Orcinus > Orcinus orca. The sequence continues at coordinate 21,365,166 of NC_064562.1, forward strand.
ACTATTGATAGATAACCTAGCTATTCAAGAGAAAGAAAAGATGGAAAATATGTTCATTCAAAAACATGTTCATGAAAGTTCATAGCAGTTTCATTCATAATAGCCAAAGTGGAAACAATCCAAATGTCCAATAGGAGATTAGGTAATTATACTGTGATATATTCACACGATGGAATACTACTCAGCAGTAAAAAGGGATACCTACTATCACACAGACAACCAGAATGCATCTCACAGATACTATGCTGAGTGAAAGATACCAGACACAGAAGAATACCTGCTGTAAGATCCCATTTATCTGGACTTCTAGATAAAACAAATCTATAGAGATAGAAATCAGCTCAGGGGCCATCAGGGGTAATGGTGGGTGAGAATTGAGGTAAGGGGGCACAAGGGAGTTTTCTGTGGAGATGAAATGTTCTCTGTGCTAATGGGGGTGATGGGTATATGCTGTATAGATTTGTCAAGAGTCATCAACCTATAGACTTAAAAATGTGTGACTTGTACTGTATGTAAGTAGTTCTGAATAAGGTTAATTTTAAAAATACTTGAATAGCTCAGGCTAAAAGAATATCAAAGCAGAGTAGGAGTAGCATGAACATATATATACTACTAAATGTAAAATGGATGGCTAGTGGGAAGCTGCTGTATAGCACAGGGAGATCAGTTCGATGCTTTGTGACGACCTAGAGAGGTGGGATAGGGAGGGTGGGAGGGAGGCTCAAGAGGGAGGGGATATGGGGATATATGTATGCATATGGCTGATTCACTTTGTTGTACAACAGAAACTGACACAGTATTGTGAAGCAATTATACTCCAATAAAGATCTATTTTTTTAAAAAATAATTCATCAACAACAAAAAAAGCAGAGTAGGAAGCTGTTATTAAATGTCAAATATATCTAAAATCATAATAATGTGGGACAAGTGTCAGAAGGAAAAAAGACAAAAATTTAAAAAGACATAGTTTCACACTTAGTGGCTGGAGGTTAGTATTTTTTAAATCATGTTGTGAAAATACATAGTCACTTCAAGGACAAAAGTAGTCAAACAATAAGAAGAAGCAACCTTAAGATAAATATTGAGCAAAACTCAGTAGAATGTGCTTTTTTTGTCTTGTAGATAAGCTCACCATTGTGCACCATCCCAATGGTAAGTGTTTGGTGTTTATGGAAGGATTTAGGACTAAAACAAAGCTCACAGTAAACCAACTTTTATATTAATGTAAACCTAATGTGATTAAGCTGGTCACTGTAAAAACTCACAGAGATTTTATATTTGTAAGCAAAACCACTTGACATCCAAAATAAATGTGAGATGATTCTAGAATAGCAATGCTAGAGGCGTTGTGATATAGTAAAAGAAGCACCTGCTTTGAACTCTGACCTGGCTCTTCACAACTTACTAGCTGTGGCCTTTGGCTTAAACTCTTTAAGCCCCAGTTCCCTCATTTGTAAAATGCAGATAAGAATTCTATCAGCTCAGTGATTTGTGTCCACCTAGAGGGGTGGTATAGGGAGGGAGGGAGGGAGATGCAAGAGGGAGGGGATATGGGGATATATGTATATGTATAGCTGATTCACTTATTATACAGCAGAAACTAACACACCACTGTAAAGCAATTATACTCCAATAAAGATGTTAAAAAAAAAAGAATTCTATCATGGAGATTACTATAAAAACAGATGATGATTTGTGCAAATGGAGCTAACTGCTTGATAAGTGGGAGATGTTGATAGGACAAATGAAATTGGAATGGCACGCAATAGCTGGAGGGGTTCCCTTCAGTGTGATGGGGGAGGATGGGTGCAGAAGGTAGGGAGGGTAGAGGGGAGCTGCAGGCCAGCTGGGGGCTGTCCCATGAGCTCCAAGCACTGCCTGCAGCCTTGAAGCACAGGGCTGACTGCAGGAATGGAGAGGCACGTGGCTGGGATGGAAAGTGAGAAACCTGTGAGAAAAGCAGGAAGTAGCATGGGCCAAGGTGGAGCAGTAGAAACAAACTTTTATTTTAAAAAAAAAAAATGTGCTTTGCAATTGCCTGATTCTGGTAAATGGGGAAGAGAAAAGGAAGAAAAAGGCATAATCAAGTGGAGCTTGTTATTCTAAGATGTTGGATTGTTTCTGAGCTGAAGCAACTCCTTGAGTATCCTATTCTAGTCAATCCCTATGTGTAGGAGAAATTAATACATACTTGTCAAGGGTGCTATGTAAATATGCCCTTTTGGATCTCTTTAATATTTTTTCTCTTTACCCATATCCTATTCTTTGCATATATATTTTTAAGTGCTAAATAAAGGAATTATTAAGTGTGTGAACAAGTGAAGAGATAGTAACAGAGTTTGTATTTCTAGGTAATGAAAATGCCCACAATGAAAATGTGTCATATGACATACCCTCTGGCAATAAGGTGGGTTGTATATTTCTTCATTTTTTATAAAATGCAAAAAAGAACTCTTTGTTGAGAAGGAATATGAAAGCGTTCTATGCTGACTATGCTTTGAGACATTCCAACAAATGTGAACTAAATAGGTCACATAAGCATTTGTGTGCAAAATCCATGAGCAATAATTTAAAGAAATTAACTGTTCTGAAAAAAGCAAAGAAAGAACTCAAAGGAAAAAGGCACCGAGGCCCAAGTGTGGATGAATTCAACAGACCAAATAAATCTTAGAGGAGTTATAAACACATCTTCTTTAGCAAAAGGAACATGATGAGCCTATTTGAACCACGATTTATACAATCCTTAAAGTCTAGTGTTAAGAAAAAATGTAATGCCAAAATATTGTTATATAAATACGCATTACTTCACATTGTAAAGTTAACCAAAAGTAAATTGCTAACAAGAAGCCAGAAATAACACTAAGGAAAGACAATAGCAATGGAGAACCAAGACCAGTTCAAGACAACACCACTGATGTCCTGTCCACAAATTTTTCTTCATAAAAAATCATGCTATTCCAACTATCTACGTATGTGATGTAGGACATTTGCACTGTTACCCAGGGTCATCTGGCAGCTGGATTTCTTGCTAAAATCCAGAATTAGGGCCCATAACAAACCCGTTTTAGTTTACCAAATTTTAATAACTCCTTAAGCTCTCTTATGCTTCACATAAATCATACGTAATTATAAAAGTCATCCACCCTTAAGAACTGCTTGAAGTATTTGCGTTTCTGGATCATTCTGTGGCCCACCAATGAGCTATAGACCTAATGGGTCTACAGCACATATGGACCTAATGGGTCTACAGCACACAGACTCATGAGACTCATTTGACTGTAGCAGAATTGTGAGGTACCACCTAGCCCAGGAGTTTATGAAAATGTCTTTGTTAAACAAAGATTATTCTACAAGATCTGGAGGACGATCTTGAGCAAGATTTTGGATAAGAGGAAAAGAATACAAATTCCCAACGCTTAGGCTATTCTCCCTCAAAAAGAAAATAAAATTTGAACTGAAGGACTTTGATGTAGTTGAGCTTTACAATGACTCTTTCCTTTAAGGATGGAGGACTGTCTTGCCAGTTGCCTCTACAAAGCTGTTTTTCTGTGACTGTGAAAGGCAACTATGACTTTATCATGTTTCTTTGTTCAGCCTTAAAATGAAGAAATGCTAACTCTATTTTTTTTTTTTCCTTAGCTTCCTGCTCGACTCCAAGTTGAAAAGGAATTTGGTTTCTGTTGCAGGAAAGATCACTAAACAAGGTAAAATACCAGCTGTATTTTTTAGAAAACCTAAAGCAGGCTTATTAGGAACGTGAAGGAATCATTTGTCTAGCACACAGAATACTTTAAATATTTCATTATCTTCTCCTGAAAGGATCAACATGTGTATTTTTCAAGGTAAAGGTGATTGTTCTTTAGAAAGATTTATTATAGGGGTGGTTTTATGCTAGGTAATCAATTTCAGATGATGATCCATTTGTCACTAATACATTTCCTGTGATCTTATTTTCAGGTTATTATAATAAAACTCAAAAATCTGCAGACACCTTCTGGGTGAAGCAGGCTTGCATTGGATTGCCTGCTGTCTTCAGGACAAATCTATACTATGGAAGCAGAAGCAAGCTTTTGAATTTCAGAACTTGTTATTGCCACAAGTTATTGGCATTATACCTGCTTCAGATGAGTGTATCAACATGAAAATTAAATGCTGCAGAGCAATTGAATTCTTTGAAAATTCTTGAGTTTTACAATGCACTTTGCCACTGAAGCAGCTATTTCCCATTTTTAAAATTGAAGAAAAACAAGAGCAGAGAAGTTAAATGCTCTGTAGCAAAGCTACTGGGCCTGTTTAATGGGCTAACCTTAATCGTTTACTCCCCGCTACACTTAGAATAAGCATAAAAAATACAAATTTGTTTTGTACATATTTGCTTTTCCAGTGGGTGGTCTATTTTCTGAATTTCTCACATTCAGAGCTCTCATTATTATTGTCACATCATGTTTGCAGCAACCTTCCATTTTTTAGAGCCTGTTTGCATATAACCTTGAGAACATTATTTTTTTAACTTTCTGTGTCTCAAATTCATATACATTTCCACAACCTATATTCTCTATTAAAAGGTTTATAATTTCATCATCCCATTTCTTAGAAGCAATTTATAAGCTTAGAATAGAATGTGGTTTTATCATTCTATGATTTCTACCCACTGCAAATTAAATAAATGTTTAAAGCTATGTCTGACTTTTCAAAATAAATGTATGAGAATTAACCACTAAATTCTTCTGCTTACCAGTTTACAGAGAGAAGTCTACCAGATATTTTTTTTAATTTCACTGTGTAGGGCCCATAAAGTAAACACACAAATGATTTTTTTCTAGCTTATAAACAGTGATTTATAGGGATATATATTTTAAGTGATTCTGCAAAACACTGCCCATAAGTTTCTCATGACCATTAACACTCTTAAGCTCAAGTTTTAAAAATAACATAGTAGTTTGATCAATCCCTAATGGAAGGTGCTTCTTGATTATGACATTTGGAAATTTGGTCCATAGTTTCACATCTGAGCTTTCAAGAAATGGAATGCCCTTCCACATCCTGAGCCCCCATTTCTATGGATTGTCCCACCCAAAGAGTCATGAAAAGCAATAGGAAAACCAACTGCTTTTCTATAATTTTCTTCATCTATAAAATTCAAATGTGTCTATTATCTCTAAAGTAAGAATTTCCATATAGGCCTGTGACTGGTGCCTGCAATTCCACTGTCAATTTTATTCTTATTAAAAACGTGAAATCCAGTAACAGGTAAAATGTCAACTTTTCTAATTACAAAGCAATTAGATCATTTCTTACCTGAGACGCAATTCAGGGTGGAAGTGGGAGATAAAGCAAGAATGTTATTCAGTTTTTTAACATGGAAAGAAATCTAAAGTCAGCACCTCTACGTTCTATCCTTCTGAACTGGGCTAGTTTAGAATAAAACCATGGCAAAAAGCCCCTTTAATAGTCTCTTTCCCTAGATACTCTGGTCCTTGAAATCTTATTACTTTGTCATCACAATGAAAGGGAGGAAAAGAAACCAAAAATAACTGAGGTCCTCCCTGTAACTCCTGAACCATGGTCCCTCCCCTCCTTGACTTATTAGGCTTGTCCAGATCATAGAAGACAGAGAAGTCTGGAGTTGGGGGATCAGAGAAGTTCACATCATGCCTGTTGCATTGAAGGAAGAGATGAAAAGTAGAGAAATGCAGAGGCGGAGGAAGGGTAATCCAAATTTAGGAATGATCCCAGATAAGAATATCCAGAAGGAAGCAATATTTTTTAATCTCTGGACTTTATTCTTAACATACAGAATACTGTCTATCAAATTTGAGCCATGCTCCAGAAGTTTGTTTTTAGTGATGGAAGAGATCATATGTCAGGATCTAGACTAGTAGACTAGGAAGATGTGAGCTTTCCTTGGAGATTTGGGGCATTTGTCTAAGAGCCCTAGTCACTGCCAGAAAGGAAACACCTGTATGGGAAATCTTCCGAAGATTTTGTGCTGATTCTGGAAGCCTGAGCAACCAGTAGGTAATAAAATACCTTATCTTTCCTATCATCCCTTCCTAAATTTGGATTTGTTCCCAATCCATTACTCTTAATGTACACAAGAACCAGCCCCTTCCTCTTAAATTTACTTGACTCTGACTTCTAGAGAAATTTGGACTGGTATTAAATGTTATCAAAAGAATTTTATGTTTAAAATTAATTGCCTTCTTTTCTACTTAGTTTTCTAGGATAAAGAAGCAGCAGCATCTAGGCCAGTGGTTCTCAACTAGGGCATCTGGCCATATCTGGAGGCACTTTTTACTGTCATGACTTCAGAGAAGGTGCTCTTGGCATCTAGTGTGTAGAGACAAGGGATGCTAATGAACATCCAATAAACTACAAGACAAAGAAATGTCCTGTCCAAAATGTCAACACTTCGAGGTTGGGAAACTCTGATCTACACTATAAAGTAAAATGGGATTAACACTTAAAAGAATGTTATTAAAATAAAAACAGTTAACTTTATATGGAATTATCTGGAAGTGGAAACCCGTGTGATAGCATAAATCAGTGTTTATATTTTGAAGTGCATATGGCGTAACTTAAATGGACCATTAAGTACTCAAAAGAATAGATGACTCATACATTTTTGTAAATCAAACATTAGATTATGCTACCTGTGGAGACTCCAATTTTTAGAAAATGAGACTGTTCTCAGTATTGTTCTAATGAAAATGACCTTGTAACTTAAGTCATTATTATATCCTATTCATGCTCTAAGCACTTGCTCATCTGAGTTCCTTCTTCTAATACTCAGGGGGTCTGATTTTAATAACTTGGACTTACCTGAATTTTACTGCATATTGCTTTTCTAAATGGGTAAATATTTAGGAAAGAGGTCTGCTCATGAGCCTGATCTAGTCACTCCCAGCTAATTAGCACAGGGCTGGTATGAGGCCCCCCTTGCAGTACTTTCTGTAACTGTACCTGCCAACCATACTTGTTGGCCTTCCTTATTTTGTGGAGCTGACTTTTAAAGGCAGGGACTGCCACACAAAAGACAGCAAAAACAAGATTCTAAATACAATAGACCTGGGACTTCCCTGGCCATCCAGTGGTTAGGACTCCGTGCTTCCACTGAACGGGGCACGTTTGATCCCTGGTCGGGGAGATCCCGGAGATCCTGCAAGCTGTGAGGCTCGGCCAAAATCAATAATAAATAAATAAATAAAATAGGCCTCAAATTTATAAATTACAGTATATGATTTCCTCAATATTCTCATCTTCAAAATGCAGATTCTTACATAATTTTACAGGTATTAAATGACATCATGTGCTTACATGAGAAGTGCAGTATTGCATTCAACAGCATGAACTTTGAGGAAAGACCAACGTAGTTTGAATATTGACTCACCTATATCCTAGCTATGTAAACTAAGCCAGTTTTCCAGTTTCCCTGAGCCCTATTTAATCATTAGTAAAGTGGGGTTATCAATACCAATATCAGCATAGGTGGTTTGAGAATTAAAAGTAAAAATATTATTTAATGTATAATAGGACACTATTAAGACACTTTTGATGGTAAAATGCAGTACTGCTAATGATTGTGATAAAAAAAAAAAAGGCAGGCAAACCTCCAGCGTAAGCTGAGATACACGGTCACTCGGCTTAAATGAGACATAGGTGCTTAGTATATTTTTGGTTCCAAGTAAATTCTCAGTGAAGACAGTTGGCAAAAAATAATCCTCTCTTAAATGTGAATACAGTGTGATACACTAGGCTGACTTGTTATCTGACTGGCTCTTAGGCACAGCCTTATAGCTTATGATTCAAATCCACATCATTATTTACAAAACCAATGTTTACAAAATGTTGAATGACCACCTGGATCATCCATAAACATGAGAAGCTTCAAGCAGAAATATCCATCAGTGGTAAAGTACAGTATTTCCCAAATTGTGTTACAAGGAACTCACGCATATTCAATTTAAAAGGGTTTCTGTGATCAAGTGAGATGAGAAAGTGCTATGTATTTTAGTATATTAGACATCCAAGTATTGAAGACTAACTAATCCTGCAATAAAGAAATCTATACTGTTTGAAAAACACTGACTTACATTTTATGTATATGTAAGCTGGTCTCATTTTCCATTTAATGGGAAAAGAAAAACTGGATGAAGGATGCCTGCTGTGATATGTTGAGACGGAGTCTGAAACCTGGGTTCAGTGGGAAACAGTGTCAAAATCAGTCAGTGATGTTTGCCGTGAAGAATGATGGAGGAGGGTAAGGGGAGTGGTGGCATGCATGAGACTTATTTGGCATTCAAAATTTGCCCTTGGGGCTTCCCTGGTGGCGCAGTGGTTGGGAGTCCGCCTGCCGATGCAGGGCACACGGGTTCGTGCCCCGGTCCGGGAATATCCCACATGCCGCGGGGCGGCTGGGCCCGTGAGCCATGGCCGCTGAGCCTGCGCGTACGGAGCTGTGCTCCGCAACGGGAGAGGCCACAACAGTGAGAGGCCCGCATGCCGGGAAAAAAAAAAAAAAAAAGTGCTATGGTTTTGCCACTAGCACTTTCTCTTTTCTTCACTCGAGAAAAAGAAAGGCAAGGGGTTCGGGGAAGTGTAAGCTGAGGCTGTTTTGGCATTCATGCCTGGCACTCATTGAGAGCATCTGCAGTCACCCTCAGGAGTCTTAAGCATCCTTGCAAGACACTGGCATTTGTCATAATGTTGCAAAATGAGATGTTTTGTAACTCAGACATGTCAAGTCATGCCCAGTACCTCCCAGATCTTCTGCATCAGCAGACTCAGGGAATCCCAGCAGATGACTTGTCATTAACACTGTTGAAGAGCATAAGAACCTTACTTACGATCACCATATGTTCTCTTCACCCTGATTTCCATATATTATAGTACTGTGACTGAGATATTTTATTTATATACATCTTATTTTATAAGAACACTTACATTAGGTCTACCCTCTTAAATTCTTAAGTGTAAAATACATTATTGTTAACTAGGTACAATGTTGTACAGCAGATCTCTAGGGCTTATTTTGAGTGAGATGTTTATACACCTTCGCAATTGGATTTTGGTCTCAAGAGATATTTTAGGATTTAACAAAACAAACCATCTGTGACTATAAGAGCTATCTGCTTCCTCACCTTCTTGAAAAAGATAATAGAGAAACAAACATTATGCTTTCCTAAAGAATAAGCCAGTTCTTCAGCCAGAAAAGTAAATATCTGTGAAGGTTCTGCTCATGTTTCAGCCTCTGAAATGGAAACGGGGGAAATAGCAACATTCTTTGGAATACGGCAGAAAAATTATTTCGAAAAAAGATTTTTTTTAAACCACAAAAGAATAGCAATAGTTTAAGACCAGAGAAAATAGCAAGGTGCAAAAGCCCTGTGGCACAAAGAAACAACATCTGAGAACCTAAATACAGCCAGTATGACCACAGCACAGCAGGCAAAGGGAAACAGAATATGATAAGAATAGATCATGCAGGGCAATATTAAGGATTCTGTTTCTTCCAGAAAACAATGGAAATCATAAATGAGATTTTAGCAAAGAGAATGTCACATTTGCATTTTGAAATGAACACTTCAGCTGCACTAGGGGCAACAAGCTGGAGAGAATATAACAAACCAGAGAGGAATCAATTGTCCAAGTACAAAGCCTCAGATTTGTTCTTAGTTTTGAAGCTACATGTGTTCTATGCTATATAACAACCTGCCACAAACTCGGCAGCTTAAAATAACACATTTATGATCTCAAAGTTTCGATGTGTCATGAATCTGGGCATACTTAGCTGGGTACTCTGCTCAGGGTTTCACAAGGCTACAAACAAGATGTCAGCCAGGCTCAATTTTCATCTGGAGGCTCAAATGGGAAAGAATCTGCTTTCAGGTTGTTAACAGAATAATGCGTTTCCTTGTGGCTGTATGACTGAGGGCACCTTATTTTTCTGGCTGGAGGCCACCCTCATGTCCTAGAGGCCTCACGTGAGAACTTACCACATGGGTGTCATCAACATCTTACTCCATCAAGCCCACGAGACTCTCTCATCTCAAGGGGGCCCAATCCCTCATTTAGGGCTTTTACCTGAAAGAGACAGGCTCACCCAAGATATGTCTCTTTATTATCTCAAATTCAACTGATTTGAGACCTTAATTATATCTGAGAAACCCTTCACTTTCCCATATTCTGTCACAAGTCAAAAGTCCTACCTACACACAATGGGGGAAATGGTTAACACCAAGTGTGGACACCAGGGGGTAGGAATCACGGTGCCACCTTAGAATTATGTCCACCACACCACCAAACATATAAATTTTAATATTGCAAACTACTGAAAACTAGTTCCAGGAACCAGTGGGACCTTCCCACACAGTTCTTATCTTTACACGTTAATAAGAGCATTACTGAGAGAAGATTCCTTTCCTTGAGATATCCACAGTGCTTCTCTATAGTACGGATTTATTCTATTTCTTATAGTTACCCACCAAGAAATGTGAATGCCCTGTGTTCCTTTGATATGTTTCAGTAAATTGTAATATCTCCCTTAGTATTTTCTGTGTCTGTTGCCACCTGCATCTGCTTTTACATTTGTGTTTAGCTGTTTTTCTCCAATATCACAATCCCTCAGTATAGATACACATCTGGCATTGAAAACACAGAAATGGGAACCTTTTAGAGTGGTGTGAATAATAAGCTATCTGTATGACTTTCTTGAACTTAGTAAGTTTTCAGTACATTTGCCTATGTGCGATTCTGAATTATGCAGACCCAACATGGGATCCAACACTGCTAGCAATGATACCCAAAACAACCAAAAAATTCAGAAAACTAAAATTTCATCCTCTAACTTTTAAATCACTCACTACTTCCCTGGTAATCAAAGTGGTACTTTAAATTCTATTTAATACTCGGAGCACATTTTTAAAGCAGCAGTGAAAATCCATTGAAATATTTTAAGCAGAAATATTCATTCTGACTGCAGAACAAAGAATGGATTGTAAATAGGCAAGAGCAGACAGTCAGGGGGCTAGTGTGGTATTCACAAGATACTGGCGGCTTGGATTAGAGTGATAATTGAGGTGATAAAGAGGGGACTATTTTAGACACATTTTGGTGGTAGTGTCAATAGTGCTTGGTGTGGGTTTGATGTGGAGGTAAGAAAAAAGAATATGAATAAGGCTGGAATTTTTTGACTTGAACAGTTTTGTGGATGATGGTATCATTCACCAAGATGGAGAAGACAGGGGAGGGTAAAGTTTGGTGGGTTGTATTACATTGGTCAATTAATCTAATTCTCAGTTTCCTCATGGGTAAAATGGAACTGATAGTAGTAGCATTTCATTGGGTAGTTTTTTTTTGTTGTTTTTTGTTTTTTGCGGTACGCGGGCCTCTCACTGTTGTGGCCTCTCCCGTTGCGGAGCACAGGCTCCGGACGCGCACGCTCAGCAGCCATGGCTCACGGGCCCAGCCGCTCCGTGGCATGTGGGATCTTCCCGGACTGGGGCACGAACCCGTGTGCCCTGCATCGGCAGGCAGACTCTCAACCACTGCGCCACCAGGGAAGCCCCCATTGGGTAGTTTTGAAGATTAAATAAATAATGCTTATGAAACACCTGAAACTTGGTAAATGCTCAGTAAACACTGAATTATCATTATCATCATCATCTTTAGTCAGTACTTATCTTGAAGTACAATAAACAAGTAAAGCTGGATTCAGTATCATTAGGGACATTACAATTGAGGTGGTAATAATTCTCTTTGTGCTAAATATGGAAGTTAAATTTTTATTTTCAGATAAATTTTGGACTATATGTCTAAAGTCCTTTAATCCATGGGGATCTGTATCACATTTTGACAGTTAAGCTTTCGCCACTTGTGAGGTTTACCTGTGAATGTATAATAGTTCGGGGAAAGTTTCCTGAAATTTTTGTTCATCTCCTAAAAAACTTACTGGAGGCTATAATGAGTCTTCAAAATAGACCAAAAGTGCAGGATGTGCATTTAGCATCCATTTTCATCCCCTTCTATAAAGACCCTGTACTTAAGGTTCTGGGAGGCTAATGCAGACATTTGTCAGGCTCTCCAGCAGGAAGGGGCTCCATGTGATATATGTTCCACCAACGAGATGGTCTCATGGGAGATATGGAAGATGCAGGTGAGAGAGAGAGAGCACCTCCCTGCTGCTGTGGAGGCTGGCCAGGAGGTCAGACTCACGTTGGTGGTGTTGGTGGTGGCCAATGCAATCCACATCTGAGGGTCTAGTCACCAGCTTCACGGGTTTAAGGCAGTTGTAGTGCCAGTGGTGGTGGTAATAAGCACAACTGCTTCCTGACTTCTGGATCTTGGCGACAGTAGTGTTAACCTAAGCCAACTCCTCTAGCTCTTTGAAAGATTTTATAAGCTCTTTATTCCTTGTATTAAATTCCTTTTTCATTGAAATATCTAGAATGGTTTCTGTTTCTTATATGGAACTCTGACTAGTACACTGAGTCACATCAAGGGTCTAATTTAACTCCGTTTTTCACTAGTTTTTATCCGATAACATTTTTCTTGACTGAAATTTCCAATCTATTTACCCCACTGCCCCATTTTCACTTCAGGCACTCAATTCACATTTCAGGTGCTTACTTGGTGTTTGTTAAATGAATAAATGTTATGAGGTCATCATCTGGGTTATCTGCTTCATGAAATAGTAACTTATTCCTCCTCCAACTTTCAAATCAATCTAATACAATATTATCAGATTACTCAGATATTTATAATCAGAATAAAATCCTTTTGCACTTTATATAATCTAAGCATATATATAATACCTTACAGAGTAACTTTAGTAAACTTAAATGCCAGTATTATCAAAGGTACAGCCAAACCTTTCTTTATTCATGGACTACCTAGTTATGGAATTTATATTCTCTTTAAGTTATTTCTTAAGAATATTTAGTTAAAGCAAATGACCTTCATTAAACTCACTTTTTCATCAAAATCTAAAGACACCAAGTTACAAATTCAGGAAGAATTTCACTTACATCTATAATCAAGGCAACAGCATTAAATTATTCATTGATTAGTTCTTCTTTTGTTAGCTCTCTTCTTGACGAAAGTTTTAGATTCTGTTGAATATGATTACTTCCTCTTTAAATATGTTCAAACCCTCATTATTCATAACCTTATAATCTGACTTTAACCATACTTTGAAGGTCCAGACTGCAGAAAAACAAACTTTACAAAGCCTGGCACCAAATAAAACATTTATCAGATCTGTGGCTGGATTATAAAACTTTTTTAGCTTTTAAATATAGTGGATAGGGCTTCCCTGGTGGCGCAGTGGTTGAGAGTCCACCTGCCGATGCAGGGGACACGGGTTCGTGCCCCGGTCCAGGAAGATCCCACATGCCGCGGAGTGGCTGGGCCCGTGACCCATGGCCGCTGAGCCTGCACATCCAGAGCCTGTGCTCCGCAATGGGAGAGGCCACAGCAGTGAGAGGCCCACGTACCACAAAAAAAAAAAAAAAAATTTATATATATATATATATATATATATATATATATATATATATAGTGGATACACAAAGGTAAAAAAAAAAAAAAGTTTTTTAAAAAGTCAATGAATTGAATACTAATGGATGACCCAGGTTAGTTTGAGTCACAATATCATTTGCTCAGATGTATTTTCCTTCCTAAGGCTGTAAGGCTGAGCAGACATTCCTGACATTCCTGACACTAGCACTTAAAGGAGAGTCCCGTCCATCAAATGCAGTGGTCCAGTGAGGAAACTTGGTATAGCCTTCTGATCCATTTTATTTACCTCTGGACTAAATACTAAGATTTTCTTAAGATCAAGGGCCATTATGGGTTTGATGAAGAAACAATAGACAGCTGGGAATAAGCTCTTCTTGAAATGATGAGTTACCTGACAGTCCCTAAGCACTGGGTTTGATGTCCTCAGGGGAAAGGGCATGACCTTATCAGTGTTGCCAGAAAAATATGACACTGACCTTTAAGCACAACATTGTTACATCTTTGTTCTCCACAGAGAGGGGATAATAGCAGATTGGACACTGTATTCATCATCCCTTATTGAAAATACATTTAACTTTCGCCTTTAAGATGTCTGTATTTTTCTTTAGCCAGCAATCCCCTCTCTCATACAGATTTACCGCACGAAGAATCCTTTGATCCTCACTAAATCAGTCCATCATGGAATATTTTTTTGTACTGTTCTCATTTTTATCCATACAAATTTACCCACCCAGTGCATGCTAGGGCATGGCGATACAATGGAATGTTAATATTTGACCAACATCGGCATTAGATTTTAACATATTTTTAAAAACAGTTTCCTTCCACTAATATCAGCCAACAACATGGAGCACAAATAACACAATCATAGTTGGTGATTTTAAAATGGACACTTTATCAATTGCCTATTCTACAAACAGGCTGCACAGAAAACAACCGTAAAACCCCCTTCTTATGCGCTATGAACCTTAGTTAACTCAAAAGTATGTGAGGGCTTGCTGTTGAACTCCCGCCCATGACTACACTAATCTTTGGGTTATGTAGGTGGCTCTGCTGATCTTATCTGGGTTTGCTCACATATCTAGGGGTCAGCTGGCTGTGCTAATCTGGGATGACCTGGGCTAGCACTTCACAACTTGACCCTGCACTGTTTCCCATCCACCTGCAGCGTAGACCTAGCACAGTCTTAGAGCAACTGAAGAGAGCAGGAGAGAGATGACAATTGCACAAATACTTTTCCTGTTGTTTGAAGCCTCTGTTGTTGCCACTTTTACTGCATGCCACTGCCCAAAGTAAGTCACGTGGCCCCAAAGTCAATATGGGAGAGAATAAAAAGTTATATGGTAAAGGATGTGGATACACGAAGGAAGAAAACAAAAACACTAATTAGAAAAGATATATGCACTCCAATGTTCAATGCAGCATTATTTACAATAGCCAAGATGTGGAAGCAACCTACCTGTCCATCAACAGATGAATGGATAAAGAAGATATATATATAGTGGTATATTAGCCATGAAAAGAGAATGAAATTTTTCCATTTGCAACAACATGGATGGACCTGGAGGGTGTTATGCTTAGTGAAATAAGTCACAGAAAGACAAATACTGTATGATATTATTTATATGTGGAATCTAAAAAATAAAGCAAACAAATGAATATAACAAAACAGAAACATACTCACAGATACAGAGAACAAACTAGTGGTTACCAGTGGGGAGAGAGAAAGGGGGAGGGACAAGATAGGGATAGGGCATTAAGAGGTATAAACTATTATGTATAAAATAAATAAAGCTACAAGGATATATTGTACAGCACAACAAATAGAGCCAATATAACTTTAAATGGAGTATAATTATAAAAATATTGAATCATTATGTTGTACACCTGAAACTAATATTGTAAATCAACTATACTTTTTTTTAAAAGGATTAATTTTTTAATCAACTATAATTTTTCACGGAGGGGTGAAAAAAAATCAGGCCTCTTAATACAATAAATCTACCACAGATCCTTCTTAATATCAGTTTACTGTATTAAAATGCATATAAAACCAAAAAGAAAAGCTATATTATGAAAAGTAGCAGAACCTAAATTAAAATGATAAGGACACATTGGAAGAAATACTTGCATCTCTAATGTATAAAGATCACATTCAAATTCGTAAGAAAAGCATCAAGATTCTAGTGGTAAGTTCCCAAAGGACAGCAACAAAGAGTTCATTTAAGAAGTAATGCAAGTACTGAACAAATATACAGACTAATGTTTATACTCATTTGTGGTCAAAGACGTCAGTTAAAGCTAACCTGAGATAGAATTTACAACTAGTATATTGGCCAAAAAAAGCCTAATCTTTCTTATTTATGAACTTGAGGATCTTTGTAATCCCTGAGAAACTGAATATTTAGTTTGGTGCCACAGACCTTTCCTCCTGGCAACAAACATTTGTCATATTTAGCTATCCAGTATCTGAATCTCCCTCCCCTCTTGCTATTAGCACTACCATCATCCTTTTGAGAAAATTCCCAACTGACTATGATTTTGAAATCACTCCCAGTGATTTTCAGAAGAAAATCATTCCAATTTGCTCACTCCCACTGCAGCCTCCCTCTTCATAAGATGAGAGTGGTATATTCTTCTTTAATTTGCCCTTGACACAGTTTCCTAAATTCTGTCCATCACTCATTCCTGGGATGCTGATTCAGCAGTTGAGGTCAAATTAATCATCATGCAGGGACAGGATAGAGGTCAGACTGTTTTTGTGGCATGACCTTGGCTGCAGTTCTGCCTGCTTATCCCTCAGAGGACCCCTATTTCCTGTCCATTCTCCTAGTTCAGTCCCCCAGGGTCCCATTTATTATGTCACTTCCCAATATCTTCACAATAAATTCCCATTTGCTCAGATGGTCAGGTTTGTTTCTGTGCTCGTAACCAACACTCTAGACTGGAGAAATCAAAACACAGAGATTCTGGTTTCGATGTATCCCCCTAAAAGATATGAAGTCCTAACCCCCAGGACCTGTGAAGGTGACCCTATCTGGAAAGAGTCTTTGCAGATGTTATCAAGATAAGATGAGGTCATAGTGGTGTAGGGTGGGCCCTTAATCCAATAAGATTGGTGTCCTTTTAGGAAGAGGAGACAGAGGCGCACAGGGAGAGAACACCATGTAAAGACACACTCTCGAGGGAAGAACGTGATGTGCTGCAAGCCAAGGGCCACCAAGACAGGAAGAGCCAAAGAAGGATCTCCCAGAGAGGTTTCTGAGGGAACATGGCCCTGGCAACATCTTACTTTCAAACTTCTGACCTTCAGAATTGTGAGGCAATACGTTTCTGTTGTTTTAAGCCCCCAGTTTATGGTACTGTGTTACAGAAGTCCTAGGAAATATATGTTAATTTATTACTTATGATAATTATGAACCACTTATCATATAAGAAGCTCATTATATATCTGTAACTCAAATCCTTTCCTAGATAACTGCTCATATGACATTTTCACCCACCCAACCCAAGCTTCTGCATATAGAAAGCATATAAATAAGAACCCACTTGGTAGATAGAAGCATGCAAATGAACAGAGAGCACAGGGCAGAGTGGGATTACCCTAAGAAGCTAAGTACTTTCTATCTTATCCTATTCTCCCCAACACTTTATCTTGTTATCAACCATGAGTAAAATGTCCCTCCTACCATCAACCAGGCCACTTTTTGAATACTCTATAAATATTTACCAAAATAAATTAAATTGAGTCCTTGACAAACCAAGAATTAGGTACTACGTAGTAACACAAGAGTTTTTAGGAGATCTGGATTTTCACCATAACAACACCATCACCAACCCTGAAATGTATATAAATAGGAAAAGCAGGTGTGACATGTCTTCAGTTCTATTCATGTTCAATGTCCTGTAAAACAACTAAGGTAGGTTCAATGGAAGGACATTAAAACAGAAAGGACAAAGAGATACTCTCTAAAATGAGTTTGTCCAGAGGGGCTTAAACACTGTGTGCAACTGTCTTATCAGTTGAGTAGACAGCAATCAGTGTAATTAAAGTGGGCAATGATAAGATTTTTAAACTTCCTTAAAGTTTTATTATATTTGACAGTCCAATTTGCCTGTAGGTCACTGGGCAAACAAAAATGTGTGTTATAGGTATTATGCTGGCTTTTTAATTTTCTACTGGGATTTTCATTATATATTAGCTTCTCAGTCATTTCAAAATTCCTCGAATTTCTTTCTGATACTGTCATTTGATTTAGCAACTGGATAGAAGCAGCTGAAAGCATTTCTTGGTCTTAAATTAGAGTTGGCCATGACAAATGTTCCTGCAAAAATATAGGATGAATCCCACACATTTATCACGGCATCTGGGCCATGTTTGTTTCTGTAGGACAGAGGAGAGGGTAGAAAGGATTCTTATGTTGGTAAACTGAAAGTCTAAGAATTACACTTGCCATCTGGGATTGCTTTGACGAGAATACTGGCCTGTTCCTCCCACTTAATTACCAAAATGAAGTATCATCATGCAAAGACAATGATCTTCGTGATCGAGACTTAAGGAAAACCAAAAGAGTAAATACTTTGATTTAAATATGGTTGGATTTATTTACTGTGACATTCAACAAGCTTCTCAAGTTTTTAGCAAAAATTTCATGCACACATTTAGCCTATACAAACAAGAAGTTACATAAACCCAACATAATTAAAGCAATTTATATAGGGCATAAACTTCATGATGTTTTACCGTCAACTTGTAAGTAAAGAAAGCAACTAACAGAAATAACTTCTCCCAGCAAAAACACTTATGTGGTTTACAGAGTTCCAAAATACCAGTCTTTAAATATGTACTATTCCACCAAGTGCCAAAAGGAGAATAGCAAACTAAACAGAGCAAACTAAGGCCTCAATTTAGAGATTTGGTAAGGAAGTAAAATGAAGACCTGCTTTTATGTGTGCTGTCATAAAGAATCAACTTAATTTCTCCAGCAGTATAGTTTCATTAACTCCATTAGGGAATACAATTTCAAATAAAAACCTTAGGTTCACCTAAGCTGTTGAACACACCTAACTGTTGAACACTTAACTCAAGGGTAATACTTCTGGTATTAAATCTACCGAGTTCCAGAAATACTCAAACTTTTCCACTGCAGAATCTTCCTTGTTTCATAATAGAAATGGTGTATTTCTAAGGCCAGATGGGCAATTAAGAAGCATGCTAAATGGCTACCTGAGGTCATAATCAGAACAGGGACTCAGAAATGCTGCCCTTTATGGAAATAATACTAATTCAGGTTTCTTCCTATTAGCCGTGTGTCTGAGTAAACCTTAGCACTAGACCCACACTAGAGCCCCTTATTGAGCTGACGCCCACCAGCAATATTTCAAGGAATGAGCTGTCAGGCCCCAAACTTGCTTTGACAGAATTGTTACAACAGTAAACCTTTGCCCTGGGCACCAACCTGACACAACCCTTTGACGAGCGGTTTCACTCTGCAGTGAAGAGAACAGATAGGTATGATTCTCACCTAATAGACTTAGCGGTAGCTTAATTTCGAAATGATACGGATAAAAACTAGTAGTAGTATCAATTAATTTTCTGATTCTGCATCCCATAACAGAATAACCAATTGCTTTTCGGAATCAAGTCTCAAAAACATTTTTTTAATTAACTGAACTCTTTTCAATACCAGTTGTATGGACACTAATCATCTTAAGGTTCTTAGTAATTTACTTTTACTCCAGGAATTTTCATCTTTGGAAAGCATCCTTACCCATTCAGAGGGGATTGGCCAAGTTATTTGGAAGAAACCCTGGATCTGCACAAATAAGTATTGTGTAGTACATAGATCCAGATTCGATTCTGGGATGAAGGATGGAAGGGCTGGCTTTAGTGGACATGAGGCTAAATTCTAAAGCAAGCTACGTTGGAGTGGGAAACTTGTTCAAAGCAGCCATCCCAATATCAGTTTTTTAAGTTCTTGCCTTCAAACCACCCAAAATACGCATTTTTTACAAAATCTAGAAAGGTATCATTTCAATGCTAAAAACTGCCTTCCTGATCCTTCTTCACTGTTCTTTCCTCCCAGAGTGAAAATATTCCATCCTGGTGAGCCCTAATAGGAAGAAGTGAGCAAAGCCCAGGAGTCACTTCAGGGCAACTTAAATCTGCCTCGCTATCCAGCTTTACTGATTCACTACTTTTTAGAAGCAGGTGAAACACCGTAGGTGTCTGCAGGCTCAGATATGCAGGTGTCTGCATGTCTGCAGGCTCAGACATGCAGGTGTCTGCATTCCTCTCACACATGCTGGCCCAGTGGTGTGCTTGGGTTTAGAGCTGAGTCTGAGGTCGCAGATGCTTCCTCCTGATGGGACTATATCAGAATTAGAGTGTTGTTACCACCATCTTGGGAAGAAGAACCAGGTTTAGGGGCAGAAAAGCCACTGATACTCTTCCTACGCAGAGTCAGCATTCCCTCCCTTGCCCCACCACTGTGTCCTCTCAAATAGGCTCCAATTTGGGGGTTTGGGGGGAGGGTCGTCCTTCCTAACAACTGTGCTTGATCTTAGAGATGAAGATAGACTTACATGGCAAAAATGGTGTGTGACTATGTGCTAGCGAAAAATATTATCAGAAAGAGCCGTACTTTGCATGGTGTCGGCTGTGGGACGGAGCATAGTCACGACTCAGGCAAATTTTCTTTAAGTCATACGTCTCATGGAAACAGCCCAAATGATCAGAGCAACTCGGGTACAGATGCCAATGACAGAGAAATAAAGGGATGAGGCTTAATGAAACATTTACTAAAACTCTCAGGCCTCAACACAGGAACGTAAAGTCTAAAGCTAGCAACTATGCGTGAGAAAGGACATGAAATTGCTAGACTTTAAACAGGAGTCAGACATGGGGGTGTGGGGAAGGGGAGGCTGGGATGTAGTGAGAGAGTAGCCTTGACATATATACGCTAGCAACTGTAAACTATTTAGCTAGTGGGAAGCAGTCGCATAGCACGGGGAGATCAGCTCGGTGCTTTGTGACCACCTAGAGGGGTGGGATAGGGAGGGTGGGAGGGAGACACAAGAGGGAGGGGATATGGGGATATAGGTATACATATAGCTGACTCACTTTGTTGTACAGCAGAAACTAACACAACATTGTAAAGCAGTTATACTCTAATAAAGATGTATTTTTAGAAAAGAAATGAAATCCAAAAAATAAATAAATAGGAGTCAAACATAAAATTACAGTGAGTTAGCCACAGGAGGACACGGCTCAATTAGTCATTCAAGAGACGAACTGCTGTGAAGAGCGTGGGATGCTGACAGGTCAGATCCCAGGTTTCCGGATCAGCTTGGGCGCTCACACTGAGGCCACGCCCCCCAAAACATGCATGAGAAAGGACTCCTTTAATAATCAGCGTTGGCTTTGGGAGGCCCATCATCCTCACCAAGACCTTCTGGGAGTGGCACTGCCTTCCACTCTTCCAACCTAATGATTCTTCCTTCTCCCTGTTTTTTCACAGGTGTTGGGCATGCAGGGCAGTCTACAACCTCTCCTTGCTCACCTGTCCCCCTCCCCTTTATTTTTCACAGGCAACGCCCCCAGCAAATCGTTTGCACTTCTGATTCCATTATGGTGTCCACTTACTGAAGGACTTGAACAGATGCCAACAAATATATAAATCAGTATAGTTCTGGCTTGTCTTGCTGAGAGACAGAACAATAGCTGAAAATTTTTATTGAATTGTAACCATGGAGGAAAAAAAATAAATCACCACCTCTCCTCTCTACTGAAGCATACATCATTTCCAAAGTCTCATTTCTTTTTTAAGCGGTTGCTTCCCCTTAACCATTTCAAATAGAATCTTCTCTTTTCTTGGCCTTCCTACTGTATCTATTATTCCATCTCTCTCTCTCTAGCTCAAAGTAAAATATATTCTGTTGATATTGATGAAGAAGTTACATGGACGGGGAGCAAATTTGTAATAGACTTAAGCATTATCTAAGAATAGGTATTACTTAAGAACAGCTATTTATACTAGATTCACACTAGATACACGCTAGATACTAGACTGTCATGCTTTTGTGTTTTGTGCTTTTCAGTACCTGGTGAAAGAGGTAAGTGCACATTTAGAAGTTAATTTAACCTAAATAACCTTGGCTTCTGAGACGGGTAATGCCCCAAAGCTTGTAATTCATTTGATCACAACTATCAAATAATGTCTGCATTAGGACTCATTCAGGATTGTAAATTTGCTCTTGGAAAGGACATTTGGAGGCAGTTCCATACTATTTTTTTTAACATCGTTATTGGAGTATAATTGCTTTACAATTGTGTGTTAGTTTCTGCTTTATAACAAAGTGAATCAGCTATACATATACATATATCCCCACATCCCCTCCCTCTTGCGTCTCCCTCCCACCCTCCCTATCACACCCCTCTAGGTGGTCACAAAGCACCGAGCTGATCTCCCTGTGCTATGCGGCTGCATCCCACTAGCTATCCTGTTTGACATTTGGTAGTGTATATATGTCCATGTCACTCTCTCACTTCGTCCCAGCTTACCCTTCTCCCTCCCCGTGTCCTCAAGTCCATTCTCTACATCTGCATCTTTATTCCTGTCCTGTCCCTAGGCTCTTCAGAACCTTTTTTTTTTTTTTTTACATTCCATATATATGTGTTAGCATATGGTATCTGTTTTTCTTTTTCTGACTTACTTCACTCTGTATGATAGACTCTATGTCCATCCACCTCACTACAAATAACTCAATTTTGTTTCTTTTTATGGCTGAGTAACATTCCATTGTATATATGTGCCACATCTTCTTTATCCATTCCTCTGTCGATGGACACTTAGGTTGCTTCCATGTTCTGGCTATTGTAAATAGAGCTGCAATGAACATTGTGGTACATGACTCTTTTTGAATTATGGTTTTCTCAGGGTATATGCCCAATAGTGGGATTGCTGGGTCATTTTGTTTGTTTGTTTGTTTTGTTTTTTCCCATACTTCTTTAGCAATTATTTTTCAAGCTTCCATTCATTCCAGGTTTGTCTACATCATCAACCTTCCTTTCCTGCATGGTTCATTACTCTAAATTATCCATTTGCATCACTTCCACATAAACTTTATTTTCTTTGTAAACAGAGAGAATGGAACCCGTAGGCTAATCAACCTCCCCATGTCTGTGCTGCAGACACCAAGGATGAATCTTTATTAGAGAGTAGAGTGGGAGGACAGCGAAAAAGCGCCTGCTCCATCCCCTGAGCGCCATCTGCCTTCGAGGGCACAGACAGTGCCCACCCAGAGGGCTCTCCTGCCCACAGATAAGCCCACACTCTGCACCACTGACAGCTGTGTGAGGAAGAGGCACTAAAGCTGAGAAGAACATGGAACTGCACATATCGGTCATCAAAAGATGCAGAATAAGCCCCAAAGGAACAGAAATATGAGGCTCATTTTAGGTTTTAAAATCAGCTAACTCCTCTAGCAAAAATGAGAGTTTTTCTTTTTTAAAGCCTATAGAATCTCTAGTTCCCAATCTGTTCAGAGACTTACCTCCCTTTACAAACTCACAAAAATAGATACGCAACCAACCTCTGAAACTCAGCATAAGAAATAGAAATTGCTGCTTTAAGATTTCTTTGCAAATCAACATCTTAAATTAGATATGAGGAAACAAGTCACCTTCTCTATCCTTTAAGAAAGGCGCAAAAACAAGATGCTGTCTGGAGTTGATATGAGAAATCCCACTTTTCCTGACTCTAATGCAGGAAGGGTATCACTGACAGGGAAATGAAAAGCCTGAAGGAAATTGACTGAAGAAGGCGAGGGAGGGGCAGGGCGGGGGGATACCAAAAAAAAAGAAAAGAGAAAGGAATGGGAAACGAGTGTAAGATCCATGCTACTACTCCTAAAATGACACAAAAACACATTTAGGGGGCTTCCCTGGTGGCGCAGTGTTTGAGAGTCCGCCTGCCGATGCAGGGGACACGGGTTTGTGCCCCGGTCCGGGAGGATCCCACATGCCGCGGAGCGGCTGGGCCTGTGAGCCGTGGCCGCTGGGCCTGCGCGTCCGGAGCCTGTGCTCTGCAACGGGAGAGGCCACGGCAGTGAGAGGCCCGCGTACCGCAAAAAAAAAAAAAAAAAAAAAAAAAAACCACATTTAGACCATGTTGAAAAACCACATTATTAATAAAATGATTTCACCATTCTGACAATATATAACAGATTTATCTGTGAATTTAAATTGTAGACTGCCTACTCTTGTTTGGATCATTATGTTATCTAGTTTTTATTTCTTCAGAAGATTACTGAAATGTATACCAGAAAGATATTCTCTTCATCTTGGTGGGGGAAAAGGTCAAGAAATAAAGTCAGTGTCCAAGTCTTTACTCTGAGTCAATAGCAGATCTGCAACTAGAGCTCACAACTACCTCTTGCTGGACTCAGATGTAGCCATAGGATGACTGACTAGAGAGCCAAACATTAGTGACTACTAATGTAATCAGGAGCTACTTTGTTAATGGAGCAAGTGTGCCCTATACGTTTCCTCGGTCCCTCATGCAAGCTGACTTCTGGTGCCTGCTCCTCCTATGCATTACCTCTATCTGGGCATCAGCAGTGGAGACAGTTGGTCCCTAGCTAAGATCTCTGCCACCTAAGATAGTACAGAGATGAATTTTGATGCAAAGCTAAAAGCTCTATAGAAATTATCATTGCCAGTGTTCAGTTGTTTTTTCTAAATATTGACATATCAGAACTAAAAACTATCCTCTTCACTAAATTTGATTCTATGTGAGACAATCATAATATGAATTGCTTTCTGGAAAAATGATGCATGGGAAGATGAACAATCTTATTCTATTTGGGAGAATCAGAGGTGTAGTTCAGTCTCTCATATGGTTTCTTCCCACCTATTTCGTAAGTCCTAACTTTTCTTACCACCTACGGCCTGGCCAATTCTCCATATAAGCTTATGACTACATCCTTAATAAGATCTAGATTGCTAGTACCACAAGACCATTGTCAAGCATTCAATAAATAACTCTGAGTATCAGTACTACCAAATAGACAATCAGAAGGCTGGGAGAAGCCACGTGTGTTAACTGGGTGGCAGACTTCAGACCCTTTCTCATTAGTACATTAGCCCAGTAGCAAAAAATTGATTTATCAAAGTAATTATTAATATCTAAATTATCTGAACAATTACAAATTAGTGATTATCTGAATTACCATATTTGAAAATTATTATTAATATTATTAAAAGTTGTAATTTATTGTCATCAATTCTCTAGATTCTAAAAGAGATTCCAGCAGAGAAACGTCGAGATGGAGATGTGAATGATATAGAAGCCATAAACTTTGCGAAACAAGCCACCAGAAATGGGGCATCTGAAGTACGGAAGAAACCTAAATATAGGGAGGATCTTAGAGAGAATCCACGTCCACTTCACATTTCTGCCTGACTCTCATTCTATCGCTAATCTTCCGAGCTCATGGCCGATTTTAAGGTCAAGTGTTTCAAGTATATTTTTCTGAAATGGGCTGATACAGAGCCACTTCGTACTCTTTGCCTTTTGTTTTAAGGAGACTCTAGATTGAAAAGTAAAAAGTCTTTGTCCTCGATTTTAAATGGATTGAACTGCATGTGAGAATAGAGTGCACTGTTTCCTCCTCCTGTAATGTTTTCATAATTGGTGACCTGAAAACAAAATAGAACTGGTGACATATTCACAGGACAAGTTGATATATTGAGTTCAGAATTCTTGATGTAACACAAAGCGACAGATGACAAAAAAAAATTGACATATTTGTTAAACAGAAACCTAACAGAAGTCAATGTTAAATTATTCTACTCTTCTCATCAAGTAATTCAATTGAAATTCACTCCTAGTCTAGGGGAGACCTTCAAGATGGCAGAGGAGTAAGACGTAGAGATCATCTTCCTCACCACAAATACATCAGAAATATATCTACATGTGGAACAACTCCTATAGGACACCTACTACTAAACGCTGGCAGAAGACCTCAGACCTCCCAAAAGGCAAGAAACTCCCCACATACCTGGGTAGGGCAAAAGAAAAAAGAAAAAACAGAGACAAAAGGATAGGGACGGGACCTGCACCAGTGGGAGGGAGCTGTGAAGGAGGAAAGGTCTCCACACACTAGGAGCCCCTTCACTGGTGGAGACGGGGGATGGCAGGGGGGAATCTTTGGAGCCACAGAGGAGAGCACAGCAACAGGGGTGCGGAGGGCAAAGCAGAGAGATTCCCACACAGAGGATCGGTGCCGATCCGAACACAAGAGAAGGAAAAGACCTACAATAACAAACCCAAAACAATTAAGAAGATGGGAATAGGAACATACATATCGATAATTACCTTAAATGTAAATAGACTAAATGCTCCCACCAAAAGACAGAGACTGGCTGAATGGATACAAAAACAAGACCCATATATTTGCTGTCTACAAGAGACCCACTTCAGACCTAGGGACACATACAGACTGAAAATGAGGGGATGGAAAAAGATATTCCATACAAATGGAAATCAAAAGAAAGCTGGAGTAGCAATTCTCATATCAGACATAACAGACTTTAAAATAAAGACTATTACAAGAGACAAAGAAGGACACTACATAATGATCAAGGGATCGATCCAAAAAGAAGTTATAACAATTGTAAATATTTATGCACCCAACATAGGAACACCTTAATACATAAGGCAAATATTAAGAGCCATAAAAGGGGAAATCGACAGTAACACATTCATAGTAGGGGACTTTAACACCCCACTTTCACCAATGGACAGATCACCCCAAATGAAAATAAGTAAGGAAACACAAGTTTTAAATGATACATTAAACAAGATGGACTTAATTGATATTTATAGGACATTCCATCCAAAAACAACAGAATACACTTTCTTTTCAAGTGCTCAGGGTAACAGTCTCCAGGATAGATCATATCTTGGGTCACAAATCAAGCCTTGGTAAATTTAAGAATATTTAAATCGTATCAAGTATCTTTTCCAACTACAATGCTATGAGACTAGATATCAATTACAGGAAAAAATCTGTTAAAAATACAAACACATGGCAAAGAGATCACTGAAGAGATCAAAGAGGAAATCAAAAAATACCTAGAAACAAATGACAATGGAAACACAACCACCCCAAAACTATGGGATGCAGCAAAATTAGTTCTAACAGGGAAACTTATAGCAATACAATGCTACCTCAAGAAACAAGAAACATCCCAAAAAAACAACCTAACCTTAAACCTAAAACAATTAGAGAAAGAAGAACAAAAAAACCCAAAAGTTAGCAGAAGGAAAGAAATCATAAAGATCAGATCAGAAATAAATGTAAAAGAAATGAAGGAAACAATAGCAAAGATCAATAAAACTAAAAGCTGGTTCTTTGAGAAGATAAACAAAATTGATAAACCATTAACCATACTCATCAAGAAAAAAGGGAGAAGACTCAAATCAATAGAATTAGAAATGAAAAAGAAGTAACAATTGATACTGCAGAAATACAAATGATCATGAGAGATTAATGCAAGCAACTATATGCCAACAAAATGGACAACGTGCAAGAAATGGACAAATTCTTAGAAAAGCACAACCTTCTGAGATTGAACCAGGAAGAAATAGAAAATATACACAGACCAATCACAAGCACTGAAATTGAGACTGTGATTAAAAATCTTCCAAAAAACAAAAGCCCAGGACCAGATGGCTTCACAGGCAAATTCTATCACATTTAGAGAAGAGCTAACACCTATCCTTCTCAAACTCTTCAAAAATACAGCAGAGGCAGGAACACTCCCAAACTCATTCTACGAGGCCACGATCACCCTGATACCAAAACCAGACAAAGATGTCACAAAGAAAGAAAACTACAGGCCAATATCACTGAGGAACATAGATGCAAAAATCCTCAACAAAATACTAGCAAACAGAATCCAACAGCATATTAAACGGATCATACACCAGGATCAAGTGGGGTTTATCCCAGGAATGCGAGGATTCTTCAGTATATGCAAATCAATTAATGTGATACACCATATTAACAAATTGAAGAATAAAAACCATATGATCATCTCAATAGATGCAGGAAAAGCTTTCAACAAAATTCAACACCCACTTATGATAAAAACCCTCCAGAAAGTAGGCCTAGAGGGAACTTACCTCAACATAATAAAGGCTGTATACGACAAACCCACAGCCAACATCTTTCTCAATGGTGAAAAACTGAAACCGTTTCCACTAAGATCAGGATGAGAAAAGGTTGTCCACTCTCACCACTATTATTCAACATAGTTTTGGAAGTTTTAGTCACAGCAATCAGAGAAGGAAAAGAAATAAAAGGAATCCAAATTGGAAAAGAAGAAGTAAAACTGTCACTGTTGGAGATGACATGATACTATACATGGAGAATCCTAAAGGTGCTACCAGAAAACTACTAGAACTAATCAAACAATTTGGTAAAGTAGCAGGATACAAAACTAATGCATAGAAATCTCTTGCATTCCTATACACTAATGATGAAAAATCTGAAAGTGAAATAAGGAAACACTCCCATATACCATTGCAACCAAAAGAATAAAATACCTAGGAATAAACATACCTAAGGAGACCAAAGGCCTGTATGCAGAAAACCAGAAGACACTGATGTAAGGAATTAAAGATGATACAAACAGATGGAGAGATATACATGTTACTGTACTGGAAGAATCAACATTGCGAAAATGACTAAACTACCCAAAGCAATCTACAGATTCAATGCAATCCCTATCAAACTACCACTGGCATTTTTCACAGAACTAGAACAAAAAATTTCACAATTTGTATGGAAACACAAAAGACCCTGAATAGCCAAAGCAATCTTGAGAAAGAAAAATGGAGCTGGAGCATTCAGGATCCCAGACTTCAGACTATACTACAAAGCTACAGTAATCAAGACTACATGGTACTGGCACAAAAACAGAAAAATAGATCAATGGAACAGGATAGAAAGCCCAGAGATAAACCCACTCACATATGGTCACCTTATCTTTGATAAAGGAGGCAGGAATATACAGTGGAGAAAAGACAGCCTCTTCAATAAGTGGTGCTGGGAAAACTGGACAGCTACATGTAAAAGAATGAAATTAGAACACTCCCTAACACCGTACACAAAAATAAACTCAAAATGGATTAAAGACCTCAATGTAAGGTCAGACACTATCAAACTCTTAGAGGAAAACATAGGCAGAACACTGTATGACATAAATCACAGCAAGATCCTTTTTGACCCACCTCCTAGAGAAATGGAAATAAAAACAAAAATAAACAAATGAGACCTAATGAAACTTAAATGCTTTTGCACAGCAAAGGAAAACATAAACAAGACCAAAAGACAACCCTCAGAGTGGGAGAAAATATTTGCAAATGAAGCAACTGTCAAAGGATTAATCTCCAAAATTTACAAGCAGCTCATGCAGCTCAACATCAATAAAACAAACAACCCAATCCAAAAATGGACAGGAGATGTAAACAGACCTTTCTCCAAAGAATATATACAGATTGCCAACAAACACGTGAAAGGATGCTCAACATCACTAATCATTAGAGAAATGCAAATCAAAACTATGAGGTATCACCTCACAGCAGTCAGAATGGCCATCATCATAAAATCTACAAACAATAAATGCTGGAGAGGATGTGGATAAAAGGGAACCCTCTTGCACTGTTGGTGGGAATGTAAAGTGATACAGCCACTATGGAGAACAGCATGGAGATTCCTTAAAAAACTAAAAGTAAAACTACCATACAACCCAGCAATCCCACTACTGGGCATATACCCTGAGAAAATCATAATTCAACAAGAGTCATGTACCACAATGTTCATTGCAGCTCTATTTACAATAGCCAGGACATGGACACAACCTAAGTGTCCATCAACAGATGAATGGATAAAAAAGATGTGGCACATATATACAATGGAATATTACTCAGCCATAAAAAGAAACAAAATTGAGTTATTTGTAGTGAGGTGGATGGACCTAGAGACTGTCATACAGAGTGAAATAAGTCAGAAAGAGAAAAACAAATATCATATGCTAACACATATACATGGAATCTAAAGGAAAAAAAAAGGTTCTGAAGAACCTATGGGCAGGATGGGAGTAAAGACACAGACCTACTAGAGAATGGACTTGAGGACACAGGGAGAGGGAAAGGTAAGCTGGGATGAAGTGAGAGAGTGGTATGGACATATATACACTACCAAATGTAAAATAGATAGCTAGTGGGAAGCAGCCACATAGCCCAGGGAGATCAGCTCGGCACTTTGTAACCACCTAGAGGGGTGTGATAGGGAGGGTGGGAGGGAGACGCAAGAGGGAGGAGATATGATGATATATGTATATGTATAGCTGATTCACTTTGTTATAAAGCAGAAACTAACACACCATTGTAAAGCAATTATATTCCAATAAAGATGTTAAAAATAAAAAATTCACTCCTAGTCTGATATTGTACATCTGTGAATTTAATGTGTTTTTCAGGTAATGTCTTGTACTACCTAGTGCAAATGTAATGCATCTCCTGATGCAAATGTAAAATCTGTTTACAATTTTATTTTTCCTGTTTATTTACTCAACTTATATTTATTGAGAAGTTGCTGTGTTCCAGGCACTGGTCCAGGATTAAGTATATAGTAGTGGATCAAATTGACAAATCCCTTGCCCTTGTAGATCCTTACATTCTCCTAGGGGGAGACTGACAATTAAAAAAATAAACCTATAATAATTTTATGCCTAGTGGAGGTAAGAACTATGAAGAAAAACAAATCATGGGAAGGAAATAGAAATGACAGAGCTGCCTTTTCATATATCGTGGTCAGGGGAGGAAAAATGATCAAAAAGTGAATAGAATGAAGAACGAAGCCCTCCACTGATATACAGGGAGAGCTTTCCAGACACAGGAAATGGCATGTCCAAAGGTCTAAAGTTGGGAATATGCTTAATATGTTTGATGAAAATCAAGTGTGCTTAAAGTAGGGTGAGTGAGGGGGAGATTGTAGAAATGTCGTCAGAGAAATATTTGAAAGACAAATTACATAGAGCCTTAAAAGTCATGATATAAGGAATAGGATAATCATGAAGCCTATATGTTTTAGAAGAAGGCACACAGGGCAAATTTACATGAGGACTTTTAGCTGCTACAGTGATCAATGGTCCTTGCACTTCAAGAGTTGACATTTGGCTCCTAATAACATTTTGTAATGAGCTACAAGCAGAAAGGACAGGGAGTAGAATGGAAAATTTAGGAGAGGAAATATGTTTGGATTCATGGTAGAATACACTTTCCTCACCACTGTGAAGAGTAACCCACCTCATTACTAGGAAAGGTGTTCCTATGACAGATTTTCTTTACGTGCTAGAATTGCTCTTACAGAGTTCAGGTCCTGGGGGGCTTTTTCTACTAAGCTAGCAACCTGTTCCTCTCCCGCAGTAGAGTTTTACGATCTAGTCAGCACAGGTTGAAATCATCAGCTGTGTTCTGTTCTCTAATTTCTGTATATTATAGACAATTATATCTTAATGGTGCCAGGAATTACACCATTAGTTAAAGCAGAAAATGCATTGAAATCTCCTTCTTACATGATGAATGAAGATGATGATTTAGAATCTTGTCTTTGAATGAGGGAGGAGAAAATGTGTTTCCCTACTCTACAATACTTCTCAGGCTCTGGTCATTTCTTCTGCAGGTGATCACTGCTCCTTAATCCAATTTGGATCACCCAATTATTTTCCTCATTAATCTATTGCGGAGAGCTTCAGTAACAACACTAAATGCTCGTGACTCATAATAACACATTTACGAGAGACTGAGGAATCTCGTTTGCAAATTACTTAAGATATAGACTTTTGCTTAAGGAAAATAAGAATTTGTTCCATACATGATCCAATCTATACACTGAAATTTAAAGAGAACCCTGAGACCAATAATTTGCCCATCTGATTCAGAAAGCCAGCGCATCGGTTGAAACCAACTTTTGTCTGTCAACAGTAGGTGTTTGCCAGTTATCAAGTATAAATATCTGATCACCTTAATAATGTGCTTTCTTTGGACAATGCTCTCCCTAAACCGAGGTCCAAATGGACATACAGTTGCAAGAGCTAATGAAGGCCATCTCTCGAGGACATGCTAAGTCGGGAGGTACTGATTTCAGACTGAGTGGACCCGAGACATTCTCAGATCAGCAGTGTCAGTTTTCCATACATCTTAGGGGGTGCCACACATTTCCATTCTGGCCACACATTTCCACATTTCCTCTGAATGTTGCTCTCCCACAGATAGTGGATGCTTAAGTTACCCATGTTTGCACTGCATGACCCTGCCCCATCCCTGGCCACAATTTATTGAACAAAATTATCACCTGACCCAAGAGAGACAATTTATTGACTCCACAGAGGCCAGTTAGAATGTCTTCGGATCTCTGAACTGAGACACAGAGTTGGAATGTGGTCCCAGCACCAGAATGAAAGTCCAGGAGCCTCCTAGATCTACCCTGAATTCTTCCTGTGGCTTTATTCTTCAGTATTTCCTTGTGTTCCACAAGCTACTCTAGGAGTCTTGCTTCAATTTGTTTAATTCTGAGAGGAACTGTTGTGATTCGAAGCAACAAAGCTTGATAGATAACGTCACCATACAAAAAGCTATAGAGGACTTCCGGGAAGATGGCGGAAGAGTAAGAAGCGGAGATCACCTTCCTCCCCACAGATACACCAGAAATACATCTACACGTGGAACAACTCCTACAGAACACCTACTGAACGCTGACAGAAGACCTCAGACCTCACAAAAGGCAAGAAACCCCCCACATACCTGGGTAGGGCAAAAGAAAAAAGAATAAACAGAGACAAAACGATAGGGATGGGACCTGCACCAGTGGGAGGGAGCTGTGAAGGAGGAAATGTTTCCAGACACTAGCAAGCCCCTTCACGGGCGGAGACTGCGGGTGGCAGAGAGGGGAGCTTCGGAGCTGCGGAGAAGAGCACAGCAACAGGGGTGCGGAGGGCAAAGCGGGGAGAGATTCCCGCACAGAGGAACAGGGCCGACCGGCACTCACCAGGCCGAGAGGCTTGTCTGCTCTCCCGCCGGGGCGAGCGGGGCTGGGAGCAGAGGCTTGGTCTTCGGTCGGAGCACCGGGAGAGGACTGGGGTTGGCGGCATGAACACAGCCTGCAGGGGGTTAGTGCGCCACGGCTACCCAGGCGGGAGTCCGGGGAAAGGTCTGGAGCTGCCGAAGAGGCAAGACACTTTTTCTTCCCTCTTTGTTTCCTGGTGCGCGAGGAGAGGGGATTAAGAGCGCTGCTTAAAGGAGCTCCAGAGAAGGGCGCGAGCCACGGCTAACAGCGCGGACCCCAGAGACGGGCATGAGATGCTAAGGCTGCTGCTGCCGCCACCAAGAAGCCTGTGTGCGAGCACAGGTCACTATCCACACCCCCCTTCCGGGGAGCCTGTGCAGCCCGCCACTGCCAGGGTCTCGGGATCCAGGGACAACTCCCCCGGGAGAACGCACGGCGCGCCTCAGGCTGGTGCAACGTCACGCCGGCCTCTGCCGCCGCAGGCCCGCCCCGCATACGTGCCCCTCCCTCCCCCGGGCCTGAGTGAGCCAGAGCCCCCGAATCAGCGGCTCCTTTAACCCCGTCCTGTCTGAGCGAAGAACAGACGCCCTCCTGCGACCTACACGCAGAGGCGGGACCAAATCCAAAGCGGAGCCCCTGGGAGCTGTGAGAACAAAGAACAGAAAGGGAAATCTCTCCCAGCAGCCTCAGAAGCAGCGGGTTAAGCTCCACAATCAACTTGATGTACTCTGCCTGCATCTGTGGAATACATGAGTAGACAACGAGTCATCCCAAATTGAAGAAGTGGGCTTTGAGAGCAAGATTTATGATTTTTTTCCCCTTTTCCTCTTTTGTCTGAGCCGTGTGGATGAAAGGCTCTTACTGCTCCAGCCAGGAGTCAGGGCTCTGCCTCTGAGGTCGGAGAGCCAACTTCAGGACACTGGTCCACAAGAGACCTCCCAGCTCCACATAATATCAAATGGCGAAAATCTCCCAGAGATCTCCATCTCAACACCAGCACCCAGCTTCACTCAACGACCAGCAAGCTACAGTGCTGGACATCCTATGCCAAACAACTAGCAAGACAGGAACACAACCCCACGCATTAGCAGAGAGCCTGCCTAAAATCATAATAAGTCCACAGACACCCCAAAACACACCACCAGACGTGGACCTGCCCACTAGAAAGACAAGATCCAGCCTCATCCACCAGAACACAGGCACTAGTCCCCTCCACCAGGAAGCCTACACAACCCACTGAACCAACCTTAGCCACTGGAGACAGACATCAAAAACAACGGGAACTACGAACCTGCAGCCTGCAAAAAGGAGACCCCAAACACAGTAAGATAAGCAAAATGAGAAGACAGAAAAACACACAGCAGATGAAGGAGCAAGATAAAAATGCACCAGACCTAACAAATGAAGAGGAAATAGGCAGTCTACCTGAAAAATAATTCAGAATAATGATAGTAAAGATGATCCAAAATCTTGGAAATAGAATAGACAAAATGCAAGAAACATTTAACAAGGACCTAGAAGAAATAAAGATGAAACAAACAACAATGAACAACACAATAAATGAAATTAAAAATACTCTAGATGGGATCAATAGCAGAAAACTGAGGCAGAAGAACGGATAAGTGACCTGGAAGAAAAAATAGTGGAAATAACTACTGCAGAGCAGAATAAAGAAAAAAGAATGAAAAGAACTGAGGACAGTCTCAGAGACCTCTGGGACAACATTAAACGCACCAACATTCGAATGATAGGGGTTCCAGAAGAAGAAGAGAAAAAGAAAGGGACTGAGAAAATATTTGAAGAGATTATAGTTGAAAACTTCCCTAATATGGGAAAGGAAAGAGTTAATCAAGTCCAGGAAGCACAGAGAGTCCCATACAGATAAATCCAAGGAGAAATACGCCAAGACACGTATTAATCAAACTGTCAAAAATTAAATACAAAGAAAACATATTAAAAGCAGCAAGGGAAAAACAACAAATAACACACAAGGGAATCCCCATAAGGTTAACAGCTGATCTTTCAGTGGAAACTCTGTAAGCCAGAAGGGAGTGGCAGGACATATTTAAAGTGATGAAGGAGAAAATCCTACAACCAAGGTTACTCTACCCAGCAAGGATCTCATTCAGATTTGATGGAGAAATTAAAACCTTTACAGACAAGCAAAAGCTGAGAGAGTTCAGCACCACCAAACCAGCTTTACAACAAATGCTAAAGGAACTTCTCTAGGCAAGAAACACAAGAGAAGGAAAAGACCTACAATAACGAATCCAAAACAATTAAGAAAATGGGAATAGGAACATACATATCGATAATTACCTTAAATGTAAATAGACTAAATGCTCCCATCAAAAGACACAGATTAGCTGAATGGATACAAAAACAAGACCCATATATTTGCTGTCTACAAGAGACCCACTTCAGACCTAGGGACACATACAGACTGAAAGTGAGGGGATGGAAAAAGATATGTCATGCAAATGGAAACCAAAAGAAAGCTGGAGTAGCAATTCTCACATCAGACAAAATAGACTTTAAAATAAAGAATATTAGAAGCGACAAAGAAGGACACTACATAATGATCAAGGGATCGATCCAAGAGGAAGATATAACAATTGTAAATATTTATGCACACAACACAGGAGCACCTCAATACATAAGGCAACTATTAACATCCATAAAAAAGGAAATCGACAGTAACATATTCATAGTAGGGGACTTTAACACCCCACTTTCACCAATGGACAGATCATCCAAAATGAAAATAAATAAGGAAACACAAGCTTTAAATGATACATTAAACAAGATGGACTTAATTGATATTTATAGGACATTCCATCCAAAAACAACAGAATACACATTTTTCTCAAGCGCTCATGGAACATTCTCCAGGATAGATCATATCTTGGGTCTCAAATCAAGCCTTAGTAAATTTAAGAAAGTTGAAATTCTATCAAGTATCTTTTCTGACCACAATGCTATGAGATTAGATATTAATTACAGGAAGAGATCTGTAAAAAATACAAACACATGGAGGCTAAACAATACACTACTTAATAACGAAGTGATCACTGAAGAAATCAAAGAGGAAATCATAAAATACCTAGAAACAATTGACAAGGAGACACAAAGACCCAAAATCTATTGGAGGCAGCAAAAGCAGTTCTAAGAGGGAAGTTTACAGAAATACAATCCTACATTAAGAAACAGGAAACATCTCGAATAAACAACCTAACCTTGCACCTAAAGCAATTAGAGAAGGAAGAACAAAAAAACTCCAAAGTTAGCAGAAGGAAAGAAATCATAAAAATCAGATCAGAAATAAATGAAAAAGAAATTAAGGAAACGATAGCAAAGATTAATAAAACTAAAAGCTGGTTCTTTGAGAAGATACACAAAATTGATAAACCATTAGCCAGACTCATCAAGAAAAAAAAGGGAGAAGACTCAAATCAATAGAATTAGAAATGAAAAAGGAGAAGTAACAACTGACACTGCAGAAATACAAAAGATCATGAGAGATTACTACAAGCAACTCTATGCCAATAAAATGGACAACCTGGAAGAAATGGACAAATTCTTAGAAATGTACAACCTGCCAAGACTGAATCAGGAAGAAACAGGAAATATGAACAGACCAATCACAAGCACTGAAATTGAAACTGTGATTAAAAATCTTCCAACAAACAAAAGCCCAGGACCAGATGGCTTCACAGGCAAATTCTATCAAACATTTAGAGAAGAGCTAACACCTATCCTTCTCAAACTCTTCCAAAATATAGCAGAGGGAGGAACACTCCCAAACTCATTCTACGAGGCCACCATCACCTTGATACCAAAACCAGACAAGGATGTCACAAAGAAAGAAAACTACAGGCCAGTATCACTGATGAACATAGATGCAAAACTCCTCAACAAAATACTAGCAAACAGAATCCAACAGCACATTAAAAGAATCATACACCATGATCAAGTGGGGTTTATTCCAGGAATGGAAGTATTCTTTAATATATGCAAATCAATCAATGTGATAAACCATATTAACAAATTGAAGTAGAAAAACCATATGATCATCTCAACAGATGTAGAGAAAGCTTTCGACAAAATTCAACACCCATTTATGAGAAAATCCCTAAAGAAAGTAGGCATAGAGGGAACTTTCCTCAACATAAAAAAGGCCATATATGACAAACCCACAGCCAACATCGTCCTCAATGGTGAAAAACTGAAAGCATTTCCACTAAGATCAGGAACAAGACAAGGTTGCCCACTCTCACCACGCTTATTCAACATAGCTTTGGAAGTTTTAGCCACAGCAATCAGAAAAGAAAAGGATATAAAAGGAATCCAAATCAGAAAAGAAGAAGTAAAGCTGTCACTGTTTGCAGATGACATGATACTATACATAGAGAATCCTAAAGATGCTACCAGAAAACTACTAGAGCTAATCAATGAATTTCGTAAAGTAGCAGGATACAAAATTAATGCACAGAAATCTCTGGCATTCCTATACACTAATGATGAAAAATCTGAAAGTGAAATCAAGAAAACACTTCCATTTACCATTGCAACAAAAAGAATAAAATATCTAGGAATAAACCTACCTAAGGAGACAAAAGACCTGGATGAAGAAAACGATAAGACACTGATGAAAGAAATTAAAGATGATACAAATAGATGGAGTGATATACCATGTTCTTGGATTGGAAGAATCAACATTGTGAAAATGACTATACTACCCAAAGCAATCTACACATTCAATGCAATCCCTATCAAACTACCACTGGTATTTTTCACAGAACTAGAACAAAAAATTTCACAATTTGTATGGAAACATAAAATACCCCGAATAGCCAAAGCAATCTTGAGAACGAAAAACGGAGCTGGAGGAGTCAGGCTCCCTGACTTCCGACTATACTACAAAGCTACAGTAATCAAGACAGTATGGTACTGGCACAAAAACAGAAAGATAGCTCAATGGAACAGGATAGAAAGCCCAGAGATAAACCCACGCACATATGGTCACCTTATCTTTGATAAAGGAGGCAGGAATGTACAGTGGAGAAAGAACAGCCTCTTCAATAAGTGGTGCTGGGAAAACTGGGCAGCTACATGTAAAAGTATGAGATTAGATCACTCCCTAACACCATATACAAAAATAAGCTCAAAATGGATTAAAAACCTAAATGTAAGGCCAGAAACTATCAAACTCTTAGAGGAAAACATAGGCAGAACACTGTATGACATAAATCACAGCAAGATCGTTTTTGACCCACCTCCTAGAGAAATGGAAATAAAAACAAAAATAAACAAATGGGACCTAATGAAACTTCAAAGCTTTTGCACAGCAAAGGAAACAAGACCAGAAAACAACCCTCAGAATGGGAGAAAATATTTGCAAATGAAGCAACTGACAAAGGATTAATCTCCAAAATTTATAAGCAGCTCATGCAGCTCAATAATAAAAAAACAAACAACCCAATCCAAAAATGGGCAGAAGACCTAAATAGACATTTCTCCAAAGAAGATATACAGCTGCCAACAAACACATGAAAGAATGCTCAACATCATTAATCATTAGAGAAATGCAAATCAAAACTACAATGAGATATCATCTCACAGCAGTCAGAATGGCCATCCTCAGAAAATCTAGAAACAATAAATGCTGGAGAGGGTGTGGAAAAAAGGGAACCCTCTTGCACTGTTGGTGGGAATGTAAATTGATACAGCCACTATGGAGAAGAGTATGGAGGTTCCTTAAAAAACTACAAATAGAACTACCATATGACCCAGCAATCCCACTACTGGGCATATACCCTGAGAAAACCATAATTCAAAAAGAGTCATGTACCAAAATGTTCATTGCAGCTCTATTTACAATAGCCCAGAGATGGAAACAACCTAAGTGTCCATCATCGGATGAATGGATAAAGAAGATATGGCACATATATACAATGGAATATTACTCAGCCATAAAAAGAAACGAAATTGAGCTATTTGTAATGAGGTGGATAGACCTAGAGTCTGTCATACAGAGTGAAGTCAGAAAGAGAGAGACAAATACCGTATGCTAACACATATATATGGAATTTAAGAAAAAAAAATGTCATGAAGAACCTAGGAGTAAGACAGGAATAAAGACACAGACCTACTAGAGAATGGACTTGAGGATATGGGGAGGGGGAAGGGTAAGCTGTGACAAAGCGAGAGAGAGGCATGGACATATATACACTACCAAACGTAAAATAGATAGCTAGTGGGAAGCAGCCGCATAGCACAGGGAGATCAGCTCGGTGCTTTGTGACCGCCTGGAGGGGTGGGATAGGGAGAGTGGGAGGGAGATGCAAGAGGGAAGAGATATGGGAACATATGTATATGTATAACTGATTCACTTTGTTATAAAGCAGAAACTAACACACCATTGTAAAGCAATTATACTCCAATAAAGTTGCAAAAAAAAACAAAAAAAAGCTATGGAAATCCTTGACTCTGGTAGTCTCACTGGTCGATTCAGCAGTGTAAACCTAGCACATACTGAGTACCAAGCACTATTCCACATACTGATGATACAGGGGAACACTAAACAGAACAATTAATTGCTTTCATGGAGTTTATGTTCTAGAATTCTTGCACAGCAACTCTTTTCCTGACATTTGGTCCAGATGACTACATAAAAGCCTGATTCTTTTTTTCGTGGTGTTTATGCCTAAATATCAATGATTCAAGGATGACAAAATATCATCAAGCAGCTGTGTTTGTCTTCCTTAATATTCTCCATAATACCTTGTTGGGTACTCCCTAATTTAGCAGGCAGCCTATGAGCATGTGTTTTTATGTCAAACTAGACCCAACTTCATGTCCTAGCTCGATATTTACAAACAGTGTGACCTGTGTTTGTCTCAATTTCCTCATATACACAAATGGAGCTCATAATGACATCAATTCAGCCTGTAAGAGTGAAATAAATTTACCTCCGTAAAGCACTTACCATGTGCTTGACACAAATTAAGTAATCAGTAAATTGTAGCTAATACAAAATAGAAAGTACATAATAAATGATTCTGAAGTAAAGGGAGGCATGCTAGATAGCCACTCTGAAGTAAAGGGAGGCATGCTAGATAGCCACCCCCTCTTTCATGGGGAGAGAAAGTACAGCTCTTCTTGAGCACAGTTTCCCAGGGTTGAAACATTCCAGACAAGGAGGCAAGTCTCAGGGAGATAGTCATCACAGGATAGCTGTTTTTCCAAGTGCTCACTTCACTGGCTGAGCTTCTGCAGCCCCTGTTGCCTTTGCACTCTTGCTACCACGTGAGTGGATCATCTGGGCAGAGGAATGGACCACGTGGTCTGTCACCATCATACAGTGTAACACAGGTTTCTCATCCTCAGCACTGTTGACATTTTGAGCCAGATGATGTGGTGACGGCTGTCCTACACATTTCAGGATATTTAGCAGCATCTCTAACTGGCCTCTACTTACTAGATGCCCATAGCACCCCCAAGTTCGGATAACCAATAAGTGTTTCTGGACATTGCCAAATGTCCCCTTGGGGGACAAAATCACCCCCAGATGAGAATAACTGTGTAGCCCGATCATCAGGGTGAAGGATCATCTCACCGGCCAATTCACCTAGAGTCTAAACATTACATGGATGCTTCAAAGTTGAGAAATGCAGCTCTTTTCAGGGCAGGGGTAGGGAAAGGTGGTCCATTTATATGGCTGGTTCTAGAAGCAATGGGAAATGAGGCCCAAAGGTACAACATTTTTAGCATACTTGTGTCTACAGACAATTGTCAAGACTGAAGAGAGGGACTCAGAGTGCATAGATTCCCTAACATACCTATGAAAATTGCTCAGAACAGCACTAAGAAAACCTCTCAGCTGTTTACATAGCTCTGGAAGTATATTTCTCCAAAGGGGTGCATCTTTTTTGTTTTTTTTTTTCTATTTCCTTTTTTCTTTTCTAAATATTTTACCATCCTATGGAGAATACCAAACAGCCAGGTGCCTGAAAAACCTTTTAGTGATTGAAGAAGTGATTTGCTTTACCTACAGAGACTTACAGTGGCTTGCAATGTTGACTTAAAGGATAAGACTTAAATGGTTAGAGACCTGTGCTCTCTGACAGCAGCTGATTTGGTACCTCAAAGCTGGTGCCATTGACCTGTTACACTCAGGCTTCTTTTCACACAGACCCTGAATTCTTTTGCTGTCAGAATATATAGATTTAAATGTATTAGAGAAAACTCATCACAAAACTAAATTAAAAGTGTTCCATAAATGGCTCCCTGGTTTAAAATGGGATATTAGTGCTGTTCTGAGAGTGGCAAGCACCCTTTCACACCTGCCAGGACGAGAGAATTACCTGCTCTAGAAAGGCATTGATCTGAGTGTGACTGTAAAGCTTTAAACAACCGCTCCCCCAGACCTCCAGGTCTATGATGGAGTTTGACATATTCCAGCCATGTCATAAACACTTTAAGGTCCCTTCTGAATCAGAGCTTCCTGGCTGAGTTTTCTGGGGCTGTCTGCCAGAGTGCATCTCAGCTAACATCCTCAGGACATGCTTGGAGCTCTTGACGATGCAGCCTCCATAGGAAGAGAGTATATTGTATGCTGCCAGGAAGTGAAGGAGAGAAAACCATTCTTTTGCCCATCTCTGACATACCAAGTCAGGCAAGTGGCCAAAGCTTGCTTAAATTGGGTTCAATATCCTAGTGTTATTCTTTAGATTTTTTTTATAGCTCAGAAGCTTGACATTTTTCCCGACTCCTAGCTTAATATGTTTTTCATTAAAACAAAGGGAAATATATCTTTTGATTTTGCAAGTTCCCAACAACGTTAACTCCAAATATTTCCTACTATGTGTGCGATGGCAGGACAAGCTGTGTTCCAGTTCTTTATTATTCCTGACTCCCAAGGAGCTGAAAGTGATTTGGAGTCTCTTTTTTTATACGACTGGCAGGTGGGGCAGGGTTGCAAGGAGAAACACTATTTGTTGTAGAAAAGGAAGAGAAAAAGTATGTGAAGGAATAAGAAAGAATGAAACTGTACAATGAGCACTTTATCACTATTCTAACATATCTAATCATGTGGATAGCCAAGTACTTCTTTCCAATCAGTTTGACGTTAAACGGTGTTCCTAGGGTATAAAAAGATTTACTTTTCGGGCTTCCCTGGTGGCACAGTGGTTGAGAACCTGCCTGCCAATGCAGGGGACACGGGTTCGAGCCCTGGTCTGGGAGGATCCCGCATGCCCCGGAGCAACTAGGCCCATGAGCCACAACTACTGAGCCTGCGCGTCTGGAGCCTGTGCTCCGCAACAAGAGAGGCCGCGATAGTGAGAGGCCCGCGCACCGCGATGAAGAGTGGCCCCCGCTTGCCACAACTAGAGAAAGCCCTCGCACAGAAATGAAGACCCAGCACAGTCAAAAATAAATAAATAAATACAAAAAAAAAAACCCAAAATGGTTCTTTAAAAAAAAAAAAAGATTTACTTTTCCCTGGAATTCCACAAAGCTATAGAGTACTTAGAGAAAAAGATAAGGTCCTTAGATACTTAGATTAAAAAACTATAACCAGAAATTATTTTTAAAAGAACAATTGGCAGATTAATTTCCTTGCATTTTCCATCTCTCTTTCTTGTGTAATTAGAAGTCAAGTCTAATCCATGTTGGGATCAGGTGTCCCCATTCTGTACTACAGCAGTACTATAGCTGTAGGTTGCTAAATCAGAAATGTTTGTCCAGGTAAAATGAGGACCATGTGAGTAGATGCACAAAACTTCTCCACTCTCAGTGGAAGAACAACTCCAGAGCATGTCCACAGACAGGGGTCAGCAGATGCAGCTCTGGGAAGAGAAAAAATCATGCTGTGACACCATGGAATGACTTAGCCACTGAGAAGAATACAATCCATAGAACACAAATGTCACTTACATTGTGAGGTGATTACACACGTTTTTAGCTGTTGTTTTTCTAAGTGACCATACGAAACATTGCCTGTCATAAGATACGTGGTAAATCATAGGCAAGAGGAATGTCAACTGAATCCCAAGTTCAATTCTATTCTACCATGCCAAATGGAATCTTATGACTTCACATCCCACACTTCACTAGCTGCTGTGCCAACAACAAAATTAAAAACTCATTTGTTCTGCAATTGCAACCACAATTGTAATTCATTCCTTTTATTTACATGTAATACACTTACTAAATATGTGATATGTGAAAAGGCACAGCAGCACCATATTTTGCTGTCCTCTAAAACATTTCTTTATTTTTCAAAGGCGTAATGATTCCCTTATCATGGCTTTCTCATAACCTAAATGATAAATCTTCTGTAAATGACTTTCCAATCACTTCTCCAATCTTATTCCTGACTTAGCTCTAGAAGAGGAAGTAAATTAAAATACTTTGATTAAAAAAGTGATTTTCCTTTTCAGAGTCCCATTCAACTCGAAGAAGCAAAATATTCTACCATGACTTGGCAGCCACCCCATCCAAATGAGAGTCAATTGGACTTGACAATCTATTAAGCTCTGGCTTTTTTCTTTTCTGGTGACACGTGGCTTTAGGCTTTGGAGTCTGGACAACTGTTATCTCTTCTACATTGAAACACTCCTTGATCAACTATTCCATTTCAAAGGCTGACATACTTCACGTTGGAAAAAATGGCTATTTTATTTTATTTATACTGCCCAAATAGTCACTCTATAACCTCCAAGAATTCTTCTTAATTCATCTTATTTTCTTGATCTCATTCACAGAGAATCGAACAAATATTTATGAGCCCCCGGGAGTCAATCGCTGTGTTACATGACAGGGATACCATACACACAGGATGAATTCCTTCTTCCCAATAGATATCTAGGAAGACAGATAAATACAGAGGGAATTGCAATGCATCATGACCCATTATATTCTATAACTCAGGTGATGCTAACCAGCATGCTCTGTGAAGTAATTATGCTTAACTACATTTCTGTCTTCTTTATAAGTTAGCACTGTCCAACAGAAATTTCTGCAGTGATGGAAATGTTCTATAGCTTCAATGTCCAGTACAGTAGCCACTAGCCACATGTGGCTATTAAGCACTTGAAATGTGATTAGTGTGACAGAGGAATTCATTTTTCATTTTATTTCATTTTAACTGATTTAAATTTTAATGTAAATAGTCTCTTATGGCAAGTGACTACCATGTTGGACAGTACATGAATGGACAGAGATCCTTGGTGCTATAAACCATATTATCTGATTTAGCTATAAATTAGCCTTTGAACTGTAGACATCCCAGGGAACTAATCATTACAGGCACTGTGTAGTACCGGGGGAAAAGGCATCAGATGATTCAGCCAGATCGAAGTCAGCTTCCTATATGGATTGAATCTATAGATGTCTTTCTGGTAGCAATCCATCAGTGGGTTACATAGGACTGAAGGCATAATTCTTTTACTAGATTAGCTATGTCAACAAAAAGAACCTGGAAAATACAAAAGTAAATGAATAGTCTTGCTTTATGTTTGCACATGATGCCTGCCCTCCCACCTCCAATCCAACAGTAAAT
Source organism: Orcinus orca (assembly GCF_937001465.1). Classification (NCBI taxonomy): domain Eukaryota; kingdom Metazoa; phylum Chordata; class Mammalia; order Artiodactyla; family Delphinidae; genus Orcinus; species Orcinus orca. The sequence continues at coordinate 21,409,390 of NC_064562.1, forward strand.
TGATACAAGTCTGAATTCACTCCAAATTATTGAGCAAGGAAATGTTTTACTTAGAGAACTATTGAATGTTAAATGTGCTCTGAAAATAAAAACACAGATTTTCATACAGGATTTCAACATTTAAACTACTCATAACCAAGGCACTGACTGACAGGGTACCAAGGGATAAAGACAAAAGGGACTTTTATACAGGCAATGAATCAACACAGGAAAGACAGGCTTTATATTGTGGATGAGGTGATGAGAGGCACTGAAGGTAGGTCTCGATTTGAATCCTAGCTTTGATGTTTATAGCTGGGTGCCCTTGGGATATTTCCTTCAGTGTAAAGTGAGGATAATAATATCTACCTCACAGATTGTTGAGAGAACCATAAATAATGTGCTCTAAATTCTTGGTGCATCTCAAGAACCAGTAGTTATTATTATGATGACAGGTATATAACTATAAGAGTTACAGTGACAATAGCCAGTACCATTTGAATGCCGTCAAGCCACTATTAAGTTTAGGACCCAAGAGCCTCTTTTTTGTAAGTGAACAACTATAAATAAAATGAAGTTCTGTCTCAAGCCAATAGGAGATTCACAAATGTGCAGTTAAAAGAATACTGAAGAAATAGCTCCCTCGTCCATGAGTTTTACCTGTTATGGTCAAAATTCCTTTCCCCTGCATTAATACTCTCTCAAATTCAATATAGAATTTGTAAGACGTTAAAGAGAGAAGTGGTAAAAGTGACTGGCTAATCAAAGAACTGGAACAGTCCTTGTTTTTATTTGAAACTCGAATCAAATATATTATTTGGAAAGTATAATTTAACCTCAGAGAAATTATCTAAGAAAAGAGTTATCCTAGAATCAGCATTTGAACTCCTCCCACTTCTGCCCCAGCATTTTAGCCATTTGACTCCGACACTACAGGCCGCCTTTCTAGCTTGTTATCAAACACTGAGGAGCAATATTGGAAAAACAGTTCACAGGACATACGGATGACAAATGCATACTCCTACTGACAAAGACAGAGAGGCTTAGAACCCTGCCCACAGCTCTTAGTTAGCAATCTTTCTTCTTTCAAATGTGGCTCTTACATTTCTTTTACTAATAGTGACATTATTTTAGCAATAACCAAGAGATGACAATTTGTAGGGAAAAGAGTAATGAGCAAATAGTATCTCTAAACCATGTCCTTTGCACAGCCATTCTGCACTCTAACACACAGCAATTAGCATCACAATTGTGCCAAATTATTAAATTATTCTCAAAGTTTGCATTAAAACTTTTCCCATCTCTCTCCCTCTCTCTCTCTCTACCTACACACGTATAAATACACGTAATTATGCAATTTTTTGAAAGTCGTAGGTAAATGAAATTCCTTCTTTTTTTTTTTTTTTTTGCGGTACGCTGGCCTCTCACTGTTGTGGCCTCTCCCGTTGCGGAGCGCAGGCTCAGCGGCCATGGCTCACAGGCCCAGCCGCTCTGCGGCATGTGGGATCTTCCCGGACCGGGGCACGAACCCGCGTCCCCTGCATCGGCAGGCGGACTCTCAACTTCCCTGCACCACCAGGGAAGCCCGCATGGTAGTTTTTGATAGGAATATTATTAGAGATAGCTAAAGTTGGATTTAAGGGTATTTCTCTACTTTATGAGCAGTGTCCATTTAACTCATCAAGTACAGAGGTTACTATAAGTACATGGTCCTTCTTTAAATTTTCCTTAAGGAGGTTCATTCAGCAGGTTTGTGCTTTTTAATTTCATAACAGTTATCTCTTCTCTGGTTTCAAACAATAACAAGCTACAAGGAGTCTTGGTTAAAGCAAAAACATACAAAATATGGGGTAGGGTGGAGTAGAGGTAGGATAAACAGAGGCATTGAATCCTCCACAGGGAGAGAAACCCAAAGAAAACTAGATTTTGAAGTATATGTCCATGCTCACAGTACCTGATGTCTTCAAACTCCTTTTCAAAGGTTTAAAGAGACCATTTTTTATCATGCGATAATAGTGGCAGCTTCTTAGCATAGAATTTAAGCTTAAATTTACAAATGGGAAGAGGTGTGTAACAAAGACAGCAATTTTTTTTTCTTTTTATACAGCAGGTTCTTATTAGTCATCAATTTTATACACATCAGTGTATACGTATCAATCCCAATCGCCCAATTCAGCACACCACCATGCTCACCCCCACGCAGTTTTCCCCCCTTGGTGTCCATACGTTTGTTCTCTACATCTGTGTCTCAACTTCTGCCCTGCAAACCAGTTCATCTGTACCATTTTTCTAGGTTCCAGATACATGCCTTAATATATATTTGTTTTTCTCTTTCTGACACACTTCACTCTGTATGACAGTCTCTATCCATCCACGTCTCAACTAATCTCTCAATTTCATTCGTTTTTAGGCCTGAGTACTATTCCATTGTATATATGTACCACATCTTCTTTATCCATTCGTCTGTCGATGGGCATTTAGGTTGCTTCCATGACCTGGCTATTGTAAATAGTGCTGCTATGAACATTGAGGTGCATGTGTTTTTTTGAATTATGGTTTCTCTGGGTATATGCCCAGTAGTGGGATTGCTGGATCATATGGTAATTCTATTTTTAGTTTTTTAAGGAACCTCCATACTGTTCTCCATAGTGGCTGTATCAATTTACATTCCCACCAACAGTGCAAGAGGGTTCCCTTTTCTTCACACCCTCTCCAGCATTTGTTGTTTGTAGATTTTCTGATGATGCCCATTCTAACTGGTGTGAGGTGATACCTCATTGTAGTTTTGATTTGCGTTTCTCTAATAATTAGTGATGTTGAGCAGCTTTTCATGTGCTTCTTGGCCATATGTATGTCTTCTTTGGAGAAATGTCTATTTAGGTCTTCTGCCCATTTTTGGATTCGGTTGTTTGTTTCTTTAATATTGAGCTGCATGAGCTGTTTATATATTTTAGAGATTAATCCTTTGTCCGTTTGCTAATATTTTCTCCCATTCTGAGGGTCATCTTTTCGTCTTGCTTATGGTTTCCTTTGCTGTGCAAAATCTTTTAAGTTTCATTAGGTCCCATTTCTTTATTTTTGTGTTTATTTCTAGGACTCCAGGAGGTGGATCAAAAAAGATCTTGCTGTGACTTATGTCAAAGAGTGTTCTTCCCATGTTTTCTTCTAAGAGTTTTATACTGTCCAGTGTTACATTTAGGTCTCTAATCCATTTTGAGTTTATTTTTCTATTTCATGTTAGGGAGTGTTCTAATTTCATTCTTTTACATGTAGCTGTCCAGTTTTCCCAGCACCACTTGTTGAAGAGACTGTCTTTTCTCCATTGTATATTTTTGCCTCCTTTGTCATAGATTAGTTGACCATAGGTGCATGGGTTTATCTCTGGGCTTCCCATCTTGTTCCATTGACCTATGTTTCTGTTTTTGTGTCAGTACCATATTGTCTTGATTACTGTAGCTTTGTAGTATAGTCTGAAGTCAGGGAGCCTGATTACTCCAGCTCGGTTTTTTTCCCTCAAGACTGCTTTGGCTATTCGGGGTCTTTTGTGTCTCCACACAAATTTTAAGATTATTTGTTCTAGTTCCGTAAAAAAATGCCATTGGTAATTTGATAGGGATTGCATTGAATCCGTAGATTGCTTTGGATAGTATAGTCATTTTCACAATATTGATTCTTCCAATCCAAGAACATGGTATATCTCTCTATCTGTTGTTATCTTCTTTAATTTCTTTCCTCAGTGTCTTATAGTTTTCTGCATACAGGTCTTTTGTCTCCCTAGGTAGGTTTATTCCTAGGTATTTTATTCTTTTTGTTGCAATGGTAAATGCGAGTGTTTCCTTAATTTCTCTTTCAGATTTTTCATCATTAGTGTATAGGAATGCAAGAGATTTCTGTGCATTAATTTTGTATCCTGCAACTTTGCCAAATTCATTGATTAGCTCTAGTAGTTTTCTGGTGGCATTTTTAGGATTCTCTATGTATAGCATCATGTCCTCTGCAAACAGTGACAGTTTTACTTCTTCTTTTCCACCTTGGATTCCTTTTATTTCTTTTTCTTCTCTGATTACCATGGCTAGGACTTTGAAGACTATGTTGAAAAATAGTGGTGAGAGTGGACATCCTTGTCTTTTTCCTGATCTTAGAGGAAATACTTTCAGATTTTCACCATTGAGAATGATGTTTGCTCTGTTCGTATATGGCCTTTATTATGTTGAGGTAGGTTCCCTCTATGCCCACTTTCTGGGGAGTTTTTATCATAAATGGGTGTTGAATTTTGTCAAAAGCTTTTTCTGCATCCATTGAGATGATCATATGGTTTTTATTCTTCAATGTGTTAATATGGTGTATCACATTGATTGATTTGCATATATTGAAGAATCCTTGCATCCTTGGGATAAATCCCACTTGATCATGGTATATGATCCTTTTAATGTGTTGTTGGATTCTGTTTGCTAATATTTTGTTGAGGATTTTTGTATCTATATTCATCAGTGATATTGGTCTGTAATTTTCTTTTTCTGTAGTATCTTTGTCTGGTTTTGGTATCAGGGTGATGGTGGTCTCATAGAATGAGTTTGGGAGTGTTCCTTCCTCTGCAATTTTTTGAAGGAGTTTGAGAAGGATGGGTGTTAGCTCTTCTCTAAATGTTTGATAGAATTCACCTGTGAAGCCATCTGGTCCTGAACTTTTGTTTGTTGGAAGATTTTTAATCACAGTTTCAATTTCATTACTTGTGATTGTTCTGTTCATATTTTCTATTTCTTCCTGGTTCAGTCTTGGAAGGTTATACCTTTCTAAGAATTTGTCCATTTCTTCCAGGTTGTCCATTTTATTGGCATAGAGTTGCTTGTAGTAGTCTCTTAGGATGCTTTGTATTTCTGTGGTGTCAGTTGTAACTTCTCCTTTTTCATTTCTAATTTTATTGATTTGAGTCCTCCCCCTCTTTTTCTTGATGAGTCTGGCTAATGACTTATCAGTTTTGTTTATCTTCTTAAAGAACAACCTTTTAGTTTTATTGATCTTTGCTGTTGTTTTCTTTGTTTCTATTTCATTTATTTCTGCTCTGATCTTTTTGATTTCTTTCCTTCTGCTAACTTTGAGTTTTGTTTGTTCTTCTTTCTCTAGTTCCTTTACGTGTAAGGTTAGATTTTTTATTTGAGATATATCTTTTTTCTTGAGGTAGGCTTGTATAGCTATAAACTTACCTCTTAGAACATCTTTTGCTGCATCCCATAGGTTTTGGATCATCGTGTTTTCATTGTCATTTGTCTCTAGGTATTTTTTTATTTTCTCTTTGACTTCTTCGTGATCTCTTGGTTATTTAGTAACGTATTGTTGAGCCTCCATGTGTTTATGTTTTTTTCTTTGTAATTCATTTCTAATCTCATAGTGTTGTGGTCAGAAAAGATGCTTGATATGATTTCAGTTTTCTTAAATTTACTGAGGCTTGATTTGTGACCCAAAATGTGATCTATCCTAGAGAATGTTCCGTGTGCACTTGAGAAGAAAGTGTAATATGCTGTTTTTGGATGGAATGCCCTATAAATATCAATTAAACCTATCTGGTCTATTGTGTCATTTAAAGCTTTGTTTCCTTATTTATTTTCATTTTAGATGATCTGTCCATTGGTGTAAGTGAGGTGTTAAAGTCCCCCACTATTGTTGTGTTACTGTCAATTTCCTTTTTTATAGCTGTTAGCAGTTGCCTTATGTATTGAGGTGCTCCTATGTTGGGTGCATATATATTTATAATTGTTATATCTTCTTCTTGGATTGATCCCTTGATCATTATGTAGTGTCCTTCCTTGTCTCTTGTAACATTGTTTATTTTAAAGTCTATTTTATCTGATATGAGTATAGCTACTGCAGCTTTCTTTTGACTTCCATTTGCATGGAATACTTTTTCCCATCCCCTCACTTTCAGTCTGTATGTGTCCCTAGGTCTGAAGTGGGTCTCTTGTAGATAGCATATATATGGGTCTTGTTTTTGTATCCATTCAGCAAGCCTGTGTCTTTTGGTTGGAGCATTTAATCCATTCATGTTTAAGGTAATTATCGATATGTATGTTCCTATTCCCATTTTCTTAATTGTTTTGGGTTTGTTTTTGTAGGTCCTTTTCTTCTCTTGTGTTTCCCACTTAGAGAAGTTCCTTTAGCATTTGTTGTAGTGCTGGTTTGGTGGTGCTGAATTCTCTTAGCTTTTGCTTGTCTGTAAAGCTTTTGATTTCTGCATTGAATCTGAATGAGATCCTTGCTTGGTAGAGTAATCTTGGTTGTAGGTTCTTCCCTTTCATCACTTTAAGTATATCATGCCACTCCCTTCTGGCTTGTAGAGTTTCTGCTGAGAAATCAGCTGTTAACCTTATGGGAGTTCCCTTGTATGTTATTTGTCGTTTTTCCCTTGTTGCTTTCAATAATTTTTCTTCGTCTTTAATTTTTGCCAATTTGATTACTATGTGCCTCGGCATGTTTCTCCTTGGGTTTATCCTGTATGGGACTCACTGTGCTTCCTGGACTTTGGTGGCTATTTCCTCTCCCATGTTAGGGAAGTTTTTGACTATAATCTCTTCAAATATTTTCTCGGGTCTTTTCTCTCTCTCTTCTCCTTCTGGGACCCCTATAATGCGAATTTTGTTGCGTTTAATGTCCCAGAGGTCTCTTAGGCTGTCTTCATTTCTTTTCATTCTTTCTTCTTTATTCTGTTCTGCAGCAGTGAATTCCACCATTCTGTCTTCCAGGTCACTTATCCATTCTTCTGCCTCAGTTATTCTGCTACTGATTCCTTCTAGTGTATCTTTCATTTCATTTATTGTATTGTTCATCTCTGTTTGTTTTTTAATTCTTCCAGGTCTTTGTTAAACATTTCTTGCATCTTCTTGATCTTTGCCTCCATTCTTTTTCCGAGGTCGTGGATCATCTTCACTCTCATTATTCTGAAGTCTTTTTCTGGAAGGTTGCCTATCTCCACTTCATTTAGTTGTTTTTCTGAGGTTTTATCTTGTTCCTTCATCTGGTACATAGCCCTCTGCCTTTTCATCTTGTCTGTCTTTCTGTGAATGTGGTTTTTGTTCCACAGGCTGCAGGATTGTAGTTCTTCTTGCTTCTGCTGTCTGCCCTCTGGTGGATGAGGCTATCTAAGAGGCTTGTGTAAGTTTCCTGATGGGAGGGACTGGTGGTGGGTAGAGCTGACTGTTGCTCTGGTGGGCAGAGCTCAGTAAAACTTTAATCCACTTGACTGTTGATCAGTGGGGCTGGGTTCCTTCCCTGTTGGTTGTTTGGCCTGAGGCAACCCAACACTGGAGCCTACCTGGGCTCTTTGGTGGGGCTAATGACAGACTCTGGGAGGGCTCACACCAAAGAGTACTTCCCAGAACTTCTGTTGCCAGTGTCCTTGTCCCCACAGTGAACCACAGCCACCCCCCACCTCTGCAGGAGACCCTCCAACAGTAGCAGGTAGGTCTGGTTCAGTTTCCCCTGGGGTCACTGCTCCTTCCCCTGGGTCCTGATGCATACACTACTTTGTGTGTGCCCTCCAAGAGTGGAGTCTCTGTTTCCCCCAGTCCTATCGAAGTCCTGAAATCAATTCCCACCAGGCTTCAAAGTCTGATTCTCTAGGAATTCCTCCTCCCATTGCCGGACCACCAGGTTGGGAAGCCTGACGTGGGGCTCAGAACCTTCACTCCAGTGGGTGGACTTCTGTGGTATAAGTGTTCTCCAGTCTGTGAGTCACCCACCCAGCAGTTAAGGGATTTGATTTTACTGTGATTGCACCCCTCCTACCGTCTCATTGTGGCTTCTCCTTTATCTTTGGATGTGGGGTATCTTTTTTGGTGGGTTCCAGTGTCTTCCTGTTGATGACTGTCCAGCAGCTAGTTGTGATTCTGGTGTTCTCACAAGAGGGAGTGAGAGCACATACTTCTACTCCGCCATCTTGGTTCCTCTCTCAGAAGAGACAGCAGTTTTAAATGACAGCCTCAAGGAAGGTCAAAGTGGAATTCTCTTGGCCTTTTCTGCCCAAGTTAGAACAGCTACCACCTGACTTAAGAGCTCTTTCTCTATCGATATTCAAGGAAGGGAAATACACTTTCCAAGGACAAGTTTCCTGACCGGTTTCTTTCCAAAGTTATATGTTGGGACTTGCAGTTGAGAACGCTTTTGAGGAGGGTTTCGCTTAAATTCACCCTGGCTTTTGTTGTTATGGTTTTATTTTTATTTTGTTTTGTTTTGTTTTGTTTTAGGAAAAGCTCTCTGCCCTAAAGTCTCTTGACCGTGGTAAATTATTTTCTATCAGAAAGTCTGTAATTATATCAAGAATACCATGTGGAGCTCAGTGGCAGTAACATGAGCAAAGTATTTCTTAATAGGTGTGATTTTTCCATTACAATGATTATAAATGATAGGCTCAAAGACTAGAAATGCAGACTATAAACATATACAGGGTTTGTCGTCATGGTTGGAGGCACTCAGCATACAGGAGAGCCATACCATCCTGGCTCGTTGGATCTTCAAGACCACATTTGTCCTGTGCCCTGCAGAGTCCCCATTCATAGCTCTGTGCCTGGCACAGGGTTTATGCTCAATAAACATTTATGGAATTGATCAAATGTGGTGTGTTGAGCAGGTTCTAAACCTGACTCTACAACTTGCTAAGAGTTCTTGTCCAAGTTATTCAACTCCTCTGAGCTTCAGTTTCTTTCTAGGTAAAGTTAAAATAATACCATCTACTCTATATCATCTTAGAATTAAAATAAGATGGCACATAAAGCAGTTACTGCAGTGTCTGGTATCATAGGTGTGCAATAATTGGTGTTATTTTTATTTTGATTCTTTCGGATATCAAGAATTGATCGTGGAACGTTTTAGAGCTTGTTTTCAAATCATCACAACAGGCAAATGAAACATATTAACAGGTACAGACATGCAATTATAACCATCTCAATCAGCTAAAATGGATAATCCTGGAATAAAATAAGAAGTGCAGTAGTCAGCCTCCATTATATTTGATGATTGGTGGAGTTCTCTGAGGCTTGCATAGAAATGGACCATAACCTCAACTCTAGAAGTCCTCTTTTGCACATACTCAGCAGTCATCTCAGTGTTTCGAGATGACTGCTGAGTATGCCTAATACAGTGATAACTCTCCTTTATGTGGAATATTATTTTACTGGTAACACCCCTTAGGAAAAAGAAAAACAACAATAACAAAAACACCTCATGCATAACAGAATGAGATTATGAGCTTTGAAATAACAGACCAGTGTTCCACTCCTAACTCCACTACTAAATTATGGGATACTATTAGGCAGGTTAGTCTTTCTAAACCTCAAGTTTCTCATCTTTAAATTGGGAGTAATTATTACCCCAGATTGTGGAGAGCAGTAGATGAAATAGTGTATGTAATACATACATGTAATAGAGTGTCCTTGTGCTTGTCAGATAGTAAGTGCCCAATAAATATTCTCTGTCATCAACATCAACACTGAGGAAATATGAGTAGGTCTTGATTGGCAAGACACTTCGATGTTACTTGTTTTTAGCTGAATCTAGACTGTGTTTAAAAATACTCATATTCATTGATCTGGTGGAAAAAGGAGACAAGAAGAGAAGAGAAAGTGTGAGAATGTCTAGATCTTGGTATATTCTACTGAGTTTTGCCTGACGACTTAACCTTTATAACCCAAAAATGGAACAGAGTCCATCAGAAGTTTGCCCATGGCTTGGAAGTGTTCTCCAGAATTGTCCAGAAGTGTCCAAGCAACAAGAATAAAGCTTGATCTTAGACATGTACATGAGAGCCAATCCCAGCATGCTGCTACAAATCGTCTATTTTTTTCACACTGGAAGCGTTTCTCCATTATAAGATAGTCACAAATCAAAATACTACCACCTCAAAGCTGAAATGGTAAAACAAATGGAAAAGGAAACCACCACCACCAATAAAATGACCCCTTGTAACCCCACCATTTCCATAGAATGAAGCTCTGACCTCCACAGCTCCTCTCTGCCAGTTCTCCATGACCTACTCCACCACCCCAAAGCCTGCTGCTCCCAAGTCTGTTCAATCAGTCTTTCATCCTCCCTCCATCATTACCCACTCCTTTTCACTGACAGCCTGGCTACCCATATGAGTGAGGAATCACATGGTAACTATCTTTTGAGATTTATCTTGATATTCAAAACGGAAAGAAAAAAAAAAAAAAAAACAGAAGCATAGAGAAAAGATAATATGGGAATGGGAGCCAAGATGCTGACAATATCATTGGGATACGGGACCTGATTGGCCAAGAATGAAGAAAACCAAAGGTCCTTAGAGGAATGAACTTTCAGCTCTAGAAAGAATTTTGGTTTAATCAAGTCTGAAGAATGAACGCCATATAGTATATACAGGGCAAAAGTTTGAAGTTATATGTTATCATCTGAAAAGGGATATCACAGGGGAAATGCTTGGCAGTCCACTTTATGTTTGGCTGAAAAAGTTCAAAGCCATTTGTTGCTGCCATTGCTGTATTTTTCCAAAGTCATTTCCTATTGATTCAGCACACCAGGAAATCATGGCCGGGTTCGCTTGGCCAAATATGAGTTCTACTCTGCTGACTGGACAGCATCCAAGAGCCACATTATGTTGGAGACAATAAGCACCTTGCCTTTGAAAGGAAACATTTGTGTAGGCAAGTAGGGAATGTCTCACAGATTTCTCATCAGTTCTGGGGCTGAGTTATCACTTTCCATCCTACTCTGCAATTTAGGCCGTTGGTTGCCTTATCTCGGAGACAAGTTCTCTACTCTGGGATGGGATGACCCACTTGCTTACTCCCCTTCCCCACAGGTTCCCCTAAGGGATCCCAGGATCTTGGCAAACAAGTTTGTCAAAAACTATATACTTTATAAATAGACTCTGGATGGGAGAACAACACAGAGGTAGATGCAATATTCAGACATCCCTTTTGTATAATAGGATGTTTGACAGCACAGTAGGGCAGGAGGTTAATAAAACAGTCAGAGGAATTGAATATCACCTTAAAATGATTTCTGAGTTTCAGGATATTTATCTGTAACGTGAGGACAATAATGCTCGTCTTTTTCACAGTGTTGTTGTGAAGAAAAAAGAAAAATGTGTACAAAATCACTATGCAAAACAGACAAATGGAGGAGATTATTTTGTTAGCCTGAAAAGAATTGCAAGTTTCAATTTTGTCAACAGGAAATTTGTCCTTTAGAGACTGAATATTAGAGAGTAAACAGCCTGTTCAAATGCATTTCCCCAGCTTGCTGCGTTTACAGGTAGAAAAAGGAATTGCAAAACTGCTTTCATTTTACTTTTATAAAACCAGGCACATAGAGCTGAGTAGACAATTAATTATCCTGCTGGGAAGTGTAGCAGAGCCATATCAATCATTTGGAAGCTCCCAGATGACAAAGCCAGACTAATGACTCAACTTATTTGACAACTGGCAAATGACAGGCTGGCCAAAACCAAGAGCTTGAAACATGAGAGAGGGTCCAAAGTAAATCTTTGAGATAGCTCTAAATCCAATTCCATCCATTACCAATCACACCTACCTGCAGCTAAGGTATCTGCATTATGCCATTGTTGTTGCCAGGAGTGCTATGCTAGGAAAAGAAGGACAAATTACAGAGAAAATATGTTGGAATGATGCAGAATGGTTGATGCTTTCCAAGGCAAGTTGATCAGCAATTACAGAACCCAACTCTACAATAACCCTCAAATCCCACCTCTATCGTGCCTCTAGAAAAGCACTTTCATTTTCATATAGAGTTGACAGTTAAGTATGTAATCTCCATCCACAAACTTTACTAAGAAGACCTGTGTACTAAACATCACTTAGTCCCAGGGTTACAAAGGTGACTTCACATCCTCATGATGGAGATAGACCTTTCTTTGTCAACCACAAGATAGTGGCATTATGGGCAAGGTGCTACAGGAACCAAACTGTAAAATTTATTTCTCCCAGGACATGAAAGGAAGTCCAAGAAAGGCTTCATAAAGGAAGTGCCATGAGCTGAGTCTTGAAAGACGAGCAGAAATTTGGCAACAAACTAAGGGGAAAATGAATTGTAGAGACAGAATATGGAAAGTGCAAAGGCAGGAGAGAGCAGCTAAGCCCAGGGAGTTAAGGTGGTGGGTGTAGTGTGCAAAGGCTAGTTTAGCCCCATATTTTCAGTCATGCCTGTCAAGTTTCTCAGGAAGAAAAATTATTTTCTGGGATGCTGGCAGTGGTTGTGGTGGGAGTTGGGGGAGAGGTGGTGAAAGATTTGATAGAAGTAGGACAAACCTTAAGAATAATTGAACTAAGTTTTTCTGAAAGTGAAGTTTCTAAATCTAGAGCATCTGTGGTGACTGTTAGAAAAGGCAGGGCTGTTAGAAATGCTCCTTAGTTGGAGAGGACAAGACAGAACTGGTGCTGGGAATGAGTTGCTTACTCCTTTGAAACTTGCATGAAATACATCTCTTCTATGACATTCCTTGTACCTCAGCTTCTACCTATGTCTGCTCCTGCATTTGGACTGGGCCTCCCATTACATTTATATTCATCCTCTGGTCAGCACCACCTAAATCATTGTCAAAAATGAAAGCAAGTGATCCATCCAAGCAACAAGGCCATCCAAGTCGAGGGACTTCTAGAACTGCGAATGATCTCTGCAGATTTGATGGTAAGAAGAGCAATCTGTCCTTTTTTTTTTCAGGTTGCCTATGGATCAGTGGCAGAGCAGTGATATTAGACCTACAAATATTTCTTAGAAAAATGGTAAAAATAAAATAAAAGTTTTAAATACGTTTAGTTGTTGTATGTGACTTTTGTCCCACCAAGTTTTTGTAAAAATAATGAAATACATTATAAAGAGGAAATGAATTCCTCCATGTACACCACTAGAGCTATCTGATCCAAGTTTCTAAAACATAAAAGTATTTGAACACAGTGGCCAAATAATTTATTTCTAAATGATTTGTACCAAGATTCTTGGTCCCACTACATATGATCCTTATTAAGACTCCACTGAATAAAAAGGTACAGATGAACACTATATAACTAGTTAAAAACTAGCATCAGCATAAATGAGGGATTTTTTATTTCTCACAAAAATAAGATAGTTTGACAGTTTTTTATAACAAAGGAACATAAAGGTAAAATGAGTTCATTGCCTAAATCATGCTTTTGTACACGCATGAAACCTTTAAAATTTTCCTAGGGTAAATAAACTTCTAGTTCAAAAAAGACCAGCTTTGGAATTTGAAAAAATAAGGCTATTTCCATGTTCAGAAAAGACTGAGGATACTTAAAGAGCTAATTATTGTTCCAAAAGGTCACATTCATCCAATCCTGATAAGCAAAACTGACCACAAGATTTTATCTCCAGCTAAGGGGTGACAACTTGGAATGCCAAAGCGGTGGTTGTAGATTAACAGAGAATTATGTTGAAAGAATTATAAAGCTGTATGTGGGCCCGGCAATGACTCCCATGGGCTCAGGGAAGGGCCACGGGAACACATTTGCCCTCCCTAAGCTGGCCCTAAGCTAAGCCATCCCTGAGCTGCCATTTCCCCTTGCCCGCCTGTCTTCCAATGAATTCATTCTTTGGTTTCTTTCTCTTTCTGAGTTTGGCTGCTCATCAAATGCTAAGTCGGCATTGTTCAATCAGGTAACTCCCCAAATAAAGTGAAAGCTCCCAAGGGCAAACATGCTGAAGATATTTCAGAATTTGGTACAGTGTATGCCATTTAGCAGGCACTAAAAGACAATTTTGCCTTCCACCAAAAGTCAACCATCCAACTCTGGAATATCATAGTACGTATGTTACTCTGCTATAACAACGATTACAAGTAGGATACAGACTGCAATGCACATGCCAATGGTTTAGGACACAGAAGTGACGTTAACAGGGATCTGCACTAAAAAAAAATTAAATGCAGGAAATAATTTGGTAAATATAAAAGAAATGGAGAAAAGGAACGGATGGTTGTTGAATACCCTCAGCAATGTCAAAGTATAGTATCTTATTTACCTTTGCATCAGTCCTGTGAGTAATAATAGCTAACATTTGCTGAGAGCTTACTATGTGCCGCATGGCTGTTTTAAGTGCTTTATTGTCATTAAGTCATTTAATAGTCATTTAGCTTTCACAACTCTGTGCAATAATTCTATTACTATCCCATTTTACAGATGACAAAACTGAGTCACAGAAAAACTAAATGAGTCGCCCAAGATTGCTCAGCTAAGTGACAAAGCTGGAATACGAATGCAGGCAATCTGAGGTCAGAGCCCACACTCTTTTTTTTTCTTTCTTTCCTTCTCTCTTTTTTTTTTTTTCCGTGCCACGCGGCTTGCAGGATCTCAGTTCCCCGACGAGGGATCAATACCCGGGCCCTCAGCAGTGAAAGCACAGAGTCTTAACCACTGGGCCACTGGGGAATTCCCAGAGCTCACACTCCTAAGTACCCGCAGAGCTTATTTTTCCAATGAGAACCCTGAGGCTTAGAACAGGGAAGGCACTTGGAGAGTTAGTAAGAAGAGTGCTCAGAATTAAAGCTCAGATCTGCCTAACTCCAACCTCCACATTCAGTGGACCACTCCACAAAGAAATACAATTTTTTCAAGTATTTAAATTATATTATGCTTAAAGAAGGTGAAAACATCAATCCCTTCTGTTAGATTTTTTTTCTAATTAAGCGTAATTCTACAACTAATCAGATATAAAACAAGTAAAGGAAACTCTCTTCTAGTTCACTAGACACTAGGCTTATACCAGCTGGACGCCAAACCCTAAGTGGCTTTCTCTGTGACCAGAATCAATTAAGTGTGCTTCAGACAATAAAATGTTTAAGAAAGAAACAGTTTCAAGAAAAATAAATAAATGCAATTGTTTTCCTAAAAAGATGGAGATGCTGAGCAGAGGATGAGGGAACAGTGAAAGAGGCACAGTGAAGCCCCTGATGGCTTTATTATTTCACCTTCCATTCAGGGGATGGACGGACATTTTCAACTCAGTCTTTCAAACGTAAGTAAATACTAACTAGAATCTGAAAATAAGTGGAAGCAATAGAACAAACTAGAAATAAGCATGCAAAATTGGCAGAACTGGAGAAAGAAGGATTATTTAAGTAAATTGAGTATGTTCGCATTCACATAATAGCATCCTGATGTATAATTTTTATATTCAGAAGTGTTTTTCCAGTAGCTTCAATATAAAGGAAAGTGTATTATTCTCTTATCGAATAAGGCCAAGTCTCTTATCAAGTTAAATCCTTCCTCATTCTGTCTGGGTCCTCCAGAATCCCAATGCAAGGACATTTCAACATCCCCAAGTTATCATTTCTTTACTGTATAATCAATCTGTAGTTCTTCCAAAATTTTATTTTCATAAACAATCAATAAACTAACAACAACATAACCACCAGTAGTCAACTCTGAATTGCTAAGTATTGCAACACTGGATTTTGTTAGTCATGTTGTGAGTGTAGAAATCAAGATTAAGTGTTTCAGCAATCCCCCTTTCTAAGTGGAGCCTGTCATGTTTCAGGACTCAAGAACTATTCATAAAAGCAGAAATGCCAACGCTTTCCAGAAAAGAAATATCTGTTATGTCTCCCAGCATTTTCACTGTCTATCAGGACTCAGAAATGACCATGATCAAACAATTACCTTAAAAATAAGAATACCTCCCCATCAAAATCACTGAATGTAACTGATCTTTCTCCCCGTGCATTTTATTTTATTATTTATTTTATTTATTTATTTATTTTTCTGCGGTACGCGGGCCTCTCACTGCTGTGGCCTCTCCCGTTGCGGAGCACAGGCTCCGGACGCGCAGGCTCAGCGGCCACGGCTCACGGGCCCAGCCGCTCCGCGGCATGTGGGATCTTCCCGGACGGGGGCACGAACCCATGTCCCCTGCATCGGCAGGCGGACTCTCAACCACTGCACCACCAGGGAAGCCCTCCCCGTGCATTTTAAAATGAAGATTTTATGAGGTCTGATACATTGACTCTCATCCAAATACGCTCTTGGGGAAATACTTCCAGCTTGCCCCTCTGCCCTGGTCTCTTGCTGGCAATTAACTTCCTCAGCCCATTTAGCTGGTTGACTCCTGGATCATTTCGGCCTGCAAGCCGTATCATGCGTGCACTGTGCTTTCAGCTAATGCAAACCTCCACTGACGTAGAGTCTCTCTCCATGTCTCTTAGCTCAGATTCCTGAGTGACAGAAAATAATGGATTCGACAGCCTCAGCCCCAACCCTATATGCTAGGCCTATATCCTGCCTCTGGAAAAGCCAAGGATACAGCTTCTTTTTAGTAGAATAGTTTCATCCTTTCTTTCTTTACCACTGATATCATTAAGAACTGAAAAACAAGATATTCTGTTCCTGCTTTGCTTCCCTGAAACTCAGGGAGAAGTTAAAGGCCTAGATTATGATCACAGGAAAACTATAGCAAATTCCCACATTAAAAAGTTTTTCTGATACCAAAGTATTCTGTATTAAAGGTAATCCAAGGCAGACTGTGATAAAATGGTTAAAATGTTCTGGTATGCTTCTTGGATTTGGTAGTAAGAACATATGTATATTTTATAGATACACAGACAAGTGGGTTATTTTAAAATGTGCTACTCATTTATTCATTCAGTTTTGTCATTCATTAATATTTATTAATCCCTTCTAGGGATTACACTTTTCTAGGTGTAGGGTTCAGCAACAGACAAAACATATTCCTTGGCCCTGCGAAGCTTACCTTTTAATGGGGGAAGACAGAAGATAGCAAGATAAGTAAGGAAATGATATAGTATGCTGGACTAATTTCTAAGAAAAAAATAAAAGAAGGAAAGAGATATGGAGTTTTGGGGGGGGTGAGTATGTTTTCTTCTAAGCATTTACTAATTACATAAATTTATAGCATGATATTTTTTCTTAAAAAAATCTTCTAACAAACTGGCCATATAGTCTTTCTCTCTCCATGACATATGCTGTGGGAAACTTTGAAATACCACAGGGATCTAAGATGCAAAATAACTCCACGGTTATAAACTGGAAGTTTATATGCAGAAAATTATGTGTTCCTTATTGCTGAGGAATTATGAGACTACCTAAAAAGTACAGGTTTTTTCTATTCAGTTGATCCTTGGATTCTACTAGAAGACAGCCTGTTGAAGCAACATAAAATGTCAGTTTGCAAGGGATGAGCAACTAAGCCTAACCTTTTAGAGTTTCAGACTTCTGGTTAAGTTTATCTGCTTAACCAGAAGCAGATAAAACCGGATTTTCTTTTTACTGAAGTATAGTTGGTTTACAATGTTGTACCAATCTCTGCTGTACAGCAAAGTGACTCAGTTATACACATACATACATTCTTTTTTTATATTTCTTTCCATTATGGTTTATCACAGGAGACTGAATATAGTTCCCTGTGCTATACATTAGGACCTTGTCGTTTATCCATTCCAAATGTATTAGTTTGCATCTACCAACTACAAACTCCCAGTCCATCTCTCTCCCTCCCCCGCCACCTTGGCAACCACAAGTCTGTTCTCTATGTCTAGGAGTCTGTTTCTATTTTGTGGATAGGTTCATTTGTGCCATATTTTAGATTCCACATTTAGGTGATGATATCATATGGTATTTTTCTTTCCCTTTCTGACTTACTTCACTCAGTACAAAAATCTCTAGCTGCATCCATGTTGCTGCAAATGGTATTATTTTGTTCTTTTTCATGGCTGAGTAATATTCCATTGTATATATGGACCACATCGTCTTTATCCATTCAACTGTCTATGGACATTTAGGTTGCTCCCATGTTTTGGCTATTGTGAATATCTGCTCAAGGTATTTCACCACTAAGTTCTAAACTGTTCTCTCCTTTGATAGCTAAAATTGTAATCTGAGTCTCTCTCTGTACGTTCTGCAAAAATCTGAAGAAATTCACTCTAAATGTAGCCAGATTCCTTTAATACAAGTGTTGTAGCAGAGTGCTGGCTGAAACTTTCCCTTTTGTCCTTGAATTGCAGCTAAGTCCTAGAACTGAAAACAGGGTGTTGTGTACCACATTTTATAAAGAGAACCACCAAAATGGGGCCCAGGGAGCCTCCCTCAGGATTTTCTAAGAGATCACAGAACTGCTGAGTATAGTCACCCAACTCTTCAACCCTCCTCTCCCAAGTCTATAAAATCAACCGGCTGGGAAAGGGAGGAAAGACCTTGGGGTCCTCAGAGGCCTGCCAGTTCTGTTACCTAGTAAAGAACAATTCTCTTCCTTTTCCCATAAGCTTCCTTCTTCTCCCTAAGGCTAAAACTGTAAAGACTCTGAGCGATTCCATCAGAGTGAAACTGTCATCTCATTCCTCTGTTGGCTGTCTGCTAAGGCAGGAAGACTCTCTAACCTGCTCCTGAACCTCCCCTAGCCAAAGAAAAGAGAGTCGGAAAGAGGGGCAGCAGCAGAGCAGCCTGTACCTCCACTTGAACTCTGGAAAGGGTGGCTGGGCTTAAGAAGTCTTGTTGGGGCCTTTACAGAAGAGGCCCAGCTATGCAGTGAGGTGATCTCAGCAACAAGAGGCTGTGGGGTGGACCACCTATGGCAGGAGCTGAGAGAGGGTGGAGGAGGTTGGCCAGACTGGATTCCCCAGGCCAGGAACTGTGCATTGGGAAAAGCCTGAAGGATCCTCCAATAACCCACATCTGTCCCTCATGAATAAGCCTGGCTTTGGATCCTTGCCCCACCGAGAGCACCAATTCTCAGGTAGTATTAATCATAGGAGCAATGATTGTTGAAGAATGGGGCAAGTTGAATTACGAGATGCTCACCCTGTCACCTCTCCCTTCTTCCCACTCCAGTACAGTAAAGGAAGCCTAGAAGAAGCAAATGTACAGAGGTTTAAATCGACATATGGGTTGTGGCACTGGACTGAGCTTTAAGGACAAAAAAATAACTGAAGAATTGTAAAATCTGCCCAAGATGCCAATAAAGAACTCACTATTCAGTGGGGAAGAGGGATTCAACCTTTCACAATTGAAGTGGAGGCTGGGAAAAAAAACAAAAACACATTCACCAATAAAAGTATGGTGCATATAACTGGTCGTGTAAAAGTATGAAATAAAGGCGTGCCTTTGGGTTCAAAAACCAAGACAACATAAATGCCTGGCTCAATAATGTTTGTTGTTGAATGAATCCATGAATAAGTTGATTTAGATTCAGTATGAAATCATTAATAATTAAACAGCTGTAGTTGAATAAATGAACTATAGTCTCTCCAATTTATCTCTCTACAGTCTGACCCTTCCATCCATGGTTCCAATAAATTGCAAATGTTGCCTGAGAAGTCACAGCTTTCCTTTTAATTGATGAATCTGATATTTAAATCATGCCTCTCTAAGTATGGCTGTTAGTAGCTGAAGAATATTGGTGGAATAAATCATCCTTTCCAACCAACCCCCAAACCATAACCAGCCCTCTTTCTCATACAATAACCAGTTTACTGTTTGTTTTTTTCTAGTCAAATGCAGAGGAGTAGCTCTTGATTAGTGTAAAGATGACTGTGAGATCCTTCAGAGTTTTATGAAATACTCTTCAATCCCTCTCCTCTTTTCAGCAGGCCATCTGCATTGGGTGACAACTTGCTTATACAACACTATCTCTATAAAGGAACTTAAATTAGGTATAAGCTAACTCTCCACTCATTATTTGATAATTCCAAACTCTGACATACAGAGATTTAATTGATTTGCCCAAGATGACAGAGCTGGGCAGTGATAATATTGGGACTAGATTGCAACTGGTCGCCTCCCCACCTCACTACTGCCTGCAACTCAGACCAGTCCTTTAAAATAGACAAAAAAAAAAAAAAAACAAACGGTAAAAGGGCTTCCCTGGTGGCGCAGCGGTTGAGAGTCCGCCTGCCGATGCAGGGGACACGCATTCCCGCCGCCCCCCCGGTCCGGGAAGATACCACATGCCGCGGAGCGGCTGGGCCCGTGACCCATGGCCGCTGAGCCTGCGCGTCCGGAGCCTGTGCTCCGCAACGGGAGAGGCCACAACAGTGAGAGGCCCGCGTACCGCAAAAAAAAAAAAAAAATTCCCGCCCTGCTGAGTCTCTTTAAACTCATTTACATTAAAAATCGTTACAGCTTTCTCAAGAGACATTAATCACAGATGTTCATATAGATTAAATGGCATAAAGAAGAATGAATTTGCTAGTACTCCATTTCCAATTTTATTCAAAATAAATTGTAGGCGTCTTGTAGGCAACTACTCCTCATGCCTCTCTTTAGTTTTCACTCCATAATCTAATATTCCAGGATGGAAGATGCTCCCCAAAAGATTTAAATTATTGCAATTTTTTTGACTGCAACAAAAACAAGTAATTGAGGCAACTGTGCCCTTTTTTAAGTGTGCAAAGAGGATTCAGGGAGTGCAGAGTTTTGAAAGCTACTTGTCATGCTCCCATTACTATACCAATTAGTGGAATAAAAGCCCAACACGGAGCCATCTTCTGGCTTCTCATACACAAAATCATCAGGTTGCTTTCACCTTGTTTTTCTAAGGCTTTAAAACCAGATTTTGTCAAGCTCTGTGTAGTCCCAAATCCTCTACAGCAGGTACCAAAATAAATGCATAAACTCCTGCAGATATGCACCGCTAAAGAAGAGAAAGGTTTGAATTAGGGCTTTGCCTTAAATCAAAGACTGCCTTGCTGTAATTACCGCCACAACTGAGATAAGAAAGTGCATCAACATCTCTGCTAATATAAGGTCTGTACTTCCACTGACCGCTAACACGCCTGTCTAATTTCTCCTGAATTAAGGCTGTTCCAGATTTCTCTGCAAAAGACTTGGATTTACTGTAGTTGCCATATATAGTATAGCGCAGACTTCATTGACAGAAAACCCTAATCAAATAAGAGCAGTTGAGGAAATTCTAGGCAGGAATATAGAATTGTAATTAAGTCAGAAATATAGACGGGAATCCTTCAGAAGTAGCTTTGGCCAAAGACAATGGCTTTGTAAAAAAAGAAAACAATTTATGAAGCTATGGTTGCTATAACACTAACTCAATGAGGCTTACTTTTCTAGTAAAGGATCTAAGAGCTTAATAAGCTCAAAAATTACATTTAGACCCTAAAGGTAAAAATTAAGTTCAGAAGAGTTGAAAAGTTAACACTGGTAAAGGCCTTAATAACAATTTACTCAGAAATCTTTTTGAGACTAAATACAATACTGAAAATAGCAGCCAGTTAAGGGGCTTCCCTGGTGGCGCAGTGGTTGAGAGTCCGCCTGCCGATGCAGGGGACACGGGTTCGTGCCCCGGTCTGGGAAGATCCCACATGCCGCGGAGCGGCTGGGCCCGTGAGCCATGGCCGCTGAGCCTGCACGTCTGGAGCCTGTGCTCCGCAACGGGAGAGGCCACAACAGCAGCCAGCTAAGTAAGAAACAATGGTATTAAGCAAGAATATGGGTGTGCTTGGGAAAGAATAAACAAACAGTCTGGAAGAAGCCTTTCAACTTTCTGTAATCCATCCCAAGAAGGACTTGTACAAACTGTAGAGGAAAGATCAGATCGTAGCAAATATAAGGCTGAAGCAAAATTTAGAGCTGGAATGCCTTTACTCTAATGTAAAGGTAAGAGTAAGACCATCGTCATAGATTTCACAAATCTATTTAGAATCCAGTAAGCAGAAAACATTAAGTGCCCAGTGTAATACAACACCATGGGATCCATTATGGAAAGACTACAGAGTAATAAAAAAAAAAAGTCACTTGCCTAAGGGCAATTTTAATTTATGAGTTGGGAAATAAGGGAAGAATAAATATAAAAATGAATGTAGGTACGCAAGTGCTGGAAACACAGAAATATATTTTCAATTACACTGTAGGTTGATGCCTACTGGAGAAATCACACAGGAGAAACTCCATCTTTCTTTCCTACTCTTTCTGTCTTTCTTATTCTTAGTTTTATATAACAACATTATTTGTATAAATGAGGGGAAAATGAGTGTCAGAGTAATGTGCTTGTGTTACATATTCTCATTAGGGATGGCAGACTAAACTTATTAGCATGTGTTCAAAAATTGGAGATCTCAAAAGACATATGGTAAAAGGGTACTCTGTTATCTTATTCCTAAAGGTCTCTTTTAAAAATATCAACAAAAACCTAGGAACCTATGTATGGAAACATGTTCCAAGACTCTCAACTTTTTGACCCAGGAACAGGAGCTGAAAATGATGTCATTTGGCCCACTGATAAGATTCTGATTTGGTATAGTTCATTTTCAATTTGGGGAAAGGCCATATTTTTTTTTAATTTTTAAAACTTTTAAAGCCCTTAGGTGGAAAATGCTCTCTCCAGCTTGCTATAGACACTACCAGTCCCAATTATTTACAGCTGGCCTAATTCTCTCATTTATTTTTCACCTGCCAGCCCCATGTCTATATATGAAATTATGATTCCTATATTATAGTTACCAACTTCCTGGGCTCCAATTTTTTAAGCCTATACACACATACGTACATACATACATACACATACATGCACATACATACAAAAGATTTAGGAAAATTGGCTGATGAAAGTTTTGTATGATCTGACCTTGTAATATGCTCTTTTAAAAAAAGCCAATAAAATCTCAAGTTGCACTAATAAATGTCCAATAGCCATATTTCTAAACTTGAATGGACCATCATTTTCGATTCTGAACTCCAGATATAAAAAAAAGAACTTTAAAAAATGGGAATATGACTTGGACGTAGAAGGTCTGTAAATCATGTTTTAAGTGAACATTTGACCAAATTATACATAGGTAACCTTCAGAAAAAAGGGTAGGAAAAACTGCAAAAAACTGCCATAAGGAGGAATATAGAGATTTGTTTTACTTTACTATATACAAAGCAGAACCAGAACCAAAATTTGGTTATGAGAGTATTAGGTTTAAGAAGGTTAAAACTTTATTTAATGTAGCTATGGATTTTTGAGCATTATAGCCATTCCAATAATACAGTTGGTAATCCTAGAGATGATGCATTTTCTCCCCATACAGATATCTGGATGAGTGGATACACTGGGTGAGAGGTTACACTAATTCAGTACTTTACAGTTCGGTCCATCAGAATCATCTGGGAATCCATTTTTTAAAAATTAGATACTACTGGCCCCATTCCACTAAATTAGAATAGTTAGGAATAAAACCTAGTGGTCTCTATTTTTAAAAATCTCACCAGTATATATCTGATAGTGCTGGTCAAATTAGTGTTTGGGTCTCCAACAGCAGTGCAATACATCTGTACTGCATGACTTCTGTCATTCTGTTAAAGTATAAAAATCTAGAATCATATAAAAGTCATTTTTTTCAAGATCTGTAGTTCAAGGTCATACAGCTTCTTCTGTATGTTTATTTGGATGACCTAGAAAGTTATACCATCCCTCTGAAACCTCAGCTGCAGTATTAAACTGTTGCTATAAATATTTATAAAACACTGTCTTTCAGCAAGTCTTTCCCCTACCAACAGAGTAAATTCAATATCCTTACGAACATACTTTGAAAGAATGAATGAATTGAATAAGACCATACTTCTCTGTGCACATATAAACGCTGAAAAACCACTGTGTCTCCATTATACAATTCTAATCTTTTAATTATATTGCTTACATTTTATAAAGAGTGAGAACCAGCCTGCATGCAAAAATGCAGGCATCCATATTTAAGGTAACAGTCATGGGCCATTGGGAAAGAGTTTCTTTCTCTGCATTTTTATGAGGCTTAAATACTTGTTTTGATGGAGATTAATGTTCCCTCTACAATTAAGTACAAACCAAGAATTCACTGTACCTCCCTAATTATCAGTCTGTACTTAACTCATCACCAGCTTAAATGAGCATGTTGATAAAGTGTCTTCTGAATTAAGATTTCATTTTCATAGTGCTCTTAATTATGTGTTTCTGCTTACTGTTTACTTCTTGTGAATTGTAACTTGACTACTTGAAATTTTTTTCATGTAGTTAACTTGTGCCAAACTGACTAGTTATTACAGACATGGAAGAGTCTTCAGTTGTGACAAATAGGAAAAGAAAGAAAACAATTAAAAGTTCAATAAATCTGTGAACCAGATTATAGCTAACATACCTTCCTGCTCTGAAAGTCTAAGACCCAGTGATATCTAAATAAACATATTGATTCTAACAATATAGCCTTTGGTAACTGACATAAAGAGCAAGTAAAGAGGAAAAATAATCTTATGCTTGAGAGACAATAACCGTGGCCACCAAACTGAATGTCTGGTCAGCTGAAAGATAGAGTATATTTGCAAATAAAAGGAGACAGGCCCTGGGACTTCCTTTGTGGAAGACCCTGACTATTCAATCCTAATCTCTTCATTAGATGATTTATCTGAGTGTTGTTCCAAACCATGGAAACTAGAGGCATTTGGAATCTACATGCATATTAATTCAACCAAGTGGGTCCCACTGACATAAATAAAATTGCCACAAACTGGCAAATACATTACTTGCAGAACAGAAATATGATAAAGGATATTTATCGTTTGCTATATTTCACAGGCAACAAAAGGGGAAATTATCTTCTACTAGTACTTCATTTTGAGGCACTTTGCTCTAAACATGCTAGAGTTTCGAGGCTTGAGGGTGGCATGTGAGAAAGGATTAAGGTAGTAATTAGAATTAAGTTTGTCTACGAATGATAAAAAGTGCAAAATAATATTAACTTTAAAAACAAATAAAGTTTCTTTCTCTCTCAAGCAAAGTACAATAAGATCCTTCTAGTTTGTGGCCCACTGGTTTGGTTTCCATTGTCAAATTCACCTCATGGTCCAAGATGGTTACTCCAACTCCAGCCATCATATTCCATTCCAGTAAACAGGGGTAAGAAAAAGGAAGGATAAAGGCATATCCTCATCCATAAAAACACTAAAAATTTTCATAAGTTCTTTAAAGTTTTTGTCACAAAAAAATTTTTTTCTAAATATGTATGGTGATGGATGTCAACTAGACTTACCGTGGTGATCATTTCACAATATATACAAATACGGAATCATTATGTTGTACACCTGAAACTACATAATGTTTTATTATCCATTATACCTAAATGTTTTAAAAAGGAAAAATAGATAAGTTGGACTTCATCAAAATTAAAATTTTTTGTGTTTCAAAGTACACTGTCAAGAAAGTGAAACTACAATCCACAGAATGGGAGAAAATATTTTCAAATCAGATACCTGATAATGGTCTAGTGTCCAGAATATATAAAGAATTCTTACAACTCAACAATAAAGAGACTACACAATAAAAAATTGGGCAAAGGATTAGAATCCAAATCTTTGGATTCTGCAAACAATATCTTGTCAATAAACACAAGAAAAGCTGAGCAACATCATTAGCCATGAGGAGAACAATCAAAACCACTGTGAGATACCAGTTAACACCCACTAAGTTGAGTATAAGCAAAATGATGGACGGTCACAAGTGTTGGAGAGAGAGAATTTAAAATGTGATGCATTGTTTGCATTTGAGTGAGACTCTGGGTGAAGAGCATACAAGACTTCTTATTTATTTGTATAAAACACTTCATGACTTTCAAAAAAACACTTCCCAAAAGTTTCTCTACGGTCCTCTACTTACATCTCATTGGCCAAAATTAAGTCCAATGACTACTGGGCTACAAAGGAAAAAATAGCCTTTATTCCGATTGGAATAACCCAACACCCACTGAAAATTTGGAAATTCCATTACTGAGGAAGAAGGGGAAACCTGTGGTGACCATAAAATTTATCTTCCAAACTGAAACTCTGTTGAGTTGCAAGAGGGCACCATTAATGATCATTCCAGGACAATACATATAGACAGGGACATATGGTCACCTTAGGGAGATCGGATATCAGGGACCAGTAAGCAGTTTCTGTTACTGTTAATAATACTGGTACCATGTATGAGCCATGTAGTTAGCAGCCATTTGGCTTTTTACTTATTAATTTATTAAATATTTATATTTACAACATTAATCCTCACAATAACACTCGGAAGTCAGTATTTCTGCCCCCATTTTAATGGTTAAAAAACTAATGTTCAGAGAGGTATTTAACTTGCCCACAACCACACAGATTGTGAATGTCAAATCTTGGAATCAAAGTCACTGTTTTCTGAGTTCAGAGCTCCTGTTCTTTCACAACCCTGGTTCCAGCTGCTACCAACCTATGTAAAACAAAGTTCTCTGGCCTCAAATGCATTATACCAAGTTAAAGATGCCAAACATAAAAGAATGTATACAATATGATTCTATGTGTATAAAATTCTATCAATAGAAAAAGCAAAACTAGAGTGATAGAATGCAGACCAGTGGTTGTGGAGGGAGGAATCAGTGAGGCAATTATCTGCAAAGAGGCAGGAGGGCAGGGCAGTTTTAGGGGTGATGGAAATGCTCTGTCATGATTGTGCTGGTAGTTACCTGGTTGAGTTCATTTATTAAAACTCATTGAACTGTACACCTAATATTGATAAGTTTGATTGTATATAAATTATACTTCAATAAAACTGACAAGAAATAAATAGATACAGAGGTGATGATAGATAGATAGATAGATAGATAGATCCATCAGCTGATCTTTGATATGGCCCCCAAAAATGGTGGTCAAAGGTATCAGAGGTGTGGGTGGTATGAGCTTACAGCTCCCTACTCACAGCGCAATATTCGCATTTGTCTTACTAGAAGTGTAGACTGAATAGGTTATCCTCCATTTCACTAGCCCTTGTGTGTTTCCGTGGCCTCTCAAATGAGCTAGAGTTCTTGGTTGGGTCTCTTCTTCCGGAAACCCCAAGAGATCTCCTCTCTCATAATACGATTCTTCTTCTAGGTTCCACTTGCTTCTACCCAACCTGATCACATGGTTACATTCTTCATTGTTTTTCTTTCTCCACCTGTTTATTTGATTATCTATCTGTATATAATTACTGAGTGATCAAAGCTATAGATCCTCTAGGAGCAAAGGAACAAGCCTCGTAGTAACTGTAATGTTTCCAAGAAAATATCTGGACCTTCAGCAGCAGAGTTGCTACAGTCTTGTGTTGCTAAGGTCTTGGGAAGCACCTTGCATCCTGGAGACAGGAATTTTTTACCCAATTTGGTCACCAAATGAGAGCTCTTTGCAGGGATTTCTATAGATATTGTGCAGGGGAGATGCCATGAAAACCAGCTTCAGTAAGATGAATCTGGAAAAGTTTTACAGGATGAATTAGAGGAGGGAGAGACTGTAGGAGGTAAAATCAATTGGGAAGCCTTCACAATGGCCCAAGTAAGAGAAAATGAGGGCCTCAACAAAGTGAGGCAGTGGGCGCAGACAGGCAGGGTGAAGTGAGAAGAAGAAAAGCGGGGCGGAGGCCGCAAAAGATGTTTCTCCCTCCACCCACTGCCCTCTGGACCAGACCCAGGAGTGCAAGGAGGAGGAAAAACAGCGCAGTCTGACAAATAAAGGTGTGGGTGGGCCCGGAACAACCTATTGAGATACTGAAATTGTGGTTCTCTCCCTATAATTTACATTTTTTTCCATCCTACTCACAGTATTTAGGTATTTGTTTTTGTTTTTATTATTTTTTGCAACCATGTACATTTCTGTCACAGCAAGGTAGCATTGAAATTAAATACCTTGCAAGTTCTTCTTCAGACTAGGTTCTAATATAACTGGCTACCATCAAGAAGGTTATTATTATCCTGTTGTCCTCTTTCTGTAAGTCCAACTTCTCTCTTTAACTTTTCTGATTATTTTATGTGTGCTGTTTCCATTGCCTATACAGCTGACAACATATATTTTTCTTCTTCTTTTCTTTTTTTTTTTGATTAGCCAAATTTTGTAGCAGGTTTATAAAATTTAACTCCCTCTATAACTGAGATGTGAAGAGAAAATGAAAGTTCTTTAGGGTTCTCTACTTAATCTGGTTCTCTGTTTTAGTCCCCTCCCCACTGGGTAGCTAGACAACAAATTAACTAAATTCAGTTAAAACTTAATCACTTCCAGTAGTGTTGACTGCCCCTATAAAATATTCAGTGTTTGAAAAAAAATCATTTAGTCCCTGAGCTAGCCCAGCTCCCTGCACTTCCCCCTGTGATGACATGTGGAATATGGTGGGTATGAGGAATAAAGATTTTGAGTCCTCCTGGAAAAATAAGGAGTCAGAGTCGTCAGTGCAATGTTCTCTGCTTTCCCAGGTCTCCATGGCAACACCCCTGGCTCCTGGGTGCTGTTTGCCCTGCTGCTAAGCTGCATAGCTTCACTCTGTGTCAGTGGGACTCTGGTTTCAGTCTCCCCTAGCTTTGACAACCCCTAGTACTATATCCTGGCTCACCCTGTCTCACCCCTGCTCCCACTGGCCACAGTTTTCTGCATGAGACCTGCAGCCTCCTTCCAGTCCATCGGCCAGGTGGTCCCAGCCCCGCTCTGCCTTCAGAATCACCTGGTGGGCCCCTGCCTGGCTCTCTGGTTAGTTTCTCACTACAGGCCCCTGAAGGCAGCTCGGGAAGGTCACACTGTAAGGTCTCCCTCTTCTGACCACCACACTGGGTAGCTAAAGTGCTTCAGCCAGGCCCAAGGTTATTGCAAGACGAAGCTCAGAGGTGATTTCCTAGTCCTGAATGAGTAGCAAAGAGAAAAGCTGCCTCTTTGCCTTTGGCATTATCCTCAATAACCCATCTCCTTAGGAGTTAGTGGGGTGGACAGCCCAGTGCCACTCTGCCACTCATTGGAGGCGTGATCTTGGGTGAGTTATGTACTGGCTCTGTGTTCCAGTTTCCTCAACAGTAAAATGGGAATTAAATAGTATTTACCTCACAGTGTCATTGTGAGGACTGAATTAACTGATACATATTTATATACATAGAAGTACTTAGAACAGAACCAAATGCATAGATGCTATTTAATAAGTTAACACTTTTTTCCTTCTCACGAATTTTTGTGATTAAAAAAAGAGGAAGGCTTTTATTTCCTTCTTTACTGATAGCCTCTTCCAGACTCCAGCCAATCCTAATGGCAGCGGTTACATGTCCTCTACGCCACCGGAGAGCTCGACCGACAGACTGAATCCTCCACACTTGGTTGTGGGGGTGCTGGAGGAGACAGGGGAACTTGGAAAGGTCTCTCTCAAGGCAAAAGTCTAGAACTATGATCCTGCTGCATGATCGTATGATGGCATAATGGAGACTGAACATTCTCTTGGTCTCTCCTTGGAGTTCCTTCCCTAACAAATTATAGGGATGGCCAAAGAGTTCATTTGGGTTCTCCAAAACATGTTACAGAAAAAAACCGAACGAACTTTTTGGCCAACCCCATATAATCTCTGCCCACCTACCCACACCCATCCTCCAGGTAATTAGATGCCCAGGCAATTTAGGTCAGAGGTCTCTGGAAGGCAAAAGAGAACAGCACATTTGACACTTTAAATGCTAGTTCTTTTCCTTTATATTCCCAGACTCTCCCTCTATACCTTAAAAGCTGACCAAATAATCAGAATTATCTTCAAATTTCTCCAACCTACCAAGTTTAGCATTGGTACAGCACACCCTTCAGTTTAAAATTCAGTAAATGCAATCTCATCTGTTGCCAATAATATGTGCCAAAATATGCATATATTCTAAACTGTCTCTTACTTTTTTCCCTCAAGATATTCTCTGTATGATTAGATGTTTCCTTAAAAGTGATTTATTCTGGACAAATTATCAAAGAATAACAAAAGAGCTCAACAGATACCATATACTGTGACTATTTAACTCTTGCTGAAAGCAATAAGGCTAATTGTGGTATTAAATAGAAAGGAAACAGTAAAAAATCTGCAAATCCTTAATGTAACTCAAAACTCAGGAGTAAGTTGTAATGGTCAGTGAACATAACCACATACCAACCCCCACTATTAATCTATAGTGGTAAGGATTGACCATATATAACAGTAGCCCTCTAAACTGAATAACGTTTTAATATGCAAGTGGAAAGTAGAGGTCAACAGAATATTGGTAATGCAGGCTCAATTCTGATAAACCAACTCTTGTGCAGGCTGAGTTACACTGAATCACTGCTCTTCCAACAGGACTATGGACATGGAGTGTAGAATTTCTGAAAGGTGCTCCCTTGAGAGTGTGTACCACTTAAAATACCTTCTGTCACATGCATCCCAATGTTCATAGCAGCACCATTTACAATAGCCAAGCAACCTAAATGTCCATTGACAGAGGAATGGATAAAGAAGATGTGGTTTATATACATAATGGAATATTACTCGGCCATAAAAAAGAATGAAATAATGCCATTTGCAGCAACATGGATGGACCTAGAGATTATCATACTCAGTGAAGTCAGACAGAGAAAGACAAATATCATATGATATTGCTTGTATGTGGAATCTAAAAACATGATACAAATGAATTTACTTACAAAACATTTCTAGACTCACAGACATAGAAAACAAACTTCTGGTTACCAAAGGGGAGAGGGATAAATTAGGAGTTTGGGATTAACAGATTCACACTACTATGTATAAAACAGGTAAACAACAAGGACCTACCATATAGCACAGGGAACTATATTCAATATCTTGTAATAAGTTATAACGGAAAAGCATCTGAAAAAGAATACACATATGGGCTTCCCTGGTGGCGCAGTGGTTGAGAGTCTGCCTGCCAATGCAGGGGACACGGGTTCGAGCCCTGGTCTGGGAAGATCCCACATGCCGCAGAGCAACTGGGCCCGTGAGCCACAATTACTGAGCCTGCGCGTCTGGAGCCTGTGCTCCGCAACAATAGAGGCCGCGAAAGTGAAAGGCCCGCGCACCGCAATGAAGAGTGGCCCCCCCTTGCCACAACTAGAGAAAGCCCTCGCACAGAAACGAAGACCCAACACAGCCATAAATAAATAAATAAATAAATAAATAAGAATACACATATATATGTATAACTGAATCACTTTGCTGATTTGCTGTACACCTGAAACTAACACCACATTGTAAATCAACTATACTTCAATAAAAAAAGAAAGAAAAATTCAATAAATTGAACAATGTTTGTCTAGAACACCGAAGGTTGAACAGCAATTTGTGAGGGCTAAATGTGAAATTATTATAGGAGGTGCATCATCATATTACAGTACATTCAGCATCTCTTTTGGAAAAGACAGGCTATGAAGAGTAGCTGGCCTACTTAGGTGCAGCTTATCCATCCATGAACCCTCAGGGTGCATTAAGCTACATCATAACAGCCTATGCCAACCCCTGCCAACAGTCCCAGGTTCCATTTACTCAGGGTCAGTAGGCTCAATTAGAATAGCTGGACATAATTGTGACAGTAATTGTCACCAGGGAGCAAATTTGGATTTATTTATTCAACACTGTAGTGTGGAAACAAGGAGTGACATAGGGAGTTTGGGGAGGAAAAATGATCCAACAAAACCTTGAATTTGATGAAATGTTTGGAAAATAAGAATTGAAAAGAGATGTTATTCAGTCTAGAGAAAAGGACCCTGAGGGGATGTTTATCAGCTATAAATTTCAGAGTCATTTCAACCATTAGCTTTGGAACCACAAAAACCCAAACTTAAATTCTGACACTTCTGCTTACCAGCTTTTTGGGTTTGGGCATATTGCATAAAGTTGATGATCCTTAACTTCCTCATCTGTAAAATAGAAATACCTATGTCATTGGAAGATTAAATATAATAATTTCAGTGTAACAATGTTGGCGCTGCCCCTATTATCCCAGCTTGGGGAGCTCCTCTCAGCACCTGCTAGACATATGAGGTTCTTTTTGATCGTCCTGGGCTGCTATATGCCAGTTAGCCTCATAGGACAGCTGGGCGGTGAAGCAACAAAAGAATGGTGGCACTGGCCGGGTGCTGTTTTCCTTGGAAAGGGGAGTTAGCTGGAAAGGGCTCTTAGTCACTAGGGAAATGGAAATTAAAACCACAATGAGATACCACTTCATACCTACATGATGGGTAAAATTTTTTTCAAAAACTGACAATACCAAGAGATACCAAGAATGCAGAGCAACCAGAATTCTCATACACTGGTGGTGGAGTAAAATGGTACGGTTTTGGAAAACAGTTTGGAATTTTCTTATAAAACTAAACTTACCCTTACTGTATGATACACAAGTTCTGTTTATGGATATTTACCTAAGATTACTTAAACTACAGGTCAACGAATGACCTGTCTGCTAATGATTATAGCAGCTTTATTCATAACAGCCCAGAACTGAAAAGTACTCAAATGCTCATCAATTGGAGAAAGGATAAAAATATTGTGGTGTATCCATATGGTGCAATACTATTCCTCAAGAAAAAGAACCAGTGATACACGCAACAACATCGATGAATCTTGAAAGCACAGTAAACAAAGGAAGCCACAGACAAAAGTTACATGCTATATGATTCCATGTATATGACATTCAAAAAAATGCAAAGTCTTAGAGACAGAAATCAGGTAATAGTTACCACAGTCTGGAGGACTGGAGAAGGGATTGACTGCAGTGGGGCACAAGGTATCTTCTAGGTATGATGGAAATGTTCTATATCACAGTTGTAGTAAGATTAATATACCACAATTATATGGTGGTATAATTAATATTCATTTGTCACAATGCACCGAACTCAAATTTTAAATTGTACAGTTTTGCCATATATAACTTACATCCCTATAAACCTGACTTTTTAAAAAGATCTCATACCACAAGAAGACAAGTAAAAGAAATATGAGAGCTAGAAAGAAATTAGTAAGTTGTAGATTTAAACCCAAATTTTTATTAAAATCTCAGTTATGTGATGTTTATGAAAGACAAATCTAAAACATAATCCTATAGAAACTTGAAAAGTAAAAGGGAAATAAATACATATATATATGTGTGTATATATATATATACACAGACACACACATATATGTGTGTATATATATATACATGTATTTCAAACACTGGAAAGAGCATAAATTTAAAAATAAAATAAAAAAGAGAAAATAAAGGTCAGCATAGCCAATAATTGATTCTTGGAAAAAAACGTAAAACTCATAAATGTCAAATGAGACTGCTCAAGGAAAAATGAAAGAAGGCACAAATAACCAGTGTCAGAAATGAAAGAGTAGACATGACTACAGATCCTGAAATACCAAAATAGGATACTGTAAACAGGTTTAAGCTAATAAATTTAAACATGTAGATAGAAAGATCAAGTTACTTGAAAAATAGAACTTACCAAAACTGGGCAGAAAATAAATGTAATATTCCTTTACCCATTAAAGAAATTGAATACAAATCTTCCCACAACTTAAGAATATTAAAGTTAAATTCATTTGTACCAGATAACTGGAAATACATAGGAAGAAATACACAAATTTTACACAAAATTTCCAGAGATTAGAAAACAATGGTGTGTTAGGAGGCTTCTGAAATGACTCTCAAGAATCCCTGCCTCCTGGTATTGTCACCTTGAGTAATCCTATCCCCTTGAGTGTGGACTGGACCAAGTGACTTGCTTCTAATGAGCAAACTATAGTAAAATGATGGGATATCATTTCTGAGATTAGGTTACCAAGATTGTGACTTCCATCATCCTAGTTTCTCTTGCTGGCGCTCTCTCTCTCCTTACTCAATTCAATGAAGCAGCTGTCCTTTCGTGAGCTGCTCTATGGAGAGGCTCACATAAGAGGAACTGAGAGTGGGCCAACAGCTTATGAGAAACTGAGACCTTAATCCAACAACCTGCGAGGAACTGCATCTTGCCAACAACCGTGTGAGTGAGCCTGAAGTGGACCTTTCCCAGTCAAGGCTTGAGATGTTTATAGACTTGTGAGAGTCTGAGAATCAGAAGACTCACCTAAGCCTTTCTTGGTCCACAGAAACTATGAGATAATACACGTTGTTGTTTTAACTCACTATCTTTCAGACTTATTTGTTACACAGCAACAGATGACTATTACAGAGGGAAACATCTGCAGTTTTATTTGGAGGCCTACCAGGCTTTTAATCTCATATCAAAAAATCATGGAATGTAGGTTGCCCCTAGAAGGGAGCATGACCTTAGGCCAGGCAGCTCTCTTCAGCTGAGGGGAAGTTCCAGGGAGACTCAGCTGAGTGCCATCAACCTCTAACACCCCCAGCAGCTAAGAAACAAGTGCTCCAGTCCCAGAGGGAGGAGCTGGGTGGTGTACCATGGCACCCGCGCTGATGAGATGTGTATTAACATCATAAATCTAACAAAACATGTAGAAGCTCTCAACTCAGAAAATTATAAAATGTTATTAAAAGAAATCAAAGAAGACCCCAGTCAATGGGAAAATATGCCATGGATATGAATTAAAGGCTCAATATCATAAAGATGTTAAATCTCCCCAATTTGATCTATAGATTTAATACAATTCCATAAAAATCCCAATGCTCTATATGTGGAACATGACAAACCAGTAGTAAAACATATATAGAAATGTAAAAAGGTGAAGGGATAAACTTAGCCAAGACATTCTTAAAGAAGAAATGGATGGGAGAATTTGCTCCATTGAATATTAGCTATAGTAATTAAAGCAGTAAGGTATTGGCATAAGAATAAAAATAAAAGCTCAAAAGAATATAATAGAAATCCTAGAATTTATCACAAATGGGCATGTGATTTCTGCAAACATAGCACTTCCCAACAGTGGAGAAAGAACATGTCTTTCCAGAAATCGTTCTGAAACAAACAGATAGCCATATGGATAGCTATAGGAATAAAAATGTTACTAGAACCTTACCTCATGCCAAACACAAAAATCAATTGCAAGTAGATTATGTAGCTAAGTGTGAAAGACAAAAAACAGTAAAATTTCTAAAAATTAATAAGAGAGAATATCTTTACAACCTTAACTTAGGATAAGACTTCTCAAACAGGACACAAAAATCTTGAACCACAGAAAATATTGATAAATCTGACTATAAGAAAGTTCTTTTCAAATGTCACCACTAACAGAGCAGAAAGGCAAACCACAGACAGTGAAAAAGTATTTGAAATACATAGAGCCAAAAGAGGGCTCGTATCTTGAATTTATATCTTTTTAAACATTTCTGAAAATCAAAAGAGAAGCTCAAACAATTCAGTAGGAAAAATGCTCTTCAGATTGAACAAGCAATTTGTCAGAGGTTATTCAAATAGCCAGTAAACAACCTCATTCATAATGATGTAAATACAAATTAAAACCACGAAGTGATATCCCTATACTCCCATTATTAGACATTGGGAAAAAAATTTAATGACGATACCAAGTGTTGGAAAGGCTATAAGCTAAACGGATACTACTGTTGGTAGGAGTAAAACAGTTTGTCATCATCTTGACTTGAAACTACACAAACCCTATTACTCAGCAATTCAACTACTAGAAATGTACTCAACAGAAATACATGCACATGGCCACCAAGACCTATGCATGGAATGTTCATAGCAGTGTTATTCATGACAATCCACAATTAGATATAAACCAAATGTCCATTAATAGTAAAAGGACAAATGAATTTTGGTATATTTATATACAGAATACTATATAAAAATAAACTGCCTCCTTTAGGCTATAAAATGAATAAGATCTTGACTCAAAGCAGGACCCTGCAAGCCTTCCCAGGGACAGAACCCCTGCCCCTTGTGTCCCCTGCCTCTTGTTTGTAGAAAAACTTTAACTTCCTAGGCCTTCCCCAAGTTCCAAAGAGCAAATTTAATCAGAGAAGTGAAAAAATACAGAAACAAAGGAAAGTAGTCAAGCAAGAAAAAAATAATAATAGTTCAGTCATAAGACAAAGTCAAGGATCTTTAGTTCCTCCTCAAGGGCTACAGATCATATCCAGAGCTCTATCCTTGAGCTGCTTTGCAGATACTAAAACCCTCACCATGTTGTAAGAGTTAACTGCATGCTGACCACAAGCACAGAGATCCCAAACCAGTTGGAGCCAGAAGGTTGATGATGCTGACTCCCAAAATACCATCCAGTTATCTCACCACCAACCAATCAGAAGAATGTCCATGCGGTGATCAGGCACCCTGTGACCCTCTCCCTCACCTCGCCTTTAAAAACCCTTCCCTGAAAGCCATCAGGGAGTTCACATCTTTAGAACATGAGCTACCCATGCTCCTTGCTTGGCCCTGCAATAAACACTGTACTTTCCTTCACCACAATCTGGTGCTGTAGATTGGCTTTTCTCCTCATCAGGTGAGTGGACCCAAGTTTGGTTTGGTAACAGTCTGAGAATCTAATGTATAACATAGTGACTATAGTTGATAACACTGTATTATATAATTGAAATTTGCTAAGAGAGTAGAACTTAAATGTTCTCACCAAAAAAAAAAAAAAAGGCAAATAAAAAAAAATTCCACATCCTGCAATACGGATGAATTTTACATTGAAAAAAAGAAGTCAGCACAACAGAATTCATATTGGATTATGCTATTTATATGAAGTTCACAAACAGGCAGGACAATACTACAATGTGTGAAAATGCATGTGTGCATGGCAAACTCTAAAGAAAAGCATGGATGTAGTGACAATAAAAGTCATGATAGTTTTTAACTTTGGAACAGAGAGGAGTAGTAAGGAAGAGGGAGCACAACGGGAGATTACAGAGTTTGGCAATTTTGTATTTCTTGATCTAAGTGGTGGTACTTAATGTTGGTCTGAGACTAAATCCACCTCTACTTCAAGGTTTGTTCACTTTTATTTATCTGTGTTACGTTTT
Organism: Orcinus orca; assembly: GCF_937001465.1. Taxonomy (NCBI): domain Eukaryota; kingdom Metazoa; phylum Chordata; class Mammalia; order Artiodactyla; family Delphinidae; genus Orcinus; species Orcinus orca. The sequence goes on from NC_064562.1 coordinate 21,446,090, forward strand.
ACAAGAAAAATTTATTTTTTTAAATTGAAGCATAGTTAACTTACAATATAATACTAGTTTCAGGTGTATTACATAGTGATTCAATATTTTTCTAGATTATGCATCATCACACAAAGTTATTATATTATTGACTATATTCCCTGTGCTGTACATTACATCCCTCTGATTTATTTATTTTCTAGTACAAGTAGTTCATACAAGAAAAAGTTTAAAGAAAGCTATATGTCTAGGAAAATAAATGAAAGTTTCTCCTTACCTAAAGAAGTGAAAGTTCCTCTTTATATAACAGCCTTGCTACGTCCAACTCCTGGGAACCTCTGTTGGGTACTTCTTTCTTTATGCATATACCGTATGCATATCTCTGTGTATATCACACCTTTTTAATTTTTAAAATAAATTTTACTATTCATATTAATACGTGAATATTATCTCTTCACTTAATATATCGTAAATATATTCCCCAGTGAGTATATGTTTATTAACCTTATTTTTAAAGCCTGCACCTCATTCCGTTGTATGGATAGGCCATAATTTATTTAATCTTTTACTTATTGAAGGATATTTAAGTTGGTTCTGATGTCTGCTTTTCCAGGTGCTACTTCATTGAATGTTCTTGGATATATATTCATACTACTTTTTTTTTTTAATGAATCACTCTATTACTCTCACTGAGTCCTTGAGGTTTTTAGCTTTTCACTCACCATTTCTCTCTCCAGCACAACTTGGTCATAATTTTTGGAGATTCCAGTATCGGTGTATATGAACCTACAAACACCCTGCCTTGCCTCTCGCTTCCTCCATCCTTCTCTCCTCCAAAGACCACATCTTCCTAGCCTGGCCATTCTTTCCCACTGTCATGCCTTAGAGTCCAGACCTTGTCTTAGCCAGTACTAAGCATCACACTCTCAGACCATCACACCCACCTCCAACACTTCCCGGCTTCACCAAGATCTAAAAGTCATGAATCAAACACATTTTATACTGCCCCTTTCCTTCATGTCTCACTTCCCTACTTGCCCTTGCTAAATTCCATAACCCATCATCAGAGCCCTCCCTTGCTTATATATACTTCTCTCTCATTCCTTTCTCACTGAATCATACTCATCTGGCAAAACCCTAAATCTGAAAACAGCCATATCTCCACCCACACTGTGCCTGTTCCCATGTACCTAATGGAAACTGAGGAAATATATAAAACAAGGCTGATTTGCCTCATTTTAAGTTATCTAATAGAAATTATCTAATAGAAAACAGGTCTTCCGTATGACAGGTCGGCCACAGCAAGCAAGTTGTCAGCCCTTGGTGCAGACCAATTATCCTCCTGTATTTCTCCAGTCCATTCACGCTTCCAGCCTCCTAGAAAACTACATCCCAATTTCTTTTCTCTCTCAAACCTCCATGCCTAGGGCTTCCCTGGTGGCGCAGTGGTTGAGAGTCCGCCTGCCGATGCAGGGGACACGGGTTTGTGTCCCGGTCCGGGAAGATCCCACATGCCGCGGAGCGGCTGGGCCCGTGAGCCATGGCTGCTGAGCCTGCACGTCCGGAGCCTGTGCTCCACAACAGGAGAGGCCACACCAGTGAGAGGCCCGCATACCGCAAAAAACAAACAAACAAACAAAAAACCTCCATGCCTTCCTCCTCCATCCTCACTCTCAGCTGAATAATGTGCTTCCTATTTCACTGAGAAAATTAATCAGAAAGGAATCTCCAGAGGTGCCCACACCACAATTATTCTACTACCAACATCTGCACCCACATAGTCTGCCTTCCCACCCATTACTTCAGATAGATTACCCCTGCTCCCATCTAAAGGCAATCCCTCTTGTGCTCTAAATTCTATTGCCTCTCGCCTACACAATCATCTGTTCAGCAATTCCTCCATCTCTCTTCCATCATCAGTTTTCTGCTTCCCACTGTGACACGCCCACCAGTGTACAAACAAAAACTGCTATAATTTCTACCATCTAAAAACCATGGAAAAATCTCTCTCCTTGACCTCACATCCCCTTCCAGTTATCCCTCATGTAGCTGCTCCTGTATTATTACAAGGCTTCTTTAAAATTTTCCTCTACCTACCATCTCTAATTTACTCCCATTTTGTCTTGAACCCACTATAATATAATAAGACTTTAACCCTCTATCACCACTCCACTCAAATCACCTCCCATCAAAGACACCAATGGACTCCTCTTTGACCAATTCACTGGCCAACGCCTTGACCAGTCAGCCATGCTCCCTTGGAAAACCTCTACCCTTTGGTTTCTGGAATAACATACTCTTATGATTTTCCTCCAGCTTCACCGACCATTTATCTTTTCTGTTTCATGCACACTCCCCAGATCTAAACTTTGGAGTCCCTTAGGTCTCAATCTTTAACCATGCTCACTTCCTAGATTTTTGTATATATGTATATGTGTGTCTGTGTGTGTATATACATATACATATTGTATATATACACACATATTGTTTATATATATACATATACATACATATATGTATATATATAGTTCTACTTCCCAAATTTATATAAATAACCAAGATCTCTCTCCCAAACTCCATATTCATATATCAACTGCCTACTAGACAGATCCACGTGAATGTATAATGTATAATACATGTCCAAAGCAGAACTTCCTTTTAAGCTGCTCTTCCCACTGCTTGCCCCACTTCAGTAAAGACCACTTCATGCTTCCAGTTCCTCAGACCAAAAACCTTGGAGTCTTCCTTAAGTCCTCTCTTGTTTCCGATTTCTCAGCCAATGCATGAGCAAATCTTACTGGATCTATCTTCAAAATATAACCACTTCTCCCTACCTCAACTGCGACCACCCTGCTCTGAGCCATCACTGTCTTTTATCTGGATACTTGCCATCGCATCTTAACTGGTCTTCTTTCACCCGACAGACAGTCTATTCTCAACCCAGAAACCAGAGTGATCCTTTAAAAACTGTAGACAAGTTCACGCAGCTACTGAAAACCTTCCAATGCCTTTCATTCCACTCAGAGTAAAAGCCTCATTCCTTACAATGTCCTATGAGGTCCTGGGTAATCTACATCCTGCAACCTCTCCGTCCTCATCTATAACCACTCTCCTTCTTTCTCTCCTCCAGCCATACTGGCTTCTTTAATATCTACCAAACAGAACATGCACTTGCTTCTCCCTCTGCCTAGAAACCTCTTCCACTAGTTATTGCCATGTCTCACTTCCTTCAGCTATTTACTCATTTACCTAACTGATAAGGAATTTCAGAACTACCCTTTTAAAATAGCTCTTTTTTCCTTCCTTTCACTTCCTTCATTATATGTACTCCATAGAATGTAACACTATATGTGTGTGTGTGTGTACTTGTAAATATGCAATACATATACATAAAATTTATTATACATATTATCTATCTCTGCACTCTGGAATGTAAACTATGTGAATAGTTTGTACATCTTGTTCATATTCCCATAATCTACAACAGTGCCTAGCAGTAGCTGAGTCCCCAAAATCATTAGTTGAATGATATAATGTACACATTCATATTTTTAACAGACACATATCCTTCATCATTTAAAAGACTGTCTCTGTCACAGATGTAGAAAACAAACTTATGGTTACCAGGGGATGGGGGAGAGGGATAAACTGGGAGATGGGGATTGACAATATACACACTACTATATATAAAATAGATAGCTAATGAGAACCTGCTGTATAGCACAGGGAACTCTACTCAGTACTCTGTAATGGCCTGTATGGGAAAAGAATCTAAAAAAAAAAAAGAAGAGTGGATGTATATGTATAACTGATTCACTTTGCTGTATACCTGAAACTAACACAACATTGTAAATCAACTCTACTCCAATAAAAAAATTTTTAAAAAAAGACTGACCCTGCTTTACTTTGGCATTTCAATACAGCCTCCTCCTGCATGTTGATTCTTTACACTTAGATTTAAGAAGGAAAAAATCTTTTATTATTTTCTAGAGTTGGCGGTTTAATGAATGTCCTCTGTGTAGTTGATTCATTTTAAAGCCATGTATTTCCTTGTCTAATTATTGACAGGGACAGGAAGTGGGATTAATGGCTAATCTTTCAGGATTCCCCTGAGGCATTATTGCATGAGGCAATAGAGGTTTTTCCTTACTAGGACACATTTTCATGTTCTAGTGTATATTTAGACACTGAACCCCTTTTAAACTAATGGGAGGTCTGTGGGCCAAACATTTATAGGAAACGAAAGGAAATGGCATGGTAAAAGCAAGCTGTGAAAAAAGGTCTTCTAGCTTGCTGTTACCTAATCTGTCACATGAAAGACTTATTTTAACATTTCTATTAGGTAAGATGAACAGAAAAATACCACTCACAGTATTCTTTCCATATTTTTGCTCTTCTTTCTACGAATGCTGCCTCTTCATTTGAGTCATGTATTGGGGTAAGAAAAAAAGTGTGGAATATGATTTTTTCAACTAAATCAGAAATGCCATCCTACACTTAATGACTAATTGCAAAAGAACCAAAAAATTTTTTTTAATTGCTAACACAATTTTGGTAAAGCTTGGAGGTGTAAATTTGTCAGTAAATAACTAACCATGTTATTCAAATTTTCAGTGAAAAATAGCATTTGGTCACATTGGTTGTAATTTGATTTGGTTTATTGTTTCGCTTTGCTTTTTTAGGAGACCTAGAGATTTATTCTAATATTGATCATTCTCTTAACTTCCATACTTAGTGGATCTAATCCATATCCACATAGCCACACTTTTTTTCTTCTCTATTCTTGCCACCTTCTTACCTGCATAGCAGATTATCAAAGGGAGTAAAACTTCTTTCTCCAGCCATTGCTAACCAGTATTCTCTGCTGCAAGCTCCCTTCACTGCTCCAAGATAATAATCCCAAGCATATCCCATACCTTTCTAATCTCTTTCAGCCTCAAAAATAATTTCACTTAAGTAACTGTGATTCACTTTAAGAGGATAAAAAAAAATCCCATCCAGTCTAAATTAGGAGGTCAATCTGACTTTCATTCCAAAGCTTCACCCCTTCCCACAGTTCAGACTTGACCACTGGATGAGGTAACTGTAATCACAAAGTGATCTTCGCTGTTTCCTCCTTCCTTCTGCATCTGCACTATCTTCCACTGCAGGTTCTCCCTGGGTGAAGGTAGTAGATAGGGAAGATTATGAAAATAAGAATGTCTTATATAACAGGTGTAATATAATTAGCCATAGTAATGCCCTCATGGGGCACATTTGTGCTCTCTTTGGGGACCCCACTAAAGGACCTCCAGCACGTGAATTTTCACCATATGAGTGACACATGTCCAGCTGACTTGTTATAACTGCTCTCAGTTCCTGCCCTCTTTGCTGTACCTCTTGGCCTCTCTCCCTGGGATTCCGTCTCCCTAGAACACTTCTTTCTTGGATAAGGGCTCAGTGAGACAGCAGGAATCCTTCCATGGCAGGCACATGGACCATGGGAGATTAGTGCATTTTTAACCCATCAAATCGTAGGATACCATTTGTTAGGCCTTTCTCTCTTTTTTTTTTCTTTTCTTTTCTCTGTTTGTTCTATAATTGCAAGTTGTTCCAGCCAGCTTCATGGCTTAAGAATTCTCCAGGCTGGAAGCAGGCAGAAAGCAAACACCATTTTCTTAGTTTATGTATGTCTCTGCTCTAGGGAACCTGTCAAGGTCTCTAAAGAATTTTCCTGCCAGATTCCAGTCTGGTGGGAACATTAGGAAAGCTTAAAATTTTCTACAGCTACATAAGCATTCAGCCAGGAAGTAAGATTCTAGTCTCTTCTACTTCCTGGCGTCTCCAGTCTCTAAGACTTATTCAATTGGCTTGAGATAAGTGCCAGAGACCCATTCCCCACTTCCTTGGGAGGGGAGAGAAAATGCCATAGTACTCTTAACTCCGTGACACACCTATTTTTGCTACTTTCTCTCCAATCACTCTTCAAAGTTCCTATTCTTTTATGCAAGATAGAAATTAATAGTTGTATTAATAGTCCCTAGAGAGGTTCTGCTATCTTTCAGTAATTTAGTTATGGATGTTGTAAAGCATCTCTCTTTAACCTGTGAATATACTTACCTTTCTCAGGTTTATGTCCTCAGTTGAAATTCTAAGACACCAGAAAAAAACCCTAGTTAACATCCTGTGTCACCTATCTCGCTGTTGCAGAATCTGTCATTCTGTCTTAAAGTCAAAAGCATTGTGTAGTAGGTTGAATAATGGCTCCCAAAGGTATCCAAATCCTAACCCTAGAACCTGTGAATATGTTGCCTTAAAAGGCAAAGAGAACTTTGCAGGGTGATTAAATTGAGTATCATGACTGGAAAAATTATCCTGCATTATCTGAGTAAGCCCTAAACATAATCACAAACGTCTTTATAACAGGGAGGCAGAGGGAGATTTGACTTCAGAAGTAGGAGATGTTATGGTAGATGCCAGAGTTGGAGTGATGCAGGAAAGGGTCAGGAACCAAGAAATGCAGGCAGCCTCCAGAACCTAAAATACGCAAGGAAACAGATTTTCCCCTAGAGCCACCAGAAGGAATCAGTGTTGCCTACACCTTGACTTTAGGCCAGTGAAACTGGTTTCAGACTTCTAGCTTCTGGAACTATAAGAGAATACGATTTTGCTGTTTTAAGCCACTAAGTTGTGTTAAGTTGTCACAGCAACCATAGTATATGAGTACACATTATCTCTCTTAGGATGCACTTCACTATAAGTTATTAAAATCTCAGACTCAAATGGACTGAAACAATAAGAAAGTATCATTTCACATATCAAATCTAGAGTTAGGGCAGATTTTAGGCTTTGGCTTCTTCCCATTTCTCTGTGTTATGCCCAATCTGTATGAAGTTTTATTCCTGAGCCTGCTTGTGTAAGGCTCCCAAGACGGCTTCCAGCAACAATGGGACAATATACTATCTCATTCGTTGAGAAAAAAAAAAAAAACTATCACTCAGTCATAGCCTGTAAATCCTGCCTTGTAACATGAATTGGCCAGATTAGGGCACGTACTCACTCCTGGGCTCATAACTACTCAGGAAAGCTATTCTCTAATTAACTTGAGCAAGTGTTCTTGAACCAATCACAAGCAAGGAGTGAGATTAGCATAACTGACATCAACTAATCAGAATCTACCTCTGAAGCTGGGGGGTAGGATGAATACCTGGGCAAAACTGGCATTAAGAAGAGGGCAAAAGGTAAGGATATAGTTTATCATACAACTGGAACACTGTTGAGAATGAAAGGGTGTGACATCAGAATTCCACTAAGACAAGATGCAGACTAGTACTGTCCCACTCACCCTGGGACTTAGGGTTACCCTATGGGCAGGGTGTCAATAGTGTCATCTATAAGCATTTTGTTTAGGGCTGATTAGGGCACTCTTTTGGCTTAAGATCAAATCCTGAGAATAGATTACAAAAATGAGGAAACATTTGGTCTGGCAAGGTTAGATGACTTACTAAAGTCTTATAACTGGAAAGTGACAAAACCAAGTACATAAATAAATTTTCTTAATACAATTCAGTGTTCTTTCCACACACCACTTCACGTAATGTAGGGTCAAATACAGAAGCCACCCGTACCTGTAATAGTCATCTATAGCTGCCATAACAAATTCATGGCTTAAACAACAGAAATATATTGTCTCACAGTTCTGGAGGCTGGAAGTCTGAAATCAAGGTATTGGTAGAGTTGATTCCTTCTGAGGCCTGTGAGGGAAGGTCCTATTCCAGGCTTTGCTCCTTTGTTTATGGATGACCGTCTTTTCCCTATGTCTCTTCACGTCATCTTCCCTCTCTGTGTGTCTCTGTGTCCAAATTTCTTCTTTTATACGGACATCAGTCATATTGGATTAGGGCCCACCCTAATGACGTCCATTTAACTTTATTACCTCTGTAAAAATCCCACCTCCAAATAAAGTCATATTCTGATGTACTGGGGGTTAGGACTACAACATATAAATTTGGGAAGGGAACACAGTTCAGTTTAAAACACACCCCTAAGGGAAGTTCACAGGGGAAGGGGCCTTTTATCAAGGTAAGTATTATGTGGACATAAATACATACATATATAGAGACAGAGACAAAGAGAGAGAGCATGTATAAGCACACATGGGTATGTGTAAAATCAGCCCCTTATTTTTATTTTGAAATATCATATTCATATTTTTATAATAAAACGTTTCCTTTGAAGAAATGAATAAGCATATACCAGAATCTTGAATAAGCATAAAAATAATAAGTGGTGGTTCCATTACAATAATGTAGACACTAGGATGCATTTCTGCCAGTGTGAATCAATTAACTTAGAACTGAGATCAAAAGATACTGTATTATATTTCTTTATTTTTCTTTTTCCTCACTATAGTTTAATTATATAAAGTAGAATTCCAAGAAGATGACTGCCAGGAAAGTTTTATTATCAACCTTTCTTGATGCCCTTTTGTTAAACAGCATCTAACATGAGATCCTTATTCATTATCTAGATTCTATTTTAAAGATTGATTTTGAAAAAGGTTTCATATTCTTATAACTTTCCGTCTTTGGTAATTTCATGTGCATTTGACATTTTATTAAAAAGAAATCATTCTGTTTCTTGATGATTCACTGAGTTCCTCAGATCAAACATTCCTTTGTAAGGATCTGTTTATTATATGAACACATGGCCCCATATAACCATACACACCCAAATACATGCAAAAAAATTAATAAATAAAAATAGTCTCCCTGGCCATCCTCTCTCAGTATACTCCCTCTGGGCCTATGGGCAAGTCTGACAAAAGGCAAAACACTAATGTAGAGCTCACGTAACTCCTCTTCTGTGCTCCTACTTGTTTTTCTCCCATTTTCTCCACCCACTTCACCCACCCATTCTGACTTCCTACCAGAAAGATGCTATATCTTCTTTTTGCACCTCTCTGTGCTCAGCTAAATGCAGTACTCAGCACTCCAAAATCATATGATATAGATTTCTAGCATAACCAACATTTGAATTGCAAGCTCTTAAAGAATAATAAAATCCGATCCCAAAGTTATTAGACCTCCAAAAGTAGCACTCAGGCAATGTGACAAAAACTTTGCAGGGCCCTTAAATTACTGGCATAGAGCTCTCTGCCTTCTCATCTACCCATAAAGCTGACTCTTCCTATTGTACCTAGAGGGACAGTAGAACAAAACACCATATCCACTACTCAATTTCCCCAGAGAATGAAGGGAACATAGGACTATTACCTTCTTCTCTATTCTTTCAAATGCAATAATCCCTGCCACCCACAGTCTTACCTGTACATATCAAAAAGTCTACTTCCATGACCCTTTTTAAGGATGCAGGATTTAGATCAACACCCTTAAAAATGTACATACAATGCACAACCATCAAAAGAGCAGAGATAGATTTATGCTTTTCAATACAGAATGGAAGACCAAGCCTGGAAAAAGAACCCATGATGATACTCTGTGAAAAATTCTGGCAGCTACATTAGCTTTTGCTGAGAATTGCAAAATTGAATCAAGATAGATTGCAAGGGCAAAAGAAAATTTAAATGTCAAGCCAGGAAGGGCTGCTCTGACATCTTTTAACATAAAATTTGTGGGAGAATTTGCCTCAGCAGACCATAACAACCAGCAAAGCTTCCTGAATAATTAAAGCAGAGTATTAAGGTGAGTGTTGCCTACTTGACTTGTTTTTTAACGTGAATGAATCTAGTTTGTTTCGGAAGCAGGAGCCTCCCAGAATGTTTATATCCTGCATTAGAAGTATATACTGAATTCATTTTTCACAGCTCTTTCCTTCATTCTGTATTTTACAGAAAATGTTGATGTTAAGAACCAGTTTCATCATTCTCAATGGTGAAAAACTGAAAGCATTTCCTCTAAGGTCAGGAAAAAGACAAGGATGTCCACTCTTGCCACTATTACTCAACACAGTTTTGGAAGTCCTAGCCATGGCAATCAGAGAAGAAAAAGAGATAAAAGGAATCTAAATTGGAAAAGAAGAAGTGAAACTATCACTGTTTGCAGATGACATGATACTATACACAGAGAATCCTAAAGATCCTGCCAGAAAACTACTAGAGCTAATGAGTGAATCTGGTAAAGTTGCAGGATACAAAGTTAATGCATAGAAATCTCTTGCATTCCTATATACTAACAACGAAAGATCAGAAAGAGAAATTAAGGAAACAATCCCATTCACCATTGCAACAAAAAGAACAAAATACCTAGGAATAAACCTACCTAAGGAGGTAAATGACCTGTACTCAGAAAACTATAAGACACTGATGAAAGAAATCAAAGATGACACAAACAGATGGAAAGATATACCATGTTCTTGGATTAGAAGAATCAATATTGTGAAAATGACTATACTACCGAAAGCAACCTACAGATTCAGTGCAATCCCTATCAAACTACCAACGGCATTTTTTCCAGAACTAGAACAAAAAATCTTAAAATTTGTACAGAGACACAAAAGACCCCGAATAGCCAAAGCAGTCTTGAGGGAAAAAAACCAAGCTGGAGGAATCAGACTCCGTGACTTCAGACTATACTACAAAGCTACAGTAATCAAGACAATATGGTCCTGACACAAAAACAGAAATACAGATCAATGGAACAGGATAGAAAGCCCAGAGATAAACCCACGTACCTATGTTCAACTCATCTATGACAAAGAAAGCAAGGATATACAAGGGAGAAAAGACAGTCTCTTCAATAAGTGGTGCTGGGAACACTGGACAGCTACATGTAAAAAAATGAAATTAGAACACTCACTAACACCATACACAAAAATAAACTCAAATGGATTAGAAACCTAAATGTAAGACTGGACAGTATAAAACTCTTAGAGGAAAACATAGGAAGAACACTCTTTGGCATAAATCACAGCAAGATCTTTTTTGACCCACCTCCTAGAGTAATGAAATAAAAACAAAAATAAACCAACAGGACCCAATGAAACTTAAAGGCTTTTGCAAAACAAAGGAAACTATAAACAAATGAAAAGACAACCTTCAGAATGGGAGAAAATATTTGCAAATGAATCAATGGACAAAGGATTAATCTCCAAAATATATAAACAGCTCATGCGTCTCAATATAAAAAAAAAAAACAAACCCAATCCAAAATTGGGCAGAAGACCTAAATAGACATTTATCCCAAGAAGACATATAGATGGCCAAGAAGCACATGAAAAGCTGCTCAACATCACTAATTATTAGAGAAATGCAAATCAAAACTACAATGAGGTATCACCTCACACCAGTTAGAATGGGCATCATCAGAAAATCTACAAACAACAAATGCTGGAGAGGGTGTGGGGAAAAGGGAACACTCTTGCACTGTTGGTGGGAATGTAAATTGATACAGCCACTATGGAGAACTGTATGGAGGTTCCTTAAAAAACTAAAAATAGAATTACCATATGATCCAGCAATCCCACTACTGGGCATATACCCAGAGAAAACCATAATTCAAAAAGACACATGCACCCCAATATTCACTGCAGCACTATTTACAATAGCCAGGTCATGGAAGCAACCTAAATGCCCATAGACAGACAAATGGATAAGGAATATGTGGTACATATATACAATGGAATATTACTCAGCCATAAAAAGGAACGAAATTGTGTCATTTGTAGAGACATGGATGGATCTATAGACTGTCCTACAGAGTGAAGTAAGTGAGAAAGAGAAAAACAAATACCGTACATTAACACATATATGTAGAACCTAGAAAAATGGTACAGATGAACTGGTTTGCAAGGCAGAAATAGAGACACAGATGTAGACAACAAACATATGGACACCAAGGAGGGAAAGTGGTGGCGGCGGTAGTGGTGGTGGGATGAATTGGGAGATTGCGATTGACATATATACACTAATATGTATAAAATAGATAACTGATAAGAATCTGCTTTATAAAAAAATAAAATAAAACTCAAAAATTCAAAAAAAAATACAATGGAGGTTAGTAACAGTACTCATCTCACAGAGTTATGAGAATTTAAGGTATTAATAACATGTAAATATTCTTAGGAATGTGCCTTTATGCACATCATTCATTTCACTAGGTTGAATTAGAATTGAAAAGTGGGTTATTATCTTTCCTTGAATTACAGTGAAAACTAAAAATGATCACACATTTAACTAACATGAACTTACATAAACCACACACCAAACAGCACAAACAATATTATATTTAGAAAATGGAAATGAAAGGATGTTGGAGAAGATTGCAAGGAAGATACTTATAATGTGCAATCATACCTATATCATCATTAATTTTATTTTCAATTTTATTTTTATTTATAACTTGAAAACCTGCCTACAACCAACAATTAGAAATTATGATTAAGATGTAACAAACATGTTTTGAATGTTTCATAACTGAATTTATAGGAAATTTAGTGACTACTGTATGGCCAAAGCAAAGAATGAACTAACACAGAGCTAATATTGTGGTGTCAAAGTGATTAGAAGACTTGGATTTAATGGTTGTATGAGGTAGGGAAATGGAGCTTTGACTTTAACAACACAGAGTAGGACCTGAGACGTCGCCAAAAGCTGAATCCCTGGTAAAAGTATGAACAAGAAAAAAATCTACTTGTAAAGATAGGAGACAATGAGGAAGCTTATATATTTCTATTTAGTTCTTTTGTGGAAAAAAACGTGTGATCATGTTTTGGCCATGTGTGTGAAGTTTGAATTTATACTAACTGCATGGCATAGAAGTCACCAAGCTGAAAAGTGTAACATTAAAAAGATACTCAGCTAGTCCAAGAGTGGCTGGCAGAAGGAAATACACACTCTTTTGGATGGGTCCACCCAGCAACTAGAAATACAAAACTTTGTAGCAGTAAAGAAAACCTCAAGACACAGTTCATCACATCAACTGAAGCAGGAACTTTGACACAATCACTACCTGGGCTGCAAATTTCACTTTTCTCCGTCTTCGTGGGAGATCAGATTGATAATGAAGACAAAAGCAGTCTTCTCTGTAATTAAAAATGTTTTCAGTGTATCAAATTTAACCTAATGCTATTACTCTGGTCAGGAATTATCTAGCTATCTGGGAGGAATATGAAGGAGTACATAAAATATTGTGGGCTGGTGTTTGCCTGCCTACATCATCAGGATCTAGTACTTTAAGTTTCTTATTCAAATCACTAGAGATGTGTTAATATAGTCTGATAAAGGTTGAAGTAAATACAATCTAAATCCACGCATAACAGCATCTACCTTGGCCAGAAACACATCCAGGGCTTTTCTGGATTTGGCCAGCCATGGAAAGCAATGAAATGCTGCTATAATTTTCAAAGGCAGGTGACTTTCCTTTCTTCTTAAAAAATGAAACATCTTAGAAAATGGAATTGAAGAAAATTTTTTACTTTAAAGTGCGTTTATCCAAGAGTCTGTAAGGTATATAAAGGATATGATAAAAGCATTAAGATTTTGCCTGCGTGAAGAGCAGCAAGTTCTTCAGATTTGTGGTTACCAAGGGGGAGGAGAGGTGGGGGTGGGATGGAGTAGGAGTTTGGAGTTAGAAGATGCAAACTATTATACATAGGATGGATAAACAACAAGGTCCTACTGTATAGGACAGGGAACTATATTCAATACCCTGTGATAAACCATAATGGAGAAGAATATTTTTTTTAAGTATATATATATATATATATATATATATATATATATACACACACACATACTTATATAAAGTTATATATATATATAGCTTTACTGTACAGCAGAAATTAACACAACACTGTAAATCAACTCTACTTCAGTAAAAAATAAAATAAAAGATAAAGAATCCCAAGTTCCTCCATTTTTATACATCATGCTTCTGAGTGGTGGTGCTTCTCACTGCAAAACAACTCTCATCAGTATTGTCTGGATCATGAGGTCCTGAAAATAGTTTACAGACCAAGGTGACAGCAGCTAAGGTGTTGAGAAATGATGAATTTTGAATATATTTTAAAGGGAGAGCCTCAGGAGTTACAAACAGAGCAGATATGAGATATAAAGATAAGAAAGAATTCAAGGGCAACTAGAAGATTTTTGTCCTAAGGACCTGGAATTATGGAGTTGACATCAACTGAGGTAGGAAAAACCAGAAATGGGACAGGTTTGGATGGGAAGAGCAGGACTTCAGTTTTTAATATGTTGACTTTGAAACACTTATTAGATTTTGAAGTGAAGATGTAGTGGGGGCAGCTGAATATACAAGTCTGGAATTTGAGACGTCTAGGCATGGAGATAAAAGTATGAAAACTGTCAGCATACGAGTGATATTTAAAGCCTTAAGACTCAATGAGGTTGTCAAGGAAGTGAGTACAGATGCTGAAAAGAAAAGGACCAAGAACTCTAAGGGACATTCTAATATTACATGCTCAGGGAAAGCGGCAACACCCAGCAAGGGAGACTGAGAAGATGTAGTCCATGAGACAGAGGGAAATCATGAGGGTGTGATGTCTTGAAAAACAGGTGGAAAATGGGCATTAAGGAGAAGTAAATCATTCATGAGTCAAAGCTGCTCTTAGGTCACATTAAGAACTGAGAACTCGTGGGAGGGAGACACAAGAGGGAGGGGATATGGGGATATATGTATACGTATAACTGATTCACTTTGTTATTCAGCAGCAACTAACACAACAATGTAAAGCAATTATACTCCAAGAAAGATGTTTTTAAAAAAAACCTGAGAACTCTCTATTGCACTTTGCAGTGTGAAGTTATTGATGACCTTGATGATACTAAATTCAAACAACAGGAGAAAAACCTTAACAATTAAAACACTATAATTGGATTTGGTAAGTGTGGTAGGCAGAATAATGATTCCCCCCCACACCCTTCCCCCAGAGATCTCCTGTCCTAATCCCTGGAACCTGTGAATATGTTCTGTAACATGGCAAATGGGAATTAAAGTTGCAAAAGGAATTAAGGTTACAAATCAGCTGACCTTAAAATAGGGAGGTTGGGCTTCCCTGGTGGCGCAGTGGTTGGGAGTCCGCCTGCCGATGCAGGGCACACGGGTTTGTGCCCTGGTCCGGGAAGATCCCACATGCCGCGGAGCGGCTGGGCCCGTGAGCCATGGCCGCTGAGCCTGCGCGTCCGGAGCCTGTGCTCCGCAACGGGAGAGGCCACAACAGTGAGAGGCCCGCGTACCGCAAAAAAAAGTAAATAAAATAAAATAAAATAGGGAGGTTATCATGGACTATTCAGTGGGCCCAGTGTAACCTCAAGGGTCCTCAAAAGTGGGAGGAGAGGCAGAAGAGGAGATCAGAGTGATGCAATGGGATCGACTCACCCTTGATAGCTTTGAAGACGGAGGAAGGGGGCCATGAGTCAAAACATGCCGGTGGCTTCCAGCAGCTGGAAAAGGCAAAAACAAATGGATTCCCTCTTAGAGCCCTTGAGAAAAGAATACAGCCCTGCCAACACCTTGATTTTAGCCCAGTCAAGGGCAGACTTCTGACCTACAGAACGGTAAAATCATAAACTTGTGTTGTGCTAAGCCACTAAGTCTGTGGTAGTTTTTTGTAGCAGCTCTAGAAAACGAATACAGTAAGAAAGCTGTTCACTGTACCATCCCCTTCTCTTAGTTTTCCGGCTTTAAGGCCTCATGGCTGTCACAGTTAAACTATAAAGGTATTTGTGGTTTAGTGTGGCTGACGCTAATTTTTCACAATCAGTCTAAAGTCAAGTTACAAATTTCCAAGCAACTGATGCATAACGACGATAAAAAGCCCCATGTGAAGACAATTATTGCTAGGCCTCTCAAAGTCCTAAGTGAATTAGAAATGTTAATTCAAAGTAGAGATTTGAGAGACAGAGCAGTTAATAGTTTTCTCATGTTCTTGGGGCATCTGAAATCTTACAGAATTGTGTCTAACAACAAAAGAAGTTTGGACCAGCGATATACTTCATTGGAATAAAAGCTAAACACGTCACAATGCGAGAAAGGGAAAATGAGCAAATAATGGCAGAAGTCTTGAAATCACCAAACTGTATAATGTGAAGGGGGAACAGAGAATCCTTGAAACAGAAGGCAATTCAGGCACAAGGCAAGCATAAAATTCTACGTACTTGCGTGAGATTATAGTCTCCTTTGGATTTTCCCTGTATCAGAGAATCATATCATCATCCACCAGTGGCCCAAATCATCAACTCAGGCATCAGCTTTGTCTTCTCCCTCTTCTCTTATAGTATCGGATCCATCATCAACTCCGGTCACCCTAACTCACTCATCTCTCTCTATTCTCACAGGTGTTCATCTGGATTGGACCACCTCCATCTCTTACCTAGTTTACTCCAAAGCATCCTGACTTCTTCCCTGGCCCCTAGGCTTCCCCTTTCCAGGTCATTCTTCAGACTTCTGAAGTGATCTTCTTAAAGCACAAATAGAACCACATATTCCCTAGTTAAATCCCCCAGGGGCTTCTGGAGCCTTTGTCATGAAGTTCAAACTCCTTAGCATAGATTATAGAGTAGTTCTAATAATTTCCTCTTATTTTTCTCCTTCCCCCAACCTGCTACCCTTTTCCTGAATTATAACAAATTCCATATCGTGGCTGGGATCCACCACAATTTTTCTAGCCACCGATCCTTGCGTAGGTAGTTTTCTCTGCTCGGACTACGCCCTCTAACTTCCCCTAATGGCCTTCACCTGGCTAATCTTATGCATGCTTCAAATCTCAGCAAACAATAGCAGGTTTTCCACACAGCCTTCCTAGATCTTAGAAATCAAGTTGAATGCCACTCCTATGGGCTCCCCAAACATCCTATAACCATATATCATATTGTAATTGCGTTTTTGTTTTCCTGTCTCCACACTAAAATGTTAACTCCTTGAATGAAAGGACTTTATTCTAATCAAAGTTAACTACTGCACCAAGCAAAATGCCTGACATGTAGTTGGTTTTTGATAAATGTTTTTCAAATGAGAGGTAAAAATTATGTAACATATATTTGGAAAGAAAAAAGTACAGAATTCACTCTGTTTCCATCTGACTAAATGCTGATATTGTTTGCTAGAATGAGGTAACCAAAATTTAGCCTAAGAAGCCAGCACTGTTAGAAATTTTGTAGTTATTTATCCTCAGCCAAATGTCAAGTAAGTATACAGCACTTAATGCTACCTTTTTCAAACTGGCCTCAGCAATATTAACCAATAATCATAAGATTTCCTGCTGTTTCCTCAGTAAACAGTGCTAAATGCTAGTCATATCACTAAGAGGACTTCACAGTTTCTTCCCTCTTCCCACTTCCCCTGAGGGTTTAATTCACCAGGTGCTCTGCCCTCACCAGCCAGGCTTTCTACGATAAATTTCCTCTCTCCGGTGCTACCATTCCCCTAGGCTTAATCGAACTCATGATCAGACACAAGATGTTGACATTATATCTAACAGGTTTGTCTTTTACCATCTTGACTTGTATTAACCAATAGGAATAGCTTGATCTGGCTTCTAGTTAAATGTCCTTTGTCAAGTCACAAAACTAGTTTTTTTCATTTCTCCAGCTATAAATTTTCATGACATTGGGATATTTGGAAGTTTAATAATTTGACTGTAGAAAACAGTTGCAGATGAACAGGATACTGAAATAATGTGACTATTCCCTGAATGCAATCTTTCCCTCCCATTACCAGTACAGATAGAGCAAAGCAGTGGAAAATTTTGCAGTTCTGCAGTGTAAACATTCTTAGATATTAGACAACATTGTGAAGGACCAAAGTGGTGATCAATCTCAGTAAGTACTGTTTAGAATGGCTCCGAAAAACAGAATGTGCTCTCTGTATGACTTTACATTTTAGCACCAAGAAACTAAATGCTTATTGCTACTGGAAGTTAATAATTATTCTCCAATCATATATTGCACATGGTGTGTTCTCATTCTTTTTTATGTGGTTTTTAATCATAGAAATGGGAAGTTTACAGTTCCTGCTGTCTGGAATAAAACTACATCATATTCAGTAGTTTGCAACCTAATAACAAAAAATTAAGCAGAACAAAATCCAGTTTATAAAAGAAATCTACCAATCTTTTAAACAAGCAGTCATGTAATAAAGGACTCATTGAATTATAGTTTCTCTTTTCTTTGTAAGGAACTAGTCAACTTTTCTGCAAAACAGGTGAGACTGAATTTCTCTGTGACTCAACACACATTTTAATCATCCCTGTATCACAGCTGACAGCTCTTTTCTGAAAAATTTGGTTCTGAGCAAGTTAATCAAAATTCCACTTCCAGAATTATGATATTTGGTATTGTTTCATTAAGTTTTATTTTTAGTAAGGCAGAAATTTTCACATGTAGAAGACGCTTGAAAATTATCCTTTGAGCTCTCTTTTCTACCACTAAGTCATATTAAAGCTTTGCTAAGCAGAGTCACTGCTGGAACAAATCATTAATTGAAAGGTAAAACCTTAGGATGCCTACCTCTGACTCCACGATATTTGATATTGCTTTGATTCTAAATAATTAACTCAACACAGAAAAAAAAAGCACAGTAATAACTATCATCACTTGACAACTACCGTGTCGTGTCTATGTTTCCATGGAGATAGAGTTATTTGATTCTCTCGCCTAATAATCATTTTAAAATCTAACCTGAGCATCTATGTCTTTGGATCAATCAGTTTTATGCATTTATATTTATTGTAACTACTGTTACGTTTGGATTTATTCCTGACAGACTATTTTACACCCCTATTTACCATATTTTCTTTTTTCCACCCTCTCCTTTCCTATATTCCATTGGATGAAGGAACTATCCTTTTGCTGGTTTATTTCTATACTTCCGGTGGTGACCACTAATTTTTTTGATAGCACATATATGTTTACTTTCTCTTATCACTTTTAAGCCTATCCATAGCTAAATTTTTCCCTTTTAAAATGTCAAGAGCTAGCTCACAGGGCAGATTTGTGTGAATTAGAGAAAGGTAACTCTCCCTGAGGAAAAAAATCATTTTAAGTTAGCCTGGGGATTTTTCTGGAGCCCTGCCAGGCAAGCAGACCTACCTCCCTATATGCACATGTGTACGTACTTCTCTCAGCAGTTCAAGTGACCCATTCAACTCAGATCTCACCTCCATCCCACCTATTAGCTAGTAAGACAATCACGTGAGGGCTAGAACTCTGGCCCTAATTCTCTCTCTGAGAAGTCTCTGTAATGTAAATGATGCCTCTTTGGTGTGATGCCATTAAAGCAGCACAGACCTGAAGCTCCCTATGCTGTAGGGTTGCCTGAACAAGGCGAAAGCTTCAGCATACACTTACCACCTCTGGCCTCTCCACAACAGTGTGGTCAGCATATAAAATGCTTTAGGTCTGGATTGCTTGGCATATATTTTAGCTTGTTTTCATCCTTCATTGTTTAAACAGTGAACCTTACCAAGTTAGTTACTCATGCTAACTTCCCTTATCTCAAAGTATCTTAGATTTATCTCTCTTCTTGTTTGAGTACTTTGTCCTAGAGCAGGAGTTGGCAAACTTTTCTGTAAAGGACCAGACAGCAGATATCTTAAGTTTGTAGACCATACATTCTGTCGTAACTACTCAGCTCTGCCATCATGGCAGGAAAGAAGCCATAGATTATACACAAGCGAATGAGTGGCACTGGGTTCTAATAAAATGTATTTACGAAAACATGTGTTGGACCAGTTTTGACCCATAGCCCATAGTTTTCTGACTCTTGTCCTAGAGTATGTTCAGAAAGGCTCATTGTGTGGTAAATATTCTGAAGCACTGTGTATGTCATGATTCTTTATGTGCCTTTAAATAATCCAGCTGGGAAAAATTCTAGATTCAAATGTCTTTTTATTCAACACTCTAAAAATAGTATTCCATTATCCAACGTTGCTATTGCACAATCTGATAACAATGAAATCCTTGTTAGATGGAGAGGATCTGCTTTTAATCTCTGGAAACTATTAGAATTTTTCTCTTAGACTTAGTTTTTCTTACATTTCACCAGCACATGCATGGGTATAAGTTATCATTTTTCTATTCTGTTTCCCACTGCATAAAATCTGTCAATTCATTGCATGAATATCTTTCCTTCGCTTAAGGAAAACATTCATTGTTTTTAAATTATTTCCTTCTATTCACTGTTTGTCTCGCCATCTGAAACACCTCTTAACAAATATCGATGCTACTTCTATTTTCCTTAATTCTTAATTTTTTGTCATGTGGTCCTTCACTTTATCCCTTTCTGATGCCTTTGGAGTAAGGTCCTGGACCTCATCTTCCAGCTCTCTCATTTATCTTCCATTGTATCCATATAGCTTCTCAGTCCCTCTATTGAGTCCTTGATTTAAGCTATCATATTTTTCATACTAAGCCTTTCCAGTTGAATTGTATACATGACTGTTTTCTCCTTCATATGTCCAATTTCCTATCTGCATTTGAGGAAAATTACTCTACCTATGTGTAACATAAAATCTGATTAAGCAGGGCTTAAACAAATTAAGCTGTTTACTTTTCACAAATAGCAAGAGGTTTGGAAGTAAATGGTTGCTAGAAGTTCAAAGTGTTAGCGTCAAGATCTCTTCTTCCCACTGTCTTTCCCTCCTGGTGGCCAGATGGTGAATGCCTCTAGACATCTTCCAGCTGGAAGGTAGCTGGAAGAAGGGAGGGCAAGGAGAAGGAAGAAGAAGCAATACCTTTATCAGGCAAAGACTTTCCCAGAATTCCTCAGCGGACTTCTTCTATCTGATTAGCTACCACTGTGTTGCATATCCAACTCAGGCTGCAAGGCCATCTTAATGTTAGGTTTTTGGCTTCCCAGACCCTAATAGTAGAGGAAGGTAAGACAAAAGCTGGTCACAAAGGATACTGAGTGAGCCTACAATGCACAGTATCTGCCACAATCCTTACTTCTCTGAGATTTTGTTTGCTTATTTTAAATTCTTTGTTTGCGGGGGTGCTGGGAAGATGGCGGAACAGTAAGACGCGGAGATCACCTTCCTCCCCACAGATACACCAGAAATACATCTATACGTGGAACAACTCCTACAGAACACCTACTGAACGCTGACAGAAGACCTCAGACCTCCCAAAATGAAAGAAACTCCCCCACGTACCTGGGTAGGGCAAAAGAAAAGAGAATAAACAGAGACAAAAGGATAGGGACGGCACCTGCACCAGTGGGAGGGAGCTGTGAAGGAGGAAACGTTTCCACACACTAGGAAGCCCCTTCGCGGGCGGAGACTGCGGGTGGCGGAGGGGGGAAGCTTCGGCGCCGCGGAGGAGAGCACAGCAACAGGGGTGCGGAGGGCAAAGCAGAGAGATTCCTGCACAGAGGAACAGGGCCGACCGGCACTCACCAGGCTGAGAGGCTTCTCTGCTCACCCGCCGGGGCGGGTGGGGCTGGTAGTTGAGGCTCAGGCTTCGGTCGGAGCGCCGGGAGAGGACTGGGGTTGGCGGCGTGAACACAGCCTGCAGGGGGCTAGTGCGCCACGGCTAGCCGGGAGGGAGTCCGGGGAAAAGTCTGGACCTGCCGAAGAGGCAAGAGACTTTTTCTTCCCTCTTTGTTTCCTGGTGCGCGAGGAGAGGGGATTAAGAGCGCTGCTTAAAGGAGCTCCAGAGACGGGCGCGAGCCGCGGCTAAAAGCGCGGACCCCAGAGACGGGCGGGAGACGCTAAGGCTGCTGCTGCCGCCACCAAGGGGCCTGTGTGCGAGCACAGGTCACTATCCACACCTCTCTTCCGGGGAGCCTGTGCAGCCCGTCACTGCCAGGGTCCCGGGATCCAGGGACAACTTCCCCGGGAGAACGCACGGCGCGCCTCAGGCTGGTGCAACGTCACGCCGGCCTCTGCCGCCGCAGGCCCGCCCCGCATACGTGCCCCTCCCTCCCCCCGGCCTGAGTGCGGCAGAGCCCCCGAATCAGCGGCTCCTTTAACCCCGTCCTGTCTGAGCAAAAAACAGACGCCCTCTGGCGACCTACACGCAGAGGCGGAGCCAAATCCAAAGCTGAACCCCGGCAGCTGTGCGAACAACGAACAGAAAGGGAAATCTCTCCCAGCCGCCTCAGGAGCAGCGGATTAAAGCTCCACAATCAACTTGATGTACCCTGCCTGTGTGGAATACCTGAATAGACAACGAATCATCCCAAATTGAGGAAGTGGACTTCGAGAGCAAGATCTATGATTTTCTCCCCTTTTCCTCTTTTTGTGAATGTGTATGTGTATGCTTCTCTGTGAGATCTTGTCTGTATAGCTTTGCTTCCACCATTTGTGCTAGGTTTCTATCCGTCCATTGTTTGTTTTTTTTTAAATTTTTTTCTTAATAATTAATTTTAACAACTCTATTATACTTTACTTTCTTTCTTTCTTTCTTTCTTTCTTTCTTTCTTTCTTTCTTTCCTTCCTTCCTTCCTTCCTTCCTTCCCTCCTTTAGACAACGAATCATCCCAATTGAGGAGGTGGACTTTGAGAGCAACATTTATGATTTTTTCCCCTTTACCTCTTTTTGTGAGGGTGTATGTGTATGCTTCTGTGTAAGATTTTGTCTGTACAGCTTTGCTTCCACCATTTGTCCTAAGGTTCTATCAGTCCCTTTTTTTTTTCTAAATAATTATTTTTTAATTCAATAACTTTATTATACTTTATTTTATTTTACTGTATCTTCTTTCTTTCTGTCTTTTTTCCTTCCTTCCCTCCTTCCTTCCTTCCTTCCTCCCTCCCTCCCTCCTTTCTTTCCTTCTTGCCTTCTTTCCTTCTTTTCTTTCTTCCTTCCTTCCTTCCTTCCCTTCTTTCTTTCTTTCTTTCTTTCTTTCTTCCTACTTCTACTAATTCTCTCTAATTTCTCTCCCTTTTATTCTGAGCCGTGTGGATGAAAGGCTCTTACTGCTCCAGCCAGGAGTCAGGGCTCTGCCTCTGAGGTCGGAGAGCCAACTTCAGGACACTGGTCCACAAGAGACCTCCCAGCTCCACATAATATCAAATGGCGAAAATCTCCCAGAGACCTCCATCCTAACACCAGCACCCAGCTTCACTCAACGACCAGCAAGCTATAGTGCTGGACAACCTATGCCAAACAACTAGCAAAAGAGGAACACAACCCCACCCATTAGCAGAGAGGCTGCCTAAAATCATAATAAGTCCACAGACACCCCAAAACACACCACCAGACGTGGACCTGCCCACCAGAAAGACAAGATCCAGCCTCATCCACCACAACACAGGCACTAGTCCCCTCCACCAGGAAGCCTACACAAACCACTGAACCAACGTTAGACACTGGAGACAGACATCAAAAACAACGGGAACTACGAACCTGCAGCCTGCAAAAAGGAGACCCCAAACACAGTAAGATAAGCAAAATGAGAAGACAGAAAAACACACAGCAGATGAAGGAGCAAGATAAAAATGCACCAGACCTAACAAATGAAGAGGAAATAGGCAGTCTACCTGAAAAATAATTCAGAATAATGATAGTAAAGATGATCCAAAATCTTGGAAATAGAATAGACAAAATGCAAGAAACATTTAACAAGGACCTAGAAGAAATAAAGATGAAACAAACAATGATGAACAACACAATAAATGAAATTAAAAGTACTCTAGATGGGATCAATAGCAGAATAACTGAGGCAGAAGAACGGATAAGTGACCTGGAAGAAAAAATAATGGAAATAACTACTGCAGAGCAGAATAAAGAAAAAAGAATGAAAAGAATTGAGGACAGTCTCAGAGACCTCTGGGACAACATTAAACGCACCAACATTTGAATTATAGGGGTTCCAGAAGAAGAAGAGAAAAAGAAAGGGACTGAGAAAATATTTGAAGAGATTATAGTTGAAAACTTCCCTAATATGGGAAAGGAAAGAGTTAATCAAGTCCAGGAAGCACAGAGAGTCCCATACAGGATAAATCCAAGGAGAAATAAGCCAAGACACATATTAATCAAACTGTCAAAAATTAAATACAAAGAAAGCATATTAAAAGCAGCAAGGGAAAAACAACAAATAACACACAAGGGAATCCCCATAAGGTTAACAGCTGATCTCTCAGCAGAAACTCTGCAAGCCAGAAGGGACTGGCAGGACATACTGAAAGTGATGAAGGAGAAAAACCTGCAACCAAGATTACTCTACCCAGCAAGGATCTCATTCAGATTTGATGGAGAAATTAAAACCTTTACAGACAAGCAAAAGCTGAGAGAGTTCAGCACCACCAAACCAGCTTTACAACAAATGCTAAAGGAACTTCTCTAGACAAGAAACACAAGAGAAGGAAAGACCTATAATAACGAACCCAAAACAATTTAGAAAATGGGAATAGGAACATACATATTGATAATTACCTTAAATGTAAATGGACTAAATGCTCCCATCAAAAGACACAGATTGGCTGAACGGATACAAAAACAAGACCCATATATATGCTGTCTACAAGAGACCCACTTCAGACCTAGAGACACATACAGACTGAAAGTAAGGGGATAGAAAAAGATATTCCATGCGAATGGAAACCAAAAGAAAGCTGGGGTAGCAATTCTCATATCAGACAAAATACACTTTAAAATAAAGACTAAATTTACCAAAGAATAAATTTACCAAATCAAGCCTTGGTAAATTTAAGAAAATTGAAATTGTATCAAGTATCTTTTCTGACCACAACGCCATGAGACTAGATATCAATTACAGAAAAATATCTGTAAAAACTACAAACACATGGAGCCTAAACAATACACTACTTAATAACGAAGTGATCACTGAAGAAATCAAACAGGAAATTTAAAAATACCTAGAAACAAATGACAGTGGAGACAAAACGACCCAAAACCTATGGGATGCAGCAAAAGCAGTTCTAAGAGGGAAGTTTATAGCAATACAAGCCCACCTTAAGAAGCAGGAAACATCTCGAATAAACAACCTAACCCTGCACCTCAAGCAATTAGAGAAAGAAGAACAAAAAAACCCCAAAGTTAGCAGAAGGAAAGAAATCATAAAAATCAGATCAGAAATAAATGAAAAAGAAATGAAGGAAACAATAGCAAAGATCAATAAAACTAAAAGCTGGTTCTTTGAGAAGATACACAAAATTGATAAACCATTAGCCAGACTCATCAAGAAAAGAAGGCAGAAGACTCAAAATCAATAGAATTAGAAATGAAAAAGGAGAAGTAACAACTGACACTGCAGAAATACAAAAGATCATAAGAGATTACTATAAGCAACTCTATGCCAATAAAATGGACAATCTGGA
This sequence comes from Orcinus orca, assembly GCF_937001465.1. Taxonomy (NCBI): domain Eukaryota; kingdom Metazoa; phylum Chordata; class Mammalia; order Artiodactyla; family Delphinidae; genus Orcinus; species Orcinus orca. The sequence goes on from NC_064562.1 coordinate 21,471,305, forward strand.
AGAAATGGACAAATTCTTAGAAATGCACAACCTGCCAAGACTGAATCAGGAAGAAATAGAAAATATGAACAGACCAATCACAAGCACTGAAATTGAAACTGTGATTAAAAATCTTCCAACAAACAAAAGCCCAGGACCAGATGGCTTCACAGGCGAATTTTATCAAACATTTAGAGAAGAGCTAACACCTATCATTCTCAAACTCTTCCAAAATATAGCAGAGGGAGGAACACTCCCAAATTCCTTCTACGAGGCCACCATCACCTTGATACCAAAACCAGACAAGGATGTCACAAAGAAAGAAAACTACAGGCCAATATCACTGATGAACATAGATGCAAAAATCCTCAACAAAATACTAGCAAACAGAATCCAACAGCATATTAAATGGATCATACACCAGGATCAAGTGGGGTTTATCCCAGGAATGCGAGGATTCTTCAGTATATGCAAATCAATTAATGTGATACACCATATTAACAAATTGAAGGAGAAAAACCATATGATCATCTCAATAGATGCAGGAAAAGCTTTCAACAAAATTCAACACCCACTTATGATAAAAACCCTCCAGAAAGTAGGCCTAGAGGGAACTTACCTCAACATAATAAAGGCCGTATATGACAAACCCACAGCCAACCTCTTTCTCAATGGTGAAAAACTGAAACCGTTTCCACTAAGATCAGGATGAGAAAAGGTTGCCCACTCTCACCACTATTATTCAACATAGTTTTGGAAGTTTTAGCCACAGCAATCAGAGAAGGAAAAGAAATAAAAGGAATCCAAATTGGAAAAGAAGAAGTAAAACTGTCACTGTTGGAGATGACATGATACTATACATAGAGAATCCTAAAGGTGCTACCAGAAAACTACTAGAACTAATCAAACAATTTGGTAAAGTAGCAGGATACAAAACTAATGCATAGAAATCTCTTGTATTCCTATACACTAATGATGAAAAATCTGAAAGTGAAATAAGGAAACACTCCCATATACCATTGCAACCAAAAGAATAAAATACCTAGGAATAAACATACCTAAGGAGACCAAAGGCCTGTATGCAGAAAACCAGAAGACACTGATGTAAGGAATTAAAGATGATACAAACAGATGGAGAGATATACATGTTACTGTACTGGAAGAATCAACATTGCGAAAATGACTAAACTACCCAAAGCAATCTACAGATTCAATGCAATCCCTATCAAACTACCACTGGCATTTTTCACAGAACTAGAACAAAAAATTTCACAATTTGTATGGAAACACAAAAGACCCCGAATAGCCAAAGCAATCTTGAGAACAAAAAACGGAGCTGGAGGAATCAGGCTCCCTGACTTCCGACTATACTACAAAGCTACAGTAATCAAGACAATATGGTACTGGCACAAAAACAGAAACATAGATCAATACAACAGGATAGAAAGCCCAGAGATAAACCCACGCACATATGGACACCTTATCTTTGATAAAGGTGGCAGGAATGTACAGTGGAGAAAGGACAGCCTCTTCAATAAGTGGTGCTGGGAAAACTGGACAGCTACATGTAAAAGTATGAGATTAGATCACTCCCTAACACCATACACAAAAATAAGCTCAAAATGGATTAAAGACCTAAATGTAAGGCCAGAAACTATCAAACTCTTAGAGGAAAACATAGGCAGAACACTCTATGACATAAATCACAGCAAGATCGTTTTGACCCACCTCCTAGAGAAATGGAAATAAAAACAAAAATAAACAAATGGGACCTAATGAAACTTCAAAGCTTTTGCACAGCAAAGGAAACCATAAACAAGACCAAAAGACAACCCTCAGAATGGGAGAAAATATTTGCAAATGAATCAACGGACAAAGGATTAATCTCCAAAATTTACAAGCAGCTCATGCAGCTCAATAACAAAAAAACAAACAACCCAATCCAAATATGGGAAGAAGACCTAAATAGACATTTCTCCAAAGAAGATATACAGATTGCCAACAAACACATGAAAGAATGCTCAACATCACTAATCATTAGAGAAATGCAAATCAAAACTACAATGAGATATCATCTCACACCAGTCAGAATGGCCATCCTCAAAAAATCTAGAAACAATAAATGCTGGAGAGGGTGTGGAGAAAAGGGAACACTCTTGCACTGCTGGTGGGAATGTGAATTGGTTCAGCCCCTATGGAGAACAGTATGGAGGTTCCTTAAAAAACTACAAATAGAACTACCATATGACCCAGCAATCCCACTACTGGGCATATTCCCTGAGAAAACCAAAATTCAAAAAGAGTCATGTACCAAAATGTTCATTGCAGCTCTATTTACAATAGCCCGGAGATGGAAACAACCTAAGTGCCCATCGTCGGATGAATGGATAAAGAAGATGTGGCACATATATACAATGGAATATTACTCAGCCATAAAAAGAAACGAAATTGATCTATTTGTAATGATGTGGATAGACCTAGAGTCTGTCATGCAGGGTGAAGTAAGTCAGAAAGACAAAGACAAATACCGTATGCTAACACATATATGTGGAATTTAAGAAAAAAAATGTCATGAAGAACCTAGGGGTAAGACAGTAATAAAGACACCGACCTACTGGAGAACGGACTTGAGGATATGGGGAGGGGGAAGGGTGAGCTGTGACAGGGTGAGAGAGAGGCATGGACATATATACACTAACAAACGTAAGATAGATAGCTAGTCGGAAGCAGCCGCATGGCACAGGGATATCGGCTCAGTGCTTTGTGACAGCCTGGAGGGGTGGGATAGGGAGGGTGGGAGGGAGGGAGACGCAAGAGGGAAGAGATATGGGAACAAATGTATATGTATAACTGATTCACTTTGTTATAAAGCAGAAACTAACACACCATTGTAAGGCAATTAAACCCCAATAAAGATGTTAAAAAAAAATTCTTTGTTTGGTCCGTGTATCTGTTCATCTGGTGTAGTTTTTAAATTTGTGGTATTTTTTAATAATGTTCTCAAACTTAAAATGTCTTAGAAAGTCATCCCTTAGAAGAAAGAGGTGCTACAGACCTCATCTAGCAATAGATGCCTCAGAGGAGAGGTGTGAGTCCAGGGCCTTTATTTAATGGGAAAGAGGAAGATACCCTCATGGTGTTGTTATGGACCGTACTTCTGTCCTGGCACTGTTCCTTTGCATTTGCAGTCTCCCACAGTTAAAGGGATCTGCACCTACTGTTCATCTCTCTCTACCCCAGCTAGGCGTGGTGTTACCCAACTACCTATTGCTAATGCTGGCCTGGCAGCTGGTAGGCAAGCTAAAGACAGGTCACATAGTGACAATTCTCTGGAATTGTTGAAGACCAGCAACCTTGCAACCAGAGAGAGGGCTAGAGAGAGGGGGGATAGGATAGGGCAAATTAAAAAGCCACAAAGCTCACTGTTCTTACCAAGTTTCATTATTCAAGTTTCAAGAATAAATGTCCTTCAAATTGTGGCAAGCCTTTAGTTAATTTTCAGAGTTCTGAAACAGTTGACTTTGATCATTCTTTTCCAGTGTTCTTGTCGCTTTTTATAAGGAACAGTGTTTTGGAGATTCTTATTCCATATTTCTGGAAGTGCTTCTCACCCGGTACATCATTTTCAGAATTTCCTTATATAAAAATACATATAGATGGTACAGGTATAGAAATAATATATGATAAGCCTGTTTTTCTTCATGTCAAATATTATTAGCTTCATGAATTGAAAATACTAAGACAAAATATAGTAACACCTATATTCAACAGCAGGCATAAAAGGAAAGCAAACAAGAAAAAACTACATGAATAAATACATCAATCTAGAGTGCAATTGCCATCTTTTGATTTTTGTTTTCTTAAAACCTTTCATTTTGGTTTTACTGGTCTAAAAAAATTAATAATAAGAAACCTCAATTAAAGAGAGTCAGGAGACTAGATGTGTAGCTCTCACACCCTACAATGATAGCAGAGCCCAAGAGGAAGAAGAAAGACTCCTTCCTGGCAAGGACTCAGCCACTGAGAAGCCATAGATGCTGTTTTCTATAGCCCTCCCAACTTCCCTTTCCTCTCTATAAAAGAGCTCTCCTTCCCTTGCCCTGCAGAGAATTGTATGTGGCTCACCATGGTTATAGACCCCAAATGCAATTCTCTGCTGATACCAAGTAAATTTTTGCTAGAGAAATAAATGGCAGTCTATTTGGTTTAGGTCAACACTAGTATACAAGTGATTTTAGAATTATTCAGATTTCATTCAAGACGATTACAGCTTTGAGTCAAAAAGAAATTTCTTATTAGATTCTGAATACTTAATATGATAAATATGAAATGTATTTTCTAAAAACTCTACTTTCATCCTAAAAAGTATGGAGTTTTTCAAAATATTTGTATTACTCTGAAGCCCAAAAAAGCAGGTACTTTATTAGTATTTCTTATACTTTTCTGAGTCAGAGTTTTATTAAATTGGTAAAATATTTTATACACTTAAAAGTGAGCAGTCTAGGGCTTCCCTGGTGGTGCAGTGGTTGAGAGTCCGCCTGCCGATGCAGGGGACGCGGGTTCGTGCCCCGGTCTGGGAAGATCCCACATGCCGCGGAGCGGCTGGGCCCGTGAGCCATGGCTGCTGGGCCTGCGCGTCTGGAGCCTGTGCTCTGCAACGGGAGAGGCCACAACAGTGAGAGGCCCACGTACCGCAAAAAAAAAAAAAAAAAAAAAAAAAAAAAAAGCACTCTATGTCTTCCCACTCATGATTACAATACGCTAACCAAAAGCTTAAAACAAAATAACTACAAGTCCAAAAACCAAACACCATGGTGACAGGAAATTTCACGACTCCAAACCCAACATTTTCTTAGCACTTTGTCTCAGACTAATGCAAAGTGTTTGGTGGCATTCCTTTCGCACACAAACTAGAGCTAAAAGGAAAGATTTCAAAGGCTCATATTTCCACATGGTAAAAATCCTTTACTCTGGTGGAATAACAGCTGGTTAGAGAGGGGAATAACACAGCCTGTACAGGAGCTGAGTAGCTTCTGGTCTCCACGGTAGCAGTGTATCATACTCTGATCCTTTTAATCACCTAATTCCCTTAGGATAAAGAAAGGAGCAAGGAGACAAAAGCGCCAAGACCAAAAAAAAAAAAAAAAAAAAAAAAGGTCGCAATTTGTGGAATGGATGATGATAAGTCAACAAACATGGCCAGGAGGTGACTCTAACCACCTACAGTTATGTGACATTTCCTTAGAATTATTCTTTCACTGAGGGTGATAGGTTACTATTGATCAGGTAGAGGTTAGTTGAAATTACTCATTCCCCCCCACCTTGTATGCCACAGCACGTATGAAAGATGGCACCCTGGGGATGGGGGGCAGTTTGCAGACAAGCCACAATTCATAGCAGGCTGGTCTCCACAGGAGTGAAATTCACGATACTTTTCTTCTTACTGTAAGCCTTCGTTTGATTTCTAGGAAAGATGCTGAACAACTTTTGAATGATCAGAACTGCATCTCAAAGCCAGACCCAGGGAGCTCTGCCTCAGGACCCCTGGGGGCATTGTTACAGCACAGATTCCCAGGGCCGATCATCAGAGATTCTAGCAGAGCGAGCCTGGCGTGGAGCCAAGGAAGCTGAAGTGAACAAGCAGCCTCAGGGGGTCCTTATGCATCCTACACTTGGAAACCACTCATGTAGATCTTGGGAGTTAGTCAAAAATCTAACTTTAGCTAACTTTCCTTCCCTCTGCTGTTTGTGTTGGCATTCAAAAGATCATTTATAAATGGGACAGATTCTACTTTTCTATAGATGACCTACAGAGATAATCCATTTTTGAGACAAAAAACAACAACAACAACAACAACATAGGGAAGCATTCAAAACCACTGAAGTGAAAGAGAACAAAAATCTGTTTTGGAAAAACTAGCCATAAACTCACAATGAAAAGCGTAAACTTTGGCTTCACTAATTTTATTTAATTCCCTATATCACCACACCAATTATAGTAATGCCCATCTAATTAGCATACAGAATATCTTTTCCTTTTTATAAGACAGAATTCTTATGTTAAATTACAGAAACCTAGTGCTGTAAATCACTAACTTATTTCAGACCTTCTGAAGAATTATACAAGTTACATTTAGATGCCCATCCAATTGTATTCATATATTCAGAAATTCAAACGTCTACCAAGTACCTTTTAAATGCAAGGCAGTGCTCAATGTGCTGGAGTTAAAGGAAGTCAAAAACCCCTCCCGTCGTAGAGCTTACATTCTAGGAAGAAAGACAATAACAGTTACGTAAAATAACTGCCATGTCAGATGGTGAAAAGTGCTACCAAAAAATATAAAGCAACTGAGTAAAAATCCAAACATGATGAGGGAGCAAGTCTTAACAAATACTGGGGGGAAATGTTCAAGGCAGAAGAAATAGCAAGGGCAAAAGCCCTGAGGCAGAAGCATACTTGGCCTCTCAGGAACATCCCCAAGGCCAGTGTGGCTGGCAGGGAGTGAATGAGGGAAGAGTAGTAGAAGAGGAAGTGAAACATAATATCATTCAAGCAGAAGAGGCATATTTCATGACCTTTGACTTTTATGCCAAATGAGATGGAGAGAAGCTACAGGAAGGTTTTGCACAGAGAAATCACCTGAGCTGACTTAGGTTTAAAAGGATCATTCTGGCATCTGATCTGAGGATAGACTGTAGGAGAGACAATGACAGAAAAAAGGAAACCAGGTAGAAGGTATTCCAGGGGTGAAATGATGCTGGATAAGACTAGAATGGCAGTTGTGGTGGTAAAAGAAATGGTAAGATTCTGGAAAAATTGCAAGGCAGAGCCCAAAGGATTTATGGAAGAATCTGGTGTGGGCTTAAGAAAGAGAAGGGTCATGGTTTCATCTGAGAAATTGAAAAAATGGAGCTGCCTTTTACTGGATGTGGAAGACTGAGAGAAGCAGGTGTTGGGACACGGTAATGTTAAATCATCTTTTAGACATCCAGGTGGCAATGTCAAGTAGACAGTTGGATCAATGAATCTGAAGTTCAGAAGAGATACCTGGGCTGGAGGTATAAATGTGTGAATCTCCAATCTGGTTGATATACACTACATAGTAAGTATATATAGAAAAGGGAAGTTCAGTGTCAAAATACTGCTGCCCTTCAACATCTAAAGATCAGAGCTGAATAGGAGCCATCAAAGGGACTGAGAAGGAGTGACCAGTGAGGTAGTAGGAGTGTCCCTGAAGCCAAGTGATGAACACATTTCAAAAAGGTAGGAATGATCAGCAATGTCAAATGCTTAGGGATCAGTAACATGAGGACTGGGAATTGACCATCAGTATTCACAACAGGGACATGAATGCTAATCTTCACTAGAGCAGTTTGATGTACTTGTGGGATTATAATCCTGATTTCATTGAATTTGGGAGAGAATAGGAGAAGAGGAGTTGGAGAGAACCAATACAAAAAATTCATTTCAAAGGGCTTCCCTGGTGGCACAGTGGTTGAGAGTCCGCCTGCAGATGCAGGGGACACGGGTTCGTGCCCCGGTCCGGGAAGATCCCACATGCCGCGAAGCGGCTGGGCCCATGAGCCATGGCCGCTGAGCCTGTGCGTCCGGAGCCTGTGCTCCGCGACGGGAGAGGCCACAACAGTGAGAGGCCCGCGTACCGAAAAAAAAAAAATCTGAACTAGCCATCATAAAAAGCTTTCCAATTCACTTAAAAAATTTCTCCTTTTAATCTTGACAAAAATCAGTTTGAGCATTTCTCACTCTTCCTCAGCAGTGCTGAGTCATGACTATTACCCCTGCATGCTAGATGTGAATTTTGGAGGGTTTGTTGCTGAATCTATCAGTCTTTCACTTTATAAGACAGTGAGGAATAGTTTTTAAATACCTCACTCAAACCAACCTCCATCCTTTATTCTATGGTATAAAAATCTCTATGGTGTGATTTAGACTAACATACTTTCTAAGTTTATTCCTACCAATACTATGCTAAATGCAAATCAGAGGAAATCACTCTCAATCTTGAGCTTTTGAAGACTTAGATAGTTATACCAAAGGATGATGTAAAATTTCCCAGAGCTGAATTAATTTTAGTTCAAAACCATATGGCATATTACATATAATTTACTGATGGCAAAAGAAATCAAACTCAGATTAACCAAGAAAGGATTTTACAGCTCAAAAAGTCAGGATATTTTATATGAATCACAGGAATTCCTATAGTCAGTCCTGCTTCTGCATTCTTCACAAATCATGAGTTTCCATTCATTGCTTCTAATTAACACAGCTGCACATCTTGCTGCATTTCCCATTCATCCATTGGTTGCTGGGCAGTGACTCAAGTAAGCTGTGAGAGAGGTATAGTTGGCATTTAGAAAAAAAAAATCGAGACTTATAGCCACTTTGTGATTTCATAGACACCACCTGCCATCACCAGGAACAACTGGAACTTCCTCGTCTTATCCACAGTGATACCTCAGGTGCTTAATATCACTTTATTGAAACATAAAATTGGCAAGAGAGGGAATAATATCAATGCCCACCCTACAGGACTTCAATATATATATTTTTCATTTTAAGATATCTTACAAGTTTATATTCAAGTGAATATGCTTGTTTGTGGCATATTTTGATCACATATGTAGTCATTTGATAATGGGTATTTATTGTCCGAGCCCTAATTATAGCGCATCCTTATGGAAAAGGGGAATTCGCCTTGCCACTCTGTTAATATGATGCCTTTTCAGGGACTGCCTGTGTCTCTTTTGTTGATCCTTTAGTTGACTGGCTAATTGATTAAAAGGCTGGCCTATCTCTATGGTGATGTGCTATAACAAGAAATAAATATTTCCAAGCATATACTAGTTTCTTAATAAATATTACTTCATATTTGCATTTTTTAAATCTCTTCAAGATCCATTCACCAATTAACATATCATCGAGTTTATATTTCTCCTCTATTGTGGGTGCTCTGTGTCGCTTGGACTTTAACTTTCCATTCATAAACCTTTCTTTCTGATGATCCATTCAAAGAGAAAGTAGCTTAGATGCTGGATAGAGTGTGCTCTAGAGTCAGATTATCCAAGCTTCAATCCTGGCTCCAGCACTGTGTGATCCTAGGAAATTGACTCAAAGTCTATGAGCCTCAGTTGTTACATGGAATAATAATAACACACTCATCATAATGTCATGGTGTGGATTAAACACACTAATTCATGTAACATGCTTAGCCCTGTATGCCTAACAAGGAGGAAGAATTCAATAACTTTTATATGTTTTTATATATTTATAAATGTACTTTATACATGCACATATTATATATAATGCAATTATATATATGTGTGTATATATATTTTATATATATATATATATATAGACGTTACTTTATCCAGACTGCCTTGGTATATGCGAAGTATTTAGAATGGGTTGATTCCAATTCTTCCACTTACAAGTTGTTTAACCTCTTTGAGACTCAGTTTTTCAGTTGTTAAAATGGGATAATTCTTACCTCAGGTAATTCATAAAGGCCTCCTAATATAGTCCCTCACACTTCATAGGTATTCATTACAAGGTGGTACTAATTACTATCTATATTCGTTTGCTAGATCTGCCGTAACAAAATACCACAGACTGGTTTGGTTTCTTCTGAGGTCTCTGTCCTTGGCTTGCTGATGGCCATCTTCTCACTATGTCCTCACATGGCCTTTCTTCTGTGCACACACAGCATCCTGGTGACTCTCTGGGTGTCCTAATCTCTTTTTATAAGGACACCAGTGAGCTTGGATTAGGGTCCACCTTAATGGCCTCATTTTAACTTAATTACTTCTTTTAAGGCTCTATCTCCAAATACAGTCTCATTCATACACATACATGTATGTGTGTGTGTGTATATTTGAATCTCTTTGCTGTACACCTGAAACTAACACAATATTGTAAATAAACTATATCTCAATTTAAAAAAAAAAGAATCAGAATACTGTGAAGTGAGAAAAAATTTAAACAGATATAAGAGGAAAAACATTTTATCGGAATTGATAACATTAACTTGCCAAAACCAACTTTGGCACACACCATAGCTTGCCTACTCAACAGTCATTTGCTCACCTTTGTGCCAATAAAACTAAATTGTGTCCATCCTCTTCAAGAAACCATGGCCACAGAGGAAGCTGAACTCTCCAGAGCCTGGGGGGTGAATCATGATTGGCTTAAAGCCAAACATAGTTATTTCACTCCCTTTTGCAGTGACTGGCCTAGGTGTAGACCAAAGAACATGAAGGTGAGTCTACAAAGAGCTGTGGAAAAAGGAATACATACAAGAAAGAAGTCATTTCTTTCAAATACTGTTATATGAGGATATGATTCTTGGAGCTCCTGCAGCCATCTTGTTCTCCAGAGTAAATTCCTTTTCTTTCTCCCCTCTGAGACTGTGCACAAAATAAGAGAACAAAGCTTCTGAAATCAGAGACTAATTGTTCTTAGTACAGAAATTAATGTAAAAGAATTGCTGAAAGACAAACAACCTAGATCACTTGGACACTCAGCTACAAGAAGATCAAGAGCAAATTACTGGGGAAAATATATGATTCCAGACCAGGATTCTTGAAGAATTGATAAAGGAAATGTTCATATTAGTGAGAAAGGTAATAAATTGTTCTTAATTCCTTTTAAAAGCATTATCTTTGAAAATTATTCTTCTATTTAATGCTATTTGTATAATAAGATGAATATACTGAATTGGAAAAATTTTCTGTTTACACAAAGAGAATTCAAACAATAAGTCACTATGATCTCTTGCAAAACCAGCAGAGACAGGGTAGCCCTACTGCTGTCGACAGCACCTTGCCATCATTTGGCACCATTTTATTTGAGAATTAAAACTCCAGCTTAAAAATATTATGAAAAGATAGTAATTATCAGACTAGTATTCCCCTTTAGTCTGAACCAGTCACATTGGGGTATTTTTAAATTATGAATTAATCTAAATTTTACACGGCTAGAAAAGCTCAACTTTTTTCACTGCTCTCTCCCTTTCATTTTCAAATTCACCATGACTATGTGTCTATGTAAGTGAGAGGTGGGACAGCTATACGTTCTCATGATATGTGGAAGACATGCACTGCAAGAATCTTAGCATGCAACTTGGAAACTCTAGGCCCCATGGGAACAGAGACTGGGTCTGTCCTGCTTACCTCTGTGTCCTCATTGCCTTGAGAATGCAATAAATATTTGTTAATGGGTGAACGAATGGGATGAATGGGAGCTAAAAAGAAGTCAGAGCTACCATTAAATACTAGTTCCCTCTATCCCTCACCCCACACCCAATTATTGTACTGAACTATTTATTAATCTTCACTGTACAACCTGATTTTTGCCTACTCCGAAAAGATTCTGTCAATCATGACCATTAAATCCCAATTCAATACCTAGATTTACACTTACAGTCACTTTTACCAGTGTTTCAAAATTTTTCATGTGTTTCTTGAAATAACTTTACATGCCCCTACCTGTCTATCTGTGATCTGGCATCATTTTACAATAGGCCATTTTAACTACATTCAATAAATAAGACTATGGTTCTTCACAACTTCTAAGAAAGATGAATTTACCCATGATGCTGTTTTCAAGGAGCTGGGAACAAAAGATGTGACAAAACAGGTCAGAAAAAAAAATTGATCATGTTGACGGTGCTCTGTAACACAGTAATCACACAAACCAAAGTGGCAAGATGATCACAGGCCTTTGGCGACAGGACTGATTATCTTAAAGAGCAATTTAGCAAGACAGAACAGTTCATCTTGTTCAGTGAATGGAAACTGTCGGAGTTTAAAAGCCATCATTTTTATAGCATCTGTAGCCTAGCATACAGAAAAAAAAAGAATCATGAAGTTTAAATCCAGGTGATAATTTATTTCTGGTAAACACATTATTAAATAAGCACTTCATTTTAATTTGAATAAGTTAACACTCCCCTCCTGGACCCATACTATCCCTGTTCCCTTTTGAAGGAATGTGGTAAAGAGTGAAGGCAAGGCAGTCTACCTGAGAAAGAATTCAGAATAATGATAGTAAGGTTGATCCAAAATCTTGGAGATAGAATGGACAATAGAATGGACAAAATGCAAGAATCAGTTAACAAGGACCTAGAAGAACTAAAGATGAAACAAGCAATGATGAACAACACAATAAATGAAATTAAAAGTACTCTAGATGGGATCAATAGCAGAATAACTGAGGCAGAAGAACGGATAAGTGACCTGGAAGATAAAATAGTGGAAATAACTACTGCAGAGCAAAATAAAGAAAAAAGAATGAAAAGAATTGAGGACAGTCTCAGAGACCTCTGGGACAACATTAAACGCACCAACATTCGAATTATAGGGGTTCCAGAAGAAGAAGAGAAAAAGAAAGGGACTGAGAAAATATTTGAAGAGATTATAGTTGAAAACTTCCCTAATATGGGAAAGGAAATAGTTAATCAAGTCCAGGAAGCACAGAGAGTCCCATACAGGATAAATCCAAGGAGAAATACGCCAAGACACATATTAATCAAACTGTCAAAAATTAAATACAAAGAAAACATATTAAAAGCAGCAAGGGAAAAACAACAAATAACACACAAGGGAATCCCCATAAGGTTAACAGCTGATCTTTCAGCAGAAACTCTGCAAGCCAGAAGGGAGTGGCAGGACATATTGAAAGTGTTGAAGGAGAAAAACCTGCAACCAAGATTACTCTACCCAGCAAGGATCTCATTCAGATTTGATGGAGAAATTAAAACCTTTACAGACAAGCAAATGCTGAGAGAGTTCAGCACCACCAAACCAGCTCTACAACAACTGCTAAAGGAACTTCTCTAGGCAAGAAACACAAAAGAAGGAAAAGACCTACAATAACGAACCCAAAACAATTAAGAAAATGGGAATAGGAACACACATATCGATAATTACCTTAAATGTAAATGGACTAAATGCTCCCACCAAAAGACACAGATTGGCTGAATGGATACAAAAACAAGACCCATATATTTGCTGTCTCCAAGAGACCCATTTCAGACCTAGAGACACATACAGACTGAAAGTAAGGGGATGGAAAAAGGTATTTCATGCAAATGGAAACCAAAAGAAAGCTGGAGTAGCAATTCTCATATCAGACAAAATAAACTTTAAAATAAAGACTATTAGAAGAGACAAAGAAGGACACTACATAATGATCAAGGGATCGATCCAAGAGGAAGATATAACAATTGTAAATATTTATGCACCCAACATAGGTGCACCTCAATACATAAGGCAAATACTGACAACCATAAAAGGGGAAATCGACAGTAACACATTCATAGTAGGGGACTTTAACACCCCACTTTCACCAATGGACAGATCATCCAAAATGAAAATAAATAAGGAAACACAAGCTTTAAATGATACATTAAACGAGATGGAGTTAATTGATATTTATAGGACATTCCATCCAAAAACAACAGAATACACATTTTTCTCAAGTGCTCATGGAACATTCTCCAGGATAGATCATATCTTGGGTCACAAATCAAGCCTTGGTAAATTTAAGAAAATTGAAATTGTATCAAGTATCTTTTCCGACCACAACGCTATGAGACTTGATATCAATTACAGGAGAAGATCTGTAAAAAATACAAACACATGGAGGCTAAACAATACACTACTTAATAACGAAGTGATCACTGAAGAAATCAAAGAGGAAATCAAAAAATACCTAGAAACAAATGACAATGGAGACACGACGACTCAAAATCTATGGGATGCAGCAAAAGCAGTTCTAAGAGGGAAGTTTATAGCAATACAATCTTACCTTAAGAAACAGGAAACATCTCGAATAAACAACCTAACCTTGCACCAAAAGCAATTAGAGAAAGAAGAACAAAAAAACCCCAAAGTTAGCAGGAGGAAAGAAATCATAAAAATCAGATCAGAAATAAATGAAAAAGAAATGAAGGAAATGATAGCAAAGATCAATAAAACTAAAAGCTGGTTCTTTGAAAGGATAAACAAAATTGATAAACCATTAGCCAGACTCATCAAGAAAAAAAGGGAGAAGACTCAAATCAATAGAATTAGAAATGAAAAAGGAGAACTAACAACTGACACTGCAGAAATACAAAAGATCATGAGAGATTACTACAAGCAACTCTATGCCAATAAAATGGACAACCTGGAAGAAATGGACAAATTCTTAGAAAGGCACAACCTGCCAAGACTGAATCAGGAAGAAATAGAAAATATGAACAGACCAATTACAAGCTATAACAACCCTCAAGGAAGACTCCACAGCCTGGCTCTGAATTAACAGTTACTCTGGGGGAGGGAGACGCAAGAGGGAGAGGATATATGGGGATGTATGTATACATATAGCTGATTCACTTTGTTATACAGCAGAAACTAACACACCATTGTAAAGCAGTTATACTCCAATAAAGATGTTTAAAAAATAAATAAATAAATAAATAAAACATTTACCAAGCGAAAAAAAAAAAAAAAAAAGAGTGAAGGCAGGGGATAGTGGGGGGAGTGAGAGAAAGGCTCTTGGTCATCAACGGATAACCACGCCCTATTTTGGCACTGATTCTAAAAAGCTCTTAGAGTCAGATTGTCTCTTGGAGCAAAGGAATTTAATTAAAATATGGAAGATTATTCTTCACCTAGGAGGCAAACAAATATTTCTTGGCTAGGTTATAGACTTAGAGGCAACTGGAATGCCCATTCTTTGCAGTAGCCTGGATTAATAACTTCTGCCCTTCCAAATCTTCATGGAAGCCCATCTGGGCCAGTAGAAAGGACAGGCAGAATCAGCAGTAATGGAACAAGAAACGGTTAAACCTTCTACATGGCAATTCAGTGTTTTTAATGTAATTACACCCAGTGATCTCATCTTCAACTTTCTTAAAAAACACCCACTGGCATTTCAGAGCAAGATTAGAAATATAAATTAGCACGGAGAAAAGAAGAGTCAGTATGGCATGCAAGACAGCAGTGCAAATTCTGAAATGAGACCCATCTGAGTACAAAACCCAGGCTCCCCATTTTTACTGTGTCTACTGGGGAAGCTACTTACGTTCTCCAAGCCTCAGTGCTCCCTGTACGTTAGCGGAGATAAGCGTTCCTATTTCACAGCATGGATTTAAAGATCACACGAGATTATGTATGTAAAGCATTCCCAGAGTGCCTGCAGTTGGAAGCACTCGAGAAATAGTACTTACGATTATGCTACCACCAATAATGACCTATATTCGCATCTCACAAAGAAGCACTGTCAACATTTTAGCATGTAGTCTTTCATTTAGTTTTCTATGTGTAAGCTCCCCATATGTTTTATTCAATAATGGAGATCATAGTATGCTTAATGTCTGCAGCTTGCTTTTTTTTTTTTTTTTTTTTTTTTTGCGGTACGCGGGCCTCTCACTGTTGTGGCCTCTCCCGTTGCGGAGCAACAGGCTCCGGACGCGCAGGCTCAGCGGCCATGGCTCACGGGCACAGCCGCTCCGCAGCATGTGGGATCTTCCAGGACCGGGGCACGAACCCGTGTCCCCTGCATCGGCAGGCGGACTCTCAACCACTGCGCCACCAGGGAAGCCCTGCAGCTTGCTTTTTTAAAACAATCTTTCCATGTCAATAAAGTTTCACAATACAATTTCCAGTGGCTTCATAATAATCTCTTTTGTATATCTGCAATCATTTATTTCACTGATCCCCTTAACGCTAAGCATTTAGGATGCACCCAAATTTTTGCCATGATAAACAATCCCATGATTGTTGCACATAAATACCTCAATATAATCCTCACTGGGTTAAATTCCTAGAAGTGAAATCACTGGGTCAAACAAAGTGTACGTGCGCTGTTTTAGATTTTTTGACACATTATGACAAATTCTCTCGCAGAAAAGTTTCTCACTGAGAATACATGAAATTCACTTTTCCTGAAACTGTCAGCAACACTGGGTATTGCAATTTTACTTTCAAAGAGAAAAAGCACTGCCAATATCGTAGCAATGAGAAAGTGGTTCACTGCTGTCACTAAAAAACAAAAGCTCTTTAAATATTAATTGAAATCTCCTAATTACTATTTTCCAGTTGAAGTTTATTCTAGAGGAGGAATCGACAAACTATGGCCCACAGGCCAAATCTAACCCACAATCTATTTTTGTACATCCCACAAGCTAAGACCTGTTTTTACAGATGAGCATTTGCAATTGATTTGATGGCAGGAAATGCTACCTTGAACTCCAATTCAGCAAAATGTTACTGGAAAAAATTCAATTCTTCTCATTAGCCAACCTGTATTACAAAACCTTGTATGTACTCAATAATCCTTATCATTATATTTTGAATTTTGTAAAAAAAAAAAAGATATTTTGTGGATATTTGTTTTCTCTCATGTTATATAAGTATGTAATCGTCTCAATTTTGTATCTTGGCCCACAAAGTGCAAAATATTTACTCTCTGGCTGTTTACAGAAAAATTTGTCAACCCCTTGTCTAGAGTGTTCATTAAAAATACAAAAATTTAAATATATTTTTAAGTATTTCACCTAATATACTAGAGTGACAAATTTAACAAGGGCATTCGTTTATTCTGATGTCAGTACTTTCCAAACCTGCAGTTTTCAGGTGTCCCAGAGACGATCTCAGGAGGAAAATGAGGGCAAGAGAAGCCAAGTCCCCGTACTTGAACCATTTCTATTGCCTTTTCTTTCACATCTGGGTCCCAAATAACATTTCATGTAAAAATTAATCTCACTATTTAAAAGAAGAGTCTGAAAGCTGCTTCCAAATACGGAACAGGGCTTCGCTTACGCCACAGGCTGCTTCTGTATATTCTCATCTAGGGCCTGTTGACAGGAGACAGTTCCCAGCAGGCCCAGCCCACCTGCTTTCATATCAAACTGCTCCACTTCTTAAGTGGTTATATTTCTGATTGATAAAATAACTAATGATCAATGCAAATAAGTCTAAATTAGTACTAGTCACATTTTCTCCTTTCAGGAGGAGACTAATCTTGATTCATGCAAACTATTTCACACTTAAAACTGTTAAGCAACTATTCCCACAGCAAGGGAGGCAAGATAGAATGTACAAGGAGCGAATAAGCACAGAACAGAAAATGTTAAGCCTAACTTTCTTTCAGTTTTCTGAGCCATTTATTTAGGCTGTGAGAATAAACTTACATTGACGCTGTTCCTTCTCTCTGTGGCAAAATGTAATGCAATGGTTAGGAGCGAAAAAATAAACACAGGAATAAGGACTGGGTTGTTTTTCCATTAACTGTGACTTTCTTGATGATTGTGCATTTCCAGAAGGTTTAACATAATTGCTTCTTCTTCCTTCCTGAAGCTCTTTTAGATACATCCTGACACATTCCCACACGCATAGCTCTTCTACCCTCTGGGTGCAGTTTGGCAGAGAAATTCTTTCAACTAAGCAAGAAAGAAAATAGTCTGTTCTTTACTGGGTTCACGCTATTGAAAGTCAACAACAAAATCGCCTATCAGTTCCATAACAGGAACTCTGGGTACTAGAATTTAAATTTCTGTAATCAGTTTATATCAAATATCTTCATTCTGGAATCAGGTAAGTCAAGACAATGAGAATAGAATCAATAAAACTGTCAAAAGAGTAACATGATAATGGCAAGAATAACTAATGTTTGGGTGCTTACTGTATAGCAGGCCGTGAACAGGTCATGAGAACCAGATTCGATTGACTTTCAATAATAATAACACTCACTTGTTATAACCATGCCCTGTTCTAACTCCACTGTGTGTATTAACTGCTTCAAGGTAATGGCACCAATGAGGTAGATGCCATTATTATCACCATTTTACAGATGTGGTTTAGCAGATCGCCATGCTTATGGAGCTGGATTTGAGCCTGGGTCTCTTAATCCCAGAGCCATCCACAATGGTGCTCGTCCATGACATTCTTTTGCCTCTCAAACCTGCCTGATGATGGAAGGTGAGATTATAGTAAGGTAAGCTCTAGTCTTAGCTGTCACTGAAATACTGAAAAGAACAGCTAAAAAAAAAAAGAAATAGAAACTGCTGAGAATGAAATAGGAGGTAACTACTACAAAGGGTGCATTTGACCTCTGTGATCTTCAAAAGCTTCTAGAATAAAAACCAGAAAGCTGAGCTCGATATCAGTCTCAATATATTGGACCAGTAGACGAAGAGGGCCAGAGTCCTCAGATCTGGCCTACATGGAAGGGATGACCACGAGAAGGGCAAGAGCTAAGGACCTAGCGGTTCCTCCCAAATGCTGATCCAACCACAGCATTGCCAATAGGCACCGGGATAAGTGGCAGATGTTATAAGAATCACAAAAAAATGAATGAAAGTAGTCACCATTTCCAAAGGTGTATTCTAAGTGATCCTAATAAGAATTATCCAAATATGGGGGGAAAAAAAAGGCTATGTGGTTTGATAATATGGGGAGACGCTGGGTCAAAAAGAGTTACAAGGGCTTCTTTACTGCAGGACTTCTAGAGTCTTTGATAGACTCAAGTGAAACTCCATGGGATAACTACAATATGCAACACTTCTTAAACCTTTTGAACACAGAATTCTTTCTTCTTAGAAAAAGATGTTAACATTTTGTAGCTTACCCTTTTTTCCATGGAACACAGTTTGAATGATTAATCAACCTTTATTCTCTCTCTGTGGTGAAATTATCAGAGTGCATTGCTGGGGGAAGGCTTTGTGCTGTGTGTCCCAGGTGTTCACATCCACACACACTTGACATGTAAATTAGTGTTATAAATCAGCAAAACCAGCTGCACTGCAATGTGATCCATCAGGTGCACTGCAATGTGATCCATAAACAGTACCGTTGAATCTAGAGGTTCTCTTAACTAGCTGAGCTGGGAAGGGGAGATTAACTGTAGACAATGTGTGTACGTATTATTTCTGCTGTATATGGAGAGAGGTGCCCTCACGTTCATCCAAAATTCAAAGGATTCCAGGATCCAAAAAAGTTTAAGAACCAACTGTACTTTACCTAGTAAAAATAATCTTTGCAAAGGTGATGTTAACACTGAATCCCAGGAGGGCCGAAATCAAGATGGCGGAGTAGGAGGATACTGGCCTCCCCTCCCCTCACAAACATGAAACACTACAACTTGCATATATAGCAACTCCCACTAAAATCAACTTGGGGACTAGCACAGCAGCTCTTCCATAACCAAGGCGGTAAAGAAAGATCTCTATGGAGTCAGATAGTCATGGAGGAGAAGCAGTCTGGCCAAGACCCACACCCCTACCAGGGGACCCAGAAGAAACGGGGGATACCATAGGCTTGGGCATCCTCCCTGGGAAGCAAGGGGTGAGAGCCACTTGTTAGGCATCCCAGCCCTGGGGTCTGACACTGGGAAGACGAGTGCCCTCAGCTGGTTTGAAACCCAGTGGGGCTTACTAGAGAGCTGTAAGTACCCAAGACTCGGCTCTTAAAGCGTGCACACGTAGACTTGCTTACTCCCAATCACAACATGGAAGCAGAAGATAAAAGACTACGTGGGGCTCTGCTGGCTTGTCAGGACTGCCACAGGGGGCCCCTCCCCCAGCCCACTCAGGGCTCGTGCTCCAGCCCCTGTAGCACCGTTACTGCACCCCACGGAGGCAAGGACCACCATTGCCAAAGACGCTGTGCACGCCTGGAGAGAACAGGGCCGGCTCAGACCCCGGCCCTGCCTCTGATCACAGTAGAGGCAGCCGTTGTCAGCGTGCACGTCACTGTGCACAACGGGGAGGGGCAAAATTAGCTCCAGGGAGGAGACTACCCTCGCAGGTGAGTGCCTCCCTGTGCACATTTGGGAGGAAGTGAGGACAACGCCTCTGGCTCCAGCCCCGCCTCTAGCTAAGGCACGCACACTGCGGGGAAAGTGAAACCAGCGCAGAAGTGCAGCCCCGAAACCTCAGGCCTTGGCAATGGCCCAAAACCAAGGCAGAGACTGCCGTCCCACCCAGGAGAAGCCCAACTCCCTCAGGGCTCCTAGCCCAGCCCCTCAGGCCCCGATCTCTTCCCCAATAGGGCTGAGACAACCACTGAGCATGGGAGAAGCCCTGGCTTACCCCTGGCTCTGGCCTCAGCCCCTCCAGTTCCAGCCGTGACTTCCACCAAGGCGGTAGCTGCCGGCACATCCCAGGGGAAGACACAGCCCATGCTCACTCCACATCCAGCTCGTCCACCACAGTCACTGGGCTCACACAGATGCAGTCTGTGTGACACTCCCACACAGGGACACTCCCACACAAGGACACAAGCGTCAAGACTGGGATAGGTAACTGTTTCAGGTAATTTCTTAGAGACAGAGAAAGTTAAACAAAATGAGAAGACACAGGAATATGTTTCAAACTTTGATGAGCATAAAGTGCTTCTATTATTATTATTATAACATTGAATCATATTTCCTCTATCAGAGGCAGTATAGGAAAGGAAAAAAATCTGTAGCATTCTGAGTAATGTGCGTCTGAAAACCACCACAAACTACAAAGAAAGAGGAAATTATCAAAGAAGAATTAAAACCAAAGCAAAGTTCTCTGTCAGGCAAGGTCAACATGACAATTAAGTCATTTCATGAATCCATCTGAATCCAGGCAGGAATTCCACTGATCTTAAGTACCTATTACAAAACACCAACATTTTAAGTGAAAATAACATTTAAGTATTTCTCTTCTAAAATAATATTAGTAATATTCCTGCTACACGTATATACTTTCAAAGAAAGCAAATCTAGGGTAATAGCTAAACCATTAAAATTCTTTGTAAACAATAATAAGCTCTATGATCTTGTTACCATGAAATAGAAACTATTTGTTATCTCTAGGTGATATTCGGAAAATGGAGAAGCTGATAAAATAATACAAGTTGAGTGTTTACCACTTACCAGACATATTTCATGCATGGCCACTTTTAACCCTGCAAGACAGAAATTATTATCCCTGTTTTGCAGATAAGGAAACTGAAGTTCAGAGAGGTATAACCAAGCTCACATAGCAGGTAGATATCAGAGGTAAGAGTAAAAGTCCGATCTCTCTGATTCCAAAATCCTTTCCCCTTCAACGCATCTGTTCCTTCTATGATTTTTTAAAAACTAAATAATTAAAATTAATAAACTAAAAAATAAACTGTAGAGAAATATTTTTAGTGATATAAGATCAAATCTAAAAACTTAAATACCTGAAATAAGTTCACAGTAAATTTTTAATAAGGAAATATTTCTATAGTTATTTTTATAATTACATCCATAGGAGAAACTTCAAAAGGAAAATTACTTTTAATAGAAGTACCACATAGTAAGTGGCAGTATAAGTGGTAAATGAAAGAAATAATATAACATAATTTAAAACAGCAGAAGCGCTTAATGGCTAGTATTTATTGATTGATTGGCAATAGACCAGCACTGAAAAACATACAAGTGTTATATTTAATAATATGTTCTCTGCTCAATATTACCTATTTTTATACAGATCTTGAAATAGCAATGGCAAGTTCTGTATTTTAAAACCAGGTTGAAGGATGATCTAGTTTCTTTGCACCCTTAGTCCTTCTTAAGAAAGTTTTTTACCTTCACTAGTTCTGTGAGGGTAACTCACAAATCATTTATTTCAGTTTGATAAACAAACCATTCAAGGAAGACACTTCCCATTCTTTATTTGTCAGCAGAGAAATACCACCTTCAAAAATACCTTTCCCTGAATATCCATCCACCACCATTTCTCCAATGAATGAGTAAATGAGATTCCATACCAGCATCACAGGTTGGAAACTCCAAAGTGTTGTGAGGAGATCATTCAAGCCCATGACTCACAATGCAAATGGAAGCAGGACAGCCAGTTAGGATTTCCACCTGGAAATTAAGAGCTAGGTAGCTTATGTGAGTATAATGAATTATCCTCTTCCCCCAAGTCCATAACCCATTCCCCAGTGGAGGTGTGAGTTATTTTAACAGCTTAAAGACACAGGGAAGCCCCATGAAGATGAGGGAATCTTAACCCCATCAGCAGAAGGCAGGGGGATGCAGCGCCTGCACAGGGACAGCTCCATGGGCAGTGGGGCTGTTCAAGGACAGGAAGTTCCACAGGGCCAGCTTTCACACCCACTGCCCACCTCCAAGTCCAGGAAATCCCACCCTCTTTGATTTCCCAGGCCTCCTGGTATTAAGCATCTTCCTTTTCTCTCTTCCTCTTGGAGATGATCCCAACCTCTCATCCTCACCGAAGCATCTCCCCACCAAAGCAGAGATTGGAAATGGCAATGTTTCTTTGGTTCCAGATTCCAGTCCCAAAAGCCAACTCCAAAAAGTGAGGAGCCAGAGAATCAGCCAGAAACTGCTTCTTCCTCTGCTACCCTGGAACAATCAGGCAATCCCTGAAGCACCATTAACACGGGAAAACTATGAGAAAACTAACAGACCGGTCTGTCTGTTTGGCTTTTCTCATAAAATTTAGCTATTTAAATGTCATGACAGGGGTCATGGCTGGCTGGGCTCCTACGGGTGACAAGAGTTAGATAACACACTTCCTTCTGGTTTTCACAGAAGTAGGAAATCTTGGGAGAAAAAACATGAGTTAGCCCTCTTTTCCTCTTGATTTTTGTGTGTGTGTGTGTGTGTGGTAAGAACCATGAACATGAGATCTACCCTCTCAACAAATTTTTAAGTGTACAGTATCGTTAACTCTAGGTGCAACGTTGTACGGCAGTTCTCTTGAACTTCTTCCTCTTGCTTAACTGAAACTTTATGCCCATTGATAAACAATCCCTATTTCCCCCACGCCCTAGCCCCTGGCAACCACCTCTCCACTCTTTGATTCTACAATTTTGACTATTTTAGATGCCTCTAGATAAGATACTTTTAGATAAATGGAATCATGCAGAAACAAAAGACACCAAGTGTTGGCAAGCATGTGGAGAGATTGGGGCCTTTGTACACTGTTGTTGGGAATGCAAAATGGTGCAGTCATTTTGGAAAGGAGTATGGAACTTCTTCAAAAAATTAAAAATATTGGGATCGACATATATACACTAATATGTATAAAATAGATAACTAATAAGAACCTGTTGTATAAAAAAAATTAAAAATAGAATTACTGTGATCTAGCAATCCCACTTCTAGGTATTTATCGAAAAGAATTGAAATCAAGATCTTGAAGAGATGTTAGCACTGCCATTTTCATAGCAGCATTATTCACAACAGCCAAGATATGAGAACACGTAAATGTCCATTGATGGGTGACTGGATAAAGAAAATACACTATATACATACAATGAAATATTATTCAGCCTTGAAAAATGGAGGAAATTCTGCAATCTGTGACAACATGGATGAACCTGGAGGACAATATGCTCAGTGAAATCATCCTGTCGCAGAAGACAAGTGCTACACGATTCCTCTTGAGTTTAGACATATAGAGAGGCATCTGGGGACTAGTGGAGGAGGGTGGCCCGCAGGCAGAGTTGGACATCAGAATTTGGATTACAAAAGGGAATACGCAGGAGGGCTGAATCAGTTCGTTTGTTTTCATTGTTAGCAGTCGAAAGCAACTCAAAAGGGTTTTCATGACTAGGAAAAGTGATTGTTACCCATGTCAGGAAGTCCCAAGGAAATGGGACTCCAAGGAGGAGGTTTGTTAATTCAGCTGCTAAGGATGTCATCCTAGACCATAGTTCCATATACTATCTTGCATCCTTAGCACATCACCTGGGTCCTCATGTTATTACCTCTCAAGGTAACTGTTTTCATTTGCCGGGGCTGCCATAACAAAGTACCACCCACTAGGGGGTTTAAACAACAGAAATGTATGGTCTCACGGTTCTTAAGGCTAGAAGCCCAAGATCAAGGTGTGCATAGCGTTAGTTCTTTCTAAGGGCTGTGAGGGAAAATCTGTGTCACGTCTCTTTCCTAGCTTTTGGTGGTTTGATGGCAATCAGCATTCCTTGGCTTGTAGAAGCATCACCCCAATCTGCTTTCATCTTCTCTTAGCATTCTTCCTGTGGGCGGATCTGTGCCCAAATTTCCCCTTTTCATAAGAACACTAGTCATAGTGGATTAGGAACACACTCTTCTCCCGTCTGACCTCATTTTAACTAATTACACCTGCAATGACCCTATTTTTAAATAAGATCACATTCTGAGATACTGAGGATTAGAACTGCAACATATCTTTTTTTGTGGGGACACAATTCAACTTGTAACAGTAGTAAAACAGCTGCTCCAGACATCACATCTACACACAATGTCTCAAAGAAGTAAAGGGTATCTCTTCTTTTTAAGAAACTTCCCAGCACACACTGTCCTGTCTCAGGGATCAGAAACTGTGTCATATGCCTAAACAGTCACTGGTGAAGTGACTGTTGCTGGGATTTGGAGGTGGGATGCTCCAGAGAATACAATGACCACTTTGACTGACAGCCAAAGGGAAGTAACATCGCAAGATATTAGGCGTGTCAGTTATTATGTTCTCTAAATTTTTCTGTCCTCTGAGTTATGAACTTTTCTCCTTTTTTTCTGATTGCATTTATTAGGTTTTTTTAGAATAAATGTTCACTGAAGAAAATCGAGAAAGTATTAAAAAAAAAACAAGTTTTTAATGATTCATATCCCATCAGCTGAGATTTCTTCTTCTAAAACACTGGTATATATATGCATGTTTATTGAAGAAAATTGAGAAAATGTTAATATTTTACCAAGAACCAATTTAAAATAGCTCATAATCCCACAAACAGAGATACCCCCTACTAACACATTAGAAAATATCTTTCCCATCTGTATATACTATACATACATCCATATATAAAGAAAAATTGGGATTACAGAGGGCATACTGCTGAGTAGCCTCTGCTTTTTTTCAGTTAATATTAATTTAATTGTTTACATTGCCTTTCTCAGTGTATTAGAAGTAATCGTAT
Source organism: Orcinus orca (assembly GCF_937001465.1). Classification (NCBI taxonomy): domain Eukaryota; kingdom Metazoa; phylum Chordata; class Mammalia; order Artiodactyla; family Delphinidae; genus Orcinus; species Orcinus orca. The sequence continues at coordinate 21,496,217 of NC_064562.1, forward strand.
TATCTAGAAACACCCCACCTCCAGTATATTTACACTCTACAGTGGTGTAAATGATACCAAAATGTATGCACTTGGGATCAAGGGAAATCAATTAAGTAGATACAGTGTAAATGACAGCAGTGTATTGATATCAAAAGTATCATTCTGGTGATCCCAAAACATCATTTAGTATCATTAATTGCAAAAGTGTTCCATCTCAAGTTAAGTCACGGAGGGAAGTTCTTGATTCGAGTGATGGGAAGGGAAAAACGGTCTAGCCAGAAAGGAATTAGACTTATTCACTAAAACCAAAGTCAAATAGTCAAACACAACGTCCTCTGTGAAGAATTGCCTGACTGATTCCCACTCCAGCCTAAAGAGAATTCTCCCACTTGTGCTCAATTACTATTTGCTGCGTGTCTGTCTGTCTGATTGCTGGTGTCCTCTATCGTGACACCTATGAGTTGTGGTATCATTGGTTTTTATGTGACTATTCCCTCACGATCCTCCTGAGAGCAAACATGAGATGATTCATCTTTGTATCCTCTGGGCCTTGAATGTATGCTTTATTGAACAAATGAACGAATTCTTTCATTCACAGGACAAGCTCAGAAATTTTTTTCTCATTCTCTGCAATGGTCTACCTTATTTTTACAAAAACAGTTAAAGTTTGAATGGTAAACTTTTAAAGTTTTAGTTGGAAAAAAGTGAAATGTAATTATTCCAACACTAACCTGGATATTATGCTTAAGTATTAGTGATGCATGTGCCTAAAAAAGCCAGGTGTCTATAAAAATCAAGTGATAACTTGACAACCAGGTGATGGTTGCTAAGAAACTGCATTTTTCTGTGAACACATGGTGTATGAAGTATGGCCTAGATTCATATCCTACATAAAACATCTTCCTCAGAGTTATCTAAAGAGTCTCATTTTGCATGGCTTGTCAAGGCATATAAGTGACTTTTTCTGCTGTCCTGCTCCTGCTATTAAAAATCATGATTCTATACATAGAATATTATTTCATCACCATGACCTGTTCTGGACTCCAGGTTGTTTAAATTACAGACTAAGGCCCTCTTCAGCTCCAAACATATCAGTGACATCAAATGTTACCCTCTCCTTTGGTCACCACTGAGGAACAACCACGGCTTCTGACGGACTAGCAGTGCTAAACACAAAAATTAAAATATCTACAATGTTTCTGTATTCCAAAGTGAAATAATAATGAACGAGGTTATCTGCAAGTTTTGAAGGACTTTTGTTCACCACTAGAGGAACATAATGGAGATTTTGCTATATTCTGCCCCAAATAGGAAGTTGACTCCATATCTTGACGGCAGGGGGCAGGGGGGATGTTGTCCAAAAAGTACTTAGGGACTGTGCTAAATTTAAGTGCTAGAAATTGTGTTTAAAATAAATATCTCAATATTTAACTGCTGTATTAGTTACAAAGTTTGGTAAAGCACAAGGAACTATATTCAATATCCTGTTATAAACCATAATGGAAAAGAGTATGAAAAAGAATATATATCAATAACCGAATCACTTTGCTGTACACCAGAAACTAACACAGCATTGTAAATCAAGTATGCTTCAATAAAAAAAGAAAGTTTTCATTTCGAGTAACACAAACTCAAATTATCTAAAGCCAAAAGAAAAAAGGACTTAATATTGAAATAACTTGGATAACTCACAAAATTGAAGGAACTGCAGAGAAAATAGAAACACATTGGGGATGTCAGAGACTACAACCATGGACAACTTAATGACAACTCTCTCTCTCTACCCCAGTCTCTACTCTGTCATCTTCTCTCTGAGCTTCAGTTTCATTTTCCCAGGTTTCTCCTCATGCCAAGGAGCACCGGAGCCACATTCAAAGGCAAGAGCTCTGGCTGTTCCCCTCCAATGTGGGAAGTTCTACGGAAAGGTTATGATTGACCTAGCCTAGGTGACCTCCTAGCTCGTGCGGGGCACAGCGGGGTGGGCAGTGGTTGGAAGGCCCTCTGGAACCACTGAGGATGGAGCCGCCAGGTTCTGTGAGGAAGAATGAAGCCATTACAAGAAAGGCAGAGTCAACATGAGTAAGAAAATCAACAGAAGTCCCTGACTCCAAACATGTTGGTAATTTAATATCACTTTCACCAGTTTTGTCACTGCAAAGGTAGAGGGCAACTCCACCCTTATTTTATAAATATTGTCTCTAACATTCACTATTCTAAAATGTTTTGAACATTTTTCACCCTAAAACACCAAGGACTCGCTATGATAGCACAGGTGATTGTTCTCCCATGTGTCCTTCTATAAAATGCTTACGTAAAATTTTGAGGTTTAGTTTTTGCAAATTAAAAGACTTTTTATTGAAAGACAAAAAGCAAAGGTGGAGAAAGGAGAAAAATGTATATGACATACCTTCCCAACAATTTCTAAGATTTCCAAAATCAGTGTTTCTAAGTTCATTAACAATCCCACATTTCATTATAAGAATAACAACGTTATTCCTTTGGGAGAATGACTCCCAAAGGAAAAATATTATTCAGAGGTGTCTGCTGCAAGCAGGAGGAGCCTCCCCTCAGCTCTATGGTTATAAGCTGGGTCCCTGTTTTATCACTCAGATAGGCCTCATAATAATTCAGAGTACTTTTTTTTTTTTGCGGTATGCGGATTTCTCACTGTTGTGGCCTCTTCCGTTGCGGAGCACAGGCTCCGGACGCGCAGGCTCAGCGGCCATGGCTCACGGTCCCAGCCGCTCCGCGGCACGTGGGATCTTCCCGGACTGGGGCACGAACCCGTGTCCCCTGCATCGGCAGGCGGACTCTCAACCACTGCGCCACCAGGGAAGCCCCAGAGTACATTTTAAGGGAAGGAATATGTTACATCTACATGGGAAAAAATCTCATAAGTCACAAACTGTTTATTCAGTAAGCATTTACAGAAATATATTCACTCTTCCCCACCTAGAATCTGTCTTTGTTTTAAGTGATATTTAAGGAACTGTTGCCTCATAAATAGTTGGAATCTTTTATCAATTTTAAAGATATGTATCTGCCGGAAGTATAAATCTACTTCATAGCTAGTCTCTCAAAAATCCTAGATATTTTTCTTTGTTTGAATAATTACTCATACAAATTAATCTAACCTAATTCCATCCAGTTAACTTAAGAGCATTTAATGCATATTTTCCAATCATCTTTAGTTCCTACAAATTTTCAGTTTGCTCTCAAATCATACTAACTCTACTTCCATTTACCCACTTTAGTGTCTTACTCTCCCCCCCCAATTCACAATAAGACATCTACTGCTGATCAGTCAGTCACAACAAAAACAAATGGCCCACTCAAACTAGGATAAGGTGAGACAGGTCCATTTACTTACAAATGATCTAATTATAAAAAATTCAAGTGGGACTTGGGGAAACCCCAGCATGAATCTAGGGCAAACCGCAGCAGAACGGTTACTACCCCTGGGTCAAAGGGATAGAGAGAGCATAATTGCCAGAAGCAAAGGAAAGGAGCCATAGACTGGTGTTGGTCCAGCAACTATTGGTTAGATGAGCTAGGTATAGAAATTGAGTAAGCATTTATAATTTTCAATAGCAATCCAATAAAATAATTGTATATCTGATGTTTCCCATAATAAAAATGGTTTTGATTATGTCTTTATTTTAAATTTTATTTCATTTTTCTAGTAATTCCTTTGCATTCTATTTACAAAAGTACCAACCTGTGGCAAATTGGAAATAAGAAAGTGGCCCTTCACCACAGAGAGTAGAAGATCTGGATCTCCAGAACCAAAGATAGTTCTGGAGAAGGATTTCTGGAGAGGAGCTGCCCTTCAGTTGAGCAACAGACAGCCCAAGGGAACCCAGTGGAAAGATAGTCAAGGAAATTGATGCCCTACCCTCACTCTCCTTTCTCCCTCCAATCTCCTGTTAAGTTCCCCATTGTCTAAACACTTTGAGGTCCACATAGGTCAGTCCTCTGAGACAAAGAGCAGGATACAGAAGGGCGGAGAGTGAATCTCTTTTCTGTGCAATTGAAAAGTTTATGGCCCAAACATAGCAAATGCATAAAGTCCCATCATCACAGAGAATGTCATTTTGGTCACACTCTGTGTGCCACTTATCAATGTATTGCCTCTCAGCTCCAGATTCACCCTTCAATACATCCTCTGCCCTAACAGACAGAATTCCCTTAGCATCTCTCCTGTGCAGTGAACAGCACATTGAACTTTCTCACCAGAGAGCCCTGGGGGATATAGCAAGAGGAAGGGGCTCTCCTTTTGTTTGCAGGTGCTGCATGGGGTCAGCGGTGAGAGTGGGAGGACTTTGGTCACACTCTGCTCCAACCACATACCCAGAGCATGTGGTCCCTCTGCAAGGGCTCAGCCCCAGCCGTGCCTGGTATTAAAACTAGAACCGATTTCACAGGGCTGTTTTAAAAGTGCATGTGTAATCCATATATTGACCTGCAGTTCTCTCAGGGTAAACCAGTAACAACTTTGATTTTATTCCCCACTTGCTTGGGGGATGGGACCAGGTAGCCTTTCTACCCCTGAATGAAACTTGATCTGGAACAATGACTGTTCTGACACAAAACTCTGGAGGAATATAAAGTCCTACAATCGCTTTAATATAGTCTCAGATCATAAAATATACACAGCACTCTATATAAAATAGATAACCAATAAAGACCTACTGTACAGCACAGGGAACTATACTCAATATCTTGTAATAACCTATAATGGAGGAGAATGTATGTGTGTATATATATACTGAACCACTTTGCTGTACACCTGAAACTAACACAACACAGTAAATCAATTATAGTTCAATAAAAATTTTTTAAAAATTAAAAAATATATATAGTCTCAGGTCGATTATTGAAAGTATCCAGTCCAATATACCAATCAGTACTTCAACCTTTAATCAAAGATAAGACTTTTAGGAAGGAATCCTTTTCTTTCTTCTCTCTTACTCCCCGTTTGCTAACATGGCATCTGGCGCCACAAGGGTTAAGTGCTTTGATGGACCCGGGGAAAGGAGGCACAGAAAAGTTCTTATTTGATGGGTACAGTCAAAATATGACTCCGTGCCGTCTGGTTTGACTTAAAGCTGTCTGAGTACTTAAAGCTAACCCTTTTTCTTATTGGCACGTTTAGGATTCTTCAGAGGGTCTCCTCCCCAATGATGTATCCTAATTCTCCAGTTGTCCCACGAAATTCAGTCCTTGGCTTTTCTAGAAGTCCACTCAGTACCGACCTTCTCTGTCCTCAACATGGCACCCTTCTTACACACGATTTTAAATTGTTCCAGACCAGATCTCTCATCTCCCATTAGATCACACTAGGCCAAGGAGGATATTCATGTGTCCTTTGTCCCAACACACTCTAGGGCTGAAGTTCAAGCTGAATGCACCAACAACTCTCACCTGAGAGAGTGGCCGCCAAAGCCGCCTGCCAGCCTCCTCTCAGTCTCTCTGTTTTCAGGAAGGGAGTCAGACACCAGTCCACTGTGTCCATAACTGCAGTGGCCCCTCCTGGGCTGTCTGCAGGGCCTTCTGATGGAGTTACCACAAAATCCAGAAGCAGACAGGTTTTGTAAACTTCCTCAGCTTTGTGAGGGAGGGAACTAGTTCTGATTTGAAATCTTCCTATAAGACCTGCCCCTGTAATTCAAAATATTTCATTTTATTTTTCTCTCCCATGACCCCTGATCAAATATCCCTTTGGTGACCACAAGCATGGTCATAAATTACCCACGTGTTGCCCTATTGGGGTTTTCCCACAGATAGGTGTATACAGTTGTTGGACTCCCATGCACAACCGCTGCAACAGGAATTAAACCATTATATAAAGTTTAAAACATGCAAGTCCTACCCATGAAAAATATTCTTGCTGTATATATCCAAACTAAGCGATGTAAGATTTGGTGCCACCAGTAGCTCATTTAATTATCTACAAAAATCAGATAACATTTCTGATCCAACTTAGCTTATGCTACATAGCTGTAATGACCCATAACGAGAGAGGAAAAAAACAAATGACTTTTTAAATTTGTTTTTGCCAATTTCTGCTGACAGTACTTAGTTTTACAGTTCTGGGTTTGAGCCCCATAATCAGAAGAGTTTCAAATAGAAAGATGAACGTCCATAGAAAGAAAGAGGTTTCTTTTTTGTTTTGGGGTTTCTGGTTTTCTGTTTGTTTCCTTAGAAGGTAGACCGTCCTGTGAAAAACACAAGATGTCTTCAAGGTAAATAAATAATACAACAGGCTGCGACAGAGAAACTAGAAAGTACAAGTGTGTATGAACAATACTGTTTGTAAGGTAAGATTGGTCAGGTGGCCCAGTATAATTAAAATGGTCAAAGTATCAAGGAATTAATCTGAAAGAAGTCATGAGAATCCCTAAAAGCAGCAGTTCCCTGAGCTGGCTGTGTCAGAACCACCTAGAATGATAAGTTCCCCAAGTGAACCAGATGCAAGCCTGTCTTTACCTGACACAGTCACTCTGCTACCCAATATCCATCCTTCGCTTCTTCTTGGAAACAGAACCCTGACTTTATCAGTGGTAGTATATCCAGCTAAAAGCATCATTTCCCAGCTTCCCCTGCAAGTTGGTGTGGCCTGCGACTAAATCTGATACGTGACTATAAGTGGAGATTGCTGTATATTACTTCTGATAAAGCTCCTTTAAGGGGGATGAAGAGCTAGGTGTGAAGTTTTTGCCTTTCTACCCCTTCCTCCTTCCTGCTATGTGGAATTTAGGTGGGATCTCTCTAGCAAACACTTTAGCATATAAAGTAATCTTAAAGTCAGAAGCCAAAGATTACAAGTCAAAGGAGCCGGGATTCCCAATGACCAAGGACCCGCAATGCCAGCCCTGCACTGCTTCTTCCACACTCCTTTTATAGGAAGGAAAGTGAACCTAACATGTTTACATGCCTGTTATTCTATGCTAGCGAATCCTAAATGCAACGATGCTGGCATTTTCTTGGCCTTACCAGATTCCAACAGACGATTTTCCTTTTCACACAGCTGTAAGTTCCTCAAGAATGTCTCAGAATTAATGGAACAGGAATTTGGAGTTTTCAGTTTATCCCGCTGCCTTAGCTTACCTGAAATTTTACTAGTAAAGTCCCTGATTGGGAGCCTCCAGTATAAGGAGTTAAATGACCATGAGAGAAGGCTCTGTGAGCACTCAGCACAGAAAGGAAGTTAAGGGCAATGCAATCTTACACAGGTATTTCAACCCATAGTTGGGGGAAGGCAGAGTGTCAGTGAGAAAGCAGATGCAGCAACATCAGTGCTAAGGAATTTATTTATCACAGAGTTAGAACCTCTTGTATTGTCAACCTCTTGTACTGTGATGGACCTTATATAAAACAGAGGGAGTCTGGAAATCACGGTAGCCTACTGTTAAGAAACAAAGTGAAGACAATGCCAATCAGAGCATGGAGGACACATTGGTAGTTAATGTTCCCCTGGCACAGACCATCAATAATTAGTTCTGTTAATACACCTACACTAATTACCTGGTAAATCAGAGCGCTCTTTGGTTCTTCACAATTAATTCATTTTTCAAAAATTTAAGCTCCTAGTTAAACCCTCTTAGATGTTGGGTTGGTAGGTTGGAAATACTAAACATCTAGAGGTCATTATGAAATGCTATTCAGGGGCTATTATACAACTGGACTCTCACACTGGCACTGCTAAGCAACTGCTATAGAAGTGAACCTCACAGGGTCAGACTTGCAAACTGAAGAAACACAGATTATCCTGACTTACAGCAAACCAGTGTGACATCCATACATCTACACACAATAACTTACACTGGTAAGGGAAAGAAAATAATATTCTCATAAAAAGGAGTTGGTATTAAATACTAAGTTCAAACATGAAAGTAGTTCTGGAAACTTTGGGTGAATTTGTATTAGATATTTTCTAAGGAAAATGAAATAATAAATCTGCATAGGGTAGATTGAACCCATTTGCACTCTTCACTCTCCTCCTGCGTTAGAATTGCATGTCTATCTGCCACTTGACTCTGCAGCACCTCTTACTACACTGGCCCAACCGACATGAGCCTGAAGTGGAGCAACCCAGCAGAGCCCAGGCTGGATCTGCTCATCAGACCCGTGGGCATGAAAATAACCTGTCGCTATGAGCCTGGGGTCTTCAGATTCTTCGGGTTGGTTGTTACTCCACATGAGTATGGTAATAGAGGTCTCCTATGGTCTGAATGTTTACGTCCCCCCAAAACTCATATGTTGAAATCCTAACCCCCAAAAGATGATGATATTAGGAGGTAAGGGCTTTGGGAAATACTTACATCAAAAGGGTGGTGCCCTCATGAACGGGATTAGTGCTCTTATAAAAGAGGCTCCAGAGAGATCCCTTGCCCTTCCACCACCTGAGGACACAGCTAGAAGGCGCCATCTACAAACCAGACACCAAACCCGCCTGTGCCTTGAGCTTGGACTTCCAGCCTCCAGAACTGTAAGAGATATATTTCGGTTGTTTATAACCTATTCAGTCTGTGGTATTTTGCTATAGCAGCCTAAACAGACTAAGACAGGGTCTGATTCAGTACTCAAAAAATGCCAAATTAGTAATCATTGTTATAAAGTTCAATAACGCAAAAATAAAAGTATACACGCCCATATAACGCATTGAAATCATTTTTGGTTTGCCATACTAGCATCTTTAAAGCCTGAAATTATAAAATATTCAACTGGTATAATGAATGTCTCAGGATAAGGTATGTTGACTGATAGGTTTACATTTTGTTATCTAGGATAATTTAAATTTAAGCACGGCTTCCCATATCCTACCTTCTACCTGGAACCATAGCCTCTAATAAGTAGAAATTTTCTGTTTTGCTTTTTTGGTCTTCATACCCTATTGCCTCTGTTCTCCTCAGAGTTGAGGAAAATGGCCAAAAGATCAACACATGGAGAGAGTAACATGAAGCACCCAGACAGTCCACATATACGCTGATCTACACCAAATGAGAGTTTGTTAAACTATCTTGTTTTTTTTTTTTTTTTGCAGTACGTGGGCCTCTCACTGCTGTGGTCTCTCTCCTTGCGGAGCACAGGCTCCGGACGCGCAGGCTCAGCGGCCATGGCTCACGGGCCCAGCCGCTCCGCGGCATGTGGGATCTTCCCGGACTGGGGCACGAACCCGTGTGCCCTGCATCGGCAGGCGGACTCTCAACCACTGCGCCACCACGGAAGCCCAAACTATCTTGTTTTAATACCATGTTGCAAATAGCTTCTTAACCCAGACATACAATCTGTGCTTTAAAGAGGTAAAGATTATTTCTTAAGATTGAATGTAGGGCTTCCCTGGTGGCGCAGTGGTTGAGAGTCTGCCTGCCGCTGCAGGGCACACGGGTTCGTGCCCCAGTCCGGGAAGATCCCACATGCTGCGGAGCGGCTGGGCCCGTGAGCCATGGCCGCTGAGCCTGCACGTCCGGAGCCTGTGCTCCACAAGGGGAGAGACCAAAAAACAAAAGATTGAATGTAAACAGGTGAAATGATAAAAATAGATTCTATGTTTACTGATTTTAATGAACAATGATTAATATTTACAGTATTTATTTGCTGAATATCTTTGAAATAAACATAGCTATTTCTCTCCCTCATAATACCAAGTACATGGAAGTCACACAAAAAATACATATTAAAATGAATAACGAATGACACAATACATGGATTCAATGGTGTTTACTGTTTGGTCAAACAATATTCTTTAATTGTCAGTCATAGAGTGAAATGTACATTAACATACATGTTAAATATTCATCCCATCTGCATTATTGCTATGTGACATCATTTTATGGTCTGTAGAAAAATATAATTCCTGAGATCATTGTTGGCTTCTTTCAATCATTTTCCTCACTGTCAAATCATCTTTCCTTAAACGACTTGGGAGTGTGAATTGGGGTTAGAAGTTTCAATTATAGACCAACTTTTTGTATCTCCTAAATGAATAAACAGGCTCTATCTTTTATAAAGGGTAGAAAAATAACCATGGTGTGTGGAATTATTTTGCAAGGTATACAATATAGGAAAAATGTAGGCTGAACACAAAAGAAGTATTTTCTGAATGTCTCTCAATCACCCATAAGGAACATAGATTTCCTAGCCAATCAGTCTTTGGCATACAGCCGTCCAGCTGTTATTTCGCATTTACTTAAAATATCCTCTGCTAAATAGTTGTGTTCATCTTTAAAAGTAAATTGCTTAAAATTACATTCAATTTCTTTCTGTAAACGAACATTTTCTTCACCTTCACAAGCAAACACATTGGATACTGAAACGTTGTTGTCACCAGCTTTACATACTGTTCTGCCGTTTGCCATGGTACAACCATAACGTAAGTCATAAGAAAGCAATTCTGGCTTTTTACGGAATCTGGTGGAGTTTACACTGAGTCTGGACTTAGTAGGGCTAACAAAACTTTACTGATTTCAAAATTCATATTATTTCAGGATGGTTTCCAAAACAATCCTAGAAGTCCGTAACTGAAATATAAAACAAAACAAAAGTTATGAGCAATCTTTCTCTCCTGGGTTCACTAAGGCCTTGGAATCATTTGTATCTGTGTACTTGCTTGTGAAAGCACTAAAACAAATTAATTCAAAGAAAACCACTCTGAAACTACTTGAACATTTGATACAACCATAGAGGTTCAAAGGCTTATACGGCCTAGTCTGTATTTTTCTCCAAGTCTTGGTGTCAAAATGATTATAGAATGCGTCGTTTCTTGCTCTGTGATGATTTTTAGTGTGCATGAAACATAAAAAAAAGTGAGTATTTAACAAATACCTCATGTATCAGGCTTCTCAGGCTGGAACTGAAAAGCTTTTTGAAGGATTTTTAACAACAAATAATGGCCTATGTCACAGATCAGAAAACCAACAATCAGCTTTCTTGACCTACAGCTGAAAACAAAATTATCTTTTAACCAAATAGGAGCTGTTTTATTTATTAAATGCCTTCGTTAACAACACCATCTTTCACTTCCCATTACTCCAATTCAATTTCTCCTGCATACAAAGTAATGAGCAGAATGGCTGTGAATCCAGTTAATACCCCAGCATTCTGAATCATGAAGAAGGTGAAATCGGTTTTTCTTCCAGTTACCTTTTCTCTCAGCATATCATTCATCTCTGGAAACTAGAGGAAAGATATATTGTTAGATAACTGTTGCCATCTTGTGGGAGAACATAAAACTGTCACTGATAGATTCCTGTGGAGGTGGGAGGGGACGAGCATTTCTCTGAGTTGTTTAGATGTTTTAGTATAGAGAGCATAACAGTGATATCCAGCCCTACTAGACATCAACAAGAAGAAAAGTACGAAAATAGTGTTCCCCAAGTGAGTCAATACAGTGGGATGGGATGTACCTCATTTTATGTCTCTCTCTCTCTCTCTCTCTCTCTCTCTCTCCCCCCCAGCTCTCTTCTTTGCTCTCTGTGCTCCGTCCACACCATTCTTTTTGGACCTCAAATGCATCCAGCCTCTTTCCATCCTCAACATCTTCACACCCACCAAAACCTCTATCTGAACGCTTTTCCCTCAAAATGTTCAATGAGCTAAATCTTTGAAGTTTCAGCTTAAATCTTACTTTCCTCGGAAGGCTTCTCTTAGGCCCTCCTAATTTAGGTTCCCTTATTATCATCTTTCATCATATATATTGTTTTTCCTTTCATTTCACAGTTTTTTTATTTGTAATTATGTAATCATGTGTGTGATTTTGTTTGCTTGTTGAATTTCAGGTTCCCCTCTTTGTAGACAGAAGCCCCAGGAACACGGGGACTGTGCCTTTTTTGCTCCCTCCAGGGTCCACAATTTCCAAGCCTGATACAAAAATATCAATCAATAGTAGCTGATTAAATACATTTTTAGAAATCACTATATATTTAATTCCTGTTCTCTTCAATTTGTTTCCTTTTGCTTGCAAAATCATAAGGTTTTTAAATAAACTGTGCTCTGTTCTTGAAGACTAAAACAATCTTATTGCAGTGAAAGCAATTAAAACCCCAAGTTCTGTACTTAAAAGCTATCCTTTCTCAGCATATAGCTTCTACTGAAAAGGCTTCATGAGGAGATCTGTAAATGCCATCATTTCAAAACATATTTCAAAGTGATCTGCTATACACACATTGATTTGCTATACATGCAATGCATACAGCGGTGCATTGTACCAAAGCATCCAAGAGGTCTCCAGAATCCACTGTCAATCCACCTGCCTGATTTGAGAAAACTTACTGGGATAAAATGGATGACATTTATGAAACCGCTCTGAAAGAAGCAAGTATGCGTTCTGAAAAAAGCAAGTAAGTATATACAGCATCATTTATTAGTATTATTTCTTTAAATTGAATAACTCTAATAGATTCTGTTCTTACATTACAAAAAGGAGAAGTGATGACCTAGCATAAAATATGCTATGAGCCATTAATTCTGTGAAGAAAAACGTAAATGCAGTGATGGTTCTAAGAGATGAAATCCTTGCACTTATAAGGGATTGCACAGAACAATGAACAGAGCTAGACAGTTATCATTTGGAACTAAGAACGCAGATGAAGGACATTAAATTATTAAATTATGTATGTAATACATCCTCAGTTCCAAATGCAAAAGAAACAGTCCTTGAGTTGCATCCACTTAGCACATTTTCATTTTCTAGAAAGCTGTCCACGATTTATTTGAAAATGCACAGGACCATTGGTATTCTCTCTCTTACACACACACAGACATAAAGACAGACACAGCATAGACATAAACATAGATACAAATATATACCGTCCCAAGTAAATACCGTTCAATTTTAATTTACCAGTTTTAGTTTAACTCAAAAGGCTCTCACTGTTCAGAACTTTGAAATAACAAAATGCTATTTACTTTAACAAGTTATTCCCTTCTGAATGTGACATCCTAACAAAAGAAGAGAGGAAAGTCCCATGGAGACATACTATAGAATACAAGCTTTACCCACAAGGCAAAACACCCAGGAAGATATCTCTCCTTCAGCAAAAATAAGTCATTTCATCCTCTGTCAAGGAGATCCTAGATCAAACAATCAAGGAGAATCACTTTCAGATCACTATTAGTACAAACTACTGAAAAAGAGTTATCTGTTGGACCAGGAATATTTTAAACTACAACAGAAAGGCCTTCCACACTGTGGAAAGCAAAAGGTCACCCTTAGTCAATTCATAACCCAGATGTGTCATTCCAAATTTAAATTAAAACAAGATAAAAATCTTAAAATTTCTTACCATATCCGCCAGAGAAATATAGAGGAACATGCCTCCAGCAAGGGCAAATATAATATTTGGAGCAAAATTATTGCCCACCAAGATGCCAAAAGCCAGCCCAACATAGCAGGAACACGCAGAAAGGAAATTGAATAATAAGGCTTGTCGAGTACTCATTCCTGCATTGAGTAGGATCACAAAGTCCCCTAAAAGAAGAAGAACACATCAAGTGAGTAGGGGTACTTTCCTATTTGGGGATGAAATAAAAGAAAATCATCATTGTCTAAAAAAGGGCTCCGTCTTTTTGAGGCATCAGCAGGATTTTTAAGAGTGTGTCACCTGAAACGTCTCCCTCCCCTGAAACCAAGAAGCACCGGACTTGGAGAACAAGAGCAGAGTCCCTTACCTAACTCATGAGGGAACTCCTCGCACAGGATGGCGATCGAAGTGCTGAGTCCCTGCAGAAGAGACAAGGTGCAGGAGGCCCCGATGGCCAGGCCGTCGATGAAATTGTGGAGGGCATCACTGAGCGTTATCATCCAGGCAATGGTCCCTATTTCTGAGAGCTTCGGCCCCTTCATACAGGTACATGAGCTTGACTCTTTTTTTCCATCCTGCGAAATAACAGAAAATCAGTCAACAGGATACCACCAATATTTCTTGAAAGTCTAAGCGATGCACAGAAGTGGATGTGTTACCGTGTTGAGAGAGACAAATGTCTCCACCAGAAAGTCTTTCATAGTAGATAGGAACCCCTAATCATATAAAAACAGAGAAAAAAACTTATGGGAGGGAGAAAGGAAAGGAAGAGATTGACAGGCCTTGAACAAACCACTTGAAAAACATTTCGCTTTGGTTTCACCTTCAAACAATCCTTTCGACTTGTATGAACAAATTCTTACGACTGCCTTCCTCAAGTGTAACTGATGCTAACCAAGAATTTGATTTATTCACGTTCTTTAAAGTAAAAGAAGTTTGTCAAAGACTAAATTTAAAGTCTCTTCCATGTTACAATTTAAATGTGAGATCCATATTTAAAGCATGATGATATCAAGGAACATTTATTTTAATCTATCTTATGCCACTGTGTGACTGCGGGCAAGGAATCTGGGCCTCAGTTTCTTCAATTGTGAAGTGAAGAGAGTGTACTCAATGGTTCATTTATTTTTCAATGACTTATTAAGTTTCCACGGTATTCAGGTAGTGTGCTGCGTGTTTAGGCTGTAACAACGTGGTCCCTACAAGCTCTAAATTTCAATGATTCTCTTAACAAATTCCATGAAGTGTGATTGGAACAGGCTTGCTTTTACACAACACTTCTTTCCACTTTGAAACAAAAATAAAAATAGAAAACCCTACAACAGACCCTTTGCAAGAATTCAAATTTCAATCAAATTTACAAAATTGTATAAAATCAAATGACAAATGCCAACTGTAACATCTTCCAGAAACTGTGGAAAAAGATAATAAAAGGCAAATTCATTTTTAAGCAGGGAAGCAATTTGCAATTAACTGGAGAACATTTTATTCCTAATTCTCCTTCCTGCAACTCTACCTCAGCAGCTAATCAACATATTTATTGAACACCTGCAATTTGTACAACAGTGTACTGTATGCTATGCAAAGTGCACAGAAGTGGAAAATACAGCTTCTATCTTCAAGAAGCGTATTTACCTTGGAGAAACAAGATGTAAAGTATACGACTGACTCTTTTAAAAATGTGCAACATATATCAGCTGAAAAGGGCTTCCTTCAGAGCAATCATGTGCGCGGTTGTGCGTGTACTCTGACGTCACTTCATCGCTCAAAACTGTTTGGGGACCTCCTTTCAGAATTGAAGGTAGATCCTGCCACACATCTTTTCACTGTTTCATTAGTGGCAAATCTTCAGCTTTGAGGGATGTTTTTTGTTTGTAGACACAGCCAAAAGTCATTTGGCGCCAATAAATTCTTTTTTTTTTTTTTTTTTTTTTTTTTTTTGCGTTACGCGAGCCTCTCACTGTTGTGGCCTCTCCCGTTGCGGAGCACAGGCTCCGGATGCGCAGGCTCAGCGGCCATGGCTCACGGGCCCAGCCGCTCTGCTGCATGTGGGATCTCCCCGGACCGGGACACGAACCCGTGTCCCCTGCATCGGCAGGCGGACTCTCAGCCACTGCGCCACCAGGGAAGCCCGTTACAACTTTTTATATGTGGGATGAAGGACCAGGTCGCTGGATAGGGCACATTTCTTAGTTTGGGTCCTTTTGATAGGGTGGTCTGGGAAGGCTTCTCTGAAGAGGTGACATTGATGCTGAGGTATGAAGGTGAGAAATATCTAATTAGGACCAGGGTGACAGTCAGGAGAAAGAAAGTGAAAAAGTCCTGAGTGGAATGGCAGGAGGGAGAACATGATGATGGCAATAAGAAGTAGGAGCTCCTCTTACCTGGGGCCCGAGGACACCACAGTTCAACTTTAGTGTAATGAGATACTGCAGTATTTAGCAGATTTTGTTTTAAGACCCCATCATCTTTTTTTTTTTTTTTTTTTTTTGCGGTACGCGAGCCTCTCACTGTTGTGGCCTCTCCCGTTGCGGAGCACAGGCTCCAGACGCGCAGGCTCAGCGGCCATGGCTCACGGGCCCAGCCGCTCCGCGGCATGTGGGATCTTCCCGGACCGGGGCAGGAACCCGTGTCCCCTGCATCGGCAGGCGGACTCCCAACCACTGCGCCACCAGGGAAGCCCTGGAGCCAATAAATTCTTAAATTAATATGAAAGGAGGGAGGATTGTCAGTAGTAGTTGCTAGCTGTTAGTAGCGGTAGAAACAGTAATAGCAAAGGCATATGGTGTTTATTATGTGCCAGGCACTGTACTAAGCAATTTAGATATTTAATTCCTTTAGAGCCATTCTATGAGTTAAGTACTGCTATTATCCATCATTTTATGGTTGAGGACACTAAAGCACAGAAAGGCTGGTGAACTTCCTAGGGATACAAAAGAAAGAAGTGTGCTTTTTCTAGTAACTGTTCTACTACTCCAAACTTATGGTGGGGGGTAGGGAACACCTCCTGTTTGTGGTAAAGCCTGAAGGCAATTTGCAAGGAGAATACCCCCTTTCTCTCAAAAACACTGGAAGCAACGTTGGAATAAGTATTTAACCTCCTTTTACTTTAAAAGGCAATTCTCATCCGCATAAAAAGAATTCCATCTGGTTTTCAAATGTGGTCTTTTTACCGTATAGTGTTAAAAACATAAACTGAGGCAAATGAAAAAGCTTAAGATCTTATTTGATCAAGAATGGATTCCAATCTGGCAGTGTCAAACCAGAAGTGGTTAGGAGCATTCCATGGACAGGAAGCGCAGGGAGACACTTTTACTGAGAAAAGACGGAAGCAAAGCAAGAAAATTATTGACTGGCTGCGGCTTAAAGCCTAGATGGCTGTTTGCAATGGATTGTCCTTAGGTTTTGATTTTGTAACATTGAGACATTTACAGGCTTAGATTTTGGATTGCTTGTGTATGACATTACAGCCACCTCAGCTTAATTGTCTCCTTGTTTAATTAATTTAATTAATTGATATATCTTAAATGCACAACATAATAAACAACAGTGACTTAGTTCATGTCAAATGGGTAGCTTGGATAAGAAATGCTCCGGATCAGGAAGCAATTATTGCCAAAAGAGAAACAAAGGCAGTCATGAGAAAAAGCCACAGAGGAAGTGACCTTGGCTTTGCAAAAACCTACTGCCAAGATACATTTAATAAGACCACTTGTTTTCCTCTTCCAGCTTGGTTTACCTAATCACATATTTATAATTTCCTTATTTACTTGTGATGATTTAGGGGAAAGATTATAAGACCAAGTCTTGACTGCCTGATATTTTGTACAGAGTCTGTATACAAACTCCTTTAATTTGGAAAAAGAAATTAAATTAATATATCAGGCATGGTTCTCTTACCTCTGAGTACAGATATTACTGACTCTATTTATTATGCTTCCTTTTAGCCTTATAATCTTAGGTCTCAAATGACACTGTTGGGTAGGTTGACAGTTATACATTTTTAATAGTCTTAGAACAAATGAAAGAAGGCAAACATTCACAAACAGTTCTCTTTTAATTCAGCTGGAACAAAGTCACTGTGCAGAGAGACAATTAAGTCAAATCCCTTTAGTTAAATTAGGGACTATTCTTCTCTTTCCCTTTATTTTTTATTTTTCTTTGCTGTTGTTGCTTGCTTGCGTTCTTCCTTGTTTGACTTGTATACTAAATGTGAGGCTCTTTCTAACCTCAGCCAGGATAAGGCAACGCAATCTAGTGAAAAGACCATCACTAGATGGTCCGGGAGAACCAAGTTCTCGCTCGGCTCTGACAAGAATTACTGTGTAATCATCAGCAAGGCTCTTAACATTGCTCACCTTAGTAATTAATGAAAATGAAAGTCAAAGCAAAGTGCAGACTAATCAGAATGGGGGGGAAAGAATAGCATGGAACAAAGTTATGAGAGGAGAGAGGACACTGAGTAGAATCCCAACACAAGTACGGAGGGGAAGAAGCACAAAGTAAAAGGAAAAAACGTACTAAGAAATCAAATGGAGGAAAGCAGGTATGCGTATTGCAGAGCAGTCTGAGTTTAAGCAAGGAGGAAGAAGACCAAAGAGGGACGCAAGGAGAAGGAGGAGTGGCACGAGTTGGGAGGAAAAGGAAGAGAAATCAAAAGAGGAAGACGAGGGGCTTCCCTGGTGGCGCAGTGGTTGAGAGTCCGCCTGCCGATGAGGGGACACGGGTTCGTGCCCCGGTCCGGGAAGATTCCATATGCCGCGGAGCGGCTGGGCCCGTGAGCCATGGCCACTGAGCCTGCGCGTCCGGAGCCTGTGCGTCCGGAGCCTGTGCTCCGCAATGGGAGAGGCCACAGCGGTGAGAGGCCCGCGTACCGCAAAAAAAAAGAACTTAGCTCTGTGCATAGGACACAGATCATATAAATATGGCTTACAGCTGCGGTGAAATACTATGCAGAGTAGTGGAGATGATTAATATTTTATTTTTCCACATGTAAAGATGTCCAAAACATAGCATTGAGGTTTATATATATATATAAAACATGTCTAGTGGGCACCTTTTTGTAAAAATTATTAATATAATTTCATGATGGTCTAAAGCACAAACATACTTGGAAAGATATATACAAAAATGCGAATCACGGTTCTCCCTAGGAGATAATACTGTGGATAATCCTTGGTTTTTTTCTTTTATCTTTTATGTGTGTCCTGGATTTTATTTTTTTTTTGCACTTATTATATATTATTTCAATACTCAGAAAACAAAACATTAAAGCCATGGGGTGAGAACCTCAGGAGAGGGAAAAGTGAACCTGTGATGACTCAGGAGTTATCATCATCGAACAAGGTAAAGCTGGAGAAGCAAGCTGCCTGGCCGGTTTGGTCTGCATTAAAAAGAGGGTGTATTGTCCCACTAAGTGCAACTTCTTTTGTTAAGTTAATGGCATGAGCACTGTCAGACCTCACTGTGCATTGGAGGAGGCAAGGTGAGTCATGATTAATAAAAATGGTTTTGTGGTTTATTGTCTATATATTTTCTTGAAAAGAAGGTAAAAGTGAGCAACCACTGCAGGTGAAAGTTAAATTTCAAATTCTACATCCCATGCTGAAAGAATTTTGCAGAGCAAGAACTCTGGTAAAAAAAAAAAAAAAAACGTCAAAAAGGAAAGTAGAAACACTTCAAAAAACATCAAAGATGGCAAAAGGAAGTATAAGTAAACAAACAAGAGCTGAAAATTGTATGCAAAGGAACATAAAATCTATGCCCATAAAAGAGAAGTGAATGTAATATAAATAAAAACAATAAAATATTATTTTAAGAGGCTGCAAATAAAGAGAGGTGAGAGTTAAAGAAAGGGGCACTGAATGCAAGCTAGCTTAATGATTAAAGGGTATGGGCTTTGGCACAAAATGGCTGTGAGATTAAGTAATGGCTCTGCTACTTAACAGCTCTGTGTCATTTGGAAAGTTACTTGGGTCCTAGCTAACATAAGACAAGAAAAGGAAATAAAAGGTATACACACATAGGGAAGAAATAAATAAAACTGTTTTTGTTGGCATATGTCTATGTAGAAAATGCAAAAGAATTTTTTAAAAAAGCTCCTAGAATATAATAAGCAAGTATAGCAAGGTTGCAGGACACAGGTTAATATATAATAGTTGCTTTCCAATAAACCAGCAATGAATAAGTGGAATCTGAAATTAAAATCATAATACCATTTACATTAGCACCCCCTAAAAATGAAATACTTAGGTATAAATCTAACAAAATATGTAGAAGATCTATATGAGGAAAAGCACAAAACTATAATGAAAGAAACCAAAGAAAAACTATTCTGTTCATGCATTAGAGGACTCAACATAGAATTGTCAAGATGTCAGTCCTTCCCAATTTGATCTATAGATTCAGTACAATCCCAGTCAAAATCCCAGCAAGTTATTTTGTGGATATTTTGTGATTCTAAAGTTTATATGAAAACGCAAAATACCTAGAACAGCTAACACAACATTGAAGGAAAGAAACGAATTTGGAGAACTGACACTATCTGATTTCAAGACTTACTATAAACCTACAGTAATCAAGATGGTGTGGTACTGATGAAAGAGTAGACAAACATCAATGGAACAGAATAGAGAGCCCAGAAGTAGACGCATATAAATACGGTCAACTTGTCTTTGACAAAGAAGCAAAAGCAATACAATGGAGAAAGAGTCTTTTCAACAAATAGTACTGGAAGAAGTGGACATCCACATGAATAAAAATAAATAAATAAACCTAGACACAGGTTTGACACCCTTCACAAAAATGAACTCAAAATGGATCACAGACCTAAATGCAAATGCAAAACTCTAAAACTCCTAGAAGATAACACAGGAGAAAACCTAGATGACCCTGAGTATGGCCATGACTCTTTAGATATAACACCAAAAGCATAATCCATGAAAGAAATAATTGATAGCCTGGACTTTATTAAAATTTTAAAACTTCTGCTTTGCAAAAGACAATGTCAATAGAATGAGAAGACAAGCCACAGAATGTGAGAAAATATTTGTAAAAGACACATCTGATAAAGGACTTAAACAAAATATACAAGGAGGTCTTAAAACTAAACAATAAGAAAACACAAAACCCTATTAAACAATGGGCTAAAGACTTTAACAGACACTTCATCAAAGAAGACATACAGATGGCAGATAAGGATATGACATCATATGTCATCAGGAAAATGCAAATTAAAGCAAGATAACACTACACACCTATTAGAATGGCCAAACTCAGGAACACTGACAACACCAAATACTGGCAAGGATGTGGAGCAACAGGTACTCTCATTCATTGCTGGAGGGAATGCAAAATGGTGCAGCCACTTTGGAAGACATTTTGTCAGTTTCTTATAAAACGAAACATACCCTTCCCATATGATTCAGAAATTATGCTCCTTGGTGTTTACCCAAAGAAGTTGGAGACTTATGTCCACATCAAAACCTGTTGTTTACAGCACCTTTATTCCTAATTGCAAAAACTTGGAAGCAACTAAGATCTCCTTAATTAGGTGAATGGATAAATAAACTATGGTACATCCAGACAACGGAATCTTGTTACACACACCCCCAAATGAGCTATCAAGCCATGAAAAGACATGGATGAATCTTAAATGCATATTACTAAGTGAAAGAGGCCAATCTGAAAAGGCTACATTCTATGATTCCAACTATTTGACATTCTGAAAATGGCAAAACGGGAGACAGTAAAAAGATCAGTGGTTGCCAGGAGCTGGGGAAAAAGAAAGGGATGGATAGGTGGAGCACAGAGAATTTTTAGGGCAGTGAACATACTCTATATGATACTACAATGGTGGCTATATTACACATTTGTCGAAACCCATGGAATGTACAACACCAAGAGTGAACTATAAACTATGGACTTTGGGCGCTTATGATGTGTCAATGCAGGTTCATCAATTGTAACAAAGGTACTGACTTGCTGGGGGATATTGATAATGGGGGAGGCTAGGCAAGTGTGAGGAAGGGGATATATGGGAAATCTCTGTACTTTCTTCTCAATTTTGCTATGAACTTAAAACTGCTCTTAAAAAAAAATTACTTGGAATCTGACTTCAGATTCCTTATCTGTAGAATGGAGAAAATACTACTACTAACTTCATAGGATTGTTGTGATGATTAAATAAGATGTTTATGAACTGCTAAGTGCTCCGTGAATAGTTATTACTGTGTCACACAGATCATTTTACCTAACAAAGTACAGATGAACACAGCATTATTAAAAGGAAGAAAAACAAAAACTGCCTAAGAGAAAAGTGTGCAAGACAGAAGATTGCTCACATATGATCCTTGAATAAATTCAGGAGCATACTGATCAAGATGATTGGAGAAAATAGGAGAAAAAGTAAATCTACCCAAAAAAGAGCTTTAGAGAAGTGAGAGGGTGCAGTGACACGTGTTAAAAATAAACAAGGAAAACTTTTAACAAGGATGCTTGAGCTTGGACATAAATATACACTTGAAGAAAGCTATTGAGCTTTCAACTACTGGAGTTCAAGGTGTATGAAAGAGTCAGGAGGTTAATTAGCCAGAAGGTAAAACCCACTGTGAAATGTATGCAATCTAAATTAGTAAGTTTATATGAGTCAGATAACTGACTGGTATAGGAAGAAAGGAATCTCTAAGATGTAAAGTAGTATCTTGCGTATTCAGCATTTCACAGTTTACAAAGCACTCACATATATTAGTGTCTTCGTTTCCTGTTGACCTTTACAACATCCTCATGAGTAAAACAGAACAGATAGTAGTATCCTAATTTTAGAGATGAGGAGAATGACTGTCTAAGAATATAAATGACTTGCTCGACATCACACAGGAGGTGTTGGGATTAGGCTCCTTAATTAGTTACCAAACACCTATTTTAAAGCAGGCAGGAATGGTGCTAGGAACCGAGGACAGAAATATAAATAAAAGAATCTCCATGTTGCTGGAATTTATAGTCCAAACTCAAACTTCAGGCCCATGACAATTAATTCCCCTCTGCCCTTTTAGAATGACTCTCCACGCTCTCGCCCCGCTCTCTGTCCTGAAGCTGTTTTCCTGAATGGGCCACTGCTACAGGCTTCTTATCCTCTGGTTTCCATTTGAGATAGACCACTGGGAAGCCCCAGAGGGAGCTTAGGGGGAGAAAGAAAGGAGAAGTCAGGGTACTTATTCCTCTGATACCCCTTTGTGTGGTCACCTCAAGCTGTCAGTGACCCTCAAATGGAGAATACAGCTCTTCTCAAGACAACTCTCTTCCCAGGTTCTAGTAACTGCTCCTTCTTCGCCATCCTTTGGGCCCAGGGGTGGTAACAACTTTACCATTACTGGTCCCTGGTTCATGCGCTACTCTTATAACCCACTCACACCTTATAAATAAATCTTCCTCAAATTATTCTAATCTGAGTAATCCATCTGTTTCCCATTGGGATCCTGATAGAATCACTGGTACTGGAAGTGGCCATAAAAAACAGACCCCCAAAAATGGAATTTAATTGGGTTTTTCATATATTCAAAGTATGGGGAAGTGGGACATTGGTTACCCATGGGTGGGCTTCAATTTTCAATGAAGCCCAGAACATGAAAGCACTCTGCAAGCTCTAGGCTATATTGCAAGCTTTCCTGCCAGTTGGTTCTTAGGACCCAGCAGAGCCAGTGGAATTGGAATAATCTGTGGCAGACAGAGATGCTGAAAGGAGCCTTCTGGCAATCCCTGATCAGAGAATCACAGTGCAGACCCTTAAGATGTTAGGTTAAAGCCATGACCTTTTTTGCCATAAACTATTCTTTATCTCAAAAGCAGTTCCTTGCTTGTTCCTAGGTCCTTCTAGAGACTTACCTTGTGCCCATGGAACATCTAGTGGCCCTGAGATCATTCCCAGCAAGCCATAAATCAGCTGTTCCCACCAGCATTCCATCATTAAATTGTATATACGAGTACAAGCCCACACCAGTCTTGAAGACACAAATTGCAATGGCAGTCGATTCAGACTCTCATAATCTAAACCTCATAGTTCATCTCTTTTCCCTTAACAACAATAAGGCTACATGGGGCATTTCCTATAGCCAGTTAACTGTGAATAGTGAGTGTTCCAGCACCAACCAGCTATACAATCTTACTCACAATGAACTTAAAACAATAAAGATAAATCCTCCAAGTGGGCAGAACTTTTGAGTGTTGTGTTGAACTTCCTGTAGAAGTAATGGCCTGAGATATACATCTACTCTAACTCATGGGTGGGTGCTAAAAGAGTTGGCCAGGTGATCAGAGACTTTCAAAAAACAAAATTGGAAACTGCTGGCAGAGATCTGGAAAAAATATATAGATGGACCTCTTGTAAAAGGCACAGAATATGAAGACAATTCTATTCCATTAAATCTCATAAGAGCCTATCACTGAGGATGCTCTCAGTAATAAAGTGAGCGAGAAGACCTGACTATAAATGTCACTTGGTATCTTTCATTGGCCATCCCAATGTTTGCTTAATTTATCCCCCAGGCTCCCTCCTTGAGGGGCAACTTAGGCTGGCTATGTCCCTAATTAAAGGTCACTGCTCCACTGAACAGTGGCTTTCTGTCCAAGATTAGTTCCCTCCCAGTTCTAGTAGCTTCTTCCTTCCCCTTTCCCTTTGGACATAAGATTGCTAACTGCTCCACCATTTCAAGCCCCAGGTTTACTGTACTCTCCCCTGTGGTTCACCCACAACTTGCCCAGAGTTTTGTAAACTGCCCTTTTTCTATTTTTTATTTATCCTTGAAAGTGCCACCTCATTCTGGAAAGGACACGACTGATTCAAAGTTAAATGCTCACTCCACACACAACACTCACAGACTCTTCATATACTATCATGTATATTTGAACAGGAAAACTTACAAAAAGGATTAAATAGACACAAAGATATAAAGAGTTAAAGGCACTATACAAATATAAAATTTCGATGGGCTTTGCTTTTATGGCTATATTTTCAAGAGATTTCAATGGACTTTATAGCTGGTGGTTCCTTTGTCCTTCCTCTAGCCCTTAAGGGTCAGTCTCAGCTCGCTATAACCAAAATCAGACTTCATATGAGAAAAGAGAAATTAATTTTATCTTTAATGCATATAACCAAATATAATTCAAATGCACTTAGTCTCTAGTCATTTGGTTTCAAGACAAACCTCATAACTATTTTCAAAACTCTCTTTGCCAATGAAAATAACCATTAACGAGAAAATAATAATTTCCCGAAAGCTTGAAAATTGTTTCCTTTCCCTCCATCCCTTCTGTGAGAGGTGATTGAAGTTATTTAGCTCTTTAGGAGTTGAAATAATTGTCTTTCATTTGCAGTTGGGACCATATCATTTTACTGTCCTGATAAAAATAATTTAGGAGAAATCTGAGGGGTTTTCAAGAAATTATGTTACTATTTTGCCAATGGAACTTAGAGTATATACTAATTAAGTATTTACAGTTACCCTAATGGACTACTTACGCCTCTCTAAAAGGATGCCTACTGTTACTACAGATGGAGGAGGGCATTAGTGCTCTGATACATTTGAGAAGCAGGATATCGTTTCTTAGAAAAAGCTTACATGATGTACTCCCCAGCCCGCACAACTCTCATTGTTACTGAGAAGCCTTAAAGGAAGTCAGAGCACCAGGAAATTGGTTAAATTTTCATTTAAGTTGGAGAAATTTGTTGCGGGGCTCCTGAAAAATGGGGTTCCCCAACGGCAGGGATATCTACATTGCTCAGCATCAAGTCTCCCAGAATAATTCAGAGGAGGAAACAGGAGTAGGGTGGGATGTGGTAGAGGAACCAACGCCATGCAGCAGCTGCCTGTGTTGTAATTACCATTTGACATGAATTATGTGAAAAGAACTGAAATAAAGAAGATCCCACCCAGTGTCCTACAAGTGATTGACTATCGAGCCCTGCAAAAGACGAGGGCAGGCTGTCTGATTGGCAGAGATCTAGAAACGCAAGCCTCTTAGAGCAAGAAGTCTGGGAAAGTGATAAGAGGCAAGGGGTGACAGGTGACAAGAGGGACAAGAGCAAGTACCAACCGCAGTCACCGCGACAGAAGAGGTGATGAGGACCACAGGCGGGCCACTAAGAAACAGGCAGTCTGCCAGTAGAGAAGAAGGCGAGCAACAGAGGGTTAGAAATAACCCTGTTCTCTGAAGAGGCAGCCGGCCCCGGTCTATATTTCAACAGTTTAGAAAAACAGAGCATCTCTACTTTGTATGTGGAGAGTGAGGGGTGAGAACGACAAAGGGGATAAGGGTACCAGAACCTCATTCCCTCTTAAAGATGCAAAGGGATACTCTGAAGATTTGCTCACCAGTTTAAGAAAAGAAATTTGTATTGAGGTATAGTTGATTTACAATATTGTGTTAATTTCTGCTGTATGGCAAAGTGATTCAGTTATACATATATATATATACATTCTTTTTTTATATTCAAGAAAAGACATTTGATAGTGAGGAATTGAGCATGAAAGACACAGGATGTACTCAGGGAACTCAGAACAGTAAAGTGATAATAGTAGTAGCACAAGTCATTAGTAGTAAAGTCATTTAATCTTCACAATAACCCCATGAGGTTATTAGTTCCATTTTATAGATGAGGAAATTGAGTTATAAAGAGGTTAATTAAGTAACTTGCCCAAAGTCACACCTCTAGAAAGGAGGAGAGACAGGATTTAACCTTCTATGCCAAACAAACTACACCTGTGATCTCCAGAAAATATGGGGTTTTATTTTCTCTTATTCACTCTTGTTCATCCAGTATCTAGCACTGCAGGCACTCTGAACATTTGTTGTCTGAATAAATGAAGGTCAAGTAATAGTAAAAGTACATTTTCTCTCATGACAGGTTCACAAATCATTGTCACATGAAGCATCTATTCCAGTCTTTCCAAAGAACAAACATAAGGGCAGTTACACAACATGGGTAAAGGGTACATGGAAAAATGTTCATTAATCAATTCCAAACTGGTTCATCTACATTAAAAAAAAACACTCTGAAAGTGCAGAAGTGTTTTTTTCTTTGCTTGTTTTGTCACCAATTCTTTAACGTCGTGGAGCCAGATCAAAAGCTCCTTGTGGACAAGGATTTTTTTTTTCATTTCAGCCCAAAGTTTAACATTAGTAGGTGTTCAGTAAATTTTTCTTTTAAATAAATCAAGGGGGGGGGGGTCTTGTTTTGCTGAACTGGATGGAGTAATGGGATGCCAAATCACATCCTAGTCAGCAGACATCAGTGCCTCCACATCCGTCCCGGTGACCTCCAAAGGGCAGAAGACTTTTACCAGCAGCCGCCTTGCATCTAACTCGAGGATATTTACACGTTTTTCAGAAGATTGTTGGAGGAAGGGGGCAAAATATCATAGTAGCAACAAAGGTGACTAACACTGTTGAGTGCTTACCATTTGCAAGGTACTCTGCTAAACGCCATGAGCTGAGCACCTCTAACATCCAATCACAGATGCAGTAATGCAGGTACTAGAGGTAAGGGCTGGACCAAAACCACACAGCTAGAGATGGAAAAGCCATTGAACCCAGATGATTTGACTCCTAAGCCCACGCAATAAAAGGCAGAGAAGACTGCTCAAAAGGACTGAGTTTTTCCAGATAAGAAATTCTGTGTTCAGTAATTTATTCCTATGATAATGGGTTATTTTATTGTTGTTGCCAGTCTCCATAATGGAAGGTGCCAGTAATTCAAGTACCTCTGGGTTTTTGTTTTTTGGGGTTTTTTTTGCGGTACGCGGGCCTCTCACTGTCGTGGCCTCTCCCGTTGCGGAGCACAGGCTCCGGACGCGCAGGCTCAGCGGCCATGGCTCATGGGCCCAGCCGCTCCGCGGCATGTGGGATCTTCCCGGACCGGGGCACGAACCCGTGTTCCCTGCATCGGTAGGCGGACTCTCAACCAGTGCGCCACCAGGGAAGCCCATACCTCTGGTTTTGAGTAGAATACACTAAGCTGATGTTTTGGGGTTTGCTAACACTTCAGACACACTTAAAATAATACCTCCAATCACTGAGGGAATAAAACACCATCTCGGGCTTTCAAATCTACTCCATATAATCTGTTGTTTACAGACTGCAGTATGGATAGGAACTATACAGTTGTTTTTTGACTGTCTCTTCCTGAATCTGTTACATTTAATTTAATAAAATGTAATTTTAGAACCAGAGGCTTATTTGAGATTATCGATACTTATTTAAACGTTAAAACACAGTAACACTTACTTTGAAGGAGTTCCATCTAAAATTTTCTCCAATGTCATTTCATGCCAGCATCCCTTGTGCCTTGGCTACTCTGACCTCTTTCAATTCCTAAAACCCACCAAACTCTTTCCCACCCTGGAGACTTTGTGCTGGCTGTTTCCACAGCCATGACCGTCTTCTCCCTGATCTTTGCATAGAGAGCTGCTTCCTACAGTTCAGATTTTAGCTTAAATACGTTCCTGACCACCCAAACGAGCTGCCCAGACATCACCACATTTCAATTCCCTGCACAGCGTCTGTAACCCTATAATGTTGGGCTATGTACCCACTGGAACAAAAACAGTGCCAGAGATCAGAGACATTTTCTGTCTAATTTGCCACAATATCTCCAGGGGGTGGAACAGAGACTGGCATTAGGCATGTGATCACAGGATACATGACAAGTGAATGAGCGACAGAATGAAAAACTAAATACCATACTCCTGCCCATTAATACAGCTTTACTGATTTGACCTACAGACCAGGATGTCATTCAGAATGTGAAATGTTACCACAAAAGAAGGCTCGGTTTAAGACTGCCTTTATTGTTTTAATATATAAGTTGCATGACTGAAATTTTGGTCCAAGTCAGAAAAACTACAAAGAATCCAGAGAAATTTTCTGCAAAATGATGCCCTCCCAGTAAAGGATCTTTGAAATTTTACTTTCCAAATGTAAAACAATCTCTAGATTTGTTTGTTTTGCAGCCTAGAAAACTATTGATGATCCCTCACTTCAGTTTTTCTGATATGTATTTTATAACCTAGTGATAAAAGTAGATAAACTAGAAAGCATCAAACCAGAGACCTGCATGGTTTACTGAAACTTCAAAGGTGATCTTTATTGGTGCTTTCTCGGCCATTGAATTTTTTTCTTTAATCTGCCTTCACTGAGTTGCTATAAAGGTTTAATAAAGTCATGCTCATTAAGCAATTTGATATCCTCAGTAGAAGAAGATTCAATAAAGTTTGTTCTTTTTTTTACTTTTAATGCTCTGATACCTGATATCAGAAATAAGAAGCAAAAAGAACCACTTTAAAAAGAAATGGGGGGGTTTTCCCTGGTGGCACGGTGGTTGAGAGTCCGCCTGCCGATGCAGGGGACACGGGTTCGTGCCCCGGTCCGGGAAGATCCCACATGCCGCGGAGCGGCTGGGCCCGTGAGCCATGGCTGCTGAGCCTGCGCGTCCGGAGCCTGTGCTCCGCAACGGGAGAGGCCACAACAGTGAGAGGCCCGCGTACCACAAAAAAAAAAAAAAAAAAAGAAATGGGGGCTCACACATTGAGGTTTCTCCTTTTCACTGATAAGAACTCAAACATACAATAGATCTGAATAAATTGGGCCACTGATCAACACGGTGAACAAAGTTAAAGACAGTTTGAGAAAGTCACCACTTAATTAACAAAAATGAAGAGTCATTAACTTAATTGCACTGAGATCCTCAAAAAGGGACTGAAATCCCCTATCTAAAAAGCAAGCACACGGTAAAATCAAATTCCACCACCCAGTCAATGATCTGACTGCAACCTGATGGTAATTTATTAAGACTGAACACCTAATTTGGTCTTTAAACACCTTCAATTATTTTCTATTCACTAAGATAATCAGTGAAGTATTTCTAGTTATAAAAGTGTTTTGTGTGATCTGGACATTTGCCTGAGACATAAAACTGAATAGATAGGAATATATAGGCAGATAAACATCTGTGTGTGTGTGTGTGTGTGTGTGTGTGTGTGTGTGACAATCTGCTAATGCTCTACTACAGAGTGTAGTAGTGTTAAACTCAGAAAACATCTTGGCAAGACCACACTTCATTTGCAAGATACTTTAGCTTTGTGATCTTTCTAATTTAGGATTCTTATTTTTGAAATATATAGAATAAATAAAATATGTAATACTAGAATATAGAATAAATTCTGCCTCCCCAATAGCCTCTCCTTGGGACATGAATTTTACTTATTACAATAAAACATCTCATGCTTTGGCAAATTTTCCATTATGCAATCCACTGAGTAAAAATTACTCACCGGGTCTTGATCCAGTATTCCCAAACTGCAAGATGCAGCATGTAAAAAATACAGCACCACATAAATATTTTCAAATGAGCAAACAGCAAAATTTTTTTTAAAAAGAGACCAATTTTGGCAAGCCCAGTGTTTATGACATGGACATCTTTTATAATTCAACCTTTAAAAAAGCCTGAAAAAGCTGATGTTAAAGGGACACCAGCAATAGAATATATATTTACATTTTTCCATTGCTTATGCTAGTTTGCATAATAAAATTAAGCAACTCTTTCTGATGCCCGGAATAATTTACTTGAACCTCGTAATTTTTTTCCTCATTTTTCAAAAGAAAAATGTATTGGCATTCATCCTCAATTTTTTTTATCAATCAGCATATGCACAACAAAGCAACACAGCAATTCTTCATTATACTAATGGGGGAAAAATTAACTTGACATCAAGCCTAATTGAGTAAAACCTCACTAATTTTAAATAGGGATAAGTCCTGCCTGTTTAGTGAAAGCAATTTAGTATAGAACATGTTTAGATAAATACACTTTTATAGCTTTCCAGAATTCACACTCACAAATAGCTTCCACAGCAAGCACGGGGTGTGGTAGAGGGCCTTCAGAAAACCTGCCACGTTGTATGCATAAGATTAATGTAGCATCTCAATTACAAATAACAACTTGGTGTTTCTTGAGATAACTTGAAAACTTTAGGCGCATCTTCCTAACAAATTATTTCAAAAGCAATTTTTATAGAGGATGCCAAAGTACTCTACGGCCCAGTCTACAAGCAAAATGTATAACAAATCATACGTTATTAGCTATGACAGGTTAGCAGAGTCAAATTTAATGAGGTTTCACTCTGCAGGCAATCCTCAAGTTGCACTGCAAAAGTTCATTTGTAAGTTCATGGTTAGAAATCAGAACTGATTAGAGCAATGTTCCCGTTAGGAAGGTCGTGTCATGCCTATATACGGAAGGAACATGGGTTTGGAACTCAAGACCCCAGGAGGGGATCTCATCATAACTTTGCCATTTATTATCTGTGTGAACCTGTGTGAGTTTTTTAACTTAACTGAGTCTTAATTAAATCTGTAAATAGACTTAATACCTATTTCCCAGGACTTCTGTAGGAATTAAACATAATAGCTGTAAGGCACCTACTACAGTGCTCTCTACTCCCACTCCTGGGCATTTATTTTCTTTTATCAAGTATCTCTCTATATCAGAGACGATTAGCTGGGAGGTTGTAAGGGTGTTTCAGTTGTAGGGGTGTACATACTTTAAATTGGATGTAATAATTGGTGGGTCTGTATATTCTTCTGTTGCAAAAGTTCATGCATTTCATCAAACAGCTTCCTAAGGGGGATTCTTAAGACCTGTTCTACAGGGGTACTTGCTTAAATTTTTAAAAATTAGAAATGGCCAAATGCTTACAAATAATAATTGGAAGTACCCTCTGCACCTATTTCATCCTATCTTATTTACTTAGCAATCTCACACCTATCCTTCACAATTGGTACAAGCATCATCTTCTCAGGAAAGCATCTGGGACCACTTCATCTGCATCACTTCCCACTCCAACATGTGCCACATCTTTCTCAGCACAGCAACTTGTGTATACGTCTACTAGAGTACTCATCACACCACACTATAACTATTTTTACATGGATATACCTACCTTTAAGGAATTCCAAGTACATGGTAGATTCTTAATAAGTGGACAGAATTTTTTCCCACAAAAAATGTATTTATATTTGTTCATTAAAAGTAGTCAAAAAACACTAATTCAAAAAGGTAAATGTACCACAATGTTCATAGCAGCACTATTTACAACAGCCAAGACATGGAAGCAACCTAAATGTCTATCAACAGATGAATGGATAAAGATTATGTGAGATAGATGATAGATAGATACATACATACATACATACACATGATGGAATACTACTCAGCCATAAAAAATAATGAAATTTTGCCATTTGCAGCAACATGGAAGGATTTGGAAGGCATTATGCTAAGTGAAATAAGTCAGACAGAGAAAGACAAATGCTGTGTGACATCACTCATATGTGAAATCTAAAATACACAACAAACTAGTGAAAATAACAAAAAAGAAGCAGACTCACAGATACAGAGAACAAACTAGCAGTTACCAGTGGGGAGAGAGAATGGGTGGAGGGGCAATATAATAGGGGTAAGAGACCAAAAAAAGGGTTATTATGGGATTATATGAAGACATCTGTGTGAAACTTTTGAAAATTAAAAAGCACTATAGAATTTAAAGAACCTTTCATTCAACAAAAAAATTGTTTTTAAAAAGTAGTCATTTTAACTGATGAGAAACATGCACATCAGAAAGCAACATGGCTTTGGTAAAAGAACTTTGAGTTTGACAGATCTAATTTCAAAAAAATCCTAACCTCTCTGAAATTCAGTTTCCTCATCTGTGAAATGGAGATAATCACACCTACCAATCGAGGTTGTACATGAATAACATTTGTCTAGTACTGAGTATATTCCCTGCACAAGATCTACACCACCAACATCACACCACTAACTACCACCATCACAATTATTGCTGTTAATTATTCAGGAGTGACAGGTAACAGAAATCTAACATGCTTATTGATGAATTGCTCTACCTGATACTGACTATGGCTCAGACCAGAGAAAAGAAAATCTGTGCGGGGACAGCTTTCAGGAGGCGGAGCACAAAATGATATTTCTGGAACTTCATACACAGGAGCAAGCTACTTTCATATGTGACCCCCTGGTTCCCAGAACCCTCCAAAGGTTGCAGGCATGCTGTTCTCGGGGTCTGCAACAGTGTGGGAGTCTACCCAGGTGGAGTATCACCGTCTCCGCCTTGCACCTATGCAGAGTATTGCTTGAGTTTGTGAGTCCAGGATGTAAAGGTCAACATTTCCACCCCTGAAAGTAAGGACACAGGCTCAGGGTTGAGAAATCTGCCTTTCTACCCAGCAATCTTTTATCATCTCTAATCCCCTCTTAACTACATTAACAGAGAACCTATTCCAAGCTTTTCCTCTCTTCGCCAACCCCATGCTCCTTACTGCTACTTCCCACCTGCCTGAGATGGAGGCATCTGACACATACACACCCCTCCGCCCACAAACACATTCTCCACCTTCCACTAGATCTTAGCATAAAAACCCTTCTCCTTTTGAAGATCAGCAGTTCCACTCGTGTTCTAATCCCCTTTTAGTTTCTCCTCTAAGAATTTGCTGCATCAGACCTTCTTGCCAGGACTTCCATTGTTCTCTGCTTCCCCAACCTCTGGCTGTCCACTCCAGCCTTTCCTCTCTGTCTGCAATCTCCTTTAGATTAATGAATTCCTGAATCGTCATCCTCCCCTGAACTGCTGTTCTTCCTCATTCTTCTTCCCTTTGATGACAAACTCCTTGAAATAATTCACTTCTCTAGTCTTTTTCTGCATCTATTTATTAAATCTGGCATTTCCTCTCCTTATAGCCTACTGCAGCAAAGTAATCCCTAAAAAGTAGCTATATCTGACTTCAGAAGCATTGAAAATTTATAAATTCTTTACTAAGAACTTTTTGAAAACACCAAGGAAAGACTACTTACTACACACAGAACCATTCTAAATACCCTCCAGACCTCTCCTCCTGGCCATAGTTTCAGCTGTCAGGGCAGAACCTCCAATCTCTACTTTCTTGAAAATTCTTCCAAATTTTTCTCTCCCCCCGCCCCCCCCACACAGCAGTTCTCCATCTTCAGATAAACTTATTATTATGGAAGCTGATTGATTATTCTCAATCATTACTCTGTGCTGGGGCAATGCAAACAAAGACATATTATCAAGGAGAGTCTGCAGTATACTGAAGGTCTATGAGGTTTCTTCTCTTTACTGCTGGAAACATAGCACCACTCCATCCCACCCCAGACCCTGGCCATTTTCTTCTACATTCCTCTCCAATGTCCCTGAGGACAGCACTGCCCACTGCACGGGATTTTGTGCACCAAAGTGTCTTCTAATGAACTTCGACGCTGAGAAGTTTTGGTCTAAAGGGAAAGCAAATCAACCTCAAAAGTCAACTGCCTCCCTTATCCTTTATTCAAACTTGCTATTTGGTTTTATTCTCTGCAAACTTCCATGAAAACCCTGTTCTCAACTCTTCTGGAAACCTTCATTAATATAACTCTTGACTATAAATTGCTCCTGCACTGAAGTAATCCATCTATTTTTTGAACCTTCAAAATGTACCCCACCATATTTTCACAGAAAACCCACTGCATAAAATGCTTTCCTCCTTCCAGTTGACTTGTGCTTATACACCTGACATATGAGCCCACAACTTTGTACCAGGCTCCCTGCTCGAAATCAAGAGCTGCCCAATCAATATTCTGCCACTGAAATAGAGAACGTTGTGGCTTTCAGGCCACACACAAGGTTGGCTATTGCTGCTCTCACTTAATCCCCATAACTTCTCAGGAAGATGGTCATGTTTGGTAGTATGGACGTGGTTGTAATAAGATTTAATATTTACTTCATAGCTGTACGTTTTCATTACTTTTAAAATATTTCATTTTGTTTGTAATAATCCGGATTGGTAGAGACTTTTGCCAATTTAAAGATGAAAAGAAATAGTTTTAGAAAAGTAAAGTAACCCGATTAGTGGTAAAGTATAGTTGATTTACAATGATGTGTTAGTTTCAGGTGTACAGCAAAGTGATTCAGATATATGTGTGTGTAAACATATATGTATATTCTTTTACAAAGTCGCTTCCATTATAGGTTATTACAAGATATTGAATATAGTTCCCTATGCTATACAGTAGGTCCTTGTTGTTTATCTATTTTATATATAGTAGTTTGTGCCTGTTAATCCAAACTCCCAATTTATCCCTTTCCCTTCCCTCCCCTTTAGCAACCATAAGTTTGTTTTCTGTGTTTCTGAGTCTATTTCTGTTTTGTAAATAAGTTCATTTGTATCATTTTTTAGATTCCACATATAAGTGATATATGATATTTGTCCTTCTCGGTCTGACTTACTTCACTTAGTATGATCATCTCTAGGTCCATCCATGTTGCTGCAAATGGCATTATTTTGACTCAAGTTCTTTTGACAAAACAAAGTTGCTCTAACTTTCATGTTACTAATCAATTAACACCTACTGAATAATACTGTAGTTCGGAAATGACACAATTTTTGCCAGAAAATATTCTTATTTATTCATTTAGTCTTTCACTCTGCTTTAAGAGTCCTCAATTGTAAAAGTAAAAAAAAAACATTCTTCTCAGAAAGAGAGAAGCATTGCAGATTCTTAACAGAGATACATTTTTCCTCCTGGATTTCTAAAATTTTTAAATAACAAACATTTTTTTAAAGTTTTTAATTAAAATTTATAAAATAAAAAAATTAAAATAAAAAAATTAAGTATAGATTATCCATACTTTATAGTACAGAAAAAGAAAAAAATTCCAATAAAATTCAACATTGAGAAAAACTCTTAGTAAATTCTGAATATGAGAGAACTTTCTTGATCTAATTAATGGTATCTATTGAAAAAAAAAAAAAAAACTAAAGCCAGCAACCTACTGAACTTAGAAGTGTACCCATCAAAGTCAGAAACAAGATGAAACACCAGCTATCACTACTTCTACTCAGCATTATCCTGTGAATCCTTGCCATTGTAATAAGAAAAAAAGAGTTGTAACAATTGTAAAAGAAGAAAAAATTTGCTTCTTTGCTCATTGACATCTACACAGAAAATCCAAAAGAGTAAATAAATAAAATACAAAGAATTGCAGGAGAGTTCAGCAATACTGCAGGTTTAAAATCAATATACTGAATTCAATGTACTACTATATAATAACTAATTAGAAAATGGAATAGGAAACAACACCTTGTATAATACTTGCAGAGCTACAAAGTAATTAGGAATAAATCTAACAGAACACTCTAAAGACATTTTTATAGAAAATTACAAAACAAAGAAAATCTGAAATCCCATAAAGATGTTAGCTGCCCCTCAACTGATCTCTAGGTTCAATGCAATGTTAATAAAAATCCCCAAAATATTGATAGGGAAGAACAAAGATAACTTTCAGTGAAAACAACAAGTGAAGAGCCTTGTCTTGGGGCATTCTATGTTCACTACAAATTATAATAATTAAGGTACTGTGGTCATACGGCAGAAATTTTTTAATAGACAAATGAAACAATAAAAAGTCTAGATATAAACACATTGATATATAGAAACTTGACATATGGCAGAAATAAGATGATCTATTCAATAAAAGAAGCTAGGCTAACTGCTTATCTATACAGAAAGCAAAAAGTGTCTCTTTTTTTATATACAAAAATAAATTCCACATGGAATATTAAACCTTTTGGAAAAAAATACAGAAGAATATCTTCTTTACTTTGGCAAAGGGAAGCTATCTTAAGCAAAATACAGAAAGTAGAAAGCTTGAATAAAAGTATTGATATGTTTGACTACATTAAAATTAAAACTTTTAAAAATTAAAATATAAACAAAGTGAAAAGAGAAGTCAGAGACTTTGAGAATATATTTGTAATCCATTTAATCAATGAAGATTAGCACCCAGAATATATACAAAACTCCTACAAATGACAAAGATTATCCTTGACTAAACTTTAGTCAGGATCCTCTGAGCCCTGTTCTCAACTAGACCTCATGCATGGGCTTCTTTGCCCCTCCTTCCAGAGTCCAGTTGTAGCAAGAATCCTGCTAAGTCAATTTAGTAAGAATCCCCATATTCTTGATATCTGATCATCTTGGCCTGCCTTTAGCAAGAATGCTGTCAAGTTGGTTTAACAAGGATCCCTCTTACTCTTGATGTCTCCTCTTAGTAATTCTCTATCCACTGACAACCTCACTCTGCTTGTTAGCCATAAATCCTCAGCTGTCTTTGCTATATTCTGAGTTGAGCCCCATCTCTCTACTCTACTGTAATAGAGTTGACCCCTATCTCTATAATCTTGAATAAAGTCTTCCTTGCCATTTTAACAAGACTCAGAATAAATTTTCTTTCATACAAATCAATAAGAAAAAAGATAAGCAACTCAACTAAAAATCTGTGACATAGATGAACAGGAAACACAAAAGTAAAATGGCCAATAAGCATATGAAGAGATGCTCAACTTCACTAGTAATCAGAAACATACAAAGGTTAATCACAGAAAGATACCGTTCCAAATTCATTAAATAAGCAATAGATTTTTTGAAGTCTAAAATTTCCAACAATTGCTAAAGAGGTGGAGAAAATGTGAATTGTGCTGCTGCTGAGAGTGTAAATAAGCATAACAGTTTAGAGAGCAACTTGTTGTTCTTCAATAAAATTACATATGTGTGTACTGTATGACCCATTTCTTACAAGTCTAGCTATGTACCCCAACCTTTCTCACAGAGTTTCTGTGAGACAGTTAAACACTAGTGCCTTAAGGCATCCATAGTATATAACAATAAATTATTTTCTTTTCTGTGCACTTTTCCATACATATGTTTTGCCTCCATAAAAATGTTTTCATTTAGAGAAGAAGTAATCATCTTTCCTCCTCCCCTCCTTCTTCCAGAGTTCTCTTTCCAACTGCTTCATTTCTGTTAATCACACTATAATTTTTTCTGAAACACAGGCTCATGCACTCATTTTCGGTCTTTCCATCCCAGAAGACCAACTCTTGCCAAGACAGGCCAATACTATCTGGAACTCTTATCAAATATGTCTTTCTTTTTTTCCCACCAACATCAAACAGATCTTCTGTTTTCTCTCTCACTCTGCATTTTGTAAATCAAGTTGGAAACCAAGCAGTTTTTGGCATCTTATCCTGATAAGTCATAAAAGGTTTCTGTCCACTATGAGTAGTACTCTTTTTGAGTGAATTTTTAATGATTCTTTGGCAAACAGTATGTGGGACAGAAATCAGTCAGGATTTCTCTGGCAATTTCTAGGGAGGTTGAGAAGACTTCTCTGGGAATGTCTCACTTTTGAATGCCTTTTCTTTCTTTTTTTTACTTTAAGATATTCATTATTTAACAGAAATTAAATTGTGTGTGTGGTCCATTTACAAAGGCAAAAGAAAACCCTAAAACTCTAAAAGTTATACCCAGAACTCAAAATTTCATAACATTTTAATTATGTTTGCATACAAATGGTTAAAATTATAAACTCTACAAAAAGTATTAACCGTATAAATGTTTATGAGTAACTAAAATATTCCCTTTTCATTTGGATATCATAGCAGTCCCTGACTGAGACCCTTAAGCAACTGTTTGTCCTTCAAACAGATTAAATAGTACAGATTTGGGTACATTTCAAAGCACTTTCACGTACTGTACATTACCTTATTCGATTCTCCCAGCTGACCTAAGAGTCGGTAGTACAGACTCTTTCTCTATGAATTTGCTGTGTCAATGGTGATGCTACCAGCCTCCCTGTGTGAAAACAGGGATGTCTTAGCTGGCCAAATGACTGGCTAATTTAAGGAACAACAGATAACCCTAAATCCTTCCTTACACTTGGTATCAACTAAAATGTTTCTGCCAAATTTACGTATTTGGTGCTTTTTTTTTTTAATTAATTAATTTATTTATTTTTGGCTGTGTTGGGTCTTCGTTTCTGTGCGAGGGCTTTCTCTAGTTGCAGCAAGTGGGGGCCACTCTTCATCGCAGTGCGCGGGCCTCTCACTATCGTGGCCTGTCTTGTTGCGGAGCACAGGCTCCAGACGCGCAGGCTCAGTAATTGTGGCTCACGGGCCTAGTTGCTCCGCGGCACGTGGGATCCTCCCAGACCAGGGCTCGAACCCGTGTCCCCTGCATTGACAGGCAGATTCTCAACCACTGTGCCACCAGGGAAGCCCCAAATTTATGTATTTGGGACATGGTCTTATCTGGAAGAGCAAACGTGGTACTTAATGGATAGCTCCCCTTTCTGGCAAGTTGCTCTGGTTGACATTCCAAACCTCTCCACTTTAGTTCTGATTTAATTTAGATTGCAGGTACCATCTCTAGTCACGTGACTTGATTCACTGGTGCTCTATCTCATCTTTCAAATTATCATTTTTACATTTTGTATCACTAAATTTTTCATCTTTAGAATTTATCTGTATAAAATGTCTGTATCCAGATTTAAAAAGTTAACAGCACTAACTACAACTTTTAACTCAATTTTAAAAGATTTTATGCAGCCCAATTATTTCAATAACACGACAATCAAATATCTTCCCTGCATAATTAAGGTGCCATTACTTTCATGTCCTTTCAAATGAACTGAATGTGTCAGAGTATGACAGATACAACTGGATGGATGAGTGTGTAGCTGAACAACTCGGATAGAGAATCTGCAATGCAAAAACTGATAATATCATTCCAGTGGCAAGTTACGTTGGGCTTTAAAGTTTTATTCCAGGGTGAGTAAATGTTTCAAGTTCTCTTAGTCTGACAGAAGTCAGTGGCAACCTTGCAGGCATTTGCTTTCGGAAAGTTTTCTTTACTACCAAACAGCCTTCAAGTTTTAAAAATCAAACTTTAATTTCTAGAAAAGGCACTCAAATGTTTTAAAGGGTAAATAATAAAGATGAGAAAGCATGGAATTCTATATGTTTTTATCCTTTCATTGTGGTACTCTATCCCACTGAAAAAAATACAAATCAATACAAAAGCCTTTATGGCTTAGTATAAGAAGCCCTCTTCTAAATGATGATCTGCAAATAATTATGCACATAGATTTAAAAGTTAATCCCACAGGAATGAAAAGTGAAGCGATAGGATCTGATGAGATCACTATGATTAAAAATGTAGGAAAGCGAAGAAAAAAATTTGGTGAATGGAAGAGGGAGGGAAATATACATTGATTGTGCACATATAATGTCAGACACATTGTTACATAGTTGGCCTATAGTAAATAATTTTCACAAAAACTTATTAATTTAAGGATTTTTGCTCCTCATTTTACAGATGAGTGAACAAAGACTCAGAGATGTTAACTAACTTTCCCCAAATCACGCAACGTATTTTATTGCCGAGACGTTAACATTGGCCCCATGTAACTCCAAAACCCTTGCTCCCTCCTCCCAGCTGTCCTGCCAAGAAAAGGAGATTCTGAGAAAGCACCAAGAAAATGGTAGCTAAAATGGCAGGAGAAAAATAGTATCGTGTCACAGAAACTATCTAATGAGTAATTCCAAAAGGGAGGAAGTAAGTTCCAGTAAAAAATCTGCCTTTATATTCCTAGCATTTAGCCAATAATAGGTACTCAGATGTGTGCTAAACTACAGGAATGCCTCAGAAAGGATGAGAATGAGTGTTAAGAATACAGCCTGCTGCCTAGAAAAATCACTTGTATCATTCCAGAGAGAAATTTCAGAGAATAGGTAGTGAATTTCTGAATTACAACAAACATTTCAGGAGATGATGAATAAGAGCAGGGAGCACATAAAAACTAGTCAACAAATGGAAATAATAGGCAGTGTAGTCAGGGTAATGGTTAACCATCCCAGGAGCCAGGAAGCCTGGGCTTAAATCCTAACTTGGTACCCATGTGACCTTGGCTAAGTTACTCAACTTCTCTGTATATCAGTTTCACATCCTTAAGATGGAGATAGTTACTGTACTCACTTCATACAGTTGTTACTCTGAGCAGTAAATGAGTTAATATATGTAAAGCATTTAAGACAATGTCTGACACATATTCTTATTTCAGTATTAGCTGATGTTTCAAGGAGTTGGACAGTGTAGAGAAGGAGAAGATTTGAGAAATCTTAGGGAGCAGCAGAGTCAGGAAAAAAGAATAGTTTAAGGAAGAACAGACTTTCAATGTTTGTAGACACGGGGAGAAGGAAAGATTCAGGAGAGATAAGTGAAACAGGAAGAGGCCATGGGAAAGATGAGCGCATGTGGAGGAACTGGCCTTAAAAGAAGAGAAAGGATACAAGTTCTGACACAAAAGGGAAGGTAGAGAGCAGATGCACAGAGCACTTTTCAGGAAGTAACAGATGGGGTGAGACAGCAAAGTTCACAGAGATTCCAAATAATCTTCGCAGTCTCCTCCTTAAAGGAAGAAAAGGTTGTAGTGAGAATTTTGTGGAGTAATGAAAAATTTTTTGGAACAGTTATTCTTGAAAATGTGAAAAGGTGTTCACTAAAAATGAATAAAAGTGGACTTAGTAAAGCGTGGGCTAAACTCAGAGCAGATTCAAGTACAAATTTTTATGACTTTCAAAACACACAGACTGCAGCTTGATTAAATAGTCTGTGGGGTGCAAGGAAGCATGGAGACGGATCCAGTGAGAAAACAAATGCCACCAACAACCAAGGTGTACTCAGAGTTCCTCCTCATGATTGTGTAGGGCAGTGTTTGCCTCTAACTCAACCAGCTTTTTTGTAAGCATCTGTCAATCAGGACCAATGAAAACCACTTCTTATATAATTTATTACAGGTATCATTTTCAATTTTAACTAATTGTTAGTATAACCCCATAAAAGGAAGTAACTGACTTCTGTTTTTAAATCTTGTGATATTCAAAAACTACCAAATGTAAAACAGGTAGCTAGTGGGGAGCAGCCGCACAGCACAGGGAGATCAGCTCGGTGCTTTGTGATGACCTAGAGGGGTGGGATAGGGAGGGTGGGAGGGAGGCGCAAGAGGGAGGGGATATGGGGATATATGTATGCAAATGGCTGACTCACTTCGTCGTACAACAGACACTAACACAGTATTGTGAAGCAATTATACTCCAATAGAGATGCATTTAAAAAAAATAACTATATTATTTAAAGTAGTGAATAGGTCTTTGGTGAAACATGGCACACTAGACATACATATTTTTCTCTAGTCCCTCCTGAGAGTTCCTAAAATTAAAGACTAAAAATGACATAAGTCACAAGGACAGAAAGAACGGAAGACGAGAGCGCTGAGATATTTATTTTGCAGATGAAAAGAGGAGGATGAGTTCTGACTCCACAGAGGAAGAAAGTCAAAAGGAACGAAGTGATGCAGGGCCCAAAACATCAGAAAAGTTTAGAAAATGGAGGCGGCAACTGCCTCCGAGAGAAAGAGCGGAATTAGAAAAAGGAAATCAGTTGTACATTTATTCAGGGAGCAATAAAAACCCCAGATTATTGCTCCCAAACCAATTCAGCAAGGCAGCCACTCCAAATGATGACTAGAGATCTACCCACTGGGGAAACTGAACCAGAAGAGGCCCTCGATTCAAGGACACAAAGCACTGAAGACAAGGGTATCAAGTCAGATATTCACAGTGCTTCAACCCCTTCCTCTCCCACCCTCCTTCCCAATATGGGCACCATCCTTCCCATCTCTGGGCAAGAACGGAGAAAAACCCATCACGCAAGAGGAAAGAGCAGTAGGCCAGCCCCATACATATACACAGAGCTTCTGATTTGGTTTTTTGGGACTTGAAAAAAGGATGCTTTCCACTTTTGTGTATAATATTTTGGTATATTATACAATACTTCAGTTATGCTATGGAAGGGCAGAAAGTTTGTTCCGCCCCACTGATGAATTCTCAGTACTTAGAATAATGCCAAGTACATATTAGGTACTCAATAAATACTTGAATGAATGAAGTGTTTTTAAAATCTCTTGGACTCTCATGGATACCCCAAGCACCTCAAAGATGTTATCTTTATATTTGTAGAGCATCACTTCCTTTCAGTTATTGACAAAGTAATAACATCACCACACTTCGCAGTTAAATTCCACTTCATTGCACCTCGATTTTAAACATATAATTCACAATAGTCAGTTTCTAAAAATGGCTGATATTAATTGTTCTTCTATTAGGAAGAATAAGTGGCTCATATCACTTCATATTTAATAACATTCATTCTTAAATGAAAGCACAGGAGGTTTCATTTAGAAAAAGACACTGATTTTGTATTACTGGAGGAATGAGCTAGATGGGCCCTCTAGTGGCCTTGAAGAGCTAAAACTCCCCGAAGTACCTGACATTCCTGAGGAATCAACGTCTATTAAACACAGTCTTTCTGAAGCTGTAGACTCACGGGGAAAAGACCCACCCTGCTGCAGAGTTACTGCAATGACTTTTCCCTGTGTTTGCGTAGTAGTCAGAGAGAGAAAGGAACACAGCGAGTGTCACAGGGTGAGATGTAAAACATTACTTAGAGGCAATAACGGGATAACTGGAGAAATGGAATCCTGAGCTCCAGTCTGTCCCTCATAACTGCTTCCTTATTATGCCTCTATCACTGCTACCTTCCCCCCAGAACATGAATGCTCCTACATGCCCGATCTTCCCGGACCGGGGCACGAACCCGTGTCCCCTGCATCTGCAGGCGGACTCTCAACCACTGCGCCACCAGGGAAGCCCCAAAACTATAGTTTTTATATGAGTGAATATAGACAAAATACCAAAGGCAACTAAACTTAAACATTATTGCATTTCTGAGTATTCGGTGATGAACCAAAATTGTCTGGATGAATATTGATAAAGACATCCCTAAGTCATGCATTTTAATTATTCTATAACATTTCTTTTGTTCTTCCTATATTCCAGAAAAACCAAGAATCATGTTGTTTTAATCCAGATTGTCATATAATTTGTGTTCTTTTGATAGCAATGTCAAATTAAACTACTTTTCTTAACTCACTCTTAGATGGTTTCTTATTATCTTCAATTTGGAAAAACTTCACTGTGTCAAAACAGTAAAAACAGGCATCGTCAACAAAATTCTCAGGGCAATGCTTGGGCTTCGAAACAAACCATGAATTTTACATGTCACGTTCAATCATTGTAATGGGGTCACCCAGGTTAAATATATTCTCATCATATAAAATACTAGAAAATATTCTAATTTTATTATTAAAATCAATATCACTCATATTTCTCTACCTATTGTCTCTTAAAGCAATATCTGGACCCTGATAGCATTTCTTAAATGTCTCTTTCTTTCCGTTGTTTTTAATGCGATGTGAAGAGAAAACTGAAAACAACAGTGCGTTGCTCAATTTGTTTAAATCTCTCTTCACTAGAGATTATACCTACAACCAAAACGGCCAGAAAATAGTCCCCAGAGGAAATTAGCATCAGGACTTTTTATGTGGCTCATGTCAAGGCCTGGTTCATGGCTGTCATCCTGGCACACACCTTCTCTACTTCAGGTGGACTTCTCATTCCTAGAAGTAGATTTCAAGACTCCTAGCTTCATTCTGCTCTCTCACTAGATTGGTAGTTTACCCAGGTTTACAATTCCACAGTTGCCTCTGTTCAGAATATTGAAGGTACTGTGCCACTGGTCTCCAGCATTGATGTCAGGAAATCCAACGCCATTCAGCTTCCAGTTCCCTTGTATGGGACCCATCTGATTATTCTCAAAGCTCTTGGAACATTATTTTCCCAGATATTTTCATGGCTGGTTCTTCTCTCTCATTATCCAATTCTCCGCTGACCTCTTAAGGGACCGTTCTTGATAGATCAAAGAAGCCTCCACATGTCACTGCCACATCACCATGTTTTATTTTCATCAAAATAGTTAATGCTACCTGATATTTTCTTGTTTTACTCTTTTCTATATTATCTCTTTCTGCTGAATAAACTATAAGCTTCACAAGAATTTGTTTGCTTCTGAATCCCCAGTGCCTAGGACAGTGAGCAAGTACTCAATAAATGTTTATTAAATAAATGAATGAAAGCCTGTATATTAGCATTACTACCAGAAGCAGAGAAAGAAGGGCCATTTGATTGATATTTCTAAATTACGTAAAACAGGATCACGTCTAGGACCCCATCTTTGCCACGGTGTTTGTGTTTACGGCAAACATG
The DNA here is from genome assembly GCF_937001465.1 of Orcinus orca. NCBI lineage: Eukaryota > Metazoa > Chordata > Mammalia > Artiodactyla > Delphinidae > Orcinus > Orcinus orca. Next base: position 21,540,628 of record NC_064562.1, read on the forward strand.
TCTTCTGGCCACTGTGAATCAGAAACCAGGAGTCCTAAAACTTTAAAACTAAAGTCAAACTTCTGAGCAGATCAATTTTATTTGTTCTCAGAAAGCACTGACCATGGGCCAAAATTATCTTCTTCCCTCTACAAAACTTAATATTTATTAAGAGTTAATGTTATCATCTTGATCCTAGCAGAGCAGTGACATAATGAAGGCAATCCAGCAAGGCAAGTGCAAGCTTCCGCATCAGATGGCCTCAGTCCTGATAGAAGCTTCGTCATTAGAAGATGTGTGTCCTTGGGTTTATTTAACCTCTCTAAGCCACAATCTCCTAATTATAAGAGTGCTTGTCTCCTAGGCTACTATGAGAATCAAATGAGATCACTCATCTAAATTTCTAGGCATAGTCCTTGAACATTTAATAAAGGTTAGCTGTAATTATTAAAGGAAATTATCTATTTGAACATTTACTTATTCTTTGCAAAGTCTTCCCTAAAAGCATCATTCATTATATTGCATGAAATAATTTCCTCTCTTAGCTTAGTGCTCACATAAAACTGTCTTTTCAATCCCTCCTGAGATTTTCCTTAATCGGGTGGGAAGAAGTATAGGACCAATCATATTTTCTTTCCAGAAGGAAACTCAGATCATTTGCGTTAATAACCTCTTCCAAATAACTTTTCTCTGCTTTTGTTTCTTAGCTGACTTCCTTCTGATTTTATTTTTAATTATCATCTTTTATATTGTATTTAACTTTATAGCTTTTGGATCTGTCATTTATGAGCTGAGAGACCCTGGAGAGGTTATTTGGCATCCAAAGCTCCACTTTCTTAATCTGTCAAATGAGACATGTGTGGACACCCATGACACTAGCATCCCAAGTCTCCCTTTTAATGACCACTCTTCTACCGCATCCATATTCCCTTGGGGCCATACAAAGGGCCCAATCCTCTAAGCACTTAGATTAGTCTAGAAGTGGACATCTAATTCAAGCTGGACCAAGGAGACACTCGCCAGAAATTTTGGATTTAGGACTTAAGGAGGCAGGTCAGTTTCCTTCTAGTAGCCGAAATTATAAAACGTAAATCCCAGGAGTTGCTAGTGGCTATGTTTCCCGTTTATGAAGGAGCCCGTCCACAGTGAAAAAAGAGAATGACTCTAAGATGCAGAGAGGAGAAGGGAGTGGGAGTCCTAATAATTCTAATGGTTCCAGGGTTGTTGATCTTCCTATAGCTTGGTTATCCCATTAGATAGCCACTATCTTTCCAATAACTTCTCATTTTTGCATACATAATTTGGGTTTGATTTCCAAATAATTCCAATACATAGAAAATAATCCCTACTTTTAGTTCTAATAGTTCTAATATGTAGTTCTAATATGTAGAAAAGAATCCCTACTTTTAATAGTTGTTATAAAAAGTAAATGAGGGCTTCCCTGGTGGCGCAGTGGTTGAGAGTCCGCCTGCCGATGCAGGGGACGCGGGTTCGTGCCCCGGTCCGGGAAGAACCCACATGCCGCGGAGCGGCTGGGCCCGTAAGCCATGGCCGCTGAGCCTGCGCTTCCAGAGCCTTTGCTCCGCAACGGGAGAGGCCACAGCAGTGAGAGGCCCGCGTACCACAAAAAAAAAAAAAAAAAAGTAAATGAGATAAAATAAGTGCTGGCTTATTACCTGGCATATAATACTTGCTCAAGAAATAATATCTATTAACATTATTTAGAAAATGGGAATGAAAATTCTAAATCAATTAATTAATGAACACAATTTTAATAGCTTACAAGTCTTCTTTCAGTTTCAAAATCACCCAAAGGGATTCTTTGGTTTTGTATCTCGAAAGGATTGCAAAGTAAGAGAAATGCTCTAAATTAATTTTGCAACATATCATTGTATAAATCTTAGTAACTCTTACATAGTTAAACAATCTTAGAGAATACTAAAGCCTCCAACCCAGCAGCCTACAATTTATTGCTAAACTCGCATATTTGCAGTAAACTGACAGAGGGAAAGTGGAAAAAGAAACAAACTTACATTCCACTTATCCCACACATGCAGGAATAAGTCTGATACAATTAAATGTGCAAAATACTGACTGGCTGCATGCACAGCAGTCTTCACATAGTGTGAAGGACGCAGTAAAGAGAATTACAATACCTGTAGGGATACCACACTGACGTTATCAAAATGGATGTGTCCATTAGGCTCTGTGACAGCTGGATTTGCATAACATGTCACACCATTGATGGCAGGTAACGTTTTAGGTTGATGAGTTTTTTCTCGAGAAGAACCAAAGTCATCATTTCCAAAGTGGGTATGACCATCCTACAAGAAAAATAAGGGAGGAAAAGGTTATAAGAAGAAACAAAGATGGCTCATACAGGTAAGAAAATAGAGAATGTAATGGTTTTTATTTATAAGAGAAAAATTTTGTATCTATTCCGTATGTAGTATAATCTTTTTAGATTTATAAAATTTCTCTTCCTTTAAATGTATCTTCATTTATTAGATTCTCCTGTTTTTGTTTTTTCATGTTAGGGTACATATACCTTCTTATGTTGATGGATATGAATGGAATACAAATTATGTGCATCTGTTATTGGACATTAAATTGTTAGTATTTACTCCAAATTCTACAGTAAGAATCAAGTGTTCCTCTTATACTTATCAATATATTGATCTTTATCTTTCTCTCCTCACATTCACAAGTCTAATAACTGAACTGTTCACATAATTGTAAGAATAAAATTCCTGCCTTTATTTGCCTATATAAAGTAGCTTTAGTGGGTAAAACATCAAACATTTTAAATAAAGTCCATTTACCTGACCATACGTCTTCAATAACATCTTAAGCGTTCTTTCAAAAAAGAAAAGTATGTAAAATCCACCAAACACGGCAACTGCCTTCTCAACATAGTTGTCAATTTTGGGATTGAATCCAAATGCCTAAGGGAGAAAAAAAAGGCAATTCAGGTAAGACCAAGTAATTTAATTTGATTCAGTAAATAATTTTCACCACAGTCCTAAGTCCATCCTTCACATCCAGTTAATATTGGGGATTTACCTGCCAAAATCATAAAACAAAAACTCTGAAATCTGAGTAATCAAACTGTAAGAGATAGCACTGAAGTCTTATAACCAGAGGAAGTCCTATTAAATAAAGCCCCCAGAGTACCTTATAGTTTCCTAGCTGTAACACCTTCAGCGATACTCGCCTTGAGAAAGTAAACTTTTATCAATAAAAAAGCAGCACTGATTCCTATATTTATAAGATAATATTAGACATGGGTAATTAAGACAAATGAGACATTGATTATCCACTTTTTCTAAAAGTAATATATTTGCCCATAATTTCCAGAGTCAACTTTTTAAAGCAAATATGGTAGGTCACTTGGATTACTGTTTTCCCAAGAGAGAGCCCCTTGAACTTAGAGGATCCTAATAAGTCCTAAAGAGATAAATAAATCAAGGACTGAGCCCCAGAGTAAGGAAGAAAAGATATAAGGTACCAGGCACTCACACACACACATATACACACACTCACAAATGATGAGAATGAAACAATTCATTGTTTAAAGGACACAGGACAAGAGCTGGAGCTTGAAATTATAGAGTCATGATGTTCTAGGCAGACAAGAAATACAAACTTAAAATAAGTAAAATAGCAGGGGAGCATAACATGTGAAAAGCCACAGCTTTATACCATTCCACACATTGTCAATGTCCCCTCTGAACAGCAGTCTAGAATAGAAAATGCCTGGGTTCTTGTTCTACATCTGTCTCTGGGGAGACCTCATGCCACATCTTCTTTTCAGTGACTTCTCCGGACCTATTTACACAGTACAAAAATGGCATAAAAATACCTACTCTATATAACTAACACGGTGGTTATAAAATAAAATAGCAAAGGGGAAATAATTTTGCCACAAAAGAAATAACTATCAGGACTTCCCTGGTGGCTCAGTGGTTAAGAATCCGCCTGCCAATGCAGGGGACACGGGTTTGAGCCCTGGTCAGGGAAGATCCCACATGCTGCGGAGCAACTAAGCCCATGCACCACAACTACTGAGCCTGTACTCTAGAGCCCGCGAGCCACAACTACTGAGACCACGTGCCACAACTACTGAAGCCCGCACAACCTAGAGACCGCGCTCCGCAACAAGAGAAGCCACCGCAATGAGAAGCCCGTGCACTGCAATGAAGAGTAGCCCCCGCTCGCTGCAACTAGAGAAAGCCCATGCACAGCAGCCAAGACCCAACACAGCCAAAAATAAAAAGTAAATAAATTTTTAAAAAATATTTTAAAAAAGAAATAACTATGTAAATTGGGGGTATTATTAAAAAGACAGATTCTCTAGTGTTTACATAATTCTCTGCTCATATCCATAATTCCCTAATTATCACAGAAAGGCAAAAGAACCTCTATAAGTGCTGTTGAAGAAGTTTCTTATTTTCCTAATAGACATTTTAATGTATTATTACATTTTCAATAAAACAGGAAACATCAAAATCATAAATGTACAATCCTCAGTCCACATACCATGTCAGTTTGTTTAATTTAATTTGACTCACCACAAATCAGGTGAGTTAATATATATAATACTATATCAAATATATTACATATAATTTTTAAAATCAGAAAATCTGTTTTGTCATCCTAGCTTTGTTACTAGCTGATTATAAGGCTGTAATCAAGTCATTTAATCCCCTTGGATTTTAATTTTTTCATCTCTACAATTGAGGCTTTGAAGTAGACGTTCTCCTAGGTCCTTTCTAGATATAATAATAATAAAAAAACTATGACTTTAAGAAGTTACATCCCCACTTTCATATATAGCTGCGAAAACTAAAAGGAGCTTTAGTTATAATTTTCTAAAACTTATGAGCTGAAGGTGATACTGTATGTTTTCCTTTTGTTCAGAGCTTGCCCCTCCATCTTTGTGTGTGCATGAGTGGGGAGATACTGTCCACGTGTATATGTGTTTCTCTAGTTGCCCTTTGTGACTCCCTCCTGTTAATGTCTCTTTCTCCTTCCTGTCTCTTTTCCTCTCACTTATTCTCCTCACTCCATCTCTCTTCCTTATATGGCCACATTATAGATTTGAAATAAAACATATATATCATGTGCTGACAAACTGAATAGCACACTGTAGTCAATGGCAGATCAATAATACGTTTTACCAAAGGAAAAAATAAGCTGCTGTTTATTTATCGGCCCTCGATTGATTTTTATCCACAATCAAAAAGAATGAAAAGGTTTGTCAACCATGTTCTAATTTACCCTCTAGTCTTCTTTAGCTGTAGTAAATACATGGAAGAATTTTTTTTTAACATCTTTATTGGAGAATAATTGCTTTACAATGGTTAGTTTCTGCTTTATCACAAAGTGAATCAGCTATACATATACATATATCCCCATATCCCCTCCCTCTTGCGTTGCCTTCCCACCCTCCCTATCCCACCCCTCTAGGTGGTCACAAAGCACCGAACTGATCCATGGAGGAATTCTGTTGTATATCTTAGTAAATTTGACACTGCGTACACTTCAGAAATAAATAAGTAAATAATAAAAAGAGTGTAGAAAAATTAAATTTGCCAAATGTGAGACAGAATAGAGTCGTAAAGCCTTCCGAGGTGTCCCAGAGCTGTCTGAGCACGTCCTGGTGCCTGGCCTCCCAGAATATTAATTTTCTCTCTGACGTTGACTTCCCCTGCAGCTTGGGACAAGTTTTTTCATTTGCTGTGATTCAGCTTTCTCTTATCCAAAACACTATAAACCAGACCATAAAATGCTGCAAGAATTATGGAGGCTTAAAATGTACAAAGTGCTGAAACAATTCAAAGAACCAATTATTCACAGAAACGAACAGCCAACCTCCTTACCTCTGGTATAAGTTGGAAAATTGCATTTGAAAATAGAGTCCCAATAGCCAGCCCCACAAAATAGGTCAAAATCTTAGGGAAGTAAGATTTCTTTATCAACGGAGTCAAAATCAGTCCGAGGAGAGATGCCAGATTAATAACTGTCACTGACAGGAAGCCATATCCCCAAACTGTGGATCAGAGGGAAAAGAGTAGAAGTTAATTAGAGCATAGGAGCCAAATGACATCTTACTGTACATTAAGTCTGAAACACATTTCACCTTTCAAAGCTTGAAACAGGTATCCTCTTTAAAACAACGAAACCTTCTCACTGAAAATTATATAGAAAATTACTGAGAATATAAATATTAATAGTAACACTGCCTATGCTTTCCTCAGTCCTAAGTCATCATTATGGGATTACAGACTTTTATAGCTTGCAGGGAATTTGAAGAACATCTAGCAGAGTGATCACCCGAGGCCCACAGGCTCCGAGCTACCTAGCTGCATCTGTGGCTCAAAGCCCAGTTTAAAACTAGGCCTTTCAGGGGACTAACAGAGGCAGTGTGGGTTTCGGGGAGAAGGTATGGGGTGACGAGGGCAAGCAGATGGGTGGGGTTGTTAGCTTCAAGATGACCATAGTTGCTGACACTGAGCTCGTCATAATCATTTGTCTGCAGGCCCTGTGGACAGCACCTCCTCAGGGAAGACAGCACCTCAGCCCCCTGCCTGGGCCTCCAGGGAGCCCCAGTGCAGTGAGCACTCAAGAAGGGAGCACATGGCAGCAGCAGAGAGTGGATACGTTGCACAACTCACCCTACCAGGCTCGGACAAAGGCAACAATATCCCATAGGGTGGAGACAGTGGTGAAAAGGGTCGTGGAGCATTCTTCATGTCTCCATCCTAGGGCCTGGCCCCCTAGTGGTGCTTAATAAATGTTCCTTAAAATGAAATGAAGGGATGGCATCCTAAGGTCAATATCTCCCCGGTTATCCTAGAGGGGATGGTTTAAAAACAACATGGGAGGGCTTCCCTGGTGGCGCAGTGGTTGAGAGTCCACCTGCCGATGCAGGGGACACAGGTTCGTGCTCCGGTCTGGGAAGATCCCACATGCCGCGAAGCGGCTGGGCCCGTGAGCCATGGCCGCTGAGCCTGCGCGTCCGGAGCCTGTGCTCCGCAACGGGAGAGGCCACAGCAGTGAGAGGCCCGCGTACCGCAAAAACAAAACAAAACAAAACAAAACAAAAACATGGGAATGCGAGTGAAACAGACTGTGAACCGTACAGGGGCAGGTGGCAGTGCAGGCTGAGATACAAACTGCCCCCAGAACTGTGTGATGTTGGCTTTGCCTGCAGCCCCACTGACTGTGCACTAAGGACAGTGTGAAAGATTAGAAAGCTGCCTCTGCATTGTCACTTCTTTAAAATGCCCACAAAACATTTTTAAATGTCGGGGCACTTTCCTCATTGACACTGTCAGTGGAGTACGTAGTAACACCAAATGCTTGGAGAGTGTTTGCCATGTGCCGGGCACCATACTAAGTGACTAACCTGTACTAATTCATTGGATCTTCACAAAACCCTGCGAAGCAAGTACTACTACTACCTCCTTCATGCAGCTGAGGAAACCAAGGTACGTGGAGTTCAAATCAGCTGCCCAAGTCATGTGAATAGAATGTAAGATTTTGAACCCAGTGTGGCTCCAGGGCCCACATTCATTAGCAATATGTTTCATTACCCCTTAGAGGTAATCTAATTTTTAAAAAGCTCAAGAGACTCAACAAAACTGTGAACATCTTACATTGTGCTTCATGAATACAGGATTGCTCACCATTATTCTTGTGATTCTAACTACAAATAAGCCATCTTAGCAAACATTTATGGAGCCTAGGTTGTAGACAAAACCGTGCTTCCTGCCAACAAGGAGCTTGGACCTTTGGCTTGGGGACACTAGAGGGCACACACATACACAAAGCAAAACAAGGTAGCTTGTGCTGAGTACCACATGAAAAGGACAGATAATACACATTACAATGTTACCACAAGAACCATCGCAGCACCGACCATGCCTTTATCTTCTGCAGATACTTTCCTATCAGTTCCAGGCCCCTAACCATGCCCCAGAGTCATCTCACGGGACTCACAAAGGTCCACCTCATTCCCATTTCTTTCCTTATCACCTAAAGCAATACTACCCACTCCCCTTAGCATTTCCACTTCGAAGAAGTTCTCAACCCCACCTCTTCCTCCATGGTATAATCTATGTGTAGTTGCCCTTAAAACAAACAGTCTTCTATCCCATCGCTAGCCTACATGTGTTCATTCATTCAACAAATATTTATAATCTAATTAGGTAGACAAGATATATACAAGTTGGAAATTAAAATCGAAATGCAAAGAACTTTTTGAGTACCAAACAGAGGCAAAGCCACTACGCATATTAAACTCATCAGCTTCCCCTGAGAAATCTTATTTCACTACCCTTGTCCACTGTCTCCGTAAATAGCAGAAACATCAGGATCTCAACGTCTCACTCTCCACAGTCAATTCCAAAGACAATTAGTGACCAAACTCTATGATTTTGCTTGAGATATCTCACTCCACGTTCTCCATCCCATCACCTCCCACTTCTCATCTGGTGCACTGACAGCTTTCTGTCTGGTCTTCCTCCCCCTACTTGACATGGCCACCAATCTTATTATCCTAAAACACAATTCTGATCATCCCGTGCCCCTATTTGCAGCTGCCCTTCATCAACGGACTGCCACACAATCTCTCCAATGTTACTTACCCCCTTATCAACGTGGCCTTTATGCAAACACAATGTTTTCCAAATATAGAATTACCTTTGCACTGTGGTTCTTTATCTGAAAACACCTTTTCTATCTTCATTGCCTGATGAACTTACACACGGCTCTCCAAGCCAATGCAAAGACCTCCTCCATGAAACTTTTCTGGATTTTCCAGGCAGCAATCCCTTGCTTATCAAGTTTCCCATAGTTCTTTGAAGGTATTTGGACCACTTACCATTTCTTGTGTGCTACCATCATTTTATCACTTATATATTCGTCTATATGATACAAATTATAAGATTTTCAAGGACAGGGGCTATGTTTTATTCTTCCTCAGAGCCTAGAATGTTGCCCAGCAAATAGCACACATATCTTGATCAATGAATGAATGCCATATTTTCAAGGTGCAGTCCAGAACTCTGTCAAAAAAATACCAACTCATTTGCTTGTCCAACATTTCTAACCTTCCTTTCTATTATTGTGCACATCAGAACCACTTGGGGAACTGTGGGAGTGGGAACCATCATGCTCCAGGCACACAGCATAGTCTCCCCTTCTTGCATTGTTAGCACATTATTCAGGAAAAAAAGGTTCATTCATCCACTCAGTCTGAGCACCAAAGAATGAATTAGTATAAGAATACTCCTTGGACCTCTCCATATACACATAGGACTCCCTCTAATGATCTGTTTCAGAGAAAATTCTTTCTCTCCGCTTCTTAGTGAACTCTGAAGAATTTTAATACATTTTCAAGGAATATTAGTAACAATAGCGAACATTTATTGAATGCCCACAATGTGTTAAGATTCTTCTAAGAACTTCACCTGTTTAAGCAAATGTAATTCTCCTATTTCATAGAGTTTGTAGAAGAATTGAAATAAAACCAGTTAATTCAGACCCTGTAATATAGTAACTCTTCAGTAAATGCCATTATATATATTTTTTAAGTTAGTAAGTAGACATCATGTAAATTTTAGTTCATTTGTCTCACTGTTATACAATGAAAGATCAGCAAACCAGGAGTCAGGAGCCCTAGGTTCTCATCCCCCCTCAGGTATGTACCTAGAGGAAGCCATTTAACCTCTCTGGAACATAGACTTATGTCATCAACTGTATTACAGAGTTGGACAGTGTGATTTTCAGGGATACTATTAAGGATAAGATACTATTACTCTTATCTGTTATTTGAACTGAATGGTATTCTGTGATCTTAAAAAAAAAATGAGGCAACTTTGGACCATTAACTTATTGCTAAAATGTAATTAATCTCCTAGAGAATTTAATTTACCATCAGTTTATTGCACTCATCAATATGAGTTTATAAAGTACCTGAGAGGCAATTTCAAAATCACAAACTGTAAGGTCTCAGGTAAGTGACATTCTTTTATCTGCCCATTGAAATATGAGAGTTTGGCTTGCTTTTATTTTGGTTTTCCATTCCCTTGAATGAGCTCAAAATTGACTCTATATTAAGTGAACTATTATATAAAGAATCCAGGGCATTTCATTGTTTAAAATATCATTTAAAATAGCAAATATCTAGAAAAAATATTTGTTTGAACAATGAGCTCTGAAATTATTGTTACTCACAAAATCTCTAATTATATTGATAAATTATGGTTGGTAATTTCTATTCTTTGTATATGTAAATACAGAATACAAAAGAGAACATGGGTTCTGAAGCTGAGACAGCCTGGGTTTGAACCTGGCTCTACCACGTACAAGCTGTATAAATCTTGAGCAAATGACTTTGAACTCTCTGCACCTCAGTGTACTTGGCTGTAAAATGGGAATAGTTGTTCCATCACACAGTTGTGCAAAGATTAATTGAGTTAACATATGAAAGAACTTGGAAAAGTATCGGTTATAGAAAGGACTACGTAAAAGTTGGCTGTTGTCGTTATTTTTGTCTTTGTTGTTACCCCTTTTATTCATATATAGTGAGATTAAAATGCTCATATATACACAAAGGAATCCAAAAGTTAGTATCGGGCTGGCCAAAAAGTTCGTTCAGGTTTTTCATGTTACAGAACAAACTTTTCGGCCAGCCCAATAAAACAGGCACTCCCTTTGTTGAGGCTTCCCTTTCCTTCTTCATCTTTCCTCTCTTTATATTCTCCATCTATATTCACGTTAGATGTGCTCACTCAGACCAGTGGCTCCAAACGCCATCTCTGAGAAGACAAATCCCCAGCCTCGACTATTCTCTGAAATCCAAGTATGCGTGTGCCGCTGCCTACTGGACACGTCCCCTTGTGGGTCTACATCGACATCTCGGACTAACCACATCAAAGATTATACTCTTGGTCCTCACCACTCGCTTCCTCCACAGCAAAGTGCTCCTTCCCCAGTCTTGTCCATCCCAGGATATGGTGCAACCATCTGTGCAGTTTCTCTGGCTTAAACTTGGATTCATCTTTCCCTCCCACACATCCAGTGCAGAGGCGAACCACATTAGCACGGTCTCCAAAATCCATCCTGAATCTGACCAGATCTCCTTACTCCTCCACTCCCACCTTAGACCAAGCCCCCGTCAAGCTGAGCACCAGCCCTGGCCGTAGTCCCCGGACCCATCTCCTTGCTTCTACTCTTGCCCCTTCACAATTTATTCTTCAAACTGCAGGTAGAATAATCTTTTACAAATCCAAATAAAATCACATCACTCCCCTGTTTAGGACCCTACAGTGTCTTCATACCACATTCAGAATAAAATTCAATCAGTTTACCACACCTTACAAGTCCTCCCTTTCTGGCCCCTGGCTACCATCTCCTACTCTGCTTCCCGCTCACTGTGCTCCAGACACACACGCTTTCTCGCTGTCCCTTACACATGTCAAGCTCATTCCCAAGCTTATGCTGCTGTTCCCTGGACGAAGAATGCTGTCCCCCAGAGAAGATCTAGCCATGGCCCTCTCCCTCTCCTCAGTCAGGACTCTGTTCAGATGTAATCTCATCAGAGAGGCCTCCCTTGACCCATCTAAAATCACACTCACCCACCATCTCCTATTCTTTACCTACTTTATTTTCTTCATAGCATTTAACACTCTGAAATTATATAATTTATTTGCTTGTTTGTATAAATGTTTCCTATTTCTTTTCTTCGCTACATTGTAAGCCCTAAGAGGGCAGAGAATTTTTCTTCTTGTTCACTACTGAATGCTTAATACACAGAAAATAAAGGAACCAAAAAAATGAGAATTAAAATACTCATGTGGAGCAGGTAGCAATTTGGGAATACCAAGAAATTGCCCCTCAGCAACTGATCTATCTCATTGGTGAAAGAACTCTTCTACCTGTTTAATTAAGTATGTGGACTATACAGTAAGAATACACTTACTTTCTTATATTTAAAAATTTCTTTACAATACCTATGGCAACACCACTAAAGGCACTTAAAAGAGTCACTGGCATTTCTTTTATTTATGAAAATTAAAGCAGTAATAACTCAGTACCTTAAGATTTAATCTAGAACCACACTAGCTTCCTTATCTCTTTACTGACAATGACAGATAAATTGACAGGTTTTAAAATAATATAAGTACAACATAATGGAAATTGATCAATTATGACCCAAATAGTGAATGTGCCATCCCATATACACAACATAAAACATGTATTGCTTAAAATCAAGGACTGAATTGTATAAAATTTTCCATTGGTACCAAGTAAAATTTTGACTCCATAAATAAAAGAGCATAACTTCTGAAGCTTAAATGAGTTCTAATTATATTTATTCTAAAGACTTCCAGAATATAAGTATTTTTTTTACCAAGGGATTCTATGTAGATTAATTAAGAGCAATAAAGCAGAAAAAGAAGCATCTTAATTTCATTTTAGACTAGCTCACAGAGTTTTCAAACAAATGGGAGAAAAAGCTTGCAACATACCCTCTGAAAGACTTGGTTTTGTTTTGTGTTTGGGCCGATCATTGCAAGGGTGAAAGTTCAATTGCTGTAAGACTGCTGGACAGATGACAGAGAAGTCTGAGCTGGTGATCTGTGTAGCATTTGAAAATCCATGAAGGGAAAAGATCTCTTCCGCCGATAAACACTGAAATAGAAGAAACAAAGTAACCATATATGTGTCAACAGAGTAAAAGGCTGCAAGCAAAGATACTGTAAAGAGGCATGGACTACTTCCTCTAGACACACAACACTACCTCTTTTTTTTTTTTAATTTATTTATTTTTGGCTGCGTTGGGTCTTTGTTGCTGCGCATGGGCTTTCTCTAGTTGCGGCGAGTGGGGGCTACTCTTTGTTGCGGTGTGCAGGCCTCTCATTGCAGTGGCTTCTCCTGTTGCGGAGCACGGGCTCTAGGCGTGTGGGCTCAGTAGTTGTGGCATGAGGGCTTCAGTAGTTGTGGCTCACAGGCTCTAGAGCACAGGCTCAATAGTTGTGGCGCACAGGCTTAGTTGCTCCGCAGCATGTGGGATCTTCCCAGACCAGGTCTGGAACCCATGTCCCCTGCCTTGGCAGGCGGATTCTTAACCACTGCGCCAACAGGGAAGCCCAACACTACCTCTTCTACAAAAAGTCACTATAAAAATGTATCAACAGATGAATGGATAAAGAAGATGTGGTACATATATACAATGGAATATTACTCAGCCATAAAAAGAAACGAAATTGAGTTATTTGTAGTGAGGTGGATGGACCTAGAGTCTGTCATACAGAGTGAAGTAAGTCAGGAAGAGAAAAATAAATACAGTATGCTAACGCATATATATGGAATCTTAAAAAAAAATGGTTCTGAAGAACCTAGCGGCAGGACAGGAATAAAGATGCAGATGTAGAGAATGGCCTTGAGGACACGGGGTGGGGGGAAGGGTAAGCTGGGACGAAGTGAGAGAGTGGCATGGACATATATACATTACCAAATGTAAAATAGTTAGTGGGAAGCAGCTGCATAGCACAGGGAGACCAGCTGCATGCTCTGTGACCACCTAGAAGGGTGGGATAGGGAGGGTCAGAGGGAGATGCAAGAGGGAGGAGATATGAGGATGCATGTATATGTATAGCTGATTCACTTTGCTATAAAGCAGAAACTAACACACCATTGTAAAGCAATTATACTCCAATAAAAATGTTAAAATATATATATTATCAGTGGACCAACACCAATTCACACAAAGAGCTTTAAAACAATTCTATGTCCTCAATCTCCCATCTCTGTTTTTCCTCAGTTTGAATAGGTATTTTGTGGAGGCTATTGGAATACCTCTGTATACCGTTTCTTGTAGACAAACACACCTGGTTCCCTTACAACTTCATGGTTAAGAAGTTCATCCATCCTGGACTGCAATAATAATCTCAATACATAAAAGTTGTTTTAAAATATAGAAGTGAGAGAGAGACAATTTGTCTTTAGAACAAATTGTTGCTTGCTAAAATATCTATTATTCTCAATGATGGCGGGTAGCTTTTCTATATTACAATATTTCTATATTATAATGGTGCTAGGCTGTTTAGAAGTTCATTTAACTGTTAATAAGGAATAGACTCTGCATTAGAAAAAAGTTCTCTGCAGAAATAACATTTTAAAAGTACCGTTTTACTCTTGGGCATATTTTAACTGTAAACTTTCTTCTATATACTTGCATTATTAAGAAGACTATAAAAGAAATTAAATGTGTTACTACTGCTAATAAATGTTATAAGAATTATAGAGTATGAAAAATACCCATTCACTCAAAGAAAAACGTCTATCTTTAATAACTGCAAAGAACGTTTCTTTGCATACTTCAGCCAATATTTAAACCCCAATAAGACCTTAGCTTTGTACTCTAGACTGGATTGTGTCCTCCGCAAATGTATATATTGAAGCTCTAACCCCCAATGTGATGATATTTGGTTATGGGGCCTTTGGAAAGTAATTAGGGTCAGATAAAGTCATGAGGGGGAGGCCCTGCTCCAACTGGATTAGTGGCTTCATAAGAAGAGACACCTTGTCTTAAGCAGCCATCTGCAATCCAAGGAGAGAGCTCTTACCGGACACCAACCCTTCTGGCACCTTGATCTTGGACTTGCAGTCTCCAGTCTGTGAGAAAATAAATTTCTCTTGTTTGAGCCACCCAGGCTACAGTATTTTGTTATGGCAGCCCAAAGTCACTGATACACTATGAACCGTACCAAGAACTCAAAAGTTGTTGTTAACTGTTTCATCATAAAGTGCTGTAATTCCCCTCACAACAGAAACAATCAAATTAAAAATGTAAGATTTGGTAAAAGATCACTACTGATTATGAAGGAAAGATGAAAAACATCAAATATATCAAATTGTATGGAGTTGTCAAAAGGTAAGACGACTTCAATTGCCTTAAAGAAAATGCACATGTACACACCATTTTTGTAACATCTAAGAATGTGCCTAAAACTGTTCTTTACTGAACCTAAACTCTCCTTTGGGTTCGTGACCATGATAGCTGTGTGCCATCCCTAGAATAGGAGACAACACTCAATGTTCTGTTAACAGTCTTCCCTAAGACCAAGAATAAGGGATAATGAACCAATGGAGGGAGAAAATATCTTGATAGCCAATGGAGGGAGAGAAAGTGGGTATAGTTTATTCATTACTGTGAAGACACCCAGAAGCATAAATGCTAGGCTCAAAAATTACAGAGTCCAGGGAATTCCCTGGTGGTCCAGTGGTTAGGACTCCGTGCTTTCACTGCTGAGGGCCCAGGTTCAATCTCTGGTTGGGGAACTAAGATTCCCGCAAGCTGTGCAGCGCTGCCAAAAAAAATAAAATAAAATAAAATTACAGAGTCCATGTGGCTTGACTGCCCCACTGCATGATTCCAGGAATAAATAGGTGTAGAAGTGAAAATACAAAGCAGCACTGTTTCCCTGCAAGGAAGTTCCTCCAACTCCAAAACAGGAGGAAAACAGATGTTGCCCATAGATAATTTGCAAAAAGTCTTCTCAGAATGAACAATCTAAGACTTCCTAAAACTTGATGACTGTTAAGCAGTTCCTTTTAGACTCTAATTGTGACCCATTAGTGGATCAGAAAATCCACTTACAACATCACAGAGAGCATTTTATCAGTAAGTAAAAAACAATATAATAGCAACTACAGACTGTATCACACATAACAGGAGTATTGCTTAGTCAAACTTTTGCTTCAGTTACACTTTATACATACCATGCACATGTATACTGGACCACAATATAAAGTTCATTTTTTACTACAAGTGGCAGTCAAGAGTTTTCAAGTCACTATCCTTAAGGATGCCCAGACTGCCCATTGTACATCATTAAAGACACTGTCCTACATACAGTTAGGGGAAAAAAAAAAAAAACCAATGCAATCAAGGAACATATACTCAATATTGAAAGATAGCTGAGAGTCTTGATGATCTGTTCAGAAAGAACAAAAAGGTACAGAGATGACAAAACTCTAGGCCTTGCTTTATGATTTTAGAATGAGGATGGACTACTAACAGTGTGACAAAACTGAATTAACGACAGGCCTGCCTTATTTAAATTAGCGATCTACCTTCAGAAAACAGAGGTTGCCAGAAAGGGGGCTGGGGGGGCGTGAATTAGGTGTAGGGGATTAAGAGGTACAAACTTCCAGTTATGAAATAAATTAGCCATGGGGTTGTAATATACAACATAAGGAACATGGTCAATAATATTGTAATAACTTTGTGTGGGGACAGATAGTTACTACTTATCAAGGTGATCATTTTATAATGTCTACAAATGTCAAATCACTACATAGGACACCTAAAACTAACATAATATTGTACGTCAACTATATTTTAATTTAAAAAATAAATAAAAATAAAGGAGTGAAGTTATGAGTGAAAATTAATTAATTAGTTTCATTAAATAGCTATCTACCAGCAAGTGGAACGCAAATAGTTTTATACTGCACCCTATTTGGCTTTAAACAATACTGATTTTTATTATGCTTTGATTTAACAGAGTTGAACCTGACACAAAGAAAGCAGTTGTCTAAGAAAGGGCAGTGCTTCCCAGAGCAGAGACAAACAGGATGAGCGCCCAGGGCCTGAACAGTGAGGACGGGGGAAGGTTGAATGATTAGGGCAAATTCCTCCCTCAACATTTTATACAGTGGAAATCTGCTTATAATAAATGCCAAGGAGCTAGGCAAGATTTGAGATTACACAGTGTAGATAATGACACAGGCTCTCTACTTGACTAAACTTTAGTCAGGTTCTTCTAAGTCCTCTAGGCTTCGGCCTTGCATCCATCCTTGTAGGGCTGGCACTGCCCAGTTTTAGCAAGAATCCTGCCAAGTCTGTTTAGAGAGAATCCCCTAGCCTTAATATTTGATATTATCTTAATATCCTCAATGTCTGGTCAAGTTCTTCATTCCTCACCCTGATATCTGATTACCCTGGCTTCAGCAGGAATCCTGTTAGGTCTATTTAACCAAACTCCCTCCCTACCCCTGATGTTTCCTCTTAGTAACTTCCGATCCACTGACCCCCACTCTGTTCCTTGGCTATACATCCCCACTTGTCCATGATGTATTCAGAACTGAGCCCAGTTCTATACTGAGGTCCCTTTTCCCCTATTGCAATAGTTCTTGAATAAAATCT
Organism: Orcinus orca; assembly: GCF_937001465.1. Lineage (NCBI taxonomy): Eukaryota > Metazoa > Chordata > Mammalia > Artiodactyla > Delphinidae > Orcinus > Orcinus orca. Next base: position 21,557,831 of record NC_064562.1, read on the forward strand.
GTTTTTATTACCTTACTGTCAGACTCTGGTTTTCTTTAACAATACCAAGTATAATAACCATGTAATTATACTACGCATCACATAAATTCTTTCCTTCATTCAACAAGTATTTACTGCATCATAAAATTCTGTGTATGACACTGATGGAAGGAGTGGAAGGTGGAGGGTGACAACAGAGAAAGAAATAGTACAGAGAAAAATAAGTCGTCATACCTTCCATCAAGAAACCAAAATAATTTCAGCAGAAAGAAATCAGATACACCAGTATCTATAAAACCAGAGAGAAAGTGATAAAGTAATTATAAAGAACTATGAGAGTTCATATAAAGCAGAAATAATATGCAGAGGAAATAGTCAAAAACGACTTTGAGGTTAGAATTCCGGGAAAGTAGAAAGAGGATATTGCTACTGGTGTGATTAGAGAACCTAGGAAAAGAAAGGCATTTCGGAGGATGGTGGCAAGTTTCATTTTAGACATTTAAAGTTGCAGTGGTGCCTGTGGGACACCGGATGGAAATGATGAGTGAGCTTTCTCTGAGACAGCTAGAGGCTGGAGAGAAGGATGTGGCTGTCTTCTGTAAAGAGATAGCAGTTAAGTGGGAGTGGAGGAGATCATCAGGAGAGAGAGTACAGAAAGAGGAGAGAAACTTTGGGAATACACATATAATTTGTGCAAAAGCAGGAAAGGGAGCCAGAAAATAAGACAGAGCGAGAAAAGCCCAAAACATAAGAAATAATTAAGGCCAGTGAATGCTTATCATTTTTGCCTGCCTGAGACTCCTTCCCCATCATCCAGTAACAGACCACCTGCCTGCGATGGGAGCCTCCCTCTATGTGATTTAGTCGGGGCTGACCAGGGAACATAGGACCCACACTTGTCCACTCTCTGGTGGAGCTATTTGAAGAAATCTTCTTCCACTAGGATTGCTACGAGTCTGTGGGCTCCTTAGGCCACTTTTCCACTATGTGAAAGAAGGTGAACTAATAAGCAGAGAAAGGCAGGTATCCAATACCATCACTAATCCCCTGGATACATCTGTGCCTAAAGCTGCTTCTGCCCTTGAATCTTCAGTTACCTGAGTCAATGAATTTCCTTTTTGACTTAAGCTAATTTCACTTAAGCTTCTTTTACTGACAAATGAAAGAGTCCTAACCGATATATAAAGTAATTATTTAAAATACTTTTTTTTTTTTTTTTTTGCGGTACGCGGGCCTCTTACTGTTGTGGCCTCTCCCGTTGCGGAGCACAGGCTCCAGACGCGCAGGCTCAGCGGCCATGGCTCACAGGCCCAGCCGCTCCGTGACATGTGGGATCTTCCCGGACTGGGGCACGAACCCGTGTCCCCTGCATCGGCAGGTGGACTCTCAACCACTGCGCCACCAGGGAAGCCCTAAAAGACATTTTTAAAGCTAGCAAAGGAATGTTACGTCCAGAACCTGTGTGAAAACAAAAAGATAAGCTTCTCCACCCTTCTTCCTTTTCCCAACACATGGGCTGTCTTCTCTACTTGGCCGTCTAGTCAAATGGCATCCACTAAATAATACAAAGCAATAAGACCATATGATCCCGTACCCATTAAGCCTAGGCCTTCACACTATGCCACAAATGAAATATCATCCCACTCAAAGGTCACCCCAGAGGTGGTTTCAGATTCTGTTTTGCACGGCCTGTGATTCTGTGGAAGCTGAGCAGCTCACCTTCCTAATAAGGCCATGGCTACAGGTATGCATGAGCTCTCAAGGCAGGGAGAGAGAGCTCTCCTGATGCATTTAGACTCAGTGACGATCAAAATTAGAATGAAATATCAAGTCCTGTCAGTTTTTCTGGGTTGTCAAGTAATTGAGTCACACAAACTTTTTTAAACCCAGTATTCCTGCATTTCAAGCAGAGAAGCCAATATGTTGCTTCATCCTTCTAAGCTACCATCATATAACCATACAACTACGAGGCCAGGAACTGGTCTCAGATTGTTAAGAGTGTATCAGGAAGCGGAAAAGTTGAAGATACAAAATCATTATGTGATGGGAAAGAAACTTCTGGAATCCTTGAGCTCATATCCACCTCAGTATTTACTAATGCTAATACTAACAATATAATACTGTATGCCTGGCACACAGCAGGGCTTAGTAAATACTTGTTGAATGAACAAATTAGTACATGAATGAATCAACCCCTCACTTGTCTTCACAGTAATTTTTAAAACCAATTGCAAAACCTGTTCATAGTAGTAACCTAAACAAAATGATATAAAAGCAAAACAAGTATAAAAGCAAAAGAAGATGAAGTATACACAAGAATGTTTCAAATATGGCAACTGGACAAATATCCCAAGAGAACAATGTAAATATTTAAAGATTAAAAGGGTGGTTTGAGTTTAACAATTGGGAGGCCATTTCTGACCCTGAAACCAGTGAACAGTCCCATTAACTTTCCCCTTCAGGAGCGACCGCACAACGTCAAGGAATTGGTGATTTAAATGCTCCACTCTGGCAGCAGGAGCGGCAAAGTGGGAGTGACCATGGGCATCGCTTCCAGGTTTGTTCCTGACGCAACAATGGAACTACCCAACCGCTGTTACAAGGAACTTGCATACCACTTCCAAACCGCCTGGCTCTTGCACAACATATATATGTGCTCAATCACCCCCTACCAACTTTCTTTTTCCCAATTAATTTCCTCTTTAAAGTTTACTCATGATTATTTCGCCATGATAAAAGAGTTTTCTAAGGTTTGAGCAAAGAACATTCTAGAAAGATGATCTTCTAAGGTGTAAAAGGTGGCTAATCAAGTGATCCCAGCTCTGTTTCCCCAAGATTTGTTCTTCCATTTTTCCTGCAGATTTCCTTACAGTTCTTACTGAAGCCATTATGGTGCTGATGCAGTCCCTCCCACAATGTACACAGGCGTGCACACACACACGTGCTTATACACATTCTCAAAGCTCTTCCTTAAGAGCAGACAAAGAGAGCCTTTCCTGGATATATTATTTAAAGGAGAAAGATGCTTTATGATATATTGATAAGGGAAAAAACAGATTATTACAAAGCAGTATGTATAGAATGATACCACTGCTCTAAATAAGGTTAAATAAAATCTGGAGATATGGTGCAAGAGGGTTCCCTTTTCTCCACACCCTCTCCAGCATTTACTGTTTGTAGATTTTTTGATGATGGCCATTCTGACCAGTGTGAGGTGATACCTCATTGTAGTTTTGATTTGCATCACATTAGTGATGTTGAGCATCCTTTCATGTGTTTGTTGGCAGTCTGTATATCTTCTTTGGAGAAATGTCTATTTACGTCTTCTGCCCATTTTTGGATTGGGTTGTTTGTTTTTTTCATATTGAGCTGCATGAGCTTCTTGTAAATTTTAGAGACTAATCTTTTGTCAGTTGCTTCATTTGCAAATATTTTCTTCATTGCAGCTCTACAATAGCTAGGACATGGAAGCAACCTAAGTGTCCATCGACAGATGAATGGATAAAGAAGATGTGGCACATATACACAATGGAATATTACTCTGCCATAAAAAGAAACGAAAGTGAGTTATTTGTAGTGAGGTGGGTGGACCTAGAGTCTGTCATACAGAGTGAAGTAAGTCAGAAAGAGAAAAACAAATACAGTATGCTAACACATATATATGGAATCTTAAAAAAAAAATGGTTCTGAAGAACTTAGGGGGAGAACAGGAATAATGAGGCACACGTAGAGAATGGGCTTAAGGACACAGGGAGGGGGAAGGGTAAGCTGGGACGAAGTGAGAGAGTGGCATGGACATATATACACTACCAAATGTAAAATAGATAGCTAGTGGGAAGCAGCCACATAGTACAGGGAGAGCAGCTCGGTGCTTTGTGTCCACCTAGAGGGGTGGGATAGGGAGGGTGGAACGGAGATGCAAGAGGGAGGAGATATGGGGTATATGTATATGTATAACTGATTCACTTTGTTATACAGCAGAAACTAACACACCATTGTAAAGCAATTATACTCCAATAAAGATGTTAAAAAAAAAAATCTGGAGATAACATGCTTCAAAATGTTAACAGTGTTTACCTCTGGTGGTGAAATTATGAAAGATTTTTTTGTTTTTTCCTTTCTGCTTCTCTGTATTTGCCAAAGTTTTAGGCAATATGCATGTATTCCTATTTTAATTAAGAAAATAAAGTTAAATCATGAGGGTTTTCCAATCTTTGTACAGGTTCCTCCAAACACAATTAAGACAGGCTGGAATTTTTTTTTAATTTTTACTAAAGAAAAAGAAATTTTAAAAGCTGTGATACACTCTTTAAAAGAGGTTTACAACATTTTCTGATGACCACAGCTACTGACAAGGTTCTCAGCCCTGCCCCCCCTCTACGTGCAGTTTCCAAGGCTCTCTCACCCCCAGAAGCCTGGTGTGGTGTCAGAGCACAAGTAATCTGGATTTTTGACTTCATGATCCTGACCTGGCTCCAGGGGCTGGGGCCACTCTGCTTTCCATCACCAGCAAGATAGTCCCCTAGGCCTCCTCCCTTTTGCTGCCAAGACCAAAAGGTCTTTTGGCCTTGCTTCTCGCCAAGGGCTCCCCACTAAGTCCCCTGGGAGATAAAGTGTGGAAGGCTTGCCCCTTCTCCAACTCAAGGCTGGGGCAGATGCCACAAGAAGTGAGCTCATCCTCAAAGTCATCTAACCTCTGCGTACGTGGAATGACCTTGTCCATCACAGACCCAATCATATCACAACCCTTTGGCACAGTGGTTCTCAAAGTGCAGTCCAAGGACACCCCCCCGCCCCGCCCAGGGGTTACCAAGACTCTGCCAGAGAAAATGCAAGGTCAACATGATTTTCATAATAATTCTAAAACTGCATTTTCCTTTTTCACTCTCATTCTTTCATGAGTGAACAATGGATATTCCAGAGGCTAAATGACATGTCACAACAGATGGAACACAGAAGCACATATGAGAATTCAACTATCTTCTACTAAGCCAGACATTAGAGATTTGCAAAAATGTAAGACAATGCCATTCTCCTCACTAATTTCTTGTCATGGTAAATACAGTTATTTTTCATTTGAAAAACAAGGTTAACGTGACATGGCCTTATTACTGTTATTTTTTACATGTTAAACAAATATTTTAAATTTTTCTTAACATTAATTTCTATAATGGTAGATATCAATAGATATAAACCACATGTACTTTAGTATATTGGGGTCCTCAATAATTTTTAAGAGTAAAAAAGGGTCCTGAGACCAACAGGTTTGGCCTAGAGCATAAGAATGACAGATGGGCCCTTGCATTTAACTGACAAGTTGGGAACTTCTAACTAACCTTACCCAATACATGTCTCATCTTGTTTATCCTTACTCACCCCACACACAAGACTATTTCTACTGAAATATTGCCGTTGTCAATCTTCTGCTCAAACTGGCCCCCAACACACACGCCAAAAAAAATCTTTCCTTCTGCCAAGAGTCTAAAGACCTAACACTGAAGAATTATCTGTCCCCAACCTTCCTTCCTCCTTTTGCCCTCCACCAAAGCATCCTTAAACTCTCTGTTTTAACCAAGCAGTTCCAATGCCTTGTATTTTACCTTCACTCTGACTTTGCATGCCCCATGAGCCCTACCTAGAATTCTGAGATACCTCCTCTCAAAGTATCCACTTCTGTCTGTCCTATATTTGGCCCCACTGCCTCTACTTAATATTGCTATGCTCTCCAGATTCCCCTACCCATAGGATTTACATGTTTAGCACTTACCGTGTGCTTCCTCGTATTACCATCTGCTCGTGAAAGTGGATATCTCTTTAATAAGATCATGAACATCTAGAGAGGAAGGATGTATTATTTCATATCTTCCTCAACTCCTAGCAAGCTTCAGACACATAAGTCACTCAACTTATAACAATCACTAACATGACAGATTAAGGAAAGCGCAGGGAATGAAAGAAGATTAGAAACTAGCACATAGTGACTGAATATAATTCTGTGAAATACAAATTGATAACCTGAGACTTATTTACTAGGAACTCTGAAGAATCAAATTTTCTAGTCACAAGTTGCCTTGTTCATTCTATAAAACTTACCCGGCATCAATTCAGTAGAGCCCTGATACTACAAATAAACTAATACTGACATCAATGTTTCCAAGTTGCCATAAAAATTACAGCTATGGGCTATGGAGAAAATCTGAGTCTAAATTATGACCAAAGAACTCTAAAAATTTCAGAAATTAGAAGGAATAAAAACTTAATTATCTCCTTCTGCTGATATGACACACAGGTTCAATTTTAACATACTATTTCTTTTCTACTATTTTTTTATTAATGCGTCTGCATCAAATAAATGGATTGCTGGCTTACTTTGAACTAAATGAGACATCTAGGTTGACTGAAATAATTTTAAAAGTTATATTGGTGTAAAATTTCTTGTAAAAGGTTGAAGTTATTCATTCATTTAACAAATATTTCCTGAATACCTACTATATGCTAGACACTATGCTAGTTACAGGAATAAAGAAGGTGACTGAGATAAACCCAGTCCCTAACCTCACAATAGATATCACAGACTAGTACAGGGTTCAGATTTTTTTAAAATAGTAATTACAGTATGGCTCAGTAAGTGCTAGGGTAGGATCCATGAATGTGAAGAAGACAGAATAACTAACCTACCCTAAAGGAATGGGATTGTCCAAGGATTCCTGGAGAAAACAACATCTAAGATGAGATGTGAAGAAAAAAGGAGAAATAAAGTTGGAGAAATATGGGGGGTAAGGGTAGGCACTGCAGGGCCTTAAATACCAGGCAAGAAGTTTAGATTTTATTCTAACAGTAATTAGAAGCCATTTGAAGATGGTGAAATGATCAGTTTCACGTAATTGGGATATAAATCTGGCAGCAATGTGAAAGATAGGACACAGGGCAGCACGGAATGCCATGGGCAGCATAACACCAGGCACAAACAGAATGCAAGATCTGTATCTAATTAAATCTCACAACAATCCCATAAAGTAGATAAAATGATCCCCCCTACACTAAAGAGAACAGTGGAATTTAGAGATATTAAGTAAGCAGCACTTAAGCATCTGTGACACGACTTATGCGCGTTTGAAATGGGAAGTAGAGATAGAGAGGACTCAAGAATAACATCCCGTTTTTCAGCTTAGTCAGCGGAGTGGATGGTGACACTGATCAATGAGACTGACAAGACAGGATTACAATAAGTCCTCTACATACGAACCTTCAAGTTGCGAACTTTCAAAGATGCGCAAGTGCATTCGCATGTCCAATCACATAAGTTAGTTCACGTGTCTGGCGTACATTGTCATGTGCGTGCATCCTCTACAAGTGGTTGTGCTTTTGTGTACTTTACTGTACAGTACTGTATAGAGTACAGTAGTACAGTATCCTTATTTCAAGCCCAGGATGTCCAGAAGCAAGCATAAAAGCAGCGGTGATGTAGCTGGTGCTGCTAAGAAGCGCCAAGCGATGACGATGAAAACAAAAGTGAAAATAATTGAGAGAGTGGAGTGAGGCTACAAGATGGTAGATGTTGCGCATTCTAATAACACTGAACTCCCTGCTGTGCAACACAAGGAGCTTACTAATGAAGACCTGACGGAACTGGAGGCCCAGAGAAAGGACAAAGAGAGATGAGAGGAAGAAGTAACTGAAGAACCGAAGAGATTCACAACACGGGAAATGGGAAAGGGATTTTCTTTATTTGAGGAGGCACTGTTAGTTTTTAAGGCACAGGACCCAAACTTAGAATGGTGCACAAAGGTTGCAGCAGCCGTTCAAAATGCAATCCAGTGCTACCATGTCATCAATGACGAGAAAAAAAGAGCTACTACCCAGACATCACTGGATCGCTTTTTCAAGAGGGTAGATAGAGTTGAATCCAACAAGGAACCAGAACCTGAGGCCTCAGTGTCAGGCGTGAGTGAAATTGCAGCTTGCCCTCCGTCTCCTGTTGCTGACGATCCTTCAGCTCTACCATCTCCCACCTCCTCTCTCTCCTCCAGTCAGTGACTCTTCTTGCCTGTTCACTGGATGCCAGCCCCTGATGCCAGCTGTTGTACTGTACTACTGTATTTTTCAAGGTACTGTCAGATTAAAAATGTTTTCTTTATTTTGTGTGTTTGTTGGTTTTTTTATGTATTATTTGTGTGAAAAGTATACTATATAGCCGATTGTGTTACTTGGGTACCTAGGCTAACTCTATTGGACTTACGAACAAATTAGACTTACAAACGTGCTCCTGGAATAGTACTCATTTGTATGTAGGGGACTTACTGTACCAGAAGGTGTTGATGGAGAAAGGATGGAGTTGATGAGTTCCATGTGGGACAGGTTTAGACCTGCTGAGTTGGAGAGGGGAGAGAGTTAGACATCAGTCGGCAACCAGGATGTGCATGGCTAAGCCTCAGGAGAGGAATGTGAACCAAGCCAACCTAAGCAGAAAGCACCCACAGACAGGTGATAACTGCAGCCAGAGGAGCGACTGAGGTTGCACAGAGAGAGTGTGCAAAATCAGAAGGAAGAGTGCTTAGGATAGAACCCCAAGGAACACCGATATTTAAAGGATGAGCAAAAGACACTGAAATTGAAAAGAAGCAGCCAGAGAGGTAAGAAAACCAAACCAAGGTAGACACAGCTGTGGGCAAGGAGAGGATGTGTGTCAAGTAGGATGTGTTCAACACTGTCAAAATTAACACAGAGGTAAAGCCTGAGAATCTCTCATTGTATTTAGCAATAAGAAGGTCTGGGTGACGTCCTATAGAGCAATTTTAAGGACGTATTGGGGACAGAGCCATACCGCAATGTGCTGAGGAGTGTCTGGAAGGTGAGATAATGGAATAGACTTCATACATGTCCACCACCCAGTTATATAAAGAAAGTAAGGCACGAAGACCATGGGATATTCAGGGGATTCATAGCACAGGGGCCACGCTAAGGCAGCACCTGCCTAAAACCAGCACAATGGAGAACTGAGGATTCAAAATTGGCACCTCTGTTCTCCCAGTCAAATTTGCACCTGGTGACTTCTGCCAAAGACTTCTTTGTGCCTCAGTTTCTGGGGAAACTGCTATGTCCCAATTCTCTCACACAACACTGTTTGGAGTATCAAATGTCAATGATCAGGAAATAACATTGCAAGGTTGAAAAATAGCTTGTGAAGAAATTAATAATCTTGTTTTAGAGCTAGACCTCACTATTGCAGAGACAGCTCCAGCAGGAAAAATAGTAATAATAATTTTTTTTCTTGTTTTCCTGAAACAAAAGAAATCTCAGCAGAACATACCTTCCTGCTTTCAATGATTGTACTGTTCCCAGTGGCTTCAGGAAACTAGCATCAGTTCTACTCTGACACCGAGGCACTTGGATGACATCTGAGGCACTAAGATTTTTGGAAAATAAACCAGCCCCTCCGTGGGAGGATATTCTTCGGTATATGTGGAGCAACAGTGGAGAGACAGCCTGGGTTTTGAAGTCTAGTCACTCTGGACTGGAATCCTCACTCTGCCACTTCTGAGCTATGACTCTGAGGGAGGTATTCAACCTCGCTGAGACTGGGTTTCCTCATGGGAATACCTAGAGTACTCACCCTGTGAGATTAAGAGGCTTAATGGGATGGTATATAAGAAGGTACTGAGCACAATGCCTGGTACATGATAAGTACTCCATAAATGTTAACTATCACTACTATTAGGATAGGACCTGCTCCCTCTGCTGGAGTGAAGGTCCTACCTGAACATTTACTTAAAGGGCATTCATCCCAAGATTAGGGACAGAGCCAGTGTCTAGACTTTCTCAAAAGATGTGTAGGTAAAGTAACCAAAGAATATACATGAATTCTGAGATCCCTGCTCCTAAAGAAAACTGCAGAGCATCATGATTTGATATTCAAACTCAAGTACCTGGTATCATCAGTAGGGTGCATCCCTTAACAGAAGGGTCCATGTGTTTTCTAGCATATGTGTTCAATATTCATTTAAAGCAGGATCTGTTACCCAACTCAGAATCATCTTACTGATTTTACCTCTCTCGTTTTAAGTTTGGACTAACTTCTCTTTCCCTGTCCCTGAAGAGACACATCCCTGACTTATCATAGTCAGACCAAAGTGGCTCCTGTCCTCTTACCTGCCTCCCAACTAATAAGGTCACAGCTGAATGTGGAGGACCCTGGGTTCTTCTGGCCTGCAAAACCCATACAGAGGTCCTGAGGTAAATCTAAATTTAAAAGCACAATTACAGGGCTTCCCTGGTGGCGCAGTGGTTGAGAGTCCGCCTGCCAATGCAGGGGACACGGGTTCGTGCCCCGGTCTGGGAAGATCCCACATGCCGCGGAGCGGCTGGGCCCGTGAGCCATGGCCGCTGAGCCTGCGCGTCCGGAGCCTGTTGCTCCGCAACGGGAGAGGCCACAACAGTGAGAGGCCCGCGTACCGCAATTAAAAAAAAAAAAAAAAAAAAAGCACAATTACATCAATTTCTACAAGTATAATATGGATTTCCAATCATTCACATTTCAGTATTGATGTAAAATTTGGACAAAAATAATAAAACAAAGCCAACTCCTAAATATAGCCTCAGAAGTCCTCTGGGAGGACCTAAGGTTTACATTTTCAGGAGTTCACATTTTTCAGGAGTTTATTACTAGTGCTTGATGAAAGGGAGGAAGAGACAAATGGTAAAAGCCTTTCTCAAGATGAGTCACCACTGAAACCAAAGTCACTGGACGGATGTATTTCTCACTGAACTTTTTATTTCATTAATCCTTACTGTCTTTTTATAGCCTTGCTTTCCTCAAAGTTGAGTAACCCTAAGGTGCTCAGGCCTCCAGTGAAAGACAATTTTGTTAAGGGTAGTTAAGCTATTGTTAAGCTATATCAACTAATACAGTATTATAATATAATAACTATGCATTGAGCATACAGTTTGAGCCAGGCATGATGCTAAGTATTTTACATGCATTGTCTTTCTTGTTATTATTTTTTTAAGTAATACAGGTAATGGGAAAAAACAGATTGTTTGAGTTACTACATGTAAGACACATAGTAGTAAATATAGAAGTGCCTAAAATACAGCGATACTCAGTAATTATTATTATTGTTCTTATATTTTCGTTCACAACCATCCTATGAGTAAGGTTCATTTTTTCAATTCAAAGACGTGAAAACTGAGGATTAAAGAGGCTAAGTCATTTGTCTGTGATTCCCAGCTAATAAGTGATTAGAATTTCAGCACAGGTCTGTTTAAACCCCAAGGACAAATTGTTAACCATTATGTTGTATTCCTACTACAGTTAGAGACCTAAGAAGCCCATTGAATATACCAATGACAAGTGTATTATTTTTGAATAGGTTCAAAAATAGAACTAAAACAGAACTAAAGTCTTAGAGGCCTTATCAATGCTCACTTGGTTTTTTTATTTCTCTAACTATTTAGTTAAGTATAAAAAAAGTCAAGGTATTAAATATTTGGACTTCAAAGGCATAATACTACTTTTCAGGTTAACACCTTTGATCTAGATTCACAGATTTTTGTTTTTGTTCTCCTTAAGCTTCAGGCCAAGAAAAACAACAGAGGACTTTTGGAAGGAGACAGAAACCAAACTAAACAAGGCTCCATTCTGAAGATTTTCTATGTTCCCACATCCCATCATCACAAAGGTAATTCAGTGATAGTTTCATTTCTTTATAAAATAAACCTCAAGGCTCGGCAAACCCATTTGGCTCCTGAAACAGACAACTGGGAATAGTTTGAGAATAAATTAATTAGTTTCAATTACAAACAGGAATCCTACCATCATCTGAAGTTGGAAATGGGAACACTCTCTGAAAACTACAAGTTTCTTAGGTTGTCTAGAGTTTAGTAACATTCTTTTTTTTTAAATAAATTGCATTGTAAATGATCCTAATATTAACTGTGTGCACTTAGTAATATGGACAGTCGCTTGAGGACATGCCACTGTGAATCCAAATAACTGGCAAACTCTTGTTACCAATCACATCAGGCTACCCTCATTAGGGGGTTGCTTTTCTTTACCCTGAGGAATGCCATTCCTTCTCAACTTCAGGCCTGTTTTCCATGCCTATTTACATTCCTATTTTCCACCCCCGACCTCTACTACCACCAAAAGAAATTTAACATAGAGGTTTCAAATGTATATTGAATTTAAAGAAAAAACTCTTAAACTGCAGTCATAGTTGAGAAGCAATGGGTTTTTATGATGGGGAAAAAAAGTCCCTGACCATCAACATCTCCCAATGTGGGCATCACCTGGAAACAGAGAGATGGTGTGAACCATGGAAAGCATAGAAGCTGAAAATCTCCCACCCAGCTACTCTACTTTGAATACCTCTAGAGAGAAATAAAGATCTATCTCAATGAAGGGGAAAAGTTTACCACTCCCTCTCCTGGTAACTGTGTGAGAGCTCAAACTCCCATCTAGCAGCAATGAGATTCTAAGAGTTAGTAATTCTGTTAGAGTTAGTACCTCTGTTAGGGTTAGTAATTCTGTTAAAGTAATCTGCTCACCTACTCTTCCCTCATTGCTTCAACTCATTCCCTAGCACCGATGCACAGTCCGCTTTCTGCAGTGTTGTGCAGTCAGCAATGCAGCTGCTTCACAGGCATGAAAAAGGACTTACAGGATTAAGAGGAACAAACTATTATGTATAAAATAAGCTACAAGGATGTATTGTACAACACAGGAAATACAGCCAATATTTTATAATAACTATAAATAGAGTATAATCTTTAAAAGTTGTGAATCACTGTATTGTACACCTGTAACTTATATAATACTGCACATCAACTATACGTCAATTAAAAAAGAAAAAAGAGGGGCTTCCCTGGTGGCACAGTGGTTGAGAGTCCGCCTGCCGATGCAGGGAAGACGAGTTCATGCCCCGGTCTGGGAAGATCCCACATGCTGCGGAGCGGCTAGGCCCGTGAGCCATGGCCGCTGAGCCTGCGTGTCCGGAGCCTGTGCTCCGCAAGTGCTCCGCAACGGGAGAGGCCACGGCAGTGAGAGGCCCGCGTACCGCGAAAAGAAAAAAGATAATTAACACGTTAAAAAAAAAAAAAAAAAAAAAGGATTATCTGCCAGAGAGAAGATGGCAGAATTTTTTTTTAAAAAAAGGAGGACTGGGCTTCCCTGGTGGCGCAGTGGTTGAGAGTCCGCCTGCTGATGCAGGGGACACGGGTTCGTGCCCCGGTCCGGGAAGATCCCACATGCCGCAGAGCGGCTGGGCCCGTGAGCCATGGCCGCTGAGCCTGCGCGTCTGGAGCCTGTGCTCCGCAACGGGAGAGGCCACAACAGTGAGAGGCCCGCGTACCGCAAAAAAAAAAAAAAAAAAAAAAAAGGAGGACTTACATTCTAAACTGCCTGAAGAGAGAGTGAATTCATTGGCAGAATTCTTCTAGAGTAAAAGTGAGAACAGGACTGAAAAATTTAACACTAGACATGGATGTTTCTCCCATTACCTGCAGTCTATCCATAGAAGAAGAAGCTGATTAATATGCCTTTCTCCAGGAAAACTTCTGAAACTCAGAATTAGGAAAACTATTGTTGCCAAAATATTTTCTCCAAGAAAAATTCATTGTATAAGAAAGAATTAAAGAAATTTTCATTCTATAAAAGAGAATTCATGTAACCCACAAGAAAATTCCTCTTGTGATTAACAGCACAGACACATTTGGCACAAGCAGATGTTCATCCAGTAAGTATTTTAAAAACCAAAACAAACAAGCAAAATCCTCCAAAAGGAGAATTGACTGACTTGTAACTCCTCCACAAGGTGTTTCCCAGAAGCCTCCCACAGAACATGGCTCCCAAAAGTATTTGTTTGGCAGCAGCCTAGTGATACGTCTTGTAATATTTCTTTCAGTGATTACTTAACTACTGAAGTTTGCCTTGCATACTTTTCACAAGTTTCCACCTTCTTTCTTTTTTTTTTTTCGCCGTACGCGGGCCTCTCACTGTTGTGGCCTCTCCCGTTGCGGAGTACAGGCTCCAGACGCGCAGGCTCAGCGGCCATGGCTCACGGGCCCAGCCGCTCCGCGGCATGTGGGATCCTTCCGGACCGGGGCACGAACCGGCGTCCCCTGCATCGGCCGGCGGACTCCCAACCACTGCGCCACCAGGGAAGCCCTCCACCTTATTTCTTAATTAGATTATAAGCTCTCTGAGGACAAGGACCTGTTATCATCATTGTAGTTTCTGTAGTCTTAATACTGTTCCCTTAACATGACTAAGCAATGGAGCTACATAAGCGACTGATGATTTGTAACTTCTACTCATAGATCAAAATCTGAGATTAACAGTCGCCCTGGCTAGGGAGAGTATGATTTTCTAAACTATAATTCAAAAAATCCACTCTAGGATTTAGGACTGCCTGAGGTTTTACCACTTCCTGTGTGATTTTGGTCAAGTACTTAATCTCTCAGCATCACATATTTCTCATGTGTAAAATTAAGTTAATAATGGTATCTGTATCACAGGATTGTTGTGATTTTGAAATGCGTTAATACAGATAAAGTGGTTAAGAGTTATGTCGCACAGGAAAAATCCAATAAATCCTAGATATAATTATGTTATGGACAAAAGGGTCTATGTGACTCCTAGGGTAGTGGGTAAAGATGCAAGTTTGGGAGTTAGAGATGGAAAGAATGAAGGGTATTTTCTCATATGGGTCTCAATCATCCCTGGCACGAAAGCAAACTAAGCTCTTGACGTCACAGTTAAATGAATTATGAGTGTCTCTCATTTTCCTAAAACCTTCTGGAAACAATGATCACACTGTACACAGTCAACTTAAATGAGAGTGATATAATATATCAAAATAGATCCACTGTCTTGAAGGAAAAGCCACCGGAGACCTAAGCACAACCTGGCCCTTCGGTCCGGCCTTTCCTGCCAGTTTCTCACCTGAACGAGCAGGTTGGAAGGCATTCCTAGAAGATTTACCCCCCCATTTCTCAGAATATAAAGGAAAAAAAAAAGAGGGAGAGAGATGCTCTTTCTCCCCTCCTTCCATGATCAGTGCTTCCCAGAACCTCCCTCATCTAATGCACCGTTAACCCCCCAACCCAAGAAAAAGTACACTGAGCAACAACAAGCTATGCGCACAACATGCATGTAATGACCACACACATACACCCCTTCTGTTTGCTACAGACCGGTAGCCTGGCCATCCATTGAAATAAGCCAAGAGTTACCTCACTGCCTCTCCCTCTGGCATCCTTGGGCCATAAACTAATGAAAGGAAAGATCTAACAATAGTTAAATGACTGACTGCTACAGGCAAAAGACTGAAGTAGAAAATATCTACCTTTGGGGCTTCTGCCTACTCTTCAGTCACGGCTGCTCTTCCAGAAGAAGGCAGAGCTTTTATGTACCTCCTGACGGCCTCCAGGATCAAGCAATCATTACATCTCCTACAAACCACTGCAGTTTCCTCCTCAGCTCCTCTCTGGACCCACTCCGACACTTTCCACACCCTCATGCAGATGAATTTTCCAAAAACACAAGCCTGATCCCATTCCATTGTCTCTGAAATTCTTTAATCAGACATATCCTTCTATCGTGCATTATAGTTACGCGTGCACATGTCATACGTCTACCTATTAACTGTAAAGTCATGTGAGGGCTCAAATTGCCTTACTCATATTAAACCGTCTTCACTCATTCATTCAAAAATATATATAATGAATACATGTTATGTACCAGGCACTACACTAGCCCCTAGAGAGATGAGTCAGATCAATCCCTTCAATCTGTTCAAAATCATATTGGGTGTGTGTGTTGGGGTCGAGGAGAAGCCATATAAACAGAAATTTATAATATGTATAAAATTATGTCCATATTATAATTGCAATATATAATATGTTATGATTTCATAGGCACCAATTAATATAGGGTCACATAAAAAGGGGCTCCTACTAAACCCTGAGCAGGCTAAGAAAGGCTTCTCGGAAGAAGTCATGTCTAAACTGATACCTAAAACATAAGCACACATATATGGCGAACCAGGAACTACCGGCAGTCCATGAAGACTGGAATAATAGCAAAGGATAAAGCTTGAGAAATATACAGGAATCAGATCATAAAAAGGCTTAAGCCACATTAAAGTGTTTAAAGTTTATCTTGAAGGCATTTAATTGTTTTAATAAAATGAGCAATATGATTAGATTTGTACTTTTAAGGGACCACTCTAATCAGAGTATAGTAGTTATTTGAAATATTTGTTGAACACATGAATAGCTAAGTGTCGTTAGCATAATAAAAAATTTCAAGAATTCAAAAAGACAGCAAATCAGTGGTGGTTGTGATGCCCCAGAAAGGTTTTATGGAGTTTAGCTGGGTTTTTTTAAAATTTAAGATTTTGATAGGGCAATTCAAGGAAAAATAGGACATTGCAGTTGGAAACAGGAAGGGTGCAAGGAAGATGATGAGGTAGAAAAGTGGTTGAGTAGAAGTATAAGTGATTTCATAGAAGAATGAATAATTTAATTGAGTGAGTGCTAGGTCTGGGCAGGCAGCTTAACGTCTCAGGGTCAACCTTGCGGTGCAGAGCCTCAGAAGTCAGCCTTCATATTTAGATTTCACCAGCCAAGAGACAGTTCATGGAGGAGATCTGAAAGAAGAGAGGCATACTCCAAGTATTGCTTTAGGAAGATTGAAGGTGAATTGAAAGGGATTTAAAAACAAAGTTCAGGCAACCTGTGAAAGAAAAAAAGAAGATGCGCTGCAGGATACGTATCAAATGAAAAAATAAAGTTAGGAGAGAGAAGCAAAAGTCTTAAGGTTGAGTGATGGTGGGAAACAAAGGTTGCCGCACATGCCAACCTGCCACACCCACACCCACATCTCCATCACGCCCACTAAGCCTCCTCAGGAGACTGAGTTATTTAAATGGAGCCATTTCCACTGCAGCTTAGTGTGATCATTTAGAGGTGAGGTGTTCTGAAGGAGAAATTAAGAGAAAAGACCACTTGGAGAATGAGAAAGGAACATCTGAACAAACAAAAGGTGGCACTGAGCCCATTCTTAAATCCCCTAAATTAATCACTCAGGGCATTCACTCAGCTGGGGCTTCCCTTTGTATTTTAGAAAATCCCTGAGATACAGCAGACTTACACTCAGTCATGGGCCCCAGAGACCCCTTTAGATAAAAGAACTCCCTCCTCTCACTTGTTTGGGTTGCTTCTTCTACCTGCTCTTTGTACCCTCAGAAACCATAAGAAGCAAAACAGTAAACTCAGTTATTCTATTGTTTCCAGTTTGAACTCAGGTCACTTTGATATCCCAAAGCAACAAGTTCTTTTAATAGTACTTAAGGACACTGAAAAAATACTAGAAGACCTTCCAAAATTGTCTCAATTTTTAGTACAATAGTCCTATTACATGGGAAAAGCTGACCTAAGCCCTCATCCAAAGGAACAATGTCATCTGTAAACAGATATCATAGAAGATTCAATAAATCCCTGGCCCAAAGAAATTAATTCTATCTTTTCAACCTTCTGCAAAGTCAGAAAATCAAGCTTTTCACATATATTATTATTCTACTTTGCTGCAGGTAAGGAAACTAAAATTGCATTCTTTAAGGTATGGAGATATTAACAGCCCTAAATTTTCCTCCAAACTGGATGACTTCCTACTGGAGCAGAAATAAATGTCAGCAAATTAATAGATTCTTCTGGAATGGCATTTCATTCGACACCATTTAACTGATGATTGGTGTTTTCATTAGGACTTTTTAGAACATCCAACAGATGTTCGCTAGGTCTGATTAAGTGATAAATTTTCCACGGCTTCCCTTTATTTCCAAACCATGGGCTTCTTCCCATCTCTTTTTGATGCCCACAGAGGCCATAATGAGGGTAGTTAAATATGCAAACAGAAGAGTGAGAAACAAGGTGTCAACATACTTATAATTTACCTACTGAGGTGTCCTACTTACTCATAAACTGGGACTCATACTGCTAATAAACTTAAGCAATTTTCCTAAATTATTTAGGTATATTTTCCGGTGTCTTTGCCAAGGCGTGGCTCAGCGGTCTATTGTCCCTTCATAATTCATCAACACCTCCAGACATTGCGTGGCTCAGCGGTCTTTTGTTCCTTTATAATTCATCAACACCTCCAGACATTGCAACATAAGGAGATAATTTAAGTCAAAACAATGTGTGGGCTACAGATACGCAGCTGCAAGTCAAGTCCCCAAGCTTCTTTCCAAGCATATGACCGCCCCTACTCCTACCTAGAAATGCTTTAGTCAGGTCAGCTGTTTCCCCCACTTGAAGAGACTGCAGCTCGACAGAAAATACTTAGGAAGTTGTTTGCTTTATTTTCTAAAATATCAGTATAACATGGGGTCATTTCAGTTTTTCCAATGTATCATTTTTTAGACATTGAACCAACTGTAATGCCATGCCAGAACTGGATCTATAGTTTACTAAAGAACATGCATAAGCGGACCACAAAACCCTTCTAGATCAAAGGGAGGTCACTTTGATCCCTCATGGCATCAGAGCCTTATACTTCTTGAATATTGCATGTTTTAAATGAGGTAAGATATTTCTAACAAAAAGAATGCCAAACTATAATGTTATTAACAAGGAATTTATCTGATTAAAGTTTCCCTAACTGTAATCTAAGGTCAAGTACATCGGGAAATGCTAGATTTCCAAGAGTGGAGTATAGTATGCAGCATTTCCCAAGCATCTTGGACCACAAAAACTTTTTGTAACACAAACTAATATCACACAGAAGTGACAATACAGAAAATACTGAACACTGCCATTCATCATCAGTTGTCACTGGAACCAGAGCAGAAGGAAAAAAAAAAATCAAAGCACTGAGTAAACAGTTTTTTAAAAGTAGAGAGAAGTTTGGGGGAGGATGCCAAAAGCACACTTCGCTTACTTCACAATTTTAAGAAATAATCATAGAATATTTATGACGGAAATAACGAAGAATCTATAATATCATCCTTTTTGCAGTTTACTAGCAGGTATGGTCTTAATTGCTCCTAGGTAACTCATGGTGACCCTTAAATTTTAGGAATTACCAAATGCCTGTATAATACTGTGAATATGTCCTAAGATAGGTTTGTTTGTTCGTTTTTGAATGAATGAATGAAAATTCGAATCAAACCCTTGACCTGACAGATGACTAAAAGCTATGGCTTTAAACCCAGTTCGACCCACCGACTGGATGCTTGATCTTGGTCTCAGGGCCCCCCTCGGCCTCCCTATCTCTATACAGTAGGCCCTTCAGACCCAAATGCCTCGGGTAACGTACACCAGAAAGACACAACTACATTACATCTCGATAGCAGTCGTTACCCACCGAGCTACTGTTAACGAGGGTGGCCTGTGAGCCACTGTCTCTGCCGGGAAGACTTCAGGACGCCATTCCTATCTAAAACGCCATTCCTATCTAAGATGCTTCCCGCTCTCGACTACTTCATAAACTTTTGCATAAAACCTTATAACCACAAGCGTCTGAGGACTCAGTTCATCGGGCATAAAACTGCAATTTCTGGCTTCCTCGTCACCGCCAGCACTTTAACCCCGGCCAGAGAGCCAGGTCTAGTGAAAAGCAGGACCCGCCTCACACTGGAGAAACGTAACGAAATTCTTTCTCCAGCACTTTTCCCCATTAAACAGCGTTCCTGGGCAAATGGACGTCTCCGGAAACCCCGGCGGGGAAGGGCGGCCGGGCCCACGCCCTACCTGGTTGAAGTGCAGCTGCCCGGGCTCGGGGTCGCCCTCCACAGGGGCGGCTCCCAGCTGCTCCAACAAGCGCCCGAGCTGCGCCGCCGACAGGCTCAGGTTCGCGCCGAACACGCTCAGCACATCCTCGCTGAAGGCGAGCGCGGGCCCCGCCGCCTCCCCTCCGAGGCCGGCGGCCGCCAGGAGCAAGAGCCCAGCCACCGCCCGGCCCGGGGCCATCCTGGCCGGGGCTGCCCCTCGCGGGCCTGAAACGGACTGGAGCGCACAGGGAAGCGCCGGGCGCACCCGAGTCGGTGCCCAAGGGCGCGGGTCAGGCGTCGGCGCCGGTCCGAGTCAGCGGTGGCGCGGGGCGCCCTTGGTCCTCCGCCGCCTTCGAAAGAGCAGCAGCCCGCGACCTGCCGGGCATTGAAGTGGCGGTGCCGCTGGGGGTGGGGAGCGATAGACAGAGCGGGCCCCCGGGCCTCCTGGAGAGCCTGAGATAAAGAGGACAAAGGGGGACAGAGATAAAGGCCACCCGGCTACCGCCGGCCGTCCCCGGGAGCACTGCGAGGCCTGAGCCCTCGAACGCCCGGCCGGGCATGGGGCCAACTGCCCCGGAGCCGGGTTCGCAAACGTCCCAGGATTAGCGTGCAGTGTGATGACACATGCTCTTTCCGGATAGAAAGCCCTACACCGCGCCACTTCTTAGGAAGAACTTAAAGTACATGGGCTGTAGAACCCTACCTCCTCTTCTTTCTTTCTGCTTAATTCCCTCACAGCAAACTTAGAAGGGGTGAGACGTGTAGCCCCCAGGAAGCTGCAGGAAATGGCCCCTCCGGTGTCCTGGGGTTTGAGTGTCTAAACGGGACCCTCCCTCTCCCAGATCTCTTCTCTGCAATGGCAAGCTAGTAGGTTAACTAGCCTGCTAAGCTCTCACCTCGTCTGTTTGTTTCTCCGTCTGTTTATGTCCACGTGAGTCTCTCTCTCTCTCTCTCTCTCTCTCTCTCTCTCTCTAACACTATCCCAGGCAAGTCCGCTGTAAAACTCCGAGATCCTGCCCTGCGCTCTTTACTGATAACTGGAGGCTCTGTCCCCGCCTCCCTGCAGCACGTGGTGACACATTCTCCGGCCTGAACTCCCGCGCGCGTCCACGCCGGGGCGCACAGCCTCTGGCCGTCTCTCCTGGCTGCCGTGGCGCATTCCCACCCTCGGCAGAGCCAGCTCCCCGCCGTCCCCCCTGGGGGTTACCTGAATGCCACCTCCTGGTCCGTATTCCTAGCCTCCTTTCTGGTCTCGATGGTCTCTTTGTTAGCTTGTTGAAACCAACTTCCTGGAATAGAGTCTGGAACCCTTTGCATTGTCTAAGAGATTAGAAGGAATTGGTTTTTTGTCTTACTTAACATCAGGAGAAAAGGGAAACCAAATCTGTAGCGGTGGTGGCGAGCTCTCTGAGCCGGCACTGCTCAAGCCGGCCCTTCCTGACGCCGCAAGGGATATCCGCAGATCAGAATGAATGTTTGTTTGTTCAGATGAGGGTTCAAGAAAAGCTGACTTAGGTGTGAGGTCAGCAAGCTTGTGCAAAGTGAATGCGGTGTTTGAGGGCAAAGGTTGTGTCTAGTGGCTACAACTGTCCAGAAATAAAGTGAAACCACGAATCACTGTTACATGGCTAAGGACAATAAGAGGAACTCAAAGCGTTCTTCTTGTCTGTCATGGGGGAGAGTGCACAGCCTCCTAAAATAGCACATTTTAAAAGAGGCACTTAGTCCAGACAAAAGGCAGGGGAAAGAATCTCATTTCCCATGAGGAACTTAGATGATGGAAGAAAGAGACAGGGAGAGAAAATTCCAGAAGGATGAACATCCAAGGGGGACATAACTGCAGGGCTGTCATATGGAGAGGGTTTAACTGTGTTTTAACTACAGAGGGCAGAAGGCAGCAGTAACAAGGCAAAGTTACCAAGAGGAAAGTTTCTGCAGAAAATAAGGCACAACTTCTTTGGGAGGTAGTGATTTCCCCATGATTGAAAGTGATTCAAACTCAGGGGTATGTAGGATTCCTGCCTTGGAGGGAGATCAACAAAATGATCTTGATGGTGTGTCCTTTCCAACTATAAAATCTGTGTATTCGTTGATACTAATTTACAGAATTACATTGGTGCAAAAAGGGCAAGTATCTCACCCAAGGGCCAGAAATAAGTTCAGGTCACACTTCCGCTCTTAAATTACACAACTGATGGGGACTCTTCAAGATTTTTCTTGGATCCTTGAATATAGTTTGTTGCCTATTTTTCCTTTGACCCCAGCAACTCAAGGTGATCTTGGAAATCAATGAACACTCTAGATGGTTCACCTACACCCAACAAGCTATTCTTTCCCAGGTTGAACTGCAACATTGATAAGATGTTGGACTTTCCACAAATGTAAATGGGTTTCAAATTTTATATTGTGGATTTTCCAAATAAAATTTTATTTATCAGCCATTTGTGTCTATATATATATACATTTTGCCAGTCCATCAACGCCACAAGATGATAAATAGTAAAATAAATAATAATCTTCTTGCTTGGCATCTTTACCAAAAACAGTTAACATAATGTAAGCATGCAATTAAAAGAGAGTATTCAGAAAATTACAAGTTACTAACTACCAAATTGGTGAGGCTAATTCCTTCCACTCTAGTGAGATATAATCACCAAAGTACTACTTAGATAATGTTTTAGGGCCAAAAAAATATAGCATTCTACCAGCAATATCATTACTGAAGAAAAGGACTTCCAATTAAAAACATAAGGTGTAATGTAAAAACTAATTTTTCTCAGAAATTTGCCTTAAAGGTCAACTAATTTTAAATGATCATAATGAAGGGAGAGTGCCAAGAACACTGGCCAGGATGTAGAAACATGTCCTTTTCCTTTCTGACTATGTCACCTGGGAAACCTGGGAAAGTCATTTGACCTAACCAAGACTCAATTCCCTCATCTATGAAAAAAAAATTGGGATAGAAGCACAAATATTCATTCCAGCCTTTTCATTTCTAAATGTCTAATCTAGAAGTCATCAGAACAAAACATGAAACACCTAGAAGATAAATAAAAGTTCAATTCTCCACTTGAAAGGGCATTTAACATCAAATGTTATTTTTCTAATCTCTTTCAAATTTTTCTAAGTCCAAATCTTTTTGTACTATTGCAAATAAGGAGCAAATTGGCCACTTTTAAACTTTTCCATGCATTCATTTTCCTCTGGAAGGACTAAACAGTAAACCTAGGAAATGGTATGTCTTTTCCTTTCTTCCCCTTTTCTCTTTCTCTCTCTCCCAGTCCTAAAGCCATCAGGGGGAAGCATAGCATACTAAATAGTGTCTGTGTGGTGGGCAGTCACAGTGGCCCAAAGAAGGGTGTTGGAACCTGAACAAGGGAAGAAGGTATCCAAGTGGGAGGGAAATTTAGCGTGAGCTGTTAGAGCCCAAGCAGGGTGACGAAGGTGTCAAGATTGAGGGAGGAAACTTTGGAAATCAGAGGATGCATCCCTAATGAGGTAAGAGTATATTCATGCACCCTAGCACAGAATGTCAGCACCCAAGTATGATGAGTGAAGCTTCCTTCCTAGTACAGTTTGTCAGAGCCCAAGCTGGAAAGGAGGGCATCTACACAAAGCAGTGCCCTGATGTGGGGTGTCAAGAGTCAGAGCAAAGATTGGAGGGCATCCTTGGGTCAGAGGAGAGAAAGAGAAGCAGCCGATTGTGAAGTCAGAGGCTGGGTGGGTGAGGAGGGCCTTGGTGCTTGACTGTGGCCCTGCACAGAATGTCTGAGATGGACAGGGTGCGGGGGCAGACCCTGCCACGCAGCAACACGAGGTACCAGGGTCTGTGCAGTGAGGAGGGCAGCCTGACCTGGGGTGTGTGCTAGTGTGATTTATAATGAGAAAAAGATATTTGGTCTTCATCTCTGTTTCTGGCACAGAGCTCCTAAAACCCTTGGAATTTCCTAAGTGATGCAAGTGTTAAAGGTGACTTTTGGACCCCCACCTAAGGATGGGGCTGGTTGCCAAGGAAACCAACCATGTGATAAGAAGTTTAGAACTTTCAATCCCACCCTCTTGACCCTCTGGGGAGAGGAGAGCAGCTGGAGGTTGAATCAATCACTAATAGTCAATGGTTTAATCAATCATGCCTATGTAATGAAGCCTTCATAAAAACCCAAAAGGACTGGGTTGGGAGAGAGTACAGGTTGGTGAACACGTGGAGATTCATGGAGAGTGGTGTGTTCAGAGAGGAAAGAAGCTCCTCCCCCTTTCCCCAAACCTTACCCCTTGCATCTCTTCCATCTGGCTATTCCTGAGTTTTTTTTTTATAATAAACTGGGGATGGAGGAAGTAAAACATTTCTCTTGAGTTCTCTGCGTCATTGGAATCTCAGATCTATAGCCAGTTTATCAGAAGCACGAGTGGCAACCTGGACTTTGTGACTGACATGGGTGGGGGGACCGTCTTGTAGGAATAAGCCCTTAAACTGTGAGCTCTGACTCTATCTCCAGGCAGATAGTGTTAGCACTGAGTTGAATTGTAGGACACCCAGCTGGTATCTGAGAATGGCTTGGGTGTGTGTGGAAACCCATCCCCCAAATTGAAATTTGGAATTTCAGAATTATAGAAGGAGGACCCAAGGACGAGAAGGAGGGATTCAGGAGGAAAGGAGATGGCATAGAAATAGAAGATTAGTCATGTATAAAGGGATCCATTAAATAAGTAAATATATTAAAGATAATAGTAGCCAGTTTTTTCACTGTCAGAAAAGGGAGTTGCAAACATCAAGAGGGAGAAAACTAGAATGAGCCCATGATTAGGTGTTGGAGATACCAGTGTTAGTTCATGGTTTTCAGTATATAAACAAATGAAAATAGATATTGCTGTAAATAACCCCTAGCTCTGTCCACCAGGAAGGGCTGGAAATGGTGATGCCCTAATAGCAATAAGCATATACAGGGCTCTGAGCTTGGCTTCTAAGAACTATTCTCCACTAGTAGGGAATCAGAGCTCCTTAGAAAAAGGGTTGGTTCCAGGACTGAGCAGGCCAAGACCAAGATGGACCTGGAATCTGCTGCTGTGCCTAAAAACAAGGAAGTGGTCAAAAAATGTAGGAAATACATGTAAAGTATTCCAAGATAATGGAGCATCAGAGCAGCAACTTACACTCAAATGGTTTGCAGGGGAAAGGTCTTTGTACTGTGCTTGCAACTTTTCTGTAAGCTTGTAATTGCATCAAATCTTTAAAAATAAAATATTGAGTATGAATAAGGAAAGGAGAACGTTCCTGCAACAAATTACACAGAAATTAATACTAAAATTTTGCTAAAATCCCAACTTGATAATATTCCGTAAAATTAATTGACTCATTCAAGACATATTTTTGGCACCTGTGTCATAGTCCATAATGTCCGGGAAAACAAAAATGAAAACATGCATTTTGTTTTACCTTTAAGAAGCCTGTAGTTCAAGTTAGACAGAAGGGAGATGGTTGCTATTACGGAGATTTTAAAGGTTGCGGTGGAGAGAGATTGGAGAACTTATGTCTGCAGAAGATGCTGAGCAAATAATTCACAGAGCAATAACCCTTGAGCTTGAAAGACAAGTAGAAGTTTGACAGAAAGACAGGAGTAAGCACATTCCAGGACAAAGAAGTGCCAAGTAAAAAGCCCTGAGAGACCTGAAAAGCAAGGAGAGCTACAAAGGATCTTTGGAACTGCAGAGTCTGGAGCAGGAACACAAGGTTCCAATGGGTCAAAAAGGTCCTCCCCTAGTGATGCTCCAAAACTTTCCTGCTGATCATCTGTGGTAAAATTCTCCTCAGCGAATTTAAACCTCCTTTTTCCCCGTACGACGAGTATCAAATAATATTCATTCATTATTATTACAAACATGCCACACATAAAATTCTCAAATGGCAGCAAGATAATGACTCTATCCAGATTGTATGACTCTTCAGCCACCAATGCTACAAACAACGTAGGTAGGAATCAGATTTCTGCAAGTCTCTGAATTTAACTCTTAGTCTATAAACTGTGGATGAAAGTCATATCCGCTCAATCTATGTCACTGAATAACTGTGAAAATCTGATATGGTAAGGTGTGTGAAAACTCTTTATAAACTGTAAAACAGAATGTCGGTATTATTATAAGCTTTTTAAAATGGTAAGGTAATGTGACCTGTGTAATCAGCCTAGTGAACTGCTTTTGGAAAATGGACAAAAACAACCCAGAACCTTGGAACAAAGACTACTTTATATCTAAATAAATTCTTGAGGTTTTTTCCAGGAAATTAAAGTGCTAATCAGAAATGGAAAGAACCATAGATATCATTGACGCTAATCTGGTCATTTTTGAGTGAGGAAAGGAAAACTCAGGAGCGTTGAGTGACATGGGTAAGTAACGCTAGGCCTAAATCTGCCTCTTTCCATTTTACCACCAAAAGTAAACACCTGTCAATGTTTGGAGAGCATTACGCATGTGACTTTAATTTAACTGAGTAAATGAAACTGAAAATTATAGCAGCCTATGTTCTTCCTAGCTCTTCTTCCTCGTAATGGACCAATATCCCTGCTATTGGTCTTTTGTTCCCATTCAGCTCAGCTCACTCACAATGACCTCACCATATTTTCTGTGCTTTATAATACCTATAATACCATACAATTTTTTAAAGATATTCTTAGAATTTTTGGAAAATGTTATGCACGCTCACAGGAAGATGTTGAATAAATTAATGAAAAAAGTAGAAGCAGAATATGTTGTAAAACAATATAAACAATATATGTGTGTGTGTGTGTGTGTGTTTGTACTTACAGTATCAAATGTCTGGGGGTTTACAACGTCTTCCTCCTAAAGAGTAGGTTTGGGGAGCAGGGATTCCGACGGAAGAATAATACCTTTCTGTGGAGGGAAGAATGAGAAAAATGTATCTTCTTTTTTTTTTTTTTTAGTGTATCTTCGTTATACACTTCTATGGAGTTTGAATTTCTCAAAAGGTATGTCTTACTTTAAAAGAAAAAAAAAATGTCGAGGGCTTCCCTGGTGGCGCAGTGGTTGAGAGTCCGCCTGCCGATGCAGGGGACACGGGTTCGTGTCCCGGTCCGGGAAGATCCCACATGCCGCGGTGCGGCTGGGCCCGTGAGCTATGGCCGCTGAGCCTGCGCGTCCGGAGCCTGTGCTCCGCAACGGGAGAGGCCCCAACAGTGAGAGGCCCACGTATCGCAAAAAAAAAAAAAAAAAGTCGAAATGTAGATGGTGTTAGAACTCTAGGCAGCCTCTAAAGTGGACACTCGAGGCGTTAGAATCAAGGTGCTTCCATGAGCCCAGGGAGGAGAGTCCTGAGCGGCACGGAGATGCCCTGCTGTGGGGTTGACGTGCTTTTTCATCACAGAAAGCTAACAAAAATAGCATGGGTTTATAAAAATAGCCCTGAAAGGCATCCAACTCCTTTCACTCTGTGAATCCGGAACAGCCCCAAGTCTTTGATGGCGGATGGGGTCAGCTGAATCATAGGCATGAATAATTCTCCTTGGAATGAGGGCTTCGCATATCTCAACTCTCCCAACACTTGAGGGTCAGAGGCCCAAAGCTGGAGTGAAATGGAGCTGCTAGGAAATTGCATCATGTGAGAACAGTTAAGAATTTTGTTTTCAAGATAAGATCTTAGTACAAAGCCTAGCCTCCGGCAAATTTATGAAATGAAACTGTGGTAAGGAACTGTTTTCTCCTCTGACTTCTCAACCTCTTAACACCTGGACCCACGTCCTCTTCCCTTGCCTTCCCTTCCTACAAATATTTTATTTTCCACTCACATTAAATATCTCTATTCACATTAAAATACAAAAGATTAAGAATTAAAAAGTGATAACTGACCCAGGCACTATTTGCAATATTTTTATGCCAATGTTATCACTGGCATAAAGCAGTGATAGTTCACAAAGCATTTTTAACTTAAGAGTTTAAATGAGACTATTGGAAGTAAAAAAGCAAACAGAGCGAGTGTTCTCTCTACGGTGCATGTGTGCCGTATGAGGAGCTTAAATCTACCTAAGAATCCTTTTGACCGGCTTCACTTCTAGTCTTTTCCCTGAGGCTCATTCATACCACATTCTTGCTGCAGAAGAACTCTCACTATATGAAGCATTCATCTATGACTCTTGTTTGAAAGATGTGTGTGATCTCTAAGCGTGGCACCATAGACTAACCAACCCAAGGTCCGGCAGCGCAGTACTGGGGAAAGAACAATGGAATAAGAATCAGAAGACTTGAGTTCTCATTTTAACGGAAACGGCGTGCACAGTTTTGTAGTCTGTGTAGTTTGAGTCCCTTAGCTCTTTGTATACCTCACAGGGTTGTTTTGATAGTTCATTGAGATAAACAAATTAAAGTATTTTATAATCTACAAAGCCAAGGAAGACTAAAATTTCAAACTAGCCAAACCAGATTGAGATATCCTCTTGAGCACGGTTGACAGCACTGTGACAACTTGTCTGTCTGACACATGTAACAACATCAAACAGGCCAGGCAGCTCATCCTCTCTAGACTGGAAAATTACTGGTCTGTAGGGCCACAGCATGGTCCAGAGAGCCCATTTTCGAAAACACTGCTTTTTTTTTTTTTAAACTTGGATGGAATTTGTCATTTAATCATAAAACTTTGTTTTCTAGTTTGATTTCTTATTCTGATGCCTTTGTTTGGTATGTTTCAGAAGGACGAAAATTATTCTTGGCATACGCAAATGAAAAATCAAGCTTTGGTACCTGCAGCTTTACACTTAAATATGAGCCATTCTTATGGGAAAGTCTTAACATAGATAAATGTACTTGGAATAAAAATGTACACAAGTGTAAAGTAAAAGCAGGATAGATGTTACAGGGAAAGATATTAATTCGAAAACACAGGAAACAATGTTCAAAAAAAAATCTTAATATCCTAGAAACTGTAGGGAAATGTTCAACTTGTATTTGTGAAAGAAGAAATATTCCTCAGACATAAAATCTGATGCCACTGAGAAAATGATGGATTTACTAATGTCCAGGATTTTTATGTTCCAGGCACAATCTCTAGAAATGCTTCATCTGGTACATGTGTATTTCTTAAAGTCTATGGACAACTAATAGATCTTAGGTGTCTTCTAGAAACCCAGCCTAATTCTTAATTCAAGTTACCCAAAACATGTTTGTTCTCACAAGTGAAAAATCTATTTTCCACTGCAGTTTGGAAACTAAGTTAGATATGAAAAAAATTCGTGTTAAAAGAAGCCTAAATATTTGCTCAAACAAAAACATTGTGAGTCTTTTTAAGGTTGATACAGGAATAAGTAATAAGGAGGAATAAGTAGTTGCTTTATTCCAAACTCCCAGGACTATCGCCTAGGTTCCTCTCATCTACAAAATAGAAAAGAATTGGTATAATGGAGTTAATTCCGGGAAAATACAGAGTTCAGATGGATTTTTTTCATTTCTTTATTATCTATCATTTATGAATTTGAGGGAAGGAAAGAGAAAGAAGGAGGGTAGAAGGAAATGTTCTATAATGGTATGAATTTGATAATATGTTTCATATACTGAATTAAGTTCATATTTCCTTTGACATTTCCCAGTTAGTTTTATTATTAAAAATGAAATTACGTCTCCAAACTGTAATTTCCAAACTAGCTTGAGGGTTTATTATATATTTGAGCTCTCACTCTCCCACTGTAGTTGTTCTTTAAATACAGTTTTCATTGTTTTAAATGTCATGAAGAAACGTTGCTGATAAAGTCATAATATTTTTAAGTGATGTTGAATTCATTTTTGTAAGAAATAAAATAAAGATGCATAAAGAAAAGAATTTAATGAACAAAATCATCAACATGATCATCTCCGGATGGTTGTAATATGAAATTTTTATAATTTTTTATATTTTCTAAATCTTCTGAAAAATGATTTCACAGTTAAGTTTTTACTATTAATTTTAAACTAGCAACAACAAAATTAAAAGTTAGAGAGTTAAGTAGAATGAGGATATAAACAGCTTTTCATTAAAAAAGCCATTAAAACTTTCCACTGAATATCATGCCTGTGGGATTTCCTTTAATTTGAGGAAAGAACCCTGCTTTCTCCTTGTCTATGTGGTTAATTACAGACTCACAGCAAGAACAAGAATTGAGTCAGCAAACTCAATATTTAGTAGGGAAAAAAGTCCCCCAACGCCAGAATTTTTATACTCCATGAAACTTTCCAACTGCAATTATACCCTCCTACATAAAAGGTAGACTAAAACTTTAAAATCCAAAGGATTAAGATACAATAAATGGTCCAATGCATTCTGGGTAGCTACCACTTTGCAAGTTTTCATCTAAAACATTGCATAGGACTAATATTTTAGAGATTTTTACTCTAAAATATTACTAAATAAATACTAAAACAACTAAATAAAACTAAAAATTTAATCTAAAGTACCTAAAATAGGAACAAGTAACTTCTCAAGTTGTTTCTTACTTAATCCACTGAAAGTTAATACAAAGCAAGTTTTTGCCAATGTTACATTTAAATTTTCAATCTTTGTAATGCAAAATTATTTCTATTAGGCCCCTGCCTATTTTATTCTTCACCATTTTGTGATTCTAGGATATGAATTTTTAAAGAAGGCATAGAATAATCTTGGAACAAACTTGGAGCCAAAATAAGTTTGTCTTTCAGAAAGTTCAGACAGAAAGTTGAAGCTCAAAGTTGTACCCTAGTGTCTTTTCTGCTCTCTTATCTTGAGAGAGGTTTGTAATGCTCTGTTTTGGCCATCCCTGGAGAGTGAGATAAAGCAAAGTGACTGGGATTAGAAAAGAAGGAGGTGTGCACAGCATTACCATCAGCATACTCTGCGCCTGGCTGCACCATAGGTTTAAGAACTAAAGAATGGGGCTGGGAGTCACCACAGATCAGATCATATCAAAACACTTTCTAGAGTAGGTTCAAAGATGCCTGGGTTTTAAGATAATTAGAGAACATTTATATCACTGTCATTTTTTTTACTCATCTATGACTCCGCTGACACTATAGAATTCAATATTTATAACTGTAGCTCCACTGCCATCAACAAAACTAATATCTGTGATTACTCTCTCCAATCCACAGTGAGTATGAAGACATGATCTCTCCGGGACAATGCGGTCTATGCAGTAGGTCTGGGGAAAGCCTACAGTGAAGATAACAGCATTCTTACTCTTTCATCCAGATTAATGTGTAGTTGTTTAAATACCATCATTTTCTTACAGATGTTATTTTCCTTATATAATCTTGGCTTGAATTTTAATTCTAGTGTGTGAACATTTGGAACATTAATTCATTGCCTTAATCAGACAAGAACACTTCACATATAGTTTATATTCTTAAATATTAGGAGTGACTATAAATCAAAGGTAGGTTAAATACAGAAAAGTAAACTGGTTTTTAAGTATTGACTCAAATGAAACAAGAGCTAACACTAAAAATCATAAACAGTATACATTTTAAATTTGTAATCTTCTTTTGATATAAATACTGAAAAGGATGGTAAAGACCACTACCTACTAACAATGGATCTAGGTTTGAGAACCTAAAACAGAAAGAGAATGCCTCCTGGACTGGGCTTCTGGCCAAGAAGCCAGGTTAAAGTACAAAGAGGCTTCGGTGTTTGATCAGCCCATGAAATCGGTTATGAGGACCCTAAGTGTGCTTGTTCACACTGCATTTCTACTTGCAACTCTTTTACAGCTGTTAACATGGGTTTGGTTTATTTCGTTTCATTTGTTTTTTGTGTTGGGGGATTCTTCTAATGGCTGGATTCTTCTAATGGTTTTCTCAGCCTGGATTCTTCTAACGGCTAATTATTATCCAAAATACATGACAAACAAGCAATATAGAGTTCCCTAAAAGTTTTAAATGACAAAAGACTTGGTTTGGTTTGCTTTTAGGTCTCTTGGTCCTGTTACTGCTAACACAAAACTGATTATTGATTAACAGTGATATTAATAAAATGATTTAGTTTTGGGTAAATATTCACTAATTGATCTTTTTTTTTTTTTTTTTTTTTTTTTTTTTTTTCTGTACACGGGCCTCTCACTGTTGTGGCCTCTCCCGTTGTGGAGCACAGGCTCCGAACGCACAGGCTCAGCGGCCGTGGCTCACAGGCCCAGCCGCTCCGCGGCATGTGGGATCCTCCCGGACCGGGGCACGAACCCATGTCCCCTGCATCAGCAGGCGGACTCTCAACCACTGCACCACCAGGGAAGCCCTCACTAATTATCTTTAATCTATATCCCATATTTTAATCTATTAAAAATCTATATTTTAATCTATTGAATTTTTTAAACTATTCTTCTGAACTTTGTACTGATTACATTTCAAACTTCAAAGGACCTACTGACAATGTGCTCTTAGATAACCTCTGAACTACTATGGAAACATATTTAATACTTTAAACCTTTATGGTATATAGAAAAAGTTCTTTTGCCAGAAAATTCCTTTGTCAAATGTTGTGAGGATTAACGTAAATAATATATGTAAAGTATCTAGCATAAAGACATAAGAATGTGTGGGTCTGTGTGTATTTGTCTCAAGCACTGCACTGTACTTTCACAGGGACCACAGTTCCCTAAAACAATACTAACTGTGATTATTATATTGATCCGAAGTTCAAGTCAGAAACATTTGTTTCTTTTTCACTGCAAAAATACAAACACTCAGAAAAGAAATTTCTTTTCCCACCAACAGATCTACAGTCCACCCTTACCTGAATCCCTAAGCTCTGCCTTCTCTTCTGTTAGAGCCAATGAACTTCCCATCCGTTTTTCCAAGACCAGTCCTCCACTGGTACAATGGTTCCCATCCTCTCTTGCTTACTCAAGGTCTTTGTTCCCACAATTATACCTTCTCTCTCCTACAATATCATCAGTTTTTCCCTTGGTACTACATCATTCCCAAGAAAAAAAACATTATCTCTTATGTCTGAAAAGTTCCTTTCCCACTATGTACCTCTTGAGCTATCACTCTATTTGATGTAGGTTGAATTGTGTTCCTCAAAAGAAGATATGTTAAAGTCCTAATCCTCAGTAACTCAGAACATGACCTTGTTTGGAAATAAGATCACTGCAGATGAAATTAGCTGGAGTTGGGTGGGCCCTGATCCAATATTATTGGCATCCTTATAAGAAGATGGACACTTGAAGACACAGAGAAGAGCACCTTGGGATGATGAAGGCTGATATTGGAGCTATGCAACAGGAAGCCAAGGAATGTCAGAGATTACCCACAAACCACCAGAAGCTAGGAATACGCAAGAAAAGTTTCCCCTAAGGGTTTCAGAGGGAGTATAGCCCTGCCAACAACTTGTTTTCAGACTTCTAGCTTCCAGAACTGCACATGAGACAATAAATTTCTGTTGTTCTAAGCCATCGAATTTGTGGTACTTTGTTACAGCAGCCCTAGAAACTAATACATCATTTCCACTTCATACTAAATTATTCCCAATGAGCAGAAAACATTATCTTATCACTTAAAAATTCCCTTGACCCTAAAACTCCCTTAAACTAGCATCCTATTCCTTTGCTTCCTTTTTATAGCAAATATTTTTAAGAGTTACTTTCAATTGCTGTCCTCACTTGCCCCCCCCCACATTTTCTAACCCACTTATTCTGGTCAGGATCCCCACCTCCTCCCACCACTCCTCAAAACCACTTTTGTCAAAGTAACTTATTGTACTTTGTTTTTCTTCAAAACAAATAATATTGTATGTTTATTTCTTAATTTCGCTATTGTCTATCTGCCTCACTGGACTCTAAGTTCCAAAAGAACAGGGAATTGATGTATTTTTTCACTACTATGCTCCAGGCCCTGGCACTCAGTAGGTTCTTAGTGAAATTTTGTGGAACAGTGCAATGCATTTGCTTTTAGATTATTAATTACATGTGATACATAAAATTTCCTCTTGGATTTAAAGCACTCTTTATTTATGGATGCAATAAATTTTGCAAGTATTTTGTAATAACTTTTCAAGAATTTGAAGGTTACTAATAAAAAGGGTTTTTATGTTTTGCAAGCATATGTTACCACTAATATTTTACCCTAAGGTAAACTGTTATGTCTTTATTTTATAACTTCCAAAGCTATTAGCAGATATTAATCTTCATATTCATCCTATGTATTAAGGAAAGGAGTTTTTTTAACTTTTATCTTACAGATTTGGAAATTAAATGACTTAAGAACCAAAAGGCTGTCCTGTGACATCTAAGTGGGCAAACGATAAAATGCAAACTTGGATAAAAGCTTTTCACTATCAAATCAGTTTAATTTCCACTAAAATCCCTCATTACTAACCCCACCTTATAATTTCATTGTCATTTAAAATTATCTTAAATATATTATAATTATATTAAATTATTATCTTAATTATATTAAATGAGAAAAAATAACTTCCTCCTGGATATTAAGGCAATTTATAGATGAGGAATATGAAATCAGAGATATTATGCAAACAAATGCGATTAATAAAGATTCCTTGCTCAGTTCAATGCTCTGAAGAGAAGCAGAAGTTTTGCACAATGAACTGGGTTAGAACCGAAAATTAAGGAGCGCTGTTAAACGTATTCATAAAATGCATTATCTAAAGTGTGAACAGGACTATCATCACATTAGTCCATGATGTGATAGTTCACAGTAATCAACCATCTATATCCACATAAACTTGTCTTTCCATTTCTCCACTACCCTCCTTATCAGTAGTAAAGAGTAGCTCTACAGCAAGATAAGGCAGCACATTAAACATACTGAAACTTTGCTAACTGCAGACATCAGGGCTACATTGTTTCACTTCCTATCAAGGCCTCCCTAGAAGAAGAGCGCTATGTATTTTATTCAAGCTATTTTTTGGACTAGAGTAATGTAACAATACCATTTAATCATCCATGTATACACACAATAACAAAAATTCTATGACACTGTGTATCATATTTGTGTTAATGTCATCTCTGACAAAATACATCTACTTTCTGATTTCATGAAGAAAATGGACTCCAGAAATTTCAAGACTGAAAGTGATACTACATTGAACAACATAAAAATATTTATAAAAATACATTTGCATGCTATTTTATGAAATCTTACTTCAACTCTTTGTTTAACTCAAACTATCTTCTCTCCCCCAAAACTCTGCCTTCATAACCACTCCTTACTTTCCAGTCATTTTTCCCATCACTTACTCCTTCCACCCTGGACAAAGAGAAGAGGCGTCCCTACACTTATCTAAGGCCAGTCCTGTAACTGAGCTATGAATCCTTTTCTCTTCCTCCACCTCAGGCATGACTCACCTCTCTCTCTTCCACCCACAGCCCTTTCCTCCCTGGTGGTTCTTCCCAGTAGTAGTACTCAAACCCAGCCCCCTACTCCACGCTCCACTGGAGCCACCACACTATTTCACTCTTCTCTTAGCCAAAGTTTTGCAACTTCTTTTCAATGATCAACCCACGGGCTCAGCAACCTCCTGGCTTCCCTCCTCTATGTCTCTCAGCAGCCTTTGGCATTGGCTGCCTACTCTCTTCTTCTTGAAACAATCCGGCCCTGTCCTTCATGAAGCCACAATCTCCTGGTTTCCTCCTACTTTTCTAAACTCCTTTTCAATCTGTTCTGTTAGTGTTAAAGGTTAGTCCTGTTAGTGTTTGTGTTAATCCTGTTACCTGATGGTTTCCCTCCAAACCCTGTTCAAGGCCCTTTTTTTCTCATTCATATTTCTTGAAGAAGCTTATCTGTTCCCCTCGTGTCGATTACTACCTGTTATGGGCTGAACTGTGTCCCATCAAAATCCATATGTTGAAGCCCTAACCCCCAGTACCTCAGAATGAGACTTCATTTGGAGCTAGGGTCTTTAAAGAGGTAATTAAATTAAAATGAAATCACTGAGGTGGGCCTAATCCAATATATAACTGCTGTTGTTATAAGAAGAGGAGATTCGGGCCCAGATAGACACAGAGGAAAGACCAGGTGATGACACAGGGAGAAGACGGCCAAAGAGAGAAGCCTCACAAGAAATCACCCCTCTCAACATTGTGGTCTTGGACTTCTAGCTTCCAGAACTCTGAGAAAATAATTCCTGTTGTTTCAGCCCCTCAGTCTGGGGAACTTTGCTTTGGCAGCCCTAGCAAACTAATACATGACCTGTGATTAGGCTATGGCTCCGCAACTCACCCCTGTGGTGTCAGGTCTAATCACTAAATCACATCCCACTGCCTACTGGGTCTCACCACACGGACGTCTCAAAAACATTTCAAGAATTTTACATATGCCAGTGCATCTAGTTGCCTGAACCAAAAACATGGTCACTGTAGTAGACCCTACTTGAGCCCCATGTCAAATCCCCGCAGCCCATCTCTAACTCCAGTTTCACCTCAAGTAGTTCTCTCAGATTTTCTGCCTCAGGGTTTTCTCCAGAGTTCTAAGAACTTGCTCAGCAGCTAGGAGTTAACGTCCCTGGAGGCAACAAACCAAAGAGACAGGAGGGAATAAAGAACCCGTATGCTGTCTTCCAGAGAGACCCTTCTGAGAGATTTCAGTATGGTTCCTCAGAAGATCCCCTAAAAGACTGTGCTCCAGTTTCTGCAGCAATAGAGTTCAGTAGGGCACACTTGATTGGCTTTCCTCCTTCGCAGAACTGGCTTTTCTCCTTTCCTGACTCACTCTCTCCATTTCCTCAGTCTTACTTCCTGGGATTGCCTCTAAAATAAACTTCCTGAACCCCAGTCCTTGTCTCAGACTTGCATGTAAGGGGATCCCGCACTAAGACTGTCAATGTCATTCCCTTAGCTTTCTCCTTTATCCATTTTATCTGGCCATCAGTTATTAAGTTCTGGTGATTCTACCACGGCTTTCAAATTAATCTACTCTCTCCAAGCCCACTGGCTTTATCCTGGGTTCAAGCCACCATCAACTATGACCTGGATAATACTACGATCTCTAACTAATCTCTTTGCCTTGTGAATTGCCCCTCACCAAATTGTTCTCCACAGGGAAGTCAGTGTGTGCTTTCTAAATGGACTATTTGATCCTACTTACTCATAAAAACCTTCAAATAGTTCCCATTGTCTCTAGCATCATGTCCTTAACATGATTTGCAAGGTCTTTTAGACCTAGTTTTCCTCCCCAATCTCGTCTCTCACTTTTCACTTAGACTAGTCCGATTAAGCTGTTTTTAGGTCTCTGACCAGCCATGCGATCTCTCACCTCAGGGCCTTTGCACACGCGGCTCCTGCCTCTTGAAATGTCCTTCTCCACTCCTCGTCACCACTACCACTCATCTTTACCCTTCCTAGTTTAGCTGGCACTTACCCTCAAAAACCTCTGATGTTAATTGTTTGATTAGGTGCCTCTCCTATGTGTTCCTAAAACATATTATGCTATATTTTAATTGCCTGTTTATTTGTTCAGGTCATACAATCAATATACTTTTTATTTATTTATTTATTTTGCGGTACGCGGGCCTCTCACTGTTGTGGCCTCTCCCGTTGCGGAGCGCAGGCTCAGCAGCCATGGCTCACGGGCCCAGCCGCTCCGCGGCATGTGGGATCTCCCCGGACCGGGGCACGAACCCGTATCCCCTGCATCGGCAGGCAGACTCTCAACCACTGCGCCACCAGGGAAGCCCTACTTTTTGAGGGTTTTTATTCCCCACCGTGTCTAAAGAACTTCACATATTTTAGGTATTCAATAAATATTGGTAAAATAAATGAATTAATGAATACAAGTAAAATTGTTAAATAGTGTTACTAAAGATTTTTAATAACAAAAAGACTGGCAAACAAGTTTTCAAATCATATAGAAAGTGTTGAAGCAAACCAGAAGGAAGATTAATAAATAGACTCTATAAAAATCTAGGACAAAAATGCCATCTTCAGAAATCTTTGATACCATTACTGCTGTAACCATGGATACATGCCTACTCAGACTCTTTTAATCTATTACTTAGAAAGCAATTTTAAATGTTTGTAATACAAAGCAGGCATTTTCAAATGGAAAATTAAGTCAATCCCATAAACTAGTAAATTTTTAAATGACTTTTAATGACACGGCTTTAATGTAAGACCTCACCCAATGAAACAATGAGGTGCTAAACAGAATTAGCCTCTCAGTAAGGCTGAGAAGTAAAATCTGTTCCAGGCCTTTGACTCCATGATTTTTCCTCTTGCTGCTTCCACCTCAAGTCCTTGCTCTGAAATCAGAAGCCGCCTATGTCTGTTCACTGCCCTGCCCCTTGCTAAATCTAAGAATATTGCCAGGATATCCTGGTGAACTGCCCTTTCCAGCTATCAACTATCTAAACAACGTGTAATCACTGCCAATCCACGCCTCTTGGTCTTGTTGGACAAGTAAATGCCAACACTTGAGAACATCAGTAAGAATCTCCAATCAGCTAAAATGGAGAGGTTGGTTTCCTGGGCAATCTACAGGAATATGTGTAACCTCACCAATCACTCTGGGTAAGTGGTTCCCATCCAGGAAGTATCAAGAAGCACTTCCTAGCTGAGACCCTATCATCAGGGCATCACTGCAACCAAGAGTTGCTTCCAGCATAATCCAGGTAGAGTTGCTCTGCTCAAGACAAAGCTTTATTCCTTACCAGTCTCTTAACAATAATGTTTAACTGTTCTCAAGAGAAGAGATAGGGCTTCACTGAAAAACCCTCAGTTGTAGATATATTGTCATCACTAACTATATGAAAAAGCCACTACAGTAAACCATTCCTTAAAAACACTATATTTGAGACTGCACAATTATTTTGATCCTCAATTTAGGAGGCAATAACTTTCACCAAAACCAAGTGCTGGGTTGATTCTAAGGAGTAGTTAACGAAATCATACAAATTTCAAAAACACAATTCTTTCATTTATTCAACGAAAGTTTTTTTTTAGAGTGCCTTTTATGTGCCTGCCAGACACTCTTCTATGTACTGAAGGATTGCCTGTAAACAAAACAGACTAAAACCCTTATCTTCTTAGAGTTCATATTTTACTAGGAGAAGAATGAACATATAGTTCATTTTTAAAAACACTTATAATATAATGAGTCACTGTGTAGTTATTAAATATCATATTCCTCAAAAATAAAATTTAAAGATTTGAAAATATGTACACATAATGTTACGTGGGAAAAAACTAAGATACAAAACCATATATGCTATATATAGTAACATACATAATGTATATGTATGATACCAAAGTTTTTAAAGAATTAATAGAAGCATATGTAGACATAGATATAGGTTCTAGATATAGCTAGATATAGATTTAGGTTAAAAAAAGAGTATGGATATACACTAACAGTTACTAGTGTTATCTTTGGCATGAGATTACCAATAATACTTTTCTTTTTTATATTTCTTGTACTTTCTAAAATCTCATATTGAATACTCTTTTAATAGTAGCAAATGAATATAACATTATGTATTTTTAAATGCAAAAATTAGGCTAAGATGAAACTTTATTCATAATTGTCAAAAGTTGGAGGCAGCCAAGATGTCCTTCAGAATGGATAAACAAACTGTGGTCCATCCAGACAATGGAATATTATCCAATAATAAAGAGAAATGAGCTATCAAGCCATAAAAGTCATGGAAAAATATTAAAGCTACTGATAAGTGAAAGAGGCCCCAATCTGAAAAGGCTACATGTTATATGATTCCAACTACACAATATTCTGGAAAGCGGAAAATAGTCTGGAGACAGTGAAAAGATCAGTGGTTGCCAGTGGCTCAGGTAGAGGGAAGGATGAATAGGCAGAGCACAGAGGATTTTTAGGGCAGTGAAACTGTACTGTATGATACTATAATGGTGGATACATGTCACTATATATTGTCAAAACCCATAGAATTTGCAACACAAGTAGTGAACCCTAATGTAAACTATGGACTTTAGCTAATAATAATGTATCAATATTGACTCATCTATTATAAGAAATGCACCCCACTAATGTAAGATGTCAATGATAGAGGAAACTGGGGGAATGGGAGGGGATTTATAGAAACTCTCTGTATTTTCCATTCATTCTTCTGTAAAACTAAAACTACTTTAAAATAAATCTATTAATTTTTTTAAGCAATGGGCTATAATGAACTCCATCTTTGACCTTCCAGTGTACAAAACACTGTACAAAATTGTGGCTCCCAGACCTTGGAACTTAAGAGACCAGTACAATTTCCCCGAGAGTCAGAAAGAGAGAGTTTTCCACTTTCTTTTGCCAAGTAAGCATATTGAATCTATATGTGTGTGTGCACATATGTGTGTGCACATACACACACATTCACTCTTTCCACAATAGCCCTTAAAAAGGAGGGACATTTTATCACCCAGAATGTAAAAGCATAATCTTAAAGTAAGAAAAATTCCATTAAATGCAATAAACTTGGTCTTATGAAAAACCCACTCCATTTTGCGACTTTTCTCATTTCACCGTGCCCTTGTGAACGCCTGCCCCACATGGGTTGGGAATCCCTGGTCTATGGCCCAATGTTTTACCCAACTGCAATCCAGGAATGGGGAGGGATGTGCTATAATAATCAAGACTCTTCTGCCTGGACTTCCTGAGGATGGAGTGTCCATCTCCTGAAGTCAGCCATTCTCGAGCCGTTGGCTGGTCCCATGTTCCACGCTGCTCTTTGTTATTTATCGTGATTGTGAAATCATGTGAAATGTTCAAATGCTAATGTCTTGAAGACAGTGAATTAGTCTTCCAAGGTGGTCATTTGACTTTTTCATGCCCGTAAAGTTCTCACATCTCTTCCTGTGAAACAGAACTAAGAGTGTATGTTCACAGAACAAATCTCCCGATAAAACCTTTAGAATACGGTTCACAGCAGAATCAATGAAGTGATGATAGCATAGTGCCAGAGGAGGCAGGTGTCGTGACTCCCCAATGATCTCAAGTAGGTACTCACTGCTCCTCGACAAGAAGAGGCTCAGAGCTTCTAGATCCATCCCATGGTCCACTGCTGCCTCTGCAGGCTCTCATCTCTGCCCCAGGCCAGTAGCATCACAAGGTGTGGCTTAGCTAGAATTTCCCTCTATCTCTGAGAGGGAGTAGAGAGTGAGGAGCATCTGCATTGAGGGGTAGCGGTCACATCCATGTGTTAGTTCTGAGTTATTTTACACTATTACCAGAAATGGCAAAGTTTTCCTCAGGGCATGACATCCAGGGAGATTCCTGATCCCACCATCCAGCCAAATTCTCTTGCTTCTAGTGTAGGGCAAGTGGGGACTCCTGGAATAATGCAAGGCTTTAATATCAAAGTCATACACAACCTTCCCCTCCTCTTCAGTCTCAAGGAGGTGAGGACAGATCCACTTGCTTCCTCTCACGCAACAGAGATTGCGCTGGGCTTCTCCTCAGCACCTGAGTGATTGCTATTGTGGGAAGAATGCAGTGTGGCCATACCTGTTCATCTGACTCCTTCTCTATAAGCTGACAAAGAGAAAATGGATGATCTCATCTGGTTATTCCAGTTCCACAGACTTGACTCTGAATTAAGGAGAACGTTTCAGTTACAAATTTTTGAGGATTGAGTTGCAAATAATACTTCATGCGTCTATTAAATAAGAGAAAATTGATCTTTCTTTTAAGGGTATTGGTCCGTTCAGAGAAAAGTAGTCTCATGCAACTGGTAAAAGAGATCAGATGGGCTACGATACCATTTAATGCAGCCATTGTGCCCTATTTAGATTATTTGACTTCACTCACTGACTACTGTTTGTGCTTCATTAACACCTCAGGTTTGAGCGTGAAATTGCCATATTCTACATACTGACAAAATGACCTGGTACAAAATAACCCTGCAGTGTTAATAAATAACCCCTCGGCCCAGACAAAATCATGGAGGTGCAGAACATACCAACACATTGAAATTCCAGCTGTCAACCTGGGACTCTCACAACAAACTAGAAAGAGTCCTTCTTCACACCCACTAATTTAGGCATGTGCCCTAAGCCATTCTTCTGATATGATCTTTTTTTTTCAATCTTTAGAATCACCAGGAAAACACCAGCTGCCTGAACTCTTCTGTCCTCCTAACAATACCACTGATGAGCTTTGAGCCAGTTTTCTTAATTCCCTCTGCATTGATTTGTTTGGACAGATAATTCTAGTGGGACTGAGTTTTGGCAACAAAAGATAGAAGACCCAGACTAGGCACCTTGCCTAAACCTGAGGACCTGAGTCACTTTTATTATGGGCCATTGTCACACCTTGCTTAAAGAAAGGTAAACCCCACACTCTCCTGCCTTTCCTCTTCTGGTCCAAACCACTCCCTTTCCAGTCTTCCACCTTCCAGAAATACTGGTTAATATCTTATCTACAGAGTTAAGAAATGATGCATTACTGTCCTTTTTGCCAGTCCTGGCTTAACCTCCTTTCCAGATTCTTTTTTCTTCATTCAGAGAATGAACTACTAAGGTCTTATCTTAGCAATAAATATCAATTTTATTTTGTACTTATTGTATTACCCTTTAGATAAAATGGTAAAGGTAAGATTTCTTTCTCAGAAATCTCTCTCACCTTTGGTCCCTTTCAGGCACACATTTCAGGCTTCTATGTTTCCTCCACTCTTTCCTCTAATATAACTGACTTTCCAGAAAAATTAATAAATCATTCACTCTAAGATATAAGGTTGGCAATATTTAGCTCCTTTCCAAAGATGTTTGCTTTAACAGAGAACCAAAAATCTCAACTTCCAATTCTAGAAATGCAACATCCATAAGAGGGTTTAGGAAAAGATACCTTTAAATCATACCCCTTAGGACATAGTGTTCAAATTGGTCATAACAGCCCACTTTGTGGGTTAATACCAATTTTTTTTTTATACAATAAAAGAGAAGTAAATAGAAATATTAAGGCAAGAATCATTTAGACTAAAGGTAAATATTTCTTAGGAGTTTCATTTCTGTTTTACATATGTATGTATAACATGTATGTGGACTTACATATGAAACATATAAAGACATTTTTTATGATGTTCATTATCAAAAAGTTTGAACTAACATGTCTGACTTACACCTTTAACTGGTGCTTCGGAAACTATCAGTGGCATAGAACCAATATTTTTAAATTTCCAGTCTGTCTCAGACCAATACTTTTAAAAAATACAATAAAAATAAGTAACTAGCAGAATGATATCAACACACAAAATTAATCTGTTAAATTTCTGTCATCTTTCTTAAACGTTTTCTCTCAATTGCTGTACTTATTTCATAATTGACTAGGTAAGAAACAGTTTGCGGGCTGGGGCTGGTCTATGGCCCACACTTTGGGTAACAATGCTTTAGGATATATGTTCCTCAAGGATGGGGGCATGTTTTGTTCACCTTTATACCTCCTCAGGTAGCACAGAGTGGCCACAGCTAGCACAGATTGATTGCTGATTAAGTTGGGTCAATCAACCTACTCACAGATGGCAGCTTCAGCAATACGTAGTTCAAACAACCAGGATTCAGAACTCAGGTATAGAAACTGGCTAAAATCAGCTTATCCTAATCAGTAATCTACGGCGGGGGGGGGGGGGGGGGGGGGGGGGGCTTGGTTCATAATGGCACTCTTAATTATTCCTCTACATTAAATAGTAACTATGCTGTTTTCCATTTCACCAGTTTACACCTTAACCCCATTAAAAGAATGACATCACTTACAAAATAAATAACATAATCAAAACAAAGCCAGAGTTAGAGACAGAACCATTTTAGCTCTGAAATGAGCAACAACTTCAGTGTTAAACTTTGATACACAATTCATAGATTATTTACAGAAAGTACTTCCTAGTGTTGCTTAAGCATAGTCCTATTTTTAAGGGGGAGGGGAATTTGAAAAATATTTTTTAAAGTTCCCTTCCCTGAAATACAAGCAATTATGCAAGTTTCTACTAGAAGTCCTTATAAGGTAGAGAATGAGAGATATCTGAGAAATGAAGTCTAAAACTGGGCTAGGGCGCCACTGGAGATTTCATAATACCTTTTAATTATTGCACAGGACATATAGAATAATGATTTTAAATCTCAACAGACCCATCGGCTAGCCTAAAGAGAGGACATCGGCTGAAAAAGCCCCGGGGACAGGATTTTCCAGACTTAGGTGTGTTCCCAATTCTATCTGAGGCTTGAAAAAAAATATGCAGATTTACTTAATTGCCTTTTCACCTCTGGAGAGTAAACAAAGATACCTTATGGTTGTCCCTCTTTAAAGACATGGAGCAGTGGTGTGCTGAGTGCAGAGGAGTCACCCAACCTGAACGGGAGCCACAGACACTGTGCCCAGATTAGGGCTACGATCCCATGTCCCAAAATGTCTGACCTCCAAAGGACAGCCTTTTCATGGAAGTGTGGCCCTTCTCTTTTATTTTTTGGAGGCGAAGTTATTCTACTTCCTGCATGAAAGAAATAAAGTGAGATTATATAAGTCAGATCAACTTTAGATCTTCCCATATTAACTCTTAACCAGGTACTTCTATGATTCCTAACTTTCCTTCGTCCTGCAGTAGAATACTTTTGTGAGTAAGAATGTGTGAAGTAAGTAAAATGGCTACTTAAAATTTTTTATATAAATATAAGAACAGAAACTTCCATACAGGTGGTGATTGAATGCAGTGTGTTATGTCATAGTACAAACAAACAGTGGTAATTTGTCTTGCTTTACAGAAAACTTTCTGTGTAGCAAATGAGGAGTGCTAGTTGTATTAGCCAAAATACAATTATTCATCAACATTTTTATTGTGCCAGTTGTTTCTCCTGTCACACACACACATGCACACACACACAATTACATTCACACAATATAAAACTTGACAAAACAGTCATTCCTTTCGAATGCTAGCACAATTGCTAGCATTCCAGGTAAGAGAATTTTTCA
The DNA here is from genome assembly GCF_937001465.1 of Orcinus orca. Lineage (NCBI taxonomy): Eukaryota > Metazoa > Chordata > Mammalia > Artiodactyla > Delphinidae > Orcinus > Orcinus orca. Next base: position 21,602,452 of record NC_064562.1, read on the forward strand.
AAATCTTTTTCCAACTCCCTCACCCTATACATCTATAAAACTAATCACTCACGTTCAGAGGATGCTATGAAACCAATTCCAATTTTTTACATAAAAACAGGTGAGTAAAGAACACTAATCACAAATGTATCCTGCCTTTCCTATATAAATCGTACTACTAGGTAGCCCAACAGTAGGTGAAAGAGTCATCTCTAATAAAAGTATTTCAGCTAATAATTGAAAACCAAATGATAGAATTAGAGCATCACCCTTTTAGTGACCCCCAATGAATGATCTGAGGCAATGAGTGTCAATGTCTGCTAACATCAGAAAAACACTCAGACATATGGGTCCATGGAATTAATCTGAGTCTGACCAAGCTCCTGGATCCAGCTGCTAATGTTCAGGAAATATGGAGGATAAAACAGCGTGTTGAACTTCACCATGAGGATGTGATCGACAAAGTCCAGACTGCGAAACACTTTAGTGAAATGGTCGAGGTTCTTCCACAAACTGTAAGGCAGAGACTAGAATGGAGGATAAGCCCATAGATCAAAAGAGACATACAAGATATCGAGTTTTTAATAGGCAAAATCAACTGTAGTATCAAATGATGCATACTTAAGTGATAAAATCACAAAGAAGAAAGTGATTACCTTTGGAAAGAGGGGCAGGTCTGTGGGACAGGTCACCTGGAGGGGCTTCTGGAATGACTGGCAAAACTCTATATTTTGGCCTGAGTGGTAGTTAAGTGTTCAGCTTATAAAAATTCAGAGCTATATAATTCCTTTGTGTGGTTTTTCTGGATCTGCTTTTATTTTGTAATAAAAAAGAAAAAGTATATAAGCCTTCTGATGGGAAGAAAAAAAAAAACTAATACAGCTTTATTTGACACCTCCTCACTCACTTGGAAAATGGCACAGAGGCTCACAGGAATATCTTCCCTGCGTGATTTACGAGGATTACCATCTCTAAAATGAAGGACTCTTTGCCGTAAGTAGGACTTGAGTTTTAAATTCCTTACATATTTCCAAAGTACACAGCTGAGACTGGCCCTGTGGTTAGTTATCACATTCTGAGTCTGATATCAGCTTTACTAACAATTAAAAATCATACAAATATTTTACAGAAATTCTGTGTGAAACCTGCACCTAGGTTCTGGCTATCAGCTGTGAATATTCTGGCTTCCCAGCTTCTATTCCTGAATTCTTACAATCCTCTCCACATTACAACCAATATGGTCATTTTTTAAAACTAAATGAGAATGGTATGAGCACTTAAGGAAGAGGTCTGCTAGTGTCTTGTAAAGCAAAACACACGTGGTCTGAGACACATCAATTCCATTTCCAGGGATTTGCACAAGAGAAATGAAAGTACAGTCAGCCCTCCATACCCATGGCTGTGGGACCTGCAGGTGCAGAGGACTGACTGTTCTACACCATTGTACATAAGGGTCTTGAGAATTTGCGGATTTTGGAATCCACAGGGGTCCTAGATCCAATCTCCTGGGATATGAAGGGACAGCTGTATATGATTATAAAAACATTTGTACATGAATTCTCTTCACAACTTTATTCATAATTGTTAAACACTGCAGACAGTCCAAATGTCCATCATAAACGGTGCTATGTTTATATAATAGAATATGACTCCAAAATAAAAAGGAATAAGTTACTGATACATGTAATCACATGGGTGAATTTTATAGAGTGTCTTGAATGAAAAGACACTTCACACAAAAGAGCACATACTGCACGAATATATTTATGGGAACTTCTACAACAGGCTACTTTAATCTATGGTGGGAAAAAATGCATATAATAGTTTTCTCTGGAACAGTGGGTATGAATATTAATTGGAAAAGAGCACAAGGTTTCTGGTGTGATGGTAAAGGTTTATATTTCAATAGGGATTTGAGTTGCACAGGCAGAAGTATTTGTCGAAGTCAGCAATTTATGCATTTCGTTTTATGTAAAATTTTCATTAAAATAAAAAGAACTAAAAACTCTGTCATCTGGGTAGATTTCCTTTGTCTTCTATTGCTAACTGATTTAATTGTGCCTAATGTTCTTTTGCAGTAAAAAGGCTGAGAAGTTCTTCAACATTGTGTTCAATACTGCATGTAATCCTACCTTTTTGCAAGATTTGGCATTTCACTTTGCAATTGACTTTCCTTTTATCCTGGCATCCAAAAATCAGTCAGGGGCTGATAGAGAAGGCACTCTGTAGGCTTCATAATGTCTAGTGGTGTTAAAGGGAAGGGATGCGTAAGTGGAGATTAATTTTGTAAGCAGAAGTTCATTAGTAAATGTTTTCGTGTTATGAGGACTTTTGCTTCTCTACGCACATAACTGTACTTTGGGGACTCCTTTAATGGAAACTTGGAGAGCAAGTAAGGACTCCCTACATGCTTATCTCAAGCTCCTTCAGTGAGTGTTATTAAGACTAATTGATCCACTTGGCAGAATGTTGAACTGTGACTCTACTTGAGTAACAAAAGTGTTAACCTCCTTTAATACACGTGTCTTTTATTATCAAATAATTGCAACTCTTTACTCAAAGTCTACTGATTTACATGTTAATCTCATGTAAAAAACACCTTTACAGAAACTTCTAGAAAAATGTTTGACCAAATATCTGGGTATAGTGCCTTAGCCAAGTTGACACATAAAATTAACCATCATCACTAGCACATGAAATTTAGTAAAATTTAGTACTGTTTGGAGGATCAAAGGAACTTAACTTGATAGGTAAACTTCTGTAGAAATCCACCTCCTATAATTGTGTGATCTTGGACACCAGGTTACTGATTTCTTTTTTTTTTTTTTAATGTGGACCATTTTTAGTCTTTATTGAATTTGTTACAATATTGCTTCTGTTTTATGTTTTGGTTTTTTGGCCACAAGGCATGTGGGATCTTAGCTCCCCGACCAGGGATCGAACCCGCACCCCCTGCATTGGAAGGCGAAGTCTCAACCACTGGACTGCCAGGGAAGTCCCAGGTTACTGATTTCTTAACCTCCAAAAATAGGAATAAAATTTGCTCAGCTTAGTGGGATTATTGTGAGCATTAAATGAGTTAATTAATAATGTCTAACATATCATAGGTGCTGAATAAATATTATCATTAATTTACTTAAAATATATTAAGCTTTCTTTATATTTTATAATTGAGATATTAAACAATAGTTGTCTAAATGGGAAGGAAATTGGAAAAAGAAGGTATATATGTATACATATGGCTTGCTGTACAGCAGAAACTGACACAGCAGTGTAAAGTAACTATACTCCAATAACTATACTCCGTGCCCCGGTCTGGGAAGATCCTACGTGCTGCGGAGCAGCTGGGCCCGTGAGCCATGGCCGCTGAGCCTGCGCGTCCGGAGCCTGTGTTCCGCAATGGGAGCGGTCACAACAGTGAGAGGCCCGCGTACCGCAAAAAAAAAAAAAAAGATAAATTCTGTTGAAAAATGACGTGGTTTACACTGGTGATCTATGTGGTTAAGTAATAATCTTTACCACTTAGGAACTTCAAATAGGTGAAATTGGGGTTATTTAACTAAGCAAAGAGACTGGTTTTCTTCCTGATAGACCAGGCACTCAACAAATACTTCTCATTCCTTTCTCCTATATCAAAGTATTAAGGAATAAACTTCCTGACATCAATTGAACAGAAAATAAATCTAGCTATGCTTTTTACTGCTTCACAGATTTAGAAATTAAGATTTTAAGGAGAACATATTACTCTTTTGGTTTCAAGTAAGAGAAGCCCAATTCAAATTGCCTTAGACAAACAAAAGAATTTACTAGACCACACAACAGTGAAGTTCAGGGATGCAATATGGTTTCACGCACAAATTGATCCAGGGCTTAAGGACGTCCTCAGGAAACTCTTCATGTCTGGGCCACATTAATAGTCAGACTTTTCCTAAACTGTAATCAAGCCCATCTTTGGGCTGTATTTGCCCACAGCAATGTCAGGTTTACCTCCTACCAGTCTAACAGTCCCAGCAGAGACTAAGACTCCTTCTTGATGGCTCCACAGATGCCCCAGGGACTCATATTAGCCAGTCGTGAGTCCATGACCAACCCTGGAGCCAGAGAGTAGAGTTGGTCCCACACTTGGTGATGGCTGAAGATGAACTAAGAGTGACAATGGGATGTCTCCCAAAAGGAAGAAATGGTATATTGAGGAGGGAAAAGTAACAAATCTCCACTGTAATATGGGAATTCAATTTGATACTTTAAAAAATAAACCATTTTCTAATGCACCAGAAAGACCCAGTGAAGACAGAACCTTCCAGGGACTCAGATATCTTGACTTCTTGTTCAGACTGTGGCTTCTGATTAATTATGTGACCTTTCCAAGCAACTTATCCTCTCTGGATATCTATTGCATATATGTGAAATGAGAGAATGTGATCACCCAGGTCTTTGGCTTCTAAATATCACTCTATGTTAAATGGAACCAAGGCACTTGGAATTAGTGCCTAATTCCAGGACTTGAATAGGGAGAGAACAAGATGAACCTAGAACATGTCCAAAAAATGATAGTGACATGTCAAACAAACTCAGTAACCGATTTGAAAGAGCTCTTACTTGCCGAATCTGGAGCAATTTGAGTATCAAAATAAGTAATAATAGTAAAAAGTTATAACCCATTTGATAAAATAAGGATCCAAGGGACCATGACTATAAATAAATATATGAATAAATAAATGGGCGAAAAGAAAGTTCTTCCTTAGCATAGAATGCCATCTAATAAGTGTAGAATGAACGATGAAATTAGAAAAATCACAAGTTGTCAATCATCATGGTAATAATAAATTTACACAAATATTATCAATAGATGCTAAAATTGATGGGTGAAGGTGGGATAAGAAACAAGGTTTTACCTGATCTCAAGGTGTCTCCCCACAAGTATTTATTAATTAAAATGAAAAAGCAACATTACAATAGAAAACCCAGGCAGACACATCTTGATAAAGTGATCTATGTTAGCTCCATCAGTAAAGGGACAATTAGCCATGGTGTGTCACCTGATAGGATACAATGAGAATTACTTGCAACAGAATTACTGTTTTGGGGACTTCCCTGGTGGTCCAGTGGTAAAGAATCTGCTTTACAATGCAGGGGACACGGGTTTGATCCCTGGTCAGGGAACTAAGATCCCACATGCCGCAGGGCAACTAAGCCCACGCGCCACAACTACTGAGCTTGTGCGCCTCAACTAGAAAGCCTGCAAGCCACAAACTACAGAGTCCAAGCGCTCTGGAGCCTGCGTGCCACAACTAGAGAAGAGAAAACCCACACACCACAGCTAGAGAGAAGCCTACACGCTGAAATGAAGATCCCGTGTGCTGCAACTAAGACCCGACACAGACAAAAATAAATAATAAATCTTAAAAAGAAAAAAAGAATTACTGTTTTGCCTTGTTTACGTACACAATGTTTCTATACACGAGTAGTATCAATTACAAATTTGTCCAAGTTATCATTGAGCATTTTAGAGGTAAAAAGATAAATTAATGAGTAACATTTTCATATGAATTTTTCTTATTTTAAAATTAATATGTGGTTATTACAGAAAATTAAGAAAATACAGATAAGCATAAAGGAGAAAATAAGGATCACCAAATCTGTCTCTACCCCCATTCCCATACCCCAGAACCTTAAATTGGAAGTTGCAACTAGAAGACCCAAGGTATCAAATATATCAGATATAAAATTGAGTTATGAGACAGACCACCAAGATGCAAATTTCAAAGGAAATATTCAAGAATTACATATACAACACTTGGCCTCTTTCCTGGATCAGAAAGAGTAGAAGTTGAGAGAAATGTGTGAGGAAGCTTCCTTTGGGGAGAGCTTCTCAGGCAAGAGGCCATAGTGAGTCCAGGAGCCAAGGTCCAGAGCCCTGGACCTGCATCAGTCACTATATCTTCAGGCACATTGAAAGTCCACAAGTAATTATGATCCATAATTAGTTCCCAACACCAAATCCCTGGATTTAGTACCTTCTTCAGTTGAACAGCATGTCTGGGCCAGACTACAAAATGGTAACAACCTCACAGCGACAGCTAATCAGACACTCACTATTTCATGAGTTCAGCTTCTGTAATGTTTAATCCCCATGGAGGTAAATCATGTATTGTCTGGTATGGGATTTTGCTTTTGTTTGTTGTGTCTTATTTAGTTTGGTTTTGGTTTCTGTAGTGTGTGATGTGGGGAAAAGAGAAACATGTTAAGCCAAACTTCTTTCCCTGACTAAGCAGGACTGACAGACCTCTGACAAAACTCTGAGCTGGGGTCCACACTGGTGTGCTGGCCTGCAGCAGGGAAACGTGTGTGATACTTTGTGCTTCACATAACTCAAGTGTCACTCTGACTATCTTTGTCTGCTCATGCACTATTTTTTCCATCCTGTAAAAAGGGGAATTGAAATAGTCTCCCGCAAGAACCAAAGAAAGAAGCAAGAGTCTTTATTGAAATCTTTTCCGGGAAGGTTCAGCTTCCAGTTCACTCCGCAGTGTAAATTCCTGGCATATATTTGCAGTACATTTAACTACTCAACACCTAAACCAGGGTTCATTACCTGGCTTGCTTTTCTTTAACTATTGATTACTTTTTCTTTCTAGTTTGAAACTATAGTTCAAAGTTCTCTTCAAAGAGAATATCAGTCAGCACACCACCTCAGAATTATCAGAGCTAGACTATTAGGTAGGTATGGCCAAAGACCTTTCAGAGATTAGATGCCCATCAACATTATTGGGTTGCTAAGTCACCCCACTGACCCTGAGGAATCTTGCCTTATTACCATTTCCCTACAAAGTATGCCCTTGCTTCAAATCAAAAATCTTGCCACATCAATAAGACTATGACCTCCAAGTCCAAGGACTATGGTCCTTATGATGAAACTTTCATCTCACAGCAGCCTATTGAGGCCTTGTCCTGCAACACTCAGCTTATTTTGAACTCCCCAATAAAGAGGCTTTTCACATCAGCCACTTTCTGCCTCTCTTTGAACCCAACAAAAGAAGCCCTTGGCCTGCCCCTTTATATACTGGACATGGTGCCACAGTTTCCATTCTACATACGTTTCTTCCCCTAACCCCCCAATTTTTAGGCCTCCCGTTATATCTATGCCCAAAATACAATAAAAAATAGAAACTTATTGCCCCTTAAATAAATGAAAACAAAATGATCCAGAGCTGAGCATCGTTTTCAAGATTGATTAATCGTTGGGGGTACTGCACCAACACGTGTATTTTATTAAGAACACCCCCATCTCATATATGCGTACACACACACACACACACATGCACACGCACACATCTTGAAGATGGAAGTAATTTTGATAAGGGCAGGGTTTTGGCACTTGAAGTTAAGGGAAAGGGAACTAACATTTGAAAAATACCTACAGTGTGCCAACTTTACAAATGGCATGCTACTCTTGAATCCTCATTCCAGCACTAGGAGACAGCACAGCATTATCAAGGCCAGGACAGTGGAACAAGAACAGGCTGTCAAGTCCTGTAAGTCTGCTTTGAATCTTTACACCCTTTCCAGCAGTTTGTAACCCAGTCACGACTACAGTACTTTGCCCTTAGCTACCTGTCAATTCATTTCCCTGGAGTCTCTCAAACCACTTCTACATTACCTATATTTTAAATCTATCACTGGATATGGATACGGATAAACATTGTCCATTGAACAAAATATCACTCTAATAAAAAGAATGAATCTGTATTCCACAGCTGGGTAGGGCAGGGAGAGAAAACCTCTAAGTCACTACTGGGCATTACAGATCATCCGTGAATAAAAGAGCATTTACTGAAAGCGTTAGGATAAAAAAACTTTTCTGTCCTTTCAAAAATTAGTTCGTTCTTCTCATTAGATGTTTCCTTTTTTTTTCCTTCAACCATTTCAGTTTTGAGAAATGTAAAAGATGTTTAGTTAAAATGCCTGGACCATTTTCAGAACTTGTGCAAGTCTCAAAATATTTAGTTTATTCGGTGTGTGGAGCTTCCACTATTGCTTAATTGCCAGACCCTTTTCAAATTCCTCAGAGATCTGCAAATCTGAAACCAATCAGAGATGGTTAATTTATTTTGTTCAGTCCCAAGTGCCCCCCCCCAAAATTTTTTTCCTTCTTGGAACATTCAAGCTCTCCTGTAATCTAGACCAGGTCGACACAATAATCAACACCCAACACACACATGCTTGACGGTCATCCATGGCCTGCCCACCTGCTTTACCAGATGGGCCTTCTGCTTCCTCCTCTAGTTCCCAGAAATCTGTGCATTAACTGTGACATCTGTCTCCTCAAAATACAAAAAGCACCACTTGTAAAAGATAATAGAAGCCTGACTTAACTTAGTGGGAAATTAACGTAAAAGATTTATCAATTTTAGAGCTAGATCCCAATTTGGGAACAGCTGTGGCAATTAAAACACAAAGATTGGCACAAATGCCGCTTGTCCTCACTGTTCTCAATACTCCTACCTCTCCCTCTCCCTCTCCACCACTCCTCTCTTCCCTCCCTTGTACCCACAGACCCTGCACTTCATGCCCATGCAGAGGAAGCAACCAAATCTGAAGTATCAGATCGACTCGTAGAGCACTGAGGCTCATGGATGTAAAATGCTCAAGGTCAAATATGTAGGTAGTTACAGAATCAAGATTTAAACCCTGATCAGTCTACCTTCAAATCTTATGCTCTTTCCATACCACATTGATAAGAAGTGGGCCGAGAAGGAAGGAAGGGACAGGAAGTCTGCTCTGTGTCTGGACACACTTAGGACCGTATCATCCCAAGTTAGTGCTGGTTACTTACAAGACTCCAGCAAATTACCTATGCTCTTTTTATATTCTACCTGTATTAGATTTGGACCCTGGGGTGTTAAAAACTTCACCCATCCACCAGTCAACAATTATGATAAATAAAAATAATGGCTCACACTGGAGGTGATAATTTAGTCTGGGTCTTAAGAATGAGTCAACATTTATCAGGCAGTTGCGGAAAGGACATTTCAGACATAGCACCTTCAGTTGGTAAAGCACTTTCTGAATATTATTGCATTTAATACCGCGAAGAGGAAAAGGAAAAAATCCCATTCTGAGATAGGTGGGACTGTTATTCTTATCTCCATTTTAAAGATTAGGAAACTGAGGATCAGGTAGGCTGAATTGTCACATTTCACATTCTCACAACACACTCAGGCAGTAGTGTACGTGGAAGACATCGGAGAGAAAAACTCTTTTTTGTAGTGTTAAAAATGATTGAAGAAAATTTAGGTGATACAAACAAACTTTAACATTTCATGAAGCAGGCAGTCTCCATTCCCAAGGGTCCAGAGAACTGCAAAATGGAGCAGAAGGCAAGAAAGTTTTATAGGATAAAGAAGAAGGAACAAGGCAGAGAAAAATAGAAAATGAATAAGAAATGAGGAAATAAGTGTAGAGCCCAGAGTTGGCTTGGCGTTTGGGGATTGGCTGGCTGGATATACCGTGTTTCCGGTCAAACAGAGGGTTTACAGGGACATGAAAGTTTTCTAGGTTTCAATGTGCTGACTTGGCACCCCAGGCAGGAGCAGTTCCATCTTGAGCCTAAAAATTTATTTCGACAATGAGGTCCTATGGGTGGACGTCTTAACTTGGTTAACTTATACGTACTGGTGTCCTTATAAGAAGAGAGAGAGACACCAGGGTTGCAAAGCACAGAGAAAAGGCCATATAAAGACTCAGCAAGAATGCAGCCATCTACAAGCCAGGAAGAGAGGTCTCACCAGAAACCAACCCTGACAGCATCTTGATCTTGGACTCCCAGCCTCTATAAATGTGAGCAAATAAATTTCTGTTGTTTAAGCCACCCAGTCTACAGTATTTAGTTGCGGCAGCCCTAGAAGACTAAAACCCTGTCTAACAGTAACCAAAGCTAGCCTAGGATATGGAGCATCAGATCAATTACAGATACGTGATCCAAGGAGAAACCAGAGAAACTTCCCAATGGAAAGTAAATGTTTCCATAAACTATGGAAACAAATAACATTTGGGCAAAAGTCTTCTCTTGTAGTCAGCTTGTATATTTATGTTTGAGGAGGAAAGAGAAAATTCTTAACACTTCCTTGGGGAGGATGTTTTTAGAAAATTTGAAATATTTCCCAGCATAAAATTGCATAACATGCCAACTCAAAAACATCTCCAGGGACTTCCCTGGCGGCACAGTGGTTAAGAATCTGCCTGCCAATGCAGGGGACACGGGTTCAAGCCCTGGTCCGGGAAGATCCCACATGCCGCAGAGCAACTAAGCCCGTGTGCCACAACTACCGAGCCTACACTCTAGAGCCCGCAAACTACTGAGCCCATGCACCTAGAGCCCATGCTCTGCAACAAAGAGAAGCCACTGCAATGAGAAGCCCACACATCATAACGAAGAGTAGCCCCTGCTCGCCGCAACTAGAGAAAGCCCGCACGTAGCAACAAAGATCCAACACAGACAAAAAAAAAAAAAAAAAAAAATCTCTAGTACAATAAAAAACAAAAGTGATATTCAACCAAATGCATCGTGCAGATGAGATTCAGGCACAGAAACGGAGAAGTTGGTTTAGAGTTAAAGCTAAACTGCTATTATCTCCCAAGAGGCAGATTATATCTCCCATGTTTTTCAACTTTTGGAAAGTAGTGTACCAAGTTTCTAGGATCCTCTTCTTCTCAGGAGTGAGACCAGCCTGGGAAGTGTTCTAACTCTATTCTGACTCCTGACTGGCAAGAACCAAGAGGGAGGGCCCAAAACCATATAGGATATCACCTTTGGTACAACCATCAGTGGCAACGTCCTAAGCAGCAGAGCCAACAACTGTTCCTTATTACACCTTCATCATCATATGTGCCAACACTTGCACCAGGCACCCAAAGAACTTTGGTCAAGCAACACCAATCATCTATCTGACTTTTCCTCCCTTCCAGTAGGCTAATCTTTGCTGCTTCTCCTCCTTATTCACTGATTCCACAATCTTTGTTGACTGTTTTTCTCCTTTCTCAAATATTTGTTTAACTTCTGTTCATTTGCCTCTCTTACAGCCTCCAAAAAATTGGGTCTCCAGCCCATCTTCTCTCCCTCTTCAGATTCAGATCGAAGTCTCCAGCTGCCTCCCGAACATCTTCACTTGAATAGCCAAGTATCCAAAACAAAACCTGGTGTTCCCTTACATACCAAATCTGCTCCTCTTCCCTCTTTTTCCGTCTTAGACTCATGATCTTACCATCCATCAAGTGTTCTAATGAGTTGCCAGGTGGTCTTGATTCCACCTTAAAGCCCGATTGCAGAATTAACCTCTGTCCCCTCTTTTGATCTCTTCGCTCAGGCGCTCACACGTTCTCATCTAGGCTAATACAGTAATCTCCTAACTGGTCTTCCTGCTACTTGTCTTTTTTCCACTCTTGCAACCATCCTGCTGGGCTTATCGTCTTAAAGAACAACAAATATAATTTTGTCATGATCCTGCTTCTAAATATTTGCTGACTCTCCCTTTCCTACAGGATTAAATCAAAATTTAACCAGAAGGGCCATTCAAGACCTTTCCCAATATGACCCCAACCTACTTCTCTAGCTTCAATCTCTGATATGCCTCACTACACCCTCAAATGAATTTCTCTTTAACTCCCAAATTGACCATGCCCTTCCTGTTTTTTATGTGTTATGTATGCCCTCTGCATGAAATGTCTGGCCTTCCCCTACTCTACCTCTACCCCAACCTGGAAAACTTCTATTTTTTTCATTAGAAAATAATAATAATAATAGATCAAATCGCACCTGGTTAGAAAGGTTTCCTTGAGTTTCTCCGGGTCTAACCCACCCCACATTTGACTAGCCCAGACTCCTAATTCCAAGAGTCTAGGAGGCATCCTACTAGAAGTAAGCTCCTTGCAACAGACAGGAACTCTAACTGGCTGGCCACTGTATCCCCAGCATCTAACATTTTGCCCAGCATAGAATACTGTTCAACTTATGTATTTTAATGAATGAATCTCTTACCTTCAGCCTTTAGAGCACAGAGACCATAAAAACAGGGCTGAGACAAAGTACTGCAGGGAGGAGGAATATTAGGACAAAAGACAAATATCCAAGTCAGTCATAAAAGCAAAAATTCTAGGCAGAGGGAAAAACCAGGTTTGAAGTCTATCAAAGTGACATCCTAGTAGGCCAGATAGGAGAGAAGGTTCAAAGACTCAGGTGTGGACAGAGATGGAGCGGTTATAGGTGCTAATCCACTGTGAACACCCAGGCAGGTAAATCTTCTCCCTCTGAGATCACATGGTTCATTTACAAGTAATGTCTTATGTTGCAATTTATCTGTTCATGTGCCTGAAACACCCATCAGACTGTGTGTTCTTTGAAGGCAGCCACCCTACCTTATTTTTTTTTTTTTTGTGGTATGCGGGCCTCTCACTGTTGTGGCCTCTCCCGTTGCGGAGCACAGGCTCCAGACGCACAGGCTCAGCGGCCATGGCTCACGGGCCCAGCCGCTCCGCGGCACATGGGATCTTCCCGGACCGGGGCACGAACCCATGTCCCTTGCATCGGCAGGCAGACTCTCAACCACTGCGCCACCAGGGAAGCCCCACCCTACCTTAATCATTGTTATATCTGGGCACCTAGTACCATGGCCACCACTTAGTCATGGTTTTACTATAAATTTTTGCTGCACTATAAAACCTTAGGTATAATAAATGACTGTGCAGGGCCTGAGTTTCACTGTTGGAACCACTAATGAAGGCAAACTTGGAGACGGAAAATCCAATAGTATTATTGTGTTGGGTGAGATCATGAAGTCACACATGACACCTGAGAAGCTTGCTTTTCTCAGCTCTATTTTTAGGGCCATGACCCTAAACTTTGTGACCCAGGCCTATTTCTACCTCACTCTCAGGAAAGTTTGCACCTTTAGAAGAGCTGATTAACAGCTTAAGCTAAATAAAGTATCTAATAAAGAATTCTTGCCATGATTTAGTCAAGGTCTTCTCCGACAGGCTGACCTTGACACTTATAATCTCTATTGCAGTCTATTGGTCTTGCCTGGTTAGACTCAGAATACAGTCAGGCCTATTTTTAAAACAGCAACTTTTAAAGGAGCAAAACAAATGATCAGCCTATTAGCTTTTCCATATTCTACTTTGATATAATGCGAATATGAGCTTCTTAGATAAATATTTCACAGGAAAACTCTTTGGGAGTGGCCACAAATTCTGTACCCATCATCCCATCAAGAGGTAAGCACATGTGCCCATCCCCTGGATCTCACTGGGCTTGTGACTCTGTCCACCAATAGGGTACAGAAGAGGCAATACCATATGATTTCTTTCTCTTTTTTTTTTGGTAATTGAAAAATGCTTTATTTTTAGAGATGTTTATCTTTGGAATTTAAAATAAGCAGTACATTCACTAAAGAAATTGTTTTACAATACAGGTAGTTTAAAAACTTTTTGTCTGTGATATGTTTTTTATTAAAAAATATTTTAATAATTCTAAAAAATAATTTTGGAAGGTATGGGGAAAAGATGGAAGAGCTGAATTATTTCAGGATCTCTGATTAGTGCTTTTTGTCCAGCCCAGTCAGATAAGTAAAGATTTATAAGAATATGAAAAAAATATATATATATAATATATAAAACTGAATCACTTTGCTCTACACCTGAAACTTACACAGTATTGTAAATCAACTGCACTTCAATTTAAATTCTTTTAATTAAAAAAACAAAAGATTTGTAAGAGAAATTATGTTTTAGGAAATCAAGGTGATAAAAATAACATTCAGCCTGGGATTATACCATTCAAGAAAAAGAAAGATTGAGAAAACCGCTTGTAAAAGTCAAGATGATCTAATCAAATTCTGTTCATATGATCCTACTCTTAGTTGCAGAAATACTTAGTATAAGCATTATAAAAATAATTCTTACCACTTATTCAACACTTATCATTTGCCAGGCACAGTGCTAGGTGCTTTAAAGTCATGATTTCTAATTCTAAAAACTTTTTTTAGGAAGATGGTTAAGTTGTTTTTTTAAACAGAAGAAGGAAATGAAAATTATTAAAGTTTAATGACTCACCTAAGGCCATACAGCTGGTAGATGTGAGAACTGGTGTTTGAATCCAAGTTTTTCTTCCACACCCACAGCACCTACCATATAGAAAATCAGCAGAATAAACTTATCTTACTATTTTATCCAAATTTCATTTGTAAAATCCCAGACATGGCCTACTACTCTGATATGGCAATATCTATCTTTCATAGTATTAATAAATAATTAAGAAAATCCACCATGTTCTTATCATGTGTTTGGAAAACAGTGTGATCACAGATAACAATAATAAGATATTCTTTTTCTCCATTCCAACAATTTAGACTGTTACTCAAAACAAGAAGCCCTCTGATTCAAACAGAAAACACAGTATTCTATTTAGCCACAATCACAACGATCTGAAACTCCATTATTGAGCCATTTCTGCATTATAAGAATGTAGCCTACATTTCTCCATGATAGAATATTAAACTAAGAAGTCCCTGAAGAGGTCACAGTTGACAAAATTCAACATGACGGTGGAGCCTAAACAGACAAAGGAACCAAAGCTAGGCCCTTCCACACAGCCCTAAGTCCTCGTGATGACTTTGTTTTAAATCAATGTCTCTTCGTGCCACACATATTCCCCAGTGCTTGCTTGATGAAATACCGCAATCGCCACGGGGTCTACTTTCCTGAAGTCTTGTGTAGACTTTGCTGCCACCCCAAAGCCCAAAGGGATGTCTGTCATGGAGTACACCATGTCTCCCTGGTACTGAGAAGTATTTTCAATGATTCGACCTAGTCCAGATTTCAGCACATGGTTAGCATACAAGAAGGGCTGCTCTGCTCCAGGCTTTATCCACACTTTATACTTGGCATAGGGTTTTAGGTAATCCAGAGCTGTGATGTACAACCAAAACTTGTGGGTCTGAGTGAATTTTCCGAAGCACGTTCCCAAAGATACCTGCTTGTCACCGATGATATTGGCAGTCAACTTCAAGATCTTCTCACTCACGTAATACAGCCAGTCGTTGTGCAGCCTGAAACAGCAGGTGTCATCGGGCTTGTCGACCAGCAGCTGAAGATTTTGCTATCATCTCAAACATTACACGGGTCTCCTCTTCAGTCACAGGCCGCATTTCCCAGCTCGGTTGGAACACGGGGTCCTCGTGCCTCAGTCACCGGAAACAGAAGGTCAGCCCCCAGCCGCTTCTTGGCAGCTTCAAACCCCGCCTCTCTAGCCGTTTTCCAGTCGTTCCCCACACTAACACTCTGTAGCCTGGAGGACCATCGGGGAAAGAAAGCCGGCCTAGCGAGAACCATAGAGACCGGAAGTGCACCCAGGATGCTTCCCATCCGAGATTCGGAACTGGTTCCCTGGGTGAGGAGGAGGGGAAGAGATGCTATTGCTGAGAAGATGGCGGCGAGGGCTACAGTCGCGTCTCAGCTACGGCCTCAGCCACAGTGACGGCCACCACCGCTGCTCTTGGGGAGGTAGAGGATGAAGGGCACCTGGCGTCGCTGTTCCGAGACCGCTTCCCAGAGGCCCAGTGGCGGGAGCAGCCTGACGTGGGCCGCTACCTCAGGGAGTTGAGCTGCTTGGGGCTGCAACGCGAGCCGGAGCACCTGGCCAAGGAGCGAGCGCAGCTTGCCATGTGATTTCTAAGTTGAGGTCATAAAGAGCCGTGGAGCTTCTGCTCTGCTCATCCTTGAAACCACCTGAGCCACCACAGAAGTCTGACTACCCTGAGACCACCGTGCCGTAGCGGCACACACAGACACAACACCAACAATCTCAACTGAGCCGGTTCTTCAGCCATCTCCACCTAGGAGAGATGTGTGCAGAAGCTGTCCTAGAATTACATCTCCAGCCCCAGTCAGTAAAGTCATCCGCAGCCATCTGAGTCATACTAGCTGAGCTCCCAGAGCCATCTGTGTTGCGCTCTTTGATGTTTCTTAACACACCTCATTTCATAACCCAAGATGTTACAGCAACCGCTTGGTATCCAGAAGGAAACACAGAGTCCAAGGCCAGATCCGTGGAGAGAATGGAGCAGCTGAATTCAAGACCCATGGAATTTAATATGTACCAGTCAGTATGTGAATGAACGAGCATGTAGAAATGTGCGAAAGGATATACACCAGGTTGGTGGCAGGGAGAGGAGGTGAGAAAAAATATTAATCATTCATTTTTTTCTTTGTTTATCTTTATTCTATTTCACTCTCACTAAACTCATATTATTTTTGCAATTTTTGAAGAGAAGTTAAAGGGAAAATGTTATTTTTTTAAAGCCTTAGAACATGCCAACTTTCTTTTTCCTTCCTCCATACCCCCAGCCTCCCACGGTGATGTCTGTTGATCTACTCCTAGAATTCTCTATGCTATATAGCACATGAGTTAAATTAGAAATGTTAATAAAGGAGGTGTGAGGTCATTGGTAGAGAAAAGGAGCCATTTTGTGTGACCGAGTATGATATATACACAAGTTCAGTCACTGAGAGCACCTCTAAAACGTAAAGTTTTGGTGCATGGTAGTAAGTGGAAATTCAGAAGGCCTCTGAGTACTTATTTTAATTATCCACCTTTCTTGGCAGTTGTGTGGAAAATTGTGACATTTACAGTTTGTTAACTCGTCGACAAATACCCAGTTAACAGCAGTCTTATTAAGAGTGTTAGAAATTGAAAGAAACCAAGCTCAATATTATAACCCGAGTATAATTCCCCTTGGGGGTGGGGGGACTAAAAAGAGAAATATTCTGTGGTAGTACTGGGCTCAATACACAATATTCCTAACATGTAATAGAATGAGTTCATTTAAGGTCAATTATCTGTAAACTCAAATTCATATTTCTGGCAGATGTCCTCCAAGGTTTAACTGGTTTATGTCCAACAATTCTAAACAGCATGTCAATCATTTTTATTAGTATGGGGTACATTTCACAAGTCATTTTCCCCAGAAGAATGACTAGAAAGCTGTCAAACTTAGACATTTCACAAATGGATTTCTGAAATTTTTCTATGGGTAATTCTGCTTTGAAAATTTTCCAGGCTAAAATTGTCCAAGCCATGGTCTAGAGCATAGAACTTTGGAACTTTGTTTATTGATTTGCCCTTATCCTGGAGCAGACTCAGAATTGTTTTCTGAGAAAAATCTTCATACTGTCTACAGTCATCCCAGACCTCCTCTATTCAGAGGTAGACCAGTTCCAACTCAAGACAAAGTCTAAGTTAGGCATCTTAATTTTCATCAGGTGACATTCACTTGTATGTTTTTGCTCAGTTGATTTTTAAAATATATACTTTTTGAAGTATATGAGTTTTAAAAATACATGTATTTCAATTAGTAAAACCAAATAATTATTCCAAAACATTTGTCAAATAATCAGTTGTCCATCACTGGCCAACTTTTATCAAAAGTCAAAGTGCAAGATAAGTGAAGTAAGTCAGAAAGAGAAAGACAAATACCATGTGATATCACTTATATGTGAATCTAAAATATGACACAAATGAACCTATTTACAAAGCAGAAACAGACTCACAGACAAAGAGAACAGACTTCTGGTTGCCAAGGGGGAGGGCGGTGGGGAGGGATAGACTGGGGGTTTGGGGTTAGTAGATGCAAATTATTACATATAGAATGGATGGACAAGAGGGTCCTACTGTATAGCACAGGAAACTGTATTCAACATCATGGGATAAACCGTAATGGAAAAGAATATAAATATATATACACACACACACACACACACACACACACACACACACACATATGAATAACTGAGTCTCTTTGCTCTACACCAGAAATTAACACAACATTGTAAATCAACTATACTTCAATTTTTGAAAAAGTCAAAGTGCAAGAAATAATATTCATGAAGGACTAATTAAAGGGCATAAAGTTCACCCAGCCTAATAAATAGTTTTGATATTTACGCCTGGACCAATCTAGACATTAAGAAAGCTTATTTCATAGTTCTGGTTTTTTGTACTACCTACTTACAGAGAATTGCATTTACTGCATTGTGCTTTGGCCTTAGGCTCTCAATTTACATTGAAGGATACTATAGGCAACAGCTATACAAAACTAGTTGTTTTGATCTTAAGAATATTGTTGATAATATTTCCACTCTATGACTCTATGTCCTATTCTTAAGGATGCCATGTCCTACTCTTAAGCATCCAAAATACTAAATTTGAGGAGAAAATTTTCTCAAATTTCATAACCAGAAAAATGTTAGCTTATTTAGTTTTAGCTACATTTATTAATATTTTTGTTACTATTACTATGCTACTATTATTATTACTGATATTGTTAAGACAGTATTTCTTTTTATGTGATAATATTGTCCTTTTAGCTTTGGCTTATCAGAAGTTTAGAACTAAGTATAAATATGTAGTTGTCTTTGAAGAGTTGTGTGGGACCTTGTGGCATATATTTATGTGTATTAACTTTTTTCTTTAGTTGTATCTCAACATTCTAAATTTCTTTCCCCTGTAAATAAGTGTCTTTAATTTTCATGTTATGATATGTGTGCAATCCAGTAAGATATCTCAAATCTTTTTTGAAAGGAAGTAGGTTATAATTTAATAAATAATCATAATCCTGTGATAAGAAATCTTTCTAAGTATATGTGTGGTAGGTAGGATTTGCTAAGAAGCAGAATAGAGACAGCTGGTAAAGAACTGCTGGGTTGTTCATAATAGAAATCCCTGAAGGTATCACATATTTTTAAATAAATGAAAAATTACTACAAGCCATGATCTGATTTATATAAAAACAATAATATAAGATCTTAAAAGGAAGCCAACTTACAGTTTAAAAAAATGTTTCTACTGAAACATTTATTCTGAATAATAATCTTAAAAAATCCTGAAAACTCTAGGATTTCTTGCTCAGAATTGTTAAGCTTCATTAGCAGAAATGTGACAAAGAAACATTAACCCTAAATGAGTTTCTAAGCTATAAAAAGTAGAAATGGAGATGTATAGTCAAATTGCAAATTTCATTCACACTGTAGTGTATCTCAGTTATTTTGCCTCAATTTAAAATGGTCATGTTTCCCAGTGCCACTGAAGATGATACAACCAGATGGAAAGATATTCTGTGCTCATAAATTGGAAAAATGAATATTGTTAAAATGACCATACTACCCAAGGCAATGTACAGATTCAGTGCAATCCCTATCAAAACACCAATGGCATTTTTTACAGAACTAGGACATATAATCCTAAAAATTGTATGATAACACAGAAGACCCCAAAGATTAAAAACAATCTTGAGAAAGAAGAACAAAGCTGAAGGTATCATGCTCCTTGATTCTAAACTATACTGCAGAGTTACAGTTATCAAAAACAGCATGGTACTGGCACAAAAACAGACATAGATCAATGAAATGGAATAGAGGGTCCAGAAATGAACACATTTACATGGTCAATTAGTCTACAACAAAGGAGGCAAGACTATACAATGGGGAAAAGACTACCTCTTCAGTAAATCGTGTTGGGACAACTGGACAACTACATGCAAAAAAATCAAACTGGGCTACTTTCTCATACCATATATAAAAATTAATTCAAAATGTTTTAAAGACCTAAATGTAGGGACTTCCCTGGTGGCACAGTGGTTAAGAAGCTGCCTGCCAGTGGAGGGGACACGGGTTCGATCCCTGGTCCAGGAAGATCCCACATGCCACAGAGTAACGAAGCCCATGTGCCACAACTACTGAGCCTGGGCTCTAGAGCCCATGCGCCACAACTACTGAAGCCCGTGTGCCTAGAGCCCGTGCTCCACAACAAGAAAAGCCACTGCAATGAGAAGCCTGCACACCGCAACAAAGAGTAGCCCCCACTCTCCGCAACTAGAGAAAGCCTGTGCACAGCAACGAAGACCCAATGCAACCAAAAATAAATAAATGAAATTGATTCTTAAAAAAAAAAAAAAGACCTAAATGTAAGACATGGAATCATGAAACTCCTAGAAGAAAACAGAGGCAGAACACTCTTTGACATAAATTGTACCAGTATATTTTTTTAATGTCTCCTCAGGCAAGAGAAACAAAAGCAAAAATAAACAAATGCTACCTCATCAAACTTAAAAGCTTTTGCACAGCAAAGAAGACCATAAACAAAATGAAAAGGCAACCAACTGAATGAGAGAAGATATTTGCAAATCATATTTTTGATAAGGGGTTAGTATCCAAAACATACAAAGAACTCACACAACAACAACAAAAAGTAAACCAGATTTTAAAATGCGCAGAGGATCTGAACAGGCATTTTTCCAAAGAAGACATACAGATAGCCAACAGACACACAAAAAGATGCTCATCACTAATCATCAGAGAAATGCAAATCAAAACTACTGAGAGATGTCACTTCACGCCTGTCAGAATCAAAGGGACAAGAAATAAGTGTTGGTGAGGATGTGGAGAAAAGGAAACCCTTGTGCATTACTGGTGGGAATGTAAATTGGTACAGCCACTATGGAAAACATTATGGAGGTTCATCAAAAAACTGAAAATAGAACTACCATATGATCCAGCAATTCCACTCCTGGGCATTTTCCCAAAGAAAACAAAAACAGTAGCTCAGAAAGATATATGCACCCTTATGTTCATTGCAGCATTATTTACAATAACCAAGGTATGGAGGCAACCAAAGTGTCCATCTATAGATGAATGGATTAAAAAGATGTGAATGTTGCTCAGTCATGAAAAGAATGAAATTTTGCCATTTGCAACAACATGGATGGACCAGGAGGATATTATGCTTAGTAAGTCAAAGGAAGAAAAATACTATATGATTTCACTTATATGTGGAATCTAAAAAATGAAACAAATGAACAAACATAACAAAAGAGACTCAAAGAGAACAGAGCACAAACAGGTGGCTGCCAGAGGGGAGGGGGGTGGTGGGATGAGTGAAATAAGTGAGGGAAATTAAGAGGTACAAACTTCGAGTTACAAAATAAATGAGTCACAAGGGTGAAACGTACAGCAAGGGTAATGTAGTCAATAATAAACGTAATAACTTTGTATGGTGCCAGATGGTAACTAGACTTATGATGATCATTTGGAGTGTATAAAAATATTGAATCACTACCTTGTACACCTGAAACTAATATAATAAGTCAATTAAACTTCAATTTAAAATTTTAATAAAATCCAGGAAATAGGGGGGGAAAAGGTTTTTTCTACCTTGGAGACCCTATCATAAAAATAAAACCACCAAAAACCACCAAAATCTGTACATGATTTCAATTGTCTAAAAGTGATGCTCAAGCAATCTTTTCTGAAATTTTAGAAGAAAACAATGGAAAGGAAAATAAGAGACAACAAATGCTTCTTATATTTTAAGAATAATACACTATCAACTTTTAACAATACTAAATTAATACTGAGATGGCAAATATTATGAGTTTTTTTTAACCACGTTGATTTTAAAAGCCATTTAACTTTCTGTTAATAACAAAATGACATAGAATGATACAAGGTATGAACTGGAACTTCAGAAAACCATAATCATGTAGAAGTGGAAGTACTTATGACTAGGTTGCTGAAAACAATTTTAAGAGTGAAATCCTCCTCAGAAAATAAATAACACTTAGAAAAACTAGTAAAGCTTTAAGAAATGTATCATGTCACATCTCCTTAAACTAGATGTAATGGATTTTTAATGCTTTGAGTATCAGTTGGTTCTCATATCTTATTCAGTGAAAGAAATATTTTTAAATTTCCATTAACAAGACACTCCATATTACAATATTCTATAATCTTCTGATCCCAAAGTTTAATAAGAATTTAAAATTAGAGGGAAAAACAATTAAGTGCCTGGGAAGGAGCCCATTATATGATATCAAACTGGCCAAGATCATTAAGCTTAGGCAGCTATTTATGCCTTATCCTGGATTAACCTCTGGAGTGGTGTGCTAGCACATCACAGCTGCATTCTATCTAAGCCTTTCAATCACTTAAACACAGATTATCTTATTTGATTCTCATAATAACCCTGTTAGATAATTAAGGTAAAGATTAGTATCCCCATTTTTCAGATGGGAAAACTGATATATGTGGTAATTAAATCTCCGGAATCCAAATTAAAGGAGTGATTTAAGCAATCGAGTTAAAGCAGAAGAATACATATAACAATATTTATTGAGCAGCCTTCATGGTTACAGTTTTTCTGCTTTTCTGTTGGAGCTAAAAGGCAGCCTAAAATCTTAGCCAAAAGGTGAAAAAGTAATTTGCTGCCTGTAAAGTTTAGCTCCCTATCTAGTAAGAGATAATAGAAAAACCTGCTTTTCTTCACCTATAAAATAATGTTGAACTACTTGATCAGAGGTTATGACCTGTCAGGATAATGAACAGATTTAGGACAAATTTCATCTGACCTGCAGAATCTTGGCTCACAGAAAATCTTACATTAAAAAAGTCAAAGATTTCCAGCTTCTCTTGAAATCAGAAAACTTGGCTGCCTTTGACCCACATTGTGCATGGTAGCAATCAAATGGAGTTAAGTCCAGGTTTCCCCCTTTCGCCAAAGCATGTACTTTTCAATTTCCCATGACCTGTACCACTCCCTATTACTTACACTGAAGATGCTTCTTTTACCTGCATTGTTGCTTGAGTCCTGTAGATATTTGACTTGGTGACCTCTGTTTAATATCACCCATTTTAGCTCATCCATCAATTCATTCGTTTTATTCAAAAAGCATTTACTAAGCAAAGCTTATACATGCAATATTATACAAGGTACTTAGAAGGAAAAGGTAACTAAAACAGCCCAGGAGCACCATGATCTCATTTGGTGGGGACACATACCATAAACAGATTATTACTACACAGATGCCTTGGGACTCAGTCTTTGGGTCTATTCTCCTCTGTCTTTGTTCATTCCCCTGGTACTCTCACTCAGTCTCATGACGTTTTAAGTACCATCTCTACGCTGATGTACATCTCAGTCTGGCCCTGAATTCCAGTCTCATCTAGCTGAATGTCTAATCAATAACTTCACTCAGAAATCTAACTGTCATTCAAACTCCAAATGTCCAAAACCAGATCATGATGTTAGCCCATAAAGCCTCAGTCTTTCCTGTCTCAAAGAATGACAATCCCGTTTTTCTAGTTGCTGTGGCCAAAACCTTGAAGTCATCTTCATTTCTTTTCCTTCTCATCCTTTCTGTCAGCAAATCATGTTAGCCCAGGGAAGGAGGCCTTCAAGTCTCATGAAGTGACACCTGAGGATGAATAGGACTTAGCTGGATGAAAAAGAAAGTGAAGTACATTCCAGAAAGAGGAGACAACATGAGCACAGGCATACAAGTGAGAAATAAAAGGACATCTAGGAGGAACACCAAGTAATTCAGTGTAACTGAAGGGTAACTTATGGGAAGGGAGAGGCTGGAGATGGTTGTAGAGAGGTAGGTAGGGTTTGGATCATGGGAGGCCTCATATCCCATTTATCCTGTCACCACACAATGCTGTGTCATCAAAGCATTTTAGGCAGGTAGGACACTGATACATAAAGCCAGATGATCGGGACCTGAACTGAAGTAGCAATAATTTCCACTTAAATTCGGTAGGATTGAAGATTGGTCCAATGTAGGAGAGCAAAGAAAACAATGAAGATTACTCCCTAACATGGCCCCTGAATGTAGAATACAGGAGAAATGGATCAGGGAAAGAAGATAATAATTCAGTGTCAGAAATGTTGAGCTTGACAGCCCATGGAGCATCCACAGAAATGACTTAATGAGTTATCTGAAGCTTCGGAGATCTAGCCTGGAAATGTGAGCTTGAAAATCATCAGCAAATAAATAGGAGTTAAAACCATGACAACTACCTACTAACTGTGTCTCCTTAGTCTGTAAAATGGGGATTATCGCACCTACTTTATACAACTGTTTTGAAAGTAACGAGAATTATTATACTTGCATATGGTTAGGACTTCGTGTATATTAGTTGTTTAAAAACTAAATTAATTGCTAAGATTACCTTGGAAAACCATGTAGAATGGTGGTTACTAACCTTTTGGAGAGACATGAATGCCTTTGAGAAAGCTTTCTCACTAAAAAGTTACACATAACGAAACACCCCAAATTCTGCACACCATTTCAGGAGGTCTGTGGACCCCTAAAGAACCCTAGGCTTAAAAATTCTTGATGCAGAGTTAGAAGAGAGACAATTTGAGAATCAAACAAAGGAAAATCAACATTTCAGGAATGATCAGGTTAAGAAAAGACCAAGAAGGGATTACAAAAAAGCTACAAAGAGAACATAGGATAGTTTCAAGAAGAAGGCTGTGATAAATTCTCTCAGATTTGGCAAATAGGTCCAATTAGAATGATCACTGGCAACTTTAACAAATCACAAGGCTAGTGGTGGGAGAAGAAACAAGAATTTAGTAAGTTGAGTGAAATGAGGGCGAAAAGTGGAGAAAACTTCTGGACAAAGAAGGGAGGGACAGGAGACCTTTAAGATGGCGGAGGAGTAAGACGTGGAGATCACCTTCCTCCCCAAATACATCAGAAACACATCTACACGTGAAACAACTCCTACAGAACACCTACTGAATGCTGGCAGAAGACCTCATGGGTAGGGCAAAAGAAAAAAGAAAAAACAGAGACAAAAGAATAGGGACGGGACCTGCACCAGTGGGAGGGAGCTGTGAGGGAGGAAAGGTCTCCACACACTAGGAAGCCCCTTCGCAGGCGGAGACTGCGGGTGGCGAAGGGGGAAAGCTTCGGAGCCGCGGAGGAGAGCACAGCAACAGGGGTGTGGAGGGCGAAGCGGAGAGATTCCCCGCACGGAGGGTCGGTGCCGACCAGCACTCACCAGTCCGAGAGGCTTGTCTGCTCCCCCGCCGGGGCGGGCGGAGTCTGGGAGCTGAGGCTCGGGCTTCGGAGGCCGGATCCCAGGGAGAGGACTGGGGTTGGCGGCGTGAACACAGCCTGAAGGGGCTAGTGCGCCACGGCTAGCCGGGAGGGACTCCGGGAAAAAGTCTGGACCTGCCGAAGAGGCAAGAGACTTTTTCTTGCCTCTGTTTCCTGGTGCGCGAGGAGAGGGGATTAAGAGCGCCGCTTAAAGGAGCTCCAGAGACAGGCGTGAACCGCAGCTATCAGCGCGGACCCCAGAGACGGGCATGAGACGCTAAGGCTGCTGCTGCCACCACCAAGAAGCCTGTGTGCGAGCACAGGTCACTCTCCACACCTCCCTTCCCGGGAGCCTGTGCAGCCCGCCACTGCCAGGGTCCCGTGATCCAGGGACACCTTCCGCCGGAGAACGCACGGCGCGCCTCAGGCTGGTGCAACGTCACGCCAGCCTCTGCCGCCGCAGGCTCGCACCACACTCCGTGCCCCTCCCTCCCCCCCAGCCTGAGTGAGCCAGAGCCCCCGAAGCAGCTGCTCCTTTAACCCGTCCTGTCTGAGTGAAGAACAGACGCCCTCCAGCGACCTACGCGCAGAGGCGGGGCCAATCCAAAGCTGAGCCCCGGGGAGCTGTGAGAACAAAGAAGAGAAAGGGAAATTTCTGCCAGCAGCGTAAGGAGCAGCTGATTAAATCTCCACAATCAACTTGATGTACCCTGCATCTGTGGAATACATGAATAGACAACGAATCATCCCAAACTGAGGAGGTGGACTTTAGGAGCCTCTATATATATATATATATATATATATATATATATATATATACTTTTTTTCCCCCCTTTTTCTCTTTTTGTGAGTGTGTATGTATACGCTTCTGTGTGTGATTTTGTCTGTGTAGCTTTCTTTTTCCCATTTGTCCTAGGGATATGTCTGGCCGTTTTTTTATTTTTTGGGCTTTTTTTATTACTTAAAAAAATTTTTTCTTCATATTTTTTATTTTAATAACTTTATTTTATTTTGTTTATCTTCTGCTTTCTTTCTTTTTTTCCTCCATTTCTTTCTGAGCCGTGTGGAGGGCAGGCTTTCGGTGCTCCATCCAGGCATCAAGGCTGTGCCACTGAGGTGGGAGAGCCAAGTTCAGGACACTGGTCCACAAGAGACCTCCCAGCTCCACGTAATATCAAATGGCGAAAATCTCCCAGAGATCTCCATCTCCACGCCAAGACCCAGCTCCACTCAACAACCAGCAAGCTACAGTGCTGGACACCCTATGCCAAACAACTAGCAAGACAGGAACACAACCCCATCCATTAGCACAGAGGCTGCCTAAAATCATAATAAGGCCACAGACACCCCAAAACACACCACCAGCTGTGGACCTGCTCACCAGAAAGACAAGATCCAGCCTCATCCACTAGAACACAGGCACTAGTCCCCTCCACCAGGAGGGCTACACAACCCACTGAACCAACCTTAGCCACTGGGGACAGACACCAAAACAACAGGAACTACGAACCTTCAGCCTGCAAAAAGGAGACCCTAAACACAGTAAGTTAAGCAAAATGAGAAGACAGAGAAACACACAGCAGATGAAGGAGCAAGGTAAAAACCCACCAGACCTAAAAAATGAAGAGGAAATAGGCACTCTACCTGAAAAAGAATTCAGAACAATGATAGTAAAGGTGATCCAAAATCTTGGAAATAGAATGGAAAAAATACAAGAAACGTTTAACAAGGACCTAGAAGAACTAAGAGGCAAACAAACAGTGATGAACAACACAATACATGAAATTAAAAATTCTCTAGAAGGAATCAATATCAGAATAACTGAGGCAGAAGAACGGATAAGTGACCTGGAAGATAAAATAGGGGAAATAACTACTGCAGAGCGGAATAAAGAAAAAAGAATAAAAAGAATTGAGGACAGTCTCAGAGACCTCTGGGACAACATTAAATGCACCAACATTCAAATTATAGGGGTCCCAGAAGAAAAAGAGAAAAAGAAACGGACTGAGAAAATATTTGAAGAGATTACAGTTGAAAAAATTCCCTAATATGGTGAAGGAAATAGTTAAGTCCAGGAAGCACAGAGGGTCCCATACAGGATAAATCCAAGGAGAAACACGCCAAGACACATATTAATCAAATTATCAAAAATAAAATACATAAAAAAATAAATAATAAATAAATAAAATACATAGAACAAATGTTAAAAGCAGCAAGGGAAAAACAACAAATAACACACAAGGGAACCCCCATAAGGTTAACAGCTGATCTTTCAACAGAAACTCTGCAAGCCAGAAGGGAGTGGCAGGACATATTTAAAGTGATGAAGGAGAAAAACCTACAACCAAGATTACCCAGCAAGGATCTCATTCAGATTTTATGGAGAAATTAAAAGCTTTACAGACAAGCAAAAGCTAAGAGAATTCAGCACCACAAAACCGGCTTTACAACAAATGCTAAAGGAACTTCTCTAGGCAGGAAACACAAGAGAAGGAAAAGGCCTATAGTGACAAACCCAAAACAATTAAGAAAATGGTCATAGGAACATACATATCGATAATTACCTTAAATGTGAATGGATTAAACGCTCCAACCAAAACACATAGACTAGCTGAATGGGTACAAAAACAAGACCCGTATATATGCTGTCTACAAGAGACCCACTTCAAACACAGACCTACTAGAGAATGGACTTGAGGATATGGGGAGGAGGAAGGATAACCTGGGACGAAATGAGAGAGTGGCATGGACATATATACACTACCAAATATAAAATAGATAGCTAGTGGGAAGCAGCCGCATAGCACAGTGAAATGAGCTCGGTGCTTTGTGACCACCTAGAGGGGTGGGATAGGGAGGGTCGGAGGGAGACGCAAGAGGGAGGCGATATGGGGATATATGTATATGTATAGCTGATTCACTTTGACATAAAGCAGAACTAACACACACAGAAAAAAAGAAAGGGAGGGAAAAGACGGAATGCAAGGTAAAGGGGAATTTCAGGTCACAAAAGGGTAGTTTTCTATTGTTGTTGTTTGTAGTGTCTGTTTTGTTTTTTGTTTCTGAGAATTTTTTATTATTATTTTGGTGGTATTTTTTTTGTTTTTCTTCCTGAAGGAAGAGAAAGACTTTAGGTTTGTGATGGGCCCAGGATCAGAGCCAATAGAAAGATTAAGGTGGAAGATGGGGAACAGTGTGGGAATGATTAAAGAAGCAATGTTCACCCAATGGAGATGGGGAAGGAAAAAGAGACTGAGGGCTCCAGGAGAGGGTTTAGTATTGGGCAGGAAGAGTACGTTGTCCTCAGTGTATGAAGAAAGGAAGAAGGGAGATGCTTTACATACTAGTAAGTGTGGGGTAGGGCTGACAATTGACAGATGATCACAACTTTCCCAGTTAAGTAACAGACAAGGCTTGGAGAACACTGTGAATTAAATGTTGAGGAGAATGATGGTGATTTAGAATAGAGACCAAAAGGGATGAAAAAGAAATCTAATCAAACAAGTAAAAAGCTCTTGCTCTGTGATAAGCTATGAGAACTCATTTCTTGTAAGCCTTTAAAATCTTAATAATCATTATTACCAGAACATACCGAAAATGTATGTTGGCAGTTAGTCTTCCTGTTTCACTAGCAACAGTATTTAGATGAGGTCATTGTAGTTATATCTTTACCTGTAATATATTAGACTTACAGAATTGCAAAAGCAATAGTAGACCTTATGGATGTATGTTATATCTATATGATGGATAGATACATGAATACATATATGTTACATGATACTAAGTACCAAAATTTTATTTGATGATTTCATGTGCTTGAGATACAATGTTGATTTTAACCAGGTGTTACGTTTTCAAACATTGATTTGTTTTATCCTTCTCTTCCTTGTGTAACCATGAAGAAATCTTATTAGACTAATTTCTTCAAGAATCTGCCTATTATAGGAAATGGAATTAATTTCATTTCCCATTGCTACAACTACCAAATTTGATGGCATAAAAATAATAATAATAATATGGGAAGTACGCTCACATAATAAATTACAAAAATTTTCATGGTAGAATTCTTGATTTTTCTGCATCCAAGCTGTGTGTCACTTTATAATGAATCATCATCTCAGGCAGATGTTCTTGTTAAGAGGTAAATTTTTCCCACTAGATTTAATGCTTAAAACAAGTTATCCCCACACCCGGCAACACACTTTCTAAATACAAAGAGCCCTTGTTATCAAATAGTTTCATTTAAGTTGTTTTTCTTTCTTCTTTTGGATTATCTGGGAAATTTCTTTCATATTTTCATTTAATATTTGCACAAATGTTTTAAACCTCTCTTCCTGTGTTGAAATTGGTTTGTACTACATTTGTACGGCTAAAAGGGGAGAACAGAGAGGAAAAGAAAATCTAGTCTGAACTATTTAAAGCCTTAAATCTTCGAAAATCAAAAATCAAATCTGGAGACTTCCCTGGCGGTCCAGTGGTTAAGACTTCACCTTCCAGTGCAGAGGGTGCAGGTTCGATCCCTGGTTGGGGAGCTAAGATCCCACATGCCTCGTGGCCAAAAAACCAAAAAACGTAAAACAGAAGCAATGTTGTAACAAAAATTCAATGAAGACTTAAAAAATGGTCCACATCAAAAAAAACCTTTAAAAAAATTATATCTGAAGATATTCAGGTTTCTCATCACTTATAAGGGTTTAGTTCCAAAGATATGCCAGATTTTCTTAGAAAATATAACACTGATAATCTGAAAAAGAAGGCAATGTATTTGTCACATTTAACCAACTCTTATGAACAGAGATAGAACAACTAGTCCATAAATTGGAAGTTGTACCTTTAATGTACTTGTCCATAGTGCCACCAAGCGGTTCTATCAATTTTAAAAAATACTTCTAAGCAGAGTAATTCAGTTATTCTAGGAGTTAGACACTAGGTGGCAGTAGATTTCCCTTTAAAGAGGCTTTGAGAACTTTGATGAAGAGTTAGAAATGGTTTACTCTCATTCGAGGGCAATTATTCATCCATTAAAAAAAAAATTAGAATAGCTATAACCTACTCCAAAAGAAAGGAAAATATACTGCAGGGTTGGGTTTTTTTTTTTACAATATTCTGTGCAACCTAGGTTGATCACATTAAAAAATGACCACTTTCTTTTTTTAAATTACAATTTTATTGAGATAAATTCACAGAGCATAAAAGTCTTCCTTTAAAGTGTATAATTCAGTGTTTTTAGTATATTCACATAGATGCGCCACCGTCACATGACCTAATTCCAGAGTCTATGGACCACTACACAAAGAAACCTCATATCCATTTGCAGTCAATTCTTATCCCCTCCTCTCCCTAATTCCTGGCAACCATGAATCTACTTTCCATATGTATTTCCCTATTCTGGAAATTTCAAATAAATGTAATTGTACAATCGTGTTCTTTGGTAACTGTCTTCTTTAACTTAACATACTGTTTTCAAAGTTCATCCATGATGTAGCATTTATTAGTACTTCATTTTCATTGTCAAATAATATTCCATTGTATGGCTATGCCACTTCATTTATCCATTCATCAGCTGAGGGACATTTGGGTTGTACAGTATCTTCTTTTGTACCATTATGAATAGTGCTGTCATGAATATCCTTGTAAAAGTTGATTTGCAAGTGTATGCTCTAATTTCTCTTGGGTTTATACCTAGGAGTAGAATTGCTGGGTCATGTAGTAAAGCTATGCTTAACATTTTGAGGAACTGCCAAACTTTCCCAAGGTGGCTGCATCATTTTACATCTAATTAACAATTTTGAAGGTTCTGATTTCTCTGCTTCCTCCATAATGCTTCATCCTTTTCTCCTTCTGTTCCTCAGACTGGCTATCACAATGACTTATCTCCAAGTTTGCCAGTTCTTTATTTTGGACAGCTCAAATCATTTCAGTTATGGTAGTTTTCAACTCCAGACATTTTTTTGCTTTTTTTTTTTTTTTAAAAATTAATTAATTTATTTATTTTTGTCTGCATTGGGTCTTCATTGCTGTGCACAGGCTTTCTCTAGTTGTGGCGAGCAGGGGCTACTCTTTGTTGCAGTGCACAGGCTTCTCATTGCGGTGGCTTCTCTTGTTGCAGAGCACGGGCTCTAGGCGCGCGGACTTCAGTAGTTGTGGCTCGTGGGCTCTAGAGCGCAGGCTCAGTAGTTGTGGCACACGGGCTTAGTTGCTCCACGACATGTGGGATCTTCCCGGACCAGGGCTCAAAACCTGTGTCCCCTGCATTGGCAGGCGTATTCTTAACCACTGCACCACAAGGGAAGGCCCTGCTTGTTTTTTTAAAATAATTTTTATCTCTTTACTGATATTCTTTATTTGTGAGACGTTCTCATACTTTCCGTTTATTCTTTTAGGTGTAGTTTTTTTAGTTCTTTAGACATATTTATAATATCTGCTTTAAAGTATTTAGTTAATTTCTATATACTTTCTTGTATTTTAATCATTTCATTCTCAAAAAGAGGCAAAATATTAAAATAACTGTTTGTTTCCTATATTAATATGCCCAGCCTAGTCAACAGAATCTCACTAATTTTTTCTCTGCTTCTACTTATGATTGGCACACACACACAAATCTTTATATATAGTCACTAATTAACAAAACTTTACTAAGTCAAGATTTAGAGGCAGAAAACCAATGAGAAATTTGTGCAGCTCACTTATGTTCATTTATATACTGCCTTGACAAGTAAAAAAAGAAATGGGGGCTGGAAAGGGGCATGGAACCCTGTGATTATCACTCCATTTCCCTTCCATCCTGCTTCTGAGGCTAAGAATTCTTCCTAATTTCTCCTGCCAATCAGAAAGAAACACTATGCCACCTTGGAACACAGCCCCAAGATGCATGGTTTAGGAGGTTTCCCTAGTTGAAAACAGTAAGTGCCACATAATGCATAGGAATCCAACACAGCTGTAGCTTTTTGTATAGAAATTTTTCTTCTCATTAATATACATAAAATCCAGATCTTCCTAAACTGTCAAAGGATTGTCACACAAAGAAAGGATAGCAGGCACCTGAAGCCCCATCTCTAGTTGACAGATTAATTTCTCCTTAGGGATCTTACTTCTGACAACAACTAGGTTGGTTTAAGATGAGGAAAAATGGAGTGACCTTTCACATTTAACCTCCTGGCCTATTTTTGGACACAGAGCCTTTCTTTAATGCCAACAAGTAAAACTACAAAAGGGCTAACATATTAAATAAGACTTGACTAAATAAAAAGAAATAACTAAAGGGAGCTTGATGGAAACAAAATTATACTAGCTCCATCAGGGTAAATAGGTGAAAATATTTAACTAATCCTTTGGTTTTTGAATAGTCAACAGGAGGAAATTAAACGAAACCATCATTATCCCTTCCCCGCCCTTATTTTAATTCTCCAGTAGAAAAGACTAGAGCTTGGTAATCTTAGGGCCTGAAGAAATCCTAATGGATTCCCTTGGAGATAGCATTGGGGGGTGGAGTGTAGCAAGGAACTGACCTTTTTGTGTTTTGGAACTAAAAAGAAATAGAACTGATCCTCACTAATAACCCTCCCCTAACCCACCCACCCCCAAAAAAAGTCAGGCCTTTATTTGGAAGGTGTATCAGGTAATTAGGCTAAATTGCTCAAAAAGAATGCTGCCACTCTGGGTAGAAAGAAAAATTGGCTGAGCCCTGGTAGGTGAGTCCCCCGAGAGCAAGAGGGAGGGCCAGGCTGCATGTTCCCACAGAACCCCCGCACAGTTGGAGACCAAGACCCCACCCAGACGCAGCCCCCCAGATGTGGCAGAGCCTCACATATAGCACATGCTGCGGGAGCCTGGGCCCTGTTATTGGGCCTTGGAGGTCTTAGCAGGGTATCTGTCACTGAGTTAAGCACAAGAGAGGAAATCACAGGTAGAGCCTCCCCACTTTGAATGTACCGTAGGACCAGGCAATGAAAAGGGATTGCGACAACAGTGCAGATTGAAACTGCAGCCTTCCCTGAATTTCCAGACTGAATAAAGCCCAGGATTCCTATGCAATGCAAAGCATGTCCTGACAAGTTATTAATATCGATTTTCTTGTCCACACTCAGAAATGGAGGGATGAACCAGATAGAAAGTGGGAAAATACAGCATTTTTAAATACCAAGTGGGGGACTTCCCTGGCGGTCCAGTGGTTAAGAATATGTGCATGTCCAGTGCAGCGGGCGTGGGTTCGATCCCTGGTCAGGGAACTAAGATCCCACATGCCACAGGGCAATAAATAAATAAATAACCAAGTGGAAGCAGAGCAAAGTCAATCCTCTACATAGATTATAAAGCTTGCAAACTATGATGTGCACTTCTGAAGCCTGGCTTGACGTAGATTCCAGGGTCTGAGTGCCTGTGCACTGTCTCAAAACCCACCACCTACAAGCACAGACCAGTGTCTCCTAATTTATTTAGACTAAGAGATGAAGACCTAGAAGAGGAGGAGAATTCTTTCCTCCAACCAATATCAGTCCAGTTCCAGTCTGAAAACCTCCTCTACCCAGAGGGACTGACCTCAGTGATTACCACCTCTTTGACAGGAGATCAAGTTCACCCACAGCGTGTGGCCTGCCAGCCTCCACAAAACCTCACAATAAAACAGACTAACCACCTGTGTTCACCTTTATTCACACAGAAGACATATAAAACCAATATGCAAATGTGTGCTTTGTTACATTAGAAAATCACATTGGTACTGTGTAACACGGCATGTTGATGACAAAATGTCTTTCTTTTCAGATGAACACTTCTGTTCCTAATCTTTAGTTCATCTGACAGTGATGTTGTGGAACAGTGATGGAAAGAGGAAATAAAGTTTCTGTCCCCCTCTCCAGCACTATTAAAAACTGTGTTTACGGGTTTCTTAATTTCTCAACACAGTTTCACAAAGTGCTCTTTTTTCAGACCTTGGAATCAATACTTCTTGAATTTAACACAGAAACACAGGCAAGTATCCTGGAAATACAACAGCTCCAGATGACTGACTAAGCCTTGGAAGCTTATGACAAAGCACTTTGATCTCCCCATGCGTGCCAGGGCCTTCCCAGAGAGTGGCCTTCCCACAAATTGAGTTTGGTTACTATTTCCTTTGGGTAATTTGAACACTGCACTATAAAAGATGCCCTGTTCTCATAAGAGGCAGGTCCTAAAGCCTTTTGTATACGTGGGAAGTGATTTATTACTTCTGTGAGTTCTGGCTTAATTTTAACAATTATTTTGTTCACCTATATAAAATGTCAAATGTCACCTATCTGCTTAATCAGCATTTCAGGAAGTAAAAAGCCATTGCCTGTGTCAGAAAGACTGACCTGATGAAATATCTTGGAGAAATTCCTCAGTACTAATTAAAATAATACACATTGTTACACGGTGCGATTATTTTCCAGAAAACAGCTGACATATACGCACTATGCTTGGCAAAAATCCTGGCGAATTTCGCAAGAATGTTTATTCCAGAATGAGATCATCTTTAAAAAAAAGAAAAAGAAAGAAACAGACCGACAGACGGACAGACAGAGGGAGTGGGGAGGAAAGGATGGAAGGAAGGAAGAGAGGAAGGAGGAAGATTTCGTAATAATCAAGAGAGGATTTTAGATTTTAAAGTTGCCTTTTCACATTCTGACTAGATACCTACCTAATTCTATAATAAAACCTTATTACAGAAAGGGCATTTTAGCACAAGTAAACTTTATTAACAGCTTGAAAAATCTGTAAAGTAGTTCAAAGAGTTTTCAATATATCATTTATTTTACTTTATTTATTTTTAATTGAAGTATAGTTGATTTACAATATTATATTAGTTTCAGGAGTACAACATAATGATTCAATATTTTTACAGATTATACTCCATTTAAAGGTATTATAAAATACTGACAATATTCCCTGTGCTATACATTACATTCTTATATCTTATTTATTTTATACATAGTATAAAATAGTAGTTTTTACCACTTAATCCCATACCTTGCCCCTTCCCCATCTCTCTCCCCACTGTTAACTACTAGTTTGTTCTCTGTATCTATGAAATTGTTTCTG
Source organism: Orcinus orca (assembly GCF_937001465.1). NCBI lineage: Eukaryota > Metazoa > Chordata > Mammalia > Artiodactyla > Delphinidae > Orcinus > Orcinus orca. The sequence goes on from NC_064562.1 coordinate 21,637,425, forward strand.
TTTTGTTGTTAATTCATTTGCTTTCTAATATGTCATTTATTTTAAACTCAAAATACAATTGTTTTCTATTTATATTTAAACGAATATTTTTAAAGCTTTAACAATCTCAGGAAGCATAACATGAAATCATGAAAATAATTACCTATAGAACAAATGGTCTGGGAGGTGAAATATTTCATTTTTACCAGAGAGATTCATTAATTTAAAATATTCTAAGCTCAAATTCACCTTGAAGAATCATAGCATTGTATTTTTTTCAGATTTTAATAATTTCTACGATTAACATAAGTGACTTTAAGGAAAATTAATCAAGATGAAGCTATATTCAAAAGGTTCATGGAAGGGAAAACATAGAGTGAACATTTGCAAATAAAGACAAGCATTATGGAAATGCAGAGTCATGATTTACTCATTCCAATTTTGCAGATGGCTAGAATACATCTGTGAATCATTTGCTTAGCCTTCAGACTGACCACATATACCAACACGGCCACTCACACACTCAGAAAGAACTGGGCATTGTCAAGTTTGGAGGAAGCCAGTGCTGACATGTTGATCCCTTATCTGGAAAGAAGGAATTATAAAGTTATCTTTCTATCAGACTTAATTTACTCTTGATTTCTGAATCTTACTAAAAGGCAAGGAGGATGAATTTTTTTTCCTTCCCTTTTGATTCAGTCTAGAATTTTGACTGAAAAAGAAATTTTTTTAAATTCTTGCCATTAGTCTAGGAGGGAAGGTTTATTTCGGGATTAAAATTTATTAGCAGCTAATGGTTTGGCTTAATGAAAATATTGGGACTCGGGGTTCTAAAGGGAAAGAATTTGTAGCTTGCTTCAAAATTTACTGTGGTCCCTCATAATATTATTAACATATATCCTTTTTGTTTATCTGCATTGTTTTTCTGAATGTTGGCTTGTAGAGAACTATGTTTGAATAGCACTTGATACTTCATGAGTTTCTTGCCAACAGTACAGTTATATAGTGAAAATCCCATATAATGGCTTCACAGTTTGATTTGGAAGATCATATATAATTTTAAGATTTCATGTAAAGATTGCTTTAAATTATCATTCAACAGGCCATGTGCAAGAAATTCAGAGAGAATGATGAATAGCTAGATAAAATCGTGGCCTTCCTGAATTTCCCACTTTATAGATTCTCTTTCAGAAAGCTTTTAAATTGACAGTAAAGAGTTAATACTGTCCCTATAAGGGAACTTAGTAGGTTATGAAATAAGCTTTTCTTTTGTGAGTTTCTACTCAATAGGATCATAATTGCTCATGGGAACTCTCTTTTAGGACTAAGTAAAATAAAATATTATCAACATCATGGCATTTTCTCTTTGCCATATTTTCATTTTACATAGAAATTTTGCCGTTACCAAAAAACAAGCAGAAAAAAATCTTTCCATTACATTGCAGTTTAAATCAATCAATTGTAACTAGACCTTTATTAATCTTTTAGCTCTATTATAGTTAAAAAGAAAAAAATGGTCTGTGAAAATGTACTTTTCATGGAATAGTTTTAAATAATGTGAATTCTTCCTTCTGTGAGGAGGAGCACGCCACAGGAATAGAACGAAGGATAGAACTGTTTCCTCCAATATTACTCCCTTGTAGGGAGAAAAGGAGAGGGGTCTGCTCCACAATAAGAAGGTGAGCAGTGGTGCAGAAGCCATGGTTTCTGCCATGAGGTCTAAGGAGCAGAGGAAGCCACTGAAGAGAAGAATGGAGCAAAGAATGGAGAAGCTGCACCCTTAGGCTCCTGCTGACTCAGTTTCTTTTGGAAGTCTGGCGGATAAAGCACCTATACAAAGCAGATAACAGTGCCTTGTTAATGTTGGCCACTGTTTATTTATTAATGCCAGCGTGCTATTTCAAAGATTATGTTTTAAAATTTATTTAAAACAACCCCCTACTAATAAATATTTAGCCTGTTTTCAATTCTCTACTCTAGCAAAGATGGATAGACAGAGTTAAAGAAAAATTATCCGACACTTGTTAAAGCAAGGAAAAATTTATCCAAGAATGTTGCAGTAGGGAAGACATACTGTGCTCAACTCTGAAAACAATAAGGACAAGTGGGGATTTATGGCCAAGAAGCAGGGTGAGGGGTCAATGGATGGAAAAATTGCGAAGAGGAGACTTCAAGGGTAGGGGGATTCTTGCTAAACTCATCTCACGGATTTTTCCCTAAAGGCAGATCAAGGACTTATACATCAAAGGTGAGGAATACGGAACTTGATCAGATATCAAGAATGATTAGATATCAAGGGTGAGGGGATTCTTGCTAAACTAGGCTATGCAGGCCCAGCGAGGACAGGACAGACATGGAAGGCCAAGGTCAAAGCCTAGTTGAAAAGAGGGCTCAGAGGAGCCTGACTAAAGTTTGATCAAAAAGAGTATTTGGCAGGGGAATTTTTTTTTTTTTTTTTTTTGTGCGGTACGCGGGCCTCTCACTGTTGTGGTCTCTCCCGTTGCGGAGCACAGGCTCCGGACGCGCAGGCTCAGCGGCCATGGCTCACGGACCCAGCCGCTCCGCGGCATGTGGGATCTTCCCTGACCGGGGCACGAACCCGTGTCCCCTGCATCGGCAGGTGGACTCTCAACCACTGCGCCACCAGGGAAGCCCCAGGGGAATTTTTTGATTAAAACAAATTCCCAATAATGGACTTCAGTCAAAATGCATGAATTTTTTTATGGTTCTTGTTACACAGTATCAATGGCTCTTTGAAAAAATTGAACCCACTTACAACACAACTACATGAGTGTTCAAGTTTCTCAAATTTTTTAACAGCGTTTTCTTTTGACCAATTCTTAATATGTGTAATTATCTAAAATCCTTCAGTCATCCTGAAAAACAAATACCTATGCACAATCATCTAATTTTGTGTTTTATTACCAAAATTGAATGTTTTCCTTGTTAAGCCTGTCTTTTTGGGATTGTGGCTGGCATCTCTACAACAGAGGTCATACTTGTACTTTCAAGTGTGTACTTTCTTTCTGAAGTACACACTGGAATTTATTGCAGATGAGATGGTTTCTACTTTCTAATCACTTGTTGCATTAAAAGCTAGACCACTGCTACACGAAAAAAGAATTAGCCTCCTAGTATCAGTATCTGTATGACTTTTTTTCTCTCTGAGTCAAGGAACAAGTTAACTTCTCAGCCACAGTCCACTGTTCATGGGAGTTTTCTGCCCACTTATTGAACCGTTCACTAGGTATTTACCTGGTCATTTTCTTCATTGAGCTCCCTTCCCACATGCCTTATATATAATCAACTTGAAGCAGCACAGAAGATTCAGGTTTAATAAGAGAGTTCTTAGTATCTTTGTGAGACATAATGTCTTCGAATCTTCTCTGTTAGAAAATACAAACAGATGGGAACAGTAATGACAATGCACTCTACCCTACCCAGACGAATCCAGCATACCACTAGAGGGTTCCACAGCGAAGTTCTGCAGTGTGGGAAAATAATATATCCTGTTCCTTTACTGAAATACCTCTGCATTATCTCCTTACAACTGAGAACTACTGACTGGTACAAAGAGCAGGTAGTTCATCATAAAAGCTAATGACATTAGCTAACATTTATTGAACCTTGTCACTATACCAGTCTCTGTTTTATTTTTTTTTTTAACTTTTTTTTTTACATCTTTATGGGAGTATAATTGCTTTAAAATGTTGTGTTAGTTTCTGCTGTACAACAAAGTGAATCAGCTATATGTATACATATATCCCCATATCCCCTCCCTCTTTAGCCTCCCTCCCACCCTCTCTATCCTACCCCTCTAGGTGGTCACAGAGCATTGAGCTGATCTCCCAGTCTCTCTTTTAAGTCCTTTTCATGTGTTTAAATTCAATGAGTTTACTGCAATTCAAAATTAAATCAATTAATGATCTCTAAATCTATGAAGTGAGGATCATTAGTGTCCCACTGTACAAATATGGAAAATGAGGAACCAAGAGGTTTAAAATATTGCCCAAGGTCACATAACAAGTAAGAGGCAGAATTGAGATTCAAGCCCCGGCCTGTGTGATTCCAGACGCCAGTCTCTTGGATGTCTAACTCAAGGATAATAGATATTAAAGCCAAATTTTCCTCAATGCCATGTTAGGAATATATGTCCACTGACTTATTTAAACATTTAAAAGCACATTCATATATTCATCCAAATTGGTTTAGGTACTTCCTTTAGTTTAGAATCCAATGTCTAAAACTTTTTATTTAGACTAAACGCTAAAACTCTTAATTCCTTAAGCTTCAATGGTATCTTGGGATTTGTTTTAAAATTCAGTCAGGGACTTCCCTGGTGGCACAGTGGTTAAGAATCCGCCTGCCAATGCAGGGGACACGGGTTTGAGCCCTGGTCCAGGAAGATCCCGCATGCCGTGGAGCAACTAAGCTCGTGTGCCACAACTACTGAGCCTGCGATCTAGAGCCTGCATGCCACAACTACTGAAGCCCGTGCACCTAGAGCCTGTGCTCGGCAACAAGAGAAGCCACCGCGATGAGAAGTCCTCGCACTGCAACGAAGAGTAGCCCCTGCTCGCCACAACTAGAGAAAGCCCATGAGCAGCAACGAAGACCCAACGCAGCCAAAAATAAAAATAAATAAGTAAATAAAAATTAATTAATTTAAAAAAATTCAGTCATATGTTTTCTAATTCTTAGATGTCAGGCAAATCCATTGTCAGTTTTGTTTTCCTAGATTGAAGCACCCTCGTTTCCTAATATGCACTCACACAGCAGTTCTGCCATCCCTTTTCTATGTAATCCTTGGACTTTCCCCAACATCTTTACATATTTTTCTTAAAGTATATTGACTAGAGCCACAAAGAATATTACAGGTTTATACCTAAAAGGGCTTTGTTGAAATGCAGGGGAGTTTTGTTTTTACTGTGCCTCTTATGATGAACCTTTTTGACCTTTTTGGCAATGGGAATACATATTAGGTCTTTTTGGAAATCCCTGTCTCCAGGGTCATAATGAAACATCTAGAATTGTGGTGTAGTGGAAAGAACCCTAGCCTATAGGTAGGCAACTCACATCCAACTCCCTGCTTTGGTAATTTACAGAAGTGCAATTAAGGGGTAACTAGGTACAGTTGACCCTCAATGCAGGGAGTTAGGGGTGCTGACCCACCATGCCGTCAGAAATTGATGAATAATTTATAGCCTGCCCTGCCCTCCCTATCCTCTGTTCAACCATCTCCGTGGTTCCACATCAGCAGATTCAATCAACGTCAGATTGTGTAGTGCTGTGTATTTATTGTTGAAAAAAATACGTGTATAAGTGGACCCACGCTGTTAAAACCCATGTTGTCCAAGGGTGAGCTGTATTATAATCTCAACTTCCTCACTCACAAAATGGGACAATTGATGAGCAACTTTATTTTGGTGGTTAAGAGCACAGATATTGGAGCCAAACCACCTGGTTCAAAACCTAGATTGGTTCTCTATGAGCGTGACCTTGGGCAAGTTACTTCACCCTTCTGTTGTCTGAGTTTTCTCATAAGGAAATGAAAAGTATAACAGTAATACCTACCTTCAAGTATCAAATGGTTATCACAAACATCAGGTGAGAGAATAAATGTAAAGAACTTTGATCCTAGAACATTGTCTAGGCTAATATATGCTAGTTACTGTTGCATCACAAGGATATCATAAGGATTAAGTGAGAAAATATGAATGGGTAGTGCCTGAACTGTTAGCAAGCACCTAGACACTACTTCATTCTTGCCCTCACTTGTATTGAGCACTTACTAGGTGCAAGGCATCATATGAGGCCGAGGCACACAGACCAGCAAAAAAATCAAGTCACTGTCCTTACTAATCATGTTCCATGAGAAAATGAAACAATAAACCAGTAAATAAATATACCACAAAAGGAAAACAAACATTTATTGGACACCTGCTGTGTGCTGGCCCTCTTCTAAGCCAGGGAAGTATACGCTTTAAAGACCAATTGCTGCCCTCAAGGAGCTCTCAATCTAGGATAGCAAAGAGCACGTTCTTTCCATTAAACTAGAGCTCAAACCTAGCACTTAACTTTTTTTTTAACATATTTATTGGAGTATAATTGCTTTACAATGGTGTGTTAGTTTCTGCTTTATAACAAAGTGAATCAGTTATACATATACATATGTTCCCATATCTCTTCCCTGTTGCGTCTCCCTCCCTCCCACCCTCCCTATCCCACCCCTCCAGGCGGCCACAAAGCACCGAGCTGATCTCCCTGTGCTATGTGGCTGCTTCCCACTAGCTATCTACCTTACGTTTGGTAGTGTATATATGTCCATGCCTCTCTCTTGCTTTGTCACAGCTCACCCTTCCCCCTCCCAATATCCTCAAGTCCATTCTCCAGTAGGTCTGTGTCTCTATTCCTGTCTTACCCCTAGGTTCTTCATGACATTTTTTTTTCTTAAATTCCATATATATGTGTTAGCATACGGTATTTGTCTCTCTCTTTCTGACTTACTTCACTCTGTATGACAGACTCTAGGTCTATCCACATCATTACAAATAGCTCAATTTCGTTTCTTTTTATGGCTGAGTAATATTCCATTGTATATATGTGCCACATCTTCTTTATCCATTCATCCGATGATGGACACTTAGGTTGTTTCCATCTCCGGGCTATTGTAAAGAGAGCTGCAATGAACATTTTGGTACATGACTCTTTTTGAATTATAGTTTTCTCAGGGTATATGCCCAGTAGTGGGATTGCTGGGTCATATGGTAGTTCTATTTGTAGTTTTTTAAGGAACCTCCATACTGTTCTCCATAGTGGCTGTATCAATTTACATTCCCACCAACAGTGTAGGAGGGTTCCCTTTTCTCCACACCCTCTCCAGCATTTATTGTTTGTAGATTTTTTGATGATGGCCATTCTGACTGGTGTGCGATGATATCTCATTGTAGTTTTGATTTGCATTTCTCTAATGATTAGTGATGTTGAGCATTCTTTCATGTGTTTGTTGGCAATCTGTATATCTTCTTTGGAGAAATGTCTATTTAGGTCTTTTGCCCATTTTTGGATTGGGTTGTTTGTTTTTTTGTCATTAAGCTGCATGAGCTGCTTATAAATTTTGGAGATTAATCCTTCGTCAGTTGCTTCATTTGCAAATATTTTCTCCCATTCTGAGGGTTGTCTTTTGGTCTTGTTTATGGTTTCCTTTGCTGTGCAAAAGCTTTGAAGTTTCATTAGGTCCCATTTGTTTATTTTTGTTTCCATTACTCTAGGAGGTGGGTCAAAAAGGATCTTGCTGTGATTTATGTCATAGAATGTTCTGCCTATATTTTCCTCTAAGAGTTTGATAGTTTCTGGCCTTACATTTAGGTCTTTAATCCAGTTTGAGTTTATTTTTGTGTATGGTGTTAGGGAGTGATCTAATCTCATACTTTTACATGTACCTGTCCAGTTTTCCCAGCACCACTTATTGAAGAGGCTGTCCTTTCTCCACTGTACATTCCTGCCTCCTTTATCAAAGATAAAGTGACCATATGTAGCACTTAACTTTAAAAAAAAAAGTGATCCAGAGGTTTGAGGAGACCCATGATGTCACAGGACTTGAGTCTGTCTGACTTCACAAAGTCCCAGGCCCAGGCTCCTTCTAGGATCCTATACAAACTGCTAATAAACAGATCTTTTTTCTTTTTTCTTTTTGGCTGCCCAGCGCAGCTTGTGGCATCTTAGTTCCCAGACCAAACCCAGGCCCATGGCAATGAAAGCACAGAGTCTTAACCACTGGACCACCAGGGAATTCCCCAAACAGATCATTTCTACAGAGAGTGGTTCCCACCATGATGAGACCTGCACATGGACCTCTTCTCAAACAAAGGATGGCCTCACCCCAAAGCATACCTGCAGCTGGCACTGGCCCAGGCTGCTTTGTATGCTGAAACTGACTCTGAAACTACACACTTAAGCATCTCATTAAATTGAAAAGTAAAACAACCACTATTGTAACTACTTTTCTATACTGAAAATCTTAATAACTTTAAGCAAGCTAAAAATGGCCAAAGTTGTCTTCTAATAAAAACTAAGCTGTTGAGTTAATTAAGTGAAAAGCAAATAACAAATTAACAAGTAAGTTATCCAACCCCGTCTATAAATTCATACATGGGCAATCTTAGAAAAACAACAACGACAACAACTTTAAATTAAAGACCTGACTTGTAATAATTAGTTTCTCCTTCAGGAGCTGTTACAAATATTTTGTGGCAGGAAGTCTTCCCTTAAATCCCTGCCGGTCTGCAGCACACTGAACCAACATTCTTTTAAAAGAAGAAAACTGTGTAAGTAGCTCTATCTAAATAGCCAACCATCAGTTCATTAAGTTAAAATTTTCAATCAGATGGCCCTAGAAGGGAGTTTCCCTTATAGAAAGCCCCCCCCGATTCACAGTTCAGGAGAAGGACTTCACACAGTTTCTAAGCTTGAGCAAAGCTTAGAAAAGAAAGAGGGAAACAAAGATGTGAAAATTTATTTTGCATAAGACTCAATTAGAAAGCAGTGCAAAGTCTAGTCATAGAATAATTTTATTTAGGAAAGCAGAAATCTATGGAAGAAAATGGATTCTATCGCTACATGGAAATAATAATGGCAACTAAAATGCTTTGAAACAGTGCTTCTCAGACTCTAATGTACATCTCAGTCACCTGGGGAATCTTGTTTAAATGCAGATTCTGATTCCTCCGGTCTGGGGTGGAGTCTGATATTCAGCATTTCTCACAAGCTCCTTGGTGATTCCCTCCGTGCTAATCTCTGAAGCACACTTCAACCAGCAACATGTACAGAGTATGAATCTGCTTATTGTAAAGGCCATATCCGCTGTTAAGTTTAAACAGAATCTCATAAATTAATCTGAAGAATTCAGGCACTTGTACAAATAAAAAGGCTAGGCATTAATCATTTATTCAATCAGCATTGTTGAGCTTTTTATGTCCTAGGCCTTTTGGTAGGTCCTAGGCATTCAACAGTAACTAAATCAAGTGCCTTTCAAACAATATATTTTCAGCAGATGGACCGCAGAAGCAGTTATAAGCATCCAGCCATCCGCACTAAGCAAGACATTAAAGAAACAGCAAAACTGGAAAATAATGCCACTTTTCTCACTAAATGTTTCGTTTGGGAAAAAATGTGTTTGGAATATATAGTTATTTTACATAAATATGTTATTTATGTTATCGTGTAATGGGTTCATTTTTTAAATAAATAAATATATTTTTAAAATTGTAAGCATCTTTGATAAATCTACTTTTGACTGTTCCCCCGAAATAACAATAGGAACATGGATTAAAATGACCTTTCATAATTCACAAATCAAAACGAATCCATCATGGTCCTTGTGTTAACTTTTCCTTGACATAATATTTTTAGGAATCCTGCCAATCAGGTTATTTAGATATCAGATGTTGAAAATAATTGGCAGTTTAATCCCATGAACTAGCATTGTTCTGTTTTGTATGAACTAGTCATAAAAATTTAAAGGTTTTTGTATGCATGGCACAGTTTACTAGCAATAACATTATTACAAGCATTAGTGGATCATATCCATCAAAATTAAAGCAAATATGTATTGTTATGTGGCAAGAAAGTTTTCACCTAATTTTGGGTTAATATGCTCAAATGCTCCAGGGTAAAGTCCTGGCCTCTACCTCAAACTTCTATGTATAGCATAAACAGTAGGAAGGCTTGTACTCATCAAAGATTTTACCGTTTTTTCATGAGCATCAAGTATTGTCCCTGCTGCATGTTAAATGGCAAAATAGAATCACCAAGTAGGTTTTCAAATTCCATCAGGTTGAACGTAGTAGAAGAGATGACCTACCCAAGCTCTTTCTGTTCTCTCACAAGCAGCCAAAACTGGATGGCTCTAAGCACTAAGAGAATGAATGTGTAAAGAGCCATGTCTGAGGAGGGGAGTGGCAAATAGCATGGGAACCAAGGGCAAGCCTTTGCTTACCAGGTTTCACCTCTTCAAAAGCTGCCAGGAGGTGGCAGCATTGGTTACAGCTGGTTGGATTGCATGAATTAAAGCATGATATCTCAGAGGGAACCTATTCCACTGCATTAGATTGGAAGGGGCAGGGTGGTGACAAGGATAAGGTGGCAGCGGTCTGTTTAGATTGAACAGGCATTGGGACAGGACGATAACGTAATTTTGTACTTGAAAGTGAAACAAACCCGGTGTCATGGGGTGTTTTTTTTTTTAAATGCAGTATAGTTGGTTTACAATGTTGAAGGTGTACAGCAAAGTGATTCGGTTATACATCTACATCTACATATATATATATACTTTTTTAGATTCTTTACCATTATAGGTTATTACAATTATTGAATATGGTTCCCTGTGCTATACAATAGGTCCTTGTTGTTTATCTAGTTTATATATACTAGTGTGTATCTGTTAATCCCAAATTCCTAATTTATCCCTCCCCCCAACACTTTCCCTTTGGTAACCATAAGTTTGTTTTCTATGACTGTGAGTCTATTTCCGTTTTGTAAGTAAGTTCATTTGTATCATTTTTTAGATTCCACATATAAGTGATGTCATATGATATTTGTCTTTCACAGGGTGTTCTTCAGCAAAAATCTTGGCTGGTGGGAATAAACAGAAGTTATTGCAATTTTCAAAGGACAGGAAGAGGGACCCAGGGAGAGAATAGATTTCAACTGAAAGACATATGACTAAAGTGTAGTCCCAGTACTGTCTCCATGAACAATTTGCTTCACACATTATATCTGTGGAGGATTTGTCATGGTGCCAAAGTACAGACTACAAAAACTCAGCAAATATTCATTTCCTTTTCCTAATCTATTCTCACTACTGCAGGAGATTTGTCCCAGGATACTGTTCCTTCACCAACCCTTAGGAGCTCTATTTTTGTTTCTCATACTTTTCCCATAGGAAAATCATTACAAATATAATAGCCATGAATGTCTGGCAAATAGTAGCAGACAAATCTGGCAGACAGATAGTCAGAAATGAAGTGCTTCTTTCTGAGCAAGGTTTCAGGCCAACAATAATTCTACAGAATAATCACAATTATAACCATCATAAATGTGATTATTCTAGTTGCCACAGCCCCACATCGATGCTCAGTTTTAAAGGCTTCCCTTCTTATCGTTAATTGGCCTCTTAAACTATGCTTTATGCAGAAAGGTATTCACCATATGTATCATTGCTTTCATCTATAAACAGAGTAACGTAGAAAAAAGAAATTCTTTCTTAGCTTAAAAAAGTGACCTGTGTTTATCTTGTTGAGATACACTCTTTAAGACTTGAGAATATGTTAGATTAAAGGCCTTACTATTTTTCTTTCCCTACAAAATTCTACCTTATCATCAATGTGTAATATTTTTATTCTAATAAAACAGACATCAAAACTTTAAAGACTAAAATTTATTCTGGGGTAATGTCTCCCTTTTTTTGCAACTTGTGAATCCTTCATCTAGAGTGAACTAAAGATGGACAAACAAGCGAATCATGCATGGTTTGGAATGACTCAAAATTCTAAAGAATAGACAGGTTAATTCTTTTTTTTTTTTTTTTTTCATTTAAGACAGGGAATACTTTACTCAAACCTATCAGAGAAATGGATAGCTTGGGTCTATAACAAAGTGTCGTGTTTTAAAGCATAGGTCAATGATTGTACACGAGAGTATACACTGCTACATACAAATTAACTGATCAGACCACAGCTTTTCAATGTTTAAAACAGAATAAGCTTCCCTGTAAAAGCAGCACCTTTGTGACATTTTAACTTTAGTATTCCTCTCCTTCTTCCTCTCCCTCTCCTTCAACAGAATCCACACCAACCTCCTCATCATCCTTCTCAAGGGCAGCCACGTCCTCACGGGCCTCAGAAAACTCTCCTTCCTCCATGTCCTCACCACGTACCAGTGAAGAAACGCACGCTTGGCATACATCGGGTCAAACGTGTGGTCCAGGCAAGCCCAGGCCTCAGCGATGGCTGTGATGTTGCTCAGCATGCACACAGCTCACTGTACTTTGGCCAGGTCTCCACCAGGTACCACAGTGGAAAGCTGGTAATTAATGCCAACTTTGAAGCCAGTGGGGCACCAGTCCACAAACTGGATGGTATGCTTGGTCTTGATGGTGGCAATGGCAGCACTGACATCTTTGGGAACCACATTACCACGGTACAACAGACAGCAAGCCATGTATTTACAGGTGAATTCCTATATATTATTATATATATAATGTTAGACAGGTTAATTCTTATATATTATTTCCCAGAACAAATATGTGCAAGTTTGTGACCCAAGCTGTTTTTATTTATTTATTTGTTTGTTTATTTATTTATTTTTGTCTCGGTTGGGTCTTCGTTGCTGCACACAGGCTTTCTCCAGTTGCAGCGAGCGGGGGCTACTCTTCGTTGCAGTGCATGGGCTTCTCACTGCAGTGGCTTCTCTTGTTGCAAAGCATAGGCTCTAGGTGCTTGGGCTTCAGTAGTTGTGGCTCGCGGGCTCTAGAGCGCAGGCTCAGTAGTTGTGGCACACGGGCCCAGTTGCTCCGTGGCATGTGGGATCTTCCCGGACCAGGGATCGAACCCGTGTCCCCTGTATTGGCAGGCGGATTCTTAACCACTGTGCCACCACGGAAGTCCCCCCAAACTGTTCTATAAAAATCCACCAAATTCTACTTAACACTAAGGTTTCAAAAGGGAACTTTTGAGCTAGAGGGGATATGTAGAGATAATGTAATGCAACATTTTTACACACAGATGAGACATTTAAAAAATTGTAATCAAGAATATTTATATTTTTAAATTTTAAGAATGTTATTTTGAAATAGTCATGACTATGTATATATGAAATTAAAGTATTCGGTTTTGAAGCCTTCCTTCTTTTTAGAAAAAAACACTTTACTGCTAATCATGTAAACTATGAATTGCAAGCAGCCATATGTTTCATTACACGAAACGGCTGTTTCATGAGATTCTATCTAGCTCAGCCTGGCATATACTTAACAATAACAAGCTTAAAAAGAGATAATACTAACATCTATGTACCTGTGTAGTTTGAAAAGAGGATAAAATGCTTAGAGTGACACAAATATTTGGAAAAGCAAGAAGAAAAGAAATGAAGATAGAATAATACATTTTTTGTGGCAACATGAAATGCAAACAAAACCCTCCTTTGTCACTTATTAGAAATTAGAATACCAATTCTAGATATTAGAATATTCAATATTAGAAATGCCAATGGCATTTTTCGCAGAACTGGAACAAATAATTCTAAAATTTGTATGGAAACACAAAAGACCCCAAATAGCCAAAACAATCTTGAGAAAGAACAACAAAGCTAGAGGTATCATTCTCCCTGATTTCAAACTATACTACATCAATGTGGTACTGGCACAAAACCAGACACATGGATCAATGGAACAGAATAGAGAGCCCAGAAATGAACCCACATTTATATGGACAACTAACCCATGACAAAGGAGGCAAGAATGTACAGTGGGGAAAAGACAGCCTCTTCAGTAAATGGTATTGGGAAAACTGGGCAGCTACACACAAGAAAATCAAACTGGACTACTTTCTCACACTATATACAAAAATAAACCAAAGTGGATTAAAAACTTAAATGTAAGACTTGAAACCATAAAACTCCTATAGGAAAACATAAGAAGTACGCTCTTTGACATCAGTCTTAGCAATGTTTTTTTGGATCTGTATCCCCAGGCAATGGAAAAAAAACAAAAATAAACAAATGAGACCACATCAAACTAAAAAGCTTTTTCGCAGTGAAGGAAACCATCACCAAAATGAAAAGGCAGCCTGCTGAATGGAAGAAGATATTTGCAAATGACACATCTGATAAGAAGTTAATATCCAAAATATAGGAAGACCTCATACAACTCAATATGAAAAAAACAAACAGTCTGATTAAAATATGGGCACAGACCTGAACAGAACTTTCTCCAAAGAAGACATACAGATGGCCAACCGACACATGAAAAGATGCTCAACATCAATAATCATCAGAGAAATGCAAATCAAAACTACACTGAGGGCTTCCCTGGTGGCGCAGTGGTTGAAAGTCTGCCTGCCTATGCAGGGGACACAGGTTCGTGCCCCGGTCCAGGAAGATACCAAATGCTGCAGAGCGAACGGGCCTGTGATCCATGGCCACTGAACCTGCGCGTCCAGAGCCTGTGCTTCGCAATGGGAGAGGCCACAAGAGTGAGAGGCCCGTGTACCGCAAAAAAAAAAAAAAACTACACTGAGTCCCTCCACCGGTGCCCCGCTCCCTCCTGGAAGGCCTAGGGGGAGAGCTGTCCCACCCCCTGCACCCAGAATGGAGCCTGCGTTTCCACAGAGCTGGAACTCCTGGCTCAGGGTCTCTTCCCTCCACCATCACTGAACTGCCCTGGAGGCTGAGGGAAGGATGGCCTCACTGAGGCTGCTGGCTATGGAGGGGCCCCACCAGCTGAAGCCGTGACAGTCCTGGGGACCGTGGGCAGGCCGTGTGGATGAAAGGCTCTTGGTGCTCCAGCCAGGTGTCAGGGCTGTGCCTCTGAGGTGGGAGAGCCAAGTTCAGGACACTGGTCCACAAGAGACCTCGCAGCTCCACGAAATATAAAATGGCGAAAAACTCCCAGAGATCTCCAGCTCAACGCCAAACCCAGCTCCACTCAATGACAGCAAGCTACAGTGCTGGAGACCCTATGCCAAACAATTAGCAAGACAGGAGCACAACCCCATCTATTGGCACAGAGGCTGCCTAAAATCATGATAAGGCCACAGACACCCCAAAACACACCACCAGATGTGGACCTGCCCACCAGAAAGACAAGATCCAACCTCATCCACCAAAACACAGGCGCTAGTCCCCTCCACCAGGAAGCCTACACAACCACTGAACCCACCTTAGCCACTGGGGACAGACACCCAAAAACAATGGGAACTGTGAACCTGCAGCCTGCAAAAAGGAGACCCCGAACAGTGAGTTAAGCAAAATGAGAAGACAGAAAAACACACAGCAGATGAAGAAGCAAAGCAAAAACCCACCACACCTAACAAATGAAGAGGAAATAGGCAGTCTACCTGAAAAAGAATTCAGAATAATGATAGTAAAGATGATCCAAAATATTGGAAATAGAATAGAGAAAATACAAGAAACGATTAACAAGAAACTAGAGAGCTAAAGAGCAAATAAACAATGATGATAACACAAAAAATGAAATTAAAAATTCTCTACAAGGGATCAATAGCAGAATAACTGAGGCAGAAGAACAGATAAGTGACCTGGAAGATAAAATAGTGGAAATAACTACTGCAGAGCAGAATAAACAAAAAAGAATGAAAAGAATTGAGGACAGTCTCAGAGACCTCTGGGACAACATTAAACGCACCAACATTTGAATTATAGGGGTCCCAGAAGAAGACGAGAAAAAGAAAGGGACTGAGAAAATATTTGAAGAGATTATAGTTGAAATTTTCCCTAATATGGGAAAGGGAATAGTTAGTCAAGTCCAGGAAGCACAGAGAGTCCCATACAGGATAAATCCAAGGAGAAACACACCAAGACACATACTAATCAAACTATCAAAAATTAAATACAGGGCTTCCCTGGGGGCACAGTTGTTGAGAGTCCGCCTGCCAATGCAGGGGACATGGGTTCTTGCCCCGGTCTGGGAGGATCCCACATGCCGCGGACAGGCTGGGCCCGTGAGCCATGGCCGCTGAGCCTGCGCGTCCGGAGCCTGTGCTCCACAACGGGAGAGGCCACAACAGTGAGAGGCCCGCGTACCACAAAAAAAAAAAAAAATTACATACAATGGAAAAATATTAAAAGCAGCAAGGGAAAAACAACAAATAACATACAAGGGAATCCCCATAAGGTTAACAGCTGATCTTTCAGCGGAAACTCTGCAAGCCAGAAGGCAGTGGCAGGACATATTTAAAGTGATGAAGGAGAAAAACCTACAACCAAGATTACCCAGCAAGGATCTCATTCAGATTTGATGGAGAAAATAAAACCTTTACAGACAAGCAAAAGCTAAGAGAATTCAGCACCACAAAACCAGCTTTACAACAAATGCTAAAGGAACTTCTCTAGGCAGGAAACACAAGAGAAGGAAAAGGCCTACAATAACAAACCCAGAACAGTTAAGAAAATGGTCATAGGAACATACATATCGATAATTACCTTAAATGTGAATGGATTAAATGCTCCAACCAAAACACATACACCAGCTGAATGGATACAAAAACAAGACCCATATATATGCTGTCTACAAGAGACCCACTTCAGCCCTAGGGACACATACAGACTGAAAGTGAGGTGAAGGAAAAAGATATTCCATGCAAATGGAAAGCAAAAGAAAGCTGGAGTAGCAATTCTCATATCAGACAAAATAGACTTTAAAATAAAGACTATTACAAGAGACAAAGAAGGACACTACATAATGATCAAGGGATCGATCCAAGAAGAAGATATAACAATTGTAAATATTTATGCACCCAACATAGGAGCACCTCAATACATAAGGCAAATGCTAACAGCCATAAAAGGGGAAATCAACAGTAACACAATAATAGTAGGGGACTTTAACACCCCACTTTCACCAATGGACAGATCATCCAAAATGAAAGTAAATAAGGAAACACAAGCTTTAAATAATACACTAAACAAGATGGACTTAATTGATATTTATAGGACATTCCATCCAAAAACAACAGAATACACATTCTTCTCAAGTGCTCATGGAACATTCTCCAGGATACATCATATCTTGGGTCACAAATCAAGCCTTGCTAAATTTAAGAAAATTGAAATCATATCAAGTATCTTTTCCAACCATAATGCTATGAGACTAGATATAAATTACAGGAAAAAATCTGTAAAAAATACAAATACATGGAGGCTAAACAATACACTACTTAATAACCAAGAGATCACTGAAGAAATCAAAGAGGAAATCAAAAAATACCCAGAAACAAATGACAATGAAAACACGATGACCCAAAACCTATGGGATGCAGCAAAAGCAGTTCTAAGAGGGAAGTTTATAGCAATACAATCCTACCTTAAGAAACAAGAAACATCTCAAATAAACAACCTAAACTTACACCTAGAGCAATTAGAGAAAGAAGAACAAAAACACCCAAAATTAGCAGAAGGAAAGAAATCAGAAAGAGCAGATCAGAAATAAATGAAAAAGAAATGAAAGAAACAATAACAAAGATGAATAAAACTAAAAGTTGGTTTTTTGAGAAGATAAACAAAATTGATAAACCATTAGCCAGACTTATCAAGAAAAAAATGGAGAAGACTCAAATCAACAGAATTAGAGATGAAAAAGGAGAAGTAACAACTGACACTGCAGAAATACAAAGGATCATGAGAGGTTATTACAAGCAATTCTATGCCAATAAAATGGACACCCTGGAAGAAATGGACAAATTCTTACAAATGCACAACCTTCTAAGACTGAACCAGGAAGAAATAGAAAGTATGAAGAGTCCCATTACAAGCACTGAAATTGAAACTGTGATCAAAAATCTTCCAACAGGGCTTCCCTGGTGGCGCAGTGGTTGAGAGTCCACCCGCCGATGCAGGGGACACGGGTTCATGCCTTGGTCCGGGAAGATCCCACATGCCGCGGAGCGGCTGGGCCCGTGAGCCATGGCCGCTGAGCCTGCGCATCCAGAGCCTGTGCTCCGCAACGGGAGAGGCCACAACAGTGAGAGGCCCACGTACTGCAAAAAAAAAAAAAAAAAAAATCTTCCAACAAACAAAAGCCCAGAACCAAAGGGATTCACAGGCGAATTCTATCAAACATTTAGAGAAGTGCTAACACCTATCCTTCTCAAACTCTTCCAAAATATAGCAGAGGGAGAAACACTCCCAAACTCATTCTACGAGGACAGCATCACCCTGATACCAAAACGAGACAAAGATATCACAAAGAAAGAAAACTACAGGCCAATATCACTGAGGAACATAGAGGCAAAAATCCTCAACAAAATACTAGCAAACAGAATCCAACAGCACATTAAAAGGATCATACACCATGATCAAGTGTAGTTTATCCCAGGAGTGCAAGGATTCTTCAATATATGCAAATCAATCAACGTGATACACCATATTAACAAATTGAAGGAGAAAAACCATATGATCATCTAAATAGATGCAGAGAAAGCTTTTGACAAATTCAACACCCATTTATGATAAAACCCCCCAGAAAGTAGGCATGGAGGGAACTTTCCTTAACAAAATAAAGGCCATATATGACAAACCCACAGCCAACATCGTCCTCAATGGTGAAAAACTGAAATCATTTCCAATAAGATCAGGAACAAGATAAGGTTGCCCACTCTCACCACTCTTATTCAACAAAGTTTTGGAAGTCCTAGCCACAGCAATCAGAGAAAAAAAGAAATAAAAGGAATCCAAATCAGAAAAGAAGAAGTAAAGGTGTCACTGTTTGCAGATGACATGACACTATACATAGAGAATTGTTAAGATGCCACCAGAAAACTACTAGAACTAATCAATGAGTTTCGTAAAGTAGCAGGGTACAAAATTAATGCACAGAAATCTCTAACATTCCTATACACTATTGATGAAAAATCTGAAAGTAAAACTAAGGAAACACTCCCATTTACCATTGCAAAAAAAAGAATAAAATATCTAGGAATAAACCTACCTAAGGAGACAAAAGACCTGTATGCAGAAGATCATAAGACACTGATGAAAGAAATTAAAGATGGTACAAATAGATGGAGAGATATACCATGTTCTTGGATTGGAAGAATCAACATTGTGAAAATGACTGTACTACCCAAAGCAATCTACAGATTCAATGCAATCGCTATCAAACTACCACTGGCCTTTTTCACAGAGCTAGAACAAAAAATTTCACAATTTGTATGGAAACACAAAACACCCCGAATAGCCAAAGCAATCTTGAGGAAGAAAAATGGAGCTGGAAGAATCAAGCTCCTGCCCTTCAGACTAGACTACAAAGCTACAGTAATCAAGACAGTATGGTGCTGGCACAAAAACAGAAATATACATTAATGAAACAGGATAGAAAGCCCAGACATAAACCCACGCTCATATGGTCACCTTATCTTTGATAAAGGAGGCAAGAATATACAGTGGAGAAAAGACAGCCTCTTCAATAAGTGGTGCTGGGAAAACTGGACAGCTACATGTAAAAGTATGAAATTAGAACACTCCCTAACACCATACACAAAAATAAACTCTAAATGGATTAAAGACCTAAATGTAAGGCCAGACACTATCAAAATCTTAGAGGAAAACATAGGCAGAACACTCTATGACATAAATCACAGCATGATCCTTTTTGACCCACCCCCTAGAGAAATGGAAATAAAAACAAAAATAAACAAATGGGACCTAATGAAACTTCAAAGCTTTTGCACAGCAAAGGAAACCATAAACAAGACCAAAAGACAACCCTCAGAATGGGAGAAAATATTTGCAAATGAAGCAACTGACAAAGGATTAATTTCCAAAATTTATAAGCAGCTCATGCAGCTCAATAACAAAAAACAAACAACCCAATCCAAAAATGGGCAGAAGACCTAAATAGATATTTTTCCAAAGAAGATATACAGATTGCCAACAAACACATGAAAGAATGCTCAACATCATTAATCATTAGAGAAATGCAAATCAAAACTACAATGAGATATCATCGCACACCAGTCAGAATGGCCATCATCAAAAAATCTACAAACAATAAATGCTGGAGAGGGTGTGGAGAAGAGGGAACCCTCCTACACTGTTGGTGGGAATGTAAATTGATACAGCCACTATGGAAAACAGTATGGAGGGTCCTTAAAAAATTAAAAATAGAACTACCGGGCTTCCCTGGTGGCGCAGTGGTTGAGCGTCCGCCTGCCGATGCAGGGGACGTGGGTTCGTGCCCCGGTCTGGGAGGATCCCACGTGCCGCAGAGCGGCTGGGCCCGTGAGCCATGGACGCTGGGCCTGTGCGTCCGGAGCCTGTGCTCCGCGGCGGGAGAGGTCGCGACGGTGAGAGGTCCGCGTACCGCAAAAAAAAAAAAAAAAAAAAATAGAACTACCATATGATCCAGCAATTACAATCCTGGGTATTTATCCAAAGGAAACAAAAACACTAATTAGAAAAGATATATGCACTCCTATGTTTATTGCAGCATTACTTACAATAGCCAATATATGGGAACAGACTAAGTGCCCATCGATAGATGAATGGATAACGGAGATACGGTATGTATTTATATACAATGAAATATTACTCAGCCGTAAAAGAGAATGAAATCTTGCCACTGTGACAACATGGATGGACCTAGAGGGTATTATGCAAAGTGAAATAAGTCAGACAAGTAAAGACAAATGCCATATGATTTCACTTACATGTGGAATCTAAAAATCAAAACAAATGAATAAACATAACGAGAACAAACAAAAACAGTCATAGATGCAGAGAACAAGCATGTGGTCTCCAGGGGTGGGGGAAGAAGAGTGATATAAGTGAGGGAGATTAAGAGATGCAAACTTCCAGTTACAAAATAAATGAGTCACGGGTATAAAATGTACAATGTGGGGAATATATTCAATAATAATGTAATATCTTTTTATGGTGACCCATGATAACTAGACTTACAGTGGCGATCATTTTGTGATAAATAGCAAATCACTGTGTTGTGTACCAGGAAGTAACATAGTGTTGTAGTTCAATTATACTTCAAAAACCAACCAACCAACCAACTCATAGAAAAAGAGATCAGATTTGTGAGGACCAGAGGAGGGCGTGGGGCGATGGGGAATGGGGTGAAGGCAGTCAAAGGTATTGATACAAACTCCCAGTTATAAGGTAAATAAGCACTAGGGATATAAGGGACAACATGACAAGTATAATGAACACTGCTCTATGTTACATATGAAAGTTGTTAAGAGAGTTAAGTCCTAAGAGTTCTCATCACAAGAAAATTTTTTTCTTTTATTTTGTATCTATATGAGAGGATGGATGTTTACTAAACTTATCATGGTCATCATTTCATGATGTATGTAAATCAAATCATTATACTGTACAGCTGAATCTTATCCAGTGCTGTATGTCAATTATATCTCAATAAAACTAGAGGGAAAAAAGAAATGAGAGGGAGAAAAGTACTTCTGTATTTTGTGGGTCACCAGAAGGAAATTAAAGACAGAATTTTTCAGGACTTTAGGAGTTTCAATTTGCCTAATATGCTTCTTCCCAACTTTCCATTAACATACCCATGAATATAGTTGATTTTGTTTATAAACTCAAAATAGTTCTGTAAATGCAGAAGATCTTATGCCAAATTGGGGGTGGAATTTTTTTTCACTAAAGATAGTGTCAAGGGAGATGGTTGCACTAGATATCAAACTCTCCCACCCTCTGAACTAAAACCAAACAGTCCTGAAGCAGATGGAGATGGGTACCTCAACTCACCTTCTGTTTCATACTTCAGCTGACTTCACCTCTTTTCAAAACGTAGTAGCAGAACACATGCACATTCCCCAAATCCATAAACACAGAGTTGTCTGACACCTTCCACCACACTCTAGACCACAAGTGAGGGAGTGGACCCCAAAGTGAGATACAAAAATACATATATTTAAGACAAAATGTATTTTTACATTTCAAGATATAATTTCTGTAAAAGGGCAATTAGCATTTTCAAATTATCAGTTTTCTTTTCTCTTTCTCTTTTGAGATACAGAAAAGCCTTTCACCTTAGCCTTTCCTAAGGAACTGTTTTCCTGGGTTACAAAAAAAAATGCAAAAAGAAAGACTGTAGTAATATCAAGTTTCATACCAACATAGAATTTTGTGGTAAGACAATAAATAGCTTTGTAAGTCAGTTAGATCATAAGATTTTACATCAAAAAAAGCAAAAGTTCTGAGCCTGGGGAAAAAGGAGGAGAAAGAAAGCCAAAAAGAGCAAGATTATATTAGAAATATTATTTTAATAAATTGTAATATTTTTGTAATATGTAATATATTATTGTTGTAACTAAATTGAATGCAAAAGCAAGAAGAACCCTGGGGAAAAAAAGAATGAAAAAGCAAAAAGAACCCTGGAAATCAAAACTGTTATATTTCTAAAGATAAAAATAAATATTAAACTAGCTCTATGAGCCCCAGTTACATGAAAAGACTGAATTTGTGGTTGGGGGACTGGAGTTGTAGAAGTGAAGTTCTGCTTCCCAAGCTCCTTTGACCACATCCCACAAGTGTTAATACGAAGTGTAGTGAGTTTAAATTTTAGTCACAAACTCAAATGTATCAGAAATCCAACCTACTTTATATTTCCACAAATCAAACCCCATTCCACCAGGAGCCAGGTTGTTTATTGTAGCACCAAGGTGAGAGACAGGGCATCTGCTCTTCATTGTCAACCATCCACATGGGTACCAGCTGAGACATCCATCATCCAATCTGGTCCTCAGGGCTTGACTGTCATCAGTCCAAACAAGATGACACTGAGATGTGACACCACCCTAAGGTGAGGGTGCTGTGCTCACTTTCTATGATCCCTGTCGTTCTGGACTCACGAGTCAGTCTTTCCTTCTCTAGGCAGATGCCATTTCCCAGAGCTCTGCTTATGAGGCAAGATCCAAGGGCCCTGTACAGAGCTCCAATGGTGATGGCTCCTCCACTTGTGCTTACTGTCTTTCCAACTTTAGAAATATTTTTCTGTCCTCTGAGTGTAGTAGGAGAAAATATCTTACCATCAGTGCTCAAACATTTTCTCTATACCTTAATATTTCCCTAAAGTTTTTCAAAGACAAAGTACAGAACCATAAGAAAAAATTATTTCTTTCTACCCTGAGTCAAGGAATGCAGAGTGGCCTAGATGTTTGAATATTGAACCAATGAAGGAGAATGAAAGGAAGTACGGGTCAGAAGGAGGAACTGTGTCTAAAATCATATCCCCTTAGTACTAACATTTTTATTTTTTGTTAACTTTAGATTCTTCTTTTATCCCATAGTTATTGGGGAAAGATTTCTAATTTCCATATGGACCACTGTATTTCCTTAATCTTTTAAAATTAATTTCTAGGATGGCTACTTTTTAGAGATTGTGTTCTTTAGAAGTTATGTTCTGAGGAATAAAGTGAGGTTGTTTTTTAACTAGAAATTCTTTATTTTTAAAGATGTACAGTCCAACTCATTTCCAGAGATTATGCACTATTAATCCATTATTAATTATATTATTCAAATTCTCTGAAACCTTATTATTGTTTCCTGCTTGAACTATGTTGTTGAGGACACTTTCATTGCAAATAACAGAAACCCAAGTCAAACTAGCATAATTCATTAAAAGAACTTGTGAGCTAATATAACTAGGATTTCTAAAATACAAACTTCTTCAGCAAAGGCTGGGTCTAGGGGTTGAAATGATGGAATTGGTACTGTCTTTCTTCATCCCTTAGCTTTGCTTGCCTGTTTTCATTTCTCAGGCAGGCCCTATCCACATGGCAACAAGATAGTGCCTGGGAATCCAGGCTGATTGGTCTTTGCATGCTGTAATCACAGGAATAGACTGCTCTTTCTCCCAGCATCATGTCAAGTCAAAATAAAGGACTCTGATCCAGCTTAGGTAAGTTACCCACTTAGGCCCAATCCTTGGGTCACACAGATAAGCCACTCTGATCCGTCAGTTTAGGTCACACGCCATCTCAGCTGGAATTTCACAGAGGCAGATCTGAGTCAAGAACTGCTTTGAGAGCAATTTATTAAGGACATGCTTCAGGAGAAAAGAGTAAGAGAGTGGGGAAAGCTGTATGGGAAGGGGAAGAAGCCTCCAATTCCCAAAGCCTAGTAAGGGAGCTCGAGATAAATTACACCTCCAAGCTTGGAGGTGTAATTATCCAATAAAGGAGCCAGGGTCTGGAGAGATTGGAGGCCATGAAATGTCCAGACACTTTCAGCTCTCCATGTGGACAAGGCAGCACCAGTGCCCACAGGCCCATCTCTGAAGGGCTAAGGTGTAAAGCCTTAACAACTAAAGTCACAAAAGCTGGGGAAGGACTCACAGAACTGGTAAAAAGGGAGCCAAAGGAATCTGAGTGGGGCATCAAGCATCTGCTAAATATTCCCAGTCCTGTGATAGCCAAGAAACAGCCTCTTGACTGACCCCGCCAAAAGGGTCTGACCAGTGTGGGGAGGCCAGTTCCCAAAGGAAATGACATGGGGCAGACAAAGTAAGTGACCAGTCTCCCTTACAAAGCCTGAGATAATGTTAAATTTTCCTGCAACTATAGTATTTTTGTACATTTCTTTTTCTCCTAATAAATTTTGACTATGTATGTTGATGCTGTTTTAGTCAGCACATAAAGGGTTATGATTGTTATAAATTGGTTGTGCAGTATAGTGTACATGATAAAAACGACCTTCTTTTTAACCTTTTAATATTTTGACCCTTGATAGCTACATTGTCTAAAATTATTAATTCCATCTCGTTTTTCAACTCGCCTTATAAATCTTTGTCCATCCTCTTATTAAAATCTGTGCTTTGTTTTAGAAATACACCTTGAGAATAGCATAGAGATACTGTTTTCATATTCCTTATTTAGCAAACTTTATAACGCATTTAAGTTTATTATCAGAACTGATATATTTCATATAACATTTCACACTATCTTGGGTTGTGCTTTTTCTTTTCAGGCTTTTATGCCACTTCCTCTGTTTTCTGTCATTTGCTGATTGGGTTGATTTTATCTTCTACAATTAGAAGATTTCAATCCTGTTGTAAGTTCTATTTATTCACTATCTAAAAGTCCTTGTTTTCCATTCTTTACTCACTTTCACATAAACGTTTTTTTATTAGCTATTTTTTTAACTTTCTCTGAGTTCACATTCTTCTAACTGACAGTTTTTATTCATATTATCTGGACATTTAGACTCACATTGTGATTTATTTTTATATGTAAGTTTTACATTATTCTTTTTTAAGAACAATTTCTGACATTTGCATTCATTTTTTAATCACCAAACATACAACAATTATATAAACTTAGCGTGATGGTTTATTATATGTGTCAACTTGACTGGATAACAGGGTGCCCACATATTTAGTTAAACATTATTCTGGGTGGATTTGTGAGGGTGTTTCTGGATAAAATTAACATTTGAATCAGTAGACTGAGTAAAGCAGGGTATCCTCACCAATGCAGATAAGCCTCATCCAATCCACTGAAGGCCCGAACAGAGCAAAAAGATTAAGGGAAAATTCACTCTATCTGACTGTCTTCAAACGGGGATCAGTCTTCTCCTGCCTTAGGACTCAGCCATGGACTGTGATTTACACCATCAGCCCTCCTGTTTCTCAGGCCTTCAGCCTCAGACTGGAACTATACCATGGCTTTCCAGGGACTCCAGCTCTGACTGCAGGTCTTGGGACTTCTCAGCCTTCAAAACTGCGTGAGCCAATTCCTCATTATACATCTATATGTATATATATGTATATATACTACTGGCTTTTCCCCCCCTTTGGAGAATTCTAATACACCTAGTTATATGTTTGAATTATTTCAATGCACACTGTAAGTCTTTTTATAGCATAACAACACGTTTTAAGATTTTGATTAAATTCATAGTCATCTGAAATATGTCAAGTATTTTTTTAAAATAAAAAGCATGTGGATGGTGTGTTTTCTTAGCCATTATATATTTTTAAGTGTCCTCATATTGGCTCTGCAGATAAAAACTTAAGTGGATGAGAATTCTTGAGGCACGGTTTTATCCCTTTAAATTTCTGTAGAAAATATTACATTGTAAACTGATATTTACTACTATGAAAGAAAATTCTCAAGTCTGCCAACTTTTGTTTTATTTCAAAATGATTATAGTAAAGATTTAAAGATTATTTTTCTTTATCCTTAACTTTGAAATTTTTACCATGCTTCTCTCTCTGCTAATGTTCTTTGCAACATGGTAAGTATTTTAAACCAACGTAGCACAGCGTTAGGGTTTCTTTTTTCTGTTCAGAAAAGTGTTG
Source organism: Orcinus orca (assembly GCF_937001465.1). Lineage (NCBI taxonomy): Eukaryota > Metazoa > Chordata > Mammalia > Artiodactyla > Delphinidae > Orcinus > Orcinus orca. Next base: position 21,663,463 of record NC_064562.1, read on the forward strand.
GTTGGTTGGTTTTTTTCTCATTTTTAGCCTTTGATTTTTGCTTCTGATTTCTTACTCTGAAAACCTATAATTTAAAATGTGGATCATTGTTCTCTATCCTTTATACCTACCATCTTCTCCGCTATATTTTCTATTCTTCTCTTACATTCTGGAAAAATTTTTTCAAGTAATTCTGCCAAATCACTGATTAAATTTTCTGTTAAATCAAGTCTGCCTTTTCTAACTGCACTGTTGCTTTTAATTCCATTGGATTTTTCATTTCCTTGACAATTTCCTATCATAGGCAGCTGATTTTATCTCCAGCATGTTTCTCTAGCACATTTCATGCTGCTATCTCTTCAGGCTAATTTGTATTCTCTTCTTCAGTTTTATGTTGCTGTTTCATAAAAACTATCTTTCCTGGCATTTTAATGACTCTATCAAAAATTTTTCCAGAACATTCTCTGGGTTCTAGTAGTAAATCATTTTGAAAATATGCAATATTTCTGAATCTTCGGGGGAAAATATGGCTTCTTATTGTCTTTATTTTCTTCTTAAAAGCACATCTTAATTCTTTTTTCTTTTCCCTCTGTAATTCCATTGAACAAGGAAATTTTCTACCCTGGTAATTAAAAATGCCAACTGTCAGAGTCCTACTTGTTCATAGTCCTACCTCAGTCTCTTCTTTGAGGTTAAGAGAATTCCCCTCTTGTGCTATTTCTGGGAAACTACTTGATATGCAAATGTACTATTTTTATTTTCTTATTTTATGAGTTTGAGTGGGACTACCTTCAGACTACCAATTTCATTGACCCTCTAATCCCATGGAATATACATAATCCACAGCCCACTGCTCTCCCAATATCTACCCTAACTACAGTCATTTCCTTTCAGGATTACATTTCTCTGTATACAATGAACCACTATTTTTCTCACTACTCCTCGGCCTATAACAATCACCAGAACTCCATATATCCTGTCTTGTTGTTTCTAAATGGATATGTAAAGGTTGCAGTTTCAAATTGGTTATATAAAGACAGGTACCAATGGAACAGGAAGGAGGCTGGGAGCAGGGTAGGAACAAGGCTCTGAATGCTTCAAAGACAATGCCTGGGTCATGGAGAAACACTCCTGCCCACCTTTTATCTATTGATACATAACATAAGTGGAGCAAATGGTAGGTTTCTCCAACTACTTTCAAGACAGTAAGTTTATTCCAGTTCAAGGGAAAAAGAAGAGAAAACAAACAAAACAAAACCACCCACTTGGCCATGAATTCTGAGCATGACTAAGTTGTGACTGTTCTTTGAATAACCTAAAAAAAGCTGTCAGTTTTAGTTTTCATTGTTATGAGTTTTCATCCTTTTTCTGGGCCTTCTTAAATATTTTTGTCAGGAATTGAGAGAATTACTGAAACAGTACCTGCTAGCCAGATGTCATTTAAATTTAAAACCCTAGTTCAAAATTTAAAGCACTTCTGAAAAATTAATTTACTGTATTTCTTTTTCTTCTTCTTATCATTATTATTGTTGTTTTTGTTGAGGAACAATTTTAATAGCTACCACTTATTGAATGTTATTATCAGGCAGACACCATGGTGGGCACTTTATATAAGCACTTCCTAGGTCTCATGACACCATAAGATAATTACTACTAATCTCACTTTTGGTAAAGAAATTGAAATTCATTGAGTTTAAGTAACTTGCCCAAATCATACTGTTAACAACTTGTAGCAAAAAGTTTCATAATCAGATGGCTTTGACTCCAAGCTCGATCCTCTTTCTTTCATCATGATGCCTTATCTAGCAAAGGATCCTATGGTTATATGAACACGGCCACCACGACAATTGGACTTTTCCTGCACGTAAATTTTACTATAACAAGCATTTTTACAGTTGGCCCACACAAATTGCCAACGAATCTCACTAGTAATATGTATGGGAGAAAAAGAGAAAGCAATTGATAGTAAACCAATTCAGGTAAATCAACACAAAGTTTTTGATCCGGCATTAGTGGCTGCATAGAGAAATGCTTCATCAAAGTCTGTGATGCTGGTTCTGATGGTAGAGATAGTATTTTTCAATGCATCACGTCATTAAATGAGTTATTTCCTGTATTCAGCTTCCTTCCTTCGGCAGGATTTAAGCTTGTTCAGAAAAAGATGCTAATTGTTTGAGGGAGTGCAGCTTACTATTCGCGTCCTTTCGGTTAAAGCCTGGATTTAGAGTTACTGGAAATAAATTATTGAGTCATCTCAATAAAACTGTAAAATAGATTATTCTGTAAAATAACTGTTTTTAAAAGAAACCTTTCCCTTGTTGCGCAGTGGTTAAGAATCCGCCTGCCAATGCAGGGGACACGGGTTCGAGCCCTGGTCCAGGAAGATCCCACATGCCGTGGAGCAACTAAGCCCGTGCGCCACAACTACTGAGGCTGTGTTCTAGAGCCCATGTGCTACAACTACTGAAGCCTGTGCACCTAGAGCCCGTGCTCGGCAACAAGAGAAGCCACCGCGATGAGAAGCCCACACACCACGATGAAGAGCAGCCCCCGCTCGCCGCAGCTAGAGAACGCCCGCACGCAGCAACGAAGACCCAATGCAGCCAAAAATAAAATAAATAAAAAATAAATATATATATTTTTAAATCCCCCTTCATTATCCATTAAAAAAAAGAAGAAGCCTTTAAACTCTTTAGCGCTTCTTTGTTATTAAAATCTAAACTCTAAAGGACCTCTAAAGTTTTGTTGTAAAACTTTGAATTCCAACTTCATATACATCATTTGTGCTCTGTAAGAGTTAGGCTAGAAATAAATATTCCACTTAAAATGAGTATAAGCATATGTTGTTCTGAGTCACAGTTGCTTACAATATGGTAGGTCTTTAGAGATAAAGGGATCTGAACTTGTTAAAGCCTCTCATTTTACCCATGGCAAAACTGTAATCCAAAGGAGTCAAATAGATACATCAGGAATAAAATAGAGATATCATTACAGACCCTGAAGACATAGGTAATAAGGAAACAACTCTACATACATAAATTTGACAACTTAGATTAACTCCTCAAAAAATGCAAATTACCACAATTCACCTACTATGAAATAGTTTGAATAGCCATATCATTATTAACGACATTGAATTCATAATTTTAAAACTTCAAAAGAGAAATCACCAAGCCCAGAGAATTTCTCTGGAGAACTCTACCAAAGGTGAAAGAACAATTAATATCAATTCTACACATTTTTTTTCCAGAAAATAGAAGAGAAAGGAATACTTTTTCTTTTTACACTCATGTAATTCAACTTTTTTTAAAAAAATTTTTATTGTGGTAAAAGTCACATAATATAAAACATACGATTTTAACTATATTTAACTGTACAGTTCAGAGGCACTAAGTACATTCACATTTTTGTGCAACTCTCACCATCAACCATTTCTTGAATTTTTCACCTTCCTAAACTGAAACTCTGTCCCCTTTATATACTAACTCCCCATTCCCCCCCTTCCCCCTCCCCACCCCCCAGCCCCCGGCAACTACCAATGTACTTTCTGACTCTGTGAATTTGACTGTTCTAGGTACCTCATATAAGTGGAATCAAACAGTATTTGTCTGCACCTACTGTATACTGGAATGCATTTTTAAGGTTAACTTAATATATGTCCTGCAAACACATTGTACCTCTTTTTTTTCCCCCTGTGCTCTACAGAAGGCACTCACTAGCCATCTACTTCATACATAGTAGTGTACATACATCAATCCCAATCTCCCGATCCATCCCACCCCCCTCCACCCTTGGTGTCCATACATTTGTTCTCTACGTCTGTGTCTCTACTTCTGCTTTGCAAATAGGTTCATCTGTAGCATTTTTTCTAAATTCCACATATATGCATTAATATACGATAATTGTTTTTCTCTTCCTGACTTACTTCACTCTGTATGACAGTCTCTAGGTCCATCCAAGTCTCTGTGAATGGCACAATTTCATTCCTTTTTATGGCTGAGTAATATTCCACTGCATATATGTACCACATCTTCTTTATCCATTTGTCTGTCAATGGGCATTTAGGTTGCTTCCATGACCTAATTGTTGTAAATATTGCTGCAATGAACATTGAGATGTATGTGTCTTTTTGAATTATGGTTTTATCTGAGTATATGCACAGTAATGGGATTGATGGGTCATATGGTAATTCTATTATTAGTATTTTAAGGAACCTCCATACTGTTCTCTGAAGTGACTGTATCAATTTACATTCCCACCAACAGTGCAAGAGGGTTCCCTTCTCTCCACGCCCTCTCCAGCAATTGTTGTTTGTAGATTTTCTGATAATGCTTATTCTACCAGGTGTGAGGTGATACCTCATTGTAGTTTTGATTTGCATTTCTCTACTAATTAGTGATGTTGAGCAGCTTTGCATGTGCCTCTTGGCCATCTATATGTCTTCTTTGGAGAAATGTCTCTTTAGGTCTTCTACCCATTTTTTGATTGGGTTATTTGCTTTTTTAATATTGAGCTGCATGAGCTGTTTATATATTTAGATTAATCCTTTGTCCATTGATTAGTTTGCAAAAATTTTCTCCCATGCTGAGGGTTGACTTTTCATCTTGTTTATAGTTTCCTTTGCTGTGCAAAAGCTTTTAAGTTTCATTAGGTCCCATTTCTTTATTTTTGTTTTTATTTCTATTACTCTAGGAGGTGAGTCAAAAAAGATCTTGCTGTGATTTATATCAAAGGGTGTTCTTCCTATGTTTTCCTCTAAGAGTTTTATACTGTCAGGTCTTACATTTAGGTCTTTGATCCATTTTGAGTTTATTTTTGTGTTTGGTGTTAGAGAGCATTCTAATTTCATTCTTTTACATGTAGCTGTCTAGTTTTCCCAACACCACTTATTGAAGAGACTGTCTTTTCTCCAATGTATATTCTTGCCTCCTTTGTCCTAGATTAGGTGACCATAGGTGCATGGGTTTATCTCAGGGCTTTCTATCCTGTTCCATTGATCTGTATTTCTGTTTTTGTACCAGTACCCTACTGTCTTGATTACTGTAGCTTTGTAGTATAGTCTGAAGTCAGGGAGCCTGATTCCTCCAGCTCCATTTTTCTTTCTCAATATTGCTTTGGCTATTTGGATCTTTTGTGTTTTCATACAAATTGTAAAATTTTTTGTTCTAGTTCTGTGGAAAATGCCATTTGTTGTTTGATAGGGATTGCACTGAATCTGTAGATTGCTTTGGGTAGTATAGTCATTTTCACAATATTGATTCTTCCAATCCAAGAACATGGTATATCTCTTGATCTGTTTGTGCCATCCTTGATTTCTTTCATCAGTGTCTTATAGTTTTCTGAGTACAGGTCTTTTTGCCTCCTTCGGTAGGTTTACTCCTAGGTATTTTATTCTTTTTGTTGCAGTGGTGAATGGGATTGTTTCCTTAATTTCTCTTTCTGATCTTTCATTGTTAGTGTATACTAATGCAAGAGATTTCTGTGCATTAGTTTTGTATCCTGCAACTTTACCAATTTCATTGATTAGCTCTAGGAGTTTTCTGGTGGCATCTTTAGGATTCTCTATGTATAGTATCATGTCATCTGCAAACAGTGACAGTTTTACTTCTTCTTTTCCAATTTGGATTTCTTTTATTTCTTTTTCTTCTCTGATTGCCATGGCTAGGACTTCCAAAACTATGTTGAATAAGAGTGGTGAGGGTAGACATCCTTGTCTTGTTCCTGATCTTAGAGGAAATGCTTTCAGTTTTTCACCATTGAGAATGATGTTTGCTGTGGGTTTGTCATATATGGCCTTTACTATGTTGAGGTAAGTTCCCTCTATGACTACTTTCTGTAGAGTTTTTATCATAAATGGGTGTTGAAATTTGTCAAAAGCTTTTTCTGCATCTATTGAGATGATCATATGGTTTTTATTCTTTAATTTGTTAATATTGTGTATCACACTGATTTATCTGTGGATATTGAAGAATCCATGCATCCCTGGGATAAATCCCCCTTGATCATAGTGTATGAACCTTTTAATGTGTTGTTGGATTCTGTTTGCTAGTATTTTGTTGAGGATTTTTGCATCTGTGTTTATTAGTGATATTGGCCTGTAATTTTCTGTTTTTTGTGATATCTTTGTCTGATTCTGGTATCAGGGTGATGGTGGACTCATAGAAAGAGTTTGGGAGTGTTTCTTCCTCTGCAATTTTTTGGAAGAGTTTGAGAACGACGGGTGTTAGCTCTTCTCTGAATGTTTGATAGTATTCCCCTGTTCCAGGGAGGAATCTGGACTTCCACACAGAGACTTTCCTCTCAGAGTTCACATCCAGCTCAGAAAAGGCCAGGAACGGCTCTCCAACATGTAGAAGAAGGGAAGAATGAGCTGTATTTTAAATACCTTGACAACTCCTCTATGCTGAAAATAGAGATCCATGCAGCTTCACTCTCCCCACTCTTCTCCTCCCCGACACAGGTGTGTCAGGCACCATTTATGTGGCACTATTTCGCCCAAAACTGCTCTAAGCGGCAACCACTTCCCCTACCCAGATTCCTTATCCCTGTCTCTCTTTATTCCTGGTTTTTTTTGCATTCTTTCAAACAAAGAACTATATTTTTTTAAAGAAGTTTGCTATTTGCCATTTAATTCTTGTATGCATGTATAATGTATTTGTTGGATTGTATGAGAGTCTATAAATTGTGAGTGGTCAAATCTATCAGTTGGTCATATTTCTCCTACCTCTCAGTGCTTTTCAAACATAGAAAATTCTTCTGTATCCTTAGTAATAATAAACAGTCATGTATATAAGAAAAAAAAAAGAATTTGCCTGTGAAGCCATCTGGTCCTGGACTTTTGTTTGTTGGAAGATTTTTTTGTTTTTGTTTTTTTTGGCTGCGTTGGGTCTTTGTTGCTGCACATGGGCTTTCTCTAGTTGCAGCCAGCGGGAGCTACTCTTCATTGTGGTGTGTGGGCTTCTTATAGCAGTGGTTTCTCTTGTTACAGAGCATGGGGCTCTAGGTGCACGGGCTTCTGTAGTTGTGGCTTGCGGGCTCTAGAGCCCAGGCTCACTAGTTGTGTCTCACGGGCTTAGTTGCTCTGTGGCATGTGGGATCTTCCCGGACCAGGGATCGAATCCATGTTCCCTGCATTGGCAGGTGGATTCCCAGCCACTGCACCACAAGGGAAGTCCATATTGGAAGATTTTAAATCACAGTTTTAACTTAATTGTTTGTGATTGGTCTGTTCATATTTTCTATTTCTTCCCAGTTCAGTCTTGGAAGGTTGTATCTTTCTAAGAATTTGTCCATTTCTTCCAGGTTGTTCATTTTATTGGCATAGAGTTGCTTATAGTCTCTTATGATCCTTTGTATTTCTGCAGTGTCAGTTGTAATTCCTCTTTTTTCTTTTTGAATTTTATTGATTTGAGTCCTCTCCCTTTTTTTCTTGTTGAGTCTGGCTAAAGGTTTATCAGTTTTGTTTATCTTCTCAGAGAACCAGCTTTTAGTTTCATTGATCTTTTCTATTGTTTTCTTTGTTCCTATTTCATTTATTTCTGCTCTGATCTTTATGATTTCTTTCCTTCTACTAACTTTGGGTTTTGCTTGTTCTTCTTTCTCTAGTTGCTTTAGGTGTAAGGTTAGGCTGTTTATTTGAGATTTTTCTTGTTTCCCAGGTGAGATTGTATTGCTATAAACTTTCCTCTCAGAACTGCCTTCTCTGCATCCCATAGGTTTTGGGTTGTAGTGTTTTTGTTATCATTTGTTTCTATTTGATTTCCTCTTTGATTTCTTCAGTGATCTCTTGGTTATTTAGTAGCATATTGTTTAGCCTCCATGTCTTTGAGTATTTTTACAGTTTTTTTTCCTGTAATTTATTTCTAATCTCATAGTGTTGTGGTTGGGAAAGATGTTTGATACGATTTCAATTTTCTTAACTTTACCAAGGCTTGATTTGTGTCCCAAGATGTGATCTATCCCAGAGAATGTTCCATGTGCACTTGAGAAGAAAGTGTATTCTGCTGCTTTCAGATGGAATGTCCTATAAATATCAGTTAAGTCTGACTGGTCTAATGTGTCATTTAAAGCCTGGGTTTCCATATTAATTTTCTGTCTGGATGATCTGTCCATTGGTGTAAGTGGGGTGTTAAAGTCCTCCACTATTATTGTGCTACTGTCAGTTTTCCCCATTTTTTTTTTTTTTTTTTATGTGGTACGTGGGCCTCTCACTGTTGTGGCCTCTCCCATCGCAGAGCACAGGCTCTGGACGCACGCAGGCTCAGCGGCCATGGCTCACGGGCCCAGCCACTCTGCGGCATGTGGGATCTTCCCAGACCGGGTCATGAACCCGTGTCCCCTGCATTGGCAGGCAGACTCTCAACCACTGCACCACCAGGGAAGCCCAGTTTCTCCTTTTATGGCTGTTAGCATTTCCCTTATATGTTGAGGTGTTCCTACGTTGGGTGCATAAATGTTTATAAATGTTATATCTTCTTCTTGGATTGCTCCCTTTATCATTATGTAGTGTCCTTCCTTGTCTCTTGCAACATTCTTTATTTTAAAGTCTATTTTATCTGACATGAGTATTGCTACTCCAGCTTTCTTTTGATTTCTATTCACGTGGAATATCTTTTTCCACCCTTCACTTTCAGTCTGTATGTATCCCTAGGTGTGAAGTGGGTCTATTGTAGACAGCATATATAAAGGTCTTGTTTTTGTATCCATTTAGCCAGTCTGTGTCTTTTGGTTGGAGCACTTAATCCACTTACATTTAAGGTAGTTACTGATACAGTATGTTCCTATTACCATTTTCTTTATTGTTTTGGGTTTGTTTTTGTAGGTCTTTTTCTTCTCTTGTGTTTCCTGCCTAGAGAAGTTCCTTTAGCATTTGTTGTAGTGCTGGTTTGGTGGTGCTGAATTGTCTTAGCTTTTGCTTGCCTGTTAAGCTTTTGATTTCTCCATCAAATCTGAATGAGATCCTTGCTGGGTAGAGTAATCCTGGTTGTAGGTTTTTCCCTTTCATCACTTTAAGTGTATTCTGCCACTCCCTTGTGGCCTGAAGAGTTTCTGCTGAAAAATCAGCTGATAACATTATGGAGATTCCCTTGTATGTTATTTGTTGCTTTTCTCTTGCTGTTTTTAATATTTTTTCTTTGAATTTAATTTTTGTTAGTTTGATTAATATGTGTCTTGGTGTGTTTCTCTTTGGGCTTTTCATGTATGGGACTCTCTGAGCTTCCTGCAAGTGGGTGGCTATTTCTTTTCCCTTGTTAGGGAAGTTTTCAACTGTAATCTCTTCAAATATTTTTTCAGACCCTTTCTCTTTCTCTTCTTCTTCTGGGAATGTTGGTGCATTTACTGTTGTTCCAGACGTCTCTGAGACTGTCCTCATTTCTTTTCATTCTTTTTTCTTTATTCTTCTCCTCAGCAGTTATTTCCACGATTCTATTTTCCAACTCACTTATTCGTTCTTCTGCCTCAGTTATTCTGCTATTGACTCCTTCTAGTGTATTTTTCATTTCACTTATTGTGTTGTTCATCACTGTTTGTTTGTTCTTTAGTTATTCTAGGTCCTTGTTAAACAGTTCTTGTATTTTTTCGATCCATGTCTCCATTCTATTTCCGAGATTTTGGATCATCCTTACTCTCATTACTCTGAGTTCTTTTTCAGGTAGATTGCATATTTCCTCTTCATTTATTTGCTCTCTTAGGTTGTTACCTTGCTCCTTCATCTGTAACATATTTCTCTGTCATCTCATTTTTGTTGGTGGGTGGGCCTGTGTTCCTGTCTTCCTGGTTGTTTGGCCTGAGGCATCCAGCACTGGAGTTTGCAGGCAGTTGGGTGGAGCTGGGTCTTGGTGGCAAGATGAGGACCTCCAGGAGACCTCACACCAATTAATATTCCCTGAGACCTGAAGTTCTCTGTTAGTGCAGCAGCTTGGACTCAGCACTCCCACCACTGGAGCTCAGACCCAACCGCTGGCCTGTGAGGAGATGAGAACTCCACATCCTCTTACTCCGCCACTTTGACTCTACCCCCCCGCTCCCTGAGAAAGGAATACTTTGTAATCCATTTTATGAAGCTAGTATTACCCTGGTACTAAAACCAGACAAAGACAGTACAAAAAGGGAAAACTATTTTTTATGAATATAGACGTGAAAATTTTACCAAAAAGATTCAGCAATATCTAAAAAGAGTTATATATCATCACCAAGTGGTTTTTATTCCTAGGATCCAAATCTGCTTCAATATTTAAAAATCAATCAATGTAATCCACCATATAAAAGGCTAAATAAGAAAAATCACATGAATATCAATTGATACAGTGAAAGCATTTGGCAAAATTCAACACCCATTAATGGTTTTTTAAAAACTCTCAGGAAAATAGGAGTAGAGAGAACTTCTTCACCTTGATCAAGAGCATCAATAAGAAACCTACAACTACTATTATACCTGAGGAAAGATTGACTGCTTTCCTCCTAATATTGGGAGCAAGGCAAAGATCCCACTCTCAGCACTATTATTCAACATAGTGCTTCAAGTTCTAGGTGCTGCAGTAAAGTTAGAAAACAAATAAAAGGCAGGACAAAAAGGAAGAAATAAAACTGTCCCTATTTGCAGGTGGCAGGATTGTTTACATAGAGAATTCAAATGAATCTTCAAAGAACTCCAAGCACTAATAAATGGGTTTAGCAAAGTCACAGGATACAAGATATACTTTAAAAAATCATTATATATGTATGTATATATATATATATATATACACACACACACACACTAGCAACGAACACATGGGCACTGAATTTAAAAATATAATACCTTTTACAATCACTCAAAAAACTGAAATACTTAGGTGTAAATCTAATAAAACACATACAGGGCATATATGCCTAATATTACAAAATGCTGATGAAAGAAATCAAAGAAAAGCTAATAAATGGAGAGATACGTCATGCTCATGGATTGGAAGACATAGTAAATATGTCAATTCTCCCAAAATTAATATACAAGCTTAATGCAATTCCTATCAAAATGTCAGCAAAACTTTTAGTAGGTAAAAACAAAATTATCCTAAAATATAATGGAAAGACAAGGAACTAAAATAGCAAAAATAAAAGAACAAAAATAATCTAAAAATATATATGGAAAGGCAAAGGAATTAGAATAGTTAAAGCAATTTTGAAAAAGAACAACAAAGTAGGGGAACCAGTCTACACAATTTCAAGACATTTTATAGCTAAAGCAATTTAGATTGTGAGTTGTTGGCAGCAGGATAAACATACTAATCCATGGAACAGAGTAGAGAACCCAGAAATAAACTCACAGAAATATGTCCAGCTGATTTTTGACAAAGGTGCACAAGCAATTCAATAGAGGAAAGATAGCCTTTTCAATAAATGGTGTTAGAACAATTAGACATCCATAAGCAAAAAAAACGAACCTAGTCTTAAGTTTAAAATTAACTCAAAATGGATCATGGACTTAAATGTAAAATGTAAACTAGAAACTTTCTTTAAACATAGGAGAAAATCTTTTGCAATCTAAGACTAGGCAAAGAGGTCTTAGACTTGACACCAAAAGCATAGTCTATGAAAGGAAAATATAATACATTGGACTTCATTAGAATTTAAAACTTTCACTCTGTAAAAGACTCAGTTAAGAGGATGAAAATATCAAGCTACTGTCTGGAAGAATATATTTTCAAACCACACAGGCAACAAAGGACGAGTGTCTAGAATATATAAAGAACTCTCAAAACTCTAAGTAAACAAATAAACAAATTAGAAAATGGACAAAAACATGAGCAGAAACTCAACTGAAGAGGGTAAACAGATGGCAAGTAAGTATATGTTGAAAATATGTTCAAATTCATTAGCCCTTAAAAAATGTATAAACTAAAACCACAATGAAATAACACACTACACCTATAAAAATGGCTAAAATTAAAAATAGTGACAACACCAAATGTTGGTGAGGGTGTGAAGAAATTGGATCACTCAGGTATTACTGGTTGGAATGTAAAATGTACAGCCACTCTGGAAAGCAGTTGAGCAGTTTCTTAAAAAATTAAACATGCAACTACCAGATGACCTAGTAATTACATTTATGAGCATTTATCCCAGAGAAATGAAAATTTATATTTACACAAATACTCAAACAATGTTTATAGAAGCTTTATTTGCAATAACCAAAAAGTAAAAACAGTGTCTTTCAATGGGTAAACAAACTGGAACATCCATGCTATGGAATACTACTCAGCAATATAAAGGAATGAACTACTGATACATACACACAACCACCTGATACTCAGGAAATATGCTGAGTAGAAAAAAAATAATTCCAAAAGGTTACATACTGTGTGATTTCATTTATATAACATCCTTCATATAACAAGTTATAGAAATGGAGAACAGATTAGTAGTTGCCAGGGGTTAAGAAGAGATGGAGGAAGGAGAGAAGTGAATATGGCTTTTAAAGAGTGATATGAGGAATTCTGTGGTGATGGAAATGTTCTATATCTTGACTGTATCAATGTCAATATCCTAGCTACAGTATATTACCATTGGGAGAAACCAGTTTAAAAAGTACACAAGAGGACTTCCCTGGTGGCTCAATGGTTAAGAATCCGAGTGCCAATGCAGACGACATGGGTTTGAGCCCTGGACAGGGAAGATCACACATGCCACAGAGCAACTAATCTCATGCACCACAACTACTGAGCCCGTGTGCCACAGCCACTGAGTCCACATGCCTAGAGCTGGTGCTCCACAGCAAGAGAAGCCACTGCAATGAGAAGCCTGCACACTGCAAAAACGTATCTCTCTAGTTGCTCGCACTCGCCGCAACTAGAGAGAGCCCGCACACAGCAACAAAGACCCAACACAGCCAAAAATATATTAATTAATTAATTAATTAATTTTTAAAAAGACCTATGTGCAAACACATAGCTAAAAAAAAAAGTACACAAGATCGCCATGTATTCTTTTTCACAACTCTATGTGAATCTAGTTTTCTCAAAATAGAAAGTATAATTTTTAAAAGAAAGATAATGATTATAAATTCGACAACTTAGGTTAAATGGCAAAATCTTTGCAAGACACCAACTACCGAAGAGTAATAAATAACCTGAAGAATTCTCTATCAATTAAAGAAATTGAATATGTAGTTTAAAACCTTTTTTTTCTTTTTATTTTATTTATTTTTTTATACAGCTGGTTCTTATTAGTTATCTATTTTATGCATATTAGTGTATATATGTCAATCCCAATCTCCCACTTCATCCCATCACTACCCCCACTTGCCACTATCCCCCCTTAGTATCCATACATTTGTTCTCTACATCTGTGTCTCTATTTCTGCCTTGCAAACCAGTTCATCTGTACCATTTTTCTAGATTCCACATATATGCATTAATATATGAATTTGTTTTTCTCTTTCTGGCTTACTTCACTCTGTATGACAGTCTACAGATCCATCCACGTCTCTACAAATGACCCAGTTTCGTTCCTTTTTATGGCTGAGTAATATTCCATTGTATATATGTACCACACCTTCTTTATCCATTCACCTGTCGATGGGCATTTAGGTTACTTCCATGAACTGGCTATTGTAAATAATGCTGCAATGAACATTAGGGTGCATGTGTCTTTTTGAATTATGGTTTTCTCTGGGTACATGCCCCATAGGGGGATTTCTGGTTCATATGGTAGTTCCATTTTTAGTTTTTTAAGGAACCTCCATACTGTTCTCCATAGTGGCTGTATCAATTGGCATTCCGACCAACAGTGCAAGAGGGTTCCCTTTTCTTCACACCCTCTCCAGCATTTGTTGTTTGTACATTTTCTGATGATGACGATGCCCATTCTAACCAGTGTGAGGTGATAACTCGTTCTAGTTTTGATTTGTATTTCTCTAATAATTAGGGATGTGGAGCAGCTTTTCATGTGCCTCTTAGCCATCTGTATGTCTTCTTTGGAGAAATGTCTATTTAGGTCTTCTGCCCATTTTTTGATTGGGTTGTTTGTTTTTTTAATACTGAGCTACATGAGCTGTTTATATATTTAGGAGATTAATCCTTTGTCCATTGATTTGTTTGCAAATATTTTCTCCCATGCTGAGGGTTGTCTTTTCATCTTGTTTATAGTTTCCTTTGCTGTGCAAAAGCTTTTAAGTTTCATTAGGTCCCATTTCTTTATTTTTGTTTTTATTTCCATTACTCTAGAAGGTGGATCAAAAAAGATCTTGCTGTGATTTATGTTAGAGTGTTCTTCTATGTTTTCCTCTAAGAGTTTTATAGTGTCCAGTCTTACATTTAGGTCTTTCATCCATTTTGAGTTTACTTTTGTGTGTGGTGTTAGAGAGTGTTCTAACTTCATTCTTTTACATGTAACTGTCCAGTTTTCCCAGCACCACTTATTGAAGAGACTGTCTTTTCTCCATTGTATATCCTTGCCTCCTTTGTCATAGATTAGTTGACTATAGGTGTGTGGGTTTATCTCTGGGCTTTCTATCTTGTTCCATTGATCTATGTTTCTGTTTTTGTGCCAGTACCATATTGTCTTGATTACTGTAGCTTTGTAGTATAGTCTGAAGTCAGGGAGTCTGATTCTTCCAGCTCCGTTTTTTTCCCTCAAGACTGCTTTGGCTATTTGGGGTCTTTTGTGTCTCCATACAAATTTTAAGATTTTCTGTTCTAGTTCCGTAAAAAAATGCCATTGATAATTTGATAGGGATTGCATTGAATCTGTAGATTGCTTTGGGTAGTATAGTCATTTTCACAACATTGATTCTTCCAATCCAAGAACATGGTATATCTCTCCATCTGTTGGTATCATCTTTAATTTCTTTCATCAGTGTCTTATAGTTTTCTGCATACAGGTCTTCAGTCTCCCTAGGTAGGTTTATTCCTAGCTATTTAGTGTATAGGAATTGTACAGGAATGCAAGAGATTTCTGTGCATTAATTTTGTACCTGCTACCTTACCAGATTCATTCATTAGCTCTAGTAGTTTTCTGGTGGCATTTTTAGGATTCTCTATGTATAGTATCATGTCATCTGCAAACTGTGACAGTTTTACTTCTTCTTTTCCAATTTGTATTCCTTTTATTACTTTTTCTTCTCTGATTGCTGTGGTAAGACTTCCAAAATTATGTTGAATAATATTGGTCAGAGTGGACATCCTTGTCTTGTTCCTGATCTTAGAGGAAATGCTTTCAGTTTTTCACCATTGAGAATGATGTTTGCTGTGGGTTTGTCGTATATGCCCTTTATTATGTTGAGGTAGCTTCCCTCTGTGCCCACTTTATGGAGAGTTTTTCTCATAAATGGGTGTTGAATTTTTTCAAAAGCTTTTTCTGCATCTATTGAGATGATCGTATGGTTTTTATTCTTCAATTTGTTAATATGGTGTATCACGTTGATTGATTTGCGCATATTGAAGATTCCTTGCATGCCTGGGATAAATCGCCCTTGATCATGGTGTATGATCCTTTTAATGTGTTGTTGGATTCTGTCTGCTAGTATTTTGTTGAGGATTTTTGCTTCTATATCCATCAGTGATATTTGTCTGTTGTTTTCTTTTTTTGTAGTATCTTTGTCAGGTTTTGGTATCAGAGTGATAGTAGCCTCGTAGAATGAGTTTGGGCATGTTCCTTCCTCTGCAATTTTCTGGAAGAGTTTGAGCAACATGGGTGTTAGCTCTTCTCTAAATGTTTGATAGAATTCCCCTGTGAAGCCATCTGGTCCTGGACTTTTGTTTGCTGGACGATTTTTAATCACAGTTTCAATTTCATTACTTGTGATTTGTCTGTTCATATTTTCTATTTCTTCCTGGTTCAGTCTTGGAAGTTTATACCTTTCTAAGAATTTGTCCATTTCTTCCAGGGTGTCCATTTTATTGGCATAGAGTTGCTTGTAGTAGTCTCTTAGGATGCTCTGTATTTCTGCAGTGTCTGTTGTAACTTCTCCTTTTTTGTTTCTAATTTTATTGATTTGAGTCCTCTCCCTCTTTTTCTTCATGAGTCTGGCTAAAGGTTTATCAATTTTGTTTATCTTCTCAAAGAACTAGCTTTTAGTGGTATTGATCTTTTTTATTGTTTTCTTTGTTTCTATTTCATTTATTTCTGCTCTGATCTTTATGATTTCTTTCCTTCTAGTAACTTTGGGTTTTGTTTGTTCTTCTTTCTCTAGTTCCTTTAGGTGTAAGGTTAAATTGTTCATTTGAGATTTTTCATGTTTCTTGAGGTAGGATTGTATTGCTATAAACTTCCCTCTTAGAACTGCTTTTGCTGCCTCCCATAGGTTTTGGATCATCGTGTTTTCATTGTCATTTGTCTCTAGGTATTTTTTGATTTCCTCTTTGATGTCTTCAGTGATCCCTTGCTTATTTAGTAATGTATTGTTTAGCCTCAATGTGTTGTGGGGGTTTTTTGTTTTTTTTCCTGTAATTGATTTCTAATCTCATAGTGTTGTGGTCGGAAAAGATGCTTGATATGATTTCAATTTTCTTAAATTTACTGAGGCTTGATTTGTGACCCAAGATATGATCTATCCTGGAGAATGTTCCATGAACAGGTGAGAAGAAAGTGTAATCTGCTGTTTTCAGATGGAATGTCCTATAAATATCAATTAAATCTATCTGGTCTATTGTGTCATTTAACGCTTGTGTTTCCTTATTAATTTTCTGCCTGGATGATCTGTCCATTGGTGTAAGTGAGGTGCTAAAGTCCCCCACTATTATTGTGTTACTGTCGATTTCCTCTTTTATAGCTGTTAACATTTGCTTTATGTATTGAGGTGCTCCTATTTTGGGCGCATAGATATTCATAATTGTTATATCTTCTTCTTGGATTGATCCTTGATCATTATGTAGTGTCCTTCCTTGTCTCTTGTAACATTCTTTATTTTAAAGTGTATTTTATCTGATATGGGTACTGCTACTCCAGCTTTCTTTTGATTTCCATTTGCATGGAATATCATTTTCCATCCCTTCACTTTCAGTCTGTATGTGTCCCTACGTCTGAAGTGGGTCTCTTGTAGACAGCATATATATGGGTCTTGTTTTTGTATCCATTTAGCGAGCCTGTGTCTTTTGGTTGGAGCATTTAATCCATTCACATTTAAAGTAATTATTGATATGTATGTTCCTATGACCATCTTCTTAATTGTTCTGGGTTTGTTTTTGTAGGTCCTTTTCTTCTCTTTTGTTTCCCACTTAGAGAAGTTCCTTTAGCATTTGTTGTAGAGCTGGTTTGGTGGTGCTGAATTCTCTTAGCTTTTGCTTGTCTGTAAAGCTTTTGATTTCTCCATTGAATCTGAATGAGATCCTTGCTGGGTAGAGTAATCTTGGTTGTAGATTCTTCCCTTTCATCACTGTA
Source organism: Orcinus orca (assembly GCF_937001465.1). Taxonomy (NCBI): domain Eukaryota; kingdom Metazoa; phylum Chordata; class Mammalia; order Artiodactyla; family Delphinidae; genus Orcinus; species Orcinus orca. The sequence continues at coordinate 21,680,800 of NC_064562.1, forward strand.
AATATATCGTGCCACTCCCTTCTGGCTTGTAGAGTTTCTGCTGAGAAATCAGCTGTTAACCTTATGGGAGTTCCCTTGTATGTTATTTGTTTTTTTTCTCTTGTTGCTTTTAATAATTTTTCTTTGCCTTTAATTTTTGTCAATTTGATTACCATGTGTCTTGGCTTGTTTCTTCTTGGGTTTATCCTGCCTGAGACTCTCTACACTTCCTAGACTTGGGTGGCTATTTCCTTTCCCACGTTAGGGAAGTTTTTGACTATAATCTCTTCAAATATTTTCTTGGGTCCTTTCCCTCTCTCTTCTCCTTCTGGGACCCCTATAATGTGAATCTTGGTGCATTTAATATTGTCTTAGAGTTCTCTTAGGCTGTCTTTATTTCTTTTCATTCTTTTCTCTTTATTCTTTTCCATGGCAGTGAATTCCACCATTCTGCCTTCCAGGTCACTTATCTGTTCTTCTGCCTCAGTTATTGTGCTATTGATTCCTTCTAGTGTAGTTTTCATTTCAGTTATTGTATTGTTCATCTCTGTTTGTTTGTTCTTTAATTCTTCTAGGTGTTTGTTAAATATTTCTTGCATCTTCTTGATCTTTGCCTCCTTTTCTTTTTCTAAGCTCCTGGATCATCTTCACTATCATTTGGAATTCTTTTTCTGGAATGTTGGCTATCTCCACTTCATTTAGTTGTTTTTCTGGGGTTTTATCTTGTTCTGTAGCTAGTACATAGTCCTCTGCCTTTTCATTTTGTCTGTCTTTCTGTGGATGTGGTTTTCGTTCCACAGACTGCAGGATTATAGTTCTTCCTGCTTCTGCTGTGTGCCTTCTGCTGGATGAGGCTATCTAAGAGGCTTGTGCAAGCTTCCTGATGGGAGGGACTGGTGGTGGGTAGAATTGGGTGTTGCTCTTTTGAACAGAGCTCAGTAAAACTTTAATCCGCTTGTCTGCTAATGGGTGGGGTTGAGTTTCCTCCCTGTTTGGCCTGAGGCAACCCAGCATTGGAGTCTAGAGGCTCTTTGGTGGGGCTAATTGTGGACTCCAGGATGGCTCATGCCAAGGAGTACTTCCCAGAACTTCTGCTGCCAGTGTCATTGTCCCTGCAGTGAGCCCCAGGTGCCCCCCACCTCTGCAGGAGACCCTCCAACACTAGCAGGTAGATCTCGTTCATTCTTCTATAGGGTCACTGCTCCTTCCCCCTGGGTCCTGATGCACACACTACTTTGTGTGTGCCCTCCAAGAGTGGAGTCTCTGTTTCCCGCAGTCCTGTCGAAGTCCTGCAATCAAATCCTGCTACCCTTCGAAGTCTGATTCTCTTGGAATTCCTCCTCCCATTGCCAGGCCCCCAGGTTGGGAAGCCTGATGTGGGGCTCAGACCCTTCACTCCAGTGGGTGGAATCCTGTGGTATAATTTTTCTCCAGCTTGTAAGTCACCCACCCAACAGTTATGGGATTTGATTTTATTGTGAATGCGCCCCTCCTACCATCTCATTGCAGCTTCTCCTTTGTCTTTGGATGTGGGGTATCTTTTTTGTTGAGTTCCAGTGCCTTACTGTCGATGATTGTTCAGCAGTTAGTTGTGATTCCAGTGCTCTTGCAAGAGGGAGTGAGCACACATCCTTCTACTCTGCCATCTTGAACCAATCTCTAAAATCTTCTTAAAAGAGAACTCCAGATCCAGAAGGCTTGACTGATAAAGTCAATTAAGCATTTTTTTTAAAGCACCAATTCTACACAAACTCGCAAAAAAGAGGAGGGGTTGTTTACCAACTCACTCTAAACTGATATCATTACCCTGAGGCCAAAACCAGACAAGAAGACACTATAAGATAAGAAGACTACAGACCAATATCTCTAATGAGCATAGATGCAAACATTCTATACAAAATTTTAGCAAATTGAATTCAACAATATATAAAAAAGATGATATATAATAAGTGAAATTTATCCCAGGAATGCAGGGCTCATTTAACATTCAAAAATCAATCTATGTATTTCAATATATTAATAAGCTAAAATACAAAAACCATATGACCATCTCAATTGATGCAGAAAAAGCATTTGATAAAATCAGATACTTATTCATGATATAAAAACAAAATCTCTGCAAAGTTGGAATAGAAGAGAACTTTCTTAAGGTGTATTAGAGGACATCTACAAAACACACAGCAAACATCATAGTTAATAGTGAAAGACCAGATGTTTTTCCCTTAAAATCAGGAAAAAACAATGATGTCTGCCCTCACCACTTCTGTTCAACCCTCTACTGGTGATTCTAGCCCGTGCAATCAGGCAAGAACAGTAAATAAAAGGCATGCAGGTTTAAAGAAAAAAGTAAAACTATTTTTATTCACGGAGGACATGACAACCTACATAGAAAAACAATGAATCGATTAAAAAAAACTACTAGAGCTAAAAAGTAAGTTTAACAAGTAGCAGAATAGAAGATCAATAAATAAAAACTCAATTGTATTTCTATATACTAATAATGAAAAATTGAAATTAAACATTAAAATTTATTAAATACTGTCCCATTTAACTAGCATTAAAAATATAAATACTTAGGGATAACTCTGACCAAAAATGTTAAAGTCCTAAACACTGAAAACTATAAAACACTGGTGAGAGATATTAAGGACTGTCTAAATAAATGAAGATGTATACCTTATTTATGGGACAGAAAACTCGTTATTATTAAGATGCCAATTCTCTCCAAATTGACCTGTAGATTTAATGTAATCCAGAATCCTAGAGTACTTATTCTAGAAATTGACAAGCTGCTTCTAAAATTCATACCAAAATGCAAAGAACCTAGAATAGCCAAAAGAACTTTGAAAAAGTAGAAGAAAATCAGAAGGCTAACCCTACCTCAGTTCACGATTTATTATAAAGCTATAGTAATTCAAAAATTTTAAGTGTGCTATTATCATAGAGTTAGAAAAAAGATCGATGGGGAAAAAAAATAGAGTCCAGAAGTAGACTCACACACATAGAGACAATTGATTTTTGAGAAGCTGTAAAGGCAGTTCAGTGGAGAAAGTAGTCTTTTCAATAAATAATCCTGGAAAAATTGGATATACATATTTTTTCAAATCAAGATGTATCATAGATCTAAATTTAAAGCCTCAAACTATGAAAGCTCTAGAAGAAAACATAGGAAAAAATCTTTGTAAGTCTAAATTAAGCAGAGATTTCTTGAATACAACACTGAAACCGCAATACAGTAAATAAATAAATAAATAAGACTTCACCAAAATTATAAGCTTCTGTTCTTCAAAAGAGGATGAAAGTTAAGCTTCACAAACTAGAAGGAAATTACAACAAATTCAAAATTCAATAATAAAAAGCAACACACTGAAAATGGACAAAATATTTGAACATACATTACATCAAATGAAAAATAAGCATATGATAAGATTAACATTATCATTAGACATTAGGATAATGCGAAGTAAATCACGAGATACCACCACACATATCATTTAGAATGATTAAAATTAAAAAGACTGTTTATACCAAGTGTTGCAAGAATATGATTAAGGGACTTCCCTGGTGGCACAGTGGTTATGAATCAGCTTCCCAGGGACTTCCCTGGTGGCGCAGTGGTTAGCAATCCACCTGCCAACGCAGGGGACACAGGTTCAATCCCTGGTCCGGGAAGATCCCACATGCCACGGAGCAACTAAGCCCGTGCACCACAACTACTGAGCCTGCACCCTAGAGCCTGCAAGCCACAACTACTGAAGCCTGCATGCCACAACTACTGAAGCCCACACGCTCAGAACCCATGATTCACAACAAGAGAAGCCACTGCAATGAGAAGCCATTGCAATGAGAAGCCACTGCAATGAGAAGCCTGCGCACCGCAAGGAAGAGTAGCCCCTAATCGCCACAACAAGAGAAAGCCCACACGCAGCAACGAAGACCAACACAGCTAAATTTTTTTAAATTAATTAATTCATTCATTCATTTTAAAAAAGAATATGATTGAACTAGAAGTCTCATAAGCTGATGGGAAGATAAAATAATGTAACCTGTTTGGGAGAACAGATGGCAGTTTCTTAAAATGTTATACATATGCCAAACATATGCTCCAGCCATTTCACTCCTGGTACTTACCCATGAGTAAAGAAAGTATATATCTGGGCTTCCCTGGTGGCGCAGTGGTTGAGAGTCCTCCTGCTGATGCAGGGGTCGCGGGTTCATGCCCCGGTTTGGGAAGATCCCAGATGCCCGCGGAGCGGCTGGGCCCGTGGGCCATGGCCACTGAGCCAGCGCGTCCGGTGCCTGTGCTCCGCAGCGGGAGAGGCCACGACAATGAGAGGCCCGCGTACCGCAAAAAAAAAAAAAAAAAAAAAAGTGGAAAAAGAAAGTATATATCTATACACACAGTTATACACAAATATTTTAGCAACTTTATTTGTATAGCACCAAACTGGAAACAACCCAAATGTCCATGAGCAGAGGAATGAATAAGTAAGTCATGGTATATCCATACAACAAAATCCTACTCAACTATAAAAAGAAATGAACTTTTGATACACACTACAACATGGATAAATCTCAAGAAAATCATGCTGAATGAAAGAAACCAGATTTTAAAATGTGTACATGCTGAATTATCCCATGTACATAAAACTCTAGGAAATGCAAACAAATCTATAGTGGTAGAAAGTAGTGATTGCTTAGAGATGGCGGGAGTTGGGAATGAAGGACTACAGAAGGTCATTGAAGAAATGTTTGGGAGTGATGCATACGGTCCCTATCTTGGTAGTGGTGATGACTGCATAGTGTATACATATGTCAAAATTTATCAAGTTGTATACTTTAAATATATGTGGTTTATCATACATCAATTATAAATCAATAAAGCTATTAAAAAAAGAAATGTTTGTGTTACCCAATTCTGGCCAATGAAAATTAAAGAAAAAGTTGCTGAACGCTTCTGAGAAAATTCTTTGATCTTAAAGAGCCATAAGAAGATCTTTCTCTTTCTCTCTCCCCCTCCCCATCCCCACCTCAATGTCTCAATGTGAAAAAGAAAGTATGTTGTCCATGTTATAGGTGGAAGCCATCTTTTGACCAAGAAGAAAGTCAGCATGAGGAAATTGCTAACACAGAGACAGAAAAGCGGAAACAAATGCCTCTGAGAGGAATAGAGCCAAAATCGTGGTTGTGTTAAATCTGAAGTCCTCCTTATCTAAGGATTTTCAACTACATGACCTAATAATATTCCATAGTAGGTAAATCATTTTTCATTAGGATTCTATAATTGCAGTGAAAAACATCCTAACTAAGACAAGCATATTCTTATTTGAGAACCATATTAACAATTTACAATATGTGACCAGATGGAATTCTATTCTTGGTATTTAATTAAATTACATATTTTTTAATAATCCTCAATCTATATATATCTACTGCGTGTAAGGCTTATAGGTCCTACAATATAGGAGATATCAGATGTTTATACCCTCCCATCATATGTGTTTCCTCCTTTTGATAACAGCACTCTAATTTTCCCTTAGCAAACCACCTCTCTGGCACTCTTAGTTCAAGTCTTTCAGATGAGACAGATCCTCCTTGTCGCTAACAGTAGACATGTGATTCAAAAGGCATTGTGAGAAAGATGGGCAACTGAGCCCAAGTCCCCAAACTTCCCCTCTCAACCCCCTCTCTCAACTACTTCTCCAAACAAGAAAAAAGTTGGAGCAGGTAAGTGGAAGCACCTGCATAGGGTCCTTGAGGTTGCAGGCTCCAGGGTCTCTGACAGGAAAGGCACTCTCGTTCTCCTGTTTTGAGCATGCATAAAGCAAAGTTCCCAGTTTCAGGGTTCCCAGTGAAAGACTGTACTGGGAAACCTATGAATCCCTTTAGGAAAGAGCTACATGTACTTGTTTATGTGTGTGTTTGTTTGCTTGCTTTTGCGAGGGTTGAATTAATCCAGCTAGTGACAAATAATGTGGAGGAGACTTTCACCCATGAGATGAGTTGCTCCTAGCCCCTGAGGCTAGGAAAGAGTCCTGGCTTTTACCCAGGGAGATCTGGGAGAAGAGAGGCTTACTTCCAAGCTTCAGCTAGATGTTGACAGATTGCCAGTTGGTTCAGCACCAGCCCACAAGAGTGGAAACTTTCCGGCTTGTAGATTTGCCACTGTACAAGAGACCCTAATCACTTGACCTGTAATTATAGGTTAGTGCATGCAGAGCCTGAGGTCTGAGCAGGAAATGGAAAATAAGATCTTGCCTTAGTGATACCAGCAAGCCAGAAGAAAAAAACCAAGATAACACTTCAAACAGGTGTTTCATTGAAATACAACTGTTGGAAGAGTCAGATGAAAACTTTTTTAAGTAATAAATTATTCAACAAGATATAATTAAAAGTTCAAAGATTAACAGTTAAATATATGATAGATGCCATAACGAGAGGGGAAAAAATCATTTAAAAATATGTAATAACTGCATGTGTTTCTCATATTGTTCTGTTCCAGACTGAAGTAACTAAAGTGAAATAAGTGATGGAAATAACATTGATATGCTGGCTAACATATTTTCAAAATTAACACATTGCTGATGTTGCATGAAAGTCGGGAATTCCCAAACCTGAAGGCAGGAGGGAACAGCCGAGGAACTGCCTGTCTAGTCCTTGTCACCGTGTAAAAAGAGACTAAATTGTCTCCTGAGAATTCATAACCACTCTCACTGTATGTGGTGGGTGGTCAAGAACACTTGAGTAGGAAATTTAATTTAAAGTGTTACCAAGTTAATAATGCACCCAGAGTACAGGCAAAAAGAAACAAATATTCTTTGGAGTACTCAGCTTCAACTCAAACTTCAAAGTATTTCTAAAAATAAAGCTTCAAGAAATACAATTTATTATTGAAAACTCAGGTGATGTATTTAACAGCATATGAGATGTAATTGAACAGAGAATTTGTGAACTCAAAGAAAAAATTAAAGAAATTAACCAGAATTCAATCTGAAGAGATAAAGAGATATTAAGAGCTATAGAAGTTAGAGTAATAAGATCTTACACATGCCTAATTAAAATTCCAGAAGAAGAGACTAGAGAAAATGGGGGAGAGACAATGTTGCAAAAAATAATGGACTCAGAATTTTCCAGAATTACTGAAAGATATTAAATCCTGAGGTCCAGGAAGCCCTATTTAAAAAACAAAAAGAAACAACAAAATCCAAGTGGGGCATATAAAAGTAGACCACATCTACATTCACCACAAGGAAATTGGAAAAGAAAGAAAGAAAGAAATCAGAAAAGATCCAGCCTGACTTCTTAAAAAGCAACACTGAACATTAAAGACAGTGGAATAAAATCTTCAATGTGCAAAGAGAAAGTAACTCCTACTCTAAGTTACATATTCAATGAAACAGCATCTTAAGACACTGACAAAATACAGATACTTACAATCAAATGATACTAAAGGAAATTCTGAACTATAAGATTTGCTACTTGAATATAGCCAGATGGCACAATGAGAAAAAGAGTGACTCGAATTGACAGTGGTACTTAGATATAATTGTACCTCTATTCCAGAGATTGAAGGACTAGTGTTGCTATTTTATAAGGTGACATTTTAGCAGAGACTTGAAAGAAGTGAGGGAGTGAACCATGTGGATATTCCAAGGGTGTTCCAAGCATGGAAAACGGTATGTGCATAACCTCTGGGGCAGCGGGTGAGTCTGCTTGAGGTGTAAATGGAGCAGGAAGGCAACCTTTCCTGGAACAGCGAGAGTAACCAGCAGAGTGGCAGGAGATGAAATCAGAGTCAGCAGACAGCCAAACTAGGAAGGGCCTTTTTTTTTTTAATATCTTTATTGGAGTATAACTGATTTACAATGGTGTGTTTGTTTCTGCTTTATAACAACGTGAATCAGTTATACATATACATATGTTCCCATATCTCTTCCCTCTTGCGTCTCCCTCCCTCCCACCCTCCCTATCCCACCCCTCTAGCTGGTCACAAAGCACTGAGCTGATCTCCCTGTGCTATGTGGCTGCTTCCCACTAGCTATCTACCATACATTTGGTAGTGTATATATGCCCATGCCACTCTCTCACTTTGTCACAGCTTACGCTTCCCCCTCCCCATATCCTCAAGTCCATGCTCTAGTAGGTCTGTGTCTTTATTCCCGTCTTACCCCTAGGTTCTTTTTTCTTTCTTTCTTTCTTTCTTTTTTTTTTCTTTGTGGTACGCCAGCCTCTCACTGTTGTGGCCTGTCCCGTTGCGGAGCACAGGCTCCGGACGCACAGGCTCAGCGGCCATGGCTCATGGGCCCAGCCACTCTGCAGCATGTGGGATCTTCCCAGACCGGGGCACGAACCCGTGTCCCCTGCATCGGCAGGCGGACTCTCAACCACTGTGCCACCAGGGAAGCCTACCCCTAGGTTCTTCATGACCTTTTTCTTTTCTCTCTTAGATTCCATATATATGTGTTAGTATACGGTATTTGTTTTTCTCTTTCTGACTTACTTCACTCTGTATGACAGACTCTAGGTCCATCCACCTCACTACAAATAACTCAATTTTGTTTCTTTTTATGGCTGAGTAATATTCCATTGTATATATGTGCCACATCTTCTTTATCCATTCATCTGTTGATGGACACTTAGGTTGCTTCCATGTCCTGGCTATTATAAATAGAGCTGCAATGAACTTTTTGGTACATGACTCTTTTTGAATTATGGTTTTCTCAGGGTATATGCCCAGTAGTGGGATTGCTGGGTCGTATGGTAGTTCTATTTGTAGTTTTTTAAGGAACCTCCATACTGTTCTCCATAGTGGCTGTATCAATTTACATTCCCACCAACAGTGCAAGAGTGTTCCCTCTTCTCCACACCCTCTCCAGCATTTATCATTTCTAGATTTTTTGATGATGGCCATTTTGACCAGTGTGAGATGATATCTCATTGTAGTTTTGATTTGCATTTCTCTAATGATTAATGATGTTGAGCATTCTTTCATGTGTTTGTTGGCAATCTGTATATCTTCTTTGGAAAAATGTCTATTTAGATCTTCTGCCCATTTTTGGATTGGGTTGTTTTTTTGTTATTGAGCTGCATGAGCTGCTTGTAAATTTTGGAGATTAATTCTTTGTCAGTTGCTTCATTTGCAAATATTTTCTCCCATTCTGAGGGTTGTCTTTTGGTCTTGTTTATGGTTTCCTTTGCTGTGCAAAAGCTTTTAAGTTTCATTAGGTCCCATTTGTTTATTTTTGTTTTTATTTCCATTGTTCTAGAAGGTGGGTCAAAAAGGATCTTGCTGTGATTTATGTCATAGAGTGTTCTGCCTATGTTTTCCTCTAAGAGTTTGATAGTGGAAGGGCCTTTTTTGATCACTGTAAGGACTTTGGTATTTGTGCTGAGTGATCAGAAAGACACTGGAAGATTTTCAACTGAGTTGTGACTTGATCTAAGCAGGTAAATAAAATGCTTTAGAAATAATTTAGGTTCAAATCAACAAAAATTGTTCTTCCATGGACAAATGTTATCTGGTACTTAGAAGGCTTTCTGCTGATCCAGTTTGATATAAGAATAGAATTTATATATTTATTTTTGAAGTCTGAATAATTTATTTGATTCCTTCTCAAGACCCTGACAGCACCTGGGTCCTGGGTTCTGAGGGATCACAAAGGGGCCCTTGAGAAGGGCAGGAAAATGGCAAAGGCATGAAGAAGGCATATTTCAACAACTTAAACAAATTTTTTTATAAGTTTGTTTTCTATGTCTGTGAGTCTTTCTGTTAGGATGAGCATTTTTTAATTTTTATTTTATTTATTTTTGGCTGTGTTGGGTCTTCGTTGCTGTGCACAAGCTTTCTCTAGTTGCAGCGGGTGGGGGCTACTCTTCCTGGTGGTGTGACAACTTCTCATTTCGGTGTCCACATTGCAGTGTCTTCTCTTGTTGCCTAGCACCGGCTCTAGGCCCATGGGCTCCAGTAGTTGCAGCACGTGGGCTCAGTATTTGTGGCCCACGGGCTTAGTTGCTAAGCCGCATGTGGGATCTTCCCAGACCAGGGATCCAACCTGTGTCCCCTGCACTGGCAGGCATTTTCTTAACCACTGTGTCACCAGGGAAGTCCGAACTTTAAACTTCTGCCAAACCTCCAGAACTTGATTCAAAAATATATTCTCTTTCCCAGGGACAGGAGGCATTTAAAGGCTACTTGTGTAATGCTCAGTATGTAACCTAATTAAGAACACTAGAGAGTACCTCCAAACTGGAGGGCAATGTCTACAGAGCAGACTCCCACATCACTTTGAACATCGACGGCCCTGGCTTACTCAGGCCCGTCTTGTTGCCAGCCTTTGAAATCAGAGGCCTGTGACAGGAGGCAAGTAAAGAAGAGAAGAAAACACACTGGATGGTCCTGGGGCCGATTCTCCATTATGACCCTCACCAGGATGTAGCACCTGGACTTAATGCCGGCTTCTAACACTTCCAGGGGTAGATGTTCTGGGTACTCTCTCCCGTGGCTCTACTGACTCTCATTCTCTTTGTCGTCGAGACTGAAGGGTAGACTCACACAGTTCGTGGGCAGCCTTTAAATCAGGCCAAAAATTGTCCAGGTAATTGAGCTGGAAATACCTTGAAGGAAATCACAAACACTCCTTCTGTTTCACTTCCATACTGCTGAATCGCCTCTTCATCTTCTGTCACCATAACGACTGGCATCCTGTCCTGGCAGTGGTGACAGTACCAAGCGGCTGCACTGTAGATGCTCCTGTTCTGCCGCTTCTCCATGGACTCCCCGCTTTCCTGAGAGAGAGAGCAGGACTGCTGGAATTCATTAGCGAAGAGAGCGCAATCATGACGCGCATCCTTCAGGAAATTTCGCAATTTGTTACACTGTCTCCGGCCTCTTTGATGCTGCACAGCTTGACAAGCCGTTTGCTTGACAATAATTCCCTTCAATTCAGGAGACTCAAGGATCTCGAGGTAATCTTGAACGACTTTCCAATCTGGGATCATGTAATGAGTCACGTCGCGAGACAAGAGTTTCCCATCGTTGAGGCAGACGGCGGGCTGCGGGCGGAGCGGGCCGCTGCAGGGCACGCGGGGCCGCAGGTAATGCTCCCGCACGGTCCGCAGAGTCCGGCCCTGGAAGGGTCTCAGGAGCAGCACCGTCTCCCGCTTCTGCAGCATGCTGGCGGCGCTCCCCGGGCAGAGCTCCGGGCCCCGCGAGGCCGCCGGCAGCGGGCGGCCGGGAAGCTGCGGGCGCGGCGCGGCGCGGCGCAGCGCGGGCGGAGGCGAGGCCGAGGCCGAGGCTTCGGGCCCGCCCCCTCGGCCTGGTCTCCGCGGTGCTCGCGGCCGGCCGGCCCTCCTGGCTGCGGCCTGAGCGATCCCCGCTCCACCAAGAATAGAATTTGAAATGGAGTAAATAGCACCCACGTCCTATTCGGTAGACTCTCTTCCCTGTTTACGACTTGCTTCTAACAGGCTTTTAAAAGGACCTGGATGGCTGAGTGTTTAAGGCCACACTCTGTGGCAAGGATAGCCGTGTGTTCTCTGTAGCACTTCCATCCTATGAAGATGTTTCCAGGCATTATACCATGCTTAGGCCCTACAGCCTCTGTCCCTGTCAGGGTGGATTAGCTACGCAATGAGCCTGCATGTACCACTAGAAACTGACCAGTTAAGTTCTTTTAAAATAGTGGTTATTTCGTATTTGCATTTTGTTCTGGATACTCTGTACTTGCTCCTGCAGATCCACTCTGCATCTCTCTCCATCCTGCTTTGTGCCTCTGGCTTCCAATGGGGTCCTCTTAATGGGGAACACTGCAGACGTGCATGCTGGAGGGAGAGATTAGGTAATGTATTCTACTGGCTCCCTGCTTGCCATGTGGTGACTTGTCCATGGCTCGTTTCTCTAGTGAAGTACCCCGCTCTTTTCTAAAACTTCACCTATAGCTACAAGCTCTTCCTTGGTTCCAGGCACCACTCCCCTTCCTTGCCCTTTCAGGCCTAGGAGTGGTACAGCTTCCCTGTTCTTGTTATCTCTAGGATGCTTTGCCATCCCTCATTGGTTTCCCTTAACTCTGCTCCCACCCCTGAAAATAATTCCTTCATCAAAGTCTTGTTAATGACTTGTTGATGGTGCCATCTGTTTTCTGTCCACACAGATCGCTCTACAGAGTAAGTTCAACTAGTTATATTTATCAACTTTGCTTTTCTTTTTATGTACTTTACTTTTTTATTTATTTTGAAATTTTCACATATTTTTTAATTTAAAATTAATCAAACACTGACTCAACAACCATTTACTCATATCATACAATTCAATACAACAAGCTAAATCAATTGCAGTGGCCCAGGAACTAGAGAAGCAAATAAGAGGAGGATCTTAGGCAACTTTGGCGTTCAGAAAAGACTCCACTGAGAAGGTGACTAGGACTTGGCGCCTCACCGTAGGGCAGCCCCTTTCTCCTCAAGAACTGTGGGTCTCACTGCACTACAGCCTCAGGACCACCAGGGTTAGTTGCTCACACAGTCTCACTGCAAACTCTCTTCAGGGCTCCCCTACTTCAGCAGATCTAATGACATCTGCCTGCAGCCATGTGGGGTGTGGGCACGTACACACGCACACTCAGAAAAGGTTATCTGTTAAAACTATGTAAGTGCTGTTAAAACAATTTCTTTACATGAAATGAGTGTAATTCTAAAGCATCCTGAATCTGAAGTTTTTAAAAAATTGTTGAAACAGTGAAATCGTCAACAGAGAAGTAGCATTGTTTGAATTTGCAATTCAGTAAGTCCTGACACTTTATTTTTTAGTCTTGCTACCAATATGATGAATGGAGATCTATTATAATGGGTATTATTATGATGATGTCTTTCAGGTTTCTGTAAAAGCTTGTCAGGATATATGTATGCAAAGGCACACTTATCCTATTAAAGATATATATATATATATCTTTATATATATAAAGATATATATGTATATATCAATATATAAGTATCAGACCATCACTTATGAATAGCTTTGACAGCCAGATATAGAACCTTTCAGAAGACAGAAACCCCCCCCATAAAAACAAGTAATTGGCAGCTGTCTCAAATCAACCAGTCTGATTTCACTCAAACCAATTTTGTTGGCTTCAAGTAGCCTGACCAATCATCCTGGTTAACTGGGGACTGAGGGTTTCCTGGACGAAGAGCTTTCTGTGCTAAAGCCAAGACGGTACTGGGAAAACTGGGGTGAGTTGTTCCTCTAGCTCCATGTCTCGTGCAGATCAGTAGAAGATATTTCTGTTGTGGCCTGAATTGTGTCCCCTGACCCGCCCCACCCACAATTTATATGTTTAAGTCTTAACCTCCAGTTGCTCAGAATGTGACTGTGTTTGGAGATAGCCTTTCAAGAGCTAAGTTAAAATGAGGTCGTTGGAGTGGACCCTGATCCAATATGACTGGTGTCCTTACAAAAAGGAGAGATTAGAACACAGACATTCTGAGGGACCCATGTGAAGACACAGGGAAAAGACAGTTACCCATAAAACAAGGAGGGAGGACTCAGAAAGAAACAGTGCAGCTGACACCTTATTCTTGGATTTGTAGCCTCCAGAATCATGAGAAGAATTCATTTCTATTGTTTAAGGAACCCAGCCTGTGGTATTTTTGGTATGGCAGTGCTAACAACAACAACAAAATACATTCTCTTTTTTTTTTTCAGCCCCCAGTACGCGGGCCTCTCACTGTTGTGGCCTCTCCCGTTGCGGAGCACAGGCTCCGGACGCACAGGCTCAGCGGCCATGGCTCACGGGCCCAGCCGCTCCGCGGCATGTGGGATCCTCCCAGACCAGGGCACGAACCCGTGTCCCCTGCATCGGCAGGCAGACTCTCAACCACTGCGCCACCAGGGAAGCCCTCTAATAGTTATTTTTGATTGTGTGCATTTCAGCTGATGAGCCTAATCTCTTTCTGCGAGCTTCTCTTTCCGCATCCTCCTCGCTGCTCACACAGAAAGACCTGTCCCCTGCAATTCCTTCACCTAGACTGTGACCTCCACACATCCCACTTCCCTTCTGGCACCTTGCTCCTTCATGAATTTTCTTTCTTTTAGTAAGTCTATAACTCATTAAACTATTTCCCAACCCTTCCAAACTTCCCTTAAGCCTGGAACTCCATAAATGTTAGATAAATGAAGAATGACACTAATTTCTCTCTCCTTCCTGCTTCTCACTCCAAACTCTTTTACATTTATTGCCTTCCTGTCTCCATTTCCCACTCACTTGCCAGCCCCTTGTCATGTGGTTCCTGGCTCCCATCATTATATTGAAACTGCTCTATGAAGTAACCTAGGACTGGAGCTACTGGTATCAGTGGCATTTTGAGAATTTATAGTAAAGTCGCCTTTTCTTCTGAACAGAGTGAGCAGGGTGAACAGAGTGCAAAGTGGTTTCTTTCCTTAGCTGCACACCCATCCCCTGAAGCCATGCTTGGGCTTTCATAATTCCCCAATTCAACTGTTTCTTCTCTTTCTGACCTTTTAGGAACTGTCTGCAGTATTTGACACTGTTGAGCACTCTCTGACCCTTGAAACTTTCTCTTCTCTGGTTTTCCAACGTTTCTTCCTACCTTTCAATCGCACCTGAGCAGTCTTTAAGCATCTCTCTCTTTCTCTCCCCTCCCCTGCTACACACACACACACACACCAATTCCAGAAATAGTTACTCATCAAATTTCTGTTCTTGGTTCTCTTCTCTTCCAACTCTTTGGTCACTAATGTTTTAGAAACACTCTCATGACAACCACCGCATCTTTGCAGTTACCTCTTGATTTAGATCACCAATCCTATGTCTCTCAGAGCATCAGGCTTGAATTTCCAACTGAACATTAGTCACTTCCACGTGATCTCCTTGAGCCTATCATGATTAACATGATGAAAACTGAATTCATCATATTTCCACAGATTCTTTCTCAGTTATGATGTTACCATTCTAAGTACCCAGACTAGAAAACTCATTGCCCTCTCACTCTTCCTCTCTCTCGAACTGCATGTATTATCGGTAAGCAGGTCCTATTGACCCTATCTTCTAAAATCTCTTACATCCTTCTCCTTTTCATTACACTGGATAAATAGTTTAGTGTAGTGATTAAGAGCATGGACAGCGGAGGCAAATCAAGTGGGTTCAGATCCTGATTCCCCTGCTACTTGCTAGTTATGAAATCTTAGGAAAATTATTTGACTTTTCATCTATAAAAATGGAGATAATGACAACCTATTTGATATGATTGTCTGAGAGTTGAATAAGTTAATACATGTGTAACAGTTATTAATTTTGTGCTCACCCAACCTATTTCTTCTTCCGACACACCCAGCAAAGCTGTATTTCCTGGGTCCCTTGCATCTGAGCGGGGCCATGGAATGTGAGCAGAAGTGTTGTGTCACTTTCAGTCAAAGGGAGTTGAAGGAAGACATACATCTCCTATGCTCTCTCTCTTCCTTTGCTGAGGCAACACTGGAAGCAACACATAATGATGGTGAAGTTGTATTCTGGAGGGATTCTGAATGGCTGAGTTACTACCTGGAGGAGAGCTGCCCCTGTGTGCCACCACCCAGGAGCTTCTGCAGTGAATTTTGGGTGAGAGAGAAGGAAACTTTTAAACTTTTATTGTGTTGAATCACTGAGATTTAAGTTTTTAGAAAATAGCAGCTAGTCTTATTTATCCCAAACATCATGTAAATACACTGGAAACTGCCACAAGTAATAAGTATTTGATAAATGACAGAGATTATTATTCTACTGCTACTATATTGAGTCCAAATCATCCTTCACTTAGATTATGAGAAGATAACATAAAATGTCAACTCTTTCTAGCCTGAGTAGTTCATTTATTTAAGATACATTGTGCCATAAAAGTTTTGTTTTGCCCAGTTATATTGTTGGTAAATATCAAATGATTATTGTATAGAAGCAGCAAAAGACTACTACTTTGTGATTCCCATAAAGAGGAAAACAGATACTCTATTCCTTTCTTTCCTGCCTCAAAAAAAGGATAAATGATGCCAGGACTTCTACACCCTCACCTAACACAAACTTTAACTTTCCTTCCACCACCTGCATCTTAGCCTCCTGAAAGTTGACTTGGGTCCAAATCCTGGCTCTCCCACACCTTCTTCTTCCTGAGTCTCTTCGTGTATGGGATATATTTTTATGGCCCATTCTTTGGTGAAACAATGTGTATAACATTTTAAGTGAAAGAATAATCTTTTAAAACATTTCTTTATTATGTATTGAACATATTTTAAGTGCAGTGAATGTGCTTTAGAGAGGTGATATTAGACCCAAAAAAATGTTGACAAGTGGGTGTCTGGGAAAAACTCTAATTTTTTTAACGTTAATTATTACAACATACAATTCCACTTCCGAAGTCTTTTTGTTACAAACTGTGTTTTAAACCCAGACCTCATGTCTTTAAGTCTCACTTTCCCTCATTCGTTTTCTTTCTCCTGGTCAATTCACCATCATATCTTATCCACCATGCGTGGCATCCATTAAGGGCCATCTTCATCAAGTTGTTCCTCTGAGAAACAGCAGTACTACTAATAATAACCGACATAAATATGAGTTTTCTGAACATCTGGCAACTTGGTCAGTGCTTCACACACCTTATCTCATTTGGCCCTTACAATACCACTATGAGGTGGGGCGTAATTATCATCCTATCTTACAGGTGAGAAAAAGGAGGCTTGAAACAATTATATCTAGGGTCACACAGCTACTCAGGGAAGAACAAGAGTGAATTATTTTCTGCAAAGGGCACAATCGGATACTGGCTTCAAATTTGAAGGTAGCACCTGATTCCATAGCTCGAGAGCTTAACCACCAGGCAATACTGCAAGCACCATTATATCTCTCCCTACCTATGCCTAAGTATTTGACTATACCTCCATGAAAGCATTTACTGTACTCTGCCTAGCACTATAATTACAAGCACTTCTTTGAGTTTTGCGAACTCTTTGATGGCAGTGATGGTAGTGCATAAATATCATTTGAGCTGATAGAAAAGATGCTAGTATCTCTAAGACCAGTGACATTCTTCTTTGAAATTTCTTGTCTCCATTTCAGTGTGTCTCCATTGTCAAGGGAATACAATTCTGGATTCTCTATACAGTCTTAAGAGGAAGATGATTTCTTTGCACTCTCCTGTTGGTTTTACTCTTGGTGATATAATCCACTATACAAATCACTTTTGTCCTGGCTATTACATAAGAGGTCATTCTTCCCAGCTTTATCTCCTTTTTCTTTTGTACCCACTTTTATAGGCTAATGGAGTGCTTTTCCAATAAGACCTGCTAACTGCGCAAGCACAAGATAGAACATGACAAGTACTTTAATAGAGGTGTAATGCAACACTTTGCTATCAGTAGGGAGAGATGCCACAAGGATGAGTGTCTGCCCCAGTGGTCAACAGTGTGAGCATTTTATGTCACTTAAGCCTATGAGGAAATTAATTTCAAGTCCTTTTTCTTAGAATAACTATTTACATTTGCATAGGCCTTTTACATTCTTTATCTCCCCTTTGTCTCTAGAGCTTCGTGAGGTAGAGTTGTCATAATGTAAAATACATGTTATTATTGTATATATACATGTAACAACACATATGTTGTTACATGTATATTATATAGCCATGTCTTAGTTTGTTAATTTGGGCTGCTATAACAAAATACCACAGACTGGGTGGCTGATAAACAACAGAAATTTATTTCTCACAGTTCTGGAGGTTGAAAGTCTGAGATCAGAGTGCCAGCATGGTCTGGTGAGGGCCCTCTTCCCAGCTGCAGACTTTTTGCTGTGTCCTCACGTGGCAGAAGGGAGGAGCTAGCTCTCTGGAGTCTCTTTTATAAAGACACTTATCCAAATTATGAGGGCTCTGCCCTCATGACCTATTCAGCTCCTAAAGGACCACCCTCGTAACACCATCACTTCAGGGATTAGGATTTAAAAATATGACTTTGAGGGGGACGCAAACATTCAGACCGTAGCAACACAACATATATAATGTAAAGCATTATATAAAGCTAGTATACAGCTTATTATATAATATACACTATAATGTTATGCTTATTGTATAGGTGACAAAACTGAAGTTCATATAAACTTGGCAAAAGTTACACAGATAATTCAAGGCAAAGCCAGGACTCTAAGTCAAGTATGATTTCAAGTCTAGTGAAGTCTTTCCATTTCATCTTGGCTCCCACAGCCAAGAGCTGTGACCTGGGTGTTTCTAAGCATGTTGAGCAAGTTGTGCCCTTTACAGAAATACAGTTCACTCCTGTTCTATCCCCAAGATACGTCTTAGAGTTTGTAAGGCTCAGATGTATGAGTCTGTATTTTTGAATACTCTTTACACACTATATAACTTCTCATTGTTGATGTGTACACTATATAGATCTCAACCTCAGAATTCTCTTGATGTCAACATTTCCAATACACAGCTTTATGAGAAGAGAAATTCATGTGATTTCAAAGATTTAGTGACAAATACAACACATCTTGCCCTTTCCACAATCTTGATGACTGAAATTCCACAGGCATTTTTTCTGTTGTGTTGTGATAGTGGCAAATGCCCTCTGACACCTGAGGGTAGGTGAATTTGTAAGACACATTCCTGAAAGCAGGTATGTATATGTATAGGGTGTAGAAAAAGTATTGGAAAACAAAGCGGGAGTACAGGAAGGATAACTGGTGAGCCAAAAAGAGTAGATGGAGGGCTTTTATAGTTTTGTCTACTGTAGTGCATTGAATTGTGTCCCCCAAAATGATATGTTCAAGTCCTTACCCCAGATACCTATGAACATGACCTTATTTGGAAATAGGTTCTTTACAGATGTAGCCAAGCTAAGATGAGATCATACTGGATTATGGTGGGCTCTAAATCCAAAGACTCCTGTCCTTAAAATGGAGAAAGGAGAGGGGGATTTGGATACAGAGACACAGAGGAGACACAGGAAGGAAGGCCGCGTGAAGACACAGGCAGAAATTGGAGCGATGCAGCTAAAGCCAAGGAACATCAAGGATTGCCAGGAGTCACCAGAAGCTAGGAGGAGGCAAGGAAGGAGTCTTCCCTAGAACCCTCAGAGGGAGCCTGGCCCTGCCAACAACTTGATCTCTGACTTCTGGTCTCCAGAACTGTTAAGAGAATAAATTCCGGTTGTTTTTTTTTTTTTCCGGTATGCGGGCCTCTCATTGTTGTGGCCTCTCCCGTTCCGGACGCGCAGGCTCAGCGACCATGGCTCACGGGCCCAGCCGCTCCGCGGCATGTGGGATCCTCCCGGACCGGGGCACGAACCCATGTCCCCTGTATCGGCAGGCAGACTCTCAACCACTGCGCCACCAGGGAAGCCCAATTCCGGTTGTTTTAAGACACCCAGTTTGTGGTAATTTCTAGCAGCAGCCCTAGAAAACTAAAACAGCTGCTTAATAGACCACCCCCTCTGCCCACCTCAATTTTAAGTTCAATGTACGGGATAATTTTGAATTTGAAATTTAATCCTTTTAAGTAATTAACACTCTTTAATTTTTGTTCCCATAATATGTCACACTGACTCTTCTCTTCTAACAATACTGTCTATTGATTCTTTCAGCGATGGGCTACCAGCCCATGCAGAATGAACTGTGTGAATATTCACACTTACCCCATAAGGAAAAAGAAGACTATTCCCCTAACACTTTGTTGTTTCATGACAGAGGCAGAAATCACTTCTTATAAACTATATATTAATCTACTAAAAACACAATATTGGCACAATTTCTAATAATGTCCCATAAATAATAACACAGGGTTTCTAAAAAGTCATTGTCTTCAGTCTTTGTAAATCCCCTGAATTCCAGCTGTTTAACCAGACCCTGGGAGCTAAATGAAATGGCTTGAAGGAAGATTGTTGGTTGCTCCCAAGGTCACTGCAGAGATTCACCCCAGACCCAAACAAATGGATCTCGACTCCTCTGCTGAAAACTCCACCAAGAGGATTCTTATAACCCGAGGAGGGAGGGGGCATGGCAAGGAGTGGGCACGAAGGGAATATTGCTATGGGCAATCTAATGCCATAGCAACCCTGCCTGGTGAATCGGTGATTCCTGATGTTTTAAAGTTCAATTTAAACAGTTATCACTGAATTCAGTACTGAGATAATTAGCAATAAAATACCTATTTCAGCTCTGGTTTCTTGTTTGGGGAACTAATCTACCCCAAGGTATTCCCTGCCCCGCCTAGCACAGTGCCTGGCACGTAAAGAAGCTCAAATGCTAGTGACTGGTGATCTGCGGGTTCTAGCAGCGGTCTCTCCAGAAGAAAACAAATTCCCACCTGCTGGGTCAGTATTTCTTTCCGAGCTGTGAACCAAAACCATTGCTACCAGCATTCTCATAAAGGCCTGACAATGCCCTGTAAATGAAAGTTCTGAAGAACTGTCAAAACCAGATTTGAGACCTCACCCCAAACCGGTAGACGTTCAGACTTCCCTGGACAGAAGTCAGTTATGCTACAGACATTCCAGTTTAATCTGTAAAGAGATTTGAGAGTAACTGAGAGCACTTAAATGCAATATACAGATGAGACTTATTTTTACACACAGCATGCCTGGCTCCATGCCGACCCATCATCCCCTCTGGATGCTTAGGCCTGTCCTTCGGGGCTCTGGACCCGCTGACTCTCACAGCCTCACGGCCGACGCCTCCGCGCCGCCGGCTTCCCATCAAGAGTCGGCTCCGCGGGCGCTTCCAGGGGGCGTCTCCGTCCGCCGCTGCCCTCGGGGCTCCCGGAGCGGCGGCGGAGGAGCGGGCGCCCCGCGGGGGACGCCGGCGTCCAGGGCGCCGAACGTGCCCCCTTCGCCTGCGCCCCGCAGCGGCTCCGAGGGGTGGGTGCGGAGCTGGCCGGCGAGGCCGGGCCGGGGGCGCAAGGCACCCCCCCCACCAGGCGTGCGGGCTTCCCCCACCCCCGGCGGCGACCCCACCTCCCGCCCCCGCGGCGTGCGCGCGTGTGTCCGTCTGTCTGTCTTCTCTCTCGACGTCAGTGGGAATTTCCAGCCAGGAAGTGAGAGAGTGAGCGAGAGAGAAAGAGAGAGAAGTGCACCAGCGAGCCGGGGCAGGAAGAGGAGGTTTCGCCACCGGAGCGGCCCGGCGACGCGCCGACAGCTTCCCCTGCTCTTCCCGTCGGTCGGGCCTCTCGCCGCCGCCCTCCGCCAGCGTCCCGCCGCCAGCCTCACTCGAGAGCCCGGGGCAGCCCAGGCCGGAGCCGCCGCGGCCGGGAAGGCGGCGACGCCGTGGTCCCGCAGCCGCGCGCCCGGCGTTACCTCCGCCCGCGCTGCGGCCATGGCGCGGCGCTGACTGGCCCGGCGAGACCGCGCGCCCGCCCGGACCCGATCCGACCCGCTCCGGCTCCGGCCGGCCGCCGCCTCTTCCTTCCTCGGCCCCCAGGCCCGCGCCGCCCCGGAGCGGGAGCCACAGGCGCAAGGAGGCCGAGCGCGGACCCGCCAGCAGGGTAAGCCAGACTCGGGCAAGCGGGGGCCCCGCCGGCGAAGTGCGGCCCGACTCCCGCCACCCACCCGCCCCGCACCCCGTCCGGCCCCGCTCGGACTTCCTCATTCCTGCGCTAACCGCTCGGCTAGACCGGAGGAGGAGGTTGACAGTAGCGGAGAGGCGCATGGGCTCTGCGCGAGGGGGTAAAGGCACCTCCGGACTAAGCACGGGCCGGTCGGCCGGAGGGCCGCGGCTGCCCGCCCGGGCCGTTCTTTCTCCCCCTTCCCTCCGCCGGGCGGGAACGCGGCGCGGAGGGGAACTCGCGCAAACTTATTTTATCCCCATCTCCCCTTCCTCTGCCGGGGCGTCGGGGCTTGAGGGATGAGGGGCGCTTGGGCGCGGAGGAGTGAGGGGAAGGTGGTTGGTGCAGTGCAGAAGCAGATTTCACCTAAGGGCGTTCCACGAAATGAAAGCAGAAGTGCATGTCAGTCCTCTGGGCTGGGAAAGCCCTCCCCAGCTCCCCAAGATTGAACCGGACAGCCTTATTCCTGGTCTCCTACCTCCAGAAGAAACCCCCCACTTCACACACACACACACACACACACACACACGCACACACACACACACACCCCAACCAGGACAGGATATGCTCACCTACTATAGGACCTGTACCTTAGTTTTCAAAAGATAAGGAGGGCCTGGTACTGATCCTACAGGGCCTGCCTGGCGTTTGAGAGCGAAATTACCCACTTAGAACACTTTTTAGACACCCTGATTATGTAAAACAGTTGGACAGCTGTACCATGTGTTGTGCATGACCTCTTAAACAAAAATGATATAAACAAAGCCTATCGTGACATTTTAAAATAATAAATTTAAAAAATATATGCGCTTCCATATGCATTTTTGATAAAGTAGTCAAAATATCATCTTCTGCTTCTTCAGAACTTGTTGGTAGACGTGCTGTTCTGAGCAGAGAGATGACTGCTGTAGAAAGTGTATCTGGAAATGCAGGGTAGTTTAACCAATAGAGTAAATATTCATATTATGCTCTTCTGGTGTGTAGGTTGAACAGGAATCACATTATCAGGAGTGGTGTGTAAGAGTCAATGGCTACATAAAATTTCTCATTAATTTACTGTAGTAAATTAGGAAATTTGTACGAAGATTGGTTGATTGCTTGGCTTTGATTATCAAGATTTAAGCGCTTTTCATGGACTTTGCTAAGTCGGGTTTTTCAGTATTGCAGGTAACTAAATAACTATATTTAACTTAAAGATTTTGTTATAAAGCCCATAATCTGAGAGAATGACTGTATTACTAAACCATTTAATGGCTCTGGCATAGAAATGTTCTTCTACAGACTGGTGATCTTTGGTAAACACTAAAGCTTAGGATCAAGATGTTCAGTGCTTATTTTTCTAGCAAAATACCTCAATTGAATACACCTGAGTAGTTTAAATTGCATTCCTGTTGCTAAAACTTTAAATGGGAATCTGATTAAAATAAAGCCCTCAGCTGAAGCATGCTGTTTTCCTGATTTTAATGTTGTGCTTTCTAGAGATGAATCCTTTTACTGTTTGAGGCACTAAAGAAGTTATGTAAATAACTTAAAGCAGAGTATTTTTTTGAGCTTCTGAACTTGAGAAGACAGGAAATAAAAAGAGATTAATTTATCATGTAATTAAATTGCTAAAGTGAGAAGAGCACGTATGATCAATGGAAACATGAGCTCTCCTGAACTTACTCATCCACATTGATACCTGCAACTCCTCAAAGCCCTCTGGAGCTTATTTAGATAAAATGTCTTCCTGGGCCACAGCCTACTGGACTGAAATACTGCTTGCCGTGAATAGAAAACCACTTCTAACCTTGTTTGAAAGACTTTTTAAAGAAAGTTCTATATAATCCAATTAGGGATTGGTGGTGATTTGAAAATCTGTTTGTTTTGAACTTTCAATTTTATCTTGTGTTCTGCAGTTGGCATTCACATGGGCTGAGTAAATGCCCGGTTTTCAAACCCCGTTAGTAAATACTGGAGTATATGTACAAAAATAGTTGTTCCCCTTTGTAAGCGCTCCTTTGATCTTTGCACTTCCTTCTTCTACCTTTTAAACAGTATCATCTGTAATGACTGACTTGCACTTGGTAAAAGTTCAATTAGTCTGAAATAGACAGAATTTTAGATTTAGAGATCACAGCCCTCACATTTCTCTTGTCACTTTCCTTGGAACAAATTGACACTAGTTGAGAAACTAATATTTACGCAGGCTGTTTTTACCACTGCTTTCAGACTTCCAGATAATTGATGAAGTAAGTGACTACCTGGACTTTCAGGGATTGCTCACTGTGGTAGATGGAAGGTCTTTATAAGGAATTGGCAGCCACAGGAATCTTGGACTATCATTCAATCAGCAAGCCCTTATTTTTTACCTAATTTATGAGAGGTATTCCCCTGTTCAGAAGAGGTGAAAGTTCTGGCTTCTGGGGGAAGTGGTTACTTCATAACCTTCAATTAGTTTGAACTTGGGAGAAATAAGAACAGTAGTTGACATTTTAAAACAATAAATTAAAAAAATGATATCTGCGTTTCTATATAGATTTTTAATAAAGTAGTCAAAATATCTTTTTCTTTTTTAGAACCTATTAGTAGAAGTGCTGTTCGGAGCATAGAAATGACTGCAGCAGAAAATGTATCTGGAAATGCAGAGTAGTTTAACCAATAAGAATAGATATTCAGGTTATGCTCTTCTAGTCTACAGATTGAACAGCAATCACATTAACAGGAGTGGATATATAGGAATCAATGGCTATGCAAAATTTCTCATTAATTTCCCTTACTTTTAGTAGGAAGTTTGTTTCGTTTGGCTGATTGGTTTTCTGTTTATAATATGAATCATACAAGGTGGCATGATTGTTTTATGTTTTAAGAAGAGAAGGAGGAGGAGAAGGAACAGAATTTTCGTGCTGGGGGCCACTTTTAGATGTGCTGCTCCTACGTCTACATTTATGTCTGATCAGAGTTAATTGACAGCTGCTTCTTGGTGACCAGCAAACCATACTGAAGCAATTGACCCTGCTTTCTGAGAATGACTTCTCATTTGCTCTCTTGTATCTCCCATAAATACTGAATTCCCCTACAGTGTTCTTGGAGGTGAGCAGGTAAATCATGAGAAGCGTACATACCCCTTTGAGTTGACCCTGTCACTGCTTAGGAGACCTTAAGGGTTTTAAAGATAGAGGCATTCATTCATCTTCAGAGAGGAAAGTTGGGACTTGTGACATAGTTTAGCAAATCAGTTTGGCTCCTTGAGCATTTTTTTTTTAATCAAAAAAGATTAATATTTGCAACCAGATAATCTGGTAGAGTTAATAATTAGGGTAATATTACCAAGACACTTATCTTTGCAATATTTCATTAATGAGTATCCAGTGCTTCACTGTTAGATGAAGAAGTAGCATTCTTTTCTCAATGATGACTTTGTTTCATACCTTTGGTCTCTGTTGTTTTAGAGAGGGTTCCTGGGTGCAAATTAATACGCTTTCATATTTTCAGGTGAGGCTGGTAGACCTACCCTTGAATATCAGCTAATAGTTTAGAAACTAAGTTGTGAAATGAAATCTCACTGCTTCACTATAAAAAATTTAAACCCTAACAGTTTTACACAAAAGTGATATAAAGTGTGATTTGTTAAAGAGTATAGACTCTTCAAGAGTGTAGATTATGGATGAAAATATTTGTTAAACTTACAATATTAATCATGAAAATATTGTATTTAAACATTTTATCATCGCATTTTAAAATTTAAAAAGAAATCAATTCATTGTTATTCTTTTATATTTTTTGCAGTAATAGATTTAATTATCAGTAGTACAAGTTTCATCTGCTTTGATTTGTTGCCTGTTTTTTTTTTTTTTTTTTTTTTTTGCGGTACGCGGGCCTCTCGCTGTTGTGGCCTCTCCCGTTGCGGAGCACAGGCTCCGGACGCGCAGGCTCAGCAGCCATGGCTCACGGGCCCAGCCGCTCCGCGGCATGTGGGATCTTCCTGGACCGGGGCACGAACCCGTGTCCCCTGATTCGGCAGGCGGACTCTCAACCACTGTGCCACCAGGGAAGCCCTGTTGCCTGTTTTTGAAATTAGAATAATGAAACGGATGGCTTAATTCCCTATTACAAATTGGCTTATTACTGTTCATTTACATTTCACCATTAGGCCAAAAATCTTATAACCAGCTTTTATTCTGACCCATACTTTTGACAGATATTAATGAATTTAATCTATAGGTGATTTCTTTAAGCTGTGAAAAAAATTCTGGCTGATGGAGCCTGACTGATGCTGCAAGCACTGCTTTGTAATCCAAAGATTGTTAAAGCCTATCTAAATGAATCAATCAAAAAGTAAAACCAAAATATTTTATGACATCCGGAATAAAATATTTATGACCTATAAAAAATTGGGGGGAAAAGGTTATAGCTGGAAAACCTCAGGAACCAGCAGGCAACATTTACTATACTTTCTGCCTTCATACTGTAATGATTTTGCAACACTGTAAAACCTGGGGCCTCATCACAGGAGGGTTTTGTTCATTATTTCTCATTTGTAGCATTTTCAGAAAATTTTCCTTGGAACTCTGAATCTAACCATTTATTCTCTGTGGACACAATTTATGAAATGAAATATACCATCTACACTAGAAAAAGGTACAATGCCAACACTCCCAGGCCTGGTATTATACCTTCAGGGAGAGTCAGAACCATTTTACTGAAAACTCCTAACTTCAGTCCACTCAGCTTTGGACTTAATTAATTCTGGTTCTGACCCTGACCTCTCTTCAAATCACTTAACAAACACACATTCAAGTTTTAAAAATTAATTTTAAAAGTTGTTTACAAATACATATATGTATAATCATTTTTGTTGTTGCCAACAAACTGAGGAAGAAAATAAATGTTTACTTATATAACAAGTACATTGTAAAGCTGTCATTGTTGAAAAGTAACCTGAAAAGTGAATAGCAGCAGTGTTTGTTAGTTAGAATAATAAAATAATCCAAGTACTCTGCATATAGCTTCCCTGTGAGAAGATTTGGAGAGAACAGATAAATTTTGCTGTGTTCCATTACATAATCAGCTCAGTCTATAGCTTCTGGGCATAAACGAAAACACAGAGCTCTAATGTTGTCCCAGTCTTCACTGTGTGAATCAAAAAATGTATGGACCATTCAAACATTTCATACTGGAAAATAAAGCTTTGGATTTTTCTTAGATTTAAGCCTTTTGATATATGAGGCTCACTAGCATTTGTACATGAGATTTTCTTTTTTTGCTAACTTGAATTAAAAAACTACAAAACCTACATAAAGTTAAGCACACCTCTATAGGGAGAGCTTAATTAACATTAAATAAATAACTTGATTGCTATAATGAATTTTGTTTGTCAAAATAGTTATTTTACAAAATTATCATTTTTATTATTTATTGTGTGGTTTTACTAAACATATCACAGTATATTTCAGTGTCAGGGCATACGTATCCTTCATTTTTATCTCCAGAAATCAATTCTAATAATATTAAGCTTGAAAAAAGAAAAATTAAAAGTGATGACAAATTCCTTAATCAATCTACCTCTTCATCGGTTCTGGGTTCAAGCCTGCAATTCATTTAAATAGTGAAAATAAATTGCTTAATTGTCCTAGAAAATATGCCTTCCAAGACAAGAATTTTAGGAATGGAGAGAATGACTATTTTTTTTTTTTTTTAGTGTTTTAACATGAATCCCTGACTTATGTTTTATTGATGTTTGAAGAACTTTATCTACCAGTTCTTAACTTAGGTATAGGTTTATTTTCTAAGATATAACCATTTATTGGTGTTTGATCATTAAGACTTGATTTATAAAGTGTATTTTTCTTTTAAATGGGGGCTAGGTGTGGTTGTGAGGTCAGAGGAAAAGAATCCCTAAAAAGTTACAGCATCTAGTATAATGCTCTCTGAATAATATAAGCACCTGTATGATTTATAAAGTTACAGACAATGTGGAAGGATGGAAGGAGTATGAATGGCTGTTCATATAGAGGACATTTAAAGTAGAAAGGAAGAAACATGAAGGTAAAGAATAAAAGTTAAAGTTAATGTTGAAAACTGTGGCCAAAACAAAGGATAATGAAAGTATAGATAAAGTTTTAGTGGAGAGTTCTCTATAAAATCAGATCTTGAACTTTATTTTTGACTTAAATGTGGAAAAGAAAAATAATCTAGAAAGTAAATCAGAATTCCAGAGAAAAGGATAAATTCTGTATATCATGGATGAGAAGAGGAGGGTCATAATGAAAAGAGTGAGAGGTTGTCCTTGAATAGAACTGTTTTGTAGACATTTCACTGTGGCTTATCCTACTTTTTCTTTTTTTTAACTTTTTATCTTTTTAAAAAAATTAATTAATTAATTTATTTTGGCTGTGTTGGGTCTTCATTTCTGTGCGAGGGCTTTCTCTGGTTGCAGCGAGCGGGGGCTACTCTTCATCGCGGTGCGCGGGCCTTTCACTGTCGCGGGCTCTCCTGTTGCGGAGCACAAGTTCCAGACGCGCAGGCTTAGTAGCTGTGGCCCACGGGCCCAGCTGCTCAGCAGCATGTGGGATCTTCCCAGACCAGGGCTCGAACCCGTGTCCCCTGCATTGGCAGGCAGATTCTCAACCACTGCGCCACCAGGGAAGCCCTATCCTACTTTTGATTAATTGAAATCAATAGTCATTTCCCCCACATTCTTAAGTCAGTTGTGTTAAGCAGACCTCAGTACACTTGGGAAATTATAAAATCAAAAGCGTGGTATCTGATAACAGTTAAATACACTTCCTTGCTCTCTTGCTATATCATAGCATTTATTTGATATAATGTCTTTATGGTTTCTCCATGTGTTTACCCAGTTTCCCGTTTTAGACATTTAACTAAATTTAACAAGCACACCTTGGAAGATTTTAATACTTCCTATTTTAAAACATTGCCTTAACAGTCATTTACTTTGAAGTGCTTTTTTATGATGGGCAGGGAAAGTATCCTATTTCTCTTGAAAAGTCTAACATAATAGCCAAATAGGAATTAATCCAAGTTGAAATAGATGGATGACTGGAGAGGGGGGGCAGTTTTGCTGTACGTACTAAATATGTGTTAAACTGAAAACAATAATTTTATTGCTGAGGCACTTAAGTATCATTACATGGATGTCCCCGTCAGTATGCCAATATCAAATTTATCATCATTCCCACCCACCAAATTGCTCCTCCCAGCACATTTAGGGGATACAGTTGTTAGCCCACTGTGGTCCATTCAGTAGGTTTCCCATGCCAGAAATCTAGAAACCCATTCTTCATGCATACTCACTTATCTCCTCCAGTCCATCACCAAATTCTATCAATTCAGCCTCCTCTCATCTCCAGCATTCATCCCCCTCTCATCTCCAGCATTCATCCCTTCCTCACTGAATTTCCAGCTTTCATGTTTTTCATTTGCTCCTGATGCATAATCTCCTGCTTCTATTCCATCCTTCATTCCAGCATAAAAGTCAGCTTTCTGAAGTGAAGATCTGCTCATATCACGATCTTTATATTTCTGAAATGTCTCCATTGTCGTTACAAGCTGATTCCTGCACACCTCACCCCCACCCTTGCTCCTCACCCATCCCCTATTTCTCAAGTCATCCATATCAATTTTCAGTTCCTATCTGCCCTATTTTCTCACTTGGAATGCCTCTGCATATGCATTCCCTGTGTGAGGAGTGTGCTCTCCTTCCTAGCCATTGTGCTGACTACTCAGCCTTCAGGCATGGTGTACACATCACCATTTCTCTGTCCCTCCTCTATCCATTCTCCCTGACCTCCCCATAAAGATTTATGTGCTCCCAGTCCATGGGCTCTTGACTTCTTATGCTTTCTAGACAGAAAATATCTTGAGGGGAGGAATTTTATCTTACTTTTTATCAGCACAGCACCCAGTAAGTTTGCCAAATGAATAAGTAAATAACTAGACAAAATATTGATAGACTGCTATTGATTAAGCTGTGTGATTCTGGGCAAGTTAATTAACTTCTCTGGGTCTCATTTTCTCTCTTAAAAAAAATGAGACAGACTAAATGAGCATCTCCCTCTAAAATTATTTGTTTCTTTGATATAATAGTGTTATTTGGAAGACTCCAGATTTTCTTGCCATGTTGAGATAGGTCAACTTAAGGAAAATTCATGTAAGAAAGTACAAAGACAGTTCTTGATTATCAATATGATAAGATGAGGAACTGTCCATTTTTGGATTATGAGTTATCATTTATGGTCCCAGTCTAGCTTCTTTCTGACGTCAGGTGTTTCTGGGGTTGCATCTTTTCATAATTAATTATTCTCTACTATGAACTCATGTTCATACCTCCGAAGCAATTTAAGGCACACATGATACAGAAATTGAATATAAAATTCAGTATTTTGATTGTAAATTGCTTCAAGGTCTCACTGATTATAACTATATTTGGAGGAAGAAGATAGGGAAGTGGTAGTCTTATGAGCTGAATCCTCATCTGTCATAGCAAGAACACAATGTCTAAATTGATCAATTAAGAAAAAAGATATAAACATAGTATTTAAGGATATGAAAAGAACCCCCAGGAAAACCAAAAAGAGAAAGTTAAGAGTGTTAAAAAGTTGATCACTCGGAAAA
This sequence comes from Orcinus orca, assembly GCF_937001465.1. NCBI lineage: Eukaryota > Metazoa > Chordata > Mammalia > Artiodactyla > Delphinidae > Orcinus > Orcinus orca. The sequence goes on from NC_064562.1 coordinate 21,710,962, forward strand.
GCAGGATTGGAGTTGGGAGGTGGTGTGGGGAACCTTTGCTTTTTATATAAGCTGTTCTACTTTTGCATAGTAGGATTTTTTTTAACCGTTAATTTATTTGAATACATGTTGAGTCCTTCCTATGTGCCAGGTTCTAGACACTGGGAATACAGTGCTGAACAAGACAGAAATCCACAATTTCATGGAGCTTATTAGATCATTTAATGTTTTCAGTTTAAGATATTTTTTTCTTATATTAGCCTTTTTAAAATTGAAGAATCACATAACCAAAAAAGGACACAAATCGTGAGATTATGGCTTTAATGAATTATCTCAAAGTGAACACACTTAACATTAAATAGACCGTAACCAGCACACCAAAAGCCCCCTTTCTGCCCCTTCTTAGTCAAGATTCCTACCCTTCAGTCTCATTTAAAAGGTTTCACTAATGACTCTTGGATTACGTAAATGTTGGTTCCGTGACTCATATTTGTCCGTGTAACAGTCAAGAGTTGACTGAATGAATTCATTACTTCAAGGTGCTAATAATGAGCTTTACACAAGTAGGCACTAACTCTCCTATTGTTAAAAGCCCTAAGGGCAGCTTATCTCAGATTTTCCTCACCGAACAAAATATGTAAGTGAAAATATTTAAAAATTAAATTTTGACATTAATTTGTCATTTATGAGTTTGAGTAGATATTTTGCTTATTGCCGAGCAGTTAAGATCAGTGACAAAGAGACACGGGAGAAAGAAGTATTCAGACCTTACCAGACATAGAGGAGAGGGTGGTTCACCCTTTTTCCTTCTCACTTTATATTGGGTTGGCCAAAAGGTTCATTCGTTTTTTTCTGTAAGATGGCTCTAGTAGCACTTAGTTATCTTTATTTTCATTTGAAACCATTTTGTTAGATTGTATGTGACAGCTGTCATATCAGCGTGCATGTAAAAAAAGACATCAAAATTGGTGACTTTTTTTTTAAATTTATTTATTTTTGGCTGCATTGCGTCTTCGTTGCTGCGTGCGGGCTTCTCATTGTGGTGGCTTCTCTTGTTGTGGAGCACAGGCTCTAGAACACAGGCTCAGCAGTTGTGGCACACAGGCTTAGTTGCTCCACTGCATGTGGGATCTTCCCAGACCAGGGCTCGAACCCGTGTACCCTGTATTGGCAGGCGGATTCTTAACCACTGCGCCTCCAACGAAGCCCCAAATTGGTGAATTTTTGTGTAGCCATTTTAATATTAAAGATGGAAAGAAAAAAGCAACATTTTCGGCCTGTTATGCTTTATTATTTCAAGAAACGTAAAAATGCAATTGAAACAAACAAAAGATTCGTGAAGTATATGGAGAAGGTGCTGTGACTGATCGAACATGTCAAAAGTGGTTTGCGAAGTTTCGTGCTGGACGATGCTCTGTGGTCGGGTAGACCAGTTGAAGTTGATAGCGATCAAATCGAGACATTAATCGAGAACAATCAACGTTATACCACGCGGAAGATAGCTGACCTACTCAAAATATCCAAATCAAGTGTTGAAAATCATTTGCACCAGCTTGGTTATGTTAATCGCTTTGATGTTTGGGTTCCACGTAAGGTAAGTGGAAAAAAACCTCTTGACCATATTTCCGCATGCGATTCTCTTCTTAAACGTAATGAAAACGTTCCATTTTTAAAACAAATTGTGATGGGCGATGAAAAGTGGATACTGTACAATAATGTGGAATGGAAGAGGTCGTGGGGCAAATGAAATGAACACCACCAACCACACCAAAGGCAGGTCTCCATCCAGAGAAGGTGAAGTTGTGTATATGGTGGGATTGGAAGGGAGTCCTCTATTATGAGCCCCTTCTGGAAAACCAAACGATTAATTCCAACAAGTACTGCTCCCAGTTAGACCAACTGAAAGCAACACTTGACAAAAAAGCATCTGGAATTAGTCAACAGAAAACACACAATCTTCCATCAGGATAACGCAAGACTGCATGTTTCTTTGATGACCAGGCAAAAACTGTTACAGCGTGGCCGGGAAGTTCTGATTCATCGCCGTATTCACCAGACATTACACCTTCGGATTTCCATTTATTTCGGTCTTTACAAAATTCTCTTAATGGAAAAAATTTCAATTCCCTGGAAGACTGTAAAAGGCACAGGATCAGTTCTTTGCTCAAAAAGAGAAAAAGTTTTGGGAAGATGGTATTATGAAGCTGCCTGAAAAATGACAGAAGATAATGGAACAAAAGGGTGAATACATTGCTTGGTAAAGTTCTTGGTGCAAATGAAAAATGTGTCTTATTTTACTTAAAAACCGAAGGCACTTTTTGGCCAACCCAATACATTGACATCTGCATATATTGAAGGGTTTATCTATAGGCATGGTCATTGTGAAAAGGCCTTCATATCTAGATTAAGGACTGAATGGTCCTCTGTATAAGGCCTAATTTTGATGCTTGCAAATTATTATTTATGTGTGTGTGTAATCGGAAGCTTGTTGTGATTCTTTCTTAAAGGAAACCATTTTCTCCCTCCAGGCCAGTTGTCACCACATACGTAGAACCAAGTATTGCTGGTCCACATGATGAATCCTTTTCTCTTAAAACATAAAGGATATATTTTTATTGATATTGTAGAATTAGTAAAAATGAAAATCCATACTAAAGTCATCATATTCAGATTTAAGAGAATGTGATCAGTTTCTCTATGTTTGATCAAAAGAATATTAATCTCTTGGGAAATCCCTGCTGTCCAGTAGTTAGGGCTCCGCGCTTCCATTGCAAGGGGCACGGGTTTGATCCCTGGTGGGGGAACTAAGATCCTGCATGCCATGCAGCCCGGCCAAAAAAAAAAAAAAAGGAATATTAATCTCTAGTTCATAATCCACGAGGTCTCCTCCTCCTCAATCTGAAAATACAAATACTCCAAATTGGTCCTCAAGACAAAGGTCAGACATGAAATTAAAATTTGGTCATACTCTTTTTTTATTACGACTTTATTTTTTTAGAGCAGTTTAAGGTTCACAGCAAAATTGAGGGGAAAGTACAGAGATTTACCGTATACTCCCTCCCCGACACATGCATAGTCTCCCCCGTTATCAGTGTTCCCCGACCACAACAGTGTGTTTGCTGCAATGGATGAACTGACATTGACACATCATAATCACCCAAAATCCAGAGTTTACACTGCAGTTCATTCTTGGTGGTGTGCATTCTGTGGGTTTAGACAAATGTATAATTACATGTATCCATCGTTATGGTTATCATACAAGAGTATATTTAACTGCCCTAAAAGGCCTCTGTGCTGTGCGTATTCATACATCCTCCCCCACCATCGTACTCTAGTTTTAGGGAGGAAGAAATCTGTAGAAGTAGAAATGTGGAAGCAAAAAGTTCAGAACAAGGTCCAGTAAGTCAAATCCCTTTTGAATGCCACCTTAGTGAAAGACCTCAAACTTTGAGTAGGTGTATTGAATTGGTTTTTATATGGAAATGGAAGGCAGCAATCTCCCCACGAGTGACATCAGTTCTAACATGTAAAGGTTTAGCCAATTTACTATAAATCTTTAGAGAACTTTTATAGATATGCAAATTTATATTCACCAGATTTTATCCTACTGTAGTGTAAACAAAAAGAAATGTTACTTAGAATGGAATCTGCCATTTGATATACATGACAATTATAATATGGTTAGAAAATGTCCAAAATATTTTTTGATCCTATAAATTTCAGTCATCTGTGATTAAGAAAACACCACAGGCAAAGATTTGTTTCTTATAGAAAGCATTAGAATGCATCCTAATCACTTCTCTTAAAAAATCCTTGCCCCCCATGGTTACAATGGACAAGGTACAGCAAGAATTTAGATGCTTCTTTCATACAGGGTAATGAAGTTATATTTACTATGTTTGTTGATTCTAAAGGCACACACCCAGTTTAACACATGACTTAATCATATATGTTTGAGGATTTTCTAGGTATCTTTCTAGTCTTGGTTTTTAATTTCATTGTGTTTGGATAATATATTTTATATGTTTTCACTTCTTTGAAATTTATTGAGACTTGTTTTGTGGTCCAACATATAGTCTATCTTGGTGAGTGTTCCATGTGCACTTGAAAAGAATGTGTAGTCTGCAATCACTGGTGGAATGTTCTGTATATGCACTTAGGTTAATTTGGCTGATGGTGTTGTTCCTTAATTTTCTGTGAAAATTACTGATGTTCTCTTGATTTGCTTTTATCAGTTATGGAGAGAAGAGTGTTAAAAGTCTTAACTATAGTTGTGGCTATTTCTGCTTCCTTTAGTTCTGCCACTTTTTACTTCATGCATCTTGAAGCTCTGTTAACATATACATACACATTACGATCATTATTTCTCCATGATGATTTGACCCTTCATTCTTATGAAATGTTCCCGTTTGTCCCTGGTAATCGTTCTTCTCTTGAAGTGTACTGTATATGATATTTTAGTATAGCCTGCTTTCTTATATTTAGTATTTCCATGGTGTAACTGGTATAACTTCCCATCTTTATACTTTGAGACTATCTCAGTCTTTAATATTAAAGTGTAATTCTCATGAAAAGCATATACCTGAGTCTTGCTTTTGTGTCCAGTCTGACCATCTCTACTTTTTTATAGGTGACTTTAGTCTATTTCTATTTCATGTAATTATTGATATGGTTGGGTTTAAGCCTACTATCTTGGTAATTGTTATCCATTTGTGCCCTCTGTTCTTTATTCATTTTTTCCTCCTTTCCTGCCATCTGTTGAATAAACCAAGTTTACTTTTTAAATTCCATTTTATGTCCTTCGTCGGCTACTTTTTTAAGTGGTTGCTCTAGGGATTATAATATGCATCCTTGAGTCTACCATGAATTAATACCGTAACATGTCATATATAGTGTGAGAATTCGATAGTGTTTTACTTCCATTTGTCCTCTTCCCTTCCTCTGTGTTGTTATTGTTATACAGTTTACTTCTGCATAGGTTATAAACCCCAAAATTTATTGTAATGTTTCTCTTGAATAACAAACAAGAAAAAAGTCTTATACTTACCCACATATTCATCACCTCTGGTGTTTATTATTCTTCCATGTAGGTCCAAGTTTCTATCTAGTATCATTTCCCTTCAGCATGGAGAACTTTCTTTAACATATCTTTTAGCAGACCTGCTGACTACACATTCTCTCAGCTCTTGTCTATTTGAAAAATGTCCATTTCACTTTTTATTTTTAAAGGATATTTTTGCTGAATATAGAATTGTTCACTGATTCAGTTTTTTCCATTCAGCACTTGCATCATTGTTTCTGATGAGAAGTCAGCTATCATACTTATCATTGTTTCCCCTTGTCCCTGGGTGCTTTTAGGATTTTTTTCTTTTTCTTATTAGTTTTTCACAGTATGGCTGTAATATGGCTAACTGTGGTTTTGTTTGTGTTTATCCAGCATGGGGTTCTTTGAGATTCTTGGGTCATGGGTTGATTTTTTTTTTTAATCAAGTTTGGAAAATTCTCCACCATTATTTCTTCAAATATTTTTTCTCTCTTCTCCCTCTTTCTGGGATTCTAAATTATACATGTGTTAAGACCACTTCATGTTGTCTCATAAGTCACTGAAGGTGTCTTAATTTCTTTATGCCTTTTTTCTCTGTGCTTCACTTGAATAGTTTTTATTGGCCATTATTCAAGTTTATTGATCCTTTCTTCCCCATTGCTCAATATGTTAATAAGTACACCTAGTGAAATTTCATTTCAGTCTAGAATTTTCCATTGGTTTTCTTTTTTAATAGTTTTCTTTTCTCTGCTGAGATCTCCTATCTGTTTATCCCTTATATCCATATTTCCTTTTACATTCATGAACATGTTACTATTGGCAGTTTTAAAGGTACTGGCTGCTCATTTCATCATTTGTGTCATATTTCTTCTTCTGAGTCACATTTTTCTACTTCTTTGCATGTTTTGTCATTTTGTGTTGCACATTGTGAATACCCCATTGTAGAGAGTATGGATCTTTGTTTTCTGTTAAAGACTGTTGAATTTTGTGGTAACGGGCAATAAATTTATTGGTGGATCACCTGGTTTTATTAAGATGAGTTTAGAGTAGCCCTTATTCTAGGGTATATCCTTTACTCCCATTGCATGGTCTTCTGAGGTCACAACTGAATGTTAAGATTGTTAAGTGACGTCTCTTCACCCTAGATGATTAGAACTTCAGTGTCTCTCAGAAGTTCCGGGAACTTCTGGAATCTCAGTTCAGCTTATCATCATTCCCCCTTGTCCCTGGATCTGGATCCCCAGCAGCTATTTTCTAGTAGGCGCTGCAGAATCTTGTCCTGCACTAGCACAGTTTTATATTTGGCCAGTGCCCAGAAGTGACCCCTCTGGAGATTTATGAGCCTCTTTCTCTGTGTATCTCTCCTTTCTGATACTCTCCCCTGTGAGATTGCTGCTCTCTATTTGGGCTCTACGTCCTTGTGTCATAGTTTGGAATGTGCCCTCAGTCAAAAAGTGAGTTTGGAACACACCTCAAGTATTTCCATTCTCTTATGGTATACAGCCTTATACTGTCTCTTGTCCAGTGTCTTAAATTATTGCTTCAAGTATTTTGTATAGCTTTACATTTGAGTATGGCAATGGGGCAAGTTCAATAATTGTTAGTGTCATGACTGAAACCAAAAGTCCACATTTGAACAAATCTGGAATTGCACTGTTTCTTACCATTAATGCAAAGGTAATTTTTTTAAAGTACTTATTTACTAATTTCGCGATTCAAAGAAGTAAAACTCTATTATATTTAGGCATCTATATCCAGTTAAAAAGATGATAAATATATAAAGTTAAATTGCAGTAGAACAGTATGTTGTTCAGTGTGCAGTCATCGATACACAGAAGTATTATAGCCCTTATGTGGACTATAAAGCTGCAGGTTACAGAGGAAATATAGGGTTTCTTGGCAAATGTTGGATTTCAGTAGAGGCTTGAGGACTGGGTAATATTTAAGTAGGAAAGGTGGCATTTTAGGATGCAGGGCATACTGTGAACAAATACACAAGATGCAAATGAGCAAGGCATTTTTGAATGATCAGTCTGCCTGTTGTAGAAGGTTTTGGTTAGGATGTAGTATTAGGACATAGTGGAAAGCCCTCAACCACTCAGCATATTATATGATAAGCATCACCTATTAAGCATTAAGAGCCTATTAAGGTGATGCTTATAGTACAATATGGTGAACGGTTGAGGGCTTTCGACTTGGTCTTGTAAGTAATGTGGCAATAATGTGAAAGAGGCTTAAGGAAGAAGAAATACCACAGTAAAGGAGAACAGTATGGAGGCTATCATTGTTATTCAGAGGTAAGGCAATGAATGTTTAACTAGGGTGTAACAGTGAAAGGAAAGTGCAAAGGAGGGGCAGATACAAGAAATAATACAAAGAAAAAAATCAACAGAAATTGATTATTGACTGGATGGGTGTGAAATAAGCAGAGGGAAAAGGAGAAAATGTTGAAGTTTTGGCTCTGAGTACAGGAGAGAATGATATATTGGCAAAACCTGGAAAGTCAGGAATGGGGCCCATTGCCATAGGAGTGATGAATTTGGTGTTAGATAGTAGGGAGTTGAAAGGATTAAAAACATTATTGTTTTATAATGGTATCACTGCTTAAAGCTAGCAGAAATTCATTAATATTTATATTTTGAAGGTTTTAACAGTGCTAATTTTATTTCTGTTTATACCATGGTGGTTTTGCCTCTTGTCCTTCTTTCTTTTGTTCCGCTGGAAACTGAATAGGCCAATAAAGTAAAAATGAGTACAAAGAGTGTTCTAAATAGGACCCTAACAAAGAAAGTGTAATTATTGAATCACCAAGATGTCTAACACATTCCCCACATACCTGCCATTTCCCATGACACTTACCGTGTTGCATTGTTTTTGCCTGTCTTCCTACTTACTAAACTGTTGCATTAGTTAGCTTTTGGCTACATAAAAAAATCACCACAAAGCTAACTAAGAAACAAACATTTGTTATTTCTCCCAGTTGGGGAGGCTGTCTAGGTCATCTGGTCTCGCCTGGCTCTGGGGATCTCTGAAGTCTTTCGGCTGCTTAGCTGGTGCTGTGTGGTCCAGGGGACCCTCTGCTAGGACTTCCCCTCACTGCACCATGTGGCCTCTCATCCTCCAGTGGGCTGGCCCAGGCTTATTCACATGGCAGCTGTGTTCCAAGAGAACAGAATGGTTGGTCATTGCAAGGCCTCTTGAAGTCTGCATTTAAAACTCACCCTTCTACCTCACTGTGTTGGTCAGAGTAAGTTACAGCCCTGCCGAGATTCAAGGGATGGAGAAATAGATTTTTCCTCTTGTCAGGTGGAGTTGCAAAGAATTTTTGGCCATTGCTTTCAGTCTGCCACAACTGTTAGCTCTGTGAGTACAGGTACTGCTTCACTCTTGTGTACTTTGGTATCTTTGGTAACTGACACATAGTAGTTTCAATATTTTTTTTAATGAATGACTAAATTAATGAAAACATTCAAGGAGCATTTCAATATACCTTAATTTTAAATATGTACTACGTACTTTTATCATACCATTAGTGAGTGTGGTGTTTTCTGTGGGCAGCTTTCAGAGAGAATCTCTTTATTCTCTTTCTATCCTTTGAACTTGATCAATGGAGACATCTAAAACAAAACAAAACAAAAAGCAACTACCACTTGCATTAACATTGTTTCGTATTTTTAACTTCACATTTGGTTGTCTCAGGAAGGACTCCCTTAAGTTTTGTGTACTGTCACAGTGCTGTTCTGCTTTTCAGGGTGTGCTATGGGTAGACTACCTCCAGCCTGAACATTCAGGAGACCTAGAGCAAAGATGCTGTATTAAAATAAAGTTGTGAGTCCAGAAGGAAAATCAATTCTGCCTCTTAGACAAGTGATATTCGAATCATAGTCCGTGGAGTCAGAGCAGCCAGCATTACTCTTATCAACCTGAGCGAATGGCTTCTTCTCTCTAAACCTCAGTGTTCTCAGGAATATTGTGAGAATTAACTGAACTATATGAAGCACTATCTCTAATTCCTTACTCATGGGAGGTAGTCAGTAAAGTTTAGTTCTTTCTCCATGTGAACCAGCATACTATCATGACACTGTGGCATGCAACTGGGTTTCTCATCCTTGGCACTAATGACATTTGGGGTCGGATATTTCTTTACTGTGAGGGGCCATCCTGTGCATTATAGGATGTTTAGCAGCATTTCTGTTCTCTACGCACTAGATGCCAGTAGGACCACCTGCGGGTTGTGACAGATGAAAATGTCTCCAGACATTGCCAAATGTCCCTGGAGGCAAAATGCAAACATTTTATTCAGCAGTGATAAGGGTTAGGATAGGGAGGGAATGTGGCAGTGTATCAGTAAATGTGTAGGACGGGGAAGAAAAATACTTGATTCTTCGCAGAGTGCCTATACTCTTACTGCCTATTATTCCCGTAATTTATTATAAACATAATGTTTACGGTGCTACCTAATAAAATGGCTAACATTTGCTATGTATCCCTAACTGTGCTAGTAAGCTTTGCATGCCGTAATAGTTGAATGTTGTTAGATTGGTATTCCATTGTAAACAGGGACCTTATCTTATACCAGCTCCAAGCACAATGCATTTGTACTTATTAGGTAGCTATTCTATGTGTTAATTGGTCATATTGTACCCAACTCAAAAAATAGGGAGCTGAGGGCTTCCCTGGTGGCGCAGTGGTTGGGAGTCCGCCTGCCGATGCAGGGGACACGGGTTCGTGCCCCGGTCCGGGAGGATCCCACATGCCGCGGAGCGGCTGGGCCCGTGAGCCATGGCCGCTGAGCCTGAGCGTCCGGACCCTGTGCTCCGCAACGGGAGAGGCCACAGCACTGAGAGGCCCGCGTACCAAAAAAAAAAAAAAAAATAGGGAGCTGAAAATGGATGGAGGAGTGGAAAAACATAGAAAATGAGTTTATACAAATCTAAACATGGTAGGACACAAATATTCATTCTTTTTCAAAAACTTTAAAAAATCAGCTCTTCTGAGAAAAGTAACTAAATCACCATTAACTTTACTTTTCTTTCATCACTAAGTCAGTATATCATCAGAAAGATGTAAATAAATAGCCACTTTAACGTTAATTTTTTTTTCTATTTATTACGAAGAGGATTCCAGTAGTGCTTAGAAGTTTTTGATTCATTCATACTTTATGTTTTCTTCACTGTATATCATTAACCGTTAAAGATGTCAGAGTTAAACTTTAAATTCAGGACAGTGTTTGATTTTCTCTTTTTTTTCTATTAAAAAATATATTTCCAATTACATAATTAAGTTAGAAAATTAAAACAGAAATTTATAACTTAGGGAGTAAAAGTCCCTGTGTTACTATATATGGATGTGAATTATTATTTTTAGCAGTTACATAACATATAACTATGAATGTAGCATAATTATAATTAAATAATCTCCTATCAAAGGACTTTTAGACTCTTTCCAGTTTTTTGCTGCAGTGAATATTCTTGTACTTATTTTTTTGCACACTTGCTCATGTAATTCTTTAGTACAAATTCCTGGAAGTGGAATTGCAGAGTCAATAGACACTCTTTATTTGAATGTTTTATATTATATGTAGTACACATACAATGTTTCACATATGTAGTGCATAAACCTTACAGCATGTTTCCTCCAAAAAATTCCTCTGTGGAAAGAAACTCCAGTATATTCTTTCTCTTTATTTATTATCCAACAGAGAGATGGTAATAAGTCACTCTTTTTCTTGTAATTTCATCCAAGATGAGGTACTAAAATTACACCTAAGTGATGTCCATTGTGGCTGAAAATAAACTTGAAAATGGAGACACTTGATCTCTCTGATTCCCAACTCTATTCTCTAGATGGTACCTAAAATTCTGTTTTTCAAACTGCAGGTCGTGACCCATTAGTGGCTCATGAAATCATTTTAATGGATTTTAATGGTAGTTGTTTTTTTTAATGAAATCTAATAGAATATATTTTCTTACAGTGGGCCCTGATCAAAAAGTGTGAATATATCTGATCCTAGAAAATTTCCCCAGTTACAAGGAGGGGAGCGCCACCAATTCTACCCTTAATCGTCCAACCCTGTGGCCTTGGTTTTGCTGCCCTCACTAAGAACCACTTATGCTGGCCTTTGATGTCAGTGGTGGAATTGTCACAGACGTGTGGAAAATAATCCATTAGGCGTTTCATGCAGAACTCATCATATATTCAGAACTTAGCCAGTTACAACATTATGTCTTTCATGTGAGAAATACAAACAATTCGCTCAGGGAGATATTTTAGTTATTGCTAGCTAGCTGTATGAATTTTCATGGTGTGAACATTTTTCTGGAAGCCTCACTGTTGGGGGAGAGAGATGGCAGAGCTTAGGCCCATCTTCTCACCAGTCAACCCAGTGTCTCCCGTTCTGTTTCAAGGTCCTTCCTCAAAAGCACAGAACTGTGTGCAAAGGGAAAGTGAGGGGAAGGGCTGGGGGAGCAAGGGGGCAGTAGAGGCTTTCCCTGGTCTTTCCTAATCCTTCAGTTCCAAAGGCTTAGTTGGTATTTCAAAATTTTGAAATAAAACCTGCTCTTACAATTAATGCAAATATTATGGTGATTCATCCTTTCCAAATAATTCTTGGTTTCGTTTGACATTTTATTTTTAAATCATGAATTAACATTGACATCACTCTCAGCCTGCTGTTACCTCAGCTCTTCACAGTGAACTCTGTCTCACAGAAGCTGTAAAAGTTCAGATTTTAACCGTCACCCAGTGTCTCTTGGGCTGCTGTTAGGCTTTTAAAACCATGATCTTTGGGCACTCAGTCGTGCATAAATCACGGGGAGGATATTGGAGGGAGGACTGTATTTAATTTGGTGTTTTGTCCTGTGCTTACGATTTAGAGATCTTCATTGAGGTGTGCTGTACAGTGGTGATCATGATAATAACCCTGCATCAGTTCTAATAAAGTAGATTTAGTTGAGTCTTTAAAATTAGGGTCAGGGCCACCTTACATTCAATCAAAGTTCAGGAAACCATCCACAGGTTTAAATATATACATAAAATCAGTGTAATAGAGGTTCTGAACAGGTTCTGTCAGTTTAACAAGTCAGCAGTCTCCCTTTGCCTTTAAAGACTGTGGGCTAAGATTGAGAGGATTCAAATGATCAACCCACATTAAAGGCAAAAAAAAAATGGTCTTAATATTTTTCTTGGAAGCTTTTTGGGCTTCTGTGTTCTAAGAATAAGAATTTTTCACATGGAATGTTGTAACTAGTGTTAACACTGTATTTCAGTGTAACACTATTTACTGGTATCCTTCATATAAGTGAAAATTATGCTAATGATTCTTTAATATGGATATATACTTAAGTCCGTATAAAACTCCAAGTTTACAGAAAGAGTTATGATTTAGGTGATTTGTTCTGTGAATAAGTATTTATTAGCTAACTAACATATTCCGAGCACAACAAAATTCTATTCCTTTCAAAGGTCCATCCCTTATCAAAGTCTTTCATTTGCAGATGAGGAAACAGAGGCCACAGTGGGTTAGTTATATATCCAAAGTCACACACTCAGCAGTGGAAGAACTCTTGAATTTCTAATGATTTAATTCTTCTTCACTAAAAGGTCTGTTTTCCTTTTTTTTTTTAGCTGTTTGTCTTAACTACAGCTGTTTGTAAATCTTCAATCAATAGTTTCTTGTTTTAGACGAATATTTTCTTGCAAATCTGCATGGCATTCTTGTTCTGTAGAACTCAGAGCCGCTCTTTTCCCTTTTGTTGAAATTCAGCACTACTCTGCATTCCACTAGGAGCCCTCCGATGCTCTTTCCCTCCTCCCCAGTCACAGAGGGCACTAGCAGGAGAGGATTTCATTGGAAACCGGAATCCTCTTTGGAGGACTTTGGAATGTTAAATGATATATTCATTAGAGTGAGGGCTAAACTGTTCTAACAAAGAGACCCAACAGTACACCCGGTTAAAGAACACAGTTTTTGATTTCTTTCTCACATCACCATCAGTCTTAGCTGCCATTCATCATCATGTAAGTGCCAGGTCTTCATGCCTAGGTTTTAATCCAGTGGGACAGAGAAGAAACAAAAACACGGAGGAAGGATGTCAAGGGCCTTAAGTCCAGACCTGGAAATGGCACACAATAAATAGTTCTGACATTCCACTGGCAAGCGTTTCTTCTAATGACCATCCCTAACCCCATAGGAGTGTGGGTGGAGTATACTCTGGCTGAGTGTGTTTCCAGTTACAACTCTATTACTGTGGAAAAGGAGAGAACAGATTTTGGTGGACAGCTAACACTTTGGGACAGGCCCAGACTCAAGTGCCGTTGAATGCTTTATAGACTTCATGAGAAAAAAAGAAAGAGAAAAATTGGCTTCAAATCTTTCAGCTCTGTTTTTTTTTTTTATCTTCTAGGTTTTCAGGCAATATGTCTAAACTTTGATCTAAGTAAATTTAACTAGAGTTGTCCTATACATATTTAAAATAATGATAAGGATATTTCTTAAGTAAATCCAAAATGATATGTGATTTTAGATACTGTTTTTATCTGGTCATGTGGCTCTTAATTTTTGTCAAGGCCTCTGGGTAACAGAAGATTGCTAGGGCCTGTGATGTTTTAGTATCTGGCTGGGGTTGAGTAAATCTGAGACTGTAGCCTTGATAATAAGGGCTCTTATTTTTGTGCCTTTTGCTTGCATGTTTAATGTTACAGTGTTTCTGGACCACTCTGACAGAGGAAGTGGCCTGCAGCAGCGGAGTGCTCTAGGGGACAGAGCACGGCACACTGTAGCCGTCCTACCCTGTGCTATGCAAAGCACTGATCAGGCCCTCTCACAGCAAAATGACCCCCTCTGAGCTTCTCAACTCAAGTGGCACGTAGAAAGTGGGGAGATAGTTCTAGGACTATCACAGAATTCATGAAGGGTTGGAAAATAACCTATACAAAGAGCTAAGTGAATCTTTGAAGTCTAGATGGTGACAAAAAGAAATGGCCTCTAAGAAATCTAATGGCATGATTTTTATACAGAGGATGAAGACTAGTTGTACCAAACTCCAGGACAGTACTGTGAGGTTGACATCAGTGTTGTGGGTTAGATGTGAGTGGTAATTCCTTGATTACGCAATATTTCTACTGTTAGATTTAGATTCCAAAGAGGAACTACACCATATCCCCCTCCTAAGGTCTTTAAAAAAGGGTTATACTTGGTCTTACTGGAATAAAGCAGTTTACTCCTGCATTGTGGAATTTTTAAGGTTCCTTCCAGTTTTACAGTTCAGTTTTGTATTCTTTTGATGTACAGCTCCAGAATGGCAGAAGATGACCCATATTTGGGAGGGCATGAACAAGTAAGTATTTTAATAATCTCACTAATAATTTTTTGTAAATGTATTCATATTTTAAAATATACAGAGGCAACAATAGTAACTATCAGGGAAACTCTAAAAGTGGTAAAAAATTTCTTTTAAATTGTTTTTCCTTTCCCTCTATGTAAGGTCTGAGAGGACATGTCATGTAAAATGAGTAACTTAAACCCTGCTGTCACATATTGTTGCATAAAAGTTATATATGCTTCAGATCAAATGATAACTACTTGTATTAGTTTCTTAGGGCTGCTGTAACAAATTACAACAAACTGGGTAGCTTAAAACAACAGAGATATATTCTCTCTCAGTTCTGGAGCCTAGAAGTCCAAAATCAAGATGATGACAGGGTTAGTTACTTCTGGAAGATCTGAAGGAGAACCTCTTCTGTGGTTCTCCCCTGGCTTCTGGTGGTTACTGGCAGTCCTTGGCATTCCTTGGCTTGTAGCTTCGTCACTCCAGCACATTGGCCTTCTTCCCTTTGTCTCCTCTGTGTTTCTGTATCCAAACCTCCTCTATTCTCTTGTAAAAGTACCAGGCATTGGATTGAGGGCCCATTCTTTAGTATGACCTCATCTTAACTTGATTACATCTGCAAAGACCCTATTTTTAAGTAAAGTCACATTCAGAGGTATTAGGAGTTAGGACTTGAACATACCATTTTGGGGGAGAAGACAAAGTATTTATTGAAAACTCACCTAATGAGGCAGATTGGTGTAGTAAAAAGGACTTAGAATTCAAAGATCTTAACCAAGTGCTGGCTGCTCTTAAAACTTGAGGAATTACTTAGCACCCCCCTCCCCTCTTCACTCACAGGGATCTTTAAAAGACTTAATGGGCAATGAATGTGCTTTGGGAATGTAAAACTGTTCATTATAATTATATTTGCAATTATAAAGGGATACCAGTGTCCTTTTTTTTTCCTCCTAACTTTGTACTTGAAAATTTTCAATTTCAAGCCTGTAGAAATATTGGATAGTCCAACAAATCTTCGTTGGTTGGTAATATTTTGCCCTATACATATATATGTATATTTATATATATAGAAAGAAAGAGATTTATTTATATAATGTATATATATTTAATGAACCATTTGCAAGCAATTTTCAGACTCTAGGGTAATTAAATATTAAGTGTATTTAAAATACTGATATTTATTCATTCATGAGCTGTTCATTGAGGCATTACTATGTACCAGAACATTGGCTAAGGAGGGGTACAAAAATGTGACACATTTCAGGCAGCTGCCATTCTAATAGGAGGGACAGAGACATGAATAGTTTCCACATGGTGATAAATGCTGTAGTTGTAGTCTGCACGGTATGGGACAGAAATGTCCAGGAGGATCACTCCGTGCTGCCTGGGAAGAAGAGGAGGGTTAGGCAGACTTTCCAAAAGAAGTCTATGTAAGCTGAGATTTGAAAGATGTAATTTGCTAGGTTAGACAAAGAGAGGGAACACTAGGTGCCAGGACACCCTGGTCCGCATTTTGTAATCATTTCACACTTAAACTTTAGCCACCTAAAACATGTATTTCCCAAATTTATGCATGCAAAGAATCAGAAACCAAAAGCGAAATATTGGGTTGGCCAAAAAGTTCGTTCGGGTTTTTTGTAACATCTTATGGAAAACCCAAACCAACTTTTTGGCCAACCCAATACTTTTTTTTTTTTTTTTTTTTGGTGGTACGCGGGCCTCTCACTGTTGTGGCCTCTCCCGTTGCGGAGCACAGGCTCCGGACGCGCAGGCTCAGCGACCATGGCCCAGGGGCCCAGCCGCTCCGCGGCATGTGGGATCCTCCCGGACCGGGACACGAACCCGTGTCCCCTGCATCGGCAGGCAGACTCTCAACCACTGCGCCACCAGGGAAGCCCCAACCCAATACTTTCAAAGGGATTTAGTATTACTTCTTTAAATAAAATAGACTTATATAGCATTCGTTACTCTTGATAATGTTCTGATTGGTTTAGAAAGAATGAGTATGCATTGCTTTTCACATTAAGATACTTCTTTTGAATTTTATTGTACAAATGATGATATAGGATAAATCTAAGACCATTTGCTTTGATTGAAGCATGTAAAGCATTTGGCTACTCATATTATAAAAAACCTGTGTTTTACCTTTCGCTTTTAATATGCTATCTCTAACAATTAAAGGCAAACTCTAACCAGCATTAGGGTTGGTCAGCTTAGTTTTAAACCATGCTTTCCTGTCTATATGCAGGAAATCCTAACAGCAAGAGATGGTCCTTTATGCCACACAAGAGTAAAACCTGCTGAAAACATTCATTTCGAAAGCTTTTCTTAAGTGGGCGTTTTTGTGATCATCAGCAACAGAAGTTGGGCATGTTCTGATATTTCCATTTTTGAAGGGAGAGGTCCTTGAAGTTTATTTGTTTGTTTCCTTGTCTCAAGATTAATGGTATATATTTCCTGAAATGTGCATGTCCTCAGTGTTTTAATGTATTCTGGAATTCACTCCCCACCGCTGACCTAATGCACAGTGCAAGCTGCAGCACACAACACAGCTTCCCTCTTCTTGTCTGAAGTGGGGCATGTGTCTCTCCTAAGATCA
The DNA here is from genome assembly GCF_937001465.1 of Orcinus orca. Classification (NCBI taxonomy): domain Eukaryota; kingdom Metazoa; phylum Chordata; class Mammalia; order Artiodactyla; family Delphinidae; genus Orcinus; species Orcinus orca. The sequence goes on from NC_064562.1 coordinate 21,727,913, forward strand.
GAGTTTTGGCCCTCTAACCACTCGTTTTAGCTACCTGCGGGACCATAGGAACTATTTTTTTCTGCTAGGTCATCTTTTCTGCTCTGGGACTGATGAATTCTCTCTGTAAGGTGGGGCCCATTTTTATAATAACATGTTTTTTCATTCCTTTATTTCCTTTTTAGCAAATGGTGAATTGTGTAGATGAACTTCACTCTGAAGCACTGAAGTGGAGTACATTTATTGTTCCTCAATTGAAAATTTGCATACCTCACAACTGGATCTGAAGCCTTCTTTATTTAAACACTGCATTTCTTAGTCTTGATTTAACTAGGCATACAGATTCTTAGGTACCCAAGAATGTCCAATAATATGCTAGTAAAGAAAAGAAGTAAAATATTTGTGTTTTTTAAAAAAATGTCAGCTCCAGCATATTTACTAACTAGCGTATCATAAAACAATGAAACATGTTTGGTTTCTGTGCTGTCCACAGATGACTTACTTAGGTTGAAATAAATGCCAAACTCAGAAATATGAATTTTAAATCCTGAGTGAACTAAGTGGGAAGAAAGTGTTTCTCTTGGGATAAGTAATTATTAGTAACTTATTGTTAGATTATAATTCAATCAAAATATATTGTTTGCCCACTGTATTAGTTTTCTGGTGCTACTGTAACAAATTACCACAAGTTCAGTAGCTTAAAAAATACAAATTTAGGGCTTCCCTGGTGGCGCAGTGGTTGAGAGTCCTCCTGACAATGCAGGGGACGTGGGTTCGTGCCCCGGTCCGGGAAGATCCCACATGCCGCGGAGCGGCTGGGCCCGTGAGCCATGGCCGCTGGGCCTGCGCGTCCGGAGCCTGTGCTCCGCAACGGGAGAGTCCACAGCAGTGAGAGGCCCGCGTACCGCAAAAAAAAAAAAAAATTATTCTCTTACAGTCTGGAGGTCAGAAGTCTATAATCAAGGTGTTGGCAGGGCTGCATTCCTTCCGAAAGCTTTCCTTACCTTTTCGAACTTCTAGAGGCTGTTTGCATTTCTTGGCTTGCGGCCCCTTCCCTCATTCCACCTTCCTGCTTCCATTGTTGCATCTCCTACAGTTCACTTTGATCTCCTGCATCCCTCCTATAGGGCCTACCTGGATAATTCAGGATAATCTCCCCATCTGTATATTCTTACCCTAATAACATGTACGAAATCCCTTTTGCTATATGAGATAGCATTCACAGGTTCTGGGGATTGGGATGTGGATGTCCGTGGAGGAGCCATTATTCAGCCTGCCACACCCACTAAATTCCAGGTATTTTGTGTTGTGCTAGGTAAATAAAGGTGGAAAAAAAAAAGTGAGGGAGCTCAGTGCTCAGTTATCTGCTCTTTGGACTAAGTTGTATTTTCAGTTTTTCTGTAAGTTGTTCTAGGGCTGCTACCTAATTCTTTCAGGCCTTGAAGTTGGATGGCTAGAGGAGGAGTTTATTTATCATCATAAAAGAAATACAGATTTCTAGGATTATCTTCTCATGCTTATATTTCTAAGAGAGTATAAGCTTTAAATCATAAATTCAACAAATATTTAAGCATCCACTCTGATAAATGTACACTGAGTCCTGCAGATATACCAGTAAGCAAGCTACACCATGTCCTTACCTCTGTGGACTTTACAGCTAGGTCATTCTTCTGAAATCCCTTTGTCACATAGCCGCCTGTAAAGTTCCATACATATGAGAACTTAGCTAGGTCTCCTGAGTGTATTTTTTAGATTCTGATTTGAAGTGTTTTCGGGTTTTTGGTTTTGGCTTTAGTTTTTGTTCCTGTAGTTAAGTTTTAGGTATTTCAAGTTCAAATTTTTAATACAGTGTTGGAAAAATAATGACTGAAATATCTAAATTTTCCTTTTTATAGATGTTTCATTTGGATCCTTTGAATCATACAATATTTAATCCAGAATTATTTCAACCAGAGATGCCACTGCCAACAGGTAAGAAAATTCCTCATCCCTGTTGCCTGTCATTTTGCTTTTGCTTTCTTTAAATTCAGGATTTTCTGTACATTCTTTTAGAAAGTCAGTGAGGTACCTGGAAAGGAAATGGTGATTTATGTTTTAAAAACCAATCTTTTGGGACTTCCCTGGTGGCGCAGTGGTTAAGAATCTGCCTGCCAGTGCAGGGGACACAGGTTTGAGCCCTGGTCCGGGAAGATCCCACATGCCGCGGAGCACCTAAGCCTGTGCGCCACAACTACTGAGCCTGTGTTCTGGAGCCCGTGAGCCACAACTACTGAGCCAGTGTGCCACAGCTACTGAAGCCCACGCACCTAGAGCCAGTGCTCCACAACAAGAGAAGCCACTGAAATGAGAATCCCTTGCACCGCAACAAAGAGCAGCCCTCACTCGCTGCAACTAGAGAAGGCCCGCATGTAGCAACGAAGACCCAATGCAGCCAAAAATAAAAATAATATAAATAAAAAATAAATTTATAAAAAAAAAACAATCTTTCAGTATACTTTTTTGGACTGTGTTTGCACAAACATGTTTGACCCCAGTTACCCATTGTATAACTGACAGTTGTTGCTGATATCTGCTAGCACAGCTCAAAAGGAATTTCTTTATTCCATGTAGGATTTTTCCTTTCACCCAATCTTGTTATCTCTGGTGTCTTTATAACTCCTGTTTCCTTTGTCCCAGGCAAACATGAGGCAGTCTCAACTCCTCAGATCTATTCCAAAAACACTTTTGAGTACCTATTGTGTGCCAGCCAGTATACCAGACACTGGGAACATAAATTGTACAAAAATAATAAAAGTCATCTCAGTAGTGAAATCATCTTTTTAAAAAGCTTTTTGCTTTATGTTCTGACCAGTTGGATAAACTCATGAGGATCATCCTTCCTCCTAACATGACTCTATTAATTATCCCCATCAACAAATTGTTTAATCTCATATGGCCGATTAAAAAAAGTCAACTCAGTCTCTGTTTTTATTTATTGATTCTTACGTAAGCTTGTTATGATAGCTCTTTTTATGTGCTCTTCACTTCACCGGGGGACTCGCCAGATGTTCACAAGCTATGTGAGTCAATTTTGGAAGTTGTATGTAACAGAGAGTTGTGCGATCACTGAAGTGGGCATCAGCTATTCTGTTTACCATGGATTTGCTTGTCCTCAATGGGAGACTTTATCCAATTTGTATCATCGTCATTTAAAATTAGTGGTGTTACTCTGGCACTTCTCATGTTTTAGATCAGATGTTTTTCTGCATTTTTATATCTATTATTTCTAGAAGTTCATGGGAAGGGAAAAAAGTAAATCTGCTGTACCTTCACCTTCATTAGCTTCACGAAGTGTGCTGCTGAGCCCTTTCTCTCTTTACCCCACAAAACATATTTTGTAGGCTACTGTACCTGAGATCTCCTCAAGTGCTGTCCAGTATAAGCTCTAGGTCAGCTTCCTGTGAACAAGTAAATGTCTTGGTAGCGTCTGTGTTTCATGTGAACTTCTTATTCTGAGGATCAGAGTCTTTTTCTTGGTACTGATACTTTATTGAAAACATAAAAGGTTCTGACCTCAGGAAGCATATTCCATTTAATGCCTTGTAGATGCCAAACAATATCCTGATGCAGATGCTTTCTTAGTGTATTTATTTCATCAAGTTTATGGCGATAGAAATAAGATGATCAAAAGAACTATCTCAGTAAATATTCTGTAGTCAGAGCTTCATGTTGTAGGAATTATTTAGCCCATAACATTAGAAAAACTTTTATAATTATACCTCAAAATCATATTTTCCAGTTATTACCTCATCATTTTTATTGTCACATACTTTCCCTCTGCATTGCAGTGGCATAGTTCAGTTTTTATAAACCAAGATGTATGGATGTTTTATTCACATTTTAGAGGGATAGAGAGGTAATATAAACCAGTATTAATTTGTAATTTTCATGTAGACTGTTTTATATTTCTTGAAATCTAAAACCATTAGTAGTTTTGCTACTTGTGGAAAACTCTATCAGATATGGCACGACTGCTAGGTCTATAACATTATGCTGTAGGATGTCAGTTCATGGCATAGAAATGCGGCCAAGGAAAATTGGCATTAAAACAAATATATGCACATCAAATCTAATTTTCTAGTTGATTTAATGTTTGAGTGTATTCCCTGAAAGAGAAAAAATGGCCCCATTTCACTAATAAAATTCCCAAACCTTAAAATTTCACATATTTAAAGGAAATTAAATCATACAGCAAAAATAATAGCAAAACTTCAAGTATTTTTAGAAGAGTTAATAAGAAGTGAGAGACTTGAAGTTTGATGTAAATGTGTTCCAACTCCTCTATATCTTCCATGGCATCCAAATGTTGCCTTCTTTTTTTTAACTGAAGTATTGTTGATTTACAGTGTTGTGTTAATTTCTGCTGTACGGCAAAGTGATTCAGTTATGCATATGTATACATTTTTTTATATTCTTTTCCATTATGGTTTATCACAGGATATTGAATATAGTTCCCTGTGCTATTCATATACAGTAGGACCTTGCTGTCAAATGTTGCTTTCTTAAAGACTTCTCTTCTTCATAAGTTCATTTAGCTTTCTAGAGGGAATGTTAATGAATAGATTTATTATATTGTTGTACAGGCTTTATATTAGCAGTGTGAAAATATTTCCTTTTCTAATCAGTTTTATCTCCTTATCAGAAATTAAATTCTAGCCATTTTTTGGAATTTTAAAATTCTAACAGTTTCTTTTCTAAAAGTAGTTAAATACATCCAGGAATTAATTTCATACAGACAAGAGAAGATAATTTACCTAAATTATACTACATTGGTCAGTCCCTACCCTTTTTTCTTGTGTATGTTTCAGTTCAAATTCAGTCATTTTTCAACTGACTTCCTTGTAAATTTCTTGAATAATAACAGGAAATAATTATACCTTAGTTTCCTACAGTTTTCTAGCCTTATCCTGACTGATCATAATACTGAAAAGGTAAAAATAAATCCTCTCTCAAGTTAAAGTTTATTTTTAATTTCAACCTGAAAGTTTAGCTTTCTTAATAAATATACTTATCTAAAATAAGTCTTGAACTTCTGTCCTAGAGACAGTGAAGGTTGAAATGGACACCAAAGCATTCTAGAATTTTTTTAGTACCATTTTAATTTACATTCAAACAAGTGAGAAACACCATGAGCCTTTATGTATTGCAGAGCTATGGATTATTTTACTGTTGACATAAAAACCAGCTGGGAAGCTTAGGGACTTTCTCATATTGAACAAATTTGAATTTATACTGTCAGAGCTTCTGATTTTCCTTTGAGTTTCCAAACTCAGGTATAGTCAGGCTATGGATTAAGCTTCTAGTATTCTTTGTTTTTATAACAATTAATTGGTATGCACCTATCTAAATTATTTTCAGAATTTTATAAAATGCTTGTTTTAGAACAGAGTTTATATGAGAGCACAGTATTCAAAAGTTGTATACAAACATCAGAAGCTGTGAGTTAATAAGAATCTACCATGTCTGAGAGACCAAATTAAATTTGGGAGGGAGGAGGAACAAGCTAGCCAGTTAAGGAATGAGGGCAATACTTATGGATTCTGAGTATTGGAAAGGAACCAAAAACTTAGTGTAAGGAAAAGCGGATAGCCTGAGATTGTTATCTGTGTGTTTCACGTGTAGGCACTAGCTCAGTCTCTTGTAATTTCACATTAAGCACATTCTCTTTGAAGAATGGAAATCAGTGTCTAATGATATGAGGGCAAAAGAAAATTTCATAGTGCCCAGGAAGTGGTTGCTGCTTTTAACTGGTATTTGTGTCATTTAAAAAATGCTTTGTTAGTGGACATGATTGTGAAGGCTGTTGACGCCTTAATCCTTGCCAGACATCATGCCTTTTGTCGGGTTGTGCAATGCGCCATCACCATTCAACAAGACGTTTATATAGTGTGGTTCTCTCTGACGGTGTAAAACTGTTGTTAAAATAAGGATAAATTTAATATTCAAACAAGGAAGATATATCCTTGTGGAATTTTAGCTAAAACATTTATTTGAAGCCTATATTTAAAAACATAATTTCAGTTTTTTTACTTCTTTTATATGTATATATTTTTCTTTTTACCAAATTTGAGAAGCCTCACAGTTTCTTTTGGTTTCTGTTTGTTGTTTTGTTTTTAGCAGATGGCCCATACCTTCAAATATTAGAGCAACCTAAACAGGTAAGAAGATGAAAGGGGTGGGACTTTCTCTTTAATTGTTAGATCCATAAGTCTAATATTAATATCTCAAGCACCAAATAAAATAATAAATGAATTTTACAAAGGAAGTACCTTATCTAGAAGATCAACAACCTGACAAATTATGTGACAACTTTATTCATCCACTTTACATTTCTCTTAGTCATTCTTCACACTCTCCTGAGCCTCAGTATGTAGTTCTGTAAAACTTAATTAGAGATCCTTGATATCCCACGATCTCTACTAACTTTGCTTACCAGCCACTCCTAGGAGAGGCATAGGTTATCTCCACTCATTTTCATTTATAAGGGAATACACATGCATGCAGTTCATGTACGCTGAGTTACGTCCATCAACATGTCCCTGCACATGCAGTACTTCTTAGCCTTCCTCCTTCCTTTGGAGCTCCAGCCTTCTCTGTTCTGTCTTTGAAACATGTAACCTAAGATACTAAAGGTACCAGTAGGGTGTAGAGAAAGTATTAGAATGGACGGTTGAGTTCTCTCTGGTGTTAGCTTTGGACTCAGTCTGTTTGTAGTCAGGAGAGGAGCATTTTATTTTATCAGGCTCTTCTTCTTACTACTAGATTCTATAGAGGATACCTGGCTTGAAGTGGCCTCCTCACCATGCCCCCATGGGTGAATAGTTATTAGAAATTGTATGGGACCAGTGCTATCAAAGAGGAGGGAGGAGGATCTCTAATATTTGCCTATAGGAGATTTCAGTCATTGAAGAATGGAAATAATGGTATAGTCTTCTGCAAAATGAGGACAAAGTCGGTAAATCTCCAAATGGATGTGCTTATTAGCACATCTTTGTGAGACTGAGGATGAGTGTACCTGCTCTCTTGAGTTATATCATCCAATACCTTTCCTAAATGTTTTTAGTAGCTCAGGCAAGTAAGTGTAACACTTAACAAATGCTAACTGGGTCGAGAACTTAAATAAAGCATGGTTGTGGTTACTCTAATCGTGGCCTTATATATGTATTTGGATTTTGGTCAAGATGTAAAGGATGTAAATATCTTAACTATGACCGAATAGACTATCCTTACGAGGTTGAACTTGGGTTAATGTTTTTGGTGTGGGGACAGGAATGCCACGTGAGACTTGAGGCCGTTGTTTTAGTCGCTTGCAGGTGGCACACCCTGACCCCACAGGCTGCTGACATGACTTTGTTTTACCTCCGTGTCCAATTCCATAGTGGTGAGTTCCCACAGGAGGCCACTGACTCTCTCAAAGACCCTCCCAGTGGAAGGTTATCCCTTAACATTCTAGGCAGTAGTCTGGCCTCCTGGAAAATTTTCTGAGTCTGTGAAACTGAGAAATCAACTAAACTTTATTTGCATACTAGGTAAAATGTGTTTTTCAAATATCCATTTTCATAAGCATAGCACTACAATAAGAATTTTTAAATGCAGTTTCTTACTATGGGTCCAGTAGTCACAAGGAAAAATTGATACTTATGATTTATTTGAAGGGTGGGTTACATAAGTCCAAAATTCAAAATTTAATTCGCTACTTGTGGATGTGTAAAAGCTTATCTGAGTAAATCAGTGTGTTTGCTTACCAAACTGATAATATTTTGATGTCTGACTCCAGTGAAAGTAAGAAGATTGTATTTAAGTCAGACTTTCTGACCGGATGGTTATAGCCTTGCCTTTGAGGTTGATGACTCATTTTAAGCAAATGGAGTTACTGAGATGAATGGCTGTGGATTGGCAAACCTTTAATCTCAAAAATTTAGAATCTGAAATGCATCCAGACTATACATTTGAAGACATCCTAGCTTCCTTAAAAAAAAAAAAAAAAGTAATAAATTTCTATCCTCAGGTTAGAAATTCCTTTGCATGGAAGTTTAATACTCTTATCCAACCATGAATAATGTCTATTGTTTTTTAAATGATAAGCAAGCTATTAAGACATGTCTCTTTACTCATATTCTATTTGAAACCACTTCCAGTAAGATATAAAAGTATATGTATAAGTACTTATTTTTCCAATTGTCCTGAAGGAATTTTGTGATTAAAGATAATGAATTAATTTATTAAGTTTAAAAAATAAAATCTAGAAAAGTGTTCTTTTGTCTTTGGGGTCTCTGCCACAGTTTTCCCCAACTCTGACAGAGATGAGTCACAGCATAGACTACTAATCTTTAGCGTATCCAGTTCTGTTGCATATTATTAAGTGCTAATTATCTAATATTATTTAAAAACTGAACTTGTATTTAAATTGATTAACAGGTAAATCCCTATTTTATGGCTAGTCAATTCTGGAGGCTGTTACACACGCTGTTGCTTTTTCATGCTTTTAGAAATTTCACTTAATTATTAAAAATAAGTCAACTTGGGCTTCCCTGGTGGCGCAGTGGTTGAGAGTCCGCCTGCTGATGCAGGGGACACGGGTTCGTGCCCCGGTCTGGGAGGATCCCACATGCCGCGGAGCGGCCCGTGAGCCATGGCCGCTGAGCCTGCGCGTCTGGAGCCTGTGCTCCGCAACGGGAGAGGCCACAACAGTAAGAGGCCCGCGTACCGGGAAAAAAAAAAAAAAAAAGTCAACAGCCTTTGTCTATAAAAGGTATAGGTCTGAATTTGTAACTTTTTTTTTAGTTTGAATTTTGTGCGAAGCAAAACAGAGGATAATTGCCTCCAAATGACTAACCTCAAAAAGCTTCCCAGGTGTTTAGGTTTGGGATCTCCCGAGGAGCCATTTGCAAGAGTTGTTTTAGGTGCCACTTTGATGAGTTGATCATACACACCAGACCCATGTGTGACTTGAAGCAGTTTCCCCGACTAAGGAATTTACTTCAGGCCTTATTTGTCCCATTAAATATGCTTTAGACTGATCCTCTTTGGAAATTAGAAAATTCTCACAGAATTTAGAAATAATTTCAGGTGCTTTCATTAGTTCAGGGTACCTGGACCTCTCAGACTGCTTTTCAAGACCCTGTGAGGCATAGTGAAATGCAGTGCAATCTAAGGAGGGCAGAAATTTTACATTGGTCCGTGAGCTCAAAGCTGTCAAAACCTTCGTGTTTGCTGGGCTCCACTGTCCAGTGTGCAAGGGAGAAAGCCCTCACCACCAAGTAGTGGGTGTTCGAAGCTTCTGATGCCTAGGGATCCAGTAGTGTTTATATGAAGTCAACCCCACAGTAACATAAATGAAAGGTGAGGATGTTCCTTAAAGTGTATTAACATATTCTTTTCACTGAAGGGTGAATTTGAAAATAGGAAAACCATCTGGTCAAGTGACTGTATAATTAAAACTACTAACACTACCACAAATTGTTTGACATCGTTATAAAGTTGAGTCAGGGAAAATGTTGAAAGCTCCCTTAATATGATGATGAGAGCCATTCTCATAAGTGCTCTTGTTTTATTCTTCGTATACAAATATGCACAGTTATAATTGTTAGCTTTGCAAGGCATAAAATGTTAGAACTGGAATAGATCGTGAGTATGGTCTAGTCTAACCTTATTTGTATAGATTAAAAAACATAGAACTTAGGTGTTTATCAGCTCACATAGTAAAGGCTTCTAGCTAATTCTTAATTGATTTACTATGTCTATAACATTCTTGAGTTAATATATAAAGGGACTATCTAGTTTTGGATTTATTCAAGTCAGTTAACATGTCCAGCTGGAGCTGATAATAGCGATAATCTTAAAACTCTTCTCTTCTGAGCTGTTAAGAGTTGCTGACCAGATGTGAGGTCTAGCGTAGGGTGTGTTCTACAACGCTGATGCGATATATTTAACAAGACATTTCTGTATGCCCTCCTGGACCAGCTGTCATCGGAGTCGATAAAGGAATTCCTTCAAGAGTCAGAGAAGCTTAACTTTGAGTCATATGGCCGATTTCAGAGCTTGGCAGCAGCAATTCGAGATGAGGAAGCTGATGCAAACAAGCTGTAGCACGTCGAGTCTAAGGCTTAAACTCTGCAGCAGGTTACTGTCCACATAGCACAGCAGGAGAGGTTCCACAGGGCCAGGGACCTGGCTTTTAAGCCACAGCTCAGTGCACAAGTATCAATTACCATCAATGTTTGTAATAAGGTTATGGGAAAAGTGGTTCTCATCTACAGTCTTCGCAGTTTATGTTTTTCCTTTAATACACCAAGCATTTGAAATTTGTATAACTTTGTCCCTATAATTTTTCGTAAGTATTTCTCAAACTTGTTCACCTTGTGTTTACCTTTGCAGAGAGGATTTCGTTTCCGTTATGTGTGTGAAGGCCCCTCCCATGGCGGACTCCCTGGTGCATCTAGTGAAAAGAACAAGAAGTCCTATCCTCAGGTCAAAGTAAGTTCGTGGTATCTTTCCATGTGAATTCTGGAAGATTTGATGTCCTAGGAGCAAAAGAAAGGAACCCTTTAAATATAGCTACCGTTTGCCTCTGTGCCTAAGCTGAAGCGTTCACGTGATTATTATAATATTTAAATAGAAATGTCTCTTAGCAATAGAGGTGACAGATTTTAAAACTCTGTTAATATTTCCATTTAGTACAAATTGTCTCAACATTAACTAACAGAACTTTTATTATTTCTTGATAATCTTAAAGGGTTTTTTAGTTGTATACTTCCTAAAACTGTAATAAGTCTTTGAGAGAGTGCTTGATTTCAGCTCTTTGGAGTTTTAGTGAAAAACAAACCTCAGGTGAAAAACAAAACTTCAGTGCATGAATTCAGATCCAGACTCTGTGCCTTTGCCTGGGTTATCCAACACTACTAAACCTCAGTACCTGAATGTGCAAAATGCAGACATGCTAATGGTCTCTACTTCATAAAGTCTCTAGAGATTGAACGAGAAAACGTATCTAAGTGGTCCACAGAGAGCCTGGCAATACCATAGGGCCTCTGCTTGAGCAACTGCGCGTCCACATGTTGTGGTGCTTGGAATGTAGTACTTCATGACATGCTGTGGTGGGCTTGGCCGAGCCTTTTCTATACCTTCAGGTTCTTTTTCTCTCTTTTTATTTAATTGGGAATATCTTCCGCTGAGGTAATTTGAGTTTTTTATTTTCATAATGTGATGTCTTGTTTCATAGACTGATTGCTATCAGTTTTGCAGATAAACCAGTCCATAATTGCAATTTCATAATTTATAAACATTTTCATTTGTTCAGTGATTTAAGGCTTTGGCGAAGGTTATCAACTCAGTTCCCGCTAAGGTGTGAGTGCCTCTTAGGATATAACATTCTTTTGGCCTCAGTCTTCTTATTGGTTTGGTGTTGTGAGTAGGTGAAACGCAGCAAGACAGACCTCCAGTAAAATCGTGATGTCAAGGAAATTTGTCTTTGGTTTTCAGCCTTGCATTTTATACCCTCCCTCTCCTCATATCCCACTTCTAGGTCCAGCCCTTTCTATTTTCTTATCCCGGATCTAAAACAAAATCCTGTGATTCTTTACCTCTTGAGAATATTATGTAGTATTGGTCCTACCAATTGTATTAGCATTTTAAGTCTCCTGTCCGAGCTCTCCTGTGGAATGAAAGATGTTTTTCCTGTTAAGGGTCATTAGGCAGGGTAAATATGATGTGTTTAGCCACAGTCTTATGGTCTCAAGTCCTTTAGAATCTGAACGAGGAAAGAGGCTCAGCAATAAAACAAGGGAATTAGTATTTATTAAGCACCAAAGATTTGCGAAGTGCTTTACGTACATTATGTCCTCTATCCTCAAACAACCCTGTTAGGTAGAAAGTGTAAAGCCTGTGAGGAAACTGAGGTTCTTAGAGAGGAGCCTTGCTGTCCTCAAAGCACCCATGGCTCATCATCCTACAGCAGGCTCTTGCTTATTGAACTCTTATATGGAACGTGTGCATTTGGGGTGCTGGGGGCCGGGACCCAGGGGACAGGACACGGGAGGACAGTGGTGAGATAAGGCGCAGAGAATTACAACTCTGGACAACATGGGAGAGGAGCTCAGGGGTAAAGGGTACTCAGATACTAGGGAGTCAGATCCAGCACTTATCTTTTTAACACCTGTGTCTGTGTGTCCTGTATATAAATATTGTATGTGTCTATACATGTGTACTTGTAATAAGGACAGTTGAAAGATACATGTTATCTGCATTGACACTGATTATAATTACTGAAGAATTAGCATTAAGAGAAAAACTGGGAGTTTTTTTCTAGACTGTCTCTGTACAAAAAAATATAAATTACAGTATTTTCAAGAACTGCTTACTCCTATTGCTCCAGTCTTCTGTGGCTAAGTGACAGTTCTTGATACTAAAAACTACATGACATTAGCTTTGTTATAAATTTGTTACCGAATAAAAAAACTATATATCCATTTATGCTCAGTCTTCATACATCCTTCTCATGTAGTGGTTGTTGCCTCACATTTACAAAATAGAAATAAAACAACCTAATGGACATTAGATGTTCTTCTCAACTCATAGTTTCTGTATCAAGGCGTTTAATACTTAGTGGGAAATCTAGATACATAAACAACTAATAATAAAGGAAGTCAAAATGTAAATGTGTAAGATTAGTTGTTATTGAACTTCAGCTACAGCTTCACTGTTTCACCGAATTATATTTTTATTCACTAATTCAACATATATTTATTAAGCATTTAATCCAGTTGTAAGAAAATGAAGAATAGTTTAGAGAGTCTATTACAAACTGTCATTGTTCTCTTAGCCTGTCATCATTCACTCAGAGTTTAAATGACTCTGCTCTTTGTAATGGTTAAAGGAAGTAATTTTATTTATCTTTGAAGCTCTTAATCAGAAGGATGGGGAGGAGGGAAAGAGTCAATCATGAGGCAGTTTTCCCAGAGCTCTTCCAATATCACTTTTTTTTTTTTTTTTTTGCGGTACGCGGGCCTCTCACTGTTGTGGCCTCTCCCGTTGTGGAGCACAGGCACCGGACGTGCAGGCTCAGCGGCCATGGCTCACGGGCCCAGCCGCTCCACGGCATGTGGGATCTTCCCGGACCGGGGCACGAACCCGTGTCCCCTGCATCAGCAGGCGGACTCTCAACCACTGCGCCACCAGGGAAGCCCCCAATATCACTTTTAATATATAGTGTTTTTCACAGAGGATAGTTGAGGGTGACCTTTTGGTTTACAAATGGATTTTTAAATCTCTCTTGCCTGTAAAATTTAGGCAGAGGAAGGAATTGCTCTCAGTGTGTATCTTTACCAGGAGGATCTTCACAACTGTACATGTATCTGGCAGTAGTTCAGTAAGCACGCACTACTTGTGAGGCTGCAAGACAAGCGGTGAGATAGATACAACTAGCCAGGGATTTGGGTGAGAAAACTTTATACTTTGGAGGGTTTTCCTGTTCATTGTAGGATACTTAGCAGCATCCCTAACTTATACCCACTAGATGCAGTAGCATCCTTACAGTTGTGACAACCAAAATGTGTCTCCAGACATTCCCATGTGTCCTGGTGGGGCAAAAGTGCCTGCTCGAGAACCACTGCTCTAGGTGCAGTGTCTAATCAACCTTAACCTTTCTCCTTTGCATACTTTTCTGCTATATAAAGCTATAGTGCATAGGTTATATAGAATTGCCTGAGTATATTATTTTGCAAACGTGTGTACTTTTCCTGATTATTAGATACTTATTTTCGAGTTGATGATCATGGCGACTCTATAATTTCTTATAGAATCTCTGAGTTAGTGTGCCTGGATATTAAGGAGAAAGATAGAAAAGAGAAGAAAAAACATATCCTAAACATTCCATATTCTATGATAACTGCATACCTAAAAGTTAACATAGGAGTTCTGTTGGTTCTCTGTTATAAACTGTTACAGAAGAGAAAGTGAAAGTGGAGATGGATTCAGTCAAGGCTGTAAACCTGCATAGCCACTGGGTATGAGCAACAGAGGCATCTATGGAGTGGTCCTCGTTCCCCCTTACAGTAGAGGGAGGTGTAATAGCCAGTGCCCCACGCTCTCACCGAATTCCATTTCCACAGGAACTTCAGAGGGAGAGCATTTACATTTACTGGAAGGAAATGATATTTCTGAAATTTACGTATGCTCCATATTTATTAAAGGACATTTGTTCAGACTTAAGAGTAAAATGTTCCAGGCTCTGTCTTTTCCTCACCTACAGACTCTTACCCTCCTCTCCCTCCTCTGGCCTCACTCATTCTCTTCTCATCCTGCCTCTGGGAGAGCGCACCATGCGCCCCGGAGCGGCCCCTGGAAGGCTAGTGGTTCAGCATGCGCTTGGTCACACACAGGCAGCAGCAAAGTGTTGAGAGCCAGCCCCAAAGCTGTAGGGTCTGGCTGTGGTTTGGGGGCTGCAGACCTCTAGCTGGGCTTTATAGAGCTTGTAAACATATAACCCTGCTTGGGTTTCTCTCGTGCTGATTGTCCAAATGTGATACCTCAAGTTTAAATCATTTTAAAACCAACTCTAAGAGCCTACCCCAGTTCTCCTTTTGCTACTGGAGTTTTGTCCTATGCTTAATACCCTATTTCTGATAAGCTGGATGTATGCTAGGTTTAGACACTCTTACAATATTGAGATTATTTCTAGAATTAGGACTGTTGAACCATCTGGTGTTCTGCATGTTTCTTTCATGTCAAAGAATCCATTAGCTTTCACGGGTCTTGCCGTGGAAGTCTTCACATTCTTTTTAAAAAATTGTTTTAATTATAAAATATTTCATGTGTACGGGACATTTAAAAATTGATGTAAAGAACACCATATACCACCACCTGATTTAACAGGTACAGTCATCCCTCAGTATCCTGGGGGATTGTTTCTGAGATCCCCGCAGATACCAGAATTCATGGATGCTCAAGTCCCTTGTATAAAATGGGGCAGTCTTTGCATATAACCTTTGCACAACCCTTCTGTATACTTTAACTCATCTCCAGATTACTTTTAACACCTAGTACAATGTAAGTGCCATATAAATAGTTGCCGGTGCGCAGCAAATTTAAGTTTTACTTTTTGGAACTTTCTGGAATTGAAAAAATATATTTTCCATCTGTGGCTGGTTGAATCACTGATGTGGAACCTGAGGATACAGAGGGCCAACTGTATCAGCATTTTACCATATTTGCTTCTGATCTCTTTCTAAAATAAAAGATACAACTAAAGCCCCACCCATTGTTCACTTTTTTCTTCTTCTTCATAGGTAAACCACTGCTCTGAATTTTCAATCTGTGATATATTTAATATTTTTACTATACAAGTATGATTCCATGAATACCGGCATTTTCAAGAACATTAATTTTTACTGGTTTCAACTCAAATTTTCTATTATACATGATGGCTTTTTTTCAGGGCAAATAAGAGTTAAAATTGGGCTAAAACACTTGAAGATTAGTGTTCACTTTGATTCTATTGATTCCTTTTTATCATCTAGATAAAATTTCTTCATTCCTAATGTAGAGTTTATTCTGACTCCTACAGGAAAAAGTAATAATATTCAAAAATCTAGGGAAGGTAAATATGCAGCCTAATTCTTACATCTTGCCCTTTTTAAAGAAAAGCTTTCCTGTTGTCCAGCATTTAATAATCTATTATACTGTCCTACAAAGTTTCCCTTTAAAGTTTCCTCAGTTCTAATTTCATCGTGGATCTCCTAATGGGAGAGGCTGGCAGAAAAGCACAAGTACCTTCCTCGAGGCGAAGCTTGTCCCTGCCTGTTTTTGACTCAGTAAGGAGTGCCAGGGAAGGCTCATTTCCCTCTTTCCCGAAAGTTAATCATGAGATTTTTGTATTAGTCAAACTACCTTCCTCTTCACAGAGGTGGAAGGGTGCCCAAGAGGAACAGCCCCATGCGGCTTCAGAAACCCTCACCGATTCTCTTCCAGAGTGGCCAGAAAGCACGCATCCTCAGCTGCTGTGACATCCTCCCGCGTGGCCCACTCCGTGCCAACCAGAAAGCTGTCAGTGACCTTGACTCTAAAATACAAATAGCTGACCAGTTGGTATTCTTATTTTCTCTTTAGTTATAAATACCAAATGCAATGGACTACAACTTGAAGCACAGCTGATGTAGTGTAACTATTTTTAATTAGATGTTTTCTGAAAGCTGATTCTCACATGTTTTCTTTCCTTAGTGTTTTATATTGAACAGAAGGTGTGTGTTGAAATGTTTGGGTCAACAACAGCTTTTTTATTGTCCCCACCCCCCACAATTGGGTTGCTTTTTTCCTTTCTTAAGTCTCCACTCTTGGTGCCTTCTCACTTAAAAATCCTAAATGTTAAGTTTCTGTCAAGGTCAAATAAAGACTGGCTGATCTGCTGTGGCATTTAGGGATATCACATATCCTTGTGTAATCTCCCTTTCCTTTGTATGGACTTGTCTGGTTTGGGAGGTTTGCCATTTTAAGGATCTAGTTATAATACTAGTTTTGGGTAATTTAATCTGATTCAGTTAACTAAAAGCAGGGAAGAAGATCACCAATAATCAATTAGGCGTGCACATGAAACCTACTTCATAGCATTTTAAAAATTTTTTATCAATACCCCTAAGCTGTTCACAATTTGCATATGTTAAAAAGGGAAAATAACCACATCCCCTAAATCCAGAGCTCTGCGCTATGTTGAAGAGAAGGGCTTTGTAACCTGGATCCCTTTTACCGGTTTCAGAGGGATTTTGGACTTCTAAATCTATATGCAGAATTTTATGTGTATACATATTTCTGGGGGGATAAGTATAACTTTTTATCGGATTTTCAAAGGGAAGGACTCAAACATGGTTAAGAACCAGTGCTGCAGGGTACCTGTCACTTCAGCTTTCTAACAGCAGCTGATTTTAAAAACTGCTAATAAAAAGCAGCTAATAAAAAAAGATATAAAAAGCAGCTAATAAAAAAGATATATAAAATGCCTTAAAAATTTTTGTAATTTTTGTAATTTTTAATTTTATATTTCCATTTTTTTAAAATCCATTTTCAGTGAGTTGAAATAATTAAGGTTGCTCAACACAAGGCCCAGGAAAACCTCCCTTCACTTTGGGTTTAGGGTGGAAAGGTGGGGAGACTTAGTATCAAAAAGGCAAGTAGGCTTCACTGCATTTTCTTCCTTGCTCTTCCATAGGCATGCTGATTAAATATGAAGTTAACCATTAGTAGTTGAAGCCAAAAGAGAGAAAATTTATTTAACATATATTCATTGGGTACTATGTGTCAGGTCCTGCTCTTGGCAAGCAGACAAAACTCCTTTCCTTGTGTAACTGCAATCTAGACTTCTAGATATTTTTCTTTCACGTAGTTCAGAAGTTTTTCATTTGGCCCCTAGAACCAAATATTACCTTACAGAATGTTTTTAAAAACAGCCCTCTAAATTTACTGTATGTATTCATAGTCTGCATTATGAACTAGAGAAAGCTACTCATGAGAGGAGACTTCTAGCATGGATCATAGCTGTGAAATGTAACCCTCAGAAATTATTAGGAGAACCATAGGCTTCTTGAATTTACAGATTGTCTGAATTTTAAGCTTCATTTTTGTCCATCCTGGCTTGGCGACCTTCCTCTCTTGGCTATTCCCATTTTTCTTCCATCTGTTTTTCCTTAAATACATGATTGTTCCTGGGACTATTATTTAATCAGAAGCAAATCTCTGATGGCTTCTTCTAACCCCAGTAGTCTCAGTTTGAAGATGATATAGCCTTTCCTCATTCCTTTCAGGAATTCGGGTCTCATAAAGTCACATACTGGTTATTCTTCTTGATAAGGTAATAATATACAGGAGAACTGATTTCAGATGCATGCAGCAGCGAGCGGTAGCTGGAAGCAAGATCTTAGTTCCGGGACCAGAAGTCCTAACCACTAGACCACAGGGGTCAGTGGCTAGGGCCTGGATCCCTACTTCTTGCCTGCCTTGTCAGGAAGGAATTCAGGCGAGGAGGCAGAAGGTAAAGAGAAAAGTAAAAAGTTTGTTGGGAGAACAAAGTACGTGCAGAAAGACACACGGGCGAACTCAGAGAGAGAGTCACGCCTTTGGGAAGTTTAAATTCTTTATAAAGGGGCAGTTTTCTGGGTCTTTGTCTTCCTTCTGGCCAATCATCTTGTTTTGTCCCCCCCTGGCTAATTTGTCTCAGGACCCTCCCCTTAGGGGTGCAGGCACCTCTAAGCCAAGATGGATCCCGACGTGAAGGTATCTGGGAGAAGCAAGAGTCACCGTGGCCTGGAGTTGTCCCCTGACTTTTGACCCCCAAGGAGCCTTTCTGCACATGTGTAGTGTCTCCCTTGCCCCAGGGAGGGGGGAAGCAGAGATCCCCTGATCCTTTACTCAAACAAGGTTTTGCCCCTCTCTGTTCCTGCCATGACTGTTATCTTAAGGTGTCCACAGAAGACAAAGCCTGGCTATTTACCCTGTCTCTGTCATTGCTTCCATTTCGGAGAGCAAACCAGGAGGCTGACTGTAAATGCCTAACCTGGAGCCCACCTACCTCTTGTCTCAGGAAATGCAAACAGGAGGCTAGATTTAAGTGTCTGGCTTGAAGCCCACTTTTTTCCTGCCTCAGTAGTACGGCCTCCAAAGGTGCAACACCTCCTCCACAGGCAAGCTGTTTTTCCACTTGTCAGCAGATCTAGAGCTGAGGCTGTAAACTACTCTGCGGTCTCAGTCTCCTCTCCCCACCCTCCAGGTAGATTCCAGACCAGAATCCTCTAGTCTCCATTCACCTCTCTGAACTCTCATGAAGGTGGACTGGAAGGTGCAAGCAGACTTTCCCACACAATGCCTCTCACCTTTAGGTCCCCATCCACCCAACAGAACAGTTACAAGGATGGCTTGCTGTGCTTATTTATATCATCTCATTTAGTCATCGCAGCCCACTGAAATAGGTTCTATGATCCTCATTTGATAAATGAGGAAACCGAAGTCCAGAGAAGTTAAGAAGCTTACCCTGGGTCTCCCAGTCTCTCAGGGATGGAGCCCAAGATTTCAGTTCAGGCAGTGTCATTTAAGAGTGCACACTCTTAACCACCATGGGATACTGTTAAATTATTGTAACATAAAGGGTCTGTCTCTACTTTGGGGGTTCTTTAAATCGATGGTTCTCAACCCCGGATGTGCATCAGAATCACCCAAGAATATTTTAACTGCAGAGGTGCCAGGGGCCCACTCCACACATGCTAAGTCACAGTGGGTCTTTCAGTGTGATAATTCTTTGATAATTTCTAAGGACTCATGTCATACAATGGCAAGATATAACAGGAGAATGAATAGGTAAATCATGGTGTAACCATGGAATAGAATATTATGCTACTGTTTAATTCTGAAGACTGTACAGCATGGAAAATGCTTATGACCTAATGTTAAGAAAAAAAGCAGGATTTCAAATTTAAAATATAATCACTGAAGTGATTTAACTCAGTGAATGAGTTAAAATCAAGATTAGAGATGGAAGAATTACCAAATTTAAAAATAGATCTGAAGTAATTTCCTGGAATGTAGCACAGAGAGAAGGAAAACTTGAAAGAAAGGGTGAGATACAGGTTACAAGAGAAAGAGTAACAGGGGTCTATGTTGAAGTCCTGGAAGGAGATAATAAAGCTACAGATTTCTGGTTCTGCGCTTAGAGGTTCTAGTCTAGGGTGAGGTCCAGGTGGCTTGTGGACCACACTTTTAGATTTTAAAACATTGGCTCTGAAGGCAGTTAGTTCATGGCTGAAATGATGTTGATTCCTAGCTTTGCCACTTACTGGCAGTGTTACTTAACTTGGCCAACGCTCAGTTTCTTCATTTGTAAAGTTAAGATAGATAATACCTGCTTCATAGGATATAAGTTGAGTTGTTCAGTGCATGGCACACAGTAAGCACTTAAAAATGGTAGTTGCTTCTATTTTTGTATTCCAAAATACACTAATTTGAGTATTGAATGGCAGTTTTATTGATTGGTTTATGGAATCATGGAGCTACACAAAAGCGTCACCAGTCTACTAATTTATTTTCGGCACAACTTCGCTAATTAGTACTGCTTCCACTCTATTTACACCATGTCCTTCCTTCTATCTGGGGTTATTAAGGTAGGAGATGGAAAACATGCCATGTCAAAAGCTTACTGTTAGGGCTTCCCTGGTGGCTCAGTGGTTGAGAGTCCGCCTGCCGATGCAGGGCACACGGGTTCGTTCCCCGGTCCGGGAGGATCCCACATGCCGCGGAGCAGCTGGGCCCGTGAGCCATGGCCGCTGAGCCTGCGCGTCCGGAGCCTGTGCTCCGCAAAAGCACAGGGAGAGGCTGCAACAGTGAGAGGCCCGCGTACCGCAAAAAAAAAAAAAAAAAAAAGCTTACTGTTAGATGTAACACATGCTTTCTTATAAAATCTTATAAGTAGCAAGAGGCCAGAAAGGAATCTATTAAATTCTTTTTAAACTCCTTAACTGTGTTCCCTTAGGCATTATGCATATGATAATTTGCACAAGTATTGTATTACTTTCCTAGGGCTGCCATAACAAATTACCATAAATTAGGTTGTTTAAAGCAACAGAAATTTATTCTCTCACAGTCCTGGAAGCTAGAAGTCCAAAATCAAGTTGTCGGCAGGGCCATGCTCCCTCTGAAGGCTCTAGGGAAGAATCCTTCCTTGCCTCTTTCTAGCTTCTGGTGTTTGCTGGCAGTCCTTGACATTCTTTGGCTTGTAGCTGTGCTACTCCAGTTTCTGCCTCTGTCTCCAAAGACTGTCTTCCCTCTGCCTTTCTGTGTCTAAATCTCCCTTTCTCTTATAAAGACACCAGTCATTGGGTTTAGGGCCCACCATAATCCAGTCTGACTTCATCTTAATTAATTACATCTGCAAAGACCCCATTTCCAAGTAAGACCACATTCTGAGGTTCTGGGTAGACATGAATTTTGGGGGGACAATATTCAACCCATTATAATTGTATTATGGTATTAAGCTTATAAACCAGTGGTTCTGAAAGTCTGTGACAATGACCATTTTAGCCCCATTATGCACTGGGAAAGATATTGACACGTATCCATGGCATCTCTTATATATCATTATTATATACTTAGGGAATAGTAGAAAATCTTTCAGGTTGGAAAGTTTGCCAGTATTTTGAATAATTTATTTCATAAAGTAATTCCTGTGACATTTCTCCATTGAGTAGATGGTGGGCCTTAAATACAGTGGTGTGCCACTGTAAATTGCACAATCTCGAGTAAAATCCAGCTTTTACTTTCAAGTATGGTATTTTGCTCACTAAACCACAGCCCTATTTAACTTCTATAGGACAGATGTCTCCACTTTAGCAACTTAGTGGGTTTACTCAGATCCCGCTAAGTTCCTTACATGAAGCAATTTATTGGTAGTAGATGTTCAGCACCTGGAATAATATGTAGTATTGGGTTGGCCAGAAAGTTCATGGTATAGTAGGTAACCAGTAATTATTTGTACAGTGGTCAACATGCAGGAGATGCTAGAATTATCTTCCCCAAATGAGCACTAGTACTATCATGATGTAGCTAAAGAAGAGACAGATAACGTGACATAATAGTAATAGGTTTTTACTGGAAACAGAGAGTCTCTAGCACGCCGTCACAGCTCTCCTCCCCCTGCTGCTCCGTCTTGTTCCTCGCGTCTCAGCAGCCTTCTTTTCCTTTTCCTCCCCTGCTCACCTGACTACGAATCAGGTGACCCAAGTCCTAGTCAATGAGTTGGGACACTATTACTTAGACCCTAGGTATGTCACCAAACTTTTCCAGGTTGAAATAGGCTTTTTCTGCCTCAGTTTCTCTATCTGTTGGAATCTTTCCACGTCAAGTGAGAGAAAAACCAACTAAAACTAAGCAAAAAATGGGAACTTATTTGATTAGAAAGCTGAAAAGTCCAAAGGAAAAGCTAGCTAGCTTCAAACTCCACTGCATTCGGAGCTGACACTATCATTTGGCTTCTCTCTGCCTCTCAGCTCTGACTTCTCTTATGTAGGCTCCCGTCTTCAGCTCCGGAAGGTGGCCCCTGCAGCAGCCTCAGGTTCATCTGTTAGGGCACCAAGTCCTGCAGCAACAAGTCTGCTTTCCTGGAAGCTGAAACCGGTTAAAGGGGTCACAGATTGAGGGTTCTGGGCCCTCAGTGGTCTGCGTTGTTTCACAGCCCATTCCTGGAGGTGTAACACTGGGGACAGGGAGTGGAAGACAAAGTGATTACGTTAACAGCCATTCCCAGGCTCCACTCCTGGAGCTGGTAGTGGGGTTAGCTGCACCTCAAACATGCAGACCGAATGGGGGAGGTGGATCTCCAAGAGAAAAATATGAGTACTGGTAAAATTCAAAGAGGGAGCAGAAATAACAAATATCCATTAATTTCTCCTCCCATGAGCAAATTAAGACTTCTCAACCCCCTTCATTACTGAAATTGTGTGATCTTGTGTACTCCCTCATTAATTAGCCTGTGTGCCATTCCCATTGTTTTATTTTTTAAGTAAGAACTAGTTTTTTTTTTTATTTAAAAGTGTGACAAAGAAATTCATAGAAATGCAAATAATACAAAGACATATATAGTGAAAAGTAAATTTCCCTTCTATGTAAGATCCCGCTCCTCCCCAGAGAGAAGCACTGTTATGAATGTGTATGTTTATGTGTATAAGCACATGTGTATCCAAATACATATAAACTATAGAGCATATTCCTTTATACACACACACATATTCTGTTAATCTATAAAACACTCTGCCCCTTGCCTTTTTCACTTAATGAACTTAATGAACATTCCTCAGCAGCTTATAGACCTCTAGGGAAGTGATATAGCAAAATAATTAGTAGCAGACTCTAGAGCACATTACCCTGGGTTCAAATCCATCTCTGCTCCTTATTAGTTGTTTAACCTTGAAGCAGTTGGTTCATCTCTCTGCGTCTGTAAAAGGGGAAGGAAAACAGTCCCTACCTCCCAGAGTTGTTGGGAAGATTCAAATGAGTTAGTATATGTCAAGAGCAGTGCCCAGCACATGGTAAGTGCTCTGAGAATGCCAGCTTTGGGTGTCTACCGTATTCTTTGTAAGGCATTTCATTGATCATATGTAGCTTCTCACTGCCGCTTTTGTACACATACCATCTTTCATAGCATCTGAATCCAGCTACTTTGTTTTGTCAAAGACAAGCTCAAAAAGCCCACCCTGATAATCCTACTTGATCCTTAATGACAAAATGTATTTTGTCATTAAGTTGCCTTTTAATAGCCATGAAGGTTTTTTCTATAAATGTTTTTTATGCATTGTGGGGATGTTTTATCCTGAATTTATTTTTAGCTCTTTGGAATGTCATTTCAGCTCCTTGTCACAGAATTTATTTCCTATGTAGTTTTCTGACATATTTATCAGTGTAATAACTCCTTCAGAAAGTCTGCTCTGAATTGCCCTCATTTCCCCACCCGAGTGAGTTGACCTCTGAGTGTCCCTCCTTAATAGGCCCATGCTATCTTTGCCTGCGCTTATCACTGTTCCTCATGTTATTTCAGTTACCCACTTATGTGCCTGTCTCCCCGTCTCTAGACTTTGTTCCTTGAGGACAGGCACCATGTCTTACTCTTCATGATATTCTTCTGCTGGGAGATGTCCCAAAAATATCTGCTGAATTAAACTGAATTCTTTTTCATTCTTTGGGCACTCGATTGTTGCTCACCAATTAGAAGCTTAACTAGAAATGGAAACTTAAATAGAAAGTTAGCTTGTTTAGTTAAAAAGGGTTTAGTTAAAACTTGACTCAGAAGAGTTTCTCTTTCTCCATTGCCTCCCTCTTAGAGCTTTATGTAACATAGATATCCTGATGGCTCCAAATTCTTTTCTCTAGCCTAGACTTCTACTCTGAAATCTAGGCTCCAGGCTTAGCCACTTGATTGACGTCATTTGGTTGTCTGGTAGACTTAACAAACTGAATTGCGAACCTTCCCTACCAATCTGCTCCTCCTAATATCCTCCCTTTCTCAGGAAATGGCAGCTTCATCCTTCCAGCTCAGGCCAGAAACCTTGGAGTTATCCTGAACTCCTCTCTTTCTCTCATACCCCACATCTAAACCATTGGGTCATCCTATTGGCTGTGCCTTCAAAACTTATCCAGAATCTAGTCACTTGTCACCACTGCTGCCACCCTGGTACATGCCACCATCCTTAACATCTTTTTCTAATGGTTTTAGCTTCCATGGATGATTCTGTCCTGAATCAATTATGATCAGTAGTTGATGATTATAAATTTGTGATTTTCTGTTTCTGTTACTCCTTTTATTTTTGTTAGTTGATATTCTCTGTTTAAAAAAAAACACTCTCGGGCTTCCCTGGTGGCGCAGTGGTTGGGGGTCCGCCTGCTGATGCAGGGAACATGGGTTCGTGCCCCGGTCCGGGAGGATCCCACATGCCGCGGAGCGGCTGGGCCTGTGAGCCATGGCCGCTGAGCCTGTGCGTCCGGAGCCTGTGCTCCGCAACGGGAGAGGCCACAGCAGTGAGAGGCCCGCAAAAAAAAAAAAAAAAAAAAAAAAAAAAATATATATATATATATATATATATATATTTTAATCAGTGTCTTCAATGGAGGCTGTATCACATTTGCAATGACATAAAGTGATAGATAATAAATAATTTAAGTTCAAGTTAATTTTGAAAAGCTGGGGCAAAGGGCTAAATTCTTTTTTTAATGTAAAATTTGTGTATTACTTTTGGGTTTTAAAATTCAGAAATATACTTCAACATCCATATCTTCATCAGAACCAAGGGCTAAATTCTTAAGCGATGATATTTAAAAGAGTTGAATGCATCCAGAAAACAAAATACTACAAGTACAGGGTAGGAGGGATATGCATGCAAAGAGCTCTAGAAGTTTTAGTTAATAATGGACTCAACATGAGCCAACAGTGTGATGTGACAACCAAACAGGTAATTCCACATTGGGCTCCCTTAATAGAAGTAGTATATAAGAGCAGACGGTGGTCTCACTCTCACACCAGGAAAACTGTGTACAGTGCTGGGCACCCTGTTTGTAGAGAAATAGAAACTTGAGTGTGTGTTCAAACCAGAATAGTGACAGAACTCGAACCTTCCTCAAAGGGTCATTGAGCATGAGAATATTTATAGCCTGGAGAATTTGATTGTCTTCAAATATTTGGATGGCTGTCATAGGAAAGAAGGGTGAGGTGTGTCCTGCCGTCAAAAGAAGATGAAATAAAAAGCACTGAGTGGAAGCCCCAGGAGGCAGAGGTTTCAGTTGTCACTGAGAGTCAGAGCTGCCTGAGGATGGAATGTATAGCCTCAGGATGAAGTTCATTGTCACTGGACTGGTTCAAAAAATAAACTGGAAGACTGCAGGGCAGGGAAGGTAACTTGTGTTAAGATCCTTTGCGATAAGTAAATTCTTTTTTTTTTAATGCCTTTAAAAAGATTTTTTACTTAGTAAGTTGTACCTTCGTAATAAGGGAAAATCAAGATTTGGTTATAGGGCAGTTATAATTTTTCTGGCGAATTCCTAAAACTAATAGAAATTAATAGCTTGCAGAACATTTTATCCAAGCATCAAAGTGTATGATTTATTTCTAATACTTTGTTTTAGTCTGTATAGGCTGAACAGTATAAAGTTATCACATTGTAGGGTTTTTTGCAGGTTTAAAGCACTACTGTTTTTCCAGATTACTGGCTGATGTTATCCTAGACCATGTTAGAAATTTTGGTGTTTCTCCCTTCCTCCTTTTGCTTACATAATAGTATGTAGATGGTACAATATGTTGGTTAACCTCAGTCTGACACTTAGATCATGTTTTCTCTTTTGCCCTATCAGTGTCTGGGATGTAAATTAACCAGTAAAGTGGCAACAAGAAATCAGACAAAGAAAATTTCCCATTTCTTTCTACTCACTTGTAATCCTCCTAATTTTGTAGGGGTTTTCCACAGGAAATCACAGAAGAATAGTTGAAATGCTTTATCTTATGTACTTTCCTTCTGAAGAAAGGAACAGTTAATTGTCGTCTTCCCAGAGTGGTCCAAATTCTTGTACAGGCAGCTGTGTTTACTATAGTACAAATTAAATTCTACGTTAAGTGATATCTGTAAGTACTTTCAGTCATTAAAAGCCAAAGTATTTAATTACTTCTCTAACCAGTGGATTTCAGTGAAGGTGATAGGATGGGTTTTCTAAGCCAGAAAAATATATCATGAGGATGATTGTATGCCTTTAAACAGAAAGAAATCAATGACATTTAATCCCAAGTAAATTTGAATATCACAGAGTCAGAAGATACTCTTAATTATATCAAATTAGGTTTTCATCAAACACAATGTGTTGAGAGACTTTAAAACTATTTTAAAAGGATGTTTAAAACTTATATTAATAATTTCTATTTTCAAAGAATAAATAAATCCAAAACCTAAAGTTTTTATTTTGCACATACTTCAGTCATACCTTACATGGGATCTAATCCTCCTAGTTACTTTTATGTAGTTTGTAAAGATTTAAAAAAAAAAGCTTCGTAGATTAAAAGTTTTCATTCTGTCTTTGGTTTGCTTGTATGCTTCTCTCCCACCCCCCTACTTGTATAATGGAAGCATTTTTGACATATCCCCAGAAAAGTTGGTTCTTTATTATCAGGATTTAACTTACCCAGGGCAGGACCCTTCTTGTATTTACTGAAAATAAACACTTTGGTTATTCAATTTCAGTTTTAATGAGAAAAGTTGAAATCTTTGCCTAACATAAAGGTTTTTCTTTGTCTCTAAATTTTGATTTTCCATGCTATCAGAAGCCCCATTGCAACAGGTAATTTGAGTGTTGATTGTATGTTTTCTCAGTTTGTAATTGTGTTAAATGTATTTAAAATGTTCACAATTTTAAAAATAAGTTTACTGTTAGGATCCTTCCAACTCAGAAATTCTGTGATTTTAAACTGTTTTTTTTTTTACTTTGAAAATGTGATCTTTGGGGTGTTGTCCTGTGTGTCATATATATATATATATATATATATATATATATATATATATATATATATATATATATATATATATATGACTAGGAATCATAGAATTTCAGAGCTGGAAGACATATAGTTGTTATCTAGTGATTCTACACATGAAGAATTCGGAAGCCCAAAGAGATTAGGGGCCTAACACAAGATCGTAGCGGTAACTGGCACCTGGAACTCTGGCCGCTTACTGGAGCACTGAAAATCTGCTCTAAAAATTAACCCACATTATCTGAAAATGTGCAGACTTCAGGAGAGTGTTCCTCTACAAATTTAAGAATGTTGAGGCATTTATATTAAGCACAATTTATTTAAATCCTGTAAACTGTGCTCTCATCCCTGTTGTTTTCTCCAAACTTGGAATCACACTTGAAAATAAATTACAACTTGGGGTAGGTTAAAGTGTCTTGATTTCACACTCCTGGGGTATTTTTCAGTAATTTAGAAGTGTAAACTGACTCTGTGAAGTTAGGCCTGTTTTCAAGTGGGAGGGTGCCCGCGCATCTCTGGGATGCTTGTGGGGAAAGCCCTCCTTGTGTAGCTGCCCTGGCAGAGTCTAGCTGGGATGATGAATGTGAGATCACCTCTCCAGATTACATGGGGCTTGGCGGCCAAGGCAGCGCTTCTAGTCCTCCCAGTCTCACTTCTATTTTATCTGGAACCAGCCCTTGATGACTGTCTTCCGCCCATCCTTCCACCTTGGCCAAACTCCAGCACCATGGGGAGATTGTATGTCAGGGTTAAGTTCTCCCTGAGAATTTGAATTTATAAAAATTAAAGATGTTTTAGCACCTCTACAGCCAGTCTGTCTGTAAGCGGAAGTTATTTTCTCAGCGGAAAAGCCTAAGGGAGTACAAGTGCTTCAAAAACTCCTCTTAGAAATAAAAATGGTGCCAGGGTTAGGTCTTCCTAAATGAGATTTCAAGCCAAGGAGTCAGTAGAATTTCACAAGTTAATTGGCTTCATGCACTCACCTTCTGCTAGGACTTTTCAGAAACTTCTCAGGGTAATCCCTCATAGTTATAGTAGAGAGAGAGATGAACCGCGTCACGTGACTGTAACCCTTCGACAGATCTTAAGGCAAGATGGCCTGATGGGCTCTGCTGTCAGCATTCTTTCCTAATAGTGCCTGGGAGCTGTTAACTACTTGGCTGCTTGCTCCTTCCTCAGCGTAGCCTGGAGCCAATGATTTATTCAGTCATTAGTTCTTTGAACAGCTCTTAATTAAATACTACTGGTTCCATCCTGAGGGTTGGGGAAATAGAAAGAATTAAATAATGCCTTGGTATCTGAAATATGATATTGTTTGTTTTATTCACCACTGTAGAACCAGCACCTATAGCTGCCAGGTAGGAATTGCAGAATAAAGTAGTACTTTTCAGATGAAAGAGTGAATGACCTAATGGCCCTAAGGTAAAAGATCCCGCTAGTTGGGGTGGGCAGAGAAGACTTCCAGGCAGAGATTGCATTTGGGGCTGGATCTTGAGAGGTAGCAATTTGAAAGCATGGATCTAACTAGAGAAAATAGCACAAGCAGAAAAGTCAGCAGCAAAGGCTCAAAAATAGAAATCTCTGAGGTTGGATAGGAAAAGTGAACAATTCTGCTGGAATGAAGAGTACATGAAAGAGAAAGGTGGGAATGAGGCTATAGAGGTATGATAGGGCCAAATCGTGCAAGCCTCAGGAATTTAGACCACATTTTGTAGAAAGTGGGTGGATTATATAAGTTTTAATATAGGAATGATACGCTATAATGAGCATTGTGCTTTAGGAATATAAATCTGGTAGCAATCTGCTGAGGGATTAGAAGGGAAAAGCACAGGGACACCAAGTGGGAAGAATTGCAGTGATTCCTCATGAGTTAAACTCTGGTTCAGGCTGAGATAGATAAACTAGGGGAGTGAGAATAGAGGGAAGGGACAGGTGCCAGAGATTTTGGGGAGTGCCACCTGGCTGAATCAGTTAATTCATCAATTGATTACATGTAGAGGACAACAGAGGAATCCCAGATGATAGGAGAATTTTGGTGCAGTTGCTTAGAAGGTGGTGGTTTCACTTACTAGGAGGTGGAGTATGTTTCAGAGGAAGGCCATTCATGGGCCTTCAGTCGTGGGCAAATTGAGTTATAAGTTATGGACAGGAAGATGCCCTGCAAGCAGCTGGAAACGTTACAGATTCTTAAAAGGGAGGTAAGCACATGAGACTTAATTGAGGAGTCGTCCTGCATGGACTAGATAATTAAATCCAGGAGACTGCATAAAAGTGTCAAGAGAGTGATTATGGTAATGGTTAGAGATAGACCAAGGACTGATCTCTGGCAGGACTTCTTTTGAGGAGGAAGAGTGCTTTAGCAGAACTGTCTAGTGAAGTGGGAGGGGACCATTTTGAGGAGGGAACGTAACATATCCTAGGCTACAGAGAGGTTAAGTGGGATGAAGAATAAGAAATGGCTGGTCAGTTTGGAAATATGGAGTAAGTCATGACCTTGAAGCACTTATTTCTTTGGGACATAGAGGGATTAGTTAATTTGCAAAGGTACTACAGATTAAGTTGGAGTTTCACCATTGGTGATTAGAGCTTTTCTTGCATACTTGATAAGGAAAAAAAGAGAATGGCACTCAAGCAGGTATAAGTGCCTTTTAAGAATGTTTCTTACTGAATTATAGAGAAAATCAAATGAAAGAATGGTTCTGTATTTCTTACTGTAGTGCCCGGCTCATAGGTTTCAATAAATGCTAACCTGTACAGTTGTTATCATCACTATCAGAGAAAGAGTTTTTCCAGATAAGCGAGAAGAGTGTACATGATTTGTGGATAAAGGGGAAGCGTCCTTTGGAGAGGGAGGGAGGAGAGTAATTTGAGGAGATCTGGAATAAGTCTGACAGTAAGTGCAAAAACAGAGTGGTTGGACCTAGAAAAGGGAACAGAGCTACATTTCTCTGAATTGGCAGCAGATTGTAAAGTAATAGGGATGTTTTGAGCCTGGGTGACAGTTAGGAGAAGAGAGGTTGAAGAGCCTGGCATGCAATGCATTTTTCACCTTCTCATTACAGTCAGAGGAAATCTCAACTGCAGATATCTGCTTAAAACATGAAGAGACAAAACAGAATCACTGTCATCTCTTCTGCCCCTGCTATGAATCAAGCACTGTGTTAGACAGTTTAAATTGCCTCCTGTAATCCTTGTGAAAATTCAGACATTATGTATTTGCATTCACATTTTACAGATGAGAAAACACATCAGAAAGGCTGAGTAACTTGCCCAGGATGGCACAGCTAGTAATGGGAGGAGCCAGGATTCAGAGCCGGGTCCATCTGACTCCAGAGCCTGTGCTCTTTATTGAAAGGGAGCCCAGTAGTTTGAGACCTTGGAGGTGTAGGCCTGCACTGCTTTATGGTAAGGTCCTGTGGAGTGGTTATTCATGTCAGTCACCAGAGTGAATATCAAAGAAGGGCCCTCTCATTTGGGGAGTACATGACTGTGAAACTGGGGTGAACCAGAAATGTGAATTCTTGATCCCTGAGGGCAATAGTAAGGCAAGGAATAGAGAAAATGTTTTGAGTCAAGTCCCTAGCCTCTTCAGTACAGCAGGAGAATGCCTTATGGGTAACAGCCGTTGGGGTGGAAAGGGGGAAGTCCAAGGGGGTGTCTTGGACTTCGGGAGCACTGTTACCTTGATTTTCCAACAAGATGATTCAAGAGTCACCTTCCCTTCACTTTCCCACAGCTGCCTGAGTTCCTGACCCTCAGCAGTTAGATTCCTCTAACCATACTGCAGGTCCAGATAGAACCCACACCAAGATGCCCTTCAATCAACTTACGCTAATGTTCTGCTCTGGTGTAAATAATCACATTCTAATTTAAATAGCCTATTGAGAGGCTGCACTAGGATCTAGCCTTTTTTTTTGAAAAGACAAAATAACAAAAGAATATAATTTCTTAATTTCCATCCCTACCTAACACAGCTCTTTATATTTTAATAAATCGCCTTCCTAGCTGACATTTTAGTCACCTTATTTAACCATGCATTTGCTACAGGATTAATTATTGAATGCCCACAGGATAACAAACATTATTGCAGGCATTTGGGATATGACAGGGAAGAAACCATTGTCCCCACTCTTACAGAGCCTTTGTTCTAATGGGGAAGTTAGGCAATAATCAAAATAAGTAAGATATGTAGTATATTAAATGGTAACTAACGCAGGGAGAAAAAGCAGGGGAAAGCAGCAAGGAATTCAGGGATGGGAGTGTTAAAATTTTAGATAGGGTGTAGGGTAACCCATGAAAGCTCCCCTGAGAAAATGGCATTTCTGCAAATCCTGAAGGGAGGTAAAAGAACATGCAGGTATCCAGGGAAAGAGTGTTCTAGGCAGGAGCTCTCAGGTAGGAGCTGAGCTGGCAAGGAGGCTGATGTGGCTCCAGAAGGAGTAAGAAACAAGATCAAAGAGGAAGTGGGGTCAGAGGGCCCAGGGCCTGTGTGCTGTTGTAAAGACTTTGGCTTTTAAGATGGAAAGCCATTAGAGGGTCTGAGGGTTTTTTTTAATTTCTTACCATGGAAAACTGTAATCATATATACCCAGAACACTACAGTGAGTCCCCTTGACGACTCATTCATCTACAACAGCTTTCACTTTTGGAGGACTTTGAGTAGAGGAGTGTCCACACTTGGCATGACATGACTTGAACGGGATCACCTAGGAGAACAGGCCATGGGGAAGTGGGGGAGGCATTGGAAACTAATCATGGCAGCTTGAAACCAGGGAGTAGCAGTAGAGATGGTAAGAAGTGGTTAGTTTGGGGATATCTTTTAAAGGTCTGACTAAATACTATATATTTTATGCTTTGTTCAAAAAAAAGAATTTGAGAATGCACGTAGTGCAGCAATGAGGGTAAAGAGATGTAGAAAAGAAATTCAGTAGAAAAGAATACTACTGTTTTATTTTCTATTTAAGAATAAACCAGGTTTAGGGGCTTCCCTGGTGGCGCAGTGGTTAAGAATCCACCTGCCAATGCAGGGGACACGGGTTCGAGCCCTGGTCCAGGAAGATCCCACGTGCCACGGAGCAACTAAGCCCGTGCACCACAACTACTGAGCCCTCGCGCCACAACTGCTGAAGCCCGCGTGCCTAGAACCCGTGCTCCGCAACAAGAGAAGCCACTGCAATAAAAAAGAGCACGTGCACCGCAACGAAGAGTAGCCCCCGCTCACCACAACTAGAGAAAGCCCGCGCATAGCAATGAAGACCCAATGCAACCAAAAATAAATAAATAAATTTATTTTTAAAAATAAATTTATTTTTAAAAATAAATAAATTTATTTTTTTTAATAAATTTATTTTTAAAAAAATAAATAAAAGAATAAACCAGGTTTATAAGCCAGGTTCCAAAAAAACTGGCCTATAAATGAACATTTGCAACACAGTTCATCCATAAGTTACATATTATTTTGTAACCATGAACAATTGGGCCATGCAAAGGGTAAACATTTATTTTTAATATATTAATGAGATAATGACACCTATTGAGGTGCAAGTCCGCAGAGTTAGCAATAGTGTGTTACTTGATTTTCTGAAAAAAGTATGATTTATAAGTGGCTATATTTGATGTAATGAAACTGAAAATACAAATAAAACAAAAACCAGGGGTCAAAGTATGACAAAAAACTCAAAACTTGCAAAGTGGAGTTTTACATAGATAGTGATTTTATTCCACTTCTCTACATAGTTGATGAAGCCCTCTTTGTCTATTTTGTTGTGTTTAATGGGCCAGTTTGCCCTTCCAATCCCAGACAAACATCTGAGCCACGTGTGCTGTTGGTCAAATAAGTAGGGCAATAAAAAAGATGAAAGAATGTGAATGAATCAACGCAAATCCAGGAGCACTACTGGAAAAACAACCATGTTATCAACAGTGAGTGGGCCAAAGAGGATATTTTCATGTCATCCCATCTTACAAGAACACTGCACCTACATTCAGAAGACTCAGGATGAATTCCAGCATCCTCCAGATCTTGACTGTCTCACCTTGGGTTATGTCATTTGTTAATCTGTCTGAACTGTTTTCTTATCTGCAAAATGGGGATGATAGTGCCAAGTCTGTCTGCTTCACGGGGTCTTTGGGAAATCGAGGTGGGAAACAGCCCCTTTTTATAAAAGAGAAGGAAAGAAACTGGTGCTTCCATAGTACATGCCATGTGCCAGACACTGTGTGGTTCTCACAACAGCCCTCTGAGGTCCCATTATTGTCCCATTTTGTAGGTATAGAGCGTGCAGCTCAGAGAGGTTATTTATCTTGTGTAAGCCCACAGAGCTGGAAGAAGAAAGAGCTGGGATTTGGTCCCAGATTGGATTAGCTTGAAGTCTGCTGGCTTAAAAAGAAGGAACTAACTTTACCAAGCATCTTCCTACCCTATGCCAGAAACTATTAGATATGGTTCTGTACTATCTTGCTTGATGAAGGTTATTCAGTACTTCCAGTGTACTCAACAAATAATAAAGAATAAAGAACAGTAAAGTCTCTTTTGCGTCACTGAGAGGAGGTATGTTATGAAAATCATGTTCTTTTCTTTCCTTCTCCAGCTCCTCCTCTCCCTCCCCCCTTCCCTTGTCCTCCTCCTCCTCCTTTTTCTTCATTTTGTAGTATGACTTGCACCGTAACAGAGGAGAATCAATGCACAGTTTAATAATGTCTGTGGCATGATTTTGTTTGTAAAGAAGCCTTACAGGGGGACAAGTGCACTTCTGCCGCCTCACACCTTTCATGAGACCTTCTTCCCCACAACACACACCAACAAAACCAAACAAACAGGTTTTTCAGGGATAACTGTCACGAACACTGTGCTAGGCAAAGGAGAGCTATGAAACACTGTGCACACTGGACATATACAGAAGAAAAAGTGATTAAGCCAAGTGGTAGCCAGTGTACTGGAGAATGTGAACGGGCTTTGGAGGTGGACAGACCCAAGTTCAAAGGGCTGCCCAATCACTCCAGTTACAGGAATGATGGCAGTTTAATTCATCGTAATGTGCCTCACTTCCCTTGGCTGTGGGATTGGGTGGCACTACTGATCCCACAGGGCTGATGTGAAGATGGGCCGAGTTAACAAGTCCCCTTCCCTTCCATAAAAACAGAAAGTGAGGGCTTCCCTGGTGGCACAGTGGTTGAGAGTCCGCCTGCCGATGCAGGGGACACGGGTTCGTGCCCCGGTCCGGGAGGATCCCACATGCTGTGGAGCAGCTGGGCCCGTGAGCCATGGCCGCTGAGCCTGCGCATCCGGAGCCTGTGCTCCGCGGCGGGAGAGGCCACAACAGTGAGAGGCCCGTGTACCACAAAAAAAAAAAAAAAAAAAAAAAACCAGAAAGTGAGGAAGTATAGCTAGATGTGCTCTGGGAGTTGAACAAGCAAGAGAGGTAAGACAGTAACCCTTCAGTTGCTAGTTGGTTTTACCATCTTCTTGCTGCAATGAACTCTGTATAATTTTCCTGCCCTCTTCCTATCACATTCCCCAAAAAAGGGACAGTGGTGGAGTTTTGTGGGCTAAAGTGGTGAAGGGAGTGTCATGGAAGATTCAGATTTAGGTTGTACCCTTGAAGAATGGATGGTTCTACACAGGGAAGAGAAGGAAGGGACACCCTCAGGTGGTAGGAACCACGGGAAGGAAACCCTGAAAGGTGGTAGTAAGTACGACTGAGGAGATGATGAGTCGGACTCTCACCACAGAGCTTTCAGTTTGTGCTGCTCTCCCTGCCAGCAATACTCTTCTCAACCCCTACCCACCCCGTTGTCCCTTGTTACATTCTTACTCTTCTTTGAGAGCACAGTCCTCATTACTCCCTCAAGGAGCTTTCTCTGACTTCCTGACCAGGTCAAATCCCTATTCTTCATGTCCTGTGTAAGTGCTTCATAGTTATGCACTTACGTTTATTTGTGATATTTTTGAGCAGTATTGGTCCTACTCTTTAATTCCCGTAAGAACAGGAGTTATGTCTGTTTTCTACTCAGCTGTGTATCCCTCCATTCCCTGACCTACTGCAGTGCATGGGACATAGAAGGGACTTAATAAGTACCCACTGAATAAATGGATACATTTTGGTTGTCGGTGAGGTAATAGCCTGGATAGGAGAGAGGGTTTATATTTGAGATTGCTAATCCTGTTAGGTGCCAAGCACTTAACTCATTTAATCCTTAAAAACAATCCTATGAAAGCAAATGTATTATTACTTTCATTTTAAAGGTGGAGAAGCTGATGTCCAGTGATGTTAACCATCCTTCCCTGCTGGCCCAGCTATTAAGTGACAACAGAGGGGCTTGAGCACAGCAGCCTGGCGTCAGAGCTCTTGAATTTAACCACATTCCTCTGCTGCTTTAGCAGTAGAGGTCAAAGTTAGATACACAAGTAAAGTTAGGGTAGATTTCTGTTTGAAAAGTGTGGATTTTCCCCTCCTCTTCTTCAGGTATCATCATCATCACTTCATGAGGAAAAACTCAGCAGAAAAGAACTACTTCATGTGTCACGTCTCATATTCATGTTGACTCTACATTCTGCCAAAGTGATATGTCCAAATTATTAACTCAGCAAGTAAAGTGGACCTTTCAAAATCTGATTCTTAGAAAATTCTAGGTTACTTCTCTTAATCAGCTTTAAAGAACCAGTATGCACTTTTCCAGAGCATGACAGAGTTAGTTGCTTTAAATAAAAGGAGGTGATTTGACTAAGTTTGGTATTATCTGAGATACCTGGTTTCTGTTTCTTACTCAAAAGGCAGATCTAGCCTGTGGTCATCAGTAGGTATTGAGTCATAAAGCTCCTGGAAGAAGCCAAGGAAACCTGAGCACCTCCAAGAATGATAGGTATTACTACAATAACATAATTATTACTAAAATAAATAAATAACAAAGCCCAGTAAAATAAATATGTCACTCTGGAAAAAAGTCTTACCCTAGGAATAGAAGTGGCCTGAATTGGTCATTTATTCCAGCCACCTGCCTTTAAACGGGATTTATAAACATTCATCTCAGGGCAGTTGTATTATTTAAAGGTCTCTAGGTAGAGGAATGTATTATAGTAATAAGATCGTGGTTAACACTGTGTTTTGCTGTTATTTACTGGGCAGTGGTCTTCAAGACTTTCCATGCATTAATGTATTTAATCCTCATAACAAACCTGTGAGGTCCTGTTATTATCCCCATCTTACAGATGAGCTGAACACTGCCCAAGGTCACAGAAGTAGTAAACAGTGGAACTGTCTTCAAACCTAGCTAGTCTGTCTGTCAAGTCCATGCTTTCCCTGTGTCCCTTGGTAGCTGATTGTCACCTTTGTCTCCTTGGCTCTAAGTGATAGCTTAACTTGTATTTAAGCCAATAGTGTTTATTAAAAGCTTGCTATGCTCAGACTCTTTAAAAAATAACCCACCCTTTCTGGCAGACACAGTTGCTTTCTATAAACTTAATTTTCAAGGGAAGCACTATGCAAAGAAGTAAAAGGGAGGCTGAATAAAAATAATCTGATTCTCCGTAGAACAAATGAATTTCTGAGTCAGTTGCAAATAGCTCTCTGTCATTGTGGCATTTTATGAAGTATTCCCTCCCCTAAGGTAGAATTCCACTGTCTTCATTAGCCATAGAGCCTGAAAATAGAAAATAGTATTTTTTTTGTGTGTCCCCATGCCTCAGCTTTCTTCCTTCAGTCAGTATTTTGGAAAGTCCACAAAACCCAGGGGCCTCCCTGTCGTTGCCCTGTGGCCTATGTGAAAAACCAGATGATGCCATGCTGACTTGAGCTCTTTCAAATGGATCAAACAGCACATTAGTCATTGGCACATTTTTCAGGCCCTTTACCTCAGAGACTACCCAGTTCCTCATTCTTGCCACCCTTCGATCATGAAGTAATAGCAAGAAAAAGATGTGAGTACTTTTTGAGGAGACCTCCCACCTCTTTCCTTCAGTGCCTGTGACTGATTCTGTCATAGTGGTAACGTTGAAGGGTCCAGATATCCAAAGGGATTGGGCTTTAATGGATGGATTCCTTCTGGTGTCCTGCTTAAGTGGAAAGCCTACCTGATTTCACCCAAGTGAAGCATTTCGTCATGCCTTACACTGTTGCATTCCTATGCTCAGTGCACTTAAAAGTGAAATGACATGGTCTATTTCATGCTCTTTCACTGTTTATTTACTGTCAAAGAAGTCCCTGTGAAATATGTCATCATAACAAAGGCTGATTTCAGATGTTGACACCAAGACACAGAACTGACATCAGCAATCCAGGGAGTATGTAGGGACAACAGCCAACTTTGGAGCAAACCCAGAACTTTTCATTCCGTGTCCTACCCTGAAGGGCAAAGGCTTTCTACCTGTTATAAAAGGGAAAGCACTAAGTTCATAATTGGTTTTATGCCCAGGGGGCTTTTTAAGTGTTTAACCTATTTAAGAAATTATTTATTTGTGCTCTGAGGTGGTCAGAAGCTAATTTAATCCTAAGCATTCTTTGCGATTAGCTTGCTCTGCAAGGACTGGAGGACATTCCCGCAGGTGGCCCTGCTCCTTGGGAAGGGGTGTTAGTGGGTTGGGAAGCAAACTTTTGCAGCGGTTCTGAGCCTGGGTTCAGGCAGAGAGGCCCTAAGGTTTCCAGTGGAGCTACACTGTGGACAGAGGGGAGTCTGTCCTTTGTTCAGGAGAGGAAACTTCTCTCCCCCGAAAGCCTCTGGGGAATAATCCCAGTTCTGATCAACTTTTCCTCAACTCTTAGAGTGGGAGATTGGATTGGGGAAAAAAATCCATACTGAAAAAATCCTAACAAAATCATGCCTCAATGGAATATAAATTCATTTGATGGTATTTATAGTAGAAGTAGATTGGTGGAAAGGAATTCTGTTTCCAAGCAATTTTACTGGCAAGCGTAGGTTCTTCCTCAAGTATATCTCAGAAAGACATCCATCAAGGATCCATCGCTACATGAGATTTCTATCTACTTTCTCTTTCTTCTGAGCTAAGGGTTGCTTGTGCAGATTGAAATATTTCTAACGATTGTATAGTTGGGAGGTCCTGGATTTAGGTCATATACTTCCTTAAAAAGAGACAATATGAGCTAAGGAGTTAGGGTGACCTGGAGTTAGGTTAGCTAAGGAGTTAGGTTAGCCCTGAAAGTGCTGCATCCCAGGAAACCCCCTCATTCCCGGGCAAACGAGGATAGCCGGCCACCCTTTGAGGAGATACAGTGCATTTCCAACAGTTTGGCTGAATTTATCACAGCTTTCTGACTTATAATATTCAGGAAGTTTAAAAATAAAGCCATTGGTCTTTTCTGTGAGTATGGTTTTAGTGTTGGGGCTTTCTCAAGGAAGGAATCTGTGGTCTCCTATAGAGGGCTGGAGAACCAACTAGAGGAGAAAGGGTGTCCAAGCTCTCTTTACTTAAAATGTCATTATCTCCTTGCAGTTTTCTTTTTATTGCTATTGTCATCATTTTAAAGGTATAACAATAAAAACTATAAGTTACTTTAAATGGAAAAATCTTCTAAAACAAGAGCTAAACAGGTGTCAGATCTAAGGGTTTGCACTTAGGTAGTACACTTATTTGAATTAAAGAAACAGATCACTGCAGGCCAATTCCATGGGCTTGGGCGTCCATGGCCAAGCTTCATAGCCAGGTCCCTGGGCAAGACTCTCTCTCCTGCCTAATCTCATGGCAGAGAGTTAGGACTCTTTCTGGTCACCTCTTTCCTTCTCTTGGTTTCCATCAATCAATCAACCCCAATACCCTTCTCACTGATCTTTTACCCAGCTTTTATGACCAAAAATGCAATGAAGGTGCAGCTGAAACTGTGTTCTTGGTTAGTAGCAAGGGGATACAGCATCCTCCAAGATGTGCTCTTCCTTCCAATGTTAACAATACGTGCTGTATTTTAAATGGTCTGCTTCCTGCAGAATATGTTTCACACCCAAAACAACCGCCATTAGCATTTTAATTTATTTCCATCTCATCATTTGTTCACATATTTTTCAAAACCGAGCTGTGGTCGTATATGTACAGATATGCTTAATTTTATATCACACTTTTTATACTTAACTGGCGTGTCTTAAGCATTTTCCCATGTTGTAATATAGTCAGATGTGCTAACTTTGAAATGTGCTTCTTATATAGATCTGCAACTATGTGGGACCTGCAAAGGTTATTGTTCAGTTGGTCACAAATGGAAAAAACATCCACCTGCATGCACACAGCCTGGTGGGAAAACACTGTGAGGATGGCATCTGCACTGTAACTGCTGGACCCAAGGACATGGTGGTCGGGTAAGTGAGGGTGTATGATGTGGTGGAAGGGAGGTGCACATCAAACATGGCAGCCAGGGAACAGGCCCTTTTTATTAAGGGTCTTTCCAAGACCCTCAGAGAGCCCCAGAAAATGAAAATTTGAGCTCTCACTTGGACTCCGAGGACTCCAAAGAGTAAGGTGCCCACTTGTCTGGATTTCCCTGATACAACCCACTTTGTACCTGTTGTCCTGGCCTAATTATTTATAGCACCCCCTTTCACTCTCAAAAGTGGCCCAGTTTGGATGATAAATTATGCAGTCACTTGACCTATGAGACATGTGTGCCACTTTTAGCAATGTTTTCCTTCTGGAAATAAGGATAAGGACAAATTAGAAGAAAACTGGCTATAGCAGAAATCAACACTTTATGGATGATTTCATACCTTTGGTGATTCCCTTAATGAACTATTGATTCTCGATTTACAGTGTGAACATGTTGAGCATGAAGTGGATAGGTAAATATTATTTCAGTTCTGTGTTGCTTAGAAAGTGTGCACAGAAATGATAAGGGCTTAATTTCCCAAACATACAAACAGCTCATTCAACTCAACATCAAAATAACAACCGGATTAAAAAATGGGCAGAGGACCTGAATAGACACTTCTCCAAAGAGGACTTGCAGGTGGCCAACAGGCATATGAAAAGATTCTTGATCTCGCTGAGTGTCAGGGATGCAGATCAATACCACAGTGAGATGCCACCTCACACCTGTCAGAATGGCTGTCATCAAAGAGAACACAAAGAACAAATGTTGGTGAGGGTGTGGAGAAAAGGGAACTCTCAAACACTGTTTGTGGGGATGTAAATTGGTGCAGCCACTGTGGAAAACAGTATGGAGGTTTCTCAAAAAACTAAAACTAGAACTACCATATGACACAGCAATTCCACTCTTGGGTATATATCCAAAAAACCCAAAACACTAATTCAAAAAGGTACATGCACCCCAGTGTTCATAGCAGCATTATTTATAATTGCCAAAATATGGAAGCACCCTAAGTGTCTATCAACAGATGAATGAATAAAGAAGATGTGGTATATGTATATATATATGATGAAGATGTGTGTATATACATATACACAATAGAATACTACTCAGCCATAAAAAAGGATGAAATTTTGCAGCAACATGGATGGACCTGGAAGGTATTATGCTAAGTGAAGTAAGTCAGACAAAGACAAATACTGTATGATATCACTCATGTATGGAATCTAAAAAATAAACTAGTAAGTATAACAAAAAGGAAACAGATCCACAGATAATAGAGAACAAATGAGTGGGGAGAGGGGGAAGGGGGGAGGGGCAATATAGGAGTAGGGGATTAAGACGTACAAACTACTAGGTATAAAATAAGCTACAAGGATATATTGTACAAATGGGGAATACAGCCAATATTTTATAATAACTAAAGAGTATAACCTTTAAAATTTTTGAATCACTATATTGTACACCTGTAACATATAATATTGTACAGCAACCATACTTCAATTTTTTTTTAAAGTGTGTACAACCAAGGATTATAAATTTGTCTTGGCATTCATTAGACTTGAAATGTAAATACAAAGAGACATATTCAT
Organism: Orcinus orca; assembly: GCF_937001465.1. NCBI lineage: Eukaryota > Metazoa > Chordata > Mammalia > Artiodactyla > Delphinidae > Orcinus > Orcinus orca. The sequence continues at coordinate 21,768,859 of NC_064562.1, forward strand.
TTAAGGGTTGGTCAGAGAGATAAAACAAGCCATTTTTAATGAATGAAGTATTATAGAAATAAATTCAATTCAAAAGAAATTTTTAATTAAATTTGTCTAATTTTCAGGAATATCTTTCAGGGCTTCCTAATACTGGTTTAAATAGTTTACAGTAAAATCCCAGTTAATCTAGACTGTTCACTCAAAAGAAAGGAATTGTTTAAATCAACTATAATTAAGCTGATGATAACATTTCAGGCTTTGAATTCTGATCAGGTTTCAAGTTGGCTGTTATTGGGGAGGTTGAACTTTCATGTTCCTTGGTATTTCTTTGTTTGACTGTTAAAATTTTCAAGTGTGAAAAACCTAGAGAGCTTTCTTTTAAGTCACTAAAATCTGATTCTTTTGATGTCAGAGAAAAAAAAAACTCTAGATTGGAGGAAGAAGCCTAAATTGATTTGAAAAATTCAACTATGCTTTAAATGACCTTGTTTCAACATCCTCTTGAAAGGCTGGCCTGTTTCCTCTTGTGTGTCACAGTTGGTCATCGTTTGTTTTGGAATACCCTTACAGTTCCTGACTGACCTATGAGAGCTTTGAAATGCAGGGTAATTGTCAAAGAGTTTCGGCCTAATTGATCACGTAGTGTCTCTGCAGATTTACTCGAGTAGGCTACTGTCAGTACGAAGTGTATATTCTCTTTGGTCCTGTTTAATGTGTGTGATAATCATATCCTTCAGAGGAAATTATACATGAAGTTTCCCTACTAACAATATTTGTTATTATAAACATTCCAGTATGGTATCTGTAATTTGGTGTTTCTGTGGTTTGCCTTAGTAGTCTTTGAGGATTTGGGGAGGAACTAATGGTTATTTAATTTGGGACCTACAGCAGGAGTAAAAGTAAATTCCTTGTCTCCAAGGAAAGTGAGGAAATCTGTTACTCTCTTTTAGTGCTGGCATGAGGGGTTCGGTAGTTGGAATTCATTCATTCATTCATTCGTTCAACAGTTTGAGCATCTAAACTTGTACATGTGATCATCAAGATGTCTGGTCATAGCTCTGTGGGGTTTTCTAATACTATGCAGTTTCACCAAGAAATGTAAGCAAGAGGATGCCACCTAAGAGTTACAGTAGACTCAGTAGCCTCTCCCATTCAGAGTGCTCTGTGAAACCTTGGTACTCCTTTTATAATTCGATTTTTAACTGAGAAACTTTTGCGTACAGTGTTTCCCCAAATGCAGTATTTCCTTCACGATTTCATTTGTCTCTCTTATTTTTTTTTAAGTTTCTAATGCCAGAACCTGTTGCATTTTAGTAGAAAGAGTCTCATGCTGGGGGTCTGGAAACCAGAATTCTGTTTCCAGTTCTGTCACTCACAACAGTAGGACTGGGGGCAATTTGCATGACTTCTTGGGGACTTTAATTTCTTCCCTTATAAAATCTGAATGTTAGGCTACAGAATCTACCTCCAGGCCCTTTACATCCAAATTCTACACTGAACTAACATTAGCTAATACTATGAAATAACATGAGCCAACTTGCCTCATGTGTATTTACAGGATATCAACGATTATTCTTATTTAGTTCTAACTTGTAGGTAAGAATAGCATATAGAGAAATTTAGGAAGATAGCCAGAGTTATTCCTTAGACTTGTCAATACTAGAAACAGAACCATGATAAGCAGTTTTCAATACAGTTTAGGTTAAGAGTATAAATTCATAAGCTGGGCATCAATCCAACACATCAAAAAAGATAAATGGAGGGACTTCCCTGGTGGTCCAGTGGTTAAGACTCTGCGCTCCCAATGCAGGGGCCACGCATTCGATCCCTGGTTGGGGAGCTAAGATGGTGCATGCCGGACTTGGTGTGGCCAAAAAGAAAAAAAAAAAAGGTATATGGAAAATGACATTGAGAAGATAAATAACTTCTAAATGATCAAAACCAAAAGAATGACCTTTCTTTGGAGTGTTTCTCTTCACTTTACTCTCAGCATGAGTTCTCAGTAAAATTTAATTTATATTTTCGAAGATATTTTCTTATCTATATTAAACTATTCATGTTTTAGATAACTAAGTCATGATTGTAAGTTTGATTGGTTTAATTTGAGGGGCTTGTCCTTTTAACTTCTTTTAGTTAGCTTTAATTTTGACTTTTTATTTCCTACTCACTTATTTAGTTAGTCCTTCGTGCCTGTCCTCATAAAAATAATCTTTGGTGTTTTATTTTCTATCCTGAATATCAGCAGTTTGTTTCAACAGCATTTTAGTTCTCTGAAATTTGCATTCAATGGAAACTGTTACTTGACTTTGCTTTAAGCCACCTTCCTCACCAATAATCACCACACCCTCTGCTTGCTTCCTGGCAGCCCTGATTTAGAGAGATGTGAAGTTTTTCTTTTTTTTAAACTAGTATTTCCCGCATATACCAATGGTAAGCACTCGAAGTAGATATAGAAATATAAAAATGCAAAACAGAAGCAAGTCTTCCCTCAATGAACTAATGCAGATCATATTAAACTGCTATTTTTGTAGATGCAAGAACAGTTAGCTACTGGCAGTTTCATATGGTTCAACCTTAATGCACAGAAAAGGAGCTGTTTGGAGAAAATGGACAAGGTCTGGACTGAGATTGGAAGTATCCAACTTCCAAACCTAGGGTGTGTATTGTGAGTCAAGGGCTGCTTTTAAATCTCAGGCTAGCCGTGAAGTCAATATTTGAGTCTGGAGGTGAAGAAAGGCCAGATGGAGGAGGCACTTTAGAATCCCAGCCCAAGGACCTGGGGATTTGAACCTAGCCAAAGGGCAGAGGCAGTTCCCAGACGATCATAATGATGGCAGCATCTGGCACAGTGCAGAGGTTTTCAAACCTGGCTGCTAATTAAAGTCACCTTTGGTCACTTTGTAAAAATACTGATGCCAGTATTTCCAGATCTACTTCCAGAGATCCTGATCTCATTGCCCTGTCTCATCGTGTAGAGCAGTGGTTCACAGACTTCAGGGGCCATCAGAATCACCTGGAGGGCTGGTTAAAACATGGATGGCTGAGCGCCACCCTCAGCGTTTCTGATTCAGTAGGGTTGGGATAAGGCCCACGAATTTGCATTTTAATAAATTCTTGGGTGATACTGATGCTGCTCGTCTGGAGAGTATACTTTGAAAACCACTGATGTGTAAGAATATGGCATTTTGAGTAAGAAACAGGACTGTAGTCCCAGTCCCGTTACTAACCCATTATTAACTGTGATAACCTGTCTTTCTAAAAATTTTTGAAATTAATTTAAATACTGTAACAGTCACCCTTTAAAGTATACAGTTCTGTGAGTTTTGATAAATACTCATATAATCACCACAATTAAGGCGTAGAATAGTTTTATTCCCTCCCCCCATCCCCCATCCTGAAAATCCCTGTGTGACCCTTTGGAGTCAGGTTCCCCCCCAGCTCTAGGCACTGGCAACCTCTGATCTGTTCTACCCCCATGGTTTTGCCTTTTCCAGAATGATATGCAGATGCAATCCTACAATATGTAGCCTTTCTGGGTCTGACTTGTTTCACTTAGCATAATGTATTTCAGATTCCTCCAGATTGCTGAGTCTGTCAGTAGTTTATTCCTTTTAGTTAATAAGTACTGTTGCATTGTTGCATTGTGTTGCTATATCACAGTTTATCCACCTGTTGAAGGACATCTGGTTTGTTTCCAGTTTTTCAGAACAAAGCCACCTTTTGTGTGAACATAAGTTTTCATTTTTCTTGGCTTGGGTAAATACTGAGGAGTGGAATTGTAGGGATGTGTGCTAAGAGTATGTTTATCTTGATAAGAAACTGCCAAATCGTTGGACTTCCCTGGTGGTCCGGTGGTTAAGACTACTCCAGGCTTCCACTGCAGTGGGAACGGATTCGATCCCTGGTCAGGGAAGTTCCACGTGCCGCATGGTGTGGCAAAAAAAAAAAAAAAAGAAAAAGAAACTGCCAAGTTGTTTTCCAAAGTGGCTGCGCCATTTTGCATTCTCACATGTTAACATTTATGATCCTTGTTTTTTTCTGTTTTTTATCCTAATAATGTCTGCTCTCATTTTTCTTTTGCACTTTATTATAGAAATTTCCAAACATATACAAAAGTAGAAAGAATAGCATAGTGAGCCTTCATTGTACCCGTCACCCACCTTCAACAATTAATTACTACGTGGCCAGTCTTGATTTAAATGTACTCCTACCTAGGTAACTTCGTTACTGATATCTGATTTAGTTCCATTGTGGTAAGAGAATATTTGGTATCATTTGATTCCTTTTAAATATATTGAGGCTTGTTTTATGGAGGGAATATGGTCTGTCTTTTTTTTAAGTCAGTCCTTTTTTTAAAAAAATTATTTATTTATTTATTTTTGACTGTGTTGGGTCTTCGTTTCAGTGCGAGGGCTTTCTCTAGTTGCGGCAAGTGGGGGACACTCTTCATCGCGGTGCACGGGCCTCTCACTATCACAGCTTCTCTTTTTGCGGAGCACAGGCTCCAGACGCACAGGCTCAGTAGTTGTGGCTCACGGGCCTAGTTGCTCCGCGGCATGTGGGATCTTCCCAGACCAGGGCTCGAACCCGTATCCCCTGCATTGGCAGGCAGATTCTCAACCACTGTGCCACCAGGGAAGCCCTGGTCTGTCTTGGTAAATGTTCCTGGTGCCCTTAAAAAAGAATGTTTAGTCTGATCAGATTGAACGCATGTTCTGTAAATGTCATTTGGGTCAGGTTGTTTGTTCAAAGCTTTTCTCTCCTTACTAATTTTCTCTCTACTTGTTCTATTAATTATTGAGAGAAGAGTATTAAAATCTGACAGTATTCATAAATACATCTATTTCTCTTTTCAGTTCTATAAGATTTTGCTTCTTGTATTGTGAAGCTCTTTTATTAGGTGCATAAAAATTTAGGATTCTTATGTCCTCTTAATTAATTGATTCCTTTATCATTATGAAATGACCTTCTTTTTTATTGCTGGTAATATTCTTTGCTCTGGAATTTACCTTGACTGAAACTAATATAGTTACTTCAGCTTTCTTTTGAATAATGTTAGCTTGGAACATTTTTTTCCCCATCCTCTTAGTTTTAACCTTTTTGTGTGTTTATATTCAAAGTAAGTATGCACTGCATATACTTGGGTCTTACTTTGTATTCAGTCTCACATACTCTGTCTTTTAGTGGGGTGTTTAGGTGACTTTTATTTAATATGATTACTGATATGGCTGTGTTTAAATCTGCCCTCTTGCTGTTTGTTTTCTGCTTGTCATATCTATTCTTCATTCCCCCTTCCCCTGCCTTCTTTTAGATTAATTGATTATTTGTCATTTCATTTATCTCCTTTTAGATTTATACCTCTTTGTATTTTTTAGCCATTGTTTTAGGTTTATACTATACATCTTTAACTTATCATAGTCTACCTTCAAGTAGCATTATACCTCTCTATGTATAGCATGTTAACAGTATATTTTCATTTCCCCTCTCTTGACCTTTGTGCTATTATGTCATATATTTTACATCTGCATATGTTGTAAATCCCACCATTTATTGTTTTTTATTTTTGCTTTAAATCGTCAGTTATCTTTTAAAGAAACTTTTAAATAAGGGAAAGAAAGTATTTTATACTTACCCATGTGTTGACTTCCTTTAATTTTTCTTATACCACTGGTGTGCTGCTGATAAATTCTTTCAGTTGTACATCTTAAAGTCTTTATTTTGTTTTTGTTTTTCAAAGATATTTTTGAGGAGTATAGAAATACAGGTTGACACGGTTTTTCTTTCATGTCCTTAAAATATGCTGCTTCACTGTCTTCTGGCTTGCCTTGTTTCCAAAAAGAAGTCTCCTGTCATTCTTACCTTTATTCCTCTGTACATAGTGTGTCAGTTTTTTTCTCTGTCAGCTTTTCAGATTTTCTCTTCATCGCTAGTTTTCAGCAGTTTGATTATGATAAGCTTTAGTGTTGTATTCTTCATGTTTCTTGTGCTTTGTGGTTCACTGAGATTCTTGGATCTCTGGGTGTATAGTTTTTATTAAATTTTAAAACTTTTCAGCCATTATTTTTTAAAATATTTTTTCCATCCACTCCTCTCTTTTGTCTTCTGAAACATCAACCTCATGTATATTTGGCCATTTGAAATTATGCCACAGCTCATTAATGATCTCTTCTTTTTAAAATTTTTTTCATCTTTTCAGTTTCATTTCAGATAGTTTTTTTACTGTGTCCTCAAGTTCACTAATCTTTTGTCTGTACTGTCTAATATGTTCTTAATCCCATCTGGTGTGTTTTTCTTCTCAGACGTTGTAGTTTTCATCTCTGTGGGTTTTGAGGGGGGGGTCTTTTTTATATCTTCCATGCCTCTCCTTCGCATACTAATGCTTTCTTCTCGACCATATGGAGTATATCTCTCATAGCTTTTCCATGTACTTACCTACAAATTCTGTTTTCTGTCTCATTTCATTTCTGGATCTGTTTCTATTGAATGATTTTTTTCCTCGTTATGAGTTATATTTTCCTGTTTCTTTGTATGCCTGGTAATTTTTGATTGGATGGTAGACATTTTGAATTTTGGATTGTGGGTAGTTGGATTTTTTATTTTCTATGCATCTAAATATTTTTGAGCATTGGGATGAAGTTAAGTTTGGGAATAGCTTGATCCTTTCTAGACTTACTATTAAGCCTTTTTAGGGAGACCAGAGCAGCCTTCAATCTAGGGTTAGCTTGATGCCATTACAAAGGCAATACCTTTCTGACTGTACACCCTAACACTTCGTGTATCACAAGCTTTCTTGAACTATTCTAGCCCTGTGTGTGCTCCAGGGGCTGTTTTGCCTGTGCTTCTGATTGTTCCTTTCCCAGCCTTGGGTCATTTCCTCACACACATGCTCTGAGTGTCTCTCGGTATGTGGTTCTTTCTTCTCAGGTATCGGCCTGTGAATTCTACCCTTGTTGACCTCCTTTGTCTCCTAAACTCTGGGAGGTCAGCAGGCCCTGTTTGGGCTCCCCCTTCCTTACTGCAGCCTGGAAGCTCGCTCTAGATATTAAGGCAGCATAATTTTAGAATTCACCTTATTTGTTTTCCTTTTCTTAAGGCTCACTGTCCTATGCCACCTATTGTTCAGTGTCTGAAAACTATTTTTTCACATGTTTTTTGTTGTTTAAAATATGAGGTTCAATCGGTCTGTGTTGCTCTATCATTACCTAAGGTAGAAGACTGACTTCTGTATTGGTTCATTTATTTCCAGAGTAAATCCATTATTCACATAATGAAAAATACAGATGATGACTTTTCACAGAGATTAAATTAGATAATATACATGAAAAGCACTTTCTAGGTGGTAAAGTGCTGCACACGTGTTTATCATTGCTGTTACCTAGAAGATCAGCCTCGTTTTCCTGTAGTTATGGGTGGTGTCTGTATAGGAGTAAAGCCTAAAAGGCCAAAATACGGAGGTGTTGTTTCTGAAAATCCCCCTGTGCCTCCATGCATACCAATGTGTCATATTGCGTGTTTTTCTGTGCTGGATTAATTCATGCATTTATTTATCCAGTAGACATTTACTAAGCACCCAGGTCTCTAGTCACTGGATATCTCTGCTCTCAAGGGGCTTATATTCTGTATTTTCTTTTCGGTGTCTGTCTCCGCTGTCCTACTTTTTTTCATCACTGTCTGTACACCTGTATCATTTCATCTCTGGGCCTCTGTATGAGTGCTCATCTCATTCAGCCTTCACCTCCTATGTTTTCTTTCCCTAGTTTATCTAGTTTTCCAACATTATCTTCTTCTTTATTTCATTTGATCCAATTATCATAATATTTCTATCTTTCCTCTAATATTCCTGCTAATATTTTTTTTTCTTTCTGAGTAAAAGCCAGAGGAAAAGAAGAGTCCTTACAAAAGCTTACAAGGCTTTAAAAGAACGGTGCCCCACTTATCTCTTTGAACTCCTTACTTACTTCTGACCCCTTGTTCATCTCACTCCAGCCACACTGGCCTGTTTGCCATTGTTGTCTTGGGGACACCAGGCATGATCCTACCTCAGGGTCTTTGTACTTGCTGTTCCTTCCACCTCAAATGTTCTTTTTCCATATATCCATGTCTCACCCCCTACTTCCTTCAAGTCTTTGTTCAGTTGACATCTTTTCAGTGAGGCCCTGTCTGGCCTCTTCCTATTTTTAAGTGCCGTGCCTTCTACTACTGCCTTTCCTCTTCCCCATTCCTACTTTATTTTTCTTGGTAACACTTTTTACCTTTTAAATTATAAAATTTACTTGTTTGTTTCCTCTCTGTTGTTGCACTAGCATATAAACTCCATGAAGGTAGGGATTCCTTTACTGTTGACGGAAGCACCCAGGACGCTGCCTGGTACTAAGGAGCAAAATAAATATTTGTTGACCGAATGAGTCTCCTTGGTAAAGTGCTGTTTGTTGTATTACATTTATTGAATACACTTCTTTGTTTCATGTACTTTATTTTAAAACATGAATGGCTGGAGCATTTTATATATTTAAAGATCCCTTTAATTGCTTTAGTTAGCATATTAACATATTTTGTTTTATGGATATGTAGGCTTCACAATATAAAAAATTATCCATCCTTGATTGAAGGTATACCTCAAGACTGAGTACATGTAGAGTTGGACATTCTAGTGGTCATAAATAATTCCAACCTTAGAGACAGCCCAGGAGGAGATGGGACTCCTGGTAGACATTAAATCCCGTCTAGAAACCCAGGGATGAGCCAAAAGAAAAAAAATCTTCTAAATATAGTATTTTGCATATTCTTTTTTAAAAAGTTAGAAAAGTTAGTATATTTGGAACTAAAATTTCTTTTCATACAACTCTCCTAGAAAAATACTTTAAAATGAGTCTAGGTAAAACTTTCTTATTAAGATATGTATACCCCACTCCCTTATTCATAATTTGCAAGTCTAGTAAGCTTTGAAAACGAAAAGATTTTTCTAATTTTACCACAGACTGATTTGGTGGCAAAACCCAGCCTGACATGATGTGCAGCTGGTTATAGTCTTTATTATTCCATTTGGTGAGTCTGCTTTGTATGTTTCACTGCAGAAATAGTAATGTGTTTGAGGGCCAGTGATTGAGGGCCTGTGCATTTTTTCTCAATCCATAGCTAAGGTAAAACAGGACTCTCTAGTCATTGACTGCCTAATTCTGGTTTGTCGTTGCTGTTACTGTTTTTTCTCCAGCTTTGCAAACCTGGGTATACTTCACGTGACAAAGAAAAAAGTATTTGAAACACTGGAAGCACGAATGACAGATGCATGTATAAGGGGCTATAACCCCGGACTTTTGGTGCATCCTGATCTTGCCTATTTACAAGCAGAAGGGGGAGGAGACCGGCAGCTCACAGGTGAGTATCACTCTCCCAGCCTTGCTCCTTTGAGAGCTCTGGCTCTCCTTGTCCTGTGTGTAGACCATGTGCTCATCTTATGCCCCAGGTTTCTCCTTCTCCTGGTCTGTACCCCAAGCTGCTGTCACCCTTTCCCTGCTCAGAAACCTTTGATGGCATCCTGCTACTTCTAGAATAAAATCTGTACCCCCATAGCCTGGCATACAAAGCCGGGCCTCAGCCCCCTTTCCAGCTTTATCGGAGGTCCCACCTGTACTCACCTCTCCCCATCACCGCCCCCTGAACACTGATGCATACTCATACCTTTGTATGTGTCTTCCTCTACCTAAAACACCTCCCCCCCTTCCCTTTTCAACCTGTCAGGACCAATTCAGAATTCAAGACATGGTTCAAAGAACACCTGCTCTGTTATACCTCCCCCCACTCACCTTATTATAAGGAATCTTTCTTTCTTTGGGCTCTTCAGGCTCATTGTAAGCTATCCTCTTTATCATAAAAATGCTATGATTGTGTGTTTTCCTTCCTTCACTTATATTTTTTTCTTTCAACCCTAATCCTTGTTCCACCACATATGCCATTTCTGCTTTTATGTGTTGTCCTTTCGTGTGGCCATCCTGTCACCAGCTCATACTCAGGCAGTCCAGAGACAATCATTTTCCCATTAGCCATGTTCTGTCTTCTGCTATTCATCCTCAAAACCTTCACATCATCTTTGAGTCCTCCTTTTCACCTCTGCTGCATCTCCAGTTTGTGGTCCAGCTGTTCTGTGCTCTCTGGGGTTCCCCTCCTCACTCCATTTTTTGATGGTCTGTCTCTGTCCCTCCCCACTTCTAATCTAGTTTACACCCTGTGGCCAGATGGATCTTACTGAAGCCTACAGGTCACCACTACTCAGTGCCTCCCTGTTGCGTCCGGAATCCAAATTCCATACCCTGGCATTTTAGGCCTCCCAAGAGCTGGCCCCAATCTGCATTTTCGACTTTGTTTCCCACTACATCCCTTCTTGTCAAACTGAACTACACCACAGAAGCACAATTTCTCACTTTCTCTCTTTGGCACATTCTTTCCATTCCTGCTCTTTCCTCTTCCTGGGATGCCTTTTTTCATTCTCCTCCTAAGTTCAAGTTCTACCATCCTTTCAAGATTTAGAGCAATGCCTCTTCTGCTTCAAAGCCTCTGGATTCTCCCCTCCTTTGAAGTTTCATATCACTTCAACTGTAGCTCTTTTATAGTACTTATCACTTGAATTATCACCTCTTGTGATATTGTAAGTTAAGTACGATTATGTCCATCAGTATGACAGCTCCATCAGGAGGGAAGGCGCCCAGTGCAGTGGAGTCATTTGGCTCCTTAGAAACACTTGTTGAGCTGTACTTGCTTAGTGCCAGGTACTGTGCCGGGCACTGTGGGATGAATACAGTCCCTGTGCCCAGAGAGCTTTTGGAATACTTAATTTTCACATTCCTCCAGACAAGTGAGGCATGGTCAGGCTACTGCATTCCATTCCATCACATCCTTTGTGTCTTGGGACAGGGCAGGGGAAGATAGGAGAGAGGCAGTTTGACACACGCAGGACAGTTTTTACTGTGATCCAGAGAAAATGCAGGCCCTTTTTTGATGCCTTTACGTTTGGATGACATAAATAGATAATTCTTAAAATTGTATTAGCAATATGAAGAATTTCGAAAGAAAAAAAAATAGACTTTTAAGTTGATGTTCTTTATTTGGGCTTTATAAAATCATCCTGTCTAAAACGTTCATGCTTTACTCTTTCCCTGGGCATGAATACCCCATGTTGTCTGGTCCTAGATCGGGAAAAGGAGATCATCCGCCAGGCAGCTCTTCAGCAGACAAAGGAGATGGACCTCAGCGTGGTGCGGCTTATGTTTACAGCCTTCCTTCCAGACAGCACCGGCAGCTTCACGAGGCGCCTGGAACCCGTGGTGTCGGACGCCATCTATGATAGCAGTGAGTACCTGACTTCTGACAGGAGGCAGCTTGCTGTAAAGTCAAGAACAGACTTCCAGCCCGGCCCCGGCAGTTACTGACTAGCTCTGATTCCTGGGGCCAGTAACCTAATCACTTGGAGCCTCATGTTTATCATCTTACAAAATGAGAATACTGAAATTTAGCTTAAAATTTGACGTTGAGATTAAAAGTGAAATACTGTGAGGTGCTCACTAAATCTTCCTCAGATCACCGTTGTAGTCTTCTACGTGCAATGCCAAATCTCTTATTATTTATGAATTCCTTACTACGAGGATATATTGTTGGTGCTCTTAGATGAGAAGAGTATCTCAGTTGGGGCTCTGAAGAGAAGTTAATAAAAGACAACTCTTATCCATTTTCATTCTTGCATGTTATAGCTTTATCAAGTTAGGAACGTCAGGTTAACTAAGTGAGCAGTACAGATATTTCGTAGCTTCAAAATTCTATTTTAGTCTGTAGTTCCTGGAGTTTTTGAAAGAGTTTTACAGTGGTCTTCAGCATTTACCATGCAAATTTCTAATTTGGTATGCATGGGATTTATTAAACAGATATTTCCAAAAAGTCTACAAGGGCAGTATTTAGGCTCCTTGAAAGGTTATAGAGTTTGGTCTAAGTAGAGAACGCCATGCCCCAAGTACAACAACTAACTGATTTCTCTAATTTAAACATGTTTGAAGGGAAGTGAAAGCTTTATAAACTGATGTAGACTCACATACCAAAGATCACTTTAAAATGCAGCTGTTGGAGCCAAAAAAAAAAAGGGAAGCCTTATACTATTACCACACAAAACTTTTACCCCTTAACCACACAGAATTCTAATTTCGTTTGGGGAAAAGAAATATAACATCTTCATTTTTCTTTTCTGTAGAATAAAAATTAATAAATAGTTTTAGAAAACTGCTTCTCCTAAATTTCTAGGACTCTTGTAAATGGTATCATGGACATAAGTTTGGGGTTAAAGTCTTGACCTTATTGAAATTCCACACATCCATTAGCTTGGAACTTCCTGAAACATCAGAAAATTTCTTTCTCTTTCTCTATTAATCTCTCTTACTGTGTTAGTGGGAGAAACAAATACTGCTCCTTTGTGTCTCATCTGTTTTGGTGATAATGAATGAGCCATGCCCAAGAAGTGCTCTGAGGGTTTCAGAAGGCATTTTTGTTTTATTTATATCCTTGTTAAAGCAGTATGAGTGAAAGCATCTATTTAAACTTTCTTTAAGGTCCCTCATAGGAGGTTAGCATGTGAAGCTGAGGATAAATAATGAAGTTTGTTGTTTTTCTCCTGTGGACAGAAGCCCCCAATGCCTCCAACTTGAAAATAGTAAGGATGGACAGGACAGCTGGATGCGTAACTGGAGGGGAAGAGATTTATCTTCTCTGTGACAAGGTTCAGAAAGGTAAATATATGCTCTGATCTCCAGATGTGAAGTATAATTCTGAGTGTGTTTCTGAGTCACTTTTTGTCAGTGGGCCCAGTAATATCCCTCCTTGCCATAGAACTCCTTTTAAAAATTTATACATTTCCTCTCTTCCAAATTTAAGTTGTCCATGTTATTTTGTTAACCCAACTAATTCATTTTAAAATTTTCAACAGAAGTAAAGATAAATAAGAAAACAGTGACCATCGGAATCAGTGATGTTTCAGGGTTTTTATACTTTAAATTTTGGTATCTGAACTTTAAATAAATGAGTAATAGCCCATGCTTCACACACACACACACACACACACACACACACACACACACACACACACAGAGAATAAATGTTTTACATAGTGTAAAATTGTTTTTTGTTTATCTTACCATGCTTCATTGCAACACAGAGAGCTTCTCTGGATATCTTCACATGACACTATGATGTCATTTAAGAAAAAGAAAGAGAATAAGGACTATAGGGAAATTCTCAGAGCATATTCCTCTCATAATTTTCACTTTCAGAAAGGTTCTTGGCATTTATCTCTCACTAAATATAGCGCAAGATTGATAAGTCAGCAAAATCTGAAGGAGATTGTGTTATTTTCTCAAGTTTCACTCATTTTTTAAATAAAATGATAGAAGGTATAGTATAATAAAGATACACTCACTTCCACGACGGCAGCAGCAGGGCACGTGGCAAGAATCACGGCTTGCACGTGGCCCCAGGCAGTCTCGTCTTTCTGCAGCTTGTAGATCCTCAGGTGTAGGAGCTGTTTCAAGCGCACAGCCTTGAGAGAGTAAGGTGTTCTTGAGACCACCTGTACCAAACCTGTGACCGAACCCAGCGAAGACCTCTATATAAATGTTCAAGATTCCGGCAGTGCATGCGAAGACCTACTCTTTCAGCCACGGGCTGCTGGAGACAGCCTCGTAGACAAAGTGCTCCCGAGTCAGCCTGTTCTAGCTGAGCAGCTACTGAAGACCCTCGTAATCAGACTTCATAACGGAGACTGCCACATTCACTGCTGCGCGGCTCACAGCGTCTTGGTGCTCCGGCCGGGTGTCAAGCCTGAGCCTCTGAGGTGGGAGAGCTGACCCCAGCACATTGGACCACCAGAGACCTCCCGGCCCCATGTAATATCAATCGGCGAGGGCTCTCCCAGAGACCTCTGTCTCACCGCTAAGACCCAGCTCCACTCAACGACCAGCAAGCTCCACTCAACGACCAGCAAGCTCCAGTGCTGGATGCCCAATGCCAATCAACCAGCAAGAAAGGAACACAACCCCATCCATTATCAGAGAGGCTGCCTGAAATCATACTAAGTTCACAGACACCCCCAAACACACCACTGGACGTGGTCCTGCCCACCAGAAAGACAAGATCCAGCCCCACCCACCAGAACACAGGCACCAGTCCCCTCCACCAGGAAGCCTATGCAAGCCACTGAACCAACCTCACTCACTGGGGGAAGACACCAAAAACAATGGGAACTACGAACCTGCAGCCTGTGAAAAGGAGACCCCAAACACAGTAAGTTAAACAAAATGAGAAGACAGAGGAATAGGGAGCAGATGAAGGAGCAAGGTAAAAACCCACCAGACCAAACAAATGAAGAGGATGTAGGCAGTCTACCTGAAAAAGAATTCAGAGTAATGATAGTAAAAATGATCTAAAATCTTGGAAATAGAATAGAGAAAATGCAAGAAACATTTAACAAGGACCTAGAAGAACTAAAGAGCAAACAAACGATGAACAACACAATACATGAAATTAAAAATTCTCTAGAAGGAATCAATATCAGAATAACTGAGGCAGAAGAACGGATAAGTGACCTGGAAGATAAAATAGTGGAAATAACTACTGTAGAGCAGAATAAAGAAAAAAGAATGAAAAGAATTGAGGACAGCCTCAGAGACCTCTGGGACAACGTTAAACGCACCAACATTCAAATTATAGGAGTTCCAGAAGAAAAAGAGAAAAAGAAAGGGACTGAGAAAATATTTGAAGAGATTATAGTTGAAAACTTCCCTAATATGGGAAAGGAAATAGCCACGCAAGTTCAGGAAGTGCAGAGAGTCACATACAGGATAAATCCAAGGAGAAACATGCCAAGACACATTAAACAAACTGTCAAAAATACAAAGAAAAAATATTAAAAGCAGCAAGGGAAAAGAAAGAAATAACATACAAGGGAATCCCCATAAGGTTAACAGCTGATCTTTCAGCAGAAACTCTGCAAGCCAGAAGGGGTGGCAGGACATATTTAAAGTGATGAAAGGGAAAAACTTACAACCAAGATTGCTCTACCCAGCAAGGATCTCATTCAGATTCAGTGAAGACATTAAAACCTTTACAGATAAGCAAAAGTTAAGAGAATTCAGCACCACCAAACCAGCTTTACAACAAATGCTAAAGGAACTTCTCTAGGCAGGAAACACAAGAAAGGAAAACAGCTATAAAAATAAACCCAAAACAATTTAGAAAATGGTAATAGGAACATACATATTGATAATTACTTTAAATGTGAATGGATTAAATGCTCCAACCAAAAGACAGGCTTGGGCTTCCCCTGGTGGCGCAGTGGTTGAGAGTCCACCTGCCAGTGCAGGGGACACGGGTTCATGCCCTGGTCTGGGAAGATCCCACATGCTGCGGAGTGGCTGGGCCCGTGGGCCATGGCCGCTGAGCCTGCGCGTCTGGAGCCTGTGCTCCACAACGGGAGAGGCCACAACAGTGAGAGGCCCGCATACCGCCAAAAAAAAAAAAAAAGACACAGGTTTGCTAAATGGATACAAAAACAAGACCCATATATATGCTGTCTACAAGAGACCCACTTCAGAACTAGGGACACATACAAACTGAAAGTGAGGGGATGGAAAAAGATATTCCATGCAAATGGAAATCAAAACAAAGCTGGAGTAGCAGTTCTCATATCAGACAAAATAGACTTTAAAACAAGAGACAAAGAAGGGAACTACATAATGATCAAGGGATCCATCCAAAAAGAAGATATAACAGTTGTAAATATTTATGCACCCAACATAGGAGCACCTCAATAACATAAGGCAAATGCTAATATCCATAAAAGGGGAAATCAGCAGTAACACAATAATGGTTGGGGACTTTAACACCCCACTTTCAGCAATGGACAGATCATCCAAAATGAAAATAAACAAGGAAACACAAGCTTTAAAGGACACGTTAAACAAGATGGACTTAATTGATATTTATAGGACATTCCATCCAAAAACAACAGAATACACTTTCTTCTCAAGTGCTCATGGAACATTCTCCAGGAGAGATCATATCTTGGGTCACAAATCAAGCATTGGTAAACTTAAGAAAATTGAAATCGTATCAAGTATCATTTCCAACCACAACGCTGTGAGACTAGATATCAATTACAGGAAAAAATCTCTAAAAATCTCTAAAACACATAGAGGCTAAACAATACTCTACTAAATAACCAAGAGATTACTGAAGAAATCAAAGAGAAATCAGAAAATACCTAGAAACAAATGGCAATGAAAACACGATGACCCAAAACCTATGGGATGCAGCAAAAGCAGTTCTAAGAGGGAAGTTTATAGCAATACAATCCTACCTCAAGAAACAAGAAACATCTCAAATAAACAACCTAACCTTACACCTAAAGCAATTAGAGAAAGAAGAACCGAAAAAACACGAAGTTAGCAGAGGGAAAGAAATCATAAAGATCAGATCAGAAATAAATGAAGAAGAAATGAAGGAAACAGTAGCAAAGATCTATAAAACTAAAAGCTGGTTCTTTGGGACAGTAAACAAAATTGATAAACCATTAGCCAGACTCATCAAGAAAAAAAGGGAGAAGACTCAGATCAACAGAATTAGAAGTGAAAAAGGAGAAGTAACAACGGACACTGCAGAAATACAAAGGATCATGAGAGATTACTCCAAGCAACTATATGACAATAAAATGGACAATCTGGAAGAAATGGCCAAATTCTTAGAAAAGCACAACCTTCCAAGACTGAACCAGGAAGAAATAGAAAATATAAACAGACCAATCACAAGCACTGAAATTGAAACTGTGATTTAAAATCTTCCAACAAACAAAAGTCCAGGACCAGATGGCTTCACAGGTGAATTCTATCAAACATTTAGAGAAGAGCTAACACCCATCCTTCTCAAACTCTTTCAGAAAATTGCAGAGGAAGGAACACTCCCAAACTCATTTTACAAGGCCACCATCACCCTGATACCAAAACCGGACAGAGATGTCGCAATTAAAACTACAGGCCAATATCACTGATGAACATAGATGTAAAAATCCTCAACAAAATACTACCAAACAGAATCCAACAGCACATTAAAAGGATCATACACCACAATCAAGTGGGGTTTGTCCCAGGAATGCAAGGATTCTTCAATATACAGAAATCAATGTGATACACCATATTAACAAATTGAAAGATAAAAACCATATGATTATCTCAATAGATTCAGAAAAAGCTTTTGACAAAATTCAACACCTATTTATGATAAAAACCCTCCAGAAAGTAGGCATAGAGGGAACTTACCTCAACATAATGAAGGCCATATATGACAAATCCACAGCCAACATCATTTTCCACGGTGAAAAACTGAAACCATTTCCACTAAGATCAGGAGCAAGGCAAGGTTGCCCACTCTCACTGCTGTTATTCAACACAGTTTTGGAAGTTTTAGCCACAGCAGTCAGAGAAGAAAAAGAAATGAATTCAAATTGGAAAAGAAGAAGTAGAACCATCACTGTTTGCAGAGGACATAATACTATACATAGAGGATCCTGAAGATGCTACCAGAAAACTACTAGAGCTAATGAATGAATTTGGTAAAGTAGCTGGTTACAAAATTAATGCACAGAAATCTCTTGCATTCCTATACACTAATGATGAAAATCTGAAAGAGAAATCAAGGAAACACTCCCATTTACCACTGCAACAAAAAGAATAAAATACCTAGGAATAAACCTACCTAAGAAGACAAAAGACCTGTATGCAGAAAACTATAAGACACTAATGAAAGAAATTAAAGATGACAAACAGATGGAGAGATATACCATGTTCTTGGATTGGAAGAATGAACATTGTGAAAATAACTATACTACCCAAAGCAATCTACAGATTCAGTGCAATCCGTATCAAACTACCAATGGTATTTTTCACAGAACTAGAACAAAAAAATTCACAATTTGTATGGAAACACAGAAGAGCCCAAATAGCCAAAGCAATCTTGAGAAAGAAAAACGGAGCTGGAGGAATCAGGCTCCCTGACTTCAGACTATACTACAAAGCTACAGTAATCAAGACAGTATGGTAGTGTCACAAAAATAGAAATATAGATCAGTGGAACAGGATAGCAAGCCCAGAGATAAACCCACACACATATAGTCACCTTATCTTTGATAAAGGAAGCAAGAATATACAATGGAGAAAAGACAGCCTCTTCAATAAGTGGTGCTGGGGAAACTGGACAGCTACATGTAAAAGAATGAAATTAGAATACTCCCTAACACCGTATACAACAACAAACTCAAAACGGATTAAGACCTAAATGTAAGGCCAGACATTATAAAGCGGGAAACATAGGCAGAACACTCTTTGACATAAATCACAACAAGATCCTTTTTGACCCACCTCCTAGAGAAATGGAAATAAAAACAAAAATAAACAAATGGGACGTAATGAAACTTACAAGCTTTTTCACAGCAAAGGAAACCATAAACAAGATGAAAAGACAACCCTCAGAATGGGAGAAAATATTTGCAAACGGAGCAACTGGGAAAGGATTAATCTCCAAAATCTACAAGCAGCTCATGCAGCTCAATATCAAAAAAATAAACAGCCCAATCCAAAAATGGGCAGAAGACCTAAAAAGACATTTCTGCAAAGAAGATATACAGATTGCCAAGAAACACATGAAAGGGCTCAACATCACTTACCATCAGAGAAATGCAGATCAAAACTACAATGAGGTATCACCTCACACTGGTCAGAATGGCCGTCATCAAAAAATCTACAAATAATAAATGCTGGAGAGAGTGTGGAGAAAAGGGAACCCTCTTACACTGTTGGTGGGAATGTAAGTTGATACAGCCACTATGGAGAACAATATGGAGGTTCCTTAAAAACTACAAATAGAACTACCATATGACCCAGCAGTCCCACTACTGGGCATATACCTTGAGGAAACCATAATTCGAAAAGAGTCATGTACCACAATGTTCATTGCAGCACTATTTACAGTAGCCAGGACATGGAAGCAACCTAAGTGTCCATCAACAGATGAATGGATAAAGGAGATGTGGCACATATATACAATACAATATTACTCAGCCATAAAAAGAAATGAAATTGAACTATTTGTAGTGAGGTGGTTGGACCTAGAATCTGTCATTCAGAGTGAAGTAAGTCAGAAAGAGAAAAACAAACACCATATGCTAACACATATATATGGAACCTAAAAAAAAGAAAAAAATACTGGTTCTCATGGACCTAGGGGCAGGACAAGAATAAAGACACAGATGTAGACAATGGACTTGAGGACACGGGGAGGGGGAAGGGTAAGCTGGGACGAAGTGAGAGTGTGTCATGGACATATATACACTACCATATGTAAAATAGATAGCTAGTGGGAAGCAGCTGCATAGCACAGGGAGATCACCTTGGTGCTTTGTGACCACCTAGAGGGGTGGGGTAGGAAGAGTGGGAGGGAGATGCAAGAGGGAGGGGATTTGGGGATATATGTATACGTATAGCTGATTCACTTTGTTATACAGCAGAAACTAACACACCATTGTAAAGCAATTATACTCCAATAAAGATGTTAAAAAATAATAATGCAAAAAATATAATATTTCACTTTCACATTTTTCAATAAAAATAATGTAGTTTCTTCAGTAAAAAGGAAAGAAAGATATACTCACTACAAGAATGAGCATTTTCAAAGTAAGCAACTGCATAGCTGGAAATGTAGCCCCTATTAAAAGAACTATGGCTTAAAACAAAGAAAATTCTCCTTTGAGGCTAAATGCGCTGAGATTAAAAAGTCAGAAAAAACGAGATAAGATTTTAAGGTAAAGGTATGAATATATATCTGTATCCCAAAAATGTTTACACTTTCTCTGCAGGTTTTGGTATCAGTATTCTTTCAACCCATTGTATCCAAGTAATATGCATTTCTAGATTTCTGGTTGTGCATACTATGAGTAAACACAATCTGAGTACCTTTATTTGTAAATGTGACTCTTAATCATTATCATTACATTGGAATGGCTTATTAAGAGAAGTCTTGAACCTAGCTTAAAGAATCTGAATAACTAGGTCCAGGGTAGTCCTACCTGAAGGCAGAGGTATTAACCAGTATATAATATGTCTTATCCAACCCTAATATTCCTAAAATTCTATGTAAATAGAAATATAAATTTAGTTTTTGCAAGTCAATAGTGTACACCTTCCTATGAAATAGGAAGTGAAGCCAGGGAGATGCCAACCTGAGTTATATTGTCATGTTTCTGCAGGAGTAGAACCCATGACTGAAGTGTGAAATTTAGATGTTCTAACTTAACCCGAAGGGACTAGACCAACATGATATATTTAGCAGTTTCTTAATATGGACTAATAAAATATTATAGGGAGGTAGCATAGTAGAATGTGTAAGAGCCTGAAACTTCACTGGGTTCAAATCCTGGCCTCTCCATTTACTAGCTTTTCAACCTTAGATAAGTTACTTAACCTCTCTGACCTCCAGTTTCTCTTCTGCAGAACGAGGATATTAATAGTAGACCTGCATCACAAAGTTGTTGTGAGGATTAAATCAGCTAATATATACATATAAAATCACTCAGAACAGTGTCTGCCATATAGTAAACTTTATATTAGTTAAATATTATTATGTGAATCTGTATCAAGTGAACCACCTTTTGGGATTCTGATATTCCTCACTATCCTTCGTGTTTCTCAGGAGTGAATTGGTTTAGGGATGAAGAAGTGGAAAAGACTGATTAAGAGAAAACTCAGATTGAATAGGTAAATCTAGTACTCTGTCATTGTAAATGAATCTTGGGGCCCATTACTATGGTAACTAATAGAAAATTTTCACTAAAAATTTTAAATAATTCAAAAGTGTATTTTATATTAATTGCTTTTGAAAAAGGTTAAGTACGTAGTATTTATAGGTAGAATCTTGAACAAGCTTTATTTTTCATGTTTTTTAATATTATTATACTATGTGAAATTATACATCTGGACGTGACTGTTTGCAGATGATATCCAGATTCGATTTTACGAGGAGGAGGAAAATGGTGGAATCTGGGAAGGATTCGGAGATTTTTCCCCCACAGATGTTCATAGACAAGTAAGTGGATGATGATGGCGATGAAGATGATTCTACATCTTCTGCCTTATTGAAATTCACTAGTTTCCATATATAAAACAAGGAAAAATCATAAATATTTATTTAACTTTCATAAAAGAGCACTGTGTCTTGCAGGTGTTCCAGAAAAGTTACCTACCATAGAATTATGGGCAAGCCTGTATTAGACCTTGCAAGGCATTTCATTTGGGTGTCTGATCAGCTAGCCACAAGGCAGTGGCCCTTAGGTCCTTTAGTAGAAATGTTTTAAGTGTTGTATTCATCTGTTCAGGCTTCCATAACAAAATATCATAGACTGGGTGGATGAAACAAAAGAAATTTGTAGCTCATGGTTCTGGAGACTAGAAGTCCCAGGTCAAGGTCTGACAGTGTCAGTTCCTTGTGAGGGCTCTCTTCCTGGCTTGCAGACAGGCACCTTCTTGTTGTGTCCTAACAGGGCAGAGAGAGAGTAAGCTCTCTGCTCTTCTTTAAAAAACAGTAATCCTGTCCAATCAGGGCCTTGCCCTTATGACCTCATTTAACCTTAATTCTTCCCGTAAAAGCTCTATCTCCAAATACAGCCACACTGTTAGGGCTTCAACATACGAATTTTGGGGGAACACAATTAGTCCATAACAGTGTTCTACCAGTGTAATATGCGGAGACCTGTTAAAAGGGTATTCTAATGAAAAGTGTTGAAAGGAGGAGTCTTCTAGTTGAGGCTGATGTCATCATGATAAATCAAGATCTCCTGGTGACAATTGAGTATACGACTAAGAGATGAAAATGCTGAATCCTCATCTTAATGATTACACTGAACGATTGAGGAATACAGTTTTCACAAAAAGTTGGAAACAATCCAAATGTCTATCAGTAAGTGGCCAGTTAAATAAATTATGGTGTATCTATGTGATGGAATATTGTGCAGTTATTAAAAAGAATGAGTACTCTATGGACTAATATGGAAGAGTCTCAAAGATACAACATTAAAATTTTTTAAAAGGTAGATATAAAGCAAAGTGTATATAAAAAAGATTCTATGTTTATGTTTACATACGCATAAAGAAACTCTGGAAGAATACAACAGAACAGGGAGGGACAGGAATGGCAAGGAGAATTTTCAGTGTACACCATTGTATACCTTTTTATATTTACGAAGCTTGATCCATGTGAATACATTACATAGTCAAAAAATCCAGCTAAAACATCTTTGAGGCGGGGTGTTAAATGCTGACACTGCGTGGCTGCTCAAAGCAGCGGGCCCCTCAGCACCGGTGATTCGGCCCCAAGCATAGTTCAATGAAAAAAATACGTTTTGTTACAAACGCATTAAAGGTATAAGGTGAGATCACATTTTGATAGCATAATACTTTTATTATTGCTCGGTTCTTATTTTATCATTTCTATCATGATTTTCTTTTAAATTTTTTGTCTAGGAGTCCATTTTTAAGTTTCCAAACATTTAAAAGATGTTTGGTTGATGATTTCAACATTATATTGTGGTCATAGAAGGTGGTCTTAGATATAAGTTCTTTGAAATTTTTTTGTCTTTCTCTGTGACTCTATGATCAGTTTTTTTAAAATGTTCCATGTGTACTTGAAAATAATTATATCCTTTCTTTTTTGTTTGGTGGAAGGTTCTGTATATAACTGTTAGCTTGAACTTATTTTGTGGATCAAGTAAAAAAAAAATCCAGCTAAAAACTGTGAAAATGCCTGACTATTCTGGCACTGCCAGATATCAATGAGGAGGCTGCCTTATGGGTGTTACCGAATGCCCTGTGTATGCCTAGAGCCTTGGCCATCCTCACCTCACAATACACTGACCCTGTCATGATGTCTCTCTTACACGGTTTAGTTTTTTGTCTTCATTGGCTGGCAGGCAGGCTGGTAGTAGTACCACCTTCCTCACTCTCTCTTTCCACGACTAGCCTTTCTGATATTGCTGTAAATAATCTTGGAGGATTTTAAGGCTAATTTGGAAAAGGAGAAGATGTATGCAACGTATTTTATTCACGTGATTATTTATACTGAAAGACATTGGAAATTTTAGACGAGTGAACTAATGAAGTTTTGCAATACATTGGCATAATCTTATATTTCAGTTTCACATTGGCAATTTAGTAAAAATGTGTGGGTATAGAATTCTAAGGTTGTAAGTTTCTCTAAGGTGTTGTATACTTTTTAGTACCTTGTGTCTAAACGTTGGGCATAAAGAATGTGTTTAATGAGTAGCGTTGCTGGAAAAGAAATGTAGTCCTACTCCAACATTTGGATCTTTGTATCCTGCAGTTTGCCATCGTCTTCAAAACTCCAAAGTATAAAGATGTCAACATTACAAAACCAGCCTCTGTGTTCGTCCAGCTTCGGAGGAAATCTGATTTGGAAACCAGTGAACCAAAACCTTTTCTCTACTATCCTGAAATTAAAGGTAACTTTGTTGTTTAAACACTTGTGCTTGTTGCAACAAGAGGATGGTCTGATTAGAAAAGATCAGGTAGTCTCCTCCTTTGAACAGCTTCCTAGTAACTGGTTTCTGGGTCCATGGTGCTTCTTTTTAGAGAAGAAAGAAGTAATATATGATTTGGGGGTCACAGAATTAAGTCTAGCCTTTTAAAATAATGTTATTTCCATTGAGTTTTATATGAGATTTAGACATTTGAAACTTTCTCTTTGAATTTGAGAATCTATCATTTATTGACTACCTCAGGGTTCAGGTAGTTGAGATGAAAAGATAAGGCTTGTTGTGTAGGAGAATCAGCCACTCTGTCAACTGGCCTCAGGCACCATGCACTGCAGAGCTATAAAAATGAATAAGGCAGCATTCTCTTCCTCACAAAGGACACACCGAGAAGGGGAGATCATAAGTCTCCTTCAGTTGTTACAGTGCGAATTATTACTTTGGTAAGTTCCAAAAGTGAGGTGTCCACAAAAACGTAGAAGAATGCAAGGAGAACGAACCTTAGATTCTGAAGAAGCCACCAAGAAGAAGGCTTCTTCAAGGTCCTGAAAATTGGCGATGTATTTCAGTAGTTGAGTGTGCAACAGAGAAGGAAAGGGTTTCCTAGACTTAGGAAACGTGAGGAGCTAAAACAGCTAGTGTTTATTCAGGGAAAAGTGAGCATTATGAGCACTGAGATGCACTCCTGGAGGCCACAGCAGGTGAGGAAGGCCGGGGCCAGGCTCTGTGATTGGCACCTAAAGAGTTTTGCATTGACTCTGGAAAGGGGAATGACCAGGCCAGTTTGGATTTGGAATGATGCCTCTGATTCTCTCTGTAGACACTGAAGAGACTATCTGGGCAGCAGACAATGAGTCAGAGGAGGAATGCAAGAATCCAAGTGAGAAATAGTGAAGTTAGTGAAGGTCTTAATGCAGTGGAGTGAAAGGAGAAGGTGGATTCAGGAGGCAATGCAGGGATGGTGTCAAGAGGACCCAGGTGCTGGTTGGGGTAGGGGGTGAAAAGAGAAAATCAGGAGTCCTAGACGGTTCTGGGAATCCCAGCCTGGGAAGGCTGTGATGTGGTTGAACTGATGAAGAGTCAAAAGAGCAAAAGTAGATCTGGGTGGGCAAAGACAGAGTTCAGTTTAAAGCATGCTGCATTTTAGGTCCCTGTGGCAGATTCCTAACAGGCCATTCAAAAGGCAGGACTGGAACTCCAGAGAGGGCAGGGTGGGAAATTCACACTGAGACTCCTCTCGGAATGAGGGTAACAGGCCTCAAAAGTTGTTTGTTAACCTGGAGTCCACTCACCCCTATGGGGCTCCATGGCTAGAAGTGTACTGTAAAACAATTAGGTTTTTTTGTAATCCTATTTTGAATTTTACATACTAAAAACTGTGATTCTAAGAAGAGATCCGTAGACTTCACTAGACTGCAAAAGAGGCCGTGGCACAAACATAATTAGAAACCCCTGGACTAGAGGGAAGTGAGACTGGGGAGGGACAGGGCGCCCAGGTCCTGGCTGAGGCTGGAACCCACAAAGGTGCCGCAGCAGCGATCCACATGGCTGCTAATCCTGTGATAGCAACATGGGATGGGGGATCTTTGAGGAGGGCTTTCTTTTCCTAGGATTCATGTTGTGGCAGCAGCATTTAGAAAATGGTTCCATGATTTCTTGTTTCTTCTCTGAGCTTGTGGCCCCTCCACTGATGGGTCAGATGTATAGTGCATTCCGTTATTGGTGCTTTGAAAACACTGTCAGCAGAGGATCCTTTTTTTTCTCTCCACGTGACATTTCGTGCGAAATCCCAGTATATAAACCGGAGAGGCTTGAAGTGGAGGTGGCAAGTCCGCCCACTTGGCTCGTCCAGGAAGGAGGCTTACCTCTCCGCACTTCCCTCCCTGCCCAGGAACTGCCTGAGGGCTTCCGAACGGGCCTTCGGCGTGAAGTTTGAAAATCACTGCTTTGGATTAAGCACCCTGCTTTAAAAGCAGACCCAGAAGAGAAACAGAGCAAAATTGTTTTGCACTTTCTGAGGGAAAAAAAAAAAAAAAAAGATTTCTTCTCCTAAAATGCATGTTCAAAATAATGTCAATTTTTCTAACACAGAGAATCAGATAAAAAAAAGGAAACCCAGATTACCTACACATGTGTAAGCCTAGAAATACTCAAAGCTGAGCTTGGTTTCTAGGCTGCCTGTGTCCCTTTCCCAGTGGTATCGGTGCCTGAAAAGAGTCTGATACAGCAGGGACACGTTCAGACTATTACTTTCTTTGCTACCCTCTTATGGTAGGAGCTATCCAGGGCTGGAGTTAGAGAATGGGGTCTCCTGAAAGTTCAAAATCTCACCTTTATGCGTCAGGCACTTACCTTCCAGGTTGTCATTGACTAAAAGCTCCATCTATAAGAATAGTGTAGAAAACCATCTGGAAAAATAAGAGTTTGTAGTTGAGCTCCACAGAAGGAATGGCCAGCATGTATTGTGGTTGAGTTGTTGTGAGACTAGAACAATTTTATTGAAGATAACAAATTACCTTAGTCTAGAGAACCTTCTGGATTATAAAATCCCAAGTTGAAATAATCACCAGGACAAATGATTGCACCAGGCCTGTGTGACTGGCCAGAAAAGTAGCAGGCCATTTAGCATCCGAGTCGCTATGTGAAGATCAATCTAAACTATACAACCCAAGGAATCATTGTGCTCCTTTCTCAGAAGTCCTTGAATATACCTTCCACTGCCCCCAGCCCCTGCAGTCACTCCTGAACTCATTGCTTCATTTTATATTCTTCACTTATTTTTATCAATATGTAAAATTATCTTACCTATTAATTTATGTGTCTATTGTCTTCTTCCTACCTGTGTTCTTTAGGTCACAGATTTGGTCTTTCATATTTATTGCTACATCTCGGACAACGTAGGTCACATAGTAGATGCTAGTTAAATATCTGAGAGCTAAGTTATTGTTTGACCAACCAAGTTGCCATCCTCACCCGAAAGACTAGTAACTTGTTGGGTGCCACCAGTTAAGACATTAGACAAAGAAATAGATCATATTCCTCTTGTTGTACAGAGTCATGCAGCCCCGAACTCTGCATCCTTTATGGTCATTGACGTTGTGTCTCATAAAAACGTCATGGAGATGGTTGGGTCCAGGAAGACAATCAAAATAATCAGGAGAGGGATGGTTGGCAAGGGAAGAAGAGGGTTGAGGAACTGTTATACAAAAGCAAAGAAAGACCATAATGACTTTTCAGTCTGAAAAGATGGAGATTAGGGAGAAACAGAATCATAATCTGTAGATTATGAAAGGTATGGTCAGGATAAATGCCGGCGTGTTTACTGGCAAACTACAACCCAGAAAGTGGGAATGAGATACTTTTAAGGCACATGCACAGCATAAGGTGGTAGAGGCTAAAAGTTTTATCGACATTTGTGAACTAAGCTGTTATCTTAAATCATCAGTTATTAAAGGAAGCAAAGATATGTTGGAGTGTTTCCCCCGAAATGGTGACCTAATATAATGGAATGCTCATTAGACCTTGTATCTGTTTGTCACTGAGCCCTGACCTCATACAAGTCCCTCAACATCCTAGCTTCGGTTTCCTCTTCTGTAAAAGTAGAACTTGTAGTGAGTGACCACTTAGGTCCCTTTTAGAATAGGTTGATGTTTCATAGTACATCCCATGGTCCACTGTCAAAAGCAGACCACAAGGGGTAAACCCAGGGTGAAAATCCCCATGTTCAATTCCATGGCAAGCAAAACAAATGAAACCTCTATTTAAAAAAAAAAAAGCTTGTCACATGGAATTTTCTATATCAGTTTCTTGTTATTAACATCTTAATGGCTGTAGGATAGTTAATATTTTTAAATTGAGTCTTAAAAATTCCCATTTTACAATGAAATATAACCAGTGAATGTCCCTGTTTTATAAGTCAAAAGGAGTACCTAGCAAATACCAAATGATCTCTTTGCTAGAAGGCGTGTCAGTAGATAACATTTATTTCTAAAGGTGAATATGTTGTCTGCCTTGCTCTTGTATTTCATATTTCTGATGAACTAATATCCCATGTGAGATCAACAGTTTATAGGATGAGTAATAATTGTGACTTAGTTATGATACAACTGATGGAGAAACTTTATCTGTCCAAAACCTTTGATAAGGAAATTGCTCAAGTTTCTCCACTTCGAGGTCACCCTTTCTGGTGGAAGCATGTTTTCTTCAGAGTTGACCCATGCTGGCTTTTTTCTTCCTAGCGAGTCTGGACAGGATCCGTTTTTAAAAGATTATTTTTTAAGGGTACTTTGCTACCCTACTTTCCCCTGCTTATCTTTCAACTGCACTTAGATGATCACGAGATAATCAGTACACAACAGCATTCTTTCTAGCCCTGAGATGACTGAAATGACGACAGAATTAGAAATAAGTGAAGATCTTTCTGAACATAAACAGTGACCAGAACTGATGTGAAGAATCAGAAATAGGACAGTTGTCAAGTATTGGGCTGCTGATTGAAAAAAAGAATACCATATTGACTGTTGATTTAATTTAAACAAAAACCAAAAACTTCTTTCAGTGCTTTATTTCAGAAGAGAGAAGGGAGAAAAAATATATAGGGTGGGAAAATCAGAGAAGGGAAAGAAAGGGAAACAGAAAGAAGAAACAAGAAAGGAACAATAGACCACAAAGGCAGTGGCAGAACTCACAGGGGCAGTGGAGCTGGTGAGAAGCAAAAGAAAAACAGAGCAACCACATGAGGAATGAGGGGGGAAAGTCTCAATAGTATCTAGACTTGGCCAATCAAAAATCTCAGAGGGCATCACTGTATTTTAGTCAAGTAGTGGTCTTAGACTTGCATGAGTCTTAGACTCTCGAGTTACCAATGACTACAGATCCATCTTTTATTGTCTTTCTGGGATGCACGCGTTTTTATTATTGTGGTGACCACCAAGGAACAGCCTCCAACACCTTATGTCTGCCCTGTCTCTGCCTCTCACTTTGACTCTTTATTTTATCCTATGCACCAGCGACAGATGAATCTTTCTAAAATACCACCATATGCATGGCATTCCCCAGTTCAAAAACGTTCCATGGCTCTCCTGCCTGTAAATTAAATCCCTTAGGTTCATAATCCAGGTGCTTGGCAATGTGGTCCCAATCAGCCCCATTTCTCAAGAATTCCTCGTACTAAACTTTCACTTCAGCTAAGCTGATCCACTGCTGTTCTCATAAGCACGCAGTGCACATTGGTTCCTTCGTTACTTTCCCTCTACATCCCCTTCCCAGAACATCCTCCCTTTGCCCTCTCCTGATATAGAGTTGATTCTGGGAAGCCTTTTCCTGAATTTTCCAGCCCACAGAGACTCCCTAGAAGTCCTTCCTTGAACTCCTGGAACCCTAGTTGGCACCATGAATTTAACATATATAGCATTTTAGTGCTTCGTCTCTAAGTCTCTCCCCTACAACCTTAAAATTATATTGGAGGGTTCTTGACAGCAAAGACATGATGTCATACTTCTCTTTATCCTCAGCACTTAGGTCATTGTAGACGCATAATAAATGTTAGCTGATTAGTAACAGTTGTTTTGTATGACCAAGTGAAAATGCTCAGTAATGCTGTTCTCATTCAGTATTTGCAGTCTCTTCATCTTTGATGGGCAGTCTAGTCTCTCACTAACTTGAATGACAGGGGGGACTTAAGAAACAGTGGCAGAGAGAATTTGGGTGTGTACTGTTCTGTGGTCCCTCTGAGGCTGGCTCTTGGTCTTTGTGCTTATTGGAATAAATATAATGCTTCTTGACATTTGGCGTCTCTTCCTCCTTGGGTGCTTTCTATTTCCCTTTAAGATGTTTAAAAATACCATCAGAATCAGTATTCTCTCTGTGGCTAGTAGTGGAGCTGAATCAATCTTTTCTCCTCTGGTTTCTCTTCCTTTAAATACAGATAAAGAGGAAGTGCAGAGGAAACGGCAGAAGCTCATGCCCAATTTCTCAGATAGTTTCGGTGGCGGCAGTGGGGCGGGAGCTGGAGGTGGAGGCATGTTCGGCAGCAGCGGTGGAGGCGGTGGTGCTGGAAGTACCGGCCCAGGTACGAACCAAGCCTGTTCTTTCACATCTGAAAGGGCAGATTTTCTTCTCCTAGATTTCCTTGTCTATGGGTTGAGTGTTGTGACATTACTGAACATGATATATTACATGACTTAAAATTTCCCAGCAAACTTTTTTCCAAAGAAATGCATGTTCGTCTTATAATATGTAGATAGATTAATACCAAAAACTGTAAGAAGGAAAAAAGTCACGAAGGCCAGTTACCCAAAGGATACCTCTTAACATTTTGGTATATTCCCCCCTCCTTTTTTTTTTGTTTTTTGGTACAGTTGTCTTGGTATTCTTTGGAAACATTGGAAAGGTTTCATATTATATTTGCACTATGTTGTAGATACATAAAATCCTGCCATCAAAGATTAACTATTGTTTTTTGGCAGGTACCTACATTATAATACATATTTATACATTTCTCCAAGCACAGCTGTGATCCTTATTTTGCATAGTGTTTTAATCCATTTACTCGTATGACCTATTTATTATCATGATTGTGTATAGAGTCATGTATGCTGCTTTTTCCTAACGGTTTAACATAAGGATTTCCCGATGGTAATAGAAATTTTACATAAGCATCATTTTAATGACTTGTAATAATTCATCAAATGAACAAACCGTAGTATAACTTACTTGAAGATTATTTCCTGTTTCTTATCTAAAACGTTTGCACTGAACTCCTCTATCCACATTGCTTTTCTTTTATTCCAGATAATTTTTGTAAATTAGATTCTCTGAAGTGAAATTACTATGTCAGAGAGTATGACAGCTAACACTCACTGCTTCCCAGAGTTTTACCAGCTTGTGCTTCCAGCAGAAACGCATGAGAGTAACCAGTGGGGGCATGTTTCTCTTGAGGAGCCAGTATATGTTTCTGTATTTTGTTTTGTTCAGTTTTTCCCTCCAGGGGTTACTTGACTGTCTTCTGTGTCAGCAAGTCTGAGTCTGGGTGGCAGCCACTCACCGTTAGCCTCTCCCCTCCATGCAGGAGTGGGAGACTTTCTCCAGCATGAGCTCCTCCACGCTGCCCAGAGCCTGGGGTCTGCCTGGGTTGTCAAAAATGTAACCTGGCCAGAGTCGAATTCTGATCGTCCCAGGACCCCCAGTGATGTGCCTTATCACTAAGTCTCAACAGAAGGACCGTGTCGGGCACACCAAAGCCTGTTCTCACCAGAGGGAGGGACAGTAACGTTTGCTGAGTTTCTTTTTATTTAAAAAATCATCATGAGGTTTCATTTGTTTTGCTTGCCATTTCAGGGTATGGCTTCCCACACTATGGATTTCCTACATATGGTGGAATTACCTTCCACCCTGGAACCACTAAATCTAATGCTGGGATGAAGCATGGTAAGTAACACTTTTCTTTTTTTTTTAGTACTGAGAAAAGAACGAAAAAAATTATTTAAAAATTAATTAAAGCCAAAAAGTTTTTTTTTAATCATTACTCACCACAACATTATCTTGAAAAAAAATTGATGAATGCCAGTAAATTAAGAAGATACTTCTTTTCCAAAAAATTATTATTTCCTATGGAGAGTATAGATTCTATTCCTGATACTATATTTAAATTTATACATTTACTTTGTATGTGGCATGAACAGGGGAAAGAAAAGAACATTAAATAGGGATATGGAGAGACTTGACTATTCAAACATAAAAAAGTCACCAAACTTAGCTGTTTTCTCTCTTTTTTCTTAAATACTACACTTTTGAAGACACTTAGAGGTTTATAGGGATGGTCTTTTCTCATCAAATGTATCCCCCTGGGGGCTTCCCTGGTGGCACAGTGGTTAAGAATCACCTGCCAATGCAGGGGACACGGGTTCAAGCCCTGGTCTGGGAAGATCCCACAGGCCGCAGAGCAGCTAAGCCCGTGCGCCACAACTACTGAGCCTGCGCTCTAGAGCACGTGAGCCACAACTGCTGAGCCCACGTGCCACTACTGCTGAAGCCCACGTGCCTAGAGCCCATGCTCCGCACCCACGCACCACAATGAGTAGCCCCTGCTTGCCACAACTAGAGAAAGCCCGCGCACAACAACGAAGACCCAGTGCAGCCAAAAATAAATTAATAAATAAATTTACAACAACAAAAAATGTATCCCCTAATTAGCAGTTGTCACATCATGTGTTCATACTTCTGTTACATGTCCATTTTAGTGTACTCATTGAAGAAATAATACAACAAGGTCTTCTCATGTATTTCAACACCTGTTTTACGTCAGGTGCTTTTACATGTTTTAACTGTAATCTTTATGATTCCTCTGTAAGGAAAATATTAGTGTCTTCATTTTACAGACAGAGCACACCAAGGTTCAGAAATGATCATTCACTCACTGAAGGTACCTATCTGTTCGTGGCAGAACCAGGATTTGAACCAGGTCTGCCTGTAAAATCTCCGTGTTCTCATAGTAGCTGTCAGGTAGCATAGTAGGACCTGAAAGATTGTGATCAGAAACAGTGCACTGGATAGCTCCCACACCAAAGAATATGAATTGAGATCACATCTTCACAACCTGCTTGAGCATTAGGGAAAAAAATAGCTGCTCTGTTTTCAAGAACTTTAAAAATTCCACTTCCTTGCAATTCCTAGAAGAGCTTTATTTCATTTTTCTCCTTTACAGATAAACAGAATGAGGTGTACATTTTTAGAAATGTAAAAAAAAAATTTTTTAAGGTCTTAAATAAGTTTTCAGCACAAGAAAAAGGAATTTGTAACTATATATGCTGATGGACGTTAACTGGACTTACTGTGGTGATCATTGTGCAGTGTGTACAAGGACTGAGTCATTATATTGCACACCTGAAATTATTACAGTGTTATACCTCAATTTAAAAAAAGTTTTTTGCAAGTGACTTTAAAATAGCTCCAAAACGTGTTACTTATGACCATTTTAAAAGGAATTTTAAATTGTTGTTTTTCTTTTCCCTTTGCGGTAACCCTGCCTCCTACCTTTATCTGACCTTTGCTGAAACAGTGAATTATAACTTAATTAATAGATTTTACTGAGGAAAAAAAGCTGAATTTTTGCTTTTATCTTAGGAACCATAGACACCTCATCTAAAAATGACCCTGAAGGTTATGACAAGAGTGATGACAGAGAGGCCATAAATCTCTCTGGGCAGGCAGCAGAGACCACCAAGCAAGATAAAGAGTCCTGCAAGCGGGGCGCTGAGGCTGATCTGGCGTACTCAGTAGGAGTAAAGGAGGAGAAGCACAGCTCCCAGGGTGAGTGAGCACACAGAGGACTGCACTGTACTGCTTGGTGAGGGCGTGGGTCAGTTCTAGGTGGACAACCTATTTCCAGAAGACAGGTTTATTTTCTGTTGACCTCAAGGCGATACATCAACATCTAGTTCAGCGTGCTCTTCAGAGCCCTGTGTGCCTTTTGAAAAGCATGTGCCAGGTTATTTTATTCACACTGGGATTTCCACTTTCCCAGTGTTATCTTTGAATATAAAGTACATAAATTTACATGTGCTTCTCCAGTCGTGGTCATGCAGTTTTAGGGTATCACGAGAGATAACCTAAATCATTTCCACCACAGATAAGAGAGAGCAGTTTGCATAACTTTGACAGTCTCCCTTCTCTCGACTGTCATACTGAAGTGGAATTTCGCCTGAAAATAAGGACTTTTCCCTTTATCCTGATGCCTTCTTTGAAGAATTAGGATTAGGAGGGACAGTGCATATTTGGAACCAGAACCCATTAGAGTATGTGTCATGGGTCTAGGTCATCCTAGATTATGCCTGGAAGACTTTTTCTGTAAGAGAAAGATAGTAAATATGTAGAGTTGTGGGCTACATATGCTTTCTATTGCATATTCTTTTTTTAACACCCCTTCAAAAATGTACCAACCATGCTTAGCTAGGGGGCCGTATAAAAGCAGGCCACACACTGGATTTGACCTGCAAGCCACAGTTTTCCTCCCGTTGACCTTCAGGAAGCAAAGTTTACAAAAACACCAATGGCTCTTGGAGAGTCTGTATCTCTGCGGCAGAGACTGATTTTTGACACTTTTTGCCTAACAAGAGAGTCGTTCAAGACTCCCATGAAGGATTATTTCACCAAGAGATTATTTACAATTGTGGCAAAACCCAGTTAACATTATTTGGAGATTGATTGTTCCCCTTAAGATAACAGAAACTTCTGAATTTCTTTTCCCCGAACAGACTGTAGACAGATTTTTTTGAGGTCAGCCTCTATATTTGTCAGTGAGCCAATGTCCAGCTGTGCTTTTTCTAGTGAGCACAACCCAGAAGCCCCAAAAGGAGCATTTTCCACTAAGTCGATGTGTCTCAGGGTATCAGAACACTGATGCCGACAGTCGTGGCCTCAAGCATGGCATTCCTGTAGAGCAAGTCGAGTGAAACTCAACTGTGATCGTGATCCACTGCCTTGCAGATAACCTCTTTCTGGAGAAGGCTGTGCAGCTTGCCAAGCAGCATGCCAATGCCCTTTTTGACTACGCAGTGACAGGAGATGTGAAGATGCTGCTGGCTGTCCAGCGCCATCTCACTGCAGTGCAGGACGAGAATGGGGACAGGTAAGTCAGAACTTTTGCAAACAAGGGTTGTTTTAAAGGGGCGAAGAGAGAAAAGTATTGTATGCATGCTGGCTAGAAATGAGAAGACTTGATCAAAGTTATTGGGTCCTGCAACTGAAACACCCTCTCAAGGAAAATAATGTGTCAGTAAGGTTGAGTGGCACAGTGGCACAATCTTCTTCTCCTGTCCTGTGGCTGTCACCTCTTGGGCTCTAAAATAGCAAGGATACTCATCTAAGAGTACAGCACTCTGGGCGAGAAAACTAAGATGGGTGTGGGGAATGGTACTTTTTTTTTTTTTTAACATCTTGACTGAAGTATAATTGCTTTACAATGGTGTGTTAGTTTCTGCTGTATAACAAAGTGAAACAACTATACATATACATATATCCCCATATCCCCTCCCTCTTGCATGTCCCTTCCCTCCCACCCTCCCTATCCCACCCCTCTAGGTGGTCACAAAGCACTGAGCTGACCTCCCTGTGCTATGCAGCTGCTTCCCACTAGCTATCTGTTTTACGTTTGGTAGTGTATATAGGGAATGGTACTTTTTGAAAAGCCCTGCTTGATTTGTTGGAATACGATTTAGAATCATATTTAATAAACAAGCACTTATTTATTGGAATAGGAATATTTGCTTTATTTATTCGAATAATATAATAAAATTTGGTCTTACCAAATCCCTAAAGCGCTTGTTATCCCCGCTGCAAATTTGTCATGATAATATTCTCAAGGAAAAGCCCAGTAGAGACAGCACAACAGCAGCAACAAAACCATTAGGAGGCCGTTGTCATGCTCTCCCAGTTACTGGTTCCTCTTCTACTGCCTCTGTTGACGGTCACCAGGCTGTGACGGAATCCGACTCCTGTGACTGCTCTAACCCGCATTGTGTGGGAGTCTAACATTCCAAGCACCGTGCTTCCCATTCCTGCTGTTACCGAGCTTGTATTTGCAAAGACACCTGGCTTCTTTCTAAAACGGTTCTCCTAGTCCTTTCATTGAGACTTCTAAAATGATCTCAAAAGCCTATAAAAATAACGAGTGACAGCAGCCCTCAAATCCAAGTCAAGTGCTTTATCTAAAACCTTCCCAAAATAGTGTCAGCAATGAGAAATCCTTCTCTGTGGAAGAGCTCTTGGGCGCTGTGTTTTAAACCTCAGTTTAAACACTGAACCAAATGCTTTAGGAAAGTGCCAGCCTCAGGGTTTCAGACAGAGACCTTTGTTCTCACTCCTTGCAGCTTAACCAAGGATGTGGTGTAACCACTGGCCTCGTTAATACAGTACGAGAGGAACCAGTACAGCCTTCTTTGTGTAAAGTCATGAACAGCAGAATGTTTTTTACAGGGTTAAATAATCCATTTAGCATTCAATAGCATATAATCACAAGAGAAAGCAGTTAACCAAGACAGGACAGTAGCTTTTCAGGTGACTTTTTTAGGGACCTGCTGATGAGCCTAAGAAAGACGAGCATAGGTAAGTTAGAAAGGGACTGCTGGTGTTCGAAGGGAGGATTGTGGAAAGGGACACAGGCACATGCATTCAGGTGAGGGCACTGAGGGGAAGGTATAGACGTGTGTAAGGACCTGGATGCATGTGGAGAGGCTGGGGAGGTGGCTTTCCCTGCCCAAGCAGGAGATGAACCCTTAGAGTCCCCGCCCTGGACCCCAAACATACTCACGCAAGCAGGCCTGCGAGGCTTGTCGCAGCTGGAGGCCAGAGGGGTGAGACCTGGGGAGACCAAGGAGTCCTCGTAAGAATATAGACAAGGGATAGCTTTTGGCCTCACAGCTCAGCCCCTTGTTTTCACTGAGTTTATCGTATTCAGCTAATAATCTGAATCCTGTGGCCGTTAGTCATCACAGAAAATACAATGAAGAAAAAAAATAAAAAAGCTTCTGGTACTGGGGAAATTCCCACGAGGGTGTGAAAATCTATGGGGGAGGGGGAATGTGCTTCTGCTACAAAGTGCTGAGCTGCACATGGAAATTTTTAGGCAGTTTTTGAAGTACGACCTTTTTCTTGGTACATGTGCATCATGTCTGCGTCAGACTTTGGGCCCTTTTCAGCAGTCTTCTTCCAGCCCTACGGTTCAAAAGACAGGACTGAAACCCTGAAATCATTCATTTAAAAAATCTCTCAAATAACGAAGTCGCACTTTAGTTTTTCAGGCTCTCCTGAGTCAATGTTAATCCCAAGTAATATACACTTGCTATTTCCAAGAAGGTGGCCTGAATAAAATGACACCTAATATCTTTAGAGAAAAGCCAGCCTGTGCCTCAAATCCCGTATGTACTGCCTCCCTGGGATCCTCAGAGCGCTCTGCATCATAACCTGTCCATACTTCGGAGGGTTCATCCTCCTGCATGTGCATCTGCAACTCTACAGAGCAGTGCCCATGTGCCCCTGAAGCAGGAGAGCTTAAGGGATTAAGAGATGGCTTTGGGGCAAGGCAGTCCTGGACTTAATATACGACCTGGATTGAGTTCTATTATACCCGTAAGTCTCACTTTCATCACCTGAAAAATAAGGATAATATCACCTACCTCATAAGATTGTTGTTGTGATTAGTCAGATACTGTATGTCAAGTGCTTGGTGTGGTCTGGTATTAGAAGCTCTAAACAAATAGTAGCCACTTTTTATTGTTGAGTCGTTTCCAATTAATTTTAAGTTTTCTTAACAATTAAAAAAATTTGTTCCTAGGAGTGATGATTGGCACCTGCCAATATTTTCAGCCTCATTAGTGTTCGCCCTAAGTTTGTTCAGTCGTCCTTATTTTAGTGCCTAAACTGTGTGCCAGGGCTGTAAGGCTGACCCAGAGGGAACCAGCCTCTGAGAGGATCACAGGCCAGAGAGGAGGATGTATAGCAAACTGCAGTCGCTCAACCAAGCAGTAAACTTGAGGGGAGGCAGCTTGCTCTGCCTAGGAAGTTGAGGAAGTCTTCTCCAAGGATGTAAGGTTTGCACTGGCATATGAAGGATAAAGAGGTGCCGCTGAGGCAGAGAAGAGGAGCAAAACCATTGCAGGCAGAGGGACTGACTCGGTGGAGAGATACAGTTACATTGTTCCTTCAGAAGTTTGCGTCTAGAGTCTTCTCCCCATAGTTAAGAGCCTGACTCCATTCTCCCCTCTTGGGATCTAGGAAGATCTTAAAAAGCCACCACACTGTATTCGGGAGGAGGTGGCAGAGCTACGGGAGATATCTACACTCTTCTGAACAGATCCTAGTGCAGCCATTTTACACACGTCACCTGTGTGTCGGGGTAAGTCAGGGAAAAGTCAGAGGAGCAAGTGCAAGGCACAGAGGCAGAGCTGGGATTTGAACATAGGTTTCTGTGTCTCGAAGCCCGGGTTCCTTTACACCTCAAGGGTCCAAACTGAATGTCCCCAGAGACCAGAGAGCAGGCAGGTACTGGAAATGAGTAGGCAGTAAAGCCTCCCCACCTTGGATACAAGATGTTTCATAGATTCGAGACATCTGGGGGCCAAAGAAAACTAGGTATGAGAGCCAGATACAGTCTGGGAGTCTAATCCTACCTTGGGAATCTTTTTTTTTTTTTCCATGAACAGTCTAGTTGATTACTGCCACTATATTTTTGTTCCAGTGTCTTACACTTAGCAATCATCCACCTTCATGCTCAGCTTGTGAGAGATCTGCTAGAAGTCACATCTGGCTTGATTTCTGAAGAAATTATCAACATGAGAAATGATCTCTACCAGGTAAGCAGAAATATCGAGGAGACAACTGTATAAAAATCCATCGTTTGTACATGTGTGCGTGCGCGCGTGTTTAACAGTAGCATATAACGTTAACAGTTAATAAAACAAAATGTCTCTGAAGGTAATATCTTAAAAGCCCATTACATGGGAATGTTCTTTTATGAATTAGGATCCTTTGATCTGTGGGTGCAATAGCAGTCACCCCACAATGAAATTCAGCATCCTGCTGGGGGACTGCAAACTTTAAACTTCAGAAATCTGCCAAAGCAGTCGATCCAGCATAGAATAAATATGTCACATCTGTCAAGAAAAAATGCAATTGAAGAAAAGTTAAGTTTGAAAAGCTAGTGATTTACAAGAATTTTGAAGTCTGCTAAACATGTTGACAGCATCTAGATTAAATGCATGTCAAATGAAGGGTGCTGAATCAGAATACAGAAAGGTTAAAAGGTTGCTTGAGAAGGAAGAAGTGTCTTTCAGAAACAGAAAGCTCAAGGTGAAGAAAACAGGGGACACCAAAGGGATTTGCCCAAATCAGGTTTACACAGAAATTAGGGGGATTCAAAAGCAGCTTCGGGACCTCTGTTACAGAGGTCTTCAAATATTTCAGATAGGGGAGTTGACTGAAGACTCAGTGAGGCTGCCTGTTGGGCACATGCAGATTTCAGGTGAGGAAAGGAGATTAAAACTGTTGGACAGAACCAAAGCCTGGATGCTGGGTGTAGGGAGCCGGCAGACCTGGACCAACCTGTCTGGCTAAGGGACCAAACAAGCAGGACGTGAGCAGGGTTCCGCTCTCCAGAGCTGCTCCCTCCTCCCTCCCGGGGCACTCTCTCTTCCTGCTGCCTTTCCCCGGCCCCCTCAGTCTTCTCTACAGACTCCTGGTCTTGCCGCCTTCTCGGCTTTCCTGTTTTCTCCTTCTCTTCACACGAACCAGAGTGACTTCCCAAACTTCCTTGGCCTCTGTGGTATGCTCGGATGCCTGAGTCGAGCACATCCCTTACTCTAAAAATACAGACAGCCATCATGCGTAATTATTTACACAGTAAAGGTGTCTGTTCCAGTTCTCAACTTTTTAAAGCAGGTGATGTGAATCATTTTTATTTCCTCAAAGCAGAAGTCCTGAAATGTTTACATGTATCTCTCGATAGATTTTTATCTGTGGACAGGTGTTTCCCGATAAGGGAAAGTAATGGATGTAAGGCGTTAGGCTTCTTCTTTGGCTGTCATGCTTAAGATCTAAGGAAAAATGAAGTTGGGGATTCTTCACTGACTCATAAAATAACTAGGATGAGGTCTAGTTTTAGACATATATTTAAAGGATAGCTTCTTCAGATTTTCTTACCATTTTGGGTGTTGCTGGTATTTGGAAAGTCATTTGGCCCTTAGAGCTTGACTCTCGCAGGCTTTTGGACTGATTGTCCCTTTTCACCATCCCAAGTGTACAAATAAAACTAGAAATGGGATGTTGTCACCTCTCAGTCCTCCTTTCGAAGGCAGCTTAACTTCACTGCCTGGAGGTCAGATTGAAGGAATTGCTTGTTTTTCTGTTTATAAATAGGACCTGCAAAGGACACCGCACAACAGGATATTAGTAGTTGTGATGTATTATGTGCCAAACTCCTTACTGTATCATTTGGGTACATATATTGAGACTCTCCAGTGTGCTGGAGACAAAAACTCTCAAACCACCACCTTTGACACTTGTGTGCCTTCTGATTTGGGGAGTCTCAGGAGAATGCAGGTCCGTTTTCCCCACCTTACGTTGTTCTCATTGATGGGCAAGGATTCGGGATCCCCCTGGTTTGCCTTTTAGGTCTTACACACACACCCAATGGCAACTTTTATTTGAGAACTAGAAACCCACTAAGATTTAGACTTTCATTTATCTGTTGTAAACGTTTCCTCTTAGCTATTCGTGATGGGAAATTAGTTCCCTAAGTAATGTGGATTATTTGGCAATTGTCTTAAACATTCTCCCAGAATACCTTTCACTAATCTTAGTACATTTCTGTGGCCATCTGTCACGATCAAATCTCTCTGCCACCCACCCTCTAGAGAAAGACACACTCAAAATAATCCAAGTGCATAGGGTTAAGATTTTTCTGAAAATACGTCTGAAACCTGTTCCCTTTAAACCCTCTTTTCCTCTCCCATTTCCCTCCCCACAACATAAACAACAACTCCAGTGTGTGTGATATCAACTGTTTCCTTTGCATATGTTCCTGTAAAACATTAGTGGGGTTTTTGCGCATGCATTGTTTAATGTTTCTAATTATTATAAATATAACATGTATTCATAGCTTTTAAAATAGTACATAAGGATATACATTAGAGAATCAAGGTTACCCTCCCTGGCAGCATATACGTCTCCCAGCCCCGCTCCCAAATATAACTATTGTGTTTATAAGTATTTTCCCAGGTATTGGTTACATAAAAATATATATAACTTTAAATAGACAGATATTTTAGTATATCCTTACACACAGTCCACATTATATTATACATACTGCTCCTGATTTGCATAAACCTTTTTCTTAAATTTTAAATACAATTATAGATTTATAGGTGGTTACCAAAAAAAAAAAAAAGTGTACCAGGAGTCCCACGTACCCTTCACCCAGTTTCCCCAGTGGTAACTTCTTGCATAACTCTTGTCCAGTATCAAAGCCAGGAAATTGACCTTGATAGAATCCACAGATCTCATCTGGGTTTCATCAGTTTTACACACACTCATTTGTGTGTGTCCATATAGTTCTTCATGCACGTATTTTTTTTTTTTTTTTTTTTTTTTTTGCATTCTGCGGACCTCTCACTGTTGTGGCCTCTCCCGTTGCGGAGCACAGGCTCCGGACACGCAGGCTCAGCGGCCATGGCTCACGGGCCCAGCCGCTCCGCGGCATGTGGGATCCTCCCGGACTGGGGCACGAACCCGCGTCCCCTGCATCGGCAGGCGGACTCTCAACCACTGCGCCACCAGGGAAGCCCCATGCACGTATTTTTTAATTGCATAAGTGGCTTTGTGCTACATGTCACTATATTTCTGCCTTCACTGCTTATGCGATTTATCCACGCACCTGTGTGTACAGCTAGTTCCTTGTTTCTACTCCTGAAGAGGATCCCATAGTTTACATCTTCCACCTGTTATGTACCTGTTCCCCAACAGTGGACACTGAACCAGCTTCTCTCTTCCTACCTGCACAGACAGTACTTCAGTGAAGAGTCTCACCCATGTGCCCTTGTGGATTTGTGTCAGATACACAGACAGGAGTGGGATTGCTGAGGCATTTGTGTACTTGGCTCTGCAGAGTGTCTGCATAAGTCCATATGCCAGCAGGCATGGCATGAAAAGTTCCTGGATTCCTACATTGTGTAACTGCTTAAGATATAATCCTGGGGTTTAAGATCTAAAGCCTAAAATGTCATAGAAAACCTTCATGGGATCATAGGAAAAAAAACTTAAAAAAATTTTTTTTACTCATGGTAAGAGATTTTGTATGATATGAAACTTATATTGAAACTACAGATAATTTTAAATCTCTGAATGGTATCATGTGATTTCAGATCTTTTTTCCAGTATTGTTCTCTTTCCTTTTCCCATCTCCCCAAATAACATATCTGATTATAAACACAGCTTTTATTTACTTATTTATTTTTTGAGAGGAAGGCTCTTGGCTATAATGTCTAAAGTTCTGAGGACATGATTCATTTCAAGCCAGGATATAGTTATAAGGGATGAAAAAAATAAGGGTGAGAGTGGAAATTTAGAAAAAAAATCCGTTTCTGTTATATTAAATAATCACTGTAGCAGCTTCCCTGGTGGTGCAGTGGTTAAGAATCCGCCTGCCAATGCAGGGGACACAGGTTCGATCCCTGGTCTGGGAAGATCCCACACGCCGCGGAGCAACTAAGCCCGTGCGCCACAACTACAAGCCTAAGCTCTAGAGCCCGCGAGCCGCAACTACCAAGCCCGTGTGCCACAACTACTGGAGCCCGCGCACCTAGAGCCCATGCTCCGCAACAAGAGAAGCCACTGCAATGAGAAGCCCGCGCACCACAACGAAGGGTAGACCCCACTCACCGCAACTAAAGAAAGCCCGCACGCAGCAACAAAGCCCAACACAGCCAAAAATTAATTAATTATAAAAAAAATAATCACTGTAATGAGACTTAGGCAGCACAAGCATCTTTCATCCTGTTTACATGTGCCATGCCCCGGCCAGGATGTCGGTGGCCCACCTGTTGTCACTGCTACAGCCACTAACTGCTTACTGAGAAGGAAAGTTTAGGCAAATTGTCACTAGACAGGCTGGATTTCACAGGCTTCTGTGAAATAGACTGACTTGTATAAAAATACACTGCTGTTCTGTGTCAGTGGCCTCAGTTCTTTGAAAGATACTTCCATGATTGTGTCTGTCTTAACTGATTTTGAAAACACACAGCTTTCAAAACATCTCATTTGCATTCACTGAGGTACTGCTTCGTGGGCAGCGTAATCAAATGGACTGTTTACACACTTATTAGGTGTCAGCAACTCAGCTTGTTTGTCCATCCGAGCCCTCTTAGTGAGAGGTAGTTCTCTGGTCCTAGTATGACTTTGAGAATCCTCTAAAATGGGAGTGGCAGAGTTCTATCCATTGGTCTCATGGAGCCAGTCCACGGAACAGTAGTTTTTAATTTAGCACATTTTTTTTCCATGTCAGTATAGAATGACAGCACCTTTGTTAATTGGTTTCTATCGGGCAGTTTATTTAAACTTCTTCAGTAAAACCATAGCCTTGATTTGATTTGTTAACATGATTTTTCAGCTGAAGGTAGACTCCTAGAAATTCAAGAAAACCAAATTTACTAATAGATCAGTTAACATATCAACAATCACTTGGCTGTAGTGAGAAACAAGAAAGCTATTAAGAATTGTAAATATAAAAAATAATCTTGATAATTGAACGACTAAATGTTAGTCCAGTATATATATTGGATTGGCCAAAAGGTTCGTTCGGTTTTTTCCGTAAGACGGCTCTCACAGCACTTGGTTGTCTTTAGCTTCATTCAAAACAATTTTGTTAGATTGTATGTGACAGCTGTCATATCAGCGTGCATTTAAAAAAAGACTTACCAAAATTGGTGATTTTTTTGTGTAGCCATTTTAATATTGAAGATGGAAGGAAAACATTTTCGGCCTGTTATGCTTTATTATTTCAAGAAAGGTAAAAACGCAACTGAAACACGAAAAGATTTGTGCAGTGTATGGAGAAGGTGCTGTGACTGATTGAACGTGTCAGAAGTGGTTTGCGAAGTTTCGTGCTGGAGATTTCTCGC
The DNA here is from genome assembly GCF_937001465.1 of Orcinus orca. NCBI lineage: Eukaryota > Metazoa > Chordata > Mammalia > Artiodactyla > Delphinidae > Orcinus > Orcinus orca. The sequence continues at coordinate 21,812,125 of NC_064562.1, forward strand.
TGGACGATGCTCTGCGGTCTGGTAGACCAGTTGAAGTTGATAGCAATCAAATCGAGACATTAATTGAGAACGATCACCATTATACCACTAGGGAGATAGCCGACATACTCAGAATATCCAAATCAAGCTTTGAAAATCATGTGCACCAGCTGGGTTACGTCAGTCCCTTTGATGTTTCAGTTCCATGTTAAGCGGGGAAAAAACCTTCTTGACCCTATTTCTGCATGCGATTCTCTACTTAAACGTAACAAAAACGTTCCATTTTTAAAACAAATTGTGACAGGTGATGAAAAGTGGATACTGTACAATAATGTGGAATGGAAGAGATCGTGGGGCAAGTGAAATGAACACCACCAACCACACCAAAGGCCAGTCTTCATCCAGAGAAGGTGATGTTGTGTATATGGTGAAATTGGAAGGGAGTCCTCTGTTATGAGCTCCTTCTGGAAAACCAAACGATTAATTCCAACAAGTACTGCTCCCAATTAGACTAACTGAAAGCAGCACTCGACTAAAAGCGTCCAAATTAGTCAACAGAAAACGCATAATCTTCCATCAGGATAACACAAGACCGCATGTTTCTTTGATAACCAGGCAAAAACTGTTACAGCGTGGCCGGGAAGTTCTGATTCATCCGCCGTATTCACCAGACATTACACCTTCAGATTTCATTTCGGTCTTTACAAAATTCTCTTAATGGAAAAAATTTCAGTTACCTGGAAGACTGTAAAAGGATAACGCAAGACTGCATGTTTCTTTGATGACCAGGCAAAAACTGTTACAGCGTGGCCGGGAAGTTCTGATTCATCCGCCATATTCACCAGACATTACACCTTCAGATTTCATTTCGGTCTTTACAAAATTCTCTCAATGGAAAAAATTTCAGTTACCTGGAAGACTGTAAAAGGCACCTGGAACAGTTCTTTGTGCAAAAAGATAAAAAAGTTTTGGGAAGATAGGGCTTCCCTGGTGGCGCAGTGGTTGAGAGTACGTCTGCCAATGCAGGGGACGTGGGTTCGCGCCCCGGTCCGGGAAGATCCCACATGCCGCGGAGCAGCTGGGCCTGTGAGCCATGGCCGCTGAGCCTGCGCATCCAGAGCCTGTGCTCCGCAACGGGAGAGGCCACAACAGTGAGAGGCCCGCGTACTGCAAAAAAAAAAAAAAAAAAAGTTTTGGGAAGATGGAATTATGAAGTTGCCTGAAAAATGGCAGAAGGTAGTGGAACAAAAGGGTGAATACGTTGTTCAATAAAGTTCTTGGCGAAAATGAAAAATGTGTCTTTGGTTTTTACTTTAAAAACCAAAGGCACTTTTTTGGCCATCCCAATACTTCATTAGCATATGATGTGGAACAGAGAGTAACTCATTTGCAAAGGTGAGAAGTTAATCTGGGAATGAGAAATGGCCCCTCAGTATGACTCCACCTATTGCAGCCACAGCTCATAAGCCTGTGGGTTACAAGTATGCCGCTGACCAGTGTCATCTCCTGCCTATTCTCGCCAGACACCCTTGCACTTGGCAGTGATCACCAGGCAGGAGGCTGTGGTGGAGGACTTGCTGAGGGCCGGGGCCGACCTCACCCTTCTGGACCGCTCGGGTAACTCTGCTTTGCACCTGGCTGCCAAAGGAGGACACGATGAAATTCTCAGCATTTTACTCAAGCACAAGAAGGCAGCACAACTTATCAACCACCCCAACGGGGAAGGTAAGAGACAGTCACACATCGTGGTGTAACCCTCTCTGTCTGCTTTCTACACAAAAAGTAGCTCTCTGGTAAATGTGTGTTATTTGATTGGCACCCCAAAGTGCTTTCCTTAATCACTTAGAATTCATCATCTCTTATGGAAATTTCCATTGCTGGCTGTAGCTAATTCCTTTAAAGATGATTTGGAATAGGCAGTCAGTAGGAGGAAAAAGCAAAGGCCTGAGCAAACACCAGTCTTGGTATGTAGAAAGCATCCGTTATTCGGAGAATGTTTATATGCTCTCAGTGTCTCCTGAGAACGTGAAAGGAGTCTGGGTTTACATGCAGAATAACTGACTTACAGCACCTGTAAAGACTGTCTGAAGGAGAGATTCTGTTGGCACTCGACATGCTGACCCCCGACAGCCTTCCCTCCCCGTGACCGTGCCTGTGCTTGGGCTGCAGGTCTGAACGCCATTCACGAGGCCATGATGAGCAACAGCTTGCCGTGTCTGCTGCTGCTCGTGGGCGCCGGGGCTGACGTCAACGCTCAGGAGCGGAAGTCAGGGCGCACGGCGCTGCATCTGGCCGTGGAGCACGACAACATCTCCTTGGCTGGCTGCCTGCTCCTGGAGGTGAAGGATGCGCTTACCTGCCTTTGCATTCAATTCCCAAAGGGGATTGGGGGAAATCTTTTCGAAGAATGATGTCGCGAACAGGTTATCTCCCTACATTCTGCTCCACCTTTGTAACATCTACTCTATCTACTCGACGCTTCAGAATAGCAGCTCAGGCTCTCCCGGCATCCCTTGCCTGGTTATTTCTAACTGGGGATTTCTTCAATGGCAGAGCCTGCCCAAAATAGCAACAGGGCTGGTAATATGACCCGGGGAGCCATGCAGACAGGGGGAGGCGGGGACAAAAGGGCGAGAGAACCTTGGACTAACCGTTTTCTGTGTGGGGGGATTTTAGGGTGATGCCCATGTAGACAGCACCACCTATGACGGAACTACACCCCTGCACATAGCAGCTGGGAGAGGGTCCACGAGGCTGGCAGCTCTTCTCAAGGCAGCAGGTAAGGGAGCCTGGCGGTCGGTGATGGAAAATGTCATCAGGAATGCAAACCCAGCCTCAGTAGAGCAGCCACGCCACCTTCTTAAGCCACAGACCCGCTGCAGAAAGGCACAAGTAAATAAAAGTTCTCTGGCAAATCACATTCAACTGCCGTAGAGGCACTGTTTGGACTAGTAGTCCCGGGCTTCGTGCTGACAGTCACGTTAGTTTTTACTCTCCAGTTCACCTGTTTGTTTTGGATGTGGGTTGTCTTCATTGACTCCCATGACAAGAGCTCTTAACGTTGAATCGAATTCCTTGTAGAACTCGGAGCAGTATCCACCTCAGGTCATGTCACAAGTCCTCAGAAGGAAAAGTTTATTGGTATAAGAAATGATTTAAAGACTTCCTTTTGCAAGAAAGGTCCCTGAGAAGCCAGAGTAATAGGAAGAAACAAGTGGGCGGTGTGTTGAGTACTGTCATGTACCAGGCACTAAACATCGCTAGCTGCTGTTGGGCTGTTGGGCTATAGGCACTCCACATGCACTGTCTCATTTAGTCTTACTTAATCCACAATAACCCTTTGAGACAAAGCCCATTATTAGCCCCATTTTATAGCCAAGGAAACAGACTAGAGAGACTTCTGCATCCCGGTCCCAGGGCCCCAGTAAGGGGCAGAGCTGTGAGTCACACCTCGTCACCCTGAACTTCCAGACTCCATTCTCTCTGCTGTGTTTCTGTCCCCTGTTTTGCTCAAGGATTTGAAGGTGTTATTCCAATTCAATCCTCTCTTCCTGTGAAATACAGAAAAAATTATTCCTGCTCATCCTTGAATCTCTACTGCCTTGTGTATTTAGAACCTCAAAAAATGTTTAATGGAATTGGTATCTCAAGCCTGTCCTGGCCTATGTGATTTACCTCAGAGGTTATTAAATTTTTTTTAGAAAATAAATGCTTCACAAAGTCAAGAAAAGAGAAGATTAAATACCTTCTAAAAAAAACTGAGGCCAGAAAAATATGAGAACCTTTTCTTTGGCAGCACTACATTTTTCTGACATCACATCCCGAATAAGCAGCAGCCTTTTCTTTCCTCCTTTGTCAAGTTGACGTTCCCGTGAACAAGAGACGATGATTGCAGTGTGGATGAATAGTGTGGGGAGTCACTGGTTATAATTAAGAAATGCCTTCAGACGAGAAGCTCTGACCCTTCCAAGAATGCTTTCTCTCTAATTCTCAGTATCCCATGAAAGGAGTAGCAAGTAGCAGTTTCTCCAGTATATAAATGAAGAAACTCAGAAGAAAAACCTAGTCCTGGGCTTCCCTGATGGCGCAGTGGTTGAGACTCCGCCTGCCAATGCAGGGGACACGGGTTCGAGCCCTGGTCCAGGAAGATCCCACGTGCTGGGGAGCAACTAAGCCCACGCCACAACTACTGAGCCTGTGCTCTAGAGCCCGCTAAGCCACAACTACTGAAGCCTGTGCACCTAGAGCCTAGGCTCCGCAATAAGAGAAGCCACCGCAATGAGAAGCCCGCGCACCGCAACGAAGAGGGGCCCCCGCTCATTGCAACTAGAGAAAGCCCACGCGCAGCAGCGAAGACCCAACGCAGACAAAAATAAACAAAATTTAAAAACAAAATTTAAAAACAAAAACAAAATCCTAGTCCTGAGCTCAGAGTCATGAAGAAGATCACTTAAGGAACAGACCTAGTTAAGCTTCTCCATCTTGGGTCCTGCAAATTGTTCATCCTAGTTTCTCTACTGTTTCCGTGGTCGGGTGACACTTACTGCCCCAGAGATCAGGCTGCAGCTGGGAGAACAGAGTAAGAAGTGGCATGCAGATCCTCTCATTATTATTATTATTATCTCTATTATTATTTATTATCCCCTATTATTGAAGTTGTCAAGAGTCAAACGTCCTCCCAGCAAGACTAAAACAAGGTCCTCTTTCCAAAAGGGGAGCGTGCTGTACTTCCTACTGTTCATCAGGCAGCAATAAAATAGTCTCTCTAAGCCTTTGAGAAGTTAACTCTAGCCTTAATTTTTGAGTTACTTCAGGTGTTTCTCGCTGCTGGCTAAGGAACAGACCAGATTTTCCAAGATTGGCCCTAACTTTTTCAACAACTCCACATCCTACCAGAAGGTTTTCTTGGCATTTTGCGTTTAAGGATCAGTGCCGTACCCAGGAGTAAAGCGGAACAGGTTGGCACTAGACAGCAGCAGCTTTGCTCTTTTGAGCCAGCAGGTGAAGAGGCTGAGAAACGTGCGGCGCTGGGCATCAATTTGAACATTTAGGACCTTAATCCCGAGCGTGCACCCTGGTCCCTGTAAACTGCTGCCGTCGGTCCTCAGGTTAAAGATGCATCGTTCACTTGAAAACTGTCCTATAGCGTTAAATGTGAGAGTCAGCGTGTTCCAGGTCTTTTGTTTTTGAAAGTGTCCTTGGCCATATGGGGTATCTGCAGTCACCTTTACAGTCAAGATGCATTAGAACTTATTTGAATTTTTAAGTTTAAAAGCAGGTTTCTGGATATTTCAGTAGAAAATGTGTTTTATATGCTTATAAATAAACATGTTTTATCTGTTTATAGACTCTGACCCCTGCAGGCAGTTAGAAGTTGACAAGATGTGGGTTTACCTAACGCTGTGTTAACTTGACTTCGCAGGAGCAGATCCCCTGGTGGAGAACTTTGAGCCTCTGTACGACCTGGATGAGTCTTGGGACGAGGATGGAGAGGATGAAGGAGTCCTGCCAGGAACCACTCCTCTGGATATGGCCACCAGCTGGCAGGTGAGTGCAGCTCCGCCCGTGTGCTGGCTGCTCCTGAGGGAGCTCCAGGTCCAGGGATGTCAGAGCAGGTGGCCTTCCTCGGTCTTTACTCCCCAAAGCACATGCCTGTTATTTTTTAAGAAAGTCTGCTTGTCAAGAGCTGTATTTATCTTGAAAAGCCTATCTGTGAAAGATCTAGGTCAGCAGAGTTCTGAGTGTAAAAGTATATGGCTAATCAGATCAGAGTTAGATGAGAGAAACACAAAATTCACGTTACAGGTTACCCACTCTGAACTTACACCACAGTCGTTCCCATCTCAGTTTCTGAAGCCAGGATAACTGTTACGGTTGGCTTGAACTTCGGTAAGTGATTTCTGAACATAAAAAGAAATGGGGATTCTTCTGAGGATCTGCACAAATGTAAACAAAGTAAACAGCCTTAAAGCTTTCCTCGGAACTCTGCTGACCTGAGATCTGAAGGCGAAAGCAGTTACTGGGTCTTTTGGGCATTGGGAGGGGAGCCAGAGGGAGGAGGTGGGCGGCCCAGCTGAATATTAACCCTTCGCAGGGCCAGGTGCTGCTCCCTGTCCAAAACTGCCCGCTTGCCCCTCGCGGGCCGCGTGGGTTGAGCTGAGTGACCCTGGCGGAGAGACCACACGGCTCTCTTTACGTTGAACGCCTGGTTTTCCCAGAAGCCTCACCACAGAACACAAAGATAACCCACTTCAGTGACCCCATGTGGTCCTCGCCCAGGTCAGCCAGCCACCGAGTGACTGCAGAGAGCGCAGAACAGCCCCCAGAGCTATGCAGTTTTGGTTTTTTCCTCCGTTTTAACCTAAGGCTTTTCTGGCCCCGCAGTTAAAACGTGGATGGTGCCAGGAGGCTGACCCCAAGCCCTGTGAGCGTTTGTACACCTCAGTTTGGGCACGTTCGTAAAACTCGCTCTCAGAAGCCTTTTCACTAGGGAGGAGGGGCAGCCGCAGAGCCCAGCTTCACAGCTCAGCGTGAGCTCAGCCCCCTCCCTAGCTCTCAGGGAACATCGCTGACCCACACGTGGCTGACTGGGTGGCCTAGACTGCCTCTGCCCCTCAGCAGGGCCGTGGCCTTGGCTCTGTGTGAGGCTGGGTTGGGTCTTGCTCCCCACCTCAGGCGGCTCCCGTGGAGCACAGCCTGCCAGGCCCAGAGCCCCCCAGAGGGCACGCGTATTCCCGGGCGATGGTACTGACCCCTCTTCCCATTCCTCCATCTTTGGGGTCCTGGCCCCTCCTGAGGAGGACACGCCGAGTCCTTTATATTACAGAGAAGCAGATTTCCCTCATGGTCCCTGTAACGTGCAACATCTCCCCGTGCTTTTCCTCCCAATAGGTATTTGACATATTAAATGGGAAACCCTATGAGCCAGAGTTTACATCTGACGATTTACTGGCACAAGGTGAGTTGTGGGAGAAGCGGGTTCTTTGAGCCAGTGTCATCTCCACCCTGTCACTGAAGGGGGGGGGGGGGGTCAGGGTGTGCTGTGAAAGGCACAGGGGCTTCTCTCAGAATCAGGAGACCCTGGAGGGGCGCCACAGAGAAGGTCCGGCTGTAAATTACAACAGCGTGGGCTGCTGCCGACTTCCACGTGAAGGAACGGGACTGCTTCCCCGGGGCGGGAGGGTGAGCGGTGTGGCAGTGATCCATCCCTCCGGAGCGTCTCTGGTCGGTTAGGACGGTCGTGTTTCTTCTTTATTCTCTTCAGGAGACATGAAACAGCTGACTGAAGATGCGAAGTTGCAGCTCTACAAGTTGCTAGAAATTCCTGATCCAGACAAAAACTGGGCTACTCTGGCACAGAAATTAGGTTTGGGGATACTAAATAATGCCTTCCGGCTGAGTCCTGCTCCTTCCAGAACTCTCATGGACAACTACGAGGTAACACGTCGTCTTACATTTTTGACTACGTTTATTTGACTTTGCTCTGTTAACACCATTGGCCGGAGCATAATCCCTTTCCTTCTCCCTTAACTCTGAGGTAGAAAATCAGTCATTACCCGTGTCCTGGGAGGGTTGACCCAGGACAGCAGGAAACCCACCTTGGCTGTTTTCAGACACCTTGAGACTTGCTGCAGAAATGCTACTTAGAGTGTCAGGATGGTCACAGAACTTTGATCTCGCTGAACAAAGACGAAAGACTGTAATCAACCTTCATGCCTTGCCCTCCCCAAGAACATGCCTTGATCGCATGTCAGCACATGGAACCAGTGACGTGACTCCTTGCAGAGCCATTACCTGGTGATGCTTTCCTTTCTAAAACGAAAAGGTAGAAAAACACGGGGTGAAATTACTTTCTGTGGCAAAGTTCATCACCAGCTCGTTTCTCAGTGGTTTCCAGAGCTTCAGGGATATGGGGTAGACTTCACTCTGGGTAGAGTTTTACTGCCTCAGCACCTTCTCTGCTTACTATAAAGTGCTTCTCCGTGATTTCCTGAGTGGTCTTTGAGCTGAAACAGGAAACTTGATTCAAAGACCGCGTATCTTTGAGTTGCTCTCTGCCCTGAGAGCAACCTCCCAGGCCGCCGGCTATCTCGGGGGAAGGGGCGTGCTGTCGTGTTCACAGCCTGCCTGCTTGTCCCTGCACAGCTTTGAACGCAGAGACATCCTCTTTCTTCATTTCTGTCTCGCAGGTCTCTGGGGGGACAATAAAAGAGCTGGTGGAGGCCCTGAGGCAGATGGGCTACACCGAAGCCATTGAAGTGATCCAAGCAGCCTTCTGCACGTCGGGCAGTGCGGCCACCAGCCCGGTGGAGGCTGCCCCCCAGGCCCACTCGCTGCCCTTCTCGCCTGCTTCCACAGGGCAGCAAATAGGTAAAGAAAAAGGATTGAAAAAGCGGTCGAGACATTTCCCCGCCCTGCCAGGCTGGCGCCTTCAGCCTCTGGGGCTGTGGTCTGTCCTCCCCACCACCACCTCCCGGACACGCCGTCCGCTACATCCGTCTCCCTCGGGCACCATAGGTTGTACTGTCTTCCCCTCCGGACGCTACCATTCAGGGGAGGGGCTGTCCCCACAACAGCCACATGGGCACCCGAGTCGCTCAGGTTCACGGTAAATACCAAAACAGCAGGCTGCAGGCGGTGAAGGCCAGCATTACTTCTCTCACTGCTTAAATTTACGAAAGAGAGAGAAACGTCCAGACCCGGGTCGGTGGAGGCAGGACTAGCGCCCCAGGCTGTGGACTGACGCTGCGATGTTTCCCACCGCTGCCCAGGCTCCCCTCCTGTGGTCCTGTCTCTCCTCCCTTCAGCCTCCCCCCGCGTCCACAACGCTGCCCCGTCACCCCACCTAGAACGCGTGCCCTAATGGACTCCCAGCGCCACAGTCCTCCATTTCCCTTCAAATGTATTCTCCCGCCCTAACAACCATTTCTCTCATGCTCTCTCCTCCTACGCTGCCCACACCCCTTCCCACTCCTCACTCATCCCGTGTCCTCGCCTCACTCCACCGAGAACAGAGAAACCACTAGACTTCTCTCATCTTTGCACCATCAGACCTCCAGCCCGCCTGGGCCCGCCTCTTGCCCAGCCAGGTCCTGCTCCTCTAACCCTCGCTTAGCTCTCATGCCTTAGCATTTTCTCCCTCCCGACTAGATCCCCTCGCAAGCGTGCTGTAGTTTCTCTCATCTTTTCAAAAGAAAACGGAAACAAACATCCCCTTGATTCCCCCATCCCCTTTAGCCGCAGCCCGATTTCTCTGTTCTCCTACCCAGCCAGGCTTCCCGGAAGAACTCTGTAGCGTTCTTCTCTCCACCTCCTCTCCTCTCTCCTCGACACCCTGTGCCTGCACCAGGCCCCTCTCACCACGAGGACCGGCGTCTGCTCACATCTGGTCGCCATCCGCTCGCAGCGCGCATCCCGGGCGACCGCTCTTCAGACAGCCTCCCCTCCGGGCTCTCCCCTGGCACGCTTACCTCCACACTCACCTTTTAAAGTTGCAGCCTCCAGAGCCCCATCCTAGGTGCTCCTTACTTGTCCTCACCTGCCCAGGACTCTTGATACCCACTCACAGCCAGGCTCGGCGCTGGCCACGGCGGTCACAAGCACTACTATCCTCCAAGAGGTTGCGACTGCGTGTGAACGCTCGCTGGCCCCGACCGCCCCCACCCAGCCCACCTCCATCTCTTGCCTTGATGCCTGCCGCAGCTCCTAGTCAGTCTCCCTGTTTCCAATCTCTCCGCCCGCCTTCAGGCCATTCCCTACACAACAGGTAGTGTGATTCTTTTTAAAAATGACGTTCCCCCCTCCCCTTCATTCAGCCATTCAACAGATCTCTACTGAGCACATCTGGCGTGCCCACCCAGCAGTGTTGCAGGCGTTGAAGATGGGTCAGTGAGCAGCAAAGACAGTGTCCCTGCTTTATCTGCTCTCTCTTTCAAACATCGCTTTCGCCTGTGCTTCCTCCTGCCCCCCTGCCCTGCCGCGTGTTCCTTCTGCCCCCCCAGATCACTAGTCCGATCCAGGCTCAGGGTCTTTGAGCTTTCTCGTCCCCTTCCCCGCAAAGGTCCTTACCTGGCGGGCTCCTTCTTGCCGTTCAGTTTCAGCACTGGTGTCACCTTGCTGGGGTGGGAGGGCCCTTCCTAGGGGAGTGAGGACAGGTGTTGTGCACGCTTTAGAAAGGAATAGCGTATCCACCAGAAAACCACCCACATCTCCTGTCATATGACCTGACGCTCCGTCTGCACAAACAAAGAAGTAGGTAAATACTTATATTTTAAAAAGCCTTAAGCCCTCAATTTGTAGTTATTTTTAAAATACCTCACAGTTCTTAGCACATAACAGAAACCCATAAAGATTGATGGGTTGAATAAATCAATGACAATAGCCATGCCCCTGCCATTAAGGTCTTAACGTTTTAACACTGGAATTTAATATACAAGAAGATAGCTTTTTGATTCGCGTACGGTAGACTTCTGTTTCCTTGGTCACTCTCTCCCTATAGGAAATAATTCACATTGCTCAGATCCCTCAAGACACTTCTCAAAGGAGAATCTGACCTAATTGCCCAGTAGAGGCTCATTTTCATCAAAATCACTCACTTTTTTGGCTACCAAAATATTTTTGAGGCAATGTATAGTGTCTAATAGCATACGAGGCCCAGAGGGAGATCTCATTTTTATTTCCTACTTCTGTCACCAATTTATTTTGCCTACGTTCAGCAATTTCCCCAGCTATAAAATAGGTAATACAGTGGGTGGAAAAAATACACCTAATTTCTAAGGAAAAAAAAAAAAAGGTACACTTTGAGTCTAGAGAATTCAGAAAGGATTCTGATAAACATGAGGCTAGATTATAAGAAAGAGAGGTGAAAACACTTGGCTAACTTTGACATTTTCACACTTTTTATAAAGCTCAGTGTTTTCTGTCCCCACCCCCCCACGCCCCCAATTCCCCCCCCCCCGCCCCGCGCCGTGAACAGTAGCAACACCTGGGGCGGCGTAGGTGGGCCCGTGGTGACTGGTGGAGGGGAACAGGCAGAATTCTCCAGCCCACGAGCCTTCCAGATACACACGGGAGCCCAGCGGGGATGGCCGTGTTCCCCGTGCACCCCTGTGAGTCCGTGCTTTCTCCCCCCAGACGAGTTCCGGGACGACAGCGTCTGTGACAGCGGCGTAGAGACATCCTTCTGCAAACTCAGCTTCACAGAGTCTCTGACCAGCGGCAGCTCCTTGCTAACTATTAACAAAGTGCCCCACGATTACGGGCAGGAAGGACCTCTAGAAGGCAAAATTTAGCCTGCTGGCAGCTTCCAACACCGAGTAAACCAAAGCTCTGAAATTCCATCGCGTTGTCCAGAGGAAGGAAGTGCATCCGAAGTGCTCCGAGGAATACCGGCCTGCTTGGATCGCGCTGGGTGTAATTCAAGGCCTTAAACGTGGATTTCTTCTTTGGTTCTGAAATGAATTTTAGTTCAGTTGACTTACCGATAGCGTCTACGATCACAGCCCGCGGCTGGGCTGACGCCTCTTCGGGAGTGCGGTAGCTTGTTGAGCTTTACCAGCTGCTTTCTGTTCTCATTGCTGCTGTCCCTCTGCTGCTTCCCCACTGTCATTAAAAGTTGTCACAGTCCCTACTGGGTGTTCCTTCTGGCCGTCCATAGCACAGTTGTGCATTCAGATTAAGGATTATGAATTTTAAAGTGAGAGTTATTTGGTGTGTGATTTAAAAAAAAAAAAAAAAGAAGGCTCATTAGGACTTCCCTGGCTGTCCTGTGGTTAGGACTCGGTGCTTCCACTGCAGGAGGCCCGGGTTCGATCCCTGGTTGGGGAACTAAGATCCCGCAAGCTTGAGTGGCTGGGGAAAAAAAAAAAAAAAAAAAAAAAAAAAGCTCACTGCTTTTCCTAATGTGGTTCTCTCTGTGATTTGAAAAAAGAATATGTACATGTCAGTATTTAAACATGGTTACAATCAGTCCTGAAAATGGTATTTCCCCCCTTGGCTGCATTTTGCTATTGTAAATATGTTTTTTAGATCAAATACTTTAAAGGAAAAAATGTTGGATTTATAAATGCTATTTTTTATTTTACTTTTATAATAAAAGGAAAAGTAAATTGATGAGCTCATCTTGTTTGATCTCTACAAATATTTTTCTAAGATTATTCCTTATAATCACGGGATCATTCCATAGCCTGGTTCTCACATTCACAGTTCCCTCTAGAATCAATTTTTTGATCCAGAAATGAGCAAAAAAAAAAAAAATATTTCAACCTGAGATGAAAGCTTTGGGTTTGTCAAATCCTTGCCAGGCTCATTTCATTTAGGCTGTGTCACTTCATCTTCCTCCATCATCTCATGCAAAACTGTTTCCTCTTCAACCCTCAGTGTGTTCCCAACGCCTCTGCGATGCATAAAGTATTGAAAAGCCTTCCAGCACGAAGCTTTGCTGAACTCTTCACTCAAGAGGTTGAAAATAAGGGAGAGGAGAAATGAAAAGTGTTTGAATGAGGTGCTGTGCAACCCAGATCCTTCTTCCACAAAGGACTTGTCAGCCCAGCTGCTGGGGGCACACTAAACCAGTCCTTCATTGTCATTTCAACAGTCTTCACCAGGTATAGATTCCATCTCAAGAAACCACTTTCTTTGCTCATCCATAAGTAACTCTTCATCCCTTTAAGATTTATTATGCGGTTGCAGCACTTCAGTCACATCTTCAGGCTCCACCTCTAATTCTACTTATTGTTTCCACCACATCTGCAGTTCATTCCTCCACTGAAATCTTGGCCCCCTCAAAGTCGTCCATGAGGGCTGGAATCAACTTCTTCCAAACTCCTGTAGGAATGTGGATACTTTGACGTCTTCCCATGGATCATGAATGTTCTTCCTGGCATCTAGAATGGTGAATCCTTTCCAAAAGGTTTTCAATTGAATTTGCCCAGATCCAGCAGAGGAATTTCTACCTATAGCCTTACAAAGTGTATTTCTTAAATGATAAGACTTGAAAGTGGAAATTACTCCTTGATCCACGGCTGCAGAATGGATGTTGTGTTAGGAGGCATGAAAACATCATTAATCTTATTGTGCATCTCCATCAGAGCTCTCAGGTAACCAGGTGCGTTGTCAATGAGCAGTCCTATTTTGAAAGAAATCTCTTTTTCTGAGCAGTAGGTCTCAACAGTGGGCTTAAAATATTCAGCAAACCATGTTGTAAACAGATGTGCTGTCATCCAGGCTTTGTTCTTCCATTTATGGAGCACAGGCAGAGTAGATTTAGTGTACTTCTTAAGGGCTCTAGGGTTTTTAGAATTGTTAAGTGAGCACTGGTTTCAACTTAAAGCCACCAGGTACATTAGCCCCTAACAACAGAATCAGCCTGTCCTCTGAAGCCAGGCATTGACTTCTGCTCTCTAGCTATGAAAGTCCTGGATGGCATCTTCTTCCAGTAGAAGGCTGTTTCATCGGCATTGAAAGTTTGGTGTGTGGTGTGGCCACCTCGTTCAGTTATCTTCGATCTTCTGGATAACCTGCTGCTTCACCTTGCTCTCTGATGTTATGGAGACGCCTGCCTTCCTTCAACCTCTTGAGCCAACCTCTGCCAGCTTCAGACATTTCTTCTGCAGCTTCCTCACCTTTCTCAATCTTTACAGAACTGAACAAACGGAGGGCCTTGCTCTGGAATGTTGTAGCTGGTTTGATCTTCTATCAGCAATAAGGCTCTTTTGCTTTCTTACCTTTGGTGTGTTCACTGGAGGAGCACGTTTCATTCCCTTCAAGAAAGGAAGGGAATTGGCTTGGCTAACTGCTGCGAGAGGCCTCGTTTTCAGCCTTTCTTGCCTTTCGACATACCTTCCTGAGCTTGTTCGTTTCTAGCTTTTGATTTAAAGGGAGAGACGTGCAACTTTTTCCTTTCACTTGAACACTTAGAGGACCTTGTAGGGTTATTAACTGGCCTGATTTCAATATTGTCGTGTCTCAGGGAATAGAGAGGCCCGAGGAGAAGGAGAGAGACAGGGAACGGCCATTCGGTGGAGCGGTCAGAACACACACATCATTTATCGGTTAGGCTCACCGTCTTCTATGGGCATGGTTTGTGACACCTCAAGACAATTACAATAGTAACATCAGAGATCACAGATCACCATAACAAATACAATAATAATGAAAAATTCGAAATATTTCAAGAATTACCAAATTGTGACACAGAGACACGAAGTGAGCAAATACTGTTGTAAAAAATGGCGCTGGTTAACACAGGGTTACCACAAACCTTCAATTGATAAAAAAAACAAAACAAAAACCCCCTGCAATATCTGCAAAGCGCAATAAAGAAAAACGCAATCAAATGAGGAATGCCTGTATTCCAGTTTTCGAAAGTTCTACGTTTAAAGTAAAAACAGTAGCTTGAGTCTCCATGATTCTCCAACAGCAAACCCACGCCTCCATTCCTCCGCCAGTTTCATTCCTCTGTGAGAAACAGCTATTTTCCAGGCGGCCACGACGAGGCCTCCGGTCTTACGGTATCGTGCGGACACTCCTCCTCCTGAGGGGAGGGGCCTACGTTCCTTCCCTGTACATCTAGCCGGGTGTGTGACAAGGGGAGAAGTGATGCTAAGGGATTTCCAAGGTTAGGTAAGAAAATGCAATACAACTTCAGTCCCCCTGGGTCGAGTCTCTCCCTCCTGGAACCCAGTCACCAGGCATGCTCTGAGGGAGCCAGTGGCCACGTGGAGAAGCCACGTGTAGGTGTTCAACCAACAGCCTTCACCACGGTCACAGCCAACGCTGGCATCAACTGGCAGACGTGTGAGGGAGTGAAGCTTTGAGAGGATTCCAGCCAGAGTCACACCTGTCTAGCCTTCACGCTGCCTCAGCTGACACGCGGAGGCCTGCCCCAGTGGCAGATTCAGGAGTAAATGAAACAATGGCTGATGTTTTCAGTCTTAGGTGTGGGGTGGCTTGTTACCGTCTCCAGGTCTCTAGCCCAACAATTCCCACACCAGGAGGTCACTTTAAAGAGAAGCTGACAGCAGCAGGAACAACGAAGCAACTCATGCCCAGACTAAAAATAACATTCCCCTACTTTAATAAGAAGCTCTGCTTCTGTTCCAGAAACTTCCTCTCTCTCCTCCCAGATTGCAGCGCCGGCCTGAGCCTCTGCATGGTGCTCAGACAAAAAGGCTACCAACGCTGTCTGTGCCTCTGAGGAAGGAGTGTTTTTCATTTTGGACCAGCAGATGGGGAAAAATACCAGAAGGAATGCAGGAGACAGGTGGAAAGCTACAATAGGCCTGAAATAAACCTTCCCAGAAAGCTGTCTCTCAGCAGGAAGCCATTTAAAAATAGCTTCCTGGACTTCCCAGGTGGTGCAGTGGTTAAGAATCCACCCGCCAATGCAGGGGACACAGGTTCGAGCCCTGGCCCGGGAAGATCCCACATGCTGCGGAGCAACTAAGCCCGTGCATCACAACTACTGAGCCCGCGTGTCACAACTACTGAGCCCACATGCCACAACTACTGAAGCCCACGCACCTAGAGCCCGTGCTCTGCAACAAGAGAAGGCACTGCAGCGAGAAGCCCGCGCACCTCAACGAAGAGTAGCCCCTGCTCGCCACAACCAGAGAAAGCCCACGCGCAGCAACAAAGACCCAACGCAGCCAAAAATAAAACTAAATTAATTAATTAAATAAAAATACCTCCCTTAGAACCTTCGTCATCTTTTGAGCTTTCTATACCCTGCAAGCATAACCTAGACTTTTTCAAGATCGGCAGTCTTTCTTTTTTGGCTGTAGGAAGCCAGCCTGCTGCTCATTTACCCACCGGAGTCCCCTGCAGTAGTTGGATGTGGCGAGGATATTCCCGGCACCATCTCGGAGGGCAGCCCCACAAACCCACAAACCGGACCCTCTGCATCTTAGCAGGAGAAAAGAGGGGAAGGAGTCAGGCAGATTTGAGCATTTGTTATTTGCCAGCCCCTTTGCTTTAATGAATTCTAGTGATAATTCTCATGACATCCCCATGGGGTACATATTTAACCCCAATTTTACAATGAGGAAACAGATAATCTGAATATTAACTAACTCACCCCAGATTCAAATCCAGGTGTGTCTGATTCCACAGGTTATTCTTTAGCCATACCTGAAGTCCTGTATGTAAGAGAGAAAGAAAAAAATCCACACAAATCTGTATAAGGATGATGGAGTCATAATGTATCCCAGGCAAAACGCAAAGTGAACCCAGAGTATCACTAAAAAGATATGTTGCTTACATGTTCACATGATTTGATTTTCCCTGTAATAACAGGCTAAGATGCTTAACTATAAATTATTCATAGACTGGAGGTCTCTAGTTACATCTTTCTCCTCCTTATTTTGTGTTTTGGGGGGAATTTTCTTTCTGATTGTGCTTCCACAAGTAATGGACTTAGGGAGGCACAGAAGTCCAGAGAAGATGGAACTAAAATTCTTTTATTTTCTTAAGGATCACAGAACTTAGGGCTAGACAGTATCTTAAAGATCATCTAAATAAATCATCCAAATTGCCATCTTTTTTTAAACACCTACGACGTGAAAACATCTCCTCCCTATACTCCTCAGTATAGCTGCTGCTTTGTTTCACCACCAATCCCACAGACTACAAGTTCCTGTCCATGGGTTTTCTAGGTTCGTCGCTTGGTTTGGGGTTGAGGGAAGTGCTGAGGAGGGGCGTGAAATTAAATGGATAGCATTCTCTGTTATTATAGATTCCATTGTGTCTGTATTAGCCTGCTTCCATTACCCTGGACAAGTGACTAGGTCCACAAATTGTTAACGTTTCTTAGAATAAGAGGGAGGAAGGGGCTGAGACAGCATTTTCTCACCTCCAGCAATTAGCTTTTCCATGTTGATATCTCTCTCCAAAATGATTATTTCATTAAGATATCACAGCAACCCTCAAGGAACGAAGATATGTATTCGGTCTAGATTTCTCGAGCATCTGTCACCTGCCAGGCTCTACAGTGAGTGGTGACTCATTATCCCATATCACTTGTTCAAAAACTCTGTGAAGTAAGAACTTTGTTGCAATTTTACAGATGAGGAGACTGAGGCACACATAAAGCATTTAAACCACAGGATCTCCTGTCTCCACTCACGTGTTTCAATAAACCACACTTGCAGTAGGGGACAGGGGTGAGTAGGGCGTCTCTCTTCCACATAGTCATGAAGGGATCCAGGCTGACAGTGACTCTCCCTCCAACCCTTGGCTCCTAAGGTCTTGCTGGGGGTGATGGTCCGGTCAGCTGGAAGGGAGAACACGGAGAAGTACGTGTGGGGGTTTAGAATGGGGTCCTTCCTCCCTCACACTGCACTGGAAAAAAACTTTAGTCCCATGGCCACACCAAGAGCTAGGAGGCTACCTACGTGGGTGATGTGATTTTGTTCCCAGTATCAGGTTCCCAGTATCAGGAGGGGGGGTTGCTTTTGGCAAACAGGTCCCGGTTTCTGGCACAAATCAAAATTCCTTACCTAAAGGATGGAGATTGAACCTGAAGTTCCTTCGAGTTCCAACTTGTGTGCAAACATCCACTCCCTCTGAAAGTCACCTGCAATCATGGTAAATGGCCACGACCACGGGCAAAATCATTTCCCTGGATTAAGAAGGAAAGAAGCATTGGAAGGACCGTCACAGGTTCTCTTACGGAAATCCTCAGAGATGACCAAGGGTATTAGATCAGGTAGGATGAGGGGAGGGACAGCTACCGCAGCAACGTCTTGTTATCCCTGCTCTGACTCAGGAGGACTCCCGCTCTCCAGCCTCCATGGTCTGTAGTCCCTTAAGTGCCGTGCAAGAGCCCTTGGGCATGTGGATGCTAAAGCTGAAGGTCTTCAAGGGGCCGTGGTGCTTGGGATCCCACCCAAAGGAGAGGGACAAGCAAGTTCATCTTTCTTGCAGTCTGCAGAGAACTGGCAGAAGACTAGCAGATGAAACTGAATTCTAGCAATCCCATCTCCCAGGCTTCCTTCTTGGGACTCAGGAAGCAGAGCTGGTGCTGAAGATGGTGAGATGAAACCTCGAATACGATGGCATCAGCTCAGGGAGGGTGACGAGTTGATGCCGGATACCAGATAACCATGTTGCTAGGTCTATTCTCTGGCCAGAGAGAGATTTTTTTCTTTCCAAACCTGTTTTACAGTTTTCCTTCCCTTTCCTAAGGCAAGAATGCACAACTGAAGTTATTTTTGCTTCAAAAATTTTAAATGAAGGGCTTCCCTGGTGGCATAGTGGTTGAGCCTGCCAATGCAGGGGACACGGGTTTGTGCCCCGGTCTGGGAGGATCCCACATGCCGTGGAGCGGCTGCGCCCGTGAGCCATGGCCGCTGAGCCTGCACGCCCGGAGCCTGTGCTCCGCAACGGGAGAGGCCACAGCAGTGAGAGGCCCGCGTACCGCAAAAAAAAAAAATTTTAAATGAGAAACTTCATGCCATGATTTTTTTTCTTTTTCAGGGCAACCAGTTTGTCACTTTGTTCAAATGTAAATGTTCTCTTTTGCTTTTGAAATAAACTTCCTTTCGTAATTTTGAAAAAATATAAAAACAAAACTTGTAAACATGAATGCTGTCTTTTACAAGATATTTTCAAATATTTATTCTCATAAGAATCTGAGAGGTAAAAAGCAGGCAGGGGGAGTAATTCCTGCCATTTTCCACAGAAACAAAAAGATGCTGAGGTGCCTGGAGGTCCCCAGTCTAGTGTAAGGGGCTGGACTCAGCCATCAGTGCTCACATTGTGCTCCTGGGCCTCTCTCCACAGGCAATCACGGACCGCACGGCTGCTCTGAAAGGCAAGGTGGCGTAGACGTGCCCAAGAGGAGTAGGCGAAGCTGCCCAGGTGCCGGCACTGAAGGCTGGTACACAGTGGGAAACGGGCATCCCATCAACAAAGGACTCGGCGGCTTCAGTACGTGAGGCACTCACGCTAGTCTCTGCAAATGAACCCCAGAGGGGCCGCGAGAGCCATGCTGGTTTTCTCTCCCTACCCAGCCTCCTTCAGCCTCACTCTCCTTCTTTGGCTCTGGAGCCCTCAGAAGCTTCATCTCCACACCCTGCCTGGTTCTGCCCATTTCCTTGTGTCCCTTCCATCCCACCAAAATTCAAGCCAGGGCATCCGAAATGCTCCCCAAGGGGCACCGTGTTAATGCGGAATCCTGTCTCATAGCCTGGCCCAGAGAGCCCAAAGGATCAGCAGTCACATCCCTGTGAAGACCCCTTGCAGCTCCACAGGCAGGTACCACCACCCGAGCAGGGCCGCCCAAAAGACACATTCCCGTCTCCTTCCTAAGTACCACCCCCTGCACCCCTTCCATCGCCGCCTGGGCCCCAGCACCAGGGGTGACTTTACCTCTCCCACAGACGGGGCCATACATGCTCAGGAAGTATTTATGTGCTCATGGACGACTGGGCAAGTCAGCCTGATGCCAAAGCAGCCCTTAGCCGTCGTCTCCTTCCCAGTGTTGATCTGGGAAGGTCAGAGTCACCATCTGGCCCCGACTGCTTTCCTCCCTCACCAAAAGCACGTCTTGAATGATGATCAACATATGCACACAGCAAATGCACCAGAGACCGTTCGTTTTAGTTCTGGAAGGCAAAGAGACTCCAGGTTTAAAGCTTCAAGAAAGAATGTGTGGCCAGCGAGTCACCCACAGGGCCACCGCCTTAGACAGAAGAGGCCATGCTGGACCAGGAAAGACCCTCCATCGCTCCCCCCATCACCAGAAGTTTGGGCCTTTCTGCAAACCATGCCGTAACTCACGGTTTCAGTAACTCACGGTTTCAGTCCTTCTTGCTCGTCACCGTGGCTTTTAAGAGATCATCTGACTTCTCCCCTATCAATCAGCTATGCTGGAGGCTTTGTGCCAAGTTTTCATAGCTCCGTAGCAGTTAAATTGGGATTAAAAATCATTTAGATGCCCTTTTGCCCAGGTAGCAACAATGAAGGGAAACGAAATAAACTGGAAGGCAGACAGCAGAAAGAGTCTCTCTGCAGGTCTGACCCCTGGGATCATCAGCCCCACGGGTGCCCTGCCTCTGAGCCCTGGAGCTTAGACAAAGCCGCTGCCTTCCTTCCTCCCTCTCTCCCTCCTCCCCGCTTTCTCCCTCTATCCATCCCTCTTTCTTTCTCTCCTTCTCTCTCCCCGTCTCTTTCTTTCAAGAAAGACTCCAGAATTCCAGGACACTGGCATCCAGCTCTCTGAAGCCTGGACAGGGGACGGGGGTGGGGGGTGGGGGGCGGTCCCCACAAGCTCTTCCTTAGACTCCCCTCCCCGCTTTACTCTGGGGAGCTTCTGGGAAACCAGTGCCCTGGCCCAGGGTCCCCTCCAGCCACCACCAGCCTCATTTCCTGTGCACAAGAGGCCTCTGCTGGAAGAAGCAGAACTTTGCACCATCACCGAACAGCTGGCATGCCTCTTGTTACTCAAATTTTTGCGTCAGTAAAATTGGAAGGAGGCTCACCAAAAGAAAGAAATTTAGAAATTCTTCGGCTTACTGCCTGAAAATTTCTCCTCCAACTCAGGTCACAGAAGACTGACGATTCTTTTCCTTTGGTAGAGAAAACTGAAATCATTCTGTTTCTTTTGGCAAGGAAAAGGTAAGACCCCTAGGCCTGATCGTCCCAGCCACAGCCAACTGCATTCTGTGAGGAATAACCATCATAAGCCAGCATTTACAACTCACTTACCCGTCCTGGGCATCGTACATCCTTTATTTGACGTAATCCTCACAGTTCTATGAGACGGTAATTCCTATTAACCTCATCTTAAAGATGAGGAAACTGAGGCTTAGAAGTTAAGTGATGTGTCCAAGTTCAGTACGTGTTAGAGCCAGACTTGCATACTGGAGGTTTAATATCAGAGCAAGAGCCTGTACTGCCCTCTCCAAGGTCTGGCTATGTCTCACCTGCAAGCCCTGCCTTTATCCACAAGAATACTTCTGATTACAAAATCAGAACACCTGACTATGAGTGGATTAAACAAATAGAGGCTTTCTTTTAAAAATATCATTGTGGAGGCTTCCCTGGTGGCACAGTGGTTGAGTCCGCCTGCCGATGCAGGGGACACGGGTTCGTGCCCCGGTCCGGGAGGATCCCACATGCTGCAGAGCGGCTGGGCCCGTGAGCCATGGCCGCTGAGCCTGCGCATCCGGAGCCCGTGCTCTGCAACGGGAGAGGCCACGGCAGTGAGAGGCCCGCGTACCACAAAAAAAAAAAAAAAAAAAATCATTGTAAGAAGATCGGAGATAGATCTAGATTTTACATGGAATCTTGCCTTTTAAAAACGTTAATAAGTAATACAACTTTTAAAAACACTGCGTGGGCCTACAAAATCATCTGCTGGCCAAATATGACTTGTGTATGACCTGAACCACACTTTCTGCAATCGTACTTTCAAAATGACCAGGCAGGGGACTTCCCTGGTGGCACAGTGGTTAAGAATCCACCTGCCAGTGCAGGGGACGCACGTTCAATCCCTGGTCCGGGAAGATCCCACATGCCGCGGAGCAACTAAGCCCGTGCGCCACAACTACTGAGCCTGTGCTCTAGAGTCTGCAAGCCACAACTACTGAAGCCCACATGCCTAGAGCCCATGCTCCACAAGAGAAGCCACCACAATGAGAAGCATGTGCTCAGTATTGAAGAGTAGCCCCTGCTCGCCACAACTAGAGAAAGCCCGTGTGCAGCAATGAAGACCCAATGCAGCCAAAAATAAAATAAATTAGATACATTAAAAAAAAAAAATGACCAGGCAGAGTGATGAGCTGACAGCTCTGAGACAGAATCAAGGTCTTTACCTCTCCCCTTCCAGGAGCCACTGCTGCCCCCTCACTCCTATGGGCACCCCTGGATGATGCTGTTTCCAACCCTCATCCAATGCCCTGAGCAAGTGCCAGTTCTGCCCACCTCCCTAGGCTTTCCTTGATAATGATCATGATAATAACATTTACTGAATACGTATTGTATGCTATCAATATCTATGCATCAACCCATTTAGTCCTCACAGTTAACATATGAGGTATGATTATTATTATCCCACGTGTACAGGAAGACCCAGTAACTTATATGCAATGTCAAACAGCCTACTAATGGTAGATCTGGAACTCAAACATATGTATGTGTGATTTCAAAGCCCATACCTTTAACTGTTGTAGGATGCTTTTGGTTATAAACTCAGAATACCTGACTACAACTGGATTAAACAAATAGGCCTTATTTTTTATAAGACCAGAGTGAGATGATTACAAGGCTAGTTCAGTAGTTCAACATCTCTGACATCCTCCTATTCAACATTGTTTCCTCAAGGTCACAAAAAGGCTGCAGCAGCTCCAAGTATCAGGCCTCACACAACAGCCTCTTAACTTTGGCAACAGCATAGGGTTCCTCCTCAAGTCTCTCTCTTATTAGGCAGGAAAACCTTCCCTCAGAACCCCACATTAAGTATCACCTCATGTTTCATTGGCCAGAATTCAGTCACATGCCTAACCCTAGACCAATCACTGGCAAAGGAGAATAGGATTAGTATAACCAACTATGATTCAGTCCCTGGGGCTGGATGCATAGCCACTTCTATTAGCAGAGAACAGGAGGAAATAGCTGTAGGATGGCCTGCCAATAATGTCTGTTCCAACTACAGGGAACATGTGCATTGTCTCCCAGGATCCAGTAAATTTTACAAAAGCTGTAATAAGTAACATTACAGAATAAGAACAAAGGGTTGTTCCCACATACATTATGAGACAGGAATGAGTACCAGTTCTCAACCAGAAATTTCCATGATCCCAACACCCCATTTCCCCAGATTTCTAGGCCATTCTGGTGTTGCTGTCATCCTTTGTACTCACTCACTGCATACACAGCACAACATGGCACAAGCTGGTGCTCAATAAATCCCATGCAAAGGCTGAGACCTGACCTAAGGAGTTCAGCTGCATCACTGTTGCATACTTTCTTTTCATGGCAGGATTCAGTAACCTCTGTCTAAAGAAAATGAGAGACAGTTATAAAACATGACACAGGGATGTGATGCCCGTATTTCTGCAAAGGCTGTTCACTGTTTGGCCCCTATTTGAGGGCAGAGATGTCATGGCAGGTTAGTCCCCTTCAGCTTACTGATCACAAGCTCAGAGCCCAGCCTAGCTGACCAGCTGGTCTTGTGCTTTTCCTTCCTCGTGTATTAATTACAGTGACAGCCTTTTAAGACTCCTTTCTCAACTGACATTTCTTTCATTTATTTTTTTTATCATAAGCTTTCAAAAAAACTTTCCTAAAGTGTTGAACAAGATGGCCTTATCCTACGTTGCTCCCCCAAAGAATATTCTTCTGTCTCAAATCTGTGTCACTTTAGGAATGCTTGGGAAATATATCTCTCTCTCCTGTACTCCAGTTCACTTTCGTTCCAATAGCGAACAAAATCTTCCTGTTTATTTTCCAAAGTCAAGTAAGAGGAAAAAGGAGAAGAGTTTTAGTGAATATGATTGAGAATATTACCATCTTTGCTGTTTTCTTGATTCTAAACTGGGAAGATGTAATCCTGCGAGCTGACCTCCTTCCATCTCACTCTGGAATGTGCTTTGCAGCCACACAGCAGAAGGACCGGATACTGGTCTTCCCATTCTATTAATGTTTGCATAACCACTAACAGAAAAGCCTTCTCAGAAATCCAAAGCCAAGAGTGACTACATCCAATTCTCTGCCAGCAAACGTGGCAAAATAAATCCACTAAAATGGCAGAAATTATTAACCTCAGTGCCACATACAAACTGTGAAAGAACCTTTTGGATGTAACTATGCTCTTACAGAAATAATGTATATACAACACATTTCTCTCCTTTTATAAATTGTTGTCAGCATATATTTATGTCCATTCATTAATTTATTCTTCCTTTATAAATTCATTAGTTTCTGACATCTCCCCCCTACACACACACACTTTAAAAAAAATTCTTAGGGCTTCCCTGGTGGCGCAGTGGTTGAGAGTCCGCCTGCCGATGCAGGGGATACGGGTTCGTGCCCCGGTCCGGGAAGATCCCACATGCTGCGGAACGGCTGGGCCCGTGGGCCATGGCCGCTGAGCCTGCGCGTCTGGAGCCTGTGCTCCGCAGCGGGAGAGGCCACAACAGTGAGAGGCCACAACTGCGTACCGAAAAAAAAAAAAATTCTTAAAAGACATTTGCCTTGAGGAGGGGAATTAAGATGGAGGACATAGAGCTTCCCCACCCCCCATTCCCCGCACAGACAGAGCAAAAATACACCCACTTGTGGAACAATTCTCACAGAACACTAACTGGGAACTGGCAGAAGAAATCCTATACACCCAAAGCTGCTAGAAAGCTCTCCATGTAACTGGGTAGGGCGGGAAAAAAGCATCAGGCCGGGACCTGTGCTCCTGGGAGAGATCTGTAAGGAAACAAGGTCCGCATGGGAGGACCCTCACCCAGAGGAGTGAACCGGTTGACTCACAATCTGGGCGTCCCAGTCCTGGGGTCCTGCAAGGAGGAGACAAGACCCCTTGCCTATCAGGAAATCTGCTGGGACAGACAGAAGGGCTGGAGAAGCCTAGACTTTACTCGCGAGAGTGTGCACGCTTGCAGGCGTGCTAACAGTCAGGGCAGAAAAAGCCTTGACCTGGCGGCTGCCGCCTCAGCACACTTCCCAAAATGAAGGGTCAAACCACCAGGTCCTGCCCACTCCTGTCCACTCTCACGCCTGCTGTGAGATCTGGGCAAAGATTCAGTCTAGCTACACAGAGACAGACTGGGGCGCCTGGGGAATGACCTAGGTAGAGCCATCGAGACAACTGTCAGCACTTGCTCTGGGCTGGCGGTTCAGCCGTGGCAGACATCGTCAGCACGCGCACCGGGCGGCACCACAAGAACGCACGGCATCTAAGCTCTGAATCTTGGGCAGACAGGCCCAGGAAGCGTGCAGGTGCAGGCAGCGCTTGTTTCCCAGAGACAGCGCCCTGGCTCCCCCCGCTTCACACCGTGTCTTAGCACCAGACCCGGGGCACACAGATCCAGGGCTAAGCCACCTCAGGTCCTGCAGGCACAACGCCCCGACCCCAAGTCCCAGCCCACTCCACACCACAGCCTAGCACTAGATCTGGGACAAACACAACAGAGAAAGAGACGTGGCCCTGGGTTGCTTCTAAGCGGAACCGCGGATGCCTACACAGGTGGCACATGCATCACCTTTGGGGCAGGGCACACACTCAAGGGCAAGGGAACCTGATCAAACCCAACCCTCAGGGCTTCTACGCCAACAACTGGGCAGCAGACCCTGCCACTGACAGGGTGGTGACAGCCGCAGGGGAAAGAGGAAGCCCCACCTCACATCCAGCACAGGCTCTAGACATTACAACACCAACCACTCCCCCTTAGTCTAGAGGAAAACAGCCAGCACACTCTTAGGAAAAGCATGGCTGGCATCCATACCAAAACCAGTCCTTGCACCAAAAACACTGAACACAGAGAATACACAGGACACTCCCACATAAAAACACCCCTTTAGAGACTTCCTCTGGTGGCCCAATAGTTAAGAATCCGCCTGCCAACGCAGGGGACACAGGTTCAAGCCCTGGTCCGGGAAGATCCCACATGCCAGCCCGTGCGCCACAGCTACTGAGCCTGTGCTCTAGAGCCCACAAGCCACAACTACCGAGCCCATGTGCCACAACTACAGAAGCCCGCACACCTAGAGCCCGTGCTCCACAACAAGAGAAGCCACTGCAATGAGAAGCCTGCGCACCGCAACGGAGAGTAGCCCCCGCTCGCCGCAACTAGAGAAAGCCTGTACACAGCAATGAAGACCCAACGCAGCCAAAAGCTAATAAATAAGTAAAATTAAAAGAAAAAAACACCCCTTTAAGGCCACAGTAGATAACTTTCTCTGTCTCTGTGAATTTAGGAGAAACAGTTAAGTAAAATGAAAAGGCAGAGGAGCTACTCCCAATTAAAAGAACAAGAGAAATCCCCTGAAAGAACAAATAATGAAACAGACTTCACCAGTGCACTAGATCCTGAGTTCAAAAAGGAGCTTTAAAAAAATGCTAACAGGATTCAGAAAGATTATCGATAGAAATGCAGATCACTGTAACGAAGAATTAGAAACTATAAAGATGAACCAGTCAAAAATAGATGATTCGGGAAGAGATATGGGAACATATGTATAACTGATTCACTTTGTTATAAAGCAGAAACTAACATACCGTTGTAAAGCAATTATACTCCAATAAAGATGTTAAAAATAAAAAAATTAAAAATTAAAGAAAAAATAGATGATTCAACTGCTGAGATATAAACCAATCTACAAGCAATGAATAGCAGACTAAATGACACAGAAGAACAAATAAGTCATCTGGAAGATGGAATAATGGAAAGCACACAATCGTAACAGCAGTGGCAGACACAATTTTTTTTAAAAAATGAAAGCTACATACGAGATCTACGGGATAATATGAAGTGTGCCAACCTATGCACAATAGGGGTTGCACAAGAGGAGAGAGAGAAGGGCATCAAAAATGTATTTTGTTTGTTTTATGCTTTAGTTACTGAAGCCTTACAAGGTTATGTAGAGAGGTACCATCTTCAGTAACAAAAATAGACAAGAAAATGCTATCGATACTGGTGTACTGTAATGTGAATCTATACTGGTGAACAGAACTTTTTGTTCCCCTTATTAAAACCGCAGTGTCCTTTTCTCATTTGTAGCTTCCTGCATCACCCCAAACAATAATAATTATATATATATATGTATATGTACATATGTATATGTACACACACACATATATAAAGAATGATGTGGATAATGTGATCATGGAGACATTATCTTCACAAAAATGATGAAAATATAAAATTCTGTTTTCTTTTCTACGTCAACCCTAAGTATCCCAAATCCCCTTCATTTATAAGTGTTTGGTTTTTTCTCTCCCCTCGAGGATACAGGTCATGTTTCCATCCCCAGGTGGTATTCCACAACTTCACCAACTTTATGAGAAGTCTTGTGCCTGCCCTCAAATATGACGGATGCACATGCTGGGTAAAATTATGTTTAAAAATGCCACTCCTGAGACTGTTGTTACAGAAAGTCGAGCTAGTTTAAATAAGATAGCACCCGTTTCACTATGAGGATTAGCAGTGCAGTGACTGACAGTTCAGATGGTGGGAGGACAGAGAAAGAGACTGATGGATAAAGTGTATCTCGAAGGAAATCACGTTCGATGTTCGATTGTTTGGCTTTTACATTTTAATTACTTCTTACAGAAGACTGCATTCAAAAACTTTGTACTTCTACATAGCGATTTATCCATTCAGACCCTTTCTTTTAGAACAAGAAGTTTACATAAAATCCTACCTTCTAAGGACTGAGAAAGTGCCGGCTGCAGTTATCATGAAGAAATCCTCTGGCTGACTTCACAGAGCTTGAGTGTGATCCTGTAGTCTTGTTTCCAGTTCCTGAGTCACCACAGTGATGTTCGTTATTAAGATTGTTTGCAGGAAACTGGGCTATTTTCCACAGTGGTTAAGCAATGTCTACACATCCCTTAAATATTCCTCTCTTCCTTGGGATAAATGTTAGCATTCAGAAGAAATCTTCTCATTTATGATTTGGAAAATTTCACGAGTGTAATCAACTGTACATTTAAGCAATAATTAATATTTTTGGCATAAAACTTACTTTATAATGTTCTAACTTGTTTTATAAGTTTGAATAATGTTTTTGTCCCTTGATTTTGCATTTGTGGATTTGATAATCAGACTGACAGTAGCAAATCTGATATCACTTAAATAGGTATACATTGCTCGTCTGTTTAATGAAGTAGTTAACATATTTAAAATATGTAACACAAAAATTTTAGCATCCTCAACTTTTCCCAGAACTATGGCTTTAAGCACTTTTCGTATAAACGCATATTGTTGATTAAAGGTGACGAGTCCTAACCACCTTTTATTCGTTGAACTGGTGCTATGTTCCATCAAGAGCAATAAAATTTTCCCCAAATGTCAAAAGAAAAATGTATTTGAATAAATTATGGCTGAAAACTTCCCAAACCTAAAGAAGGAAACACATATCCAGGTACTGGAAGCACAGAGGGTCCCAAACAAGATGAACCCAAATGGACAACACCAAGACATACCACGATTCAAATGGCAAAAGTCAAAGGTGAAGAGAGGATTCTAAAGGCAGCAAGAGAAAAACAGAGTCAGTTACAAGGGAAGCCCCATAAGGCTGTAGCCAATTTCCCCGCAGAAAATTTGCAGGCTAGAAGGGAGTGGCATGATATATTCAAAGTCCTGAAAGGGAAAAGCCTGCAACCTAGGATACTCTACCCAGCAAGATTATCATTTACAATAGGGGAGAGAAAGAATTTCTCAGAAATGCAAAAACTATAAGAATACAGCAATTTCCTCTTAGATTTCTTCAATGATCTCTTGGTTATTTAGTAGCGTATTGTTTAGCCTCCATGTGTTTGTGTTTTTTACAGTTTTTCCCCCTGTAATTAATTTCTAATCTCATAGAGTTGTGGTCGGAAAACATGCTTGATACGATTTCAATTTTCTTAAATTTACTGAGGCTTGATTTGTGACCCAAGATGTGATCTATCCTGGAGAATGTTCCATGTGCACTTGAGAAGAAAGTGTATTCTGCTGCTTTCGGGTGGAATGTTCTATAAATATCAATTAAGTCTATCTGGTCTATTGTGTCATTTAAAGCTTGTGTTTCCTTATTTATTTTCTGTCTGGATGATCTGTCCATTGGTGTAAGTGGGGTGTTAAAGTCCCCCACTATTATTGTGTTACTGTCAATTTCCCCTTTTATGGCTGTTAGCATTTGCCTTATATATTGAGGTGTTCCGATGTTGGGTGCATAAATATTTATAATTGTTCTGTCTTCTTTTTGGTCTGATCCCTTGATCGTTATGTAGTGTCCTTCTTTGCAGCTTGTAACAGACTTTATTTTAAAGTCTATTTTATCTGATATGATATTGGTACTCCAGTTTTCTTTTGATTTCCATTTGCATGGAACACCTTTTTCCATGCCCTCACTCTCAGTCTGTATATGCCTCTCGGTCTGAAGTGGGTCTCTTGTAGACAGTATATATATGGGTCTTGTTTTTGTATCCATCCAGCCAGTCTGTGTCTTTTGGTTGGAGCACTTAATCCATTTACACTTAAGGTAATTATGCATATGTACGTTCTTACTACCATTTTCTTTATTGTTTTGGGTTTGTTTTTGTATGTCTTTTTCTTCTCTTGTGTTTCCCACCTAGAGAAGTTCCTTTAGCATTTATTGCAGAACTGGTTTGGTGGTGCTGAATTCTCTTAGCTTTTGCTTGTCTATAAAGCTTTTGATTTCTCCGTCAAATCTGAATGAGATCCTTGCTGGGTAGAATAACCTTGGTTGTAGGTTTTTCCCTTTCATCACTTTAAATATGTCCTGCTAGTCCCTTGTGGCCTGCAGAGTTTCTGCTGAATAATCAGGTGATAACCTTATGGGGATTCCTGTGTATGTTATTTTTTGCTTTTCCCTTGTTGCTTTTAATATTTTTTCTTTCAATTTAATTTTTGTTACTTTGAATAATATGTGTCTTGGCATGTTTCTCCTTAGGTTTATCCTGTGTGGAACTCTCTGCGCTTCCTGGACTTGGGTGGCTATTTCCTTTCCCACGTTAGGGAAGTTTTCAACTATGATCTCTTCAAATATATTCTCAGACCCTTCCTCTTTCTCTTCTTCTTCTGGGACCCCTAAAATTTGAATGTTGGTGCATTTAATGTTGTCCCAAAGGTCCCTGAGACTGTCTTCACTTCTTTTCATTCTTTTTTCTTTATTCTGCTCCATGGCAGCTACTTCCACCATGCCATCTTCCAGCTCACTTAACCATTGTTCTGTCTCAGTTATTCTGTTATTGATTCCTTCTAGTGTATTTTTCATTTCAGTTATTGTGTTGTTCATCACTGTTGGTTTGTTCTTTAGTTATTCTAGGTCCTTGTTAAATGTTTCTTGTATTTTCTCAATCCATGCCTCCATTCTATTTCCAATATTTTGGATCACCTTTATTATCATTACTCTGAATTTTTTTCAGGTAGGTTGCCCATTTCCTCTTCATTTATTTAGTCTTACAGATTTTAACCTTGCTCCTTCATCTGTAGCACACTTTTTGTCATCTCATTTTTTTTGATCAGTAGGGCTGTATTCCTGACTTGCTTGTTGTTTGGCATGAGGCGTCCAGCACTGGAGTTTGCAGGCAGCTGGGGGGAGCCAGGTCTTGGTGCCAAGATGAGGACCTCCGGGAGACCTCACACTGATTAATATTCCCTGGGACCTGAAGTTCTCTGTTAATACAGCAGCTTAGACTCAGTGCTCCTAACACAGCAGCTCAGGCCCGACCCCTGGACTGGGAACCAAGACCTGCAAGCCACGCAGTGTGCAAAACAAAACAAAAACAAAAACAACAAAACACCATAAAAGCAACTAACAGAAAAGAGCATAACAATAACAAAGAATGAAAACTAAAATAAAATTAGAAAAATAAAAAATATATTAGAAAAAAAGAACAATAAAAATGAAACAACAAAAACAGAACCATAACAGCAAAACAAAAATAAAAAATAAAATAAAGAAAATTAAAACATAAAATAAATAAAAATTAAAAATTCCCTGGTGCCTTCTCTATCAGTGTCCTTGCCCCCACAGGGAGCTACAGCCTACCCCCGCCTCCCCAGTAGGCCTCCAAGACCTCTAGGTAGGTCTCTGGACCCGCTGCGTCAGCCCCACCTCTGCATGTGTTCCTCTCACCAGCTGTCCCATAACACACATGCCCGTGCAGGCCAGCTGGGGCGCAGGCCTCCACAGGCATAACCGCAGGGGTCAGCATAGCCAGAGGAGGCACTGGAGGAGGCTGGTGCTCAGCCTGCCTTGGACCCACACGGCCAGAAGAGGCTTCTGCGGAGGTGGGGCTCAGGCCCAGGACCCATGTGGCCGGCATAGGTCTTGGGGTGGGGCTCAGGCCCAGGACCCCCACGGCCAGAAGAGGCCTTGGGGGGTGGGGGGACAAATGACAAGGAAAACACGATGACCCAAAACGTATGGGATGCAGCAAAGCAGTCCTAAGAAGAAAGTTTACAGCAATTTAATCCTACCTCAAGAAAGAAGAAAAATCTCAAATAAACAACCTACCCTAACACCTAAAGCAACTAAAGAAAGAACAACGAACAAAACCCAAAGTTAGTAGAAGGAAAGAAATCATAAAAATCAGAGCAGAAATAAGTGAAATAGAAATGAAGAAAACAACAGTAAAAATCAATGAAACTAAAAGCTAGTTCTTTGAGAAGATAAACAAGACTCATCAAGAAAAAAATGGGAAAGGACTCAAATCAATAAAATTAGAAATAAAAAAGGAGAAATTACAACTGACACTGCAGAAATACAAAGGATTATAAGAGACTACTACAAGCAACCATATGGCAATAAAATGGACAACCTGGAAGAAAGGCACAAATTCCTAGAAGGGTACAACCTTCCAAGACTGAACTGGGAAGAAATAGAAAATATAAACAGACCAATCACAAGTAATGAAATTGAAACTGCAATTAAAAATCTTCCAACAGGGACTTTCGTGGTGGTGCAGTGGTTAAGAATCCGCCTGCCAATGCAAGGGACATGGGTTCGAGCCCTGGTCCGGGAATGCCGCAGAGCAACTAAGCCCATGTGCCACAACTACTGAGCCGGCACTCTAGACCCCGCGAGCCACAACTACTGAGCCCGCGTGCCACAACTACTGAAGCCCGCACGCCTAGAGCCCATACTCCAAAACAAGGGAAGCCACTGCAATGAGAAGACTGTGCACCACAACAAAGAGTAGCCCCCACTCACCGCAACTAGAGAAAGCCCACGCTCAGCAACAAAGACCCAACACAGACAAAAATAAATAAATAAATTTATTTTTAAAAAAATCTTCCAACAAACAACAGTCCAGGACAAGAAGGCTTCAAAGGCAAATTCTTTCAAACATTTAGAGAAGACTTAACACATCCTTCTCAAACTCTTCCAAAAAACTGCAGAGGAAGGAACACTCCCAAGCTCATTCTACGAGGCCACCATCACCCTGATACCAAAACCAGACAAAGATGTCACAAAAAAAGAAAATTACAGACCAATAATACTGATGGATATGGATGCAAAAATTCTCAACAAAATACTAGCAAACAGAATCCAACAACACATTAAAAGGATCATACACCATGATCAAGTGGGGTTTATCCCAGGAATGCAAGGATTCTTCAATATATGAAAATCAATCAATGTGAAACACCATATTAATTAATTAAAGAATAAAAACCATATGATCACCTCAATAGATACAGAAAAAGCTTGTGACAAAATTCAACACCCATTTATGATAAAAACTCTCCAGAAAGTGGGAATAGAGGGAACATACCTCAACATAATAAAGGCCATATACGACAAACTCACAGCAAATATCATTCTCAATGGTGAAGAACTGAAAGCATTTCCTCTAAGATCAGGAACAAGACAAGGATGTCCACTCTCGCCACTTTCATTCAACATAGTTTTGGAAGTCCTAGCTATGGCAATCAGAGAAGAAAAAGAAATAAAAGGAATACAAACTGGAAAAGAGGAAGTAAAACTGTCACTGTTTGCAGATGACATGAAACTATACATAGAGAATCCTAAAAATGCCACCAGAAAACTACTAGAGTTAATCAATGAATGTGGTAAAGTTGCAGGATACAAAATTAATGCACAGAAATCTCTTGTATTCCTATACACTAACAATGAAAGATCAGAAAGGGAAATTAAGGAAACAATACCATTCACCATTGCAACAAAAAGAATAAAATACCTAGGAATAAACCTACCTAAGGAGACAAAACACCTGTACTCAGAAAACTATAAGACACTGATGAAAGAAATCAAAGATGGCACAAACACATGGAGAGATATACCATGTTCTTGGATTGGAAGAATCAATATTGTGAAAATGACTATACTACCCAAAGCAATCTACAGATTCAGTTCAATCCCTATCAAATTACCAATGGCATTTTTCACAGAACTAGAACAAAAAATTTTACAATTTGTATGGAAACACAAAAGACCCCCAATAGCCAAAGCAATCTGGAAAAGAAAAATTCAACACAAGCTGGTTGAATCAGCTGGAGGAATCAGGCTCCCTGACTCCAGACTATACTACAAAGCTACAGTAATCAAGACAGTATGGTACTGACACTAAAACAGAACAGATAAGTGGAACAGGAGAGAAGGCCCAGAGGTAAACTCATGTACCTATGGTCAACTAATCTATAACAAAGGAGGCTAGAATATATAATGGAGAAAAGACAGTCTCTTCAAAAAGTGGTGCTGGGAAAACTGGACAGCTACATGTAAAAGAAAGAAATTAGAACACTCCATAACACCATACACAAAAATAAACTCAAAATGTATTAAAGACCTAAAAGTAAGACCGGACACTATAAATCTCTTAGAGGGAAACATAGGCAGAACACTCTATGACGTCATAATAAATCACAGCAAGATCTTTTTTGACTCACCTCCTACAGTAATGAAAATAAAAACAAAAATAAACAAATGGGATCTAATGAAATTTAAAAGCTTTTCCACAGCAAAGAAAACCATAAACACGACGAAAAGACGATCCTCAGAATGGGAGAAAATAATTGCATACGAAGCAACTGACATGGGATAAATCTCCAGAATATAAAGACAACTCATGCAGCTCAATATCAAAAAAACAAACAACCCAATCAAACAAGTGGGTGGAAGACCTAAACAGACATTTCTCCAAAGAAGACATACAGATAGCCAAGAAGCACATGAAAAGATGCTCAATATCACTAATTATTAGAAAAATGCAGATCAAAACTACAATGAGGTATCACCTCACACCGGTCTGAATGGCCATCATCAAAAAATCTGCAAACAATAAATGCGAGAGAGGGTGTGGAGAAAAGGGAACCCTCTTGCACTGTTGGTGGGAATGTAAATTGATACAGCCACTATGGAGAACAGCACGGAGTTTCCTTGAAAAACTAAAAATAGAACTACCATATGACCCAGCAATCCCACTACTGGGCATATACCCTGATAAGACCATAATTCAAAAAGACACATGCACCCCAATGTTCATTGCAGCACTATTTACAACAGCCAGGACAGGAAGCAACCTAAATGTCCATCAATAGAGGACTGGATAAAGAAGATGTGGTACATATATACAACAGAACATTAGCCATTAAAATTAACGAAATTGGGTCATTTGTATAGACATGGATGGACCTAGAGTCTGTGATACAGAGTGAAGCAAGTCAGTAAGAAAAACAAATATCATGTATTAATGCATGTATGTGGAATCTAGAAAAATGGTACTGATGAACCCATTTGAAGGGCAGGAATAGAGATGCAGATGTAGAGAACGGACATGTGGACACGGTGAGGGGGATGAATTGGGAGATTGGCATTGATATATGTGCACTGCCATGTGTAAAATAGATAGTTCATGGGAACCTGATGTATAGCACAGGAGCTCAGTTTGGTGCTCTGTAGTGACCTAGATGGGTGGGATGGGGGTGGGGTGGGAGGGAAGTCCAAAAGGGAGAGGATATGTGTATACATATAGCTGATTCACTTCACTGTAGCAGAAACTAACACAACAGTGTAAAGCAACTATACTAAAATAAAGTAAAATAAAATAGCAATACTAAACCAACCCTGAAAGAAATATTGAAAGGTCTTCCCTAAATAGAAAAGAAGCAAAAATCTATAGGAAAGGGAAAATCACAATAGGAAAGGCAAATATATAAAAGGGTTGAAGATCATTTAAATAAGCCTGTACTTGGATTTAAAAAAATCAAAGAACTGTAAAGGTGATTATAACTACAATTAACAGTAAAAGTATAAGAATGAAGATGTAAATAGGACACCAAAATCACAAAATGTGAGGGAGGGGTGGATAAAAATATAGATCTTTTAGAATGCCTTTGAACTTGTATGACTATCATTTTAAAGCAAATAGATAGGGACTTCCTTGGTGGTTCAGTGGTAAAGAATCCACCTTACGATGCAGGGGATGTGGGTTCGATCCCTGGTCAGGGAACTAAGATCCCACATGTCATGGGGCAACTAATCCTGGGCGCCACAACTACTGAGCTCACGCACCTCAATGACAGAGACCGCGTGCCACAAACTACAGAGCCCATGTGCTCTGGAACCCACACACAACTACAGAGCCCACATGCCCTAGAGCCTGTGCGCCACAACTAGAGAAGAGAAAACCCACACACTACAACCAGACAGAAAACCGCGTGCCACAATGAAAGATCCCGCATGCCTCAGCGAAGATCCTGTGTGCCACAACTAAGACCCAACACAGCCAAAAATAAAAATAAAATAAATTTTTTTAAAAAATAAATTAATTTAAAAAAATAAAGCAAATAGATATAGTTATGGGTCAACATACTTGAACATGGTAACCACAAGTCAAAAACATACAATAGATTCACAAAAACCGAAAAGAAAGTTACTCAAGCATACTTTGAAAGAAAATCGTCAACTACAAAAGGAAAAACGAAAAAGAAGAAACAAAGAAAAAAAATGGTTCTGAAGAACATAGGGGCAGGACAGGAATAAAGATGCAGGTGTAGAGAATGGACTTGAGGACATGGGGAGGGGGAAGGGTAAGCTGGTACAAAGTGAGAGAGTGGCATGGACTTATATACACTACCAAATGTAAAATAGATAGCTAGTGGGAAGCAGCTGCATAGCACAAGGAGATCAGCTTGGTGCTTTGTGACCACCTAGAGGGGTGGGATAGGGAGGGTGGGAGGGAGATGGAAGAGGGAGGGGATATGGGAATATATTTATACATATAGCTGACTCACTTTGTTATAAAGCAGAAACTAACACACCACTGTAAAGCAATTATACTCCAATAAAGACGTTAAAAAAAAAAACAAAGAAGAACTACAAAAACAACCGGAAAACAGGATTAAAATGTCAATAAGCACGTACTTATCAATAATTATTTCAAATGTCAATAGATTAAATGCTCCAATCAAAAGACACACAGTGGCAGACTAGATTAAAAAAAACAAAAACCTACAATATACTGCCTACAAGAAACTCACTTCAGGGTAAAAGACACACACGGATTGAAAGTGAAGGGATGCAAAAAGAGATTTCATGCAAACGGAAACAACAAGAAAGCAGGGTCACAATAGACTTTAAAACAATGGCCATAAAGAAAGACAAAGAAGAGCAATATATAATGATATAGGGATCAATACAAGAAGAGGATAGTACACGCATTAACATATATGCACCCAATATAGAAGCACCTAAATACAGAAAGCAAATACTAACAGACATAAAGGAAGAAATTGACAGTAATATAATAATACTAGAAGACTTTAACACCCCACTGATATCAATGGACAGATCATCCAGACAGAAAATCAATAAGGCAACAGAGGTCCTAAATGACACAACAGACCAATTGGGCTTAATTGATATCTACAGGATACTACATCCAAAAAAAAAAAAAAAAAACCCAGAACACATATTCTTTTCAAGCCCATATGGAACAGTCTCTAGGACAGACCACATACTAGGTCACAAAACAAGCCACAAGTTTAGAGGACAGAAATTATTTCAAGCATCTTTTCGGCCCACAAGAGTATGAAACTAGAAATCAACCACAGAAAGAAAAATGGGAAAAGAATGAACACACGAAAACTAAACAACATGCTACTAAAAACCAATGGGTCAATGATGAACTGAAAGAAGAAATCAGAAATACCTAAAGACAAATAAAAATGAAAACACAGGGCTTCGCTGGTGGCACAGTGATGAAGAATCCGCCTGCCAAGACAGGGGACACGGGTTCCAGCCCTGGTCCAGGAAGATTCCACATGCCACAGAGCAACTAAGCCTGTGCACCACAACTACTGAGCCTGAGCTCTAGAGCCCGCAAGTCACAACTACTGAGCCCACACGTCACAACTACTGAGCCCACACGTCACAACTACTGAAGCCCATGCACCTAGAGCCCGTGCTCCACAACAAGAGAAGCCACTGCAATAAGTAACCCGCACACTGCAATGAAGAGTAGCCCCCACTCGCTGCAACTAGAGAAATCCTGCATGCAGCAACAAAGACCCAACACAGCCAAAAATGAAAATAAATTAAAATAAATAAATTTATTTAA
The DNA here is from genome assembly GCF_937001465.1 of Orcinus orca. Classification (NCBI taxonomy): domain Eukaryota; kingdom Metazoa; phylum Chordata; class Mammalia; order Artiodactyla; family Delphinidae; genus Orcinus; species Orcinus orca. Next base: position 21,849,368 of record NC_064562.1, read on the forward strand.
AAAATGAAAACACAACCATATAAAATCTATGAGATGCAGCAAAAGCAATGCTAAGAGGGAATAGCGATATAGGCCTTCCTCAAGAAACAAGAAAAATCTCAAATAAGCAGCCTAACCTACAGCTAACAGAATTAGAAAAAGAACAAACAAAACCCAAAGTCAGCACAAGGAAGAAAATAATAAAGATCAGAGAGGAAATAAATAAAATAGAGATTAAAAACAATAGGAAAGATCAATAAAACCAAGAGCTGGTTTTTTGAAAAGATAAACTAAATCAGCAAACCTCTATCTAGGCTCACCAAGAAGAAAAGAGAGAGGACCCAAATAAAATAAGAAATGAAAGAGGAGAAATAACTGATACCACAGAAATACAAAAAATCGTAAGAGAATATTATGAACAGTTATATGCCAACAAATTGAACAACGTAGAAGAAATGGACAAGGTTCCAGAAACATACAGCCTGCCAAAACTGAGTCAAAAAGAAACAGATAATTTGAACAGACCGATCACTAGAAGTGAAATAGACTCTGTAATTTAAAAAAACAAACAAACAAAAACCAAAAAATAAACAAACAAACAAACTCCCTCCAAACAAAAGTCCAGGACCAGACAGCTTCACTGGGATATTCTACCAAACATAACTGTTTCAAAGATTTGAAGAGAAGGGAACACTCCCAAATTCATTCTATGAAGCTACCATTGCCATGATACCAAAACCAAAGACATTACAAAAAAGAAAATTACAGCCAATATCTTTGATGAATATAGATGCAAAAATCCTCCACAAAATATTAGGAAACTGAATCCAACAATACATAAAAAGGATCATACACCACTATCAAGTTGGATTCATTCCAGGGTCACAAGGATGGTTCAACATATGCAAATCAATGTGATATACCACATTAACAAGAGACAAAAATCATATGATCATCTCAATAGACATAGAAAAAGCATTTGACAAAATTCAACATCCATTCATGATAAAAACTCTCATCAAAGTGGATATAGAGGGAACAAATCTCAACATAATAAAAGCCATTTACAATAACCTCAGAGCCAACATAACACTTAACAGTGAAAAGCTGAAAACCTTCCCATTAACTTCAGGACCAAGATAAGGATACCTACTCTCACCACTACTATTCAAAAAAATATTGGAAGTCCTAGCCGCAGCAATCAGACAAGAAATAAAAGGCTTCCAAATTGGAAGGGAAGAAGTAATAAAACTGTCACTATTTGTAGATGACATGACACTCTATATAGAGAACCTTAAAGTCTCCACACAAAAACTATTAGAACTAATAAATGAATTCATCAAGGTAGCAGGATACAAGATTAATATACAGAAATCTGTTGCATGTCTTTACACTAATAATGTAATATTAGAAACAGAAAGTAAAAAAGAAATCCCATTTAATATTGTGTCAAAAAAATACCTAGGAATAAACAATCAAGGAAGTAAAAGACCTATACACTGAAAACTATAAAACACTGATAAAGAAAACTGATGGTGATTTAAAGAAATGGAAAGATAACCCATGCTCTTGGATTGGAAGAATGTAATACTATTAAAATGGCATCATACTACCCAAAGCAATCTAAACTTTAATGCAATCACTATCAAAATACCCATGACATTTTTCACAGAACTAGGACAAATAATCCTAAAATTTATATGGAACCACAAGAGACCCTGAATTGCCAAAGCAATCCTGAAGAAAAAAATAAAGCTGGAGACATAACCCTTCTAGGCTTCAGACTGTTCCACAAAGCTACAGAAATCACAGTAATCAAAGCAGCATGTATTTGGCACAAAAACAGACAAACAGCTCAATGGGACAGAATAGAGAGCCCAGAAATAAACCCACGCACCTACGGCCAGCTAATCTACGTCAAAGGGAGCAATGATAGTCAATGGAGAAAAGACAACCTCTTCAAAAAGTGGTATTGGAGAGCTGGACAGCTACATGTAAATCCATTAAACTAGAACAGTCCCTCACACCATATACAAAAATAAACTCACAATGGTTTAAAGACCTAAATATAAGACAGGACACCATAAAAATCCTAGAAGAGAACATAGACAAAATCTTCTCTAACGTAATTCATAGTAATCTTTTCTTAGCTCAATCTCCCAAGGCAAAAGAAATAAAAGCAAAAATAAACAAATTGAACCTAGTCAAACTTAAAAGCTCTTGCACAGTAAAGGAAACCATCAACAAAATGAAAAAACAACCCACATACTGGGAGAAAATAGTTGCAAACAATATGACCAATAACTAGTTAATTGAGGGTGGGATAGGGAGGGTGGGAGGGAGACACAAGAGGGAAGAGATATGGGAACATATGTATATGTATAACTGATTCACTTTGTTATAAAGCAGAAACTAACACACCATTGTAAAGCAATTATACTCCAATCAAGATGTTAAAAAAAAGAAGTTAATATACAAAGTATATAAACAGTCCATGCAACTTAATACCAAAAAACAAACAACCTAATCAAAAAGACATACAGATGGCCAAAGTCACATGAAAGGATGCTCCACCTCACTAATTGTTAGAGAAATGCAAATCAAAACTACAGTGAGGTATCACCTCACACCAGTCAAAATGGCTATCACTAAAAAGTGTATAAATAACAAATGCTGGAGAGGGTGTGGAGAAAAGGGAACCCTCCTACACTGTTTGTGGGAATATAAGTTGGTGCAGCCACTATAGAGGTTCCTTAAAAGACTAAAAACAGAGTTACCATATGATCCAACAATTCCACTCCTGGGCATATGTCTGGAGAAAACTCTAATTCGAAAAGATACACGCACCCCAATGTTCACAGCAGCACTATTTACAATAGTCGAGACATGGAAGCAACCTAATGTTCACTGACAGATGAATGGATAAAGAAGTTGTGGTATGTATGTGTATGTGTGTGTGTGTGTGTGTGTGTGTGTGTGTGTGTGTGTGGAATATTACTCGACCATAAAAAAGAATGAAATAATGCCATTTGCAGCAACACGGATGGGCCTAGAGATTATCATACTAAGTCAAGTAAGTCAGACAGAGAAAGACAAATGCCTTATGATATCACTTATATGTGGGATCCAAAATATGATACAAATGAACTTATTTACAAAACAGAAACAGACTCACAGATGTAGAAAACAAACTTATAGTTACCAAAGGGGAAAGAAGGTGGGAGAGGGATAAATTAGGAGCTTGGGACTAGCAGATACAAACTACTATATATAAAATAGATAAACAACAAGGTCGTAATGTATACCAGCTGGTATACTGAATCACATTGCTGTATACCACACACTAACACAACATTAAAAATCAACTATAATTCAATTAAAATTTTTTAATTAAAAAATAAAAAGTAAAAAAAAATTGAAGTGAATCTCTTGTCTATAGTACTAAAAAAACAATGTGTTATATACATATATACAATGGAATATTACTCAGCCTTAAAAAAATGAAATATTGGGACTTCCCTGGTGGTCCAGTGGTTAAGAATCTGTCTTGCAATGCAGGGGACGCTGGTTCAATCCCTGGTCGGGAAACTAAGATCCCACATGCCGCAGGGCAACTAAACCCACGTGCCGCAACTACAGAGCCCACATGCTCTGGAGCCCACACACCACAACTAGAGAGCCCGCGTGCCGCAAATACTGAGCCCACGCACTCGAGTCCACACACCACAACTAGAGAGAAGCCTGCACACCACAACGAAGAGCCCATGTGCCTCAACGAAGGATCCCACATGCTGCAACTAAGACCCGATGCAGCCAAAAAATAAATATTTTTAAAAATGAAATATTGGCATTTACAGTGACATGGATGAACCTAGAGAATATCACACTTAGTGAAGCAAGTCAGAGAAAGACAAATATTATATGCTATTACCTACATGTGGAATCTAAAAAAATAATGCAAATGAATCTATATACAAAACAGGAAGGACTTCCCTGGTGGTCCAGTGGTTAAGACTTTGCCTTCCAATGCAGGGGGTGCGGGTTCGATCCTTGGTTGGGGAGCTAAGATCCCACATGCCTTGCGGCCAAAAAAAACCAAAACATAAAAAAACAGAATATTGTAACAAATTCAATAAAGACTTTAAAAATGGTCCACATCAAAAAATATTTAAAAAAACAAACAAAAAAAAAAAAACCAGGAACAAACTCACAGAGAAAACAAACTTATGGTTACCAAAGAGGAGGAGAGAGGAGGGCAAAGTAGGAGTATGGGATTAACAAATACACACTACTGTATGTAAGACAGATAAACAATAAGGATTTACTGTATAGCACAAGGAATTATACTCAATATACTGTAATAACCTATAGTGGTAAATAATCTGAAAATACATATATATAAGTGAATCATCTTGCGGTACACCTGAAACTAATGCAATATGGTATTAGCTATACTTCAATTTTAAAAAAAGAAAGAAAAAAGGCATCTGCCTTTATTTGCTTCATTTTTACCCTTGCTTCATGTACTGAGTGATAATGATGTTATAAAAGTATGACTAGGGCTTCCCTGGTGGCACAGTGGTTGAGAGTCCGCCTGCCGATGCAGGGGACACGGGTTCGTGCCCCGGTCCAGGAAGGATCCCACGTGCCGCGGAGCGGCTGGGCCCGTGAGCCATGGCCGCTGAGCCTGCGTGTCCGGAGCCTGTGCTCCACAAGGGGAGAGGCCACAACAGTGAGAGGCCGGCATACCACAAAAAATAAAAAAGTATGACTAGCATTTATTTTGTTCCAGACCCTATTTGTTTAATCTTTACCACTACCTTTGAAGGTTAGAGATTACTATCTCCATTTTACAGATGAGAAAACTAAAATCTAGAAGATCAAGTGGTTGCCCAAGGTCACACAGCCAATAAGCCTCAGAACTTGGATTCTGACTCAGGTCAGTGTGGGTGGGAGCCCTGCCCTCTCTAGACAAGAGGGTCACACCCCAGAATGGCGCCTCCATTTACAGAGCCTTCACTAAGTGTCAGTACTGGGCCGAGTCCTTGAACCACATTTTTAATTTATTCTTCAAAGCACACTTACAGGGACTTCCCTGGTGGTGCGGTGGTTAAGAATCCGCCTGCCAGTGCAGGGGACACGGGTTCAATCCCTGGTCCGGGAAGATCCCACAGGCCGCGGAGCAACAAAACCTGTGCGCTACTGAGCCTGTGCTCTAGAGCTCGTGAACCACAACTACTGAGCCCACGTGCCACAACTACTGAAGCCCACGTGCCTAGAGCCTGTGCTCCGCAACAAGAGAGGCCACCACAACGAGAAGCTCGCACACCACAATGAAGAGTAGTCCCCGCTCGCCACAACTAGAGAAAGCCCGCATGCAGCAATGAAGAGCAAATGCAGCCAAAAATAAATTAATTATTTTAAAAAACCCACACTTACAAGGTGAGCGTAATTATTCCCACTGTACCACAAGAAAACGGAACGTAGAAGTTAAATAACTAGATTAAGGTTACAGAGCTAGTAAGGGCAGAATTGCAATGTATTGGGTCGTTACAGAATTAGGGAAAAACCCAAACAAACTTTTTGGGTTTGGCCAACCCAGTAAATTTGGCCCATCAACTTCAAAGCCCACCTCACAGGGTACCTAGCACAGAAAAATGCTCTAGTGAATGGAGAGGTGTGTCCTCCCTGTCCCCCAGCAACAGTGACAAGAAAGTGATATAATATTTATCAGGTAAGAATCTTCTGGGTTACATCCCTAAGTCACAGCCTTTCATAAGCCTGTTATATGTATTTTGAAATAACACATAAAATGAGGGAACTCATAGATACTGAAGGAGAGGCCTGGGTTGGCTGCATTTATTTCTTTTTAGTCTCTGAACCATGGCCAAAAGATTCTCAGGTTTAAAACCAAAACTATTATCTATTTAGTCTTGATTCTAAAGCCAAACTCTCACTGCCAGTCCACTCTATAACCAATTACCTGATTCTTCTTAGAGAAGACCCTTCAAATATCCTGGATTAGATTCTTCAAACTCTTCAAGTTTATCAAATAGACTAAAAACTTGACCAGAGCTAAACGGAAATTAATGCTCAGCATGGTACTGGGCAAAACTGAGTGTTCATGGAATGAGGAAATAAGCCACAAATGAAACACCAAGTTGTCAATGCAATTTATACAACTTTAAAATTTTAACATAATTTCAAACTTACAGAAAAGTCGCAAAAGCAGAAAAAATTCCTACACACCTTTACCCACATTGGCTACTTATTAACACTCTGCCCTCTTTGCTTCATTACCAGTGTGATTTTATAAACATGATAATGCAGAATAAAATGATTTCATAGCAATTATAATGAATCAATGTTTTTTAAGATGGTTCAAACTCAAGTTAAAGGGAACACCACTTTGCTGCCAGGATCACCAAGTACAAATCTAACCACAGCCTTGAACTGGAAAGCTCACTGGATTCAACCAAATCTGAAGCCCATACATAACGATGGGTGACCTATGTCAGGACACCCGGAAGTTTCCAAAGTGACCATGGTGATGTCCATTTCAATACGAGCTTTTTTTCCAAAGAATCACTCCAATGGCCTTTGAAAAAATAAATTATTATTGTTAAAACAATATTTTTAAAAAAACGTTGCAAATGGAAAAAGGACTCCTACCCAAAAAGTAACCGAATGACAAAAATCAACCCCCCAAGTTTTCCGGCAATAGCAACCAATATGGCTACCGCCCAGAACTCTCTTTCTGTTGTGACATTTGAATCTCCATTTCCTCTGGAAATAACAACAAAGCAGTTTCATTCTGATTATTTGGTATTTCTCAAAGCTAACCACGAGAGCCTACATGACCTCACGACCTTCCACATTTGATTCCACAGATACCACAATAATCACGTACCTGTGATTCCCTTAAAGGGCTGCACGTGGACAGACCTCCTTTCGGGGCTTGGAGAGGCAGTTGGGTTATAACTGGTTCATGTGGTACAAAAGCTGTGGGGAAATGGGCTAAAACCACAGTCCTGGTGCGGACTGGACGGCACCTAGGCACAGCTTTGTTGGAGGAGGACATCACCTGAGTACACAGCCTTCCCTGGGAGAATGCACTAGTACAAGCTCTTCACCAAGTGGTTATGCAGACACCTGACAGCAAGCAGACGCGTTTCCTGGCCTCTTCAACTTGTTTCTGGTTGCCTTCAGCTCCTGCCAATACAGCCTGGATTCCCTCAGTAAATATCCGCCAGTGAAGTCACATGAAAAGATCGCTCCAATTCACTCTCATTGGTGGGTTTCCAAGGGTAGAAGAATACAGTCCGTGTCTCCTCAGTCATGAGAAAACCATTGTCACTGAATCTCCCTGGGATGCTTCCTACATCCAACCAAACAAAGGGAGCAACAGCTGAGGTTTTCAGATGAAAAACAAATGTGTCCCCTTGCTGAGAGATGGTGGCCTGAAAGAAAAAGATAAATGAAGTGAAGGACGAGGGCAGAGCTCTCTATTCTATATACAGCGCCTATCAGAACATCGATGTGGCTAACAAGGAGTGCATTTCCTACAACTTTGGTCCTGCAGCTGCTAAAGTCATACATTCCATGCACTGTGTCAGATGCTAAAAACTATGTGGAAATGTATTGAAGGCTGTGGAAAATTACCAAATTGTAATCTCAAACCAGGCGGGGAGGGGGGGAATATGTAGTCTCCAATTATTAAGGAGAATATTTCACACGAATCTCAAGGCTTTGTAGCTTTTACAGCTTTATACCTTTTTCTCAGGGTCTCATCAAGAGAGGCACATTTCTGCACCAGGGCTGGGTGTTTTAAATGACTTTCTCAGAATCTGTGTGGGGCTGGCTGCAGAGCACAGCCATGGGGCTCACCTTCTAGTCTTCTGAGGAGATCCTGCAATCTAGGCAGCAGCCGGCCGGGCATCTCCAAAAGCTCTACCACTAGAGCTCTCCCTCTTTTATTGCATCGTCAGTAAAGTTACATTATTAGCACTTTTTTTTTATTCAGCTCAAATTAATTTGCTTTTCATATTACTCTTGACAGATTTACTAACGTTCATTCTTAGGTAGCTATCACATTGTACTTATTTAGAATTTTTCAAGTATTCGTTTTATTTAATCTGAACCATCTAAATGAAATTATTTTCCTATTCATTTGGATATAAGTCCATCCAACTTTGAAATATTTGAAAAAATCTTCGTAATGTGAATTCTCAGCTTTGTAATCTGACCCTTAACTTTCTTACTTTAATTTTTTTTTCTTTTTAAATTCATTTTTATTGGAGTATAGTTGCTTTACATGAGCACTTTTAACATGTGTGAATCCCACACGATATCAGCAAAGGAGAGCACAGTTTAAGTCTTGTCATTCATTAGCCTCTTAGCACAGGCAGAGAGAGAGGCAGAGATGCTTCCTGGAGGCTGGGGGTTTGTGAACCTCCCTCACTGTGAGTACACAGTTGAGTGGGACCTGGTATTCAAGCCGTGCATCTGTCATGAAACATGACTCTTCCACATGCATACATGCCACGCCATAGGTTTGACATTATAGGTTATGTGTGACATAAAGAATTTCCAAGGGCGATTTTTACTATATATAACTTAGCCTGAGACAGCATGCAGGGTTCTGAGTTATTAACAAGAAACTCTACTTTGGTAGAAGCAAAAAAGAAACAAAATGTATTAGGTAGCTCTCAGAGGGTCAGAGATGCAGGCTTGAAGTTAGATGTCAAATTCCCAAATCATTCCACCCACCTATTCTGATGAAGGCACACAGTTTACATGGCTGGCCCTGGCTGCCACCAAGCCTGCAGGGAAGCCTCAGCTACTCTGTCCCAAGGCCAAGGCCAGAAGGGACACTGGCACCTGCTCCCTCTCGTTGTTGCCTTCTGCTGATCGGAAACCTCATCTCTGCATATCTGACTGCAGAGCCCAGAGCTCAAGCTTGTATTCTGGCTTCAGGGACACAGGGAGGAAAACTCAGTCCCCAGCATCCCCCTGAGGATAGTACATCCAAGCGCCTGGCCTACATTAAGCCTACAATAACGTTAACTACCATTACTATTATTATTGTTATTATATCCCTTTAGGATAGGCAAAGTCTCATTGAAATCCAATTGAGGTAGGGCAAAGGAAGAAGTCCTACCTCTCCCCCAGCCCAGTTATCTCAAAGTAATGGAGGCCCAGATGAGGAAAGAAAGATTTTGAATCCTGTCTAGAAACTGCAGATTTGTCTACTACATAGTTTTGTGCTTTTTTTCTGGAAAGAAGCTATGTAAATGGATGTCATTTCCTTCATATTTGCCCTATATCAGTTGTGACAGATAGATTTCATTATGGGAATATTTCATTATTAATTGGGAAGGAAGCTATGCTTTCATTTCAAGGATTGAGTTTTGATATGATTTCCAAAGCAAATGTAAAAAATCCTCTCACTTAAGTCTTTTCAATGAAATCTAAAACAAACTTAAAATTGATTAAAAATAGAGAATGAAAATATTTTTCTAGAAAGTTTCAATCACTACATGGAGAGGCGGAAAGGGAAGGAAAGGTTTTCAATCAACTAGACAGATTCCAAATTTCCTAGCTACACAATTTTTTTTTTTTTTTTTTGCAGTATGCGTGCCTCTCACTGTTGTGGCCTCTCCCGTTGCGGAGCACAGGCTCCGGACGTGCAGGCCCAGCAGCCATGGCTCACGGGCCCAGCTGCTCTGCGGCATGTGGGATCTTCTCGGACCGGGGCACGAACCCGTGTCCCCTGCATCGGCAGGCAGACTCTCAACCACTGCGCCACCAAGGAAGCCCTAGCTACACAATTTTTATAACAACACATCCTATCCTGATCATCTCTTTTTTTCCCTTGGCAGTGATAAAGAGAGTTGGTGACTGAGCAACATGGAAGCAATAAATCAGAGAGTAGAGTGAACATTTTTTAAATGAATAGACTCTCCTTAAAAATGCAAAATTAAGAGTGCTTCTACCGGCTCCATTGTTTCCTGGCCATGGACTTTATAAACACGTTACTCGGTCCCTCCAAACAGGTTTGCTCACTTGTATATGCAGATGATAATAGTTCATGGTTGATGCAGTAAAGCCCCCAGGACAGACAGAGCCTGGAACCTACAGGAGGAGCAGTCAGTGGTGATGACTCCTGCTGCCTCACCCTCCACTGCACCAGCCTGACTAGGGAGATGTGATGGGACAGCAGGACTGGCAGGAACCTTAAGCTTTGACAAATACAAATAATAAAAATTACTTGCTCTTTGCTTCCAGTGGGAAGGGGCCAATCTTCCCCGGGTCCCAGGTAAGCTCAGTACCAAGGAGAAATTTTGCAAAAAAGCAGGACAGTTCCACAAAGCCACGGTGACCCCAGACCAGTGGTGCTTACAGTGATATTTGCCTTGTGGAGCCCCTTGGCCTCCTTTGGTGAGGACAGGAAGTGATAGTTGGTTGGGCTCAAGAGCTCCCTGGCAGTTGACAGGTAAAAGGAAACCACACAGCTTTGTCGTGTACAATTTGTACATCCTCTTAATAATTCAGCTACTGGCTTATCATAGAGAAGAGCAGACTCCCCTGCTTTCATCACAAAAGGCTTCGTCGTCTCAGAGCACACGGGCTCCAGGGAACTCCATGTGTGGACTCTCACCTGGGGAGAAACAAGACAGAAAAAAACCGAACATTCTTAGTTACTATTTTTTTTAGAGAATAATAGGAGTAATAATAGATGAAAGTCAGAATAGCAGAACTGCTTAAGAGACTGTGAAACTTGGGTTTAACCATAGCCCCACCAAGTACTTGTCATGTAACCAAGAAGTTAACTTCTCAAAGTATCCATTTCTTCAAACGTAAAATGAGAATAATAACAGCACTAACTCCACAGGCTGTTGCGAGAATTAAGCAATTTATGGAAGGCACAGGACCTGGCACATTATAGTTAATTCATAGACTTGACTTGTTCTCAATGTCCTCCTAACTGTAGCCACCCAAGACTTCTTTGAGTTTCTACCCTTTCTTTTACTTAAAATTGTTTTAAATACAAGTTCATTTTTCCACATATATATTCTGAATAATTTTACTGATTTCCACTTTAACATACTGTTTTAAATGAGTTCTTTTGGTAAAGTCTAGCCTATTTCCAGCTTCTCATGATTATAAATAACCTTAGATTTAACTGGCATTTTACAGTTTACAATGCACAGTCATCTAATGACTGTATTCGCTATCCATAGAAATCCTTTAAGAAGGCAGGCTGGTGTCATTTTACAGATGAGGAAACTGAACCAAGACATTAAGGTCATAGAATAAATAGAATTTTTCCCTGAATATAGGTTTTCCAATTCCAAGAACAGCTCATTTTCTGCTGCAAGCAGTAGAGACATTTTGATACAAATTAATTTCTTTTTTTTTTTCCAAAAAAGAATAGAACCAAATAACTAAAGAAATCTAAAATTCGCCCTCTACCACAGAGAGAAAAAAAATCCAAGCAACTTACAGTGAGCATCATCTTGTGGTCTGAGTGAAGGTCTGACACACCGTAGATGAAAAACACATCTTCATTCTCAAAACCCACCGGCAACAGCGGAGCGAAGAAACGCCGAGCAAAATAATGAAGCATTTTCCACTTTCCTCCATACTCTAAAAGTAATCAGTTGGGTTAGGAAACAAGGGTCAAGCAGTCGCAGTCATCATCCACAGGGTCCAGCTGTGTAACCTGTCATAATTCAGGGCACTGAGCATTGAAGGGAGAGCGGACAGTGGAGGGAACCCATGTTTGTTGAGGGCAAGTAGCATTTTTGGACACCACCTCATGTCAGCCTCAAATCTGAGCGAGGCAGCCATGAACATCGCACTTTTCAAATGAGGAAATGGAGCTCAAGCAGTTAAGTCAAACATGCCACGGGCAGTATTTTGAGCCCAGACCTGATTCCTAGCTAGCACTTTCTCATATGCAATTCTGCTTCCAGAAGCTCAGTGTACCGATGTTCCTTTTCCCTACATACACATGAAAAAGGGAGTCAGGAGCATTGGCAGTGAACATCTGTTACAAATATTCATTTCGCTAGTATTACTTAGCAAAAATACTATTATAGAGGCTGGCCAAGATGGTGGAGTAGGAAGACCCTGAGCTCACCTCCTCTCATGAGCACACCAAAATCACAACTATTTACAGAGCAACTATTTATGAGAAAGACCAAAATCTAGCAGAAAAGATCATCTACCACTAAAGGTATAAAGAAGGAACCACAACAAGATGGGTAGGAGAGGCAGAGTTGCACACAGTCAAGACCCACACCCCAGGAGTGGGTGACCCACAAATGTAAGAATAATTACAACTGCAGAGGTACTCCTCAAGGAACGAGGGGTCTGAGCCCCATATTGGGCTCCCCAGCCCGGGGATCTTGCACCAGGAAGACAAGCCCCCAGCCCCAACAATGTTTGGCTTTGAAGGCCTGCAGGGATTAAATTCAGGAGTCCCAGAGGGCTGGGGGAAATAGAGACTCCCCTCTTAAAGGGCTCACACGAAATCTCACACACTCCAGGAACCAGGGCAGATGCAGTCATTTGAAAGGAGCCTGTCAGACTCATTTGCTGATCTTGGAGAGTCTGCCAAAGAGGCAGCAAGCAACTGGAGCTCACCCTGGAGACACAGACACTGGCAAGCGCCATTTTGGAATTCTCCCTCCAGCTGATTGGCACCAGGACCCAGCCTCACCCACCAGCCTGTTCACACCAGTACTGGAACGCCTCAGGCCAAGCAATTAGCTGGACAACCACCAGCAGACAGGCTGCCTTAAGACCTCCTGAGCCCAAGGCACCTCAGGACATGGTCCTGTCCACCAGAGGGCCCAGGACCCAGTGCCATACAACAGTGTGCACTAGCCTCAGGACCCCCAGGGCCTGGCAGCTGCAAATCCTGGGACCCAGCCCCAGCCACCAGCCAGCCAGCACTAGCCCCAGAACATCCTGGGCCTTGGCTTCACCCAACAACAATTCAAAATCAGCTCTGGGACACTGGGCCCTGCAGCCAGAGACCCTAGGAGTCAGCTCTGCCCACCAGTGGGCCAGCACTAGCCCCAGGACCCAGATTCACCTACTGGCTCCAGGATCCCCTGGACACCAACTCCACCCACCAATGGGAAGACACCAGCCCCAGGACCACTGCAGCCCTACAGCCTACCTTGTTGGACACAGCCAACACAGCAGATTGGCACCAGCCCCAGGACTCCCGGGCCTGGGCCCCACCCACCAGCAGACCAACACCAGCTCTGAGAAACCTTGGATGCCTCAGCCAGCTGCCCTGGGATCCAGCCCCACTCACCAATGGGCCAGCACCAGCTTTGGAATACCCCAGAACCTGCATTCAGCCATATCAGGAACTGGCCCCACCCACCCACCATCAGGCCAACACTAGATCCAGGAACCCCAGTCCTGTAACCACCCACCCCAGAACCTGGCTCTGCCCACAAGTGAACCAGCAGTAGCCCTGGGACCCTCCAGGGTTCTGCAACCAGCAGCCTCATGACCCAGCCCCACCAACCAGTGGCTGGCAGGGTCCACACAAGGCAGGGCCTGGAAACCAATTGGGCCAAAGGCCAGCCATGTCTACTAGACCAACGACATCAGTAAGCCCACCACACAGAAGGACCCATGCACCCCACATAGGGGGCACCCCTAGAGCGTATAGCTCTGATGACCAGAGGGGAGTGAGCTGCTGGGACGCACAGTGTACCTCTTACAAAAGGCCACTTCTCCAAGATCAGGAAACATTACCAACCTACCAGATACATAGAAATAAAAAAAGAGCAAGTTAAGCAAACTGAGGCAACAGAGGAACATGTTCCAAACAAAGGAAGAAGATAAAACCCCAGATGAAGAACTAAGTGAAGTGGAGATAGGCAATCTACCTAAGAAAGAGTTCAGGGTGATGATCATAAAGATGATCAAAGAATGCAGGAGAAGAATGGAGGAACACAGTGAGAAGTTTAACAAAGAGTTAGAAGATATAAAGAACTAGACAGAGATGAAAACTACAACAATTAAAATGAAAACTACACTAAAAGAAATCAACAGTAGATGAAATGATACAGAGGAATGGATCAGGGAGATGGAAGACAGAGTAGTGGAAATCACTGAAGCTGAACAGAAAAAAGAATAAAAAGAAAAGAGAACAGTTTAAGAGACCTCTGGGACAAAATCAAGTGCACTAATATTCACATTATAGGGTCTCAGAAGGCGAAGAGAGAGAGAAAGGGGCAGAGAACACATTTGAGGACACAGTAGGCTGAAAACTTCCCTAACCTGGGAAAAGAAACAGACATGCAGGTCCTGGAACACAAACAAGATCAACCCAAAGAGGTCCACACCAAGATACACTGAATTAAAATGGCAAAAGTTAAAGAAAGAATATTGAAAAGGGAAAAGCAACAAGTTACATACAAAGGAACTCCCATAACGCCATCAGTGGACTTTTCAGAAGCTCTGCAGGCCAGATGGGAGTGGCAGAATAAATGTAAAGTGATGAAGGGAAAATCTACAAACAAGAATACTCTACTCAGCAAGACTTCCATTCAGATTTGATGGAGAAATCAAAAGTTTTACAGACAAGCAAAATCTAAGAGTTGGGCACCACCAAACCAGCTTTACAAGAAATGGTAAAGGTATTTCTCTAAGTGAAAAAGAAAAGGCTACAAATAGAAACATGAAAATTATGAAAGGAAAAAGCTCATTTGTAAAGGCAAATATTAGGTAGTACATCAACCATGTACAAAGCTAGCAGGAAGGTTAAAAGACAAAAATCATCTATATCCACAATAATTAGTTAAGGGATACACAAAACAAAAAGATGTAAAATATATCAAAAACAGTAATCAGGACTTCCCTGGTGGTCCAGTGGTTGGGACTTCACCTTCCAATGCGGGAGGTGTGGATTCGATCCCTGGTCAGGGAGCTGAGATCCCATATGACTTGCAGCCAAAAAGCCGAAACATAAAACAGAAGCAATATTGTGGCAAATTTAATAAAGAGTTTAAAAAAAACAACAATAATCATGGCAAGGGTGGGGGAGTAAAAATGTAGGGTTGTTAAAATGTGTTTGAAATTAAGAGATCAGAGACTTAAAATAATCATATATATTACATTACATTACATTATATTATATATAGATTGCTATATATAAGCCTCATGGTAACCACAAACCAAAAATCTACAATAGATAAACACTAAAAAAGAGAAGGGAATCCAAACATAACTAAAGATAGTCATCAAATCAAAAGGGGAGAGAAGAAGACAGGAACAAAAAAAAGAACTACAAAAAACAACCCCCAAACAATTAACAAAATGGGAGTATATACCTAACAATAATTAAATGTAAATAGACTAAATGCTCCAATCAAAAGGTACAGAGTGCTGAATGGATATAAAAACAAGACCCATACATATGCTACCTATAAGAGACTCATTTTGGATCTAAAGATACACACAGACTGAAAGTGGGGGGGTGAAAAAGGTATTCCAAGCAAATGGAAATCAGAAGAAGTTGGGATAGCACTATTTATATCAGACAAAAGAGACTTTAAAACAATGACTGCTACAAGAGACAAAGAAGGACATTACATAATGACCAAGGGATCAATCTTATATAACAACTGTAAATAGCTATGCACCCAATTTAGAAGTGCTATATACATAAAGCAAATATTAACAGACACAAAGGGAGAAATTGACAGTAACACAGTACGAGTAGGGGAATTTAATACCCCACGTATATCAATAGACAGATTATCAAGACAGAAAATCAATAAGGAAACACTGGCCTTTAGTGACACATTAGACCAAATAGACTTAATAGATATTTAGAACATTCCATCCAAAGCAGCAGAATACACATTTGATTCAAGTGTAAATGGAACATTTTCTAGCACAGATCACACGATATGCCACAAAACAAGATTCAATAAATTTAAGAAAATTGAAATCATATCAGCACCTTTTCCAACCACAACCCTATGAGACTAGAAATCAACCACAAGAAAAGAACTGCAAAAAACACAAAGATGTGGAGGCTAAATAATATTTTACTAAACAACCAATTGGTCACCAAAGACAAAGAAGAATCAAAAAATACTTGGAAACAAATGAAAACAAAAACAGAATGATCCAAAAATCTATTGGAGGCAGCAAAAGCAGTTCTAAGAGGGAAGATTACAGTGATACATGCTTACCTCAGAAAACAAGAAAAATTGCAAATAAACAACCTAACCCTACGCCTAAAGGAACTTAGAAAAAGAACAGCAAACAAAACCCAAAGTTGGTAGAAGGAAAGAAATAATAAAGATCAGAGCAGAAATAAACAAAATAGAGACATAGAAAAATAGAAAAAGATCACTGAAAACAAGAGCTGGTTCTTTGAAAAGATAAACAAAACTGAAAAAACTTTAGCCAGACTTACCACAAAAGAAAGAGAGAGGGCTCAAATCAATAAAATAAAAAATGAAACAAGAGACAATACAACTAATACCAAAGAAGTACAAAGAATCATAAAAAACTACCATGAACAACTACACACCAACAAATTGGACAAGCTAGAAGAAATGGATAAATTCCTAGAAACATATAACCTTCCAAGACTGAATCATGAAGAAATGAAAAATCTTGTTTTTTATTTCAGACCAATTACTAGTAAGGAGACTGAATCAGTAATCAAATACCTCCCAAAAGGGCTTCCCTGGTAGTGCAGTGGTTAAGAATCCACCTGCCAAAGCAGGGGACACAGGTTCGAGCCCTGGTCCAGGAAGATCCACATGCCGTGAAGCAACTAAGCCCATGGGCCACAACTACTGAGCCTGCACCCTAGAGCTCGTGAGCCACAACTACTGAACCCGCGTGCCACAACTACTGAAGCCCGTGCACCTAGAGCCCATGCTCCACAAGAGAAACCACTGCAATGAGAACCCTACACACCTCAACAAAAAGTAGCTCCCACTCGCCGCAACTAGAGAAAGCCCATGCACAGCCAAAAATAAATAAATAATTTTTAAAAAAAAAATTAACAAAAAAACCTCCCGAAAAACAAAAGTCCAGGACCAGATGGCTTCACTGATAAATTCTACTAAACATTCAAAGAAAAATTAATACCAATCCTCCTCAAACTTTTCCAGAAAATGGAAGAGTAAGGAAGCTTCTGAACTCATTCCATGTGGCCAGCATCAACCTGATTCCAAAACCAGGCAAAAACCGTATGATCATCTCAATGAATCCAGAAATGGCTTTTGACAAAATTCAACATCCATTTATGTTTTACCATAAATGGATGGGTATGGAGGGAACATACCTCAACATAATAAAGGCCATATATGATAAGCCCACAGCCCACATCATACTCAACAGTGAAAAGCTGAAAGCACTTCCTCTAAGATCAGGAACAAGACAAAGATGTCCACTCTCCCAGTTTTATTCAACATAGTATTGGAAGTCGTAACCACAGCAATCAGACAAAAAAAACGAAATAAAAAGAATACAAATTGGAAAGGAAGAAGGAAAACTGTCACTGTTGGCAGATGACATGATACTATACTTAGAAAATCCTCCTGCAGTATAAAAAAACAAACAAAAAAACAACTAC
This sequence comes from Orcinus orca, assembly GCF_937001465.1. Classification (NCBI taxonomy): domain Eukaryota; kingdom Metazoa; phylum Chordata; class Mammalia; order Artiodactyla; family Delphinidae; genus Orcinus; species Orcinus orca. The sequence continues at coordinate 21,866,982 of NC_064562.1, forward strand.
TACTAAACTTTCTTTGGGTTATTTGTATGGAAATATGTTAATATAAATGTTTCAGGCATTACATGAAAAAAAAAAGAAAGAAAATCCTAAAGACAGCACCAAAATTACTATAGCTCATCAATGAATTTGGTAAAGTCAAAGGGTACAGAATTAATATACAGAAATTTGTTGCATTTCTATACACTAACAACAAACTATAAGAGAGGAATTAAGTATACAATCCCATTTACCATCACATCAAAAAGAATAAAATACCTAGGAATAAATCTAACTAAGGAGGGAAAATAGCTGTACATGGAAAACTATAAGACACTGATGAAAGAAACTGGAGACAACACAAACAAACGGAAACAGATACTGTGTTCATAGATAGGACTAACATTGTTAGAATGACCATACTACTCAAGGCAATCTACAGATTCAGTGCAATCCATATCAAAATACTAATGGCATATTTCACAGAACTAGAACAAATAATTCTAAAATTTGTATGGAAACACAAAAGACCCCAAATAGTGAAAACAATCTTGAGAAAGAAGAATAGTGCTATAGGTATCATGCGCCCAGACTTCAGACTGTACTACAAAGCTAGCCATCAAAACAGTACGGTACTGGCACAAAAACAGACACATATATCAATAGAACAGAAGAGTGAGCCCAGAAATAAACCCACACACTTATGGTCAATTACTCTACAACAAAGGAGGCAAGAATATACAGTGGAGAAAAGACACACTCTTCAATGAATGGTACTGGGAAAACTGGACAGCTACATGTAAAAGAATGAAATTAGAACATTTTCTCACACCAGTTACAAAAATAAACTCAAACTGGATTAAGGACCTAAATGTAAGACCAGAAACCATAAAATTCCGAGAGGAAAACATAGGCAAAATACTCTGACATAAATTGTAGCAATATTTTTTTGGCTCTGTCTCCTCAGGCAAAAGAAACAAAAGCAAAAATAAACAAATGGATCTAATTAATCTTAAAAGCTTCTGCACAGCAAAAGAAACCACAAACACAATGAAAAGACAGCCTACTGATTGGGAGAAAATATTTGCAAATGATACGACCGATAAGAGGTTAATATACAAAAATATATAAACAGCTCATACAACTCAATACAGAAAAAACAAACAACCCAATCAAAAAATGGGGAGGAGGGCTTCCCTGGTGGCACAGTGGTTGAGAGTCCACCTGCCGATGCAGGAGACAGGGGTTCGTACCCCAGTCCAGGAAGATCCCACATGCCGCGAAGCGGCTGGGCCTGTAAGCCGTGGCCGCTGAGCCTGCGTGTCCGGAGCCTGTGCTCTGCAATGGGAGAGGCCACAACAGTGAGAGGCCTGTGTACCGCAAAAAAAAAAAAAAAATGGGGAGGAGACCTGAATAGACATTTTTCGAAATAAGACATACAGATGACCAACAGGCATATGAAAATATACTCAATGTTGTTGATCATCAGGGATGCAAATCAAAACCACAATGAGGTATCACCTCACATCTGTCAGAATGACTATATTCAAAACAACCACAAAGAGTAACTGTTGGCAAGGATGTGGAGAAAAAGGGAACCCTCCTACAGTGTTGGTGGTAATGTAAATTGATGCGGCCACTCTAGAAAACAGGATGGAGGTGCCTCAAAAAAAACTAAAAATAGAACTATAAGACCTGGCAATTCCACTCCTGGGTATATATCCAAAGAAAATAAAAACACTAATTCGAAAAGATACATGCACCCCAATGTTCACTGCAGCATTATTTACAAGAGCAAAGATGTGGAAGCAACAAGTGTCAATCAACAGATGAATGGATAAAGAAGATGTGGTATATATATATATTTATATATATATATGCAATGGAATATTAATTGCCCATAAAAGTATGAAATTTTGCCATTTGCAACACATGGATGGACTTGGGGGGTATTATGCTTAGTGAAATAAGTCAGACAGAGAAAGGCAAATACTCTATATGTTATCATTTATAAGTGTAGTCTAAAAAATGAAACAAATGGATGAATATAACAGAACAGAAACAGACTCACAGATATGGAGAACTATTGGTTACTCGTGGGGAGAGGGAAGGAGCAAAGTGCAACATAGGGACAGCAGATTAAGAAGTACAAAGGACTATGTATAAAATAAATAAGCTACAAGGCTATACTGTAGAGCACAGGGAATATAGCCAATATTCTATAATAACTTTCAATGGAGTATAATCTATAAAATTTTGAATCACTATATTATGCGCCTGAAACTAATATTGTAGATCAACTATACCTCAATAAAAATAGATAAATAATAAATTAAATATTTTTTAAAAAAAATAAACTTACTTAGAACTCAAAGTCTCCTTTTCCCATAGGCACAAAATCCTCTGAGTGAAACAAAGCAACCACAATCACAAATATGGCTGGTAAGTTCAGACTGGAGGGGAACACCCAAACGCATGACAATTAATGACAATTCCTCAAATACAATTAGGAGCTATCAAGAACCTGCAGAATCCGGTGTCCTGTTGGCATCTCTGGTATGCTAAACCCACAAACCAAAAAACATTTCAACATGCCTCTATTTCAGAAAGAAGATCCTTCTCCACAAAACACTGCATCACCAGACAGCTTCAGAGAAAGGTATACAGTGAGAGGGAGAGAGAGAGAGAGCAGGGGGTGAGAGAGTAAGATGAGGGAAAGCGGGTGGGAGAGAGGGGAAGAGAGAATGGGGGAGCACTTCTAGAATTCACCCGTGCAAGCTGTTGAGATGAAGGAACACGGTTTTGAGGTTCAGCTAGAACTAATTTCTTTAGGTTTTGCAAAAGTTCAACTCTCCAGCACTTCAATTCCAACTCTTAGTATTTCCCCTTAAAAATAACAATGAGAGGGCTTTTCTGGTGGCGCAGTGGTTGGGAGTTCCCCTGCCGATGCAGGGCACGCGGGTTCGTGCCCGGGTCCGGGAGGATCCCACATGCTGCAGAGCGGCTGGGCCCGTGAGCCATGGCCGCTGAGCCTGCGTGTCCGGAGCCTGTGCTCCGCAACGGGAGAGGCCCCAACAGTGAGAGGCCCGCGTACCGCAAAAACAAAAATAAATAAATAACAATGAGAGGGGAAGGGTGGAGAGGCCTTTCCAATTAGATCTATGAAATGAACTAGAACTTATATTTGGAAAGTTTTCTGATAAATGGAAAATGGCTTGGACCTGAGAGAACTTACGCACTCTCACGTGTGGCATCCATTACAGGAGAAAGACTTCAAATGCGTGGTTGCGGCAATCAAGGCCACAAACAAAAGACATTCAAGAGAACAGCAGTTGAAGCAAAAGGTCTCAGTGGTACATACCTTAGTTCCTAAACGGCGACACCCCCCAGGAGGTGGTGACCCTCTCCTCGAATGCACTGTCCTCCCAGAGTTTAGAAGGCAGACAGATTCTTACTCTGCCATCACACTCTGAAATCCTTTCCGAAGAACACAGGGTCATTTAAGGGAAGAGTTACAAAGCCTGGGCTCTCCCATTTCTTGAACCGAACTCGGCTTCAGAAGACCACCGCCGCATCCGCAGACAGGAAGCAGGGTCAGGCTCCAAGTGTCTCTGAACAACATCTCTTTCTCCGGTTTAAGCGTCCCAGAAAGGCTATTCCCTAGCATCTACTCCCTGACTCTCCTTAAATACCCTTTTCTCTGGTTGGTGTCGATAAAGAGTTTGATCAGGGAAACCTGATCGAGACTGCCGTTCCCTGCAGAGGTGATGAGCACTTATTCAAAGCATGTGGGGAAGGAACTCTGTGATCTGCATTCTCAGCTTGGTTAACAGCCTCACCCAGCAAAATGGCCTTCTTACTTTACGGCCTTGCCTCATTTTTGACCCCAAACTTTTGTTCATATCATTAACTGAACTTGGCTTCAAATCACCTCTTAGTGAAGGCCAGCATTCATTATTACACCTTAATTCTTTTTAATGCACCAAAATAGATGAAATAATTCAAACTGCAAGTACCATGTCAGCCATCTCACCTGTTCCTCGTTGAACAGACAGGTTCACCTGATAACCCTTCTTACTTGGATTTCTCACTCAATTCCCTTTCCCCCAAGAGATCAACAGGGCAAAAGAAAGATGACCTGACGGACTTGAAGGGGAGTCAGGAAAGGGACATTTTAACACTCAGCTGGGCCAAACTTTCCTGTGGTTGGATTCTCCTAAACAGAAGAAGGGGTGCTTATGTCAATCTCCTTTTGCCCTGGAAAGTCCTCTTAAGTAAATTCAAAATTCTAAGCAACAATCAGAAGACACAGGGCTGAGATCTTCATGCATGAATCTTTCCCTTCCTTCGCCTGCTTTTGCGACTGCACAGCTCAGAACTCGTAGTGAGGTTGCCTCTAAGGCTCCTGGAAAGACTGTGAAGGTGGGAGAGGAGGCCGCAGCTCCGAGACCAGCGGCTGGGCAGCCTCCTCTCCCTGGAGTCCTGCTTGGGTTCATCTGACCCTTCCAGCTCTGTGCTCTCTCAGTGCCTCTCCCCACAGGTATGGCTTTCTCTCACTCACACAAAGAACACTGAAACACTTACCTAGAGAAGACCAGGAAGGAGCCTGCCAGATGTCATTCAACTGCCAATAAAGCGCCCCCATGGTGTGCCCTTCTCCATGCACTATCTCGCTGCGACTGCGGCGGTAGAATTCAGTTTCTGTTTTGACACACTGGGCCTGCATCACCTGATTCAGGGGAAAACATTACAACACAGGTGTTTTTCAAATGAACTTATCTGCAAAACAGAAACAGACTCACATATAGAGAACAGACTTGTGGTTGCCAAGGGGCAGGGGGCGGGTTGAACTGGGAGTTTGGGACTAGCAGATGCAAACTACTATATATAGAATAAACAACAAGGCCCTACTGTATAGCACAGGGAACTATATTCTCTATCTTGTAATAAACCATAATGGAAAATATGAGAAAGAATATATATATATATGTATAACTGAATCATGTTGCTGTACACCAGAAACTTACAACATTGTAAATCAACTACACTTCAACCTTAAAAAAACGATTATTCAAAAAAAGAAGCTCAGTCCATTGCAAGATTTAAAAAAAACACAGGTGTTTTTGCTTGAGGTAGGCTGTCTAGATCTGAGAAAATTATAGGCTTGAATAAATTTGGGAATTTCACTACCATTATATATACCATCATTATACTAGATCTGGAACCAACCCCTTAATATGAGAAGCTGTTGTCTATAGCAGCTGGGTTTGGGGAGAAGCTTGGTATTGGGCTTAACAATGGGTAATCAGGTAATCGTGGAAACAGGATGGTGTAAAAGGTTCTTTGCCAACGATAGTGGAGGCAATGATGGAAAACAAAGACTGTGATTCCAGAGCAAATGCTATATGCAGTCAAACACTAAGTTTTGGGCAGTGATGGGTTTTACTAACACTTTCGTGGCTATTAAGAAAATAGTTTATTAGAAAAAAATTCTATAGAAAAAGAACTATATTATGACTCTGATACTGTCAAATCCCTAACCCCTTTCTTCTAGTCAAGCAATTGTTTTTTATATGATGCCTTTTGATAATGTAAAACTTCTTATGAATGCAATTCCTTCGTTATAGCAGAACAGATGGTAAACTGCAACAAAGAGACAAGTAAATTTAGTTCTTATTTAAGAGGCATGAAAAAACTTCATGCAAGACCCTTAATTACTTAATTACCAAGGAGAACCTGGAGAGACAGAGCTGCAAGGATTCCCCAGTCAGAGGAAAGGACGGCCTTAGAGTAGGGTCTGGATTTTCACAGAGGAGGAAAAAGAGGGATGCATATATGGCCACTAGAAGACCAAGTTCAGATGCCTTCCTAAAACACTAGAAAAGCTCCAATGAAGCGAGACCTTTAGATCGAGGAGAGCTGGCTAGTGAGGAAGTCGCAGATGAAGTTACAACTTACATGAGGCACAGCTGTCAAACTCCAGAAGGGCAAAGCGAGAAGAAATCACGGCCGTTCAATAAAAATTTAATAAACACTTACAGTATGTGTCGCATGCTGGTAATGGTAAGCCCCACCCCCAGCAAAAAAGAGACAGCCCACCCTTGTGGAGCATATTGGCTTGTGTAGAAGACAGGCCTTAACCAAAGAATCACACAAATATATGGAAACTTTAAACAGTAATGAGGGCTAAGAAAGAGAGGTGTGTGATGTTAGGAGCCTGGATAGGAGGGGAAATGGGTCTAGCTGACGAGGGAGATTGGCCTCGAAGTACAGGAAAGAGAAATAGAGAGAGGGCAGAACGCTGCAGCCAGAGAGGACACATGTGGTGAAAGGAGAATGCACAGCAAAGAACTGAAAGAAGGCCAAGGCAGCCTGAACTCAGAAAGCCGGGAGCAATGGCAGCAAGGCTGGTGGGGATGCAGAGGCCAGACCTGGGAAGGTTTGGGATGTATCCTAAAGGCAACTGGAAGTCACAGGAAGCTTTTAAGCTAAAGGGTGAAGTGACCAGACTTGCATTTGCAACAGGTGCCTCTGACCACTGAAAGGAGTCAGGGGACTAGAGGGCATTCGGGGAGACCATCTAGAAATCTATTATAATCTTCTAGGCAAGAGATGATGTTAGCTGTGAGCAGGTAAAGAAATGCCCTTTCCATTCAGGAACCAGGCCACTGGGAGCACAGCCGTGGTAACAGGCAGATAACACTCTAAAGAAAGTAAGAATCTCACGAACAGAGTGGCAAGGGTGCCAAGCTCAAAATGACCACAGGATACTCTCTGAATATATTAGTCTAGCACTAAGTCAAGGAGTGAAATACGAAAAATAGGCCTAAGATCTATGATCTTTAACAGTCAAGTTAATCTGCAGTTATGAGATAGGCTGGGACCTGGGACCCCTTACCAGAGTGCTTGCACCTGGACAAACGTCTCCTCAAGCAACAGAACGCAACGAAACTATACAGGACTAAAACCAACCGCACACACGCACAGTGGGAGCAAATTATGAACAATAAGATACAAAAAGGCCACAAACCAACTGCCATTTCTGAGGTGTCGGAAGCAAAAGCAGGGTACTGCGCGTGATTCCTGCACGCAGCACCACCAAGGGGTGCGCAGACCACCTAAACTACACCTCCCAGCCAAGCCACCAGTCCACCTCCAGCCTCACCCCCTTTAAGGAGCCAGGGAACCAACGGCACCTGTTACTTGTTTTCGCTCCCTCATGCTGCAGCACAAGTCCTGATAAAGTCTTGCCTGAAATTCTCCTCTGGCCTCCTATCAATTTCTATGGATTAAGAGTCCAAGGACCTGGGTGAGGAACAATTTGATAATATCTGAACTTATTTAAATCACCTCAGCCCCCAAAATAACGTCCCCACCAACCAAGCTAAAATTGTCCCATGGGCACAAAATCAAGCCAGCCACAGTCCCTACCCTGCAGCACACACACCCGAGGCACTGAACAACAACAAGTCTCTGTTCTCATCCCGAGATTCCTGAAAAATCCGCTAAGTCTTTATGGACGGTGTGTAAAGGGATCACAGGAGGAGAAGATGAGGAAGCCCTCATCACACCAATAAGGAACACACGGGGAGAGGTATTCTGATCACCAGACACTCCAGAGGTGCTAGCCGAGCCCTGACAGGCCAAGCACGGGCATCAAATGGCGACCACCATAGACACTCCACTTTGGGTGTCGGCCAACAATTCTGGAACTTCCAGGATCTGAAGTATCTCCAAAGCCTGGGCCATTCCTGATACACCAAGGAAGCCAAAGGACCTGCAATATTCTGCTATGGGACTTGGTTCAGCGTGGACCCACGAGTAGAATGGAGGGAGGGGCGTCACTCAAGAAGTTTGGGACTGGAATCTGTTTCCTTGGATCCAGATTTATAAAACAGGGTGAATAGGAGAAAAGTACAAATCGGAATTTTGAGGTGGGGAACAAAACACCAGTGTATACCAGAGTAGGAAATTAAGTCATCTCTTTCAGGCAAAAATAAAAACTTCTAGGACAAAGCCATATCTATTGAAACAGTCATGCTTGTGCTCAGTTGGATCTAATCCAAAGGACAATTAGATATTTTACTGATGGGCTTGGTAGAGGTGACCTGCATTTTCTTCACGGTGAATTTAAGCTTCTTTTCAGGGGGAAAACGTCTGATGAGTGGCAAATTTTTTACAACGCTCCAAATTCCTGCCTGATCTTTGTTAACATATACTGTAACTCATATACGTTTATAATTTTGTATTCTACTCTGACTTAATTTTCACATGTGTACATTTCCATGTGATGCCCTGGCATTTTCTATATATCTCTGTGCTCTAAATGGTTCCACAGTTATACCATAGTTTGATGAATCATTCTCCAATAATTTTTCGGCATTTGAATGGTTTGCAGATTTTTTCTTTAAATACAAGAGCAAAGAACATTTTATGTCCAAATTAATTTCTTTGCCTCTTCTGTTGTCTCTTTTGATAATATATGACACATTTTAAAGTCCTTGTTGCATCTTGCTATATTAGGTTCCAGTCAAGAGGCTGCCATAAACTGCTAGCCTCCAGGCAGAACTCAGCCCCACGCAGGTTTTAATTGGCTCACAGAGCGGGAGCTTTTTGTTTCTTCTTGTTGTCATTTAATGTCTTAAGTCAGGGCCTGTATGCTCCATTTTGCCACAATCCCCAATATTCAGACTCTCATCCATTTAAATTACCTGTCTGATCCCTACAAACATTTGAGTTTTCAGTCCCTGAACTATTTCAATTCTCAGAACTACCTGCAAAAAATATTTAAAATATTTATTTCCGTATATCTATTCTGACAATTTCCCAGTCCGGACGCGCAGGTTCAGCGGCCATGGCTCACGGGCCTAGCCGCTCCGCGGCATGTGGGATCCTCCCGGACCGGGGCACGAACCCGCGTCCCCTACATCGGCAGGCAGATCCTCAAGCACTGCGCCACCAGGGAAGCCCTCCTAGCTGTAATTTGCCTTTTCTGGTTTAACAGGTAAACATTAGCAATCCTTTTAAACTTAAAAAAAATTTTAAGGCAAGCAGGACTCCTAAGCCTTGCTAGGAATGAAAGGAAAAGAGCACTAGGCAAGCTCTAACTAGTAGCCTATCACACCTGAATTTAGTGTGAAAGTGATAAGCAAGGCTCTTCAGTGCTCCGGGTTCTGGCACGTGCACCACGCAGTACCCTCCACAGGCAGATGGTGCCACGCCTATAACATGGATCTGGGTTTATCCAAACCAGTGGGTGCTAGTTAGGGCTAATGAATGACACCTCTGTTCATAAAAATGCAGAAGCCCACTATCCATCTTAAAGGGAAAATGTACAGTCCTACTTCCCTGGGGGAAAAAAAATCTCTGCAACTGCCTCTTTCCCTTTAAGAACTGTACCTGTATTTATAGATTCTTGCATCTTTTCCTAAAGAAAGCAATCTTTCTATATGAGAAGGATAAATGCTTAGTCATTTCCTAGGTTACTCAGTCCCACTGTTAGCAGACAAATCTAATTTTAGTTCCAAAATATGCCTGTTTTCAGCAGCTTGCTTGATTACACTTATGAAATCAGTCCCCTTAGAGAAACATGGTATGGGAAAAAGAAATTGGACCAGGACACCAAGACCTAGGTTCCAATTCTAGCTCTGCCACTGTGATGAAGGTTGCTGTCTACAAAAACCCATTCTCCCCTTCCTCCAGAGTGACAGAGTTGTAGCTGGGCTACATGCTCAGAAGCACACCCTCTACCCTTGGAACTAGGAGAAGCCATGTGATAAGTTCTCCTGATACGATGGTATTTATATACTTTATTTACTTAAAATTATCCTGACAATAAGAACCTTCCAATAAAGCCATTTTTTAACTGGATATAATTCATACTATACAATTCACTTCTTTACAATTTATAATTCACTGGTTTTTAGTGTAGTCACAGGTTGTGCAACTCTCACCACTACCTCATTCCAGAATGTTTTCATCATCACCCTCTAAAATCTGAACTGGTTCGTCTGTCCCTGCTCATTCTTCTCTCTCCTCTGCTTCTGGAAGCCACTCGTCTACATTGTCTCTACGGATTTGCCTATTCTGGACATTTCACATAAGTGGAATAATATAATGTATAGCCTTTTGTGACTGGCTTCCTTCAGTTAGCCTAAAGTTTTCAAGGTTCACCCATGTTGTATTATGTACCAGTATTTCAAACCTTTTTATTCTGCTGAATACATTTCATTGTCTGGATAGCCACATTTTGTTTATCCACTTATTGGCTGATAAACATTTGGATTGTTTTAACTTTTTGGCTATTATGAACATTTATACACAACTTTTTGTGTGAACATGTTTTCAATTTTCTTGGATATATACCTAAGAGTAGAATTTCTGTGTCCTATGGTAACTGTTTAACTTTTTAAGAAACTGACAAACTTTTCCACAGTAGCTGTACCATTTTACATTCCCACCAGCAACATCTGAGGTTTCTAACTTCTCCACATCGTTACTGTGACGGTTAACTTTATGGGTGAACTTGACTGGGTTAAGGGATGCCTACACGGCTGGTAAACACTATTTCTCGGTGTGTCTGTGGGGATGTTTTGGTGATTCAATAGACTGAGTAAAGAAGGTCCGTCCTCACCAGTGTGTGAGCATCATCAAGTTGGTTGATGGCCTGAATCGAACAAAAGGGGAGGAAGGGTGAATTCTCTCTCTCTTCTTGAGCTGGGACACAGCTTCTTTTACCCTCCGACACTGGAGCTCCTGGTTCTTGGGCCCTGGAACTCTGGGACTTACACCAATGGCCCCTCAGTTCTCAGGCCTCAAGACTCAAACTGAATTATACCACCGGCTTTCCTGGTTCTCCTTCTTGCAGATGGCAGACTGTAGGATTTCTCGGCCTCTGTAATCATTTCAGCCAATTCCTATAACAACTTTCCTCTTTTATATGTCTACATATATCATATTGGTTCCGCTTCTCTGGAGAATCCTGACCAATACACTTACCAATATTTGTTATTTTCTTTTTTTTTTTTAATTCTAGATATCCTAGTGGACATGAGTGGTATCTCATGTGGTTTTGATTTGCATTTCCCTAGTGACTAATAATGTGCATCTTTTCATGTACCTATTGGTCATTTTCTTTGGAGAAATGTCTCTTCAAATCTTCTGCCCATTTGTAAATTAGGTTGTCTTCATTATTGAGTTGTAAGAGTTCTTAATATATTCTGGACATTAGATCCTTATTAGACATATGACTCGCAAATTTTTTCTCCCATCCTGTGGATTATCTTTTCACTTTTGTGATAGTGTCCTTTGACACACAAAAGTTTTTAATTTTGATGAAGTCCAATTTATTTTTTTCTTCGGTTGCTTGTGCTTTGGTGTCATATCTAAGAAACTGTTACCTAATCAAACTTCACAAAGATTTACACCTATGTTTTCTTCTAAGAGTTTCATACATTTGGATCTTTAATCCATTTTAATTTTTGTATATGGTGTGAGGTAGAGGTCCAAATTCATTCTCCGACATGTGTACATTCGGTTATTCTAGCACGATTTGTTCAAAACACTATTCTTTCTCCATTTTATTGTCTTGGCACCCTTGTAGAAAATCAATTGGCCATAGATGTATGTGTTTATTTCTGGACTCTCAAGTCTTTTTAATCAATCTGTATGTCTGTCCTTATGCCAGTACCACACTGCCTTGATTACTATAGCTTTGTAGTAAGTTTTAAAAGCAGGAAGTGTTTTAAACTTGTTCTTCTTTTTCAAGATTGTTTTGACTATTCTTAGTGCCTTGCATTTCTATATAAATTTTAGGATCACTTTGCCCATTTCTCCAAAGACGGTAGTAGGAATTTTGATAGGAGCTGTGTTGAATCTGTAGATCAATTTGGGGAGTTCTGCTATCTGCGATCTGACACAATATTAAGTCTTCCAATCCATGAACACAGAATGTCTTTCCATTTCCTTAATTTCCATCAGTAATGTTTTGTAGTTTTCAGTGTGCAAGTCTTATGTCTCTTTAGTTTAAATATGTTCCAAAGTATTATATACTTTCTGATATTATTGTTCACTTAAGTTCATTTTCAAACTTTTTATTGCTTAAAATACAACTGATATTTGTATATTGATCCTATATCAATAGGACTTTAGCAAAGTTGCTAAATTCTTAGTTCTAATAGGTTTTTAGGTAGATTTTTTATGGTTTTCTATATATAAGATCATTCATCAGCAGATATCGTTTTACTTCTTTCTTTCCAATCTGGATGCCTTTTATTTCATTTTCTTGCCTAATTGTGCTGACTAGAATCTCCAGTACAATGCTGGATAGAAGTGACAAGAGCAGGCATCCTTGTCTTGTTCCTGATCTTAGGGGGAAAGCTCTCTTTCTTTCACTATTAAATATCATATTAGCTATGGGTTCTTCACAGATGCTCTTTTTCAGGTCAAGGAAGCTCCTTTCTATTCCTAGTTTGTTGAATTTTCTTATCATGAAAGGGTGTTGGATTTGGGATAGTGATTTTTCTTCATCTATTGAGATTATCATGTAGTTGTTTTTCCTTTATTCTATTAATATGGTGTATTACATTGATTGACATTCATATGTTGAACCAGCCCTGCATTCCTGAGATAAATCCCACTTGACTGTGATATATAAACCTTTTTATATGCTGCTGGATTTGGATTAGTATTTCGCTGAAGACTTCCTTCCTTCCTATTATTTCACTGAAGACTTACTTCTATATTCATAAGGGATATTGGTCTGTAGTGTACTTTTCTTGATATGTCTTTGTCCAGTTTTAGTATCAGGATAACAATGCCTTCACAGAATGAGTTAGGAAGTGATTTTGCCTCTTCTATTTTTTTGAAGAGTTTGTGAAGGGTTGTGTTAATTCTTCCTTAAATGTTTTTTAGAATTCACTAGTGAAGCCATCTTTGAGGGAAGTTTTTGAATTACTAACTCAATCTCTTTAGTTGTTAAAGGTCTATTCATATTGTCTATTTCTTCTTGAGTCAGGTTTCATAGTTTGTGTCTTTCTAGGAATTTGTTCATTTCATTTAGGATATATCACTTGTCACAGAATTGTTTACAGTATTCCCTTATCACCCTTTTTATTTCTGTAAGGTCAATAGTAATGTTCCCTCTTTCATTCCTGATTTAGTAAATTGAGTCTCCTCTCTTATTTTCTTGGCCAAGCTAGCTAAAGGTTTTTCAATTTTGTTGATCTTTTCAAAGAATTAACTTTTGGCTTTGTTCATATTCTCTATTGTGCCAAATTTCTGAAGTCTTCTTCACTTAACAGTTAAAAATGGATGTTATAATTCAACCAACCACCTCAGTAGTTATAGAATTTCCCTTATCTCAATTGCGAAGAGATTTAATATTATAGTTTTAAAAGCAGAAACCTGCTCCGTTCATTGCCCTGAGAACTTGGGAAAAATACTTAACCTTTCTGAGCCTCTGTTTCCTCATGTCTAAAATGGAAACAGTAACAGAGATGTCTAGAGATGTTAGATTACATGAGAAGGTATACAAGGCACCTTCCTGCCCCAGGGCCGGGTGTCTGAGTAGACACGCAAAGAATGCTGATTTTCTGCTTGACTGTTAAATTACGTGATGCATATAAACATAATACACTAGTGTATAATATACGATGTTACTAACTTACCTTCATTCCCCTCCTTTACCCATCCTACCCCCAACTTACAAGCTCAGCATGGCCTGGATCCCCATCACATCTCAGTGCTGTTTACCAAACAAGACACTGTTCCAGGGTAGCAGGTGTCATCAACACCTGAGCCTACAGCATAGCCTGCTTTTTTTTTCTTAGTTCTTATGATCAAGTAACTTGCAACATGGGTAGATAAAATGGATCCCTAAAGACTCTGAGTCTCTCAAGGACATACCAAACTTCTAGCCCTCATTACATGCTCAACAAATATGTGAAGAATAAATGAAAGCACTAGAGGGGGCTATAAGCTAAGGGGTTAGTAACGACTGTCCGTAGCCCAGCTTCCTCTCTAGGATGCTGGCAACAGATTTGTTAGTGTAGACAGTCCTCAAACTAAGCAGCGAGGTCTTTGTGACACAGCTTAAGAGACTGTGCCTACAGACCTACTAGAGAATGGACTTGAGGATATGGGGAGGGGGAAGGGTAAGCTGTGACAAAGCGAGAGAGAGGATATACACTACCAAACGTAAGGTAGATAGCTAGTGGGAAGCAGCCGCATAGCACAGGGAGATCAGCTCGGTGCCTTGTGACCGCCTGGAGGGGTGGGATAGGGAGGGTGGGAGGGAGACGCAAGAGGGAAGAGATATGGGAACATATGTATATGTATAACTGATTCACTTTGTTATAAAGCAGAAACTAACACACCATTGTAAAGCAATTATACTCCAATAAAGAAGTAAAAAAAAAAGAGTGTGCCTAGGTATGTAGGTTATTTGGAATACAATACAACAGGTTAAAGTAGGAGAATGAAAGGTGGGGCAAGATTATTTTGGAATATTAGAAGAATTAAAGAGGTAAGAGCCTAAGTGATACCTTTGTGGTTGTAAGATAAAGAGAAGCTAGGGAAGGATCTAAATGTAAAGAAACTTACTGCACAGCTTTCTCTGCCAAGATTTTTCTGAAAGTTGCACACAAAATAAACTGCTTAACAGAATGTCTTAGAAAGTGGCACACAGGCAAATTCTTCAGAACAGTATGACAGATTATGAGAACAAGATCAGGGGCTGGCAGTGGGAACAGAGAAAATGGACCAAAGAAAGGTTTTACTTCTTATACACAGGTGAAAGATGATTGTTCTAATATCAAAGTAGTAAGGGGAAGAAAACTTGTTACCCTAACATTTCCTGTCTGTACTCAGTCAGGAAAGTCCAACACGGAAAACAAACAACAAAAGAAATCATAATTCTGATTTCTTTCATCTCAGATCCCATCTAGTATATCAAGAAGTCCCAAGGTAGAATCAACAAGGACAAGTCCAATTCCCAGCCAATGCCTGATAGGACGCTCATGCTTAAAGGATCAGACAAAAGCCATCACCAACAAAAACCGCCAATAAATAATCCCACTTCTACACCAGCTCCTGACTGTGTACCTCTGATGCTCATGAGTTCAGAAAGAACAATTATTTCTGTTAGTTCTTTGAATGCGGTTTGGGGAAGTAGAATAAAGTAACGGTAGGGCTTCCCTGGTGGCGCAGTGGTTGAGAGTCCACCTGCCGATGCAGGGAACGCGGGTTCGTGCCCCGGTCCGGGAAGATCCCACATGCCGCGGAGCGGCTGGGCCCGTGAGCCATGGCCGCTGAGCCTGCGCGTCCGGAGCCTGTGTTCCACAACGGGAGAGGCCACAACAGTGAGAGGCCCGCGTACCGCAAAAAAAAAAAAAAAAAAAGTAACGGTAATAAAACGAACAGCCGGGAGGAGAAAAGCCAGCATGAAAAACAACAGCTGAAAAGGTTCACACATGCACACGTGTGTGCAAATAAGGATCATCCTATTTCATGTATCAAAACTGAGACACTTTTATAGAATATTGGCTACAAAAAACTAATAAGGATGAACTGCAACACTTTAAAAGGAACAGATATCAACAGAATCCTTAAACTTGTATTCTATGAGGTAAGTTTATAAATTACATATTACATAGGAAAAACTTCCTGAATTGATAATATTATAGTTGAAAATTTTAAATTCTCATCAGTTTATCACCTTCCAAAAAAAGAGTCTTTTGGCTGACAGTTTTCTGTTTCAATTTCCATCCAGGGTTTTGTGTCTTCATACAGGAGAAAACTGATGAGAGTGAGCGTGAGTTTGTATAAAAACTGGTACATTCTCAGATGCTAAGATGCAAAAATTAAAATGTGATGTTTAACATATTTCTGCAGATCATATGATTGGGAATAGGCTCTTACCTTCTCTCTCAGAACTTGAAACAAGTTTAGCAAAAATATCACACAAATAAGCAATGGTTCTCAAATAGTCTTAATGTGTGTGTATTCACAGGTTCATGAAATATAATAAAAATATAAAAATAATTTTATATTAATTTCGTTTAACTTTAATGAATTTTTCCCAACTCTAATATTAAAAACATTAAAAGAACTTAAATTTTAATGGCAAAAGTTACTGGTTTCCCTATTAAAAATTTTTGTTTTATTTTTACATATCTAGCATTTACAACTAAAGTACATTTTTATAAGAACTGGCATCTTGATGTATATGGGTCTGAAATGATACTTCATCTTTGATTTTTAATTTGAATTAATAAGACCATGATAGATTTTTTTTTTTATTTTACTTTTAAACCATTTTAGTGTGCTATTACATCTGTTCTAGTACTCTGAGTCACTTTGGTTTTAAAAACTACCTATTTATTTATGGTACCATGTCAAGAATTTCTTAATGTTAAAAAATACTGTATGTATGTGACGACGTAACAAACCAGAACAGTTCCTAGATCGGGGAGGGTTCGGATTAGCGTTTACTAAGAGGGCAAGAAGAACTGAACTTTGTACTTCAAAAGGAGATTTTGGTTTTATGAGGTGCTGGTCATATAAGTTGTTTATTTTTATTTCATCAAAGCCTGGCAGGTGTTTGCATTCCAATTTACCTTACAGGGAAGCTTCTTTTCTAAACATTAGTTTTTAAAATGGGTGATGAATTAATTCCACAAGAAATGACATTATAAACATTAGTTTTCCTTTGAGATAAAATAATACAAGCCAAACTTTCTGAAGTTAAGGGTGATGCATAATATTACAATTTGTTTTATGTTGTGTTTGTAAAGGTTCCCTAAAGTATTAAAATTCAGGCAATTTGTGTAAATTGCAAAAGCAGAAAACTGTGATGTTTGCTTAGTAGTATGTTGAGTTAGAATTCTTTTTTGAGGTGTATGTTATACACATAGCAAACTATTATTCAGACTTGCTCATCCTGTATTTTTTAAATAGGAGATACAGCATCCCAAGTCATTTTTCGTTCAGTTAGCCTACAAAGACTTCATCTCTCTCCCCAAATTCTCTCTTCCAAGCCTTCTTTGTCATCTACGTGCAGTTAAGGTGGAAATGTTTACAGACTTTAGTTTGTAAACTAAAAGTGAACTTAATTTCCATTGTGCCCTTACATCCACCATTGGCAGTAGCCAAAGCTAGCTTTATAGTCTAACAGGAGAGACCATGTTCTGCCATGATGAACCGTGGTGCTGCCAGTGGAGTTTTCTCCCCTTTTGATGGTTTTACTTAAGCTACTAAATGGATATACACAAGCAGTTGAGTTTACACTAAAACTATGAAATGGTATTTCCCGTCTATGTCCGTGCCTCTTCAAACTTGGATGTGTGGGTTTTTTTAATCATTTTTCACTTCCTTGTCAACCTCTTATAGTGTTCTAATGATGAGAGGGATTCAAATAAAACTAAATACCTTTGAATATCCCTTCCCCTCTCACACACTGAAGGCTGTGGAGGAACTAGACTATTTCCTGTTGCCAAGACATGCTTAGACACCAGTTTTCTTTACGCGGAGGCATGCTACCCCCGGCCTCACCCACACCACCTAATTTAAGAGGGTCCCGACCTCAACCTCTACTGAGACTTAAAGGTAAACTCTCCTCCCTCCAGGTTTTTTGAGCAGTTTTTTGGCATTTCACCAGTAGCCCTCATTTTTACACGTGCTGTTGTAAACTTCTTAAGGACAGGGATGACGTCTTGGTGATTTTTGTGCTTCCACCTCAACCCTGGCAGCTAGCCCACTGTCTGGAACAAATCAGGTGTTTAATGTCTGTCAAACTAAATGGAATAAAGGGTTTCTACTAGCAACAGCGTTTCTCATGCCTCAGTTGTGTAAGCTGGTTGTTTGTGTTTGGTTTCCTCTGTAAATATGTATGTTTATCACCCACCCAATAATTTAAATTATTTTTTTAAGTTTTGTTTTCTTTCCTTCAGATACTACCCCATGGCCAATTAGCTCTAGAAAATGTAGTTGCCGCCAACGAAATGATTATCCCAAACTCTGCCCCTGGTTATACTTCGCCAAACTGAAATTTGAATTTTCTCAATAAATTGGTCATGTCTGAAAAAATATATAAATTGTAAACATTAAGATAAAAATATTATCTAAGATTCAGGTCAATATTTTCTTTAAAAGTTAAACATAAATTTACCATATAGCTCAGCAATTTTACTCATATATTTCTACTCAAGAGGAATGAAAATATAGGTACAAAGACGTGTATGCAAATATTCATAGCAGTGTTATTCATAATAGTCAAAAATTGGAAATAATCCAAATGTCCATCAACTGATGAATAGATAAGTAAAACATGATATATCCACACAACAGAATATTACTTAGCAAGAAAGAGAAATGAAGCACAGATATATGGCTATAACATGGAAGAACTTCAAAGACATTATGCTTGGTGAAAGAAGCCACATACCAAAGATCACATATTATATGATTCCAGTTATATGAAATGTTGAGACAAGTAAAATCTATAGAAACAGAAAGCAAATTAATGTTTGCCTGGGACTGAAAGTGAGAAAGGAGAGTGATTACAAATAGGCAAGAGGGGGGACTTCCCTGGTGGTGCAGTGGTTAAGAATCCACCTGCCAATGCAGGGGACACAGGCTCGAACCCTGGTCCGGGAAGATCCCACATGCCGCAGAGCAACTAAGCCAGTGCGCCACAACTACTGAGCCTGTGCACCACAACTACAGATGCTGTGTGCCACAACTAATAAAGCCCATCTGCCTAGAGCCCGTGCTCCGCAACAAGAGAAGCCACCGCAATGAGAAGCCTGTGCACTGCAATGAAGAGTAGCCCCCGCTCGCCGCAACTAGAGAAAGCCCGTGCGCAGCAACAAAGACCCAATGCAGCCAAAAATTTAAACATTAATAAATAAATAAATAAATTTATTTTAAAAAAATGGGCAAGAGGGATCTTTTTGGAGTGTCAGAAATGTTCGGAAGTTGTATTATGGTGATGGTCGCATGACTCAATAAATATACTAAAAATCACTTGATTGTACACTTAAAACAAGTGAATTTTATGGCATGTCAATTATATCTCAGTAGGGCTGCTTAAAAATAATCTACTAAGGTACACAATCTAATATGAACAGATCTTAAGTGTACAACTCAGTGAATTTTAACATATGTATACACCCATGTAACCAGTACCCAGATCAAGATACAAAACTTTTTTAGCAGGCCAGAGTTTCCTTGTACCCTTTCCTAATCAGAATGCACCATCTTCCTCCACAAGAGTGGTTACCATTAACTTGTTCTATATCATCTGGATTCATTTTGTCTATAGTGAAACTACAATGTTTCTTTTGCTCAACATAATGTCTACAATATTCATCAAGGCTGAAGCTGATAGCAGTAGTTCATTCTTTTTTATTGTTGTGGAGTATTCCATTGTATAAATATTCCACAATTTGTTTGTAAATTCTTCTGTTAAAGAACATTTAGGTTGTTTCCAGTTTGGGGCTATTATGAGTAAAGCTGCAATGAACATTATTTTAGATGTCTGTTGGCAGACGTATGCACTCCTTTTTCTTGGGTACCTAGCTAAGAGTAGAAATGCTGATTCATGAAGAAAGCAAATGTTTAACTTGGGTAGAAACTGCCATAAGATTTTCCAAACTGTTTAAACAAATTTCCACTCCTACTAACAATGTCTAAAAGTCCCAGCTGTCCCACCTCCTCACCAATAGTTGGTACTGTCAATCTTTCTAATTTTAGCCATTCTGCTAAAATTACATTGTGTACATAGTGTGTAGTAGTATCCTGGCATGGCTAATTTGCATTTCCTGGATTAAGAATGAAATTGAGCATATTTGCATATACTTCCTGACCATCTGGTTATCTTCTCTGATGAAGTGCCTGTTCAAGGTTTTTGTCCATTTTTTAACAGGTTATCTGTCTTTTTTCTTATTGCTTTATAGAAGTTCTTTATTCTAAATACAAATCTTTTGTCAGACATATGTACTACAAATATTGTTCCCCAATCTGTGGCTTGCATTTTCTCTCTCTTAATGGTGCCTTTGATATACAAAAGTCCATAATTTTAATGAAGTCCAATTTATCATTATTTTCTTTCATAGTCTGTATTTTTTATGTTCTGTTTAAGAAATCGTCTGTGTATGCCAAGGTCATGAAGCTATTCTCCTATGTTTTCTCCTAGAAACTTTACTGTATTACCTTTCCCAATTGAGTGTGTGATCACTAATCAAATTAATTTTTGTATATGGAGTCACAGTTCATTTATTTCCCATAAAGATACCCACTTGATACAGTACTGTTTATTGATAAGACTATCTTTTCCCACAGGATTGCAGTGGCATTGTGACCATAAATCAGGTGACTATATCATACATGAGTCTGTTTCTGGACTCTATTGTGTTCCATTGTCCCATTTTTTCCTTGGCAAATGCTACTGACTTAATTACTGAACCTTGATAGTAATCTTGAGCGAGGGAAGATTTTAATGCACAATTTGTTGTAGAACTTTGTGAGCTGTTCTTGTAAGAGAGACAAATGCCAAAAATTAACTATTTCAAGTCCTATATGGCATCAAATACCCATTCTGAAGCAGATAATTTTTTTTAATCAGCAAAATGAAAACCTGAATATTTTTCACCACAAAAGGCTTATAAAACCTACAGGATCTCTTTATGTTAACTGCAGGTAGCTGTTGAAGCCCAGAATAAAAATGGCTTACCTGAGTAAGATAAATAGTGTCTTTGAACTTGCGTAATTGATCTGCACTTTGGGGGAGTTTGAAATGAAGCTCAGCCTGGTGAAGCATTTTATAGTTACCATCTGTGAAATGTTGTCTATGATGTGCAAATTTGCTTTCATAAGACCAGTCCTCTTTAGATGAAACCTTTCAAGTAAAGAATAAGAGGTTCAGATTGGGAAGTTAGGAGTGAAACTACTTTTCTCCATACTCCTGACAAACTTGAAAAGTACTACACACTGGAAAAGAGCTCGAGGTTTGTTGTGACTCTAATTTCACACATGTTTTTGCCATCATACTTGTTATTAGTGAAAGACTAGCCTTATTCAAACCTAGAAAGTTACATTTTGGTTTTGCCATCAAAAGTCTTGTCTCATCAAAACATTTTTCTTGGGGCTTCCCTGGTGGCGCAGTGGTTAAGAATCCACCTGCCAATGCAGGGCACACAGGTTCGAGCCCTGGTCCAGGAAGATCCCACATGCTGTGGAACAACTAAGCCCATGCACCACAACTACTGAGCCTGCGCTCTAGAGCCTGCGAGCCACAACTATTGAAGCCCACGTGCCTAGAGCCTGTGCTCCGCAGCAAGAGACGCCACCGCAATGGAAAGCCCGCGCACCGAAATGAAGAGGAATCCCCCCTCACCGCAACTAGAGAAAGCCCGTGCACAGTGAGGATCCAACGCAGCCAAATATAAATAAATAATTTTTAAAAAAAAAAACATTTTTCTTGTTTTTTTAAATATTTGTTATGTGCATTTTAAAAGGTCATTTTATCGAAGTAAATAAACTGTCAAAACTGAATAATGAACTGAAATCAACATTCTTTTAAAACTGTTAGTTCTTTAACAGTAATAAAATATCACTAGTAAAATGGTAAATGCTTAGCACTTGCTCATTTGCTTCTCAGTGATTACTAAATATATTTGATATATACACATGTTTAATTTTGATATAGTTGAAGATACAAACCAAACAATGATACTTCTTTCCCCTAATAATAACTCTTTTTTTTTTTTAACTTACAGAATCTTTCTTTTCCTTTGAGAAGCTATCATCAGGTCAAGTAAAAAATAAAAACAAAAATAAATAAATAAATAAAAACAAATACCACACAGGTTAGTAGTGTACCTTCTACAGGAGAAAAAAAAAAAGCAATAATTCTGGCTTCTAGGCCCTATGATTTAATGAACTGTTAGCATTTGACAAAGATATAAGACAATTGCTGGCTACATCTGAAAATATCAGAGTTTTAAGCCAAGTTACACAGACACTTTGAAAAAACATATTCCACTCCACCCTCAAAAAACCATGAAAATTAGGAAGCTTAATAATCCCTGTTCATAAAATATGACTTAGAATTCTCAGTAATCATGCAATGCACAGACCAATCACCTTAAAAGGAAAAAAGTTATTCTTTAGGAATTGATTTATACCAAAATATAAGCAACATACATTAGCCATATTTAATGTGGTAGTTTTTCCAAATTGTATTTAGTTTTCGAAAATGTTACCACCAGACAGTTTCGAGAACACCAATTACTTCTATTATTTATTTGAAACAGAGGTATAGTATTTACAGTCATCTTGTACACATTTGAGATGCGCAAACCTTTAGCAATAGTCTTCCCTTCTTTCTACGCTTCTTCCTTTTCAAAATCTGAAACACATCTCCTGGCCAGTCAGCCCTGTGGCTGCTAATAATTTGAATGTATCCCATAATCATAAACCTGATCTGTTATGTGGGAAGCTTTCTACCTTCTGATAGCTATGGTTTGAAATTCTTGTAAATTTCAGCTATAACAATGTTACCAGAGGAATTAGAAAGTGTCAGATAATGGGGCTTCCCTGGTGGCGCAGTGGTTGAGAGTCCGCCTGCCGATGCAGGGGACATGGGTTCATGCCCCCGGTCCAGGAAGATCCCACATGCTGCAGAGCGCCTAGGCCTGTGAGCCATGGCTGCTGAGCCTGCGCGTCCAGAGCCTATTGCTCCGCAACGGGAGAGGCCACAACAGTGAGAGGCCCAGGTACGGCGACAAAAAAAAAAAAAAAAAAAAAAAAAAAAAAGTGTCAGATAAGGCTCTAATTGCTTTAAGAATATTAACTCATTTAATCATCATAACAACCCCATGAGTGGGTACTATTATCACCCTATTTTACAGATGAGAAAACCAGGCACAGAAAGGTTAAGTAATTTACCCAAGATCCAAAGCTAATTAGTGCAGTCTAGCTTCGTATAAACCATGTGACTAGCATTGCCTATATTAATAGTAACAATAGCTTACATTTTATGGGCTCATCACTATGTGTCAAGAACTGTGCTAAGTGTTTCAACGTATTAATTAACTTAATGTTTACACACCATCACATGCACACATGCATACCTGCATGTGCACACACGTACACAAACACTCCTTGAAGTATCTACTACTATTAACCCCAATTTACAGATGAGAACACTGAAATTCAAAAAGAATGAATAATCTTTTCAAGGCAGTATAGCTAGTGTGTGGAAGTTCT
The DNA here is from genome assembly GCF_937001465.1 of Orcinus orca. Classification (NCBI taxonomy): domain Eukaryota; kingdom Metazoa; phylum Chordata; class Mammalia; order Artiodactyla; family Delphinidae; genus Orcinus; species Orcinus orca. Next base: position 21,890,226 of record NC_064562.1, read on the forward strand.
AGTATTCAAATCCTGATCTGTTCATTCCAAAACCCAATCTTTCTATTGCTGTATATTGATGATCACCTGTTGAAAATATGATTATTTTTATGAAGAAGTAATGTATCCCAACCAGAGAAAGACATTTTAATATATTTGCTGAATGCATGAAAAAAAAAATGAAGGTTTTACGTAAAGGTTTTCTTTTCCCAACACCTACTCAAATTCTCCACTAAGCAATGTAGTTCGAAAAGAGGCAACAATCAAATCAAGGGTTCATAATAAACAGGACTTATCTTTATCTTTCCCTATTTTAAAATATAGTGTTTAGTATCTTTGAATGTCATCAGGCAGTTCACAAAAACATGGGAATTCCATTATTTTCGAGAGGTGAATAGAAATGCTTATAGATTTTTTTTAAAAAGGTTTAGCAATTCCTAACACTCATCTTCCTGAAATGTAGTGAAAAGAAAATAGATCAATTCTGGAGTCAGACAATAAGCCTGAATACAGATATGCTACTTACAATCTAGGGACATTGACAGAACTCTCACTATATATATATCAATATATATTGATTTCCCTCTGGGCCTCAGGGCTGGATTATTATTAAATGATGTACCTGGTACAGAAATCTGCTCAGTAAATATTTTTGCTTCTTTCATTCCTTCTTTTCCATTCTCAGCACTTGTTCCTACCTGAGTCAGGATACTGAACTGCATCTTCTTTCACTTTGAAACAACAGCGTTCCCAAAAGATTGGGCCCACAATATGGGAGCAATAAAAAAACAAGGGGTAGAACTAAGATTATGGCATTACTTATTAAAGTTAAAAATACAATATAACTTCCATGTAGAAGTACAGTTGTGTTCAGGTGGTGAGATTGAGGAAGATTTTTAAATTCTCTTAAAACTTTTTTTGTGGTTACTTCACACAAGTGATGCAGAAGGGGGAAAACTACATGATTATTTCAATAGATGAAGAAAAAGCATTTGACAAAATCCAACACCCTTTTATGATACAAGCAGGAATAAAAGGGCATCTATGAAAAACCTACAGTTAATATCATACTAAATGATAAAAAGCCTTTTCCCTAAAAACAGGAATCTCCCTGAGAAAAGGTTATCTGTTCTCACCACTTCTATACTGTACTGGAGGTTCTAACCAGGGCAATTAGGCAAGAAAAGTAAACAAAAGGCATCTAGATTGGAAAGGAAAAAGTAAAGTTACCTCTATCTGCAGATGACATGCTCTTATACATAAAGAATTCACACACACATACCCCAAAAAACAAAAAACCATTAGAGCTAATAAATAAGTTCTACAAGGTTGCAGAATATAACTTCAATATACAAAAATCAATTGTATATTTAGACACTACAATAAACAATCTGAAAATAAAATTAAGAAAATAATTCCATTTACAATAGCACCAAAAAATACTTAGGAATAAATTTAACCAAAGAAGTATATGACTTATACACTGAAAATTACAAAATAGTATGAAAGAAATTAAAGATGACATCACATGTTCATGAATCAGAAGACTTAATATTGTTAAGATGGCAATTCTTTGCAAACTGATCTACAGATTCAACACAATCCCCATCAAAATCCCAGCTGACTTTTTTACAGAAACTAGCAAGGTGATCCTAAAATTCATATGGAAATGCAAGGCACCCAAAACAGTCAAAACAATCTTGAAAAGAGGAACAAGGTTGGAGAACTGACACATCCAGCTTTCAAAACTTACTACAACAGTATAATAATGATGACAGTGGATACTAATATAAAATAGACATACACAATGGAACAGAACTGAGAATCCAGAAATAAACATTAACATTTATGGTCAATTGATTTTTGACAAAAGGGTCAAGAGAATTCAATTAGGGAAAGAATAATGTTTTCAGAAATGGTGTTGGGACAATTGGCTGTCCAAAACTGGACATCTACCTCACACCATACAAAATAGTTAACTCAAAATAGACCATGTAAGAGCTAAAACTAAAAGACAGCACAGGAGTAAACTTTTGTGATCTTAACTTAGGCAATGGCTTCTTAGATACAACACCAAAGCACAAGCAATAAAAGAGAAGATTGATAAGTAGGGCTTCAAAATTTTAAATTTTGTGCTTTTGGGACTTCCCTGGTGGCACAGCAGTTAAGACTCCATGCTCTCAATGCAGGGGGCCCAGGTTTTATCCCTGGTCAGGGAACTAGATCCCACATGCATGCCACAACTAAGAGTTTGCATGCCACAAATAAGGAGCCCACGTGCCACACCAAAGAGTCCGCCTGCCGCAACTAAGGAGCCCACATGCCGCAACTAAGACCCGACGCAACCAAAGAAATAAATAAATGAAATTTTGTGCTTTAAATGACACTATCGAGTAAGTAAAAAGACAACCCACTAATAGGGAGAAAATGTTTGCAAATCATATCACTATTTAAAAAAATACCATCTATATCATGGACATATAGATGGTATGTTTTTTGTAAGCTCTTACAACAAACTCTTACAACCCGATAACAAAAAGACAATCCAATTAAAAAGTAGGCAAAGGATTTTTGCCTACTTTTTATTTCTCCAGATATTTTTCCAAGGAAGATATATAAAGAGCCAACAAGCACATAAAAAGATGTTCAACATGATCAGCCATCAAACAAATACAAATTTCCTGTAAATGTAAATTTCCAGGGAAATGTAAAAAAAAAAACAAAAATGGGGAATAACAAGTGTTGACGAGGATGTGGAGAAATTGAAACCCTCATGCATTGCTGGTGGGAATGTAAAATGGTGCAGCCACTATGGAAAACAGTTTGGCAATTCCTTGGAATATTAAATATTAAACATAGAGTTACCATACGACCCAGCAATTGCACTCCTAGGTATATACTTAATAGAATGGAAAACATATGTTCACACAAAAACAGGTGCACAAATGTTAACAGCAGCATTATTCATAAGAGCCAAAAATGGGGAATAACACAAATGTATATCCGCTGAAGAACGCATAAACAAAATGTGCTTTATCCATTCAATGGAATATTATTCAGCAATATAAAAGAAAGACATACTAGTTCATGATACAACATGGATGACTTTTGAGAACTTTATGCTGGGTGAAAGAAGCCAGTCTCAGAAGATCACATATGTTATGATCCCAATTATAAGAAATGTACAGAACAGGCAAAATACAGACACACAGAGCAGATTAGTGGTGCCTAGATCTGGGATGGGAGGGACAGAGAGAGCGGGGAGTGACTGCTAATACAGAGGGTACAGTTTCTTTGAGGTGATGTAAATATTCTAAAATTAGATCATGGTGATGGCTGCACAACTCTGTGAATATACTGAAAACCATTAAACTGTACACATTACATGAGTACATTGTATGGCCAGTGAGTTATGTCTCAATAAAGCTGTTAAAAAAAAAAAACACAAGTCTGAAACAATCCATCTACAAAACGGAATCTTTAGGAATAGAGAAAGTGAAGTGTCACACTGAAAATCAAATACACCAACATGAAGAAAACGGAAGAGGAGGAAGAAGAGGGGAGAAGATAAAAGGAAAGACGTGACACGATAACATCAGACAAAGGTTTATTTATCACATTCATTTCTCTTATTGTAGCAAACTATCCAGTTCTGAATATCTGTAAGTAATAAAACAGTTGCAGGACACATAGAAAGTAGTAAGTGAGAGTAATTTTCACATGTGATAATAACTCAGCCTTCAGTAATCACCGGCTTCCATTTAATTTTTGAATACTCTTGACGGAACATAATTAAAAGCAATATAGAAAAGTTATAAATCCCAAATGATGACTACAAGAGTTCAGTACCCCAAAGGTTAAGGATAAAAAGTTCTTTTGTTTTTTTTGGTACGCGGGCCTCTCACTGTTGTGGCCTCTCCCGTTGCGGAGCACAGGCTCTGGACGCGTAGGCTCAGCGGCCATGGCTCACGGGCCCAGCCGCTCCGCGGCACGTGGGATCTTCCCGGACCAGGGCACGAACCCGTGTCCCCTGCATCGGCAGGCGGACTCTCGACCACTGCGTCACCAGGGAAGCCCTAAAAAGTTATTTTCTATTATCTTCTTCCTACACTTCCATTTAAATAAGAAGTGGATTTCATTTGACTTTCTGAACCACTGTTAAGGAAGTGACACACACCCATGGCCTACCATTCTGAATCACTGGGAAATCAAAGATGGCTTACCTTCTCTAATGTACTGAAGGAAGGCCAGGACTGATATCCATATTCAGATACAAATCGAGCTTTCGGGAAAATTTTCCAATTCCAGCAATCACCAACATAGTCATAAAAATGTACGTCACCATAATTCGGGTCATATGGGTTTTTAGAGAGCCAGCCTTCTGCAGTGGATTTAGCCCCATTTGTAGGACTGGATGTGATAAAAGGACGAGTCTGGTCTCCCTGAGTTCAGAAATAAAATGGTTTAAAAGATAAGCTTTTCACCCAGTAAAGTACAGATCACTTACTTCTTTAAAAGTACTATCAAGTTCCAGAAATGCCAAGTAGCTGATAGAAAAATAACAGAGCCACTTACCTTCTGCATTTGACAACCACCAGCAGCCTTCTGCTCTTTGCCAATCCTTCATAGCCTTTCATAATGAACTGTAGCTTATTCCTCACAGCAGCTGTTCCTAATTTTTTCAATCATGTCTTAACCTATACTTGACCTTCTACCATCGTGGGTAGTATACTGTCTGGTGCTGAATTTCTCAACCTTGGCACTAGTGACATTTGGGGCCTGATAACTTTTGGTTTTGTGTGTGTATGATGGGAGTGGGGGAGGTCCTATATATTCTAAGATATTGAGCAGCATACCTGGCTTCTACCTACTAGATGCCAGTAATACCTACCCACCTACCACGCCACCCCACAAAAAAAAGTCTACAGACATTGCCAAATGTCCCCTTGTACCTTGGGAACAAAATCACTTCCACCTGAGAAACAAAGGTCTAATGGTTTAGAATGGGCTATTGAGTCAGAGGGACATGAGTTTGAATCTCAAATTAGAACCTTATTGTTTTGGGACAGGTCTAAGCCTCAGTAGTCTTATCTGTAAAATGGAGATAATAATGGTACCTCCTTCATTGGGCTATTGTAAATGGTAAAAAAAAAAAAAAAAAAATGTGTGGAAGAGACGTCTAAGTGTCCATCAAAATTCATGTTCCCATTTCTGTCCCTAGAAAGTGGCTTGCTAACTATTTGCATCTCTGTGCAGCCACACTCTCATCCTCTTCCCCAGTTTGCAGGCAAAGGCCTAAGAGATGGTGGAGCTGGAAGATGGAAGGAGCCTGGGTCTCTAAAAGGAGGAGAGCTGCCTGCCCATCAGGAGCAGCCACTGTGTAGTGTTACTGAGTAAGAAAGAAACTTTTACTACGTAAACCACTGAAACTCTGTGGTTTCTTTGTTACAGTAGCCAATACATAATTACTTAATCTAGTGTCTAGCACACAGGGAGAACTCAAAATGTTTTCATTATTATTATCTCAATTGATGAACTTACTTCCTATTTCAGTGACAAGAATCATTCATTTAGCAAGTATCTGTCAAGTGTTTATTGTGGGTCAGGTTTTTCAGCCCCGCTGAGAGAGACAGAGGGAGAGATACAGAATCTATGGCATCAACCAGTATTAACGCATCAAATCTCTTTTGAGCATTTACTATGCACCAGGCATACAGCTTCTTCTATACACTGGAGGTTCAGCAGGGAACAGACAGACATGCCGACTGACCTCTTAAAAGAGTAGACTGAAATCTAGTGGTGGAAGCAGATGCTGAGCAAGTGATTGTAAGTGTGATGAATGTTTTAAAGGATAAGTACAGGGCTCTTTGGAAATACAAAACATGTAGAAGGCCAATAAGGCCTCTCTGAGAAATAGATTTTCAGAAAATAATTTTCTCAGCTTTTCCCCATTAGGTCTCACTTTTTCTTGGTATAACCACCCATTTTTTTCTCTTCTCATTCCTTTTCTGTCATAGGGGGAAAAAAACCTTATTCTTTTCCTTTGCCAGAGTCTCTGTCTGTCCTCTGGTCATCTTTTGATTTCACTTTGGAATTAAAGCCAATAAATTATCCTCCACTCTTAGAAATCTCTCCACTGTCCTTTTCCCTTAGCTTAAGGGCTCCCCGCATCCTAATTTTAAAAAAGTCCCTCGATCCCTTGGAGCCCATCAGATTTCTTTACCACCCATTCCTTCCTCAGCCCCTAACACTCAATTCCTGATCATTCCACTCCACTAAAATTGTTTTTGGTTTTGTTTTTTCATAAACTACCCATGGACTTCTAGTTCCCAAATAAAGCAAGAATCCCCACACTCTTCTCTCTCTGGTGAGCAATAAATGACCTGTTTACCACCCACAATTTCTGAAGTTCTCCCCACTCGTGACTGCTTGTTCACTACTCTTTCACATTCTGGTTTCTCCAAACCTTTCTGATAATTCCTTCTCCAGTTCCCCTCTCCATTCTTAGATGGACGTCACTCTCTTCAGCCTCTCCTGTTCTATACCTTCTCCCAAGGCTGTCCCTCTCACCAATGTTCTGATTACTCCCAGACTGCTTCACCTTCACATTTCTATTTCCAATAGCCAGCTCCACATTTCTACCTGGCTTGTCCTGCCCACATCTCAAATCCAATCTTTCAAAGCAGAATTCCTTATTTACTTATCCCAAACTTATGTGACTATGCTTCGTACCTTCATTAAAGGTACCCAAGTAGGAATCATCTTCAATTTCTCCCTCTGTCTCTCTCACCTCCCACACTCAGTTGCTCTGAATCAAATTTTTTTCCATCATCTCATTTCAAGCCCCACTACCTATGACCTATATGACCTTGAGCAATTAATCTTTCTAACCCTCCCATGTCTTATCTCTAAAATAAAGATTATATTTCTCACATGCCAGGGTGCTTGTAAAAATTAAGTAAATCCTACAAAGTACCTATATCATTAATATGTTAGTATATTATAATAATCATATTAGTTAATACAATAATTAGTCTATCAATGCCTGGCATATAATATTCCTAATAACTTGGAATTTTTGGTTATTATATCTGTTTTCCTTGCCTAGAGTCTCTCATCTCCCTAATTCTTTGCAAGTAATAATACCAGCAAGAACATGGGTCAGATAAAATTCCTCCCCTCCCCCAAAATGTTCACTAGCTTCCCACTGTCTACTGAATGAAACCCAACTCCATAACATGATTCAAAGTCTTTTTAAGATTTGTTTCCAAACTGCCTTTTCTGTCTTTGACTCTCCACACCAATCCATGAGTCCCTTGCTTCAGGCACTGGGCACTGCTGCTGCTTCCTATATATATACGTGCTTTCACCTCTTTTCACCTTTACTGACATCGTTTTCCTGGCCTAAAATACCTACAGAACAATCCTTTGCCTCAAATTCTATTCCGCCTTTAAGGCTTGAATGTCACCTTTTAATTAAAAGCCTTCCCAGATCCTTCCAGTTAAAATGAATGGCTCTTCCACATAGTTGCCAACACTTTGGAACTACATTTTTCATAGCACTTCTTTCACTCTGCCCTGTAGAGCTGGTATTTCTTTCCACGTTACCTCCTGGGAGCAGACTATAAGCTCCGTGAGGATAACAGTTTCCCCATAGCATCGGGAATGAGGCTTTGCTCCTAGTAATACTCAACAAATTTTGGTTGAATTTTAAAATATTGAAAAGCATGGTAAGATTATGGGTAATCAAATTTTAAACAATATTCTATTATAATGGCTTTGAAGTAGGAGAAGGCTGATCAACTGGCCTTAATCAATCAAGCTTGATTGGTTTCCCTCCATTATTCCAGATTCTTGAATAATTTGGTGAGTTGAGCCAGTCAGTAAAATTACTAATGAGTCTCTGCCTAAAAATGTCCACCCATGATGATGCACTACGATTCCTTTCCATTTTTGTATCATTTCCACTTGAGGCTTGATTTTTAGTCTCAAATCTCACAGATGATTTCTTCCTAGATCATGACCTTAAATGCTTATTTGGACAAAGAGATATGTAAGATAAACCAAGAGACTGACTATTTTTAAAAAGCATGAAGTGCAAAAGAAAACTGTTCATTTCATTTAGTGTGTGGATAGATCAATTTATGGTCCTTTTCCTTAAATGCCTTATGCTTTGATATAAATAACAACAATATGATTATATAGCACTTAATCCTGTCCATCTTGAAAAAAACTGGCAAACATCAATTACCGCCCACAAAATCATTTTAAAAAACATAGATTCCCTTGGGAAATTCCCTGGCAGTCCAGTGGTTAAGAGCCAGTGCTTCCACTGCTGTGGACCCCGGTTTGATCCCTCGTTGGGGAACTAAGATCCTGCAAGCTGCGTGATGCAGCGAAATAAATAAATAAAGCAGTTGTCCTTGTTCAAGATGGCAACATAATTATCTTCAAAAAAAAAAAAAAGAGAGTTTTTAAATTAAAAAAAATAAAAAACATAGATCCTTTATAAGAAAGGCATCACATTTCCATTTCAAAGATGGATAAGAAGTGATATACAGAAACTAATTTTTTATAAGTTCAAAAATGTAGTGTTAAAATTAGAGATTAAAGTTTGAAAGTATCTGAAGACCTATCTTGTTGAGTGAAACCAACAAGGATGATAATGATGATTAGCATTAAGTAAAAGTCTACTATGTGCCAGAGTCTGTGTAATGCACCTTCCATCCTTTATCTCACTTAATGCAAATAACATCTCTTAAGAGCTGTTAACCCTTGGCAAAATGGAGGTTAAGTAATTTGCCCAAGGTTATATAGAGAGTAAGTGGCCCAGCCAGGATTTGGAGTCATGAGCTCTTAACCACTAAGCTATGAAACAAAAATCCTCAGATATTAAAATCCAGTTCCTAAATCGATCAGATATGAAAAACATAATACCAATACGGTGAGTAACCAGATTATAAGTGTTCTGTAAATATTCATTAAAGCTTATACCATCACATTTTGTGAATAAAAAAATTTTTCATGACACACGACTTAGCATAACAGATAAGCAAAAAATTTGAACCTATGTTTTTCATAAATTCTCACTGAAGTTTCCTCACATAAATGGAATAATGCCATCATCTGGGTACATTTGAGTGCCCAAATCACATACCATTCTTTTTAAAATATCTCTCTTCAAATTGCTTCAAGGATATACTTCAAATATTTAAAACATCTAATTACAGATACAAAATTATAAAGATAATTAGATTATTAAATCACATGTTAAACATTAAAGTTTTTAAAAAGTCAGATATTTTGAAGCCATTACCACAAAAACAAACATGATGCTTCCTCTTCCTGCAAAAGAAATCCAGTTTATATTAAAATAAAGTATGTATTCATGTAGTAAATACAAGTATAATATGCCTATTAAACAAATAGTGGTGGAAAGAGAACCACCATAAAGGAAGGGCTCTAAGGTGAAGTTGGCAACAAGCTCTTTCCTAACCCTTTGCCTCTATATCACATGCCAAGATATTCATATATGATATATATCAAATTTTACTTTAGCATGTACAATTATAGAATTTTAGAAGTAGTATGTCACTCAGACTAAAATTGAAGGAATGGAAAAGGATATTCCATGCAACTGGAACCCCAAAGAAAGCTGGTGTAGCTATACTTATATCAGACAAATAGACTTTAAAATGAAGACTGTAGGGCTTCCCTGGTGGCGCGGTGGTTGAGAGTCCGCCTGCTGATGCAGGGGACACGGGTTCGTGCCCCGGTCTGGGAAGATTGCACGTGCCTCAGAGCGGCTGGGCCCATGAGCCATGGCCCATAGGAGACTGAACCAGACCTACCTGCTAGCGTTGGAGGGTCACCTGCAGAGGCAGGGGGTGGCTGTGGCTCACTACAGGGACAATGACACTAGCAGCAGAAGTTCTAGGAAGTACTCCCTGGCGTGAGCCCTCCCAGAGTCCACCATTACCCCACTAAAGAGCCTGTAGGTGTCAGTGCTGGGTCACCTCAGGTCAACCAACCAACAGGGAGGAAACCAGCCCCACCCATCAGCAGAAAAGCGGGTTAAAGTTTTACTGAGCTCTGCCCACCAGGGCAACACCCAACTCTATCCACCAACAGTCCCTCCCATCAGGAAGCTTGCACAAGCATCTTAGATACCCTCATCCACCAGAGGACAGACAGTAGAAGCAAGAAGAACTACAGTCCTGCAGCCTGTGGAACATAAACCACATTCACAGAAAGAAAGACAAAATGAAGAGGCAGAGGACTATGTACCAGATGACAGAACAAGATAAAACCCCAGAAAAACAACTAAATGAAGTGGATATAGGCAACCTTCCAGAAAAAGAATTCAGAATAATGATAGTGAAGATGATCCAGGACCTCAGAAAAAGAATGGAGGCAAAGATCGAGAAGATGAAAGAAATGTTTCACAAGGACTTTGAAGAATTAAAGAACAAACACCTAGAAGAACTAAAGGACAAACAAACAGAGATGAACAACACAATAACTGAAATGAAAAATATACCAGAAGGAATCAATAGCAGAATAACTGAGGCAGAAGAATGGATAAGTGACTTGGAAGACAGAACGGTGGAATTCACTGCTGTGGAAAAGAATAAAGACAAAAGAATGAAAAGAAATGAAGACAGCCTAAGAGACCTCTGGGACAACATTTAACACACCAACATTCACATTATAGGGGTTCCAGAAGGAGAAGAGAGACAGAAAAGGACCTGAGAAAATATTTGAAAAGATTATAGTTGAAAACTTCCCTAACATGGGAAAGGAAATAGCCACCCAAGTCCAGGAAGCACAGAGAGTCCCAGGAGGATAAACCCAAGGAGAAACACACCGAGACACATAGTAATCAAATTAACAAAAATTGAAGACAAAGAAAAATTATTAAAAGCAACAAGGTTAACAGCTGATTTCTCAGCAGAAACTCTACAAGCCAGAAGGGAGTGGTACCATATTTACAGTGATGAAAGGGAAGAACCTATAACCAAGATTACTCTACCCAGCAAGGATCTCAGATTTGATGGAGAAATCAAAAGCTTTACAGACAAGCAAAAGCTAAGAGAATTCAGCACCACCAAACCAGCTCAAAAGCAAATGCTAAAGGAACTTCTCTAAGTGGGAAACACAAGAGAATAAAAGGACCTACAAAAACAAACCCAAAACAATTAAGAAAATGGTAATAGGAACATACATATCGATAATTACCTTAAATGTGAATGGATTAAATGCTCCAACCAAAGCACATAGACCAGCTGAATGGATATAAAAACAAGACCTATATATATGCTATCTACAAGAGACCCACTTCAGACCTAGGGACACATACAGACTGAAAGTGGGGGAACGGAAAAAGATATTCCATGCCAATGGAAATCAAAAGAAAGCTGGAGTAGCAATACTCATATCGATGAAATAAGACTTTAAAATAAAGACTGTAACAAGAGACAAGGAAGGACAGTACATATTGATCAAGGGATCAATCCAAGAAGAAGATATAACAATTATAAATATCTATGCACCCAACATAGGAGCACCTCAATATATAAGGCAAATGATAACAGTTGTAAAAGAGGAAATCAACAGTAACACAAAAATAGTGGGGGACTTTAACACCCCATTCATACCAATGGACAGATCATCAAGACAGAAAATTAATAAGGAAACACAAACTTTAAATGACACAGTAGACCAGATAGATTTGATATTTATAGGACATTCCATCCAAAAACAGCAGATTGCACTTTCGTCTCAAATGCACATGGAGCATTCTCCAGGATAGATCACATCTTGGGTCACAAATCAAGCCTCAGTAAATTTAAGAAAATTGAAATCACATCAAGCATCTTTTCTGACCACAATTCTACGAGATTAGAAATAAATTACAGGGAAAAAAACATAAAGCACACAAACACATGGAGGCTAAACAATACGTTACTAAATAATCAAGAGGTCACTGAAGAAATCAAAGAGGAAATCAAAAAATACCTAGAGACAAATGACAACAAAATCACGACGATCCAAAAGCTATGAGATGCAGCAAAAGTAGTTCTAAGAGGGAAGTTTATAGCAATACAATCCTACCTCAAGAAACAAGAAAAATCTCAAATAAACAATCTAACCTCATATATAAAGGAACTAGAGAAGAAAGAATAAACAAAACCCAAAGTTAGTAGAAGGAAAGAAACCATTATGATCAGAGTAGCAATAAATGAAATAGAAACAAAGAAAACAATAGCAAAGATCAATAAAACTAAAAGCTGGTTCTCTGAGAAGATAAACAAAATTGATAAACCTTTAGCCAGATTCATCAAGAAAAAGAGGGAGAAGACTCACATCAATAAAATTAGAAATGAAAAAGGAGAAGTTACAATGGACACCGTAGAAATACAAAGTGTCATAAAAGAATAGTACAAAGAACTCTATGCCAATAAAATGGACAACCTGGAAGAAATGGACAAATTCTTAGAAGGATGTAACCTTCCAAGACTGAACCATGAAGAAATAGAAAATAAGAAAAGACCAATCACAAGTAATGAAATTGAAACTGTGATTAAAAATCTTCCAACAAACAAAAGTCCAGGACCAGATGGCTTCACAGGTGAATTCTATCAAACATTTAGAGAAGAGCTAACACCCATCTTTCTCAAACTCTTCCAAAAAACTGCAGAGGAAGGAACACTCCCAAACTCATTCTATGAGGCCACCATCACCCTGATACCAAAACCAGACAAAGATACTACAAGAAAAGAAAATTACAGACCAATATCACTGATGGATATAGATGCAAAAATCCTCAACAAAATACTAGCAAACAGAATCCAACAACACATTAAAAGGATCACACACCATGATCAAGTGGGATTTATCCCAGGGATGCAAGGATTCTTCAACATACGCAAATCAATCAGTGTGATACACCATATTAACAAATTGAAGAATAAAAACCATATGATCGTCTCAATAGATGCAGAAAAAGCTTGTGACAAAATTCAACACCATTTATGACAAAAACTCTCCAGAAAGTGGGCATAGAGGGAAGCTACCTCAACATAATAAAGGCGATATATGACAAACCCACAGCAAACATCATTCTCAGCTGTGAAAAGCTGAAAGCATTTCCTCTAAGATCAGGAACAAGACAAGGATGTCCACTCTCACCACTATTATTCAATAACATTTTGGAAGTCCTAGCCATGGCAATCAGAGAGGAAAAAGAAATAAAAGGAATACAAATTGGAGAAGAAGTAAAACTGTCACTGTTTGCAGATGACATGATACTATACATAGAGAATCCTAAAGATGCCACCAGAAAACTACTAGAGTTAATCAATGAATTTGGTAAAGTTGCAGGATACAAAATTAATGCACAGAAATCTCCTGCATTCCTATACACTAACAACAAAAGATCAGAAAGGGAAATTAAGGAAACAATCCCATTCACCATTGCAACAAACAGAATAAAATACCTAGCAATAAACCTACGTAAGGAGGTAAAGACCTGTACTCAGAAAACTATAAGACACTGATGAAAGAAATCAAAGATGGCACAAACAGATGGAGAGATATACCATGTTCTTGGATTGCAAGAATCAATATTGTGAAAATGACTATACTACCCAAAGCAATCTACAGATTCAATGCAATCCCTATCAAATTACCAATGGCATTTTTCACAGAACTAGAACAAAAAATTTTACAATTTGTATGGAGATACAAAAGACCCCGAATAGCCAAAGCAATCTTGAGAAAGAAAAATGGAGCTAGAGGAATCAGACTCCCTGACTTCAGACTATACTACAAAGCTACAGTAATCAAGACAATATGGTACTGGCACACAAACAGAAATATAATCAATGGAAATGGATAGAAAGCCCAGAGATAAACCCATGAATCTATGGTCAACTCATCTATGACAAATGAGGCAAGGATATGTAACGGAGAAAAGACAGTCTCTTCAATAAGTGGTGCTGGGAACGCTGGACAGCTATATGTGAAAGAATGAAATTAGAACACCCCCTAACACCATACACAAAAATAAACTCAAAATGGATGAAAGACCTAAATGTAAGACCGGACACTATAAAACTCTTAGAGGAAAACATAGGAAGAACACTCTTTGACATAAATCACAGCAAGATCTTTTTTGACCCACCTCCTAGAGTAATGGAAATAAAAACAGAAATAAACAAATGGGACCTAATGCAGCTTAAAAGCTTTTGCACAGCAAAGGAAACCAAAAACAAGATGAAAAGACAACCCTCAGAATGGGAGAAAATATTCGCAAACGAATCAACGGACAAAGGATTAATCTCCAAAATATATAAACAGCTCATGCAGCTCAATATTAAAGAAACAAACAACCCAATCCAAAACTGGGCAGAAGGCCTAACTTGACATTTCTCCAAAGAAGACATACAGATGGCCAAGAAGCACATGAAAAGCTGCTCAACATCACTAATTATTAGAGAAATGCAGATCAAAACTACAATGAGGTATCACCTCACACCAGTTAGAGTGGGCATCATCAGAAAATCTACAAACAACAAATGCTGGAGAGGGTGTGGAGAAAAGGGAACCCTCTTCCACTGCTGGGAATGTAAATTGATACAGCCACTATGGAGAACAGTATAGGGGTTCCTTAAAAACCTACAAATAGAATTACTGTTTGATCCAGAAATCCTGGGCACATATCCAGACACAACTATAATTCAAAAAGACACATGCAAGACAAGCCAAGACATGGAAACAACCTAAACGTCCATCAACAGATAAATGGATAAAGAAGATGTGGTATAGATATACAATGGAATACTACGCAGCCATAAAAAAGAATGAAATAATGCCATTTGCAGCAACATGGACACAACCAGAGATTATCATACTAAGTGAAGTAAGTCAGAAAGTGAAAGACAAATACCATTATGTTATCACTTAAATGTAGTATCTAATACAAATGAACCTATCTACAAAACAGAAACAGAATCAAGGACGTAGAGAACAGACTTGTGGTTGCCAAGGGGAAGGGGGTGGGGGAGGGGTGGACTGGGAGTTTGAGGTTAGCAGATGCAAACTATTATACATAGGATGGATAAACAACAAGGTCCTACTGTATAGCACAGGGAACTACATTCAACATCCTATGATAAACCATAAAGGAAAAAATATTAAAAAAAGAATGTGTATATATGTATAACTGAATCACTTTGCTGTAGAGCAGAAATTAATACAACATTGTAAATCAGCTATACTTCAATAAAAAAATAAATTAAAATAAAATCTATGCCCCGCAAAGGCACTAGGCCCAGACTGTTACATGGGTGAATTTGTCTCAATAAAACGAATAATCTCTATTTTATTCCTAGATATTAAAAAGGAAAAGGCCCCTAACTCATTCTGCGAGGTGAGCACAAACACATACACACCAAATGCTACAAGCTGGGTTCTATGGGCCAAATCTTTCTTGCCAATTATGTTTAGATAGCATTTTTTAATGCCGAATATAAATGTTATGAGACCCAACATCCATTCTCCTATTACCACAGTCCCCTCTTCTCTCTTTGTGAACCTCATCTACTCCACTTGACTCAACTTTTTAAAACAAATTTGGCTCCTCTAGGCATTTGAGTTTACAATTCTTACCACATACCAATTTCACTTATGAATATGAAATTTTAAATTCTACCAAAATCTTAGCAAATCAAATCTAGCAGAGCAAAAGAACAAGGCATTATAACTAAACAGAGCTTAGATTACAACTAACTTATCATTAGAAAATTAATTCACAGTAGTCAGTATATTAATATATTAAAGAACCAAAAAATGGGGGAAAAAAGAAGTGGTATATCAATGAATCATTTAATACAGAGATTCTCAGCCTTTGGGGATCCATGGATGGGCTCCAAAGAGTCCATGACAACTTGCAATTCTAAGCACAATATTGGTGTATGGGTGGCGAGTTTCACAGACACATTAATTCTCAAAGAAGTCCACAATTCATGAATCCTTTCATATGTTGCAGCATTATAATAGACTACTCTGAATTAAAATGATATTGCTGAAGGCCACGCTAAAAACAGGACAGAAGAATATACAATATCAATATTCATACCAATCCATTTTTAAGACAGATTCTTAAATTCGACTTCATTAAAAAGCATGACAG
This sequence comes from Orcinus orca, assembly GCF_937001465.1. Taxonomy (NCBI): domain Eukaryota; kingdom Metazoa; phylum Chordata; class Mammalia; order Artiodactyla; family Delphinidae; genus Orcinus; species Orcinus orca. The sequence continues at coordinate 21,906,400 of NC_064562.1, forward strand.
GCATACAATTGTTACTACAAATTGAAGGTTTCTGGTAACCCTGCATCAAGCAAGTCTATCAGTGCCATTTCCAACAGCATTTGCTCATTCTGTGTCTGTGTCACATTTTGGTAATTTATGCAGTAATTCAAATTTTTAACTATTATACTTGTTATGGTGATCTGTAATCAGTGATCTTTGATATTATTATTGTAATTGTTTTGTGGCACCACAAAGCCATCCATACAAGATGGCAAACTTAATCCATACGTGTTGTGTGTGTTCTGACTGCTCCACTAACCAACCATTCCCCCATCTCCCTCCCTCCAGACCTCCCTGTTCCCTGAGACACACAGTATTGAAAGTAGGCCAATTTCGTGTTCAAGTGAAAGGAAGAGTACGGGTCTCTCATTTAAAGCAAAAGCTAGAAATGATTAAGCTTAGCGAGGAAGGCACGTCAAAACCCAAGACAGGCCCAAAGCTAGGCCTCTTTCACCAGGCAGTTAGCCAAGTTGTGAATGCAAAGGAAAAATTCTTGAAGAAAACAGAAAGTGTTACTCCAGTGAACACATGAATGATAAGAAAGCAAAACAGCCTTATTGCTGATATGGAGAAGTTCTGGATAGAAGATCAAAACAGCCACGGACTCTCTTAAGCCAAAGCCTATTCCAGAGCAGGGCCCTAACTCTCTTCAATTCTATGAAGGCTGAGAGAGGTGAGGAAGCTGCAGAAGAAATGTTCGAAGCCAGCAGAGGTTGGTTCATGGGAGTTAAGGAAAGAAGCCGTCTCCATAACATCAAAGAGCAAAGTGAAGTAGCAAGTGCTGACGTATAATAGAAGCTGCAGCAAGTTATCTAGAAGATCTAGCTAAGATCATTTAAAAAGGGGGCTACGCTAAACAACAGACTTTCAACGTATGAAACAGCCTTCTATTGGAAGAAGACACCATCTAGGGCTTTCACAGCTAAGGAGAAATGAATGCCTGGCTTCAAAGCTTCACAGGACAAGCTGACTCTCTTGTTAAGGGCTATTGTACTTGGCTTTAAGTTGCTCATTTAGCAATATGCTGATTTACCATTCTGAAAATCTGAGGACCCTGAAAGATGATGCTCAGTCTACTCTGCCTATCTCTATCAACGGCACAACAAAGTCTATATGACAGCACAGCTGTTTACAACATTGTTTGCTGAATATTTTAAAACCACTGCTGAGACCTATTGCTCAGAAAAAAAAGATTTCTTTCAAAATATGACTGCTCATTGGCAACACACCTGGTCAACCCAAGAGCTCTGATGGAGATGCACAACAAGATTAATGACGTTTTCATGCCTCCTAACACAACATCCATTCTGCAGCCGTGGATCAAGGAGTAATTTTGACTTTCAAGTGTTATTATTTAAGAAATACACTTTGTAAGGCTATAGCTAGAAATTCCTCTACAGGATCTGGGCAAATTCAACTGAAAACCTTTTGGAAAGGATTCACCATTCTAGATGCCATGAAGAACATTCATGATTCATGGGAAGAGGTCAAAGTATCAACATGCACAGGAGTTTGGAAGAAGTTGATTCCAGCCCTCATGGATGACTTGAGGGGTTCAAGACTCCAGCGGAGGAAGAAACAGCAGGTGTGGTGGAAATAGCAAGAGAACGAGAATTAGAAGTGGAGCCTGAAGATGTGACAGAATTGCTTCAATCTCATGATAAAACCTGAACAGATAAGGAGTTGCTTTCTACAGTTGAGCAAACAAAGGGGTTTCTTGAGATGGAATCTACTCCTGGTGAAGATGCTGTAAAGACTGCTGAAATGGTAACAAAGAATTGAGAACATCACATAAATTTAGTTGATAAAGCAATGGCAGAGTTTCAGAGAATTGACTCCAGTTTTGAAAGAAGTTTTACTGTGGGTAAAATGCTATCAAACAGCCTTGCATGCTACAGAAAAACAGCTCCTAAAAGGAAGAGTCGATCGATGTGGCAAACTTGGTCGCTGTCTCATTTTGAGAAATTCCCATGGCCACCCCAGCCCTCAGCAGCCACCACCCTGATCAGTCGGCAGCATCAACATCGAGGCACAGCCCTCCAGCAGCAAAGAAATTATGACTCGCTGAAGGCTCAGATAATGATTAGCCATTTTTACCAATGAAGTATTTTTTAAATTAAGGTATGTACATTGTTTTTTAAGACATAATGCTATTGTACACTTAATAGACTACAGTATAGTGTAAACGTAGCTTTTCTATGCACTGGGAAACCAAAAATTCATGTGACTAGCTTTATCGCAATATTCTCTCTATTGTGGTATCTGGAACCGATCCTGCAACATCTCCAAGGTATGTCTGAACTTACTTCGAAGACAATCCTTCGGATGTTTTTCACATACAGTGTCACATAATCATCGATGTAGGTGGACAGGTTGCTGGACTGTATATCATACCAATTCAACATCAAAGCTGCTTCATTTTCATTATTTCCACTCCATGTGATGACGGAGGGATGAGATTTCAGTCTCCTGACCTAAAATTGAAGAAAACATAAAATAATTTTCAAATGCTCAACATAAGAGAGCTCAGAGCTGTAATTACTCATAAAGTTACAGCCATTGTCTTTCTGCACATGTATTTTTACGTGCCAGGAACTCATCAGAAAATGAGCAGTAATGTTACATGTGGGAAGACATTTTAAGAAATCGCTGAGATTCTTTTTATCTAGATTTTATAAACATTGAGAAAATAGGGTTCCTCTTCTCGCCATATAACTAAAGAAATTGTAATCCCTTTCATTAAAAGAGAAAAATAAATCAACCTCATCGTTATCTGACTTGCCACAAAAAGGTTCTAAGAAATACAAAAGGCAGGAGAAGTTACGTTACAGGGCTTAGCTTCTCAAGAGCAAGTTGGAGTTTTCTGTGAAGAAAGAAATGAGGCAGAACAAACACTACCGCTGAGAGAGGAACTGAAGTTCCCACACAGTTTCCACCAAGATCAGAAAACCAGGACAGTTAGAGAGGGTTTTACAAAGTAAGTGAGTACCAGAGACACTCTGAAAGTTAAGGACAAATATATGGAATATTCTAAAGGAAAAAAGATTAGGACATCAAGAGGCTGTCCCCTGAAATAACTATCAATGTCCTGTCTTAGGAAATCCACTGGACTTCCCTGGTGGCACAGTGGTTAAGAATCCGCCTGCCAATGCAGGGGACACGGGTTCAAGCCCCGGTCCGGGAAGATCCCACATGCTGCGGAGCAACTGGGCCCGTGCGACAAAATCACTGAGCCTGTGCTCTACAGCCCGCAAGCCACAACTACAAGTAAGTCACTGAATATATCTAAACATAGAAGAAGAAATTAGGGAATCTGAAAATCCTGCCTGCCTTAAGAGTTGAGGTCTGAGTGAACTGGGCTCACTGCCAGCCCTACATAAACGTGAAAGGATCCAGTTCTTCTGACACACTGGAAGATGTAGCCCAGCAGAAGAAGGCAATTAAAGCTCTTTGCCAACAGCAGAGTGAGTCAACAGTCAAGGGAAATTCTTTTCAAACATGTTTCAGCAATATAACCTCATTGGTATTTATAGCTTCTCTTGCACTGTAATGGACGGTTACGTGATGGATCCCAGCTGATGTTCTCTCCGTGGTCTCCATTCAATATGCTAAGTAACCCATACATGAAGTAGAGACGCAGTAAGTATATCTTAAAGAGATATATCTCATTTAAAAAATTAAAGTCTTGTGTTTTTTCTTAACCAGTCTTATAAACAGTATTTCCTTATTTGCCTCTGTATATGCCCATGTAAGTGAGGGCTGTGACCAACTGTGACAGGCATGTTTATAGTACTGATGAAAACACAAATACAGATACTGAAGAGACAAAAAGCTTCAGTGACTCTGTGCTACACACACCCTTCGAACTGACCTAGAATTTTCCGGTGAGCTTTACTTTAAAATTTTAACAAACTCTGCAATTAAAAAGTTCTCCTCTTTAAAATATATAAAAGAACTGAAAACACATAGATATCATATTTTACTTGTGTGACAGAAAATTAAAAATAAAACTGACATGTTTACAACCTACATAAGTATAATTAATATTTTAAAAGTTATTCATTCATCCATCCATCTATACATCTGATGAATAAAACAGCCAGATCATGGGGACATACAGGGAGGAACATGCCCTAGGCCTCAGGGATATTATAATTTTGATGCAGTGACAAAATATTGAAAACGTAATTTCAAGTGTGATGTATGTCACAAAGGGAAAATGACCTAATCTAGACTTGCAGACATAGAAAGCTTCTTCCCAGAGAGTCATGCCCAAGGTGAGACGGGCCAGAAAAACAAGAGCGAGGTGGTCCACAGGAGAGGGTAATAGAGAAGGCGCTCCAGGGCACAGAGAGTACGGGGGCGCTTGATGAGGCTGGAGAGGGAGGCTGAGGCAGGATAGTGCATGGTGAGGATCTTTACTTTTATCTGGAGGGCTCTGAGCAAGGGATGATTCAATGTTCATTTTCTAAACTTCAGAAAACTACAGAAAACAAATTATGACATGGTGAACTATTATAAGGCAATCACACTTATAACACACAATCCAGCCAAAGAAAGAAAACTTTACCAAGCACCCCAGAAGCCCTCATGTACCCCTTCCTAATCGTAGCCCCTCCTTCCTTCCAAAAGTAACCACTATCTTGAATGTTATAATAATCTTTTTTTTCATTTCTTTTGGGTTTTCACACAAAAATACATTCACAGACACTCTAATTACGAACTCGTGGATTTTAACATACTTGATGGATTTCGATCCACTGACATTCTTATCCTTATTGAATTTCAAGTTGTCCCACTTTTGGTTGGTCAGAGTCTCATCAAAGTTCTTTTAACATATCTTTGATAGCTTCCTTGTTATTGGTATGCCAAAATATTTCAGGACTATCTAGTATACTTCTTGTCCCAGACTTGGTATCAGCCATTTCTCTAAGAACCCTTCTCTTAGTGGGATTATTTCAATATAAGAATGCTCAATATGACTAGGTTGTTCAGTTTCTAGGTCTTTTCAGCGGACAGAGCTAGGATACAATCACTTCTTTGCATTCATAGATCTATAAATATAAAAGTGCTTATATGTGGAATGTAAAAGAAATCAAGGAGTCAAGAATCACTTAAAATTTTTGACCTGAGAAATTCAAAGACTGGCATCGCCATTTATTGAGGTGGGGAAAACTGCAAGAAAAGCAAGTCTGGGGAAGGTAATATAAGTTTGGTTTGGACATGTTACATTTGAGATTAGACCTCCAAGTAGAGGTCTCCTATTAGACCTCCAAGTAGAGGCACCAAGTAGGCAGCTGGATAATAAGAACGAGGAATTCAGCAGATGAGTCAGGGCCAGGAATAAATCTGACAGTCATCAGCCAATAGGAAGAGTTAAAGTCATGAGACTGGGTGGAATCGTCAATTACCTGACTGATTTTTTTCATGGGATTTAGTAAAGAGAACAACAAAAAGAAACAAGGAGAAGAAACTAAACACAACACTGTAAATCAACTATATTTCAATAAAATTTTTTTTAAAAAGAAGAAACAAGGAGAGGTTTAACAAAAGGCAGAACTAAAACTTAAGCCTTTACTTCTACTTGAAATGGTAATAACATACCTGGTAAGCAACTTCTGCTCTCACTGAATCCATGAAATCCTGATCAGTTGGGTAAAGCGCACAGGCAAACATAAAATCCTGCCATACCTATCAAATCAAATAAAAGGCAATATAGCACTTCCATAGATTTTACTGCCCAGAAAGAAATTCTTCATTCTGAACTTTGGGCATTATCTTTCATGCAAATGAAAGATCAACTTAGCCCGATGAGTGTGATCATTTGAGCATCACAAAGCATGAGGTACTGGGAAAGGCACTCACAGACTCTCTGGAACTGTAGGGAAACCTGAGAAGAGAAAATGTTAGGTAGGCAGAAAAGAAAAAGAAGAAAAGGGAATTCAAGTAATGAAACAGTGCTTGTGCTGAGGGGAATATGAAATTCAGTAAGAAGCTTTCTCCCAACCCCTCCTCACTCCTGATTCACTCTGATTTTCACCAGGAATTTGGTACTGAGTGATGGCCCAGACTGTTAAGAAACATATTTTGTTTATAAAGGAATTAACTTCATGGCCAAAAGGATTACTACATGGACAGTTTAGAAATGAAACCACTTAAGTGCATTGCTAGGGAGGCCATTACGACGCAGTAGTTGGCCTGACTCAGAACATCAGTTCCACCATATACCCACTGTGTGAGTTTGGGCTAGTTAACTTCTCCACGTGTCAGTTTTCCTACCTGTAAAATGGGGATAGAGAACAACAGTAACTACCTCAGAGAGTGGGCATGAAGCTAAAATAAAATAATAGCTGCAGAGCACTGAGAACAACGCCTGGAATATTACAGAATATTGTCACATCATCATGACCATGAGCATTGTCAATATTATTAAAATTACTACTCTGCTATGAAGTGCTTTATATTTTAGAACTGTAATACTAGAACTAAAAGACTATATTTCCTTTGCTTAACCCTCACCAATGCAAACTGTGTTCAGAGTACTTAATGACAATATTAAGCACAGCTATTAAAATTTAATTTTATCATTTTTCTTCTCTCTAGGTCTTGTTAGATCTCCTTAAAGTTAAAACTTTTTAATATTTTATTTTCTTTTTTATGCTTACCCTCCTATCACAAAGATAATTACAAAGAAAATATAGATATATGCTTAGATATAACCAATACGCAGAATGTCTATCATTTAAAATAATTATGATATTCACTATCAACTATGGCTCAGGGTTTGCGAGATGCCATTTATTCCTTTGCAGAAAAGTGGAACATCATTCCTGGCTCTGAGAAAAGAAGGAATGGGCTATGATATCACTTATACGTGGGATCTAAAATATGACACAAATGAATTTATTTATGACACAGAAACACAGACATAGAAAACAAACTTATGATTATCAAAGAGGAAGGAGCTGGGGAAGGATAAATTAGGAGTTTGGGATTAGCAGATACAAACTACTATATATAAAATAGATAAACAACAAGGTCCTACTGTGTAGCATAGGGAACTATATTCAATATCCTGTAATAAACCATAAAGGAAAAGAATATGCATATATATGTATAACTGAATCACTTCACTGTACACCTGAAACTAGCATAACATTGTAAATCAACTACACTTCAATGAAAAAAAAAACACAAAGGAATAGGCAATATCACCCACTCAGAACACTGGAGGTCAAACTGAGGATACAGTAACAAATCAACAAAGAAAATAATGAGCTGTCAATTACTCACCATTATTCCTAGTTCATCACAGAGTTCATAGAATTCATCCTGCTCATAAATTCCTCCTCCCCAAACCCGGAGAGCATTCATGTTAGCATCCACAACAGACTGCAAAAGGAGCCGTAATCTACAGAAGAAGTTTTAAAAACAAATGCCAATTTGAAACCTTGGGGATGTTAAAAAAAAAAAAAAAAGATAAAAAAACCACATTGTGGTTGATAAACACATTTCAAATAGCTGTTAGAAGGACACATTTTTAAATAATGATGGTTTGGATACAACGCTAAGTGAAGAAAGTGAGACAAAATTATATACACATTAACTGTGACCACATTAAATAAACAAACCTACAGAAAAATTACGGGTGAAATCTTTTCTCTGCCTTCCAAATTTCAGTCATGCTATTACACTATTTTTAAAGCTAAATTTTTGTTTGTTTTCTTTTTGTTTTTTCTATATGTATTTTTTAATATCTTTATTGGAATATAATTGCTTCACAATGTTGTGTTAGTTTCTGTTGTACAACAAAGTGAATCAGTATACATATATCCCCATATCCCCTCCCTCTTGAGCCTCCCTCCCACCCTCCCTATCCCACCCCTCTAGGCCAACACAAAGCATTGAGCTGATTTCCCGGTGCTATGCAGCTGCTTCCCACTAGCTATTTTACACTTGGTAGTGTATATATGTCAATGCTACTCTTCCACTTCATCCCAGCTTCCCCTTCACCCCCTGTGTCCTCAAGTCAGTTCTCTACATCTGCGTCTTTATTCCTGCCCTGCCACTAGGTTCATCAGTACCGTTTCTTTAGATTCCATATATGTGCATTAGCATACAGTATTTGTTTTTCTCTTTCTGAATTACTTCACTCTGTATGACAGACTCTAGGTCCATCCACCTCATTACAAATAACTCAATTTCGTTCCTTTTTATGGCTGAGTAATATTCCATTGTATATATGTGCCACATCTTCTTTATCCATTCATCTGTCGATGGACACTTAGGTTGCTTCCATGTCCTGGCTATTGTAAACAGAGCTGCAATGAATATTGTGGTACACGACTCTTTTTGAATTATGCTTTTCTCAGGGTATGTGCTCAGTAGTGTGATTGCTGGGTCATATGGTAGTTCTATTTGTAGTTTTTTAAGGAACCTCCATACTGTTTTCCATAGTGGCTGTAACAATTTACATTCCCACCAACAGTGCAAGAGGGTGCCCTTTTCTCCACACCATCTCCAGCATTTATCATTTGTAGATTTTTTGATGATGGCCATTCTGACTGGTGTGAGGTGATACCTCATTGTAGTTTTGATTTGCATTTCTCTAATGATCAGGAATGTTGAGCATGCTTCCATATGTTTGTTGGCAATCTGTATGTCTTCTTTGGAGAAATGTCTATTTAGGTCTTCTGCCCATTTTTGGATTGTGTTGTTTCCTTTTTTGATATTGAGCTGCATGAGCTGCTTGTAAATTTTGGAGATTAATCCTTGTCAGTTGCTTAATTTGCAAATATTTTCTCCCATTCTGAGGGTTGTCTTTTCGTGTTGTTCATGGTTTCCTTTGTTGTGCAAAAGCTTTTAAGTTTCATTACGTCCCATTTGTTTACTTTTGTTTTTATTTCCATTTCTCTAGGAGGTGGGTCAACAAGGATCTTGCTGTGATTTATGTCACAGAGTGTTCTGCCTATGTTTTCCTCTAAGAGTTTTACAGTGTCTGGCCTTACATTTAGGTCTTTAATCCATTTTGAGTTTATTTTTGTGTATGGTGTTAGGAAGTGTTCTAATTTCATTTTTTACATGTCCAGTTTTCCCAGCATCACTTGTTGAAGAGACTGTCTTTTCTCCATTGTATATTCTTGCCTCCTTTGTCAAAGATAAGGTGACCATATGTGCGTGGGTTTATCTCTGGTCTTTCTACCCATTTCCATTGATATATATTTCTGTTTTTGTGCCAGTACCATACTGTCTTGATTACTGTAGCTTTGTAGTATAGTCTGAAGTCAGGGAGCCTGATTCCTCCAGCTCCGTTTTTCTTTCTCAAGATTGCTTTGGCTATTCGGGGTCTTATGTGTTTCCATACAAACTGTAAAATTTTTTGTCCTAGTTCTATGAAAAATACCATTGGTAATCTGATAGGGATTGCACTGAATAGAACTACCATATGACCCAGCAATCCCACTACTGGGCATATATCCTGAGAAAACCATAATTCAAAAAGATACATGTACCACAATGTTCATTGCAGCACTATTTACAATTGCCAGGACATGGAAGCAACCTAAATGCCCATAACAGATGAATGGATAAAGAAGATGTGGCACATATGTACAATGGAATGTTATTTTCTGCATCTATTGAGATGATCATATAGTTTTTATCCTTCAGTTTGTTAATATGGTGTATCACATTGACTGATTTGCATATGTTGAAGAATCCTTGCATTCCTGGGATAAACCCCACGTGATCATGGTGTATCATCCTTTTAATGGGTTGTTGGATTCTGTTTGCTAGTATTTTGTTGAGGATTTTTGCATCTATGTTCATCAGTGATACTGGCCTGTAATTTTCTTTCCTTGCGACATCTTTGTCTGGTTTTGGTATCAGGGTGATGTTGGCCTCATAGAATGAGTTTGGGAGTGTTCCTCCCTCTGCTATATTTTGGAAGAGTTTGAGGATAGGTGTTAGCTCTTCTCTAAATGTTTGACAGAATTTGCCTGTGAAGCCATCTAGCCCTGGGCTTTTATTTGTTGGAATATCGTTAATCACAGTTTCAATTTCATTACTTGTGATTGGTCTGTTCATGTTTTCTATTTCTTCCTGTTTCAGTCTTCGAAGGTTGTCCTTTTCTAAGAATTTGTCCATTTAATCCAGGTTGTCCATTTTATTGGCATAGAGTTGGTTGTAGTAGTCTATAACACTTTGTATTTCGGCAGTGTCAGTTGTTACTTCTCCTTTTTCATTTCTAACTCTGTTGATTTGAGCCTTCTCCCTTTTTTTCCTGATGAGTCTGGCTAATGGTTTATCAATTTTGTTTATCTTCTCAAAGAACCAGCTTTTAGTTTTACTGATATTTGTTATTGTGTCCTTCATTTCTTTTTCCTTTATTTCTGATCTGATCTTTATGATTTCTTTCCTTCTGCTAACTTTGGGGTTTTTTTGTTTTTCTCTAATTGCTTTAGGTATAAGGTTAGGTTGTTTATTTCAGATTTTTCTTATTTCTTGAGGTAGGATTGTATTGCTATAAACTTCCCTCTTAGAACTGCTTTTGCTGCATCCCATAGGTTTTGGGTCATCGTGTTTTCATTATCATTTGTTTCTAGGTACTTTTGATTTCCTCTTTGATTTCTTTAGTGATCTCTTGGTTATTTAGTAGCGTATTGTTTAGCCTCCATGCATTTGTATTTTTTATAGTTCTTTTCCTGTCATTGATATCTAGTCTCATAATGTTGTGGTCAGAAAAGATTCTTGATATGATTTCAATTTTCTTAAATTTACTGAGGCTTGAGTTGTGACCCAAAATGTGATCTATCCTGCAGAATGTTCCGTGTGCAGTTGAGAAGAAAGTGTATTCTGTTGTTTTTGGATGGAATGTCCCATAAATAGCAATTAAGTCCATCTGGTCTAATGTGTTATTTAAAGCTTGTGTTTCCTTGTTTATTTTCACTTTGGATGATCTGTCCATTGGTGTAAGTGGGGTGTTAAAGTCACCCTACTATTACTGTGTTATTGTTGATTTCCCCTTTTATGGCTGTTAGCATTTGCCTTATGTATTGAGGTGCTCCTATGTTGGATGCATAGATATTTACAATTGTTATATCTTCTTCTTGGATTGATCCCTTGATCATATAGTGTCCTTCGTTGTCTCTTATAGTAGTTTTTATTTTAAAGTCTTTTTTGTCTGATATGAGTATTGCTACTCCAGCTTTCTTTTAATTCCCATTTGCATGTAATGTCTTTTTCCATCCCCTCACTTTCAGTCTGTATGTGTCCCTAGGTCTGAAGTTGGTCTCTAGTAGACAGCATATATACGGATCTTGTTTTCATATCCATTCAGCCAGTCTGTGTCTTTTCGTTGGGGCATTTAATCCATCTACATTTAAGGTAATTATTGATATGCATATTCCTATTACCATTTTCGTAATTGTTTTGGGTTTGTTTTTGTAGGTCTTTTCCTTCTCTTGTGTTTCCTGCCTAGAGAAGTTCCTTTAGCATTTGTTGTAAAGCTGGTTGGTGATGCTGAATTCTCTTAACTTTTGCTTGTCTGTAAAGCTTTTGATTTCTATGTCAAATCTGAATGAGATCCTTGCTGGGTAGAGTAATCTCGGTTGTAGGTTTTTCCCTTTCATCACTTTAAATATATCTTGCCACTCCCTTCTGGCCTGTAGAGTTTCTGCTGAAAGATCAGCTGTTAACCTTATGGGGATTCCCTTGTATATTATTTGTTGCTTTTCCCTTGCTGATTTTAATATTTTTTGTGTTTAATTTTTGTTTCATTCATATGTGTCTCAGCGTGTCTCTCCTTGGGTTTATCCTGTACGCGACTCTCTGCATTTCCTGGACTTGACTGTTTCCTTTCCCACGTTGGGGAAGTTTTTAACTATAATTTCTTCAAATATTTTCTCAGACCCTTTCTTTTTTTCTTCTTCTTCTGGGACACCTTTAATTCGAACGTTGGTGTGTTTAATGTTGTCCCAGAGGTCTCTGAGACTGTCCTCCATTCCTTTCATTCTTTTTTCTTTATTCTGCTCTGTGGCAGTTATCTCCACCATTCTATCTTCCAGCTCACTTATCCGTTCTTCTGCCTCAGTTATTCTGCTATTGATTCCTTCTAGAGTATTTTTTTTTTTTTTTTTTTTTTGCGGTATGTGAGCCTCTCACTGTTGTGGCCTCTCCTGTTGTGGAGCACAGGTTCTGGACGTGCAGGCTCAACGGCCATGGCTCACGGGCCTAGCCGCTCCACGGCATATGGACACAAACCCATGTCCCCTGCATCGGCAGGCAGACTCTCAACCACTGCACCACCAGGGAAGCCCTAGAGTATTTTTAATTTCAGTTATTGTGCTGTTCATTACTGTTTGTTTGCTCTTTAGATCTTCTAGGTCCTTGTTAAATATTTCTTGTTATTTTGTCTATTATATTTCCAAGATTTCGAATTATCTTTACTATCATTACTCTGAATTCTTTTTCAGGTACTTTGCCTATTTCCTCCTCATTTATTTGGTCTTGTGGGTTTTTATCTTGCTCCTTTGCCTGTAAGATATTTCTCTGTCTTCTCATTTTGTGTAATTTACAGTATTTGAGGTCTCCTTTCCCTCGGCTGCAGGGTCGTAGGTCCTCTTGCTTCTGTTCTCTGCCCGGTGGTGGGGTTGGTCCAGTGTCTTGTGCAGGCTTCCTGATGGGAGGGAATGGTGCCTGCGTTCTGGTGGGTGAAGCTGAGTCCTTTCCCTCTGGTGAGTAGGGCCGTGTCAGGTGGTATGCTTTGGGGTGTCTGTGAGCTTAGTATGGCTTTAGGTAGTCTGTGTGCTGATGGGTGCATTTGTGTTCCTGTCTTGTTGTTTGTTGTGAGGCGTCCAGCACTGGGAGCTGCTGGCAGTTGGGTGAAGCTGGGTCTTGGATTCAGATAGAGGCCTCCGTGAGAGCTCTCCGAGATTAATCTTCCCTGGGGCTGGGAATTCTCTACTGGTCCAGCATCCTGGACTCAGTGTTCCCACTCCAGAGCCTCAGGCCCGACTTCTGGTCGAGGGACCAACACCCTGCAAGTCGCTTGTCCCGGCAATAAAGGGGTTTAAAAAAAAAAAGAAAACAAAGTCTAACAAAACCCCAGACAAATGGTAAAAAGTAAAATCAAACAAATAGAAACAGAAACAAGGAAATGCTCACACACAAAAGAAGCAAAAACAGAACCAAGTAAAGCAAATAGCAAGAGAATAACCAGACAAACAAAAGAACCCAAGACAAAATCAAGCAATTAAGAAGAAAGCCGACAAAAATCCAAAACCAAAAAACAAAACCACAGCAGAGTGCCAACCGAAGAATGAAGCAAGGAAACAAAACTGAAAAAAATGACATTTTAAAGAAGAAAAAGAAGAGAAAGAGAAAGGGGAAAGAAGACAGAACAGAAAAGCAACATAGAAACAGAAATCTAAAAAAGTAATAATAAAGTAGAAAATATATTTAAAAAAAAAAGACAAACAAAACCCCAGAGAAATGTTAAAAACAAAACCAAACAAACAGAAACAAGGAAATACACACACACGTAAAAGAAACAAAAACAGAGGCAAATAAAACAAAAAGCAAGAGAACAACCAGACAAATAGAACTCAAAAATGAAATCAACTAGGATTAATACTAACAGAAACACATAACCTAAAAACAAAACCAAAGCAGTGTGCCCACTGAAGAATAAAGCAAGGAAATAGAACAAACTGATAATAATGATTTAAAAATAATAATAATAAAATAAAAAGGGAAAAAACACAGAACAGAAAAGCAAAATAGAAATGGAAATATTAAAAAAAAACTGAAGAAAAAGAGGAAGAAAAAAATTAGGGAAAAGAACACAGAACAACAGAAAAGCAAAGTAAAAATAGAAATGTATAAAAAAAAATATGTTATAAAACACAGAGATCCCAAAAGACTAAATAAAAAAAAACTAAAACTAAAACAAGAACAAACAAAAAAAGAAAGAAAAAGAAACCAAAGGAAAAATAAAAAAAGAAGCCAGAACCAACAACAGAATGAATCAAAACATAATAAAATTAATAGTAATAATTATGTTTCCCTGGGGTATCTGCTGTGAAGGTCCTTGCACACTCAGTGAGCCATAGTCCCCCTCCGCCTCCCCAGGAGCCCCTCCTCTGCCTCTGGGCTGGTCTCCAGACCTGCTGTGGGCCCTGTGGGGACCCTTCTGACTCTGATGTGGCCCACTTCCTGCGTGTGCTGCCCCCAAAGTCCACAGCTGCCAGAGCTGGACCGTTTTCATTTGTGGGAACACTCATTGTCTACTCAGATGTTCCATAGACACAGGGTCTTCCTAGCTGACCATGGGGATTTAATCTGCAGCTTGTACAGCTGATGGAAAGATTTTCCATCCTCTTCCTTAGTCACCCCGTCCCTGGGGTTCAGCTTTGGTTTTATCCCCACCTCTACGTGTGGTCCGCCCGCAGGAGTCCGGTCCTGAGGCTGCCTTGGAGCTCTTGGGTCTGGCCCTGTGAGGACCGGGTGCAGAGGTGGTATGACTGCTTGGATCACGGGAGCTCCAGCGGCACCAAATGCACAGGGGAGCCGGCAGCCATGGGTGCAAGAGATATGGCCCTAGTGAGGGCCTTTTCCAGGGCCCAGCCTAAGGCATGTGAGGGCTAGCCCTGGCTGGGGTTTTTCTGGCACCCAGCCTAAGGCATGTAAGGGCCAGCCCTGAGAGGGTGGTTGTTTATTTTCTTAATTGCCCCGCAGCCAGCACGTGAGGGCCAGCTCTGAGGAGGCTTTTTTATGTCTCAGCAGCCAGCACACAAGAGCCAGCCCTGAGCAGGCTTCTTTTATTGTCGTCGGCAGGCGGTGACATGTGGCGAGAGAGAGGTTACAATAGTGGCTCCTCCCCCTGCGTGGGACTCAGCAGTAGTGCCCTGCTTCCATGGCTGTCCAGTCTTCCTCCATAGGCATTCCCTGCTGCGGATTTCTTCCCTCCCGTCCCCTCAGTCCGTCTCCCCACAACCAACAGCAGTTCTCGCTCTGGGCCTGTTCTCCAATCCCCACACACCAGCTCCCAGCCCCCTTGCACACCTGTGAACACACATCCCAGTGCAGGGCACATAGGACCGAGGTACGGACCGTCTGTGTAGTTCTCACTCTGTTCCGTCTGCCACAGATCAGCAGCTTCAAGCTCTTCCGACAGCATCAAATGCTTCCATTCTGTCCCAGTGGATTTCCCCATCGGAGAGGGGGTATTCCCATTACAGAGGGGGTTTCTCCGCATTCGGGAATCTCTCCTCTGCTTCAGCTCCCCCTCCCGAGGGTGCAGGTCCCATTCCGCTTCCTCTCCTCCTCTTTCTCCCTTCCTTTTTTCCATCCTACTCAGTTATGCAGGGATCTTTATAGTCCTTTACATTGTCCAAGGTCTTCTGCTAGTTTTCAACTGGCGTTCAGTGAGAACTGTTGCATCTATAGATGTATTCCTGATGCATCCATGGAGAGAGATGAACTCCACGTCTACCTACTCCTCCGCCATCTTGAATCCTCCTAAATTTTGTCTTAAAGTTACTCCTGTAGAAAAATACTGTAAACCTTGGAAAGTATGTGCTTATTTTATATAACCATTTCAAACTATATGATAAAAATCAAATTTTGAATATTAGTATTTAGCTCTCTCTCATCCCATTTTACAATTCCTCCAGTCCAGTACTCCTTTATCTAGTAAACTTCCTTTCTGCGTTTCCAATTTCTATTCACATCACCCTCAGGTAAGTACAGAAATTTGCAGCCACGTTGAGAGTATGTACCCTCCATTTCCAGAACAGCATTCAGAAAGGAAGGAAAAAGGCCAATAACAGGATGACCACACACTCAGAGCACCGTGCTCCCAGCAAAGGCACCTATGGGCAGGTTTACTAATTGACCCAACTGTGCTGTACGGCCACTGCCAACCTGCCAGGAGTGGAAAGGAGCATTTGAAAAGGAGAAGAGTCAGCAAATTATCTGTGTTGGGTCTGGAGAATGATTGCATTTTCATATGAAATTCAAAACATTATACACATTTTGAAGTAAAAGGATATTACTACAACTTTTGGCAAAATTAGAGTTTACTTACCAGCCACATCTACATTCTAAACATAAAATATACGTCAATGCATGTTTGTACATTTAAATAAGTTAAATGTGTTTATTTTCACTTCACAAAGCTTATTTTCACTGTTACAAAGATAGTAGTTTATAAACCTAATCAGGAAATACTTTCTTGTTAAATTCTATTCTCAAAGCTTCAGAAAAACACTTTGAATTTTTAAATTTCTTTAGTTCTCTTTATTAAGGTAAAATTGAAAGAATGTGCAAATACCTTAGCATGAAAAGGTAAATACGGGTTCCTATTTCTTTTTAAGTGTGCAAAAAAAAAAAAAAAGGCATTCTTCAAAAAAAAAAAAAGAAAAAAATCCAAATTTAATCATATTTTTCCCCCAAAGGGGCTAACTATCCAAAATGTGCATTAGTCATTTTCTTGTTCCTCTAGAAACAATCTATAAAAGTTGGATGATTTCAGCAGTCTCAAATAGTTTAGCTGTAAGACTACCTATAGCTCATGAGAATGAAATAAATGATTTTAAAATCCTTTCTAAAATTTCCATCATCCTAGAATTATATATTACCTCTTGGTTCCTTCCACTGGAACTAAAAAAAGTTAAAATGAGTAGCTCTTAAGCTCTGTGGGACTGATAATATGAAGAGGAACAAGAAAAAAAAGATGATAACTTACAAGGCAGAGGTTACTCGATCCTGGAATGAATCTGGGGGAATCCAATTCGAGCCTTTCAGAAATATTGGAAGTCCATTAATTTTGAAGTAGAAACTCAGACCACGAGATCCTTTTATGGGCTCTTCTATGAGTTCCACTGTCCTAAAATAAACCTATTATTAACAGAATTAAATAATGAATATGAAATTTAAAACATAAGCATATGACAAAACCAAACTGTATTGTTTACTATAGCCTTAAAAAAATAAGCAAAAGAGGTTTTTTTTTTTTGCAGTACGCGGGCCTCTCACTGTTGTGGCCTCTCCCTCTGCGGAGCACAGGCTCCGGACGTGCAGGCTCAGTGGCCATGCCTCACGGGCCCAGCTGCTCCGCGGCATGTGGGATCCTCCCAGACCAGGGCATGAACCCGTGTCCCCTGCATTGGCAGGCGGACGCTCAACCACTGTGCCACCAGGGAAGCCCCCAAAAGAGATTTTTTTTAAAGTAAACTTCTGAGCAGTTTACAGGAACATAAATTAGTGTTAATTTTCTATCTGCTATGAAGTACTTAATATGGAAGTGCACATTTTAGAAAAAATATATATAAAGAAATTATTGCCAGGTCCTGTTATTTCTCTTTGAAAAGAAAAATACAGAAACCATTAAAGAGTGAAATATACTGTAGCCTTCCCCATGATGTAGGTATTTGCAATTATGTCAAAAGAAATATATTTGAGATAACACTTCAAAATTAAAACAAAAACTGATACTATTTCACAAAAGTGGGGAAAATATGTCACCAGTTAATCTGATGCATCTTTGAAAAACACATTCTCATTTCAGTGTTATTAAAATGTGCCAAAACATGCATTTTAGAATCAAAGAAATACAGTACAAGGTATTTCATAATCTAACAACTTTCCAATTTTAATAGCACATTATTATAAAGTCATTTTGCTTAATGGGCAATTTAATCCTAACTAATTATCACATCAAACTCAATGTCTGAGACAGCACTGGTATGAAGACTGGAGATGTAAGTGGTGCTCCAACTGGAAGAAAAGATGGAAGCACACAGTCCAGTGTTATCCTTGCTACGTGAGAAGAAGCTGAGACCTTTGTCCCTGTGACAGTCCAGCCAGGTTTCCCTACAGTTAAGAAGTGAGCAGCAAGACCCTAGATAGCAAAGATTGACATTCTTATCCATCTTCATTCTTTCCAGCCATAAACTGGATCAAGTACTGAGAGACACATTTCTATACCAACAAAGCCCTGTCTTGAAACCAAGATTATGCATTTCTTCTCTAGTTAAAAATAATTAATAAATCAACTTATTTCATGTAATAAAAGTGCCCACCATTCTTCCACTTTCTGACTCTTGCCCTAATTAATATGACATGACAAAAGATATCAGAGTTAACTTTATGAGAAGACACGGAACAAGGCCTGGATGAGGAGGATCTTGACATGGAATTACTACACCTGTTTTAGGATGCAAAAAAATAATGGTTACTGCCAGAGGTAACTTTTTTTTTTTTTTTGCGGTACATGGGCCTCTCACTGTTGTGGCCTCTCCAGTTGTGGAGCACAGGCTCCAGAAGTGCAGGCTCAGCGGCCATGGCTCACAGGCCCAGCCACTCCACGGCATGTGGGATGTTCCCGGACTGGGGCACGAACCCGTGTCCCCTGCATCAGCAGGCGGACCCTCAACCACTGCGCCACCAGGGAAGCCCCAGAGGTAACTTTTAAAACATCTTGATGGTAGATTCAAACATCTAGAACAGCAGTTCTTTAAATGTGGCCAGGGGACCATATGAGATCCCTGGGAACCTTTCAAGGGGGTTCCTGAGTTCAAAATTATTTTCACAGTAAAGCTAAAACATCATTTGCCTTTTCACTCTTACTCTCTTTTGAGTGTACAGTGGAATTTTCCAGAAGCTATGTGATGTGTAATGACATGGTCATTCTGACAGCTAATGGAATGTGTGCTTGTGTATTCTGGTGTGTTCTACTTCTCTAGCAGAGGTTGAGGGTATGAAGAGGTACAT
Organism: Orcinus orca; assembly: GCF_937001465.1. Taxonomy (NCBI): domain Eukaryota; kingdom Metazoa; phylum Chordata; class Mammalia; order Artiodactyla; family Delphinidae; genus Orcinus; species Orcinus orca. The sequence goes on from NC_064562.1 coordinate 21,925,195, forward strand.
TTCCAGAGATTAACTCAATTTGTTCTCAGTACTACTGTGCTCTTACTAGCTGCCGCTGGTTATTCCTGCTATAATCTCTGTAGCCTCATTACTGTTCAATAAATTCTTATTTTGAATCTCAAAGTTTTCCTTGCAACTTACACAGAAACACAAAAGGACTAGGTACTTTTGTTAACTTGTTTCATGTAATATTCTTAAGTTTTCAAATAAAAACAAATTTTAATTTTAATTGAGACTCACTTAAACAATATTTTATCTCATTCTAAAAGAAAACTTACTTTTAATATGCTTTTCCCTAATTTTTGTCTTAAATTGTTGTCTTAAAATGGGATTAGAAGACTAACATTCTCACCTACAACCACACTGTCTACATTTAAAAGTGCTGAAAAAAATGAAACTGACATATCAGAGAGTCTTCTGACTCAAGGAAGGGAGGAATCTACTCCAAAGAAACTGGGTGAAATGATAAATAAGAAATGAGATTGTGATGAAAGCCATATTGCCCTCCACTTTGTAGATGTTAATAATTTATCTTATTGTATCTTATGCAATGAACACTTAAAAATAATATTTATGGTGCCAGTTACGTTGTAGTATCATTTTGAGACCAATCATTCTAAGTATAAAGAAAAAGGAACTGAATATTTTAAATTTAGACGGATAAACTCTTCAAAAGGCTAACATTCTTTATTACGTTGTAATACATTGTTTTACATCGTATTATAATGTTTTAAAAACTAGCAATGACAAAAAGCACTAGAGTATCTCATAGGGTTGGTTTTCACACTGCATTTGCTGGAGAAGCACACATATTAGCTGAGAGAGTTTTACAATGGGTAACACTGCTGGTGCCATGGCAAATATCAAGGCAGTGCCTCCAAACTGTGCTAGTAGCCACTGTATCCTTCACTTTCATGCATTATTGGAGGGGGGAGCGGGGGGGCAGTTTCACTTCAGGATGTCCTTGATAAAGCAATAAAAATTATTAATTCTATTAAACCCCAACCTTGAGTACACATCACTGTACTAGACTGTATGATGAAATAGGAACTATGAATAAAGCATCACGCACGATGGATGTCTTAAGGAAAAGTATCTGCGCCACAGTTTGAGTTGTAAGCTGAATTAGCCATCTGGTTTATAAAACCTGGTTCTTTTAACTTGAAAGAACTGCCAGACAAACTATGGTTATTCAGACTTGGTGACTTGGTAGACATTTTCTTGAAAATGACTGAAGTGAGTCTTGTCAGTTCAAGGCAAGTAAGTTAAAAATTAGGATTTAGTAAAACTTGTATACACAACCATGAGCTTGACAGCTTCCCAAAAGTCATCAATGGTAATGTTAACAACTTTGAATGTGATTTATATACTAAAATGGTTGAACATTGGAAAACATTTAAAAATCTCTAGACGCCAACATTTTTCAAATAACCAATGCATTATATTACAATAACATATATGGATAAAAAATCCATTATGGGAGGCAAGAAGAACTACAATCCTTCAGCCTGTGGAACAAAAACCACATTCACAGAAAGACAGACAAGATGAAAAGGCACAGGACTATGTACCAGATAAAGGAACAAGATAAAACGCCAGAAAAACAACTAAATGAAGTGGAGATAGGCAACCTTCCAGAAAAAGAATTCAGAATAATGATAGTGAAGATGATCCAGGACCTCGGAAGAAGAATGGAGGCAAAGATCGAAAAGATGCAAGAAATGCTTAACAAAGACCAAGAAGAATTAAAGAACAAACAAACAGAGATGAACAATACAATAACTGAAATGAAACCTACACTAGAAGGAATCAATAGCAGAATAACTGAGGCAGAAGAATGGATAAGAGACCTGGAAGACAGAATGGTGGAATTCAATGCTGTGGAACCGAATAAAGAAAAAAGAATGAAAAGAAATGACGACAGCCTAAGAGACCTCTGGGACAACATTAAACGCAACAACATTCACATTATAGGGGTCCCAGAAGGAGAAGAGAGAGAGAAAGGACCAGAGAAAATATTTGAAGAGACTATAGTCGAAAACTTCCCTAACATGGGAAAGGAAATAGCCACCCAAGTCCAGGAAGCACAGCAAGTCCCATACAGGATAAACCCAAGGAGAAACACGCCAAGACACATAGTAATCAAATTGACAAAAATTAAAGACAAAGAAAAATTATTGAAAGCAACAAGGGAAAAACAACAACATACAAGGGAACTCCCATAAGGTTAACAGCTGATTTCTCAGCAGAAACTCTACAAGCCAGAAGGGAGTGGCATGATACACTTAAAGTGATAAAAGGGAAGAACCTACAACCAAGATTACTCTACCCAGCAGGGATCTCATTCAGATTTGATGGAGAAATCAAAAGCTTTACAGACAAGCAAAAGCTAAGAGAACTCAGCACCACCAAACCAGCACTACAACAAATGCTAAAGGAACTTCTCTAAGTGGGAAACACAAGAGAAGAAAAGGACCTACAAAAACAAACCCAAAACAATTAAGAAAATGGTCACAGGATCATACATATCGATAATTACCTTAAACGTGAATGGATTAAATGCTCCAACCAAAAGACACAGGCTTGCTGAATGGATACAAAAACAAGACCCATATATAGCTGTCTACAAGAGACCCATGTAAGACCTAGGGACACAAACAGACTGAAAGTGAGGGGATGGAAAAAGATATTCCATGCAAATGGAAATCAAAGAAAGCTGCAGGAGCAATACTCATATCAGATAAAATACACTTTAAAATAAACAATGTTACAAGAGACAAGGAAGGACACTACATGATGATCAAGGGCTCAATCCAAGAAGAAGATATAACAATTATAAATATATATGCACCCAACACAGAAGCACCTCAATACATAAGGCAACTGCTAACAGCTATAAAAGAGGAAATCAACAGTAACACAATAATAGTGGGGGACTTTAACACCTCACTTACGCCAATGGACAGATCATCCAAAATGAAAATACATAAGGAAACAGAAGATTTAAATGACACAATACACCAGATAGATTTTATTGATATTTATAGGACATTCCATCCAAAAACAGCAGATTACACTTTCTTCTCAAGTGCACATGGAACATTCTCCAGGATAGATCACATCTTGGGTCACAAATCAAGCCTCAGTAAATTTAAGAAAATTGAAATCATATCAAGCATCTTTTCTGATCACAATGCTATGAGATTAGAAATGAATTACAGGGGAAAAAACGTAAAAAACACAAACACATGGAGGCTAAACAATACACTACTAAATAACCAAGAGATCATGAAGAAATGAAAGAGGAAATCAAAAAATACCTAGAGACAAATGACAATGAAAACATGACGATCCAAAACCTATGGGATGCAGCAAAAGCAGTTCTAAGAGGGAAGTTTATAGCTATACAAGCCTACTTCAAGAAACAAGAAAAATCTCAAGTAAACAATCTAAACTTACACCTAAAGGAACTAGAGACAGAAGAACAAACAAAACCCAAAGTTAGCAGAAGGAAAGAAATCATAAAGATCAGAGCAGAAAAAAATGAAATAGAAACAAAACAATAGCAAAGATCAATAAAACTAAATGCTAGTTCTTTGAGGAGATAAACAAAATTGATAAACCATTAGCCAGACTCACCAAGAAAAAGAGGGAGAGGACTTAAATCAATAAAATTAGATATGAAAAAGGAGAAGTTAGAACAGACGCCTCAGAAATACAAAGCATCCTAACAGACTACTACAAGCAACTCTATGCCAATAAAATGGACAACCTGGAAGAAATGGACAAATTCTTAGAAAGGTGTAACCTTCCAAGACTGAACCAGGAAGAAATAGAAAATATGAACAGACCAATCACAAGCAATGAAATTGAAACTGTGATTAAAAATCATCCAGCAAACAAAAGTCTAGGACCATATGGCTTCACAGGGGAATTCTATCAAACATTTAGAGAAGAACTAACACCCATGTTTCTCAAACTCTTCCAAAAAACTGCAGAGGAAGGAACACTCCCAAACTCATTCTATGAGGCCACCATCACCCTGATACCAAAACCAGACAAAGATACTAAATAAAAGAAAATTACAGACCAATATTACTGATGGATATAGATGCAAAAATCCTCAAGAAATACTAGCAAACAGAATCCAACAACACATTAAAAGGATCACACACCATGATCAAGTGGGATTTATCCCAGGGATGCAAGGATTCTTCAACATACGCAAATCAATCAGTGTGATACACCATATTAACAAATTGAAGAATAAAAACCATATGATCATCTCAATAGATGCAGAAAAAGCTTTTGACAAAATTCAACACCCATTCATGATAAAAACTCTCCATAAAGTGGGCATAGAGGAACCTACCTCAACATAATAAAGGCCATATATGACAAACCCACAGCAAACATCATTCTCAATGGTGAAAAACTGAAAGCATTTCCTCTAAGATCAGGAACGAGACAAGGATGTCCACTCTCACCACTATTATTCAACATAGCTTTGGAAGTCCTAGCCACGGCAATCAGAGAAGAAAAAGAAATAAAAGGAATACAAATTGGAAAAGAAGAAGTAAAACTGTCACTGTTTGCAGATGACATGATACTATACATAGAGAATCCTAAAAATGCCACCAGAAGACTACTAGAGCTAATCAGTGAATTTGGTAAGGTTGCAGGATACAAAATTAATGCACAGAAATCTCTTGCATTCCTATACAGTAATGATGAAAAATCTGAAAGAGAAATTATGGAAACACTCCCATTTACCACTGGAACACAAAGAATAAAATACCTAGGAATAAACCTACCTAGGGGAAAAAAAAAAAAAAACTATGTAGGGAAACAAAAGACCTGTATGCAGAAAACTATAAGACAATGATGAGAGAAATTAAAGATGATACCAACAGATGGAGAGATATACCATGTTCTTGGATTGGAAGAATCAATATTGTGAAAATGACTATACTACCCAATGCAATCTACAGATTCAACGCAATCCCTATCAAATTACCAATGGCATTTTTTATGGAACTAGAACAAATCATCTTAAAATTTGTATGGAGACACAAAAGACCCCGAATAGCCAAAGCAGTCTTGAGGGGAAAAAAAACAGAGCTGGAGGAATCAGACTCCCTGACTTCAGTCTACACTACAAAGCTACAGTAATCAAGACAATATGGTACTGGCACAAAAACAGAAACATAGATCATTGGAACAAGATAGAAAGCCCAGAGATAAACCCACGCACCTATGGTCAACTAATCTATGACAGAGGAGGCAAAGATATACAGTGGAGAAAAGACAGTCTTTCAATAAGTGGTGCTGGGAAAACTGGACAGCTACATGTAAAAGAATGAACTTAGAACACTCCCTAACACCATACACAAAAATAAACTCAAAATGCATTCGAGACCTAAATGTAAGACCAGACACTATAAAACTCTTAGAGGAAAACATAGGAAGAACGCTCTTTGACATAAATCACTGCAAGATCTTTTTTGATCCACCTCCTAGAGTAATGGAAATAAAAAGAAAAATAAACAAACGGGACCTAATGAAACGTCAAAGCTTTTGCACAGCAAAGGAAACCAAAAACAAGATGAAAAGACAACCCTCAGAATGGGAGAAAATATTCGCACACGAATCAACGGACAAAGGATTAATCTCCAAAATATATAAACAGCTCCTGCAGCTCAATATTAAATAAACAAACAACCCAATCCAAAAATGGGCAGAAGATCTAACTAGACATTTCTCCAAAGATGACATACAGATGGCCAAGAAGCACATGAAAAGCTGTTCAACATCACTAATTATTAAAGAAATGCAAGTCAAAACTACAATGAGGTATCACCTCACACCCGTTAGAATGGGCATCATCAGAAAATCTACAAACAACAAATGCTGGAGAGGGTGTGGAGAAAAGGGAACCCTCTTGCACTGTTGGTGGGAATGTAAATTGATACAGCCACTATGGAGAACAGTATGGAGGTTCCTTAAAAAACTAAAAACAGAATTACCATATGATCCAGCAATCCCCCTATGGGGCATATACCCAGAGAAAACCATAATTCAAAAAGACACATACACCACAATGTTCACTGCAGCACTATTTACAATAGCCAGGTCATGGAAGCAACCTAAATGCCCATCGACAGACGAATGGATAAAGAAGTTGTGGTAGGGCTTCTCTGGTGGCGCAGTGGTTGAGAGTCCACCTGCCGATGCAGGGGACGCGGGTTCGTGCCCCGGTCCAGGAAGATCCCACATGCCGTGAAGCAGCTGGGCCCGTGAGCCATGGTCACTGAGCCTGTGCGTCTGGAGCCTGTGCTCCGCAACGGGAGAGGCCACAACAGTGAGAGGCCCACGTACCGCAAAAAAAAAAAAAGAAGTTGTGGTACATATATACAATGGAATACTACTCAGCCATATAAAGGAACGAAACTGGGTCTTTTTTTTTTTTTTTTTTTTTGGTACGTGGGCATCTCACTGTTGTGGCCTCTCCCGTTGTGGAGCACAGACTCCGGATGCACAGGCTCAGCGACCATGGCTCACGGGCCCAGCCACTCCGCTCATGTGGGATCTTCCCGGACCGGGGCACGAACCCGTGTCCCATGCATCAACAGACGGACTCTCAACCACTGCACCACCTGGGAAGCCCATGGGTCATTTTTTGAGATGTGGATGGATCTGAAGACTAATACAGAGTGAAGTAAGTCAGAAAGAGAAAAACAAATATCATATATTAATGCATGTATATGGAACCTAGAAAAAATGGTACTGATGAACCAGTTTGCAGGGCAGAAGCTGAGACACAGATGTAGAGGAGAAACATGTGGACACCAAGGGGGGAAAACCGCAGTGGGGTGGGGATGGTGGGGTGCTGAATTGGGCAATTGGGATTGACATGTATACACTGATGTGTATGAAATTGATGACTAATAAGAACATGCAGTATAAAAAAAAACAAAACAAACAAAAGAAAACAACTAATACTAAACTTTCTTTGGGTTATTTGTATGGAAATATGTTAATATAAATGTTTCCGACATTACATGAAATTTCTAAAAATCTTATATGTTCTGGTATAATGTTATAAGTCATAATTCTAGTTATTACTTTAAAATGTATATCTCAGAAATAACTAAATTTCCTTGTCAATTGCATTATTATGAACTTTCATCAAATCTTTAACCGTGGTCATTTTTAAGTCTTTTGTCATTTACAGACAGTTCTGGGTGTACTCTGATGCTTTCACAAAAATGTTCCTATAAAAGGGTTTCATCTTCAAGGAATTCATGGAAAAGACTCTGACAAGTACAGGTTTCTGGTAACTGACTATACTGCTGAACTGAATGAATAAGCATTTTCAGAACTCTAATGGAAACCTGATGAACTCATAAAAGTGCTAACAAAAGATCAAGATGAAAAAAAATTAATTACATGCAACTGAGTGAACTGATGAGCATGATTATAATTTTTGTGAGTTTCTGTTTGAATAAAAAAAAAAATCCCACAAGGACTCAGAGGCAAAAAATATACAAATCAATTTTCACTGCAAAGTAAAGGAGCTGTTACAGTGGAGGATTACTGGACTGAATGTCAATATTATGACATTGTATGAGTGTGTTTCGTGTTTGGTAATTGCAATCACTGTTGCTTTTGCTGTGGTCATCCATTTACAATGCTTGCTGTCAGTTTATTTATCTCTTGTAAAAATAAAATACAGTGTGTGTGGGAAAAAAAATCCATTATGAAGAGAATGGTCTCAGACCATACACAAAAATAGACTCAAAATGGCTTACATACTTAACTATAAGACATGACACCATTAAACTCCTAGAAGAGAACATAGGCAAAACATTCTCTGACATATATCATACCAATGTTTTCTTAGGTCAGTCTCCCAAGGCAATAGAAATAAAAGCAAAAATAAACAAATGGGACCTAATCAAACTTACAGGCTTCTGCACAGCAAAGGAAACCATAAACAAAATAAGAAGACAACCTATGGACTGGGAGAAAATATTTACAAATGATGCAACTGACAAGGGATTAATCTCCAAAATTCACAAACAGCTCATGTGGCTCAATATCAGAAAAAACAAATAACCCCATCTAAAGATAGGCAGAAGATATAAATAGGCATTTTCCAAAGAAGACATACTGATGGCCAACAGGAACGTGAAAAGATGCTCAGCATTACTAATTATTAGAGAAACGCAAATCAAAACTGCAAGATACCACCTCACACCAGTCAGAATGGCCATTATTAAAAAGTCTACAAATAACAAATGTTAGAGACGGTGTGGAGAAAAGGGAACCCTCCTGTACTGTTGGTGGGAATGTAAATTGGTGCAGCCACTATGGAAAACAGTATGGCGTTTCCTCAAAAACCTGAAAATAGAGTTGCCATATGATACAGCAATCCCACTCCTAGGCATATATCCAGACAAAACTATAATTCAAAAAGACACATGCACCCTTATATTCATAACAGCACTATTCATAATAGCCAAGACATGGAAACAACCTAAATGTCCATCGACAGAAGAATGGATAAAGAAGATGTGGTACATGTATACAATGGAATACTACTCGGCCATAAAAAAGAACAAAATAATTTGTGGCATTTGCCCATTTGTGGCAACATGGATGGACCTAGAGATTATCATATTAAGTGAAGTAAGTCAAAAAGAGAAAGACAAATACCATATGATATCACTTACATGTGGAATCTAAAATGTAATACAAATGAACTTATCTATGAAACAGAAACAGACTCAACCAGACAGAGTGGTTGCCAAGCAGAGGGGGAAGGGATGGAGTGGAATTTGGGGTTAGCAGATGCAAACTACTATATATAGAATGGATAAATAACAAGGTCCTACTGTATAGTACAGGGAACTATATTCAATATCCTGTGATAAACTATAATGGAAAAGAATATTAAAAAAGAATATATATATATATGTATAACTGAATCACTTTGCCATACAGCAGAAATTAACACAACATTGTAAATGAACTATATGCTTCAATTTAAAAAAATAAAAATCCATTACGAGTGCAAGATATACCAATAGATTTTAATGCAACGGAGTATAAACAGCTCATCAAAATGGTTTTAGGCTCCACATTGCAACTAACCTTTAAGAAACTACCACTTGTTAAGTTCTAGTGCAGTACCAAAAAATACCTACAATTACCTGAAAAGGCTATTAAGATACTCCTCTCTTTTCCAACTATGCTATCTGTGTGAGGCCAGAATTTCTTCATATATTTCAACAAAAACAATATATTGCAAATTAATTGAAAGTAGAAGAAAATGAGAATCCAGCTGTCTACTAATAAGCAAGACATTAGACATGTAAAACAATCATTATTCTCACTAAATTTTTTTATTCTATAAATATATTTACTTTTAATAAAATGACATATATTAACATGTCATGGGTTTAGTATTGTGAGTTGAAATGAATAAATAAAGATTTAAACCTCTGCTTTAATATTTACCCCAAAACAAAAGCACTTTAGGGTCCTCAATAATTTTTAAGAATATGAAGCAGTTGAGTCCAAAAAATTTTGAGCATCACTAATCGAGAAAAGAGAACTCACTTATTTCTTTATATCCATTAATGCTACAAATAGTATTAATGATAAAACACATCTTCTAACATAGTTTTTCATTTCTGTGCAAATTTTCTCATGAAAAGACAGCTATCCCTAGCTCCCAGTTCCTACAATAACAATTTTATGACCCCAGTCAAAGTAAACCCTAACCCACCTGACAGCGCCTCCGCCTCCAAGGTGAAGCAGTAATTACCAGGCACGTTTCCCTCTGCACATTCTTTGAGAGGTTAAAGGCTGGTCTGTCTATGATTAGTGTCAGTAAAACCATGTCCTCTGGCAATATTGACAGGTAACATAAAAGCCTTCTTCTACAGCAAGTGATTTTATCTCAGAGAAAATAATGGGCTCTGAGAAAGGTTTCTTGAAAAGACGCCTGAGTAACACATTGACAATCAGAGTGAATATACTATCTCCCTACAAAATCAAAAATATTTTAAACAGCTCAACAAAGTAAGTTACTGTCTAAAAGTAGAAGAGGGTCTAAATATCTAAGAACCTAAATGTGTAAGTCAAGCAGTTTGAATTTAAAAAATTTTTCATTTCCAAACTTTTCTATCTAATGTTGAAGGTTCTATTAGCAAGTCACTAAATTACTTTTTAAATTAGCTTCATGATCTCATTTTTAAAATAGAAGGATTAACTTTAAAAGTACAGGATAGCTGAACACATTTTTTTAGACAAGAGTTAGGAATATCTTAACTAAAGGGCTTAAGAGGTTTGTGACTAAGTAAATACCATATACTTATACTTCTCAAATTTCTTTCTCTGGCAGACCAGACAGATGATGACGTAATGAAGCATTGATTCATAAACTGAGTATTACTTCTCAGCTGTCTATAGTCAACTACTTAAAAAGCTGTCATAGTATCACTACATTTTCAAAAGAATAAGTTTCTTCTTTTTTAAAAAAATAACTTATTTCTAAACATTGGCAAGTGTTAACTGAAATATTTTTCAAATAATTTTCATGCACTTCCAAAGTACACTTTCTAAAACAATTTCATCTCTACTGTCATGCATTTTTAGTGACAACCAACCCCACATTTCTGTCTGCTCTGAAAGTCCTCTAACATGCAGAAATACTGAGAAAACTGGTGCTGGATCTCCACAAAGAGCTCTCCTCAAACAGACCTGCACAAGAAGATGCAAGAGTGGCTCTCCTTGTTGTGACCTAGAAGTCTGCAGACAGCAGCACAACCATAAGTTAACAGATTAAAGTTCACATCAGCATAGTTACCTGATTGATATCTTTGTAGCCAGATGTATATTTCGTGTATCTGACACTAGATAGGATCACTTTTTAACATACCCCTCTTCTATATGACAAAACTATTTTCAGTAATAATAATGAAATAAAATGAATAATGATAGTGGCCAGAAAAAATGCAGACACTGAAAGTTCTCTTGTATTTAACTCCATATGAATAATCACACCGTTTTTTAAGTAAAATAAATGTTAGAGTATAAAAAAGGAAGAAGTACTGGATTCATGAATTTGATTATATTAATTTTTTTTAAAAAGAAACTAACATCTACATATTGGTTTGTTATAGTAATGGATAATATTTGCTAATTTGAGCCTTAACTTCTCAAAATGTCAAGAACCTTGTCAAGGGCTTCCCTGGTGGCGCAGTGGTTGAGAGTCCGCCTGCCGATGCAGGGAACACGGGTTCGTGCCCCGGTCCGGGAAGATCCCACATGCCACGGAGTGGCTGGGCCCATGAGCCATGGCCGCTGAGCCTGCACGTCCGGAGCCTGTGCTCCGCAACGGGAGAGGCCACAACAGTGAGAGGCCCGCGTACTGCAAAAACAAAAAAAAGGAATATAGCCAGATTTGTCAATCTATCCTTGAATAATTGATGGAAAAACACCTTTTATTAATTTTAATTTAGAAATATTCTTTCAAATAAAGCCAAAGATATACAATATTTTGGGAAGGTATTAGATAAAAAGATAAGTCTGCCAGAGATTCATAAAAATTCCTCTTCACATTAAATTCCAAAAAAAGCTTAAGTATCCATGTCCGTTTCCTTGAGATCCATTCAAACTGCTTACAAATGCCCCTGGGTTCAAAATTTCTCCACTTCTCAAGTATTTCTTCTGCAAAATCAGAGAAAATGGCTGAATGATAGTGAACACAGATATATGATCCATTGCTTTAGAGCAAATCTCCAGCTCTTGGTGAAAACGGTTGGTATATTCAACATTGCTATTTTGATTTCTTCAGGCAACATAAGATCAGCATCTCCTGTTGTTTCTCCTGGCACTCTTCTTCAAATTTTTATTCTTTTTTTTTTTTTCTATGTAAATGTCCATTTCCTTACTGTTTGTTTTTGAAAAATGAATAGCCTTCAAAATTTCTGTGCACTTATCTTCAAAGACGAGTTTTAAAAGCTTGGAATTTCACTGTACATTGCTCAAAGCATATATATTTGTATCTGATTAACCTCATCTAAAATTCTACACTAAGGAGAGGGGAAAAAAAAAAAAGATAATTCAGACGAGAAAACCCACACTAGCAGAGAACAAAATCTGAGCTGATTCACACATGTCCACATTTGCTTTGGCTCACACAGGACTTCAAAGTTGAGATTAGCTTTTCAAAATTTAGCTTTATGGTGCCATAGCTTCATAATGAGCATTTCTTTTGTCTAGGAAAGACTTTCTGCAGCTTTTTCCAATGATGAGGTGAGATTAAAAAGAATGAATAAAATTTTTCCAAACTTCCAGAAAATGTCACACATGAACAAATGTTTCCAAAACAGCAAATTCTGCAAGGTTCAAAGAATGATTTTCAGGAGGCAGAAAAAGTATATAGGATTAATCTCTTTGATTTTTGTATGAACTCCACTGTGAATACTGGCCACATACGCAGTACTCCTATAGAGTTGACCACAACAGAGGTTTAGAAAACCTCTAAACCTTTAGAAACAACCTCCTGTTGTTTCAAGATATCTTCTGTGAGTACGGAGGCAGTCTTTCCAGAAATAAAAGAATGACTTCTGTATTTCAGTTGTACCACCTTCTCTACAGACCTATATGATTAAGTCACACAGTTGATCTCTGTATGAAGCATCTGGAGTGCTATCAAAAAGATTTCCAAGGTACTTTGGGGTTTTTTAATATCTGCCGCTACTAAAGCATATCACTGGTGTCATGTTTTACTTTGATTCTTTAGTTTTAAAACAATTATCAAGTAAAAGAAGAATAAATTTCAACTCTGAAGGTATTAAAATTAGTAAAAGATTTCATATATGAACCCAAATATGCACTTACCAAGCAAAATATTGCATATCAACACATCATAGTTAACACTTTTCTCTATTTCAAGTTTTTTTAAATAACAAGTTTTTTAGAGCAGTTTAGGGTTCATAGCAAAAGTGAGCGGAAGGTACAAAGATTACCCCCGACCCTACACATGAATATCCACCCCCATCATCAACATCCCCCACCACAGTGGTACATTTGTTACAATCAATGAACCTATACTGACACCTCATAATCACCCTAAGTCCACAGTTTACCTTAGGGTTCACTCACAGTGTTGCACATTCTATGAGTTTGGACAAACATATTATAGCATGTATCCATCACTATGGTATTAGAGTAGTTTCACTGTCCTAAAAATCCTCTGTGCTCTGCCTATTCATCACTCCCTCTTCCTCCCGACCCTCGGCAACTACTGATCTTTTAAATGTCTCCGTAGTTTTGTCTTTTCCAGAATATCACATACTTGGAATCATTTACAGATTGGCTTCTTTCACTTAGTGATATGCATTTAAGGTTCCTCCATGTCTCTTCATGGCTTGATAGCTCATTTCTTTTCAGTGCTGAGTAATATTCTATTGTCTGGATAGACCACAGTTTATTACTTTATCTACTTAAGGACACCTTGGTTGCTTCCAAGTTTTGGCAATTAGAAATAAAGCTGCTATAAACATTTATGTGCAAGTTTTTGTGTGGACATAAGTTTCCAACTTCTTTGGGTAAATACTGAGCAGCTTGATTGCTGGATCATATGGTAAGAGTATGTTTAGTTTTGTAAGAAACTACTAAACTATCTTCCGAAGTGACTGACTGTACCATTGGACACGCCCACCAGCAATGAATGACAGCTGCTGTTGCTCTACATCCTCACCAGCATTTGTAATTGTCAGTGTTCCAAAGTCTGTCCATTCTTATAGATGGTAGTGTTATCTCATTGTTGTTTTAATTTGTATTTCCCTGACGACATACGATGTGGGGTATCTTTCCACATGCTTATTTGCTATCTGTATCTCTTCTCTGGTGAGATGTCTGTTAAATGTTTGACCCATTTTTTAATTGGGTTATCTGTTTTCTTATTGTTGAGTTTTAAGAGTTCTTTACGTATTTTGTTTAACAGATATGTCTCTTGCAAATATTTTCTCCCATCCGTGACTTGTCTTCTCATTCTCTTAACGTTGTCTTTGGCAAAGCAGAAGTCTTTAACTTTAATAAAATCCAGCTTATCAATTATTTCTTTCCATTTAAAATTTTAAGCATAAAAATAAGAACTCTAAGAGGTCACAATGAAGTAACTCAGGTTAAGTTTCTTCTTTTTTATAACTACTGTGCTACTGTTTCTAATCTACTTTTAAATGCAAGAATATGTAATAAGACAGGGACTAGGGACATGAAGTATGCCCAAAACAAGTTTAAACAATTCCAAACTGTTATGAACATACTTTCAAAATGACTGTATGAAGCTAAGTCCCCATGAGCCTGGGGACAACCATATAAAAGTTCTCCAAATTCACTTCCATGTAGAATATAATATTTATTAGAGGGTTAATAATAAAAATATGCTACGTTGACGCCTACACATATGGTATTAAAACTCAAGTACAATTGCACACATGGGTAAAACAGACCAACAAAAGATTTTGGGGGGAGGAATATTTTATCACTGATGTTGCACAGAATTGCCAGAACATACTACTAATAAAAGACAGGCCACCTGTCGTCTACACACAATGCAACCACTTGCTGCCTACACCCAATGCTAACTGCTCCCATAGCCCACTCTGGGTAAGCCACTGCCTGTAGCCATTTTGGAAATGTTTAACTTTGACAGGGAGAAAGATAAAAGAAAGGTGTACTGAGTTGAGCAGTGTTTCCTCAAAATACATGTCATTCAGAAACTCAGAATGTGACCTTATTTGGAAATACGGTCTTTGAACATGCAGTTAGTTAAGTTAAAATGAGGTCATACCAAATTAGGGTGGGCCCTAATCCAGTGGCTAGTACCCTTATAAGAAAAGCAGAGGGACTTCCCTGGTGGTGCAGTGGTTAAGAATCTGCCTGTCAATGCAGGGGACACAGTGCAATCGCTGGTCCGGGAAGATCCCACATGCCACGGAGTAACTAAGCCCATGAGCCACAACTAATGAGCCTGCGCTCTAGAGCCCGCGAGTCACAACTACTGAAGCCCGCGTGCCTAGAGCCCGTGCTCCGCAACAAGAGAAGCCACCGTAGTGAGAAGCCCACGCACTACAGCGAAGAGTAGCCCCCGCTCACCGCAACTAGAGAAAAGCCCACGCTCAGCAACGAAGATCCAATGCAGCCAAATATAAATAACTTAAATTAAATTATCAAAAAGAAGGAATGATTAATTTATTGGTCTGAAGGGGTGATAATGAGATACAGCTAATTGAGAAAAAAAAAGAAAAGAAAAGCAGAGGCACACACAGGGAAAAGGCCATATGACGACAGAGGCAGAGACTGGAGTGATGCACCCACAAGCCAAGAAATGCCAAGGACTGGCAGTAACTACCAGAAGCTAGAGGAGACGAGGAAGGATCCTCCCCTGAAAACTTCAGAAGGAACATGGCCCTACCAAAACCTTGATTTTGGACTTCCAGCCTTCAAAATTGTGAGAAAATAAATTATTTTTATCTTAAGCTACTCATTTGTTATGGCTGTCCTAGGAAACCTGGGAAATACAGAAGGAAACACACTCCACATCTCTGTGGACCCTCAGTATGGATCAAAAGTACAGAAGTGGTCAGAAATACACCTTGATTATTCTGAATTCCATATTTTTTGGCTATGTGCTTTTAAGGTCTTGAGAGAGCCAAGAGTAGCACTTTGAAAGAGGAAGTGGCACTGGGACCTCACTTTGAAAGAGGAAGTGGCACTGGGACCTCTTTCTGCCCTGTGCATATTGCAAAGATGAAACTGGGAACTCAAGAAACAAAGAACAAAGTGAAGTTTTTAAAAAACAAAACAGTAAAGGAAATCTCCATTATTTTTCTAATTGTAATAGCTAGGGGCAATCTTTTACCTCTTCTGGCTTGGGAACTGTGCAATATAATTTCTGATTGTGGAATACATATGATTACATTTTTTTTCTTTCCCTACAGTAATTTAATTGGAGAATCTTGATGCCAGGTCAAATATAAACAGCAACTACCTTCTTTTGCTTTCAGCAAAAAGATTTACCTCATATAGGGAATACTTGGAAGAGTCTTACAAAGTAAGTTGTGCTAAAGTGAAATATCAACTAAGTGATTTCCTAGTTTTCCAGAAAGGTAAACCATAACAGTCATTCCAAAATATTTATTATGCCTTTAACACACATACTACCTAGGCAATTCAATACAATCAATTAGTAGAATACAAATATTCAATTAGAGCAGAAAATGGCAAAAACAGCCATGGGGAGGAGTTTCCTTTTTATTCCATTTACCCAGAGTAGTCTCTCCCACTACCATTTAGACACAAAACTTCCTTTTGGGTTAAAAAATCAAGTTGGTTTCCTAAACTGATAAAGCCACAACTCTCCCAGACTCACGTTCTAAGGTCCCTCTTGAAATAGCTTGCTTGACAGACTTTATAATATCCCAACATTTGCTTTTATTTTTTTATTTTATTTTATTTTATTTTATTTTATTTTTGCGGTACGCGGGCCTCTCACTGTTGTGGCCTCTCCCGTTGCAGAGCACAGGCTCCGGACGCGCAGGCTCGGCGGCCCTGGCTCACGGGCCCAGCCGCTCCGCGGCATGTGGGATCCTCCCGGACCGGGGCACGAACCCGCGTCCCCTGCATCGGCAGGCGGACGCTCAACCACTGCGCCACCAGGGAAGCCCTAATTTATTTATTTTTGAAGTACTCATTAATTATCTCCCCTCATACTTAAACCATTTGCTCCGAAGTTACTCCTTTTAACAACACCAACAAAAATCTCAGTCATCAAGATATTCTTTCCCGTCCAAAAGCAGTAGAGTCAGCACTTTCCCTTCCCCACATCACCTGCATTCTTTTTATGACCCAGTACATCTCTGCCTGCATGGGCTGCAACCAAAATCTGTAACTTCCCCAAGGCGTTCCGTCAGAGACTGTGCTGTCGTCTTCTGACGTGCCCAGTCAACAAAAAATTAAAACGCATACGTCTAACGTCGATGGAAGACAGGCAAGAAAGATATAAACCTAGCAATATGGATTTCAGTGAGATACTTTAAAAACAGAAATATTTTTGCATAAAGCAAGCCCAGGATAACAATGAAACCATCAGGAAACATGAGCAGTAGAGAGCAGATAGGGAGAGGCCAGTGATGAGGGAAAAATTCCCTCTGACACAGTACCGAGTGTTAGCGAACATGGGAGCATGCAGAGTAAAGGTGAAATACAAACATTTTGGAAAACAATTTAGCATTCTCTGTAAAAGCTGAACCCATGCCTACCCTATGATCCAGCAATCCCACTCCAGCAGGAATGCTGCTGGGGGCACATGTGCTCCGAGTGTCATACGATAAAGTTCATGGCAGCATTATCCGGGAAAGCCAAAACTGGAAACTACCCAAATTCAACAGCAGAATGTGTAATACAATGAAACAGTACAAAGCAATGTAAGTAAACAAACTACAGCTACACACCACAACATATCTAAATGTCACAAATATAATGTTGAGCCAAATTAGCCAGTCATAAAAGAATATAAACTATGTGGTTCTATGTACATAAAATTTAAAAACAGGCAAAAATAGAATATAGTGTTATAAGTCAGGACAGTGGATCTTCGGGAAGGAAAGGGGGCAGTGATTGGGGAAGCTCGCACAGTGGGGAAGCTCTGAGGTGCTAGTAATGCTCCTGTTTCTGGATCAGGATGACAGTCACGTGAGTGTTCATTTTCTGATCATTCGTTAAGTGTTCCATTTATGTTCTGGTTTTTTTCTCTTGTGTGTTATACTACACAATAAATAAATAAAAAGAAACCCCAGTCTGACACATTCCCACCAACTAAAGGCTGGAAAGAAATCAAACTGAGAGATTCCCGCCAGGAAACAGATACTGATGGCACATAGCAGTTGAATTTCTTGCTTGCTGAAACACTGGCAGGTCTGAAAACATTAAGAAATTCGGGACTGCCAAGAAACTGAATTCCCTGGAAGACCTACCCTGGATGGAAACAAAGGTGAATTAGGTATCAGCTCTCTTACCAAATTTGGCAATAACCTATACTTTTAATCTAAATTTCAAAAGCAAACATTGATTCCTGAAACTTGCAAAACAGCTCAAATTTTTAAAGCATCCTGGTTTCCTCTTTTGAGCAATCATGGAAGTGCAGGGAGGCACAAGAGATCATTCAATCCAACCTCTACCATCCCAGTCAAGTGGACAAATAGACAAACACTCTTTAGAGTTCCCACTGCAAATGAATTCTGAGATGTTCCTCAGTTACCTGTTCTAGAATAAACAACCTTGACTAGGGCATAGCCTCTCCTGAGAGTAACCTTGATCTTATATGCTCCACTTCAAGCTCTCGTCCTGCCCCACACCTAAATGAAAAAATACCATAGGGCTTCCCTGGTGGCGCAGTGGTTGAGAGTCCGCCTGCCGATGCTAGGGGACGCAGGTTCGTGCCCCGGTCCGGGAAGATCCCACATGCCGCGGAGTGGCTGGGCCCGTGAGCCATGGCGGCTGAGCCTGCGCATCCGGAGCCTGTGCTCCACAACGGGAGAAGTCACAACAGTGAGAGGCCCGCGTACCGCAAAAAAAAAAACACAGTAGGAGAATATTTATAAATAAAATAATGTGCAAAGTCTGGTCCATTAAAAAATATAAATATACACATGCCAGAAGCTTTTGAATGAAAATAACTATTACTACTAATTACCTCTGAGTGGTGGGGTTGCAGAAGTTTTGTTGGTTTCTTCCTTTCCTACAAAGATCTGTATTGCTATTTTAACAAGAAATATACTTTTTTTTCACAAATAAAGTATTTGCTTACCTTAGCTGATTTTTCAAAACTTAAGCCTCCATCCAGCTTAAAAAGAACTGTCATGTTGTACCCAGTCTGGTTTCCATGTCCATGAGGCCACCAAGTTTCTATAGTAACACTCTTTTAAAAAATAATATATCAGTCTAAGTAATCTGTGGCATATTTTCAGCAAAATAATATAGTAATTCAGAGCATCACATCAATTTCTCATAGACAAGCACAGAGCAATATAAATCTCTCTCCTTGTATTATGCCAAATTATACCAATCCATAGATAATATTTAAAAATCAACATGCTAGGAGCATGGATTAATATACCAGAAGGGAAGGGAAATAACAAAATAACATGGGCATTCAGAAAAACAGCTCTTCCCATTGCAACACTCAGCTAACATGTATTCTACATTCTTAACATTTAGAATTGGACTTTGAGGTTAACTCTTCTTTCAAGCCCAGAACTAGAAAAGCATTTTGAGTTCTTACTTTATCTGAACAGTTACTGAATGCTGATTTGCTCTATCCTTTTCAGCTCACAATTGTCAATTAGAGGAATAAGGAAAGGTAAAATCCAGTTCACTTCTACTTACGAACGATCATAAGTTTAGAATTAGAATTCTGTGTGTAGAATAAGTACCAATATTCAAAATAGTTTACAAATACCAAAAATAATCACAGCATTGAAGTATGATGCTTCGAATGTATTTTGGATTTAGGATACTCCAAATACTGCAAAAAAATTAAAATATAACACACCTGACTTTTTGAGAGGAGAGGATGCCAAATTAATCACGTAACCTCCGTTTTCCTAATCTTAAAATTTGGGAAAATCATTCCTTAGCTTGCACACACCCAAAATATATAACCGATTAAAAGTAAAGAAAAAAATGGAAAAAGTACACTTTTCTTTAATACTCAGGTCCTTTTTTCTAAGCATTTCTTTTGAACAACACTGCTTTTCATCTTAGTGCTTCTCGGGAAGTACCATCATTCACCTTGTCAATTTTCACAAAGAGTTTAACAATGCTTTCCCCATGATGAAGTTCAACGCTGTTTGTCTGTTGTATTTTTAATTCAGGGATGGCTATAATCGCTTGACCCAAAACTGGCTTTGAACTGATAACATCAAAAGAAGACTCTATTTCAAGATTCCACTCCTGGATATTATTATCTAAGGTACAAAGAGAAAAAGAAAAAATAAATATATATTATGTAGGATTCACTGAAAAAAAGGCCAATGCAGCTTCTAAACTATAAGTGCTCCACAAATGCATTCCTGATCAAAAGTTCAGTGAAAATTCTCTTTTAATGTTTAGAGTTTAATCCTTAATTCCAAAGAAGAATAACCAAAATTATATTTTTATATATACTTCTACTCTAAAAATGTTACAATCATAAGTCACAAAAACTTTATAAATATGGCACAAATAGAAAATTACAAATGAAAAGATAACATAAATCTTCCAAGATTTATCAGTCTTGATTTATCAAACATACTTGCTTGTTCCTTTTTATAAAGTAAAATCACTGAGGGTTTTTAAGCCATATAATAAGTTAGAAACTTAGGTGTATTAGAATTAATCCAATGTGGAAAAAATAAAGATGCATTTTAAATGTAATTATTTATCCAATAAATGTGTACTGAGAACCATCTAAGTGCCATGTTCTTTGCTAAGAGATGGGACTTAAACAGTCACCAGGGTAAATAAACATGGCCCCTGCCCTCATGAGCTAAGGGTCTAATGGGATGTGGACAAGTACAAACGTGTGATAATACTAGGATAGGAGAATTAAAGGTTGTTTAGAAAAATATTCATATTCCCTTTACCACATTTTTATTGTTCTTAAACAGAAGCACACACTCCAATCTGATCCAAAGCTGTTTATTTTCTAAAACATCCCTAAGTCTTTGACAGCTACCTCACCTTTAACTCGAAATCATATTCCCTCTGGTTTCCCTCACTCTCTCTTATTTCAAGAAATAATAATAGATAACATTTACCAAGATCTTACTATGAGCCAGGCATTGTTTTATGCTCTCAACAAGTATTAACTTATTTAAGCATCACACCATTGCTATAAGGTAAATTCCACTACTATCATCATTTTATAAATGAGAAAACTGAGACAGAGAAATTAAGTAACTTGCCCAAGATCACATAGCTAGTAAGTGGCAGATGTGAACCAAGACAGTCTAAAACTAGAGACCTCGAAAACATTTAACCTCTAAATTCTGCCAACTCAATCCACATAATTTCCCCCAAACCACATCTTAGTGGTGCTCAGGAGTTTTACAGTGGGGAGAGGATCTTATTATATAGGAGAACATTTAATGATGTCAAGCTATGCTAGACATCAAATATGTCCTTTGGCTGAGTCTTTGACCAAAACAGCACAGATTCACAAAACTGGTGAACTAGAAGTATGCTGACAGATCACCTGGTCTACTTTTTGATGTGTTTGATTCCCTCTAGACCACAAGCTAGCAAACTATGGTCCTTGGGCCAAATCTGGACCACCTCCTATTTTTGTAAATAAAATTTTATTGGAACACAGCTGCTATGGACTGAATTGTATCATTCCCCCCCAAATTCATATGTTGAAGCCCTAACCCCTAATGTGATTCTATCTGGAGAGAGGGTTTTTTTAGGAGGTAATTAGGTTAAATGAGTTCATAAGGGTGGGGTCCTATTCTGATAGGACAGTAGCCTTATAAGAAGAGGAAGAGATCAATTTCTTTCTTTCTCTCTCTCTCCCCGCACACCCCCTCAGCCCCCAACCACGTGAGAACACAACTAGAAAGTTGGCCATCTACAAGCCAGGAAGCAGGCCCTCAACACAAAGCAAATCAGCCGGCACCTTCATCTTGGACTTCCCAGCTTCCAGCACTGTGAGAAGTCAATTTCTGTGGCTGAAGCCGACCAGTCTGGTATTTCGTCATGGCAGCCCAGCAGGCCAGACAGCAGCCATGCCCACATTTTACGTATTGTCTTCGGTCGCCTTCATGCTACAAAGGCAGAGTTGAGTAACTGCAACAAAGGCCATATGGCCCAAAAAGCGAAAATGCTCACTAGCTGACCCTTTACAGAAAAAGTTTGCTGATCTCTACCCTAATATATTTCCCCCGAAAGGCCATTCTAATCTGTCTTTAATATCTTTAATATAATGACAAAAACCTCTGCCTCCCTTTCTGCTAGCCTTGACTATTGGAAAGTCGTCCTCTACACTGATGTGAAATCCACTTTTCTTTCATTTCCACCTAGAGATTTTAGTTCTGCGCTCTAGGCCTCTCCTACCAACCAATAACCACCAAGTTCAAGCACGCTCCCTGGGACTTCCCTGGCGGTCCAGTGGTTAAGATTCCACCTTCCAATGCAGGTGGCACGGGTTTGATCCCTGGTCAGGGAACTGAGATCCCATATGCCGCGCAGCGTAGCCAAAATTTTTTTTAAAAAGGCAGGCTCCTTGGCCGTTTCCTATCACTTCTTCAGCAGAGAATCAGCTGCTTGTAAGGGCCTCCAGAAGGAAGACAAACAGAGTAATTCCCAAAGGTTACTGGCAAAATTGTCCAGTTTCTATTGCTTCTAACATGGAAGGTTCTAAAGTAAATTGGCACCCCTCTGGAGCTCATCCTGTTAACTCCCTCGGGTGCCACTAAATGAAAAAACTGAAGCTGAGGAATTAAAAACCCAACATGAAGATTTACAAGCCTATCGTGTCATTACCAAATACCCTACAACAACATATTTTGCACTCTTTTCTTCTTCCAAATGAAGTACAACCCTTCCTTCCAGGAGGAGAATTCCATGGAGAATTTCAGTAGTTTAGGTTCACAGAGCATACTGAGAGTCTTAAATAATAATTTTCCTGGTATTACCTGGTCACTTCTTTTCACTGGCTAATTTTAAAATGTATAAGCTTATTTCTAGTTAAGGAGAGCGCCCCCTTATAAATCAAGACCCATTTCTAGAATGCAGCTTCCCAGCATATCTCTTCCAGCACTAACAAGTTATCCTTTCCTAAAGAAGACCTCTCACCCCCAGCTCTCCTGAAGTGGAACGCAAGATCATTTCAAAAATGGACAAAGTACCGGGGATGGGATAAGAAAGAAGAAAGTTTACTAAATGACTTAAAATCCCCTCCCAGGTCTCCCTCTCAATGACACCAAGTTTTGCATCCTTCCTCACCCTGACTAATCAACCCTGGACCCAAACAGGACAGGAACTCCTTATCAAAACAGGGTGGAGAGCAAGCTGATGAGCTCTCTCTACAACTTGAGGCTTTCCCTGGCCTGGAGCCTCAGCGATGTCCTAGCTGATGCCCTGCTCCCTGCAGAAGACACTACAGTCTATAGTTTGTTCCATTTAACCTCAACCAGGTGGGCAACCCAGGGCATGGCAGAGAATGTGGTTCTGCCCATTGACTCATTTTCAGATTCTTCCAAAGCTGATTCAGTGAGGTTTCTTCAAAAACAAACAAACAAATCACCATGAGTCTGACTCGGATGGGAATTTGTAGAAAGGGTAACCAGCCTCACAGCCCAGATGAACGTGTGCTGCTTCTTCATGCAAACAATCTTCAGGACAACTCCAATTTGTGTAGATGTGGCCAATACATTTAACCTTTTCTTCTGTTTTAAATTTATTTGGCTGTGCCGGGTCTTTGTTGCGGCACACGGGATCTTCGTCGCAGTGTGCGGGATCTTTTGTTGCGGCATGCGGGGTTCTCTCTAGTTGTGGCATGCAGGCTCTACAGCACGCGGGCTCGGTAGTTGCAGCACAGGGGCTTAGTTGCCCCGTGGCATGTGGTATCCCTACCAGGGATCAAACCCGCGTCCCCTGCATTGGAAGGTGGATTCTTAACCACTGGACCACCAGGGAAGTCCCAGTACATTAACTTTTAAAACCTTCTAAAATGTGCCAGCTCCTTTTATAGTCCCATATAGTCCACTTCTTTGTCAAGATGTGGTCAGGATAAAAATTAAAAAAAAACAAAAAACAGCTTTATTCGGTTGTCTAAGAGAAAAAAAAAAAAGTATAGGAAGACATGGAGGTAGAAAAATAAGAAGACGGATGAATTACATTAATTCAAGTGTGTCCATAACTACAGAAAGAGTTACTCTCAAACTACACCTTAAGCCTTGCTTTAACTGATTGTAATTAAGCCTCAAATATCAGTACCTTCATTTAATCATATATCTAGCTTCAAAAAAAACTGGTTCTTCCACACTTATACCCTCACTAGGCTGTAATGAGTGCTGTAATTTACAAACACAGGGAAAGAACTGTAGAATGTTAGAGGCAAAAGAAACTTGGCCATCTCCTAGTTACTTTGCAGTTGTGGTATTTGAGGCCTTGACTGCAGAACTAGCTCAAAGCTCCCGAGCCAGTGGACAGGACAAGGGCCCAGGTTTCCTAACTCCAGTGCTCTCTACCTTCCACTCATCTCCCACAGAGGCGCCTATCAAAAAGAAAGACACTAGCAGGCACGCACAGATTGAAATTTGCGTATGAATAATGAGGAAGACCAAAAGCAAAGGTGCTTTTTGTCCTTCAGAATCCTAAGTCCTAATAGCAAATACGTATAATGTGAAACAAAGCATTTGAAGGGACTGTAACCATAAAATATTAGCCTCTTAATATGAGCGTCTTTCTAAAAAAGAAAAAACACTGAAATCTACAAACATAAAGAATGTGTCTGACCTTCCACTAAATGCATAATTACATGGTGCCACAGTTCCTCCATTTGTCAAAACACTATCTTTGTAACCTAAACTACCTGACAAAGGCATGACAACAGTTATGTGAGCATTTCTGCCAAACAGTGGAAATATATTTCTTGAATAATTACTGTCTGTGAAACTTGACAGGCACTATAAATTATACCCCAATCACAAACAGCAAAGATGTTGAATCTACTTAAAGAAACAAAATATACCCGAAGGTCACAGTTAAGAATACAGGATGGGGCTTCCCTGGTGGCGCAGTGGTTGAGAGTCCGCCTGCCGATGCAGTGGACGCGGGTTCGTGCCCCGGTCCAGGAAGATCCCACATGCCGCGGAGCGGCTGGGCCCGTGAGCCATGGCCGCCGGGCCTGCGCGTCCGGAGCCTGTGCTCCGCAACAGGGGAGGCCACAGCAGTGAGAGGCCCGCGTACCGCAAAAAAAAAAAAAGAATACAGGATGGCATTTGGAAGGGCTAAGAACCAGCAGGGACATGCAAGCACACTCAGGTCAACATGGGATGGATCTGCAAACATTGGTGGACGGCTCATGTAAGATGTAAAAGATGCTTCCTCTCACTGGGGGGCAAGCTATTCAAACATGGCTGCCCTGATTAGCCCTACTGAGCGCCTCCCAGCTCCGCCTCCTACCTGCTCGCTTCATCTTGCATCTTTCATAGGTGATGTAAAGCTGCAATGAAGAGATAGCCTTGTGCATCTGAAGGAACAGCAATGACAACGAGCCACAGAATGCTGAAATTCAAACATAGGATACATCCCCATGCTCCTGCCAGAATTAGAGGACAGACTACAGTAGCTGCTTTTCAAAGAGCTAACAGCTTGCATTAGCCAGAAAAGCAGGCTTATAGTTAGTTACAACAGCTGTTTTCCCCTTCTTTCCCAAGCAGCAAGATCTCCTTGCCTATTCAGCAGGACAAAATCCTCAAAGATGAAATCAAAACAAAACAGACACAAAGCAAAATCCCGCCACCCACCCCCCCCACCAAACAACATAAATTGGTAAGTTCTAGAGAAAAAAAAAAATCGACTTACACAACAAGGCAGCTACTCAGAGATCATTCAAGCAACCTACCTACCCATAAATATATTTTCGAGGGTGAATACCATCATTTTATGGGTAATGAAAAAGTGATTCAAAATGAATGTAAGAAAAAAGTGAATGCATGCTTGCATTCAAAAAGGAATGCAATAAACAAGGCACTGAGCAAGACTGACAAATCTTTGCTACGTTGTAATATTATATTCTCTATATTAAGCTGTAAACAAAGGGCAGCAATGACCTTCAATAAAGGCCACTGTTGGGCAGGCTAGGGTCTAGCTAGGAGCTAGGCCCACTCTTCCAACTCAAAGCCTATGTCTTCAAGAATGAAGAGACGGGGTGCTTTAGGCTAAGGCCGCAAGTAAATGTGGATACGGTCGGGAAGGCAGCATCTCTGAGGAACGGAATTGCCCAAGCACAGGTCAAAGACCCACAGCTCACCTCAGCTCAACAGGAAGATATACATGTTGAAAAACATCTCTATTTTATTTCTTTCTAACTGCGGTAACAGAAGATTAAACAATGCAGTGTTTCATCAGAACATACTTATTATATATTTGGACTTAATATGTCTATGTAACCTTAAGAAAAGTTCATAAAACTAGACAACCATCCCTCCCTAACAAATTTTAGGGCCTAATATGAACAATTTACATCAGATTACAAATATGAAAGACTTAGCATGGAGATGATCAATAAATGAATATATGTCTATCTCTCTCTCACACACACACACACACAGACATTCAAATAAATATTTTCTAATGACGTTTTAGAGAAAGTCACATCAATAAGTTGGTATCTCTCAAAACCCAGATAAATGACAAGAGCCTAAGAGATAATGAGAGTAACTCTTGTTTCCCTTTGACCTCAGTATTTTTTCCAAATATAAATTTGCTTTTATTACCTTAAATATTAAGAATATGTGAAAATCATTTAGGAAGCTGAGGTTAGGGCAAAATCAAACAAATGACCAAAGGATATTCAAAAGTATAAAAGTTTAGAAACCACTATGCTAAGGATTAAGAATGCAGAAAATATATATATATATATATATATATATATATATATATATATATACATAAAGCAAATTAATTCACAAAAATTTCAAGTTAGTTTTTAAAAGTCTAACAGCCTTTTTTCTGTCATATTTTATACAATTAAACTGGGGAACTATGGTTGGTCATTTGGTCTTTAGGGTTAAACTCACTAATTTTAAATTAAGAAATAAATTAAACATTTGGAA
Organism: Orcinus orca; assembly: GCF_937001465.1. Taxonomy (NCBI): domain Eukaryota; kingdom Metazoa; phylum Chordata; class Mammalia; order Artiodactyla; family Delphinidae; genus Orcinus; species Orcinus orca. The sequence continues at coordinate 21,952,098 of NC_064562.1, forward strand.
AAGCAAAAAGGTTATTTTCTTCTAGCCTCAATAGGCAGAAAGCAGAAAGTGCTACAAAGTCAAAGTAGTTTAGCCTTTCATAATAAGCTGGCTGAAATTACTAGATACTAGATTAGTTTAACTGCTTTCTTCCCTTATTATAGAGACAATATAGGCTCAATATAAAAATTTAGAAGAATAAAATACAAACTATCTGTAGTACTATTATACAGAGATTAGCCACTGCTTGCATTAGTTTTGACTAACCTCATTTCACACTTAAATTTTAAAAATGAATACAGTATTTGATTTTAAATAAAAATTACATGTATCTACTTTTGATTATGAACTAATCCTTTTAAAAAATGTTTAGTAACTCTCAATGCCTGCCTCAAACTGTGTACCAAATAAATGCAAAAAGTATCCAGAATATATTAGTTTATTCTCTATTATTTTCCACTTCTAAGTTTCTATTGATTTCAGTAATGATTGCTATCTTCCAAATACAAACTGAAAAAAAAAATTCTGAAAAAATCCTAAAGGAAGTTCCTCTCCTAATGCTTTCATAAGTTTATGCTTTAATTTTCTCTATTACATCAAGTAACCAAACTGAAATCTATAAAATTAATCAAAAATATAAGAATTACTGCTTAATATGCACAGGACACATCTTCTGAACAGGAAAGATATTCTTCCCTATGTTAAGTACAAAATATATTGTAGTCATAAAACATCAAAAATGTAGTTGATATGGATAACTGATTACACCGAGTCTAAATTAAATTTTAAGCATCACTTAAATTGATTTAATTCAAATAAAATTCGCTCAGTCACTAATGGTGAATAAACTGAACCCTAATGACTCATACTCAGGAAGAAATGTTTAGCTTCATATTCAAAATTTTAAATTAAACTAGAGCAGTGTTATTCAAATTTTTTCAGATATCAGGATACCTGGAACTCACAGCACTTTTTGCTAACCACCTAAAACACTGATTAAACTTCAAAACTATTAAATAAATAACTTTTGGCAAAACCAGACCCCTTCTTACAGTAGGTTTTATTATATACACCTGAGAAAAATTACGGGTGGGGATGGGGGGGAGTGAACCATTATGTATTTGATTTCATAGCAAGGCTCAATTCGGGTTGAGCCTCTGAAGAAAAGTTTGAGAAACACTAAACTAGAAAGCTCTAAACAGCCACATTTATATGTGCAATTTACATTAGATCTTCCAATGCCTTTTAAGCATTTAAAAATGCCAGCAGCGGGCTTCCCTGGTGGCGCAGTGGTTGAGAATCTGCCTGCCAATGCAGGGGACACGGGTTCGAGCCCTGGTCTGGGAAGATCTCACATGCCGCAGAGCAACTAGGCCCGTGAGCCACAACGACTGAGCCTGCGCGTCTGGAGCCTGTGCTCCGCAACAAGAGAGGCCGCGATAGTAAGAGGCACAGGCACCGCGATGAAGAGTGGCCCCTGCTTGCCGCAGCTAGAGAAAGCCCTCGCACAGAAACGAAGACCCAACACAGCCAAAAATAAATAAATAAATTTATATAAAAAAAAAAATGCCAGCAGCACCTAGTAACTTCCTCAATTATCAACCGTCTCTGATATGCTTTTGTCTTCTGCCTTTAGAAAACACAGATCTGGCTCTATCGAAGAGCAATCTAGGGTCACCAGGGCCCTAAAGACAACAGAACTCTTGTATGGACACACCACATACTTGCTTACAGACTTCATCTAGTTAGGCCTGCAAGGAACTGGACTGAGCATCATGAGTTATCATTTAAAATCCCATTTGCCTCCACCTTCGCCCTGATTTCCCTAACTTCTCAAATCCTTTGATCTTGGTTTTCTGAACTACTAGGGCTGCCATCCCAAAGACTATGACACAATCTAGTTTGGCTTGATAATTGTTTATATCTCCCCTCCCCACCTCAACCAACTTGCAGGGATGAGTAAACACATTATACTTCTTTTCTATGCCAAATACACACAGTGCTGGGCAAAGAACTCAACAAATATTTGACCAGTTTTTAACCAATTCATTGACATCTGTGAGATTTCTGAGGTTTTCTTTAATGCTCCCTTCAACTGAAAAAGTAGTATTCTTTACCTTATAAGAGCTTCTTTAATGCCTTGTCTGTCTTCCAGTTTATTTTCAACTCTTAACAAGGCTGGTATGTCATGGCCTTCAGAGGAGAAAATGTGCAGTGACAGAAAGTCAGCCCAATGATTTAAGCAAACCAAGAACTCAGCACCATGGAGTTTTGAAAGTGACTACAGGGGCAGCAAAAAGGAGTGCAAGCCAGCAGCCCAAATTCTTTTAAGAAACAGCTTGGGAGAACAGAACTTCCTTCCTTCCCTCCCTTCCTCTTTCCTTTCTTTTCTTTCTTTCTTTCCTCCTCTCATTTTTTATTTTTCAGAATATGTTAAAAGGTAGGTACCCACCTACTTAACTGCTTTATACAGTAAATTTTCATGACAGGGACTTCCTTGGTGGCGCAGTGGTTAAGAATCCGCCTGCCAATGCAGGGGACACAGGTTCATGCCCTGGTCCAGGGAGATCCCACATGCCGCAGAGCAACTAAGCCCGTGTGCCACAACTACTGAAGCCCGCGCGCCTAGAGCCCGTGCTCCGCAACAAGAGAAGCCATGGCAATGAGAAGCCGGCGCACCACAACATAGAGCAGCCCCCGCTCGCCACAACTAGAGAAAGCCCGCGCACAGCAACAAAGACCCAACACAGCCAAAAATAAATAAATTAATTAATTTTTTTTAAATTTTCATGACAAATCAGTTTGTACATATTTTTCACTTTTCTAAATTTAATGTGCCATAAAATTTTTTTTTAAATAAGTCTCTGAAAAGTACAGTTGTCCCTTGGTATCCACAGCAGATTGCTTCCAGGACCTGCTGGAGATACCAAAATCCACTGATGCTCCAAGTCAGCCCTCCACATCCACAGTTCTGAATCGATGGATTCGACAGACCTCGGATCATGTAGTACTGTAGTATTTGTTGAAAAAAATCCACACATAAGTGGACCTGCACAGTTCAAACCCATGTTGTTCAAGGGCCAACTGTATATATATTCAAATTATAAACCCAATTTTTATAACATAGAGGAGGCTCAAAAAAGAAAAACAAGAAATCACAGCTCTTAGCTTACCATATATGGGGGTAAATGTGAAGTAGTTCAGATGACAAATATTATAGGCTTCAATTCTAACATCTTTCCAGATGCCCTGGGTAGGAAAGGAAGGCCCCCAGTCCCAACTAAAGGAACACTGTGCCTGCAATTTTAAGGGAAAAAAAGAAGATCGATTCTAATTACCATGAAACTTAAACATTATGAAAACCTTTTTCTTTTAAAATATTATGTACATGTGTACTAGTTTGCTAGGGCTGCCGTAACAAAATACCAAAAACTGGGTGACTTAAACAATAGAAATTAACTTTCGCATAGCTCTGGAGGCTGGGAAGTCCAAGATCAAGGTGTTGGCAGGTTTGGTTTCCTGGGCTTACAGATGGCCACCTTCTCACTGTGCCCTCACATAGCCTTTTGTATACACACACACAAACACACACACACACGCCCCTAGTGTCTCCCTCTGTTGTCCAAATTTCCTCTTCTTATAAGGACATCAACCATACTGGATCAGCAGTAATCCTAACGGTCTCATTTAACTGAATCACCTCTTTAAAGACCTCATCTCCAAACAGAGTGACATTTTGACCTTACTGAGGGTTAGGACTTTAATATACAAATTTGGGGGGCACAGAATTAAGTCCATAATAGCGTGTGTGTGTCCCATATACAGCATCTAAAATGACCCAAAATGATCCTCTCCTGGTATTCAGGTCCTTGTGTAATCCCCTCCCCTTGAGTACAGATTAGACCTAATGAATCACTTCTAACCAACAGAATACAACAGCAGTGAGAGCACGTCCAAAATTAGGTTATAAAAGAGTGCACCTTCTGTTTTGGGTGCTCTGTCAGCTCTCTCTTGGCCAAGGGGGAAGTCAGCTGCCATGCTGTAAGGCAGCTCTGTAGAGAGGCCCACATGAGTGAGCCTGGAAGCCCATCTGAGGCCTGCCAATAACCACATGGGTGAGCTGAGGTAGGCCTCATCCAGGCTTAAGGTAACTGCAGCCCTGGTCCACAGCTTGCCAGTAACCTCATGAGTGACCTTGAGCCAGAGGTACCCAGCTAAGCCACACCTGCATTCCTGACTGACAGAAACTGTGATAATAAATGTTGTTTTAAGCTGATAAGTTTTGGTATAATTGTTACACAGCAATAGATAACTAAAAAAATAACTCATCTATCAACCTAGGAAACATAGTTAAATTTGGCAGAAATGTTCTAAGACCATAAAATCTAATTATGTACATTTATTCTTCAAAAGCATATTACACTGAAGCAACACAATAGTTACTCTTTAAATTTCTCCCAAATATCTCTGCACCCACTATTATATTTAAATGTAATAACTATAAAGAATGAAGAAACATATTGAAAGATAAAGATACAACAGTTTAAGAAACTCTAACTAGAGTTTCTTGCCAACTCCTATTTCCTCCAGTATGAATTCAGAAATCCTGGTTTCTGAACTTACAGCCCAAAACCAATCAGTTCAACCGGGGCACAGTTGCAGAAGGCTAGTAATAAGAATCACTCATAAACATGAACCCTACAGTCTGGTGAAAAGTTTGATAAACCCAGGTGGTTTTTTAAAAAAATTGTAAAGGGGGAATTCCCTGGTGGTTCACTGGTTAGGACTCCACGCTTCCACTGCAGGGGGCATGGGTTCAATCCCTGGTCAGGGAATTAAGATCCCTGCAAGCATCGTGGCACAGTCAAAAAAAAAAAAAAAAAAATTGTAAAGGTACATTATCAGTCACCTATCTTTCTTCTTTTTCCAGCGTTATCTAAGTTCTGAAACACTCCTCAAGAAGGAAACCTAGAAAGACAAGCTCTCTACAAAAATTCTTGTAATTTTTGGTTCTTATTTCTTTTTTTTTTTTTTTTTTTTTTTTTTGCGGTACGCGGGCCTCTCACTGTTGTGGCCTCTCCCGCTGCGGGGCACAGGCTCCGGATGCACAGGCTCAGCGGCCATGGCTCACAGGCCCAGCCGCTCCACAGCATGTGGGATCCTCCTGGACCAGGGCACGAACCCGCGTCCCCTGCATCGGCAGGCGGACCCCCAACCACTGCGCCACCAGGGAAGCCCTGGTTCTTATTTCTAATTTTTAAATCCCACTGAGGGGGCAGGAAAGAGATGCCCAACTTCTGAAATACAACTGGAGTCTTCAAACAAGCATTTCATATGCCCTCATCCCATCCTCAAAGCTAAAGCCCCTCCATTGCGAGACTGGTACCTTGCGAATAAAGTTGACATGGCATTCGCCATCCTGCACACGCGGAGGGCAGTTGGGGGGCACGCTGTAGTGAGTGTGAACTTTACTCCTCTGGTCCGCATATATCACTGGTGACTGGAAATGCACCTCAAGGATGTTTACTGCTTGGACCACATGTGTAATATCAAAGCTCTAAATTAAAGGGAAAGAACAAATGTGAAAGTAGCCTCCTGTGTAAAATTTTAGATAGAGGCAGAATGCATGAAAGATGCATAAAATAACTGAAATCTTTAGGTTTAGCCTTTTGGCAGGAGAAAGCACTTCTCCAAAATAGTATAACTTCGTTGCCTACTTTTAGTTATAACTGATCACATTCTCCTACGCAAACATAGATTTCTAGGTTTTCTCCTGCTATTTTTACTGACAGATGATGGTTCTAGGCAAACAGCACAAGCAGAGACTATCTTTAGCCCTGGAATGTCTGCTCTGGCTATTCACACATGGCTTTGAATTGCCAAGGATTTCCTAGACACTTCGTGATAACCTGACTCTCCGCTATGCATAGTATGTATTTCTAAGTCATAAGTTATTTTCGTTTTGATAAGTCTACCCTTGAAAGGGAAGGGAGATCAGGATACAATCTCTTAAGGTAACTGTTCCAGAAAGGAAGGAACATTTTCTTTTAAAATGGTTTGTCAACTGTCATTTCCCATGAAACTCTGGATTACCAAATTAACAGAGAAGGGAACAGCATTTGTCAAACATTGCCTATGTGCCAAAAACTAATACTGATCACTTTATATAATTAGCTCATTATAGCCTCACAATAGTTCCATAGGGTTTGAGTGTCTTCATCATTCTACAAATATGGCAACTGAGAGATAAAGTAACTTACCCAGTGCATCCAAGGACCTGTACTTGCCACTCATGATAACAATGAACCCAAATACCTACAAGTGGTTCTTTTTAACCTGATGTCATTATGTACTTACATAGCTTCTGAACATGTTGTCTGTTTCGCCAACAGGAATATTATTGAGCAGGACTACTGTAACTGTATCGACGCCTTCAAAAACCAACTTTACTTTACGCCATTTGCTAAAAAAAGAAGATTTTTAAAACAAGATGTATAGAACATTAACTTAGATAATTAGCCTTTTTTTTATTAGTTAAGAACGAAAGAAATAAATATTTCACAGAAAATATACATTCTTAGAAGGGAGTTTGCAATGAAATTTTCAGAAATATTGCTTTAATACATTTTTATGTTGAGTGATCCAGTTTAACTTTCTTCAAAATATTTCAATCACCATAAAATCATGAGCATGACTTCTAATTTCCATGCATTGACTTGTTTCCTAGAACTTCACAAATTCTTATAAGAACCAAGTTAAATAATGGACATAAAACATTGTCACAAACTATTATATTTACTAACACTAAGAGAACGCATTAACCAAGGAACAAGTATCTATGAGTAAACATTATGTGCCCAGCACTCTGCTAAGCCTTACAGGGAACTAAAACAGTCTCTGAATTTAAGGAATCTGCAATCTGATTAGCATTGAAGCCTAAAACACAGGAAACAAAGAGAAAGCTTTCAATCTCTTCTACTTTGTGGTACAGTCTTGTTGGATAGACTACAAGTGCTATCAGAGTTTATGTCATAAGTGAAGACTTCAAGAAGGAGACAAGAGTTTAAAGAAGAACAAAATAAATAAAATGTATGCCCATACAATAAAACAGCACTCAGCAATAAAAAGAAATGAAGTACTGGTGAACATGACAACACGGATGAGCTTGAAAACATTATTATGCTAAGTGAAAGAAGCCAATCACAAAGGACCACATATTGTATGATCCCATTTCTTTGAGATTTCCACAAGAAACAAATCCACAGAAATAAAAAATAAATTAGTGGTTGCCTAGGGCTGAGAGAGGGATGGGGGATGGAGGTGCAGGAAGTGGTGCACGACTGGCAACAGTAAGCAGCATTTTCACAGACAAGCAGAGAAAATTAAACTTGATCTGCCAATCGAAAGGAAGACACCGTCATTCTTAAGCAAGAATGTCATGGTAAAATCAAAATTCGGGAAAGATGAATCTTATGTTTCTGCATACAAAAGACTGGAGAATAATAAAGGCCTAGGCAAAGGCGGAAACTTGGAAATGAGGAGGCAGGGGCTGAATCAAGAGAAATGATAGGCAAAAATTAACAGGACTCAGAAACAGACCGAATACAGGGAGATGAAGAAAAGATATGATGAGCCAAAAACTCCTTGGGCACAGAAGATTGGGAAGAAGGTATTACAGTAAGAGAAATAACGAGGTTGCTAGAATATAAAGCAAGCTTTCAGTGGGAAAGTCGATTGGTTAAATTTCGGATATGTTGAGTTCAAGGTGAAAGAGGACCCCCTATTAGAGATATTTTAAGTATTATCTGGAAATAAGAGCCTGGAACACAGTAACTCCATGATAGTGAGCACTATTTTCTGGCTTTATTTCTTTTTTAAGAAGCTAGTAAATAATTACCCAAAAATAGGTCATATTAAAGGGACAAAAGGGTTTTTTTTTTTTTAATTTAGCAATAATGGTGGTAGATACAATTGGGTTACATTCTGCTACATAGAACATTACTGAAAACTATATCATGGTTTTCCTCGTGGCCTCACGACATAATCTAAGGCCAATGCCTTAGTTTCAGTGGCTGGTTAACGCTACATCAAACAAAGGATGTATCTCTGATCCTACTTGACAATATTGTAAATATAGACATTCTATGGATTACTGGGAGGGCAGGGAAAACGAAAGGCAGATAAGAGAACTGACTAGGTCGAGGTGACTCCATTACAACCACTGGAAAAATGATTGAATAAGACATAATTTTGTGACTAATGATCAGTGGCACCACCCTCATACACAAATCAAAACATAAATCATATATATTCACTTTTATAGTACAGGCTTTAGTCTGACAATGTTCGGATAGGCAACCTAAAGAAACAGAAGACTATCACAGACAGAAAAAGAACAAAAGTTCAAATAATAATAATAAATGGATAGATATAAATATAGATATACACACATAAGTACCTCAGGTCAGAAGGGATTTTAAATTTCTTGATATAGGTCCAGTTATCCAAGGCGATCCATCGGTAGTTAAGGTTATTAAATCTGTAGTAAGGATCCTGTTGATAAAAATTATGGTAGGTGATTAAATATGCAAAAATAATTAATTAAATAAACATGAAATAAACTATCAATGATAGCTATTTATTACCTAAAAATTAATGAACTCTTGGCCTAAGAGTGCAAGCATTTCGTATGCCGACACATCCCATCCTCAAAGCTAAAGCTCCATCTGTTTAAGAGCCCATTACCTTTCAAACAAAGTTGCCATGGCGTGAGCATACTAAAAATACTAAAAATAATTTTAAACGGAAAAAAAAAGCCCAACACAATCAAAATACCTGAAATGAAAGAGCTCTGAGATACAACTATTACATAGTCTCATTATGAAAGAACATGTGCGGAGATGAAGATTGGCTTCCTCTGTTAAAACCAAGCACAGAACCTGCAAGGTATCAGCAGAGAATGAACGGCAGCACTTCTTATGGTGCACAGCCATCAGACACTCACCGCCCTCTGGTTCTCACTTTGCATTTTGCTGCCACTATCCCAGCTGGCCTCAAGAGGAACACTTCTCCTCTACTGCCCAAAGATGAGCAAAACTCCCACTCCTTGGATTTACTCAGCTTTACTAAGTGAACACAGAAAGGATCTCTGCAGAGAATATACAGGCAGCATAGATACCGTCAAACTTACAGACTTCAGGTTTCCTATATTAGCCTAGACTAGGTCAGCAAACTACAACCCATAGGCCTAATGCAGCTCACTGCCTGTTTTTGTATGGCCAGTGAGCTAAGAATGGACAGGTGTCGATAAAGAAAGTTTTACTGGAGCACAGCCAGGCCCATTCCTTTATAAATTACATACGGCAGTTTTCATGCTACAATAGCAGAGTTGAGTAGACATGACAGAGACCAAATGACCCATGCAGCCTAAAATAGTATCTGGCCCTCTGCCCTAGACAACTGGCCTGCTGGGTGTTCACAGATGCTCTTCCATCTCAGGGTCCAGCCCCAAGTCCTCCCTTCCATAATCCTTACCTCTTTCTTCTCCTACTCATTTTCTACCCTTTACCTCTCAGATGAGGGCTCCCAGGCAGGAGGTGGAACAGAAAATGGTAAGAGAAGTTTCTCAGTTCTAATGTCTGTGAACAACACCACGGCTACATAGAGGGACACAGCACAGGCTCAGAGGGCTTCTCCTTTCCAACTGGGACAGGTCCAAGGGTGATTGCCTCAGGAACTGCAACTCCACGTTGAGAGGGAAAAGCCAACTTTGTCTCAGTTCCACAGAGGTAAGGGCTGGCCACTGGCAACAACCAGCTGAGCACTTGCCCAGAGAACAAATCCGCAAGGGGCGCTATAACACCACGGGGTGCGTATCAAAATGGAGAGAAAGGCATCAGCCAGAAACGGCTCCTGCCTGGAAGAAATAATTTTGATAAGATACGAAGAGGGTGGGGGGGACTTCCCTGGTGGCCCAGTGGTTAAGAATCCACCTGCCAATGCAGGGGACAAGGGTTCGAGCCCTGGTCCGGGAAGATCCCACATGCTGCGAAGCAACAAAGCCCGTGCACCACAACTACTGAGCCCGCGTGCCACAACTACTGAAGCCCGCGCACCTAGAGCCCGTGCTCCGCAACAAGAGAAGCCACCGCGATGAGAAGCCCGCGCAACGCAACGAAGAGTAGCCCCCGCTCGCCGCAGCTAGAGAAAGCCTGCGTGCACCAACGAAGGCCCAACGCAGCCAAAAAAAAAAGATACCAAAGGGGCAGTCAGTGGTTGACGAGATTTAATAACAACCAATAGGGCATCCCTGGTGGCGCAGTGGTTGAGAGTCTGCCTGCCGATGCAGGGGACATGGGTTCGTGCCCCGGTCCGGGAAGATCCCACATGCCGTGGAGCGGCTGGGCCTGTGAGCCATGGCCGCTGAGCCTGTGCGTCCGGAGCCTGTGCTCCGCAACGGGAGAGGCCACAACAGTAAGACGCCCGCGTACCGAAAAAAAAAAAATAACAACCAATAATCACCAAACTGACTTTTAAGGTCTGGTTAATGGTGAGCTTTTGTTCTGCTAAATGGGGTGTGCCAGGCCCAGCCCACTTGCTTCCTTTTCTTCTCTTCCCCACACGCAGGACTCAGCCTCTCCACTGAACTAACATGGAGTAAATATTTAAGGACACGGGTTTGAAGAGGCACCTAGTTATTAACCTGCCCATATGTCTCCACCCAGCCCTATTTATAACTCTACACTGTGGACTTAATCCAATATATTTAAAAATATCATGACAAGGGCTTCCCTGGTGGCGCAGTGGTTGAGAGTCCGCCTGCCGATGCAGGGGACACGGGTTCGTGCCCTGGTCTGGGAGGATCCCACATGCCGCGGAGCGGCTGGGCCCGTGAGCCATGGCCGCTGGGCCTGCACGTCCGGAGCCTGTGCTCCGCAGCGGGAGAGGCCACAGCGGTGAGAGGCCCGCGTATCGCAAAAAAAAAAATAATAATATCATGACAAGAAAGGTGTGAAGGCTGATGCAGTTGCAAGATGTTAACCTGCGGAGCCTCAGGGCTGGGTGATGATCGGGCTTGTGGGGCACAAGACTCCTTCCTATCCCTCCGGCTCCTTGAAGGAAGCTGCATGTCAAGCTCCAGAGGGTAATCTTCTCAGATAAATTTTTTCTAAACAAACAGAATTTAGAAGTTAAATATTTTCTCTTACTTAAAAGAAGCCAATCTGAAAAGGCTACAGACTGTATGATTCCAACTATATGATGCTCTGGAAAAGGCAAAACTATGGAGACAGTAAAAGGATCAGAGGGTACCAGGGATTAAGGAGGAAAGAAGGGTGAATAGGCAGAGAACAAAGGATCTCTAGGGCAGTGAAACTACTCTGAATGATACTATGATGGTGGCTGCATATCATTATACATTTGTCAAAATCCATAGAATGTACAACACTAAGAACGAGCTGTAACATAAACTATGGACTTCTGGTGATAATGATGTGTCACTGTAAGGTTCACTGATGGTAACAAATGTACCACTCTGGTAGGGGGTGTTGATAGCGGGGCAGCTGGGCATGTGTGGAGACATATAGGAACTGTCTGTATTTTCCATTCAATTTTGTTATGAACCTAAAATTGCTCCAAAAAAATAAAATTTATTAAAAAAAATTGCTCTAAGGGCAAATGCCTACCTCCCTAAATTAAAAGTTGCAGAGACTCAGATTACATTTATAATAATTACTGCAAATGCTAAGCAACCAACTTAATTTGGTTCCAGAGTGGTCTGATCCCCTTTGCTCATATTAAAATTCTGAGTCCTATTTAAAGCAAATAGGACTACGTTCAGCATTACGTCTGACGACTAAGGACCCATGTAAGTGACTGAGTTCATAAGCAAACCCATGAACCCTAAAGACAGTAACAGTATCACTTGTTGACCATTTACTTTATATCAGCCTCCAAGATAGGCACTCATTCACTCTTATCTTCATAACAAAGATGTGTTGTAAATACCGTTCTATAGAGGAAGAAACTAATGCTCCAAAAGGTGCAGTGTCTTTCCTGAGGTCCTATGATGAAGCAGTACATCCAGGCATGAAACAAACTCAGTCTGACACCAAGGTCTACATTTTTTCAACTGTGCTTCAGTGCCTCACGCCATATTTACCTACTTTTCTGTGTGTGTGTGTGGTACGCGGGCCTCTCACTGCTGTGGCCACTCCCGTTGCAGAGCACAGGCTCCGGACACGCAGGCTCAGCGGCCATGGCTCACGGGCCCAGCCACTCCGCGGCATGTGGGATCTTCCCGGACCGGGGCACGAGCCCGTGTCCCCTGCATTGGCAGGTAGAGTCTCAACCACTGCGCCACCAGGGAAGCCCCTACCTACACTTTTATACCAGATGATCATTGCATCTCGTACCTACCATTTTTAGTAGTGTATGTGTATATTTACAATATATTTTCTTCTATTTTTTTTTTTTTTTTTTTTTTTTTTTTTGCGGTACGCGGGCCTCTCACTGTTGTGGCCTCTCCCGTTGCGGAGCACAGGCTCCGGACGCGCAGGCTCAGCGGCCACGGCTCACGAGCCCAGCCGCTCCGCGGCATGTGGGATCTTCCCGGACCGGGGCACGAACCCGTGTCCCCTGCATCGGCAGGCGGACTCTCAACCACTGCGCCACCAGGGAAGCCCTCTTCTATTTTTAAGTGTATATTTTGAGTGAGAAGAACTTTATAAAGGAGTCTATGCAGTTACTAAAAATTTTTCTAGATCTATATTTATAGACATTTATAGATACAGAGAGATGTTCTATAGATACAGAGAGATGTTCATCATATATTTTAAATGAAGAAGTAGCTTACAAAACCATCTCAGGGACTGACTTCATCTTTATATTATTATATTTGTTTGTATATACTTAGAAAAGTCTGGAAAGATATATATGAAAATTTTTACCTCTGCTTAATAGTATGCTTTTTATTGGCTTTTTCCTTCTTCTTTATATTTTATATTTCTCTGCATCAATATTCGTACAGTAAGTATTAAACATTTATTATTCTTTTTAAAAGAATTTTAAAAGAGAATAAGAAAATTCAGTATATAAGAATTTTGTGCATGATAAAAGTAATGTTTTGTATCAGTGGACAACAGAGAAATTGTTCAAATCATTTGATATAGAAAACTGTTTAACCATTTGAAAAAACTCAAATGGATCAAAATTTTAAATACAAAAGAGGAATTATAATAATATTAAAAGGAGGAAATATAGGTAAATATTTATTTAATTGGGAGAGAGGAAATTACTTCCAAAGCATAATACCAAAGACAGAAACAATCATAAAAGAAAAAAAGCTTAAAAGATTTCAACATATAAAACTTTAAAACATGTATATGACAAAATATATCATTAATAAATGGGAAATTTTTGAAAATATATAACAACAGGCCTAACAAATCTATATTTTAAAAGATGAATAGTCAATAGAAAAATAGATAAAAAACAGGAATAAGTAAGCCCAAATCACCAATAAGCATGAAATAAACATATAAAAGGTGTTTAGGGCTTCCCTGGTGGCGCAGTGGTTGAGAGTCCACCTGCCGATGCAGGGGACACAGGTTCGTGCCCCGGTCCGGGAAGATCCCACATGCCGCGGAGCAGCTGGGCCCGTGAGCCATGGCCGCTGAGCCTGTGCGTCCGGAGCCTGTGCTCCACAACAGGAGAGGCCACAACAGCAAAAAAGGTGTTTAACCTCACTAGAAAGTAAATTGTTTCTATTTTTATTTTTTAAAATAATATCCAAATCTAGCACTTAAAACAAGTACTCCAATAAAGTCATGATGGGAGTGTAAAACTGGTACAATTTTTATGGAGAACAACTTAGAAGTACATAGCAAAAGACTAAAAAAATGTATACTCTTTTGAATCAACAATTCCACTTTTAAAAATTTGTCCAAGAGAATAAGGATGTACACTAACAAATGTAGCTAAAAATATCTTCCCATCATTGCAGAATAAAACCCAAAAGTTATTCCCAATGGCCTACAAGCCCTGCATGATCTGCCCCAGATGGCTACTTTGAAATCATCCACCTGCCCCCCAGGTCACAGGGCTACAGCCACCTGGCCTGCTTACTATTCCTGGAACTCATCAAGCATGTTCCTGCCTCAAGGGCTCTCCCCTCCTCACTGCCATCTTTTCTTCCTTTTTGCAGGGAATTCGCTTCCGCTTAAAACTGAACTCATCAAAAGATCTTTATCAAAATGGCTATCTTTAACCACCTTTTCTAAAATAGAATCTTTCCCAACAAGCCTTCGCTCTCTCTTCCTTTAACGTGCTTTATTTTTCTTCAGTGTACCCGCTGTCACTGTATTATCTATTAATCTGTTTATTGTCTATCTTCTCCACTAGAATGTCTATTGGGACAAAGACTTTGTTTTCTTCACCACTTGATTCCAAGCACCTGGAATAATGCCTGCCACATTGGAGGTACTGAATAAATATTTACGAGATAATTAGGTGAATGACTTCAGCAAGATATGTTTCAAGTTCTCATGTAAACACTGTATTTGGACCAGTGTCTGCTCTAAACTATAAAATATTTCCTAGGTCAACACCAAAAAGGGATGGTATAATAAAGCAGGTAGTAGAACAACATCATATTACTCCATAATGATACTTGATGATTATTGTCAATAGGCCTGGAGTTCCCCAATCCCCAAAAGCTCCCCATCTCTCATCCCACTACCATTTAAGAACTACATCTACCTTTACTGAAACTTAAACTTTTCCTTAGAATTTATTAACAGATTTAACAGACATTGTAAATTGTTCCCACGAGGAAAAGTCAGTTATTTCCTTCTGTGAGCACATCATTCACATTAACGAGTAACCAAACATTGTTTCTTGATATGTAGCCCTATAACATGAAACAGTAATCTGATTTACTACAGCCACTAATGATTTCCCATTGCCTTACTTTAATCAGGATAATGAGGCAAGGAGAAACCCTGCAAAAGAAACACAGGCATTTTCAAAGCATGGGTAAGTGAAGCCTTGGGGTAACCAAGGTCACCTGTGGTCCATGTCATAAGTAGTTTGTTAACTAAAAATAGTTCAAATACTTAAGTCTGAGGATTCTTTACTTAAAAAATAAACAGACCATGGTCAGTGTCATTTACATTTCCTTCCTTTCTGATACACATTTTTGAAAAAAGGCTAATTGTACCAGATCAGAAATTTTGCATAACCCTAGTTGACTGTCCTGTCATTTAAGTAAACTTCGAATTATATTCCTGACAGTCAACTCCAGTGCTTTAAAAACACATGATTTGTCAATGTGTCACACAGGGTAAGTGTCACAGAGTACAGAAGGCTATGTAGTCAGGCCAGGCTGGGTTATAACTCCATTTCTGCCACTCTTAGTTGCTGTGTGATCTTGGGAAAATTATCTAACTTCTCTGGGCTCCATAATTCATTCATCCATAAAATGAAGATAAGAAGACTTACTCTTTAGAGTTGTTATGCGGATTGGGACAATGCATGCAAACCACGTATCAAGTACATCTTGTCCCAAGCAAAGCCATTAAAGATGTGCAGCAGATGGAAGGAAAAAGCAGTGGGAGGTGGCAGTCTGTTTGCAAACCTCTAACCACAGGCGGCCAAACAGGAAAACGTCCTCCACCAGAAGTCTAGAAATTGAAGCATCTATTGGGACACACACATCACATCACATCACACGCCCTGAGAGGAAACAGCATCTTTCTTCATATCCCAATCAGCATTAAAAATTATTTAGCCTGTACGCTAGCACTGACAATCCTACCCTTACACTTGCAGGTCTCATTCTCCTCAGCTTATGTGCTGCTGCATCAATTCCAAATCTGACTCCCTGGTGCCTAAAAGCGAAAATGAAAAACTGAGGCATTAATGAATACAGTTAACCCTTACTAGGCGAAAGACTATTGTCCTCTGCAGTGTTCGGGTAGTTGAAACAATAATCCCCCTCTTTAGAGGCTTTGTCAGTGACAACACGTCCTTTCTAATCTACGCTTCACTGGAGAACTATGGCAATAACACCCCAGTAGAACTGTCTGGACCTCCGCTTTCCTGAGTTGCTGCTGTCCCAGCGTGGGCGTGGGTCAGCCTCCATCTAGCCCGGACCCCAGCGGTGATCTTCGCCAAGAGTAGATACATTGCCTCGGCGTCCCCATCCCCACCCCCTCACCACCACCACCCCTAGACCACAAGACGCAAAGGGGAAGTTAGTGCCAAACCGAGGAGAACAGCCCCGGGCTCGGGGACTGCCAGGCCGTTCCTGGGCCCCTCTCACCACGAGGGGGACGCGGGCGCAGGCTCCCGGCGGGGAGGCCGCACACAGTACCTGGATAAGCCTCTGGTGGAACAAGGCGCTGTGCACGCAACCGGGAACCTCCGCGGGCAACTCCAGCGTGCCGTTCCCGCTGCGGATCCTCCAGCTTCCCCGCAAGCTGACGCTGACCACCATGGCAGCGGAGCCCGCACCGCACAACGCAAGCAGCAGGAGCAGGCGGAGGAGCATGCCGGTGGCCGGTACCTCACCCACCCACGGGGGTAGAAGCCCCGCGCTTCGGAGAGCCGCGGAAGTTACCCTCTGTTCGGGAGGAGCCCGGGCTCTAGCTCTCCCCGCCCCGGGGCCCGCCCCCAGCTCCCGGCCACGCCCCCGCCTCTCGGCCACACCCCCGGGTCAGCTGAGCTGAAAGGACCTCAGCTGCTCCCCAGGCTCCGCAAGACTAGCTGGGAGCGCGGATATCGTGCCAACTGGCCGAAGCTCGGCGTCGCGAGTGTCGGAGCCGCCACCTCGTGCATGGTTCCGGGCTCGGACCGCCTTGGTCTGGGTCCTCCTCGGCTCTTATTCCAGCTGCTCCGGCGTCTGAACGGGAGGCGAGAACCGTGCACGCTAATTGGGACACACCAATCTCTGGACGCAAAGTGGCGCACAGCCTCGGGGAGCTCAGGGACAGACAGTAGTGTGCGGAAACTACAGCAAGAGAGGCTCCTCACTGCTTCAGAGAACCGAAAACCAAGACACCCCATCACTTCAGTTCCCCCCAGTTTCCCCACACTCTCATCAGTGCTGCAGGTGTCTGCCCGGCGCGAGTAACGCCCACCTCCGGCAGCTCTGCAGGTTTGTCTTAGAACAGTCTGCCCTTCAAACAATAAATAAGTACTAAAGTGCCTAATTCGTACGGTTGTTGTGAGAGCTGAGAAAATCCGTGTACAGTGTGCAACATAAGGCCCGGCCCAGAGAAAACACAGCACTTTGGCCTGATGTTAGTGGACTACGACCTTCTGTTTTATAAAGCTCTGCAGAGGAGGTTCCTGAGATTCCGGAAACCTGCATTAATGCGCAGGCAAATTTAAAATCCTCTGTCGCTCACTAGCTGTGGGACTTGGGCAAGCCACAAACTCTCTAATACCCCCGTTCCCAGAACTCAAAATTGGAGACAGTACTCCTTTTGGGGGTTGTGATAAGCATAAAATGAGTTAACATACTTGGCTGTTCCTAACAATGCCTAGGTACCCAAGAAATACCACAGGTTTATTTCAAGTCTCATAGTGGCGCAGTCTACTTGAGTCCCATTTTTGCAATAGGATGTAACTGCGATCTGGGAAGTTAAGAGGGAATTTCGCATTGCATAAAATAGACTAACGTATGACTGTGTTGATGTTATCTACCTTATTTCTGTATTTCAGCAGAAGTCTTTGAAGAGAAGTTCTCCCCCCATTAAATCCGAGCTTTGTTTTGCCTTAGAATGGCCCTGGAATTGCCTGAATCTGTAGACACTGGACAATATTTTATTTTTTCAGAGTCAGCATTTTTCACAAGCCTAGCTAGCATCTTGGCTTTAGGGACATTTGGATTATTCAGCCCAAGCCTCTGGCTTTAAAGCTGAGGGAACAGGGTCCAAAGAAGTCAGGTAACTTGCCTGTCAGACAGTGGCAGACAGGACCCAAACTCTCCTTTCCTGGCCCATAGACTCTTTGCAGTAGAGCCCAGTGATATTAAGGGGGAAAGGCTCTGGCTGGTTCAAAGGTTTCCTCACTCCAGGAGCATTTTACTTTTGATAGGAAAGGAGTTCTCAATTCAGATTATATTCCCTGATTCATGGCATTAAATGGCCAGCCCTAGTCTGTTCAAAACTGATAACAAGACTTACGGCAGCAAGAGTGGCAAAGAGCTTTTGTTTGTTTGTTTGTTTTTTCATAAATCCCAGAGATCCCATTAAGTCAAAGGAAAATTCATTCCTGTGAATATGTTTGGATATACTCTGTTGTTCTATTAAGAAATATTTTAGGGAATCTATTTTTTTAAAAAAGCAAGAATAGAGACTTATCATTCCTCCTTTCATTCCAAGACACAAGTATGACATCATTTGAATTACTTCACTTTGAAAACATACATTGGTCCAAACCCATAGAATGTACAACACCATGAGTGAACTGTAATGTAAGCTACAGACTTTGGGTGATAATGATGGTAGGTTCATCGATGATAACAAATGTACCATTCTAGTGGGGGGATGTTGATAATGGGGGAGTCTGTGCATGTGTTGGGGCAGGGAGTGTATGGGACATCTGTATTTTCTATTCAGTTTTGCTGTTAATCTAAAGTTGTTCCAAAAAATAAAAATAAAAATATATATATATATATATATATACACATATATACATGTATGTATGTATATTCATGGGTCAAAGAAATAAAAGACTTCCAGTTACTGTTTTGTCATGTCAGGAGCTTGCAAGTCATCACTCCATCCTAAAAACAAGTAAAAAGCTGAACAAACTGAAAATCAACAGCTTTTGTTAGATCTGTCAGAGAATTCAGGTGAAAGGGCAAACTGCTGCCCCCCAAATTGGAGAAAAAGACAGGTGCATACAGAGAATCACAACTTAACCAAAGCAGAAACCCATGAGTAGAAAGCTCTGCGAAAACCAGTACTAGGGAAGGAAAATCTAAACTCTAATTTCTGGGACTTCCCTGGCGGCCTAGTGGTTAAGACTCTGCATTTCCACTGCAAGAGGCACAGGTTTGATCCCTGGTTGGGGACCGCATGCCGCAAGGCCAAAAAAAAAAACCCCACACAAAATAAAAACAAACAAAAAACCTCTAATTGTTGAGCGTCTGGAGGCTCAGTGTGGACGAATTTGAGAGTTTAAAAACTCCACAGGGGACTTCCCCGGTGGTCCAGTGGTAAAGAATCCGCCTTACAATGCAGGGGACTCGGGTTCCAACCCTGGTCAGGGAACTAAGATCCCGTATGCCGCGGAGCAACTACTGAGCTCGTGCACCTCAAATAGAGAGAAGTCCCGGCGCCGCAATGAAAAAGATCCCGCATGCCTCCACGAAGATGCCGCGTGTTGCAACTAAGACCCGACGCAGCCAAAAATAAAAATAAATAAATAAGTAATAAATAAATCTTAAAACAAACAAAAACTCCACCGGAATTCAGTCTTAGTGGGTCTCCCACAGCTTTGTGTTTTGTTTCCAGAAGATCTACCAGCTCTCACATTGAAGATTTGCGAGCAATTCCCTCATGCTTCCAGCAGAGGGACGGGGATAAGGAACCATTTTGAAATACATGATAGCATTCTCAAGAACTACCCTCAAGAGAAACGATTTTATCAGAGCCTAACCTGGGAGAAGGGAAGTTCCTCCTAGCCTTCTTGCCTTACCTAAGGGGCTAAAAAAAAAAGAAGCATTTATTAAATTCACAGTCCAGGACACAAGTTCACTAAAAGGCTAAGGCCTAATCATAAGACTATAGACAGCTTCCCCTCTCCTCATACCTTCCCACTATATCACTAAAGGCCTCTTTGCCACTGTTCATTTCACTGCACACATCACGTATGGCTTTCAACAAAAAATTACAAGGCAAAAAGAGATAGAGCAAGCCCTAGAACCAGACTCAGATATAGCAGGGATGTTGGATTACCAGGACAAGAATTTAAAATATTAGGCCAGCACTGGTCTAATACCAACACCAGACAAAGACATTACAGTAAAAGAGAACTATAGACCAATATCTCTCATGAACATAAATGGAAAACTCCATAACAAAACAGTAGCAAATTGAATCCAAAAATATATATATTAAAAAAAATATATATATATATATATATATATATATGAATCATGACCAAGTGGGATTTATTCTGGGTATGCAAGGCTGGTTCAACATTCAATCAATTAATGTAATTCATCACAACAATAGGTTAAAAAATAAAAATCACATTATCATATCAATAGACACAGAAAAAACACTTGACAAAGTCCAGTACCCGTTCATGATAAAAACTCCACACACTAGGAATAGAGGGGAACTTCCTCACCTTAGTAAAGAACACAAAGAACTACACCTAACATTACACTAAATGGTGAGAAACTAAAAGTTTTTCTGCTAAGATCAGGAATAAGGCAAGGAGGTCTCCTCTTGTCACTCCTTTTCAACATCGTATTGGAAGCCCTAACTAATGTAGTAAGAAAAGAAAAGGAAATAAATAGTATACAGTTTAGGAAGACATAAAACTATCTTTGTTTGCAGATGACATGATTGCCTATGTATAAAATCAACAACAACAACAACAAAACACTGGAAATAATAAGCAATTTATAGCAAGGTTACAGGATACAAGGTTAGTATACAAAAGTCTATCATTTTCCTATATACCAGCAATGAACAATTAGAATTTGAAATTAAAAACATAATGCTATTTACATTAGCACCCCCCAAAATAAAATACTTAAGTATAAATATAACAAAAATGTTTAAAATCTACATGAGGAAAACTACAATACTCTGATGAAAGTAATCAAAGAAGAACTAAATAAATGGAGAGATGCTCCATGTTCATGGATAGAAACACTCAGTATTGTCAAGATGTCAGTTCTTCCCAACTTGATCTATAGAGTCAATGCAATCCCAATCAAAATCCCAGCCAGTTATTTTGTGGATTTTAACAAACAGATTCTAAAGTTTATATGAGAGGCAAAAGATCCAGAATAACCAACACAATATTGAAGAAGAGCAAAGTTGGAGGATTAATGCTACCCTATCAGGAACTAAGCTGAGCTGGAAGAGAGATCTGAGCTGTCAGGAGTCAGAGCAGCCAATTAAAGCAACAAGGAGCCAAACTGAAAGTAACAGTGAAGACTTCAACCCCTTACAGTGATAGTATAAGCAAGAGGCTAAAACTGGAGAAGACGCCAACTCTCCCCTGTTTCATTGCCCAATAAAATGGCACACCAGTCACGGGTCAGGTGGATCAGCACAGATGTGTGTGTTGTCTCACGTTGAGAGAGTCCTGAACAAAAGGCTCTGGCTGTTTTATGGGCCCTGGGGTAGGGGAGGAGAATGAGGAGGAAGGGCTAGGAATGGAAAATTGCTGGGTACTGAGTTTGAGTAGGAATAAATGTATTCAGGGTTTCCCACTTCTCCTCTCCAATAAGGAGATCTCAGTGCAGTCACCCGAAGATAACCTTTGCCCAAGGCCTCAGATAAAGAGAACAAGGAATGAAGTCAATGAAACTAGGAATGTAAATATGTGAAGAGCATGAACAGTCAGAGGGGCAATAATAGGTCCTTCACTGCAACTCCCTTTAGAGATTATAATACTTAGACTGTATACCAAGTCTGATTGGGGAGGACAGCTTTACCTCGTGAAGGCTTTCAGGTAAAGTCTTTGTAATTGCCTATGGTCAGGCCTGAAAAACCACACTTATATCATACGACCCAACAGATCTAACAGTGCTGGAGATATCCATGGAGTGTCTATGGAGCTTTGGGCAAGCTCTAATAGAAGACTCACAGTGTAGACCCTTATACTCTGGAGCAAGGCTATGTGCTTCACCATAGAGAACTGCTCTGTTGGAAAAATAGGTCCTACTGTACTACTGGGTCTTAGCAGAGACCAAACCTCTGACCGTGGTACACCAAGGGACTATGCAGCCTGAACTGAGGGTCTGCAAATCAACCAAGCCATAAAGCTGGGCAGAGGCTGCAATGTTCCACAGTGGATAGAAAGTGATACATCCAGACTCAAACAGAAGTCCAAGAAAATTACATGAATTGGTAGTCTAGCCTTCCATGTCACCGTCTCTTCTGCACTGATGACGACACTGATGACCTCAAGGGGAGTTCCTCCTGCCTGATTGACAGAGGCCTGATTCATACCTGGGCTGGTGCAATATGTATTGGAACTGGCCATAAAAGGACTGCTGCCACATTACAGCCCCACTTAGGAGTGGCCCTGAATGACATTGGTGAAGGGAAATGTTCCCAGTGCACAGACTTGTGAGATATATGTTTGTTTTTCACTTCATGTGACAGGAGAGGTGGTTTGAGGCACAGTTATATATTGACACCTGGGCAGAGCCCAAAATCTTACTTGGTTGGTCAGGGCCTTAAAAGAAATAAAACTAGAAGATAGGTGACATGGAGGTCTGGGTAGATAATATGCGGACGGACTGTAGGAGTGGGCACAACACATGCTGTTTCTTTGTAACTCACATTAATGTTCACAAGAGAACATGTACAGAGGAAGCTCTTGACAGCCAAGTACACAGAAAGACAGTCCTATGAATTTTAGCTGGCCTCTCTATGCACCATCCCAGTACTTGACATTGGGCACATGAAGAGAGTGGCCATGGTAGCAGGGATGAAGGCTATGCATGGACCCAACATGGGCTTTCTCTCACCAAGGATATCTTCCTACCTCTGCTGATTGCCCAACAACCCAGCAGCAGAGACTGATGCTGAGCCCTAGATAAAGGTACCATTCCTTACGAGGACCAGACAGCCACCTGTTGGCACATTGATTACATTGGACACCTTCCTCCTTGATTGGGGCATCAAATTGATATACTGAAATTAATAGATTCTGAATATGTTCTGCCTTCCCGGACTGCAGTGTCTCTACTAGCACCATCTGAGAGTTGATAGAATTCTTCATCTCTTAAAATGGTATCCCTACCAGTGCCTTAGAAAACAGATCCACTTGATGTAAAAGGAGATGTGAAGATGGGCAGGTGGGCTCATGACCTTGAGAAACACTTATTTTACCAAGTACCCTATCACAGGAGCAGCCAACCTCCTCTCAAAAACAACAACAACAAAAAACAACACAACAAAAAACCCAAACCAGTGGAATGGCCTGTGGAAAACTCAGCTTAAGGACAGCACCTTGCGGGGCTGGAGCACTTTCCCACGGGATGTGGTATATGCACTGAACTATGGTCAGCATGTGGTGCTATATCTCCCCAAATTAGAATTCACAGGTATAAAAACCAGGATATAAAACAGGAGTAGCCTCCCTCATCATCAGTCTCAGTGACTCACTAATGGAATTTATGTTTCCTGTTCCTGAAACTGTTGATGCTGTTAGGTCAGAAGTCTTGGATCCAGAGTTGGGGAAGGTACAGGGTTCCACCCATTTGGAAGTTGTGACTAATACTGTGGAGTCACTCTGGGTTTCTTATTCTAGTGGACAAGCAGGTAAAGAATGAGCTAATATACTGACTGGGGTAATGAACTGATTACCAGATGAAGCTAGGGTTGCTACAACTCAGTGAAAAGCAGGGAGGATTATGTTTGGAACCTAGGAGAGGCATTGGAACATCTCTTACTACTTCCATGCCCAGTGTTAACTATCAGTGGGAAATTACAGTAACCATAACCCAACAGAGACAAGACAAGCCACCATGGCAAGATCCTCAGTAGCCCCAGCACCCAGGCTTAAACCAATCACTCCCTTGGTGATTCTGGCTTCTATTATCACTTCTAATCTCAGATGAAGCACCATGCTGCAGAACATGCGATCAGGCTTCCCCAACAACTGCCCAAAGTTGTTTTTCCCAATTCCTCTGTCTTAATTCCTTTTTCCTACACTCTCACTATTCTGGGACTGTACCTCACAAAAATTAATTAATTAATTAAAAATTAGCAATTAAGCTTTGCCTCAGTCACTGTTTGCTAGGGGACTCAGGCAAAGACAACACTTTCTCTCAATTTATATTCATTAGGCTACTCAATCATTCTAGGGCTGTGCAATAAAAATTAGACATCCAGAGCAGTTCGATAGAATTATGTAATACTCATACGTAATTCAAAAATATCTAGTAGTCACATTTTAAAAAGTAAAAAGAAACAGGTGAAATTAATTTTAATAACATTTTATTTAAACCAATATATTCAAAATACTATTTTAACATGTATTCAATATAATTATTGAGATATTTTACACTCTTTTTTCATACTAAGACTTCAAAATCTATTGTAAATTTTATACTTACAGCACACCTCACTTTTTTTTTTCTTTTATTTTTGCGGTACGCGGGCCTCTCACTGTTGTGGCCTCTTCCGCCGCAGAGCACAGGCTCCGGATGCGCAGGCCCAGGGGCCACGGCCCACGGGCCCAGCCGCTCTGCTGCATGTGGGATCCTCCCGGACCAGGGCATGAACCCGCGTCCCCTGCACTGGCAGGCGGACTCTCAACCACTGCGCCACCAGGGAAGCCCCTCACTTTTGATCTGTATTCAATTTCATAAATTTTGCAGTGAAAACAATTCACATACCCAATTTGTTCTGAAATATTGGAAGATAATTCTCTGATATTTCTGAACATCTTGTGAGCAGAGGCACTGGATTCTTCTGTTCCAGATGATCTTTTAATAAAGGATGTTTGTATATACATCAGCTTTGGAAGAACAGCCATGTTCTAACCTGTGTAGTTAGGCAGAGAGAAAATTATTTCTTCTTCTGCCTTTTTGTTCTACTTAGGTCCTCAATGGATTGGATGATGCCGATTCACAGCAGGGAGGACGATCTGATTTACTTAGTCTACAGATTCAAATGCTGATCACTTTTGAAAAGACCCTCACCAAATCACCCAGAAATAATGTTTAACCAGTTCTCTGGGCATCCTGTGGTCCAGTCAAGTTGACACAGAAAATTAACCATCACAGTGCACAGTTCAGTGAGTTTTGGCAAACTTATATACTTGTGTAATCACACCCCCATTAAGATACAGAATATTTAATCCTAGAAATTTCTCTTGTGCTTCTCTCCAAATTCCTCCCATTCCAGGTAATCACTGTTCTGCTTTCTAGCATCATGGTTTAATTTTGTCTCTCGGATGTCATGCAAATAGAATCATACACTATGGTTTTTTTTCACTTCTTTTGTTCAACAGTGTTTTTCAAATTTATCCATGTCATTCATCCTTATTCTTGAAAGATATTTTCCTTGGTATAGAATTCTAGGGTGATAGCTATTTCTTCTCAGTGTATTGAAGTTAATATTCCACTGTCTTCTGTTTCCGTTGCTACTGAGAAATCTTTCATTTTTGCTCTTCCATCAATCAACCTATTGACTTTTTTTTTTCTTTTCTTTTTGCAGGTAATCTACTTTATTTGCAGAGGAAGTAACAGCTCTGTACGGACCCCTGGACTACAGGTGGGCTGCACACATGCTGTTCAGGTGTGTAATCCTCCAGGCCACAAGAAACTGTGTGCAGGCCATGCAGGAACTTTGGTTTCCATGTCAAGGGGGCTGCAAAAAGATTATCTCAAGGGGGGCTGCAAAAAGATTATCTCAAGGGGGGCTGCAAAAAGATTATCACCTGGCCAAGGCTGCAAGGTCACAGATGGATTGTGTTCTGGGCCTGTGGACATTTACTAAATGTCTTCAAACCCACCCCAGCCAACCCCCAGCGCATACCAGGAACAGCTGGAGAGCCTCTTTTTTCCTGCACTATCCCTCCAGTGCCTTCTACTGAGAAAGCTTAATATTGTGTTCGTTTTAAAGGGAAATCTTAAAGGAATTCAGTTGTTTATCACAGAGGAGATATATATATATATATATATATATATATATATATATTTCTTTCCTCTCCCGTTTCGAAGCACAGGCTCCGGACGCGCAGGCTCAGCGGCCATAGCTCACAGGTCTAGCCGCTCCGCAGCATGTGGGATCTTCCCGGACCGGGGCACGAACCCGTGTCCCCTGCATCAGCAGGCGGACTCTCAACCACTGCACCACCAGGGAAGCCCCACAGAGGATATATTTATTGAAATGTGCATTTAGGGCCTAGAGGCAATAAATTGAACTCAAGCTCCAATTAGACATGTTAGACTGATTCACATCTCACTCCATGTTTCTTAGACTCTTTACATCTCTTTGTGCTACATTCAGAATTTCTTCATAACTTCCACTGCTCTAATTCTTTATTCATCTATGTCTGTTGGGATATTAAACCTGTCTTCTGAGTTTAAATTTCAGTTATTCTATTTTTTTTTAATTTCTGGAAGTACTGCTTTTGGTTAATTTTCAATCTGTCATTTTTTATAGTCTCTTGTTCTTTATTCATATTTGAAACTTTTATTTCTGGCATAATGATTAAGAGGTAAGACTCTGGAATTTCATTACCTGGATTTATATCCCAACCTCTGCCATTAACTGAGTAACCTTGGGTAAGTCATTTATCGTCTTTGTTCCTCAGTTTCCTCATCAGTAAAGCAGAAACAGTCATGTAAGTATATGTCTGTTAATTAAGTATATGTTTGTTGATAATAATGTAAGTGTAAGTAATAAGTATATGTTTGTTATGAGAATTAAGAGTTAAGAATTCAGAATTCAGAACAGTTCTTGGCACCTAAAAATTATTACCTAAGTGTCGGCTACTGCCTTTTGTGGCTGAGTTTTTGGATAGGAAATTCATATAACATGAAATTAACCATTTAAAAATGTACCATTTACTGACATTCAGTGTGTTCACAATATTGTGCAACCATCACCTCTATCTACTCCCAAGGTATTTTTATCACTCACAAGGGAGACCTCATACCTGCTAAGCAGTCACTACTCTTGTTTTCTCCCCCGCACCCAGTCCCTGGCACATACCAATCTGCCTTTTGTCTCTCTAGATTTGACTGTTCTGGATATTCATAGCAATGGAAGCATACAATATGTTTCCTTTTACGTCTGGCTTCTTTCACTTAATATAATGTTTTCAAGATTCATCTACATTGTAGCATGTATCAGTACTACATTCCTTTTTATGGCTGAATAATATGCCATTATATGGATCTATCACATTTTGTTTATTCATTCATCCATTGTTTCCATCTTTGACTATTGTGAGTAATGCTAGGGATATTCATGTACAAATATGTTTGAACATGTTTTTAATTCTTTTGTGTATATATCTAGGAATGTAATTGCTGAGTCATATGGCAATTCTGTGTTTAATTTTTTGAGGAGTTACCAAACTGCTTTCCATAGAAGCTGGATCTTCTTACATTCCTACCAGCAATGTACAATGGCTCTAGATTCTCCAAATCCTCACACTTATTTTCCATTTTTTAAAATTATAGCTATCCTATCAAGTGTGAAGTGGTATCTTATCTTGATTTGCATAGTAATGATGTTGAGCATCTTTTTCACGTTTGGTGGCCACTTGTACATCTTTTTTTTTTTTTTGAGAAACGTCTTTTCAAATCTTTTGCCCATTTTTAAATTGGGTTTTTTTTTGTTTTTTAAGGATTCTTTATATATTCTGGATATTAGACCCTTACCAGATATGTGATTTGCAAATACTTTCTGCTTTTAGGTTGTCTTTTCACTTTGATACACAGAAGTTTACAATTTTGAGGAAGTCCTTCATCTATTTTTTCTTTCATTGCTTGTGCTTTTGGTATCATATCTAAGAATTTATTGCCAAATCCAAAGTCATGAAAATTTACTCCTCTTTTCTTCTAAGAGTTTTATAGTTTTAGATCTTCCATTAAGGACTTTGATCCATTTTGAGTTGTTTTGTATATAATGTGAGGTAGCGGCCCAAATTCATTTTTTTTTTTTTTTTGCATGTTAATATCCAGTTGTCTCAGCACCATTTGTTGAAGAGACTGTTCATTCCCCATTGAGTGGTCTTGGCACCCTGTTGACCATAATACGTATATGAGCTTACTTCTGGACTCTCAATTATATTCCATTGGTCTATAAATTTATCTTTATGCTAGTACCATACTGGTTTGATGACTGTAGCTTTGTAGTAAATTTTGAAATCAGAAAGTATGAGTCCTCTTTGTTCTTCTTCAAGATTGTTTTTTTGTGCTCCTTTGCAATTCTGTATGAATTTTTGTATCTCCCATTTCTGCAAAAACAATCATTGGGATTTTCATAGGGTTTGCATTGAATCTGTAGATTGCTTTGGGGATCACTGCCATCTTAACGATAATAAATCTAATCCATGAACACAGGGTGTCATCCCATTTATTTAGGACTTTTCAGAAATACCTTGTAGTTTTCAGTATACAAGTTTTGCCACTTCCTTGGTTAAATTTATTCTTATTTCTTTTTGATGCTATTATAAATGGAATTGTTTTCTTAGTTTCATTTTAGGATTCTTCATTGCTTATAGAAATACAACTGAGGGAGTTCCCTAGTGGCCTAATGGTTAGGATTCCAGGCTTTCACTGCCATGGCCCGGGTTCAATCCCTGATCAGGGAACTGAGATCCTGCAAGCTGTGTGGTCAAAAAAACCCCAAAAACTGATGTGTTGATTTTTGCTGAATTTTGCTGAATTATTAGCTCTAATTTATATTCTATATCACATCCGCTGCCAATGTAGTTTTACTTCCTCCTTTCCAATTTGGATGACCTGATGTTTTTTAATGTCTGAAATTTTTGCAAGTCAATTCCTACTCATGGCACTATGTTGCTTTGTACTTTTATTTTCCTTTCTGATTTTTAACTGTGAGCTATTATTGAGTCCCTGCAGAGTATTTGTTTGCTTCCGCCAGCACTGGGTTGCTCTGACTTGGAACTTTAAAAAATAAACCTTCTGCTTGGGTTTTCTCAGACTACCTATGTAGTAAGATTTAAGGCTACAAATCTTCACAAAGGTCAAACTATTATTACATATTCTGAGAGAATACTCTCCTGCCACAGAGCATCAAGATTCAAGATATGCAAACTCCTCATCGTATGTATTAAGGATGGGTTTATCCTGTTTGAACACCACTCTTTGGATGCATTCTGGGCTTTGCAAAGGTCATGAAAATACATTTCATTGGTTCTTCAAGTGTGTTCAAGATGAAAGCTAGTTTCTGATTATAGTCAGCTTCCTTTTTGGGTTCCTGTTTTAATTTGGTTTTGGCTTGAGAGTACTTTCTTTCTCGACAGATTTTTTTTAAAAACACTTTTTAGAAGTGTTTTTTCCCACCATGTTTAGTTGCTTTTTCACAGGAGAGATGGTCAGTGTAATCATCTATACTGAAATGTCCATCCACTCACTGAGGTGGCCTTTAAGTCAGTCAAGGTTCCATTAATTATTTTTCTATAGTATACTGAAGTTTTTGGTTTTTGTACTTTTGGAGTTAAAGAAAAACAAGGAATACTTTTGGCAAAGCCTAATATTTAGCTCATAGTCATCTATTAAATATCTGACCACCTAACAATGTGCCAGGCAGTCACCTAAGTCATGTAGGGGAACAAAACAAAAATCCTGTTCTTACAGAGCTTACATTCTGGGGTGAGGTTGGGGAGGTAACAGTAAATATTACATTTAAGGTGGGTATTACAGAGTATGCCACAGTGCACTCTATAGTGGCAGTGCTGTGCTGGTATTTTATATAGAATAGTTGAGAAAAACACAGATGGGTTGACATTTGAACAGAGACTTAACAGGGAAGAAAGGGCTGTACTTTATCTTTGATAATTCCAGGTAAAGGGAAGAACAAGGGAAACATCTTGAGGTAAGAAAAAGCCCGCTGTGTTCAAGCCTCAGCAGAGGCCTGTGTGACGGAGCTGAGGAAGTTGGTGGGGAAGAGTGATTAGGGAAGAAGTTAATGTGGTGGGAAAAGTCATTCCAGCCTGTAAATTGCTTTTAGGATTTTGGCTTTTGCTCTGAATGAGGTGAGAAACCATTAGGTTTGGAGCAAAGCGATAACACGATCAGATATGGTTTAAAAGGAATATGGTGGCTGCTGAGTGTGGGATAGATTACTGCAAAGTAAAAAGCAGTGACACTACTCAGGTTATTGCAAGAATCCAAGAGATGATGTAGATTTAGACCACTGTGACAGCAGTGAATATGGTGAATAGGTAGATTCTGAAAAAAAAAAAAATTAGGTAGAACTGACAGAATTGCTGTTTAATTTGGAAGTGTGAGAAATCAAGGTTAATGCCTAGGTTTTGGGCCAGCGCAACTAAAATGTACTTACTGAGGACAAGAAGAGGTAGGGGCGTGTGTCTGCATGTAGAAATCAAGTCAGTCATCCTTTAGACAGCCAGATGGGATGATGAATAGGAAGTTCCTGAACAGGAAGTTCAGGAGAAATGGCTGGTAGGTCAACATATCACAATGGTTAACTGTGTTCTTAAGCAACTAGGGCATGAAAGTACTTCATTGTTTGGCCTTACTTGACAATACTCAAATTTGATATGGTAAACAAGGAATCGAGGTTACATAGAGGCTCAGACAATAGTAAGAATGAAAAGTAGTTATTTCATAAAACCATTTTCTACAATACAGAAAAAAATTAAGAGGGCTCTTAAAATTTTTTAAATACATAATTTCATCCAGAAAGTGTACAACTTGGGAAGAGATTATCGACAACGGAATGTTAAAACAACATATTCCATGTAAAAAAGCAACTATCAGGAACACTGTGTACCAGAGTTATTCATTAAAAAATTCTTTAAAATGAGGCAAAGGAACTAGTAGTTTAACAGAGTATCAGGAAAGAATGCAAAATATTGGTTAATTACTGGGGACCTGAAAAAAAAACACTCGGCTAACTGCAATCTTCCTAGTCTTCCTAGAACTTTTTGACCTTTCAACACAAGTTCTTCCATAACTTTTATTTTGAAGGGGGAGGGGCTGTCATGTCTTAAATTTCTGGTCCAAATACCCTTACTGTTTTATTTTTCTGTTATATTGGGAGAGTAGAAAGTTTTAATAGCTACCTTAGGGTATGTTCAGTATCTTCTAAATTCAATGAAGACTGCTAACACCCTTCACATGACATCTTACGTTTTCAAACCACCTCCCACAGCCCCCCAAAAGTTGCTTAGGCCACAGAATGAGACCAGGGCTCAAATCCTTGTTCAGCTAGGTTATCTAGCCAACACTTAGCAGGAAAACTCTTGCACCTGGTTACTCATTTTAACTACTACTTGGCTACTGGCTGAATTATGCATACCCAGAATAAAGTTAGGTCTTAGTTATAAATTTGAATGTCACTGGGTTAGACTGTTACTCAAATTAGTTCACTGTAGGATGTTAATAAATCTTATTAAGTAAACATGTAAATCAACCCACAGTATTAAAAGTACTATGAATTTGTCATTGTTAGAAATGTAATACTTGGGCATACAATGTAACAAGTTCTCTTACAGCCATGAAACATCAAGAGTAAAATGAGTAAAATCATCATAGGGTCGGAAGTATCACTGCCATAGTCTACTACAAGGGAGAACTAGGAACAGCCTTCACCTGGATGGTTTTTCAAAACAGGCCACTGGGTACCATTCCATAGTTTCTCAATCAGTGGCCTGGAGTGGGGTCTGATAACTTTCGTTTTAGAGAACTTCCCAAATGATACTGATTATTGCTGGTCTTGGGGTCACGTTTTGAGAATCACTGTCCTAAATTCTTTACAGACCATTGTTTTTGTTATAACTGTAAGAAATTCAAAAATAGAACTCACACACAGTATTAAAGTGTGGATTTCATGTTAGCTGGAATTACCGAGTTAAGACCAGAGTGTCTTTAAACACAGACTTTAATGGTAACAATCCTTTAAGCTCTATTAACCTTAGCTATTACAAGTGTTATGCAGATGTCACTATTAGACAATATTTAGTGACTTGCACTGGGTTCCTCATAAAATAGAGACAAATTCACTTAAAACTGTAATCAACAATCATTTAACAGTTTTGTTATGCCAACACAAAACATGGCTAATTTGAGTCACTTCCAAAATCACTAACACAGCATGATCAGTATCTGAAGTATGTCAACTAAGCCATTAAAAAAAAAAAAAAAAAGTGAGTGTTTCACTACCCCTGAGACCACCAGTTAACTGTGGTTCATACTTTAAAAAATTGTGAGTACACCCACACAAGAAAGCAGAGTAGTAAGTTATTTTTTTCTTTTAAATCTGATTATCACATTGCAAACCTGCCCAGGAACAAAAATGAGTCACTTAAAATATAATTTATCATTAACAGCTCAACTGGACTATAATCCCCATAGGTTAAGAGAAACTTAAGTATTTAAAATCTGAGTAATGCATTAAAAGACATAGGAAACAGGAAGAACCAAAATCAATTTTTAATCTAACGATCACTTCAGTCCTATACATGGCACTAGTAATATATATGGGGGGGGGGGAAGGACAAATTCTTGGATTCTTTTGAAGGTTTCATTGCAGATGATCTCAAGTCCAGTGTTCATACATTCAAAAATGTTGGTTTTCCAGGTACTTTACTGTTCTCTTAAACCTGGAGAAGCCTTTATGGCTTATTCCCTTAGAAGTGACATACGAAATATAGAAAGCATCAAGTCAAAGATACAGAGAACTGGACACATCTACTAATCATTATGACAATAGTTTAAGGAAGTCATCTCTATAAACACTTAAGGGCTGTCTATGGCTAAAAAGGTCAATTTGAAAGCCAATTAGGAATCCAGAAGCTCTGACAAGTATGTTTTATTCATGGTTGGCTTTTAAGAAATGATATGCCTACTATAAAAGCTGTTATTTTGAGGGAATCTCAGTATTTATTCTAAAAATAGAGCCAAAAAAAGTTTCTTACCTTGTGGAGAGGTATGTTACTAATTTCTCATTTGTACTTTGAATCCAACAGTTTTAACAGTATGACATCTACCCTTGAGTTGTTTTTAAAGCAAAAGATAAAACGAAAAATTCACTCATTGGAAAATTGTATAACTGGATTGATATTTCTCAATGAAATGCTTATTACAGAATTAACAAAGCCAAAACATCTTCGGAAGGCATGCATTTCACTTTCAGTTTAGAGAAGAACCTTAAGTCAATAAATCATGTCCAAACTACATATTAAAATGTTTATAAAAATCAAGCTTTAACATTTATTTTATATCTAACTTTCCACATCTGTGCGCAGACAAGGAATAAGATTGCACATAAGTGTAAGCAGTGCAAAAATGTGGAAGTGGAAAAGTCACAGATGTGCTAGAAATTGAATACAGGACTGTAAGAAAGCAATGGACAAATCAAAATAACTAGGAAAAAGTAATAAAACTATAGGGTCAGAATTAGGAAGGGTGAAGAATGATAATGCCCTTGTTACTACAGAAGTTAAATAAGTGGCACAGATAGCACTTGTCAAACAAAAAATAATCCAATAGCATTGACTTTTATTCATTCATGTTAAGTCACCTGAAATGATATCTGTTGCATTTAAATGCTCATTAATGTAAATGGCTGAACAAATTCATTTTAATGGATACTCACTCCATTAAAAAAAAAAAAACCTCAATATCCCACATAGTTAAGTCACTTCAACATAGCCTTATGACAACTCCCACACCAAAACAGTACTTTATTTTGTAAATTTTGACCCATTATTACTCCCATGTTATGGTTTTTTCAGCTGTCAAGTGTACAACGTGAAGAAAAAATTTAGTTAGATAGGGGTTGCACCTGGAAAATAAATTTCTTAAACTCCATATACACGTTTTAAAACTGCTGGGTCCCAAGTCCATCAAAGAACTCCCGGGCTGCCAGTATCATGTGCAGCATACTAAAGCTACACTATCTGAATAGCTTATTAATTCTGCATAAATCAGGTCAATCAATGTGTCAACCTGTAACAGACCGCACACTTTTAACTGAACATGGCAAAATATTCACTCTCTAGAACTTTACATCATCATTTGATGTCAAACAATGAAGCAAATCCCAACAGTATATACAAAAAACAGCTTTGCATTTACAAAAGATTGTTTCCCATACTGATTAATCCAGGCAGCTAACTCATTGGTTTATGCAACTTTATTGAAGAAAAATAAATCAATTACTAGCAGAGCTATTAGTTGATCACTCATCCATTGACAACTTGCATCATTTATTCAGTGCTATATTAAACAGTGTATTGGAAGATAGATTAACTAATAGCTCCAAGCCTCCTAACAATTTAAATGAAAATTACAAAATGTTTGAGACCCTATTTTGGAATACAAAGGGTGTTTGACTTCCAATTTCCATTCTCTGTAGAACAAGAACAGGTCATTCCTTTATTGACATGCATAAAATACATCACATTTTCTGTTCTGCTGATGCTATAAATTCAATACCAATTCTCCAGCCACATCAGTTATGAGCATAAAGTATATCATGTAACCTCAAATCTCTAACAGTGGAAGGCTTACACAAGAATGGATGCTGCTAGAATAATGCTGCTTCCCTTGATGTGGCAACTGAGCATCCATCTCCCTCCCCCTCTGATGATTCTTCAGCATGTTAGAGCAGTGAGGAATGGTTTTAGTCTCATAACCAAGTTAGAGTGAAGACATTGGCCACATAATACACATGCTCCATTTTTTTAAAAAATTCTGAATCTTGGGCAACTGTTCTCTTGTAACTACTTTACAGTTTCTAAAAGCAGTTATTGTCCAAAGCTGGAAGAACTTAAGTCTTCTCAGATGAGCATGTGAATGAATGGAGGGAGGTAAACAAAAAATAAAATTAAAAAAGATGAGGTCTGATAGGGGAGCAGCCGGATAAGAAAATCAAAAAAGGAACAGTAATTTAAAGTTTATTCCAGCTATAATGCAGGTTATTCTGACTTTAAGGTAGCATCACATGGCATACTTCTGAGTCCATTCCCGAGATATTCTGTTGTACCTGTAAATAAAAAAGATGTTATTTAAAAAGTTAAGATAATTTTTAATACTTAAAAGGGAAGGAAAGAATCTATTTTACCTCTAGACTCACCAGGGAGTCACCTTTAATGGCTATGATTAGAATAAAGCCAACAAGGAAGAAAAAGCACTGATACTCAAAGCAATGTAGGAAACGAGAACTTTATGCTTCAATACAATGTCCTAATACACTGAAAGTAGTATTTTAATAAACACATAGAATGGCTAACAAAAATCAAAGACCTTTTCTGTCTCCTACCACTGAGCTAATGTTCTATTAGAAACTCTACAACTAGTATCCATTCCAACAAATTTTAACATTTAAAATTTTTTTTACAATTCATCAGAACAGCAGATTCTGTACATCTATAGCAATTTCCATTAAAGCCAGACCAAACAATGAACTAAAACATTTTTATCTGAATCCTAGACTTTGAAAAGTTACTTGACCCTGGATATTACCAAAAGAGAAAATGCCTTTGAGACTTCGGCACAGGCAGAAAAGTAAGACACTGGGTAAGGTGATGAAAGAGCAGTAACTTTCAAGACGAGGTGGGTGTCATGTGTTAATCAAAACCACGTGTTACTTTTAAAGTGTGGTGATTGGCGCTAACAAGCCCCACTTGAGACCTGATGAATGAGACTCTGGAGTACAACTGGGGGCATCTTTGTTTTAAAAGACCAATAGATAATTCATACCTGAGCAAGGTTATTTATTACTGAGGAAGATCACTAATACTGATAAAATGCTATCAATTTCTCCTTGTATTACAACCATGCCACAGGCCACTTACCCGAACAAATAATGAAGTGATAACTTTAAGAAACAAATACATAAAAGGGCATAGGAGAACTTTTGATTTATATTTACAGTTTGACCTCTATAAAACATTAACTTCATTTCAAACTGAGAACTAAACATAATGCAACCATTTTTCTAACTTTAACATATAAAAATTCTTTGCTCCAATTCATGGTTACTTCATTTAAGGATACCTCTTGTAAAGCCAGCACTTTAAAACAAAGGTTTTTATTTAGCATACGGGGAGCCACAAAGTATAGCTGACACTAATGCATGCTTGTCAGTAATGAACATTTAGTATAGATGGTGAGGCTTAAAAGTGTTTCTCCCTTACATTGTTATCTCTTGGCAAAATTTTAACCAAGTTACCACATTCCATATAGTACTGAAGTTTAAAATATACCAATTTTAAAGTTAAAATTTAAATACTGTAGTAGTTTGAAAAAGAAACTAAAATTTTCTTTTCTTACTGGTGCTAGATAACTGGTTTGCCATGCAAAAATACTTTCAAGCAATAATGACTATTGGGTATACTTTCACGCTAAACAGAGATCAAGCAGTTAAATGTACAGTTTTCAGAAAACTGCCACATCTGTTACCTTTTGTTAGTTAATACAGTGCCTTAACGCATGCAGCACTCAAGTGCTGGCAGTACCATGAATAAGCGCACCATAGAGTGCAGATCCTCTTACCCTACAACATAGCGTATTTCTCTGTCCACTCTCTTGCTAACCTATTGTACCTAATTGAACAAGTATACTTAGCATTAATTATAACATACAAAAGTTATAATGGTAAAGTTGTACATACATAAAGAATTCAATATATAAAAAATTTAGACCAAATTTTTACAACAGTACCGATATTTTTTTTCAAAAACATAATTGGGGTGAAGAAAAAATACCTTTCTTCCTCAAAACAAAGTGACAAAACGTTGAACATGTTAGAAAAATAAAACATTTTAGATGGGCTATTTATTGCTACATAAACCAAAACCTAGTAATTAAAAAAAAAAAAATCACATTTCAGTAACTGGTTTTCTGCACATTTCAACTATCATCTTACCAGAAATAAGCATCAAGTCTTCTTGGCGTTGCCCTGACGACTTACAGCAAAGTATAAGCCTAACTCATTAAGAAAAGCCACTTTTTATACTGTTTTCTTAAACTAGTACATACTTACTTATCTCTGTCTGTTTTATAGATCCGTGCAATCTCTGGCACTAGGGGGTCATCTGGGTTTGGATCACATAGCAGTGAACAAATGGATAAAAGAACTGGAAGAAAACAAATGCCTGTTACCCATCATCAGGAATTTGGATAAATACAAGTATTTAAAAACATGTATTATAAACCTCAATCTTCAAAAGATTTTTATTGGTTTATATCTTAATCTCCGTAAGACAAAGCTTTACGGAGATTCTGCTTTATAGGAGACAAGTTCCTGGTAGGTAAGAAATACTAAAATAGATCTTTGCTGGCATCAAGTTTACTGATTAGCTATAAAAATCTGCCAAAATCAGGGGTTCTAAGACAGTCAAATGATGCCATATTAGTTTGTATTACTTTTTTTTTTTTTTTTTTTTTTGCCGTGCTGCAAGCCATGTGGGATCTTAGTTCCCCAACCAGGGATCGAACCTGTGCCCCCTGTGGAAGAGTTCTAACCACTGGACCACCAGGGAATTCCCTGTATTACTTTTTAAAATAAAGTGGTATAAGAATTTAAGTAACTGGAGTTTCTTGGTACTCTGCAGGGTGGGGGGACCTTGAATAAAAATATCTGGGGAACATCTGTGCAGTATTATTCTTAGCTGTTTGCCATGATAAAAAAATCCACTTTCTGTCCTGCTCTCGAGGGAGTTTCACAGAAATTCACAACTGCCCCCACTGACTGTATGTTTTGTCTTCCTGAATTTATAAGGTAGAGACCATATCACAAAAGTACTGGTTAAATTTAACAACGTCAAGATCTATTACTAAGTGGGCCTTCAACTCTAGCTCTTACCCTGTCCTGTTCAAAATATCAACTTAAAAGATGCCAAGCATCATGGAACATGTACCTAATTCCTTCTAAATGTCTGTTATGTGCCAGACACTGTGCAAGGTTTTTATAAAAGTTTAAGATATAAAAGCTTAAAGTGGTCAAAAAACAACATTATTATCGCACATATAATTTTAAACCCAAATGCGGGGGCAGATATAAAACTAAACCCACGTTTATAGAAAAAGTATTCAGTATTACAGTGCATTCCCAACAATGGTTAAAAAAATAACCTGGAACCTAGTATTAAAGCTTTCTTAATACCAGATATCTGGTGTTAAGAGAGCCTGATCTGAAAAGAAACTTGAATGTATCCAAGAGGGTGAGAAATAGGCCTAAAATATGCCTCACTTAAAAGAATTACAGCAGCATTCACCCAAATTGTTTTTCTTTCTCCCCGCAAAAACTATTTCCTATCAAATAAAATTTTGGGAACACTACAAAGTCCCTTTAAGGAGATTCAAAAGCACTGTACAAGCATATGAAAGGCTTTATGATGTCCTGCCTTAAAAAACAAATGAACAGGGGCTTCCCTGGTGGCGCAGTGGTTGAGAGTCCGCCTGCCGATGCAGGGGACACGGGTTCGTGCCCCGGTCTGGGAAGATCCCACATGCCGCGGAGCGGCTAGGCCTGTGAGCCATGGCCGCTAAGCCTGCGAGTCCGGAGCCTGTGCTCCGCAACGGGAGAGGCCACAACAGTGAGAGGCCCGCGTACTGCCAAAAAAAAAACCCAAAACCAAAAAACAACAACAAATGAACAAACAAAACCAGTTTCACTTTGCATTTACCATACTCATAAAAATAAAACTTTTGGTAAAACACAATTAACTATTTCAAGAAGCAATAATAAGTACTCAGCCAGAAATTGAGAATGCTTCGAGTCAGCTGCTATCCTCAAATATCTGAAATAATGTCATAATTAGCAACATTAAAAACTAATTTTGTGTACTAAGGAATGCCAATACCCCAAAACTGAAAATTACTAAAAGGCAGACTTCCTTCCCATTAAGTAGTTTTGTGTTAGATGATTTTATTTGTGGGGTAAAAGCGACATAAAAGCCACCAGAGTCATTCAAAGAGTAAGAGATGGAGAGACACTCCATCTCCATCTGGGATATTTACATGGAGACTGGACAACCTATTAAAGATGTCACATAATGGATCCCTATTAAAGTAGAAGAGCAGAATTTATCTACAGACCTTCCCAAGACTATACATTTTAGACTATTATTAGGTAGGAACAACCTACCATGATCACAAAACACCTAACTAAAGGTTTTTAAAAAAGGGTTTTTTATCTAAAAAATAATAAACACAGGAAAGCAAAATCACAATTTTTCTGTGAGAAAGCTCAAGTTTCAAAAGCTCTATTAACTTTTGGTATATCATTTTAGCTAAAATTTAGGCGACGAGTGAATGAGATGTGCAGGTGGCTTGGGACTGAAAAATACTGTAGAAATCAATTTGTTCCTTTCCCCACCTTTATCAAAAAGCTGTCATTATAAAAATACTCAGAAAAGTAGGCTCAAAAATGAAATTCCTTTAACTATTAGAAAATCAGCCTCTCAAGACTTTCTCTAAAACTATTTTACCTTTAGAAATAGTTAAAGCAGGAGACCACTGTGATCTTAGAATATCGAGACAAATGCTGCCATTACTGTTAATATTTGGATGATAAATTCTTGTTGTAAATGCAACCTAAAAATAAAAACAAAAACAAAAAAAACTTTAGATATTTTTCCCAAATAAAAACAAGCACCCTAAACTTTGGCAGAAGACTTTAGCAAGACTCAAAATACTGTTAAAATTCTAAAAAATCAAATAGCTAAAACCTAATTAATACACCTAAAAGGACCAAATATTACAGAAACTGGTTTCTATATTC
Organism: Orcinus orca; assembly: GCF_937001465.1. NCBI lineage: Eukaryota > Metazoa > Chordata > Mammalia > Artiodactyla > Delphinidae > Orcinus > Orcinus orca. The sequence goes on from NC_064562.1 coordinate 21,991,745, forward strand.
TGACCAAGATCCCTCACGGGCTCTCCTATTTTTAATTAAAATGGAAAATACAACTTTGGGGCAAAAATTTTATTGTCAATGATATGGTGGGCTGTTCTGAAGGTTAACTTTTGGCCCTACCATATCATGAGTATCAAAGAGCCATTTGAAGGGTATTTAACATTCACTTAAAAATAAGAAACTTCCAGATGTAAACCAAAACACCCAGGCCAGCTCATTTAAGGCATCGAGTTACAAAGGTATGTATTTGAGCCTCCATTTCCACTGTACATAAAAAACACAAATTTGAATATCACAAAGGCATTTCATCTAAAATAACTGTCATATGCACCTATAATTGTGAAGATAGTTTTAGTGAAGTGCCAATGTTCTATATATATTATCTGCCATAGTTATTCATATAGATTGAGTTTATCTCAATGGCTCAAAAAGTTAAGGACCACATGCTTTTAATACCTATAAACCGGTCACCCCAGTGCATTAAGCAACTCTTGAGTTTTGATAAATTTACTGTTACGTGTGCAAGCTCAAAGCCCAAAATGTATTACAGTCTGTCTAAACCCCAATACAAATACGGTATAATTTTTAGCAACATGTGAAAATGCATACTGAAGTTGGATATTTGGAAGCCTAGTATTATAAGACACTAGGGTAATAATCCAAATCTGTATAAGCACAATAAAGGGGAAAATAAAAAAAGCTTTCACATGGTATATTTGAGGCTTGCAACATTAAGGATACGGCAATTCTCACCTCCACTTACAAAGTTCAAATCCAGATTCAGCTGCTCTTTTAACTAAAGGTTAAGAGTCAGCATTCAACATCAGTGATTCAACTCAATATATACATTCAGCCTCAATTATTCTTATTCACTATACATTCATATCAATTTAACCTTGACTTACACAGAACCCTAATTTCTAAGAATTAGAAATTCTTATTTTTGGAATAGAACACAAATCTATACTCACAAATTTGGAGGGGAAATACTTGCCTTAGGTGGTTTGAAGGGGTAGTCTGTAGGAAAATGAATTGTCAAAAAGAATACACCACCTTGATATGGGCTGTCATTCTGTGAAAAGAAAAATATGCTTAACTCTATTTTAAATGTTACTGCTAGATAATTCATGTAACATTTCTATTTTCTAAGCATTTCTCTAATATGAAGCAAAATTACCTATTTACACTGCAAGAGTCTAAATTATCCCACAATGAAGTCCGTATTAATGAAAAATCACAATATTTACTATAGAACAATGAACCCTACTTTACTTAGATCCTACTTTATGAAAGTTAAAGAAATTTAGAAAAAATAACCCAGAAACACAAGGTTCTAGACCCCAATTCTCACAAAGTATACTTAGCAATAAAAGTCTACATAATAATGTACCAAGTTATAATTTGAAAATATAAGTTTACATTTATTTGTAGAATATTTCTTCTAATGATAGTCATATATACACAAATGGCTTTGTACCTCAACAGGCTATTCTGGTTACTGGCAAACCAAAAAGTTAGGTCTTGTAGGTAACATAACAACTCCCTTCAGTAGGACAAGTAGAACAGAAACAGAATATGTTTTTAAAGAAAGTTTAGTTCCCAACTGGCTCCTCAAAATTCTCATTTAAAAACCATGAAGTCTTGGGACTTGCCTGGTGGCACAGTGTTTAAGAATCTGCCTGCCAATGCAGGGAACACGGGTTCGAGCCCTGGTCCAGGAAGATCCCACATGCCGCGGAGCAACTAAGTCCCTGCGCCACAACTACTGAAGCCCACGCGCTTAAGAGCCAAGTGCTCCGCAACAAGAGGAGCCACCACAATGAGAAGCCCGCGCACCGCAATGAAGAGTAGCCCCCGCTCGCCGCAACTAGAGAAACCCTGCACACAACAACGAAGACCCAATGCAGCCAAAAAAAAAAAAAAAAAAAATTAATTAAAAAATAAAAACCATGAAGTTTTTTCTTCAAAAGCACAATACTGAGTTCTCTACAGCCAATCAATACACAGGATTACTAGATTTGGAAAACTGTGGCATGTTTGTTTGGTCCATTTCAACAGAAAATACAGAATTTTAAGCTATAGCACTACTTTTTCTCCTTAGCTGTCCTGCCCACTTTGAGTATGAAGAACTCCTCAGTAAGTAAATATTATACAATGTTAGTATGAAGTAACATTTGGGAGAAACTTGCGAGTATTTTACATTTATTAACCAATAAAAGGAAAAAGACGTTGTTCCCATTTTATGAGTTGAGTAAAATAGGACTTGAAATAACTTAGTGAAGTATACAATTGGTACATGATAGAAACAGGATTTAAACTCAGGTCTTCTGAAAACCACTGCTTGACTCGGATCAAAGAATGATGACAAAAGATGGTGATCCAGTCAAGGATTTTAAGGTCAAATTTTTTTTAAAAAAAGAGATTGCATAATTGTCTCTGGATATGCAAAGAGCCAACCTGAAGACGTGTTTGAAAATTTGCAGTAATTGAGTTATTACCAACACCTATTCCCCTCCATTTGAGTGAGGATGTATACAGCACTAATATGAGCCTTTTTATATGCCCACTCTGTGAGGCAAATAACCTTCACAGGTCTGACGCTGTAAGTTCATTTAACCCCCAGACCTCTGTAAAATAATTAAACATTAGTTGAATTACTTTAACTCCGCCGTTCTATTTACTAAGTATATGTAAGGGACACAGAACAATTTCTTATCTTGATGAGCTTACAGTCTGGTAAAGGGAGATACAGTGAAATGTTATAGCTATTATGAAAAATGAACGAGGGTGGGCTTCGCTGGTGGCGCAGTGGTTGAGAGTCTGCCTGCCGACGCAGGGGACACGGGTTTGTGCCACGGTCTGAGGATCCCACATGCCGCGGAGCGGCTGGGCCCGTGAGCCATGGCTGCCGAGCCTGCGCGTCCGGAGCCTGTGCTCCGCAACGGGAGAGGCCACGATAGTAAGAGGCCCGCAGACCGCAAAAGAGTAAGGTACTAAAGAGGAGTTTTCACATATTATTAGCCTTTGCAGGAAAAACATAATAAACAACATAAATTGAAAAATTCACCCTTATGTAACAATAAAACAATACCCACTGCTTTAGTTCAAGATCTTACTTCAGATGGACCAAATATTTTACTTCAGATTGTTTTTGTATCTGATTCTGCTCAGGCTGCCAACAGTTACATTATTCACAGATACGGTACTTTCTTCTATGGCTATGTATCATAGATTAGATGGAAGTTAATGTGGTTCTCAAAATAATTTCAACAATGTCTTTCTGCCAGCTCCGTTTACAATTTAAAAAAGTCAGGCACATAAATATCAGAAACAATATGTAAGGAAGTTAGTTTCTCCTCACTGCATCAATTCTTCATGGAAATTTCCCTTAACATAGCACAAAATAACCAACAAAAGTTTAAAAACCACATAACAAGCAACACTGCCACCTTCTTTCAACGGTTTGTTTTTATCGGCATTTGTGCTTCCGCAGTATCTTGCCTTCGGAAAGAATAAGCTAGCACGTAGTTTTTAAGAACCAAGCATTTTTGTTCAACCATCAAGATTTCCTTACTATAATCCATCAAAATCCAATAGTAACTCTCATGAAACCTCAATTAGACGATCCACACCTTAGAGGGTCAGAAATCTTTAGTTCTGTGACACTGCCATCACTTTGACCTAAGAAGCACTCCAAAGCAAAAGTAATTTTGTTAACGTTTATTCTTCCAGCAAATCTGCGATTTATGGATTGTTATGCCACCACTAGCCCTACTGTTTTGGGTCACATCTGCATGCCACTTAGGGTAGGCATACTAACAAAATAATATTACCTAATCAAACTGTGACGTTCTGTCATAAAGATGCAGTCAAAAGCCAAAACAGCATGGTTGTTTCATTGATACACTTCATAGTAAGGATAATGATTAACCATTTACAAGCTGGCATCTAAACTTAGGTGCTTACTTACAAAACGTGCAGTTAAAACCTGCATTTTGGGTGAGTTTTTATAACTTTTGACTCACTCCTGAAATTACCCAACAGTGAAAATTAACCTCCTCAGAAAACAAGTACATTTCAGAGACTAATGTTACTAAAGCAGAACTATGCTGTTATGGTATAAATATATTTTTTGCTCTTGTTAATCGGGAATATTTAAATAGTTCTGAAAATCAAATATTTGTTTTCAAAAGCAGAAAACCGCTATTCCTTTATATTAAAAGGTTGCTGAAAAAATTAGCAAAGCATAGCCATAATCTGAAATACATATAAATAAAAAATTTTTCCTGAAAATAAAAGCAAATTAACAGCTGAAAAATTCTTCAGGATAAGCAATCTTCTATTTTGTGGAAAATTACTAACAAACTCCTCAATTATGCTTCACTTTGATTTACTATAGGTGCATTCCTTACCTTTTGGAAAGGAATAAATAAAATAACGAAGTCTCAAAAGTCAAGCAGAAAAACATTACACTGATTTAAAAGAGTTGGTTTATTATGCACACCATCCAATTTTAAGTCTTAACTACCAACTCTTTTGTGCTTTATTAGTATAGACAACTAATTTTTATAATGAAACTATCTTAAAGCACTCTGAATCAAAGATGAGCTTTATTTGGTATAGATATGACAAGGCATTTTACTGAATTCCTTGCTTTGAAAATTGGTGATCTATAATGGGAAAATTCTAGAAGTTGCAACTCTAAGTGCCTAAGTGGACCTGGTAGAAATTGTGGCAGACACACATTTCCTGAAGAAAGGAGGCAGCTGCTACTCCACCCCACACTTGTAGAAGGAGGGTCTAGTGAGAGGGTTTTTATGTTAAGATTATCAACATGTAAAACACTGTGTGGGCCAGGACCTCCCTGGCGGTCAAGTGGTTAAGACTCCACGCTTCCGCTGCAGGGGGCACGGGTTTGGTCCCTGGTCAGGGCCAAAAAAAAAAAACTTTGTATGGGCCAAACTGGGTAAGCCATGAGTTACTTAACTATATGTATTTAAGGGGGGGGTGGGGCGGGGGCTGGGCGGGAATCACAATTTTGTCACCAATTAGACAAAAGCAAGCACTTAAAACGATAAAAATAGACCTTGAGGTAACTGGAAACAACCCTGACTCTGTAGTTTTTTCATTAGGATCTCAATCACAGACACATCTCAAATTGTTAAACTAAATATCCCCCCTCTATGTGATTTACAATCAGAACTGCTGAATAAACACTTGCTAAACCAACCCACCCACTGGCTAGCTTTTTTTTCCAAGGGCATTTCTTCTTTTAGAATTATAAATATCTACTTACTGACCATTATCTCACCTAGTACATTACTGCCAGTTATGTTGAGATTAAAATACCGAAAGGGGGAAGAAAGCAGAAAATTCAGTAACACACACACACACACACCCCCCCCTCAGAACAGAAATTTAGGTGCCTTCCACGTCAAAAAAAAATGTTAAGTATTGTTCAAGATACAGTCTTACCCCAGGATGTTTTACTGTGCTCTAATTCTGTGAAACTCTTAGATGGTATCCATAATTCTGAATATTCAATTATCCAGCACATACAGTTTCTTATCTACCCAGGATAGAAAGGAATTTTGCTGTATTCAAAATATCACTTTCTAAGGACTTCCCTAACGGTGCAGTGGTTAAGACTCCACACTCCCAACGCGGGAGGCGCGGGTTCAATCCCTGGTCAGGGAACTAAGATCCCACACGCCGCATGGCATGGCCAAAATAAAATAAAACAAAGTATCACTATCTACCTAAAAATATTCAAATTTTACATGAAACTGAAGTTCTATAAAAACTCAAATATCAAAATAATACAATTAAGCTAGATTTTAGGCAGCTACAAGAAGAGAGTAAGATCTTTGAGTAATATCATGGTACAGCCAGAAAACTAATGGGCTATAAGTCAGGAAGCTCTGTGACAATACTTTACATTGCTATGAAAGAAAATTAGAATGGAAGAGGTATTTGATAGGTCATAGAAAAGCTATACATACTCTAGAACCTGAACACAGGGACAGACACTTACAGTATACTTAACTAATGACCAATTGTTTCTTTCAAAAGCAGTGCAACAACTATGGCATATCTCAAATAAAATTACAATGTAATAAAATAAAGCTAAAGGCGTAATTAAAAATTACTAACTACATCAATGCTGGATTTTCATTAAAAGCAAAAACTTAATTCTCAGTACTTACAGGTCCCATAATTGTGGCTTGCCAATGAAACACTAGAAAAAGAAAACACTCTTGTTATTATCTAAAAATACACAAGCTTTTTTGAAACTAACCATAAAAATCAACTTGAAAATTACTTACTATCATCCCCAACTGGACCTGCAGAACATTGTGCTGGAGGGTCACGGGCCAAATCACTAAGTTCCTACACCAAGACAGAAAATGCTGGATCATGTAACCATAATAGAAAACACAAGCAAGTAAAGACAGTCGTCTGCTTCCAGTTATTTTTACACCATTCTTTAAGGGACATATAATCACAACTTACATCAACAATACATTCTATTAGGAAAGAAAACATAAGTAACCCCAGTCCAGTTTCTGGGACACACTAGGCACAGTTATTTTATGGACACATACCAAGACAATCATCTCGGCTAGGGGTTCATAAAAGCACACACACACATCGCTATGAAGTTTTACTGCAGGCATACACCTCGTTTTCCCATGCTTCACGGATATGCGATTTGGGGGGGGGTTGTTTTGTTAAAACAAATGGAAGGTCTGCGGCTACCTGTGCCATCTTCCTAACAGCACCTGCTCACTTTGTGTCTTTGTATCCTATTTTGATAATTTCTGTAATATTTCAAACCCTCTACCAGTAAAGAAAGATTACAACTTGCTGAAGATCCAGACGATGTTTTTTTAGTAATAAAGTATTTTTAAATTAAGGTACATTTTTAAAGACATAATGTTATTGAACACTTAATAGACTACAGTAGTGTAAACGTTAACTTTTATACGCACTGGGGAAGAAATAAATGTGACTTGCTTTATTGTGATATTTGCTTTATTTGGGTGGTCTGGAACCAAACCCTCAATATCTTTGAGGTGTGCCTGTACATGAACAAAAGCTGTCCTCTTACAAAATGAAAAAGTTGTAATCAGACACTTTCCTAGGTTAAGAACTTAGGGCAGTTATCAACATTCATGTTATTTGCTGAGCTTTCAGACCATCTCAGAGGCTCTGTCTTAAATACTGTCTGCTGTCTTAAATACTCTTTTTCTGAACCACACTACCCAGTGACCACATTTTCTCCTTAAAAAATCTCTCATGGGGCTAGGTAAGTACCCCGTTTGGTTTGATCTCCTTATTCCTCAATTCAACCTTATCTTTTACTTAACATTGAGTATATCTCTGGAAAAACCTTCCTCTCCAGGTAGAAAAGCACTGTGCTTTTTTTGCTAAGAAGCAAAACAAGCAGTATCCACAATTCCATTTGACCTTATATTTCCAACATAAGTGTAATTTAGCCCTTCCATGACTTGTGCATAACCCATATGGGTAATCTAGTAAGAAAACAGAGTTGCTTCTTTACAAGTTTAAAAAAATTAATGATACAGCTTTATCTCTATACACCTATATATAAATTCCTACAGTACAGGGATTTATAGACCTTTGAGATAATAATGGACTTCTAAGAAAAAGGCAGGGAATACACTGCAGGAAGACAGATCAAATATTTGCCTTTACTATGGGCAAAATAATGCACTTCAGAAAACAGCCAATTGTTCAGGAATATCAGTCTAGATTCACTCCATTAAAAAAAAAAAGATCAATGCAGAACTGTCCTTGAGGGGTAATCATTTTACAATATACATATATCAAATTATTATGTTGCACATCTATTACGTTATATCTCAAAAACAAAACTGGGACAAAGGAGTGCCTTGATATACACTTTGCCAATTTGCTTCTGAATCTCAAACTATGACTGCTTATAAGGTTATCAAGGCAGCCAGGGAATCCCAGGAGTCACAATCTTAAGATGACTGGAAGATCAGATCAGACTTTTATGCTTGCCCATGTAAATATACCTCATTTGTTCAACATATTTGAAGAAAGGGGGAAAATTCATTCCAGAAACTTAGATTCTGATCAGTACTAATTACAGAAGCTCTTATCTCGGAGTTAAGCAACTAGTTGAAAGAAACTGAAACTATGTACAGCTTTAGCTTAGAACTGAATCATAGTTTTTTGAGCAAAAAAAATATACTGGCAGCTTGAACTAATCAACTATCCAAATGACTTTTTCATAGGCCAGATCAACTCTCATAAAGCATTTATTTGCATTCCATGATCAGCCACTTTATTATAATGGCAAGCTACTTCAATACCATCTCAAGGTATATACTTTATTGCAGATAAGGATTGAGCATAGTCTAACTGATATGAAGAGAACTTTTTTCCATGTTCCAAAACTTATTTAACAAGTTCTGTTGTTTAAATGATCCACCAAAAAAAGATAAACCAGAAGCTAACTTATGCAGGCTAACTTCCTCTGCCGGAACATAAGGGTCCAAAGAAGTCTATTTTAAGATTAAAAACTTACCTGTTCCAAACCACCCTCTCCCCTTTCCTACACAACAATAAAGACGTGAATTTTCAAAAATGCTACTAAAACCAAACACAAACTTGCGCATACAATTCAAATGCTCAAATATAGCATCATGAAATGAGGACAATGAATATGCACCTCCCTCAATATGGATCATCAGTCTGGAGTCTCACTTTTAATCCAATTTAGACCCACTATTTCCTAGGCTTATTTCCGCATCTCTAAAACACAATAGAAATGCCTGTTGTTACAGAACTTTTGAAAGAATGAATAAGATAAAGTACTTCAGCACACTATCTGGCATATAATGTATTAGGTGCTCAGCAAGTGGAACACCCACCTTGAAGGCAAGATTTCCTAGACAGGCACTCAAATCACTTGTTTACTAAACAAAAGCAAAACTGCTTTATAAATAGGGTACTTATTATAGCCTTAGCTTATTTAAATCTTTTGCCTGTGTGATGAATTTTTATGCTTAGTTGTCTATAACATACTCTTCTAACAATTATATGGCTCATGCTATGATATATGTTAATAATACAAGGTCAGCAATTCGAGGGCTATTTGTGGATAGGCTTTTAAAGAAACCATGTTATTGAGTTGTATGAAATTACTAATACTTGACCATTTCTGAACTGCAATTTCATATGGTTCTACCTAAAACTGTCAGGTAAGCATGTGAACTCAAATATTACTAAAATGAGTTTCTTACACGGATCTACCCCAAATTTATGTAGTTTTCTGTACTTACACACTTTTACATATGTTAATGATAAGAAAAATATCTAGCATTTTTAAATTAAAAAGTAATTTAATGATGGGTGGTCTAACAAAATACCCAAGTGATGCTGAAACAACATAAACTTCAGGAATCTATAAAGCTGACCTAGAATATATCAACATCCTACTTCGAAGTTGCACATTTTATGAAAAATCTAAGAAAACATTTTTTAACGAGTCTTCCTGCACATGGACATCTCTGAATCACTCAGCCTCTATATGCTGACATTTTCACTCCTTTACAGTGAATGTACAATTTCAGAGAGCACTGAATTTAAGCTCTTCACTCCCATAACTTCAGGCTCTTATTCCCCTCAGATAATTTCTAAATGCCTTATTTTCCAAGTTCCCCGTGACTAAGACACCTCTTAAGTAATACTCAAAGATGTAATATTCGGCCAAGTATGTACCAAAATCGACTTTAAAATCAACATTAAAAAATGACCTAAAGTAATTTTAAGAATCAAAATATCTTTTAAATCATATACCAGCACTTACCTCAAAGATGCCAACTAATTCTCATGACATTATTATGTCCATAGCAGAAGCAAGTAAGATATAAGAATATCTTAGCAGTGAAAATATATGAGAAAAAGCATAATAAGTCATCTCAGATGCTCTTCCATGCACCACTGTCTACTCAAACCCTCTTCTCCTACTTTCCTGGAAATGCTTTTCTCATACTCCACAGGTATGACTGTAGTGTTGGGGTGACTGTCAGCCACCATTAACCAACTACTCAGAAAGGGTAATCAGAGAATTTTGTTCCATCTATCCCTACCCAAGATTTTCAAATTGAAGCTGGAAAGGACACTTTTTCCTTCTCTAATCAGGAGCTGTAAGGATGTGACCCAGAGCTACTGGCAGGCATATGCCCTGAAATTACATGGTGAGTCCAAAGAAAAAGAGGCCACATTGGGCAGCAGAGATAAAGAACTAACTTGGCATACAGACACACAATTTCAGTTCCTGAGGTTGTAGCTTGCTCTAATTCCTACAGTTACTGCTTTGATTGTTAACCACCCCAGTTTTCTTCAAGGGGCGGGGGCAGCAAACACAGAGTAAGGAGAGATCCACTCTAAGCAGAGTGCTACCTGGGCCCCATTACCAATTATACACATTTTAATCCACGAAATGTGTTGCTTTAATCTTGCTGTAAAACATGTAAGAAATATAAATGAAGCAAAGTCTCAAAAGGAAACTAGAGGAAGCAGGGAGAAATCATGTGGCTTACCTAGTAAAAAGTTAAACTTTCAATAATAGGAACTAAAGATTAACTTAAATCCATTTCTAAAATAAAAAGTGTAATATCAGCTCAAGTTACACCCAACAAAGCATTTATTCATTTATATGAAGACTACCTTTTTTGGTGTCAAGTATGTTAGGTCTGAAAATACCAAGATAGAAAAGATAGAACATGAATGCCTCCCCCAACAGACTGAGCTAAAAAAAAGCGCAGACATAATACAAAACCAAAAAATTATATTTCAAACAACCTGAGTGCTTAAAGTAAAGGCATTCAACTGCTTTGTGAATCCTGAAAAGGTTATCACTAACCTTGCCTGGGTTTAAAACAGTGACATTTGAACTGGGTCTTGATGGAAGGATAAGCATTCAAGGTAGAGAAACTAATTCAAAACCAGGGGTGTGAAAGAAAACAGGCTGTAAAAACTTGCTTGTAGTTTGGTATACCAGAGACACAACAGGGTACCGGTAAGGGAGTAGCAGATGTGGCTAGAAAGGGTAATCAGGGCTGGATCTTTTGAGAGTCTTGAATATTATGGGAAAGACTATTCCACAGCCAATGGGAAGTCACTGATTTTTAAGCAGGAATAGTTTTTAAGTAGGAGTAAGACAAATGAGATTTGGATTTTTTGATGTACTAGCAGTAGTACACTAGGAGTGACTGACTTTTTAAATTATTAATCCTAAAAGCAGTCATGTATCTGTGTACCTAGCTTGACATTACATTTTTACTATACCTCTTTCAGATTTTAAGTTTTGCAGATATAACAGAAGATCTCTCCTGTACTCCCCAGATGCCCTTCCCTTTCCCTGACAGGTTAAGACTATCCTAAATTTGGTTTCTGCCATTTCTCCACCTTTTCATTCACTACTACACATGTATATAGCATTGTTTGTGACAAGGTCAAGGACTTCTAAGAACCTGATGAACTACTGACCCTCTATCCCTCAAATACACATGCCCACACAAAATTTTACTTAATTTATGGGATGTCAAAGACCCTCCTCACCCTCCAAATTGTAGGAATACCTACTACAAAGGATGTATGAGTAGATAACTACATTAGGAAACTATAGCAGTAATTCAGGTGAGAGAACATAAACTAAGTCACTGGGGATGAAAAATATCTTAAAACACTGATCACTTTACCCTTACAACCACCTTATGGAAATAGGTCTCATCTCCATTTTACATTAGTGTCGCCCCCCCACGGCCGCCTTAAGAGGGGAAAGGAAAGACTGAGTTCAGATACAGGACATGCTGCGCTTCAGGATGGGCAGGAAAGCAAAGTAGTGTATCTACTAGATAACCTGAAAAATAGGTCCAGGGATACATTTAAGGCTGCTTTCTCAAGAGTGTCCTTGCATCAAAGATGTATTTAAGTTAAAGAAATTTGATATGGTACTTGGCAAACTGGAGAAAAAAAATTTCAATCACACCAACCCAACTCTTCATCAAGACCACTGAAATAAAATAGTTGGCAGGGGAGTTTGGCACACACTAGCTAAATGCTCCACTCACCTTGAAAAGACACTGGATCAAGGACATATAATACAGGGTACGATGCTAAAAACTGTACTCTCCGTGAAAAAAAAAACCCAAAGTTAGACACTTCTCTGCCACGGTGTACTCTTTTGGGGAAATATTCTCCTTTCGGGATCATCTTTCTCTGAATTGCTTCTCCTGAAACCTCCTGAACACCTGGCTAGTGTGAGAATCCAGGCCTTCTCCCACTGGGAAATACGTTTCTCCCTTCCCTTTAAAAGCCTAAATAGACCGATAGGAAAAGGAGTCAATCAAATTTCTCTTACAGGCAACCAACAGGTATAGCTTAAGCCAGTGAGTGTTCTCATCTGGAGGTACATGATTAAACATTAATGAGTCTGACCATTCATTATGTGGGACTCAAAACAGAAAGCCTACAGTTTGTTTTGAGGAAGATCTTTGCTTCTATCATCATGGGACACAGTATCTTTGACAACTGACTGTTGGAGATAAAACATGAAAAGGCTGAGAGAGACACTGGCCAAGAACAGAAGTCTAAACATACTGCTAAATATTTGGTTTTTGTTTCTCTAGTCTCTCTACATCTTCCTCACTCGATATGAAATGACCAACCACAGACTACAAAGAACAGGAAACCAAGGTATTGAACAGATTAGAGGCTCTGAGAGATGTTAGGGAAGTATAAGAAATGGTCACTGCCTCCAAAAGGCTTATAAACTGGAAATACAAGAACTATTTATGAATAACTATAGAGCAGCCATGAGTAGATGAGCCTTCAGTAAGATTTAAGACTTCCAGTAACTATTATTTACACATTCTGCTAAACATTCTTTCAATGACAGCCATTACTTATACATTAGATCAACATAACCAAAGTCAGCATTTATGAAAACAAAATTTGTTTAATCAGTTCTGCTACTGAAGTGTAACTCCCTGTATAACCTTTTCTAGTTTGTCCAGTTCCATCACTCTCCCAAGGGCTGGCCAAAATTTAACCCAGATGACTACTGTGGTAAGGTCAAGTACAGTAGTTAATTACGATATTAAGTACAATAATTACCACAATGTTCCACGATCATGTTATCCCAATCTCTGCCATCCATCTTGCATCATCACACAAAGTCATAATAATAGCAGTATGGATACATTTCCTATCATCACTTTTGGGAAAACTTGAAGTCCATCCCATTACTGCAAGTTAATTTCTTGTATTTTATTCAAGAGTCCATTTCTTTCAAAACTTTTACTTGACTTCAAGATTTGTATGAGCATGGGAATCAACACTATGAAGACAGCCCTTGGGACTTCCCTGGTGGCACAGTGGTTAAGAATCTGCCTGCAATGCAGGGGACATGGGTTTGATCCCTGGTCCGGCAATATCCCACATGCCGCAGAGCAACTGAGTCCACGTGCCACAACTACTGAAGCCCACGTGTCCTAGAGCCCGTGCTCGACAACAAGAGAAGCCACCGCAAGAAGTCCGTGCGCTGCAATGAAGAGTAGCCCCCGCTCCCTGCAACTAGAGAAAGCCCGCGCACAGCAACCAAGACCCAACACAGCGCCCCCGCCCCCCCAAAAAGGACAGCCCTTGCCTCTTAAACCTATACTGAGCAACATAAAATACTATCTTGGGAGCTGGATGAGATGAGGGCATGAGGTAGGAAGGAGAGTAAGTGCCTTTAAGAAATTCTGAAATAAGAATCACCCTCAAAGAACCTTTACGACCTAGCAATATAAAGGTATATATCTTGACCAATGATAGAGGTCAAAATGCAATAGTAATTACCCAATGAGGCAGACAATAATTGCTCTAGTTCTTATAAAGATCAAGTTTGCTATGAAGTAAACAAAAAGTTTTTAAACTTCAATGTTGTGAAATTTATTTTACATACCGCACGTGGATACAAATATCAAGGAAGGAAACAAGTATCTCAGAAATGCATGGTTACCGGAAGTCATTTCAAAAGAAGGAAGCTTGGCAAAAAGATTTTGGGATCTGAACAATTTCATATGTGGACGTAAGAATGGGAAGGAATAGTCCCCTTAAAAATCATTTTAGTTTGGAATTTGTGATTTCTTCTAAGAAATCCTGAAAGTTTCTTTTACATTAAAGATTAAGAGGGTAAGTGCTGCATACCATGTCTCATTACATCACTAACAAGAAATTAACTTCCTGTTTAGCTATAATTATGAGACAAGTATGCCTGTTCATTCAGACAAGGTACAAAGAATAGCTTGAATGAATAATACTGTAATTTTCTTTCTTTAGATCACCATTAAAAATAAGTCACTTCAGATTACTCAAAGCTGTTCTTTTGTAAGCAGTATCTCTAAATGGGCAAAGACAAAGAGCCAAATTTAGTTCCTAAGCTTTGATCCATGAAAGCAAATAAGGCATTTTATAGATATGAAAAACAAAAATTAACAGCAGTCCAGTGGCTGAAGACATTCAATTATACATTAGCCAGGAAACTGTAACAAGGCTAGGATTAATATGAGGTATTCCATCCTGAAAATGAACAAGTAACCAAGAAGTAGTGAATCACAACTAAGACCCAAAAGGTTAAATACAACAAATTTAACTAAGAAAAGCTGGCTGGAAGTCTCTGAATGATACAACATTATGTTCAAAGTATAGTTGGAGATAAAAATCCGATGTTTGGGCAAAGTATAAAATACTCATTTGAACTTTTCCCCTCCCCACGTAACAGGACCGAGGGTACCATTTTGAGACTAAATCTCATCTAACAACATAGACCAACAAATGATATACTCACTAAACATACCCATTTTTCATTACACTATACAATTTTGAAATAAGATCATTGTTATGGTAGCAAAACTAGCTCAAGAGCACAAAATTTCCAGTGAAATAAAAATCATTTAATTTTGTTAACACTAATTTGTCTTGGAAAGGGAATTAAGTTATAAAAAACACACTAAACAGTGAAAAAAATATATATAACTATATATATATAATATCGTACGGAAAGGCATTTAAATAAACTTATCTTTAATAATGGGTGAATCTGACATTGGAATAACGATTCCCCTTATTTTAAATAAATGCTTCCCTTACTTGATTTATAATAATTTTGAAAAGCTGTATAGAGTGACAAATACCAATTTATGTGTTTACATGCTCGTTTCCTTCACTCAAAGAAGACATCCTCATGGGTAGTAACAGGCTTCCCTATATTTTGTCCCCTGAGACTAGACTACTGTGCCAAACAGTAAGACCTCAATAAGTATTGATTAAATGATTATCCCTTATGTCTGAGGTTCTTAACCAGAGGGAGGCTTCAGAATCACCTAGGGGACATTTCAAAATTATGCCTGTTCCCAGAGAAATGGTTCAGTAAGTCTGGCAAGACCCCATGTACCTATATTCTTTTAAAAGCTGTTAAACATTCTGATATATAAATGTAACCCATGTCAAAACCCACATACACCAAAATCTAGTAGAATGCAAAAGCTAATCTAGGATTTGAGAATTCAATCTGAAACATTCTAATCTCAATACTAGGAATTTGGTGTCTTCTTTAATAAACGGATTATAGTGAAATGCTTTGTAAAATCCTCAAGAATTGACTGTTATCTTAGATAACAAAGGACACCTGAACGCACAGAGTTAACATACAATATGATAGAGATATCCAGTGATAGTTTTTCCCCAGTGTTAGCAAGAGTATTCAACTTTCCACTTGTATGATAACTACTAGAATTAACATTGACGGTGATCATGATGAAACCAAAGCATAGTGTCAACATCACCCTTATTCAAATAAAAAACTGAGGTCATTACATGATCAGCATTTCTCAGTCAACAAACGCCCTACAAACCAAGTTAGCTGGCTAAAGACAAGCCTTGAGACATGATGCATACAGCCTATAGGCTTACTGGAAAGAAGTTTATGATGCCCCCAGTGATTAGTCAGCACATAGTAGTTCCCTTAGTCCTTGAAGATACTAACCGAAAAGAAATTCACTACTTTCAAAACTTATGTTAGCTAAAATCTAAACTCATAAATTAGCTATAACCTAAGAATAAAGTTCAATCCCAATTATTTAAATGTGAAGTGGGAGGAGAGAGCTTATTTCAGGAAGCAAGATTAAATTTAGGAATTGAAATTGTTCAAAATAGCAGACAGCATGGAGTTTAAGAGCTCGAGTTCTTGAGGTAGACTATCGGATTTGAATCTCAGTCCCTTACCAGCCATCTGACCACAGACAAGTAACTCACTCTATACCTGTTTCCTCACGTATAAAATGGAATGGTAAGAGCATCCATCTCATGTGGTGGTTGTGAGAATTAAATAAGTAGATACTCATAAAGGGCTTAGAAACAGTGTTCAATACAGAGCAGATGCTAAGACTAGCTGTTAGGAGAATGATGCATACAAAAGAAAACTTTTAGAATACCAAAACCCTAAAAAGATGACATGACAACGTAGTGGTTAAGAGCACACACTGCAGAGCCCAAATTGCCTAGGTCCTAATCCCAACTCTGCCATGATTATGAGGACCCCCTTTTTTTTTTAAACCTCTCTGTGCCTTAGGTTTCTAATTTTAGAATGGAGATATTAATTATACCTACTTCCTTGGGGGTGTCATAAGAGTTAATTCAAGTGCTTCAAACAGTTCTGACACATTGCAAACACTCGAAGCATGAGCTATTCTTTCAGGTTTGGTTCATATTACATTTTATGTAAAGTTCTCTTTAAACATCCCCAAAATACATGCACTGTGGTCATTCTGTTTGATCAGAGTAGTAAAACTGCCTCTGGCTCCCAAACACCACCAACCAACTAGGGAGTTCACATATTTTATTCTTGTTGACAGCCTTATAAGACCACAGCTTGTCCAAATAAAGAATACAAGGGGGGGGGAAAAAAAGAATAGGGCTGTTTGATAAGGCTGCTTGGTCTAAGAAATATTCAAAAAAACTACAACATAAGCTTTAGAAAGAAAACAAATTTAAAAGCTTAATCAAATGAACTGCTATTGATTAAAAATATTCCAACAATAAGCATTCCAATAAAATGATCAGTGAGGAACAGATATATCTTAACATTCAGAATCTGGGGGGCTGCAGACAAGAATAAATTAAAAATAAAAGAGAGGTGCCTAAAATAAAGAGCATCTCCCATCAGAGTTGTCCACTTGCTAAAACTGTTTGAATCTGGGACTTTTTTTTTTTTAAAGTTTGACCATATGATTCTGACAGTGACAGCTGAAGACCAAACCACATGCACAACAAAACTTTTCTACAGGTTGAATCAAAAATGTCCCACATCAACACTGTTTTTTTCCAGTTTGGAGAGTGTTATGTCAAGTTTCTGTATTACACAGATCTTCAAAGTATTTACAAAAGGAGACAATCTGGTATTGATGAAGAGTACTAGACTCGAAAAGTTCTTTAATAAAAGCTCTTGAAAATTAAAGTTGCAGTAAAAAATTGAGTGCCTTGTGCTAGGGGCCCGTTTAAAGCCACACATTAACTTATTTAATCCTTAAGAAAAATCTTGGACTCTAAAATTTGTTTTGCTCACTGCTGCAACCCTAGTGTCTAGAATAGTGCCTGGTACACACGAAACACTCAATTATTTATAGGTCATACACAACAAATATTCATTTTATAGAGGCACACAAGTAAATTTGCCGAGCCCTAGAATTCTAACTGGAGCATTTCTGCTCCGAAGTTCACACTCCTAACCATTATACTGCCTCTCTAGAGCTTTTAAATCATTAAAGTGGTGTCACAGCAGCTGGGTATCACCTGTAAAAGAAAAAAAATCAATGAGACCTTCCTTTAAAGTGTTCTGTTCCACGTGCATAAAAATCTATGGATTTGAAATTATTCCACATCTTAGTGGCCCGAATTAATTCCTATAGATAAAAGGTTTTGATTTGTACTGAATACTATGTTCAACTATATTGCAAAATATAACTATGCTTCTCCAGTGTGTTGCTGGCCTTCAAAGTGGTCATAGAAAGAGATGTTTAATAATCCTTTGTACTTTAAGCCTTAACTCCTAAACTCCTCTTTTTCCATGGTCTCAAAAATACAAAGACTGAAGTTTGTATTTCACATAAGCCCCCAGAGACAATGCAGTGATGGCCTAAATCAAAATTTACCATTTCAACATCAATACTTTGAATCTAAACTTTCATCATTCATAAGATACCAGTTTTGCCAAACAAGTTCCAAAGTCACACGTTAAATAAATGTAAAATTAAGCAGCATCAGGTCTATTTTTAGTAAAGCCAAGTCCTTGCCATTCCGTCCATGTAAACTATTTAAAAAGCAACCTATCAAAACCAAAGTTTGTAATCCACAACCTCCTCTATTTCCTAGTTTTAGTAAGGCTGAATTTATTCCATGGCATTTTTTTCAAGTTAGCTGTAAATACTCCACCCTCCTCGATTGTGCAAGAACCAAACACATCACACACAAGTTACAAAAAAGGGAAATACAGTCTGAGAGTCTGAATATAGATAAGTCTCGAGCAGGAGATCTTAGGGCAGTGTACAACCTGATGTAAAAGTTAACATTTAACAAAGAATATTATTTCATATTATTACGAAAGGAGATGCCGGAAAGAGCCTGAACCACTTAAAGCAGCCGCCATCTTAAAATGCGGGATAGAAGTTAGAGCAAGAAAATGAGACTAAACCACCGGAGGTGGAGGTTCCGCTCACCCACCGAGCCTCGAAAAACCCTATTTTTTCCAACACGGATCCACAGTGTACCATCAAACCTCGTTTTAAATAGCTTAACAATTTCCCCGGAGGCTGCTATGAAACGGACTGAGGCAGACATAGGTACACCTACCCTCCTCTCGCTGCCACCACACTCTCCCCCCCTCCCCCGCCAAAGCAAAACGGAGCTTCCAGAAGGGCTTTCCATCAGTTCCCGGCGCGCCTCTGATGAACAGTTTCGGGTGAAAAGCCGCAACTACAAAACACAGAAAGCGGCAACACTGTGTCAGCCCACCTCCTCCCAGCCCCACTTACTCCTGTGCAAGCTGCCCAGAGTCGAGCAGTTTCTGGCCAGGCCCATTCACTACTCTTCAGCCGGTGAGACTTCTACCCCGACCCCTTAATCACGTTCGGGACCCGCCGCATTTCTTAGGTCTTCTCTCCTCTGAGCTTCCCCCGTCTCTTCTTCCAGAAGGCCTGGAGCCTTGATCTTACAACTAAAATAAGTTTCCAAGCCCCGAGAATAGGAAGCGCCGTGACATTTGCGGGAGCGTCTCCCGGCAATTCCGAAGAGGGAGTAAACTCTTCTTCTCGAAGAATCGAGGCGCCTGCAATCACCACTCTCCCTCATCGCTAATTTGCACCGATTCCATTGAAACACGCTCAAGATAACACCTCACTTGCCGCAAGTGCTCTGTTCCTGAGTTTTCCCCCTCGCTTCTTCTTAAAGTACAGCCGCGTTCCCCATCCCCCAATGGACGAAGTGACCCAAGGAAGAGTCTTTCCGAAATTATACGCCCCCCCCCCCAATGCCAAGGCTCTCCCTCCCGGCTGGGCCTTCCTTTTCTCTCACGCCCCCATTCCCTCCGCCCCATGGGTTACCTTATTAATCCGTTTCAGCGCCATAGTCTGTGCTTTTCGTCTGGCTCCTCACTATCTCGGTGTGTGTTCAAAGTTCCGGCCAAAACTCTTGATTATCCCGGCGGCTGGGAAGGATTGTCTCTTGGTCTCACACCGGCTCTGCCAGACACAGGCGCCTTTTGCAAAAACGGAGCAGATCAGCACTCGCACAGGCCCCGCAGAGACCCTGACGAGTCCAAGTCCCTCAAAAACGGTCGCGATCCGGGGTGGGTGGGGCGGCAGAGCCACCGACAGCCTCTATGCCGAGCTTCGGCCCGAAGAGGGGGCGAGGGTGCCGGGAAGAGCGGAGGGGTGGCTCCAACTGTGACTTCCCGGCCTCTCGAAAGGAAGAGACCCGGGTGGGAAAGGAAGAGGCGTAGGAGAAAGGGGTGGGTGCGGGGCAGGGTCCGGGGCCCAGCAGAGGAGGAGCCGGGGCCTAGTCGGCGCTACGCCGGCGTCACTAGGGCAAAGAAAGGCAAGGGGGGAGGGGAGAACAGGAGACTCCGGACTGACGCCCGGCTTCTTTCGGCCGCTGCTCAAAAGTGCGGCCGGGGAGGGGAAGGAAATAAATCAGAGGCTGGATGTGTACCGCTGTCCCCGCAGCTAGAGCTATGCTGTGTCGGCCCTGACGCCACCATACACTCCGCCTTCCAGCGCGCTCCCGCGCGCTCCCGCCCGCCCAGCCACCGCCACCACGCGCCCGAGCTGCCCCTGAGGCTCCGGCTTAGGTGCGAGGACGCGCCCATTCCCCCTCCCCCTTAAACGGGAGAGGCCCCGGCGTCCCCAGCCTTCCCACCCTACCCCACCCAACAGGCTGGTCACTCAAGCCACCGAGGGCCTGTATTTCCCTCCTTACCCGGCCGGCCACTGGGCCGGCCTCCCTTCCCTTCCCCTAGCCGTCCACACCCACGCGTACAGAGGGGCCGGGGCCTCCCTCAAGCTGCGGCCTCGGCCTCCTCCCCGCGCGGCAGCTGGTGCCTCCCCGGCCCTACGGGGCTCACGCGCACGACACAGCCACAAGATGTCCGCTCTGACGGAACTACTGCCAGCTGCCACGCTCCGCCCCTCCCCCCTCCTCCTGCCTCTTCACCGCCGCGTATCAGTCCGCCAACGCCGCCGTCGCGAGCGCGGCGCGAATCTAAGGGCGAAAGAGGACGGCTTGCTCCCCAGGTCCTGGGCCGAGCGTATCTGTGCCAACCCCCTTCTCCTTTTCGGAACAGCACCTTCTTACTAAACAGATCGGAGGTTGGACTGGGAGGGCGGGGGCCGGAGGCAGGTCATGGGCTGGGGGGAAGGGTAGACGAGCGGCGGAAACCCTTAGACTCAGAGAAGCATCGAGAACCGGAAGGAGACCATGGGAGGAAGGTAATGGAAGCGGCAGCTGCGCGGTCGAGCCCCATGCCCCTCCCGACAGCGTCCCCCAATTTCCTCACTTGGTATTGAGGAGGCGAATCTCGCGAGAATCTCGTGGCTGGCTAACAGGAGCTGTAGCGCTGCAATGACTTAAGGGCAGTTTTGTGCCCTCTTCCTGATAGGGGCCCGCCCCCAAATCCACAAATTCTCGCGAGATGCAATGGGGCACCGGATCGACCTGGGGCGGGCCGTGGCCGGGAAGCACCGCCCCTGAATGCTTATATTGGTGGGAGGGAGAGGAAATGGAGTTTCCCGCACTGGTAAGAGCGCGAGCCGACACATCCCTCTGTCAGGCGCTCAGTCAGGAATGTGCTGTGGGAGGTACTATGGGTTAATTACCGGATACCTTTAGTCTACGTTGACTCGGGCTTTTGAAGTTTCCGGTGCAGCAGGTGAGCGATATTGGCTCGCCTGCCGGCCTGGGCTGGTTAACCTGTGGGAGGAGTCGCCCCTCAAAATGGGAACAGTTATTTCAAATAGAACCGGGCGGGCAGCTGATCAGCGTTCCCACGTGCGGAATCCTAGTGCTATTCTGACCCTAGGGCCTAGAGGGTCAGCCCTGAGAACAGAGTGACCATTGACCAGACCCCAGAATTAGAGCAGCCTAGAAATCAAGCTCAACTGTGAATTGATTAGGAGGGAGGGTAGGGAGATTGGGACGGGCTGTTTACTTGCCTCTGTAATCAACGATCACCATCGCTAAGGTTTAGGTATGGGAGTAGGTTTAATACCTTTTTCTTCTGTTGCTGTGTTTCAATCCCTAGAGCCAGAAAGTTGTAAAACTCATTCAAGAAATAAGAGTTTGGGGTCCGAAAAACTCAGTACTTACTGAAATATCCAGGGAGAGAAATACGGGGTTTTATTCTGCCGGTGAAAAGGATGGAGAGGTGATTTTGCTTTCTGGTACATCATACTTAGGGCACAGGGTAGTAAGATTAATTTTATAGGGCATTGGAAAGTAAGAACTGACCTGCTTATGGTTTTCTAACGTTCCTTAATGACCCCACTTAAGAGAGTAGAGATCTTTAAGAATTAAATGGAAATATAAATTTGTTTTTTAAATATACTTGACTTTTAAGGGAAAGCAGGAAGCTATTTCCTCCTACTATAAAATATTACTTAATAAAAACTTATTAAGCCTGTGGTAAATTTGTATTATTCAAGTGACCATAACAGCATCACTAGAGCAATTAGTGGAACAGTTCTTCTCAAACTAGTATCTTGGAATCACCTAGGATGTGTTCGAAATGCTGATTTTGATTTAGTAGGCCAGGGGTGGAGCCTGAGATTCTGTAATTCTAACAAGATACAGATTACTCAGAGGATCACCAGAGCACCAGAGCACCAAAGTGCTCACCTCATGGCCTGCTGGACACCTCTGCCCCCTCCTTTTTTCCTAAATAAGCTTCCTTTTGTTCTCTCTTTTAACCAGTCTAATACAGTAGAAACACAGGATTAGACAATTGGAGTGAAAGAAGAAATGCAGGTTTGAGTTCTTGTTCCATTGCTTCCCATTTGTGTGATATTGGTGTGGTTACCTAGTTTCTTCAACACTAAAGTAGGTATAATAATAGCTGTCCTTTCTCAGGGTTATCATATGCTTCAGATGTCATAATGCATGTAAAAGGGCACTGTAGACTACAGTACTGTATAAATGTAAGTTATTAGTCAGTCAAACATTAGCTGGCCATAGTGTGAAACAAATCTATAAGAATAATAATAAATATAAGTAATATTTATGGAACATTTATAATGTACCAGGTACAGTGCTTATTAACCTCTTTTCACAAATAAAGAAATTGATGCACAGAGAGATTAAGTTACTGTCCCACGGTCACAAAGCTGATAAATAGCAGAAGTAGAATTTGAACCCATGCAGTTAATATCAGAGTATTTATTGAATGGAGTATTTATTGTCTCTTAATTTAGAAAGTGGGAGGGTAGGATGTTTTAGATTTCTACTTTCAATACTATCCGAAGCTAATTTTATTTGACTTATTTCTCCCTCTATTTGTTTTGCTCTTTCAAAAGCCAAGTATAAGAATGGTAGGAGGGCTTCCCTGGTGGCGCAGTGGTTGAGAGTCCGCCTGCCGATGCAGGGAACACGGGTTCGTGCCCCGGTCCGGGAAGATCCCACATGCCGCGGAGCGGCTAGGCCCATGAGCCATGGCCGCTGAGCCTGCGCGTCCGGAGCCTGTGCTCCGCAACGGGAGAGGCCACAACAGTGAGAGGCCTGCGTACCAAAAAAAAAAAAAAAAAAGTGGGCTACCAGTTGGGGCTAGAAAATAGTTTGTTTTACAGAAATTTTTGTTGTAATGGAATTTTGCTTAGAAGATGAAGAAATCCACTCACGCCTTTTCCTGCCCTACAAACATACTTTCATATATGAAATTAAACATTTGTTTTATAATGGTGCTACTGTATTTTTTATATTGACCACTGTCAGGGTTGTATGGAAGAAATTATTGCATGTAAATAAATCCTAATATATGAAGTTCTAGATTATCTATGCTTAATGGAGGCAAGTGATTATGAAATCCCAAATTCATTTTTATTTGGCACTGAAGTGAATTTATTGGTTGACTATGCTTTCTATTTGTTTGTATTTACACTAGCATACTTACATTTCTACTCAGTTTTGCTAAGGTTAAAATTAAAACGACCATGGCCTAGAAGTATTTTGATGTTTTAAGAGGCAGTTTAGGATCAGCTCAAACTTTAAAACACTATTCACATGTCTGGTATTATAGAGAACTCACTTTACAGTTGCATTTGACCTATTTGAATTACGATGATAGCAACGTCCCCATCTGAAAAAAAGAAAGGAAAATAATCATTTTTTTATATAGCAGTGTGCAGTATGCTAAAAAAGACTATGGTTTTATATATTGAAAGAAACATTCAGAAGTTAAAAAGGTGCAAAAATGTTGAAGAAATAGCTAAACCAGTCCCTTCCTTCTTAATGAATATTGTATTGAAGTCTTTCTAATTATGGTAGGTCAGATTTTCTTGTATGAAGTGGCATAAAACTGAAGAATATAAAGAATGAAGAAAATTAGCATAAAAGTGGCAATGGAATAACTAATCCAAATTATGAAGTCCTAATATTATATGAATTCATCAGTGAAGCTACATTATTGTAATGTGAGTACAGGGGTTAATTAAAACGTACTTGTGAATAAACATCGTTAGCGTAGACTAGTACATATACTTATGTTATTAATATTACAGCTATATTTTTAGATCTTTGTAACTTTGTCACAGAATTTTTTCTTCTTATTGAAGTATAGTAGATTTACAGTGTTGTGTTAGTTTCTGGTGTACAGCAAAGTGATTCAGTTATACATCTATATACACACTCCTTTTCATTACGGTTTATTTCAGGATATTGAATATAGTTCCCTGTGCTGTACGGTAGGAACTTGTTCTTTATCTATTTCGTATATAGTAGTCTGTCTGCTAATCCCAAACTCCTAATTTATCCCTCCCCCACCACCTTTCCCCTTTGGTAACCATAAGTTTGTTTTCTGTGTCTGTGTTTCTGTTTTGTAAATAACTTCATTTGCGTCATATTTTAGATTCTACATATAAGTGATATCATATGGTATTTGTCTTTTTCTTACTTCACTTAGTATGATAATCTCTGGGTCCATCCATGTTGCTTCAAATGGCATTATTTCATTCTTTTTAATGGCTGAGTAGTATTCCATTGTGTGTATATACCACATCTTCTTTATCCATTCATCTGTCGATGGACATTTAGGTTGCTTCCATATATTGGCTATTGTAAATACCGCTGCTGTGAACACTGGGGTGTATGTATCTTTTCAAATTATAGTTTTCCCTGGGTATATGCACAGTAGTGGGATTGCTGGATCATATGGCAGCTCTACTTTAGCTTTTTAAGGAACCTCCATACTGTTTTCCAGTGGCTGCACCAATTTACATTCCCACCAACAGTGTAGGAGGGTTCCCCTTTTCTCCACACCCTCTCCAGCATTTGCTATTTGTAGACTTTTTAATGATGGCCATTATGACTTACGTTGTTACAGAATTTTATAACTTGCTAAGGACACTGGCTCTAACACAGTTTATGCCATTTTATTAATTTAATTACATTATAAATGCTACGGTCCAGATTTAATATAAAACTATGAATATACAAAATGCATGTTTACAAATTCACTTGGAATAGGAAATATGGAACCCAACTCAACCAAACGTTTTTCATATTATTTGCATAAAAATCAAATTAGTTGGGCTTCCCTGGTGGCGCAGTGGTTGAGAGTCCCCCTGCCGATGCCCCCGTCCGGGAAGATCCCACATGCCGCAGAGCAGCTAGGCCCGTGAGCCATGGCCGCTGAGCCTGTGCGTCCGGAGCCTGTGCTCCGCAACGGGAGAGGCCACAACAGTGAGAGGCCCGTGTACTGCAAAAATAAAATAAAATAAAAAAAAAATCAAATTAGTCTTTATACCTTACCACTTCAGAATTTCATTTTAATGATCAAGACGAGTGTGGTTTAGGAAACTACTTTATTTCATACTGAGAACATCATTTTGACCTTGAGGTGGTTTTTGGCACATAATGAACCACGCCCAAATGTTAAAGCTAAAAATAAATCTGAGCATTTTCAATGTAAAAACTTGTATACATGACTGTTCAGAGTATTATTCATAATAGCCAAAAAGTAGAAACAACCCAAATGTCCATCAGCTAATAAATGGATAAATAAAATGTGGTATATCCATATGATGGAATAGTATTGGTTAATAAGAAAGAACAAAACACTGATACTGCTGCAACATGTATCTTGAAGCTTGAAAATATTCTGCTAAGTGAAAAAAGCCAGACACAAAAGGCCACGTACTGTATGATTCCATTCATATGAAATGACTAGTAGATTACTGGTTACCCGCGACTAGGGGCAGGGAAAATGGGGAGTGACTGCTAATGAGTATGTGGTCTTTTTGGGGGGAAGGTGATGAAATGGCGGGGGGCCACTCTCTGCCACGGTGCGCGGACCTCTCATGGCGGCGGCCCCGGCCCCCTCCCTCTCCCGCTCCTTCCCTCCTCCCCCTTCCCCCCCCCACCCGGGGGCGCATGGGCTCCGTAATTGTGGCACACGGGCCCAGCCGCTCCGCGGCGTGTGGGATCCTCCTGGACCAGGGGTCGAAACCCTGTCCCCTGCATTGGCAGGTGGACCCTCAACCACTGGGCCACCAGGGAAGCCCTAGATTTAAAAAAACTAATGAATTAGAATTAAAATGTGAGATCAGCCTGGAAACTTACTACTAAATATTTTCAATATCTCATACTTTTCTGGTTACTGATGATAAGATGGCATCCTTTTTTTTTTCATCCTTTTAAAATGTAAAAAATTTACATCCAGCAAGGTTTTTCCTTCAGTACAAACAACAATGTAATTTAGATTTGGTTTTAACATAATAAGCATTTGCTGTCAGTTAGTCTTAAATTTGGAGATATTTTCATCAATGTTATTTGCTTTGTAAAACATAGTGATTAAAATTAATTTTAAACAGCATTATATTGGGACTTCCCTGGCAGTCCAGTGGTTAAGACTCCATGCTCCCAAAGCAGGGGACGAGGGTTCCATTCCCGGTTGGGGAACTAAGATCCGCACCCTGCATGCCACGTGGCTGGGCCAAAAAAAAAGCATTATATTTTATTGAAAATTAAAGTTCATGATTATGATCAGAAATAGAATACATCTGATTTTGGCATACTCTAAATATAGAAAAATTTCTTTAAAATTTCCAATAAAAATCAAGTAGTTTGAAAATTGGGGGTAGATCATCTAGATAAGGAATTTGAGGGTTAGGTGCTGTCAAATGACAAAACTAAAACAATTTAGTAATGAGTTTGATGCCCTTTATTCAAGGGAAAACAATCTGTGGATTGACATTGTACAGTGTCTCATAATCAGTGCAACACTCTTTCCCTTCCCCAGGGATTTTGGGCAAGCGTGAGTTTTAGAGCCTTAGAAGCTTCAGTGCCAAAACAGGGCATGACTGCCTAGGAGGTCGGGGATTTCCTTGTAAGGCCAGCAGGTCCTGTTTTCTAGGGTCAGGTGAGCTAGTTAATAGTTAAGCTGAGTTGGAGGATTGTGATTGGTATATGTTAGATTTCCTTGACAGGTGTGTCATGTAATTGCAGGCTGACGTAGATTTAGATTTGTGGTGTGGGCTGAGCCACTGGGTTGGCCTCTATTTTTTGGGTCCCGAAATATGAATTAACTTTAAAAGTACTTAACTAAAAGTAAGGAATTCAAATTAAAATTACTTACCAACAATAATTATAATCTTTCTTGTTTCAGTAACAATCTAAAAAGTCTAAAGTAAACAGAGGTGTGGTGTGATTTAGACCAGAAATGATCATTATTTTACCCATATTGAATTTGATTATTTAAATGTAGGTGAGAATTCTTTAGTAAGATAGTGATGATAAATTTAAAATTCTTCTATTAGAGAATTTTAAGTTAGGTGTGATTATAGGAATGTTGTACACAGTGGTTCTAAAGAATCAGATCTATATAGTATCTAAGTGGCTTAATGGAGCAACTTATGTGAGGCTTTTAGTTTTTAATACTATCTAGTACCTGTTGATTTTTTTCATTGCAAGAAGTACTGATTTTAGCACATGGCACATAAGAAAGAATGAAACTTACTAAGAAACATTCCACTACATCTAAAAAAAATTTTAAGAATTTGGCTCATTTGGTGTTGAAGAAGTGTGACAGTTTCAGCGATATCCCATCATCAAAACATATTAAATCTCAAAGTTAATGATTAAGTGAATGTGCTTTATTATATATACCCAGTAAGAACAGTATGATACGGATTCCACATCTTATAAAAAGACCTATTCAAAATAGAACCCTGGGTGCTACAATACTTGAAATTCAATTCTCCAACAGTAATTTAGACAAAAAGGCCAAGAGTTGATATAAGTAGATATTTGCAGATTTGTGTGAATTTAGCTTTGTCTTGTTTTCCTTCTTTCTATTCTGCACTAATGGAGAGAAAGGGAAGATTACCCTGGAGCATTTTAGGGGTAGGGCTAAATGCGTACCCCTGGCTCAGACAGGGCTGTAAGTAGGGACAAAAGGCAAGGTAAGGACATTGGAGACTAGATGAAGAGGTGTGCAGAAATAAGTGGGAAGGAAAATGTCAAAGGTGGACTGTCCTTGGGGGAACTGGAAGTGAAGAGGAATCCTTTTTTTCTTCCTCTTTACTCAACTACTACAAGGTCTCCTACTTTAGAGAACAGAATTCAGGATACCACCCTTATGGTGGTTCAGTTTTACATAACTTAGTTGCCTTTTTTGTACTTGCTGGCTTAAAATCTAGTCACTGTAACATGTTCATATATATAATAGTTCATTTTGCCTTCTGAAAAACTTCCTTATTTACAGTTTAAAAAAACGTGGATTTACATTATGGGACTGCTTTTGATGTAAGTTAAGGAAAGTTATACAGTGTGTCAGTCAACAATATTTAGGTCTGACTAGGCTAAGCGGTGTCTTCAGGTTTAGGCCGAAGGATGTTAATGTAGTAGAGATCTGTTGATATAATCACTCCCATCTTTTTAAGTGTTCATTTTAAAAAAAATATTGAATGCTTAGTATGTGCTAGGCACTGAGCTAGATGCTGAAGATACATAGATGAAAGTCAGATGTCACCTTGAGGAAAAATTTTTAACTGGGGAGACCATTAAGTATCAGACAGTCACCATAGAGTGTGTTCAATGACATAAATGCATGCATAGAGTAATATTCATGTGCCCAATTCACCAGTGGGGGGGGGGTTATCTGCAAAAGGGAGTTGTATTTAAACAAATGAAAAAAAGGGCATACCAGGAAAAAGAAAAGGGAGAAATGCTCCTAGGCAGAACAACATGCACAGTTTCAGAGAACTTGACCAGGTAAGTTTTAGAAATAACAAGTCTCCAAAACTTACTTTGGAAAGTAAGTTTCCAAGGTACTTTGGAACTTTAGAAGGTACTTCGGCTGTAGTAGTAGTAGTAGTAGTAGTAATAGTAGTGGTGGTGGTGGTGGTGTGTGTGTGTGTGTGTGTGTGTGTGTGTAGGGGGTGGGGGGGATGAATGAGAAAAGAGACAAAATATTGAAAGACAAGGCTGGATATCTTGAGGGCCTTATTAACAAGCCATGTTAATGAGCTCAGATTTTATTCTGAAGGGTATGGGATGAGCGAATTGAATTTTTAGCATAAAGTCATGATCAGATTTTAATCATGAAAAGATAACTATGATAGCAATGTGGAAGATGTAACAGAAGTGTATGTACAGGTAAAGAGACCACTTGAGATGCTACTGAAATAATCTGGATGAGTTGTGATTGTGAGAAAGACCTAAAATAGTTGCAGTAATTGCACTAAAGACCCATAATACAGGAGGTATATTTAGTGTATTTAATGGGTAGAGCTGACCTTAAGAAAAAAAATTTTTTGAGGCTACCCCTCCAGTTATTTATCAGAATGTTATAATAAAATCATATATATGCACACAGACACACACACACAAAACATGACGATAAACTATAATAAAATTGCAAAAACAATAAAGCAAAATATACTTATAAACTTGGTATAAACTCCTTAAGCTCTTAACTCTTAAAGAACTATAAAACTAAAGTTTATATATTAAATGTGGAAAAATGTGAACTAATAAAATTAATATCTGTGTGCTACTTGATTTTTATTTTATTTTTTACAAATTGCCTCTTGAAACAAATACAGAGCTGACTACTGCAGTTTAGGTACTTTTAAATTTGGCACGTCTATACTAACTGCTGTGTTCCATATGTAATGACCAGCCTTCTCTACAGAACCTTTAGGAGACCTTTGTTCATTCTTTCACTGATGTCATTTAGCTTTCACATGGCCAGAAATAAGCAATTGTTATCTATTTCTGTTCTCATTTGCCTAAGACAAAGTACTGTTACATGGTGCCAACAAGGTCATCAACCTAAACACAACACAGGCTCTGGAATCACATGGCAGTGCTTAGTTGTAAGTGGGAATCAAGGTGATCTGGACTATATTAATTACTATAGATTAATGAAATAAATCAACATGAGGAAAAATATCTGGTAAAGAATTCAAAGATTCTGGTTTGAGAAACACTGATGTAGAGGTTATAAAAATCCTTTGTCATATACCTAAAGTTGAATTTGTTGAGTCTGACCTTGTGACTCCTCCATTGATTCCGACTTTACGCATCCAAAATATATTTGACCACCTACTGAAAATATCAAGTGTCAAATGGTATAGAAGGTTCAAATATACTAGGGATTAGAAATTTGTCAACTAAGATTTGTTATTGAGTCATCTGTCACTGAGTGAAGTGGTTTTGACAGTTTAAGTAGGTCCGGGAGTGAATGGAAAGAGAAAAAAATGGAGAGCTTGGCTATGATAAGAAATTAGAAGGTAGGGTATTAGCTTAAAGGAACTCAACGGAGATACTTTTTTTTAGAATGGGAGAGATTTGAGTACGATTATAGTCTAGCAGGAGTCATGAGAGAGATGAGATACAGAATAGAGATATCAATCAATGGAGCCAGTTTCTTCACAAGATGTGACTGTAGGTCAAAAAGTATTTGATTTTGTACAAGGGGTAAACTTACCAGGGACTAGAGGGAAGATTAGAATGGGTAAAAATGAAGATAAATTCTAGGTGGGAGGAGGCAGGAGGTTGACCATTAATACTCAATGTTCTCACCTTTCTTAGTAAAATAGGAAGGAGTGCTATGGATGACAATGAGTTGGGCATGAGAAAAGGAAGTAAATGTGGAATCACTGAAGAGGGAAGCTGAAGAACTAACTAAAGAAAGGAAAGAAAGTCCTTGTTAAGGGCCTAAGGTAGAAGATCATGAATTTGTCGGGGCAATTTTCCATGTGGTTGTATACTTGTTTTCCCTTAGCCTTAAGAACTTTTCACATGTGTGTTTAATGCCCATAGGATTTGTTACTACATGCTTACAGGCTTGTATTGATAATCAATGTGTGAATATATTTATGTGTGTGTATGTGTATATATATATATATATATAAATCAGTGATTTTAAAAAATGGTATACTTTAGTACCTTATGTTGGTACTTTTTTTAAAGTGTAAGATCAACAGCTCTTCTCAAAACTTAATGTTCCCATCTCAAGAAACTCAAATGACAGAGTAAAAGTTTTTATGCCAAATGAGAAAGACAGGGAGTGCGGAAAGAAGTGAGAGGCATTTTACATTTAATTATGATTCATCTAGCAGATATTTATTGAGCACCTACTGTGCATCAAGCTCTGAGCTTGGCTTGTGGATAAAATTTACATAGTTTTCATACTTTGTTTTTTCCCCAGGAGTCCTTAAGTCTGTAAATCTAAGAAGTTGCCTGGGTTGGAAGCTGAAGCCTTGCCCACTCAGATTCTTTATCACTTTCCTTCCATCTCCAATCCCCACTTCCACTCAGGATACCTCAGATGGTTCTGTGGGTACCCCTAGTGTTCATTAAACACAGTCTGAAAAACCAAAGGTCTAATGAATATTAATACTGAAGCCTTGTTATAAGAATAATAGTCACATGTAAAACAAATAATATGAAATTTATTAGGGATAAATGTAAAGACAGGCACTCAGATGAAGAGAATCTGGCCTAACAGCAGGCATGTGCTAAAGACAACAGCAGCGTGCTTAGGGTTGCCCAAAGAACCTATACAGTTTTACCCTGAAAGATGGAACTGAGTTATCCAGAACAAAGCAGTTACCTTTTACTCATTTCTCCTGGTCATACCACAGTAGATTTTGTTTTTTAAATAGCTTTATTGAAATATAATTGACATACAATAAATTGCACATAAAGTATACAATTTGATAAGTTGACATACGTATATACCCATGAAACTATCACCAAAATCAAGATAATGAATGTATCCATCACCACAAGTGTCCTTGTGCACCTTTGTAAACTTTCTCTTGTTCCTATCCCTCTCTCCCCTCATCCACAGGAAACCACTGATGTGTTTTCTGCCACCATTGATTAGTTAGTATTTTCTAGAATTTTATTTAAAAAGAATCATACAGTATGCCCTATTTTCTTGTCTGGCTTTTTTCACTCAGTGTAATTGTTTTGAGATTTACCTATGTTGTGTCTCTTAATAGTTCATTTTTTTTAAATTGCTGAGTAGTATTTTGTTTTATGGATATGCCACAATTTCTTCATCCATTCACATGTCAGTGGACATTGGGATTGTTTGCAGTTTCTATTATGAATACAGCTGCTGTGAACATTGTTGTATGACTGTATGGACATAACGCTTTCATTTCTCGAGTAAATAGCTAGAAGTGGAATGGCTGGATCATATAGTAGGCATATGTTTAACTTTTTAAGAAACTGCCAAACTCTTTTCCCAGGTGGTCGTACCTTTTTACATTCCTACCAGCTGTGTATGAGAGTTCCAGTTCCTCCTGACTTCTTATGATTAGTCTTCAGTCGTAGCCATTCTAATAGGAATGTAGTAGTATCTCATTGTCCTTTTAGTTTGCATTTCCCTAGTGACTAATGATGTTCAGCATCCTTTTTTTTTTCATTTTTCTTTTCAGCATCCTTTCACGTGCTGCTTTGCCATCCATGTATCTTCTTTGAAGAAATGTCTGTCTATATATTTTTTATCGGTGAATAATGACAGTTTTATTTATTTCTAATTTTTATGCCTTTTCCCTTTGCTTTTTTTTAAAAATAGATCTTTATTGGAGTATAATTGCTTCACAATACTGTGTTAGATGCTGTTGTACACCAAAGCGAATCAGCCATATGCACACATATGTCCCCATATCCCCTCCCTCTTGAGCCTCCTTCTCATCCTCCCTATCCCACCCCTCTAGGTCATTGCAAAGCACCGAGCTGATCTCCCTGTGCTATGCTGTCTATATTTTTTTGCCCATTCCTTGTTGGGTTCCCTTTGTCACTATTTATTTACAGGCAACACAGATTAAACATGTACAGCAGCCTTAAATGATTTTAAAAGTAAAGTCATAACAAGGTAATATATACATGGAGGAATATGAAAAAGGCATGAAGGACTTTACTTTGTGAGATGGTGGAATTTAAGGGTTGACTATATGAATCCGAGTATTTGTTTTTTATCATTAGCTAGCAGAACCACCTCAACTCATATTGCTTATTCCTTGTTACTTCCACAACTAAGAGTGTAGGCCATAGTATGCTAGAGCTGGCTTATGCTGCCTTATGAGTGCCAATTTTAAAATTTTTAGGAATTTTGCAAGCTGACTGTTAAACATAGCCTTTATTAGAAAATAATTGTATAAACTGAAAGTTACAGTAAGATCCAATATAGGACTTAATAATAAATACTTGAAACTCATTTCCTAGTTATTTTGCTGTTTTATTATTATCCACATTTTTATGAGTATGTCTATTGTGTCCACATGGTGGAAGTATTATTATTTGACAGTATACGCCTCTTTCCAACTCTGTGTTCAGTGATGTCCTGTAGTAGCTTGAAGTGGGTCACAGTGGGAGTATTTACCCCAGAGAAATTTGCAAACATTACAATCAGAACTTTCCCCCCTCCTGGAGGGAGTTGTTAAATTTACCGGCATACCAGTAAAGACAAAGCCCTTTGAACTACACTAACTTACTGTCCATGATGAATAATTGAAGCTTCAGTTACACAGAGAATTCACCTTTGTGAAACACTTAATTCCTCAAGAACAGATCAATATTTCTGCTACAGAATGAAGGTTATAACACCTGTTTTCCTTGCTGCTCAGTTTTTTTCTTACTTCCAAGTTCCCTAAGGTTGAGAATGCCAAAGTCTAAGTACTGGATAAGGGAGGGTGCTAATACATTATTTTTGTGATCCCAAATTTAAAAATACATAAAGTACTTTTTTGGAGTAGAACTAGAAAGGATGTTAAATACAGAAAATTGTAATGGGCAAAAAAGTAGGAAAGGCAAACAGCTCTATATAACCAAATTTCTATTCATGTAGGAATAAGGGAAACTAGACTAAAATGAGAAGGAGCAAACCATGATACAAGAGGAAGTACAAACTTAAAAAAGATGCTGGATGTTATTGGGAATTTAAAGTTACCCATTTGGTAACACAGTACAGCAGTCTAGAGATAATCAAACTGGGGGGGACAAACTATTAGTCCAAAAGATAAAGTGACTGATATGGTTGAGTGTCCATTACAATTAATTTTTTTAAAGTACTAGGAGAAGGGGGATGGGATAACTTGGGAGATTGGGGTTGACATATACACACTACTATACATAAAACAGGTAACTAACAAGGACCTACTGTATAGCACAGGGAACTCTACTCAGCACTCTGTAATGGCCTATATGGGGAAGGAATCTAGAAAAGAGTGGATATACGTAAATGTATAACTGATTCAGTTTGCTGTACACCTGAAACTAACAACACTGTAAATCAACGATACTCCAATTAAAAAAAAGTACAAGGAGAAATGAAGAATTTCAGAAGGAATAGAAACCATCTTAAATTTCAGGATCTAAATGAAAGGCATATACATTTAAAATATAAAACAGGGCTTCCCTGGTGGCACAGTGGTTGAGAGTCCGCCTGCCGATGCAGGGGACACGGGTTCGTGCCCCGGTCTGGGAGGATCCCACATGCCACGGAGCGGCTAGGCCCGTGAGCCATGGCCGCTGAGCCTGTGCTCTGCAATGGGAGAGGCCACAACAGTGAGAGGCCAGCGTACCACAAAAAAAAAAACAAAAAACATGCATATGACTTTCAATAAGACATTTTTTAATGTCTCACATGGAATTCATATAGAAGTTAAAGAAAATGTTTGCCTGGATTATGGTAAAGGTACTACGACCTTAAGGTACTGGTAGTGACAACTTTTTAGAGTAATGTACATAAAGAGTAACAGTTTGGTATTAGAGGGACCAAACAAATAATCCTTAAACCAGTCAATGTCCTGTATAATAATTTTACCAATAAACTGGACAAAAATTTTATCAAATTAATCAGTAGGTACAAACGTTTTGTTTTGTTTTGTTTTTAAATGAGGAGGTAATATAAATTCCCAAGGAGATAACTTCCTTCTCTCTCTAGGAACTTAAATTTTTATGAAGG
Organism: Orcinus orca; assembly: GCF_937001465.1. Taxonomy (NCBI): domain Eukaryota; kingdom Metazoa; phylum Chordata; class Mammalia; order Artiodactyla; family Delphinidae; genus Orcinus; species Orcinus orca. Next base: position 22,027,032 of record NC_064562.1, read on the forward strand.
AGATTGAATGAAATGATCTCATATGAAAAATACCTAATAATATATGAAACTAACAAACTAACAGAGAACCACCTGATGAACATTTCCACAATTAAAATTAAGTGAATCATTATTTTCTTACTAACCTTTTCCTTATTTCCAAAATCAACTCCTCTTCTGACCTATTTAGATGAATATATTTTCTAGTGTCCAAGATTCAATATCAGAGTAATATTTTTTCTTTCACCCTTACCAGTCTCTACTGTGGGCCTTCAAATACATATTTAGACCTTATATTTTATAACATACAGTTTAAAATATTTTCATCATTGTATTTGCATAACCACTCTGAGTTAAGCAGAAGTTATTAACATTTCATCATTCTGTTGAAGAGCCTACAAGGTGACTGGCATGTGAACAGGAAGCAGAATAAGAGGTTAAATGACTTGCCCAAGTTGACAGGACCAGTAATTACAAGTCCTGTGATTCTAATGTCAACATTCTTTTATCTACAGACTAAATATATGTACAACTACTACCTGTGTGTTTTGATGGAGAGCGGGTAGGGAGCACCTGGTAAAATTTTTGACATTAAATAAAAAGAGTCCTTGCAACCTAAGTGTCCATCAGTGGATGAATGGATAAAGGAGATGTGTTACATATATATACACTGGAATACTACTCAGCCACAAAAAGAATGAAATCTTGCCATTTGCAACAACATGGTTTGGACTTGGAGGGTACTACTCAGTGAAGTAAGTTAGAGAAAGACAAATACTGTATGATTTCACTCATATGTGGAATCTGAAAAATTAAACTAGTGAATATAACAAAAAAGAAACAGACTCACAGGTATAGAGAACAAACTAGTGGTTACCAGAGGGGAGAGAAGTAGGGCGAGGGGCAAGATAGGAGCAGGGGATTAAGAGGTACAAATGACTATGTATAAAATAAGCTACAAGGATGTATTGTACAGCACAGGGAATATAGCCAATATTTTATAATAACTATAAATTGAATATAACCTTTAAAAATTGTGAATCACTATGTTGTACACCTGAAACTGATATAATATTGTACATCAGCTATACCTCAGTTTAAAAAAAAAAGAGTCCTCTTCAGTTCCACTTCTGGTAACGAAGAACTAGATGGTTTTGATCATGCTTCTGCTGAGAACAACTAGAAAAGCTGAGCCAAAACAAAAAAAATACATCTGTTTAAAGGCACTGGAAAGCTACCAAAATGGTGAGGATTTCAGGGCCAAGTTCTAGTAGATGAAGACAGGTTGGAGATGCTTGTAGCATCTCTGCTGGAGGCATCTGTCTCTTCCAAAAGCAGCTAAGAAGGTGAACAGAGCTTTTTCAAGTTCACAGGCCTAGGTGTGGGTGGAAAGGGAGAAAAACTAGAGTTGGGCTCACCAAGAAAGAGATAAACACCTCAGTCTTACTGTTGAGATTCTAATGTGCTGTACCCTAGGAGTCAGAGTGAACTGAAAATAGATTGGAACTGGCAGGGACTGAATCATCTCAGGTCCCAACTGGATTGTAGTGATCTGAGGGTACTAATGGCCCTAGCTGCCTAACTGAAGTAAAAGAAATCCTCTCTAAAAGAAAGTAATGCTATCCAGAGCGTCAAAATATCTATACAATATTTTATATGTAATATCCTGTACACAGAAAACCATAATCAGCTGTATGAGACGATATGACAAGACAGAGAAGCAACCACAGAAACAGGACCCACAGGGATTATGAAATGAAGACTTCAAAATACTACGATTAGGGAATTCCCTGGCAGTCCAGTGGTTAGGGCTCGGCATTTTTCACTGCAGTGGCTCGGGTTCAATCCCTGGTCAGGGAACTGAGATTCCACAAGCCACGTGGCGTGGCTAAAAGAAAAAAAACATATATACTATGATTAATATGTTTAGGAACTTAAAATATAGGACTAAGAATGATTGTAGAGAATGGAAACAAAACCAAATGGAATTCTATTATTGAAAGATATAACAAATTAAAAACCCAGTGAATGCATTTAATAGCCAATTACACAGAGCTGAAGACAAAATTGGAGAATTGGAAGAAAATTCAGAAGAAAATATGCACACAGATTAACAAAGAGATTAAAGGATGAAAAATGGAAAAAATTTAAAAAGTAGAAGAGATAGAGTAAAAAAGTCTAACGTAGGTTTAATTTTTTTTTTTTTTAAATTTTTGGCTGCATTGGGTCTTCGTTGCTGCATGCAGGCTTTTTCTAGTTGCGGCGAGCAGGGGCTACTCTTCGTTGTGGTGCATGGGCTTCCCATTGCGGTGGCTTCTCTTGTTGCAGAGCATGGGCTCTAGGCGCATGGGCTTCAGTAGTTGTGGTGCACAGGCTTAGCTGCTCCACGGCATGTGGGATCCTCCCGAACCAGAGCTCAAACCCGTGTCCCCTGCATTGACAGGTGGATTCTTAACCACTGCGCCACCAGGGAAGTCCCAAATGTAGGTATAATTAAGACCCAGAAGGAAAAGCATGAGAGACTGTAACAAAGTGATACTGGAAGAGATGTCTCAAACAAAAAGCATCATGCCTCAGATTCAAGAAGCACTATAAACCTTAAGGAAAAGGCAAAGAAAACAATACCTAAGCACTTCATATTAAAACTGCTGAAAACCAGAGAGAGGAAGTGTTGAGCATCCATAGGTAAGAAACAAAGTATTGTATCAAATGAATGACAATAAGACAGCTGCTTTGCAACCAAATGGTGCTATCTTCAGAGTAAAATAAAATAAAATGTTGCCAACTTAGAATTCATACTCAGATAATATAACTTTCAAAAGTTAAGACAATATAAAGGTATTTTCAAACAAACAGAAAATGAGAATTTGTCACCAGCATCTCTGCCTTGGAGGAAAGAGCAGCCTTCGAGCAGAGAGAAATGATCTCAGATGGAAGCTCTGAAAGGGATGAAGAACAATGAAAAAGAAAATACATGGGTAAATCTCAATGAATATTAATTTTACAAAACAATGCTGATATACTGTGGTGTTAAAAACATACAGATTTAAAACATTAACACCACATAAATTGAGAGGAGAGGATAAAGTGGTCTAAGGTGTTCACACTGTCTTGGAAGTGGATAAAGTACTAGTATATACTAGACTTTTAGATGTCCAGTATGCACATTCTAATTTCTAGAGTAATTAATTAAAGAATAGTAAAAGAACATATAGCTAAGAAGCCAATCAAAAGGAAAAGGTGGAATAAAAAAACCTGATCTATCCCAAAGGATAAAGAAAGTAGAGAAAAAAGAGTGAAGAACAGGGGAGACAAGAAACAGTAGGATAGCAGCTTTAAAGCCCGATGTATCAGTAATTACATTAAGTGTAAATTGATTACCCCAATTAAAAGTCAAGACTGTTGCCTTGGATTTATAAAGATACACCTTTAACCTGTTTTCAAGAGACAACCCTTAAATATTAGAATGCAGAAAGTTTAAAGTGGAAAAATATGCAAAAACGAACAAAGACTGTCGCTATGCTAATATCGAAGTAGATTTTAGGCAAGAAGCAATACAAGGATAAAAAACTCATGTGTCAAGAGTCCTAACAGGAAACAAATGATACACTCAAGGGACTTCCCTGGTGGCACAGTGGTTAAGACTCCACGCTCCCAATGCAGGAGGGCGGGGTTCTATCTCTGGTCAGGGGACTAGATCCCGCATGCATGCCGCAACTAAGAGTTCGCATGCCACAACTAAGGAGCCTGCCTGCCACAACTAAGACCCGGCACAACCAAATAAAATAAATTTTAAAAAAATGACGCACTCAAGATCATTTAAGGAAGCTGTTTTGTTTCTTTTTTTTAAAGAGAGGGACTAATTACAAATTTGTGTATAGGATATGAGAATTACAAGGATAGTTCTGTAACCCAGGGCTAACAGCAGGAGAACTATACCTCCCTTAATCTCCAAGAGACAGAAGAAGTTAAGCAGTCTCGAAGGAGAGAGAACTGTGAAGAGTTCATCGTGAGAGAGGCAATGACCTTTGGTCAAGGTACACATCCAGTTCAAGGCAACCTCTAATGGCAGGAGCCAGGAGGAATATAAATGCTCATCTCACTCTTTTCCACCACAGTCTCCTTCCATCAGCTACAATGTGATCATGGGGTGTCAATTCAGTCATACTCTCATCGGAAGCCAAAAACATTATCCACCCCAGAATTTTTCATACTTGGTAGGGGAGAAAAGAAACAAGTAACAAAACATAATCATAGTTTCATAAAACCTGTGTTTTAGCTGGTCATGAGGACTAGGTTCATAAGCATAGCTGCTTTCTTTCACCACCCATTCTAGGTTTCTCCCACTCAGCTTGCACCTAAATTGAATGGAGTTCTTTACCACGTGTGGCGACCCAAACATTCATTCGTATAAGATGAATCTTAGTGGAGGTCCTTTTTGGGTTCTCTAGTTTTCTTATTGGACTATCAGCCAAGAAAATACTAAGAAGCAATCTTGGTGAATATCATACATTCCATATATAGTCCTACTTACTCCACTGTGTAGCAGCAATCCAATTTCCCCCTGTTAAAAGGAATCTTTCACCCTTGGCAGTAGTGATCCCCTCCCTCCTCTCTCTGTTGATTAGTGATAGAAAAAGCCCAAACCTGCCAGCAAGCACTGTCCACTTCTAATTCACTGAAACCATGTTTCCTAGGAAGCATTCCTCCCTTGAGTACTAAAACCTCCAAAACCACTAAGTCTGAAGTTTCAGGGACCAAAAAATTCCTCAAGTGGTTTATTAGGCATAATAAAAGAACCCAACACAAATGCATACGTATGTACACCCAAAGACATACACAACAATGTTCACAGCAGCTCTCCTCCTAGTAGCCCAAAAATGGAAACATCGGGGCTTCCCTGGTGGCGCAGTGGTTGAGAGTCCGCCTGCCGATGCAGGGGACACGGGTTCGTGCCCCGGTCCAGGAAGATCCCACATGCCGCGCAGCGGCTGGGCCCGTGAGCCACGGCCGCTGAGCCTGCCTGTCTGGAGCCTGTGCTCCACAACGGGAGAGGCCACAACAGTGAGAGGCCCGCGTAACGCAAAAAAAAAAAAAAAAAGGAAACATCTCTGATGTTTATCAACAGTAAAATGGATAAATAAATGTGGTATATTTATAAAGTAGAATACTGTATAGCAATGAAAATGAATGAACAACTGCTCCAGGTAACAACATGGATGAATCTCACAACGTTAAATAAAAGCCAGACACTAAAGAATACATTATTCAATTTATATAAAAGTTAACCACTGTCATGTATTCAATTTATATAAAGGTTAACCACTGTCAAACCTAATCTTTGGTGTTAGAATTCAGGATGATGATTACCTTTGGGAAGGAAGAAGAGCAATGACTAAGGGACATAGTTATTGATGTGGGTGGTGATTACATAGTTATCTTCACTTTGTGGCAAGTCATGCTGAACAATTATATTTGTGCATTTTTCTATATGTTATGCATCCTTTTAAAAAAATTCATATAACTCCCATCTTGTGTATAATGTATAATTTCTCTGGATGCTTTTAAGTGTTTTTCTGAATTAGTTTTATCAGTTTGACTGTAACATGCATAGGTGTGACTTTCATTGCAATTTTTCTGCTTGTGATTTACTGAGCTTTTGTGGATTTGTAGTTTTATGCTTTTCACCAAGTTTGGAAAACATGCCACCAGTTGTTTGTTTTTTTTTTTACAAAATTAGTCATACTGAAAATAGAGGGACTACTCTCATCTCCACTCTGCATACATTTTGGGAAAGGTGGCACCAGATACTGATTACTGATTTTAAGCATATACTTAATTCTTTAGGTCAGCATCCCCAATTTGCAGGTTATTGTATCCCAGCTGGCCTCATAAATGGAACCAGCTTTCCAATTTGTTCTCTCCAAGTTTTTGTCTAGCCTGTCAACTCATAAGCCGCTGACAACAAACCAGTGTATACCCTTACCTCAGGCCATGTCTCCTAAAATTCTTCCCTATGGAAGGATTTCCCTTTACTATTCTGGGTCAGGGCCACTAATGAGTGGTGGTGGTGTGTAGTGACCACTCACATCCAGCTATTGCCAGCTCACTGCAGATTCTTCCATGAACAAACAGGACCCATGCTTTTTTCTCTTCCATTAATTGGTCAGAAAGAACTCCTCATGAAGCCAATTTATATGGGTTTGGGAGGAAGTGCTGAAGGAGTAGAGTCAGGGACTATAGGAGTCTGAGTCACCTGCTCATTTAGTTTAATTGTAGCCATGTCCCAGTCTCATAGGGAGTAGACTGCTTCTGTGCTCATCCAGTTGTATGGTTCGGTGAATCAGATAACACCAGTTCATGATGGGTGGTTTTATTATTCACATGGTCACTTGATGTCCCATGATCAGGTGTTCCGTCTCTACCAGGTAGCAGGAGCAAATCAGGAGGTGCTTTTCAAAGAAACAAAACAAAATGTTGTTGGCTGAGGCAGATACATCCTTACTCCAAAACCAAAGGGTTTATGTTGTAATTCCCCTATTGGAACTTACCCAAGGCTTCATTTAACATCTCTAACACATGAACTTCCAATACCATTGGATCTGCCCAATCATAAGGCCCAACTGGCAAGACAGTTTGCTCTGGGCCCCACTCAAAACATGTAGTCTTATAGTTATCTGAAAACAGATAAGAGCAGGTCACCCTAATATACTTTATTTTGTTGCCTCCAGAACCCCAAAAGGCCTGCTACACATTTTTTCCTTCTTCTTTGTTATAATGGTAGAAAACACAACTACCTGTCATTTATTTGAATGGATATCCTAACATGTCTTAGGCCACTGCACCCCTAGAAACTCGGTGCAGGTCCTGGAAGTTTTGCAGGGTTTATCTTGCATCTTCTGGCAGGCATATGTCTTATCAAATCATGCAGAATGCTTGCTACTAGGTTCTAGCCTGCTCACTAGGTTCATTTAACATAATTTCATTGATGTAATAGACCAGTGTGATAGTCTATGGTACAATGATATGGTCAAGGTCCCTCCATACCATAGAGACAACAGGAAAGCTGACACAGCCCTGAGACAAGACAGGGTGTACTGTTGTCCCTGCCAGTTAAACGCAATCTGCTTTTGGCTTTCTTTCCTGACTGGAATCGGGTGGGGGCGGGGCAGAGCGCGTTTCCAGATCCGTACCTGTGTACCAGGTCGCAGTCTGTACTAACTTCCTCCAGTGCAGGTACCACACCTGGATAGCTGCAGTTGGCACCCCACCTGATTAAGCTTTGCAACAATCCACTGTCATTTCTCACTACCCATCTGGTTACCACACAGGGAATTTAAATGGGAATCTGGTATGAATCACCATGCCCGCATGGGGGCACTAACTTCTGTACTGCTTTTCTTTTACTGTCTTGGGAGGGAGTGGTAACAAGCAATTCTGAACTTCTATGTAGTCCTTCCTACCATAATGCTCAATCTATTGGTCAGAAAACCAAAATGAAGATTGCTTCAATTATTAAAATATATTTATTCTTACTACACATCTGGGGCTGGAGAAATAACCAGTGTGGGTCTCTCTGGGCTCACTGTTAGCTAGACTCTGGCCAGGACTCCATCTGTCACTTGACTTTCTTAGGCCCCCTATTTAACCAATAAATAGCCACCAGAGAAGGATTAGGGCAGTGATTCCCTAACTTGCTCACTGGAATTACCTGGGGAGCTTTAAAAATACAAGTGCCTGGGTCTCATCCACAGAACTTATATGAGTTAATTGGCTTGGGGTGTGCCCTTGGCTTTAGAATTCTAAGGTCTTCTTATGTGCAGACAAGTTTGGAAACCAGTGGGTTAGGGGAAGATTCATGGTTATACCACTGTGGCTGCATTGCAGGTTCCTCCGCTAAAGGACCAAATCTCTCCCGATCATCAGGAAGTACCAATTTAACTGTAATAACACAAGTTAGTCTACATCTCAGAATTTTTCCACCTAAATATGTCAAGCAGCACCTTAATAGGTTAATCTATTTTATTTCCAGGGACCTCAAGATCATTTAGTATCCATTACTACTTTTCCCTGTGGGTCAAAACACTCTTGTTCACATTTTCGTTTTTGGCTTATTATGGTAATTGTGCCCACCTTGTCTCTGACGGTTGTACGCTATCATATGATCTCTACCACTTTAGACTTCTTTATTCCCACTGAGATCAGGAAACTCAATTCTACCACAGCTTTCATCACCATCATTTTTGCAAACAAAGGAGAACCACTTCAGAGCTCTTTGGGAATGCTGGTGCTCCCATCACCAATGCTTTTTTTTTTTTCGTACGCGGGCCTCTCACTGTCTTGGGCTCTCCCGTTGCGGAGCACAGGCTCCGGACGCACAGGCTCAGCGGCCATGGCTCACGGGCCCAGCCGCTCCGCGGCATCTGGGACCTTCCCAGACCAGGACACGAACCCGCGTCCCCTGCATCGGCTGGCGGACTCTCAACCACTGTGCCACCAGGGAAGCCCCACCAATGCATTTTTTAATGACTTGGTGAAAGTTGAGGATGGCTAAGGAGCCACTGTACTCCTTCCTCTATGGTATGCCAGGGGATTTCTGATATTCTGAAATTATTATTTCAAATTTTATTTGTAGGCCGTTTATTTTTATTTTTTATTTTGGGAGCCATTTATTATTTGTAGGCAGTTACTGAGTCCAAGGCTCATCCTAGCAAACTATTAATGCCAACATATTAAATCTTAATTCTCAGGTAAGTTTGCCTTGATTAAACCTTATGTCTACTTTCCCTCGGTGTAACACCCTTAGAACCCACTTCTATATATACTCCCCAGGTTCCTGCTGGTCAAAACGACAAGGTCTTAAACTCCTCTGTAGGTAGTCTCTTGCCAGAGCAGGATGCATACTTCCCTGATGGGGAGGCTATGTTGGGATGGAACTGGGAGGTGGTGAGGGTAAATTCTGAGGACAATAGGAATCAACTTATAAGAGAGCTGCCCCAAATGTAGTCACTGAAAGCCTCTATGCAGAGGAGGCTGGTTTCCTCTGAGAGCAAAGGAAGTTCAGGGGAATATGAAGGTTCAGAGTTCTCAGCTTCTTTCTTGTCTGCCCAACTATCCCCATTCTGTGTCTCAGGGCCCACTCCTTTCCCATCAATGCTAACCTTAGTGTAAGAAAACTGGAAGAACTGAGCATTTAATTAGTACTACGAATCTACCTTATCTGCCCACTGATTACAGAAGATGAAGGACTCCTTCAAAGCTACAGTGGAGGAGTTCTGATCCCCTACAAGCATTCTTAACTATATATTAATAGTTTTCATATTTTTCTTTTTCCTATGTACAATGTGTTTAGGACCATAAGAGAAGCCTGGTGGGTTCAGAATCTTTATAATTACTATGATTACCATGGTGATACTTTCTCTCCCCTCCCCTCCATCTTCACTCCATCCCATGCTATTAATGGTCATCACAACAGTACTGTAAGCCATGGATTATAACCTGTGGTCCTTGTACCTATAGCAATGAGGTTATCCTTGTGATTGATTTTACATGTGTGTGTATGTGTGCATATAAGCCAATCCCAGAAGCCCATTGTGAGGATCCATTTCCTGTGATAACTCCTGGTACCAATTAATCTATCAATTAGGGTTATAAAAAGAAATAGAAAGCACACTCAAAATAAGAAAGGAAAAGATTGGTAAAATATATTAAACTTAAGAACTTTTTTCCAAAAGATGCTATTAAGGAAATGAAAAGACAAACCATGTTATGGGGAAGGATATTTGGTGCACATATATTTGACCAAGAACTCATATCCAGAGTACATAAAGAAGTCCTAAAGTTCAATAAGGAAAAGAATGACAACCCAACAGAAATATGGATAAGTGACTTGAACAAGCACTTAAAAAAAAGAGGATCCCCAAATGGCAAATAATGTAAGATGGTGTTCAAGCTCAATAGACATCAGGTAAATGCAAATTAATGCCAAATGAGATACCACTACACACCTATCAGAATGGCTTAAAAAAAAAAACAAAACTGACAATACTAAGTGTTGCCTAGGGTGTGGAGAACATGAAACTTTCATATACTGCTGGGGAGGATATAAAAAACATAAACTTTCGAAAACTGTCATTCTTTACAGTTTGAATCTACCTCAATGACCAAGGAATTTTAACCCTATGTACTCTCTCAATAGAAATGTCTGCCCACGTACACCAAGTGACATATGAAAGAATGCTTGTGGTACCATTATTTGTTAGTAGCCCCAAAGTAGAAAAAACCCAAATAGCTACAACAGAATGGATATATTTATTTTATCCACATAATGGAATATAGCAATGAATACGAACAAACTACTTCTACAAACAACAGATGAATCTTACAAATATAATGGTGAAATGCATATTTAATCTCTCATGTATGATTCAAAACCAGGCAAAACTAATCTATGGTTAGAAATTAGAATGAGTGGTTACATTTGGGGAGGATGGGCAGGATTGTTACTGGGAGGTCACATAAGAGGTTTCCATGTAACTGGTGATATTCTATTTCCTGGGTGATGGATAGAGGAATATTTTTACTTTATGATAGATACTTCATTTATTTCTGCAGTATGCTGTATTTCAGTTTTTTAAAAGGGTGGTCCTAATAAGATTAGGAACTACTGGTTATGCCTACTTGCCCTTCTCCATCAGTTCAAACACTTCTTCCTTCAACGCCCAGTTCAGATTCCACAACTTACTTGAAGCCCAACAACTTCAGCTAGACTTATCTTTCTGCTTGGTTTTCAATACATTTCCTGGGAGACAGTATAATACAGTAGAAGTGGTACAGGCTAAGGGGCTTGGGCTTTAATCTGTAAGGCAATAATAAGCAAGAGAGTGATGTGGTCATATTTGTATCTGCTCACCATGAATTTAACTCATTATAACAGTACTTATTTACATTTCTTTGAATACGCAAACAAAAATTTACATACACATATAAGTGTAAAAATGTCATGTTAGACTGTTACAATATTTGCTCCCAATGAATCATGCCTCCTTTGTTTATGCCTTTTTGCAATATGCCTTTGCCACCTTAACTAAGAAAAGGTAGTTTATTTCCCCATTTCTTGAATCTAGGCTAGCCTTGGGACTTGTTTTGACCACAGAATGCAGAAGCTGTGACTCTGTGCAACTTCTTTGGATGAGGTTTAGAAAGGCTTTACAGTTCCTTTTTCACCTTTTGGAACACTGCCCTGGGCCACTATGCTGTGAATAAGTCTGGGATGAAAGACCATGTGAAGGGAGCCATGTGAATGAGCCCAGAGAAAACCAACAGAAAAACTTTATAGCCAAAACACAGCATGGTGAGAAATAATAAATCATTATTGTCTTAAGCCATTAAATTTTGTGGTTGATTTGTAATGCAGGAATAGATAATCTAGTCTATTATGGCAGAGACTGCTATTGTCTCTCAGTGTCCCTTCTTCTCCCTCATCCTTTAGTATTAGAACCCCCAAGTTTTGGCTTGGTACATTGCTACACAGGCAAGGACAATATTTCCTAGCTTCCCTTGGAGGTCTGGCCATGTGACTACATTTTGGCCCATGGGCTATAAGTGGAAATGATGGCTGCAAATTCTGTGACATGCCCTTAAAAAGAAGAGGTATACTGTTTTTCCATTTCCCATTCCCAGATACATCTTGGCAGGAGCTGGAACAACCACCTTAGGCCATGAAATAGAAGCCGCATATTGAGTATAGCTGATTAACAAGCCTGGATCCCTAACACCTGAGGCTGCTGTATCAATCTTGAACTGATTATTTCTGGACTGTTACGGAACAGAAAAAAAAAACCTTCCATCTTATTTAAGTCATTACTATTTCGGCCTTAAAGCAACCAAACCTATATCCCAAGTAATATGTATTTTCCATTATTCCCCCCATATAGTTATATACAAATACTCATGTGTGTATATATACATCTACAAATATAAATATTTTGAGTGTAAACAGGCACAAACACAAATATGCAAACCATTTATGTGTGTTGACGATTATGTTTTATAGACTGGGATCATATTATACACACTTTTCTTCATCTTGTTTTTTTCTCATTTAAGCAGTAGTGTTGGATTGGCCAAAAAGCTCCTTCAGCTTTTAAGTAAAAATAAAAGACACATTTTTCATTTTTACCAAGAACTTTATTGAACAACGTATTCACCGTTTTGTTCCACTAACTTCTGCCATTTTTCAGGCAACTTCATAATTCCATCTTCCCAAAACTTTTTATGTTTTTGAGCAAAGAACTGTTCCATAGGCCTTTTACAGTCTTCCAGGGAATTGAAATTTTTTCCATTAAGAGAATTTTGTAAAGACCGAAATAAATGGAAATCCGAAGGTGCAATGTCTGGTGAATATGGCGGATGAATCAAAACTTCCCAGCCAAGCTGGAACAGTTTTTGCCTGGTCATCAAAGAAACATGCGGTCTTGCTGATGGAAGGTTATGCGTTTTCTGTTGACTAATTCTGGACGCTTTTCGTCAAGTGCTGCTTTCAGTTGGTCTAACTGGAGGCTGTACTTGTTGGAATTAATCGTTTGGTTTTCCAGAAGGAGCTCATAATAGACTACCTTTCAATCCCACCATATACACACATCACCTTCTCTGGATGAAGACCCGCCTTTGGTGTGGTTCATTTCACTTGCCCCACGATCTCTTCCATTCCACATTATTGTACAGTATCCACTTTTCATCACCCATCACAATTTGTTTTAAAAACGGAACATTTTCGTAATGTTTCAGTGGAGAATCACATGCGGAAATACGGTCAAGAAGGTTTTTTTCACTTAACTTATGTGGAACCCAAACATCAAAGCGATTAACATAACCAAGCTGGTGCAAATGATTTTCAACGCTTGATTTGGATATTTTGAGTATGTCGGCTATTTCCCTCTAGCAATATCGTTGACTGTTCTCAATTAATGTCTAGATTTGATTGCTATCAACTTCAACTGATGTACCCAACCATGGAGCATCATCCAGTGAGAAATCTCCAGCACAAAAGTTCGCAAACCACTTTTGACATGTTCGATCAGTCCCAGCACCTTCTCCATATACTGCACAAATCTTTTTTTGCATTTCAGTTGCGTTTTTACCTTTCTTGAAATAATAAAGCATAATATGCTGAAAATGTTGTTTTCTTCCATCTTCAATATTAAAATGGCTACATAAAAATTCATCAATTTTGGGACTTGCCTGGTGGCACAGTGGTTAAGACTCTGCACTCCCAATGCAGGGGACTGGAGTTCAATCCCTGGTCAGGGAACCAGATCCCATATGCATGCCGCAACTAAGAGTTCACATGCCACAACTAAGGAGCCCACCTGCCGCAACTAAGGACCTGGTGAGCTGCAACTAAGAAGCCTGCCTGCTGCAACTAAGGAGCCCACGTGCTGCAACTAAGGAGCCCACCACAACTAAGACCCAGTGCAACCAAATAAATATTTTTTAAAAATTCACCAATTTTGATAAGTTTTTTTAAATGCACACTGATATGACAGCTGTCACATACAATCTAACAAAATTGTTTTGAATGAAGTTAAAGACAGCTAAGCGCTATTAGAGCTGTCTTACAGAAAAAATTGAATCAACTTTTTGGCTAACCCAATATCTTGTGGAAATCACAATTCAACTCATACTGCTTTAATTTATTCCTTTCCATAAGATACAAAAACTGTAATTAATTCAACCATTTTCCTATTAATGAGCTTTCATTTTGTTACTTGTTTTTTGATACTATGGATGATACTACAGTGAATATTCTCACAGATAGACCCTTACGTAGTATTTTATACCTATAGGACAGATTCGCAAGAATGATGTAGCTAGGACAAAAGATATTTGTAGTTTAAAACATTTTAACACAGGTTGCCAGACTGTTTTGCAAATAGGTTGAAAAAGTTCACATTTATACCAGCAATGTATAATACCCTTTTAGTTGGATCCCTACTGGCAACAGGTGCTGTTGGTCATTTAACATTTTGCCCATTCTGAAAAGATGTCTCACTTCACTTGTAACAGGAGAAATGCATAATACTACACTAAGATTAAACATTTTCACTTATCAGTCCCAAATCCAAAAGTTTGATAACATACTCTAATGACAATGCTGTGGGGTCACTCTTCCATGTTGTTTATATAACACAGGGAAATCTGGCAATATCTATCAAAATCCCACACACATTACATACCCTTTGATCCAGCAATCTTATTTCTGTGAAATCTTGAACATGTGAGACAAAATTATAAACAGTATTATTCATTACTACACTGTTTTCAAAAGCAAAAGACTGAAATCAATGCAAATATCCATCATAAGGGCTGGTAAAATATATTCTGGTATTCTTGTAGTGAAATACAATGCAGCTGTTAAAGGATAAGAACTCTCATTATGGAGCTACTTACATAACTCTGAGTTGTGGAACACAGTGCATTATTATAACCTTTGCTTTTTTTCTTTTTTTTAAGGAGAATAAAATAAACTCATATTTGTATAAAAAAGCTCTGGGAAATACTTGAGAAACTAATCAAAGTGGTTGTGAGACGAGTGGTGTTGGCATGGGAAATGGGTGGATGGCAGATATGTGGGGGAAACTTCAACTCAAAACATAAATACCTATCCACCTATCTAGATACACAAACACACATTACATTTGAATGAATTGCTCCTCAAAAGGAAAAGAAAAAGAAAAATAGTTCCAGTAGAGTGAATTCCCCAGTTTCCTTTATGTGATTTTTGTCAAGTCAATTTAACTATCTGATCCTCTTTCTTCAACTGTAAAACAGGGATAAGATCTGCTTCACAATGCTTTGGTGAGCACTAGATTAGCTCTGTCACTTAATAAACTGACACTTAATAAATGTTAGTTGAATAAAAAAAAAAAAGGTTTGCCAATCTGTTACATAGGCCTAATTGGCATCTCATTATTTTAGTTTGCAGTTTCCTGATTTCTTCTCTTCTTTTTTTTTTTTTGGCGGTACGCGGGCCTCTCACTGTTGTGGCCTCTCCCATTGTGGAGCACAGGCTCCGGACGCGCAGGCCCAGCAGCCATGGCTCACGGGCCCAGCCGCTCCGCGGCATGTGGGATCATCCCGGACCGGGGCACAAACCCGCGTCCCCCGCATCAGCAGGCGGACTCTCAACCACTGCACCACCAGGGAAGCCCATGATTTCTTCTGATTTTGAGCATCTTTTCACATTTGGATTTACCATTTGCTGAGTTCGTATTCTTTGCCCACCCATTTTTCTGTAGAATTGCTTGCTCCCTTTTTTTTTTAATATCTTTTTTTTTTGGAATTTACAAAGTGGTCCCATACTGTGTGTATCTTTTCTTTTTTTGGCTGCATTGGGTCTTTGTTGCTGCACACGGGCTTTCTCTAGTTGTGGCGAGAGGAGGCTACTCTTCGTTGTGTGTGGGCTTCTCATGCGGTGGCTTATCTTGTTGCGGAGCACAGGCTTCAGTAGTTGCAGCATACGGGCTCAGTAGTTGCAGCACGTGGGCCCTAGAGCATGCCGGCTCAGTAGTTGTGGCTTGCGGGCTCTAGAGCACAGGCACAGTAGTTGTGGCACACGGGCTTAGTTGCTCCACGGCATGTGGGATTTTACTGGACCAGGGGTCAAACCTGTGTGCCCTGCATTGGCAGGCGGATTCTTAACCTCTGAGCCACCAGGGAAGTCCCTGCTTGTTCCCTTGATGTGAATTTCTAAGAGCTCTTTTAATATTACAGATGTTAAACTTCACTGTACATATTTTTCTAAATGTATTATATACCTATTAACTTTAACTATGTTTATATTTTTGCATACAAGTTATTTCTTACACTGATAAATGTCTCTTTTAGAAGAACGTGTATTCTGCTGTTGTTGGGTTAAGTATTCTATAAATGTCAATCAGTTGACTGATGGTACTACAGAGTTCAACTATATCCTCACAGATTTTCTGCCTGCTAGATCTATTGATTACTGAAAGAGGGGTGATGAAGTCTCCAGCTATAATAGTGGATTCGTTTATTTCTCCTTGAAGTTCTCTCAGTTTTTGCCTTAGCTGTCTTAAGGCTCTGTTGTTAGACATACACACATTAAAGGTTGCTGCATCTTTTTGGAGCATTGACTTCTTTATCATTATGTAATGACCTTTCCTATCACTGATAATTTTCCTTGTTCTGAAGTCCGTTTTGTCTGCATATAGCAACTACACTTTCCTTTGATGAGCATTAGCATAGTAGATCTTTCTCCATTCTTTTACTTTTAACCTATTTGTGTCTTTATATTTAAAGTGGGTTTCTTATGTACGGTTCCTGAGAAAATAGAGATCTAGTAAGGGATGCTGGCTTCCTCCCTCCAAATTAACCCTGGGTAGGTACAGAAAGGAAGTAAGGGCTTGAGGAATAAAATCAAAAACTGTGAAGAAACCCTAGTTAGGGTCAGAAGTTTTTAAGTATTGTTCCTGCCACTCCCCCACTGATCATCCCACTTTGGGACAATCAGTTCCAGACAACTGATTACTACACAAATCATCAGCAACAGATCAGGCTTCCCGGCATAGAATAATGTCTGTTAAAGTGAGCTGCTGATGAAAAAGCGTGTGGGCTGACCAGATATTCTAGAGCGGTGGACAGTCACTCCACCATTCCTTCCCCAAACCTCCAGGGTTTTGGTGGATTACAACAGCCTTCTGCTGTTGAATTACGAATTTCAAGGCAAATCTTTACTAAAGGAGTTGTCCAGTGAAACAGGAACCAACAGAGATAGAGCACTATACTCTTCTGTGGTGCCTGGAGCCTTCCGCTCTCTATTCCTTCAACTTGTGGGAAGGGGTAAAACTAGGGTCTACCCTTTTGCTTATCCTCCACATCCATTATGAGAGAGAGCAGTAGAGAACATGAGCCTGTGAACCAAAATATCTAGACACCTCAGGAGTATGATCACCATATGACACAACAAATTAAACAACATATACCAACTGAAACAGAATTATAGGAACAGATATTTAATTTTAAAAAACAATTCAAATTTAATAGTTTAAAAACAATCCAATTATTCATTCAAAAGATTTTTATTGTGCACCTATGAACTGTCAGGCACTGAGGATTCATCAGTGAACAAGACAGGCAAAAATCTTTGTGTACTTTCTAGTGGTGCAAAGTGGCCTGGGGCACAGAGACAAAAACATACAAACACCTAAATATCTAACTAACCATTAAACCATTTTAGAAGGTAATAATTGCTTATAAAAATAAAGCAGGTAAAGCAGATTGCAACTGCTTAAAAGGGTGAATAAAAATTGTGACCCTAATTTTAAAACGAAACTGAGCCTAAGACAGGAGTCAAGAAGATGCTGAGTGGGAGGTTACTAATGTGTGAAGAAGGAACAAGAAATCATAAAACGGTCATAAGAGAATATTAGGTATAAAAATATGAGTTTATGGGCTTCCCTGGTGGTGCAGTGGTTGAGAGTCCGCCTGCCGATGCAGGGGACACAGGTTCGTGCCCCGGTCCGGGAAGATCCCACATGCCGCGGAGCGGCTGGGCCCATGAGCCATGGCCGCTGAGTCTGCTCGTCCAGAGCCTGTGCTCCGCAACGGGAGAGGCCACAACAGTGAGAGGCCCGCGTACCGCAAAAAATAAATAAATAAATAATTTAAAATTATAAAATAATATTGTACATGGTAAGAAATTTAAATAAAAGTAGAAAGTTAAAGACCTCATTAACTCTTCCTTTCCATAGAAATAATCATTTTTCTGTGTCTCCTTCCAGAAATGTCCTATGCATAATCAAATGTGTGAATGTGTATAGTTTTAAAAATCTATAAATAGGATTTTATACAAATTTTCTGCAACTTGCTTTTTTTCACATATATGTATCTACTTTAGAGATACAGGTTTTGAAGGACAGTAAAAATCTCATTTAAAAGGCAAAATTATAGTGATAATAAAAAGATCAGTGGTTGCCAGGGGTGTGGGATGGGAGGGGCAGGGATGAATAGGTAGAACGCAGGGCATTTTTAGGGCAATTAAACTATTCTGTTATAACACAACGTTAGATACGTGAAACTATGCATTTGTCAAAACCTACAGAACTGTATGACACAAAGAGTGAACCCTAAAATGTAAACTATGGACTTTAATAGTAATGAATCAATATTGGTTTATCAACTGTAACAAATGTGCCACACTAATGCGAGACATAAATAATAGGAGAAACTGGGTGTGTACGTGTATGTGAAGTGTCATATGGAAATTCTCTGTATTTTCTGCCCAATTTTTCTACAAACCTAGAACTGCTCTAAAAAATAAAGTCTATTAAAAAAAAAAAACCAAAAAACCTTCATTTAGGAAAACTATTTTTAAAGCTTTGCATAGAGTATTTTAGAGTTGGAGGCTCAAAGTCAAATATTGGGCAGGTTGTTGCTACGGTCCAGGCATAAAATGATTAGTGCTAGGCTTCCCTGGTGGCGCAGTGGTTAAGAATCTGCCTGCCAATGCAGGGGACACAGGTTCAAGCCCTGGTCTGGGAAGATCCCACATGCTGCGGAGCAACTAAGCCCGTGCGCCACAACTACTGAGCCTGTGCTCTAGAGCCTGCCAGCCACAACTACTGAGTCCGTGAGCCACATCTACTGAAGCCTGCGCACCTAGAGCCTGTGCTCCACAACAAGAGAAGCCACTGCAATAAGAAGCCCCCACACGGCAACTAAGAGTAGCCCCGACTTGCCGCAACTAGAGAAAGCCTGTGCGCAGCAACAAAGACCCAATGCAATCAAAAATAAAAAATTGTAAATAAAATAAATTTTAAAAAATGATTAGTGCTAAGGTAGCAAATGAAATTAGTTTGAACTATTAGATTTGCTAATACCTAAGAAAATTGCACCTCAGAAAATCTTAAGTGGAATTTAAAGTTTCTGATTTAAAGAAGTAATATGTCAAAAATAGTATGTTAACCAGGAGTAGGAAAAAAAAAATGCTTAAGAATTAAGTGGACAAAAGAGAGATGTGGCTGAAAAGATGCGAATAGCCATAAATGACATGTTAAACATTTTTTAAGTTAACATGACATGGAGGAACCAGGAAATTATCCATCTAATATACTTGGTGTGGCTTATGTACTTAAACTGTTTACTTCCAGATTTTTACAACCTACATATTTTCTAAACATAACAGTCATTAACAAGATATATTGGGTGCACTCAATCTGAATAGTGTTATTCTATATAAAATGCAGCTATCTTTGAGTTTACAAGCTCAAAGGCAAATATAAATTCAAAAGTTAGATAATATAAAGCAACATATTATTAAACGCACAGTGGTATCACAAAGCATATCAGATTCCTGTTTTCTTTAGTTCCTAGTTCATCAGCACTTGGAGTAGGCTAGTTCCATAAACTCCTGAGGTAAATAAGATTCTACCTTATTTTTTTAATGATTATGTATCAAGATTACAGTAAGCGTGGAATTTCTAAGACAAAAAAGGTGGCTTCCGAAAAAGAAAAAGAAGCTTCAAAGATCTACATAGAATTAAGCTCTTTATTATGTATGTATACATAAATTTTGTATCTATTTACTTTTTAACTATAATCTTTTTCTAGTCAGTGACTACAAAAGTGGCATCTCAATACACACTCATAGAAATTACAGAATAGAAAGGTTTTTTCCAAGTTCACTCTATTCTACCAAGTGTCTCTAGGAATTTTCTATTAGGCAATTCTATATACTGCTTGTTTTTAGCACCACAAGCATTATGGAAGAAGACTTTTAAATAGTTTTACCATTTGTTATTAATTTAAAGATACCAAATTTGTTTCTCTAGTTTTGCTTTTATTTCCAGTTTGCTGCATTTCCTCTTAACACTGTGGGTAAGGTGGGCAGTTAAAATGTGGTTCCTCAAAAACAAAAGGGAAGTATAATATAAGAACACCAAAATCAAAATCCTCTTTTTAAAAAAGTTTTGTTTATCCCTTTAAAAATGTCTGAACACATAAACTGACAGATTTAATAGAAATCCTTTTAAAAAATTTGCTTAGTTTCTCACATAATAATCATTAATTTAACCCCAAACTTAAATCATTAATTTGAGCCCAGGAGGGTAAGTCTCCTCTCAATTTGTTCAAACATATTAGGTGTTCCATTAATTTCATCTTATTGTTTCAATCTATCAACCTCCAATTCCTTTTACCTCTCTCTTACTTTGGGCTTCTTATTTGCTTGATTACATGTCCTACTTCTTCTTGGTTTAATCCACACGTAGGTGGTATCCATCCCCCATTAGTTTCTTGAAAAAGGATGAATGAACTGTATATTTGAGAGACTTCAGGATTGAAAATAACTTTATTCTAGCCTTATATTTGATTGACAGCGTGACTTATACAGAATTCTAAATTAGAAGTAATTTTCCTTCAGAATTTTGAAGCATTGCTCCATTACCCTTTCGCTTCCAGAGTTGTTATTAAGTCCAACACATTCACCTCTGTATGCACCATATGAAACCTCTATCAACTTTTTTTCTATCAACTTGTACAATTTACTCTTTGTCTCTCTACTCGTTATCTTCATAGAGTAGGGAAAGGGGAGGTGGGAGATACATAGGAAATGAGCTCCAGAAATCAGCACGGGTCCTCTTAAGCATTTTATACTTATAGCAATCTTAATTAGGTCCCCAAGAGCCACATGTGATTAGCACTGGCATACTGCACTATCATACAGACTGTGCAGCCCTAGAGCAACCACTGTAAGAAACAAAATGAGGTTCAGCGACAATAAAAGAGGTGTGTTGGGCCTTCCCTAGTGGCACAGTGGTTAAGAATCCGCCTGCCAATGCAGGGGATACGGGTTCAAGCCCTGTTCTGGGAAGATCCCACATGCTGCAGAGCAACTAAGCCCGTGCACCACAACTACTGTGCCTGCGCTCTAGAGCCCGCGAACCACAACTACTGAGTCTGCGTGCCACAACTACTGAAGCCCGCGCTCTGCAACAAGAGAAGCACCGCAATGAGAAGACTGTGCACTGCAACAAAGAGCAGCCTCTGCTCACCGCACCTAGAGAAAGCCCACACGCAGCAACTAAGACCAAACGCAGCCAAAAAAAAGAAAGAAAAAAAAAACATGTGTTGATAGCAATGTAAAAATAATAATTATGACAAAGATAAAAGCTAACACTACTGTGCATGTCTATGTGCCAGGTACTGTTTTAGTTGCTTCATATATGTTAATCACTGAATTAGTATATACAATACAACCTTAAGAAGTAGGTATTGTCTTCATTCTTATAGGTTATATATTTTACCCTGGCACAGCCAGAATTCTAGTCTAAACAGTCTAGCTCCAGAATCTTGTGGTCTTAACTATTATGCTATATTGCCTTCCAGTAGCAGATGGTAGTCATTTTTTGTTGTTTATTATACTACTTTTAAATATCTTTTCTTGACAAAATAAAGTTGGCAAACCCATGTTGATTTCCTCAATTAAAAAATTTATTGGTTGGTGAAATGTGAAAGCCTGGAAATCACCAGTTTGTAGGGCCAGTAGAGAACAAGAAAATGAAAATCTGAGAGAAGGTAACTGATGGAGCAAGGTCTTGGAGGATGAGTTCTAGAACATAGGGAGGAGTTAAATTTAAAGGACAGGGCAGACACTAAGTACAGGAGGAATTATAGTCACATTTAGAGATGATGGGGAAGAAAGATTCTCTAGTAACTAAAAATCAAGGTTATCTGAGCCCAAAACAAGCCTGATAGTGTCAATTAGAAGGCTTAAAAATAATATAGAATGGTGAAGATTTAGAGCAACTTTTGTGAGGAATGGGAAAAAATAAACCCGGGATTGGACGGACAGACTAGAAAAATAGAGATGGTTTCAACACTAAATATCTTGAAGAAGTCAAGAAATAAGGTTAGTGGGAGTAAAGGAGTGGACGATGTATAAACAAATAAATGAGGTTGTGGTTAGAAGGTAGGATTTCTGAATTTAAGATCTCAAAGCCAGAGGTAATGCTCATTCATTGCCAACGATGAATACTGCTGATAATAACCATTCATTAAGCACACTAAAAAAATTAATTACAGATAGTCATAACAACCATTACTATCAGCATATTACAGAGAAGAAGCTGAGGCCCTAATGAATTTTCAATTAACACTCAAGTTTTTTATAGAACTTAACAAGATGATGCTGAAATTCATATATAGTAGGAAAGGGCCTGTCATTCCCTAGAAAATTTTGAAGAAAATAGATGAATATTAACTATTGTTAATACCCTACTGGCTATTAACACTTATTATAAAACAGCAGCAATTATGATAGTGTGGTTATGTTATAGAGGTCATACAAATTGACCAATGGAAAATAATAAACAATCCATGGATGTGTGGAAAACTGATTTGAAATCAATGACATTACAAACCATAAAAGAAAAGTTATACTATTCAATAAATGCTGCTAGAACAATTAATTTTTCATATATAAAATAAATAAAATAAATTAGATCTCTACCTCATGCACAAAAATAGGTTGATTAAAAAAAGAATAAAACATGAAGAATAAAAGTTTAAAACTTTTAGCAAAAAGATAAATGAATATCTTTGTGATTTTGAGGTAGGAGAGGATTTCTTAAACCAGACACCCAAAGCACAAAATATAAAGGAAAAGATGAATAAATGTGACTACATTCAAACTAAATTTCAGTGTAAGAAAAGACCACAAACAAAGGCCAAAGAAAAGGCACAGACTGGAAGATGAGAGGCAACAATATAACCAACAATGTTATTATTAACCAGAAAACATAAATCAATGAAAAAGATGAGTATAGCAATAGAAAAATGGGCAAAGATGCCCAGAGATGTCCAGGAGGCGTTTGGGATTAGTACTAGAGACATCTGGGCTGGAAACAGAGATTTGGGATACATCAACTTATTGATCATATTTGAATTCACGGACTAGATGAGTTTATAAAAGGAAAGCATGTAAAGAAATTAGAGATCTGGGCCTAGCTAGGACATAAAGCAGGCAGAGGATTACCAATCCTCACTCAAGTTCTTAACACTAAATAACTTCTTTAAACTTATCCACATATTATTTTGTCTTGCCTTTTCTGACCATAACTTTGTCTTTTAAAGATGGGGTCTAAACACAAGAAACAAACACTTATAATAAAACCAGATTTTGTTGGACACTACATCAGAAGATGGTCAGATAAGCCTGCCACTTCTGTTTAGAACAATATTACCTTCAGCTCCTCTGTTTCATGTATTGCCAAGAAGGCAGGATTGTGGAAATGAAATGCAAATTAAAAATTAAAACAAAACAGGATTTAAAATTTAAAGTAAAGGGAATGTAAGAAAATATTCCCAAAGTGCACAATAAGGATTTTTTTAATTGGTGGGGTTAGGAACTATCTCCTTTTAGTCATTAGCATAACTCATTTAATGCATCAGAAATAGGTAATGTATGCCTACACATCTTTAAATTTTAAGACAAAAAAGATGAAAGACAAGAAGAAAAATGTTTCGTCCATACAGACTTCTGCTCATCCCATTTCTTCTACTTAGAAATAGCAAATCTGGTATCCACTGCTCAAGGGAAGCCAGTCACAAAAAAACAACTACATGCAGTAAAATTCCTTTTATATGATATTCAAGAACATGCAAAGCAAAACAGAATAGTGGTGGTGGTGCTGGTGGTGGTAAGAAGATGTGGTTAGCAGGGACATAAAGAAGCTCTATGGGGTGTCTGGTATTCTGTATATGTGGATCTGGGTGTTGGTCACATCAATTTATACATTTGGCACTTGAGCATTTTACTATGTTCTGTCTTTTAACTGAGGTATGTATTTTTTATTCCTATAAAGAAAAACTTCTTAGAGACCTTAAGAATCTCACTGAACACAGCTTGTTTCGCTCTTGTCAAGACAACAAAGCCTCTAATTAAGAAACAAATATTTAGTGGCCTTCTCTCAACTTGTCTTCCCCTAATGGCCCCACTCCCTCAACCCACCCCTACCTCAGCCATCTCCCCAAGAGAACAGGCTCAAGGACAAGGACGTCTGAGATGAACATTTTCAGCATCAACAAGCTCCAGGGTCCTTCTTCCACCAAACCAAAAGTAAGCTCCTAAGAGGAAATTGAAAGGAAACTCGAATGTAAACACCAACCTTTAATCACCACTTTGTGAATCATCTTCTACACTATCCTAGCTCATGAACATGAACCTGTATCTAAACATCTTTGTAGAAATTTCCATTGTAATTTTACTTTGACAATTTTGACCAGGGTAAAATGATAGAAAATAGGCTTATCTAGATTTCAATTAACCCTCTTGCTGATGGTTATTTTTTTTAGTGAAGGACAGTAACAAATATTAAATGTAAACAGTCTCGAGAATGCTTTTAAAAAAAAACCTTCCCTTTCTCACTTTAGCATGAAACACCAAGGAAAAGATAAAACCTATATATTACAGCTGGTTGTTACAATGAGTCATACAAAATGCAATATTGGACCTTGCGCAGTTCATTGTTTTATGTTGCTGGTCAAGCGGGGTTCAGAACGGTAATGAGACAGGGTATTGAGATAAAAATTACTTCGGATATCTTACTTCAGCAAAAACATGAAACGAAGTCATGTCAAGTAAGATGCTTCCAGGGACTAAAGCTATCGCCTTTCCTCTTCTTTTTTTTGAGCTACCTCCTTTCGCTCTTTTTTTTTTCTAAACAACAATTAAAGTTCTTCACGGATACCTTAGTTTGTAGCAGAAGTCCTGCAACATGAAATAAAGGAAACCCTAAGCCTTTATGTTCTTTTACCACTTTCCCAGTTTTAGGTAACCGAAAAAAGAACAGATCTTTAGAAGGAACTGAAGATTATCTAAGGAAGGACTCTAACGGGTCTCGTCTGAATGGCAAATACTTCAAGGTCTCGGAGCAGGATTATACCAAATGGCCAAGGGGCAGAGCTTTAAGCAGTTCCTAGTTCAGCGGAAGTATTTTAACTTCTTTAAAACAACAACAACAAACAAACAAAAAGACTTGTAGAGGGAAGAGAGCGAAATTAGGCGCCGCGGCGGGTAGAGGAGAAGGGTGCTCTGAAGAGAATTTGCAGTTCTGGGGTCGCGGCTGGGAAGAGGCCGAGACGAGACGGGCCGAGGTAAAAAGAGACGCCAGGAGAAACTCACTTTTGAAAGGCACTTCCCGGTTACAAAGCACTCTCTTGTGCTTTACCTCCTCCGACACAGTATCCTTTCTGCGGACCTCCAGCGTCTACAGACGTAAAAGGCCCACCGCAAGAGCCCTCTCCAGCATCGAGATTTCGAGGCGGGCCTCGATACCCGTCAGTCCCCGCGGCCGCCCGCGCCCCCTCGGCATCCCCCGGGCGCGCGCACGTCACCCGCCCGCTGCCAATCGGCGCCGGGCAGGTCGCCTCTCCTCGCGTGCCCGCAACCCCGCCCCGCCCGGTCCGGGCTGCAAGCGCCCGCCGGCCGCTTCCGCTCTCGGCGCAGGCGCGGCAGCTCGGCCGGAGAGCGGCGGGGGTCGGGCGAGGAGCGGACGGCGCTGGCCAGGATGGTGCTGGAGAGCGTGGCCCGCATTGTGAAGGTGCAGCTCCCCGCGTATCTTAAGCGGCTCCCAGTCCCCGAGAGCATTACCGGGTTCGCCCAGCTCACAGGTAATCTTTGCCTTCACCCAGTCCCCATCCTTGTAAGCTTCCCAAGGCGGAGGGTGGGGGCGGGCATCTAAAAACCCTCGGGCCGAGGGGCGGGGCGGAGCTTGGCGGATGGCTAGTGACCCGGTGAGTCTGCGCCCCGAGGGAGGTGGGCGTGCGCCGGCGCTGCTGCCTGGGAGCGTGTGTGAGGCCACCTCTCGGTACTTGGCGGCCCGGGGTGCTTATCCTCGTGGCTGTAGCCAGTATCTTTACGTGGCGAGAGACCAGGTTTTTGCAGAGAAGGTGCTGAGTTGGGAACGGGCCCATCTCTTTCATCGCCATCGCTCCCTGCAGTGTGCCTGTTTAAAGCAGGGTAAGTCATCGTTATCTAAGGCACTGTGTATCAGACTGTCCCAGCTCTTGGCTGGGTTTTACCCACATCGTGTGGGTGTGACTGTGTGGGAGAGAAACACAGACATGCACATAATATGTATTGCTGTTTTATTTAGCAACAAAATTAGAAAATAAACTCCAATCCTATAGGAGAGAGTTGACCTATCATGGGGTCATTTGAGGTCACCTCCATTACTACGGGCCTGGAGGCAATTTAGTTTCCTGGAGTTGAAAGAAAGATACCTTTGCTAGTATGATGGACCAAAAATTAGAAAATGAAATTTAATGAATATATGTAACATCCTGTACTTAAGTTCCCTCCTTTACAAAATAGAACCCAGAACTCGGGATTTCGCATCTAAAGGATGAAAATTTCCAGAATGCAGTCAACACTTGGAAGATTTTGTTGGGTTCTGAGCTTTACAATGTAAGTTGGGATATTGGTGAACCAGACACAGGAACTGATTAGGATGATGAGGGGGGGGGAAAACATATTAATAAAGCAAACATTGAATTCATATGTCCTGACTACCAGGGTATGTAAGCATGAATTAAGATAATTCTGAGGTAAATAGGGCTGCTTAGCTTGGAGCAGTCTGGAGATCTATGGTAGCTGACTTAAAATACAGTATTTGGAAGGCTGACCAGCAGAAGAAAAATAAGATTTATTCTGTGTAGACCAAAAGACAACTAGGACCAAATTAGTGATAGTTATTTGAACATGGATTTTAGCTCCATGTTCAAGAAATTTTTTTTCTTTAATTAGAGAATACTTTACCAAACAAATGGTGCTTTGAGAGCTATCCCCTCTCAGAGATTAAAAAAAAAAAAAAGCAGTGTCTGGAGGTGGATAGATTAAAATGTGATAAACTAGATGACTGTTCTAAATCTAGAGATTCTTTGCATAATGGTCATAGACATTTGCTCTTGACAAATGGATTGTGAGATTTTTAACACTTTTAGATGTTAAGGGGTTTGATAGAAAGCATGTAATTGAATAGAAAGAGTGGTAACTGAGTAATAAACATTAAAAAGAAATATCTAAACATAGGAACAACATAAAAGTAACAAAATGAAAAAACTTTCAAATCATGTGTTTGTAAACATCAGAGTCTTCTGTTGATTTTACTAGTTTATTCTGATAGATTGCAGCAATTATGTAAAATTTTGCCTTTTTCTCCCCTTATCATTTCTTTTATTGAAGTACTTTACATATTTTAATGTATTCCTTATCTTGTTGTAATAACTACGTATGTATATAATCTTATTATAGATTAGCATCACAGTAGGCCTAACCATTCCCCTGCAGCTGGAAATTTGGAATGTTTTTATATATATATTTTATTCATAATGTTCAGTGGTAAGTAGCTCTGTACCAATTGTTATTTTTTTCCTTCTTTGAATTATACCCTTGAATATATTCACTAAATGGTAATACCAGGTCAAAAGGATATGATCATTTTGTGACATTTGTTCCCAGTTGCCAACTTACCTTAAATATTTGCATAAATTAACAGCTGAGTTTTTAATAGTCAAGAAAGAAAAAAGTCCCCTTGCTCCCACCTCAGTCCAGTTAAACCTGAATTATGTGTGTTGATTCTGATTGTAGCAGGTTTTATATTCATTTCAATTTTCTGTAAACAGAGTATAGTTGAAGCAGATTGGAAAGTACGATATTTGATTTAGCGATTAGAAGATTTTCAAACCTTTTTTTTTTTCTTCTCAGGGATTCCTACTGTCTTTCTTCTCAGGGATTCCTAATTCCTTAAAGGCATTAAGGAAACTCAACCTAAACCTTTTCCCTCTTGAATCAATAATTTATAGTAGTTTCTTCTTTAAAGCTGTTAAATAGTTAATGTGAAGACCAATTCTCAGCAATAATGACAACTCTGATAAATATCTTTATAGTGCATATTTAACTTAAGTCCCATTACGATGGGACAATTTAGTTCTCATTGTAATGTCCATTTATTTAGGAAACGTTAACATATTTGTAATAACTACTTTATGACAAAAATGAGATAGTCTGTTTGGCACTGGATAATGAGAATATAACAGTTGCAGAATCTGTTTGGGAGCACTATGAAAGAAAAATTGCAATGACCAATTTCCTCTCTGGGTCTCGCCTCCTGATTAGATGGTAATAGCTAATGACATTTGGCTGTCTTGAATGAACTTCTTGTAGAATCCATCTTAGACTTTTTTTCTTTGCTGAAATTAAAACCTGGAAGATAACTTTTCAATATAATTGTTTAAAATGTCTACCGGACCAAAAATATTTTCATTTTCTATCTATGACAATTAGAGCAAAAAAAAAGTTTCAATTCTCATTATTGTTGCCTGTTTTTCCTTCCCTGTTTAGACCCAGTGGTTTTTTAAAAGCAATGGACTCTCTCATGATGACTCTGCGTTCTTAGTAAACACTTGAAGATCCTTAATTACTATACAGTATTTATAGATAGCCCTTATCTATCAGAAATGCCTTATCTATCTTTGTTTAGGTTACATTGTTAAGAGTGAGGCTTTTAAGGTAAATTAGTGTAATTCTGCCCTTTGGAAGTATAATGTACTCAAATACATTGACTTTTAAAAAAGCTTTCCCTGTCATATAAACTTTTAAAATAGAATAACAAAACTTCCCATTCAAAAGTCAGAAAAGTTTATATCTAGATTTAAAAGCTAGCTATGAAACTTTGAATATAGTAGTTCTACCCCACTTAAACTAGGTAGCTGCTTTGAAACGTAATGGTTTTGCTCCTAAAGACAAAGCAATGAATCCTAAGACTATAATAATATTTTTCCCAGAGTAACACAAACATGTCAGAGCTGACCCTTCAAGGGCATTAGCTCTAGAAAGGGCCAATTTTGAGCAAAGAATTTAAGAAATGGAACAGAGTTGAAAGCATGTTCATAGCAGCCTTATTTATGATAATCCCAAACTGTAAGCAACCTAAGTACCTAGCAACAGGAGAGTGGATAAAGGAATTATGGTATATTCATAGAGTGGAATACTGATTAGTAATAAAGAGGAACAAATTAATCACTGGATGAATCTCAAAAATTTTATATTGAGTGAAAAAACCTTCGGGTATAGGAATCAGTGGTGGGGAGATAGACTAGAAGGGGACAGGAGAATACTTTCTGGGGTGATGGAAATATTTTACATATTTTTACACATTTTCAGTGGAGGCTACAAGGGTATATTTAATTGTCACAGGTCAGAGCTAAACACCTAAGATCTGTTTATTGTATGTAAATTTACCTCAATTGTTTTTTTAAACAAATAGAACAAAAGGTGAGCTTTCTTAATAAGAAAGGGTAATAAATCATTAAGTTCAAACTAAAGAGTTGCATTTATTAACATGTAAATAATAAAGGTTATTTCTGAAAGATTGAAGAGTTTTATTTTAGAAAACTTTTATTTTTGAGAATTTGGGAATATATTTACATAGTTACTGTAAGTTGTAAAAGTTTTTTCCTCTTTTCCTAGGTAGACCGACTGTATTTAAAAGTCAGTGTAATTAAAGATTATACCAGCCTTTGTGGAGAACAATTTTGATGTCATTAAAACATTTTCTTCCATGTAACCACTCTGCAATTTAGAATTCCTCAAGTCATCAAGTATTTATTGAGCACTTACTATGGGCCAGGCAGTGCTCTAAATACTGGGACACTGTTGTATTTATAGTCGTGAGTGGAAAAAAGATTTTAAAATTGATTATTAATTTCATTTTATTGGCCCTTTGGTCCTGAATAGTGTATATTAGGTTTTAAGTGGTAATAGTAATGCCATCCATTAAAAATATTTTACTTTCATCTTTCTTTGGTTCAGAAATGAAGTCATTTCTATGTTTTACCCATAATGATACATAAAAAAAATGTTATGAAATTATCAGCAGTCAAGTTGCCAGTATTATTTTTATAGTATCATTATATGCAACCTTTTTAAAAAGGAAAAAAAATACAGCAAAATAGAAATACAACAAAATGTTACCAACTCTTGAATGGTGGGATTAAAAGTTATTTTGTTTTTTACAACTTTTCTAAATTTTCAAATTTTGTAAAATAAATGCTATTTCTGATAATCCTAAAACAATTTAAAAGTGTACTGTACAAAATATACATTATACCTAACAGTTAGTAGGTAATAGATTTCCCGTCACAGTACCTAATATATCTGCAGTAGCTCAATATATATCAAACAGGTTCATAGTAAATAGCCAATCTTAAAGGTTGTTTTTTTAATTTCTTGTTTGATTTTTCTGTATTTAATATTTATTCATCAAAAATCAGCCTTAATAAATGTACTTAAAATGATTTAATTGAGCTTTACAGACTGTATTATTTTCCTTTATTATCTTTTCTGTAGTTAAATTGAAGTTTGTCATCTTTAAAAAGTAGATTTTATTAAACAAGACTGTTGTATAAATTGTTACTTTGTTGTAGGAAATAATAGTACCTTTCATCACTGTATTACTATAGAGTAGTGTTTTACCAAGGAATTAAGTGTGGAAGGACAATGTTTTCTGAAGTAGATTTTAAAACAGTATTAATACCATTTATTCCCTGAGATTTGTGTGTTAAGCTAGGAAATGCTAAACTTAAGAATCTAAGTTAATGTTTTCATCTTTACATTCTCATTCATTTACTTTTTTACTTTGAGTCACTTAACCTCTCGTGACTTTTTAATTTTGTAGTATACATAATAATACTTAATGTTATTCTACATTCAAAAAACATGTATTGAATAAGTACTGTTTCAAGATACTATACTGGATGTTGGGGCCAATAACAATCTAAGATATTTATTGCCTGATCTAGAAAATAAGTATAAATAAATAATTACAGTACAATATGGCGAGTGAGAAGGGGACTGACATTTATGCTCTACATTCATTAAGTCACTCATTTAACATTTATGAGGTATCTACTTTGCGCCAGGAAGAGTAGTACACAGCTCCTTTTCCTACAGGCTCATGGAAGAATCAACTTTATAAACAGATAACAGTAGTATGATAAAAGAAACTTCGGAAAAGGGGCTTGGAAGCAAAGGAGGGAGTGATTAATTTTGCTTTGGGAAATGAAGAAAGATTTCTGGAGGAGGCATATTTGACCCCTGTTTTAAATGGTCCACGTGAGTCAGGCCACAGATAGAAAGGCAGGGCAGACAGAAGGAATTCCTTATGCAAAGGACACAGGAAGCCTGTCACTGGGTAATAAGTAGCTTTGGCTGGCTTCAAGTACATGAGGGATGGGATATTTGTGGGAATTGAAACTGTCAAAGTAGCCTTGCCATGTTATAGAGATGGTACTTTATAGGAACACTGGTCTATAGCAGCACTATCCAGAAGCCTTTCTGTGATGATAGAAATGTTCTCGGCTGTCAAATATGGTAACCACTAGCCACATGTAGCCCTTGAGCTGCTGAAATGTGACTGGTATGTCTTAGAAACTGACTTCTGAATTTTACTTAATTTATTTAAATAGCCACATGTGTATTAATTGTGTTTTTTATTTTCTATATTTTATGATACTCGGACAACTTGGGGGCCATGCTGGCCAGGGAGAACTTGCCCCCTCCAAGGACTGGCTAATGCCAGGAGATAGTAAACTACTTGCCTGTGAGCATACTTTTCATATGCAAACCAACCAATCCAAAGCCTACACTCCAACCACTTCCTTTATCTAACTCTCACTTACCAAGCCAGTATTTTCCCTGCCCTAAATCACCCAGGGCCAGATATGAGACAACTAGGGACCACCCCTATAGCCCAGAGCCCACTGAAATTATTCAAGCCAGCCAGTCCTAAATGTTTACTCTGCCCTACCTTGCCTTTTCTGTAGAAACCACAATAAAAGCTTGTGCCCTTTTACCTTCTGCCTGTGACCAAGCCTCGTACTTCCCCATGTGGTCCTGGGTGGCACAGTGTGCCCCCTCCTCTTGGGAATTGTAAGTAAACTTTTCTTTCAACGCAGTTGTCTCCATGTCTGTCATCTTACCATACCTGAGTAAAACAGAATCCTGGGTACAAATCAAAACAGTGTGGCTAGTGGTTACTGTATTGGACAGCGCAGATCTGTAGGTAGACCCCTCCCCCACAAGAAACAGTTCTTTGTCATTTCCAGAACTTTAATTCATTCAAAAGATTTATGTGGGGCCTCCCTGGTGGCGCAGTGGTTGGGAGTCCGCCTGCCGTTGCAGGGGACATGGGTTTGTGCGCCTGTCCGGGAGGATCCAACATGCCGCGGAGCGGCTGGGCCCGTGAGCCTGCGCGTCCGGAGCCTGTACTCCGCGACAAGAGAGGCCACAGCGGTGGGAGGCCCGCGTACCACAAAAAAAAAAAAAAGATTTCTGTGGAGTCTTTCCACTCTTGTTATGAGAATAGAACAGCCAGCTTGACTGGCAGGATCTTACCGTTACAGAATTTCATTCTGGTGACTAAAAGATTATATCCCCGAAGATTTCTACTATATGACATTGTCAGGTTTAGTTAGCAAAAGATTTTTTTCAGGGGAGTTGCTCCAATCTCCATAATCTTAATAAAAACTACCATTTATTGTGTATCCTCTCTGTGCCAGGCACTCTTACAGGTGCTATTCATACGTAAATAGGTTGATTCGTCCACAACTCATAACAAACCTTTGGCGTGGTGTTGTATCAAAAATAATTTCATTTTGGAAGAGTTAATATTAAGCCAGTCTTTGAGTAGTTTTACTGAGAGAAGAACAGATAAAAGTTTAGATCTGGGGACTTCCCTGGTGGCACAGTGGTTGAGAGTCCGCCTGCCGATGCAGGGAACACGGGTTCGTGCTCCGGCCCAGGAAGATCCCACATGCTGCGGAGCGGCTGGGCCCGTGAGCCATGGCCGCTGAGCCTGCGCGTCCAGAGCCTATGCTCCGCAACGGGAGAGGCTACAACAGTGAGAGGCCCGCGTACTGCAAAACAAAAAACGTTTAAATCTGTTGAATTTCATTCATAGTGATTGAGAACAGGCTTTGCACTTACTGTCCTGGACTAAACCTGCTTAAGCTACAGTTTACACACATGAAAAATGGGAATAATAATGGTGCCTACCAAATACAGTTGTTTAAACTAACACAGTGTTAAACGAGGTAATACAGTTGCACTCTTAGCATAGTCTGTTCATTTATCATTAATATTTATTAGTGTGCCTTAGCACATGACCTTCAATTTTTCTTTTTCTCCACTAAGCTATTTCTACATAGTGTTTATTAGCAAGATATCAGGTTAGCATTCAGTGAAGGATGACAGGTGATAACTCTTTAAAGGCAAAGGATTCCCTGCAGAGCCCAGCAGAGGCAGGGTACTAGCCAACATTTGATAAATGCATGCTGAGACAGTTATCTTGGCTTCTGGTGTGTTTGTCTCCACAGGCATAGGAGAAACATATCATTTATAAGTGATATAAATTTCATTTATATCACTTATATTCCCTATCCCCCTAAGACAGTGCTGAGTACTACAGAAGGCTTTCATGAACACTTAAAGAATAAGATGTATCTAATGAGAATATTCAGGGTGTGAAAATTTCGACTAGCTCTTTAAAATAGCTTTTACACAACATTTAGGTATTTCTTTAGGAATCACTATGCCTTACCAAAAAATGTAAATTAAAGCATTGAAGACATGTTCTTTCTGAAATTATAAATCAGTGGTAAGCTATTACGGGATATTCTGTTGTATGCTTTAGACATGGTGGAAATGTTTTCTAAACCTATAAAATATATCACATTGAATTTAGTTTATAATTATGGTGATCATAATTCCTGAAATAAAACTAAACACAAATATACTTAGTGAGGATAATTATAGGATATTTGGTAGAGGACCCATTTCTGAAAATTTTGTTTTCCAGTTTCAAAAGTCTCAAGTCAACCCACAAATAAAATAAGGTGGTCCTAGGTATAGGTGCCTTATTCACAGTTTTACAGATAAGTTAGTTAAGAAATTAAAGTGAGAAGTGAAGAATAGATAAAGAATAAGCTCAAAGATGAGACATGCTGTTTAAGTTCTTTTTTTTTTAATTTTTATTTTTTGTTTTTACAGTAGGTCCTTGTTGGTCATCTGTTTTAAACATGGTAGTGTACATGTCAATCCCAATCTCCCAATCCATCCCTATTTGAGTTCTATTACAGGAGCACACAGACTTTAACAAATCTGTACATGTTTAGTTTCAGAATGGCTTCGGTTATTGCCTTTCCTTGGTGTACTTGCACTACTTGGCTACCTTGCGGTTCGTCCATTTCTCCCGAAGAAAAAGCAACAGAAGGATAGCTTGATTAATCTTAAAATACAAAAGGAAAATCCCAAAGTGGTGAATGAGATAAACATTGAAGATTTGTGTCTTACTAAAGCAGCTTATTGTAGGTGTTGGCGTTCTAAGACGGTAAGATGTCCATTTACGTATCCACTAAAATTTTGTGCATTTAAAATGGTTTTGCTTCTTAAATCCCCAGTTTTGTGGTCCTGTGAGATTAGGGATTTTTTCATAGTATTCAGCACTGAAAGTCTACTCTAAATTAAAGGTCGCCTCTTAATGATCACTATATTTCCTACATTAGAAAAGTTAGACCAGCACAGAAACTTGGTTGGGCAAATTACTTAATCTTTATTACTCTGATCGTCAGGTGTTTTAAAATCTGATAATATATCAATATCACAGAAATTTTTGAGGATTTAGTGAGACGATGTATGTACAGTGCCTTGTATGTAGTATGAGTTAGTAAATGGTAAGTATAATTACGGATGATTTTTAATGTGGAAATTAAAAGTGAGTTTGATGGATGCAACTAGAGATTATCTTACTAAGTGAAGTAAGTCAGACAGAGAAATACAGGTATTGATACAGTATGATATTACTTATATGTGGAATCTAAAGTATGACACAAATGAACCTATCAATGAAGCAGAAACAGAATCACAGACATAGAGAACAGACTGGTGCTTGCCAGTGGGGAAGGGGTTGGGGGAGGGGTGGAGTGGGAGGTTGGGGTCAGCAGATGCAAACTAGTATATATAGGATGGCTAAACAACAAGGTCCTACTGTACAGCACAGAGAACTATTCAATATCCCATGGTAAACCATAATGGAAAAGAATATTTTTTAAGAAAAGAATGTATGTATGTGTATAACTGAATCACTTTGCTGTACAGTAGTAATTAATACAACATTGTAAAGCAACTATACTTCAATTAAAAATAATAAACCAAAAAAAGGAGTAGTTTGGAGTGATAAATAATAAGTAGTTGATGAGATCTAGTTTGATCGTAGGCTATTTGAGGCTTTAAATACAATAATGCTCATCATCGCATCCTTTGTAATAACAAAATCTTAGAAACAGTCTAGATATCTGATAATAGAGGAATGGTTAAAGTATGGTATAATACAAGTGATGGGATATTAGGAAGCTATGAAAAGCCATGTTTTTTAAAGAATATTTAATAACATGGGAGCATGATGTAATATAAGCTAGAAAAGCGTATTACAGTATGATCTCAATTTTGCTTAAAAAAAATGAGTACATAGTAAATACAGAGGAAAAAATATACCAGAGTGTTAATTATTGTTACCTATGAGTAAGTTTTTAAAAATATCTTTAAAGTATTTTTTAAGTGTTACAGTGTGCATGAGTTTTATAGTAAGAAAACGTTATGAAATCATTTATTTTGAATTTAAATTACATCCTTTTAAAATTTAAAATAAGTAATGAGGTGAGCTCAGATTTAGAGCTTTATAGAAAATAAGAGCTTATTTTGATGTCCTTTTATAACTATTGTATTGACTTGTTTGGAATCATCCAAAGCTTTTTATTTAAAATCTACCAAATAATTAAATACTTAAATTTGTTAGATTTGCTGTAGTATTGGAATGTACTTAGGTTAGATAGAGAATATATCTGTTACTCAGGAAAGCTATCCCCCCAAAGTAATGGCCTTTTCTTTATAAGAGCATGTCACAAATATTTCTATTTATTGAATCATTTAAAGAATAACACTTGTAATTTTTTTCCTTTTTAGTTTCCTGCCTGTGATGGTTCACATAATAAACACAATGAATTGACAGGAGATAATGTGGGTCCACTAATACTGAAGAAGAAGGAAGTATAATAGTAATGAATTAGAGTGGAATTCAATTGTGTGCTGTAAAAACTTATAACAGTATTTTTCCATTCTTTGTTTATAGAAGATCTTTCAAATGGTGGTCTTAATTATTGCTACTGGTTGAATAATTATTTCTGCCAATTTATTTTCTTGTTACACTACTGTTTATATTTGATACTTTGTATATTCAAACAGTCATTTATATAAAAATTAAATTGTGCAACCCTTTCATTCTGACTTCAAAGAATTAATGTATCTTCCTACAATAAAACCAACATGTTTAAATTTTAATTGAGAAAGCTTTTGACAGTGAGTCCAAAGCTGTTTGTTTGAATGTCAATATTTTCAAAAGAAACTGTACTTTAAAAATTTCTCTCTACATTATTAAATATATTATTTTTTAGTGCTCTTCTGTTTTGATCATTTGAAGTGATTTTTCCCCTTTTGGCCTTCCGTATTCCATGCTTTTTAGATCAAAAAGAAAACTATTGCTGTCAAGAATTGCTTGAGTTTTCAAAGAGAAACTCTTTACTTTATAAATATTGTTCTCTATAAATATGAATATCCCAATTTCAGAAAAGACAGGAACTGGGTATAAAAAGTTTCAACAAGGAACGATTATTTACATTATAAAAGACTTGTTTACTTTATAAAAGACTTGTTTGTGTCTGTTTACATGTGTTGTGTGTATGTCTGACTCAGTGACAGGGTGGGGTGGCAAGAACACTTACAGCTAAACCTCGTGAGCTGCTGCAATTTGAAGGTCAATTAAAAATAAAGTAAATCTGAATTTATCTTAAGATGATAACAGTTCAGTGTTCAAAACTGAGTCTATATGAACATTTTTCTCTTTATTCCATTGTATACCAATCAAACATAAAATACAAAAGGCTTGCAAAATACACTTACTGGAGAATCTTTAAAACTTGTAATTTTTTAGCCTAAGAGTCTATTTAATTTCATATTGCAATTCTTATATTAATAGCTATCCTTAAGTCTGTCTATTAAAGCTACAGTCCAGTCAGTTCACTGTGCTTGCTTTATATATGAAGAAGGTTTGGGAGGCAGACATTTAATTCTTCCAGTGATCATCAAAGCTAATAGTTGCTGAGCACTTATATGGAACAGACACTGCTCTAAGCATGGTACGTGGATGTTTGGTTTATTACCTGTATCAAAGCTTCTATTATGTGATCCTGGTTTTCTTGAGAACAACAGCAGGAATTTTAAAGGTAGGGTTAGAAATGTAGGTGTGGTTTTGAGAAATTTTACAAAGTGTATGTACAAAATTGTTGCTCTTTCCTCACCTGCGAGTAGGGAGAAATGTAACAGTGCTCTCACTTTGGCTCTGGGTATTTTCTCCCTAAGACCTTTTCTTCAACACCCTTAAGGGGCTTCAATTATTTTTCCACAGTTGATCACAAGACTTGGAAAAAATCCTCCTCACCAGAAGTTTGGATATCCTGGTCTGTGGTCATGAAATGCTTTTCTTAAAAAGCATTCACTGCAAATCAGAGCAACATGGCTTTGTACATGTTCTAGTGGTTCCCATTCTTAGATTTTACAGAAGGTAAAATTTTCCCCAAATGTGGAGACTAAAGTGACATTATCAATGTTAAAATTATTAAGTAAGAACATTTAAAAAGTTGAAAACTGTCTGATAAAAGGTAATTTTAACATCCCAAAGGTAAGAAGGTTATACTCTGGAATAAAGTTTTTTTCTCCCCACATTTTTAATTGTTAAAATTTGTTAAAGAGTTGTACCCAAGTATTTTCCCACATGTGCAACTTCTTCAGAAGCATGGGGCTGGTAGCAAGCTGTTATTTTAACTACCCCTTTATGTAACCATTATTACTAGTTGCCCTCACTTCCTTTTGTAAATTCACAGAATTCCATCACATGTGCCTTAAAAAATTGACATCTAATTGAAATCTAACTGCATCTGAATTGATACAACAGAAGATAACTTAGCTCTAGAAATACATATCTTGGGTCTCTAGAACCTTTAAGAAACAGCTGTATTATTACAGTGTCACGTTATGATCATTTTGAGGACTGCTACACCTGACCCAGGGAACTACTCAGTTCCCTGAGTAGTTTACTTTACTCAGACGTGAGCACCACCATTACATAAGTAGGTTTTCAAAACTGTTGAGCAGGCTTGAGGTATGAGTGACCCATTCATATCGGTACTTAAGCAGGTCGTATTATGGTAAGCATGTGACAATTCAGCTTTGAGTTCAGTGCCTCATATGATGATTCATTAAATTACATTTGTC
Organism: Orcinus orca; assembly: GCF_937001465.1. NCBI lineage: Eukaryota > Metazoa > Chordata > Mammalia > Artiodactyla > Delphinidae > Orcinus > Orcinus orca. The sequence goes on from NC_064562.1 coordinate 22,065,475, forward strand.
TTTTGTAATCTAATTTGTTAATAAGTTTATGGGAAGCTAATTAAGCCAGCTGCTAATCTATATAGTTCTGTCTTCCTTATTGTGATCCCACAGTCTTCCATTGGAAACGTGCTATTAGACTCTTCCTCTGCAAAGAGAGTTCTAAAATTTTTAACAGGGTTCTTAAATTATGATGGATATTTTATTTACTACTTACCAGAAACATCTAATTGCAATTTACATGTTTAGAATTCAGTTGTGGAGCATCACCAATCTGGAGAAGACCAGATTGTTAGTAACAGGTTACTAACACGTACTTTACTGAGAAGTGAGGGCGCTCAGGTCCCCATCTTCAGCGTGTACGTGTTCTTATTTCACACCTGATTCTAATAAGTTTCGTTATCTGACTTCTGCTCCTGAACAAATCGTAAGTATTGACAGTGTCCTGCTGGAAGCAGGTAAACAAAATGTGACAGCTGACAGCAGGGGAGGGAACCAAAAAATAAATGTACTGTGAACATTAAAAGGATAGCAGCTTGAGACAATTTTATATATAGGGTCCTGCACACCACAGGCCCTGAGAGCATCACTGTTAGCAAATTATACAAGTGACGTTTAATGATGAATTTGAATCGAGTAGGTTATGGTATGTAAGAAGGCAGAATTATGTGTTGCATTTGGTGATAACAAATTTCCTCTTCAAATAGTTAAAAGCTGAGTGCTTAAAGTGGTTTATCCAGGTGGAAAGTTTATGCAGAAAATACCTTGAATCGTTCCTTGATTATTTGGAGGCTTTATCATAGGAAGTTTTTCATTCAGTTGAAACATTTTTCAAGTTTAATGACTAACTCACTACCTAGTTTAGTTAAAGTATGAGGAAAACTAAAGGAACAGTGATTTCAACCACGTAAATCAAGTTAGATGACCTCCTCCACCTTAGGGAGGATTACAAATCATGTGTAAAAATCATTCAGCCCCAGTTCCGTGACTGCCCCACTGCCTTGCTGGCCGTGCAGTCCCTTTGCACCAGAGGTGGAATTGTAAAAGACTCTCAGAGCTGTTGTTTTGTTTTAGCTATGCTGCATCACCTGATATCCTTTAGTTTGTCATAGTAATCTTTTGCTGGAAGCTCACTTTATCATGTTCAGAGAGTCATCTATTATCTTTTGCAGGAATCCAGTTTAGTAAAGTCATGTAGCAAGCATAATTTTTATATAAAATGTAGACTTCATATTATTAGCAATTGCATTGTGCAATTTTCTATTAGTTATGGTGGGAGTTTTTTGTTTGTTTTTTGGGGTTTTTTTGGCCACGTGACATACAGGATCTTGGTTCAACCAGGGATTGAGCCCACGCCCCCTGCAGTGGAAGCGTGGAGTCCTAACCACTTGCCTGCCAGGGAATTCCATTTATGGTCTTGAAGGACACTGAAAATCTGTTCAGAAAGGCAAATCTGTGTCATTCGGTCAGAGATGACATCACTTTCTAAGTTTCCTTTGGTTTTAATGCTTGATTCTTTGCTTACAAAAAGTATATCTGGGGCTTCCCTGGTGGCGCAGTGGTTGAGAGTCCGCCTGCCGATGCAGGGGACACGGGTTCGTGCCCCGGTCCGGGAAGATCCCACATGCGGCGGAGCGGCTGGGCCCGTGAACCATGGCCGCTAAGCCTGCGCGTCCGGAGCCTGTGCTCCGCAACGGGAGAGGCCACAACAGTGAGAGGCCCGCGTACCGCAAAAAAAAAAAAAAAAAGTATATCTGTGACTCCATTCTCTTAGAACACTGTTCTAAAATAGATCAGCCACAATATTTACAAATTACTGATGTCTATTATAAGGCTGTAATTTTCCAAAGTAATATAGAAAGGGGAAAAAGGTAGTAAATTGCATAATTACAGAGATGAACCCTGTAATAGAAAATAAAAATGTCAGCAAGCAATTCACTAAATTTTCAAATTTCCTGTAATTTTCCATTAGTATCCATCATAAATTCCTCTACATTATCATACTAAAGATATGAATCAATAACATCCATTCAATAAATTTAAGATAGAAGTACAGAGTCTTCAACTGTGTTGAATGCTGCCAAGAAGCAGCACTCATGAAAATGAATGAAGTAAGACGAACTAGAAAGATGTTCATTTTAAAATACTGCATGCAACCGTGTAGCGGCATGGGTTGCTGCTACAAAGAAAAAGAATCCGCCTGCCAGTGCAGGGGACACGGGTTTGATCCCAGGTCCGGGGAAGATCACCCATGCCACGGAGTAACTAAGCCCGTGTGCCACAACTACTGAGCCTGGGCTCTAGAGCCCGAGAGCCACAACTACTGAAGTCCACGCACCTAGAGAGCCACAACTACTGAAGCCCATGTGCCTAGAGCCTGTGCTCCACAACAAGAGAAGCCACTGCAATGGGAAGCCCCAGCACCACAACGAAGAGTAGCCCCCCCCGCTCGCTGCAACTAGAGAAAGCCCGCGCGCAGCAACGAAGACCCAACGCAGCCAAAAAAAAAAGCACAAAACCCCAAAAAACCTGATAAAGAAACACAAGACAAAAGAAAAAACCATAGACCAATCTCATCTATACATACAGATGAAAAAATTTTTTAGAAGGTTAATAACTATGGCAAAAAGGATTGTATTCCAGGAATTCAAGAGTGTTTTGATTTCAGTAAATCTATTAACACAATTACCCAAATAAATTAAAGAGAAAACATGATCATATCAATAGATGCTAAAAGGCTTATTACTAAGATTCGGTAGCTATTCCTAATGAAGATTCTTGAGTAAAACAGAAATTGAAGGAAACTACTTAAACACAATGAAGATTATTTATGAAAAGCCTATAGGTATTTAAAAATCATAAGCTGTTTCAATTAAAATCAGGAACTAACAGGAATAGCTACTGTCATTAAAGATTATCTTGGAGGATGCAGTGACTATTGATATGATTATATGCCTAGGAAACCACGGAGATTAGGAAAAATAATTAAAGAGGGATTTTTAGTAAGGTATTTGGAAACGATGAATATACAAAATTTAATGGCAATAAACACTTTGAAATGCTAATGGAAGAAATTTTTCATTCACAATAGCAAAAAAAAGGGGAATAAAGTTACACAGAAAGGTATAAGATCTATGAGAAAAAAAAAACCTACAAAAATGTTACTAAAACATATGTATGTGTATAACTGATTCACCTTGTTATAAAGCAGAAACTAACACACCATTGTAAAGCAATTATACCCCAATAAAGATGTTAAAAAAAAATGTTACTAAAAACAACTGAACAAAATTTAAGCATATGAAAAAATACTATTGTAAATATAAATCTCTTAAAATTAATAAATTCAATAAAACTCACATTAGAATCACAAGAGTATTTTAAAATTGGATTAAACTATATTAAGATTCATTTAGAGTCAGAAAATTCTACAAAAACAAACAAACAAACAAAAAGAAAGGAACTTTACTCACCAGATATCAGCATATACTATAGTCATTGGAATCAAGTCCGTTAATAAGATAAGAAAAACAACTGCATTAAATAAGAATAAACAAGACTGATAGAAAAGAATTGAGATGAAAGTTTACTGTATGACAAATATGGTGTTTTAGTTCAAAGAGAAAACAAAATTGGACTCCCAATTTTCACTAAGGACTTTAATGTGGCATAAAATTATTTTTTAAATGATCATTGGGAATTCCCTGGCTGTCTAGTGGTTAGGACTCAAGGCTCTCACTGCCGGCGCCCTGGGTTCAATCCCTGGTCAGGGAACTAAGATCCCACAAGCCACACGGCACAGCCAAAAAAAATTTATTTATTTTTTACTTTAGAAAGAGAGAGTTGGGGGGTGGGGGGAAAGAAAACAAGACACTAAATACAGGGAAAACCTGTATTAACAATTTTTTGTGACAAAAGAGTTAAAGTCAAATATCAATTATACGTAATAAATATGGAGGAAATTGCAATGGAGGTTACAAAGAGTTAATATCTATACTACTGTGTATTATATAATATGAAATGATAACATTTACTATAGAGCACTTACAAATGGGCAAGAAAAACGCAAACAAAAACATGGGCAAATATAAAGACATAAACATAGAAGAGTAAATCCAAACGACCAAGATGTAGAAAATTATGCTCAAACTCACTAGTAATCAGGGCAATACAAATAAAGCTCTAGAAGATGGTCAGTTTTTACCCCATTAGATAGATGGTCACATATAAAGAAGAGCAATACCTATCACTGGTGGGAATTTTGCAGGAGGGACAAGGTACTCCCATACATTGGTGGCAAAAAATACAGATTGTTACAGTCTTTTGGGAAAAAATATATTCTTTGTCACAATAATCCTATAGAAATAAAATCAGTATGTATGTCCACATATACATATATTTTTTTATTGATCTTAATGGAAAATATTGATCTTAATGGAAAATACACATTAGAGCTGTATTAGTTGACTCTATTTCTATGCCATAGTGATGGGATATATATACTCTTATTTTGAGCGTTGTGTGTGTATGTATATATGTTTGCATATGATTTTATGAGCATGAAGAAAAATGGGAATGATATATTCTAACGGGGATGACATCATTTGTCTAGAGAGGGTAGCTAGAGTAAAGATGGGAATTTGGGTGGGAAGGGGAAGAAGAGAGAGAAAAGAGTAAGCAAACAGAAAAAAATACTAAATTCCATGTACGGCATCCCATTTTCAGATTATATAAATTAAACATTTGTACACACAAGAAAAAAGTTTAAAACATTAAATGGATTTGATATCATGACGGTCATTTGATGACCTTACCCAGAGCATTTTTAGATAAGTGGAAGCAAAGAATAAAGTAACATTCTTATTAGAACAGTTTGAGTAATAAATAAATAGTAAGATAGCAGACGACTATAAACTGAAACTTTACCAAATAATACCAATAAAAAAGTAAAATATAATAAACGATGAGCAAAAAAAGGGGTATGAGGCAAAGGTGGCCTCTGTATATTGGCCCATGGGTTGTTTATTTCTTTACAGCAGGCTGAGACTCATGAGCACAAAAGCCCACTGACACCAAACCAAAATTTACCCATCCACTTGTTTTAAACATAGTCCAAACAAACAGTTTTAGAAATTTAGAGCTTGCCTGCTTTATGTACCCTGTGAAACTGTGCCCCAAATCTGCTTGCCACAGGTAATATAAGCCTTGGGCTATAAAGACTCTAAGCTGCTGCTGCCCTTTGGAATTCTCTAACCCAGAGACTTCTGCCATGCTGCTGAGTGACATCATACATAAGCCCCCTAGACATAATACCTCTGTCTCTGATGTCTCTTTCCAGCGGTACCCTTGCCCTCCTCTCCTCGATGGTGGCCTCATGCCTTAAGCCTCTGTATGCTGCTAGGGCCTTTCCCAAATTGCAAACCTTTAGAAGTAGAACCAAAATAGAGTTGTGTGTTCTACTGCCACCTCATGGCCATAAATTTTTCTTTGATCGGCCCTGAAATGCTCAAACTCACCCCACTTATACTACATAATAATAAAAGTAAAAATTCATCAGGAAGATACACCAGTGCTAAAATTGTAGATGCCTAATATATCCTCAGAATAAATAAAGCCAAAATGAATAGGATTACAAAGAGTAATTGACAAATGCACAAACATAGTGAGAGATGTTAACACGTCATTTTCAGTAACTGACTAAAGGGACATAAAATTAGTAAGGCTATATAAATTATATATAACTATAATCAACAATTAAAGAATTTCTATTTTTTTCAAGCATACTTGAAATATTTACAAAAATCTAAAATACTTTTAGGCCTAAAAGTATCAAACTTTTAAACATATAGAGACTACAAAGTACTACTGTTACAAATCAATAACAAAAGCTTATTCAAAAGAGATTTAAAATTTTTAGAAATTAAAAACATACTTCCAAATAATTCATGAAACCAAGAAGTAATTATAATAAAAATTAGAACATATTTAAAATTGGATGAAGATGAAAAGAGTACAGACCAATAGATATGTAATAGCTGAAGCAGTACCTAGAGGGAAACTTACCAGAAGCAATTCACATTCACCGGAAGGACAACAGCCTACACTTACAGTCTATCCAAAGTCTATATTGGCTCTTCTACTCTATGTCATAATATAGTCCAAAGAAACCTGGACCGTCTGGACATTCTGTAGAACATCACATATGTTTGTTATATTGATCAGTAAAAACAGACTAAGAAGTAGTAAGTGTGTTGGACATCTGGGACACAGGCATCCCCGAGAATAAGAGAAAACTCTTTAAAGATTAAGGGACCTACCACATCAGTGAAGGTTTTAGGGGGGTCCAGTAGTCTGGGGTAGGTTTAAAATAAAGGACAAATTATTGCATGTCACATTCCCACCATGAAGAAGGAAGTACAATACTTCACAGGCCTCTTTGGGCTTTGGAGGTAGCATATTCCACAGTTAGGAATACTGCTGTGACACATACACTGAGTGACACAGAGGCTGCCAGCTTTGACAGGAGCTTACAGCAGGAAAGTACTCTGCCATGGGTTCAGGCTGCAATAAAAGCAACCCTACCATTTGGGCTATACAGTCCAGCAGACTCTGATATTGGAAGCATTTGCAGTGAGAAAAGAGACCATGTGGAGTTTATGGCAAACCTCATTAGGAAAATTACAACATAGATCTTTGGGGTTCTCTAGCAAGGCCATGCTATTATATACTCTTACTAGTTCCAGGCATGCTACTGGATCCACCTGACAACGGGCATTAAGTGACCATGTGGCTAGAATGTCCCATCACGAGCTTGGCTTTTTTAGACCTATCAAGGCAGAAGGACAAGCTGGCCTAGTAGCAATCCATGATAAGCTAAAAGCAGCACATCAAGAATTGGGCACGAAAAGCACTACAGGACACAAGCAAGCAATATGAGTATGTGGCCCAGGACCCCGTTTCATCAAAAACTGTTGCAATATTTTCTCTCCATCAGCTTGCAACTATGGTTGTATAGGCATTCCCAAGTTGCTCAAGGAGGAAAAAGGCTAAATTTGGTCCATTGAAAGGTCATCTCAAGATGTGGATGCAAGCCAAAAATGGATCACTGCCTACTTTAGCTCTGGAAATATAGCAATAAGATGAAATTCTCCTAGTATGCAGAACTTTGGACTGTCCACCTTGTCATTCATTTTGCATGGAGAGAGAAGTGGCCCAAGGTAAGAATGTATTCAGATTCATGGTCAAATGACTTGGCTGGTAGGTTAAAGGTTGGAACGAAAAAGTTCGGAAGATTGGAGACAAAGACATCTGGGAAAGAGGCATAGGGAAGGACCTGTGGGAATACAGTAGACAAAAAAATATGAAGATTTTATATTACATGTTAACTCCCACAGAGGGTATCTACCAACAATCAAGTAGAGGAAATGATTCAGCCAGTTGATGTGAGCCAGCTTCTTCCAACCTTAGTACTGGTACAATTGGTGCATAAAAATAATGACAGGGATGGAGGCTATACAGAGGTCCAAACAGCAGAAGTTCCCACTGAACAAGGCTGATCTAGCCATGCTGCTGCTGAATGCCCGAACTGCCAGCAACAGAAAACAACACTGATACCTCAGTACGGCACCATCCTTCAAGGAGATCATATAGTCATACAGTGACAAGTTGAATACATCAGATCTCTTCCATACAGGAAGGAGAACAATTAATCTTGACCGGAACTGACACTCATTCTGAATATGGATTTGTCTTTCCTTCTCACATGGCCTCAACCTGCACCACTACTCAGGGGCTTACAGAATGTTTGATACACCAACATGGAATCCTGTACATCACTGCATTGGATCAAGAAAGGCTCTTTACAGCACAGCAGTTGCAGCAGTGGACATGTGACAATGTGATTCAGTGATCTCATCATAAATCACAAACATCATAACAACTAGAGGCTGCCAAACAGAGTGAAAAAGCCTTTAGAAGCCCTTCAAAGATACAAGGGTGGGTCACCAGCATATATATGGTGGGTCACCATATCTCCAGTAGAAAAAGGATCAATGGAGAAAGAATCAGTGACATATTTACCATCAGTTCCCGTGATCTTGGAAATTTTTTCTTCTTATCTCTGCACGTCAATGCTGTTATAAAATGGAAGCAGAAAAGAATATGCTTGACACCCAAGTGATCCACTGGGAGATCTCTAGGTAAAATCGTGTTCCATTTTAATGGCTCGATTTAAGTAGACAAGTGTAGTAGCCATGGCTGAGCATGGCATTCTACGTTCACTTGAAAAGGAATGGAGACCTGGGCTCAGACAACTCAGGGGTGATGATCTGGGTCGTTCTACCAGGTAGTGACCGGGACCAGCCAAGGTGCTAGCTAAGGGTGAGAGGAATGTAGAAGAGACAGTACGTACCTGGATAGCAGAGAAGGGAGATGATGGATTGAGGGTGCAGGACCAGCTGCAGAACTAGGGGCTATATAGTTCATTCAGTGAACATTTCTTTTATAAATTTCCCCAGCAGAAGAACCGATCAGAATTCTGGAGGAGCTTTTCCTAGATAGAGTGAAATTATGTAAAGCAACAGATTCAAATGATACAGGGGGTGGACAGTAATATGTTCTGTGGTGTGTAGCCAGTATTCCTCTTTCAGGACTGAGGCAGTCATTCCCCTGAGGGCCCTGAGTGTTTTCTGTTGGGGGTTTACAACCAAAGCCCTCTGTAGGGAGTGCCCTCAGATAAAAGAAACTCTGTAGTCCAAATTACACTCCCTCCCTGAGGGCAGTACATATCCAATGACTACTTGATTGGAATTCATATTAATCGTTGCCAACAGAATTTTAAGTGATATGCTGTTAGTGAAAGAAAAATAAAACTTGAGATGAGCTGATGAGAGCTTGAGAATGGAGGCTGTTGGTGAGAGGACATCATGATGATGTGGTCAGTGAGGGCCATTGAAATTCAGAGTGTTATTTGGGCAGAAGGCAACTGAGAGAGGTTGATATGAGGCCCAGACTGGGGCACTGGGCAGTAACAAAGTATCTGGGCTTCAGTTTTCTCATCTAGAAGAGGAAGGAGTCAGACTAAATTGTCATCAGGTGTCTTCCAGCTCCTGTATTCTGTAATTCTAAAGTCCTCTGCAGAACATACAAACAGCACTGAGGGACAATACTTCAAATCTGTGACTGACTTACTAATGGAAAATGATTCTTTAATACAATGATACAGATGGTTATCCATAACCTAGAGATTCCTACATTCCTACATTTACAATTCAATTTACAATTGAATTGTAAATTTCAATTGGCAATAACTCATACGAAGAAGCACAGCAAAATATTCAGTTTTTATTAAAAATAATATGACCTTAACAACAATGCTCTTGCCAGTGGAGTATAATGTATAAATTAATGCAGTAGCAAATAAAACAAAGCAGTGAGTATAACAAAACAGTAACAGACTCACACACATAGAGCACAAACTAGTGGTTACCAGTGGGGAAAGGGAAGAAGGGAGGGGGGATATAGGATTAAGAGGTGTAAATTACTATATATAAAATAAATGAGCTACAAGGATATATTGTACAGTGCAGGGAATATAGCCAATATTTTATAATAATTATAAATGGAGTATAATCTATAAAATTTTGAATCGCTATGTTGTATACCTGAAACTAATATAATATTGTAAATCAACTACGCATCAAGTTAAAAAAATAAGAATTTCTGGAAAAACTATACTCCAAAGAAAAGAAAATGTAATGTCTGCTAAAAACTTAATTTAATTCTTGTTCCATTTCTTTAAGACACTAAAGCTAACACCCTATCCAAGGGCTGTGTGTAGGAATTTAGGGTAGCTACCCTTGGCAAGGACACTGCTCATGCCTCCAGGAACTGTTTGACAAAGAACCGTTTACCCCACAGGCCTGTGTGCAAGTAGGAACAGCCCTGTCTTTTGTCTCAGAGCCTTGTCCATCAGGTATCCAACCATCGTATTAATGGGAGCCTGCATGGCCAGTGCTCTGAGCCTTCACATGTCAAACTGTCTGGCCTCTAGGAAAAACGCTTTCATGTCCTGGGTCCCATACGTGCCCTAAGGAGACCACCAGGCACCAGAGGGATTGACTGAGAGAAGACCCCTGCACTGGAGCTTTGGGACTGGACTGTGGCATTCTACAGTGCCTTGAACTGGGGACAGAGGGAAGCAGACATCTTTGTTGCAAAAGAAACCAAATTGCGACATTGAAGGTCTTCATTACTCAGGGAAAATTGAGATTAAAAAAAAAATTTATGAAGTGAAGCCATTTAAAAAGATGGAAATAAATGAATGTTTGTGACTTTATATTTAAAAAGAAATGACAAATTATGAAATAGTTTGTTTTAGCTTATGTTTAGAATAGGCTGTGAAGGCAACTCTTTTTAAATTCTTTGAACAAACAAAGAATAAATCAAAATGTTGATTTAGCAGGCATAATTTTCTGAATAGATTGTCTAATAGTGTGATATAACATTCTTGATTTCACTTTTGACCTTCATAGCACAATCATAAAGAGGACGTTTTTGCAAAAAAAAATACGACAAAGCTACTAAAATTAAAATATTCTGGTATTAGTAGATAAACAAATAAATCAGTGGAATAGAATAAAACTCCAGAAATAGACTCAAGTATATATGGAAATTTAATATATGATAAACAAAAGATACCTCAAGTCACAGGGAGAAAAGGCTATTTTAATAAATGGTACTTATTATGGGTGAATTGTGTCCCCCCCCAAAAAGATATGTTAAATCCTAACCCCCAGTACCTCAGAATGTGACCTTATTTGGAAATAGGGTTATGGCAGATGTAATTAGTTAAGGTGAGGCCATACTGGAGTAGGCTGTGCTCCTCATCCAATATGACTAGCTTCCTGATAAGAAGGGGAAATTTGGACACAGAGACACACACAAAGGGAGGAGGATACAAAGACATACGGGGAGAATGCCATGTGAAGACAGAGGCAGAGATTGGAATGATGTACCTATAAGCCAAGGAGCATCTGGGACTACAGTGAGCTGGAAGAGGCAAGGAAGGATTCTCCCCTGGAGGCTTTGGAGGGAAGAGGACTCTGTTGACACCTTGATTTTGGACTTCTAGTCTCCAGAACTGCGAGAGAATGAGTTTCTGTTGTTGCGAGCCACCCAGTCTGTGGTACTTTGTTTTGGCAGCTCTACCAAACTAGTACAGTATCAGATAACTAGATAACCATTTGCAAAAATTTAACATTGAATTCATACCTCACCTCGTATATCAGGGTAAATTAGAAATGTGTCAGATGGGCTTCCCTGGTGGTGCAGTGGTTAAGGATTTGTCTGCCAATGCAGGGGACACGGGTTCAAGCCCTGGTCCAGGAAGATCCCACATGCCATGGAGCAACTAAGCCCATGCGCCACAACTACTGAACCCGCGTGCCACAACTACTGAAGCCTGCACGCCTAGAGCCCATGCTCTGCAACAAGAGAAGACACCGCAATGAGAAGCCCACGCACTGCAACGAAGAGTAGCCCCTGCTCGCTGCAACTAGAGAAAGCCCGCGTGCAGCAACGAAGACTCAATGCAGCCAAAAATAAAATAAATAAATTTATATATAAAAAAAAGAGAAATGCATCAGAGAAGTAAAAGGCAAAAGTAAAACTATACAAGTGCTGGGGAGAAAATGAGTGAAGTCCTTCCTAACTATGAACTGATATCTATCTAGATGCATGAAGGAAAAGATTCATATATTCAACAGTATGAAAAGAAAACTCTTGCTTAACAGAAAAAGCACTGCTAGCAAAAGAAAAAACAAAAGAAAAACTGGAGAAAATATTTGTAATTTATATCACAGACAAGTGGCTATTCTCTCCTACATAAAGATCTTTTCAAAATAGAAAAGAGAGGGACTTCCCTGGCAGTCCAGTGGTTAGGACTTTGCCTTCCAATGCAGGGGATGCAGGTTCGATCCCTGCTTGGGGAGCTAAGATCCCACATGCCTCTTGGCCAAAAAACCAAAACATTAAACAAACAAACAAACAAAAAACCCAGAAGCAGTATTGTAACAAATTCAATAAATACTCCAAAAATGGGGTCCACATCAAAAAAACTTTTAAAAAAGTAGAATAAAATAGAAAAGAGAAATACCCAAAATCTGATGAATGGACATAGGACATGGACAGATAGTTTACTGAAAAAGAAAGGCAAACAGCCTTTAAACCTGTGGAAAGATGCCCACTCATTAATCAGAGAAACTTCAAGTTACACTGAAATACCATCTGTCATTTATCGGATTGGCAAAAATCCCAAAGTTTGACAATAAATGCTCTTGGTGTGACACTAGAAAAGAATGCCCAAGTGTGCACGTGCACACCGACCCCCTCCCCCCCCACAAGCGCTTGTTTTCATTCATTGTGGGATTATTTATAACAGCAAAAGACTGGAAAGAATTTGCATCAGTAGAGGACTGCTTAAACTAATTATGACAGAGCCACAATGAAGCACCATTCAGTGGTAAATAGAAATGAGGATAATTTCGACGTACTGACATGGGACAGAAAAGTGTATATAGTATGCTGCCATTTGTGTAATTAGAGGGGGATATATTTCAAAGATAAATACCTATTTGTTTATATTTGCTAAAAGAAATACTGGAAGAAGAAACCAAAAACTAAATAAATGAAGTGGGGTGGAATTCTTAAGGGACAGGAAAAGAAGCAAGAGTTCTCCAGAAATGCCTTTCATACAGTCTTGACTTTTAAATCATATAAATGTTTTACATATTCCAAAATTATACTTAAACTTTGTTTAAAAGGAAATCTTAGAATGGGAAGCAAATGGAAATAAATGAATCTAACTGTATATCAGTATATATATATTTTAGTAATTACATCAAGAATTACATCAAGTGATTTTAAAATTTAGTACTCTTAGTGGATATCTTTGGCGAGATATAGTCCAAGAACAAAAAGAACTGCAAAATATTTTAAACTTAATTCAGTAGTTCATTGTAAGTAATAATACTGCTATTGTTATTTTGAAATCTTTTTAACATAAGATAAAGCTAATTAATATGATGTTAATATTATCAGGAATCAAGATATTCAGTGTAAGAGAAAAAAGATAAGTTAGGCAAAAGCCCTATAAAGAAACATTTGAATTAGAAATATCAGTTTGACCTCATATCTTTTATTACTTTATTTTTTTATGATGAAAAACTGTGATGACTTAGAAAACTTTATTTACTTAACATATCTAGTTATCTTATGGAACCTATGTCCTATAACTGCATTCTTTTATATAACATTCACTTTTTCTCCTTATTAATTGTCACTGAAGGGATTTTGACTAAATATAATCAGTGCATGAACTATATTCTAAAATCAACGATAATACTAAAAACAGCACTGTTTTTATTCTACAATACCTATTGAAAGTACAATGATTTCTAAAACATGCATTCCTTAGCAATGTTTACTGCAGAGGTCTCGATGCAATGATACTCCAGTAAGAGTATAGAGTAATAGAGTAATAGAGTATAGGACAAACATCTTTGTCCTCCAGAGTTTGGTTTCAAAGATACCCATCCTCATGGAAAGGTACCAGTGTCTTTTGGAGAATACTTGATTCCAAGTCTGGAGTAGGGAAAATGCAATATGAATCTGGACAGCTTGTTATGCCTGAGAGGAAGAAAGCATTCAAACATTATTGCACCATGTCCAAAGAGTGCAGAAACAAGTGTGAAGGGACCCAAGGGCCAAATGTGGGACAATTTGAAAATCAAAAAATAAATAATGATGGGCTGAAACACACTGCGTATTAAAAAGTCATGAGTTGACATGAAAAGAATACAGGAGACTTCTGGCTCTGGTGATGATGATATAGCAGCTAGTATCAAACAATCATCAGCCACAAACAATCATAAAACCTGGACATACATCCTTCAGGTTACTTCCTGGCAGCTATCCCACAGACTTAGAACCATGCTGCATACATCCTCTTAGCCAGTTTGCTCAACTAAGACCAAGTCATTGCTAGACTGCTCAGGGTGCCAGACCTCATCCATTCCAAAATACGTCCGGTGTTATCCGTCTGGCTGCTCCCATTTAGTATTATGGTCCCACAAGCCACGTCAACAGAGTGTTGCTAACACATCGACACACAGTTGAGTCCACAACTGCAGCAGCTGCTGCTGTAGCTATTTCTGCTGTCTGTATTCTTCCAAAGTACAAATATGCTGTGAGAGTTTACAGTCCTCACCATCTTTATGCACAGCCACAAGTTACTATGCGGCAGCCTGCTGTTCATGTACAAGGTCAGGAGGCTTTGACTGCTTCCATGTTGGCATTTGCCCCTCCCCAAGTGCAAAATCAAATTTGGGCGAACTCATCTTTCCTTATTTAAGACATGCACCCTAGTCTTGCTGGTAAAAATCACGGGGATGTTGTTGGAAGCTGATAATTCAGAACTTCCTCCTATGCTTGAATCTCCAGAGTCTCTCTCTGCGCTAAGGTTGATGAAGCTGTCACTGTACTACAAGCCACCACGTTAAAGAGGCTGCCCAGGAAGCAGTTAACAGTGCCACTGGGGTTCCAACTGTTTAAAATTGATCAGGGACCATGAAAAGATACTTGTGCTTCACCACAGAAAAATGTCTAAACATCAAAAACTTAATATAGAAAAATTGCAAAATATAAAACAAATTTTAAAAGGAAAGAGAACTTTGAACCTTATGTACTGAGCAAATGCCAGGTCTAACAAACATAGTACTAGTCCTCGATTACTTACTGGTTTACAAACACACACAGAAAAAGGGAAAGAAATTAGCAAAATATAAAAACAAATGAATGTTTTATAGACCCTGGGGAAAATAATTTTCAGCAAAGTACAAAAATTTTAAGCATTCCTTTAATTTTATAATTCTTTACTGTGAAATAGCTCAGAATGTCACTTCTGTTTTCTTGTCTTTTCTTTTCTTTTTTTTTTTTTTTGCAGTACGCGGCCCTCTCACTGTTGTGGCCTCTCCCGTTGTGGGGCACAGGCTTCGGACGCGCAGGCTCAGCAGCCATGGCTCACGGGCCCAGCCGCTCTGCGGCATGTGGGATCTTCCCGGACCGGGGCACGAACCCATATCCCCTGCCTTGGCGGGCAGACTCTCAACCACTGTGCCACCAGGGAAGCCCGTCACTTCTGTTTTAAATAACAGAATCGATAATGGAGCAAGGAAATGCAATTTGGATTAAAAAAATTCTTGCTTTAATAAAAATTCCTTAAACAGCAAAAAAATTAATGAATAAACAAAGATACACTTTATAAATTTATAAGGAACAATATTCTTGTATTTATGTGCTTAAATACTATGAACACTTGAATATTGTACACATGGTTAACTGGATGCAACTTTTAAATGACTTTAATAAAGTTAATTTTCATAAAAAGTTTTTCTAAATAGAAAATTTTAAATTCAAATTACATATGGACACCTGCAAGACTATGTTAAAAAGTAAAATGTTTTGGTCTAATGAACATATAAAACACATCTAATAAAAAAATGAGTTTTCTCCTTAATTAAAAATATGTCCTCATTCTGAAAATGATTTATTGTGTCTTTATCTTTTATTAAGACCAAATTTCTATTTTAAAATCTAATTTTCTTGTAAATATAAATTACTGTCTTATGAATATAAATATATTTTTACTTCCTTATTTGTAAAAATGATATGTCCTCATGATTTAAACATTAGTCAAAACACTGGTACAATTTAAACTTTAAAAATTTTAGTACTAGAATTAAAATAGTTGAAAATGAGGCATAGGGGTCATAAGTGTGCTAGGTTGTAAAAGTATAGAAGATGCTACTAGAACAGTAGCTATTTTATCTTGTCCCAAAATTATCTGCGTGTGTTTCAACTTTGGCAGTTTTAGTGATATATTTTGTGCAAGGTCTCAGTCTTAGTAGGAATAGATACATATTTTTGGTTGCCTTAAATTACAGTTGCTTCACTTTGTAAATTTATGCATAAATTTCATATTCTGTGCTGTTTTAATACCTTGCTTATATAGGTGAGGAAGGAGAGAGACCAAAGTAATGTTTAGTCCCTGTATTTGGCTTTTGCCAAAGAAATCTGAACAATTTCTAAGAGGCCTTTCACTGAGGCTATTTAAGAAGATTTTACATGACCCTTCTAATTTTAAAATAAAGAACCTTGAAAGTCAACTGAAACTGCATTTTGCTTGTGATGGGTTCTATATATAGCAGATTTCATCAGCCAGAATTGAAAGGTGATTCTGTTTTACTAAGGAAAAGAAAATCTCATGTGGACAATAGTCTACTAATCTTTCATTTCTGCAGGCCGACTTCAGTTCCTACATTGTGTTATACTAATCGCAAAATCATAGTTTATTTCCATTTGTGATTTAGTTTTATGTCTGTAAATAAATATTACAGACAAAGTTTCATTTAAAAACTATTAAAGCAGGGTTCCCCTGGTGGCGCAGTGGTTGAGAGTCCGCCTGCCGATGCAGGGGACGTGGGTTTGTGCCCCGGCCTGGGAGGAGCCCACATGCCGCGGAGCGGCTGGGCCCGTGAGCCATGGCCGCTGGGCCTGCGTGTCCGGAACCTGTGCTCCGCAACGTGAGAGGCCCGCGTACCGCAAAAAACTATTAAAGCAGACTGTCATGTTAAAGGTATTGCAGAAGAAATATAAGTCTAACTTTGGTTCTTTTATTTAACATATTATTAATTCAGATAGTCACTGTAGTGTGCTGTCCAGAGTACTTTTCAACATGTTACTCTGTTGGGCTGCTGGCTTTCCAAGGTCCTCAGTGAAAGTCCCGCCCTCGCCAGCTGTGTGTCTTCAGGGTAGTCATACCTCCGCCTTTTCCCTGACGTCAGGGTGGTGAGGTAGCAGATGGAAGCACCTCTGTGCTCAGAGGTGGGTGAATCTAAGTTCCCCATCTCCTCCCTCCTCAAACTTTTGCCTTAGGTACCAGCAGCATCCACGTCATCTCGGAGCTCATCACATATACAGAATCTCGACTCCCCCCAGACTCACTAAGGCAGACTGTGCATTTTAATAACATTCCAAGATGATGTGTAGGCATGCGAGAGTCTTAGAGTCACAAACCTCGATAAACTGCTTGGAGGAAGTTGTCTGAGTTCTTTGTCCCTTCAATTTAGTCCTAAATATTGCTATTAAAAAGATGTCCACTAGAGGTCACCAGACTCAAGTGATTAATTGATTTGCCACCCATTTGCTTGGAAAAAGAAAAAAATGTCAGGACCAGGGCTCAAAGAGTCAAATCCTCCTGCACCTCCATCTCCCCCAAAACAGGAACTTTCTGCCCACCTCCTCAAAGGCAAGTTTAATCAGAAATCTGCATTTGCAAAAGGTGCACCATCAGAGGTCAGAGCACTGATCTTCAGGTGAAATCCGTGCAGTAGGGGCCAGCCTCACATCATGGGGGAGCCAAGGGTGGGGTGCTGAGTGCTTGTGCTGCCCCCACTGCTACAGGGTGACCTCAGGCAAGTGGCTTCTCCTCTCAGCCCATGTCTCCATCCATAAAGTGTAGGCAGTCGGACCATGAGATTCCCAGGGTCCCCTGAGCTTGGATGCTGTGGGTCTCTTCCTGTTGCAGCTTTCTATCTTGTGCCCCAAACTTTGCCAAGGAAATAGAACCAATCTCCAAGCTCCTGTCTCCACCCATAAGTTGTCTTCCCGGCTCTCAAGGCCATGGGAGACCAGGCACTGGGCCTGGAATTCAGGGTGTCTGACAGGCCTGGAGTTTTAAGGCACCCAGAGGCAAAGGCGCATTTGTCTCTGTGTGGTAGAGTGGGTTCTGAGTGTGGGGAGAGATGTGTAAGATGATGGAGGGACAGAGCTGGAGGCCCCAATCCAAGCATTTCACAGATGGGGAAACTGAGGTCCGGCGAAGTATGTGACTCTATCCCAGGTCCCTAGGGCCCTGAGTCAGTGACGGAGCTGGGACTGGGATTCAGGAATTGCTGGTGGAGAGGACAGAGGAGGATGTTTCTTTTCGTGACTCAGAACGGCCTAGAGAGAGGCCGGCAAGCGTGTCTGTCTTTCTGGTCTCCTGTCCATAAATGTAAGTACTTCTTTTGGTTTATGTTTAGATGTTTAGTTACTCAAATATGTCCTAGTCCACCCAGGAAAACCCCTACGAGGGTGTGTGTAGTCCTGTCTGGCCCACAGCAGGAAGGTGACAAAGATTTTTTAGGTGACCTAAGAAAGGCATTGTGTTTGGCAGGAAAGGGAATTAACTACAGTTTAGGCTACTTACTGGTGCCAAGTTTTGTGCAAATCACTTTACATGGGGTTAGTGACCTTGTGCACTACTCACAAAAACCTTTGAAGGCAGGTATTACGCCCATGTTACAGATGGGGAAACTGAGGCTAGGAGAAGGAAAGATACTTGCCCAAGGCCAGACGGCTAGCTGAGGTTCATCAGTGTGTTGGTTAAGATGCTAGTTGCTGTAACAAATAATCCCCAGATCTCAGTAGCTTAACCAGTAGAAGGTAGTTTTTGTTCTTCAACAGTGCAATCTGGTGATCCTGGTTGGTGGGCTGCCTTCTTCCACGTGGTGACTCAGGGACCCAGGCTTCTTCCAGCCTGTGGCTTCAGTCTTTCCAGGGCCTCACAGACCTCCCTCCTGGCTGGCAGTTGGAGGATGAGTGTGTAGAGAAGGCACAAGCTTCTTTACATCCACAGCCCAGAAGGGACATCATTTCTCATGCATTCCATTGGTGAGAAGTAGTCACATGACCACATACAGAGCAAGGGGTGCTGGGAAAGGTAGTCCCCAGCTGAGTAGCTGCACTATGGAAAGAGGGGTACACATTTTTGGAGGACAGTTCATTGTCTCTGCCACAGTGTGACACCAAAGGTCATGCCCCCTCACCCAGGGCACCATGCATCCATGCATTGGACTGAAGGAGCATGGGTGGGCACCACCCTCTGGGTGTGACCAGCACTGCAGTCTTGGTTGTGATAATAAATCCTGCAGCATTGGGATTGGAAAGGCTCCTAGAGTCTTTTTTTTGGCTCTGCTGTGCATCTTGTGGGATTTTAGTTCCCCGACCAGGAATTGAACCCAGGCCCTCGGCAGTGAGAGTGTGGAGTCCTAACCACTGGACCACCAGGGAATTGCCAAGGCTCTTAGATTCTGCTCGTCTATCTGAAGCCCCTCAGCAAAGTCCATGGCAAGACAGTGATGCAGCCTTTGCTGGGCGTGGCACAAACACCCAGTGAGCCGGAGCTCACCTGCTGATGAGACAGCTGCCTGTAACCAACGTTCCTGGGGTGATGCTGACCTCTCCCCTCAGGCTGACCTGAGGCCTTACTGTCAAGCCCAGTGGGTCAGCGAAATAAGGAAATATAGGGGCGTGCTGGCCCTTCTCAGTCACGACTAGTCCTTCCTCCTTCCGAGTTGAAATCTTCCTCCCTGTCTCTTCCCCCATGTCCTGCCCTCTGGAATATCCCAGAACATATATGCTCACCCTCCCTCAGGAGACACTGGTCATCTGGTTAATTAATTGATTGATTGGTTCATTCATTCAACAAATACCATGGACTGGTTGCCAGGGTTAATGGGTGTACTGCGTTGAATAGCATCATCCCCAAATTTATGCCCACTTGGAACCTCAGAATGAGACTTTTTTGGAAATAGGGTCTTTGCAGATGTAATCAAGTTAAGTTGAGGTCATCCTGGAAGACGATGGGCCCTAATCCAATGATTTACAATCTCTTAGAAGAAGGGAGAAATTTGGGCACAGACACAGAGAGGAAAACACCACGTGAAGACACAGACAGCCCGGGAGAAGGCCACGTGGTGACAGAGGCAGGGACTGGGTGACGCCATCACGAGTCACGGGCACCAGGGACTGCCAGCCACCACCAGAAGCAGAGGTGGCGTCCGGGAACGGATCCTCCCACTGAGCCCCCAGGAAGTAACCACCCCAGCTGACACCTTGATTTTGGACTTCTGACCTCCATAACTGTGAGAGAAGAAACTTCTGTGTTTGAACTGCCCCCCACTCACTTTGAGGCACTTTGTTAAGGCAGATACAGTCGAGTGACTGAAACAAGCATGGCTCCTACTGTCAATCTACTTACAGGCTAGTAAAGAAGAGAGATTAAAAAATACAGTTCACAAACAAATAGGGGACACTTAGAAGGGCCTGCAGCAGGGTCAGTAATGCGTGGGGTTGGCGGGACAAGCATGCTGTGGATAGAGCGGTCTGGGAGGAAGGAGGGCACGGGGCAGCTGCATGAGGAGTGCGTCAGGGAGCGATTGTGGGTGGAGGGAATAGCATGGGCAAAGGCCCTGAGGTGGGAAGAGCTTGACACCCTCGAAGAACAGAAGGGAGGCCAGTGTGGCTGAGTAGGTGGGAACAGGGGAGACAGCTGTGAACTCAGGTGGGGCAGCGTCACTTAGGGAGGCCAGGGAAAGGAGCGAGTTTTTTCTTCTGTGTGCATCGGGACATCTTTGGAGGGTTTTTAAGCAGGAGAATGATAGGATCAAATTGATGTCATTTTGACTGCTGTGTGGAGGATTGGAAAACATTCACTCACTCACTCATTCACTCAATGACTAATAATACAAGTAAAAACCCAGAGCCATGGCCAGGCTTGCAGATGGAATGCAATGGCCAAGAGAGTGCCCTGGGGTGGTCAAGGCGGTCAGAGGATCCCACACTGGTAAGACGAGCTACAAGCAGAGACCCGCTGAACCAGGAGAGGGGTAGGGGATGGTGCCCCCAGCAGCGGGCACAGCAGCGCAAAGCCTCCACAGCACACTCCTGCTTCCACAAGCTGTATCTTCACCAGGCTGGATGTGATGGTTCCTGCAATTTTTCTCATAATATCCTTCAAATGTTGTAATAAATTCCTGATAACGATGCTCTCAGCTTGCTATCCAAGAGCTCAGTTGTTCTGCAGGCCTTACCAATCATGTTTATCATCACAAGGTTTCATAAACACTTTATAATTCGCAGAGCCCTTTTGCAGTTCTGTCCAACACACCCTCCCATGGCCCAAGGTGTGGGGAGGAGGCAGATGTTCAGATCGATCTTATTTCACCTCCAGAGAGGTCTAATTCCATCCGCTCATGCAGGATAACCGCCTGCAAGCTCCAGAGACAGGGATAGATAAAGACCCCCACCCAGGGGCAATAATGTGACGGTTCGATGGTCACTGAGTGATAACAGCCAGATACACCAGGGAGCCATGGTCCTTTGAAGACTATAAAATCTGGTAGGCTGGTAAAGAGCTGGCTCTGGCAATGTGGACTCGGGTCCAGAGGCCCCAGCCAGGAGGGAAAGACAAGATTTGGTCCCCCGGCTCGCTGGCCTTGAGCAAGTCTCTTAAGCTTTCTGAGCCTCAGCTACAAAAGAGGGATGTCGTTTGAGTCTCACAAGAGGCCCAGGAGGGAAGCTCTGAGTGGTTGAGAGCGAGTCAGGCTGCTGGGTGTTAAGTCCTGCCTCTGCCACCAGGACCTGCATGACCCTGGACATGTTACTTAAGGACTCTGTTTCCCTAACCATAAAATGGGGGGAAAGATAGCATCCGCCTTACATGGTTGTTGAGAGGATCAAATGACATAATACATAGTAGCGCTCAGTGAATGCTAACGAGCACTATCCTGGCTTAGAGATGAGGAAGAGAGGTAAAGTCCCTAAACGTTACTCAGGTGTTTTCCTGCTATATTTTCTTGTTGATGATGATGATGATGGTGATGAAAGTGGTGGTGGTAATCATGATGGTGGTGGTGGTGGTGGTGATGATGGAGATGGTGGTGGTGGTGGTGATGATGGAGATGGTGGTGGTGGTGGTGATGATGGAGTTGGTGGTGGTGGTGAGATGATGATGGTGGTGGTGGTGGTGGGATGATGGTGGTGATGGTGGTGGTGGTGGTGATGATGGAGATGGTGGTGGTGGTGGTGATGGTAGTGTTCGTGGTGATGATGGTGATGATGGCGGTGGTGGTGGTAACAGCAAATGGGTTAGTGTGGGCTGGAATAGTTATTTCCTCAGCGCTAGGATCTATTGTTGCCGGAGATGCCTGGAGCCTCTGGGGGCCAGTGAGCACCCACAGGAGAAGCCTTGCTCTAATCTGCACAAGTGCCATTTTCTCTGTGAGCTGTGACTCGACAAAGGCTGAGAAGCCCTATTTAATTTGATGCTGTTCATATCATTCTGTCCTCTATTTGTTGCTTAGTAACACTGACTCCCTCTGCTTCCTACTTTTTTTTCTCTAAAGACAAAGTCTTCCCACTTGCCCTTTTCATTCAGTTCAACAGATTCTTTTAAAAGGTCCCTGGACAGTTGGTGAAGGAGAAGATCAGAGCCTCGATCCTAACTACTGTCTCCTTAGATGAAATATTTTCCCATTTTGACAAGTGCCTTTGAGGACTGTGTGATGAGGAAAGAGCCCTGACTGGGAGCCAAGGACTTGAAACTGAGTTCTGATTCTGCCACCACCTCAGCCTGTGACATTGGGCTGGTCACTTAACTTCCTGGGGGGTTCCCATGTTGCGGTAGATTAAAATGGCTGCAAATTCTTCATCACCCATCATGCTGAATGGGGGCTGGCTCCCCTGTGACTTATTTTGAATGACAGCTTGTGAACTTCTGGTGGAAATGGATGCTAATTTCTGGGGCTGGGTCTCCAGGGATGTGCAGCTTCTGCTTTTGCCCCCACCTTGGAGCCTCTCTCATGTAAGCCAGCTGCCATGTACGAGTCTGACTGCCCTCAACCACCATGCCAGGAGGAAGCCCAAGCAGCCGCCTGGAGAGACAGAGGCCATGTGGAGGAGCCCAAGGTCCACTTTATGTGAGTGAAGCCTTCTTGGACCTTCCAGCCCTGCTCAGCCACCAGCAGAATGCCACCAAATGAAGGACCCCAGCTGATGCCACCCACAGCAAAAGAACCACCCGGCTGACTCCTGCCCAAATTCCTGGTCCAGAATCAAGGGCAAGTAAAGTGGTTGTGTTAAGCCACTGGGTTTGGGCATAGTTTCTTACCTAGCAATAGATAACTGATTCTCATGAACTATGTCTTCTTCCTCCCCAGGGGACCACTTTGGGACAACAGGTGTGAGGGAGGGGTTGCTATTTCTTTGCCGATTGGGTGATCTCCAAACTCTTCCCAGGTCCTTCACGACCCAGCCCTCTCCAGCCTCCCTGGCAGCTGCTCCCCACCACCTTTGCTCTCATCAGCCCAAACTTCTGCCTGGACCCACCTGCTGTGTCACTTCTCCAGGCCTTTGCATTCAGCCTGCCTTCTTCCCGGAAGGCCCTTTCCCTCCTCTTCCTACAGCAAACCTCTGTTCCTTCTTTGGGATCTAGCTCAAACGTTACCCTTTCTCCAGCTGCCCCCAGGCTACCTCTGGACTCTAAGGCCCTCACGAAGATGTCTGAGCCTTATTCTGAAAATAACTCTGCTGCTTTTGGTAGGGCACATCCTGGGCCCCAGCGTCTCTCCAGGCAGAAGGTACATGCTGACATCCGGCCAGACCGTCCTCCCCTAGGCTCAGGGAACCAAGGTGTTATGTACTCGAGGATGGCAGCTTGTGGTCCCTGTATTAGGGCAGCACAAAGGCAACCTGAACTGTGGATAACAAGTGATACCATATTTTCTCCAGGAAAAAAAATTCAATTCAGTGAATTCATGCAGCATTTCATGTACCACGAAGTAACAGTCTCAAGGCAACAGCCAAGAGAATCCCTTGTACCCAGGCTCCTTCTCCTTTCTTGTTCCAGGAGATCATTCGCAAGTCACAGAGCAAGTTGCAGCCAGAGTCTGACAGTTTCCATTGTATCAAAAACTTGGGGGAAACAATTATCTGTGATCACAGTAAGCCTTCTGGGTAATTTATATTTCTAACGATTATCAAAAACAATATCTCTTTTGCTAAACTGTCCAAATTGCTCCCACAAATATCAAAAGTGCTTTTTCCCCCCAGCTTTCCCTGCTAGTCTCCGCGTCAACACCTATCTGTGGTATTCTGATCGCTGCTGCTAAGTGGGTGTCTGGAAAGTTTTAGGGAGGATTTTGAACTGGGTAATGTTCAGCTCCTCTTGACATTACCTAAGTGCTTTATGCCTAAGTTTTCTTCTATTGTTTCCTGCTAAAATGAGCGAGAAGTTGTCTCCCACCAGCTCTGGCTTTTGTCAAGATGACAGCGGGGACTTGGACTGAAAGCTTGTCACTTCAGAAGGGAGGGAGGAAAAGCCGCAGCCCCATGTGAAGGCACGGGAGGAAGTTGGGAGCCCACAGCCTGGGGGTGTTTGTTTAAAAGGGGTCTTTAGTGACACGTTTTATCTTCCTCGGAGCCACCTGAACCCCTGCCCAGGTGAGCTTGTTGGGTTTCAGACATGGGGGCTGTGGGTCGTGTGGCACTGTAGCAGGGATTGGGGACAATCGGACCAAAGAGGTGTCACAGCATGACCTTGGGCAGGTCCCTCAACTTCCCAGAGCCTCTGATTCCCTGTCCATAACCTGGGGACAATAGCTACCTCCCAGGGTCCTCGTGTGGATTTAATGAACCACCAGGTGTAGTGACCATTTGTAAGGAGGGGTGATGATTTGTAAGGGGGTGATGTGAGGGAACCAGGATCCACTGGTCACACTGTGCACTGGCCCTGTGCTGCCACTTCCCCACAGGTTAGTTCACAGACCTTCCCAACAACCCGTGGGGTACAGGGGTATCCTGAGTTGATGCTCAGAGAGGCCTGTGAGTCTCCTGTGCCAGACTTACCTAATGACCCTCCATGCTCAGTTCTCTGATGTAAGGTCAGTACCTCTTGGGAGCAGCCATGACGTCCTTCAGTAGGTGATGGACGGATAAACTGGTACATCCTCACCATGGAATACTATTCAGTGCTGAAAAGAGATGCACTATCAGGGCATGAAAAGACATGGAGGGAACTTAAACGCATACTACTAAGTGAACGAAGCCAATCTTATAAAGGCTCCATACCACATGATTCCAATTATATGACATTCTGGAAAAGGCAAAACTTTGGAGACAGTAAAAAGATCAGTAGTTTCTGGGGCCAGTGCGGGGAGGGATGAATAGGATTTTTAAGGGAGTGAAACCCTTCTGTACGATACTATAATGGTGGATGCATGTCATCATGCATTTGTCAACCCCCATAAAATGTACAACACCAAGAGTGACCCCTCATGTAAACTATGGACTTTAAGTGATAATGATGTGATAATGTAGGTTCATTGATTATAACAAGTGTACCACTCTGGAGGGGGACGTTGATAGTGGAGGAGGCTCTGGGTGTTGGGGAGTAGGGGGTATATATATTAGAAATATCTGTACTTTCTGCTCAATTTTACTATGAACCTAAAACTGCTTTAAGAAATAAAGTCTGGGGCTTCCCTGGTGGCGCAGTGGTTGAGAGTCCGCCTGCCGATGCAGGGGACGCGGGTTCGTGTCCCGGTCCGGGAAGATCCCACATGTCGTGGAGAGGCTGGGCCCATGAGCCATGGCCGCTGAGCCTGCGCGTCCGGAGCCTGTGCTCCGCAACGGGAGAGGCCACAACAGTGAGAGGCCCGCGTACCACAAAAAAAAAAAAAAAGAAAAGAAAAAAAAAAGAAATAAAGTCTACTTTTTAGAAAGAAGAAAAACCAAAAAAAAAAAGTAAAGTCGGCACCTCCTCCAGGGAGACTTCCCTGACTACTGTAGCCAGTGGCAATTTCTTCCCGTGCTGGGAATCTACAAGCCAGCACAGCTTCTGCCCAGTTATCTCATTCCTGTTCTCTAACAGGTGGCTGGTGTTTCCAACATCTGAACCAAACCAGCCCATAATGCCCTCCAGGGCAGGGACGGGGGATGTGCCTTAGAACCTTCCACCTCTTGCCAAAGAACCCAGGGAGGAAATGCGTAGTAGGTTCCCGGCAAATATGGCAGCTGCTGTGGGGTCCAGACCTGGTGGCACAGAGTCCTGTGGCTTGTTGACCAAACCATCAGCAGCCTCTGAGCTGCCCTCGGCGACGCCATGACCAGGCCCCCATTTTGGTGGCTTTCATGGTCACTCCTCTCCACCAATCCCAGGGCAGCACGCTGAGCCCATTTCTTAGGTGAGGGACCCGAGGCTGGGGGAGGAGGTGCTGCACCTGGTGCTGCAGTGACTGTGATGGTTAAGTTTATGTGCCGACTTGACTGGACCAAGGGGTGTGCAGAGAGCTGGTAAAGCCTCATTTCTGAGTGTGTGTGTGAGAGCGCTTGAGTTAGGACTGAGTAAGGCAGATCACCCTCCCCAGTGTGGGCAGGCATCCTCAATCTGTTCGGGGCCTGAATAGAACAAAAAGGCGGACAAAGGGTGAATCCACGCAACTTCAGCTGGGCCGTCCCTCTTCTCCTGCCCTTGGCATCGGCTCAGGCCTTCTGACTTAGATTGGAACTACCACCAGCCTTCCTGGGCCTCCAGCTTTACAGACGGCAGATTGCGGGACTTCTCAGCCTCTGTAAGTCAAGGATATGACTTGAGATAGTACATGAGAATACCTTGTAATACATTTCTTTCTAGATATCCATATATGTCCTCTCGCTTCTGTTCTTCTGGAGAACCCGCCTATTGACCGAGTGGGGTGATGAGGACACAGAGGTGGGGGTTCTGGGATGTGCTTCTCCTCTGTGAGGGCATTTGTCCTTCTTCTGCTCTAAAGTTGCCTTGGCATCCTCAAGCTCTTTTTTCCAGTATGAAACTTCTCGATGTACTTGGTGACTCATCAGAAAGCCCCTAAGTGGCATTCATTCTGCTTTCAGAGATGAGTAAATCACGACTCAGACTCATGGGGGCTCAGAACTACCCGGCAACAATGCAGTGTGTGGGGGGTGTGCATGCGGGGTGGGTGGAGGTTCAGGCCGGCGTGGGTGGGTGGGGCTGCGGGGGCCCTGATGTAGCACCCAGCCCTGGTGACACAGAGCCACGTGACCAGTGCCAAGCCCTCTGGCCGCTTCTGCTGCAATTTTAAGAATTCTTCAGAGTGGACCGTGAGCTCAGGTGTATAAAGGAACATAGGAAAGGAGGGAGGGGGAGGGGGGATGGTCAGAGAAATGGGGGATAGAGGGAGCAGGGTTTGGGAGCCCTGCTCCCAAAGGCTCTGCCACCGACCAGCCCTGTGATGTGTGATCTTGGGGAGCCACCACCTCCTTGGAGATGGAGGGGGGCCACCTGGTTGGTCATGGTGTCAGGACGACCCATGGACATGTAACCCCAAAGAGAGTTTCCTGTCTTGGAGGTGGTCAAGGGCAGGTGGGATAGCCTCCAGCAGGGAGGCTGGGAAGGGGTCTGTGGGAGCACAGGCGGAACGTGCTCCAGACCTTGCTAAATGCTGAATGCAGCTCTTCTGCTCCCAGCTATCCAGGACTCCCCATAAATCCAAACTTCTGGCTCTGTTGGCCTGGGCAGGATGGGCTCTCCAGGTGGTTCTAATACTCGTGCAGCCTGGGTTGGGAACCTGCAGCCCAGAGCAGGGCTCCTCTGACTTTACTATCTACATGAATCACAGGAGTAGCTCTTTGAAATGAAGACTCTTAACTCAGGAGGTCTGAGGTGAGATGGGTTTCTGCATCTCTAACAGTCACCCAGGTGAAGATCACACTCGCAATCACTCGCCTTTACAGTCATGGGTCTTAAATTTCCCTGCGCATCAGAATCCCCGGGGAACCTGTTAAAATGTGGATACATGGGTGATCCTGGGGTCTCACAGTCCTAGATGTCCAATGTGTGGCTGACATACCCCACGTGCTGTTCTGATCTCACTAGCTCAGTAGGTTACACACTCAGGACCTAGGTCGCTGAGTCTGTGGAACGTTCGGCCTGGTCGTTCAAGGGCAATTTCCCAACTCTCAATACTGCTTGTTTATCATCCTGGGACCCACAAGAGGGTGATTTGGGCTCTTGATTCCTTGATTTTGATGAGTATATGTTTGAATGCCAAGGGGTTGGTTCAGTACTCCGGTTATGTTTATCCAAGGCTGCCCTTGCAAGGGTTGGAATTTCCATGCCTCACCTAAGCTCATCTGCAGGACTGCAGTGGACACCAGATGACAGCAAGACTACAGTCCCAACACAACATTAGGATTATATTAATCTCCTGTGGCTTCTGTAAAAAAATTGCCACAAACTCAGTGGCTTAAAACAACAGTTCTGGAGCCAGAAGTCTGAAATCAGTATCATTGGGCTGAAATCAAGAAGAATCCACTTCCTGCCCTCTTCCAGCATAGAGGCTGCTGGCATTCCTTGGCTTGTGGCTGCATTACTCCGATCTTCAAGGCCAGCATCTTCCGGTCTCTCTTTGCTCCATCTTCACATCACCTTCTCTATGTGTGTGTCGAACCTCTCTCTGCCTCTCTCCTTTAGGGATACTTGTGACAGTCTTTAAGGTCCACCTGGAAAATCCAGGGTAATCACCCCATTTCATGTAATTACATCACATGTCAGTTAGACATTTTTTTCCAAATGAGGTAACATTCACAGGGTCCGGTAGGTAGGACCTGTTATCTAGGGGACCATTTTTGGCCTAATACACTGATGGTCTGAAAAAGGCCCCAACTCTGCTGTTCTTCAGATGAAAACTCACGAACGTCCTTCCTCACTTTTCTCTGTATGCTTGGCATGTAGCCCAATGCCTGAAACTGGTAGGCATTGGGCTACATGCCAAGCGTACAGAGAAAAGTGAGGAAGGATGTTTGCTGAGTAAATTGAAATGGACTTTAAATAGGAAAGAAGTGGGCAAGCACATGAATGCAGAATCTGAGAACGGGGAGGCATCAGAGGACTGCAGATGGGACAATAGGACTGAAGTGTGGGAGGCATTTTTAGATATCCCATTAAAGGGTCTGGACACTGTCCTTATGAAGCCATTCATTCCTTCATCCATTCATTCATTCAGTACTCAACAGCAAAGCACAGGGTTCGACTTCGTGGGGGAGTGAAGACAGGCCTCCTAGAGAGATGGCATTGAATTAGGACAAGAGCTGTGTTTTAATAAGTTCTCTTAGTATTTCCAAGTTGTTGCCCTATGAGTTTGGGTGCCATATCAGTCAGGGTTCTCTAGAGAAACAGAACCAATAGGGGATATCTCTATCTCTATCTCTATCTCTATCTATCCCTATCTCTATCTCTATCTATATATCTATACCTATATCTAGACAGAGATTTATTTTAAGGAACTGGCTCATGTCATCATGGGGGTTGGCAAGTCCAAAATCTGCAGGGCAGGCTGGAAACCCAGGGAAAGGTTGATGTTGCAACTTAAATCTGAAGGTCATCTGCTGGCAGAGTTCCCTCTTCCTCAGAGGACCTCAGTCATCACCTCTTAAGGCCTTCATCTGATTGAGTGAGACCCACCCACGTTATAGAGGGTCATCTGCTTTACTCAAAGTCTACTGGTATAAATGTTACTCTTGTCTAAAAAATATCTTCACAGCAACATCTAGACTGGTGTTTGGCCAAATCTTGGCCTTGACAAATTGACACATAAAAGTAACCATCACACCTGCTGTATTTTCTGATGCATTAAGATTTATGACTGTTGAATCTCTGTGGATTGTACCTTGCACAATTACATAATATCCCTCTTTGTTCCTGTGAGTGCTTTCTGCCTTGAATCCTTTAGACAACATTAGTTTGTCATTCTTGTTATCTTTTAAATTTCAGTTTTCAAATGTAGACTATGTTGGACTTCTATTCGTCAGCATTTTTGGTGTCTGCCTTTGTAAACAGCACTTAAACTAGATTTGGATTTTATCCCAGCCTTATGGGTTTTTGATAGGAAATTCAGCCCATTCACATTTCTTATGAAAGTTGATATCCATGGTTTTAAATTTTTCATCTTTTATTAGATTTTGTTGTTATTGCTGTTATTTCCTGTGTCTCCCACCTTTCTTAATTTTGTCTCTTTACTCGTTCTCTCCACCCTCCCTACCTCCACCCATTAATTCAGAAGTTCTACTCAGCTTCTTTTTTACCAATTGGTGCTTTACAACTCCTGATACTCATAATTAAATGACACTTCCCTGTTGATGTATAAAAAGTAAATGGTAACAATGTCCCCCTCCCCATCTTCCCTGGCACCAAATCAGAACCTTGTACTTCTCCACTTCACTCCTTGCGCAACTCCTGAAGATCAATTCTAGTTTTTACTTTCAGGCTAATACAGGTTTCCCTTACAGTATGTGGCTTATGTTTCAAGAATCCCTATTTAGCAATTATTGTACAGAATCCCAGGCATATTTAGATTAAACGACATATTTTGCAAGGGTCATTGCTCACCACTATTTTCTGTGTTTTATCTTGAGATTTCTGCTGTGATTGAACTATGTCGGTGAGAGGGAAACTTCCGCGGGTCAAAGGGGCCTTCTCTGTGTCTTGCCATGTTAGATATTTTCCTTCTTCTGCCCTGACACATGAATTCCATCATAGCAGGGGAAAGGCACGTTGATCAGACAGTCAGAATCCCTGGACATTGTCCCAAAATTGCCTAGGAATCTGGAACCACTCTGAATCTCCTTGTTTGGGTTGTGACCGCTTTTTTCTGGAATTCTGCAAGACTTTCTCATAACTTATCCTTGGAGTTGGAGACTTTATGGCATATCTTCAGCCCAGAGACATTTTCTTCTAGCATTTCTTTCATTTGTTTCCCCTCCAGCTCCTTTTGGAGTGCCTGTTCTTTACATGCTGTACCACCTGGAACTGCCAGCAAGCCTCTCATTTTCTCCCTGATGACTTTCATGTATTGTTCCTCCACATTTTAAGGCATTTATTCCACATTATCTTCCAGTGCTAATTTTTCTCACCGTGACTATTCTCTTTCTGAATTTACCTACAACTTTTAAAGTTTTTTAAATCCATGGCATATGTTAAATGTTTCTGTGCTCTGATTGAGGTTCATTTTCTCTCTTGCCTCCCCAGGAGGAATTGTTCAATCTGTCCCCTTCCCACTGTTTATTGGGTCCCTTCACAGGTTTTGTCCTTGATGGTGGTCTCCTTGATGGTGGGCAGTGACCAGCCAGTGGGGATGGATGACAAGCTGCTTATGTTCTTGTAGACAGTGACAAATGAGTTGGAAAATTCCTGCCAAGATACTGGAGGAGGGGTCTCTGCTCCCAGCCTTGCAGGTGTGAGGAGGGCTGCTGATTCCAAGGGTGGGCTGCAGGAGCCATTCAGGTCAGCCTCCAGCCCTCCATGCTGAAGAAGAGGATGGGCAGTAAAGATGGGTGGGTTAGAAAGAAAAGAAACTCATCTGATTAGTTTTCAAAGAGCCTCTAAGCTCCCAATAGATAAATGAGAAAGAGAATGCTTCTCAAAATTAAGAAATATGAAATGTCCAGCCTCTTAATTACCATGGAAATGCAAATTGCAATTGCAAAGGGACCATTTTTCATTTGCCATAGTAGGCAAGGCTAAAAAATAAAGTAATTCTCCAAGCCAGTGTGCACCCCTCGGAAGTAAATTGGAGGGAACTTTGAGAAACTTGTTTTGGTAAAATGTATCTATAGATCTGAAGAAGCCTATCAGGATCCAGTGATTCTGCTTCTAGGACTTTGCTCTAGTGCACACACACATATACCAACACATGCAGTGTGATCACAGTAACTTCTGGAAACCCTTTCTTAAATATGCATAAACCCCAAAATGTAAACAGTAATAGCCTTTGAGTGATTTTTTTTCTTCTTTCTACTTTGTGTTAATTCTCCAAATTTTCTGTAATTAGTATACTGCAAGGGGGAAAGAGTTCTGTGTGATTTTGGACAAATACCCGTCTATGTCTGAGCCCCAGTCTTCTCATCGATAGAAATGCGCCCAATGTCACCTGCCTCACGGTGATATTGGGGATGAAATGAAAAACCTTGAGGTGTGAAAACCCCCAAACTGAGCCTGGGGCAGAGTGGGTGCTGCTCGACGCCTGTTTCCTTCCTTCCTCTGTGAGCCTCACCGGGTCAGACACGAAGATGGGGATCGGATGGAGAGGGCAGCTGGAGGATAAAGTGAGGTGCCTGATGTGAGTCTCGTGGCTTTAACAAAAGTCCCCGAGGTAGCATGTTCAGTGGATAGAACTCATCTCCCAAACCATCTGGAAACTTTGCTCCCGAAATATTGGTCACATATTCCCGGCAGCCATTCTGAGCAGCAGTTTCTGCAATGATGACCCAGAACAGGCATCTCAGGTTGGCTGTGAGGACCAGACAGCAGACACAGCGCAGGAGGCGCCCCGCACCGCCAACCGGTGCTTCACAGCCCCAAGGCCTGTCTCAAGTATAGACCTTTGCCCCTATCTGCAAACCACACCTCTCAGACCCCAGGGCAGAACCGAAAGGAGGGTTTCCAAACTGCCTTAGCCTCGCGCCACACATTTACCTTGTGAAAGCATGCTACGTTGCACTTCATGCATTTAAAGCAGCCCTCGGTTACAGGTACACATTTAAATGGGCCACATCTTCCTATCCCTGTTCCTCTGTGAGGGGAGCCCTCTCCATCTTTGGTGAGGCCGAAATTAAGGCGTCTGGTGCATAGTAGGCGCTCAACGTGTTAGTTAATATTGCAATAACAATGATAATGAATCTGAACTTGGGGACGCTGGGGCCAGGGTAGTGAGTGAAAGGTGGTCCGAGTCTCCTCCGAGGGTCCAACCACCTGTTACTCACCGAGTGCACGTCTTTCCCAGTGACCTGACGGTCTGTGGGCGTGGAGTGGCAGGGCCGGGTCTGAGCCAGGGCCCGAGTCCACTCGGAAACTTTCTCTGTGGGCGGGTCCGACCCGCTCTCCCGGCGACCTCTTCTCTGAGGCCCTGTGGGCCAGTGGGCAGCTGTCAGGCGAGGCGCTCTGTGATTGGCAGAGGAGAGCAGTGATTGGCAGACACGCCGGCCGCTCAGCGGGCCGAGTCGGCGCCGCGTCCTCCTGACCGCGTCGAGAGTGGAGGGCAGCCTGCGGCCCCGCCCCAGGCCCCGCCCCTCCCCTGCCCTCGTTGTGGGCAGAGCTCTCCCGCTGCCACTGTAAGCGGCGCCGCCCGCTCGGTCGCGGTTGCTTCCCTTTGGACCCGGTCCGTCCAGCTCCTCTCGAGCAACTTTGCAGCGAGCTCTGAAGCCCAAGGGCGTCGCGGCGCCGCGTGAGGCCTACTAGCGGGCCGGTGAGTACTTCACGGCAAGGGGCGGTCGCAGGGTGGGCTGGAAAGAGAACCGGGAGCACCCGGAGTTGCAGCCCGCCTCGGCCTCAGTTTCCCCATCTGAGCGGACGGGCGGCTGGTACTAGTGTCCCCTGCAAGTTCCGCAGAAGTTGGAGGGCCGGGGTCCCGTCCTCTCCGCGACGCTCACGGTAACCCCTGCCCGGGCCTCGATCGCGTCTTCCTTCCGGGGTGCGCGCCCCCTCGTCCCCAGTCTGGGCACCCCGGGCATCGCGGGGCACTGCGCGCTCCGAGCACCGTCACGCCCGCGAGCCTGGCTTAGAAACCACACTGCCGGCGGGAAAACCGGCCTCAGAGGCAGGCGGCTTGTGGCGCTGGGGACCCGGCGAGTGGAAGGGGGCGCGCCTGCCCTGCGTCCCACAGCACCTGTACCGAGTTGCCCAGTCATGGCCCTTCCTCCGCGGCCGTCGGCTGGTCCTCTAGGACTCCGGGCCGCCCTCAGTGCCCCCGAGGCCGCTGGAAGCCGCCTGGGCCTCCTCATAGGGGCTGCTGTGTGTGTGTGTGTGTGTGTGTGTGTGTGTGTGTGTGTGTGTGTGTGTGTGTGCCTGGGCCTCCTCATAGGGGCTGCTGGGTGTGTGTGTGTGTGTGTGTGTGTGTGTGTGTGTGTGCCTGGGCCTCCTCATAGGGGCTGCTGGGTGTGTGTGTGTGTGTGTGTGTGTGTGTGTGTGCCTGGGCCTCCTCATAGGGGCTGCTGTGTTTGTGTGTGTGTGTGTGTGCGCGTGCGCTGGGGGTTCACTCCCCAAGCGGGCACGTGCCCTCCTGAGGGGGCAGATTCTGAGGCTGAAGCCCCCACTGCCCACTTAGAATCTGTGTAGCAGTTACTCTCCCCCTGGTGCTCCTCAGTAAGGCATGGCGAGGGGCAGTGGCAGCCCCTGGGCCCTGGCTAGTGTGAACCTGGCCCTCAGGAACATCAATATCTGTTTTGATAGATGGAAACTTTCTGGGGAATCTGACTTTTGGGCGTGGTGGAGCTGAGCCCTCTCACACCATTTATTGTAGTTGATGTTAAGAAATTCCGAGGAACTAACATTTGTACAGTATTTGGCCCTCCCAGTAGTCTTAGGGGTAGGAATTATATCCCTATTTGACCCATGAGGAAGTTAAAACCCCACAGCTGATCGTGCAGAGCCTGGTGGGAAACCTCTGCCCCCGGGCAGGTGCTGAGAACCAGTGCCTGCCTCTCCTCGCCTTGGACAGTGACCCCTGGCACTTGGCCCATTTGTAAAGGGCTTTCGCTTCTGCTGTGATGCATCACTGAGGGAACGATGCCCTGGGTACCCACTGTGCTGGCTGCCTGACCTCACTGCAGACTCAGTGAGGAAGCCACGCCAACAGAAACCCAGAGGCCATGCTCTCCACTGCCCGTCCTGTCAGCTCTGTCTCCGAGGGGCTGTGATTCTCACTGGAGCCCCTCGGCATCTGATCAGGGATTCAGAAGAACGTTCCTTTATATACTTGCTCCCCCAGCAAATGGACCTTTGCCTGGACACAGGAAAGTTTGCTGGGAGACCACATCTCATCTTCTTTCCCAGGATGGAAGGGTATGTGGAGGACTCCCCACTCAGGCCTCCCCTGCCCCTCCCAGGCCAGGGCTGGACAGGCCTTTGGGGCTGGTCACAGAGGGGAACCTAGTTCAGTTCCTGACCCCCAAAATGCCTGTGCTGTGGGACAGAGACCAAATCCTGGTCCACGATAGTGGTGGTAAGAATTACGACAGCTAGCTTGCTCTACGCCTCATATGGCTCCCTCCCCTCTCCCAGGTCCCCTCTCACAAGTGGCACCAACACCATGGCCCCGGGGCACAAATCAGGCCCCATTCTGCTCCCCCCTGCCCACATTCAGTGGGTGTTGCTTCTGTTTCTCCTGGCCCAGGAGTGCACTCAGATGCCTGCCCTCGGCCAGGCCTCCTCACTTTCCCTGGAAGACCACCCAGCTCCCTCCCTGGTCTCCCTGGGCCATCCCCATACAGCCCTGATGGTTCTTTAACGGCCACTGCCCTACAGCACCAGCCTGCATTTCCTTCTGCCCTAGGCTCAACCGCACACTAAGCCTGGCACTTGTTCAGGCCCTCGGGACCTGCCCCAGGTTCCAGCTGCCCGCTCAGCCTCTTTTCTCCTTCCTGTGCGCCTGCCCCAGAGTCACTTCCGCACCTTCCCAGCCATGTTGCCTTTAAGCCATGTCCGTTGCCCTTTCTCCTGGGTAGTCCCCCACTGAAATGCCCACACACCTCCATTCCTCCCTCCCTTCACCCTTGCCTGGCTCATGTCTGCTTGTCCTAAAGCTTTAGTCAAGGCCACTCATCCAGAATCCCCACCCCGCCCCTTTTCCACCGCTGAGTGTGGCCCCCTTCTGTGCTTGCAGCCCCCAAGAGCTCCCTCTTTGTGGTTGTCAGTTTGGGTGTCATCCTTCCCATCTGGACTGAGTTCTCCAAGGCAGGTCCTATAGGATCCTCTCTGGGGCCCGGGAGACCCAAGTTGGGGCCCGGCACAGGATCGGCCCACAGTCCATACGCGCTGACCCACCCCGGCCAGGCGAGGAGCATTCCCAGCTTATTCCCGCTTAGTCCTGGGAACTTGGCACATTGGGTGGAGCCGGAATGTTCCTTGGTTTGGCCCTTAATACTCTGGGGCAAAAATAGGTACCTCCAAGGGCTATGTGCCCTTGTCTTGAGGAGTAGCCCGGTGCCAGGCTGCTGGGCTATCCAGAGCAGACATCCCAGACCCTGGGAACCCCTGGGCCCTCTCCCTTCAGGCTCAGTCACAGACAGGTTTTAGAATAACATTTTGTGGTAATTCCAAAAACCTTGCACGTTCATTATAGAAAATTAGGGAAGTACATTTAGAAAAAGAATAAAATAAAACTACCTGTAGTCTCTTCACTCAGACATAGTATAACCATTGTGGGGGCATTTTCTTCCATCTTTTTGTGCAGATGAATTTTGTTTTCATCCTAAATAGACTCAGATCAATAGCTCATGCTGCTTTAGATCCCACTTAACAGCGTCATACAAACATTTCCTTATCTTTTTTTGTTTTGTTTTGTTTTGTTTTCTTGCGGTACGTGGGCCTCTCACTGTTGTGGCCTCTCCCATTGCGGAGCACAGGCTCCGGACGCACAGGCTCAGCGGCCATGGCTCACGGGCCCAGCCGCTCCGTGGCATGTGGGATCCTCCCAGACCGGGGCACGAACCCGTGTCCCCTGCATCGACAGGTGGACTCTCAACCACTGCGCCACCAGGGAAGCCCAACATTTCCTTATCTTTAAACGTTCATATACAGGTCCTGGTTAACAGCTATATAGTGTAGCACCATCTGGAGGGGCTGTGAGTTTCACACCTGCCCTCTCTGGACGGTGCTGGAAAGTACAGCTGTGATGGACACCAGAGAGGTGCTCTGTAAGAGCAAAGGCGTGGAGGTCCACGGTGGCACGTGGATGTGGGGGAGCAGCAAGTGGGCTGAATGTGAAACCGTGGGCATCCCTGGTTTTTCCCCTGGTCTGGGATCCTGCTGGTGGAGGCTCCGCTCAGAGGGTGTGTGAACATCCTTAAGGCTTCCCATGGGGGCTTGTTTCAGAGGTCGGGGTGGCCCCCCTGGGGGGACAGCAGAGTGGGGCCAGCCTGAGC
Source organism: Orcinus orca (assembly GCF_937001465.1). Taxonomy (NCBI): domain Eukaryota; kingdom Metazoa; phylum Chordata; class Mammalia; order Artiodactyla; family Delphinidae; genus Orcinus; species Orcinus orca. Next base: position 22,102,309 of record NC_064562.1, read on the forward strand.
AAGGGTTAGAGAGCTTGGGCTGAAGTCCACGTGAGATCATTCTCCACATGGCAGTAGGTGTATGATCCTAGCAGCCCGCTCAGGGGGTGGCAGCCCCTCAGCCGAGCTCCGTGATGTTGGCATTTTGTGTTTTGATGGGATAAAAATATGCCTGGGTGCTCATGTGGAAAGAATGCCGGCCACTCTGGTTTTCTGGATCTTACACAATGACAGGTTCCAAGCCTTTGCTCTGGTCATGGGGCGGCAGTGTGGATCGACTGCCCCACTCGTAGGCGTCGGAAGAGTCTTGGAGCTGGGGTGGAGCGGGACGCTGATGCTCTCATCCTGCAGTCAGGAGTCTGGATTCGGGATTCTGGGGCCAGGCTGGAGGGAGGGACCTGCTTCCAATCACACAGCGAGATGGGGCAGGCTCTTCCCCAGCCGGCTCCTTCCCCCAGGCCAGGCTGCCTCGGGTGTACCTTGCAAGGCAAGCAGGCAGGTATTCTGAGTGAATGAGATGTAGCCCCTGCCTTCAGGGGCCCCAGTGTCACAGGAAAGAAGACAGAAAAGAAAGCACCAGACACCATGCGGGTCCCTCCACCGGGAGATCACCTGTGATCCTCCCTGTGACCCATCCACGGCAATGGATCATTTCGTTCGTTTTAAAATAACAAGGCCTTTGATTCAAAAAGGGTTTGGCCAACTCTCAGGGAACCTGAAAATTAATCCTCCTTTATTCATCCATTCTCACTGAGCAGAGATTTTACTTTAAACAGTATTATTTTGATTGTAATGTGACATGCCTAATACTTAGCCCAACAGGCCAGCCAGAACCTGTGTTTTCCTGAAATTCCAGGTCGGACGTGGCTCCATGTGGTTTGTCTCGGGTCAGCCAGTGACCCGCACAACTGGGCTGTCTGCTAAATCACCGGCTGACTTTCCCCGCCCACGGCTGGCCACCTGCCCAATGGGTCTGCACGTGCAGGCAGATGACGAATTTCACAAAAGTTGCCTCTTTGTTTGGTTCCGGGAAACCTGGTGTTTGGAAATAGCACTAAGCACTGTGTTGGTTTTCAACCAGATCCATGTGGCTTGACATGCTTTTGGTTTGCAGCCAGGGGGATGTTTTAAAATAAGGGCTCAGTCCCTCTGAGGGAGGAATGTCCAGATTGAAATCTCCAGGGTTCTTTGGCGGACAGAGATCTGATCTCTGGAACCCATCTCTAGTAGGAATGGAGCAGACCTGGTTGTGTAGCCCCGGGGAAGTGGCGTGTGGCGCCTGGGGCCCCCCCTCCGACTCTTGCTGTGTCAGCAGTCTGCAGACACGTGTCAGGCAGCCACTCTGGCAGGCTCGGGGCAGTCTCAGAGCTTGGAGCTGGGCACTGGGGATGCCTGGGAACCTGGTCCCTTGTGGTCTCTGGTCTCATGTGGTCCTCACAGTGTCCCCAAGTGTAAGACGATTGTCCGCATTTACAGTTGAGGAAACTGAGGTGCAGAGAGGGACGTGGCCTGCTTAGGACCACAGAGCTGGTGGACACAGCCAAGCGCGACAGCTACGACGGGTTAGTTTGGGAGCCAGATTCCTCATTGCCGGGCTTTCCCTGCTCTGCGCTCATTTCCTCATCTCAGTGAAGAGGATGGATATGGCCCTGAGGCTGCGGTGAGGGTCATGGGATCCTTGGGGATCCCCCGCACGGTGCACGTGGTCCCGACTTCTTCAGGGTCTGTGTCTGATCCTGGTTCCCTGGCTGGGGAACTCCTAGAGCTCTCAGCTCCACAGTCTGGGGCTCATGGTTGCCCTTAATTGTGTCAGTGGTGGTTTTTGCTGTTTTGCTAAATGGCATTATTGACTAATGGAGCCCTTTGCCCTGTGGTAGACGCTCTGTGCTCGCCAGTCTGTTGCGGTCATCTCTTCTGACACACCAGCTTCATGGTTTCCGTCACTGCACATCTAGTGTGTGTTCACATCTGGTGCATTCGTGTTCCCTGATATTTGTTCTGTGGTTCAGGCCTAGCGTGGAGGGCTTGGGAGGCGGGCAGGTCTGACTACATCCTGGCTCCAGGGGCGGTGTTCCCCCCTTCTCTTCCCCTCCCCATTTCGCTCCCCCTCTCCCCTCCCTTCCCTCCTCCCCTCGCCCTCCCTATCCCTCCTCTTCCCCTTCCCCTCTCCTCACATTTATTTAACTTTCACTCTGTGCCAGTGTATTCATTCCCTAGGGCTCATATAAGAAAGTTACAGAAACTGGGTGGCTTTAAACAATAGAAATTTATTGTCTCATAGTTCTGGAGGCAGAAGTCCGCGATCAGGATGTCGGCGGGGCTGGTTGCTCCTGGGGGCTCTGAGCGAGAGTCCTCCCTCGCCTCTCCTGGCTTCGGGTGTTGCTGGCGATCCTTGGCATCCGTGGGCGTGCAGCTGCATCTGTCTGACCTCTGCCTCCTCCTTCACATGGTGCCCTCCTCTCTGTGTCTGTGTGTTTCCCTCTTCTTATAAGGATACCAGTCACTGGATTAGGGCCCACCCTAAGTCAGGATGATCTCATGTCAAGATCCGTGACTGCATCTGCAAGGACCCCTTCTTCCAAACAAGGTCTCCTTCACAGATTTTGGGTGGACGTACTCGGAGGCCAGCTTTCATCCCAGCACAGCCAGGCACTGTGCCCTGTGTGGACCATCTCACTGAATCCTCGCGACATTCTACATCCCCACTTCTCAGATGAGCACACCCGAGGTCCCGTGGCTCATGCCTGGTGAGGCAGGGACCCAAGGCCTTGAGTCTTAGGGCCCGGCTCATGCCTGCTGTGGGACTTGCCCAGCCAGCCGGCCTTGAGGGTTTCCTCCCTCGAGTTCCTGCTCTGTAAAATGGGAGTGTCTTACGGGGGCTGTTGTGAGGTTGAATGAGATCACATAGAATGCTGGGCAGCCCCCACCCTGTTTCCCTTGTCCGTCCCCTCTCTTTACCAGAAACTAGAGGCCAGAGCAGACTGGGCTTAGCTGGCCTCCTGTGTCTGACCCTCCGCTTTTCTCACTGCAGAATGGCCTCCGGTGCCTGCCCTCCGAGCCCCTCTGGCCCACGGTCTCCACCGCTGCCACAACAGCCCCAGGCCCGCTCACGGCTCAATGCCACCACCTCGGTGGAGCAGGAGAAGAGTGGGACGCCCCGAGCTCCCGGACCCCAGGTTGGACCTGGACGAGATGTGAGAGACACGACTGCCTCGGCCATGCCCCAGGCCTCGCATGCCAGGAGCCAAGAAAGGGTGGATGGAACAGGTAAGGGGATGGGGCCTGAGAAGCTGGACTGTCCTCCCCCGGGGGTGTTCTAGAAGCAGGGCGAGCACCCGAGTCCTGGCACGTGGTCCAGACACCCCTGCGAGGTTCCTCCTGCAGGGCACCCCCTGTGGTCGGGGGCCCACCTGCTCCACTCAGGGCCCCTCGACTCTCACCTTGCAGCGGGCTTTGCTCCTAAGTTCACAAACTTGGGCTGCAGCAGACTTCACGTTTCCTTATTTTATTTATAATCAAAAGCACCAGCTCCCATCTGCTCAGGGTCCCCACCAGGCACCGTATGGGGGGAGGTGGCAGGAGGAAGTCTTCCCCACCCCAGCTGGTCCCGCCCAGCACTCGGGGCAGCCCATGTTGTTCCCTGTCCACCGTGGCCACTGCTCAGGGGCCATTCAGTCAGGCAGCTCTGCCCGGTCTGGGGGCCCCACGTGGCCACTCCCCCTGGGGACTGGCTGCCAGCCTGCAATATGCCTGGGCCCAGGCCCAGGTCCCCGCTGCCCTCTGGACCACCATCCTCCATCCCCAGGCCAGGCTTCCAAGGGCTTCCCCTCCCCCCCAGTCCACTTCTGGGCCTCCTCAGGTTTCCACTCTGTCCCAGGAGGCACCTCCCAGGCGAAGAGATGAGACAGTGTGAGGACCCGGGTGCGACGCGACAGCTGGTTGTGGTGCTGGCAGCCTTGCTGACATTGGGGGAGGGACACCAGGGTTTGGTCCGTCCTCTGTCCACCTGCTGCTCACTGAGCACGGCCCTTTGCTGGCCCTGAGTGGCCATCGGCAGCACAGGTGAGTCAGGCCTGCCCCCTGTCTCCAAGGAGTCCACGGTCTCATGGGGAGCATAGAAGTGGCCCTGGGCCTGGCGCTGGGGAGGTGGGGCCCTGCTCTGTGGGAAGAGATGACGCCTGAGCAAGAGTGAGCCTGGGGAGAGGGCACAGCACGGGCAGGGCCAGCGGGAAGAAATGGCCTCGCCGGGGGTGGACTTGGGGTAGAGAGAGCCCCGGGCCTCCAGGTGACGGGGTGGCAGCGAGGAAGGAAGGCTCGGATTGGTGATGCTCTCGTGTCTGGCCTGCGATTTGAGCTACACCAGGAGTGAGCGGGGGCAGGACCAGGCAACGGACTGTAACAGGAGCCTTGTGTGAGAGGCTCCTCTGTGCTTTCGGGGCTGTTGTAGGGAAAAATCCTCAAGTCTACTGTGAGTTCCAAGAAAGGGAGGATCCCTGGACCTCTGGCTGTGATATTTGGGGAAAACATAGCTGGTATCGGCGTTACTTTTTCTAATAATCCACTGAGTGCTTCTCAGTGCGTCTGTCTTATTCTCACAGCGACCAAACCTGTGAAGTAGGGACCTTGGCTCCGATTACAGGTGCGGCGATCAGAACGGAGCCCGCTGGGGACATCAGGTCTAAAAGCTCTGTGGGTGGTGAAAGCCCTGTGACTTCTTTCCATGGATCACCGCCCTCTCCTCCCTGCTCACCGAGACCATCCCACGTTCTTCAAATCCGCCTCCGCCTTCCCTGTTCCCCCACTTCCCCTTTGCCACATGGGAACCTCTGCCCAAAATATGCTATCGCCATCTCCACCTGTTGAAATCCTACCCAGCTCTCAAGGCACTGCCGCCTCTTCGACTTTCTGACCTCCTCCCACAGCAAGAAAGACATGTGCTGTCGTAACCGGACTCACACACCCACGGGCCTGCACGCACACATGCACACATCCAGTGGGAACGGAAATTTCCAAAACCATACTTGTCCTTAGTGTGTGTGTTGCTGTCTGATAGTCTCCATTCTGTTGCTTTTATTTAAAAACAAATGCTGCTTGTGGGCAGTAAAATTGGTTCCGTGACCTTCTGGGTCGAAGTCTGTAGTTTGAAAAACGCTCTGTGGTTTGGTGCCAGTGCACCCCAGCCGGGACTCTGGAGTACGTCTGTCCACATGAGCTGTTTATTTACTGAGTGTCGGGGCCATGAGGTGGTGCAGGAAGATGGTGCCGGGATGGCTGAGGTGGGACGCTTGGCTGGGCTGGTGGCCTTGAGCTGTGTGCCCTTGAGGGAGTTGGGAGGCCTCGCTGAGCCTGTCTCTGTATCTGTAAAGTGGGCGCAGTCATACCAGCCATGTGGAGTCCACGTGCTAGGACCCTGTGCTCTGAGCATGGCGCATGGGGCGAGGTGCTGAGTCAAGGCCCCTTGTCCCTTAGGTGCCTGCCCGGTGGCGCAGAGAGCGTCCGTGCCTGGAGCTCGATGTGTTTCGTGGATGTCATCAAGCCTCCTGCCCCCCGAGCCCATCTCATTTCCTATTCAGGCTTCTCCTGGGGTGTTGCCTCGCATGTCGGGGCAGCCTTCCAGTTTCACGGCCCCACTCAGTCCCTCTTGGGCGACCGGTCTCAGTGTCAGCTCCAGGCTCTGTGTGTCTGGGTGTAGGGGCTTCACGTGTGCGTCGGATTCTTCTCTCCCCCAGGAGGCTGTTGTGCTGCAAGCTGTGCGTGCGTGCGTGTGCGCACGTGTGCATGTGCGCCCACGTGCTTCCTTGTGTCCTGCACGAGGCAGGACGCCGTGACTCTCTCGGCCGCCGCCGCTCCAGATGCTCTGTATGAGTTAGGGAAGTCCCCGGCCGCGCCCCGCCCTTCTCCAGCTCGCCCAGCCTTGCCGTTTCGTTTTCCCCCTTGAGAAGCCGGCTGCCTGAGGTGAGCACCCCCAGCTCAGCACTGCCCCTGCCCCATGCAGGGGCCCCAGACCCGTGGTGGGGAGCGTCTGCCATGTGCACTGCAGACCTGGGGGCTTCACGTGACCCCTTACGGTAGCTCGAGAGGGAGACTCTGTTCTTGTCCCCATCTAGAGATGAGGAAACTGAGCCATCAACTTACCAAAGCAGCCAGTGCTGAGTGATGGGCACAGGGGTGATCCCAGTCTCCTGTCCCACGCTGCCCCCATGCCCAGCGGAGCTGCAGGGAACTCCGAGCTCTGGGTGAAGAGGGCCTGAGCTCTGCGGCTCCATCACGCTGGACTAGTGCCTGATTGTCCCCAGAAACACGCCCCACTGTGCTCTTCTGATCTCCATATCTCCTTCAAAGATCACTGCGTTCTCTGCTTCGTCTCCAAGGCCTCTGGGCAGGCCAGGGCCTGATCTGGAATCTCTGTCCAGCCACAAACACCCCACAGCTGCGGGGCCAGGAGACGTGGGCTGGGAACGCACTTGGTTTCAATCTGGGTGAAGCAAAACGGCCTCAGAGGACGGACCAAGTCAAGACTGCCAGTTTCAGATAAGAAGAGTCAGGAAACACATGTGGTCTCTGTTTGGCTTCTGACCCCGAGGGGAGGGGCGGGGAGCACTGAGCAAGCGCTGGGCCAGTTGGCACCCTCGGGGTCCCGGCCCGCCACAGCTGGGCCCTGCTGCCTCACTTCTCTCTGTGGCGTCACTGTCACTGAATTGGACACAGCAGGAAACGTTCACCCCAGTGTTGACTGAGGGCCTGCCTGCTCAGCGGGTGCAGGAGACAGTGGGCAAGGCAGGCAGGGCCCGCCGCCACGTGCAGGGCACAAAGGGCTCCCAGGCTGATGGCTCTGGGCAGGGGTTGGACGCAGGGTCAAGAGGTCGGCCAACTGAGTGGGGTCTCAAATGGTCGGGATAAGGAGAATGGGTGTTCTGGGGAACGTTAGAGGATTTAAACCAGAGGAGCGGCATGACCTCTGTTACGTGGAGATGACCCGTGGGAGCCGAGGCCGGCAGGGAGGCCCGTGGCAGGTGGAGAGGCCCCCGGAAGCTGGGCTGACTCCAGGTCTCTGGCTGGAGCTGCCAGGTGGGTGCAGGGCGTGGGCGGGGCAGTTTCCCAGCGGGGTTCAGGGCGGGACGGCGGGATTGGGAAGGTCAGGAGACGATGTGGTGCGGGAGGGGATGCGGAGCGCTGAGTCCCTGCTGTCCTGGGGACAAGGCCACAGCCACAAACGACGCGCTCTCTCCTTGTCCGGTCAAGGTGCTGGCTAGTGAAGAGTTAGGGAGTTTTGTACACGCGTTATTTTATCCTGACCCTGACTGAAGCCCTGGTCTGTCTGGTTGTCAGGCCATCACTCCGATCCCCTCACTCCAGGATGACCTGTCGTGAGGACAGATGGCAGGGGCGGTGAGGCTGTCTCCAGCCTGCTGGCTTCCTGGGACCTTTGGAAACTTGGCAGCATGCCTTTCATCCCTTACCTTTAACCTCCCCTTTGCATTCCAAGTCTTGGGTGTCACCTCTTCCAGGAAGCCCCTGCCATCAGGATTGATGATGCCTGGTACCTCCGCCGCCCCCCTGAGCCTGCACTGCTGAACTGTGATTGTCCCTGTCTGGCCCCTGGGCGGGTAGGGGGGGCGGGGGTCCTGCCTCCTTCAGCTCAGTGCCCTTGGCTCCTGGAGCTCAGACTGGCCCGGGGCCAATGCTCAGTAAACGTCTGCTGGGTGAGTGATGATGGGCGAGGTCCATGACCACTGCTTGGGCCTGTGGGAAGCTCAGACCTCCTGCCCGGGACCCCCGCCTTGGAGCTTAGCCAGCCCCTGGAAAAGACGGGGTCGCAGGGATTGTCCTCCTTGTGTGTTCATGAGAACCAGAGTCAGCATCACGAAGGCTGCTGGGACACCCCCTGGTGCAAGGTGACCCAGCCGCCCACAGCGATGAGGAGGACACGTGGGATGCCCTGGGGCTCTTATCACCTTTCCCTTAACCGCAGCCCACGTGGTGGGTGTCAGGAGAGGACCAGGGACTCTAAGGCCTAAGGCCTTAGGGAGCCTAAGGCCTTGTCCAGGGCCAGCGAGTGAGGCAGTGGAAGGGCAGCAGCTCCTAGAGACAGGAGTATGGCATCATAGTTCCTGTGTGTTTCAGATTGTGCTCTTCTCTTAAGAGCCTTTGGCGTGCGTTCAACCATTTAAACAATGTGCTCCAGCAAATCTAGATCTCAGCAGTTGTGGAGAATGGAAGCCAGCTTCTCTCTTGCTCTCAGCCGTCTCTGGGGAGCTGGCAGAGCCCTCGGGACTTCTGGGAAGGGACGCCTGAGGCTCCCCAGCCCACGGCCCTGGGGTGGGTGACGAGTGGGAGCATGACTTGCTCGCCACTCACCTTTGTCTGTTTCTACTCAGAACCTGCTCAGATCAGGGAGGTGAGCTTGGCAGTTCAGTCTCCAGGCCAAGAGTGTGCTGTGTTCCAGGCCCTGTGCAAGGATTTGGGGAGACAGAGATGAAAGCTTGAGACCATTCCCTTGTCGGTCCCCTGTCCACCCCTCCCGTCTGTTCAGCTTTTGCTGAGCTGTGTCTGACACTGGGGGATGGAGATGGGTCAGACCTGCGGGACACAGATCATCTCCGTAAAGGCTGGTGGGACCGTGAGAGACGCAGGAAAATGGAGATGGGCTGTGCTGGGGGGAGGGGACAGCATCCTGGGGACTCTCCTCCCATTTCATGACAAAATGAGCATCAGTTACTAATGCGGTGTGGTGGATACAAGTCTCTCAAATGCGTGGGATCCGCAGGAGATAAATAGTATAAAGGAGGGGGTGTGCTGGTCCTCTGTGGATCCTCGCAGAGGTGAGGAGACTACCCAGGGCCATGCAGCTCTGCCATTGCCGTTTTGTGATTGATAGAAAGACTTTCAAAAATGAGCTAGAGTCGGGACACTCTCAGTTGCTGGTGATGTTGAAACCCGATGTAAATTAACATAAGCAAAAAAAAAAAAAAAGAAAAACAGGGTGTGGGGCTTCCCTGGTGGCGCAGTGGTTAAGAATCCGCCTGCCAATGCAGGGGACACGGGTTCGAGCCCTGGTCCGGGAAGCTCCCACATGCCGCGGAGCAACTAAGCCCGTGCGCCACAACTACTGAAGCCCGAGTGCCTAGAGCCTGTGCTCTGCAACAAGAGAAGCCACTTCAGTGAGAAGCCCGTGCACCGCAACAAAGAGTAGCCCCCGCTCGCCACAACTAGAGAAAGACGCGCACGGCAACAAAGAACAAAAGCAGCCAAAATAAATCAATAAATAAAATAAATTTATTAAAAAAACCCAAAACAACAGGGTGCAGGGGATTTGTTACTTCCATATGTCTGCACAGTGTAGAGTATCCAGGGACTCAGATGACATGATTGGGAATCTGCCCCCAGCTCTGCTTTCCTGCGTGCCCTCACTCTCAGGTGGGCTTTCCCCAGGGCAGCCCTCAACCTCCAAGCTGGTGTCTGTCAGCTGAGATCCAGCAGAAGGAAGAGACATTGCCCAGCAGCCAGCACAGACCCCACTGTCCTGACTTGGGTCAGTGTCCCTCCCTGAACCTGCTGCTGTGGTCAGGGAGACGGATGGGCCAGTAGGCTTGCTGCAGCCATCCTGTGAGAGTGGGGGAGGGTGGGTCCCCAAAGGGGCCATCAGGTTAGGGTTAGGAAGAGGCCAGGAATGAGAGTCAAGCCCGCAGAGAACTCGTGTGTTCAGTGGCCCTCGGTATCCACGCTGACGCAGCCAGCGTCTGGCGGTGGTCTTTATGTGAGGGTTCCTCCTTGGCTGGAACAAGCCAGAACCCCCCGATCGGTTCGCAGCACGAGCCCAACATTTGAGTAGTTGTAGACCTACTTCTGCCGGTGCCAAATGGAAAGGAGGGTAATGAGGGAGGTGAGGTGCCTGTTTCAAAGAGATTCTGTATATCGAGGAGACTTCTTGAAATGTCAGGCTGTGGACAATGTCTGCGAAAAATTAATCACGGACAGAATAACCTTTTTAGCCAACAGATCTGTGCCTGAATCTTCCATATTCTGATTTAATAAAAAGGACCTTGGACTTGTGAATTTAGTGAGTAAAGAAAAGAGCTGTGAACTCCGAGAGGTGCCTGGTGTTGGGCTGGGAAGTGTGGCCTCAGTGAGCCAGGAAGGCCCTGGGGTCAGCCAAGAGGTGGGACATGGGGAGGGGAAAGGAACGCACACTGGGAACGCCAGCTCTGGACCAGGCACTTAATACGAAGCGTCTCATTCTTCATAAACCGTCCTACTGGATGGATATTGACGATGGGATTGAAAATGACTCTCCCTTGGTCATGAGGCACTTTGACGCTAAGGGTAGATTCACAGGCAGGTCAGATTTCTCTACACACACACCCTCCTTCCCTGCGAGCCCACCCTTCCCATTTGTTCTCTTTAGTCTGAGCCCTTGGCCAGAAAGTTCATTCCCGCCCTTGCTGAAGGGGGTGACGGCAGCCGAAGGGAGAACTGACCTTGATGACTCAGGAAGCACCGAGGTCTGGGGCCACGGGGTGGGATGGACGTCCTGGGCCCTGAAGCCATCTCTGGGTTAGGTCCCTGGGACCTGGTCAAGGGAACCCAGGCTGAACTCTTCAGGGAGAGGTATCATCATGTTTGCAAGCTGTCCACCAAGAGGGTCTCAGTACAGGTGCCTGACCTGTGGGTCTCGTTAAGAATCCTCCTTTTGAGCCGTCTCCAGACACCCCCACCCGGCCCCCGTGTCCTCTCCAAACTAGGTGTGACCTCTGCCTTTGAACCTCCTAGGCTGCGTCGCTTTAGGCCCCTGCCCTGCCGTCTCCCCCGGGCTCCTGGGTGCCGTAGATTGGGGCACCCTGCACACAGGGGCTGGCTCTGAGCTGGCGGACCTGGTTCTGGGAGAGGCCTGGATGAAGGGGTAGGGAAAGCTGGTCATCCGGTGGGTGTTCCTGGGGACTGTTCGTGTTTCCCTGAATTCTGCCTTCTGTTCCCAGAAATGTCTAGAGAGCAAGGGTCTGTTAATCCCAGTTAGGCACCTGGTAAGGTGGGCTGTGGCAATGGCCGAGGCGAGGTGTGGTGTCGGGCATAGGCCCGGGTATTGGTTGCTTAAATCAAAGAAAGGGACTGGTAAAAAGTGATCTTTTTAAAAAAAGTTTTTGTTATGCTGCCCACTGCAGGAGAGGTTGTAGTGAAATCGATGAAGTTACATGATGCTTTTGTAACTTAGGATAGCTTTTTACAAAGAAAATACAGCACGAGCTGTATGATGTTTGGACCCTTGGACCTAGTAATTCACCTGAAGAACCTGTGCTGGGAGAATGACCCCCCCCCAATAAAAAATACACCTACAGAATGGTTTGTTGGCACTGTTTTATAAAATTAGGGAGTATGGGAATAACCTAAAGGTCCGATGGAGAGGAGAGGCCCAGAACCTTGATGGGATTTCTGAGCCACTGAAATGGTGCATTTCACTGCAGAGCAACATGGGAAATTGGTTGTGATTCACTACTTTATATATATATATATATATATATATATATATATATATATATACACCAAAATGTATGTACCGTGATTATGACCTCCAAAAATCAGTCGTGTGTATAGACGACAGTCTTGGAAAACATGAATTTTGTTTGTTTATTGGGGCGCTGGGCATTGGGGTGCAGGTTCTTCAGCTCAGGGGCTTTTGAACTTGAGCCCTCGGATCTTTCTAGAACTCCGTTCAAGCCTGAGCTCAGCCGCTCTGGCTGCAGTGAGCTGAGGGGGCGACGGTGGTTACCGGTGCCCCCCTCTGTCCCTTGTCTCCCACCACGAGCTCTGAGTAGCCACTGGAACCGCTGCCTGGCAGCTTTGTGGTCCTTGCTCCCAGGAAAGCAGCTTCCTGGCGCCTTCTCTCTGCATCTGCTGTCACGCTCTTGACCTGGGGCTGACGTCTGTTCCTGCCGTCCCCTCCCCTCCTCAGATAAGTGACAAGGACCAGCTTGGTGACAGTCCATCTGCTTGTTTTCCCGTGTTAAAGGGCCTGCGAAGGGAGATGTGGACACCCCCTTTGAAGAGGTCCTGGAGAAGGCCAAGGCCGGGGACCCCAAGGCACAGACGGAGGTGAGCACTGCTGTCCGCGGGAGACTCAGGCCGCGGCCTTCAGCGTGGTGGGTCTGGGAGAAGCTGGTGCCTGCAAGCTGGGAGCTGGGAGCAGCCTGACTGTGCCCGCCGTGTCCAGGCCCCCGTTTGTTGCGTTTCTGTGTTCATGGTGTTTCTTCCCTCTGCCCTCTGGGGAGCACATACGTGTTCACCTCCTCTGTCCAGCTCCCACCTGATCCTGGGCATCACCTCCTCTGATACCATCTCTGCTTCCTGCCTGTCCTCATGCCCCACCCCCTCTCTCATCGCATCAGTGGGGGAGGGGTCCTGACACCCCCCTTGGCAGGGAGCACCGGGCGGAGAGGCAGAGGGAGGCCGAGGTTGCCCAGCTGCGGGGATCAGCTCAGGGCAGGACGTGGGAGCCCGGGCGCTGTGCGTGGAGGCCGCTGCAGCACGTGGAGTGACGGGGTCCTGCTTGCAGGTGGGGAAACGCTACCTGCAGCTTGCCGGCGACGGGGATGAAGAGGTCAACAACTGCACTGCCGTCGACTGGCTGACCCTCGCCGCCAAGCAGGGCCGGCGCGAGGCCGTCAAGCTTCTCCGCCGGTGCCTGGCGGACAGAAAAGGTGGGTCAAGAGGCCTGGGGGGGGATGCATGAGGCATGCCGTGCAGCTTTGCTAAATTAACAACTAAAGTAGCAGCAGGAAAACTTGCTGCTGGCAGTGCCATTGAGCAATGAGTGTGGTTTCTGTTATGCCAGTGGCTTTGCCATTTAGACATTTTTGGAGTATAACGTGTGATACTTAGGGAGTGAAGCCATTTTCATCCTCTTTAACTTGTGGTGGTGTCTACAAGGAGATACCCTCTGGGTTCTAATCCAAATTGAGGAGTAGATCCTGGAGCCAAGTTGGAGAACACGACGGGGGCCTGAGGTCAGAGCGGCACTTTCTGAACTGACTTTCCATCCAGTCTGAGCCGAGAAGCTGGGGACCATGGGCCAGTGAACACCCGCTCAGGCTGGCACTCACCGCCAGGACGGGTCTGGGTGTTGGGAGGGGCAGTGATGTGTAGCCTGGCCACGTGTGGACACTTACTAGGTTATCCTGCCCAAGGGAAATGGCTCGTTCCTGGTGTCAGGGAAGAGTGTTTCCTGAAGGTTCAAACCTCAGAAGAAAGATGAAAGTGGGTGTCAGAAAGGGGCCTTTTTTCCCTCAGATTGTAGAAGTGTTTATTGTTATCAAAGAAAACTTGAACTGTATAGAAAACATAAAGATAGAAATTACCCATCACGTTGAAACCCAGAGAGAAGTGCTCTGTAGTTTGGTATTTGTTTTCTTCTGGTTTTGCATCGTAATGTTTTAAAGTAACATTTATTATATAGAATCTACTCTCTCTGGACCTTAGGCTGATGCCTTTGACAACTTGGAGTGGTCATATTTTGCTAGCCGAAATTTCTCACCAAGCCAGCTTCCCCGTTCCAGGGCAGGCAGGACGGCCTTGCACTGGCCGATCGAGTCGGTGCGGCCCGCACAGCTCACTGTTGGAGCTAGTGGTTCCCAGACGCCTTGAGGGAGCCAAGGCAGGCCCGAGGACCAGAGGGCGTGTGGGGGGGGGGGCAGGCCTCGCGCGACCCACAGCCTCCACGTTCTCACAGTTGAGTGCTTACCGATCGTAAACGTGGGCTCTGGTTGAAAGTTTCGGAGACGTTTCAAAGGAGAAAAAGCCCAATCCTCCATCCCTAGTCTCGCTGCCCTCTGGAAGGGCCTTGCTGACGTCCAGGTGGTTGGGGAGCAGGGGGAAAGGCAGCTGCTGACCAGCCCATGAAACCTGCTCCCGGTCTCTCCATGGGTGAGTCTTGCCTACCTGGGAAAGGGCCGTCTGTGCAGGGACACAGTTGCTCCTGGGGCCCTAGGAGGGGCGGGCGCTGTGGATGCAGGGATGCCCTGCTCTTGCACCCAGGCCACTCACTGCAGTGAGACTGACCAGGGTCTGAGACCGGCTCTGCCTCCCTGACTCGGTGGCCTTGGCAATCCAGGCCACCCCTGTGTGCCTTGGTTTCTCCATCTGTAAGGCGGGGACAGCAGCATCCCACCAGAGGGTCCTTGTGAGGGTGAAATGGGGAGGGGGGAGCAAGCCAGGAAGATGGGGAGTCCTTGCCCAGCACCAGGCCGCCATGGCCACTTGGTGAGTGTCTGCTGAAAGGCCAGGCCGAGCCGCCCACCGGCCAGGACTTTGGCCAGACGCCCTTTTGGTCAGATGTTCGTTTCAGCCCTGGTGACAAAGGTGCCTGCAAAGCCGCTTGCAGGAATCCCTTCCCAACCCCCTCAAGCGGGCTGGCCAGGGCCAGGGCGTCGCTAACAGCTTCTGGGCAGGTGAGGCGAGGGCTCTGATGCCTCCCCTCTTTCAGGCATCACCTCCGAGAACGAGCAGGAGGTGAGGCAGCTTTCCTCCGAGACCGACCTGGAGCGGGCCGTGCGCAAGGCGGCCCTCGTCATGTACTGGAAGCTCAACCCCAAGAAGAAGAAGCAGGTGGCCGTGTCGGAGCTGCTGGAGAACGTGGGCCAGGTCAACGAGCACGGTACGCGGCCTTGCCGTGCGGCCTCCTGGGCCTTTGTGTTGGAGTCCTGGGTGCTTCCGCATGGGAGCTGAAGCGGGGGCTCCAGGGACCTTCTTGTGGGGACCTCACAGGTGTCCTGTAAAGCCGGGGAGCGTCCTTCCTGGGCATCCTCCTGTTCCCGGGGTCCCCGCCCTGAGCTGTGCCCTGAGCCCTGGCTCAGTCCGAGGTCTGGGCGCCCAGCAGGCCCTTCCCCTGGTTCTACCTAGATTTGCTCTGCGCCTTGGGGTTTCCTCCCCTCCTACCCACAGGCATAGCCACAGGCCTTGTCGTTCCAATGGTGTCCTGCTCTTCCTGAGGGACAGGGAGCGCGGGGAGGGTGAGAGGTGCCGGCAGGGACCTAGGTCCCCGAACCCCCAAGAGTCTCTGCAGGGCGGACCTCATCACCAGCCTCTGCAGCCCTCCCTACCTCCTTCTAACTTGGCTTTCCGCAAAGGGCACGGGCAGCAGCCAGAAGGACGGATGGGGCAGGAGAATGGGCGTCCCTGACTGGGTGTGGCCTCTCCATTTCCCTGGGTTGGTGGCGCGGGGGGCACCTGACTCTTGTGACTTCATTACCTCGAGGAGCCCCTGCCTCCCGCTGTTCAGAAAATGACTCTCTGCCCAGGGCTTCGCCCAGCCTTCTCCGGCCCCGAGGGGTAGATGCTGGGGGCTGGAGCTACCTGCCAACCCGTCAGAGAGGACTGCTGGGTGGGCACCTCTGCCCCTTCTCTGGGGATCTCAGGGCAGGACTCCTGTCTGACCTGCCCCTCTGGGACGGGCAGAGGTGGCCGGGTGGCAGCACCCCCAAGAGGCGTGCTTGCCCCATGTGGAGCCCGGAGACCCTGTGAGGCCTCAGCGCCACCTGCACGTGCTGCCCCCGCCCCCACTGGCCACTTCCACTCGGGGCTCCCCTGGCCTCCCTCAGTCACAGTGCCCCTCCTCTCCTGTTGTCACTGTCTGCGCTCTGGTCCAACTCCTGCCCGCCCCGCCCCTGCAGAGGTGCACCTCGGAGCCTGGCGCGGCAGAGCTGGGTGAATGCCTGCCAGGTTGGGGGTGTGGCGGTAGGGGCGGCGCTTTCTCCTCCAGGGGAGCATCACGCCAAGTGACGACGCTAGCAGCAAAGGTGTATGGGGACAGGCTAGGCTGACCGGAGGGTATGGTGTGTCCAGTGCCAAGGCCGCGCCTGTACAGGGGATGGGCTGTGCCCTGTGGGGCCCGAGTCACCCTTGGGGACGGAAGCTGAGAGGTGACAGTCCCGAGGGGTGGCCCTTGCACTGCCCTCCGGGGCTGCGTGGAGGCACCAGGCCCTGCAGTCCCTGGGGCACACTGGCAGGTTCCCGGGGGGCTGCAGGGAATGGGGCAGTCAGCCTGCCCCGATTCTCAATCTGCTCTGTCCCCTGCAGACGGAGGGGTGCAGCCTGGCCCCGTCCCCAAGTCGCTGCAGAAGCAGAGGCGGGTGCTAGAGCGCTTGGTCAGCAGCGAATGTGAGTACGGCCGCCGGTCCTGCGCTTGCGAAACCTCTTGCCGTGCTGTCTCTCCCACCGCCCCGAGCGCCGTGTCTGCTCCCTCCTGCCAGTCCAGGGCTGGCCTCTAGGGTCTTGGAGGCGTGATGGATTTTCAGTCCCTCTGGGGCTGTTGATTGGGTGTCAGTGTTCTGGGCTCTGGGATCTGGACCCTGCCCACTGGGAGCATGCACTCTGGAGGGACAGGGAGGGCAGCATGAGAGTCCCTGCAGGACAGAGAGCTGCCGGGGGCTGCGAGCACGCCGGGTGCCCGAGCCAGCGAGGGTGAGGAGGCAGCTGGCCCTCGGAGGGCACCGGGGGGTGCTCCAGGCCAAGCAGACGTCACAGGCAGAGGCCTGGGGGCACCCAGCATGGGCTGTGGGGAGGTGGGGGATAGAGGGCAGAACATGGCGGGTGGAGGTAGTGAAGGTGTGCCAGGCACACAGTAGGCCCGGCACACAGTAGGTCCTCAGAGGATACGCGTTGACCGGCGGGGTTAGGAGGGGGCTGAGCCGCAGGGCGTCAGTGCTGTGAGCAGCCAGGGCCAAGGGAGGGAAGGGGTCACAGGGGCCCGGGCGGTGACGGTGGCTGCGGAGTCAGCGTTGGAGCTGGGCTCAGGCAGCCCCTAGGCTTGAAGAGCTAGGGAGGGGGCCGCTTCGGGGGAGGGACAGCACATCACCAAGGCGAGGAGGCCATCGGCAGGCCTGTCTGCCTCTCTCCTCCCGTCGTCCGGGCCCAGGGAGGGGTTTGCCTGGCTCAGCCAGCGTGCCCCTGCTCGCCTGGCCACGCGGGGTGACAGTGCTTGCAGTCTCGCAGACCCCATCGCCTGGCCACGCAGGGTGACAGTGCTTGCAGTCTCGCAGACCCCATGTGTTCTCTTCTGTGCTTTAGCCAAGAGCTACATAGCGCTGGACGACTTCGTGGAGATCACTAAGAAGTACGCCAAGGGCGTCATCCCCGCCGACCTGTTCCTGCAGGATGACGACGATGACGAGCTGGCAGGCAAGAGCCCCGAGGACCTGCCCCTGCGCCTGAAGGTGAGCGTGGCTGGAGGCACCCGTGGAGGGCTCTCGGCCCGGGCCGCGCCGCCCTGCGCCCCCCAGCGCTCCCCGGGGAGCTGTAGGTGGGGGGCCTCGCCCAACACAGGGGCCTCAGGGACTGTGTAGCTTGTCCCTGCGGAGGCCTGTCCTGCAGGGACGTCACCGTAACTGCGTAAGGACGCGTCCTTGTGAAGGGAGGCCTTTCACGTGTGCTCAGGCTCTGAAACCAAGGGCATTGTCGGGGGCGGGCAGGTTCAGTGGGTGATGGACAAGCTGAGGCACCTTCTCATCTTTCCCTGCCAAACGCCATCGGGGGACAGGATGCCGTGCCCTGGAGGCCGCCTTTCACTTAGACTTTGTCATTTTGAAAAATTATCCGTTTATGGCACAGAGTGGAGGTCAGTTCCTGGAAGATGCCTTTTCCCTAAAGCAGAGTGCTGTGTTCAGGCGGCCAGGAGGCCCCTGCAGTGGTGCCTGTTTATCTGGATCTGCAGGGGCTCGGGGAACAAGCCGGGTGTGGTGTGGAGAGAGTGGCAGGGAGGTGACCGAGGGCCGACCTGAAGGGCGGAGCGTGCGCTTACACCGTTGGCCAGCGAGCAGCAGTGGCGTCCGGGAGCGAGGGAGGCTTAGCGTGCCGACAGCCAGGAGTGGCTGCTCGTGTGGCCCTGGTGTCACAGCTTTTGTTTTCCTGGTCACGTGGTTGTGACTAAGGGTGCAGATGTACAGTGTGGCCACACCGCCCTTCACCAGATTTCCCCCAGTTCAGCTCACGGGCTTGAATTAGTTGTGCCTGTATCTCACTTTGCCGAGAACACCAGGATTTACAGAAATCTGGCTATCTGGCCCCAGACAGGTCCATCACCACGACTGGCCAGGAGGGCCCCGGCCAGCACAAGGGCCTCTGAGCAGACCAAGCGTCACAGAGGTCCTGGCGTTAGTCACACAAGAATCCGTCGGGTTCTGTGCATCCCCAGCTGCCTGGGAATGTGTGTGAGCTGCCGTCAGCGTGGGAGAGTGGGCTGTGTGTGTGCGAGCGGGGTCAGGGCTGGTGACAGGAAGTGTGCTGACGTGCCACCCTCCCAGACGCAGCGCAGTGTAAGCACCGTGCTGGGGCCTGGAGGTGGAGGCTCAGAAAGCTGCCCTCGGTGGGTGGAGAGGCCGACTTGGAAGCAAGTTCCACAGAGATGCTGCAGCCCAGAGAGGTGGGTGTGAAGGCCACGCTCAGGACCAGCGAGCTGAGTGAGAGTCCCTGAGGGCAGGTAGGGTGTCCAGGGTGAAGGTTCTGAGACGTGGGGTCGTGATGGCCCAGGAAGCCAACCAGGGAGGCCATGGCTTTTATTGAAGGCCCACTCGGAAGCAGGCCTGGGCTAAGTGTGTTCACGAATGACATTAGCTTTCTTATTAAAGCGAGCGAGGGAAGGTGGAGCATTTGCTGTGGTTCTTCACAAAGAGGAGGTGCTCCCCAAATGCCAGTCAGGGTCAAAGGTGAAAGGGTAGTGGGAGAAGACCCATGGGCCAGGTGGTCCTGGCCTGGACACCGTAGTTTGCATTGTTCTGGCATAATTACTAATAATGCCTGCTTTCAAAAGCATCCTGGTTTGGACAGCAAGTTACGTTACCCTCCTTACTGGTAACAAGCTCAGTGCTGTAAGATATCTGAAAGTCCTTTTTGGGAAAAAGAGATTTGAAGTATTCTGAAAAGAAATAAGGCTCTTTTTTCCTTTTTTTTTTCTTCAGTTTTTGAAGTTGTCAGAGCACTTTGATTCTTTTACAGTTTGTCTCATTAAAAGCCTTTGGAAAAAGAGAGAATGAATCATAGCGGTGTCTCCTGGAACTAAAAGCTGTCCCAGCCTTTATTAGCCCCCTGGAGGACAGAGAAAGGATGCGTGCCCGGGGAGCCCTCAGCACCCCAGTGGGAAGTGACAGATGCCTCTCTGCGAGCTGACGTGACCCCCAGGGATGTTCCAGGCTCCGAGCTGCCTCTTCTCAAGCCTTTGGTGACAGATGAAACCTTCGTAAAGATGAATTCAGGAATATTTTAAAGGCATAATGTTTTTGTATTAAATTATTGAGAATCCAGCACATGAACATTCACTCAGGTCCGAGCAGAGTCTAGTTGACCTGCTGAGTGAGCGGTGGGTTCCTTGGTCGGCTTCCCCTGTTGTAAAAGGCTGTTTGCTCGGTTTCTCACATTAGCCGAGCGACTGGTGACCGCAGCCCTGGCCAGGTTGCCCTGTCCTGTCCTTTCGTGAACTGACTCCCTACTCATTTTTTTTTTTTTTTGGCCGCGCTGTGCGACATGCGGGATCTTAGTTCCCCGACCAGGGATCGAACCTGTGCCCCTAATAGCGGAAGCGCAGAGTCCTAACCACTGGACCACCAGGGAAGTCGCCCTACTTATTTTTAAAAATTTCTCTCCTGCTCAAAGAAAAGTTCATTTTAATTTGTTTGGGCTTTCTCTACAGAAAAGGTTTCTAGTCTCACAATGTGGTGGGGCCCCAAGAAGTAGGGCTTGGGTAGAAGCTACAAGGGACAGAATTGGGACCTTAAAAGGAAAGAACTCCTGGTCATGGTGGCCCAGGTGCCTCGCCGTGCGGGCAGAGGCTGGCACCATTGGACATCAGGTTCCAGAAGCTTTGTGTCTTTTAAAGGTCCTCTCAACCATGTGATTGTGTGGCCTCATGGGCAAAAAAAAAAAAAAAAATAGTGTGAATGGTTTTGAGCATTAGGATAGGATTTCAGATTAGTTTTAAGGTCCCAGCTGCTTGGGTACCTCCAGGCTAGCTCCCCCAAAGCTGTCCAGTGCTGGTTGTGCAGAGAGAGAACGGCTGTGGGAACAGCCGCCCTGGGGGGCCTCTCATCTGTCTGTTAGAAACGCCCCGTCCACAGGGATGAGCCGAGAGGCCGCCGCTGACGCACTCACGGGTTCTTTCCATTGCTCTTTCCATCGCTGTTGCGTGCTGTTGCGTTTCAGCTGGTGGGTGTGGCTTTGGGCCGAAGGGGCCCCTCCCAGAGGAAGCCGGAGCAGGTTATTCTTGGAGACACTGGTTTGCTGTCTGGCAAGTGTCAGAAATCCACACCAAGGATTATGGCGTCCGACGTCCCCTAGTGCCACCTCCAGATGGGGTGGGTGCTGTGTCTGCTTCTGGGAAGCTGGCCCCAGTGAGCTGGGGGGGCCCTTAGTTGGTTTACTGGTTTGTTCATTTTCTTGCCCATTCTAAAACAGAGAGTAAGTGGACCGTCACAAACACGTCGGGAGGAATGCAGCTCTGCGTGCACGCGCGTGTGTGTCTGTAGACACAGTCTTACACACTCCTGTTTCCGCTGTGAGCCCGGGTCACTCTCATCTGGAGGACTCACTCTCCTGGCTGCTCCCGGGCGTCCTGGTCATCCTGAGTTGCCTGCCAGCCGCAGCTCTTGGGCAGATGACGGCCGCACCCCAGTATTGTCACTCAGTTGTACACACCCAGGATCCCTGCCCCTCCTCGGCCCTCTGGTGGGTGGGGCAGAGCGAGTCTGTCCCCAGGGTGTGGGTGGAGGCTGTGCTGCCCACCTCATCCGGGCGCTGACAGGGCTTCTGTCATGTAGCCCCTCGGACGGGCTCTGGGCACAGCTGGGCTTTGCTGCCCCCAGGCGTGGGTGACCTCCGCGAGGACCCAGCCCCTGTGCGGTCCTCCTTGAGGAGGACCGAGTGAGCACCGGCACTGCCCACAGCTACTTTCTTTATTCACCCCCTTCGGCTTCCCTCCCGTCTCCCCGGAACCGTGGTGGGGCTGGAGGCCTCCAGGATTCTGTACAGAGAACCAGGCAGGTACGGGGGCCACCCTGGGTGGCAGAATCGCCCTCGCTTCCCTCACAGCCCCTCATTCGTCTTCTGCTGCGGAAAAGGCCGAGGGTTTCTGATGCTCTTTGCAGTGAGCACAGCCCGGGGGAGTGGGACCCAAGGCAGGGAGCGTTGCTGCCCTTGAACGTGGCTGTGAGGGTTGTGCGTCTGTTCTAGCAGTCGGTGTGCAGGGGTGGGGGGTGCAGGTGGCTGGCGTCGGGCCTCCTGTCGCAGTGAAGACGTCGCATCCGCCCCATCGCAGCTGAACCCTTTCCATTCACATGGCTGCCGAACTCTCCTTCCCGGAGTCCCTGCTCCGCTCCTGGGCCGGTCAGAGCCCAGCGTAGGCCGGTAAAGCAGTGGTTCCTCTCCCCCTTGGTGGATGGGTGAGCCGCTGAGGCTCGGTGACGTCCCCTCCACAGGGGTGGCTGAGACGCAAGCAGCCTGGTGCTCTGTCATCTTTGCAAGTGTGAGGCCCGTGGGGAGGGAAGAGGGGGCCAGGTGGGCTCTGCCAGGCGCCCCAGGTCTCGCAGCAAAGACCAGCCCTCATAAGTCTGGAGACCCTGGTGGAGGGTTGGGAGTCAGGGGTGGGCGGGAGGGAGGGGCCAGGCCCTGCAGGATTGGGCGGGATCGAAGGAAGGTTCGTGAGACCACGTGGAGCATCACCACCTGCAGAGGGTGTTACAGGTGGAGGGACCGTGCGGACCAAGGGCCTGGCCGTGGTTGAAATGACGGGTGAGTTCGCTTTGCCCAGAGCCGGGGGCAGTGCGGGTGAGTGACAGAGAGCAGCGACACGGCAGAGAGTGGGGCTCCCACCCTGGCCACGTTCCAGTGCCCCTCCTTTGTCTGCACCCCTCCTCCCAGGTGGTCAGGTACCCGCTGCACGTCATCATGGAGCTGAAAGAGTACCTGATTGATGTGGCGTCCCGGGCGGGCCTGCACTGGCTGTCCACCCTCGTGCCTACCCACCACATCAACGCCCTGGTCTTCTTCTTCATCGTCAGCAACCTCACCATCGACTTCTTCGCCTTCTTCGTGCCCCTGGTCGTCTTCTACCTGTCCTTCATCTCCATGGTCATCTGCACTCTCAAGGTTTTCCAGGACAGCAAGGCCTGGGAGAGCTTCCGTGCCCTCACCAGCCTGCTCCTGCGATTCGAGCCCAACCTGGACGTGGAGCAGGCCGAGGGGAACTTCGGCTGGAACCACCTGGAGCCCTACGTCCACTTCCTGCTGTCTGTCTTCTTCGTCATCTTCTCCTTCCCCATCGCCAGCAAGGACTGCATCCCCTGCTCGGAGCTGGCCGTCGTGTCCGTCTTCTTCACGGTCACTAGCTACATGAGCCTGAGCACCTCGGCCGAGCCGTACACCAGGAGGGCCCTGGTGACCGAGGTGGCGGCCGGCCTGCTCTCCCTTCTGCCCACCGTGCCCGTCGACTGGCGCTACCTGAAGCTCCTGGGCCAGACCTTCTTCACGGTGCCCATCGGCCACTTCGTCGTCCTGAACGTCAGCATCCCCTGCCTGCTCTATGTGTACCTGCTGTACCTCTTCTTCCGCATGGCCCAGCTGAGAAACTTCAAGGGCGCCTACTGCTACCTGGTCCCCTACCTGGTCTGCTTCATGTGGTGCGAGCTCTCCGTGGTCATCCTGCTTGAGTCCACCGGCCTGGGGCTGGTGCGTGCGTCCATCGGCTACTTCCTCTTCCTCTTCGCTCTCCCCATCCTGGTGGCCGGCCTGGCGCTGATGGCTGCGGTGCGGTTGGCCCACTGGTTCTTGTCCCTGGAGCTCACCAAGGTTGTGGTCACCATGGTGGTCTGCAGCATCCCCCTGCTGGTCCGTTGGTGGACCAGGGCCAACTTCTCCGTGGTGGAGATGGTCAAGTCCCTGACACGGAGCTCCATCGTCAAGCTGATCCTGGTGTGGCTCACGGCCATCGTGCTCTTCTGCTGGTTCTACGTGTACCGCTCGGAGGGCATGAAGGTCTACAACTCCACGCTGACCTGGCAGCAGTACGGCTTCCTGTGCGGGCCGAGGGCCTGGAAGGAGACCAACATGGCCCGCACCCAGATCCTCTGCAGCCACCTGGAGGGCCACAGGGTCACGTGGACCGGCCGCTTCAAGTATGTCCGCGTGACGGAGATCGACAACAGCGCCGAGTCGGCCATCAACATGCTGCCGCTCTTCATCGGCGACTGGGTGCGCTGCCTCTACGGTGAGGCCTACCCGTCCTGCAGCTCGGGCAACGTCTCCACGGCCGAGGAGGAGCTCTGCCGCCTCAAGCTCCTGGCCAAGCACCCCTGCCACATCAAGAAGTTCGACCGGCACAAGTTCGAGATCACCGTGGGCATGCCCTACAGTGGCGCCAACGGCACCCGCGGCCCAGAGGAGGATGACATCACCAAGGACATCGTGCTGCGGGCCAGCAGCGAGTTCAAGGACGTGCTGCTCCACCTGCGCCAGGGCAGCGTCATCGAGTTCAGCACCGTCCTCGAGGGCCGCCTGGGCAGCAAGTGGCCCGTCTTCGAGCTCAAGGCCATCAGCTGCCTCAACTGCATGGCGCAGCTGTCACCAGCCAGGTGGCAGGTGAAGGTCGAGCGGGACTGGCGCAGCACTGTGCACGGCGCTGTGAAGTTCGCCTTCAACTTCTTCTTCTTCCCCTTCCTGTCGGTGGCCTGAGGATGCGTCCTGTTGCAGGAGTGTCGGTGCATGTGGCTGCCAGGACCTCCCCCCACGGCCTCCCGGCTGAACAGCGCAACACTAACCACTGTGCACGTGCGCGCGCGCGCGCGCACGCATGTGTGTGTGTGTGTGTGTGTGTGTGTGTGTGTGTGTGTGTGTGTCCGCACGCATGCGCAAATGCAGGGCTTTGGAGACCATTTGTCACGTGTAGTCTGCTCATACCTCTGTGAACGGGCTGACTCCTTTAGCTCTGTCCACTTTGACTGCCCAGTGTGGTTGGAAATGGCATGCACAGCCTCGACCCGCAGTCCCGACCTCTCCGTGCGCAGCTGGTGTGCCAGGCTAGACCAGGATTCCTGTGCCCGAAAAACACTTTACAGACGCTGCCCTCCCTCCCCTACCACCTCCACGCACGCCCCGGCCCCTCATTTACTTCTGTTTGGGTTTGTTATTTAAAGAACCAATAGTGCTGCTCTGTAAACTCAACGATAGCTTTTCTTATTTATTTGGTCACTGCTAAGCCTTGACAGCTGTTTGCAGATCCTGGGGGCCTGCAGAGCCGCTCTGTCATATGACCAAGGCCCTGCCTGATTCTGAGATCGGAGGCCGCACGGGCAGAAGCCCCGAGCTCTGCATCCTGCAGCCTGCCCGCCTCGCAGCTCTCCTGTCTGGTGGGTAATGGGTGAGTTTGCGAGGGTCTCGCCTGAATCCACCGGGACTAGGAAATAGAAGGAACCCAGGGTGTCCCCTCCCGGTGCTCAGAAACGCTAGACCATGTTCAGAACCAGAAAGCAGAAAGTCAGGGTCCTAAAGCAGCCGAAATAAAAACCTTTGATGAAATCCACTGTCCTTTTCTTTCTTTAAAAGAAGCCTGTTTTTTGTATGTGTAAGAGAATCAACGGGTGTCTACCCTTGTACTGAGTTACATACAAGTGCAGCTGGGGTTACAAAGAGCAGAACTGATTCTCAGTGAGCGACCCCGACACTACTAGGCCAGGGGCCCCTGCAGTGTTTGCGCCATCACCCAGCTGTCTGCCCGGGTCTTACTAGGTGTGAAATGCTCATGGTCATGATTATTTGTGAAACTGAAATCACCGCTGAAAGGGCACATACGTGGTTATTCGTGGTTCAGTAGCTGTGTTGTTCAGCAGTGTGTTGCTTGTGAAACCGTATCCTGTATTCAGTGATGAACAATGATAATTCCATAGAATTATCATCAGAACTTGAGCCATCTAGGGGTGGCTAGAGCAGCTTGGGGTCCCTCAGCAAACTTAGCACCCTGGGCACGGGTGCATGCCTGTCTGGGTCCCTTGGGCAGGGGGACATGTCTGTCTGGGTCCCTCCGGCCTTTGGTTTCTTCCCTGAGGTTGAGGACAGCCTGGTCCCCTCCTGCCCCCCGGTGGGCAGTGCCCCCCACCCAGTGAGCTGCATGTCCAGTTCTTTGCTGTGGTCAGGAAACCTGGAGTTGTTCACACATCCTTCTGTGGTTTGGAGTTGACTCAGGGTGTGGCCACCTCCGTTTTGAAGACGCATCTCACCTTGGTGGGTGGCAGCGGCATCCCTGCATTGCTGACTCTTTCTGTTTTGTCTTCCTGCCTGGTCTGGTCTGCCTGAAATCCCATGTTGGGAAGTGCTCAGGAGGGTGGCATCCCTTTGTGCCTCTGGGTTTCTTCCCAGGTAATGAGATGAGGTTAAATGTCAGCCCCACTCCCCTCTCTGATCTGGAGGTTTGTGAGGCTATGAAGTGAGTTCACAGTTCAGCTTTGCCTCCCAGACTCCCCACTGATTGTCTGGAGGGCGAGGAAGCTGCCTGGCTTTCTGAGTGAATACAGATGACCTCATATCATCCTCACTGGGCAGGGGGCAGGTGCCGTGACAGCCCTGATCCACAGAAAACAGGTTCCAGTATTAGACCGAGATCTGCCGGTGCCCTGTCCTCTGGGTCACGCTGTTATTCAGCTCCCAGCAGAGCGCCTCCTTGGAGCAGGGGGTGGTGTGGTCTCACGGGGATTGCCCTGCATCCGCCATTCAGCCTCTGTCCCTAGGTCCCAGTGTCCTGATCTATAAAATGTACGTCTGGGTTAGGTCAGTGGTTTGCAAAACTACTTAGCAATGAAACGCTGTTTAAAAAACCAAGTGTGGGACTTCCGTGGTGGTGCAGTGGTTAAGAATCCGCCTGCCAATGCAGGGGACACGGGTTCGAGCCCTGGTCCAGGAAGATCCCACATGCTGCGGAGCAACTAAGCCCATGCACCACAACTACTGAGCCTGCGCTCTAGAGCCCATGGGCCACAACTACTGAGCCCACGTGCCACAACTACTGAAGCCCGCGTGCCTAGAGCCCATGCTCCGCAACTAGAGAAAGCCCGCATGCAGCAACCAAGACCCAACGCAGCCAAAAAAAAATTAAAAAAAAAATTAAAAAAAAAAGCCAAATGTATTTGATCAGATGGGCCTTGCTAGGTTCCTCCCTGTTTACCGCACTTCGTTCAGTACTTTACTACAGTTATCTACGGTGATAACTCCTTCCTGGAACAGGCTTTCTATCTTAAATATTTTAGGCAGTAAGGGTGAAGTTCAAAGGTTCTTCCTGAGTCTTTTGGGTCTTGCTTCCTTTCAGCTCTAAATAATCCACATGCCAGAGTGGCACGTCTTGGAGCAACTTGGCCCCCATCAGTCGCAAAAGAAAGTTTGACCAGAAACTTCTTTCACATTCTCAAGGAACAGATAATTGGTATAAACACGAATAACGAAAAGAGCCACTTGGATGGAAGAATCTTACAAGAGTTTATTGATGGTCTGATGTAACTTCCTCATAAAAACCAGTGCCTCATCCAAACCCATTTGGGAAGGAACACCTTTCCTTAGGACTTCGTTAGCAGCAATGTGGCCTTTTTCCTGGTTTCCTCTTGAAGCCAAGGAGGACCTTGTGGGGCTCCTAGCCACAGAAGCCTTTTTGTGTCCCCAGTTTCTTGTTTGTAGGAAATAGGTTTCAGCCTCCATGACCTTCCCTAAGTTCCAAAGGGCAGGTTCAAACAGCTGTTGACCAGGGAAAGGAGGTGATGCAGAGACAAGGGAGGAGCAGTCAAAAAACAATAGTGCAGCCTTGGGGCAGGTCCTGGTTCTGCCTCAAAGGATACACATAACAATATCTTTGAGCTCTTCTACAAAACTAAAATCCCCAACAAATGGAAGATGTTAAGTACTTGATGAAGCGTTCTTCATTCCAGAGAAGGTCACGGTTTGACAACCTCAAGAACCAGAGAAGCTCATCAGGAAACTACCTGAGGCCAGATTAAAGGAGTGCAGGCCCCGCCCGCACCCTGATAATAATCAGCAACCCACCCTTGAGCCACTGCTATAAAACTCCTCACCAAAGCCTTGGGTTGGGACACACAGTTTTTGAGGGCAGAAGCCCGCTGTGTCCCCCTTTGCCTGGGAAGGCAATAAAGAAATTCTTTTCTACACCCAAACAAACAAATAAACAAAGACAAATTGTACATAACTCCATGCAAAAACAGTGTTATTTGTAAGTTCAGGTGTAACCTATGCAGCGGATGAGAACAGGAAGCCACCTGGCTGGTTTGAACCCCTCATCCCAGCTGTGTGACCTCGGGCAGATTCACACTTTCCAGGCCTCCGGTGCCTTTTCTGTAAATGGGGGATGTAACAGGGCCTGCCTCATCGGTTGTTTTTAGGATTAAACTAGTTAATTTTATCGCAGGGTGGTCACAACAGTGTCAGGCACTAGTAAATCTCAGTACACTTGTGAATGTTTTAAATGAAGTCAAGCATTCATGGAACTTTAGAACCAATTAAGAACCTTTATGGAGGCCCTCACCAAACGAATGTCCCTTCTAGCTTTTAAAAAGTTTAACCTTTGTGAAAATAACCGTGTTTAGCTGAACGGAACTTATTGGAGTGGCTTAATCCACAGGGGGACTGGTGTCAGATGATGCTCTGTCTGCACCCACCTCCCAACCACCACACCCGCCGGGACTCACAGTCCTGCCTTTCTGCCTGCTTCACAGCTTTCATTCCTCATGACTACGCATCCAGATAAGGTTGGCTAATACGTATGACTTAGCATCGAAAACGTTCCTTATTTAACTTAACTAATGAGCTTTGATTCCGTTCATTGCCGCCCTCGAACAAATATTTATTGCACTCTGATGCTGAGCAGATGCTGTAATTGCACGGTTGGAATCAAACCCAGTTTCCACCCTCAGGGAAATCACACAAGTCAGATGTGTGTGGGCCCCAGTGCAGAGTCAGAAGTGCCCTTCTGCCTTCAGACACAGGAAGTGCTATGGGGGCCTAGAGAAGGCAGAACTTCAGCCTGGGGTGGGAGACGGGGTCCGGAAGGCTTCTGGGAGGATGTGGGGTTTGCCCCATTTTGATAGCAAAGGGAGAGACTGGATTTGGTGAGGTCAGAGGAAGACTATTCAACATTCAGGGCACCCATTGATGCCTCAGGCGTCGCCCAGGACGCCAGGGGGTTCCAGAGGATAGAGCTTGGGGTCCAAAGACCAGGTTGGAATTGAGTCTCTGTCCTGCAGGCAGCTAGAGCCCCTCTCTTGACTCTGAAGCCAGGGCCCTCATAAGGTCAGGGCTGAGCTCTGGAAAATGGGTCAGAGGGTACTTTAAGGCACCGTGTGGAGGAGAAAGGAGACAGTGGAAAGGTCATCCCCCGTCTCCCAGCAGACCTGGCCAGCTGGCCCTTTGGTGGTAGATACTGCTTCTATGGAAGCTTCCACGGGGCCATAAACACCAAATGGCCTTGACCCCTGTGGCCCTGAGGGTCCCCGGCCAGCTTGCTGTCCTCCTTTCCTGTTGATAAACAGGCCGCTGTCTGCCGGGCCCAGGACCAGGTGGTAGGCGTGTGGAGGGATCTGCAGAGGTCAGGCTGTTGGCGGCAAAGAGTGCTGCTTCCGGGAGCTGATCCCCACCCTCTGTGAGGGGGGTAGGGGACCTAGGTCTCTGAGCGTCACTTTGTTTACATGAGGCTGTTTGGTCCTGAGAACTAGGTCCCATGGCCCGCCCCCTGCCAACATTTACACGTGAGAATTGTTGAAGGTTCATGTTCATGTTGTATGGATTTGGCCAAAGTTACATGGCCAGGAGGTGGCAGAGTTGGGACAGAACCAAAGCCTGTTCTTTTTACAGAGCCACAAAAAAACCACCATTTTCCTGGGGCTTAAAATCCCTTTTCAGGGCTTCCCTGGTGGCGCAGTGGTTGAGAGTCCGCCTGCCGATGCAGGGGAGACGGGTTCGTGCCCTGGTCCGGGAGGATCCCACATGCCGCGGAGCGGCTGGGCCCGTGAGCCGTGGCCGCTGAACCTGCGCGTCCGGAGCCTGTGCTCCGCAACGGGAGAGGCCACAGCAGTGAGAGGCCCGTGTACCGCAAAATAAATAAATAAAAAATCCCTTTTCAGAACATTGCCCACAGGGGCCACCCTCGGGCCTGCCAGGAAAGAACTGTGCTGACCGCAGGGGCCACCAGCAGGTCACACCATGTCTGAGCGCCTGCCAGGCCTTCATCTCTCTGGGCCTGCAGGAGCACCAGGGGCTGGTCTGCGGTGGTGGGTGGAGGTGGGGGGGTGTCTCACGACGCTTCCATGAAGCATCATGGTGTTTGTGCTGCTCGGGGAAGACCCAGTTGAGGCCTGGAGAGGGTTTGGCACCAGAGCTTCCCGCGCATCGCAGTGAGACCCCCCCCGCTTCTGAGTGCCCCAGAGGGGTATTCTTTCACGGAACCTGCCCTGTCCATCCTCTTGAGGGGTGGACAGCAGTGTCAGAAAGGCCGCACTCCCCTTGTGGACGTGCTGCTAAAGACCAGTTCTTCAACGTTCAGTTATTCAAATGCTCTTTTCCATTTTTTCATTTCCATTCCTATATCCCAATCACACGTCATGTAACTGCAAAAACCCAAATTTCTGCATGTACCTATTTCAAAGTTGTCCATAAAGCAGGACCTTGTCGTTCCTGAACGTGCTGTGAGACAACAGAATCCTTTAACCGTCCCAACTCCCGGTCTGCATGTCCAGATGTCAGGGTTAAAGCCACACCAGCCCGCTGTGCACATGTAAACCTCACCGAGAAGCGCTGGGAGAGCTCCCTGCACCTGGCAGGGTCTTCACCTGGGGACAAGTGCTGCTTGTCATCATGAAATAAAGAAAATTCATTTGTTCAACAAATGCTGAGCACCTATGGTGTGCTGTGCTCTTCTGAGGCACAGGGGATGCAGCAGTGAACAGAGCGGTCCCCACCCCACGTCAGAGCGTGACGTTTCCTGGTGGGGGGCTGGGGGACCATCAGCCAATAATAAAGTGACATAATGACCAGGAGAGAAAGGGGCCACCATCACCTGCCACGAGCGCTTTAGAGGCTCCCGTCCAATTTGCCAGGGTTCATGTGTTTTCTCCTTTAATCATCATGGCAGCCATTGCAAGATAGACATTTCCACTTTGAAGATGCGGGAGGGAAAATAACCACCCCCAGAGGTGTCCATGTGCTAATCCTCTAAACGAGGCAAGAGGGACTCCGCAGATGGGTTAAGGGTTTTGAGATGGGAGAGGATCCTGGATTATCCAGGTGGATGCAATGCAATCACAAGCGTCCTTACAAGAGAGGGGCGGGAGTAGTATCAGGGAGAGAGAGATTGAGGATGATACGCTACTGGCTTGAAGATGAAGGAAGGGACCGTGAACCAAGGAATGTAGATGCCCCTAGAAACTGGAAAAGGCAAGGAATGGATTCTCCCCTAGAGTCTCCAGAGGGAACCGGGCCTGCTTGAGAGTTTTCATCTTGATATTAGCCCAGTGAGACCCGTTTCAGAGTCTGACCTCCAGAACGGTAAGATAATGAATTTGGATGGTTTTGGGTCACTAAGTTTGTGGTCACTGGTTACAGCAGCCACAGGAAACTCATACAGAGATGGAGTGAGTCAGGAGGCTAGTGTCCTCCAGCTCACACAGCCAAGTCTTGATGGAGCTCAGACTCAAGCCCCGCTGCTGGCCCTCTGCCTGGCCATTTCCTCCCAGCTCCATAGAGCAGTTTGAAGTTCTCTTCCTGTAGTGGAAGCTGAAGTACACATTATGGCGGTACTGAGCGAGGAGGAGAGTAGCTGTCCTCCTGTTACACGGGGGACAGAAGACCTCTGTATTCTGACCATAAGTGCTCTTGACAGGTGGAAATTCCCAGGGGCCTCAAAACCTTTCTGCAAATGGGGGGGGTATAAATTATATATGAAATGAATGGATGAAAAATAAAATGGACACAGTAGTTACTTTTAGAAAGCAAAATGAATAGATTAGGATATCCTTAAAAGGGTACCTAGCTACGTTTTTTGTTTTTTGGGGTTTTTTTGCGGTACGCGGGCCTCTCACTGTTGTGGCCTCTCCCATTGCGGAGCACAGGCTCCGGACGCGCAGGCTCAGCGGCCATGGCTCACGGGCCCAGCCGCTCCGCGGCATGTGGGGTCCTCCCGGACCGGGGCACGAACCCGCGTCCCCTGCTTCGGCAGGCGGACTCTCAACCACTGCACCACCAGGGAAGCCCCATGAAAGTTTTTAAAGGGAATAAGGGAAATAATTTCAGTTAATCATTGAGATGGGAGCTCAGGGCCGTCGCCATCTCCTTCTGTGTGCAGGCTTGTGTGCAGACTTGTCAACTCCTCATGACCTTTCTTTAGATAATATCTTGTTCACACAGTTTGTGAGATTACTGAAGGGGAAGCTAGGGGAGAGATCTGGTCATCTGTTAATTACTTATTCTTTATTCCTACTTCTTGATCTACAGAAAGAACCAACAAGTTAGGAAGGTATCGTGTGAGCAAAAGATTTGAAAGGTGTGCTTGGGCCAGAGATGAGTAGGGCATGGGGGTGCCTGATTTAAAAGTTAGTCACGATGTAGTTTTGCTAAAGTGACAAGAGAAAAGGGATTTCCTGCAGAGGACTGTTTCCTGCAAAGAGCTACTTACAAATCCCCCCCTTCAGATATCATTCCATTTCTATGGGATTAAGGACAAAGGTCCATCTCCTGTAACTGCTTAAACCTGAGAAAGGGTGTCGAGGTCTTAGAGTGAAAGGTATCGACATGGGTTTGAAGCATCTCTTTGCTGACAGTTTTAGCTGCCCATTTACATATACGGGCAGAACAAGCTACTATTATTTTGATGCCCACAAAGATATAGATTATTATGAGCAGTAGTGTTAATCCCATTCTCTTGAGGCCAGTTCTTGGAATTGTGCTGGCCACAGATTCAACACTGCTCAAGATAGGGCCGCTTATGTCATGGCTGCAGTCTCGTCATCATGCAGTTAGCTTTTCCCTCTGGTGGCAGTTACAGTATCTGTAAAACAACTCAGGAATGTACATCAGCTACTGAATCTGTGACTCTATCGTCCTCATCGTTAACTGCTCGAGCCTGCTCTCTCGTGACTCAGGGAGGCCTGGGAGACCTCAGCTTTTATACAAACAAGAGGCAGGGGACATTGAGGGACCTTTGTACTTGGGAGGGGGCCTGCACAGGGTTCTGCACGGTTCCAGCATTAGCAGATACCAGCACCACTCCATTTATCTTTATCCCTCGCAAGTGCCCTTCTTCTCTGGTAGTAGAGCCCTGACCTTGAGCTGGACCTTTGGCTGCCCAGGAACAGCCCTGTTTCCCAGCCTCCCCTGCTGCGGGCCTAATTTCTGGTCACTGGAAGTAATTGGAACGGATACAACATTCTTCTCCTGTCCTGAGAGTCAGGGGAGAGGTTGGGTTGGCCTCGCTTGGCTCATACACTGACCCCATGACTAAAGCGGGCGAGACACTTGGTCCAGCGCTGCACCCAGCCTGCACACATGAGGGAGCGGAGGTTTCTCCCGAACCAGCTCATAGCCCAGTTACCAGTAGAGGGGAACATGGCTGCTGGTGGTGATGAACCGCATCCCTGCCCTCCCAGCCTGCGTGGCTGCAGGGACTCCAGATTCTGGCCAGCAGTGCCAGGGGTCCTGGGGGTGCATGCAGAGCCCACACCACCCTCCTGAGTGGTGTCGGTGGTTTGGTCAGCCTGCTGGCTCCGGGTGCAGCAAACCCCTCTCCTCCCGGACCTCGCCCTCCCCCAGCCCCCTCCTCCCTCCCGCAGGCTCCCTGCTGCCCTCCGCGCAAGGCGGCTTCATTCTCAGCATGGACGCAGGCTACCCTGATTTCCCACAGGGACCGAGCTGCAGGGTTTGGCAAGACTTCACTGAAGCTTGGTCCCAGTGCGAGGGCAGAGCGATGATGTCATTCAACACGCTTCCAGGGGGCCCAGGCTCCGTGCTGACCACTTCTGCCAGGATTTTCTTCTTTAATCTGCACCACCCCACGAGGTAGGTGCTATCATTCTCCATGCTTTGTGGATGAGAAAACTGAGACGCGGGAAGGGTAGGTAACGCCCCCAAGATCCACAGCTGCCCTCAAAGCCAGGCTTTGAATCCCTGAACTGGGCTCCAGCGTCCCTGCCCTGAACCACTTAGCCTCTGTGCTGCTCCCATAGTGGGCACCCAAAGAACATTTGTCGAGCGAACAAATGAGTGATTAAGCAGGTTTGTAAAGGTAAATGGTGAAGTTGGATCTCATCTGGCACCCCCCATAGGCGTTACACGTGTATTAAATGAATAAGTCACTTCTCCAGCCATCCATCTCTATTTTGCATGTTTGTACATCTTTTAATAATGGATTCCTTTCCATTTTTATTTTTACTTTTGTCTTCCTAATATTGCTGCCTTCTGTGGATGTCAGTTCCTCTCTGAAATTCATTGTCACTTGACTGTGTGGGCCCCATGTGGAATTCTAACAGCATCCAGGTAGCGACAATGGGGCTTCGTTTTTTAAAAGAGGACATGGCTGTTTTAAATGAATCACTCACAACTCGGGCAATTATCTTGAGCTCTATAAGCTTCTCCGTTGCTAGGAAACCATCCCTTCAAGCTGGTAAGCCTTTGCTAAAGTTTCGTCGTCGAGCGGTTCCACTTCTGCAGGCCCTGAGCCAGCCTGCTGTTCCAGGCTGCGAAGTTAGTTCCCAGCAGAGGAAAAGCAGCAGTGGCCCGAAAACACCCCTTGGACGGCACCCATGGGGACCTGAGGTGGCTCAGGTGGCGGCGACTCCAGGACCCAGTCTGGGGGCACACTGCCTGGGGGCGGATCCCCAGTTTGTGGCCTTGGGTGAGGTACCCCTCTCTCTCTGTGCCTCAGTTTCCATCTTTGTAAAATAAGGAAATCACAGCATCCTCGTTTACGGCGACTTGCCGATGAAATGAGAAAAGCTCACAAAAAGCTCTCAGCACAGTGCCTGGTGCAGTGCACGGCTCAGAAAAGCCCGCTGTTAATACAACAACGACACGGAGTGTGAAGGGTAAGGACGCTGCCAGGCAGCTGGGCAGGTCACCGAGGGGCCCACAATCCAGGCCACGGCTCAAGGGCATAGTCCAGTGGGTGTCAGGAGCCTCAGAGGCTCAGGGCTCGGGGGAAACAGGGTGATGGCTCTGCCTTCACCTGAGCAGAGGATGGTCTGCAGTTGGGAAGAGGTCTGGCGAGGGGAGCAGAGTTTGAGCCTTGTTTCACGTGGCCCCTGGAGTGCTCGCCCTGTGGCCTGCCCACAGCTCAGCCCGGGGGCCCGTCCACGTGTGCCGCTCCCCGCAGGGCCCTGGCCCTCTAGCAGCCCCACACCCCTCTGTGCTACCATCTGGCTGACAGCCCCTGAGCACGGCTCAGAGCTCCCGGCAAGGCCCCACCCTGGCTGCCCCCAAGGAAGGCCACATGGAGGCTGGTCCCGCCTTTGCTGCTCGACCTTAGGCGAGTACTTGGACCTCTCTGGGGTCCTCATCTGTGAAAGTGGGCAGGAATCTGCTGAAAGTATTGGCTGTGAGATCAGAATGAAGGGACCTGAGTGTGTCCACTCCCCAGAGCCACTGCGACAAAGGACGACAAACTGGAGTGGTTTAAAACAACACACTTATTCTCCTACAGTCTGCGGGGGGCGGTCAGAAGTCCCACGTGGCCTCACTGGGCTAAAATCGATGTGTCGGCAGGGCTGTGCTCCTTCCAGAGGCTCTAGGGGAGAATCCATTTCCTTGCTTTTTCCAGCTCCTAGAGGCCACCCACACTCCTTGGCCTGTGGCCCCTTCCTCCATCTTCAGAGCCAGCGATGACAGGTGGAGTCCTCATGTCACATCTCTCTGACCCTTTTTGCACTGCTGCATCTCCCTCTGAGTACAGCCAACAGAGGTTCTCTACCTTCTGGGACTCATGTGACAAACTGCTCCTCCCTGGATAATCCAGGATATGCTCCCCATCTCAAGGTCCATCATCTTAATCACACCTGTGGAGTCCCAGAGCTGGTGCTCAGTCAGGGCCGGGTGGGGCTGGATTTGGTAGGGCTGAGACCACGGTATCGTCACCATCCTTTGGGCATCTGCCATGCGCCGGCGCTTCCACCATCTGAGTTTGA
Source organism: Orcinus orca (assembly GCF_937001465.1). NCBI lineage: Eukaryota > Metazoa > Chordata > Mammalia > Artiodactyla > Delphinidae > Orcinus > Orcinus orca. The sequence continues at coordinate 22,137,471 of NC_064562.1, forward strand.
ATCCAGACTCCTCAACTTACAAGTTCTTTGAATTTCGGCACAAGTTAAATCTTACTCTCCCTAAGCCTCAGTTTCTCCAGGTGTAAAATGGGTATAACACTAATACTCCCCCCTTCCCCCACAAAAAGGCAAAACATGAAGCCTAAACGAGATACTACCATGGGTTTAACAGGGTATTTTTTATTACCTCACTAGTCATCCCAGCAAGAAGGAGTGGCATCGCCCTCTATTTACACGTGGGGTTCAGAGAGGTTAGCCCATTGTCCAAGGTCACACATCCCGGAAGTGGCTTTCCCCTCCTTTATCAGTGTCCTGGGGTGGAGTGGTTGATGGAGGACTTAGCCAAAGTCCTGCCAGCACACCCACCAGGACAGCCACTTCCTCCTGCTGGGCCCGAAGTTAAAACACCCTCTTGAAAGTGGAGGCAAGGCCTGGGCTCCCAGGAGGGGAGCAGGGAAGCCACGGGGTACATGAAGCACTTCCCCACACAGTCTCTGGCTTATCTCAGCCATTGCAGCATGTGGGGCTGGGCCTCTCTGGCTTCCAGAACCAATCCAGATGCCCTGTGGTCTGGTTCCTCCCAGATCCTGTTCCCCAGGACACTGAAGCATGTGTGGTGCTGCTGCTGGGGGAGCACCGTATTAGGAGTTAACTGGACCAAACTAGAAACGTGGCTCCAGCACCTGCTAGCTGTGTGATTTTGAGCCAATTCCTTCACCTCTCTGAACCTCAGTTTCCTCATCTGTGCCATATTCTCAAGTTGGATGTGAGGCTCAAAAAAGGTGAGGGGAGAGTGTGAGAATATTTGAAAATCATGGTGGGCTATGCTTCCTTGCTTCAAAACAAGCAAAGCAAAACAAAACATGACAACTGTCATTTATTGAGAGCTTACGTGCCAGGCACTGCACTTTGCAGGCCTTATCCAATTGAATCTCGCCCCTCCCCTCACGACCCCAAACCACGAGGTCAGTACTATCATCAGCTCCATTTCCTCAGTGTTGAAATCAGAGCTCAGAAAGGTTAAAGGCTGCCGTAGAATCTGGAGGCAGGAAAGCCTGGAAGTGAGCCAGGCTTCCCATGTGTATCCCCATCCGCCATATGTGCCTCCTGACGGGACCCATGGCCCATTAAAAACAAACAGCATTCCAAGCCTCATTTTCCATGTAACATTTGTTATTTTATTGGAAAAAGCTGGTATTAACATATTTATAATTTTATTCAACAGTTGGATAGTTTGTGAGACACCAAAGAAAACAAGAATGCACCTATGAGTCACAGAGTCCAAAATGGTCAGGCCTGTCTACTCTACCACCACGTACCCGATGCCACCGAGCGATCAGTCCTCAGAGTATTGAAATAAAAACAAAAACAACGCAACAACTTCACAATGACTATGTGAACGCCCGTACATTCAAAAAGAGCAGAAAATTTAAACGGTAAGGAAGCAAAGTTTGTGACTATGTTACTGGCCCTTCTGCCATGTCTAGTTTTGCCCCTCCCCCTCAGCCTCTTTTCTCAACACACATTTTATTCATAATTTGCTTTGGACATCATTCTTTTCCAGGGATCCAAAGGCATGCTTTTTCTTCTGAGATCTTTTTCTTTCTTTCCCTTTTTTTTTTTTTCCTTTCTGGTTTGGTATCCAAAGTTTAAAACAGAGTAAGGAACCAGGAACTGTATTAAGACCTCCTTCTGAATACAGATTTGCACTTTGTAAAATGGTCCATGTTAAATCTATGATCTGACAGTAACCTCTATCTGCAAATGCAAATTTCCTCTCAGCATCTGAATCAGAAAGGGAAATGGATCACACCAAATACCCCAGTAATTGTGTAAGGCCCTCAGAGCTGGATTTTGGCTTCAACAAGATTTCTATACAATTTACCACATTTTGAACCTCTTTACAAAGGGAAAAAGAGGAATCCATCCCTGTGATTGTTAACTTTAGTTAGAATAGATATGTACATATAATACTGTCCAGGTTACGTGGATTTTACAGTGATATATAAACAAACATTCTTCATTCATGTTGATTAAAAAAAAAAATCAATGGACCCATTTCCTTGTGTAATTATCGTATGGCTGGAAGTGAGTGCACATGCGTTCTGTGCTTTGACACACACAAAAGTAGACCATTATCTGTTGAGAAAAATCTCGGGTTGGGCCTATTTCCTGGGTTAGGTTACATCTTGTAAAAAAAAAAATGTCGGATTCGGTTGGGCCTCTAAACTCCGCTTTTTGAATCAAAATGCAAGCCACGTGGTTCCGCTGCCAGTTCCAAGGGCAAAGACAAGTGGGCCTGGTGGGTGGGTGGGCCGATCTGGTCCTGACAGCAGGAGGAACTGTCCTGGAAATACCGCATTCTCTGCGGCCCGAGGGGAAGTGTCCTTTGGGACTGAGGGTCATAAAAGAAAATTTATCCTAAAATGGTCATAACATGCAATTTTCTTTTGGAGGCAGTTCAGTGCATCTGGAAAAGGAGCTGGGGTACAGATGTGGGGTGGAGAGAGGGCGGAGTTCCTCGTTACCCAACAGGTGAGGGGCACCCCGGGGGTCTTCTGCATTCTGTGTCTCGATTCTCCCCGGACCCTCGTCATTGTCCCACCTGCTCTGTCCTGCTTCACAAGATGAAGAGATGTTTCCAGAAGCTTCCAGGCTAGAATGCTGCTTTAACATAAGCCACCAACGTGGTGGGTTATAAAGGGCCTTGTGGGAGCGCCTGGATGGGATTCCTGACTCCCCCCTTGGTTGGTGCAGGCCTTGGGCCTCAGTTTTCTTGTATGCACAATGGGAATGACAAGTTATTCACCTTTAATCCCTGGCACCTGGCACAGAGCCTGGCACTCAGTGCGCAGTTGGCATTTATGGAGGAAATGAATAGGCACCCAGTTCACAGGGTCGTGATGAAGATTCAGAAAGATCATGGAGGGAGCCAGTACGAGTTCCCACGAGGTGTCAGTGACGGCTGCAGGATGACAGGAGAGCCACAGGGCGGCTGCAGGGACAGACCCATGGGCCTGGGGGGCTGGCACTATGCCCAGCACGGGGCAGATGCTCGCGAAGGGTTGTTTATATGGTGAAGAACAGGCACACACATGGGATTCCATTCCCCTTCCTCTCAAGAAACTGTAACAGACCTGGGATATTCAAAGACATTAAAATAACCTAAAAGAGCTTGCAAATTCTCAGCATGAATTCACGATCCAAAAAGCAAAACAGTGAGACCCTCGGCTCTGAAACAGTGGCAATTGCTCCATTCAAAAGAATCCCTGGCTGGCTTGTTTGAGCTTCGTTCTCTGTCCCCGGAGCCCTGATCTGGGGCCAGTGACGCGCGCGAGAGAAACGGCTCCGGGGCTCCCGCGTCCCCAGAAAGGAACCTCTGGAGTGAAAAATTAACGCGCAGAGGTAAAAATCCTAATAAGGTGGGAACGACTGCACGCGGTTAAAGTACGGGATGAAAGAACTGAACTTCAAGGCCGACAATCACGTCGGTTTACTGTGAATCCTTTTTCCTGTTTTCAAACAATCACCAGCAAAGGCGGTCCGGCCCCGGGATGCTGGACGGACGGCCCGGCGCCTCCTGGTGGCCGCTCCGCGCGTGGCCGTGTGGCACCTAGTGCATGTCGGAGTTCACCTTGTCCTGGAAGATGTACAGGTTGTTGGTGGCCGCGATGGCGATGATGTTCTCGGCCGGGTGCCAGGCCGTGTGCAGGATCTTTTTGGTGAAGTCCAAGCTGTCCACGCTGATGTCGTCCCGCCTCCGCTTGCCGCCCACGCACACGCGCCGCGGCTTGAGCACTGCCCGGGGCTTGCTGCTCTCCCGCGACGCCTCCAGGGTCACATCCCGCTTGGTGTTCCGGTCAAACATGCGGAAGAAGTTGTTGTAGGCCCCGGTCATGATGACGCTGGTGGGAGACGGAGCGGCGTCAGGCGGGGCAACAGAAGAGAGAAGCCCGCCCCTCCTCCCGGGGCTGCAGGACCATCGCCCGGGAAGCAGACGGGGGACACGCCTGCCTCTTCCCACCTTCTCTTAGGGTCTCTTGTCCTCCGTCACATCTTGGCTGCCTCAGCACACAGACTTAGGGCCAGGAACTGAGACCGTTTAATGCTCTGCCCCAAACATTATAAAAACATTCCCTTGTATTTTGTTTGCCCTTTAGTCCAAAAGAGAGAGACCTAGGCTTTCAGTAAGACCAACAACAGCAGAAAACGAGCAAAGTGGAATAAACACAGGAGACACTGGGCTACAAACTCTGCGCTGACAAAAGGCAGGCCCCTGAATCAGCCAGATGTGGCCTCCTGGCGGGGACCCAGGACCCTCCTGTTGGCTGAATAGTTGAGTGACTAAATGATCACTGTCTGCACACCATCAATGTGCAGGTGTTCACAGACCTCCCCCGTTCTCCTAAAGAGCATTCTATATTTGTCTATCCACTCCCCACCTCTTCTCCCTACCTCTCCTAAGGAGAAGGGATTCCTGTTGGACCAGAGGAAGGATGTTAATCTACACAGTAAGAGATGGGAGAGAAAAGAATACCACCTACATGGGCCTGGGCCTGGAGAAAGGGGTTGGGTTTTGGAGCAGCTGGGGGCAGGGCATACAAAGTAACTGGGGAGGTGGGAGTGAATTCCAGAAAACAATACTGAGGGTAAGGAAGTGGTCCCCTTCAATGTTCTTCAGGAGAGATGCGGACAGATTGGAATCCCTCCTCCCGTTAGGAGATGAACTGTGCTTCCTGACGGTGTCATTGCTCCAAGATGAGCCACGAGGACCCCTCTGTTTACAAGGGTTATGCACATGAGCCATGTCTTCAGTATCACCCAAGTCACAGGAGTAATCCCGTGCACTGGGCTGTGCAGGGTCAGATGCTCAGGCTCCCCGAATGATGCTGAGTCCCAGGCTGAAAGTGACGTATATCCTTGTAACATATTTCCTTCTTGTGGGAGAACCTGGGCTGACACCAGGAGAGTGTGGTACCTGAGGCCCCAGCCTGTAGCATCTTCATGGGAGACCCAGGGAAGCCCACCTCCCCGGGGCCCACATGAGAATGGACAAGTTGTCATTACAAGTCACCTGTCACCTCGCCTGTGGACCATGTCTTAATGTCGGTCCTTTCTAGATGCTGATGGCCTGGGTGTGGGTTGGGGAGGCCCCTCTGCTGCCTGGTTCCTGAAACTGCTCAAGGAGAGGGGTCTCCCCAGCAGAGGGAAGAGGGTAGAGTGGCATCCGTCTCCTAATGTGATTGATACAGCACTTTGTTTCCTTTCTCATTGATAAGTCTGCCCCTCCGACCTCTGATCCTTCACAGAAAGGACTTTTCACTTGGCTTGGGGCCTGGCAAGTCTGGGCCAGGAACCCCATTTAGGTTCCGGCCCACAAGCAGCTGCCTGCCCAGGCTGTGCGGTTCCTGGAGATGGCCGTGTGCCCGTGAGGCCAGCCTCCCACCAGAGCCACAATCTGCACGTTAGTGCTTGGCGCCACCCCCCTCGACACCCAAACTGCTCTCCCTGACCTTGTGTTCAGAGATGGATGGGTAGGTATTTGGGGGCAATGAGGATGGAAAGCCCCTTCTATAAAGTGGCTCTTCTGCAGATGTTCCGGGGGCGGCCAGGCGGAAGGGGGTGAGGCCCACTCGGGCCCCAGCAGGGGGCAGAGGGCACGTGCCAACTGGGTGGTAGGAGAGGCGCTCCATAGAAAGACTGTTCGCAAATGTTCTGGAAGGTTCTAAGGGAACACAGGGAAAGTGCTGTGCCCTGGGACTGGTACATTTGGAGATTTTGAAACTACCCCGAGGCCTGAGAGGGAAGGGGAGGGAGGAGTCACAGGAAAGAGAGAGAGAGAAAGAGACAGAGCCAGAGAGGTCTGTGTGAAGGGGGCTGTCCTCTGAAGGGAGCTGTGCCCAAAGGGACACAGTCAGCCAAGACGACAGGAAACAAGGGGGAATAAACGCTCCGGCCTCTCTCTCCACCCTCAGTCTCCTCCTAGGGTCCTCAGTGGTTAAACCCGGCCAGAAGCCAGCGGGCACGGAGGCCTGTGGATGCAGCCCATGGGGTCGGCCTCCAGGTATAGTCTCTGTGGAGGAGGGTGGAGATGGGAGCTGGAGGGGCAAGTGGGGACCCCTCCGGGCTCACCTGGCAGCGCTAATCGCCGGTGGGCCAGCAGCGCCTGCCTGTGCCTCTACCTCTCCGGCAGAGGCGGGGCGGTGGGGGTGGGGAGGCTCCCGGTGCAGGTGTGTCTTGTCTGAGTCCCCAGGGCCTGGCTTGGCCACCTATGTGGGAAGTGGTCCTTGAAAGAAGACAACCCCTGGCAGCAGCGGACAGGAACAGACCAAGCAGAGCCGCCCAGCCCCCATGCCCCGGGGACGACGAAAACTCAGTAAATGCTTCGTAAACCAAATGCACCGAAGGGCCAGAAGCTTCTCTCATTCACTGCCAGACCTGCAGGTTCAGAAGGTACCTGCCCCCAGTAGGGGCTCACTAAGTATCTGACGAACGAATGAATGAATGAATGAACGAGTGAATGGATCACTGAATGCCGGGGCAGGGTCACACACAGTCACAGCCACCCTCGGAAGACTTAGGAAGGCACGAAACAAGCTGCGTGGCCACCCCCCTGCACAGGGACAGGGGACAGGCCAGGGGTGAGTGGAGGGGGCTTCTCGGACGCTATCTGGGGAGGGGTGGCACGTGGCAGTCAAAGGGTTCTGCCTTTTAAGAGGTTTGTGTAATCCCCGGAGGTGAAGGGCGGGTGGTGGAGAACTCTAACGCGCTTTCTGGCTCTAGTCTCTTCTGTTCTGAAACCTTAACTGCTGTGAACAGACCCGAGTTCTGTTGAAATGAAATGACATGCTGCGGAGGTGCTGGGTGGGCGTGAGGCGCCCCCCAGCGCTGCTGGCGGGGGGTAGTGGGGTGGGGGACAGTGCCCTCTGCTCCCTCCTTCCCAAAGAAGCCCCCTCCTCTCCTCAGAGGTCAGCTCACGCCAGGGAAGGCTGGGTTGGCTCTGATGTCGCCTAAGTTATGGCCCGTGAGACTTCACGACAGTGCCACCACCCATGCGTCACTGGAGCCCGAGCCCAGGTCTCTCGGGGCTGCCCTGGGGCTGCTGTGTGTGCCAGCGGCTTCTCCTCGGGGTCCAGGCGTGATGACCCTTGCCTGGGTCATCACCGGAGTGCAGCGGCTCAGCCAGCCAAGGGTCGCCCTTGTTTGGGCCAGAAGACAGGGAGGAGGGCGGGGTGAGGTTGGGCCTCCGAGAGGCTGGGGGTGGGGTCAGAGGGGCCATCCTGCCAGCCAGCGCCCAAGTGTCCCAAGGCCAGGGGATGGGCGGGGGGGGAGCAGGGGGTGCTGCAGGGACAGGGCTCGTCACATTGACCTTGGCCTTCCCACACAGCCCGGGAGGTGACACCGGGGAACCACTCCCCGGGTCTGCACTCTCCGCTGCCCTTCTTCCCGCCTCTCAGACACAGCAGGGCTGCAGGGGCGAGAGGAGGGCAGGTGAGCAGGTGGCAGCGACCAAGGGCCACTGTGGGTGCGGGGAAGCCGCGCCCGAGTCTTCGTGTTCAGGAGAGGCAGTGGGGCTGCGAGCACGGGCATGCAGGGCCGGACAGAGGCCTGGAGCCCCTTCTGCAAGGTGAGCGAGGAGGAGCCCGAGGCAGGGAGCGGGAGGGTGCACTGGGCTAGCTGCCAGCGTGCGTGTGCGTGCGTGCGTGTGTCTGTGTGTGTGTCTGCGTGTGCACGCCCTGCCGAGGGACTCCTCAGGCCTCGGGGGTCGGGGGTGACCAGTGGGGATGAACTCTGACCTCCCGACTCGGGGCAGCAAGCCCACCAGGCCTGTCTGGTTCAGCAGACAAGAGGGGGGCCTGCCTGGGACCCCGCCAGACGCCCCCTGTCCCTCCCACAGCTGGCGTGCACTGGTGTCAGGCTCTGCGTCAGGGCGGGTCACGGGGTGGGCCCCCGGCACTGGGGCCCAGGCACAGGAGGTCAGTGCCGATGGAGGCAGGGGGGCCGAGCTTCATGATGAGGGGACTCCTGCTTTTGGTCCTTCCTGATCGCCCGCTCTGCCTGGCCCTGGGACACTGGGTGACACTGGGATGACACTGCTAAGCCAGCAGCAAGAGAAGGTGGATTCTCTCCTTCTTCCACCCCTCCCTCATCTCCCCTCTCCTTGCGATGTCCCTCACCCCCACCCTATGAGGTGGTCCTCCCAGAGCCTGCAAAGGAGGAGGGTGGCCTGCAGGGGCACAGACCCACCTAGAAGCTCTTAAAACCCATACCAGCCCCGCCCGGGGTGGGCTCAGCAGCCTGGGGGTAGGTGCAGCACGTTGGATGGGGGAATCAGAGAGTCCCAAGGGCCAAGGCCTCCCTTCCCTGGGCCCAGAGCAGCTGCTGTGGAGCAGAAAGGGTGGAGCTCACCAGCTCAGACTGGGGTCAGGAGCCGGGCAGGAGGCCCTGATGCTGGGTGACCTGGGGAAGACAGGGAAGGAAGCCTTTCTCTCTCCACCAGCTTTACTCGGGCCTAAAAGGCAAAGGCAAAGGCACACTCCACAAGCACATGCAGTGCGGACAGTGCTTGCGTCGGGTCAGCCACCTGGGTCCAGATCCCAGCTCTGCCCCTGACATGCTTCCTAGCTCCCCGTGCAGTTTTCCCATCTATAAAATGGGGCGAGGGACCCCAGCCCCTGGTGAGAATGGACTAGATAACAAGGTAAAACACTTAGAACAGTGCTGAGCTCAGTAAATCCCACCTCCTGTTATGTATTAAATGCCAACAGGTATTTCTGAATTCTAACCATCCGTGTGGCCTGAAGCCCCACCCACCTGTCTGACTGGGAGCCCAAGACTAGGGAAGCAGAAGGAGAGGGTAGGTGACGGATTCCCAGAGAAGGAATCTGCGTGCCAAGGGGCCCGACCAGGGGGGCCTCGCCCCCTCCCTCCCTGCTGGCAGGGGCGAGAGAAGAGAGAAGGCAGCCCTCCCGCCACCCATTTCTCTAGGGAACAGTTCACAGAACCCAGTGGGTGCTTTCACACAACACCCATCCTTCTCCTGAGCCATCAGGGGAAGGGAGAGTGAGATCATTAAAGTTACTTGTAACCCACACAGCTGCTAATCCTCCTTCCATTTGGCTGCGGGATCCAGCTGACACCTCTGGGGGAGGGGAGGGAGCCCCACCACACCTGCAGGGAGGGGTCTCTCTCACCTCGGAACACCAGGTCCCAGCACCCTGCAAACCACACTGGGACAGAATGGCCCATTGCTCCCATTCTTAGGTGTTCTCTAACATTCTAGAAGGTTCTTTTAACAGGTCCTGGCTGCCCTTGTCCCCAGGCTCTCTTCTTTCCACTGGGGAAAGGCTCCTGCCCCATCTCTGTGGTTCTGGAGAGTGTGACAATCATGGTGCTCTACTGCCCCCTGCTGGCCAACTGTGGCATGCACTAAATCATGTCCATGCTGATTGGCTCAAAAGTGAGCATGTGACCCAAACAAAGCCAATCAGATCCTTCCACGAGAATTTTCCATATACCTAGAAGGGTGATTGTGGGCTGGGAGGACAATGGAAGGGGGACTATTTGGGGTCACCATCCCGAATAGCAAGGGGGAGCCATCTGTAGTAGGAAAGGATGAGGCTAGTGTTTAGGAAGAAGCAGGGAGGCTCAGAGATGGGAGTGGACAGAGAGGAGATGGCCCCAAAGGTACAGCATAAGCCCTGGGGTAGCCTTGCTGGAACTTCTCAGAACAAGCTTAGGCTTATCTGATTCCTGCAACTGGAAGATACTTGGTTGACACAAATACCTTCTTCCCAGGCAGAACAGATCAAGGGGAGCTTCCTAGAAGAGGTGGCATTTGAGGTGGGTCTCGGTGGCTCTGCAGGGTTCTTTCAGACAAGACAAACAACAGACCGGTGTGTGCAAATCATCGGACCATCCGCTGCCAATATGGAGCCATGGCCTTGCCAGGAGTTTCACATACAGCGTCTTATCCTCAAAGCAGCCCTTGAAAGTCCTGATTTCTTAGAACTACTTTCCAGGTGAGCAGACTCAGAGAAGTCAGGTGGCTTATTGAAGCATGCAGTTGGGGAGTGGTGGAGCACGGTCTGGAAATCGAGGGTGTCTGACCCTAAAACCGCTGCCCTTTCCTCGCCCCCAGGCTGCCCATCTAAGTCTTGCTAGAGTTGGGTAAGGGGCGCTGTGAGGGTTATCAGATGTCCACCCGCTCTGTCCTGCTACCTATACGACTGGCATGCTGGAAGCTTCCCATTAACATGGGAAGGACAGAAAACGCTGAGCTGAGGGATTCAGAAGGTTTGTTTTGGTTTTCAAGGGTGGGGACCCTGGAGGGCAGCACTTGATTCTCCCCTTTGCCTCTGAGCTCCTGGAAGGCTGGGACCAAGCTTTATTTACCTTGGGATCCTCCTCTATGGGGCTTGCTGGGCTCACGGGATGCTTGTGTTGAAGTGGAAGGAGGTGGCATACCCCTATGCCTTCCAGAAGGTCAACAACCACTGACTGGACACACCTGAGGCCCCAAGTGAGGGGCTCAGGATGGGCTGAGCTACAGTCCCACTCCCAAGGACACCTCAACCAGTGGGGAAGGCAAACAGAGGCAAGATGAAAACATGTAATAAATGCAAAGACACAGAAGGAAAACCCAGGAGGCTGGGGGTGTCAAGATGCAGAGGACCCTGAGGGCTTCCTGGAGGAGGTGGCCTTGAGTTGAGTCAGTAAAGTGAGGTGACAGCAGGAGTGAGCCAGGTGCAGTGTGGTCAGGGTTCCAGGGGGTGGGAGTAGAGCGGGTTGTGAAGGAAGGTGCAGGGACTACCAGGGCTGGGGTGGCTGGCATGTAAAGTGCATGGCAGTGAGAGACAGGACAGCAGCTCCAGGCTGGGCACCCGAAAGCCAGGAAGAGAAGGCGGCTCCAGTCTCTGGAAGCCCAGCATGCCCGTTCATGGACGCCCCCTGGTGGTAATGTGAAGGAAAGGCGGGCAGTGGTCACAACCACTGGGAGCCCAACACATAAAGACAGAAAGACAGGCAGACAGACAGACAGACACACACGCGGTAGTACTGGAATCCCCTTTTTGCTGTCTTCTCAGATTCTAATAGACTCCCCAGCCCCAGACCTACTGCCGGTAATCCCTGGGGAAGCCCCAGTGTGTCAGCCTGGGGGCAGGCCCCTGGAGGGAGTGCCGTGGGTCCCCTCTGACGCCGCTGCATCAGCCCAGTCTCAGGCCAGGGCCTCCACCTGGCTTTCTAAGTGTCCTTCAGCGGACCCCCTGTGCCCACCATACTGGTCCCTCTGAGAGCACTGTCCACTTGGAGACTCCTGAGCCCCAGGATGCTGGCAGAAGCTCTAGGGGATCCTCCACTCCTGGACACAGCAGCTCGACCCCCCTTGGGTCCCCACCCATCTTCCCTGGCGGTCCCGGTGGGTCTGTGCTCACAGCCACACAGGGTGGTAGCACAGAAGCTCTCACACGACCATGGCAGTGCCAGCCACACTCAGAACTCGGGGACAGCCCAGCCTGCTCCTGGCCAGACACGCAGGACTGACGGGGTCCACGTGGACGGACGCGCCCCGGGATGGCACCTGAGTCGAAGGCTGCTGGCTCTCACTCCGCGCCTTCTCCCTCGCCAAACCCGCTCCGCTTGTGAAGTGTGACGGGCGACAGGCCGATATCCTGGCCAGAGTGCTTTTCAGCCCTGCAAGGTCTGGTCACCTGGGTCCCTGCCCTGGGCCTTCCCTGTCCACACTCGCCCTGGGCTGAGCCAGGTGATGGGGAAGCAGGAACTCAGGTCAGGCTCAGAGCCATTTCCCAGGTGGGTGGGGCTGTGAGAGGCGGCTGCACCTGTGGAAGCCCCCAGCCGCAAAAGGTGCAGCACCTCTGCCATGCTCCCCGGAGCCCAATGGGCCTGAAGCTACAACCACGATGGCCGGAGGAGGGTGGAGGCAGGGGTAGACCGCTGGCTAAAGCCCTCCCCACCTCGGGGCTCTAGCACCTGAACAGCCCTCAGTCCTGACAACCTGGGGAAGGGGCTGCACGGTGAGGGACCCGGAATTGACTAAAGATGTTTCCACTACCACTCAGGAGAACAGGGCTCCACATGGAGGTTAGGTATAGTTTCAGAACACGAAGTTTCCTTTCTGCCCTTGAATCTGAGAGCTGAGAGCTCGAACCTGCTACAAGAAAGACTGGGCCTCCTTGGAACACCTTGATTCCTCAGGCTTGATAACAGTTAGTCCCCCTGACACATCCCGCCCAGGTCACCAGCCGGCCCTGCAGAGTGGAAGGTCCCTAGTTAGGTGGGTGGGGTCCAAGGTCTGAGGTTACCTGTCGCTCCCATTCCAGGCGCATTCGAACTTGTCAAAAATGCAGTCGTTCTCATACAGGGAACAGAGCTTGCTCCGAAGGTAATCGTGGACCTGGTGAGAGAAGGGGACGGGGTGAGCCGAGGGGGGCACCCCGACAGTCCTGGCCCCCCTCCACGAGGAGGGTCTCACTGAGCAGGCCTGTGCCCTCTGGGGTCTGGACGGCATTCCCAGCTCAGCCCTGCTCATCGGGAAGGGTCCATAGCCTGGCACACAGCCGACCCCTGAGCTGTGGCCAGAGAGGGGACCAAATCCTGGCTTTGCTCCTCCCTGGCTGTGTGACCCTGGACAGTGACCTCACCCTCTCTGAGCCTTGGTTTATTCATCCTTAAAGTGATAAGAGCACTCACCTCATGGGCTATTCCAGGATCAAATGTAAGTGACTATTTGGTATAGGGTCATGTCCTCTGAGGACAAGTGGTCACCGTGAGCACATTGGCGACCATCATGGAGAAAAGGGGAAGGAGAATTCACATAGGCCTCTCAAGCATGATCTCGGCAGACGCCACCTGTCCTGTTTTATAGATGAGGCACTGAAGCTCAGAGGTTAAGTAACTGGCCCAAAGTCACACAGCGTACAAGTGGAAGGCCAGGATCCTCTCCCAGGGTTACCAGACACCACAGGAGAGAGGCTGATGCCCCATGACCTGCGTCCATCTGACTGTAGCCCCATCCCACAAGCTCTATAACCACAGGGCCTCCTGGGTGCCAGCTCTCTTCGGGGACAGGGCCCTGCCCTCTGGGTGGCGGAAGGGGCAAGTAAATGGGTAACATGAAGGCTGAACTCCCGGCTCTGCCCCTTTGTGACCCAGGGGAGTCACTTAGCTGCTATGAGCCTCAGGTTTCCCGTCTGAAAAGCAGGTCATGAGATTCCCCCTGCTGGAGAAGCGCATGAGGGTTCAGGGCAACGACCATGGGGCAAAGCACCAGGGAGGTGTTTGCGACCCCGATTAACTATGGAGGGATGGAGAGAAAGAAGTGTCCAACTCCTGCTGGGCAGTGACATTGGCCACAAACCAAGGGTCAAGTGCAGGGAGGGGTGTGGAAGAAAAAGGGGTTTTTTATCCTTTTCCGTCGGGGAACCTCTTATTCATCTTTAAAAAGCCATCTTTAGAGGAGGTCTCCTCCTCTGGCAGCCTCCCTGGATTCCCCCAGGCTGAACTTCTCTCTCTGAGTCCTCAGAGCATCAAGTACACCTGAGGCTCCTGCCGTGACTTAGCGTGTGTTTATATTGACCCCGCAGCCTGGAAGGTTCTTAACACAGGACTTCCTCAGGCCTCGGATGGCATGCCCCTCCCCAGAGAGGGCTCCCTGCCCGCCCTGCCCGCGAAGCTTGCTCCACTGCCCTTCTCTTCCCACTCAACCTGCATTCCTGCTTTATTTTTATTTTTGGGCCCTGCCTCACAGCTTATGGGATCTTAGTTCCCCAGTGAGGGATTGAACTCGGACCCTTGGCAGTGAAAGTGCTGAGTCCTAACCACTGGACTACCAGGGAACTCCCCGCACTACTGTTTTAAATTCTGTCCATATGCTGACATCACCCAGATGTTTCTCTCCAGCCAGGACCTCTCTCCCCAAAGCCCACACTGGACCGTCCAGACCCCTCGAGGCTGGTGAACCCTGGTCCCTCTACCGTCCCCCATCCTTTCTGGACAAAGGTACAAAGGCCACAGGTGACAGCATGCTTCCACACACGTCTTGTCTCTCATACCCACACTCAGCCTGTCCAGGATCCAAAGCAATCCGGAGCCCAGTCCCTTCTCACCACATCTGTCCTACGTTGCCACCCTGCTCCAAGCACCACCACCCAGCTTATTGCAAACGACTTCTGGCTACTCTCCCTGTGTCTGCCTACACCCCAATCCCCAGCCCTGGTTTATCTTACAGGCAGCAGAGGGATCCCTTTGAAACCAAGCTGAATCACGTCATGCCTCTGCTCAAAACCCTCCGGTGCACACAAGTCCCCCCGGTCACCTCTCTGACCTCAGGCTCCTCTTCTCTCCCATATGTTCACTCTGCTCCAGCTGGCTCCTCACCATTTCTTTTTTTTGGCCATGCCGTGCGGCATGTGGGATCTTAGTTCCCTGACCAGGGATTGAACCAGTGCCCCCTGCATTGGAAGCGCAGTCTTAACCACTGGACCTCCAGGGAAGTCTCTCCTCAGCATTTCTTGAGCGCACTAACCATGTTCCTGCCTCAGGACCTTTGCACTTGCTCTTCCCTCCTCTGGGAACACCCTCCCTGTAGAGGCCTCCTGCCCTTATTTCCCCTAGGCTTCAGCATCCCTATTTTCTCTGCCTCAGCCCCTGGTTTGTCACTCTTTTGGAAGCTTGTGATTATTTCACCTATTTGCTAGGTTTCTGGTCATCTTCCCTGCTGAAACGGATGCCCCTCTAGGCAGGACTTACTTGTCTTGTTCCCTAACAATTTCCCAGTGGGGTGCACAGGGCCTGGCACATCACAGGACCTCAATACATTTTTTAAAAATAAATGAGTGGGGTTAGAGGCAACTGGAGATGGTGGGGCTGGGCTCCCCAGGTGGGCCACCTGTCTGAAGAAATAGCAGGGCCCTCCCCCAGCTGTTTCCCTTTCTCCACTCTGCTTCCTCAAAAGCCCTCAGCGGCTCTCATGTGGTGTGTGTCTGTGGCTAGAGGTCTCCTAGCCCATGGCCACAGCAGGTTCAGGTTCACTGTGTTCCTGTCATCTGGGACCCTTGAGGGTGAGGTCACGGCTCCTCCCTTCTTCTGAGCCCAGGGTCTAGTGGGGCACAAAGCACCAGCCCAGTATGTGTACGACTAAGATGAATAGGGATAAACGGTGCCTGAGGTCATTTCTGGACACAGATTGTTAAGATGCTCGTGTTCACCCCTCCAGGTTGGCACGTTTGTGTGTGCTCGTTGCACTCAACGCAGCCTCACTGATGCACTCGTCCAAACACACGTGCTGTTCTCTCCCGCATACTGAGTGCCTCCTGCCCTCTGGTGGCAGGGTGAGGAAGGGTGTTGACTATGGAGTAAGAAAGACCAATCTAAGGTCGGCTGCTTGCTACTCTACCACCACAGATATGCCATTTAACTCAATTTTCTCCAAATAAAATGGGATAGAGAGAACACTGTCCCCACCGTCCAGGACAGCTGGGAGGCTTAGAAGAGGAAAAGCGTGCCAAGGTCTTATGTCAATGAAGCACATGCTAAGGCTCACTTAACACCCATCCCTACCCTTTTCTCCCTGTCTTCTTCAACCACAGAGGCTGTAAACCTACTAATTTTTCCAGCCTGGTCATGGGCCTGTTCTAGCCAATGAGTTGTAAGAGGTCTTCTCAGGAGTGTTCTGGGAAAATTTTTGTGTTCATAATAAAACATACCACAGATCCAAACAGCACAGCCTTTCACACTTCTTCCTTTCCTGAATGGATGGTCAACATAGTTCCTGGAGTTGTGGCAGCCATTTTGCCACCATGAGGTATCAAACATGAAGGTAGAAAACCAACACTCAAACAATAGTGAACTAAATCACAGAAGTGGCTACTGGGACACTGGGCAGGTCACAAAGCCACTAAGTATTCTAGGATACTCCAGGCTTCCTGTGAAGGGAGAAAAGCCCCTATCTATTCAGTACTGCAAGTCAGCCAAACACAATTCTGTTTTACACAATTTCTAGCATCTAACAGCTAAAAAATGTTAGTTATGTTGGTTTTACATAAAGATTACTATTTTAGAATCAATAGGTCAGCTGGGCCAGAAGCCAAGCACCCAGCTTTGGACCTGGTCCTCCAGAGCAGTGATTCTCCCACTTTATTGGGTCCTCACGTGCTTTGGGGATCTGAAGGCTCTGGACCCTCTCCCCACAAAATGCTCACATTGAACACTGCACCTAGCTTCAGGGTCTGGGGGCTTTTGCTGACACCAGGGACACGAAAGGCTGAGGGGCCTCAGAGGGCTGGACACAGTCATGTCCCTGGGCAGGCTCTGGGAAGGGCATGCTCTGGGAAGGTGCCGGAACAGTTAGTCCCACAGGCCTGAGCAGGGGTTAAGTCATTCCCGCCCCAGTCTCTGACCCCTCCCATTCCCAAGGGTAGAGGAGGGGCTGACCCCTTCCTGGGAAGTGCAGTGGGAGCTGGAGGCCTGCAGTGAACACAAGTGGCTAACAAAGGGGCCCTTTCACGAATCCGTCATCCCGAGGAAGCTGAGGGACGGGGCAAGGGCACCGGAGCCGCCCCAGACGTCCCTGTGGGTGTGGAGATGCCAGAAGCACACGTGTCCCAGGTCAGGCTCTGAGTACCCCGTCTTCCCCTCTGAGCTCTGTGCCCCTTCCCCGTGGGGGCCCTCCGCCTCCCAGGACACAGCCCTCCCCCAGTCCTTGGCAGGAAAGGAAGACAGGGAAGGGCGCTGTGCAGCTCCCGTTTGGGCCCTGAAGCTGTCACTGCCCAACTGTAAGGCAGCTCCCCATATCCTAAGCTCTCAGTATCCCAGGTTCCCTTCCTGTCGAGTGGGGCTGATATCACCCCATTCACAGGGCCAGTAAGGAATAGAGGAGAAAAATATATGTGGCACTCTGTGTGCACCCAATACTTGGTGACACTATGAGGGTTTGGCTGGGTTTTCTGCGGGGGGGGGGTGTACTGTTTTCCCACTCACATCTGTACAACCAAATCCTACTCATCCTACAAGGTCCAGCACAAATGTCACCTCCTTCAAGAAGCTTCCCAGACTGCCCCAGCTAAAGACATAACTGGCGCAGCCTTAAAACAGTCCCATATTTCCGCCAAATTTTAACATCACATGAATTTTGTTTTCTATTCCCTAATATATATGGATGAATCATAACAGAAAAATAATAAACAACTTTCCAGGAAGGTGTCCCATGCTTCATCCTGTATGCCTGGCTGTAAAAGCCTGCACTGAGGATTTAGAAATGTACCACGCTCCCATTTCACCACTGTATCACTAGCTAAGGATGCTCCCTGGGAGAGGGCAATGCTTAGCCTGCGTTAATGGTAGGACTGCAGACGCCAGCTCCAGGGGAGGAAAGCCATCGTCTGCACCCTCAAACTGAGCCTGGCCTGATGCTCATCTTTGTCCCCTGGACCTTGGACTGCAGACCTAGTCACAGCCCTGCCTCGGGGCAGGAGCCAGCCAGCACATGACACACAGCTTCCCGTGAGGCGGGGCTGAGCAAGTTCTCCTGTCCTTGGCTGAGCTATGTGGGATGAGCTGATTTCTCAAGCCTCAGTGTCTCCACCTGCAAAATGGGCTCATGAAAGCCACCCTACAGCTGGAAAAGCCCCTCAGTGTGAATTCTCAGCACAGGGAAGGCGGCAGCGGGTCTCCCACCCGCAGAGGGGCTGCGAGGTTTTCCAGGCATCAGTGCCCACCTGGTAGGTCTCTATGGGCCGCGCCTCCATGTTCAGGTCCCAGACCTTGACTGTGAGGTAATCGCGGGTGAGCATGTACCGGCCGCTGTGGCTGAACTTCACGTCCGACACAGAGGAAATAATTTCCGAGAAGAAAGAGCGGTTACTGGGGTCCTCGGGCTCTTCAAATACTGCGGAGACAAAAACAACCACCGTCACTGGGCCGCTCCCACCCATGGGGTCCAAACAACAGACAACTCCATTTCCAATCTGGGCTCATGTGGTAGGTCATTTATTCATTCATCAAACTTATAACTAAATACAGGTCAGGCCCAGGCCCAGATGGATCCTCCAAAGAGGGAAGAACCAGCTCTTGGAACAGTGTTTATTGAGCATTTACTCTAAGTCAGATTCTGTGCTGAGCCTTTCCCGTGTGTTACCTTATCTAACTCCACAATAAAAATATCATGTCGGTACCACTAATATTCCCATTTTATAGCCAAGAAAACTGAGGCATGGATGGCCTCAGAGCTGGAAAAAGTGGTGGAGGAGGGATTTGAACCCAGAGCTGTACTCAATGTGCTGCTCTCTGCTGCCTCCTGCTGGTGATGCCAAATGCCAGGACTGTGAGGTGTCCGGGCATCCTCGAAGGTGCTGGACCACGTCCTGGACTAGGTTGGGCACCGCCTGTGGTTCTAACTGGCTCTGGGGCCTCTGTTCATGGTGCACTGGGCACACATGGCTGAGCTCCACTCATAGGTATGTTGTGTTTGTCTGCCGTGCGGGTTGTAGCAAAATCAAACTTCGCCACCACGGATGCAGGCTGAGTCCCGTTTGCTGCCTGCCACCCACCTCCTATTATTTTAGACCAGCTGCTCCACACAGGAAGTTGCTTACCTGACCCCTGAAGGCAATAGCTTGCTGCCTTTACCAGAGATCCCACAGTGGGCAGTGAGCGGCTCCCCCAGCAGCATCCCTTCCCTGCTGTCCCCCATAGCCAGGGCTTCCTGACACAAGGAGGTCCCCATGCAGCAGGACAAGCTCTTCTAAGTTCCATGTCTGTTGCTGGCTGTCCCAGTAGTTTGCCCACCTCACTGGACAGTCAGATCCTACAGTGGCCCTGGTGCTGCAGCAGGATGGAAATTAGGGTCCCTGCTGACCACTTAGGACCTGGGCCATGGATGGGCCTGGGGGTCAGGGAAGAGGATGGGGTGGGGGTTTGGCAGCCATCTACAGCCAGTCTGGAAGGACTTTTAAACATTTGACAACCTGTCCAGCTGTCCCCATGGGCACCGGCTGAGTGGCTGCCCTGCCTGCTTGTCTCGAGGCTCCAGGCTTAAAACAGGGAAGCAGAGAGCTGATCACATGTCCCCAGAGGCTCACAGGAGTGCCCTTCCTGCTGGCCCCTCTTATGTGGGAAAGTCCCATATCCCACTTCCCAGATCTGTCCCAGCCCCTCACCCCCAATCTGGGAACCCGTTCTTCTTCTTGTCCAAGGTAGACACTGCTCCTGCCTTTCCCAGAGATACAACTCCTGCCCAGCTCCCCTCTGCAGGGTGGCTGGAAACATTTCATGCCGATCGGATGCTCTCATGTGGTCATGCCTACATGCATTCACTCATCCTCTCAGTTAACCAGTCCATACTGAGCGCCCACCATAGCCAGGCACTGTTTGAGGCCCTGGAATGCTTCAGTGAGCAACACCCCCATTCTCCTGGAGCCCACAATCTCCTCCCAGAGTCAGACAGTAAAACTCAGTGACATGCAATACCGTTGGGCCATGGTGGAAGAAAGATAAAGTAAGTGAGGAGACAGAGAGACATGGGGGCTGGTGATTTGGATAGACAGGGCCTCTATGGGAGAGCACATCTGAGCAGAGACGTGAATGAAGTGAGATACCAGGGAGTAGAACTCCAGGCAGAAGTCATAGCATGTGCAAAGGCCCTGAGACAGGGATGAGCTGAAGGCCACGTAGGCTAAGAAAGGCGAGAGCGAGGGGCTGTAAGCCATGGGAAGGGCGTCATCCTGTAGGCACTAGGGAGCCACAGAAGGGCTCGGAGAACGGAAGGGCATGGCAAGATTTGGTTTTCTCCAGGATTCCCCTCCCTGCAGTGGGGAGGAGACCTCCTTGTGGGTCACCGTTAGCCCCTAAAACCTCTGCATTCTGATCGGTCATCTCACATAATCGTGTTTTGTGCCCTGGTACACTGACACCTTTATTTTTGCAGGAATAAACATTCGTAAGTTTTCTTTGTTAAGCCAAAAAGTTTAAATCAATGCCATTTCCCTCTTCTCTCAGACGCCCGGAATAAAGACAAATGCAATCCTTGATTTCTTACTTAAACTAAAGCACTGAGATTCTGCATTGTCTTTAAATGAACAGGGGTAGAGACCTAATACTTGGGAGAAATGGGGCAGAAGGTTTGAAAGAAGATGCACCTCAAACTCTCTTCAGGGATCTGGGTAGCCCCCAGCACTTCCCCTGGTACATGGCAGGAACTCTCTCTCGACTGGATTAGCATCTCTGCTGCTAGGCGTCAGACAGAAGGTAAGATATAAAAGCATAAAGCGGGGTCTGTCTCTTGCACCCCGACTTTGTACCCCTCGCCTGCCTCAGTGGATTCCTCCAGCCTCCACCCAAACCACTAGGGCTGGTCCAGCTCCCTCCGCCCTGCACCCTGCAGGGCTCCTGGCACGCTTTGTGGGGTTTCGGTAGGCAGATGGGGACCAAAATCACAGAGGAGCATCTGCACCGCATGTCACAGAGCCAGGGGCTGCGTCTTCTGCTAGCTTTAAGGAGCAGGAAACCACAAAGGTCAAGGGCTGAGAGGATGACCTAATCCATAGTTGAAAACAGAAGCACCAAACGGCCCACTGCAGTCTCAGTTCTGGCTGTACTTGGGCACTTCTGATGGTTTCTTTAAGCACAAAAGCACCAGAACTGAAAAAGATTCGCGGGAAGGATATTGACAAGCCTGAAAAAAGTTACACCTAGAAGTTCTTCGTTTTCTTGTCAAATATTTCTATGAAATTTTCGATACAAGTATTTTTTGTCAAAAGACTGCAGAATCTTCCGTATCAATCCCTCCTCCTCCCCCCAGACACAACCTGCACGTCCCCAGGCCATTAATAAGAGATAAGAGGGTCTCCCTTCTAATTGACGGAATCACTAAGGACATCTCACAGTAATTATTGCTGCCAAGAGTTCAAAGAATTGCATCCCAGAGCCCCTGTCACTCGTGGTGGGCTCTATACCACCTCTCTCGCCTGCCCTAATTATTTTGTAGTTGGAGGGCTCCGAAACAGCAGAAATCTCTGTCCGATCTTTTTTTAAAAAAAATAACTTTGCGTAATTAAGGCTCTCGTGGCCCTAGTTGGTTCCCTGACAATGGCATCCTCCTCTCTGGGTGTCTCCGCTGTCACACACGGGGGAAGGGTGAGGAGCCCCCTT
Organism: Orcinus orca; assembly: GCF_937001465.1. Taxonomy (NCBI): domain Eukaryota; kingdom Metazoa; phylum Chordata; class Mammalia; order Artiodactyla; family Delphinidae; genus Orcinus; species Orcinus orca. The sequence goes on from NC_064562.1 coordinate 22,158,636, forward strand.
CCCGCCACCCTCTCCTAAGTGAAGTGAAGGGACCCTGGGGAGGTTCTGAATCACCCGTGATCCAAGGAAACAGAAGTGAAGCCTGAGGTGCGGGCCAGCCTTCCTCTCCAGCCTTGCACACAACTCTGATGTGTCCCTCTTCTGCTTAAAGCCCTCCATGGTTCCCAGTGCCTGCAGGATCAAGGTTCAAGATTCCACATGTAGCAGCCAAGCTCCTTCCTAACTGGGCCCCAACCGGCCCTGCTGCTCCAGCTTCACATACCCAAATTCCCAGGGCCTCGAACAGGGTGAGGCAAGCAAGACCCCTAGGGCACCACACGGAACAAGTCACTCTGGGGTCGCCTTAAATGAACGCCTCCTTCAATGTTGTGACTTAGGCATCTCGCTCGCCTTATCCTAACCCTTGCCCGGCCATATACCAGGCAGCAGGGCAGAGCCAAGCTCTGGGTGACCTCAGGCAAACCCCTTAACCTCTCTGAGCCCAAGTTTCCTCACCTGGAGGACAAGCATGGTTAGACCTTCAGAGGTAACACCTAGAAGCACCTGGCCCAGTGACGGACTTGAGTAGCTGTTCAATAAAACTGCCTAACTGTTTTTATAGTTATTTTTCACATTGTTTTCTCTCCCTGAAATTTCCTTTCCCATTTTTAGCCTCTGTCTTTCTCACCAACTCCTGTACATCCTTCAGAACCCCAACTCAAACATCCTGTTCTCTGTGCAGCTTGTCCAGATGTTCTCCAAAGAAATGAAATGCTCACCCTTGCTGCCCTCACAGCCCCGGGGTGCCCTCTTGTATGGCATCAGTGAGGATGCCTGGTCACCTCATGGCGCTGTGAGCTCTTGGGGCAGGGGGTTCTGCCTTTGTCATCAGTCATCTCGGCATCCCTGCCCAGCCTGGAGCCAGGCTCAGAGCCCAGCCTTGCTCACAGAGTGGACAGAACCTTCTGGTGCTGCCTGCCCATGTGGCCTCTTCTCCGTGCCTTTCCTGACATATTTCTTTCCCCACCTGGTACGATGCCACTTATATATCTAGGCACAGCAGTGAAACCTGTATCTGCTAGAAGTGGCCTCTGGGAGCCCGTGGCTTTTGCTCTGTGTCCCTCTCAGTGGCACCAGCTTTGTGCCACTCCTCATTGTCAGCATGTGGGTGGTCTTCTCTGGGCATGGGTCGGGAAGTGGGGGGTAAACTGAGCAGGCAGAATTGATCAGATGGGGCTGGGATGAAGGGAGGTTCAGGGCTGATGGAAGAACTGCCCTGGCTTGAGCCATACGCTCTGGGACAATGGCGCAGGGCAGTGAAACCCTGGAGAGAAACACGGACATACGGAAGTGGGGCTGCAGTCTGCGGAGGTGGAGAGCACAGGAGGAGACGGGCCTGAAGGAGCAGACGGGTCCTGCCCAGTCCTTCCTCCTGGCTGCCCTGGCAACGGGTCCCTCCTCGGCTCTGATATCATACGAGAACCTCCACTTGAATGACGAGCACACGTATCCAGCCTAGTCCCACCTTCCCACCTTGGGCTCCAGGAGGAGCTGCGGTAGGGAGGTGGTCCCTGCAGCAGAGGGAGAAGCAGTGGGGTTGTGGATCACAGGGTACCTGTCGCTCCCGCACGATGCCACTGTTGGAGGAGGTGCCTCCTGCGAGGCCACCTTCCCGCCCCTGCCACCCTGCCACCGGGAAGGCTGAGGCCGTGCAGCCGGGCCAGGACAGGCAGTCACTCTAAGGCGGTGGGCACAATGAACTCTCTGCTTATAACTGTCCCCTGCTCAGCACCGTGTGATGGACCCCGTTGGACAAAATAACGTCCACCCCAACTGTGGTCCCCCGCTGTCCCTTCACCCCACTGCAGCCAAGCCCCTCTCGCGGCACGTCCCTCACCCCCTTCCCTCTGCCGCCTCTCGTCCCAGGTTCACTCTTTCATTCTTCAAGGTGCAGAGATGCCTCCTCCGACCACCTTAATTTAAAGCTGACCACATCAGAGCAGCCGCACAGCCTTCAGAGACTTGCCCGCTGTCACGCTCCCATTTACTTACCAGTCTGCTTGCTCCATAAAGCCAGGCGCCCTCTCTCTGCACAAAGCCTGCGGCCACCCCTCACCCTCTCTCACTCTCCATTCTCCATTCAGTCCGTGGGCAAAGCTGACCTTCCGTGCGGATGCACGACCCGACCCCCTCCACTCACCGCACCCAGGCCGCTCGGGGCGTCAGCATCCTTCATCTGGGTTACTGGGCTAATCTCCCAGCTGGCCCCCACTTCCACCCTCCTCTCAGCAGCCAGCGGGCTCCTATTAAAACACAGCCAGGCAAAGCCCCCTGTGGCTCCTGTCCTTTCAGAGTAAACCCAGAGCCCCCGCCATGGTCTGTAAAGTCCTCTGCATGTGGACCCTCTGCTCTCCACACATGGAGCCTCCTCTCTCCGTGCGCCTCTAACCTCACCCCCACCTCCCCCGACTCTGCTCCTGCCACACGGGCCTCAGGATCCAGCTACAAGGCCCTGGCTGTGCCCTCTGTTGGGGGCTTTACCCTGGCTCTGCCCCCAGATATCTGGAGCCTCTCCAACAGAGGGGGGCTAGGTCTGGTCTTTCTATCCCAGATCCATTACCAGGGATGAGTCCTGGGAGTCTACCCCACCCAGACCCTTTAAATGAAACTGGTTCATCCACAGTTTCCATAAGAGTTCTTTGTTCTCAAGGCTTCTGTGAAGATTAAGTGAGAAAGAACACAGGCTGATAGGCATGAGACTACTGGAGCCTCTATCCTGGTTCCACCTAGCTGTGTGACCTTAGGGAAATGTCTTAACCTCTCTGTGCCTCTGTGATAAACGATAATGGCCCCCAAAGACGGCCGCATCCTCATCCCTAGAACCTGTACATGCTACCTCACATGATAAGACTTTGCAGATGTTAAGTTAAGGGTCTCGAGCTGCAGAGATTATCCTGGATTCTCCAGGTGGGCCCTCTGTAATCATAAGAGAGAAGGAGGAAGGTCAAAGGCAGAAGAAGAGATGGCATGATGGAAGCAGGGGTTGGAGTGATGCATTTTGAAGATGGAAAAGGATCGTGGGTGACCTCTAGAAGCTGGAAAAGACAAGGAAACGGATTCTCCCCCAAAGCCTCCAGAAGGAATGCAGGCCTGGCGACACCTAAATTTTAGACCTCTGCGCTCTAGAACTGTAAAAGAATATATCTGTGTTGTTTTCAGCCACTGTTTGTTACAGCAGCCAGAAGAAACCAATACACTCGGTTTCCTCATCTATAAAATGAATAATCGAGTACCTCCATCATAGGGTAGCTCTCAGAACTTAATGAGATGTAAACTTCGAGCAGCACCTGGTATGTAGCAAGCCCTTGACCAATGTTAACTGCGGTTCCTGCTTCAACCAGCATCGGGCTGTCATAGAATAGGGGTTCCACCAGGGGGAGCAATTGTCATTACCACCTATTCTAGGGAATCTTCGTGCTTCGGCACAGCCCTTCCTTTTGGCAGACTCTGTGCTGTGAAAAGCAGAAATAACTGTCTATTTTGAGGATTCAAGCACAGTCGTTTCCATGGTTACCCTGTCATAATGACTAGCAGACAAAAGACCCAGATTTCTACTGCTTTGGAGAAAGACAGCAAGCTGTGGGCTGGGTAGCAGCAGCCCATGCTTCCTGGCTCTGCCCTTGACGGGGAGGAGCCTGGGGAAGCCACTGCATTTCTCTGACCTCGGTTTCCTCATCTGCCCAACGGCAGAAGTCAACACGTGATCCACTTGTGATCCGGGACGCCCTTCCTTCAGAGAACAGAAAATCACGGTCTTATCTGTTGAGAAAATGATGCTGTGACCATTCATCTCTGGGGGTGTCTCTATCAGCCATCCCCTGAGTTCTGAGTAGTAACTAAGTAAATATATAGAAGTGAGATGCAAAGAATGGGTCCTAACCTCCAAGTCTCCTTATAAAGAGACCTGGCTCCAATAACAACCATTTGTTCTGATTAAAAATAACTACCTAACTGGCAATCGTCTGCTTGCCAGACGAGGGCTAAGAACAAACGCGATCTGGAGAAAGCAGACAGCAGGGCAGATATCTCCTCTACTCACAACTTATGGCAAATTAAATGAAGGAAGGAAAACAGAAGCTGCAATGTATTGTACAAAGACTGATGAACAATCCTGTCACTGGCATTAATGAGAAAGTGCAAAGTATTGAGTTTGAGAATGAAAAGAAAATTCTAGAAAAATTTAAAATACATTTTTGATGCAAATTAACTCTCATAGAAAACCTATATAAACCAATAATCAAAAAAGATTTACACTTGAGTTTTACTAAGACTTCAAGGAGCTGACATATTATACTAAATATTCTAGGGAAAAAAGAGAAATCAGCCAGCTCATTTTACAAGAGAACAATCTTCTTAATAAAACTGGGCAAAGAGTGTAGGCAAAGAAAATTAAAGGCCAACTTCATCTAGGAACATTTATGCCAAAAGCATAATTTTTGCATTTATGCAAAAATTTCCTGGCCTCAGTGTCACCAGCCACTGAAAAAGCCCCTGGTAGTCAAAAGGCGCGATGTCCCTCCCTTCATACCTTGGCCGTGCCAAAGCCTTCTGGAACTTCTCGAGAGGCAGACTCCTCCGTGGCCCTATAGTTAATTAATGCTCATCACAGCCCCAGGAGAGGGGACGAGAAATTCAATGGAGTTGAGTCATCAAAATAAAGTTACAGCTCTTGCACTTGACTTTGTGGGCTGATTCACATGCAGCTCCACACCACCGGGCGTATGATGAGGACGTGCCTGGAATCTATGCTTGCGTGCCTGGGCTGGGGAAATGTATGAGTGGTGGCCGCCCTGGTGGGTGGCTGCTTGTTCAGACCCCAGGGAACCAGCTAACACAGTTACAGAAGCCAAGAGGGGCTCTGACTCTCACATACAGCCCACGAAGAATGTCATTCAAGCAGCGTGGGCGGACACAAAACCATCTCTATTCTCCCTAAATTCCATCCTTCCTGCACACACACTCAGGGACAATTTCTGGAAGTATTTCTTCCCATGCTTTTCTGTTTCCATTCTTTCAGTGAAGTAGTCATTGCCTTGCTTTTCTCCCCCATGGAATCTTTAAACATCATTCCCTCACGTCATTAAAAACCTCCTAAGTCAGTATTTTAAATATTCCATTATACAGACATCATCATCTGGCCACACTGGTGCCTTCCCATCTTGGAGCCTTGCCCCCTGCAGTGTCCCCCTTCTAGAAGATTCTTCCCCCAGAGATCTGCATGGCGCACTTCTTCAGCACCTCAGAGAGGCTGTTCCTCTGTAACCTCCTCAGTCAGTGGCACTGACGTGACCCTCCCTATACTCTGCTTTTCTGGCGGCTGTTTACACCACTCACCACTCTGGACATCACATCACCTAGTTAGGAGTTTATTGTCTGCCCATTGGTTCCTGCTGCACCCGTGTCAAGAATAGTGCCTGGAGCATGGCAGGTACAGCCTGCCTGCCTGGATGGCTGTGTGTGCCCTGCTGGCCCTCGCTCCACCCAGAGAGGGAGATCTGCCCTCGCCACCCTGAGTGCTGACACCTCAGCCCTCAGGAGAAGGCTCGGCACACAGAGAGGGGCTGTTCCCAGGGCTCCGCTGGAGGAGCCCTGGGGCTCGTGGACGGGGGACTGCAGCTCCAACAAGTGCAGACCCAGACATGCCCCGCCGGGCATGCGCACTTACGTTTGGAGTGCTTGTCGCACAGGGCGGCCGCACGCATGTCGCAGAGGCGCAGGGAGCCCTTGCTGCTGCTGTAGACGAAGAGGTTACAGTGGTGCGGGTGGAACTCGGACGCGGTGATCACCTCCGTCAGGTCCTCCATGTTGGCCGGCTTGATGTCCACGATGTCTGGGTGGCCGAGTCAAGGAAGGGGCGGTGAAGGAAGGGCGCCCTCGCGGCTCTGCCTTTCCCAGCTCGGAGACCCTCGGGTTTCCCGACGCCTCTCGTCGGCACACCCACCTACCCCGCATCTGAGCTGGCTCCGTTCCTGAGACTCCTGGACAAACACCCCGCCACGCAGTCCCCAAGCTGCAGACCCGACTGTCGTCGAACAACTGCTGGTTGTCCCTTCTGGATGCCTGCCCACTGTTCCCATAAGGCGGGACTGCCGCCTCCTCCCTGACCTGTGCCCTTTCTCCAGCCAGTGCCCATCCGCCGCCCGGCCCCACGCAGGGCAACCCTTGAAGCTTCTCCCCTCTGCCCCTCCTCTTTCAGTTGCCAAGCAGGAGGCCAGGAGCATTTGTTGAGTGCCTACTACATGCTGGGCTGTGGACACACTAGGTGAACAGCTGCAGTTCTCCCCGTCACTCTGTGAATCGTGTCTGAGCTGAGTGGACAGGTATCGGTTGGCTCCCCTCCGCCCCCGCCCCGCCCTCCCCCTTCTCCCCTCCCCCTCCCCCACCCCCCACCCGCACCCACTCCCTTCCGCCCACAGCATCAAGACTCTGCTTTGGGGAAAAGGTTCTCTGCTTTTCTGGGTTTTCAGCTCTAATCTGTGCCTTCCATTCCCACTCACAGTCACCACGAGGGATAAGCATCTGGTGTCAGATGTGCCAGGGGAGGGGCTCCAGACTTGGAATACTGGGAACGCTGGGATGCAGCTCTATCACCTCTGCGGGCTGGGTGGTGTGGAGAGGAAGGGACTGTATCTGCTGCCATGACAAGGGGAAACCCGGAGCCTGGGGCAGGGGCAGACCGCCCCAGAGACAGAGTAGATGGAGAGGAAGATCTGTCAGTACCGTTAGAATCCTGGGTGAGAATTCACCCGAAAACGGTAACCGCTGGACGGTTAAATATAGGACCCAATAAGTCCATTTTCTGTTTAGCGTCAAGAATTTTGTTGCTTGGAAAGGAAGTATCTCTGACTGAAATGCTGGAGCCCAGAGAGGGTAAACAACTTGTCCAGGGTGACTCAGCAGGAAGTGGTGAGGCTGGATTCCTGTCCATTCGCTGTTGCCTACAACAGCAAATCATAACCCCTTGCTGTAGCATCCAAGGCCTGGCATGCCCTGGCCTCTCTCTACCTTTCTGGCTTCAGATCCTACTAGTCGCTCTGCCCTAAAGGCACTTTTCTCTCGAACAGCGACACCTTCGGTCTCTGGTCTCCCCAGCCCCATGGGGGCTCTGCACAGCCTGTTCCCTCTTATGGAAATGCCCCCTCCTCCCTCTTCTTTTCACGTGAGCTCTGGATTCAGAGAATGCCAGCTCTGCCACCTCCTGGCTGTGTGATCCTGGGTGAGTCCCCCCACCATCCAACCAGCTCCCCATGCCTCAGTTTCCTCATCTGTAAAATGGGCTAACAGTTCTATCCTCATAGGTTTGCTGTGAAGATGAGAAGAGGCAAAGCCCTTGGCAACTGCCTAACACATCGCAGAGCTCAACGAATGTCAGTTGCTCTTATTATTATTATTTTTTTTTGCGGTACGCGGGCCTCTCACTGTTGTGGCCTCTCCCGTTGCGGAGCACAGGCTCCAGATGCGCAGGCTCAGCGGCCATGGTTCACGGGTCCAGCCGCTCCGCGGCATGTGGGATCCTCCTGGACTGGGGCACGAACCTGTGTCCCCTGCGTCGGCAGGCGGACTCTCAACCACTGCGCCACCAGGGAAGCCCTATTTTTTATTATCTGGAAAATACTGATTGAAACTCTGACATTCATCTGCTGTCAGCACCCCCTCCTCCACCTGCCCCAGGCTGCTTCCTCTCTCAGTAAGAAAGAGGCATTTTCTGACTTGTATAAACAGTAGAATTTATAAAACATCAGAAAAGATGGTTGAATCTGTGCAATCAGAGGAGGCTCTCTGTGCAGATGCTCAAATCTTGCTTGCTAGGAGCACACCATTAACCAGAAACTTAGAATCACATCAAAATAGAAAGAGAGGGAAAAAAGGAGCTATGTCGTCAGTGCCTGAATTGGTTTCCCAGGAAACTGTGGTTTTCTGGTATGATAAGAAGCAGAGATTAAATCATGAAAAAGTGAGACTAAAGGTTGAGAGAGAAAAAGAGCCAAGACTTCTGGAATGTGAATTCCATCCACATCAACCTGTAGCCCCATCCTTCTCAGCCTGAGCCCCCGCTGGTGACGTCCCATGGGCTCTGCCTGCTGAGAACGGCTTCAATTTCCTACTGAACTTCAAATGGTGTCTGGAGAAAAAGTGCCATCCTTTAAGAAATGCGCATGACTACAGCACCTGTCAGATGTTCTGCAAACGGGGACTGAGGTTCTCCCACAGGACTTGGGACACAAAAGCCAAAGAGGGCCTGGGAGAAACAGAAGTGCCGGGCCTTAGGGCACGCAGGTCAGGTTTGAGTCCCGGTTGTGTCGCTTGTCAGGGGACGTGGGTTTTTACCGTGTTTCCCAGGGTTATACCCTCCGCAGGGAGTGAAGATGCCTCGCCTTGTAGGTGGTTCCCTCAGCATCCCAGGGAGACCCGTCACGCGGCCTGAGGGGGCTCGGGCCGTTGTGACTTGTTGCTTTTGCCCATGAATGGAGGGCAGAAGTGACAAGTGCTGCGTGTCACTTCCAGGCTGAAGGTCTGAGAGCCAGCACGTGCTGTGCCGTGAGCCTCAGGGCCCATCAGCAGGCTCTTGTCACCTCTGAGACTTTCTGATTGTTACTTCAGGGTCACCTAACCCTCTTGACTGCGTCAGTGTCCAAACTCTTTCCTTCCCGGCCTCAAGATGTTCTGGAATCCAGCCCAACAGAGAAGGGATCAGAGGATGATGTCTGAACTCTGGCTCGTGGAGACCGAAACTGGGGTTTATGAACCATCTTTCTAACCTGGGAGGCTGTGGACGCCAGTGGCCAGAGAGAGGGCAGTGTGGTGGCGTGAAGGCTCCTCTCTCAGGCCCCCAGACGCTGGTTCCAGGCTCACATAGGGGCCAAAGCCAAGCAAATGGGTGTTGCCTGATTACAGTGCACATGCTTCCTGCTGCCTGTTTCCCGTGACCCCCGGCACTCCAACCGCCCCTGACCGCCTCACAACAACCATGTTCAGCTTTGGCCTGCCTTCTGCAAACACTTGCTAGAACTCTGAACGAGGCCATGATGGCTAATCTGCGGGGTTCAGTCATGTCTGCAGGCTCTACAGCTAACATGCCTGAACCAGGGCTACACCGAGTCGGCCAAGGGGGGAACCCACGTGGACCGGGGACCCTGTGCATGGGCTGAGGAGACAGAGTCTCCAATGCCTGGGTCCCATCAACAGCCGTGGACCACGGCTCTTACAGCCTACGCATCCCTCGGGGAATCTCTCTTGCTGTTTCAAACAAAGGACTGGATACAGTGGGTGCTGGGGAAAGATGATGTGAAGCACAGAGCTTCCTTTCCACCTGATGCTGGGGGAGGAAAACAAAAGCACAGTCATGGCCAATGTGTGCCTCTGAATCCCAGGGCCCACAGCCTGACCCAGCACCTCCAGGACAGCACAGCATCCTTCAGGGCGTGGCCATCCAACCGGGTCCACCATCACCCAGTCCCGGGACGGCTTCTCCAAGACCTCTGGCTCTGCTCGTCACAGGACGAGGATCTCCCTGTGGGTGCCCAGCTCCTCACTGGCCATCGGGTGTGTGAGAGCCAAATTATCTAGAGGGGCTGTCCCTACTGAATCCCCATGGCCACATCACAGAGCAGGGGCCTGGAGACGGACTCCTGACCAGCGAAGTAGGTGCGGAGAAGCCTCCAGAGCACGGTAATTACGTCCCAAACAGACACCACAAACACTCCTCCGGGACTCCCACCTGAGTGGCCACATGCCTGTGGACTTTGAGACACTTGACCATACACAGTGGCCTGGACTTTGGCAGGACCAGTGCTGGGTTGGAAGTTGGGGGCCTTGGGCCAGGGTCTGGTTTTACCTCTCTCTGGAATGTCCAGTTCCACATGCAGAGGTCACTTCCATCTGTAAGTCTCGGTTTCCCCTATCTGCAAAATCAGGGGTTGAGTATGACCCTGGAGCACGCTTTCGTTTCGAGGATTAACCCACAGGTGGCTTCCCCCATGCCCACTTCAGAAGCAGCTGCATGAATCCCACGTGTAGCCAGTGCTTTTTTCATGGCAGGACTGACCTCTCTTGGGAAGGAGCACAGTTAGACTCCTTCACAAGCCCCCCGCCCCCGGCAAAGCTGGATGAATTATTCATGTTCTATTTTCCCATCTAGTTGTACTCCAAGTGTCTGATGGCTTTTGCTTAACTTTCAATCACACTTTGGCAGCTAAGAATGATTTTCCCTCTTAGGAAAGTTTGTCAGACACAGGTAGGCGGAGAGGGGAGCAGGTCACGGGCAGAGGATGAAGGGAGAAGGTAGACTAGCTCCGGTCCACACCCCTTGGCTGGGCGCGATGTATTCTTCTCCAGTGCAGTGTGTTGAATGGTGCCTCCCCCCTGCCCCCCCAACCCCAATACATGTCCACATCCTAACCCCCAGAGACTGTGAATGTGACTGTATTTGGAAAAAGGGTCTTTGTAGATATGATCAAGTTGAGATCTCAAGATGGGGTCTTCCTAGATTACCTGGGTGGGCCCTAAATCTGATTACAAGTGTTTTTATAAGAGACACCGAAGGAGAAACAGAGACACCCAGAGGAGAAGGCCATGTGGCATCTGACGCAGAGGCTGGGGTGATGCCTTGGGCTGCAGGAGCTAGGAGAGGCAAGGAAGGATCCTCCCCAGGAGGCTTCAGAGGAACACAGCCCTGATAACACCTTAACTGCAAACTTCAGGCCTCTGGAACTGTGAGACGATAGATTTCTGGTGTTTTAAGCTGCCCAGTTTGTGGAAAGTTATGGCATCCATTGGGAACTCAGACACCCAGTCTGCTTCCTGGAAGCTGGGGAAAAGACACGGGTGCAATGCTAGTTATCACGGACAGCTTCCTCTACCTCCATTCCAGACCTCTTCTTTCCCTGCAGTTCCCTGTTTTAGCAGCCCCAGCCCCGAAACGCAGAGCCAGGAATCAGGGCAGCTTCTGGATCCCTCCCTCTCCCTCCATCACATCCAACCTGCCTCCGTGGCCTGTGCTCGTCCACCTGGAGATCCCTCTGCTCTGGCCCTCAGCCCAGGCTGCCTAAGCCTCAGTGGGGCTCCCCGCCTCTGGTTAGCCCCCCAGTCTCAGCTAGAGTGAACTCCCTAAAATGGGGGTTGGGTTCCCCTACTCCCCACCCACAAGAGAAGGCCTTCTGTTCAGGCTGCAAATACTGGCTGACCTATCATCTGTTTCACTCATCTGGGTGCAGGCAAGATCGTTTATACCCCAAGCTCCAGTTTATACCAGACTGTGCCCACCTGAGATGCCCTGCAGGCTGATCAGATGGCTTCACATCTGTGTCTGTTCAATCCTCTCCATGTGTGAGTGAGGTGCCCCCCCTTTCTGTGGATGAGGAAATGGGGGCTCCACAAAGAGAAGCCACTTGCTCGGGGCCAGGCAGAGGGGGACCAGCCTGGGACTGGAACTAAGTTGAGTTCCGGAACCTGCAATATGCAGTATGCAGTGCGCTGTGACTTGGGAGGCAAAGCAGAGTGGGGACGAGAACTCCGGCCCCTGACAGCCTGGGGCTGAATCCGGGCTCTGTCTGCTTGCTAGCTGTGTGTGCAAGTTTCTAAACCTCTCTGTGCCTCAGTTACCCCAAGTTCAAAATGGCAATGGTACGCCTTATCTCCTACGGTAGCGGTAGGATTAATTAAGATGGTGCACGTGATGTGCTGAGGACAGGGCCTGGCAAGGAGTAGGTGCTTTGGAAGTGAACTCCTAAGAAGGCATGTGGCATAACACTGCAGGCAAGTGGCTTAAATCTGCCTTAGATCCATGCGGCGCCTCCCTTGGGCCAGTCACTCAGCTTCTCTGGACCAGTGTGAGCTGAGGCTCCAGGAACACGAGAGGAAAAACACAGCCATGGGAGCGTGGACAAGTGGGCAGGAGGGGCTGCCGCCTCCCTGGGGCACCCGGGGGCCTGGGAAGATAGCTCTGGTTCGGGCAGCTGTCTGGCTCCAGTCCCCTTTTCCTTCAGTGGCCAAGTGTGAATGAGCACACACGTAACCCTCTAGACCAGGGGCTGGCAGGCATTTTCTGTAAACGGCCAGAGGAAATATTTTAGGTTTAGCAGGCCACAAGATCTCATCTCGTCCAGGCTGCTGAACTCCGCTTCTGTGATGCAAAAACAGCCACAGACAATACGGAAATGAATGGGTGTGGCCGTGTTCCCATCAAGCTTTATAAACTGGTGGATTCATGCGCCCACCTCTCCCCGCTGGTGGAGAAGTAGCCCAGGTTTAGAAGAGGGATTGCAATCTTGCTGTTGTAACAGAAGCCCCCCTTTATTGCTAGTGTGCAAGACGCCTGGGGGTCAGTAAAGCGCAGAAACGGGTTTGTCCTGTTCCATTCCAGAAGGAAGTCTGTGGTTCTTACTGCCAAGGGCACAGGAATGTAATCCAGGTGAGCCTTTGCAGAGTCATCAGGTTTGCAGAGATTTTTATAGAAACTCCTTCATCTCTTGCTGCCAAGAGCATCGCCTGGTGTCCTGAAGCCAGTGGGGTGACACCAGCCCCAGGCACCATGGCCGATCAGTTCCAAGCCACGCCGCTCTGTGGGATCCCACTGGGAGGGTCCTGAAACTGTGGCGAGAAGGTGGCTATGCTGCTGTGGCCCTCACTCCTCTGAGGTCTGAGGTGCACTTCTCAGAGCCTTGGTCTCCCTTACCTATCCCAGGAGCACCGGTACGAGGGCCATCACCCATCTCCCGGGCAAATCTCCGCTGACCATAAAATGAGTCAGGCACGTGAAATGAATAAACATCATTGGTTCGTTCCACCGAGGGGCTCCAGCGAGAAATAGGTCTGTAAAGCACTCCATAACTGCCAGAGAATTACACAGGTATCACCTACTGTGACGGGGTTTAGCGGCTATGCCACGACAAACGCTTGTAAAGACACAGCAAGTAACTGAGCTCCGAAACACACTCAAACCCTTGGAGGGCTGGTGAGGGCAGCCCCTTTCAGGTCGGGCACCTGGATGTCCCTGCGGAAGGGACCGCCCACCCTCCAATCCCACGAAGGAGGAGAGGGAGATGAGGGTGGGGAGGTGACCGGCCCAGGGCCAGAGGTGGAGGCAGAACCAGGATGGAATCCTGGCTTCTGAACTTCCAGCCGGTGTTCCTGCCACTGCCCACTCTATCCTGGAGTGACTGCACCTCCACACAATGTGGAGTTCTCCCCCGGGGTCAGCACCCGCAAAGGCCCTGCTGCTAGGGCTCACTGGACTGGCTGTATCCTGGGCAAGCTGGGTGTTGAGAGTGGGCAAGGGCTCCATGAGGAGAAGGACGTGGCCTTGAGCTCCACTGGTTGAACTGAGCAAAGTGTGGTTTAGCCAGATGTCCTGGTAGGAGCACACGCTCAGGAGGGGGGGGGGGAGGGACTGTTACCATGGCGACCAGGCAGCTGCGGAGTAAGGATGGAGGCGGTTCTGCCAAAGGCCACACCGCCCGAGGTGCCCTACACAGGCCCCCCAAGGACGCTAGTGTGGAGGGGCCTGTAGGCCTCCTGCACAGGGAGGCAGTCTCGCTGGGGTGTGGCCAGCAAAGCTGCTTTTTTTCAGCAAATTTTCTCCAAAAGATGACCTGGCTACAAACATGAACTGTGAACAATCTGGCCTCAGCGAGTCAGATCCTACGGGAGGTTCCTGGCTACCTGTGCCTCTGTCTTAGTTTGCTCAGGCCGCCATAGCGAAATGCCACAGTTGGGTGGCTTAAACAATAGGAAATGATTCTCTCACAGCTGTGGAGGCTGAAAGTGCAAGATCAAAGTGTCAGCAGGGTTGGCCCCTTCCGAGGCTTCTCTCACTGGCTTGCAGGTGGCCATCTTCTCTGTGTGTCCTCATGTGGTCATCCTTCTGTATATGTCTGTGTCCTGATCTCCTCTTCTTATAAGGACACCAGTCATACTGGATTAGGACCCACCCTAATGATCTCATTTTACCTTAATCACCTCTTTAAAGATCTACAAATACAGTCATATCCTGAGGCGCTGGGGGTTAGAGTTTCAACATACAGATTCTGGGGGGACAAAATTCACCCCACAACAGCCTCCTTCCCTTCCCTGCCCAGAACCTTATTAACTATGATGGTGCAATCTCACTCAAACAGAAGCACCAGGTCGCTGGGACCATGCTGGGCCGTGGGAGAAGGGCTGTTCTGAGTAACCGCTCACTGCGCAAGGCCACCGAAACCCTGGAGTGTTTTCTCTGTGTGATGAGCCAGACTGCACACCTCTTCCAAAAGCCAGCTTATGTGATTCCCAAATGCTTAGACAGGCAAGAAATGACTTCTGAGTCACAAAAACCAGGGCTTGACAGTCTAGCCCCACCGAATAACAGCTGTGTGACCTCTGGAAAACCTCTCAGCCTCTCTGTGCCCTGCTTTTCTCATCTGTAGAATGAGTGGATACCATCTGCTTTGCAGGGCTGTAATGAAGATTTAAGGAGATGACATCTCCTTCATCAAGGAGATAAAGGTCCTAGCACATGGCTGGTACTTTTAGCAGCAATTAAAGTGAGTTAAATCAGAATCAGTATTTCTCTTCCTCTGAAACAAATATGAAACTAAGCAGGGTGCAAAAGGTATAACGTTTGTTGCCTGGAAGGACGCTCTGGAAAGACAGTGAGGGTTTGTGCTGGATTACATGCCCGGGTTTGTCTCCAACCCAGAGTTGGGAGGGGAAACCCAAGGTGGGACAGAGCTTGGACACACACCTAGGTGGCTACCTTCTCATGGCACCGAGAAGGGGCAAACCAGACCCTGTCCCAACCTCTCAGGGCTCCTAGCCCAGCAGTGAGACCAGATATTAGCCCCATGCTGGATGCTCCAGGAGAGACATACAGGGTGCGTGTGATGAGATCTATAACAAGGCCCTGACTGGTCTGGAGAGTCAGGGTAGGGTCCTCTGAGGCAAAGGCATCAAGCCGAGGCCAGAGGGTGAGCAAGAGTTATCTAGGCAGAGGGTCAGGCTGCTGGAGCCCCAAGACGGAGGGACACAGGGCAGCTGACAGGGCTGTGGTCTGGGGTCGAGGGGGGTTGAATCAGGAGTGTGTTACAGAAGTGCCTCAGAGGCCTTTCAGGAAGAGACAGGAAGCACCACAGAGGAAATGTTAGAAACATCAGACAGCCGCCAAAGCCCAGCCACTTATGTTACGCATCAATCCCCACTCCGTCCTGCAACAGTGCAAAAAGCACCTGCTTCCCTTAGGATGTAAAACAAGAGCCAGAAACGTTATTGCATTGACAGGACTGGACGGACAATCTGAGTGACTGAGGGCTAGGAGGGCCATGGGCAGGTGCACCCACTTCTCAGAATGGAGAGAATGACAGCACCACCTACACGAGCTGCCGTGAGGATTAAGTGTAGTAAGTGCGGTGCGTTCAGCTCAGTGCCTGCGATCAATGTGCAATAACAGTGGCTGTCCTGGAGGCTGTGACTATCATGACTGAGGGGCAGTGTGGCGTGACAGTGACGTGCATGGGTTCTGCGTCCAGATGCCCCAAGTCTGAATCCCACCCACTTGCCAGCTGGGTGACTCTTGGTAGATTACTTAACCTTTCTGTGGCTTAGTTTACTCCCCGGTAAAACGGGGTTGTTCATCTTGTCTACTCCACAGTGATGTCGGGCGGATTACATAGGTGAATATGTGCACGGTCACAGAGTGCTGTCCGGCACAGAGGAAGCGCTCAGTAAGAGGTGAAGGTGGTGTGGGAAGTGGTGAGGGTGATGGTGGGATGCAGCTCTGGTTTCGGATGGGGTCAGCACCACGGACAGCGCACAGGAGCCATCGGCCGCCGCGGAACCCGACCAACTGCCTGGCCTTGCCGAGCCCCCAAAGCAGTGGTGCTGATAACAGTTTAACAACATGCTTTCTGGGTGAAAAGCTGACTTTGGAGATTCAGACTCCGGGCATTTCTAAGCAGACTCGCCCCACTTGCCTTATCTGTGGGAGAATGAAAAGAGGCAGCCTGTGAGGTGCTTGACGGTGGTCATGGGCTGGTATAGGTCCTGTGTTTATAGCCTATCAGCCCCTATGCTCACCGGCCGTGCTGCTCTCACAGCCCCCAGCACAGGAGGAACACCCCTGTGAATGGAGGAGAAAAGCGAGGCTCACAAGGCCTGTGTGACTGGCAGGGTCGCTGTGTGAGGGTTGAAGGCAGGGTTGAACCCCAGGCTCTAGGGTTTTGGCCAGCACAGAGTCTGGTACATGGAGGGGCCTTGGTCGGTCCCCTCCTTAGCTCCCTGTGCAGAAAATAAGCCCAGTCCACAGGTGGCCGAGTGCTGACCGAGATTTGGAACCGCTTCAACACCCAGCCTAGCTTCAGCACCTGCTCCATAAATGGGAATTAGGAATTTGTTCCAGGCTAAGCCTTGGTGTGATGCCAGCTTCCACCATGAGAAATCGCTCAGTGGGGAGAAAAATCAACTGAACCATCTTTAGAAGTTTCTGGGTGCTAAAAATAAAGCAGAGGTCCGCCAGCTGAGGCCTCCTGTGCAATCTGTTACCTTTAAGATGCTTCAAACTCAAGAAAAATCACCAGTGCCGCCTAAGAGCCTCAAAATGTTGGCATTAAAGGACTGAGAGGTTGTTTCAACAGATGTGGAGACAGCACTGGGGAAAAAGGGCTTCAGTGACCAGAGAAGATGTAGGGACTTATGAGAAACAGCCTTAAGTATTTGAGGGGCCACCGTCTAAGGGAGAAAATAATACCGGCCAACTGCCAGGCCCCTTTATGGGAATGATTCCTTTACTCCTTACAATATCCACATGATAAGGAATTTGGCCCATTTTGCAGTCACGGAAATCGATGACAAAGGAGGTAAAGCAATGAGTCTGAGCCCAATTCTGCCGGAGCCCAGAGCGCTTCTCTTTAGTGTCTGGGGTCTCGGAGCCCCCGACCCTGGAGCCCAGGTTTGCAAGGAGGCATCTATATCCTAAGACCAGATGGAAACTGTGAACTTCCTCCCTCCAAAGTCACCATTTACAACCATTCATAAGCACCTACGATGTGCCAGGCCCTGCATTATGGGTGGGGACACAGAGAGGGCTCAGCCTGGGCTCTTAATCCCAAGGGTTTCAGCAGAAAATGGGGGAGGCATTCATACTAACAGATGATGAAAGCCCACTGTGACCAGGGAGTGTGGGCCCAGAGGCACTCGGACCGGCCTGGGAGGGGTGCAGAGTGGACAGAGCAGAGGTGACCAGGCAAAGGGGGCTGTGAGTGATGCATGTGGGCAAACGGGAGCCAGCCGGGCTACAGGAGGGAGAAAGGCTCCTCCAGAGAAGCATCAGCAGAAGGCAGAGCACTGCCCTCACCCCTGTAACACGAGAGGAAACCCAGTGACGTGAAGGTGTGGGCAAGCCTGACGCACAGGACTCTGGGGAGGTGGGCAAAGGCTGGTCACCAAGAGCTGCTGGGCACTGTTGAGGGATCTGGACATTCTCCAGATGCTGCTGGGGACCACCGAGAGCTCTACACAGGGGACTGATGTGGTCAGACCAGAGGCTCTGATGGGCCACTCTCAAAGCTCTGTAGAGGGCCAGCTGGCTGGGCAAGGTGGGATTCAGGCAACAGTCCAGGCAGGAATGGTACGACCGGAGCTGGGCCTTGGTTCGAGCGGAGAGGAGGGCATGATTCCAGAGCCATCAGGGGAGAATGGAAAGTGCTTGGCACCTCTTTCCATTTTGTGGGTGAGAGAGAGGAAGGAGGCTGGAAGCCTCGGTGACAGACAAAGGCGCTGCACCGTGTATGTGCCTGGCACACGGCAGAGGCTCAGGAAGTACCAGGCTCCTCTCCCTCTGTTCAGAGCAGCCAAGTCTAGAATTAGAAGAGGGAAGGTCCTCTGAGTCAGCTTCATCACTATTCTTACTGGTGAAAACAATGCACACTTTTTCTCCTTTATTAAAAAGGTTTTCCCTTCTCTTAAAAACCTTTGCTAAAAATCAATTCTGCCTAAGTAGCAAGTGTTACTATTTGGACACAAGGAGATGGTTACATAGCAGAAAACTCCCAGTGGCCTTGAGGACTGAACAGCAGCACCAGGGCAAATCAAGACATTGAAGAGCAAGAGTTAAAGGAATGTGAACCCCTAGGTCCAGAATCCCCCAGGAGGTACTTGCTTAAAAGGTATTTCAAAATTCAGAGCAATTCCCCAGCTCAGTGTGGAGTCACAGCTGCCTTTCTGGCCTCCTCCCACGTTGGAAATGAAACGCCTTTTCTAATTACTTGGCTGCTATCAGACCCATCATCACACCTACGACCCACAGTCCCGACACCTTTCTTGCCAGGGGAGGCTGAACGCCATGGGACGGTGCCAGGTGTCTCTGCTCTGGGTCCCTGTGTCTTGTCACTCTGGTCGCCAAGTCGCAGCAGGCCATGGGGAGCGCCTCGTGCAACATCATTCCCTGATGAACTGATCTCATCAAGGGACATTTCCACAGCCACCACATACCCTGGAGATTCCACTCAGCTGCTTCTGTCTGCCTAATTGGTACTTTTAGGTTCTACAGGCCAGGGCTGCTGTGAGCCCGGCCCTGGTGTCTCCAGCATTCTGTAATGCTCACACTCTCCTATCTCTAAGGGCCAAAACATTTGTATATTTTGATCAACTAACAATTCATTTTCAAAAAATTAAAGCCTACACACAGGTTTAACAGAGTTATGTGGCAAGATCTGCAGCCAGAGAAGCCCCTCTGGCATCCCACGGGGACCCCCAAGCCACGGATGCTCCCCTCTGGTCACCAGCTGTCACCGCCTCACCTGGCTTAGCTTCTGGAGCCAACCATTATCTTCACTCCCTTGCATACGCCATCAGCACCACGTCTGCATCTTCACGTTGCAAACCCACTACCCTGGCTCCCTTTCCACCTACTCTGCCCCTGCAGCCATGCAGCAAAACGTGGCTGGAGAAAAACTCACACGACTGTGCTCACTGGTCCCACTCATTCCCCACAGCACTTATCGCCTGCTCACGTACTGGATACTTTGTTTATTATACTAACGGTTTATCAACATTAAATTAGATGTCCGTTCCAGGAGGGCATGGATCTTTGTCTCTTTAATTCAAGCACTGGGCACAGGGCCTGGCACACAGTAGGTGCTCACTAAATATACTGGTGAACGGTGTACCCTCCAATGTGTGGACAGGGCACAATCTGTGTTAGGCGGTGAAGCTGACAGTAATGACTGGGCAGGTCTGCCTGCAGTCCTGGGATGGATCAGTCCTCTTTTCTTAATAACAACTAACCTGTTCCAATGTCCTCTGGCCACCTTAGTCCAAAAGTCAGTTACGATACAGCCCCATATCTACGAAGTCTATATTTTAACTATCGCTCTACCTCCCGGCTTCTTGCCCATGGCCACGCTCCACCCTACCCATCTCCATGTCTCCCTGGATCTACTCGGTCTCCTGGCTTCCAGACTCGTCTGCTGGAATCCATTCCACCCACAACATACACCCACAGCCCCAGGGGGCCCCCTGCAAGGTGACCAGTACTGCTCCCCTGCTTACGGTGCATCGATAGCTTCTTATTACCTGACAGCAGTTAGGGAGTTGGACAGTCTTCAGAACACAGACTCGGACACCAAGCAAGGCTTTCAGTTATTGATACTTTCTAGTCCTTTTGCTGAACGAGGGAGAAGCTCTCTGTTTGCGGGATCCTATCTCTAACACCTGAAGTACCTCCTCATCCCCACGTCCGACAGAAAGAACTAGCCTCGGGTTCTAACACGTGGCATTTACGGATCTGCACATGTGGCTATTCAACTCCAAATGTGAATTCATTCAGACTATATGAAATAAAAATTTCTGTTCCTCGGTCACCCTAGCCACATTTTAGGTACTCCATAGGCACACGTGACTGGAAGCTACCATACCACACAGTGCAAATAGAGAACTTCTCCAGCATCACAGAAAGTTCTACTGGACAGGGCTGAAGATGGATTTCATTCCCTTTTTTTTTTTTTTTTCATTTATAGCTACCTCCTATTTATGGTATGTGATACGTTTCACTTTCATTTATGGTAGTAAAATGAAAGTCCCTTTCAAAATGCATTTATTTAGGCAAACTTAAAGCTACTTGACTTAAAGAAAATTAATACAAATTAGAAAAAGATTGGAAAAGTAAATGAGAGCATGCACGGTG
Organism: Orcinus orca; assembly: GCF_937001465.1. Lineage (NCBI taxonomy): Eukaryota > Metazoa > Chordata > Mammalia > Artiodactyla > Delphinidae > Orcinus > Orcinus orca. Next base: position 22,178,827 of record NC_064562.1, read on the forward strand.
TACAGACATAGTAACACTTGCAAAGGAGGGCTGCAAATGATCGATGTTTGGAGATCGTGGTCCCCAGGAGTAAGTCCCCCACTGACACCATCAGCCAGGCCCGCTGCAGCTGTCCTGGCCACCCCCCACCTTCCTGCCTCATCACGTCACCCTTGCGTGCCCTGGGCCCTTCGGTAGCCTCCTCAAGCCACTGGGAGCATCCTAACCCTGCCTCCTTCTCAGTCCTCCCTGGTAGCCCAGGCACAGTGTGGAGACCTGAGTTACAGCAAGGATGGCACGGCTGGTACCACCCAGGTCAGGGCTGGGTCTCCCAGCAGTGCATGAGGTCCTTGAGGAAGAAGCTGAGTTTCTTTTATTTGTCCCTGTGTCCCCAGGGCTCAGCATGGAGCCTGGGACAGAAGAGAAATTGATGGTTAAACGAATGAAATCAAACAATCCCTTCCACAGCTGCAGGGCTTTGCAATTTTTAAAGGGCCTCTGCATTCACGGTGTCATTGAATCCTTATAATAGCCCAGGGAGATAAATTGGTCAGGGCTTACGGTCCCCACCCTAGTCCTAGGATAAGGAAACCCAGGCTCCAGGAGGGTGGGTGCCGCTGTCCCAAGGCTGCAGCCCGAGGGCAAGGCAAGAAGCACTGGGCCAGGCCACGGGACTCTGTCCCCGGCGGGGGGACTTTGGGCCAAGCCCCGGTCTCCCCAAGCCTGCATCTCCTCATCCATAAAGTTGGGTGATGATAACATTGCCACTGATGGGCGGCTTTCATGTCACTGTGAGCGCCAAGTGAGACTGAGAACGGCAAGCTGCTCTCTAAGCTGTAGAGTGCTGTGCAGGAAGCTGAGCCCCACGCCTGCCCCGTGTGCAGACCTGGAGCTCCTGTGTGACTCCTCATGTTATTCTGCTGGGAAGCAGGTCAGCACCTCAGACCTGGCAGTGGATGTCTGTCTGTGCCGCCCACCACGAGGGGCCCCCAGCTCCTGGAGCAGTGCTTCTCCCAAGGAGACCACCCTTCCCAGATTCAGACACTGCTGGGGGTGGAGCTGACCCCTCCGGCACCAGGGAGGGTCCTGGCCAACCAGAGCATTGCACCCCCAACAGAAATGGGTTCAGGGGTGTCCCTGAGGTCCAGGCAGAGCCCACGGGGTGCCACCTGGGGACCTGGTGGGACAGTTCAGAGACAGCGGGTCTCTTTTCTCCTGGACTTTACTCTGGGAGGGTGGGGCCTGAACTGCTGGTGTCAACTCACCGCCATGTGGAGGCTGAAGCCAGAGCAGAGATCAGAAGCAGGAAGCAGAGAGAGCCCTCCCAGGACACTGAGCCCCTGGATCCATCTGTACCTGCAGCTCTCTTGGTTCCATAAGTCAGTAAACGTCTGTTCTGCGTGAGCCAGCTGGAGAGGGGTGTTCTGACCCCTGACTAGCTGGTGTCTAAGCACCAGGGAGGGGTGGGACCTGCTGGGGTCTGTGCCTGAATGGAGGGTCCAGCAGAGGACCAGCCCAGCCCGGCCCTCTCCATGCAGCCAGACTGAGTCCCCACCCCTCAGAGCAGCTCCAGCCCCAGCTCCTCCTGGAACCTTCCCGACCATCCCAATCCACTTCTGCCTTCCAGGCCCCGAGCACTAAGGAGGGAGGAAGGAAACAGATGCTAATGTTTCCTGACACGCTTTAAGCACCGGTTTGGTGTTGGGTGTCTCACAGGGGCTCGCTGAACGCTGCCATCCTATGGGGGAACGGTTAGGGAGGAGACCGAGGCTCAAGAGGGGTGCAGTGACTCGCCAAGGTCACAGAGCTTAACGTGGTAGAAGCAGACTCCCAGAGACTCCCAGTGGCTCCTCCGAAGCCCAGGCGTTTGCCCCGCACCCTCTTGCTGGGCTCAGGGAACATCAGATGCTTGCTCTCAGCCCTCCCAGCTCCGAGGTCTCCCTGCCCTGTGGTCTCTGGCCAGTTTCTGGCTCTTGGCCCCCCAGAAGCCGTTTGTCACTCCTTCTCTCCTCTAACTGCCCCCCCCCCGACTGCTCCCTTCTCTGCCCCACTCCCTCCCCCCCAGTTCTGGCTTCTGCTCCAAGGGACACAGCCCGATCCTGACCTGTGAGAGGACAGCACAGCAGGCACGATCCCCTGTGTTGGGAGCTTCTCGTGGCAGGAGCTGTACGGTCTCAGCTCTGGGTGTCCAGGGCCACCCGGCACCCAGCACCAAGTGGACAGTCAGAGACATCTCTTGGGGGGGGGGGTCATCCCACCTTCTTCCACCCCACATCTGGGCAGCATCCTTCACAAAGGGCAGTTGGGTGGAAAGGCTGGAAATGAGGACTTGGGGCTGGAGGGCCTGGGTTTGAACCCAGCTTTCCACTGGCTGCTGTGAGCTCTAACCAAGTTAGCCCGGGCTCTCCGTGACTCAGTTTCCTCATTGTAAAGAACCTACCTCCCAGAATTACTGTGAGGATGAATCGAGTTCACATTAACACATGTTTATCAGGCACAGAGCCTCACTGGGCATTATTACTATTATTATTATTGTTGTTGTTGTTGTTATTTGTCTGTAGAGTAGTGACACCTGTAGGTAGTAACCTGCCTGCTCTGTCCACTGTAGCCCTCATTGGGCCAAGCCTCAGCCTGGGCCCCTCTTCAGGCCCATGTTCTTTCTTCACCAGTCAGTGGGGGCCGGAGTCAATCCTATAATCCTATTGCCCAGACACATGGGGCCACCAAGCAGGGCTGCCTACCTTGACCCCATCCAGCTGGGCTTATGACACCCCAGTTGTCCCTCTAAGCCCTGGGCGGGACCCCAAGGTTGTCCATCAAACACTGATGCCTCAGGCCCAGGGAGGAAGGTCCAGAGAAGCCTTCAGTCGACTGTCTCAGGGTGGTCGGCCACCCCTTGCCCAGGAGGGCTGACCCAGGACTCCATCCCCTCCATGGTCCCCAGTGAGGCCCCCAGATGACAGGATGATGGCCACCCTGGAGGAGGCGAGGGGTCAAACGTAACCCTCAGCGGCCACAATTGTAAAGTTTTCATAAACTCATCATGATTCCAAACCTCGGCCTCATGCACACACTGTGAGCCAGGAGGCACCCCGCTGAAGAGGCTGAACAGAGCAGAAGCTCCCAAGCCAGCTGGCTTACAGCAGGCCAACTGACGTCCCGACGTCCCACCCGGGAGCCACCCGGCCCGCGGCGTCAACGGTGGGGCCGCGCCGCGGCAGGAAAGGATACTGAAGCTCCGGTCGGTGATGGCCAGGTGCCAGAGGTTGATGCGCAGGTCGTCCGCGGACATGTACGTCTCGCAGTCGCTGTTGACGGAGATGGAGTTGATGTGGTAGGTGTGGCCATTGGCGAAGACCCTCCGGGGGCTCACCTCCACCATCAGATCCATAGGCTTCAGCACGGGCACCTGCGGAGGAGGAGGGGCGGTCAGCGCAAAGGGGAGAGGTGATGGGGGAGGGGTGCTGGCAGGAAACGTCCAGGGCCACGTGATCAAAAGGAGAGGCCAGGAGAGGCGTGGAGCGCGCCAATGGGTGTCCATCCTGCCTGTGTCAGAAGTAAGCAGTGCCACATGGCCACATCCATTGGCACCAGCCCTGCAGGGAAGACTGCCTCCTTTGCTTGGCCTCCTGGGATTGGTTCTGAACCTGCTGCGTGACTTTGAATGAATGGCTGAACCCCTCTGCACCCCAATTTCCTCATTTCTAAAATGGAAGGAGAAGGTACTGTAGCAGAGCCAGATTTTCCACCAAACATTTGTGTCCCCTTGTCACGGGGAAGTGGCTGCCCAGGCAGGGACTACATTTCCCAGCTGCCCTTGCAGCTGGGTGTGGCCACATGACTGTTCTGACCAATGGGGTGTGAGCACACTGATGCCCGGCACTTGGGGGGCCAAGGCTTAACGGTTAAGAGGCAGCTGTGCCTTCTCTGCCCCCTTCCCTTTCCACAGCCAGAAGGCGAGGATCCAGGCTTTAGGGATGGAGGCACATGGGATGGAAAGAGCCTGTGTCCCTGCAGGAGAGCCGTGTGCCATCCAGGATGCCTATACCGGAGCTTTCCTTGAGTGAGAAATACATTTCTGTGTACTCTGCCCTGGGGCTGTTACAGCCGCTGGTGTTAGCGGAACTCGTACAAACTCCCAGAGACAGTGTCAGATAGCATGGCTTTGCTTCTCTCTGCACCCTCTGCCTAGAATGCTCACCCCAACTCCTCCTGCAAGATCTGGAGTTAACAGCCCTTTGGATGTACAGCCTGCCACACCCCTGCTCACCCCCAGCACGCTGCACACACTGCTATCAGGGCTCTCGGTGTGCACTACGGGGTGTTTTGGGCACGACTCTCCGTTCCAGTAAACTGTAAGGTCTTCAAAGGTACAGACAGACAGACACGGCCTCACTGATCTCTCCCTGGCCCAGCCCCAGAAAATGAGGGCTGGCATTGCCATCCCCATGTGACCGATGAGAAGACTGGATGCCAAGATGAACTGGGCTTCCTAAGTCACAGAGGCAGGAAATGACAGAGCCAGGACCAGAAGCCAGGTGTGACTGCCCCCGGGGCATCACGGTGCAAAGGTGTAGACCTGAAACCTGACTTTGGCTTCAACCCTGCCCGGCCGCCTACTAGTGTTACCTCCATTGCGGCCTTCACCTCTCTGGGCCTCAGTTTCCTTATCTGTACACTGGGTAATGCTGGCGCCTGCTCAGGGCTTCTGTGAGGATTCCATGAGTTGATGCAGGTCAAGTGCGCCTGGAACATCACTCGGTCCACAGTGCCCTCCTCCCCCTCCTCGGGGGGTGACTAGGGGTGGCTGAGCCAGGGCTTACACAGACACAGTTTCCAGAGTGGGCCTGGATGGGGGTGGGGGGAGGGGGGTGCTGCAGGGGCAGTGGGAATTGTGCCCAGGAGAGAGGCAGCAAGGCCATCCTCGGAGTGAGGAACAGAGCAGCTTCCGGTGAAGGGGGACACAGACCTTTGTCAGCTACCTGCAGGGCTTCTGAGCCCCAGGCAGCAAGCACCAGGTAGAAGGGCATGAATCCACTCAGAACTGGCTGGCAGCAGGTGATGGGGGACCCACTGCTTGCACTCACGTGGGAGAGAAGATGATAGGCTGATACACGTGTGTGTGTGTGTGTGTGTGTGTGTGTGTGTGTGTGTGTGTGTGTGTGTGTGTGTGGTCTCAGGAAGCAGTAGGTGCTCTAAAGAAAAATAAAACAGGTGAGGGGACAGAGTGACAGGGAAGCAGGGGCTGGTGCCCGGCTGGAAGAGTGACCAGGAGGTGACATATGGGGAGGGGCTGAAACAGGCTGACGTGGGACCCTAGAGAGTCTCCTTCTCCCAGGGGACCTCCCCCAAACATACCTACTCTTAGGCTGGGCCTGGGGCTCCCTGGGGCTCCCAAGGCCCTGTAATCCCTCATTATGGCCTTGACCACGTGGTAAGTTGTTGTCTTCTTGTTTGTTTCCCCAATGGACTGGGCAGCACTTAGGGGCGCTGTGTGTCTTCTTGTGTTCATCTCTGTATCTCTGGTACTCAGCCCAGGGCCCAGCACAGACAGGTCTTCAGGTGAATGAGTGAATGGGTGAGTCAATGAACAAATGAGCTATGTCCCTCCCTGGGGGACAGCTGAGATGGGAGGTGACAGCTTTGGTGCTGCAGTCGGGGTGGGCAAGCACTAAGCATTCCTTTTGGTACAAGGCAGCTCTGCAGCCGCCATATGTCCTCATGTACCAGGGCGCCCAGTGTGCCTGTGTGGGTGTGTGAGCCTGGGTGTGCATGCATGAGTGTGTCAGTGTGCACATGCATGTGCCCGAGTGTGCATGTGTGTGTATGCACCTGGCTCTGGGTGGTTCTTGTGTTGAGTCTGTGCTTCGGGACTGTCTGCTCGCGTGTCAGTGTTGGTGTGTCTGGGCCCCTCTATGGGGCCTTCCGCATGTCCGCCGGTGTCAGATATTCTACGTCAGCTCTGAATCTTGCCTTCCCTTCCCTCAGGACATGGCCACCACCTGCCCTGGGGATCCCTGGAGTCTCTCTCAAGCCACACCTGCTCCTGGAGAAGGTCAGGGCATCGCTGGCCTAGCAAAGTCTCAGCATCTCAGTCTGCTCCCCACTCCTTCCGGCAATGTTGTTTTCCCCTGGCAGCCTTGGAACTGTTCACCCAGTGCTCCAGCCATGCACCGCCATCCCCAGACCATATTTCAAAGCCAGAAAGCAAAAAGAGGAGAGGAAGAGGGAAGAGAAACCTGCCCTGAAGGTTTGGATGTTTCGTGAATAAAACTTTCCCCGCACCCACGCTCTTCTGGAAGGTACAGTGTAGTCAAGGTGAAGGACAGGAGGACAGACACATGGACACTAAGGACAGAGCAGTGTGGGATGCAAAAGGCTAGAGGGCACAGAGAAGGATAAGGATTCATCTGGCTCGTGTAGGAAAGACTTTCAGAGGTGGAGGCTAATAGGGTTTTAAAGGATGAATAGGAGTTCACCAAATAAAGTGGAGAAAGGCATTCCTGTGTGTCCCTGTGTCACAGAGCTGACCTCCAGTGTGGGGGTGACTCCATGTCTTATTTCCTTGGGGGCCTGGGTACACTTTGGGGGTAGGCACTCAATCTCACCTTGCTCAGCTCTGGGATCCCAGAGACCTAGCACAGGGCCTAGCAGAGAGCAGGTTCTCGGTAAATAATAGCTGCCTCTAGCACAAATGGCCCAGATTAGGTAGAGAGCTTCCCAGGTTCGGGAGGCTTGGGTGAACTGGGGAGGAGACAAGGTGAGAGGCTGGATGAGGAAAGACCCAGGCACCCACGTTCTTTCCCCCTTTCTTCTCCTTCAGCCTTAGTTTACAGTTAAGTGCCATTTCGGGATGTGTGTGACATAACAGAGAAAATTCTCAGACGCTGGGTGGGAAATAAACAAGATTCCCATGGGCCACTGGCTCTGCCGCAAATGCCAGGCCCATCAAGAGGTGATAATTGCCTCCTCCCACCAGATGAAACCCTCATAAACTTTCTTGGGGCTTGGAGGTGGGGGGAGCGGGGAGGCACCCTCACTCCCGTTATTCAATGTCAAAGCTAATTGGCTCCCCTGCTTTCTCAGAATTTATTTGTGGAATTTGCCAGTCATTTAGAGGCCAATGTGTTTAAACATTTATTCCTCCTTCTGGGGACAACATTGATTGGCATTTCATATTTATGACAGTCGGCTGGGTGCTGAGTGCGGGGCGCTTGCTAAGCCGTTGCAGAGAAAACGAGTCGTTATCTCCTGTTTGCTGGTGAGGAAACTGAGGCACAGAGCAGGGAAACGGCCACAGTCATCTGACCAGCGGTGGTGGGGCTGTGAGCAGTTTGGGAGCCTGGAGGGGCCTTAGCACCACCGCGGCACCAGGCAGCTCCATGGCCCGCTCGGAGCAGCAAACACAGCCACGGTAGGAACCCAGGGAGACAGCCTTCCGTGTGATGTGAACTCAGACCTTTCAAATCTGCCGAAGAGCGCAGTCACCTCCCGACACTCATCCTCGTTCAGTCTTGGGACTCAGGCCCCCTCCCTGAGCAGGGCCTGTCCCAGGCTTAGACCGGATCTGCCCCCAGACTCTTCATTCACTGTGGCCTCCTGGTGCCTAGAGCAGGGCTGGCATCACCTCCAGCAAACACATGGGTGGCTGAAAGCACCCACCCTCTTCCAGGCACGGTTCTGGAAGCCAGCGATGGACAAGGCGGCCTCAGTGTGCTTCCTGCAAGAAGCCGCTAACCATCCCCATGGCTGCCCTGGGAGGCAGGAGCTTCACTTCCACTTCACGGAGGAGACTGGATGCTGATGCTGACTGTGGAGCTAGAGTTCCCTGGGTTTGGATCCAGCTCTCAGTTTCCTCATCTGTAAAATGGGGATGACAATCACATACCCACCATAGGATTTGGCTGAGGACTGAATGATTTTATAGCCAGAGTGCTTGGGAGACACATGCTCAAGTGTCTGTTCTTGTTCCAGATGAGGAATCAGAGGCTCGTGGTGGCCAAGAGCCCTGCCCAGGGTCACACCACCAGGACGCGGCGGAGGCAGGATTTGAACCCGGGTCCTGTGACTCCAGAACTCTTTCATATCTCCCAGCCTCCCAGCAAAAAACATGAGTCCTTTTGCTTTTCATCGCGTTGGGAGCAAAAGCTTGCCTTCACACGGCTCTGCCACTTAACCCTTCCAGGCCGCTCTTACCTCAAGGCAATCTTTGCACTGAGCCTTCATAAAGGCTGCAAGAATCACAAGTTCTGGGTGTCCCTCTGACCCTCGGCAAAGGGCCGGGAACCCACAACGCTCCGCTCACAGGTTCTCCTCCTGGCTCTGCCACTTGCTCAGCTGAGCTGCTCTGGGAGAGCTGCTGCCTCTCTCTGGGCCTCGGTTTCCCTAGTTGTATAACAAGGGATTAGAGAACCTGCTCTCCAGCCTCGGGTGCAGCTGAAAAGGGCTTCATGGACACGCATCACCTTGCCTCATCCTCACGGGACTTCCAGAAGAAAGATGATCCTCTCTGCTTTGCTGGGGAGGAAACTGAGGGACAGAGCAGGAAAATGATGGTGGCCACCCAGCAAGTAAGCAGCCCGGCTTCTTAAAGTTCTGGATCGGAACCTGACCGTGGTTCAGATCGCCATGGCCCTTCCAGTCCTGAAATCCTCGCTGTGTAATAAAGCACAAACTGCTCTTCGCTTGCCGGAACTGTCCGTGTGCCACATCTTACCTGCAGTGACGTCACCGTGGACAGGTCTTTAAGCTTCCCCTCCTCATCTTTCAGGTTATAACCCTCGGGCCTCTTATCACGTTCGGTAATCTTCCATAGTTTGATAGTTTTATCTTTAAAAATAGAACAAAGTGAAACAAGACACATGATGAACACGAGATGGAGAATGGAGTACCCACTCGAGTCTGCTAGATAAGGGTGCCTCAACCCACAAGCTCCTTAACCTTATCCTGTTCTTGGACATGAAGTTTCTTTCTAATTTGACTCCTTCTGTCCACTGACGCTACGAACATCTTTGCAAAGGGAACGTTTGTCATCATGCTCGAGCTCCTCACAATGGATCCCAAAGGTGAAACTGTTGGGTCAAAGGGCATGACCCTTTCAAGGGCAGTTATCAGTCTTTCAACTAATTTCCGCAAAAACTGTACTAACGAAGCTTCCTGTTCTTTACACTTCACTGGCAACCTATTTCCTGAGATGCATCCCGCCCATCCAGAAACTCAGCTCTCCGGAAGCCTCACTTCTCTGGAATCCTGCCAAGAACATCAAAAGAGTAACCTTTACCAGCTGTGATGGTTCATTTTAGATGTCAACCTGGCTAAGCCACGCTACTCAGTATTTGGTCAAATGTGTGGATGTCACTCTGAAGGTATTTTCTAAGATGAGATTAACTTTTAAATCCATGGACTAAAGCAGATTATCCTTCACCATGTGGGTGGGCCTCCTCCAATCAGCTGTAGGCTTTAGAGAAAAAAGACCGAGGTCCCCTGAGGAAGAGGGAGCTCTGCCAGCAGATGGCCTTCAGACTCCCAGGCCCTTCGCTGGGTCTCCAGCCCACCCTGCGGATTTCGGACTTGCCAGCCTCCACAATCAGGCATGCCAATTCCTGAAAATAAACCTCTGCTTATATATCTATATCTAAGTCTACGTCTATATCCATATCTGTCTACGCTCACACACACACATACACCCATCCTGTTAGTTCTTAGTACAGCACCCAAAACAATCACCTCCATGCTCCTGAGGAGGAAGGGGAGAAACTGCTATCAATTAAACACTTGCCAGGTGCCCATGGACAGGCTACTGGGAAAGGGTGGAGCTGGGATTCAAAACTGGGGGCGGGAAGCTTTGAGGGTGTGGGTGTTAGGAAATTCCTGAAGCTGCCCTTTCCTCCGAAGAGGCAGGCAGAGAACGACACTCTGTTAAATGATTAAAAACAAAAAAGCAACACGTGAACGAGGCTCAGACGCCGGCCCTGTTCTAAGCTCCTGACGATGTCATTTCCTTCCAGCTTCCCCAAAACCCTATGAGGCAAGAGCAGCCGTCAGGTTCAGAAGAGGAAGCGGCAGGGCCAGGGTGTTGACTGCATTAGGGGTTCCTGCCCTGGGTGACCTACTCTGGTGGGGGACCGCTCACTGCCTCTGTTCCAGCGCCTGGGAAGGGCCCCTCTGCCTCTGAGACGGGGTTTGCTGAACATGACTCCGTGCCAGGCACCCCTCAGGGGACACAGACAATCAGAATGGCAGGAGCTCCATAGGGCAAGCCCTGGAGGGTCGGCAGGGATGGGAAGGCCCACGGGAGGGACACCTCGCTCTGCTGAACGGTCAGGGAAGGCTCAGTGGGAGCTGACACCCAGCGGAGGCCTAAGGGGTGAGGCGGGGTGTTGGCCAGGTGGGGGCAGGGAGAGCCGGCCTTCGGACACAGAGATGGGGTGGTGGCTTGAGTCTGACCGGTTTCAGGGATGCCGTGAAGACCGCCCTAAGGAGTCTGACTCCCTTGGGTAGGCAGGTGGCATCATCGTATAAGACTCATCCACCCTGGAGCAGTACTGGCTGGCCTTGGGGTGCTGGGTGGGCAACACCTCCCTCCACCCTTGTTGCAACTCCAGAGGGAGCACAGGTGAGGAAACTGAGGCTCAGAGAAGCAAGGCCACTCCCCAAGGTCCCCAGGCTGGGACAGAAGCCAGGACCCTCCTAGCTCCCGCCCCAGGCGCCTTTTATGATGGGGCTGAGAGGTGAAGGAGGATGAGCAGGTGGACGTGAAGGTGGGAAGCGGGGCCTCTGGCTCCAGCCTCCCAGCAAAAAACATGAGTCCACTGCCGGCAGAGGCCAGATGGCCCCAGGAACCGCAGCCTCTGAGTGGACCGCAGCAAAGCAGGGGTCTGGCCGGGAGCCTCCTTGGGGGCCTCCCTGGGGATGCGTACCATCTCCCAGAGGCAGATGGCCAGCGACCAGGCAACCAGCGCTCCTCCTGTACCATCCACTGAGGACCCCAGATCACCCAGTGACACCCTCCACTCTGGGGTGGTCTGGGATTCTGGGGGTTGTGGATAAAGAGGCAAGTCTGAATTGAGTGTTGACTGTTTTCCCTGACCTGGCCTCCTTTGTCCGTCCCTAAATTAAAGTATTCACGGACATGCTCAAGGAGCTGCTAGTTACAGCAGAGGGAATAAGCCCCCGTCCGACCACCAGGAGAGGGTGAGCAAGTGTATTCACTACATGGAATTTACCCGCTGCTCAAAATACTATTTTTCAGGAGTTCTAAAGACCTAGGAAAAAGCTCACCATGTAAGTGAGGTGAAACATGGCATTTGACGACACATTGCTACAGTACGTGTGCGTAAGAGCACGCATGCCTACACACACGTGCACACGCGTGCGCACGCACGCGCCTCACCGTTGGTGGACAGCAGGGAGTGGGCGGCATTCTGCTGAGGGAGCCACTTGATCTTGTTGATCTTCTCCTCTATCTCCAGACTCTTGAGATAGTCGAACTCCGGCTCGTGGCTCTGGAAAGTGCTGTAGACGTCATACTCGCCCTGGCTGTGCGGCGCATTTTTACTCTGCAAGGAAACCAGACCCTGAGCTCCAGGATGGTGAGGCGGGGCGGAAGCCGGCACTGGGACAGGGACGGGACTGGTCCAACCCACGCAGGGCCTGGAACAGCCATGGCGACCGGGCATCCGAGCAAGGGTCCAAGGAAACTCTCTGCTTTTTAAATGGCCGGTACCTTGCTGTGCAGCCAGGGCCGAGCTCCATCACCTCCTCCGTCCAGTAAGCGAGAACAAGGGCACCCACGCCAGCGCGTGTTTACTGAGCACCTACTGTACACAGGACACTGAGCTGAGTGCTGCTCACGCCTCCTCTCATTCTATCCTCGATGCCCCTCTGTGATTGGGCACCATGACTCCGCCCACTTTACAGATGAGCGAGCGGAGCCTCAGAGGTGAGTCGACCCCCGCGCCCCCCCCCCCAAAGCCACCTGTCCACAAAGTGCTGTCACTCACTCCACTGAGGTCCGTCTGGCACCAAGGCCAAGGCTCTGATCTGCTCCCACATCCTTGTGTCCAACTTGGGTCTGACTCGAGGAATGAACGCATTTTGGAGCAGATTTAACATTGGGGCCAGACGCCCTGCAATGTCAGACAGACATCGGGATAGACTGGGATAGGGTGTCCTCCCCCCAGCTTTCCTGAGCGGGTCCCCTTCTGGTTTAGTCAGCCAAGCTCATTATAGTAAGGACCTCCTGGTGGAGCCCCCAAAATAGTGAGGTGGTGAGTCCATCGCAGGTACCAGGGACCACTTCCTGGTAGACAATTCAAGTTTCTATGACAACATGAAACTACAACTAAAACTGCCTGGGAGCAAAACAAAGGTAGTCAACCAAGCACAATTTCAAGTTTTCTGTTGGTTTTTCAAAAGTATCTATTCATATATTTCTTTTCCTGCTGTGTTTTTGGAAAGCTTTAAAGTTCTTCAATATTTTTGCCTCTAATTCACTTCATCTCCTGTAAGCACTGGCTATGGAGAAGGTCAGTGGGACCAGAATTAAGAAAAAAATTAAAGGAGAAATATTCAAAACTGAGAAACTTGCGCATCTACCAATTTAATTTCTTTCTGCAATTTGGCAAAAAGAAGGCTTGGCTTTGCAATCCCCAGTGGGATCCTCTGGTCCTGCTCATGATCAAAGTGCTCCTGCTCACAGTACTGGGCTCATTAGATAAGCAGTTTCTCAGCTACCTGCTTTCTGGCTCTGTGTTCTTGGTAAGTTATTGCAACCCTCTGAGCTCTGATCTCCTCATCTGTAAAATGAGGATGACGATAGCACCTAATGGTACCACGAGGGCTGTCACGAGGGAGGGTTATGGGAGTGAACACAGGTGAAGTCAGAGCTCAGGGAACGTCAGCTGTGGGGAGGATGCTACTGCAGCTCCTTTCCCCCCTTCATCCTCCCTCCTGCCCCCTCTTCTTCTTCTGCTCCTCGTCCTGCTTCCCCTATCCTCCTTCCCCCCTTCCTCTCCTCCCCCGACCTTGGTGTCACCTTAGATCCTGTCTTCAGCATCTAATCCCAGCCCTGAAAGGCAGGGTGGTGTGTGAGTGACAGACCACACCCAGTCCTGGTTTCCATCCCTGGTCTTTGCTCACTAGTTGGGTGACTGTGCAGGCGTCCTCATCTAAGAAACGGGGTGTGAGTCCCCACCCTCAGAGGTGGGCAGTGAAGAGTAACTGGGAAAAGCACGTGGAGAACGAAGTGAGGAGTCTGCATGTAGTAGGTGCTCAACAAATGGGGCCTTTTAAGCACCAGGTTCTTCCAGTGGTTCAGAAACACTGCCTCGGGTAGGCTGTTCCAGACAGCAGACCTCACTGGGGCAAGGCCCGGGGCTGAGCAAAAGCGCCAACCCCAGACAGAGGGCCACCCACAGCTGCAGAAGGGTCCGTCCTCCCCTCCACCCGGCTCTGGCCGCACAGCACCAGCTCTCCAAGGCAGAGGGCAGTTTAATCAGGAGTCTGTTTCTCCAGGGTCTAGGACACAGTGACCAATCAGCAAACTTCCACTCAGCAGAGGGGGATCAGAATATGGCGCTGTGAGTCGACCCGGTGGACTCCCTTCCCTGGGCCTGCCCGGTCCCATCCCTGCGTGCCGCGGCGCCCTTTCCCGGGCTGGATGCCCAGAGGCCCCCTGCGGGTTAAAGCCCGGGCTGAGCCGTAGTCCCCCTCCCACCAGGCCCCGCCGCACCTCCGGTTCCCGCTGGAAGATGACGACCCGGCCACCCTTGTCGCCGGTGGCCAGCAGCTCCCCCGTGTGGTTGAACTCGACGGTAGAGATGATATCGGCTGTGGTGGAACAGAGACAGGAGGATGTGGCTCATTAGGACCCAGTGCTGTGCAGGTGGCCAGAGCTGCGCGCCCAGCCCCAGGGCCCCCAGCGGATAGCAGGGGCCCGGCCCCCTCCCCGCTGGCCGTGGGACAGAGACCCGTTCACGGGTGTCTTTCCTTCCTTCCTGCTCCCCTTCCTCCTGAAGCAGTCTGGGGTTTCCTCGTGTGCTGACCAGGTGACTGGGATGCAAATCTGACACTCACTAGCCCAACTCTGGGGGCCACAGAGACCAACTGTACCCCTCCCTGCCTCCACTGAGCTCCCCCATAACCTTCACATTCCTGGCCTGGACCCTGTAGGCACCAAACGCTTCAGCACAATGGATCTACTTTCAAACAAACCACACATCTGACTACTCCTCCCGGCAGCCCCAGGCAGGTTCTCATACTGTGTCCTCCTTCCAGCCGCCAGGATGATGGTTCACCCCTTCCCCACCCCGATGCATGGGGTATTTCTGCTCAGAACCCCTCCTCTGCATCCTTCCCTGCCTCAAATGAAGGCAGTTCCATCCTCCCGCTGGCTCGGGCTCGAGCCTTTGGGTCACCGTGACTCTCCCCTCTCTCTCTCTCACCCTCCACATCCAGTCCTATTGTCTCAACCTTCAAGATACATCCAGATTCCATCACTTCTCCCGCCTCTCGCTTGGACGACTGCGACCGTCTCCCATCCGATCCCCTCCATTTCTCCCGGCCCAGACACAAGCTGGCCTCCACAGAGCAGCCATAGGGAGCTTTCTCGGACCCCTCCAGAGGCTCCCCACCGACAGAGGAAAAGCGAAGGTCTTCAGAGTATCTAAAGCCTTGAGTGACCTGTGGCCCCCCGAGGGAGGCCACGTCAGGAGCCCAAAACGTCACCCTGCCCCGCACTCGCCCCTGGCACTTGGCATTGCCTCCCACCCTGGGCCGGGTACCGTGCCCTGTGATGGGCTTTGGCCTGCCGGACGCCAGCAGACAAGCCGCCGTCCTGCGCTTCTGCCGCGGCCCCGGAGGAGGACCTGCCCAGGCCCGCAGCAAAGCCGCCCAGCTGAGCGGCCTGGTCACCCAGTCCAGCCAAGCCTAGATCGGCGGGGTTGGCAGATGCGTGACAAAAAATATTAGTGCTGAATGCCCCGTGTTTTAACTCAATGAACGGTAACGGATCCCCACCCCAATTCCTACGACTCTCAGCCCTGCTCTCCCACTCGGACTCAGGCTCCTCGCTGATTCTCAGAATACCAGCTACCTTCTGTCTCAAGAACTGCTCTCTCAGCCTCCAGTGGTTTTCCCAGTCCTATTTGCTATTCCATACATGCCTTTTCCTTCTCCAATCACACGCCTTCAGAGGCAGCTCCTGACCCGCGCTGGCCTCTGAGCCACAGGTAAATGCCAACTCTGACGGCGAAAGGAAAGAGGTCAGAGGGAAGGTGGTTCAGGAGCAGGATAACGGGCTGGATGTACTCACTGATCAGGATAAGAGCACGTTTCATTAAACTTGAAAATAAAGGGAATAAAAAACAAGGAGAGCCGCTCTTTGGGATCACGGAGCTGCTCTCTGAGTGTGGAATTGGCCCGGCTGCCTGACACTTGTCCCTGCGTGGGCAGCCTGCCTGGCCCAGGGACACAGGAGGGGCACAGCCGGAGGCACAGCCCAGCAGTGCCGGGTTCCTGCCCGTGGCTCTGGTTCTTGCTGTTTCATGTCAGCACGCCCTTAGGGGGGAAGAGCAGGATATAAAACTGTATGTAAAATGTCTTTAATTATATAGACCAGTGATCACAGCCATGTTGAACAGCAAACAAACTGGGCAGAGGGAAAACAAGCTGGAAGAGACTTTTCTACCACGTTAAACAGAGATTGCTTTAGGGCGGTTGAAAGAAAATATTTTTTTCCTTCTCTTTCTATGTTTCCATGTTTTCTAGATCTTCTGTAATGAATGTATATTTCTTAATAGCTTACTGGTATAAGGTTACTGAGGTATAACTGATATACACAAAAATGCACATTTTTAATGTATGCAATTTAATGAGTTTGGACATATGCATAATATATATTATAAAATATATATATTATTAAAAATATATATTATTTTTATGATGGAAAAATAACAATGCTATTAAATTAAAACGCCCATGTAACCACTGGTATCCAGAGCAAATGTGGTCCATAAATGCTGGGCAGCTACCACAGTAACAGACAATAACACCTGCAGGCAATTTACAATTTATATGTCAGTTTTATATCCATCGCCTCCTTTGAACCTCATGCCAGCCCCTGAGGGAGATATGACTATCATTTCTATTGGCAACTGAGGAGATGGATGGAGGCCCGTCCACAGTGACAACCCCCTGAGCTGTTCATGGACCATCTGAAGTCCTGGGTTGGAGTCCTGGCTTCAATGCCGGGGCTGTGTGACCTTGGGTGGGCTACCTCCCTGCTCCGAGACTCAGTGCTGTCATCTGTAGCATGGCTATAGTACAGTCTTCCCGTGATTAGAAACTCAAGAGAGATGTTGGAGGTGAGAGGGTTTGGGAGGGTTGAAGGACCGTAACACCAAGGAATGATGAATGACCAAAATTTACCAGACAGAAAGTCAAAGTTTTTTCTCATCTTTGCTTTTGGCCTCCACAGGAGTGGCAGCTGCGAGCTCAGAAATGTGCCAGATAAATCTGAGATTCAGCCTCCCTGTACAGGTTTCGGAGTCCTGACCACCAGCCCCTCCAGCCCCCTTCTGCAAACATCTGCAGAGCAACTACAGACCTCAGGCCAGGGCACTGCTCCTCCATCCCAGGAAGGGGCTGGTGGGTATTTAACATCCACTCATTGTTACAGGAAGTATCTTCTAGAGCTTGCCTTAGTAAAAGTTACCTCCCCTGAGAGCTGGAAGTTGTCATCAGTAAAATCATGCAATTGGAAAGCCCATGCTCTCATTTTGGAATGTTTGACACATCTCCAGCCTCAATACCACCTCCCCCAGGAAGCCTTCCTGGAGAGCCCTCCTGCCCCCCAGTACAGTAGTCTCTCCTACAACTGTGATCTCATGCCCACTATGTGCCCCTCATTAGATGTCAGGCCCTGCAGGGGAGACAGCAATTGGAAGAAGAGGCAACACTGGGTGAGCTTCTTATTTTCACGGCTTTCAGCCTGAGGACAGGTCCCAGTCTGTGCCACGTGGCTACTGAAACTCAGATAGAAAGTCATCCTTTAGGCTCTATAAACCAGAAGACAGAATCTGGGGAAATCCTAGTAGCTGTAAAATGAGGTATTTAACCCTGGAAATGGGGTCTAAAGAGCAGTCCCCAAATGCAACACATAAACTCTGCCCCACTCTTTAGCTGGCTGCAAACTGCACACGTACACACGATAGACCCCAGGCAGAGCTGCTAAGGCTAAAAGACATGAACCAGGATTTGTGCTGGGACAGAGTTCGAAGTTGAGTTCAACCAAGTCAACTGCTTACAAATGCAAAACAAGACAAAACCACTCTTTGGAGGGACATACTAAACATCTAGAGTCTCTACGGTATTGTCATTCTCAACACCCAGGATATTCTCCAAAACTATACGAAGATATACAAAGAAATAGGAAAATATCGCTCATACTGAATAAAAAGACAATCAAGGAAAGAGACCCTGAAGTTCCCGGGATCCTGGGATTAGCAAATGCAGATTTTTATATTATAACTATGTCCAAGGATATAAAGGAAAATTTGCTTTCACTGCATGAAAAGAAAGGAAATTTCACCAGAGAAATAGAAACTATTTTAAAAATAGCTAAATGGACAATCTATAACTGAAAAATACCACATATGAAAATCACTGAATTGCTTAACAGGAAATTTGAGATGACAGAAGAAAGAGTTAGTAAACGTGAAGATATATCGATAGAAATTATGCAACCTGAAGAACAGAGAGAAAATAAATTTAAAAAGATAAAGCACAGAGCCTCAGGGATCTGCCGGAAAACATCCAATGTCTACGTGTACTTGGAGTTCCAGAAGGAGAGGAGAGAATAGAGTAGAAGAAAGACTTGAAATAATGACTGAAAAATGCCCCAATATGGTAAGAGACTTTAATTTACAAATTTAGGAAGCTCAGCTAACTCCAAGTAGGAAAAATACCAAGAAATCACACCTAACCATCAAACTGCTGAAAGCCAAAACAAAAATGAAAATTTGTAAGCAGGTAGAACAAAAACCACATATTCTATTCAGAGGCTCCAAGACTCAGATAACTGCTGATTTCTCATCAGAAATAACAGAGTTCCGAAGGCTTTTAAAGTGATGGAGGGAAATTTAAAAACCTGTAAACCCAGACTTCTGTATCCAGTGGAATTATACTTCAAGGATAAAGGGCAAATAAAGACATTTTGGTGAAAGCTCTCCACGGACCAGTGATTGAATCTCAGGGCAAGCCCACTGCCCTACCATCACTCTCTCTTTACAGATAAGGAACTTGGTCAAGAGGTGAGGCACTGGCCCAAAGTCCCATTCAGGGCAGGGCTTTTGCAGTGTATTCCCCTGGCAGGTCCCGGTCCCTGCACCACAGGGCTGAGTTGCCAAACAGCTGATGCCTCAGGCTCAGGGTCACAACTCAGCCACTGGGAGAGGTCCGCCAGGCCCATGTATGAGGGTGCTCCAAGTCTCCCTGTTGTGGGTGATGACAACCCCATGAAAACCCAAGGTGCCCTTCTACTTGCGAGGTCCCCTTTTCTTTCTGCTGCAGCTCTGGGAGTCCCCCAAATGGCAAGGCAGAGTTGGAAGGGGCAGCTTGGACCCCTGGACAAAGAGGCAGCAGTCAACCCCCTGGGACTGGGTACGGCGCAGCCCTAACAGTGCAAGCCCAGAGCCAACTGGTTTGGGAGCCAGAAAGCCACACTGTGGCCCAGCATGGGCTCAGGAAGAAGTCAGGGGTGGTGTCCCAAGTGACCAGCCCAGTGACAGGTACACCGCGAGAGCCAGAGCCAGAGATGGGCAAAGACCATGCTGTGGGTTGAACTGGGTCCCCCAAACATATGTGGATTTCCTAAGCCCTGGTACCTGTCGCTGTGACCTTATTTGGAAATAGGGTCTTTGCAGATGATCAAGTTAAGATGTGGTCATACTGGATTCTATGGGCCCTAAATCAACGACTGGTGTCTGAGAAGAAGGCCATGTAAAGACATGGGCGCACAGACACACGGGGGGAAGGCCATGTGACAACGCAGGCAGAGACTGCAGTGACGCATCTACAAGCTGAGGAACATCAAGGATCGCCGACCGCCAACAGAAGCTGGAAGAGGCCTGTGACAGAGCCTTCCCTGCAGCGTTCAGAGCAAGCACGACCCTGCCGGGTACCTTGACTTCAGACTTGCGGCCTCCAGAACTTCAGGGGAAGAAACCTCTGTCGTTTTAAGCCACTGAGTAGTTTGTCACAGCTTTTCCCCAGCCAACATACGGAGAGAACAGAGCAGAAGCGAGAGGCTGTGCGGGCAACGCTCTGGAGACCCAGGCGGCACCCTGGGCTGCGGCTCCTCCTGGGGTCACGTGGGGAGGATCAGCCCTTGGATCTCACAGGTGCCCCTTGTGCCTTTTTCATCAAGAGGAAGGTATTCCAGTCCCAGCCTCGGTACATATTAGCTGTGTGACCGCATCCAAATCACGCTCTCTCCAAGCCCTAACTGTCTCACCCATAAAATAGGAACTGTCATCCCTGCCTGGTCACAGTTCTCCTAGGGTTTATGTAAAATTCAAAGGATTCCGTGGACTGGAAATCTCCCTGGAAATTGTGGCAGAGGCCTGCAAATTCGAGGAGGAGATTAAGCTGCTCATCAGGGAGACGCCCCCCCCGCTCATCTCACCATTCATCACTGTAAGTGCTGTCGCCACCATTAATGATCCATCAGCATCACAGCTCACGGCAGAGTGAGGGCCCTCGGAAAGCCCAGCTTCATCCTTCTGATGGGATCGCTGTGTTTAATTAGTATTGTCAGAGGCATCAGGGCTGATGAGGAGGGAGGTGGGAGAGGAAACAGGTTCTGTCTGCTGCTGAATGAAAGAGCTCGGTGCGAGGAAGGAGGCTCCATGTGCCCAGCGTCCGCCTGGGACGGGACTCTGTGAGCAAGCATCTTACCCAGCATCTTCTCTGGGTTTGGAGAGAAGGGGCCAGGCTGGACCCTGGGGATAAGGAGCCTGTTCTCAAGGGCTGCTCTGGGTCCAGGGAGATGCACAGGAGGTGAAGAGGTGGCCTGGGGAAGTGACCACTTCAGGATGGGGAGAGGTGAGATCCAAGAGGGCCTCCTGGAAACAGTAAAACAGGAGTGGGGTCTTGCAGAACAAGGAAAGGTGGCAGACTTAACGTTGATGCCCCATCAGCGGCTTCCTGTATCCACATCTTATACAATGTGATTCCGGGGCTCTTCCCGTCCAGCGACAGAGACTGTTTGCCCATCCTTGACTCTGCACTGGCTTGTGACTTGCTTTGGCCAACAGAATGCAGAGGAAGTTAGGGGGTGCCAGTCCAAGCCTGGGCCTCAAGAGGCCTTCAGTTTCTGCTCTCTCTGGGACCCCTGCTCTGCCACGGAAACAACCCCAAGCAAGCCTGCCGGATGACGACGAGAGGCCACGTGGACGAGCCAGTGCAGCTGAGGCCATGCTAGGCCAGCCCACAGCCAGTCCACCCCCGAACATGGCAGCAAGCCCAGCAGAGATACCTCCTGACCCATAGCTACCGTACACGTCAGAATGAGCACTGCCAATACACGAGGAGACGCCCAGTAGACTTAAAGACTAAGGGGAAGGAGCGCACACTTGTTGTTTGAAGCCACTGAGCCCTGGGGTCTGTTACGCAGCAGTAGCTGACTGAGACAGAAGGGCTGCTGGGTAGAGCGTGGCCATTCCACCCAGCTCTGCGTTGTAGATCACCCTTTTTTGGAGGCAGGGAAGTCATTTCAAAGGAAAGACTTTCCTGATCAGAAAAAGCTCTTGACTGTAGCCTAGTTTTTCAGTAGGACTCACACCCACACCCCACCCCATCCCCACCCAACCAAGGTGCCTTGTATACGCTGTGCTCTGACGGCAGCACTGCCCCTTCACGGCTCACCCCGGCAACCCTAATCACTCTTCTGGTCTCAGCTTGTGTTGCTGAAGCCACCCGAGTGCTCTTTCCATTGTACAGGTGAAGAAACTGAGGCACAGAGAGGATTAATAAGTTGCCCAAAGCTGCCCAGCTGGTGTGTGCAGGGCTGGGATTTACCCCTTGACCTTGACCCCCAGGCTGGTGCTTCTCAAGACGTTTAAAGGAATCAGAGATGGCTGGGGGGCTTCCCTGGTGGCACAGTGGTTAAGAATCCACCTGCCAATGCAGGGGACACGGGTTCGGGCCCTGGTCTGGGAAGATCCCACATGCCACGGAGCACCTAAGCCCGTGCGCCACAACTACTGAGCCTGCGCTCCAGAGCCCGTGGGCCACAACTCCTGAAGCCTGTGCATCTAGAGCCAGTGCTCTGCAACGAGAAGCCACCACAATGGGAAGCCCGCGCGCCGCAATGAAGAGTAGACCCCCACGCGCAGCAACGAAGACTCAATGCAGCCAAAAATAAATATAAATAAAATAAATTAGAAAAAAAAAAGAGAGATGGCTGGGGATTGGTGAAGACATTTCCTGGGAGAAAGCAGATGCTGAGTTCCTCTCTCTGGGCCTCACTCTGGTTCCTCGTCTATGAAGAAAGGCATTGGCAACATGATGGTTTTATTGTCGTTGCTTTTACTTTACCATTTAAAAAACTGAGATGCAATTCAGGTAACACCTTTTGAGGGGAATGGGGGAGGGTGCCACCTTCCCTCCCCAAGCCTAGTGAGACCCTCGCAGAGCTCCAAAGTATGTTTCCTGAGGTAGGAGACCCCAGCCTGAGACTCGGAGAGCAAAAGGGGTCTAGGGTCTGGACTCTGACTCTGCCCGGGATGTGGAAAGATGAATGGCTTTTATCCACGTGCTTCCCGGGGACAGGAGAGAACAGGCTGGCTTATGTCATCTTAGTCCTGCCCGCTGGCTCCCCTGCGGGCAAAGAGAAAGCGGCAGAGGGAGGCCACTGTGCCCAGGGGCTGAGGAAAACCACTGGACGTACAGCTCTGACTGCCCAGGTCAAGGG
Organism: Orcinus orca; assembly: GCF_937001465.1. Classification (NCBI taxonomy): domain Eukaryota; kingdom Metazoa; phylum Chordata; class Mammalia; order Artiodactyla; family Delphinidae; genus Orcinus; species Orcinus orca. The sequence goes on from NC_064562.1 coordinate 22,200,779, forward strand.
CTCCGCAAGAGGTAGCTTGGCAGGAAATTTCCAGACCACCCAATGCAGGACCCATGAGAGAAACAGGCAGCTATATCCACTGGCCAGGCCCTCCCAGAGCAGGAGAGCCACCAGCAGGCTCACGGCCAGTGGTGAGCGAGAGGCTGCTGGACCCCGTCCCCTTCCCCACTGTCGGCCTCCAGCACAAACAGGCCCTGTTGTGGAGGTGCGGAAGGAGAAAGGCCACGTCTGGTTCGGAGTCTGGACCGTTAGCTGGGACCAGACATTCAGCACTGGATGGGGGCCACTTAGCTCTCCGAGGGTGATGGCAAAGGCGTGGACCTGCCTGAGTCCCCGATCCCCAAGCAGGTCTGGTGAGAAGTTCCCTCCTGCAGCCTGAACTTGGTGGAGGGTGAGGGCAGCTCCCGGGCCGGGGTCAGAGGCGGGGTGGGGACAGCTGGGATGCCGTGGCTGGGCCAAAGCAAGTCCCCCTGGACAGTGCCTGGGTCACCTGGATGGAGGTAGATGTGAAGGGGCTGGTGGGAGGTTTGGGAGGGTTCGTGTGGGGCACGTAGCACCCTCCACCTCCCACCCATGCACCCCGGAGGCCCAAGACCCCAGCTCTGCCTGTGAGGGGCCAGAGCTCTCACGTTAGGGCAGGAAGGGGGTGTCGAGCCCCAGCTGCCCACAGGTGGGAGGTGGAACTGGCCACGCTGCCTCCTGGAATCACACAGGAGCCATGGTCCCAGCTCACTGATGGGACATCCACCCTGCACCCGAGCTCTAGTCCCTGTTCCACCTCTTTCTGACTGGTGACTCGGGGCAGGTCACCTCCTCTTTTTCTGAGGACGAGAGGCAATGGGAACACAGACCAAGAACCTGAGGGCCAAGCACTGTGCTGGGAACTTGCCCACGGTGCCTCATCTCATCTTCTCCATGTCCCATAGGGCCAAACGGGTGAGTCCTGGATCCAACGGCACCCCGTCAAGCTAGCTTTTTAAAAGGAAAGTGCACCCAAACAGGAGACCCAGTGGATGACAAGTTAGGTAAACATTAAACTGGGCCTAGTACTGATTAATCTTAAAGGCTGAGAAAAACACTTCCGTTATCCTGGCACCTGCTCCAAGAGCTCCAGGTGAAATGGAATGTTGGAACCTTGAGTTATGGTTCCCATAATATATATATGTATATATGTATATATATATATAAAATATAGTCAGTCAGCCAGAGCTGAGGATGTTTGGGAATATTTGGCTCAGATAATGACCTTTGGGGAGAGGGGTAGCAGCGGGAAGCCTGGGTACAGAACAGCCAGAGGGTCTGTGGCTGGTTGAAGTTAGGTCCTTAAAGTGTAGTTATTTCATGGTTCTGGCACTGCCTGGTAAGGGGAAGATCTGTGTTCAGATCTCACTCTTACTGGCTGCAGGACCTTGGACAAGGCATTTCACCTCTCTGAACTGATCTGATCGTCTGTGAAACAGAGATGGTCATACACACCCTCCAAGGCTGCTGGAAGGTTTACCCACATATCACCTAGCATGTGGCAGGCACTCAGTAAATCTGTTCACTGTCCATTTATTATTCAAAAGAATATTAATGGGGAGCTGTGGTTTAAGTTATAGTTTAAAGGGAAAATGTTGGCTAGGGTGTGATGTTTTTAATGTGGACTTTGGATAAAAGACTCAAAAAAAAAAGAAAAGTACAGAGTTTCTGTGTGAGATGATGAAAAAGTTTTGGAAATGGATAGTGGTGACGGTTGCACAGCACTGTGACTCTAATTAATGCCACTGAATGGTATACCTAAAAATAAAGTGGTAAATTTTATCTTATGTATATTTTATACATTTTATCTTATGTATATTTTATCACAATAAGAAGTTTAATTTAAAAAATTAATTGAGGACCTACTGTATCCCAAGCACTGTTGCAAATGCTGGGAACTCAGCAGTGTACACACCCCACAAGAAGCTCACTCTCTAGTGGAGAAAACAGACAATAAGCAAATTTCTGGGAAGGAGATAAGAGCTAAGATAAAAGCTAAAGTATGATAAGGGGTGGGAGGGTTGGAGGTGCTGTTTTAGCTGGGGAGGTCAGGGGAGACTTCCTGGAAGAGGAGCATTTGAGCAGAGACCTGCAGGAAGCAAGAGAGGAAGCCACACAGATATCTGGGGGGACAGCACATGCAAAAGCCCTGAGGTAGGAGAGAGATTGGTCTGTTGCAGTTCAGCAAGGAGGGCAGGGTGTGTTGGTGACAGGGGCAGGACATGAGCTCAGAGAGGTGGGCTGCGCCAGGTCCCTGAACCTTGCAAAGAAAGACTTAGGATTTTATTTAAGTGAAAGAGGAACCACATAGCATTTTGAGCTGGGAAGTCATGATCCAACTTGGGTTTAATGACACTCCTACCCTCATGTGTATCCCTCACTAACATAGATGGGCTCTTCCCTTCTGTGCCCTGTCCAGGGCCTGGCACATGGGCAACTGCTGGAAAGGGTTTGTTAAGTAAATACCAGAGAAGCAGACGCTCACCAGGCATGTGGGGGATGGCAGGGGCCTCTGTGTCATCCCTGCCACTCACTTGCCTAACGCAGTTCCTCTCTCTGGGCCTCACTCTGGTTCCTCGTCTATGAAGAAAGGCGTTGGCAACATGATGGTTTTATTGTCGTTGCTTTTACTTTACCATTTAAAAAACTGAGATGCAATTCAGGTAACATAAAACTCACCATTTCAAAATGTATACTTAAGGGGTTTTGAGTATATTCAGTGTGTTATGCACCCATCATCACTATCTATTCCAGAACATTCCCAGCACCCCAAACAGGAACCCCATACCTTTTAGCAGCAGTCATTCCCCATTCCCTCCTCCCCCCAGCCTCTGGCAAACGCTCGTCTGCTTTCTGTCTTTAAGGACATTTCACATAAATGGAACCACACAGTGCGTGGCCTTTTGTGTCTGGTTTCTTTCACTCAGCATCGCGTTTCCAAGGTCTACCCGTGTGGCAGTGTGAGCCAGGACTTCAGTCCTTTTCATGGCTGAATGATATTCCATGGTGATCATGATGGTTTTGAAGGCAGGCCCCAGAAGAGGGCTTGAAGGGGGTTGGGCACCTAAGAATGGCCCTGTGTCCCCAGAACCCTGACCCATGGTTGCTCCCAGCTCTGCAGGCTGAGGGGCTGCTGCAGGAGCCAGAGTAAGGGTGGGACAGCGCTGCGCCTACAGTGGGTGCTCCAGGAGGGTCAGGGTGCGAGGGAGGCCACGGACCGTGGCTGCCAGCTCCTCCCCGCCAGCCCAGATGGGCCCCTGCTAAGTGGCTGTAGGCCTGACTGGCGCAGGGGCAGATGGGCCTGGCAGGGGTGCAGGGCAGCTGTGGGTTGGCCTGTGGTCAGCAAGACCCGGTCAGCCTGCTGGGTTTGACGCTAGGCCAGGTTGGATTGTGCTCGCAGCAGGGACGACTCCCCAAATCAGACTGAAGCATGGCCCTCCAGGCCCCTCAAAGCAGCCAGGTGGCCTGAGGCCAGCAGCTGGCCTCGGGACAGGGTCAAGGTGAAAGGGACAGAGAGAAGACCACCTGCTCCTAGCCTGCCTGCTTTCAGCACAAGCTCCTGAAGGCCCCACGGCACAATTGCCTGGGCTTCTCTACTAAAGATGAAGATTCCCAGGGCCCTGCTCAGACCCACAGATCAGAATTGCTGGCACCTGGAATCTGCATTTTGATGGGTTCTTCAGTGATGCCCTGAGGTTTGAGAGCCACTGGTAAAGTGCTAAGAGGTTTGGGAGTGAGAGCGCTCACTTTAGTGGGGCTGCCTGATTCTCAGCAAGTTACAGACATTCTCTGAGCCTCAGTTTTCTGATCTCTAAAATGGGTATAATACTGTCATCTCAGGGTTGATTGGGAGGATTTAAGGAGGCAACAAGAAGCTGCTTAAAAATCACTAGCTGCAATTAGTAGTATATTATTATTACACATGCAAACAAAATCAGAGAACTGTCTGGATTTTAAAAGAAAGTGGGGCGGGGAAGAATTAATAAATGAGAGAGAGAGGTTTAAGATATGGAGAATTTGCTGTTGGGGGGAACCTGGCTCTGAATCCCACCCAGTTTTGGCTGTCATTTCATCCTTCCGTTTTCCGGTTTGTGCAGTGGTGATGGTAAGAGCCGCCCATGCTGGAGGGCTCTGCAAACTGTAATATGCTGTCCCGTGCCAGGGCGGGGAACGCAATGTGAGGAGGGGGATGGAGGCCTGATGCTGATCTAGACTGATGGCTTGAGTCTGGGCCGGGCCAGCTGGCTGGGGCTGGCTTCTGCCCTCCCAGTGCCTGGCTCCCGAGGGCCCCATCCTTTCTGTATCAGTTCCTCAGGCCCCAGCCGGCAGGCGGGCAAGAGGGGCCAAATGCCACTGTGACAAGAACACCCTTCAGGCTCCGTCACATCAGTGTGTCCATCTGTCCCCTCGCCAGGCCCGTGTCTGCGCCAGGTAGACGGACGGGGCTCAGGCGCTGAGCTGGGTGCTGAGGTCATGCTTGGCAGAGCCGGCTGGGTCCTCTGTCTGCCTCTCCTGCCTCTGCCCTGGCCGGGGCCATCGTCACTTCTCTCCTGGACATCTGCAGCCTCCTCCCCTTTGGGTTTCCTGTCTTTATCCTGGCCTAGGCCACCCGGTGACCAGAGGGACATTGCTGAAACTGAAAACTCATCGTACCCCAACCCTCCCTAGAGCCCTATGTGGCTCCCCGTGGCCCTCGCCAGCCCTCTGTCTCTCCACTCCCAACATGACCCTCACCCTTTAGGCACTCCAGCGGGGCCATTTATTTATTCGAGAAGTATTTATTGAGCCCTAATGCTAGGCTGCGGGAACTGAGAGGTGGCCTAATGGGCACCTTGCAGCCCCTCCCACGCCCACCAGTCTGTCCCGTGTCCTGGGGGAGACAACCAGCCTGCTCTTCCTACTCCTTCCTATTTAAAAAAAAATTTTTTTGTTTTAATTGAAGTAGAGTTGATTTACAATGTCATGCTAGTTTCAGGTGTACAACAAAGTGATTCAGTTATACATACGTAAAAAATTACATATATATTTTATATTGAGTATATATAATGTGTATATATCTCTGTGCTACACAGTAGGACCTTGCTGTTTACCTATTTTATATATAGTAGTGTGTACCTGTTAATCCCACACTCCTCATTTATCCCCCTCCACTTCCCCTTTGGTAACCATAAGTTTGTTTTCTATGTCTGTGAGTCTCTTTCTTGTTTTGTAAGTAAGTTCACTTGTATCATTTTTTAGATTCCACATGTAAGTGATATCATATGATATTTGTCTTTCTCTGTCTGATTTACTTCTCTTAGTATGATCATCTCTAGGTCCATCCATGTTGCTGCACACCTCCCCTGTCCTCTTGAAAGACCCCGTGTCCCAGCCTCTGGGTGACAGTCTGGTAGAGGGTGACAGTCCATCCTGTTAAGGTGTGGCTGAGGCACCCCCCTGAGAGGGGCTGAAACAGCCTGGGATGGGCTTGACAGGCAGATGGGCAGGGGCGCTCCAGCTCTGCACTGGCTGCAGACCATTGTTAGCTCAACCTCTGGAGGCTTGGTTTCCTCACCTGTAAAATGGGCACAAGGGTGCATCTGAAATTAGATGCTGTGGGTGGAGGCTCAGCATGGAACTCGGCACACAGCAGGCCCACTTGTTTTGGTGCTGTCATCTCCAAGGGACCCACTTTGCTGGTGGGAGCTCCTTAGGCCACCAGGCTCGCTGCCTGGCTCCCTGGCAGAAAGAGTCCCAGCTTTCCTGCGGCTCCCTTCTCCAGCCTTAGGCCGTTGGCACAGCCGCTCCACTTGGATCACCGGGCAGCGGACAAGGAGTGGCTTTGGAAATGTTCCCATCCTGGTTACACATTGACCGCCTGGTGGGAGCTGGGTCCTGGGGAGGTCACATTCACTGGGCACCAGCTAGGACCCTCACCTACCATGTGCATTAGCCCGCGGCAGACCGAGGAGTTTGTGGCATTCTGCCATTTCCACGTGGGGAAACCGAGGCTCTGAGGGTTGAACTTGTCCTCCTGCTGGGAACAGGTGGCTTCTCTGCACCAGGTGGACCCCAGGGCCTGTGCTCCTAACACGGTAAAGTGGGTCAGGCCGGCCCCAGGTGCCTTCACCACGTGCACCTCCGCGGGATGTGATGGTGCCATGGTCTCCCAGGCCACGTCTCGTGCCTGGTGCCCTGCACCCAACACCCCTTCCCACCCAGGGATGCCTGCACCCATTATAAAGATGAGCAAACTGAGGCGCCCGCAGGCAGGACTGGAGGGGCCGGGCAGGTCTGGAGCCCTCCTCTGCCCCGTCTGCTGTGGGCTCTGGGGCTCCCTTCCTGGGTTTCTCCTGGAGACATAAACTCCCAGCACGTTATTCAGCAACTGCTGAGTGGATGACTCCTGTCGGCCAGCGTGGTAACCGCCCTTCCATGTGGCTCCACGCTCCATCTCAAGCACCTCACACCCAGGACCTCAGTTACAGGTTGTGACCCCACTTCCAGATGGCGAAACTAAGGCTCCGGTGTGCTGGTGCACACAGACCACTGGCTCTGCGGGGGCGGGGAGGGGGTGTGGAGGAGAAAACTTGGAGTCGTGGCTGAGTCTGTGGGCTTCAAGCCACCCATGGTTTAACAACCGGCTCACGAAACTCCTAAAACTTGAACAACCAGCTCACATAGTTCCTGAGCTGAGATGGCCCTGACACACCCTGGGTGAAGTGAGGTCCCAAGTCCACACTGGCAGAGACAACCTGATTCAGGGCTAAGTCCCAGCCTTTGGCGTCTGAGCGAGACTCCTCCGGCAGCCCCACTGCTGGCACCCCGAGGGCAGCCTGCCCCTGGAAACCCCATATCTCCGTCAGCAGGACCCTCCCCATCCCTTGCAAGCCCCCACCTGGCCTGGCATCACGGATGCCAGGACCAGACGCCCCCATACACCACCCACTGCTCCCCCCTAGCTGCGAACAACCATCACCCCCATGGGAAATACCGGGGCCCAGCTTCAGAAAACAGAAGTTTACTGCCTGGGAAAAAAATCCGGGTGATGTTGTCAGTGCTGTGCGAGTCTGAGGCTGTGGGCGCAGAGGGAGGGAACTGGGCCTCAGTGACAGCCGGGTGCCCTGTGGGTCTCCTCCACCGACCTCGCTGGCTTGGGCAGGAGGAGGAGGGGGAAGGTATATGGGAGCCAGAGGAGGCGGGCCTGCAGCATGGTGGGCACAGCAGCATCCATTCCAGCCGCCCCTCCCCTCAATCTGCCCCTCTCGGAGGGAAACCTGTTCCTGCAGCTTCGCGGAGCCCCTTTCCACCCCAGTCTACTCTGTGCTGGCCACTGGCCAGGAGGAGGTGCCTGCAGGCCCTAGACCCTCCCCTCCTCCTTCACCCTCCCCTCTCCCCTCCTAGAAGCATATTAAGCATCTCTGTCTCAACAGCAGGTGCGGGGCGACCTGGAGGTGGGGTTCAGCCCTACACCTGGTGATCCTTGTGTCCCTAGGAAAGCTGCAGCCTCCGCATCCCTGCTGCCAGCCCAGGCCATAGGATTCTGCCTCTACTTCTTCATCTGGACAGTAGCTCCCAACTGAGGTCTTGGGCTGGTGGGGACCTGGCCCTCCAGCCAGAGCTGACTGATGTCCACCCACTCATCCATTCATTCGCCCAACATTCATCAAATGTCCGCTCTGCATCAGGTCCCCCCAGGGCTGGGTCACAGTGATGGATATCCAGACAGTCTCTGTCTTCATGGAGTCTGCGGCTTACAGGGAGATGGACAAGGAAACTGATAAACTCTTTCCAGCCGCCCAGGTGCTGGGGTGGAGGTCTGTACAGGGTAGAACCCAAAATAGAGGGCAGGACTGCCTAGTGGTTAAGACCAGGACGCTGCAGCCAGACACTCCAGGTTCAAACCTCACTTCCACCTCTCAGTTACCTAGGAAAGCTACTCATCCCCTCTGAACCTCAGTTTCCCTCTCCTGTAAAATGGGTTCGATACTCATTAAATAATACTGCTTCAGAGGGTTGTAAGGATTGAATGAGTGAATATGTGTTCGTATTAGAACAGGACATAGACTCGCAAAACAATTTTACAAAAAAGGAACAAAGTTGGAGGACCTAGCCAACCTGATTCAAAGATTTACTATAAAGCTATAGGAATCACGCCAGTGTGGTACAGGAAAAGGATAGACACATAGGTCAATTGAACAGAGAATCCAGAAATAGACCCTCCAATCCATGGTCAATTGGTTTTTGTTAAAAGCACCCAAGCAATGAGGAAAGGATGGTCTTTTCAATAAATAGATAAAATGGGGAAGAAAATTAACATCTGCCCTTACCTTACACCATATATAAAATTATGTGGAAAAGGCTCAAAATATAATTGTTGAAATGAGACCTAAGTATAAAAGCTAAAGCTAAATAACTTCTAGAAGAAAATATCAAAGAAAATCATTGCAACTTTGAGTTCTTAGTCAAGACATAAAAAGCATCAACAACAAAAGAAAAAATGGGTAAACTGGACTTTATCAAAGTTCAAAACTTTTGCTCATTGAAAGAAACTGTTATGAAAATAAAAAGGCAAGGACGGAATGAGAGAAAATATTTGCAATCCATACATCTGACAAATCACTTGTATCCAGAATGTATACAGACCTCATACAACTCAATAATAAGAACACAAACCACCTAATTAAAAACAGGCAAAAGATTTGGACAGACACCTCTCAAAGCAAAACATATGAATGACCAAGAAACACATGAAAAGACGCTCAGAAGATCATTAGTCACCAGGGAAATGCAAATTAAAATCTCAGTGAGATACCAGTATGTACACCCATCAGAATGGCTAAGATTTAAAAGACTGATAATATCAAGTTGGTGAAGATGTGGCACAACCAGGAATCTCCTTCACTGCTGGTGGGAACGCACAACCATACCATCCCTTTGGGAAACAGCCTGGCAGCTTCTTACAGGGTTAAGCATGTGCCTATCATATGCCCCAGCCACTTCTCCCCATTAGGAGTAACGAAAGCCCACGAACACCCAAAGACTTGTACACACCTGTTCCCAGCAGCGTCACCCACAGTTGCTCAAAACTGGAAACCATCCAAATACCCATCAACAGGGGAATGGACAAATTATGATAGATCCAAACCATGAAAGACTACTCGGGAATAAAAAAGAACAAACTATCGATACATACAACAATGGGATGAACGTCAAAATGATTATGTGGAGTAAAAGAAGCCAGGCAGAGTGCGCCCTGTATTATTCTACTTACATGAAATGCTAGAAAGTAAAAACTAATATATACTGTCAGCAGGCCAATCAGTGGTCACCAGGACACAGAATGTAGTCAGGGATGGACCACACAATGGAACAAGGAAATTTTGGGAGCTGATGGAAAATGCTCTGATTCTTAATCCCGGTGGTGGTCTCACAAGCACACACAGCTGTCAAAACTATGGGACTCTACACTTTAAGTAGATGCAGTTTATCGCACATAAGAACATGTTTTTAATTAATTAATTAATTATTTTATTTTTGGCTGTCTTGGGTCTTCGTTGCTGCGCGCGGGTTTTCTCTAGTTGTGGCGAGTGAAGGCTACTCTTCCTTGCGGTGCACGGGCTTCTCATTGCGGTGGCTTCTCTTGTTGCGGAGCACAGGCTCTAGATGTGCGGGCTTCAGTAGTTGTGGCTTGCGGGCTCTAGAGCCCAGGCTCAGTAGTTGTGGCTCACGGGCTTAGTTGCTCCATGGCATGTGGGATCTTCCCGGACCAGGGCTCGAACCCATGTCCCATGCATTGGCAGGTGGATTCTTAACCACTGAGCCACCAGGGAAGCCTCATAATAACATTTTTTTAAAAGTCTTTGTTTGCAGTAAAGGGGAAGAAACAGCAGCAGCGGCCACCTACTCTCTTCTGAAACTTCCAGCAAACAGCTGACTTAACACCCTACAGGCTCCATGGGCAAGGCGACCACCCGAGTAATTACATCAAGGGAAACAATCATTTGGTGCATTTTTCATCAACTGAGATCATTCATATTTATCAAGCTTCTAATTCATCTAGATTTGTCTCAGGAGGTCTGACCCACCCTGGCCTGGGCATGAGAAATGGATTGTGCCAGGCACGTGGTAGAATCTCATTAATTGCATGTTGAATGAATTAATAATTGCCCCGCCTTTCCAAGTGCGCACAGCTCGTCAGTGGCCGACCGGAAGCCAGAAGCCAGCGTGGGCAGCCTGAGCTGACCCTGGGAGAAACCCAAGGCTGCGTTCCTCCGCGGACAAAGCCCTTTCCAGGACACGCTCAGATGCCGAGGCTTGAAACAGCGAGAAAAGGCAAAGTCAGGACCATTCTGATGTGGCATTAGGGGGTGGGGGGACCACGCAACACAGCAGAGAAGCTTGAAAATCAGTGGGCAGCTGGTATGGGGTCAGATGCAGGCTTCTTCCAGAAATGTCCAGTCCAGGGGCATGATAGAAGCTGCAGACAATATCTGTAGCTGGATCAAACTGCTGGGGACAGTCGAGCCAAAGGGTCTTGGCTGGGACCTGAAGACAAGCCAATCACTGCTGTTATTTCTCTTTTGGTCCAGCTCCAGGCTGGATGCTGTCAGAGCCCTAAGATGCAGCTTCCTTGTCAATGCAGGAAGTGACCAGGGGATCACATGCTTTCTCTTCCACCTTCATCTTGGGCCTCCTCAATCACCTAACTCAGCAGTTCTTAGACTGTGGTCCAAGGACCCCTGGGTGTTCTTGGGGTCCTTCTTTTCCAACGACGTATCCGTGTGACGTATCTGTGTGGCGGAAACCACATTTCCACCAAACAAAATAGCACAACAGACTGAATGCAGAAGCTGATGTGAGAATCCAGCTGTCCTTTATTAAGCCAGACATTAAAGAGATTTACAAAAATGCCACTCTTCTCACTAATTTTTTTTTGTTTTGGAAAACATAGCTATTTTTCAGAAAAAATATTATTTATGTTATGTGATGGTGTGTTATTTCTATGTTTAAATGAATTAATATATAAATATTTCTAAATGTTTCAGTCTTAACTTCTAATATGGGAGATATCAATGGATACAACGGACATACACAGAAGCTCTTTGGGATCCGAAATAATTTTTAAGAGTTTAAGAGGATCCTAACATCAAAATGTTTGACAATCACTGCCCTAAAAGTAGCTGGGCAATTTGGGTATTTGACCTATTAATGTATCTATTGGTCTGAGCAACATTCCTTAGTGCTTAGAGCTCCTGGCCCATGGAGGACACTCCCATGCTCCTAGGATGGTGTCATTTGTCACAAAATGCCCAGAGCCTAAAGGAGAAGTTAAGGTGAGTCAGTGAGGCGTGATGATGAGCCAACATCCCACTGGCAGCTCGTGGCTCCCATGTCTCGGATAACTCGCTGCCTCTGCTCACGAGGTTGTTACAGTCAAGGGTGTGTGTGAAGGAGTCTGAGCCGGAAGGGGCCAAGAGAACATCTCAAGGGGAAAAAGGGTCTCAACCCACATAGACACTCTGTCAGAAGTATACACGTTTCCTTGGGCTTCCCTGGTTGTGCAGTGGTTAAGAATCTGCCTGCCAGTGCAGGGGACATGGGTTCGATCCCTGCTCCAGGAAGATCCACATGCTGTGGAGCAACTAAGCCTGTGCGCCACTACTACTGAGCCTGCGCTCTAGACTCCGCACGCTGCAACTACTGAGCCCAGGCGCCACAACTACTGAGCCCACGCCCTAGACCCCGCACACTGCAACTACTGAGCCCATGTGCCACACTACTGAGCCCACGCCCTAGACCCCGCATGCTGCAACTACTGAGCCCACGTGCCACAACTACTGAAGCCCGTGCGCCTAGAGCCCGTGCTCCACAACGAGAGGAACCACCGCAATGAGAAGCCCGCGCACCGCAACAAAGGGTAGCCCCCGCTCGCCGCAACTAGAGAAAGCCCGTGCACAGCAATGAAGACCCAATGCAGCCAAAAAAAAAAAAAAAAAAGAAAGAAAGTATATACGTTTCCAATGCACATTTTGGCCAAATGGCACATGGCTGGTACTAAAATTGGTATTTGAAGAAACTAAAATAAAATGAAATTGGTATTTGGCCAAAGATAATTATCACCACAGAGAAAACTTCTGCATTAAGGGAGTAAGTCTGAAATTGTATCTAACATTTGAATTATTAACCTTGTTAGAAATTATTCAGCTTGCCTGCCCTTCTAAAAAATCTGATGGAGACTTTTCTCTCCATCTCCGAGGCTCCGTTGATGGTAAGGATGCAGTTTTATGAAGCAACCGCACAAATGGACACGGCAGCAATGCTTAACGAAGGTGTTTCTGTGTACTTCCAGGAGCGGTCTTAGGCTGCCTCCCTCATCTCCACAGTTAAGTATTTTTACACGTGCTTCTCCTGTAAGTTGTTTCACACGTTGGCTATGAGGGTGATCTTCATAACCTAGGACCTCTGATCCCAGACAGCTCATGGATGAAAAGCTGCAGCTATCCAGCCTCCCAGAGACCAAGGGCAAGGCCACAGTGTGGAACAGCAGCCCGGGGCTCAACACACGCAAAGCCCTAAGCTCCGGCGCATCCTAGCCTGAGATCCCCTTGGAGCTGGGCTTGAGGACTCCATTCTCCTCTGCAGGACTGTGAGCCTGAGAGCCCTCTGTCATCGTGACTTTATCCAAGTGGCTCCGGGGGGCCACAACCATGGAGTGGTGACCACAGATCAGCTCCAAGTGCGCTGGCGGTCAACCCACGGAGGAGAGTCACAAGCTCAAAGAGCGAATCCATGAGGGGGCATTTCCCACCCGGACGCCACGGTGGGGGACAACAGTGCTGAAGAGGGTGCTGGCGATGATGACAATAGTGGCGGCCACTTAAGTACCTACTGGACGCCTGACGCGGTACTAGAAGCTTACATACCTCAGGCAGTGGAGCAGAACAGTCAAAGGCCCCAATATCAGAGCCTGGGGACCCAGGTTCCAACCCTGGTTCTGACACTCACTAGCTGTGTGACTCTGGGCTAGCTTTTTAATCTCTCTGTGCCCTGGCGTCCTCCTCTACACATTGGGATTAATGATATGAGGATATCGCGTAACTCACGGGGCTGCTGGAGGATAAATAGGAACATGTGGGAAGCAGATCCTGCCGCTCTTATCCCCTCTGGTCCACCGAGCAACCAGGGAGGTGAGGCTCATGGTCTCTACTTTACGGCTGAGGAGACCCACGCTGGAAGGCTGAAGTGTCCGCCCGAGGTCCTGCGGCAGGTGCAGCTGGGCTTTGCGCCCACACCTGCCTCACCAGAAGCCTCTGTGCTTTCTGCTTTACCTGTGGCTTCTCTCAAAAGCTTCTCCTGTTTCATTAAATCAAAGAGAAACTCATCCTCGCTCCTTTAGACCCAAGATGGAAAGCATGACGAACTAGCAGGTGGGTGCTTGGCTCGGCGACTTCCCGGGCACACGTCCCTGGTCTTCTCCTCTGCAGAATGGCTAAAAAGCTGCCCGCCCTCCCTCCATTCCTTCCTTCTCTCCTCTCCTCTTCCTTGCTTCCTTTCTCCTGCCTTCCATTTCAGCAGACATGTGCTGTGCCGCCACACCAGGCCAAGGGTGAATCGGACGCCGAGGCCCCTGCCCTCAGGAGCTCCCAATCTCATGCGGGAGTCCGAGCGGTAAAGAAGCACCACGTGGGGTGGCCAGTGCTTCCATGTTGGGATGGCTTCCTGGAGAAGGAGGTGCCCAAGCTGAGTCCTGACAGGTCACTGCTGGTGGGGAGGCATTCCGGCGGGAAGGGGCGGGCATGTGCACGGCTGGAGCACCCGTCCTATGGACGATGGCAGTGGGGCAGAGGGAGGCAGACGGGGCCTCCAATACCACCCGTCTGCAAGGCCCACTGCGATGACCAGCCCATCAAGGAAATCTGTGTGTCCTCTTGCTGTCTGTCTCTTGTCTAACACACACGTTCTAGGACCGGCTGGTAAACCAGGAGGAAGAGGCGCTGTAAATTCTACCAAGGCCAGAAGGAGCCGCTTTGGGCTAATTAGAACCGCAGAGCAGTTTGAGGACTTCAATTACCGCTCTCGGCAGGAAGGCGCATCCCCACATCTGTGGGATGATTAAATCCGCCGGGATGTCGCTCACAGGGCCATGCATTAAAAAAAGGCGGGGTCCCAGAAACGCCAGGGCAAAGCCCATGTCAGGAATTGGTTTGGAGACGAGAAAAAGAACTCTGGTCCTTCCTCCTCCTCTGTTCCCCTCCCCCTCCCCAATGTTTCATTTGATTAAAAAAAAAAAAGGCAGAAATGAGATGGCGCTTAAATCGCAGCTCTGTTGCCGAGTGTGTGAAGTTTATGAGAAACGCGGGTGGGAGGTGAGGCTGCTGGGGTCCCAGTTCCTATAAGCATCACAGTCATTACTCAGGTAGCAGCTGATGCTCTCTCAGCTCAGAACCTTTTCCTCTGGTTCCGGGGGCTTCAAAATACAACCCCCTCTTATCTGAGGGGCTGTACTGTGTCACTGCACCCCCAACACTGTCACAGTGGAAGGGAGGCACTGGGTGGGGGTCAGGGACCCAGCTCCCTCCCAGCTGGCCACCGCCTCGCTGTCTGACCCTGCCTCTGGTGCTTGCTCATCTGTAAAGTGGGCAGTGGCGGCTGGATCAGAAATTCTGCAGCTCTACAACTTCCCAGTGTATCTAGGGACAGAGTTGCCAGAAAAGGTCAGGACACCCAGTTAAAATTGAATTTTAGATAATCATTTTTCAGTATAAGTATATCCCAAATATTGTATGGGACATACTTATCCTAAAATAAAAATCGTTTCCTGAAATCAGATTTACTGTGCAGTCTGTCTTTTTATTTGCCGCACGTGGCATCCCTGTCAGGGATACGACCTATTCTAAGTTGTATCCTTGGAGTGATTCCCACAGGGTGGGAGGAGGGCAGGGAGGGGAGACAGGGGATGGACCTCCCAAGAGAATCGCTCCAGATCAGCCCCCTTTGGTGAGAATCACCGAGGCGGGAAAGGCAGAGGCTACGATTTCCGAGTGGAAACTGAAGCTCTTGGGGGCACACCTTGCTCGGGATACTCAGGTATGCGCCTCCCCAGCCGTGTGTTTCTCATGACAGCCCAGTAGGGGGTTGGGGGCCTGGCGCGGAGGCTCCCATTGTAAAGATGAGGAAAGGGAGACCCAGAGTGTGGAGGGACTTGCCCAGGTTCACGGCTGGCCCAAGGCTAGAACCGCCCTGAGAACTGGGCCCCCAGGCCCACCCGGAGGACCCCCAGGTCATGTGTCCCATGCTGATGCTGGTTTGAACTTTGGCTTCTGCAGCTGCCCCCAGCCAGGTCTCACAGGGCCTCCCTTGAAGCTGCCCTTCCTCATGTCTTTCAACTGAGTTCCGGTCGGCTGACCATCACGGACCACTGCTACATACCAGCAGCAGGCAGGCCCGCTGCCGTCTTCCTGGGAGTTAGTCATCCCCCCCCTCCCCCGGCTGCTCACTGTCTCTGGTTAACATAGTTACTAAGGTTAATCAGCTTTCACTGCATGTCAGGCTTTGCCTCACTGACCCTCCCCCACCTCCTATAAGATAGATTATTATTATACCCACTTCTCAGATGGGGAAGCCGAGGCTCAGAGAGATCAAGTAACTCATACCTGGCAGAGCTGGGACTAGAAACCACCTGTGGTGTCCCGGGTCTCTGCTTCCTCCCGGAGGCTATCAGAGTTTGTCCACTCTGAGGAATTGGTATCCCTGGGAGGGGACTTGTGGGGATTTCCTTCCTTAACCAAGAGGTGCAGTTGCTAGTGGGAGAGTGCTGGGCACCTAATGGGCCTCTGGAAAGCTCCTGTGGGTCTTCGGTGGGGTAGGGGTCCCCATCCAAGGCCAGGCTGAAGGTGCCTTAATCTCCCTGAAGTTCAAGTTCCTCCAGGGCACCAAGGCTCCCCAGGCCCAGCAAGGAGCTGGCATACAGAAGGTGCCCTACAAGTGCACGCGGAACTTGCTGTTCCGTAGCCGGGAAAGCAGCTACACGTAGATCCTTCCACCCCATCCTACCAGAGCCACCGAGGCCCACAGGGAGGGGATGCCCCCGAACTAGTCCCTCCGCACGGCACTTTGCAGATCGAAGGTGCGTCCTCTGAGGGTGTTTAGTTGAACATCTGGAACATCAACTGTGAGACATCCAAGCTGTCAGCTTGTCATCCTAGAGACAAAGGAGCTGAGACGTGGAGGGATGACCTTTCTGAGTTGGGGGGAGGACTGGGGTAGAGCCCAGGAAGCAGTATTTAACAGTCTCCCTGGGGGAGGCAGGAGCACACGGGGAGCGAGGGTCTGCAGCGGGCACGAAAGCAGGGAGTATGGGAAAGCGAGGTGGATTCAGGGCACCGGCCAATTGCAGTGGAGATTCTGACATGGAGTGGGCAGCCCAGGAGAGTGGGGTCCCATGCGAGCCAAGAGGCAAGCAGAGGAGTGCTCCTGGGAGAATGAGGTGAGTTAATAGATGAACAGTGTTCAGAAGAGTATCTGGCACAAAAGCAGGGCTACATAAGGGTTAGGGGTTCTGGCTGTCACGCCCTGTGACAGGCAGCACATTACATCCACTACCTCCTCTAATTTTTGTAGCCACTCCGTAAGGTAGCTACTGTTACACTAGTCTCTCTATTTTATAGATGAGGAAGCCAAGAGAGAAGGGTGAAAGGAACTTCCCATGGTCCAGAGGCTGCTGAGTAGAAGAGCCCGGTCAGGGCACTCCCACAGCCCTTCCTGCCTGCTCCCACCGCAGCCTGGCCACCTCCCACCCTGCCTGCGCTCCAAACTGGCTCTAAACAGGCACTCGACAGTGGTTTTCTGAACAAACGAACGGATGGATACATGAATGAACAAATGAAGGGGCTGGGAGGGGGGATGAAAGGATGAATGAATGCCACAGGGAGGATAAGCCTTCTCAAAGGCAGGAGGATCCCCAATTTAATGACAGGGATGGTACCCCCAGGGCAATCCCATGCCAGCAGTAATACAAGCACTTTCATTACTGTTTATAGCTTCCTGAGCCCATTAGCAAATCCTCCAGGCTCCTGGGGGCCATTAGAAAGGGGGAGGGGCTGGGCTTGCTCCCGGGGCCACACTGGAGGGTCCGGGTCTGGGAAGCAGCCCGTCTTGAATCCAGATGCTGACATGAGAGCATCAAGAAAACCTCATTTGCAAACCCAAATTACTGCCATTCTGATGATCATATAAAAGAAGGATGGGAATATAAAGCAAGCCGTGAACAAGCATGACCGTGGGTAACGGCATCAGTGAGGAGCTGGGAGAGCTCATAAACAAAGGTTTTTGTCATCAAAACCCATTTGATGACTTACGGATTCAGCTCAATTCTTTGCTTTGTATCCTTGCAGGGGTCTCTTTTTCCCTTATTTTACCTATCATCGGCCTCATTAATAATACAGAGGTATATGATATGGATATAAATATATAATAATGATAATTACAATTATGATGATGAAATTTAGCATTTATAAAGTGCTGGTGCTAAGCCTGGCCCTATTCAGAGCATGTTACAAGCATCACCGTATCTACTTTTGAACAATTTAAGACATTCTTGCCTTTCTGTTATCTTTCAATTTGCTTTCCTGAATGCATCTGACATACCTGTTTATCAAATTAACCCCCATCCAGTCCTGGCCAAAGTGAGCTGAACCCCAGACCATGTGGACCAGCACATCCCGTTACGTGGGAAATGATGCCGAATAGAGCTGGCTTTTCATAACCCACTATTACTGTATGTATTTCACAGCTTAGAAAAATAAAACGCTGTCTCGTCCTCCTTGCTTCTTCATTCTTACTGTCACACATTAGTGTTACACTGTGGTGGGTTGAAAGGTGGCCCCGCAAAAGATGTGTCCACATTCTAATTCTCATAACCTGTAAATATGACCTTACTTGTAAAGGTCTTTGCAGATGTAATAAAGTTAAGGGTTTCAAAATGAGATCATCCAGGACTATCTGAGTGGACCCTAAATCCTGTGGCAAGTGTCCTTATAAGAGAACACAGGGCTTCCCTGGTGGCACAGTGATTGAGAATCCACCCGCCAATGCTGGGGACACGGGTTCGAGCCCTGGCCCGGGAAGATCCCACATGCCGCGGAGCAACTAAGCCGGTGCGCCACAACTACTGAGCCCGCGCGTCACAACAACTGAGGCCCGCGCGCCTAGAGCCCATGCTCCGCAACAAGAGAAGCCACCGCGATGAGAAGCGGGCGCACCGCAACGGAGAGCAGCCCCCGCTCGCCGCAACTACAGAAAGCCCGTGCACAGAAACAAAGACCCAATGCGGCCAAAAATAAATAAATAAATTTTAAAAAAAGAGAGAGACACACAGAAGAGAGACACACTGACAAGAGGAGGCCACGCGATAAGGAAGGAGAAATTGGAGCACCGTGGCCATAAGCCAAGTAATGCGGGCAGCCTCCAGGAGCTGGAAGAAGCAAGGATTCTTCCCTAGAGGCTAGGGGGGAATACAGCCTTCCCAACAAGTTCATCTCAGTCTTCTGGGCTGCAGAACTCTGAGAATAAATTTCTGTTGTTTTAAGCCCTTGAGTTTGTGGTAACAAGTTATGGCAGCCCCAGAAAACAAATACACTCACTGATCAGAAATGCACACCGATGACGGGCTACCTGGCCTGGTCAGCAATGACCCAACATAGACAGGACACAGTGAATCAAGATGGATGGACTTAATCCTCCAAGACTCCAGCAGATTTTATGAGCACTTCTTGTTGGAAAGCCAACATTTTAAAGTCAAATACTCTTAAACAATGGGCTGTCAAGTCCCTAAGCTATTTTTAACTATTCAAAAGGGGGTAAAAATACATTCAAAAGGATATAAAGCAAGGTCATCATTCAGAGCTGCACTGTCCAATACAGTGGCCACCAGCCACATCTGGCCACTGAGCCCTTGAAATGTGGCCAGCCTGAACTGAGATGTGGTGTCAGTGTAAAGTACACACCAGATTTCAAGATTTAGTATGAAAGACAGAATGTGAACTATCTCATTAACAATGTCTATATGGATTACGTATTGGTCATATTTTGGATATGCAGGTAAACTATTAAAGCTAATCGCACCTATTTCTCTTTACTTGTGTAATGTGGCTACTAGAACATCACAACTTACACAGGTGGCTCCTGTTACATTCCTATTGTTCAGTGTTGATTTAGAGTATGGTGAAAATTTAATAATTATTGGGAACTAAAAAATTGTGTGTGTCATTAGGTTGGTTAAAAAACACTTAAATGGGGCTTCCCTGGTGGCGCAGTGGTTGAGAGTCCGCCTGCCGATGCAGGGGACGCGGGTTCGTGCCCCGGTCCGGGAGGATCCCACATGCCACGGAGCGGCTGGGCCCGTGAGCCGTGGCCGCTGGGCCTGCGCATCTGGAGCCTGTGCTCCGCAACGGGAGAGGCCACAACAGTGAGAGGCCCGCGTACCGCAAAAAAAAACCAAAAAAACACTTAAATGGCGGAAAAGACTAGGAACCCCAAAGGGGTCAGATGTTAGATAAGCTGATAAACTAACAGCAGCAGTGACTTCATTACTGCCCCTAACCCCTGTCCACCAACTGGCATCAGCAGCAACAGGGTTCTTTACCATATGACCACACCCTCACACTGACCTCAGCTGATTGGATCAAGAGGTAGACATCCCCTTTTACAGGCAGCCAACCACCAGGCTGCCCAGAGAGCTGAGCCAATCACGTTTCTCTCCAGAGTGGAACCCAGACCAGGTGTGAGCGGGGAGCTCAGGAAATGTAAGGATTCCTAGGGGTTGCAGGACCTGCAGGCTGAGGTCACAGAGAAACACAAATAGAGCTGGTCCTCAGTGGGTTCTGCATCCTCAGATATTTGAAAAATATCTGAAAAAATATTTGAAAAAAAACATCCAGAAAATTCCCAAAAGCAAGACTTGAATTTTCCCCGAGCCTGGCAACTACTTACATAGCATTTATATTATATTAGGTATTTCAAGTAATCTAGACAACTTTAAAGTATACAGGAGGATGTGTATAGGTTATAAGCAAATACTTGGCCATTTTATATCAGGGATCATCAGCTGAGTTTGGACCTCATGGGCCCTGGAACCAACCCCCCCCCACACACAGATACCAAGGGATGGCTGTAGTCTAGAGCAGGGCATGGCAATTACATCAGTGCTTGTTAAGAATTCAGATTCTGGGGTCCCACCCCAGGAAGCCTGGGTGGGGCCTGGGAATCTGTATTTTAAACAAGCCCCCAAGTGCCTCTGCTAAAGGTCTGTGGGTCACACTGTGAGACGTCCCAAGGGCAAAGGTTGCGGAGGCCAGTGGGTAGAGGGGCCTACCTACTGAGGAGGTAGACCAGAAGCAGACCAGGGGTGGCTGCCTTGGGTCCAATTCAGCAGGGCAGAGCCAGCTGGGGGCGTCGCTGTCTCAGAGGCCCCAAGAGGATCCCAGGGCACCCTCACCATGAAGCCCCCATCCGATGTGGCCTCAGTGAGCTTCCTGGAAAACTGGCCAGTGAGTGCCAGGTACGCAGTCCACTAGCTTGGAGCAGAGGGACCTGAAATGCCCTTCCCGTCTTTCACTTGGCAGTTGTTTGATAAAACCTCCGTTTTCACCTCCACCTAAAGCCTTCTCTGGTTTCAGAGTTTGGGGAAATCTTCTCTCAGGAAGCACAGTTTACAGAAAGGAGCCAGCCTTGCGTCACCATCTAAACCTGACATGTGTCCCTCGGATGCCCTTAATTAAACAGAGGGCCCCAGCTCCGCACCACTACCAAGCTGGCAAGAGGTGGGTATGCCTGCTTAGAATTGGGCTTCTGAGCCTCAGGGCCACTTTCTATGGGGCCCAAAGGCAGGAGCCCGCCTGGAGGCCTCACGGAGCTAATGAAGCCACGTGTAAGCTGTAATTACAGCTGCACATGAGCCGGGAGCGGGCTGGGCGTGCTTGTTCACGCAGGGCCTAATGAAGCATCCCGTGTTCTACAAACCTCGCTGCATGATTTAATTAACCCTCCGCTCCGGGTGTGCCCTGGCCACCCACCGCGAAGGAGGAGACCTCACTCCAACTCCGGAAGCAGCCGTAGTGACAATAATTGGGGGTGTTCACTAGAGGGAGATCCTGTAGGGCAGAGGAGAGCTCAGGCACCCGCTGGGGGGTCTGGGATTTGAGTTCAGATTTAGGTAGAAGGTAAGATATCAAAAAGATAATGGGGGGGCAGGGCACGCTGGGTGACAGGTACCATGTGGTGCAGTGGCAGGAGTGTGTCTGGCATGGAAAGGAACGGGCCATGGAGGTGACCATCCTGGCTGGTGTGTGGACAGGTGAGGATGAAACCCGGCCTGGCCACTTACCATCCGAGTGAGTCTGCACGAGTTGCTCTTTTTTAGAAATGCGCACGATCAAAGTCATTCGTGTACGCTGATTATTTCATCCTCACGATGGCCCTGTGGAGTTGGGACTATTATTTACTCCCATTTTAATGATGAGGAGACTGAGGGTCAGAGAGGGGCAAGTCAGGTGCCCACAGTCACAGAGCCAGGAAGTGGTAGGGCCAGGATTCCAGCCCAGCTGCCTGTGCCTACCCCCAGTGCTGGTGTGAAGA
Organism: Orcinus orca; assembly: GCF_937001465.1. Lineage (NCBI taxonomy): Eukaryota > Metazoa > Chordata > Mammalia > Artiodactyla > Delphinidae > Orcinus > Orcinus orca. Next base: position 22,222,415 of record NC_064562.1, read on the forward strand.
TTAGTGCTGATGGCGTGATGCTCCGGCCTGGGGCCTGGTACACAGCAAAGAGGATCATGAAGGAGGTTCCCTTCTCCCGGACCCTTTCTACCTTCTTCCCGTCTTTCCTCCTTATGCTCTCCCTCTGCTCCACACAAATTGTGTTTCTCCCCAAACCAACCACACACTTGTAAATTTTCAAGCTTGCGTCTCTTCTCCACCTGGACTTTTCCAACAGCCTTCTATCCTGGTGGCTCTGCCACTTACCTCCGTTACTTAATAATCATGATGCCTCAGTTTCTTCAACTGAGAAATGGGGATAATAACATCTCAAGGGGTTGTTTTGAGGATTAGATGAGTTAATAGTTAAAATGACTTAGGACAGTGCCTGGCAAACAGTAAGGGCTATTTATTTTTTAAATTTTATTGAAGTATCGTTGATTTACAATGTTGTGTTGATTTCAGCTGTACAGCAGTGATTCATATATATATATATATATATATATATATATATACACACATTCTTTTTAAAATTCTTTTCCATTATGGTTTATTACAGGATATTGAATACAGTTCCTCGTGCTATGCAGTAGGACCTTGTTGTTTATCCATCCTATATATAATAGTTTGCATCTGTTAATCCTAAACTCCCAATCCTTCCATCTCCTACCCCTCTGCCCCTTGGCAACCACAAGTCTGTTCTCCAGTAAGGGCTACTTAAGTGTTCATTAATATAAAGAAGGTCAGTCGCAGGTTCCTTTTTTTCCCTTAGCCCTTCCTGCTGGTGGCAGTGGGTGTGACAGGCCCTACATCAGACTGGTGATGTAGTTGGGCCACATCCACCAGCCCAGCTCAGTAAAGGAGCTCTCCAGGGGTCCAGGCCAATAATAAATGAATAATGATCACGGCAGCCACGTGGACTGAGCATCTCCATGCGTTGCACACCCGCTGTTCCTCTCGCAATCACCATGGCAACACCAGGAAGTGTTCATTGAATTCGCATTTTGCAGATGAAGAAACTGAGGGTGTTCTAGGGATTTTTCCAGTGTTACTTTGGACAGTGCCATGAGGACCGGGGCAGACAATGGTCTGAGCTGCCGTCTGCTGGGGAGCTGGGTTCAATCATAGCTGAGCTACTTTGGGGGAACAGAAACAAGCCCAAGTGCATTCTGAGCTGAGCACTCAGGGGGCACAAGGAGTCCGAAACCCCTTTGCAAAAGGCACCCTTGAAGAAATGTGGGATGTTTAACCAGGAGAAGACAAAACTCAGGGAAGACAAGGCTCACTGCTAGGTCTCCTGGAGGTTCTTATGATTAAGAGTGAGCTGGCCTGGTCTGTAAGCGGAAACGGGTCCAGTGAGTGGAAACTCAGGGAGAGAAACTACCAGTTGCAGCGGAAGGTAGAACAGCAGGGAGGTGGTGGGCTCCCTGTCACCGGAGGTGTGCAAACAGAAGGGGCAGGTTCCCTCGTAGAAAATGTTGTGGAGGGAAACTGAAGCATCATTTAGGTACTGGGTTTCTTCTGGCTCTGAGACTCTCAGCCCGAGTCCACCCTGCACATGAGCGCCTCAGAGAAGCTGCCAACACCTCCCAGCAATGGCTTGACCAGGGCCTGTGCCCAGTGAGAAGCACACAGGGTAAATCCTCACTGGATGACTTCAAAAAGCTACCTTGGATAAAAGGGCAGTTTTCATGATATTATAATAATAAAAAAGCCGTTCTCTTAATGGCGTCAGAAGTTGATAATTATTTGCCAGTCGAAAGCAGCCAGGAGAAGGTGAAGAGATGGGACATAATATTTATTTATAAACAACGTGCCGGGTGTCATGCTAGATGTTGCTGTTGCGCATTGTACTGTCCCTTCAAAATAACCCAAACGGTAGGTGGTATTACCCCATTTTGCAGGTGAGAAAGATGAGGCTTAGGGAGGCTAAGTCCCCTGCCAAATATTATGATAATTTGCACCTTTATTTTTATTTATTTATTTTTTTGCGGTACGCGGGCCTCCCACCGCTGCGGCCTCTCCCGCCGCGGAGCACGGGCTCCAGACGCGCAGGCTCAGCGGCCATGGCTCACGGGCCCAGCCACTCCGCGGCATGTGGGATCTTCCCGGACCGGGGCACGAACCCGTGTCCCCTGCATCGGCAGGCGGACTCCCAACCACTGCGCCAACAGGGAAGCCCTGCACCTTTATTTTTATGTCCCCAGGCACACAGTAGGTACTCCTTAGATGCCGACTGTGTGCTTGAACAAAAAATGAAGCAATGTCCAAGCAGCACAACTTCTGAGGGTAGAGTCAGGACTCGGATCCCAACCCGAGTGCCTCAGAAGGCCCCACCTAGAGCTTTTGTGTACTTGGAACTTGACAATTTTGCCTTCTCTCGACGTCCGACAGCATCCTCATCTAAAGCCCTGTGTTAAAAAGGTCAGCCAAGCACCAAAGATGATTCTGAGAGAGTCACAGACCGCCCGCCGCCCCCCGCCCCGCCCCACTTATGCGACTGACACATAAACATTTCTTTAAAATCTCCTGCTCTTTCCCCTGAGAATAAACAGAGTGAACGCACACACGCACTCATACTCACTGACACGCACACACACTCCACCAGCTGAAGCTGAACCCTCGGTTTTTTCAGCTACTTGGGGTCAAAGCCAGAGTCTCCACACTTGATCCAATTTTATCGCTGATGAAGCCCCATTGGCGACCCCAGCGCAACCCATCTCAACCCATCATTAAATTTGCCAGAGGGATGCTGCTGGGTGCCTATCCAGGAGGCCATGAGTACTTGCCTTGGCGTGGTCATCAGAGCCAGGGCCTGACCCCTGCTGGGTGAGAACACCCTGGCTGTCCTCTCTGCCTACACAAGAGCACGGGCCTTGTTTCCTGGGATGATGGCAGCCAAGCAAACTCAGATTTCCACTGCAAGCCGGCGCACGAGCCCCACTTTTATATTTTAACATCCCAATAACCCTCTTGTTGGCAAGTGGAGAAACTGAGGCCCGAGAAGCGGGGTGACTGGCCCAGGATCACAGCTGGCAAGTGGCAGGGCTGGAGTCCCCACCCCGGATCGGCCAGCCATCGCCTGAAGCCGCAGCTCACGCCTTCCTCTTCCCCCTGGGGCTTCATTCTCCTCCAGCCCCGGCCCCAGCCCCGGTCGCTTCTTTACACTCCCTTCATCAGAATCAGAGGCTCTGCAGTCGACGCCATGCTGTCAGTCAATTGCCAAAAAGGAGGCCCAAACCCGCCAGTGCCAGCGGGGCCACTGTTACAGCCCACACGGGGTCTCTGAGCCCCTGTGAAACTACCAACGACACATCTCAAGGTGAGACCTCCAGCTGTTCAAATCCATTTGTATTTGGCGGACGCTCAGCATCTTATTGTAAAGGCAACTTTGTGCCTGTGTTACTGTTTCTGCCCAGCCTGAGGCCCAAGAGTGTCTGGGCCACGGTGACAGTGACACTTCGGAAAGGACCTCTGTGTCCCAAACGCTGTGCAGAGGCCAGGCAGCCGTCAAGGGCTTTGAAGAGCTGCGGATGCTCAGAAGGGTCCCTGAAGGCCATCCAGTCCAACCCTCTCTGGTGTCCTCTCTCCATGGGCCCCCAAGGAGATCTCCAGCCAAGACTCTCACGCCTCCCTTGATGGGGAACTCACTATCTCCCTGCACAACCCCTTCCAATTTAAGGCAGCTGTGGTGGTGAGAACATACTCCCCTCAGGTCTCCCCCTAATGGTTTCCCCTTTTGTCCCAGGTCTGCCAGCTGAGCCCACACAGAGCGTCCAGCTCCTGTATCCACAGGACAAGTGATAAGGACCTCAGGTCCAACTCTTTGTTCCAATCCCTGCTTGTCAAGCTGAGTCTTTCTATTTGGATTTTCACCAGCAGTTTAAACACAAGATGTCTAGGACTCAGCCCACCGTCTTCCAAAACAAACCCACTCCTCCACTACCTCCGCCCATCAGCCCCCTTAAAGCTGGAGTCAGCTCAGTGCCCCCTCCCACCTCCCTTGTGATAACATATGGGCCAGGACATGCTACCTGTATGCCCAGCCCCAGGCTGCATGCTTTACATGCACACAACCCCACAGTGGGGAGTGCCCCCATTTCACAGATGAGAAAACTAAGGTTCAGAGCGGTCACACAACTTGACAAAGTCATCCAGCTCCCAAGAATGGGAGCCAGTGTTCAAAGCCAGGTCTGCCTCTACCACCCGACAAAAATGCCACAGCCAATCCAGCAGCACAGCCTGTCTGTTCTGCCATCTTGATGTCCCTTGTCACGCTCCTCTGGGACCTCCAGCCTCGGCCCAGCTTAGCACTTCCCACCACTGCCTCCAGTCTCGCCCACCCCAACCCCTCTTCAGCTGCTGTCTCCAGGACGAAGTGGGAGCCCTGGCCAGGCTGGTCACCAGGTCCGGGCTTCTCTGTCATCCCGCTCTGCCTTCTCTCACCTCTGCTCCAGTTCCACTGACCCTCTGGCCAGTCTTGGGCTGCCAACATGCCCTCCGGCTGCACAGATGCCTAACAGAAGAGCCAGGCTCTGCATCCAGATCCTTCTGTTTCTCAAGACTTTGGCTCCGACCACTGGGCCACACTGTCACCACCCTGCAGGAGGGCTGGGACCATTTGACAGGGTTGGGGGAGCAAAAGACACCTCTTCCTGACTGCTGCTGTGTCCTCCACCGCAAGCACCTGGCCTCTCCCCTCCTTGGGAGGGAGGGTGACCCACTCTGATCAGTGCATCTGGAAGGAGGGCTGGGTGTGAGGGGCGTGGCCCCTCCTTTCCCCTCCCTGGGAGCCCAGTGCCCATGGGGAGCCTGCTCTGCTCTGCCCCTGCACGCCACCAGAATCCAGAGATGTGTGGGTGTGCCAGTGACTTCTGGGCTTCAGCAGCAGGAAGCCCATTAGGCCAGCACACCTAAGCCAGGTCCTCCAGTGTCCACAACAAGGTGCCAGGAGTGATACTGTGCTGCTCCATGCTGCCCCCTTTGGCCAATGTCTCGATGGGGTACCCTGTAAGGACATCATAAAGGACGAGGAGGGGGAGGGACTAAGTGAAAGGGGACGGGCCGAGGCTGGTGGTGATGCTGCTTCTGAGAAAACAAGAAAGAAAACAAGAGTATAGAGATCCTTAGCCCCATGGACTAGATTTTCACCTGGATCCTCCTCTGGGTTACATTCATCAAGGGCGCGGCCCTTCCCCCAATTCTACTGCTTGTTGACCCGGGCTTCAGGCCTCCTGGGGAATCTTCTGCTAGAAAGCACCACCCTTCCTGGGGCTCCTGGTGCCCCTGCCTCTCTGTGACCTGGGTTTGGTGTTCCTGGGAGTGCCCATCCCCCTCCCTGCAACGTGCTGAGCTCGGAGCTCCTAGAATCCCAAGGGTACCTCAAGTGGGTTCATTTCCAGGGCCCAGCCTGCCTGGTTCCCTCTGGTTGCTGCTCTAGCTTCTGGGTAAACACATTCTCCTGCAGAGGCTCTCAGGTACGGGAGACCCCAGAGACCCCCAGTCCATGGCTTCAGCCCTGCAGCAATAATTCAAAGATGCTTCTAGTTGAGGGCAAGCAACAGGCCTTCTCAGGACAGTCTGATTAAGGCAGGAGAATCTAACTAAGGATGGAATCTGGGCTGTGTGTGCATGCACGGGGAGGGGAGGGCGGGTGCCTGGAGTAGCCACCATGGGGGTGCTCGGTGGGATCACCACGCCTCAGATGGCAGCCTTCCCCGCAGACTTCTGCTGTTCAGTCCAATGATCTGAGATGATGGAGTTTTCCCTTAGCTCTGGCCCATGTGCCTGACCGTCAACAGCTTAGACAATGCCTTGAGCAGGCAGTAACTCGGACGGGGGAGAAGAGGGTAGGAAGAAGACCGGACCGGGTCCCCATTCTGCCACTTGCCTTGCCTTGTAGCCTTGGGTAAGGTACCTCCCTTGCTGAGCCCGTTTCTTCATCTGTACAGTGAGGTGGCCATGGCAATCCTTGGACAGAGCCAGGACGGGAAGTAGCCAAAGGGGTAGGGGACACAAACCCACTCTGGAGGAAGAGAGGCCTTGACAAAAATGCAAGACTTTATCAGTCAGAGCCACCTAACAACAGAGCTGTCGCTAAGCGCAGACACCCTGTGTGCCAGGCTGCGCACACCTCACCCCGTCCTCAGGACAGACACGACAGGGAGGGCTTGCTGTACTCTCCTAGAGAGGAGGCTGAAGCCCAGCAAGGTTAAGACATTCACTCACAGTCACACAGCTGCCAAGCAGCAAAGCCAGCATTCAAATTCGGGTCTAACGCCAAACTCCGTGCTCCCAACACCAGCTCATGCTGCTTTCAGAGATCATTTCCCTTCTCTCTACATTCCGCATCCCCTCGACTGAACTTCCGGCTGTGCTAGGGTTGAGTGGGGCTCCAATCGCCCCATTGGCCCGGACGATACCTGTCAGATGTACCTCACTTTGGCTGACTCTTCACCCCTTCGCCATCAAACACTGTACAGAGGTGACTCAGCCAGAGCACCTGCCCTCCCAAAGCGACAATGACACCAGGGAAGTCACTGCTATGGAAGAGGGAACTTGGACAAGTACCCAGACCAGAGAGGGCTTCCAGAAGATTCCTTCAAACAAATCTCCCCTGAGCTCCCGATATGCCAGGCCCTGTGCCCAGCACCCGGGAGTGAAGTCGAACAAGAGAGACAAGCCCTGGGATGGACACAGGGAGGCATGTCCCTGCCCAGCACCGTCCCCTGTGGCCTTCCTTCGGGAAAACCAGTCATCATTCCCACGGACAGTTCTGAAAACTGACCCCTGGGGGCTCCAGACTGGCTCCTTCTTCATCGGCACATGGCCCAACAGCAAAATCCATGACCATGTGGCCTGATGACGGACTGGGTCTCCCTACAGGCAGAATTAATGCCTGGAGTTCCAGGCTGGCAAACTGTAGCCCGTGGACCCAATCCGGCCCAGGATCAAGGATGGTTTTTGCATTTTTAAAGGATTGTACAATAAGACAAACAACAAACCAAAGAAAACTATGCAACAGACACTGTATTTTAGGCCTGCGAAGTGGAAAATAGTTACTATCTGGCCATTTACAGAAAAGGTGTGTCGCCCCTGCTTTAGTCCAATACCTCACTTTGCAGATGAAGAAAATTGGAGTCAGAAAGTTAGGGGCTGGGGCTGTGTCTTCATTTCCTTTCCCACTACAAATGGAGAGGCCGGAAATGATAGAAATGTATCGTCTCACAGTCTGGAGGCCAGAAGTTCAAAGTCAAGGTGTCAGGAGGGTGGGCCCCTTCTAGAGGCTCTGAGGGGGAAGCCGTTCCTTGTCTCTCTCAGATTTTGGTGTTTGCAAGCAACCCTTGGTGTTCCTTGGTCTACAGATGCGTCACTCAAGACTCGGTCTCTGTCTTCACATGACATTCTCCCTCCTCCTCACACAAGGACACCAGTCATTGGATTTAGGGTCCTCCCTAATCCAGTATGACCTCATCTTAAGCAATTACATCTGCAAAGATCCTATTTCCAAACAAGGTCATATTCTGAGGTTCTGGGTAGACATGAATTTTGGGAGACAATATGCAACCCACCATAGTCTAGAGCTTCCAATTTTTTCCGCCCATTAATACTACCTCCTCTGGGGAACTGTATCATCAGGGGTAAGGACACTTCTGTCCTCCACACACACACACACACACACACACACACACACACACAGAGGCAGGCACAAAGATGCTCTACCCCACATGACAGGCGGGCAAGACTTCCCAAGGACAGGCTGTGCTACGACACGCAGGCTGGCACGTGGCCACGACAAATGGCTTGTTTCTTGCGAAGCCCCACTGCCAATGTCTCCTTCCATGAGAACTTACCACCGGCAGTAAAGGTGAGGATAAGCCCATTCGCTGTGATTGAATCAAGAGCATCCCCTCCCTCCCACCCAGTGAACAGGCAGCAAGGCTCTCCCAAGGCCCAGCTGGGATTCGGAGCTGCCCATGTGGCTTCTGGTACTGGGGACCTATGTACTTTTTCTACAGAGCTTCGGCCACACCCCTGCCTGTGAACCCCAGGGGTAGGCCCCTCACTGCTTCCCATCACCCACCTCTCACTCCCACCTGCTCAGATCCAGAAAGGGACCTGCTGGTGGCTGGTGACCTGCTGGGGACATGGTCACCCTTAGACTGCATGACCGTGCTCTTCAGTCTACTGCAGGGCATGCTGACGGAAGTGATGGATTCTGGGACCTTGCAGATGGTATTAAACAGAGTAAAACAGAAACCTAACGCCTGAGAAGAGAGAGCTGGTAAACATGAGATGGCATGGCCATTCAGTGCAAACCCTGACAATGGTGACGCGAATGAGTATCTGACGCCGGGGCCAGGACTGTGCTTGCACTCTTAAATGCTCATCAAATCTGTGCTGAATGTTACTCATGGGATATTTCAGGTGAATGTCCAGCATGTTTAGCAAGCCCCGGCTTTTCCCAGCCCACCAACCAGCCTTGGGAAAGAGACTGCTGCTGCCTGCAGTGGGGGTGCAGTTGGTTCTCCTTGGTGGGCTTGGGGAGGGCTTCCTGGAGGAGGGGGTGCAGGGGCTGGGCTCTTAAAAGGGTAAAAGGTCTTCCAGGCAGAGGGACCACTGGGATCAAAGGCAGGAAGCACGACCCCACGTCGGCACCGCGTGACAGAGCACGGCTCTATCTAAAGTCTGACCTCCTCCTGTCTCCCTTCACCCCAAACGCACTGGGGGGCATGCAGTGGGAGAGGTGGGCTTCCATCCTCCATCTAACTGGTCTGCGTGAACCCTCTTGTTATTTGGGGTGAATCTTCACTGCATACGGTCCACAGAAACGAAGGTGTCAGACCCTTCCCTCCGTCCTCCCCCATACAGGGCATGTGACCTGGGATCAGCCAATCACAGTGCTTCCTGGGTAGCACCTGACCAACGTGGGCCAATCAGATACTCCCCTGGACTCAGGCAGGAATGCTGCCGAGGGAGAATCGGTCTTCGACTCGATCCAGGACTCAGTGGCCCTGGAGGCAACCGTGGGGTCGAGCGGCTGGTCGGCCCCACTGAAAGGCAGTCACGTGCTTCCTGCTTCTTTGCTTCCCAGGCTGCCATTTAAAATTCTGGTTTTCCAGTTCTCGCCGAGTCTTCAAGCCCCAGATGGAGACCAGGCCGGTCCCGTTCCTGGCAGTTCAGAGCACCCCAATTGGCACCTAAGTGCTTTGTAAGTGTTTGTGGATCACCGTGACAAACAGCTCTGAGTAGCGTCACCTGCTTTGTGCCAGGTCCCCACTGGCTGCCGCAGACCTGGCTGGCATGGCTCACAGGCAGATGGGCCACAAGCTGCAAACCAGCGAGGTGACTTCCAAGGGGAGGGGGCTGAGAGTAAAGACGAGAGGGCTCCTGGCACAGGGCTGCCCAGGGAGGGAGCCGCCTGGCTTGCCGGTAGCTCCTCCACACCTGCTGAGACCTGGAGGATGAAAAATTACAGTCCCTCCCCGTCCACTTACAGGGATCATGGCATCAAATGAAAGATGGGGTGTAAAAGGGCGTGGTGAACAGGCCAGGTACAGACAGTCTACAGAAGGACCATCATTTTACTTCACCTCCCCGTAACCAGATGCCCTCCATGTGCTGAGCTAAATGCAGGGCGCTGAGTCAACTTGAAGGGAGAAAAAAACCCAGAATTCCTCATGTTTCAGGAACAGCTTCAGGCTGCATAAATTGAGTCCCGCCCCTGAGACTACAGCCCTGATGCGGCATTGGTGGAATTCTTTTCTTTTTTTTTCAACTCAGTAGAGGATGGAGTGGTAAACCTGTGTCTCACAAATATTTTACAACCCTGAAGAGGCACAGGCCCAAAGGGAAACTGAGACCTAAGTCTGGGAGGCTGATGGGGCTCCTACACCCTCATGTCGCTGTGTGACTTTGCAACCAGCCAATAACGACACTGAGATTTCAACAGCCACCTCTGAGCTTAGCACCCAGTTGGCCTGAACCAGCCTTGGAGAAAGACAAGTGGACCAGGGTTCAAATGTCAGCACCAACACCTACCAGCAAGTACTGTGACCTCTCTGAGCCTAAGCACCCTCATTTGTAAAAATGGGAAAAGTACTCCCCTTCCAGAGCTTGAAGAAGTAACTTAGGTGCTTATTCTCTCACAGTTCTGGACGTTAGAAGTCCAAGATCAAGGTGTCGGCAGGGCTGATTTCTTCAGAGGCCTCTCTCCTTGGCTTGTAGGTGATCGCCTTCTGTGTTCCCAAGTGGTCGTCCCTCTGTGTGTATCTGTGTCCTAATCTCCTCTTCTTATAAGGATCCCAGTCAGATTGGATTAGGACCCATCCTAGTGACCGCATTTTACCTTAATCACCTCTTTAAAGGTCCACCTCCAAATGCAGTCACATTCTGAGGTGCTGGGGGTTAGGGCTTTGTCATATAAATTTGGGAGGACACAATGCTGTCTTAACACAGTCACAAATGCAAAGGCCCTAGCACATAGTAGGGCCTCAAGAAATGTCACACCTGCTCGACTGGAGTTTTTAAAATAAAAACTACCACTGAGCGCCTGCTAAGTGCCAGCCACAGTGTTCATTTTACATGCACCATCTCTAATCCAGGGAACAACCTGTGTTCGTCATCTGTCCCAGGCCTGTCGGACACTCGCTCTCTGCCACGGCCCTGCATGGAAGGGGCTGCAGCACCCTCACCCAGCACTTACTCAGTCCTTCCACAGATATCCATGGAGCCCCGCTGCGTGCCAGGCCCTGCGCTATCCCTGGGGGTAGTTTAGTAAGCATGCAACACATGGTCCCAGCCCTTAGGAAGTTTCACTCTAGTGGGGGAGACAGAGCCCGAACAGGTAGGCGGTGTCGGTGAGGTGCACCTGCATGAGACCAGGAAAGGCCTCCTCAGAGCAGGCCCTGCTGCAGGTTCCTCACTGCTCATGGGGTTTGACAGTGTAGGCAGAGGGCTAGGGGTGCAAAGGTGTGGGGACAGGACCACATCCCTGTGTTTGGAACTATATGGGACGAGCTCCCACACCTCCCACGAGAGCTGGCACGAGGACCTCACCTTGGAGACTCTGTTTCTTCACCTGTAAATGGCCAACCAAACACCCTGGAGCCAGACTTTCCGGTTCAAATCCTGACTCCACCACTGCCTAGCTGTGTGGCCTTGGGAAAGTTAGATGGCCTCTCTGTGTCCCAGTTCCCTCCTTTGTAAAATAGGGATACAAGAGTCTCCTCCACCTTTAGGATTGTCTTGAGGAATAATTGGTTTATATGGACAAAGAATTCAGCCTGAGCCTGGTGCCCAAAAGGTACCAAGAAAGCATTTGTTATTCTTATCCTCATTCATGTGGGCTTGTCGTGAGGATGAGGGGAAGAAAGTGTCAGTGCTGAGTGCCCCGTGTGAGAGGCTGCATGAAGGTCAAGGGCCTTCGCTGCTGTGTCCCTACAGCAGCCCGAGCTGCTCCCTAATGATCCCTTCACCGTCCGCCCCTCCCAGGAGACAGCCAGCCCCCAGGGCAGGCCCTCAGCGACATCCATTCCACAGATTAAGAACAGGCTCAGGAGCCTGATGCTGGCCACACTCAGCTCTTCGTGTTGCTGTGTGTCCCTGACTCATGCATAACCTCTCTGATCTAAACCACCTGGGGGCAGTGGCGTCACCTGGAGATCGGGTCATGCCAGCCCCTGCCCGGGAGTCTGGTGAGGACCTGGGGTCAGCCGGGTCTTACAAAGGTGCAGCCTGAAGCCCGGGGGTTCCTGCCATCTCTCCCTGAAGCAGCCCGCTCTCAGCTCCGTGGGGCTCAGAGCACACGTGCAGAAGCAGAGTCAGGAGCGCTATGTTCACCTCTGCCACCTGCCCAGGTGTGAACATGTGGCTTTTGGTTTCTGAGCAAAAGCGAACCCCTCTGCCTTTCTGCGGGAGCAGAGGACAGGGCAGCCTGAGCAGTTGGGATTTCTCACTCGGCACACACAGGACCCTTGGGAAAGCACGTCCCTCCCCGTCCCCAGCAAAGCAGCACAAGCTGGATGTTTGTGAATCCACTCTACCTTTGGAACCCAGGGGTTGTGGACTGAATGTTTGTGTCCCCCTAAATTCACATGTTGAAGCTCTAACCTCCAATGGGATGGTATTTAGAGGTGGGGCCTTTGGGGGGTGTTAGGTCATGGGTGTGGAGCCCTCATGAGGGATTAGTGCCCTTATAAGAAGAGACTGGAGAGCTTGCTTCCTCTATCTCCATTGGTAATGTGAGGACACAGTGAGAAGGTGGCTGTCTGCAAGCCAGGAAGTGGGTTCTAACCAGGAATCGAATCTGCTGGCACCTTGATCTTGGCCTTCCAGCCTCTGGCACTGTGAGAAATCAATGTCTGTTGTTTAGCCTCCCAGGCTATGGTACTTTGTTATAGCAGCCCGAGCAGACTGAAATAGTGGGGAAGGGCATCTGCTCAGGCAAGTTGGTGTGCCCAGAGGACAGGGCCCCAGAATCAATACTTGGGCACGCCTTGGGGAGCTCTGTAGCCCATCAGGACTGGGTCGGGTGGGGGTGGGATGTGCCGTTTCCCAGAGACAGGCCCTGCTGCCCTTTCGTCTCGGATCCAAGGACCCAGTAGGCACCCAGTTGTTGCTATGCTGCCCACAGGGCCACACCAATCGCCTCCCCTCCTGACTGGCTCAGTCCTGGGGAGCAACTAGGTCTCTTTGCCCAGCCTGGGAGTGTCAGGAAGCAGCTACTTGGATCAGACAGTGGCCAGGAGCCTGCAGCCCTTGCAGTACACACTAATCACCTGGTAGCACCAGGGAGGGAGGGGTGGGAAGGTGGTCTTGGGGTCCAGCTTACTTCCACAGTCAGCCGCAAAAAATCCCCACCGTGAGAATCCTTCCATCCACACGTGCATTCTCTGCAGGCACCTCCTGCTTGCCTACCGCGTGCCACAGGCTCCAGGCTGAGGACTGGGGTGGAGAGACACAAGAAGGGGCCCTGCCCTAGTGCTTGTGACCTCAGGCCAGGCCGGACAGATGTCCTCAAAGGGTTTGGGACCCAGACTGGCGGTGGCCTGCTCAGTCTGCTCGGGGAAGCATGCAAACGTTTGCTGCAGCCATTTACACCTGCACGACAAGGGTGGTCTTTATGTTTCAGACATGAGGACAGTATCATCCCGCAAAGCCTGCAACGCTCCCACTTCGTTCCGTGCACCCTGCCAGCGTTCCGAAACACTCAGTGTCAGGGTTAGAAGACACAGAATGGACTACCATGGAGCAGCGTTGGAACAGCATCCTGGAAAGCGGATGCTGCATGCACCATCGAAAAATTGCGTTCAGCCTCCTAGTTTTATATAAAGAGGGACAAGCCCCAAGAGGTTGGCCCACCTGCCCAAAGTCATCCAGCGGTCAGCTGGCAGAGTGGGATTTATGCCCAGCCCTGACTGCAAGCCTGCATCTCGCCCACCTCACTGCAGGTCACTCTCACTCCCCTCTTTGGCCCAGAGCCCTGCTCTTTGCTCGTGAGACCCACACGGCTGGGTTGGGCCCAGGTTTGGTCCAACAGTGCCCACCAGGCACAACACTTGAGCGTTTCCTGCTCACCCAGCTTTGCGGGCTGCACTGTCCCTGAGAGCCCCAATGGGGAGAAGCCAGTTTCAAAAGCTAACTGCACCTTCACCTCCAGCAGGGACAGAGCAGAACTGCAGTCCAAGAAGAGAAAATCTGACCTGGAAATGGTCTGTGTCAATGTGTGCCAAAGTGGGTGAGGGTAACACTCTAAGCCCTGGTACTTATGCTTTGCACGCATGGAGCCTGGAGGGCCAGGACCAGTCTGGTGGGCCCTTGCTGTATACCTGATGCCTAGAACAGCGTCTGGCACACAGCAAGTACTCAATAAATGTTTGTTGAGTGAATGAAAGAACTGAGCTGGAGAACAAAGTCTCAAAGTTCAGCACCTCGGAGCTCAAATGAAGCCTGGGAGATCCTAGCAGGACAATTCCTCCCAACTAACTCAACAACCGTGTCCTTGGTGCTGTCATTTGCAGCCAAGCCATGGGTTCCCACTGGGCCTGGGTGACCGCACAGTCCAGGGGCTTATTTGGTTCTCTTGAGGGGGTTCGGGGACAGGGAAGAGACCAATGTCACAGAGCCACCTGTGACTGCTGACAAGGGTCAGGGCCACCATTTTTCGGGTTCAGAAACCACATCTTGTCAGGGCAGCTGGAGCTTAGCAGGCCTGAAGGGCTGACTCATTTGGGCCAAACGCACAAGAGACTGATGAATAAGCCAGACAATTCATTCACAGTAATTGACAATGATGGGAACTTGGCACCCAGCAGGTGCTGGGCCCCTTGTTAAACGTGTCAGTCACGAACAACAGCCCTGCAAAGTGGGCGGTATTTGGTTGAAATGTATAGGTACAGGAACAGAGCCCTGAGAGGTGAAGGGATCAGCTCAAAGTTGCAGCCAGCACACCCAGAAAGACTTGATGCTGCAGTTTGAGTCCAAATGCATTTGCTGCAGAACTCCCCTCTGCCCAGAGGAGGTTAGTCTTCCTTCTATTCAGGCTATCAACTGATTGGATGAGGCCCATCCACGTTAGGAAGGATAATCTGCTTTACTCAAAGTCTACTGATTTAAATGATTATCTCATCCAAAAACACTCTCACAGAAACATCCAGAATAATGCTTCACCGAATAACTGGGCATCACAGCCCAGCCAAGTTGACAGACAAAATTAATAATCGCAATTGGCAGTCTTTCTATAAAAGCCAGATAGTCGATATGTAAGGTTTGCAGGCCATGCGGCCTCTGTTGCAACTTCTCAGCTCCCCCCTTGTAGTGAAAAAACAGCTGCAGACAATATGTAAATGAACAGGCATGGCTGGGTTCCAATAAAACTTTATTTACAAAAACAGGTGGTGAGCCGGATTTGGCTCACAGCCTGCTGTTGCCACCCTTGTTTTAAACCACACAACAGCACAGAAGCAGCCTTAATTTCTGACCACGACATTACCTTTTTTCTAACTTAAGCACCCCATTTGAATTTTCATTTCTAAGCTAATTTTTCACATCCCTTAAAATAATTAATGTGTGGCTCAAATCAGGTAATCAATGACCAATTAACAGTAAATCTCAGGCCCCAGCCCCTGGTAGGAAGACAATAACGAAGTTCAAAAGCCTCACTAAGATGGGTTTTAATTGAAGACGGCAAAGAAGAAAAATCATTCAAGAAATCAACAACACATTTTCAAAAGAAACTTAAAAGTAAGCAGTTGAGAATGATGATAAATTGCCACACCGTCGATCAGAATTAAGCTGAGAGTCTGAAGTTACAAACAGCATGACGTGCTCGGCAGGCCTGACCATTGCTCTAAATCAAACACACTGCAGCATACACCACGCTGCTCTGTCTGGCTTCTCGCTTTCTGTACTAAGAAAGCTCTGACAGGAATGAAAAGCCAAACTTATGACCCGCCTCATACTGTTTAACTAGCTCCTTGAAGCTGTATTGTGTGCTGACACCACGGACATCGATTCTTGATCGAACTCCTGGTGGGAGATAAACAAACGCCCAGTCACATCCAAGAAGCAAGGGTCTGAGAGTGCAGGACGGCCCTTGAAGAGCAGGGCGTGGAATGAGGGCCAGCTGTGCCTCCACTGCATCCGAGAAGGTCTGAGGACCCTCTGTGGAGGTGGCCTGCTCCATGCAGAAGCCCAGAGAAGCCAAATGCCTTGCCTAAGGTCATATATTGCACCCACAGGAGCCTGACCCCCACCTGTATCGTCCAGTATCTTTCGTAATCTTAGTATGCTACCCAGGGCCTAGGTGGTCGTACCACCTTGTATCCGGGCCAGGATCAAACTTGGGGATGTGAATTTCCCAAGAAGTGGCCGTGTGAATCTGTGTCCTTTTCCATGATAAGTTGCATTTTCCCCTGCACCAGAATCAATGAAAGTTGCCACAACTATATCCTTGATGGGTACAGTGCTTCATGGCAGCCGCCTGCACTGTCTCATCTGACTCCCTTGAACCCTGGGGGTCCATGAGGATCATCCAGATTTCCCAGAAGGAAGCTGAGGCCCAGAGAGGTGAAGCAAGTGCCCTGAGGTCACAGAGCCTGCACCAATAGTCTGGCTCCTAAGGCCATACTTCCTCTGCTCCACCCCTACTGCCTTGTATCAGTGAAATGCCCAAGGGGCCCACAGGTCCTGGAAGAGAGAGGTGAATTCCGTATGTGACAACCCCTGCCCCCAGGGTGCTTGGGAGAACTGGTTTTCAAAGTCTCAGTGTGAGAAAAGGCCCAAAGCCAGAGGTTCCCCATTATGCTGAACACTCTTAACTTCACAGTGAATCTCCGGCAGATGGGGATGGAAAAATCGTGGCCATTGGCCACTATAAAATGTCTTTGATATGTTCATTTAGAAAATTCAGGTCAATTTTGTAATCTATTCATTCCTTCTTTCACCAAATTACAGCTTTGAAGATACTTATCATTGTTTTATTTAATGTAAATATTAGAAGAGGCGGATGTTATAGCTGGGCACCCGGCCACTTGCCCTACTTTGAGAAGACTGGCCTTAAGGGAACCCACTCATGAGGGGAGGGTGCCTGAGATTCTAGATGACAGATACTGTTCGGTTTTCAAGGCCAGGAGTCAGCACAATCTAGCAAAGGGGGAGAGGAATTCTGAGGGAGGGGAAGGTCTGAAAGGCAGCCAGGAGTGCGCTGGCAAAAGTTTTAACAACTGGCTGGGCCCTGAACGGTAGCATCTGCCCACGTCCATGGTGTGAATATTCCCACCGTAGCCAATTTCAAACTACCAGCCGGATGATGACCAGCTCACAGAATCAAAGCTTTCACAGTTGGCTCTCAACAGCTAGTATGAGCCTCCCAGAATGCCCCTGGATGAGGCCCACCTCCCGGGTAAAACAAGGCAGGGCCTCAGCGGCTTCCAGAGGCCTCCACACTCCAGGCCCACAGCAGTGTGGACAAGCTCAGGGCACATCTGCGGAGCTCAGGCTGAAACTCCCTTCACATGCAGCCACACTCTCCCCCAGCCTGTCTCCCCCAGCTCGCTCCTGCCTGGTCTCCCCTGGCGACACTTCCTTAACAAATCACTTGCGCTCCCACCCTCAACTCAGGGTCAGCTTCTGGGGAACGCGCTGAGAGAGCCTGGAGCCCCAAGATCTCAAGCGTGCCCCTGACACTGTCCAGCTGTGCAGTCTCGGGGTGGAGGATGGGCCAGCGTTTAACTAGCCCTTCTGGGGGCTTCCCTGATGGCACAGTGGTTGAGAATCCGCCTGCCGATGCAGGGGACACGGGTTCGGCCCCTGGTCCGGGAAGATCCCACATGCCGTGGAGCAACTAAGCCCGTGCGCCACGACTACTGAGCCTGCGCTCTAGAACCCGCGAGCCACAACTACTGAAGCCTGCGCGCCTAGAGCCCGTGCTCTGCAACAAGGGAAGCCACCGCAATGAGAAGCCCGTGCACCGCAACGAAGAGTAGCCCCCGCTCGCCGCAACTAGAGAAAGCCCGCGCGCAGCAACAAAGACCCAACGCAGCCATTAAATTAAAAAAAACACAAAACAAAACAAAACAAAAACCAACTGGCCCTTCTGGTCTCCCCGCTCCCCTTCCACACTTGTCTGCTCTGAGCCATCCTCCAGGGACCTTGCCGAGCACAAGTCAGACCAGGTCCCGGCCCTGCTTCTGTACACCACAATCACACCCTGGGAGGATCTGGGGTGCGCCAGCACTCCATACTCAAACGCACTTCTATTTTGGTAGCAAAACACATGAAAATTTACACTAAAAAGATAAATAAAGACTTTAAATCAATTTAAGACATCAATTTAAGTCATGTTTTCCTGCCAAACAAGTTACAAAATATCTTTTGGCTTTTGGAGCTTTTGGGATTTTAGAATACTGTTGAATGGATTTCTATGTGTGTAGCTGCAAGAGTTCTTCTATCCTATTTACCCAGAAAGGGACTAGCTGGGCTGTAGGTCTGGGACATCTTTCACATTTCTACATGTTGGCAAATTCCTTTCCAAGTGGTTTGCTCTCATTTATGTTTCCGACGGAAGTGTATGTGACCCTCCATTTCTCCACCCCCATCCCACACCCGGCATTACGAGACTTCAAGGTCTCTTTGCAGATCTGAGGGGTGTGAAATGGTACTGCCCCATTTTCCCATTCATTCATTAAGACCCAGCAAGATGGGCTTCCTGGGCTGCCTCCCTCAGCATGAGCTGGTGGTCCCCTCCTTAGCACCCCTCTCCAGACCTCTTACTGCCTGGCTGTGGCTGACCTGTTGGAAGGTCAGCCATCTCCACTGGGCCAAGAGGTATATGGGCTCCAAATCCAGACCCTGGGTTCAACCACGGACACGGTAATAGAACAGTTAATTTGACTCTACTTGTTACTGCCAGGTTCTGTCCTAATTAGTTCACTTGAATAAACTCACTTAATCCTCAACAACCTGATGAGGTAGCGTCTTAGCCCATTTGAGATGCTGTAACAAAAATACCTTAGACTGGGTGGCTTACAAATAACAAACATTTATTTCTTGCAGTTCTACAGGCTGGGAAGTCCAAGACCACGGTGCCACACATTCAATGTGTGGTGAGGGCCCACATCCTCATAGACAGCTGTCTTTTCACTATAACTTCCCATGGCGGGAAGGACAAGCTAGCTCTCTGAGGTCTCTTGGACAAGACACTGTTCCCAGTCATCAGGGTTCTCCCCTCATGACCTCATCAACTCCCAAAGGCCCTACCTCCTAATATCATCACCTTGGGAGTTAGGATTCATCATATATATTTGGGGAGGACACAAACATTCAGTCTATAGCAGTAGGTACTATCGTTAACTCCATTATACATATCTGAGATCCTCAGAGGTGAAGTAACTTTCCCAAGGTTACATCTAGTATGTGGACCAGCCAGCATTTGGACTCAAACAGCTTAGGGTCAGAAGCTCTCTAAGCTGTGTAGCCTTTGGTTATGCAAAGGGTACAACAAAACTAATGGTGAAAATGAGCTTCCCTAACACCCTTCTCCCTCTGTACCCAGCTCTTCTGCCTAATGGCAACCACTGTTAACAGTTTCAAGTGCGTTATCCTATTAGGAATACTCTATGCACAAGCAATCCTAAGATACCATATTTTAATCATAAACAGTGTCATACTTCACCCACACTTCTGCCCCCTGCTCAACTCACCTAAGAATCTTACACATTGTTCTGTATCAGCGTACAACAATGTGTTTCATTCTTTTCTTTGCTGTACATTATCATACTCTGGAATAATTGATTTAACTAGTTCCCTATTGACAGTCATTACAGCTATTTCCATCCTTTTGTATTACCATCAATGCTACGATGAATCTCAAGGACAAATGAGATTGTGTGAGTATCTCTATTAGATAATGGTTAGAAGTGAAATTTTTGAGTCAAAAATTCCTCAGAGTTCCTGCTTGCCCTACATCCTCACCACCATGATATATTATCAGATATCTTGGACCTTGTCTATATGATAGATGAAGTTGGTATCTCATTTTAACTTGAAATTTTCTTATGATGTGTGAGATTGAGTACATCTTTTCATGTAAAAGATATCTATATTTCCTTTTATTTGAACAGTCTACTTATATCCTTTATTTTCTATTGAAGTTTTGGGAGGTGTCCTTTTTGATTTATAAGGAAATTAGTCCTTTCTCTGTGATACGTCTTTGTGTTGACTTTACCATATCAATATATACTAGTCACTTACTATATTCTTTTTCAATCCATAAATTCACATCTTATGTATGGAAAGTTTTCTTGAATTGTATAGATATTTTAAAATTTAATTATTTCCATTCTCATCTTCAGGGGCACCAATTATGTGGATGTTGGATCCCCTTCTGCCTTCTGTATCACTGTTTTTCTACTCCTTTACCCCTTCTTTATTTACATGAATTTGCCTTGCTTTTACCAACACCCGCTCTTCCAGATCTCTCGCTGTGTTTCCTGCATTTCCTGCTGTGATAATTCCGCTGTGGGCTTCACTTGTTGTTGGGCTTATTTATCAGCCCATCTATTTTACTGAGCTCTGCTGTATCAGGTTTCATCCTCTTCTGTCACATTGCCACCTCTCCTGAGTTCTTGTATCTCAACTTTGTACTTTTGTTTTATAGGTGGGATTGCCTCCAGCATGTCTTCATTAATCCAAGACATTATGTACAGTTGAAATGTTCATCCGTGTTGTGGCAATATTTTTCTTATGCATATTCTTCACCTGTTACTTTCTTGGTTTTTTATGGTAACTTAATATAGAGCCTGTGCCAGTTCCTACAGATTATGACTCACCTTTGTATGAGGTGAGTTCTTCCTGAGCCATCAGTTTATACAAGAGTCACGTGTAAGATAGTCCAAAAAGTGAGACAGCTTTTATGATCTAGGGTGTGAGGATTAGTTCTTTCAGCCTTTACTTTTTTTCTGGGCAAGGAACAGAGGCTGCAGGTCTGTACCCCACATAGAGCCTCTTTCCCCTACCCTGTCTCCCCACGAGATGCTTCTAGAAACTATGGTCTGTCCATGTGAGACCATGTTCAGTCCAGACTTCTCTGCTTTTACTTTGTTTAAAACTAGATCTGATGGATGAATGTATAAAGAAAATGTGATATATATATATATGTGTGTACCTATGTGTGTGTGTGTGTGTGTGTGTGTGTGTGTGTATGGAGAGAGATAAAATGGAATATTATTCAGCCATAAAAAGAAGGAAATCTTGTCATCTTTGACAGCATGGGTGGACCTTGTGGGCATTAAACTGAGTGAAGTAAGTCAGACAGAGAAAGACAAATACCTCATGATCTCACTTATATGTGGAATCTAAAAACACAAAAAACTGAGAGATACAGAGAACAGACTGGTGGTTGCCAGAGACAGAGGTTTGAGGGTAGGCAAAATGGATGAAGTGGTTCAAAGGTACAAACCTCCAGCTATAAAATAAATAAGTCACGGGGATGCAATGTACAGAATGGTGACGATAGTTAATAATTCCGTATTGTATACTTGAAATTTGCTAAGAGGGTAGCTCTTTTTTTACATAAATTTATTTATTTAATTAATGTATTTTTGGCTGTGTTGGGTCTTCGTTGCTGCGTGAGGGCTTTCTCTAGTTGCGGCGAGCGGGGGCTACTCTTTGTTGCAGTGCGCGGGCTTCTCATTGTGGTGGCTTCTCTCGTTGTGGCTCACGGGCTCTAGAGCACAGGCTCAGTAGTTGTGGTGCTTGGGCTTAGTTGCTCTGCTGCATGTGGGATCTTCCCGGACCAGGGCTCAAACCGTGTCCCCTGAATTGGCAGGCGGATTCTCAACCACTGCGCCACCAGGGAAGCCCCAAGGGTAGTTCTTAAGAGTTCTCAACACAAAAAAAAATTGTAACTGTGTGGTGACAGATGTTAACTCGGCTTACTGTGGCGATCATTTCCCCATGTACACAAATATTGAATCATTGTGTCATAAACTAATAAAATGCTGTATGGCGATTATACCTCAATTAGAAACAAAACACTAGATATGGGAGGGCGGGTCTCCCACACCAGCAGGTGCACTCAGTCCTGCTCCACAAAAGGGGCTATAGGTTTTGCCCTCTGTGTGCACAACACGGGGTGCAGAGCGTTCTGCTCTCCTGCTCTGTCTGAGCTCTTCTGCAGCTGTGAATTTCCTCTCCCTCTGGACCCCTCCTGCATCCATTTTTGACCTTTACTGGACTTCCCTATGTATGAGTTTCCAGATGCTCTGGTTTCATCAAAGATGGCATTTGCATTTCCACCTGTTGCTTCAGGATAATTTCCAAAAGGAGAAAAGGGAAATGCTGTCTTTACTCTGTCATTTTACAACTGGAATTCCCTGAGCCAGGCTTTGAACTTGGGTCATCTGGGCTCTAAATCCAGAATATTTCCCTTGCCCCATAAAAGACTCAATAATATAGACCGGGGTCAGCACATGTTTTCTATAAAAGACCAGACAGTAAACATTTCAGGCTTCACAGACCGCACTGTCTCTGTCGCAACTACTCAGTTCTGCCGCTACATCATGAAAGTATCCACAGACAATCTCTGAACCAATCGGTGTGGCTGTGTCCCCTTCGAACTTCATTCACAGAAACAGGAGGCAGTCCAGTGGGCCACAGTTTACCAACCTCTCTCTCTATATAGACTACAGAGCAGAGTGCAAATGCCCAAGTTGTCTTTTGGTGACTCAGCCCACACCTGAATGCTTAAAAGCTTCTCAGGGAACATTTAAAAATGGAAAGATTTGATATACAGCCCCCAATTTTTTATTTCTTTTCAGAAATTGTGAGAGCTGACCACTCTAGAGCCCCACAAGGCTATGCTCGCCCACATGCTACAGTCCCCACCACTCCGAGGCCTGGATGTCACCTTGCCTCTCCCGGCATCACATTGCACTGTTTTCCCTTACACATTTTGTACTTTGCTCATTGACATGCCCTTCCTGGTTTCTTTGGACATCCCAGTTTAGTGGTCACCAAGGTGAAGGACAAGCATCTTGCTCTATTTCCTCAAAAAAAGCCGGTGAAGTGCTAGGCTGGGCTGTTAAGAAATGCAACTGGAATTGCTCAGAAGTAAATTATATCTCTCGCTTATGCCATCCCTGTACTCTGCTGGCAATAGGAGAACTGAGACATAAGGCCTGAGAAAACCTCTTGGGTCCATCTGGCACAAACCCTTTCTTTCAAAGATGGGGAACTGAGGCTCAGAGAGGAGTAGGACTTGACCAGAGCCACAGGAAGCTGGGAACAGAGCTCTCATCAAACATCCCCTCATCCAGGACTCTGTCATTTATAAATCTGCTGGGGCCCTTTCTTCAAAACTGAACTCTATTGTGGCAAAGAGGAGAAGCAGAAGGAGTTGTGTCCCCTGCCATCTGTCTTCTGTGTGTTTACTGAAATGTACTTGTAAAGACTCATAAGTAGGCCCTGGAACTTAGTGCACAGAGAAAGGCGCAGCGGCCAATGGTGTGTGTCATCCTCTCCCAACCTCCTATGGAAACAACAGGTGGTGTCACTCGAGGCATGTGAGAGCATCTCCTTTACCACTTCAATGCCATCGTCCCCACCTCCACTGTCTGCTCCTTCACACCGTGTTCACTGAATCCTCACAACAACCCCATACAGATAAACTGCCTTCATTTTTGTGTAAGTGAACCGGGGTCTCCTGTCTCTATAAGTAAGTTTTCCCACCATAACAGAACCATGGACCTTTGGCAAGGAAGGTATAGAAAGTTTTGGCTAATTTTTCTTCTTTCAAGCTTCTGGACCAAATAGTTCTGCTGTTGGCTTAGCTGCAGTTTCACGAGGCTTTCTGGAAGGCAAACAGACTGCATTTCATGGATCTGTGCCAGAAATCCCATAAAACCTCTCTTTCCTGTCCTTTTTCGTCCCAGGAACTGGATTAAAAGTCCCGAATCACAGCTCTGTCACAGCCATCTCTAGCCTGCATTGAATCATGCTGCTTGCCGTGGAACAGCCAGTTCTGCTACAACCACTGCAAATTAGGTCATACATGATTCGCAAACAGGAGAACGCTGTCAGTTTAATGTGAAAGTCGGATTGGTTCAAACGCAATTTGTCTCAGTGTGTTTTGTGCCAGCCAGTGGAAGCAGCTGAACGTGAAACACACAAGGGCTGAACCTACCTAGCAGCTGCAGAGGAACCCAGCACAGGAAACCACGCCCTTCACTGCACTTCTTCCTTATGGCTCAGTCTAGAAGTGTTTGGTGGGCCATTCCCTCTTCTGTACTTGGAACTTGTTACCATCTGTACTTCAGCTCCCTTCTTTATAGCCTTTTCCATCACACGACCCTTGCCTTTTTTTTCAAGATAAAGTTGTATAATTTGCTGGAATATTAGGAATTTAACTTTTTTTTTTAGAACCGTGCTAGATGTTTATAGGATTGTTACTATTTTTGTTAGTTCTGGTTAGAAGCTGCATGTTTCCGGCGGTCTGCCCCAGCCTTATTCTGTCCATCAGCCTGGATGGTGGTAAGCATGCAATTTTGCAGATTAAGAGGTTTCTCAGGAATGCGTATATCCTACTTGGGCGGAAACACCTGCACTTATCTTCATAGTTACTTTTTGTTTTTGGCCCGATTCGCTGGCTTCCATTTATGATAGAGGGTCAATTTTTAACGAAAAGTATGAAGTGAATATATGAGTGGTATACAGGTGACCCCTGACTCACTATAGTTTAGGGGGTAGAAACCTGACATGGCGTGATGTGGGCACAGAGAAAACATAGTATGTGACGTGCTCAGTCAGAGGACCGCAGGACACACAGGGCAGATTACTTGTGGACAAGGGACGTTTCACACTGAATCCCTGAACAGTGCCAGGGATGTGGTTAGAACTCAATAAATGGTGTTTGTTACTATGATTGTCAAAAAGAAAAGGCAAGAGTGAAATAAATAGGACGCTTCCTCTCTAGAAACAGGCAGAAGAGCCCGTGGTGACATTCACGGCAACAGCAAAAGCAGTTCAAACAAATTTGCTTTCCATTAACCCTGCATAAGCATTGGTTTGCCAGGATCAGCAGAAATGACTAATTACTCTAGTCTGAAGCCTAAAAACATAAAGAATTAGATTTATTATAAATGCAAGGGTGTGCACTCTTGTCGAAATGACTTGTTCTGCAGTTCGTGACGTGCACTGATTTATGGCACTACATTCACACAGGGCTGCTTTTCCAGTTTCTAATGCTCTAAATGAGACATGGATTAAAAGGAAAATTAGAACTCTAACTTTAGCATGGTTCAAAATAGCTCATTTCCATTCCAGAAGAGCAGAGATGAAAAGTATCTTTCTTCTCATTTTCTTCTAAATTAGGGAGACATGATCTGGGCTGATGGACACTTCTGGTCACAACCAGGCCCTGGACCCACTCCCCTCCCCTGGAAAATCTGCAAGTCTCCCCACCGCCCTCCTGCCTCCAGACTCCCCCATCTTGTCCACTCTTCCCTCCAGGTTACCTCCATGGTCAGGTCCAAGCGCCTTCACACACTTCTCAGAGTCCTTACTAGCCAAATCCACACTTCCAGCCCCATCCTGGCCAGCCTGAGCTTAAACCACACCTTGCTATCTGCTGTTCCTTGTGCCATCTCACACTTTTTAGGGGCCAACACCTCCACACAGCCTGCCCTCTATTTTTACTTCACTGTCTGGAAAACTCTTACTGATCCCTGACCAGCTAAAGGACCACTGCCCCACCATTGTCCATCCCTCCATCACTGCACAGAGGTCTCACAGCCCCGTGGCCCCTTCTTTCCTAGAAATTGCCAAGATGACACTGTAGTTGTCTCTTTGTCCAACTGTCCTTCTCTCCACAGGTACTTCCCCAGGGCATGATTATAGGGACCTAGCGATCTCTAGGTCCCCAGTGCCTAGCAGGGGGTCAGCCAAAACTTGGAAAGCAACACAAGTTGGATGGACAGATGGACAGGTGAGCAAATGACCCATGGACTCATTTTCTGGGAAGATCTTAGAAAAGGGTACCTACCTTTAGAACTTCAGGCCTAAAAAATCAGTCCTATATCCTGCCAAGCTCAAGCCAGAATCTCAATCCTATAAACAGGAAAGCAGAAACAGGGAAACCCAGAGTCCTGTCAGCTCCTGTCCCTCTGCGCCAAGGATTTGCAGGGTGGGTGTCGGGAGGGTGGAACAGCAACTCTCTAAGGGAGGCCCAAGGCCCTGGGCACCATGGTACTGACCAGAAGATGACCTGGCTTTCAGGGGTGGGAAAACAGGCTGGATGTAACACGCTCGATTCTTTAAACCCCACTGTGGTCTCTGGGGCCCAGCCAATGGAGAGACCCTAGGTAGTAGCCAGCGGGTGGGGCTTCCCTGGAGCTGTCCACGGTGCAGAGCAACACAACGGCATTTCCTGGCTCTGTCCATGGTGCTGACTCCCGGCCTCGGGTTCAGCCCATAGCCCCAGCACTTCGCTCCCCACCTGGCATTGCTTCAGGGCCTCCTGGCACAGCTGACAGCCACTTCCTGGGTCCTGTCTCTTGATATGTCCCTGAACTTTTTTTTTTTAATTTTTTTTTTTTTTTTTTTTTTTTTTTTGCGGTATGCGGGCCTCTCACTGCTGCGGTCTCTCCCGTTGCGGAGCACAGGCTCCGGACGCGCAGGCTCAGCGGCCATGGCTCACGTGCCCAGCCGCTCCGCGGCACGTGGGATCCTCCCGGACCGGGGCACGAACCCGCGTCCCCTGCATTGGCAGGCGGACTCTCAACCATTGCGCCACCAGGGAAGCCCTGAACTTCCTTCTGAATGAGCACGAAGTTGGCCTCTTCGCTGTCCTGTATCAGCCTGGGTCCAGAAGCAGACCTGAGGCAAGGATTTGCGAGGAAGTGATGAGGAAGTGTTCCCAGGAAAAACCAGGAAGGGTGTGGGGAATGTGACCAGGACGAAAAGGAAGCCAAGAGGGGAGTGAGACCAAGAAAAGTCTCAAGGAGGGTGACTTCAGCTCAATCTTGTGGGGAGCTCTAGGGACCGCCGTAGGTCACCATCAGAGTGTCCAGATCAGGAGAGAGGGGGCTCGGGTATTTGTGCCACCACACCTGTCAGGCACTGGGTGAGGGCTGCCCCTTGGAGGACAGAGATCTCCAGAGCTTCTGGCTCCCCAGCGCATAGGCAAAGGGGGATCCGGCTGCCTGAGGGAGACCCAGGGGCAGGCTCCTGGAAGAGAAAGCACTTTGGGGGCCTTTTGCATGAAAACAGTGCCGGGGTCTGAGGGGACACAGGCAGAGGCTGGACAACCTCGGCCACAGCCTCTACCTCCGATCTCCTCACCTTCAAGCCCCTCCACACTGACCACTGCAGTGGTCCTTCTCAACCCAGCTCCGGTCTCTTGCTCAGCTCAAAGCCCTGCCTGACCCCGCTGGCTGCAGGGGAAATCCAGCCCCTCAGCCTGCCCTTCAAAGCCTCCACAACCTGCACCTCGACGCCCACCCTGCACTTTACAACCCTGCTTACTGAATGGTCTGCCACCCCCCCCCCACACACACACACTTTCTCACTGCCTGGCCTCTGTTCAGGCTGTGAGCCCCTCCTGGAGCGCCCCCCCAAGGCACGCCTGCCTGGCTCACGGTCGGGGCATCACCTTCTGCTCTGCAGCTGTGTCACCCACTCAGCACGCCTGGGTCCCTGCCCCTCGCCCCAGCCTAGACCTCCATTCCTCAGCCGGGCCTCTGCTCCCCTCGCCACCATCTCAGAGAGGAGGAAAGGGACCTCAGAGGTTAACTGCATCTGTCATAAGGGGTGGGGCTGTGGAAGGAGAGGGGATGGGCCCTCACACCCAGGAGAGATCATGACTCCACCTGGCACCACGTCTCTGTGCAAGGGCCCAGCCCCTGAGTCTCAATGTCTTCATCTGTAACTCGGGGACACAGACGCTCCCAGCACTACCGGAAGTAAATGTCTGGTGCTCACAACGCAGCCAAACGTGGCTTCTTCCCTCTCCGCCCTACTTCCTCCCCGCACAGCTCACAGCCCACGGCAGAAGGCGCCCAGCCACCTGGTCAGACCCAGTACACAGCCCGTCTGAGGCGCACACTGACTGTGGGTGGGAGAAGCCAGTTGGCCAAGAGGACACCTCGCTCTCGGATTCATCCTGTTCCTTGAGCGGCTGAGCCCAGGCTATCATGTTCTGATTTGACTCAGGACGCTGTGACACGTGGCATCTTGGCAAGCGATGAGACTGCCACAGCGGCTCAGGTGGACCCAGGGCAAGGAGGCCACCAGACTAACATGCCATCTCTCTCACTGGGTCCCAGCCCCTGGCCTGCCACTCCCGGCCATCTGCCCCGCTCCCCGCCCCCAGCAGAAGGCTCCCCTGCAAGCGACACACTGCAGATGATTCTCCCACCTGGGGCGGTGGGAGGTGAGAGCATCAGCTTCTGCCTGCTCTTGGCAGGAAGGTGGGCGAGTGGGCAGAGGCTCGGGCTCAGGACCAACCTACTTGGACACTCCGGAACCCACACCAGGAAGTGGGCCACCGATCCGTGATCATAACGCTCTGCTGACCATTCAGTTCAATTTCGTTCAGGCAGCATCAGGCCCCACTGTGCACCACAGACGGCAAGGCCCCAGCGGAGAGGATGCGGTGAGGATGACTATGACCACGGCAATGATCAGAGCCGCCAAGATAAACTGAACACTTGCCGTGTCCCAGGCACTCCCTAAGTGTTTTATGGGAATCAGCTCCTTTAAGCTTCCAACAACCCTAGCGCCTGAGTACAGTTTAATTATCCCCATTTTACAGATGAAGAAATGGAGGCACAGAATGATGAAGCAACCCACCCCAGGCCACGCAGCTCTAAGAGGGGCGGGGCTTTGAATGCATGTGGTCTGTCTGACTCCAGAGTCTAGGCTCCTACTGCCGCCCCAGCACGGGGCAGCTGCTGGCTGCACGGCTGGGCCCAGTGCTCTCCGTGACGCATTCTGGGTCCCCTGAATTCGCCCAAGGGAGGCGCCTATATTATTTCTATCCCAGCAAGGAGACTGAGGCTCAGAGACTTCTCATGACTTGCCCAGGGCCACAGTCTGCTGGGCTCTGAAGCCCACATCCTAAATCACACTGTGCTTGGCGGCCCCCCTGCCTGCTGTCATCCACCATCCATTTCCACACATTGTCGGAATCCCTGTTTTCCCCCCAGGGATCCTGGAGAACAAAGCCCTACGGTGGCCCCAACTTTTTAAACTTCCAGCAGAGATGAGGCCCCTGCCTCTCTCCTCCTCGGCCCCACTCTCACGATGACCCCAGCCACGCACCTGACAGCCGCCAGGACTAACTCTACACTCCAGCCGGATCAGCATTGACAGGACCACTGCCATCTCTCAAAACTGAATTTGGCTTCTCCATCTCCTACTGATTTTATTACAAAGGTTTTTTATAGGCAAAGGCATCTTGTGACACACACACAGGGTGCCCTCCAGACCAAAGCTGCCCTTCTGGCTGACCAGTACTGCTGCAGGAAGCAGTTCAGACTGGCATGCAAAAGCCCAAGGGCACCCCGGGACCTGGGGGTCATCAGGCGCCTTGAGAGGAGCCACCTTACTCTTGTGTGAGTCACTCTCTATTTATGGATATTTCCCACAAGTCACTGCCGCGGCACTTAGCTGGAACAGCGATCACGAACCTTAGCAGACTGGTGGAAAGAACATGAGCTAAGAGGTCGGGAAGCCCGGAGTTCAAATCCCGCCCTGCCACTTCCTAGCTGTGGGACCTTCGCCAGTGACTCAGCCGCTCTGAGCCTCATGTTCCTGGTCCGTATAAACAGCATGGCAATGCCCAGCTTGTAGGGCTATAAAGAGGCTCTGGAAGATTCTGGGTGCTCAGTAAATGTATTCCTTCCCCACTCCACCTCCCAGGAGTCCTTGCAGACCATCTGGTCCAAGGGCTGCAAACAGATGGCTCCTTGGGTGCATCCTACCCGGCTGCCTAGCTCGGCCCACGCAGGCTTGAAGGCGGTGTGATGAGGCCGGTATCGAGCCCGCCCAATCCAACAGCAGTGCAAGCCACCATGCCCGGCCACACATTTTAACTGCCTGTGCTCTTTGCCTATGATGGAGTTTGGGACCCAAACACCGATCAGAAAAACCAGTGATTCTGCAATTCAGAGGCTACTAATGGGGCTGGAGGCTTAGTTTCTTAATTTCTTTGACTACAAGGAAGCTGCAGATGGAAGGAGAATCATGGTGCAAAAAGACAAGACGTCTCCATGTTTCCAAGCGATGACTAGCTGGGCAGATGATTTTGCACTCAGCAGTTTCTACTGTGACACACATGACCGTCCTGCAGAGGTCAGAAAACGTCCGCTACGCCGATAAGTAGGCTGCAAGGGTCATTTCTGTGCGGCACCTTCACACCCCTTGCCCAGCAGCATCAAAAACCTCTCCCCAAGCCTTTTCAGGGTGACTCCTAGTAATCTCTCTGTAATACCTAAGAATATTCCAGATTCTTGTGTTTGCTCCCCAGGTAAGATAGGACACGCCAAGATGATTTGCATGTCTGCGTCAGCAACTGTGCACTTAATTAATCCGACTGGAACCAATTTAGGGGAATTTAATTACCTAAGTTTGTAAAAGGACAGACTGTCAGAGGAAGTTCAGCCTGTACACTTGTTAACCAAATATTCCAAGAACAAGTGAAGCGACTGCTCTCATCTCCCACAAAAGCAGAGCTTTGCAAACAGGCTGCGGAGATGGTAAAGTTTTAGAAAAACAGAGTTCTAAACATCACTAATCCAAGGGGCACAAGAGACCTTTCCAAGCACATGCTGAGACTCATATCCCCCCAGTGTGGTCTTAACCCACCTCCACTGCAGGACTGGCAACCAGGCCACTGGGAGGCAACTGGACCCTTGCAAAGAGCAGTGGAGTTGGAGTCAGAGCCGGGCTTGAGTCCCAGGTGTGAGCAAAGATCATGTTGCCTCCCTGAGCCTCAGTTTCCTCATCTGTAAAATGGAAATTAACATCACCCACCTCACGGGACTGGTGCAAGGATCAATGAAAACTACAGGTGGGAAGCCCGTTGCACGCCGTGCCCATGCAGGGGCTTATGAGAGTCTCACCATCCTGAGGGCTCTTGTGCAGGGGTCTGAGGCCCCGACGCACTTCCCAGGGGTCTCCCTGCCTCCAGGAGCTTTGTCCATCAGCCACGATCCCATGGCCATGGAAATATTGATGACACCTGCACAGCACTCCCATCCTACAGCCCACCTTCTCATTGCCCCTCACCAGTCATCTATGAGGCAAGCAAGGCAGGCACCCATGTTCCCATTAATCAGATGAGAAAAGTGAGGCTCAGAGAGGTTATGCAGTCCACGTCAGCACTCTTTCATTGAGCAAAGGATTCTCTGGTGCAAAAACAAATCTGCTGAATAAAGGAGTGAGTGGATGAATGCATGAGGGCTGCAGGAGAAAACCAAGGGGTGTACAGACTTCTCCAGGCAATGGCTGGTTAATGGGCTCAAAGCACAGAGGCCCTCCAAAGGAACGCTGGGAAGCTGCTGGCTGCAGCTCAAGAGCCGCTGCAGAAAAGGGAGCTGCAGGCGAAGGCCAGGTCCTGAGGTCCCTGGGAGCCGGCTGGGGTCTCATGTGAAGGAGCCTTGGAGGCCTGGGTGGGCAGTGCTGGCTGGGCTCACACTTGCTGGCCGAGGAGAGCATGCAGGGGGGTGCAGAGAAGGTCCCGGCAGAGGTGCCTACACCCTTCGGTGGGGGGACACGCAGCCGTGGCAACTCCCACTGCACAAGCCTTCAGAGGAGCCTCCTTCCACTCTCCGTTTCCATGGGAATCCCCTTGAAATAACCCCATAACGGCTGTTGTTCTCTGCAGCGGAAGAGCTCAGGATAAATGCGACGGAGGGAGGCAGGCACTCACTGGCGCTCAGGACGCCATGGAAATGTCAAGGCCCAGCCCCACGCCACCTACCCACTCTCACCAGCGGAGACGACCAGGGCCTCGGGGAAGACTTGGCCTTCACTCCCGCCTCTATGGGGGCAACAAGACCGTTTCCTTGGCAACTGAAGGACAAGGAGAAGACTGGCAATTGCATCTAAAACAACGTCCATCTGTCTCCCTTGGAGAAGGCTCACACCGGCCCAGGAAGGCCCAGGTTTGCAGGGACATGGCCCGAGGTCAAATCCAGCAGCGTGACCTGGACAAGCCCCTGAACTTAGAGTCCCCGTTTCTCAAGTGCCTTGGGTAACAGCAGATGGATACAGAAGCACCCACACCCCCTGCAGCTCCAAAATCACTGGTTCCCTCTCCTCGCACTGGTTTCCGTATGCGTTTGTCTAATAATCCTAAAATGTTACGGAAAGTTTCTCTGGTTCATGCAGCAAATACCCGTCGAGCCCTCCTGGGGGCAGGAGAGTGGCCG
Organism: Orcinus orca; assembly: GCF_937001465.1. NCBI lineage: Eukaryota > Metazoa > Chordata > Mammalia > Artiodactyla > Delphinidae > Orcinus > Orcinus orca. Next base: position 22,254,325 of record NC_064562.1, read on the forward strand.
GCTCCTTGCATGTCCTTGTGGGATGCAGTGGGCCGTCATGCACAGTCATATGAGAAGAGCACTCCTGCCTCAGCGGAGTCTCCAAAGACCTCCAGCTCCTGAGAAGTCTCTCCTGCAAACACCGGGCCCTTTGCACCAGACACTTCCAAAGCCCTTTCCACTGTTTCCCACGTAGTTTTCACAGCCACCCTTAATGTGAGATCTGTTATCCCTGCTTTGCTGATGGGCTCACTGAGGCCCCAGAGATCACACAGAGATGGGTGGCCAGCCAGGACCTAGGCCCAGGTCACCTGGCCTTGCAGGCAGCCCTCTTAACAGCGGTCCCGGGACCTCCTTGCCCTGCCTGGGTTGGCCCAGCCCACCGAGCTGTGGAGATGAAGGCTCAGGCCGGGGTCCCAACGGGACCCTCAGGGCGAGGCCCTCCAAGCACGCCGCTCCACGTCTCTGTCTCCTTGTGTCTGAATCACCCCATCCCTCTCCCTGGTCCCAGGGCCCACTCCTCCCTCCCAGGGAGGGGCAAGCTGGGGCTGTGGAAGCCAAGTGGCCCTCCCCAGGGCCTTTAGCCAGAACTCCTGGAGCAGAACTCCTGGAGAACTGCCACTTCCAAGCCCTTTTCATCTGTGCCTGGCTGGTCCCTCGTCCCAGACAAGCAAAGGGACCACAAAGCAATGGCCGTGACCCCAGAGGGCCGTGCTCCACTAAGAGGCACCTGCATCAGCAAGGGAAGGCTGATCACTGGTTAACCCAAAAGGTCCTGCTAAACCTGGGATGGGGGCTCAGTGCTCATCCTGGCAGACAGCTGAAATGTCCATGACGACGATCCTTCCAGCAGGGAGCCCCTCGCGGCCCCTGCAGATGCCCCCATGCTCGGCCTTACTAACCAACCAGCCAACCGCCACCCCTAAGAGGTATCCCTGCAGAACCTGGCCGGCTCTTGTGACCGAGGGCGCCTGAGGGCAGGGACGGGGCACAACGTTCGGCTCAGCGTCTTCCCACATGGGCAGCCGGGGACTTCGCCGGGGGCACCGAGGAGGTCCCGAGACTGTTTCAGAAAGAAAGGCTTTGTGCGGGTGAGGACTGGGAAAACAGGCACTGCAAACTTGGTGACCTTAATCAGAATAAAAATACATGTACCTTTTGACCCTCCAGTACCCACTTGTGGGAATTAGTCCTCAGATACACAGCACGGGTGTTAATTTGCAGCATCATGTGAAAGAGGAAAAACAACAACAACAAAAAACTAGACACAACCTAAAGTCTCTCTCTAGGTGACTATTTAATCAACTGTGCTCCATTCCCACAACGAAATCTCTGCATCTGTTAAAGAGAACAGTGCAAACGCCATGCGCCAATTCAGGAAGAACTGTACTGCCACGTTACACCACTCTGCTACTCTAAATATTTGTTGCCATGTGAATGCATGACTTTGATTTTTAATAATAAAACGAGTTTGATTTTTTATGACTATAAAAGCAATGGTTAATAAAAGTCCATGAAATATGTCTTTGAGAGAAAGTAAAACAGAGAGCCGTACGGACGGGAGGCATCGCGACCCTGCAGCCCCTTCCCCGACCCGGTGGCCCTCAGCTGGCCCCCGACTCCGTGGGTCGGGGCTCCGGGGTCACGATGTCCACCGCTCCGTGCATGGCAGGAGGTCTTCCTCTGGCTACCCAGTTCTCCATCTGGGCCCTGTGCACAAAACAGGCAGGACGGCAATATATTCAGCAGGGAGGAGAATCTCTAAGTCCTGGAAATGCATGTCACCGGGGCAGCACGTGCAGGCCCCCTCCAGCCCCTGCCTGAGAGTTCTGGAAACGGATGACGTTCCCCACAGGCCCTGGTCTGAGAAGCCAGAATTTTCTCTTCTCCTTTCACCAGATGCCAAATGCTGGTGGGCTATGATTTCCAGAGAAACGGCCAGTCCTGGACGCAGGAATGGGGCTCCCAGGGCCAGCGAGGACTGAAAAGAGGCTGATCCCAATCTGCTCACAGAGGCTGCCATGGGAACTTCTGAGGCGAGTTTCTGTGGGATGCCCTCTCTTAATTTTCTTTCATCGCATTGCCTGTCCTAGATCGCTCTGGGGGGTGGAGTTTCCTGCAGCAGCAAAATTAGCTCTGAGAGGTGCAGGGTATGGTGGAAATAGCATTCGCTTTGGAGTCAGGCAAGGCTGAGGCTGAATCCCAATTCCACCACCCTGCTGGCTGTGCAACCCTGGGCAAGGAGCCTGACCTCTCTGAGCCTCGGTTTTCTTATCTAGGGGATGGGGGTGGGTGGTACCAGCACCAACTGCAGAGGCCTGTTGAGATAAGCATCGGGGTACCTCTGGCCAGTGTCTAGCACCTATTCCACAAACACTGGCTTCCCCTCGCCTGCATCAACATCCCCAGTTTTAAGCTAAACAAAGGACAGGTGAATGGCTCCCCAGTTCTTCATCTGGGTCCAAGAAAGATCAAGCAATGGCTCAGCTGCACTCTCAACACTTGCCAAGCGCTGGAAGGAAACGCCAGATGATCTGCACAGTGGGTCAGCTCAGGGAATTCCGGCCCTTCAGCAGCCCAGCCAGTAACGAAGGAAGGCTGATGGCAGAGCCGGCCAACGAACCCATGTGCCATCCTGGACATGGTACCCATCCCCGAGCCCTCAGTGTAAGGAGGTCCGTGCAGACCTAAGTGAGGGCTGATTTGGCATCCGAAGACCTGGCTTCAAATCCCAGCCCACTCACTTAGGAGCTGTGAAGCCCTCACCTCCATTTCCTTGTCTGTCACTTAGGAGATAACAATTCCACATCCTGGGGGGGCTTGAACGAGGCTTGTCGCTGCCTCCCCCTTCACACTGACGGATCCCTCCTCACCTTCTGGAACGCTCTTCCCCTCTCCCCCGACTCGTGCTCCTCCTTTAGATCCTAGAACTTGCTCGGGGTCCTGTATCTCCTGTATCTCCAACACCAATCTCAATGGCGGTGCAAAGCAGGCACTGATAAATATGCACTGAATGAATTCCCTTCTTCCAGGAAGCCTTCCCTGACTTCCCACCACCCGGGCCCCACTCTGGGCGGCCCAGCCCCTAGGTTCCTCCCTGCCACTGTCCCGTCACTGACCCCTTGTCCATCTGGTCTGTTCTAGGGACTCCTCAGGGCATGGACCTTGTCAGTCATGTCCACGGCCATATTCCCCACTCCCAGCAAAGTGCCTGACACACAGTATATGCTTAATAAATTGTGGGCTGTCTGGGTGAATCCACAAACAAAGATTCCTGAACATCTTCTGTAAGTTCTCTCAAACCTGTCGGCCTCCCTCCCTTCCTATACAGCCAGCCTTCTCAGCATGATTAAGTTTTCCTATTCCGGATATCTCCTCTCCTAAACATCCCATGCTCTCCAACTAAATCCAACTTTTTATTGTGATGAGTTCCATCTAAAACATTAACAGCAAATGTGCCTTCTCTTCCATTTCCTGGATTTCTGTGCTCTCTGCAATGGACAGTATCGGATCTCTGAGTAGTCAGGGGAGGGGCAGGGAGAGTGGGAGGGGGCAGGCCAGCTGGCCGGTGGGGGGGCTGTGGCTTTTGTTCCTTCTCTGTGCGCAGCCCTGGAGAAGAGGCCTCAGGTTATAAATCCAACTGAGCCTGTTTTATGGAGAAGGTGCTCCACTGCTGATAGGCTTTTATAGCTGCCTGTTTACAAAGCCGAAGTATAATTAATTCTCGGCCACCTCCCGCAGTGCCAGCTGTCCCAGGCAGCCAGGTTTGGGGTGGCCAGGCTGAAGGAGGACAAAGGATGTTCTCTCCTTTGCGCCCCATCCCCAGTCCTCTGAGGGACTTGGCTGGATTGCTTTGGGGACCCAGTAACTGGCACCCCTGTTCCTGTCCAAGTGTGAAACGCCTCGAGGGGCAGAGAAGAGTCAGGTAACGTAGAATCAGGCATACATCAGGCATACGGGGTGTACATGCAAACCCCAGTGGGACCTGCTCTCCCAGAACCCAGAAAGGGCCTCACCCAGCGCAGGCAGCACTGACCCAACCCAGGCCTGTACTTCATGTCACAACTCGTCCTAAACCCACAAATCAGAGTCAACTCCCCATCCCCACTGCCCAGCAGTAGCCAAGGGAGGGTAGAGGGGGTCCGGAAGCGCCCTCCCCCCAGAATGAGGGCTGGGGAATGGGGTCCCCAGCAGCCTAGATGGGAGACAGGGGGGACCAGATCCCTCTCTGCTTGTTGCAAAACCAGACTTGTGCCTTCCTTAGATACAGAAATGGATCTAGCCACCTCCTGCTGGCCCGTGGGCCATCTGTCCCTTCAGAATGACTTGCATGTCCCCCGATCACATCCATCCGCCAGTCAGATCCCCAACGTATGAACATGGAAGTTTAAGCCTTAGGGTGCAGCCAGCTCTTCCGCACTTCCCAGCTCCTGGGGCACATCCCGTTTCCCCTTCGTCCCATCTAAGTCCTCCTGGATCATTTCCCTGGGTCTGCATGGGACCCTGCTCGAAATTGTGCCTCATACCCATATGCCACCTCCTTCGACACATGCGCCTGCTTCAGAGAACACACTGGCATCTACGCCCTCAATGTAGAGTCTTCATTCCACAAATGAGGAAACTGAGGCCCGGGGAGGCTGTGCGGCTCCCCCGGGGTCACACAGCCAATCAGCAGCACAGCCTGGGCCTGTGCAGGGGTCTCTAGGCCCAGCGTCGTCACCTGTCACCATGCTGCACACAAGGATACAAGTCCAACCCCACAGTTTTCAGCCGTTGCCCCAATTTATCACCTGCCGTCCCACTGTCCCCATATGGACAAGCACATGTAGCCAGAAAAGTGTCCCAGTTTGGAGTAATGAAAATTGGGTCACTCGTAGGGAAGATGCCAGAACAAGGCATGCCTGGGGTTCACAGGGTGGACCACAGGGGCTCCCAGCTCCAACAAATGCTCCAAAGCATTTGGAAGCAAAGTTATCAAATGAGTCCTTGGCATAAAGCCATGTGGGTCCTCAGGGTCCTGCTGTCCTGCCGGATGTCCTGGCCCAAAGCTCTCCTGGAGGTCCAATTCACCCTCTGGCCCAGCACAGATCAGGACCCTCTCAGAACACCACAGGGCTGCAGGAGACTGAGAGGCTCAGGTGGCCAGGCTGCCACCCTGGCAGGCTTGCCACCCACCGCCTGTATGGGTTGCCCCCCCATGCCCGGCTCCAGCTCCTCACGGCCACGCTGCAGGTCACCCTCGCTTGGTTAAAAGGTAGGACTGGGGGCTTCCCTGGTGGCGCAGTGGTTGAGAGTCCGCCTGCCGATGCAGGGGACACGGGTTCGTGCTACAGTCCGGGAAGATCCCACGTGCCGCGGAGCGGCTGGGCCCGTGAGCCATGGCCGCTGAGCCTGCGCGTCCGGAGCCTGTGCTCTGCAACGGGAGAGGCCACAACAGTGAGAGGCCCGCGTACCGCAAAAATAAAAAAAAAAGGTAGGACTGGGGTTGTGGTGGGTCAGAGTCAAGGGTCAAGGCCTTTGGAGCCACTCTGGAGCACCCTTTCCTGGGAGGCTGATAGGCGTGGATGTGTTGGGTGTGGCTCCCTCCTTCTCTGGTTCCACTGCTCAGCAGAAAGACAAACATCTGATGGGACCTTTCTGAGTATCAGGTGCACATAACATGTTATCTCAGACCACCCTTGAGGAGACCCCAAGAGTCCTCTGGCCCCGATTTAGAGCTGAAGATATGGAGGCAGGAGGGGGGCCAAGGCAGGTCAACTGTGCATGGGCAGTGGGTACCTGAGTCCCTTGGTGCCCGTCCGCTCTACAGATGCACACGCACCAGGGACAAAGCACGGGGGGGAGGGGCCCCCAAAGGGAAGGAGTGGAGTTCAAAGGCATCAGAGTGCCTGCGGTATCGGGAACCAGCCCCAGTGTACCCCAGCTCTGCCTCCTCCTGGCTGAGGGAGGTCTTAACTTCTGGGACCCTCAGTTCCCTCATCTGTAAAATGGACAGAACCACCCCCTCCTCTAGGGCTCTTCACAGTTCAGTGAGATGAGGCAAAACAAGAAGATGCAATGGTTGGCAGGGGTGGGTGGTGGATCTGTCCCCACCATGTCCCCTGGCTGGGGCAGAGGAGGGCCTTTGGGAAGCCGTCCACTCAGGAGGACGCTGTGTGTGACGGGGCTGCGGCTGGTGCGCGGTGGGGTCCCTCCTCCCCACCTCTCCCTCCCGCAGAACAAGCCATCTTCTTTTTTTTTTTTTTTTTTTGCGGTACACGGGCCTCTCACTGTTGTGGCCTCTCCCGTTGCGGAGCACAGGCTCCAGACGCGCAGGCTCAGTGGCCATGGCTCACGGGCCCAGCCGCTCCGCGGCATGTGGGATCCTCCCGGACCGGGGCACGAACCTGTGTCCCCTGCATCGGCAGGCGGACTCTCAACCACTGCGCCACCAGGGAAACCCAAGCCATCTTCATGATTGAGTTTTCTCCCCAGAGAAGCTCGGGCTTTCAAAGATCTACTCTCCTTCTCAATTGCACAACATGGATGAATCTAGAAGACATTCTGCTCAATGAAACAAGCCAGATACAAAGGACAAATAATGTATGATTGCACTTATATGCGGCCCTAGAAGAGGCAAATTCATGGAGACAGAGAACAGCTCAGAGGTTACCGGGGTGGAGGCAGGGCGGTTACTGTTTAATGGGGGCAGAATTTTTGTTTGAGTAATAAAAGCATTTTGGAGATAGACAGTGGTGATGGTTGCATGAAATCATGGATGTAATTAGTGCCCTTGAATTGTACACTTAAAATGGTTAAAATGGCAAATTTTATGTTTTACTACAATTTTTTAAAAATTGAGTAATATATAAAAAAGCCCACACTTTAAATGGGTGAATTGCATGGTATGTGAATTATACCTTAATAGAGCTTTTTTTTTTTTTAAATTAAAGATGTGAATCTTGACGGCTGGGGTCTCTCTCTGTTTGGCCAGGGTCCGAGCAGGCAGGCTGAGTCCATACACGGCAGCCAAACCAAGGTGCCCGCCTGTCCTGTGACCTGCAGCCTGGAGGACAGAGACTCTTTCCATCAGCTTTGCTGACACCCAGAGGAAAGGAATCCCCCCACACACGTACTCTGAGGCTGAGAGCTTGGTGAGAGCCTCTGATGTGGCCCAATGTCCCCTTCCCATCCCCAGAGGAGAAGGGCCTGGAGGGGAAAGATCATTGCCTGGGACACACAGGGATGATTTTAAGATGACGCTAAGCCACCTCTCACTCAGAACAAGACTGGAAGAGAGCCCTAGACTCGGCATGTCCCTTCTCCTGCCTGAGCTCCCAGCTCCCCATCTGGGACAATGACAGCGCCTGCCCCAGGGACAATGCTTGGACACCGCTCACCCAGCCTGGGGCAGGCACGTATGCACTCTCTCTAAATGGCAGGGTGGCTTCCTTCCCTTCTATCACATGCACTCAGACAATGGTCCCCACTACCCGTTGGGTGGATGCCACGTGGGCCGTGTCTGGGACAGGTCACCAGGCTGTAACGGTTTCCAATAAAACTGCTTCCTCGAGGCTGGGCAAATAAGATGATCCAGGAGGTCAGTGTGTCCTTAGAGTCAAGCTGAGCAGAAAACCCAGCTAGCTCACCTGTTCCCTTCTGCAGTCTTCCCCCCATGACAGGGGGCTGCCAAGAAGGAAAGCACAGCTCCACCCAAGGCCATCGTCCCAGATGTGGGCATCGCATAGCACAGCACACCTGCAGCAGGGAAGGGCCGGGGTGGCGCAGTGACTGACAGGGTGCACCCCGACCTGACCCCCATTTCTATCAATAACTTCTGCCTGATGCACACAGGGAGGCGGGTCTGTGGGAATCTAGTCTACCTCCGAAAAAAAGCTTTTACTCACCCCTTGTTCTCTGTTTTTATTTTTTCCAACTTTATCGAGATGTAATTTACAAATAACACTGAATAAGTTTAAGGTATACAATGTGTTGATTTAATATACTTATATGTTACAAAATGATTACCACCATGTTGTTAGCTGAATCACCATCCCAGCACATTATTACCATTTCTTTCTGTGATAAGAATATTTAAGATCTACTTTCTTAGCAACTTTCAAATATATAATATAGTATTATTAACTATAGTCACCATGCTATAGATTATACTATAGATTATAGATTATATATTATATAATGTATAGATTATACATTAGATCCCCAGAGCTTATCCATCTTATAACTGGACCCTTTGACCAACATCTCCCCATTTCCTCCACTCCCAGCCCCTGGCAACCACCATTCTAGCCCCTATTTCTCTGAGTTTGGGTTTTTTTAGATTCCACATATAAGTGAGATCATACGGTATGACTTCACTTAGCATAATGACCTCAAGGTTGATCTACATTGTCCCAAATTCTGTATTTAAATAGGCAAAAGCATGGGATGCTTTTCATATTTTTAAACAGAGAAACGGTCTGGAGGACAAGGCCTCTGCATCCTGTTACTGGTCAGGAAGACAAGGGAGGTGCAGCACCTTCAAGGTCAGACACATCCCAGAACGGATTTTGGCTCAGCCGGCTGTCTGCAGCAGACTGCTTCTCAAAGCGGGTCCCAGCACTGTCTCCCATCCCATCTGTTCTCCACAGTGTGACCTGGCCTGTCCCGAATCCAAAGGCAGAATCTAACTCCCCTCCACCCCGGGCCAGCCTGTGACTTGACAGAATTAAAGTCACACAACTGGTGATGGGAGACTCCGAGGAGGTCGACAAGTCAGGTCTCGCACCTGGATCCTGGGACACCTGATCTGGCAAACCAGTGCCCTGAGACCGCCATGCTGGAGAGGCCACGTCTATGGTCCCCAGGGAACCAGCCCCACCACACACAGAACACGTGAACGAAACCGTCTTGGACCCTCGCGCCCCCAGAGCGGCCTGCCCAGCAGCCTAGAAGGAAGATGCAGCAGTTCCCGTGTAGAACAGATCTGCCCAAATTCCTGACTTACAGAATCCAGGGCACATCATAAAACCGCTGTTGTCTTAAGCCACTAAGATTTAGAACGATTTGTTGCATAGTAGTAGTAACCATGACACCACCATGTGACTTTAGGTGTGTGACCTGACCTCTCTGGGGCTCCGTTTCCTGGGACATAAAAGGGGGTCATTCCCACCACCTCCCATAGTGGGTATAAAGTTCCGATGAGATCATAAACATGTGTCTCATGATATCGTTGCAGTCAAGAAATGGCAGCTCCCCTCGTCATGGCCGTCACCATCACTATTCTACCATGAAGACGAGATACCTGTACACGCTAGAAAAGGGTCACAGCATAATTCTTCTCCTGTGCAGTCAAAGCCCCATCACCCATCAGACACACATCAAGAGACAATGATCACAGCCATAAGTCACGATGTACTGGAGCTGAAACTGATCCTTTTTTTTTTTTTTTTAAAGCAAGAGCGACAGAGACTGAGGGGTTTGCTATAATCTACAGATTACTCCAGAGCTGCATTATACATGTGGACTGACTCTTTTAAAGATCACCACATGAAAAATTTTGATCCATTTTATTTTTAGTTTAGTAGACATGATATTCAAATCCTTATTTAAGCCCTTTAAAAACACTCCTATGTTTTCATGAAGAAATTGCATTCCCATATAGCCAGAGATAGGAATAACCTGAAATACAGAAAAAATGTACATTCTCAAGGATGCTCAACATATCTTAATTTAAAACACCCAAAGTTGGGGGCTACCCTGGTGGCGCCGTGGTTGAGAGTCCGCCTGCCGATGCAGGGGACACGGGTTCGTGCCCCGGTCCGGGAAGATCCCACGTGCCGCGGAGCGGCTGGGCCCGTGAGCCACGGCCGCTGAGCCTGCGCGTCCGGAGCCTGTGCTCCGCAACCAGAGAGGCCACAACAGTGAGAGCTCCGCGTACCGCAAAACAAACAAACAAACAAAACACCCAAAGTTGGGATATGAGTGTCCGAGAGTGGGAGGTCTCTCCACCCTCTACACACTGTCATCCACACCTACCAGCCTTGGGAACACGCTGGTATCGACCAGAGACGAGGAGAGGAGGCTCAACCCTCCTTTCTCCACCATGCATGCTGCCCCAGCCCTGCCTCAACAACCTCTCCTTCCCACCGCCTTCACCTCCATCCCCTTCCACTGCCGGCTCTGGGCGCCTCACCGGGGCTTTCTCGCCTCTCCTGGAAGTGCTCTCGTCCCCCTCTGACCCTCACTCCCCCACTTCACTCTCTAATCTTCCCAGAGACCTCCGGTCACTCTTGGTTCCCTCTTTCTTCTCTGCCTGGACAGATTACCAAGGCCCCTTTGTCTGTTCATCCATCACGACTGCCCAGGAGCTCCAAGACCCACAAGTTAATGCTCCGGCAACCCTAGAGCCACACTGTTTCTCACCTGCGAGCTTCTGTCCATAACACCCCTACTGCCTGGGATGCCTTCTCCCCTGCGCGCTACTACCCTGCTGGACAAGCCGCTCCTCTGCTCTGGACTCAGCCTCTCCGCCCATCTGCTCCCAGGCTGCGACATGACCCCACTGCATCCCAGCTCCCATCACACTGTATTATGATCACCTGTTCATGTCTCCTTGGTTCCAGAGGTTCTCAAGGGAGGGGCTGTGCCTTATTCCTGCTCTTTCCTGTATCCTCCTTCCCCACCCACATACCCACTGTAGGCAACAAACCCCAGGCTGGCGGAAGAAGCCTACATAGCTACTGAAAAAGTAATTAAATCTACATGATGGACTATTATGCAGCCATTAAAAACTGTTTACTCAGAGTCTGTAATAATAGAGGGGAATGTTTCAGCACGTTAAATATTTTAAAAGAAACAACTGTATTTATATTACAATCTACAGGGGGGCAGTAAGAAAGAAATACAACAAAATTGGAACAATGTTTCTGGGGCAATGGAGTCAAGGATGTTATTTTTTCCCCCCTCTTTATTCTACTTTCTGCATTTTCAAACGTTTCTGCAATGAGATAAAATAAAGAAAATTAAAATCTTGCAAGGAGCATCTTAACGTACATGCACCTTAGCTCCCAGAGCATGACAATATGGGACACCTTATGATGACGGATTATATTTTCACAGCTTCAATAAAGAGCCTTACCGCTCCTTGGGGAAAATATTCAGGTTTTTTTGTTTTTTTTAATCACCTTTCACATTGAAAGCTGGTGTAGGAACCACTATCGCTCAGCCCTTGACTCCTTCAGCCCGTTCATTCCATGATGGCTTGTTCCCGAAGCAGACAGGCTGGCTAGCGATCTGCACAGTGAAAAACAGTGGACGGAAGTGCCTCTCTCCCAGTGGTCTACTGGCTGCCCAACCATTTTTGCAGTGAGGAATTTGAGTTATCTAATTGTCTTGAGCTGCTGTTTTCAATAAGGAGGATACTAACTCCAATCCTCCAGCCATGGTTTAACATCACCATGCCCTTGACATGTGGAAGGGCCACACAGGACAGACACTGCCCATTTGGCATGAGTTCAGGGAGACCTCACTTTGCACAACTGTGTGGAACCCTAAAAATGACCGTGCAAGCACTCAAACTGATCTTAATAATCAATGTGGAGATTACAAAAGTTCCACGATCTTAAAAAAAACCTTTTTAAAGACATGAAAAACTCTCTTACTGATGGTTATAAATGTAGAGGGTAATTAAAAAAAGAGTAAAACTAATATTTTATTTAGTACACAGTCATGTAAAACCTTAGAAACATTGAGAATTCAAGTGTTTTATTTCTTTGTAAAAAATGTATCCAGACTAGTTTCAACAGTGCTGGCTTCCTCTGCTTGTTGGATAACTTGCGATGCTGGGCAAACATCTTTTCTATGCCTTGAAGAACTGCCTTTCTAAGTTCAGATCCGCTTCCAAGATTCTATCCTCTGCACGTTCAACACTGTGGAATGGCTTCAAGAGTTCCTTTCACATGAAGTGTGCTGCCAGCGTCGCCTCCCCTGGGACATCTTCATTTTTTCTGTCACAAGCACTTCTCTATGTCAATAAGTTCACCTTGACTTAGTTACTTAGTTCCCCTGGCTGCATATAAGAGTCTCGAATGGTCACAGCTTCAACATTCCCAGAATCAGCAGTTTCCTCTATAACTCCATTTACATCCAATCCAAATTTCTCTGCCAGCATTATTACTTTTCTTCTTCCTTTTATTTCTTTTTTGCCGAGCATCATCTTTGTGGGCCAAATTTCCTCTTTTGACTATCCATTTTTGTAAAATGTCATGTGGGTTTATCACCAGGAAACAAGGAGGCAACATCACCACATGCTTTGCTGTCTATGTGTGAACCAACAGATACGCAGGGACCAACCAGAGACAGACACTGAAAGAAGTGACTTGGTCTCAGATCACAATACTCATCTGTTATTTACTTAGTGATTTGTGGGCTGGAGAGCCAGTGGCGAAGTTTCTACTTTATGCAATTACTCACAGTTACCATTTTGTGGTAGCTGAAATCTGGGCTATGTGATTGGGGGACTGGCATTACTGAACAAAACTGTGGTTACTGAAAATCTGTACACATTGGAACTGTGCAAAGTGAAGATCGCCGGGTGGAGGTGTGGCATTTGGAAGAATAATTGGACTATTCTGGGGTCAGATTTGAAGACATGCCATTTGTTCACTCAGTCATTCAAACACACATTTATCCAGTACCTAGTGGGCACCAGGTGGGTACCAGGTGCTGAGCTGTGTGCAGAGGAAACAGGCATGTCCAAGATATATATCCGCTGATGTTTCATGAGGCAGGACTCCGGGTCCAATGTTTCAGAAAGGCCAGGTTCCAGTCCTGTCTTATGATCTGAGCTGAGTCACCCCTCCTGGCTGGGACTGGGACTTAAGGTTCTTTAAGTTATAAGGAACAGAAATTGACTCAGGCTAACATAAGCAAGAAGGAAGTTACTGGAAGGTCCTGAGGGAGCCACAGAATCTAGGAGAGAGCACAGCAGCTGGACAAGGGGCCTCAGAAGGAGCCGGACAGTACTGGGAATTCAATTTCGGGGATCTATGACTATTCCAGTTACCTATCGCTGTGTAACAAATAACCTTATAACTCAATGTCTTCAAACAGAAACCTTTTGCTCCTGAGTCTGCAATGTGGGTAGCTCTTGGTGGAGATGGTGCGCGCTGCTGAACAACCTGCCCAGGATCTCTCGGCTGATCAGTGGGGAGGAGGGGTCCTTAAAAGAGAGGGGCGTGCCCAGGGGATTCCCAGGATCCAGGCAAACACCTGTCAGCATCCGGTCCCGTCAGGCAACTGGGATTCAGAAAGGGATTACGGACTGTGGGGATGAAACTGTAATCCTTCCGAAACAGTAACGAATGTCTTTATCAAGTCTGGATAGAGGACTGATCTCAATCAGAAAAGATTTAAGAGACAGAACAAGCAGATGCAGGACTTTAGATCCTGGGTCAAACCAACCAACTATAAAAAGACATTTTTGAGATAACTGGAGACATTGCTAAGGTGAACCAGAATCAATCAACCTGTTTGTTTATTTTTTACTGAAGTATAGTTGACTTGCTAAGATGGACCCGAATTTAGATTGAAAGAAATTCGTACTCATTTTGTTTGGTGAGATAGTGGTACTTTCAGAGATGCCTGCTGACGTAGGGGTGAAATGACAGGAGTCTTGAATTTACTTAAATATTCTTAAGCCAAAAGGATGGGAAAGTAAATGAAGAAAGTACAGCAAAATCTTGAGAGCAGCTGCAAAGCGAGGGGATGGATGAGGAACAATTCAACATACGACTTTCTCTACTTTCGTACATATTTGAAAGTTTTCATTAAAACGTTATTGAAATTATAAAAGGAAATTCAAAAGCTGATAATGACAACACAAGTAGCTCCCTCTTATTGAGGTGTAAGTGCAATGCGCACAGTATTGCCCTTAATACAAAAAGCCCACGTGGCTAGTAGTTCTCCCTCTCCTTTAGGGATGAGTCGACTGGTTCAGAGGCTGGAGAACCTGCCAAAGGCTCACAGCCGTGCCCAGGAGCGGAGCGCAGGGCTGGCAGCCCCGGGGGTCAGGGCTGCAACCTCTGCAGGGCGTGGGGGCGGGAGGATGCAGGAGGCCAGGCTGGTTCAGAGGAGGCCCTGGTCTGCAGTTGGAGATCCCATCCCTGCTTGGGGCAGCTGGAACCTCTGAGCAGCCTTTGTTCTGCCTCAATGTGCCATTCAGCCCAGGGTTCTGGAGGACAATGGATCCCACTGTGCAAGGAGGCAATGCCATCCTGGGCAGCACAGAGGCCCCAGGTGGGCCCTGGTGCCCAGGCAGGCTGGCAACTACAACCTGGGCTCAGGTAGAGGAGCCTAGATGCTGTCAAGGGACAAGCACGTGTAACTCTGCACATGCTGTTCTTTCTGCCTGGAAGGCACTAGAAATCTGTGTCTCAGCACGCCATCACTCCCGACCCTGTGAATGCCACTCCCTTTAGTGCCAAAGCACCTGTCCTCTATGGAACTGTGATCACCCCCCACTGATGCAGTGGAGGGGATCCCTTCTTCCACTGACCCACGTGGATTACCTTCACCAGGTGTGGCTAGGAGAGATGCCGTGCTGCTACATGTCCAGCGTTAGCACCGTGCCAGGCAGTCCTGGGTTCAAATTGCGAGACCCTCTGAAGCTGGGTGCAGAGCCAGAACTGAATGGGCCACCTGTCCCTTCCCTGTTGGTCCAACAACCAGGCAATGTGGAGGTTAGGAGGATGGGTTTGCAGGCAGATGGCCGGCATTCAAACCCCAGCTCTGCCCCTTACAAACCATGTGACCCTGGGCAAGTGTCCAAGCCTCAGTTTTCTCCGTTGTAAAATGGGGTAAAACACACACACGTGCACACACACACCGGGGTTTGTGAGGATCCAATAATATGAGGCACTCAGTATCACATCTGGCATCAGTAAATGGTCAATCATAATAATGGCTATTATGTTCGTTTCATAATTATTTAATGCTGAAGACCAGGTGAGTAATTTTGCACAAGGGCTGGCTGGTGAGGAGACCAAGGTTAATTAACAGGACACCCCAGGGTGCTGTGGGGCTGGCAGATTGCTTCAGCAACTCCAGATTCCATCCTGAGGCAGCCCACTCTCTCACTGGCATCCAAGATCCTGGGAGAGATGGGCCCACGTTTCAAAGACACAGCCTGGCCTGTGTCCATGAAATGAAACCAGGAGCGTGGAGCTCTAGAAATGGTGCCTTCTGGGGCCTGGAGCATTTGTCCCAGGGCAGGAAGACTGGGGCGGGGGTGTCAGGTGGGTGAGGAGACATCCTGGAGAGCAGGTCACAGAGAGCAACCTATTCTGCGTGCCAATGGGGAGAACTAGGGGTGCAGACTATAAAGGCTCATGGAGAGATGGCATCACCAAATAGAATGCAAGGGAACCAGGTGCTGGCTGGGTGTGGGCACCTGAGAGATGCTTCCCAACGCTATTTAAGGCTGGGTGACCCAGCTTTCTTCCTGCCAGCCCCCTCTCTCTCCCTTCCCTTCCAGGATTCTCTTCGATCTATGACTCCAGAGCCTTCCTGTTTTATCTCCCACCTGGGTGGCCACCAAGAATTCTCGTTCTCTGTCCCTTAGATGTTGGTGAACCTTGGGGCTCTGGCCTCAGCTCTCTTCCCTCCTTCCTCTCGCCCCCACTTCACTCTCCCTGCCCAGAGACATGGGCTTCTTTTCTGCCTAGCACGTAGTGGGTGCTCCAGAAATGTTTGTTGAATGAACGAATGAATGAATGACCTTGTCCTTCAATGTTGTACGTCTGGCATCTAACCTCCCCCTGGCATTTAAGGGGGATCAGTAAATGTCTGTTGAACAAAGGGGGAAAAATGTTCAACCTCATTGGTATTCAGACATGAATTTAAACAAATATTTTTCATCTGTGATATTGGCAAAGGTCAAACCAATTAGAACACCTAACGCTGATCAGTATGAGGTAAAATTTGTCAACGTGTGTCAAGAACGTTAAACACGTTCATGATTTTTACGTAAAATTGCATGTGTGGGACTCTCTCTGAAGAAAATTATTCCAGATTTGGGGGGAGGGATGGGAATAGGGTGTCTTCCTACACACACAGCTTTCCTTCCCTCAGTGTTAGTTATAAAAGAAAATAAACAACCTAGTTATCCATCAATCGGGGGTGAAGAGTTGAACTATGACATCTATCACAGGAAGAGTGTGCAGCCAATAAAATGGTGGAATTTGGGGGCGGGGCCGAGGTAACCAGTTACACACCCCTTCCCTGCTAGGACTTGAGAACACACAGGGAAGATGGACAAGAAGGAAATCAAAAAATTCTTCTTCCTTGATGGTAAACTCGCGGCAGGGAATGAGCTACGGAACCCTACTCCACTGCCCCTCCTCTTGGGCCTGTGGGGAGAGATAGGTCTAAAGGCTGGACTCTGAAATGAGGGAAACATAGGCTTCTTCTTGGGGCCCCATGGGTAGGGGTGAAGCAGAGACTTTCAATACTACAGCCCCGCCCAACAGAGAAAAATTGTCCAATGAGTGACAGGTTCTCACCAGTTCCACCAATCACAAAAGCCAAGGGGGTGAGAGGCGGGGCCAAGGATTCCACCATCCCAGGAATTCCAGCCTCCTCCCTACAGCAAAATAGGGCCAACTATAGCATTTGTGGAGCCCGGTGCAAAGTGAAAATGCAGAGGATAAAAAGCAGGGAAAAGTATCATTAAATGTACAAAAATATAAAGCTTCCTCGTTTTTTTCCCATGACTTGTCTTAGTTATTTGCTATTTAATGACAATTGAAAAAAAATTTTAAATTATTAGCATGAATTGTATCGCTCATTCTGTTGTGTAATTCCAGCTTTAAATGCAAACAGAAGAGCACTGAACTCGAATGCAGAATCCCTGAATTACACAATTCGTATCTGGTAGCTCCTACAGGCATACGTAGCTTGTTCTTACCAGAGCAGTGGGAACACTGCACGTTTTATTTCACCTTTTGACGCTTGCACGTTCTAGGCACACACCTCCACCCTCGATGAATGACGGTTGAAGGGAACAGGAACTATGGTTGTCCATCTTTCCCTTTCTTTTGGTGCCATCGTTTTCAGAAGCGTTGATTAGCTAGCCCAAGGATGTCACACGAGTAACAAAGGATATGATAGGGTTCCTTGGTCCTTATGCTTCTTAGAATGTCATTGCCTCCCTTCTGCATTCAAAACAAGTTCTGATTCAAAAGGAAAGCGTGGCCTCTCGAGCTGTCAGTGCCCCTGTTTATGCAACCACAGACATGCTGATCGGTGCCTATGCGCAGAATTCTGGTGGCCCCAGGACGCTGGGGAGCTCCATGACACTTAAAGTGACACAAGGTAAGCATGTTACGGAAGCCACACAAGGAACAGCGGAATCGCTTGTTGCATGTGTCACTTGTGTTCACAGGTGTGCTCCACTGTCCCATCAGATGTCACTTACAAAACACGGGTCCAAAGATACAATTATTAAAAATTTCAAGATGGGGACAGCAGAGAATTAAACGGAGCGCAGGGTTCTTGGTCCTTCCGAATATGGGACCTACACGGGTTGCACACTCAGGACACCAGCTCTGCAGCAAAGCACTGGAAAATTCTTATAACCTCACACTTAAAAGTACCCTTCCAAATGGTTTATATGGAGAGATTAAAGCTTTTATTAAAAACAGACGTGGGCATTTAAAAGAGATGGGCAGGAGCTGTGGCAAATGGCTAACAACATGTATCTAGAGGCTGGTCTTTCCTCTTCATCTGCATTGTTACTCTGTAATCCTCCCCTTTAAGCCCCAGTATTTCATACAGCCACGCTTCAGGTGTCAAGACCTAAACACCTTAGAGAAACATCCCTTAGCTCTGCTGACTTTAAGGATAAAACCCCAAAACTGTAGCAAGTAAAAACCAGGAGATGATGCGGAAACATTTTATTAGCACTTGATCTCCATCTTGCAGCAAGAAAATGAGAAAACCCCTACTTGGTGACTGCACCAACCTTTAAGTGAGGTCTGGCTTTCTTGACAGTTTGGGGAAACTGATAAAAATAACCCCTTCCCAAAGGTGGGCCTTTGGAGTCCACATGGTCTTTACTCCTCAGAACCTTGTGACAACCCAGGGCAGGAAGCAATGCAGGGAAACTGAGGCTCAGAGAGGTGATGTGACTTAATGGGGGACAGCCACCAGTGTCCCACAGCAGCTTCCTTCCCTGAAGTGGAGACAACTTGAGCTCGTGAAAACCCAGGCAAACTTATGGAAGGGGTGCTCCTAAGTGGAAGCAAAAGGAACAAAGATTTCAAAAATCAAAGGCTGGCTCTCCGCTCTCCTACTGGGCTGGCTCAGGTCCCTGCCAGACATAACTCCCCTCTCAGCACAATTTCTCTGGGGGTGGAGATGGAATTAGGTTAGCCAGTCTGATGACAGTTCTAAGGGCTAGTCTAACTCTAACCCCTAAAGAACAGACATAGTTATTTATGGACAATATTTATTAAGTACTGACGGTGCCCCAGGCCCTGGGCTGGGCACAATCACACACACCCAGCCATTTAATGCCATGAGTTCACTGAACATATTCCATTCACGAAGCACGGTGGAGAGTCCATAGAGAAGATGCTACAGCATCAAATAACTGCACGTCCCTTGTTTCAAGTGATCTAAGGAGCAACTTGGAGAAGAAACTAAGGCTCAGAGAAACCTGCCCGAGATTACAGACCCAGAGCGGACCCCACTGGGAAGGCAGCTCTCCAGACCCCACCAGGAATGCAGATCTCCTGACACCAGATCTTGGGATACCTCATCTGGCTGGAAACGCGAGGAGGGGAAATCAGAACTCTGCAGCTTGGACTTGAGCACGTGAAAGAAATCAAAGAGGATTTCTAAAACAAAAAGCAAACAAATCAGCATCCCTCCTGGTTTTCTGTATCTCGCATCTCGTTCGTGAGTGACAGGGCAGCCTTTCTGTTTT
Source organism: Orcinus orca (assembly GCF_937001465.1). Lineage (NCBI taxonomy): Eukaryota > Metazoa > Chordata > Mammalia > Artiodactyla > Delphinidae > Orcinus > Orcinus orca. The sequence continues at coordinate 22,273,271 of NC_064562.1, forward strand.
CCAAACAGTCAGTAAAGGCTGTACGAGTCGGGGTACTGCTGGCTGCAAGTAACAGAGACTTGGTTGAAAGTTTGAAACAATGAGTAAATGTAACAGCTCACGGAACTGGAAGCCCAGAGGTGGGGTGGACATCAGGCCTGGTTAATCCAGGAGTCACAGATGTCACCAACGTCCCCAGTTCTCACTCACTGTCTGCTCTGCCAGCAACAGTGTTGTTGGCTTCAGACTGGCTCCCTCCATGGTCTCAAGGCGGCCGCCAGCAGCAATGGAGGCGTCTGTGTTCCATCACAAGAGAGGGACCAGCTTCCTGCAGCTCACTCTACTCTCCACTCAACCTCCAGAAAGGACTCCCACGTCCATTCTGGGACCAGTCACTGCAAGGGGGATGGGAGTACACTGGTCCATCACTGCCTGCCCAGGGCCAGACTCAGAAAAGGATGTGCTTGGTAAATGCTACTGCATGAAGGAGGATGAATGTATTTTGTAGATTCAATCTAGCCTAAAAATGTCTATTTAACCACCCTAAAGCTGAGTCCTGGGGCTGCAGCAAGAGAACACAGCCAGGAAGAGTCCTTCCTAGAGCCATATCTGGCTCTTGAGAAAAGCCTAAACAGAGACTCCTTGGCATTCTCCTATCCCTGGGGCCCCTATCTCTAGGGCTCAGGTCCTTCTACTGTCCACTGTCAACTGTACTGTTCTCCCCAACACTCACCCATCCTTGCCAAGTTCTCTGTGCCCCACAGTGACATGCACTCATGCCTTATGATCACAACAGCCCTCAATCAGCTGAGCTGAGCTAAGAGTTAGAGGGGAAAAAACTGCTCTAATTCACACTAAGGTGTGAATGACTAACAAAACCTAAACTCTCCCCAAGGTATTTGAGATTTTACAAGAAGAAATTGAGGAACTCAAGCAAGACTGGCACTGGTGAAGATGACATTTAACTTGAGACCTAAAGGATGAGAAGGAAGAGCAGGAAGTGGGTGTTCCAGGTAGTGGATGTAACCAGTGCAAATACCCCAAGAGAAAGAAAAAACTTCCTGCTTAAGGAACAGGAAGTAGATCAGAGCCACTGGGGTATTGTGAGTGTTTGTGACCAAGTGACCAGGTGGAACAGGAATTTGTACGCCTGGTTCTTTTACAAACTCCCAGCATCCATTATTTGCTTGTGAAGCTCCTCCAGGAACCATACTTTTAAATGATAACAGTGCCATTTATTAAGTGCTTCCAACAGGCCAAACACTGTGCCAGGTGCTTCCTAAATTAGCAAAACCACTGATCATTCCAACAGCCCTGTAAGATGAGTCACTATTACTCCTCCCTTTAAAGGGAGAAAGTGAAGCCCAGAAACATTTAGTAACTTGTCCGAGGTTGCACAGCACCTGAAGAGTCAGAAGAAGGATTCGAATACGAGTCTGTCTGACATCCAAATCTGTAACTTACTCTGTGCTCTGGGCACAAAATGCAGGCAAGATGCAACAGTGTGAAAGTCTGTTTTCATGCAGGGAGGCCAGAAATCTCATATAATTCTAATAATTATTGTTATTGCTTTCTCAAGGGCGGGAACTTCAGATCTTGGTCCTAGGTTCCCTAGGACCTGAGCTCTGTGCCTTCCACACTCTGGCATTCAATCTGGGACATGGACAAAGGCCACGCCTCAGTTTCTTCATCTATAAAATAGGGATGCGGGGTATGTGGAGCTCCTGTGAGGCCTCAGCACATAATGGGTCCTCCACATACCTGGGCTGCCAGTTCACAATTTGTAGTTCCGAGGTGGCTCTTTCATCCACCATCTTATCTGACCCTCACAGAAACCTTAATACTTCTAGGCAGAATGGTATTATTCACTCCCATTTCACAGATGGGGAAAAGAGATCCATCCACATAACGGCGTTCCCTTCTAGAATACAGGCTGCCCACGGGCAGTACCTGTGTCCAGTCCCCAGGGCTAAAACTGACCAGAACATAGTAGGTACTCGGTAAATATGCGTTCTATGAATGAAGAATTAAAATCATCACTTCTTACTCTGATAACTATGCACTTCTCCCTTGTTCCTCCCTTCTAAGAGCTGGTGAATTAGTGCGAGAAACAGCGGGAGACAGAATAAAGAAGGAATTAGGGTTTGCAAATGTCCGCTATGAGTCAGGCAGTGCTTTTTAAATACTTTAAATCACGGCGCCCAGTGCCCTGTCCCATCATCCTCAATGTAGAGATGGGAAAACGGAGGCTTCCTCCAGAAAACCAGACCACAATGACCTGCCAAGATCCCCTCTCTCTCCTGGCTCCAGCCAGACCACTGGGGCACCTGCCAGCAACCCAGCAGCCTTTTTACCTCTGCCTCTCAGCAGGCTGCCAGCAGAAAGAACACCAGGAAACACGCTGATCCTTCCTCAGCCTCTCCAAGGCAGGCGACAAAAGACCGCTTTCAGCTGCCTGGGGACACCCCCCACCCCGAAACCCCTAGCTTGGGGCAGAGCCCTCACCCGGCCTGAGCAGCCCTGCCCCCTCTCCCTACACACACCCATCAGCAAAGCGTGACTCAGCACTTCTCCTCCGGGGAGCGGGGAGCGCCACTCTTCAGCATATGTCCGCCCAGGTTACACACCCAGCCTCTGCTCCCCTGGGTCAGGACGCCCAGGAGCCCACCCCGCGCTGGCCCAGTGCTCCCCAGGCCTCCGCAGGGCTCGGGCTACGGGCTCCTCGGCCTCATTTCCGGCGGCGCCAGGCATCAGCGCGGCGGACAGCACCCTGGAGTCGAGTCACCGCTCCGAGCCCACACGGGTTCCTGACACAGGCTCCCACGCGCACCAGTCCCGCGGCACGCAATGCCCAGGGCCCCTCCCACCGAGGCACCCATCAGGGGACCTCTTGCTAAAAACCCACAAACACTTCTGCAGCCAGTCCAGCAGCCCCCAGGGAAGATGAAGACGGCCCCTTCACCCGGGAAGGTCTCCAGCACAAGTGTCCCCACCGCTGCACGCTGACACCCCGCGGCTAGCTCTCCCCATCCTCAATGTAGGCTCCACTCCGCGGGCCCCCGGCTGCGGCCCAGGAGCTGTCCCCACCGCTCCCTGGGCAAGGTGGAGCAGAGGGACCCTTGGAAGTTACAGGCTTATAAGAGAGGGCCCCTGACCCTCTAGATCCCACCAGCCTCGGAATGGCGGTTGGGCTTGGGCTGTAGGGCCAATTTAGGGGATTTCAAATGCAGGGCCTGTTTGGGGTGGCGTGTCCCACTTTGGGGGGAAATTCTGACAGTTTAGGGCCAGCTGTTCCTGTCTTAGTTCAACTCGCCAGGAATAAAAGATGAACCCCAAACCAGACACCTTCTCCCACCCACTAAGGGGCCCTGCTTCTCGAGGTACAGGGAGGGGCCGAAGACCGCGAGCCTCTAGGGGAATCTGGCAATGGATTACCCCCACCCCCACGCCCGGGTCCCACTTCGTCTCCAGGGAGTGGGCAGCCTAGAAAATTCTGCGGGCTCTGGACAGGGCAAACCCAGTATTCTAAGCCACTAAATTTCCCCGGTATTTCTTCACCAGATTAGCCGCAGAGGTGGCCTTTTTAAAAATGAGGGCCAGGGCCGATTCAGGATGCCACCAGGCCTGGGGGCGGAAAGCTGCCTGCCGGAGGGCGGCGCGGAGGAAGGCGCTGCGCTCTCGGGCTGCTGGGCAGCGGAGGCCGGCGCCCTCGGGCTCCCTCCCTCCCGGACCCGGGGCGGGGTAGGGTAGGGTGGGGTGGGGGGACACGACACACAGCGCGCGGTCCAAACCTTCGGAGGGCATTCGGTGCGACGGCATCCCCACGCCGCGGCCGGCCGGAGGGGGCCTCAGACAACACGTACGTTACCTTCAGTCACATAGGTGTGGTCCCGCAGGAAGCTGTGGTTAATTTTCCGCGTGTCCGTGTCCTCGCCCATTGAAGGCCGTGCCCGGTGCCCTGGGCATGCCCCGCCGCCGCACACCGTTGCAATCCGCAGAGGTCGCGCCGGGCGCGCGGGCCATGCCGCCGCAGCCTAGCAGGGGCGCGGGCCACCGGGGCCCCGGGGGGCGGGCATCGCGACCGGGGGCAGCCGGGGACGGGCGAGGGCGGCCGGGACGGGCGCCGCGGTCAGGCTTGAGCGCGGCGGGCGGGCGGCGGCCGCGGGTGGGGGCGGACCGGGGCCCGGGAGCGCATCCCGGCCGGCGGTGCGCGCTGCGTCGGTGCGCCCGGCGGCGGAGGCCTGGTGCCGGTGCGCCTGGCTACGGCGGCGGCGGCGGCGGCGGCGGCGGCGGCGGGAGGGGACGCGCGCGGCGCTGCGCCGACCGAGCCGAGGCCGAGCCAGGCTGCTAGGGCTGGGGCCGCCGCCGCCGCCGCCACTCTCGCAGGCCCCTCCCTCGCGCCGCCCGCTCCTCCGCCCCCACGGCCCGCGCAGCCCGCCGCGCGCGCGGGCAGCCCGGCACCCTGCAGGTACGGCGGCGCCCCGGCAAAGGCTGCGCTCCCGGCCTCGCGGGTGGGCACCTTTGGTCCCTGGGTCTGCCAGCGGGGGAGGGAGGAAGGAGATGGCCAGCTTGGGGGGCACACGGTCAGCTGAGCCTTTGAGGGTCACCTTGCGTGCCCAGGTACTCCAGTTGTGTATGGCCCATGGGTGGGGAGATTAGAAAAGGGGAGGACAGGTGGGCAGCCTCACAAGGCCGAGGGCCGCGGCGACCAGAAGAACAGGGAAGGGAGCGGGGCGCGGCTGAAGGCGAATCTGGAGAATGGGAGACTTCACAGCGGCGGAAGACCGGGGGTGGGGAGTAGGGACAAGAGCCCCCGTTCATTGGTAAAAGAGGGTAGGCAGACACACTTCCAGGAACCTCCTAAGCACAAAACTGGACCCGTGGGAAGAAGCTAGGGGACGGACTGGGGGGGGCGGCGGCGGGGGGAATCAGCACCCTACAAACAAGGCAAAACTCTGGATGAGATGGCTGGAGGTAGTAGGCCTCCTCCAGGCAGAGCACCGAGATCTCTTCTCATGCTCACCTCTCTACTTACTGGTGAGATAAAGTGGAGAAACAGTGCTGGGTACGCTCCAAAAACAGGCTGGGAAGTGCGAGTCCCTCCTCCCTCTGCCAGGCAGGAACCTACCCCCTCCCTTCCCTTAGTCATAAGTGTACCCGCCACCCCCTCGCATCCTACACAGTGCTTCACATAGAGCAGGCGCTCAAAAGCTATTTGTTCCCTCTTTTGGCGAGCTGCCACCTCCTCCAAGCTGACCCCTTGCCTGCAGGGAGCCCAGCCCCCAGTGGGTGTGTCAGAGGTGTTGGGTATGGATCAACACCGCCCCCCCAGCACCCTCCCCCCCCACACACACACACCAGCAGGCTTTCCTAGGTGCTCAGCAAAACCAGTTTGGAAAGGGAGAGTCGGAAAGGTTCAGACTGCCTCCAAGGGGTACCAAAGCTGAAGGGGCCCTTGGCCTGAGACTGGGGGGTGGTTCAAGCCACAGGAGGGAGGTGCCGCTGGTCTCTCTCACTCCTGCAATTCTGTGATGCTTTCCTCTCCTCAACTGGCTTTCTGGGGACTCCAGGCATCTCCCCAAACTGCAGTGGGGACAGGAGAGTCCAGAAGGGGCTGGGGTAGGAGGATGGGTTTGTGGGAGAGACTGGGGAAGGTGGAAGCCACCTGAGGTTTCTTACTGGGAGGTGAGAGGGAGTTTCTGAAGCTAGATATGAGCTTTTATTCCATAGAAATGCACAGAATGAACCTATAAGGAGGTGACAGTTTCTCCCCCCCTCACCCCCCCCACCCCACCCCCCCCCCCCCCCCCGCCCCAGCACCCTGGAGGGCATAAGTGAAAGGGCAGGACCCAGGAAGGGCCTGGGGTTCTGCCAGCGCCACCACCTGGTTGCTGAGTGAGCCGGGACAGGTCCCGCACCTGTCCCCACCTCAGCTTTCTCACAAGGTCCACCTCATAGCACAGGTGTGCAGATCCAGTTCAAAGGCCAGGTAAACGCAAGGACCCTCAGGAGGTGAAAGAGGCTGACATCCAGTTCTCTATCACCCACCAGCCTGATCTGCTCAAGTGTCCCGCACCTAACAACAGAACTCAGCATCCCGCTCTCTGTCTGTTCCCCACTCACCTCTCTAGCCCATGTAGCAAGTGACTGCAGCCTCAGATACTGGAAACCGGACAGTTTGGGTTCAAGTCCTCACAGTGAAGGGGCCCCAGGCAAGCACAACCTTGTCAGTTAAATGGATGTGATCACAGGCTGGTGTGCCTAGTTCACTCTTAGCAGGGGCCTGGCCTCATCGGTGCTCTGGAATGTTAGACGTTATCATCATCATGCTGACCCTCGCCTCTCTGATCTTGGGGAGACCCCCTCACCCCCAGCCTCCCCATCTGGCAGTGCCGCTGAAATACCCACCCTGTCTTCCAGGATGCCTGGATCACAGTGAAAAGGGCCTTGCCCTGGCCGAACACAAGGATCCACCCCTTTCGTCAACCTGTAAGTCAGGCTGGGGACCCGGGAGTTGGTGGTCTTGAACCTTGCTGGGCCCCAAGGCTCAGCTTCAGCCCCTTGCACCCCCATGCAGTCTCCTCTGACTCCCTCAGGGCTCCTCTGGACCGTCTCTTCCATTCTCCTGAAGCACCCCTACGTCAGAGCCAAGGCCCCTCCCTCAATCCCCTGCTCATGCCCGCCTCCACCCCACTCAAACTCACGCCATCCACTGCTTCCTCTCCTATATCTTCAGTATCCCTGCCCCTCGGCACATCCTGCCCCTCTGTTCTCCTGACCCCAACCTCTCTCTCTGTACGGCCTCCTCCCTTGTTTTTCATTAACGAAGACTATTTGTTGAGCATCTACTATGTGCAGGCCCAGTTCCAGCACAGGGGTAATGAGAACAGAACAGACCAAACTCTCTGCTCCCATGAGGTTGACCTATTAGTGGGGCGAGGTCAACAAGACAATGTGAACGTGTAACATGGAGGTCATGATGAGTGAGAGGAGAAAGCAGGGTGCAGGGATGGAGATGGATGGAGGGGTCTATTTTATAAAGGGTGAGTGGAGAGGACCTCTATGAGAAAGTGAAATTGTGTAACTACCACTTACATTAGGAAAAGAGGCCACTGCCGTCTTCATAAGGCCTCCCTCATGACCCACTCTCTCCACCCCAAAGATAATCCCCATCTCGACTTCTAACACTATAATTTTGCTGGTGGGTGTCTTTGTGTAGGATCATAGAGTGTGAATGTTTTTCTATCTGGTTTCTTCTGCTCAACATTATGTTTCTGAGTTTCACTCATTATTATATACATGCAGCTGTAGTTTATTCATTTTCCACTGTTTTATAGTATTCCATTGTACAGATACACTGCAATGTACCCTCCTTGTGATGGGCACTTAGCTTGTTTTCAGTTGGAGGTTATGATGTATAAAGGTCTGCCTGGACTTACTTCCGTTGGGCGTATATGCTCATTAGGAAATTGCCAGATGTTGGGATCTGTGTATGTGGAGCTTTAGTAACTGATATCAAAGAATTTACCAAAGAGCTAATGTAAGAGAGTTCCTGTTGCTCCACAACCTTGTCAAACAAGATATTACCGTTGTTTGTGATCTTAGCTACTCACTACCTCCAGCACTGCACTAGGCATCCTCTCCAGAAACCGAGACTGGCCCTCGTCCTCCTTCCCACTCAGGTCGAGTCATCCTCGACCCCTCACCCTTAAGCCTTCACAGCCTGTCCATCTTTCAGTCCTGCTGACCTGCTCTCAGAGCTCTCAAACCCTCCCCCTTCTCATGCCGGCCTCACCACCCCACCAGCATTCAGGGGCTCACCCCTCCCTCATGTGGACTGAAAGCTGACCATTCACTTTCCTGCTTAAAATGTTTCAAGGCTCCCAGTTTCTACACGCTAAAGTCTAAATTCTAAGGTCTTTGTAATGTGGTCCCAAACTGCATCTCTAGCCAATTCCCTGTATGCTCGACCTGTTCCGCAATTTTCTGAACAAGGCTGGCCCTTTCAAGACTCTGTGCATTTGCACATGCTTGTCCCCTGCCTAGAATGCCATTCCCACATCCATTTGTCTCCATTTGCAATCAACCTAAATGTCATCATGAACAGTAACTCTAACAGCAGCTCCCATTCATCGAATGGCCACAGGGAGGTCTTCGTGCTGACCTCACATGTCCTGCTTCCCACCTCCTCCTGCGTACTGGATAGATCTGCACTTCCTGTCCCCTCAAAAATTAGGCATAGTCATAAGAAGGTGTAGTGAAATGTAAAGAAAGTGACTGGTGTCTCTTCTGAGTTAGAACTTTAAAAGCCTGAGTGTGGTTTGCCAGATTTTTTTTTCCCTCCTGACTTAGGGTCTTGAAAAAGCAAATGTCAAGATAAAACCATGATCTTTATCTTGATGATGGCTTTACCTTTGAATGGTTACAAAAAACAGGGACCACATTAAATGTGTAGTGTGAGTGAGAAATAAACATGTGCTGTGCTTGGTCACTGAGATTTGTGGGTTATTTGCTACTGTAACATAACCTCACTTATCCCGACAGCTCCAACCCTGTATGCCAGCTGGTTGTAGTTAAACACTTTACAGGTGCTCTCTCATTTTGTCCTCAAAACATGAGGACTCTGTATCAGCCAGAATGGACTAGGTTGTATTGCAGCAATGCATGACCCTTGGAAATGCAGTGCCTTATAGAATCTATTTCTCACTCATGCCACATGCCCATCACAAGTTGGCTGCAGCTCTGATCATCGTCATCCTTGCTCTGGGAGCCAGGCTGACCAAGCAGCCCTACATTTGGGCGTTGCTGGGGTCATGATAGAGGTGAACAAGAGATGAGTGTCATGAGCTCACTCTTACAACTTCATTGGCCCAAGTAAGTCACATAACCACGACTCATGAGTTCAAAGGGCAGGGAGGGACACTATAGGTCACATGACCACATGACCTCAATGGCACATGTAAGTACAATCCTCCCCCAAGGAGGGACTACAAATATTTTGCACTATAGCAGAATCTACAACAGTACTCATGTTATAAATGAACAAACAGGCGCCAAGTCACTTCTGAAGTCACCCACTAGTAAGTGGCCGAGCTGAGATTTACCCAGGTCTGTGTGAATCCAAATCTTGTACAGTCAGCCCATACTAGCTGGTACTAATGTAACTACCTCTCTGCCACCTTTCCCCTCTGTGACTACCCAGGTCCCACAGGGAGTTCAAGGGGGTCTCTTGGTTCTTTTCGCCACTGGGAACTATCTGGAGAGGTGGCCTGAAGCAGTACCCGGAGGGATTTTTCTCCAGTGAAAGGCTAGACAAAAACCCAGCCACCCACCTTAGTCTAGGTCACAGTGCCTCTGGATAGAGAATGTCTAAGAACGCTGAAATGTGCTAAGACCCATCAAAGAGCAATGTTACCAGGGAAGGACCCAGGGTTGTCATCTGGCCACACACTCAAAGTTTAGTGATTTTCTGCCCCTGCAAAAGTAACACTCATGATAGAAAATGTGGAAAGAAAGGAAAATAGGAAGAGTGTTGTCCTGAATCCAAACATAATTACCAGAAACCTTTTGGAGTGTCTGATTCTGGGGCCTTTCAAGAGAGAGTTTTGTTTTTACACAGTCATGATCATACTTTATTTTTTGTATTGTATTTATTTTAATGAGATATAAATAAACAGAGACGAAAGTATATTATTACAATCCCCCACCTTTTGAATATCGATTCAAAGGAATCAGTATTAAGATTCTGACATCTGGGCTTCCCTGGTGGCGCAGTGGTTAAGAGTCTGCCTGCCAATGCAGGAGACACGGGTCCAAGCCCTGGTCTGGGAAGATCCCACATGCCGCGGAGCAACTAAGCCCATGCGCCACAACTACTGAGCCTGTACTCTAGAGCCCGTGAGCTACAACTACTGAGTCTGAACTCTAGAGTCCGCAAGCCACAACTACTGAGCCCGTGCACCACAACTACTGAAGCCTGTGTGCCCTAGAGCCCATGCTCTGCAACAAGAGAAGCCACTGCAATGAGAAGTCCGTGCACCACAACAAAGAGTAGCCCCCGCTCGCCACAACTAGAGAAAGCCCGTGCAGAGCAACGAACACCCAATGCATCCAAAAAAAAAAAAAAAGATTCTGACATCTAATATGTTAGAATCTTTTAATGTAAGAAATAAAATCAGAGATATTGAAGCTCCTTTGCATCCCTTCCTAGTCTTAATCCTCCCATTCTCTTTCCAAATTCTGCCCCCAAATTTATGTTTTCTTCTCATCCATGCTCTGTTCTTTAACACATGTACATGCATTATATCATTTTGTGTAATTTTAAAATTTATACAAACATTATCACATTGATTGCACCATATTGCAAATTGCTTTTTCTCTAAGCCTTATTTTTTCAGCTCTACCTAGTTTCTTTATTGATCTCGAATGCTAGGAGAAAACAAACAATGGTGTGCCGGAGCCTGCCCCAAGAACCTTCTTGCAGGAACGGATTGTGTGTTTCTCTTCCAGACTCTGTGTTCAGTGATGTCATGGTGGTAACTAGGAATCAGCCCTGGTGGGAGTTATTTACAGCCCGGAAATCAGCAAATGCTACAGATTCAGGCTTTTTCCCTTAGATAGTAGGTTGTTAAACATTCATGAGCAGTGACTGCAATTAATTTATTATTTCTCCCATCCTCTCCACCCACTTGGATGGATATCTAGGTTGTTTCCAACCTGTAGGAATTTCAAACAACAATACAGTGACATCATTTTACCTGGTTCCTCATAACAAGTATGGACACCTGGAGGCAGGATTATGGTATATGTATATATTTAACTTCGTACATGTTGCCACAGCAAGAAACAATTTACACTCCTACAACAGTGTATCGAATTTTGAGTAGCACTTGAAACTGAGTAAATGCACCTCAAGTTGGTGGGTGAGCTGATAGATGATGGTTGTCTAATTTGCATTTCCTGATGACTAGTGAGGCTGAGAATCTCCATTTCCTCTTCTAAGAATTGCCTGATCCTCCCTTGCCCCTTTGGCTTTTTTCTTACTGATTTCCTGGAGCTTCTTATATAATTTTACTACCTATCCTCTGTCTTATCGTGTGTGTTGCAAACATTCTCTTCTAATTTGTTGCTTTTCTCTTAAATTTGTTTATGGTATTGTTTTCCTTCAGAAGTTGCTGATTTTGATGTAGTGAAGTTTATCAATATTTTCTTTTAAGTATTTTGCCTTTTGTGTCCTCTTCAGTAAATACTTCTCTACCTGCTGAGTTATGAAGGTGAGCTACAGAATGTCTTTCTTTTATATTTACATTTAGCCCATCTATAGCATAATGTTCTGTTTGGAGTGAGGTAGGGATCTAATTATACACTTTTTTTCCACATGAAGTACCTAATATCCAAATCATTTATTGACTAATCCATCTTTCTCCCTCTGATTATAATGCCAGCTCTCGTCTATACCAAGTTCCTGTATATGTGTGGGTCTATTTCTGAACTCTCTATTCTATTCCATTGGTCTTTTTATCTGGCCTATGTGCCTTAGATATTATAGTTTTATAATAAGTCAGTATCAAGTAGATCAAATGGTATAGTCTTTGTTTTTCTCAAAATTGTATTGACTATTTTTGGACCTTTGCTTTTCTATATAAATTTTCAGTTTATCAGATCCCATTAAAAAGCCCGTTGTCATTTTCATTGAAACAGCAAAGAATTTATAAATTTAACCAGGGGGAAATGATATTTTTCTAATGCAGAATTGTCCCATCCCTGGGCATGATCTATCTCTATATTTATTCAGATATTCTTTCATGTTCAATTGTGCTGTCATTTTCTTCCCAACAATAATAGCAAACATTTATATGTACCAATTACTGTTCTAAATGCTTATATTTAACTCAGAGGTACATATTATTGTCTCCCTTTACAAATGGGGAAACTGAGGCAGAGAGTGGTCAAGTACTTTACCCAAGCCAATTAGCAGTAGGGCTATAATGTAGAACCAGGCATTCTGAGTTGGAGGCTCTTCTCTGACCCGTGCTGCTATACTGCTTCCATACAGGGCTTGTACATCTGTTCTTAGATTTCATCTTAGGTACCCTATAGATTTTACTGCCTTTGTGAATGGAGTTTGCCTCTCTTATATGTTCTCAATTGTATTCCTGTTCAGGAGAAGTGCTATTGACTTTAGTGTGCTGTCTTGTACCCAGCAGTTATGTTGAACTGTTATATGATTTTAAATAATTTGAGAGATTACCTTGGATTTTCTATGTAGACAATCATGTCTGCAATTAAAGACAATTTGTGCCTTTTCTTGCCAATCTTTCCCCATTTTATGTCTGTCTCAGCTGGTTCCAGTATAAGGTAGAGTTGAATAGCAGTGGTGACAGATGGCATCTTTGTCTTTGGTCTAGCAATGCTTTTAAATTTCCACATGAAAAAATGTTTGCTGTTGTGTTTTGATAGGTGCCCTTTCTCACCCTTCCTAGTTTTCTGGGAGTTTATCAAGAATTACTGTCAAAATTTGTCTAACGTGGGCTTTTTTTGTTTGGCTAGTTGCTTTGTTTTGCTGTATCTATTGATATGATTATCTGGCTTTTTCCTTTTAATCTATTAATGGAATGAGTTAAATTAATAGTTTATCTTTAAACCATTCTTGCATTCCCAGAGTGGACTCAACATAGTCATAAAGTTTTCCTGACACGTAGCCATACTCATTCATTTATGCATTTTCTATGGCCACTTTCGCACCATAATTGCAGAGTTGTATAGTTGCAATGGAGGCCATAATGTCCACAAGCCTAAAATATTTACAATCTGTTTTTTTCAGAAAAGTCTGTTAACTTTTCCTGGAAATTTTATAGGTTTGGGTTTTCCGTTTTGGTCTATGGTTCATTTTGAATTAATTCTTGTGTATGATGCGAGATAAGTTTCATTTTTTTGAAGTATAGAAGTTCATTTTTACACACACACAATTGTTTTAGCACTAATTGTCTATTTATTCTCCACTGAACTACCTTTTTATTTTTGTTCGAAATCAGCTGTATCAGCTGCCGTAAATGTGTGGGTCTATTTCTGGGTTCTCTATTCTGTTCCATTGATCTATTTGTTTACCTTGACATAATACCACCAATACCAATATCAATTACTGAAACTTTATAATAAGTTCTTGAAATTAGATCGTATTAGTCCTCCAAATTTGTTCTTTTCTTTCAAAGTTGTTTTGACTATCTTAGATCCTTTGCATTTCCATATGAATCCTAGAATCAGTTTGTCAGTTAAAAAAAAAAGCCTACTGAGATTTAATTTGCACTGTTTTGAGTCTATAGATCAACTTGAGGAGCATTGACATGTTAACAATATTGAGTCTTCCAACCGGCAGAATACTTTCTCCTTATTTAGGTTTTCATAAATTTATCTCGTGTTTTATAATTTTCAGTGCATAGGTTTTTCACATCTGTTAGATTTATTTCTCCATACTTCATATGGTAAGTGATATCTTTAAAATTTAGACTCTGATTGATCTTATATCCTGCAAACTTGTTAAATGTATTATTAATTCTGGTAGTTTTTTGTAGATCTCATTGGATTTTTACATAGACAATCATGTCATCTGTGAATAAAGACAGTTTTACTTCCTTCTTTCTAATCTGAATGCCTTTTATTTCTCTTTCTTGCCTTATTGCACTGGCTCTAACCTCTAGTACAATGTTCAATAGTCATGGTACAAGTGGCTGTCCTTGCCTTGTCCTCTGTCTTGTGGGAAAGTATTCCATATTTAAGACCATTAAGTCTGTGGGTTTTTCAGAGATGTTCTTTATCAAATTAAGGAAGTTCACTTCTATTTGTCGTTTGTTGAGAGATTTTTTTTTTTTTAAATCAGGAATAGAGGTTGGGTACTGCCAAATGCTTTTTGTGTGTCTGTTTAGATGATTGTATAGTTTGAATTTTTTATTGTTAATATGATGAATTACATTGATCAATTTCCAAATGTTAAACCCAGCTGGCACGCCTGGGATAAACCCACTCAGTCATGATGTATTATCATTTTTCCCTGTTGTTGGATTAGATTTGTTAAGAATTTTCGTGTTGTATATATGTCCATGCCTCTCTCTCGCCCTGTCACAGCTCACCCTTCCCCCTATACACGAACAAACGTAAGGTAGATAGCTAGTGGGAAGCAGCCGCATGGCACAGGGATATCGGCTCGGTGCTTTGTGACCGCCTGGAGGGGTGGGATAGGGAGGGTGGGAGGGAGGGAGATGCAAGAGGGAAGAGATATGGGAACATATGTATATGTATAACTGATTCACTTTGTTATAAAGCAGAAACTAACACACCATTGTAAAGCAATTATACCCCAATAAAGATGTTAAAAAAAAAAAGAATTTTCGTGTTGATGTTCATGAGGGATATTGATATTGGTTTGTAGTTTTCTTTATTCAAAATGTCCTTGTCTGGTTTTGATACCAGGGTAATGCTGCTTCACAGAGTGATTTGGGAACTGTTCCCCCTTTTTCAATCTTCTGGAAGAGATTGTGTAGTATTGGCATTATTTACTCACTAAATATTTCATAGAAGTCATCAGTGACTGGGCCTGGAGTTTTCTTTGTGGAAAGGTTCTAAATTATCACTTCAATTTCTTTTAATACTTATAGGACTACTCAGGATATCTTCTTCTACAGTAAGCTTTGGTAGTTTGTCTGTCAATGAATTTATCCATTCTATCTAAGTCACTGAATTTATTAGCAAAAAGATGTTCATAATATTCCCTTATTATTCTTTTAATATCTGTAGGATCTGTAGTGATGTCACCCTCTCGTTCTGGCTACTGGTAATACTGTCTTCTCTCTTGTTGTCCTCATAAGTCTGGCAATAGTTTTTATCAATTTTATTGATACAAAAGCTCAAAGAAACAGCTTTTGACCTCATGAATTTTCCCTATTATTTTTGTTCTATATTTTGTTAATTTCTCTTCTGATCCTTATGATTTCCTTTCTTCTTCTTACTTTGGGTTTAAGTTGCTCTTCTTTTACTAGTTTCTTAAGGTGGAACCTAGGATAATTGGTTTGAGAACTTTCTTTTTTTCCAGTATAGATGCTTAGTGCTATAAATTTCCCTCTAAGTATTATTTTAGTCACAGATTGTGACACATTGTGCTATATATGCCATAAACCACACACTCTGTTGTCATTATTTTTGTTTCAAGAGCCAATTATATTTTAAAGAGACTAAAATAATAAGGGAAAATATTATATATTTACTTGTGCAATTACCACGTCTGATGGTAATGCTCTTCATTCCTTTGTGTAGATCCATATTTCATCTAGTATCACTTTCCTTCTGTTTGAAGGACAGCCTTTAACATATTATATTTAGGATCTGCTAGAGGTGAATTCTTTTAGTTTTCATAGGCCTGAGAAGACTTTATATCGTTTTTATTCTCTCTTTTTTTTTTTTTTTTTTTGCGGTACGCGGGCCTCTCACTGCTGTGGCCTCTCCCATTGAGGAGCACAGGCTCCGGACGCACAGGCTCAGTGGCCATGGCTCACGGGCCCAGCCGCTCCGCGGCATGTGGGATCTTCCCGGACCGGGACACGAACCCGCAACCCCTGCATCGCCAGGCGGATGCCCAACCACTGCGCCACCAGGGAAGCCCTATTTTGTTTTTATTCTTGAAAGACTTTTTTTTTCTGGATATGGGCTCTAGGTTGACAGTACATATTTTTTCTTATTTAGTACTTTAGAGATGTTGCTCCACTGCCTTCTCACTTGCATTGTTTTCTACAAGAAATCTACTGTAATCCTTATCTGTGTTCCTCTGTATGTAACATGTTCTTCTCCCCCCCACCCTCATCCTTTCCAGCTACTTTTAAGATTTTATCTTTATTATTGATTTTGAGCAATTTACTTATAATATGCCTTAGTGTGGGTTTTCTTCGTTTTTGTTGTGCTTGGGTTCATTGACACTCTTGTATTTGTAAGTGTATAGTTTTCATCAAACTTGGAAAGTTTTTGGTCATTATTTCTTCAGATATTTTTCTATTCCTCCCTGTTCACTATTTCAGGGACTCCAATTACACATATATTAAGCATCTTGAAGTTGTCTCACAGCTCACCAAGGCTCTGTCTCTCTTTTAAATTATTATTTTTGTTTTTTTATTCTCTATGTTTCTTTTTGGATAGTTTCTACTGCTGTCTTCAAGTTAACTAATCTGTTCTTCTGCAATGTCTACCCTGCTGTTAATCTCATCCGTTGTGTTTTGCATCTTAGACATTGTAGTTTTCATCTGCAATAGCTTGGTTTAGGATTTTTTATATCCTAAACCAAATATCTTTAATATCCAAACCTATATTTATTGTATGTTCCATCTTTCCTCTAACTTTTTGAACAAATGGAATAGAGTTATAATAACTGGTTTGGCATCTTTGTCTGCTGATTCTAACATCTGTGTCAATTCTGGATCAGCTTCAACTTACTGACTTTTCTCCTCATTATGCGCTGTATTTTCCTGCTTCTTGGCATGGCTGGTAATTTTTACATTGTTTTCTGTCTTTTATTTTTTTAATTTTGAAAACAAGTTTTTTGAAATAGAGTTGATTTACAATGTTGTGTTAGTTTTAGGTGTATAGCAAAGTGATTCATATATATGTGTGTGTGTGTGTGTATATATATATATATATATATATATATATATATATATATTCTTTTTTAGATTCTTTTCCATTATAGGTAATTTTTTACTGAGTGTCAGACATTGTGACTTTTACCGTGTGGGATGCTGGGTATGTTTGTATTTCTATAGCTATTCTTGAGCTATGTTCTGGCTTGTTTTTAACTCAGAAACAGTTTGATCCTTTCAAGTCTTACTTTGGTGATTTGCTAAGCACATTTGGACCAGTTCTCAATCTGGGACAAATTATTCTCCAAGACTTGCCTGAGTAGGCTGCCCAATGCCCTGTGAAATGTGAATTTTTCCAGCAGGCACTCTTCCCAAATCTGTGTGTGCCCGAAACACTGTTCCCTCTGGTCCTTTTGGGTGGTTCTCTCCCTGACTTTGGGCAATTTCCTCCCACGTATGGGCTGAACAATTCTGAGCTGAGTGCTCATGCTGGACCTCTCCATACCTCCAGAACTCTCTTTGTAGCTCTCTCCTCTACATTATTCTGCCCTGGGTACTCTAGCTTCCTTGATTTCCCCAGAATCTCAGCTCAGTCTCCTCAGCTTGAGGATTTTACCAGACTCAGCTTGGACAATGTCTCCCTGACACATGGCCAGAAAACTCTCAAGGCATAAGCTGGAGCAATCATGGGCTCTCCTTGTGTGTTTTCATTTCTCAGTGATCACTGTCCTTTACTGCCTATTGTCCAGTCTCTTGAAAACCACTGTTTCCGATGTTTTGTCTTGTTTTTCAGTTGTTTTGGGTGGGAAGGTAAATCTGGTCCCTGTTATTCTTTCTTGGCTGGAAACCCATCAGGTACATTTTAAGCTTTGAGTCATCCATCCACACTTGGCTCCAGAGAATGGGCAGGTACCTCCTCTTCCTCCCACTTAGCAGTGATAGGAGCCTCAGCACAGCCCCCTCCAGAGCAACACTCCTCATGACTTCCCGTCATTACCCACCACCCTACCCTGTCAGGAATGGGTGGAAGAATCCTTGCAATCCGCTCTTAACATTTTTCTTTGAAAACCCGTTTCTTCATCTGGTTCCCCACTTTGGTGTATTATATTTATTTTATCTGGATATCTCAGTGAGGATTAAAGAAGATGATATACATAGAGCCTGGTACATCACAGGTGCTCAGGGAGTATAGATTGCCCCTCATTTCTCTGATTCTGCCAGCCCACCACTCAAACAAGTAAGTCAAGCCTTGAGGGGATGGAGTGCTCAGAGCAACACCTCTTTGCAGTACCAGGTAAAGCAAGAGTCCCTCCCCCCATTTAAGCACCTGAATTAATCCCATCCACAGCTTTCAAACTTAATACCAAAGAGAAATGGACGGCATCCCGTTTTACCTCACAGACTGGATTCAAGCAAAATAAATGGGCACAGAACTAACCCCCACACACCAGGCCAGCCCTAGGGAAATTTGGAAAACAGGCAATTAAGCACGAAGGAGCAGTTTGGCCTAGGAGGGAAATGACCTTGCCTACACATTACTCTCTGGTGATCAATAATTCACAGCACTGCCAGCCGAGTGTGCAGCCTCCACTCAGCCTCCCCTCTGACCAGACCTTGCGAGAGGGTCCTGAAGGTCCCATGCTCATCCCCATGGCCCACCCAGGCCTGGCGGTATCAGGGAAAAAGACTCCAAGTCTCCTGAGGGCAGGCTCCCAGGAGATCGGTGCAGCAGCCCAGAGCCAGACCCTCATCTGGGGACACACGTTCATCTTTCAAGGGGAGGCTCCAGGACCCAGCCTTCCACAGTGAGACGGGGTTCTTCTTTCCCACTGGCAGTTCCAAGCCACCCTCTCATGACACTTCCTCCGTGAAGCCTTCATTGATTACTTCAATGCTTGAAGTCATTGCTGAGTCCTTACAGCATTTATTCACCATCCATTAATTTAATTAGAAATTATTGATCACCATTAAGTATCAGGCCTGCAATGGACATTGGAGCAGAGACCAATGACTAACACACATTCCTGACTTCAAGGTCTCAAGTAAACTCGAGGGACAGATTCATGGGGAACCAGACGGACAGATGGACGAGAGCCATCCAGATGATCACAGACCACATTAGCGTTTAAACCTCAAAAATGAGGATCATACTCCTCGCTTCTCCTGAGCGTAACATTCCTGGACACGGAGCATGAGGGAATCTACACATCTCAGGCCACGAAGAGAAGGTAAGATTGGGGAACCACTCACATGGCATGTACTGTGCAAATGCTCTAAATGCATTATTTCACTCCACCTCCAAAACCTCAATGGGTAGGCACTATTAGTGTCTCCATTTCACAGATGGGAAAGTTGAGGCTTAAAGCAGTTGAGTAATCTCTGTCAGACCACTCACGAGCAGCAGATGGGAGGTGAAGCCCGGCAGCCTGGCTCTAGCACTGGGTTCCAACCTCTCCCCATGCTAAAAAACGGGCACCACCCCATCTAGAATTGCAGGCTTAGCCCCATCATTTCATACCCCCTGCTCTGCTTTACTTTTTATCTCTTTAGTAATTATCACTAACATAGCATATATTTTAACAACTTATCTTAGTGTTTTTTTCCCCCACTTCTCCCATTTCAACCTTGGAGAATGTCAGCTCCACGGTTGCAGGGACTTTTGCTTGTGTGTTCAGTGCTGTGTTCCCACCCACCTACCATGCCCCATCACCCCCACCCCCACCCCCACCTCCAGTGCCTGGCAGAAGTAGAAGCTTATGCAGTACTTGTTGGATGGATTAATGAACGAATGGTTGATTGGGGAAGCCTGTCAGCAACGCAGATGGCCAGCCCCTTTCCTTCCCTCCCACCACAGTGGCTCCCATAGGGAGTGGTGCAGGCTGCCCCACAAAGTTTTTGCCATGGGCCGATGGTGCCGGGCCGGCTTAGATGTCTCGGTGGGTCAAGCCAGGGGCCATGCTGGGTGGCAGGCCCATCCCAAGCATCCCTCAGGGAACCAGAGAGGCAAGTCCAATGGGGCTGTCAGAACCCAGGGGGCCTTGGAGAGCCAAGGCAGAGGCAACAGATTCATACAGGAGGGCAGCTGTGCCTGTCACGGAGCAGGGCTGGAGTTGGGGCATCTGTCACTGTGGCTGGGATCTACCTACTACCTTGCTGCAGAGCCTGAGAACTAGGGTCCTTGAGGGCCCAATGGTGCCAGGGATGATGGGAAGCGTTGGCCAGCACCCTCGGGTTGCAAGTGACAGAAAGGCGGTCCAAACTGGCTTAGCAAAAAGGGGACATGAATCCAAGCCTCAGAAAGCAGACCCAACCTGGGGACACATGGCCCCTGGGGCGTGAACTTCATCGGACCTCATCCGCCTCTCCTCTCTGTTTCTCCCAGGGGCTGGCCTCGTTCTCCGCCTGCTACAGGCGGACTTCTCTGGGTGTGGGGAGACCACGGCTAGCAGCAGCTCACATATCACAGCATCTCTGCTGGAGCAGGAAAGCCGTCCCCACTCTCTGCACTCACAGACCCCAGCCTGGACACCTGCCCACTCCTGGACTAGTCCCTGAGGCCAGGGAGGTCCCATCTTTGGCCTGCCCAGGGTCATGGTGCTGAAGAGTGAGACTGGTGCTGGGAAAGGCACCACGACAGCCTCCACCGTCCTCTGGTTCTAGCCGCAGCTGCGGTGGACCATTGGCCAGGCTCCGACTCGCCCGGCTGCCGGGTCCCCTCTAGCACTCTGGCGTCCTGCTGCGTTCTGCTCCCAGACCTCACCGACACCCCTGGGTCTTGAGCCCATGCAACCTGGAGTGCGCGGAGTCAGTGCCACCTGGGCGCCCCTGACTTATTTGGAAGAAGAATCCCTGGAGAATTGCTGCTGCCCCTCTCCTTCAGGGATCAGTTCCAGAACCTTCCTTCCACGTCTCAGTGGACCGGAGCCCCCTTTCCCCACAGCAGGGAGCAAGCGATGAGCCCTGGGCTCCCCTCCCAGGTAGACTGCCTGCACCCACATGCTTTCCAGGCTCTGATTGCCAGGACCTCACGCTCAGCCCCATCACCGAGAGGGCCCAGTGCATTTGGGAGACTCTGAAACATGGACACAAGGAGCAAGACCGCCCCCCGCGGCCGGGAGGCCTGTGTGCAGGGCACGGGTCTGGGACTGGATTTCGGGGTCGGGATTCTGACCTGGGACCAGCATGAGAGGAGCACCGAGCGGTCGCTGAGGCTGGGGCGCTGCATGAGCCGCTCCCGCCCAGGGAACCAGAGGGATGGCCACTCCCAAAACTGGAGGCTCTCACAGCTGTCCTTTCTGCCGTATGATGAGCACCTCCTGCGTGCCAGGCATGGCGCTAGGTGCTTTGCTGGCAAGAGACCAGGTGGGTGTCACGGGAGCCTCTTTGCAGTTGAGGAAGTGGAGCGTCCACGCAGCCATGAGCTCCCCGGGCAGATTCAGGCTCTCCCTAGCCTCCTTCTCTTCC
Source organism: Orcinus orca (assembly GCF_937001465.1). NCBI lineage: Eukaryota > Metazoa > Chordata > Mammalia > Artiodactyla > Delphinidae > Orcinus > Orcinus orca. The sequence goes on from NC_064562.1 coordinate 22,294,330, forward strand.
TCTGGTCCTTGTTCAAATATCCCCTTCTCAGATAGGCCTTCCTGGATGTGACGCCATTGCAAATGGCAGCTCCGTCACTCTCCGATTCCTTCCCTGCTCCATTTTTCTCACAGCACTTAGCATTATGTGATAATTTAGAAGAACATAGTTGACATAATATCATTTCCTTGTCTGATTATTCACTCTCCATCTGTGTCTCTAGAACATACACTTCACGAGCACAGGGCTTCCCAGCTAAAACAGTACCAGGCCATAGTAAGTGTGCAATCGTTTCTGAGGGGGTGACTGAATGAATGAAGGAACAGAGGTAGAGTTCATTCTTCTCCTACTTCCCCACAGTCACCAGCGTCCAGGTGCCAAGTCCTACACATTTGCTGCAATCCCCCCTCCAAGCAGAGACTGAAAGGGGCTCTGAGTCAGAGAGGATGCAGCCAGAGGAACTGGAGCTGGGCTGAGACCCCAGAAGGCACATCCTAGCTTCTTGGAGGCGGTGCTGGCCCGCCCTTCAGCCCAGCTGCCTCCAGGCCCCTGGGAAGTCCCTGTATTGGTGATAGGGATGGGGTAGAGAGACAAGGGGGGCCTGCAGGGGTCTGTACAGGGTTAGGGCTCCCAGGGGCAGCTACCAGTGTACAGTGAAGATGCATGTGTGTATGTACATATGTGTGTATGTATGTGTATATGTATGTATGTATATATGTATGTATGTATATATGTATGTATGATGGGACAGAGCCCAGGTCTCCAGGACTGGGACCAGCACCTGCCATCTGAAAGATGGAATCCTGGAGCCACAGGACACACACGGGCCTGCAAAGAGCGTGTGAGTGTGGGAGAGACACAAACTGCAGTGTACGTTCCTCCCAGCTAACCGCCCTCTGCCCCATACATCACTCCTCTCTCTCTCTCTCTCTCTCTCACAGGCTGCTCTGCACTTGTCCATCCACCGTCTCTACCTGCTCCCTCTCTCCCTGTCCCGTTCCCTCCCATTCATTTGTTCAATAACCACGTGCTGAGTGAGCTCTGGGGACCAGGTGTAAATCAGCCTGGGGACAGGCCCTGAAGGGCCCATGGTCCAGAAGAGGAATCCGAAGCCCTAATATAAGTGTGGCGGGGGGAGGTCCTGGGGCTGCAGGGACACCAAACACAAGGAGTACAGATGGGCTCAGCAAAAGCTTCAGAGGGAGCGGACATTTGAGCTGGGGCTTGAAGAATAAGTAGGAGTTTGTGGGAGGAAAAGGCAGGTAAGGAGTCAGCAGGTAAAGGCCCAAATTCAGTCTCCGCCACTCAGCAGCTTGGACCTCCTGCTGGCCCTTCCCCAGGGGCCTCAGCCTGCTTGTCCATGAACTAGGTAAGTGAGTCTCACCCCTCTCAGGTGCACAAACCCCCAGCACAGGACCTGGCACAGAATGGTCCAGTGAACTGCGGTTTCCCCTCCCCACCAAGTGCCCCCCTCTTCCTGCCACGAGGTCCTCCCAGTGGCCTGAGAACCCCACATGATCTGCTTCCCTCTCCCCACTCCTCCCACCTCACTCCACTCTAAACACACTGGCCTCCCTGCTGTTTCTCCAACCTGCCTCAGGGCCTTTGCACCTGCTGGATTATCCCTCCACCTGTATTGTTCTTCCTTTATCTCCAAGGCTTAGTCTCTCACTTCAAGACTTTGCTCACATATTTTCTCAGTGAGGCCAGCCAGGGTTCTCCTATTTATGACTGCAACCCCCACACACAAGACACTCACCCCTACTCCTGGACCCCTTTACTTGGCTTTGCTTTTTTTACTTTGTAGCATAAAATACACTTTTCTTGTTAAGTGTGACTATGATTTAGTATCTGTTCCCCCCAACCCCTCCTCCGAATGTCAGCTTCACCAGGTGGGGACTTCTGTCTCACTCACCCTGGAACCCCAGCAGGGTACACAGAAGTATCAGTGAGCGCTCGGAAAGTGAACAGAGCTGGTGAGAGGCTGGAGCCCTTTGTAACCTAAGTGAGGACGATGAATCCTGGCCATCAAGATGACACGCTTCACACACACTGCTAGTTTTGCACACGAGCAGTGCTGTGTTAGAAATCGGACACGTACTAAATCGATTTACTGCAAACTAAAAGGTAAATTCACGCTGGTGTCTTTCTGAAGGAGAAGCCATGTCAGCAGCTGGCTCTCCACCCTCGCAGCTGAACGCGCCCGGGAAGGATTGCAGACATGGAGCGTTGGCTACCCTTGGCTTTGCTCTAATTGCTGCTCACCGCTCCTGTCCTCTGGGCTGCATTTACACTCTCCCCCAGCCCCCAGCCCGATTAATGGTTTTTTCTTTGGTCAGGAGCCGCAGCTTTAAAATCACACCCGCCTCAGTGTACTCTGTTACCTAGCAACAGCCATAAATCAACAGAACATGCTGGAATGTTCAAGCCAACCTCCCCGGCTGTTAGATGCTTTGGCTGTTTTTAAACCCAAACATGTTCATTTGCCCCCATGCCTCTTCTGCCCCCACCTTTCCACCACTGGCTTCATAGAGCGCCCGGGTTTGTATATTTTTAAACTATCTTATGCCCTGTCTGATTTTGCAGCAGGAATCTTTTGTGCTTTCTCCGAACTCTGGCCATTGCCCAGGAATGGGACCAGGCCTGTCTGTCCAGCCTGCATGCTTCCACTTCAGCCCTGCAGCCAGGGGACCTGGATCAACCCTGCAGAGTGTCTGGACACATGGGATCTCGGTCCTTATTGCAGGTCCCCAAATAGCCTGTCCACATGGTACCCTGGGTGGGTTGGTATGGATGTGAAGTCCCTCCCCTGGGTACCCTCACAATGACGTCTGTCCTGCATTCACTCATTCGTTCGTTCAATCATTCAGTCATTCAACAAACAGTTACAGAGCACCTCCTTCATGCTAGGCCTCTATAGGCAGAGAGGAATAAGGCCTGGTCCCTGCCTTCAAAGATCTCTCATTCCACTGGCGGGGAGCTGACCAGAAAACAGCAATGCAGAAGCGACACAATCTCCCAGGCTGAGGCCATACTCAGTGCAGACACTCAGGCTACAAGAGGCAACAAGACAAACCCGATGCCAAACTCTAGATGCTTGCACCACAGAGTGGCAAGCCACGCCGTGCACAGATGTTCACGGTGCACAGAGCGGGTTGGAGAAGGGCCACATGACTGGGCAGGCCAGACCAGCCTTCACGGAGTGGGGGCTGCCTGCACTGAGGCTGAAGGAGTGGGAAGGCATCAGCTGGGCTCTAGGCATGGGAAACAGGGGAGCACGGTGCACCCGGCCCCTCCCTAGCTGCCCGCCACCCAGTGTGGCTGGAGAATCAGGGTCTGACCCCGCAGTGCAGACTCCAGCAAAAGAGCTGTGCTGAGCTGCTGCCGCCAGGGTTTGAAGCCAGTGGGAGACAGGAGCAGAAAGTTTTGATCTGGAGGCCTCTCTCTGGCTGCTGGGAGCAGAGGCTGCCGTGGGGTGAGGACGGAGGCAGGTTGCTGACCGGGATGTTGCAATTACAGAGCCTGGGGTACTGGTGGCCTGGCTTGGTGACTCGCTGCAGGCAAGAGGAGGGGAGACACTGAAAGTCCCAGGAACGGGACTGGACTGGTGCAGGGGCAGAGGGGCTGGGGGGGAGGAAGGGAGAACCCTGTGCCTGTGCGACGAGGGAAGCTGGGCACAAGGGAGCAAGTGCGGGAAGAGGCATAGAAGAGCCTGGCCCCGCCCACGAGCTCCCCACCGGCCGAGGGCCCTATCTCCAGCTGCCAGCCCGCCTGCTGAGTGGCCTCCACAACCAGGACGAGAGTCCTCTAGCCGAGGCCATGGTGTTGCTGAGCCAGCCAGCAGCTCTTTGGGTCCCGGTGTGAGAGCCTGGACCAGGCTACGGAGGGGCCGCCACACAGCCTACCCCTCTGCCACTGGCACGGCCGCCTCACCAGAGCCCACCCTAGTGACAGCAGGTCGGTGTCAGCGAAGTGAAGGCCACACCAACCAGCGAGGAGGCTGGGCCCCGGGACATGGTGGCAGGGGCAGCCAAGGCCGTTGATGGGCTGGATGTGAGGTCCACTAACTGAGACCCAAGAGAAGGGACAGTGCCAGGAGTGATGCTGGCACGTGGTGGAGGCCTAGGGCCTGGTGCAGAGAGATGACTGATCCCATGTGGGCTGAGTGACATTTCTGTCTGCCCCCCACGTCCTCCCAGTGAGGGGACAGGCTTGAGGTCCCATCTGGGCTCATCCCAGGCTCTGGCAGTGATTCAGAAGGAAAGCAATGCTGGGGGGAGGGGAGAGGGGTGAGGACACTTCCTCTGCCTGGAAAATAGAGATAGAGGTCCCCGAGCCTTTCTCCTCGGGCTGCGGAGAACATCAGCTCCAAGAGAAGGGATCAAAGGCTTTGGAACAGCACCGCTGTCCAGGAGGGAGGAAGGCTCTAGGCTAGTTTTCCCAGCTCTCTCCTGATGGGTGTGTGAAAATGAAGCAAGTCAGGGCTAGTGGGAGGCAAGGCGGGAGGGAGCAGAAAGTAGCAAGAACAACTCAGTGCAGGAGGGTTATACCAAAAGAATAACTACCTGGCTCGTCTTGCAAGATGGTTCCAGAGGCTTGCAGGCAATGAGGCTTGGTTTGAGCCTATGATCCAGCGAGAGTTACTCAGAGGAAAGAGAGAGAGGGGTGCCCCAGAGAAGTGAAACAGCACCAGTGCAAAGGCAGTATGACAAACAGTTGAGTGTGTTCGCTCATGCAGGAATAGAGTAGCTAGTTACTTATCTTTAGAAGAGGAATGGATTTAGGAGGAGGGGCACTTGCACGATCAGATAACAAGACATTATAAAGCTTATTATAAACCTTAAGGCAGGGTGATATTGGTGCAAGGGTAGACAATTAGGAACAGAATAGAATCAGGACAACACATGTAAGGAGACTAGATGTAATGTGGAGAGGATGTTATAAATCAGTGGGAAAGAGTAGGTCACTCACTAATGGTGCTGGAAGATTTGTTCTCCCTTTGGAAAAAAATAATTTAGATCCCTACCTCAAACCCTACAGAAAAATCAATTCTAAGCAAATTAAAGATTTAAATGTGAAAAACATTTTGCGCTCGAAACATTTTGCACTTTGATATTATAAAAGAGTATCCTTATGACCCTGGGGTAGGACGGAATTTCTTAAGTCAAAAGAGGAAGACATTCTGCTACACTAAATGGAGAACTTAAGACACCATACACAAAGACAAGACACATGCAGGGAGAAGGCATCTGCCACATAGGCAATGAACACGGGATTAATACAGAAAATATACAAAGAACTTCTACATGTCAACAAGAAGTGAAAGAAGGTGATAAAAATGTTTGCCCAAACCAGGAACAGGTGTCTCCTGGAGGAAGCCATGAGAAGTGCCTGGAAACATATGAAAAGATCTCCAGGGAAAATTAAACTAAATTCATAGGCAAGACCATTAACACCCACCAGACTGGCAAAATCTAGAAGGTCTGTGAATATGGAGAGTTGGTGAGGTCTTCCGTTGCTGGGGATAGTCAACCGGCACAGCAGATTCAGAACACTGTCAGTGTTCCATGAATAAAGCTGATGACGTGACACCCCAAACCCAGCAATCTCTCTCTAGTCGACACTCTAGAGAAACTCTTACAGCCCATATCCTGGGAGACACGTACAGTAACGGCCACAGGGCATCATCTTAAGAACACAGCATGGGCAACAGCCCAAATGTCCACTCACAAGAGGATGGATAAAGTCCGGCACATTCATATAAGGGAATGGTGCACAGCAGTAAAAGTGAAACGCAGAACGCTACACGTATCAACACATAACCTTGAGTGGAAAAGGCAACTCCTTGAAGGACACACACAGAATGTTCTGTTTACATAAGTTCAAAAGCCAGGCTCAGCTAAGCACTAGGTGGTTTAGGGCTACAGCTTTGTGATGAAACTGTAAAGAAACAAGGTGATGATAGAGATACCATTCAAGAGAGTGGTTACTTTTGTGGAGGGGGAGGGGAGGGTTTGGGCAGGAAGGAGCACATAGAATAGTATGTTCTAGGCTCAGGGTAGGGGTCACAGTTGTTTTAATTTAATTTTATTATTATTACTTTTAAAAAATTTATTTTATTTATTTATTTTTGGCTGTGTTGGGTCTTCGTTGCTGCACGCAGGCTTTCTGTAGTTGTGGCGAGCGGGGGCTACTCTTCGTTGTGGTGCGTGGGCTTCTCATTGCGGTGGCTTCTCTTGTTGTGGAGCACGGGCTCTAGGCACACGGTCTTCACCAGTTGTGGCACGTGGCTCGGTAGTTGTGGTGCACGTGCTTAGTTGCTCCACAGCATGTGGGATCTTCCCAGACCAGGGCTCGAACCTGTGTCCCCTGCACTGGCAGGCAGATTCCCAACCACTGTGCCACCAGGGAAACCCCACAGCTGTTTTTACTTATTGTTCTGCTTCATGATCTACACAGCATTATGGTATATCTATCTGTATGTATCAAATAATCCTTAATTTTAAAATATATAAAAATAGAAACTAAAAGTGCCAAGGATTTAAAACAGAAGTGAGGTGGGAATGATTCACTGGGTTTGCTGTGGAATATTAATGAGGGACAGCAGTTTGCCAAGGGGGCTGTGAGAGGTGACACCCTCAGTGTTCGTTCCAAGGCGTAGGAGCAGATGACTGTACAGGGCCTGGGAAACCAGGGCAGCAGAAGCCACCCAAGCAGATGGCTCATTCTCTTGTGCAAGAGACACCTGTGGAGCCCAAGATACTCCCAGGCTGTGCGAGGGCCAGTGGGGGGGACACAGTGTGACTCCAACAGTTACCAACAAGGGAAAGGTCTCTTCCCTGAGCCTTGGTTACTTTTGTCATCTTTCCCCATCCTGGGAGGGACCTCATTATCTATCTTCACGAGGCTGGTATTGCAGCAGGTGCCCATAAATCTAAACCAGAAATCAAGAGGGATTTGGTCTGGAAAGGAAATGGCTAGGGACCATCTCTGTCCTTTCTGATCTGAAGGGCTGCCTGAGCAGTGAGATGAGCAGTGTGGGGTGTGGTGGATTTCTAGGGAGAGGACAAACGGGACAGAGCACTTCTTTCCATGTCAGAATGACACTCCTGCCTTCAGAGCTTCTCAGCACTGGAACCAGTGAGCCCTGGAGCTTCCCCTGTCACACGGGCACAGGGTCCTCTCTTCCTTCCTCCCCAGCCCCTTGGCCCCTTGGCCCCTACACCTGTCCAGTCCCTCTTCTGGGTCTCCCAGGGTTTCCCCTCTCCTCCCTGCAGGAGAAGGCGGCTTCACAGGGCAGATACCAAACGGCTCTGACAAGCTTAGAAGAACTAAACTGAGATTTTAGCTGCTCCGCTCAGCAAGGGACACATTTACTGTTTGAATTCAGAAGTTAACTATCTATAAAACAAAAAAAGGCAACACTCTTAGGTGTAACATAATAGAATCCAGAGTGTCTACAACATTTTGCTCACAAAGTTCAGGGTACAAACCAAAATCACTTGACATGAGAAGAAACATAGGAATCAACTGGGACTGACCCCAAATGTTGGAATTTGCACCTGATAATTTTAAAAGAGCTGTTATCACTGTGCTCGAGGATGTAAAGGAAAATAAGTTCGTAGTGAATTAAAAGATAATCTCAGCAGAAAAATAGAAACTACTAAATGAACTAAATGGGAAATCTAGATCTGAAAAATATTGCACCTGGAATAAAAAATTCACTAGATGTACTAAAAAGCAGTACAAATCCGAGAAGAAAAACTCAGTGAACTTCAAGAGAGATCGATAGAATTTACCCAATCTGAAGTACAGAGGAGGAAATTTAAAGTAATAAAAACCAAAGTCTCAAGAACAGGACAATTGACTGGATAGGGGAGCCAGAGATCTTTTTGAGGTGATGGGGTGTCCAATAGCTGATTTGGGTAAAGGTTACACATTTGTCAAAACTCATCAAATTATACTCTCAGGATACACTTTACTGCATGAAATTATACCTTAATAAAAATTTTTTTATTTCAAATGTTGACATAGATCTCTGTGTTATGACTTTGGCATTTAGGCAGAAGACAAGCCGCTGACACAAACCCCACCTGTAACACAGCTCCACCAATGTCCACACCAGATCCTGTTCCCATGAACTCAGAGCACAAGGCAGCTACTGAGGCAACCAGCACACAGGACTGATGAGGCCTTTGAGAAGTGACCTTTGAAGAGATGATTGAGGAGAAGGGGTCAATTGTGAAAGATCTGAGCAAAGAATTTTCAGACATGGAGACAGAAAAGGGAAGATCTTGGGTAAGTGTTCCAGTCAGCTGCTGCTGCATTACAAACTCTTCCTTAAATAGCAGTGTCTTTTCACATTCCCTGGTTCTTAGACTGACTAGGCTTAGCCGAGCTGTTCTTCTTGACTTTCCTCATGAGGTTGCAGAGGGCTGGCTACCTTGCTGGACTCTCCCTTGGAAAGAGAGCAGCCCAGTCTGCCTCCAGCTGTTCTAACCATCCTGGCTGGGGCATCTTGAATCCCAGTCAGCATCCACATGACTGCTGGAGGTCACTGAGCAACCCCAGGTTGACCAGCAGAAGAACCACCCAGCTGAGACCTGCCCAGATTACAGAATCATAAGCAAATAAATGGTTACTGTTTTCAACCTCTAGATTCTGGGGTGGTTTGTTACACAGTGACATCTAACTGATACACTAAGTAAGGCCCATCTATCTACTCCCCATGTCCTATCCTAAACTGGTCCTGTTCAAGATCAGCCCTCATTCTCTGGGCAAATCACTTTCCTTGCTTAGAGCACAGTTTCCTCATCTATCACAAGGTAGGGTTGATCATAGTTGCTGAAGTACCTTTCAGCTCTGAAAATTCGATAACACTGAAAGACCTGACTCAAAGTTAGAGTGAACGTCAGGGTGTGAAAACAACAACAATGTAGTGCTCAATTCTTAAGAAAGATAATCCAACCATTGTTTTAACCACAGTGTTGAAAACATCTCAAACTTTTCAGACAGGAAGCTAGGTGAAACTGGGTTTCCTGTGGTTGAGAAAGGACAATTACAAAGTTACAACACTCTAACTTTGAAAACAAAAGGCTCAAACAGGAGACTTCCTTGAGAGATGGTGACTTAGCCTGCATCTCTATTTTTCCCATAACAATCCAAAGACAGAGCTAGAGCAGTGTGTCAAGGATTTGTGAGCTGAAACACAAGAGATATTCAAGAGGGAAAGTTGAAATGGGAAATTTAGAAATCAGTAAGTGCAATAAAAAAAACCAATTCAGACTGTGGCATAAGTAAATGGGAGATAAACCTTTACACTAGAGGAAATGGCACGTTCAATAAATCTACCCAGAAATCCAACCACACAAATTCCAATTGCATTCAAGGGACCCACCTACCTCTGATCTGATGAAGCCACCCCTGCCAGGAGCTCACAGCCATCAGGTGTGAACAAGGCTACCCTGGACTCACTTTTCCACCTGCCCTTGAATCTGTCTCTGCTCCCTTCTATCTGTGTGAGCTGAGCAGTCCATACCTCAGTTCCTCCTTTGGTTTCCACAGTGCCAACAGCGGTACCTTCCTTCTCTTTTCTTCTATTCCAACAACACACCTGAACGGTGTCTGGCTTTGTGTAAGTGTTCGCTGTCATCAGGGTCTTTAGCCTTCTTTCTTGCACCCCCCATGTCTAACTGATCAGTTCTTGTTGACTCCGTTTCCCCAATGGATCTCAAATGCTTCTATTCCCCCACTTCCATGGTTATCACCACAGTCCGGACAACTACCGTCTCTTGCCTGGATGACCACAGGCTCCTGCAGCCTGGTCTCTCCATCTTTAATCCTGCTTCCCTTCAATTCTGTCTCTACACAGCAGCATGGATGGCCTTTTAACACATAAGAAAGACCATGCCATTGACCTACTCAAAACCCTTCCCACTGCACACAGAATAAACCCAAACTCCAACCCTTACCCGCATGGCCTGGCCTTGCCGCTCATCCCAACCTTACTCCCAACTCTCTCCCCTGCTCAGGACCCCGGAGACTCACTAGCCTCTTTCTCTTCCGAACATGGCTGGATTGTGGCTGGTGTGGGTTTTTGGCATTTGCTGTTCTCTCTCCCTGGAATTCCGCCAACAGATCAACCCCTTCTTGTATTTTCAGTCTCAATTCAAATGTCACCTACACAGGTATTCCCTGACCAGCCAGTCTCAAGTAGCCCTGCCTCGTCACCTTTGTCGCATCACCCTGCTTTAATTGAATCACAGCACTTGTATCTCTCTGAAATTCTTTGTTCATTTATTTGTTTACTTCTTCATCGTCTATGTCTTTGCCTCACTCAGATGTACACACCCATGCTTGCTTGAAGGCATGCACATACACATACACGCACACACATGCATCTGCCCTTACACACACACACATACACATGCACTGTGGAATGTAAACCTCCTGCCTCTGTCTTCTTAGTTCTGTACCTCTCAGCCCCTGGATTGGTGCCTGATACTAGGAGACCCTCTCAGAAAGTATTTGCTGAATGAATGAATGAGACTAAGCATCTGATTTGATTTTCAGCTCTTTCACTCACTAGCTGGGTATTTGAGAAAATCCCTGAGTTTATCCTAATGTTAGTTTCCTCTTCTATTAAAAATTGAGATAATAATTGTGTCTGTTTTATGGGGTGTGTTGAGATCTACCTGAAAAAAACATGTTAAATACTGAGGCAAGTGCCTGACATGGAGTAAGCGCCCAATATTAGTTGTTCTGGTGGTGATGGTAATAGTGATAATGGTGGTGGTGACAGTGATGATGGTGTTGATTATGGTGGTGACAGTGGTAATGGTGGTGGTGATAATGATAGTGATGATAATGGTAATGATGGTGGTGGTGGTGATGGCGGTGGAGGTGATGATGGTGATGTTGCTAATGATGGGGATGCTGCTGCTGAGGATGGTGATGATGGTGACAGTATGGTGCTGATGGTGATGGTGATGACTAATGAAGAAAACGTTCAGGATGACGCATCACCTGGGCCCAGCATCCCGTACGATGATGGAATGTATATAAAAGTGCCCAGCATGGTGCTTGACGAATGGTAAGTGCCTAAGAACTGTAGATTTCAGTTCAAAACAAATGTATCATCTTACGATAAAATTCAGTGAAATCAGATCCAATATAACCGTGCTTATAAAATTCTGATTTAACAGCATTAGCTGGTCATATCAGGATTATGGAAAGAACTTCACTGCACTTTATTGCATCTTGGGGAATTTTTAAAATAATGTAATTAAATTTGCTCTCAATGTGAGGGTTTTAAAAAGATTTGCTGCAGCTAATATAATTTGATTACATCTTAGGGCTTGAAAAATCTTCCAAAGGAGAACACCTGATTCAGTCACTCACTTACCCACTAACTCATTCATTCATTCACAAACATTTAATAAACTTCCACTCAAAAATATGCTCAATTTCGAGGACCTCAGATATTAATGAATTGATTGTGTTACTGGAGGCCTTGTTTTTCAATTCAATGGGACGAACAGGCACTGGATTGGGATGGGGTCTGTCCGAAGGGTTTTTGCCTTCCAGGAGCTGTGGAGCAGCAGGTAGAGGGGAGGCTGTGTCAGCCCAGAGGAGCCCTCCCGGGCTGGGAAGGAGGGGGAGGGGTGAGCAAATGAATGCCTTCCTAGGAAATGGGAGGCTCCACAGGAACTTGCAGGGAGGGGCTTTGGTAACCAGGCTGCGCAGACTGATGCCTGTTTGTGCGGCTCTGAGCCACTAGGTGGCGGGCTGGAGTGAGGCAGGTGAGCACGAGGGGACAGGTGCATTGTGTGACAAGCCTGGGCTAGTTCATGAAGGGCCTCCCAACCGAGCCAAGGAGCTTCAGCTTTCTTCTCTGGGTGATGCAGACTCAGGGAAAGGTTGCACCCAGGAGAAGCCCCTGGCGGGGTGGGAAGGGTGCACCTAGAGGCGGGAGGCTGGGGAAGTGTCCCTGCAAGCCCCCATCTCCTCCCCGCTTGCTCGGTTTTGTGCATCGGGGAGCACCCGCCCTGCAGACACCACCTGTTCTCTCCCCGAATGAATCACCTACAGTTCAAAATAGGCAAATATTTTGCAAATCTCTGGTGAAAATAAATTAAATCAACACTAATTTTGAGGCATTCTAAAAGTGTTCAAATGGGGTGTATAAATTGGACCTCTTATATTTAGGAAGCTGAAGAATACAAAAGCAGAGCCATGTTAATGAGCAGTGAATTCACTTTATGTAGGGAAAGAATAACTTACCTCCCTTTGACATTTTTTTCTTTTTAGAAAGTACAAAACCCGGTATAATTGAGTTATTCTTTCCCCATGTATCTAAATTGCAGGTGAAAATATGGTGCAATTAATCTTTTCAATTTTGTGAGCCTATGATATTAACAGAAATTTAATTTCATCTATTGAATGAACCGCCCCACTGGGGGTTTGTTATTTATTCATTTCAATTCAAGAAACGTTTGTTGAAGATCAGGTAGAATCAGGTACTCTCCAGGTGTTTGCACATCTGTCCCACTTAGTCCTCACATCTCTCAAGGCAGTGCCATTGTGGCCACTGTTCTGGAAGAGGCGGTTGAGGTGTTGCCTGGTGGGCCCAAGATCTTAGCGCTGGTAAGTGACAGAGCTGAGCCCTTAATCCGCTACTGGCTGACTCCAGGGCCCTTGATTTTTCTAGAACTGCACCTCCTTGCCCTGCATACACAGAGATGTAATGCACAGAGGGGAGAATGTTCATGTCATCTGAACTATTAAATTGGGGAAGTTCAGATACCTGAGTTCCAGAATATGCTGGAAGAACGTGGGGTAGAGGTTAGAAGAGGATGACCACAGTCAGCCTGTGGCAAAGCTTGGGGTATATATTCATTTCCTGGGGCTGCTATAACAAAGTACAACAAACTGGGTGGCTTAAAACAAGAGAAATACGTCCTCTCTTAGTTCCAGAGGCCAGAAGTGTGAAATCAAGGTGCTCGCAGGGCTACGCTCTCTCTGGAGGCCCAGGCCTCCCTCTAGCTCTGGTGCTGATTAGCAATCCTTGGCATTCCTTGGTTCTTAAACGCATCACTATAATCTCTGCTTCCTTCATCACATGGCATTTTCTTTGTGTATCTCTGTGCCTCTTCTTCTTTTTTTTTTAAATTTATTTAATTAATTTATTTATTTTGGCTGTATTGGGTCTTTGTTGCTGCGCACTGGCTTTCTCTAGTTGCAGTGAGCAGGGGCTATTCTTCGTTGCAGTGCACGGGCTTCTCATTGTGGTGGCTTCTCTTGTTGCAGAGCACGGGCTCTAGGCGCCCGGGCTTCAGGGGTTGTGGCTCACAGGTTCTAGAGTGCAGGCTCAGTAGTTGTGGTGCACGGGCTTAGTTGCTCCACGGCATGTGGGATCTTCCTGGACCGGGGCTCAAACCCGTGTCCCCTGCATTGGCAGGTGGATTCTTAACCACTGTGCCACCAGGGAAGCCCTCTGTGCCTCTTCTTATAAGGACACCCATCATGTCACATTAGGGCCCACCCTAATCTAACATGACCTTTTCTTAATTTGCTTGCATTGGCAAAGACCCTATTTCCAAATTAGGTCATATTCACAGATACCAGGGGTTAGGACCTTCACATATCTTTGGGGGGGGGGACATAATTCAATCTACAACAGGATGCTAATAGAGATGAGGGCTGGTCAGGGAAGGCCTCTTGGAGGAAGTGACATTTATAAAGATAGAATCAAATCAGCCCTTATTCAGTGTATCTCAACCAGCAAACCAGAGGCTCTGGCACCCTGAGGTGGGAAAGGAAATCCTTCTCTTGTTTGAAAACCAAGGACTGTCATAGAATCCCAGAACCTTCTCAGCACAGCTGGGGAAAAGCAGTGAACACGTATGGGGTAGTCAGCATCTATTGAGCACCTACTGTATACCATGCCATCAGCAGGGAGGCAGTATTGCAGTGCTGACCAGCCAGGGCTCTGGACTTAGAGCAGCTTACAAGACCCTAGCAAGCGGCTTGTCACTCCGTGTCTTGGTTTTCTCCTGCATAAAATGAGAACAGCAGTAGTACTCTCCTCAAAGCGTTGTCCTGGGCATCGATGAATGAGTACCCTGTAGTGCTCACAGGAGCACACGGCACGGAGCAAACACACGGGAAAGTTCAGCTCTCATCAAATCCTCAGCTCTTTGCCTGCTATACAGCAGGCACTCAATAAACATCATTCCTTCAGCAAACATTTATCAAGCTCCCACTCTGTGCCCTACCTGCATTAAGCATTTGTGTCAGTTTGCAAAGCTGCCGTGACGGAGTACTGCCACAAAATTCTGGAGGCTAGAAGTCTGAAGTAGAGGTGTCGGAGGATCCTTCGTGGCCTTCCCCTGGGCCACCCTTGGCTTCCTCGACTTGTAGCTGCAGCACTGCCATCGCTGTCTCTGTTGTCACATGGCCGTCTGCATGTGTGTCTGTTCTTACCAGGACACCAGTCATATTGCATTGGGGCTCACCCTAATCCAGTATGACTGCATCTTAACTAATTATATCTGCAAGGACCCTATATCAAAATGAGGTCATGGGGCTTCCCTGGTGGCGCAGTGGTTAAGAATCCACCTGCCAATGCAGGGGACACGGGTTCAAGCCCTGGTCCGGGAAGATCCCACATGCCACGGAGCAACTAAGCCCGTGCACCATAACTACTGAGCCTGTGCTCTAGAGCCTGTGAGCCACAACTACGGAGCCTGTGTACTGCAACTACTGAAGCCCGGGTGCCTAGAGCCCGTGCTCTGCAACAAGAAAAGCCACCGCAATGAGAAGCCCGCGCAACACAACGAAGAGGAGCCCCCGCTCGCCGCAACTAGGGAAAGCCCGCGCGCAGCAAGGAAGACCCAACACAGCCAATAAAGAAATAAATAAATAAAACTGAGGTCACATTCCAAGGCACCAGGGGTTAGGACTTCAATATATATTTTGAGGGGACTCCATTCAACTCATATCAGCATTGGTAATTTCTTTTTCTGGCAGGCCTCTTTAGGACACACTTCTGCGTGCTCCCAGCTGCCCACTAACTCCAGTGCATCCCCAGAACCCTGACCCAGGCAACTCCAGGGGCCCCAGGACCACCCTACCTGTGCAACCTGCAAAGAGGATGGTGACGAGGACTTCTCATCCGGACAACAGAGCTACTGCAAATTCTCATCCACTGCCCCGTCTCACTCTCAGTACCATCCTGCGAGGTGGGAGTCAGCATCCCTATTTGCAGATAAGCCAGCTGCATCTCAGAGAGGGCTAGGTATCCTCTTCACCCCACACCCACGGGACCCAGCATAACGCCCAGCCTCCCGATCTCGGGCCATCTGTCCATCTGTCCACCCTTCTGCCCTAGGTGTGGTCAGCACCTCAAAGCTTTAGGGTCTGGGACTCCCCACCACCAGGCCCCAGGGGCACGTGTTGTCCATCACTGTTTTCATCAGATTCTGGAAGGATTAGAACAGCTAGGACCCTGCACTGAATTTTCCATTAAAAAATGTACTCAATTTCCTGGCCGGCCCTTCATTCTAAGATTATGCAATTTCTTCTTTTTTCTTGGCATTAACAGAGTGTTTCTTTTATGACACGATGGTGATAATAAGTGATCCTGTTTGTACAAGTCCTTACTTGACAAAAGGAACAGCTGGCGACATGGCTGGCCCTTGAGTTTCCGTGGAAGATGTCTCTGGTTCATGAGATCCTGCCCCAGATGGCCCCGGACTCCTTTCCACTGTACAATCACCCAACAGTCGCGGTGTGCAGTGCACAGGCAGGGCGCTACCTATCTCGCCATCCCAGAAGTGTCAGGAACTCAGAAGGAGTCAGGGGCTATTTATAGATAAGCACAGTTTTCTTTAAAAAGCTCTGCCGCAGCTGGCCCCTCCACAGTTCCCCACACTCCCGGAAAACGACCTGGTGGGCCTTCCCCCTCACCAGGACCTGGTGGCCGGAAAGAGAGCACGATGTGGATACCCACCCTCCTCCCCAGCGAGGCCACCAGGTGGCTCACCTGGCAGAAGGTGGGCAGACCCTCTGGGTCGGGGGTGGGATTGGCCCTCCCTGATGACGCCCACCCCCAGGGACTACTGCCGGGCACCTGCCCTGTGTGACAGGCACCATGCCGCAAACACAGCTCACCTGATCTCCACGCAGCAGGGTACCCTAGAAGCAGCCCACGTCATGTCGTCCAAAGCCAGGCTAGGCAACTTGGCAGCTGGGTGAGCCCGGGCAACTTACTTAACCTCTCTGAACTTTGCCGTCTCTTCCGTGAAATGGTAACGAGAGCGACTACTTCCCAGGGATCATATGAAGAGTACGTGTGACACGGGAAAACATTAGCACACAGAAAGCCCTGCTTATGTGTTAGGCACTGCTATTACGACCAGTCTCAGTACATATCCCCGTTTTGCAGACGAGGAAACAGGTTCTGCATCACTAGGAAGTAGGAGAGAGAAGGTGTTACCTCGCAGGCTACCTGGGAAGTCCTCCTACAGAGGCACATCCCTCCCTATCCTCCTTTCCTTCGTTCATCATTTCAGCAGGCATCCCTGGTTTGGGAAGGAGGGAAAAGTCGTGGGTGTGAAAACCTGGCAGACGGTGTTCGGATCGCAGTTGCTGCGCTCCTGGCACGAATGAGCCTCTGCCCCTCTCTGCCCTGGGTGTCCCGGCACAGTGGGGATGCCTGCGGTCCAGGGCTGCCTGGGCTTGGGGTGAGTCCGGCCAATTCTGGGGCTCAGTCTGGGGAACCGCTTGTCCTCAGACATAAACCACATTTTCCACTGTTAGTTTCCTTGGTCACAAGGCTGCTATTTTGATGTCCCTTCTGCCCCCTTTTTGTGTCTGCCATTTAATTGGCTCCCAACCTGGCAAACAGGTGATTTATTGGCCCCTGGTATTCCACTCCCTCCTAAACCTACAGCCAACAGGCATGGACTTAACCTGCCCAGAACAAACCTGGGCCTCCGGAGCTTGTCCTCCCTCCCTCCCTGGAGGGCACCTCAGCTGCTTCTCTCGCCACGACCCTGGAATTCAGCCTAGCCTCATTCTCCCTCCTCTCCTCTTCCTATCTCCGCCGCAGCCTCTCTCCCGCAGGCGTCTCCCCTCACCTGGAGCACCTGGAGGGAAAGTGCTGATCAGCCCTCGCCCCTGCCCTCAGCCCGCAGGCTGCCCACGGCTTCCTGTCACTCCGGCCCTGCAGGCTGGGTTCTGGCGCACAAACTGCCCCAGGCGCGGCCCTCCTCTGGGTGTTCCGGAGACGCCTCCAGCTTCAGCTCAGCACAGACCCCCCTACAGACACCCTCCCACAGCCCTTTCTTTCCCAGCACATCACACGCCCTTTCCTTAGGCTAAGGAGGTGTCTGACGGGAGTGGAAAAGAGCTCGGACTCCCAAATCTTCGAGACCTGGCTCAGCTCCCAGCTCTGAGCCAGCGGCACGGTTTTAAGCCGAATGGGGAGACTGGCAGCTGGCGTCAGATCCTGCTGCAGGGTCAGTGGTGGCCCTCCAAAAAGATACATTCGTGCCGAACCCTGAAACCTGGGAAGGAGGTCTGTGAGGGGTAATTAAGTTACGGATCTTGGGGTGAGGTCGTTACAAGAGGAAGGAGAGGGAGATTTGAGACCCAGGGAGAATGCCATGTGACGACGAGGCAGAGACCCAGGTGATGGGCCTACAAGCCCCAGGGAAAGAGCAGTTCTGTCCGTGCGTGTCACCGTCCACCCCTCCTTTTGGACAAGATCTCTCTGTCCCACATTCGCGGCAGCCCTGCCACACCATCCTGGTGAAAAACGACCCGGCCACACACAGATGAGGGGCTGCCTGGAACAGATGATGACAAGGCCGTCCTGGAGTGCCAAGCACAGCCCCCAACAAATAAAACCTGGCAGCAAGACTCTGGCCTGATGCTCAGCTGAGCTTCACGATTCAAGTCTGACAGGCGCACGGTGAGAGCCACCGTCCACCCCCCACCAGGGCGCTCCTCACCCCCACGGCAGGGCAGCGGGCGGGATGCAGGGTGCGCTGGACTTGCGGGCTGAAGACTTGCCACTTTAGGAAGGGCCATGATGTGCCCGGGTGTGTGCGGAGTATTCTCTACAATGAGGAGGCACACATCCTGCACCCCACCCCCACCCCCCAGCTGTACTGGGCACATAGAGAAACTGAGGCATGGGAGGGAAAGGACATCTCTTAATGACCCCCGGCTCGAAAGGGAAATCCAAGCGTGCCCCTTTTCCACACTCTTTGTACAATGCTCTGTTGCCTCCCTCTGACAACCACGCTGATTTCACCCAGGCTCAGTTTCTTCATCTGTGAAATGGAGAGGCTGAGCCTGTGTTAAAAGGTCATTCTGAGAAGAGCAAGTTTAAATGGAAAGAAACCCACAAGACCAGTTTGGAGGCTCAAAATCATGACACAAATATTAATGTTATTGCCATGTCTCTCACAGAGGCAGAAGAGGGTGGGAGAGTGCATGCTCTGGTCAAAATCCTGACCTCACCACATACTGGTGAAGACGACGGGCAAGTTACATGTCCTCCCTGGGCCTCCATTTCCTCGTCTGTAAAATGGGCCTAACGAGGGCACCTTCTGTGGCTTGTGCTTGGTGCAGACTGGCTAAGATGATACGAAGGTTTTAGAATTTACTTGGCCCCTGGCGAGTCCTCCAGAAATGTCATTACAGTATTCTTACTGTCACCTTGGGGACCTCTGGGGTTTACAAACCTCCTTGTCCCGATGGAGCAAAATTCGGGTGAGGAACAAATTCAACTCCCTCAATTTACAGAGTCTGAAATGCACAAAGCTCAGAAAGTAAGGTTCAGAAAGGTTAAGTAACTAGTCTGAGGCCACACAGCATCAGCAGCAGAGCTGTGTTGACTCCAAGTCTGTCTGACTCAGAGCCCGTGCCCAAATGCTTCTAATGTGCCAACAGAACATCCAGTTCCAAACCTTTGCACCACAGGCCACTTTGCTGCACAGCTCCTGTGGGTGAAAGGTTAAAAACATTGGTATGTGGAGCATGAAACACTTATTGGGATACACTAAAAGATTCGAAAAACTGAAAAGGGAACTACCGGATGACGCAGTGATTCCACTCCTGGGTTGATATCCAAAAATACCCCAAACACTCTTGCAAAAAGATACATGTACCCCAATGTTCATAGCAGCACTATTTACAATTGCCATGATATAAGAGCAACCTCAGTGTCCATCAACCAATGAATGGATAAAGAACAGGTGGTATGTATATATATATATAAAAAAATATTACTCAGCTATGAAAATATGAAATTTTGCCATTTCCAGCAACATGGATGGACTTGGAGGACATTATGCTAAGTGAAATGTCAGACAGAGAAAGGAAAAAACTGTATGATATCACTTATACGTGGAATCTAAAAATGCAACAAACTAGTGAATATAACAATAAAACAAAATCAGACTCACAGATACTGTGAACAAACTAGTGGGGACCAGTGGTGAGGTGGGAGAGGTACTATAGCGGGTGGGGAGAGGGAGGTAGAAACTCTTGGGTGTAGGACAGGCTCAAGGATATATTGTACAGCATGGGGGAAATAGCCAGTATTTTATAATGAATGTAAATGGAAACTAACCTTTAAAAATTATTTTAAAAATTGAAAACATTTTTTAAATAAAATTTTCAAAAGATTCAATATTCTCAAAGAATATTCGAAAAGTAGATATGCGTTTCTCTAATTTTTACCTTAATGAATGCACTTTAAAGATGTGAGAAAGTGTAAATACGTGGCGGTGGGGGGAGAACAAACTGTGGCACCACAATTTATAACACACACACATAGACACACACGCAATCAACAAAAAATTCTGATCTGTTGATTCAGTTATAATGTGCTTTATTAACATAGATCATGACTTCCTTTGTGAATCATCAAATATGCATTCATGGCGTCCTTTTCAAAGGCTTCTGTCCATTCCCAACACAAGTGTTAATCCACCCTCCACTGCTGCCTTTGATTTACTTTCAGACAAATCTGTGATGCAAACAACTCCGTGCTCTGAATCTTTTGGGGTATGGGGTCTCAGCTCCCCTGAGGACAGGTGGTCATGCCCTCCTCCCGAGTACTCCTGCTGGTCAAGTGGGCCCTGAGAGGAGAGGGGGCTAAAGGACCTGAGGACTAAGGGTATCTTTGGGTAGATTTCTAAGGGCCACCCTCACACAACCCTAAACCCACCATGTGATTCCCACCAACCCAGCAGCATGTCCCCTAGGCAACAGCAAGCCCATACCTATTCCGGAAGGAGCTCAGCCCCTACGAATCAGGCCCAGGGAACCTGCACTTCTGGAAGTTCTTACCCCAAACCTTCACGCTACTCAGTGGTCTCAGGTGCCCTCTGCCATATAGCTCTAGCTCAGTACTACTGAATACAGGTCTGACAGAGTAACATCGGCACCAACAAAAAGCTTGTTAAAGATGTCATTTCATGAGCCTCACAGGAGAATCATAATTAAGAGTGGGGCCTGGGTTCCCCCCAAATTTGTAAGCACTTTAAAGCTTTGGAAGAAATGTTTGCTACGTGGCTCCCATGCAGTTTCTCATTAGTATTACACGATGAGTATTTAGCAATAACATCACCTGTGCCCTCCCCACAGAGTCTATTGATCTGGGTGGGAGCATCTGCGTTGTTTTAACTCCAGGTGATTCAAAGGTTAGGCCCGGTTTAAGCACGAGGGCTGCTTGGGTACCTTGATGAGAGTTGCTTCCAGTCTTTGGTCCTTTTGCCTCTGGGGAGGTATCGGTGTCTGTTCTACATGGGATTGGAAGGGGCAGGGCGGTGCAGCCCACTTGCTCTATGCTGTAGCAGAGTTTCTGGGCATCCGTGTGAGGGCAGAGCACGTGTAGACAGGAAAGAAAAAGCTCACAGTTTGGTCTCCACGCAGGAGCTCATTGTTCCTGAATCTCTCTTTTTCTGAAGGTTGGCATTTCAGCGTTTCAAGGCCTTTTGCCTGTGGGTATGGTGGGAACAGGTGAAGGAGCTGTGCTGTTGCCGTTGAAGGCATATTCTCAAGATGCTGATGTGATTCCTCAACATGATATCAATGAGAAAATGATCAAGAGCAGGAGGTAGAAGAGGACGAAATGGCAGTTTCTCAGGTAAACGTCCTGTCCTGGGTCAGAGGCTGTGTCTGCTTTTCCTCCTGAAACGTCATGGATTGAGAACCTGCAAACCTTTCATTTTCTAATTCTGACGTTCCTCCCTAGCAAGGTTGTTTTCAACTACTTGTTTTTTTCCTTCTTATGATAGTCATAGTCAGCTCTTCAGAATATTTCTCCCCTGTGTTCCAGAGCCTTTTCCCCATTGTCTGCATCCAGGCTCCCTATAGAGCACGGAGAATTCTCACCATGAATTAATGACCTTCAACTATCGAAATTCCTATTCCTTTTGTGAAAGATCAACACGGGAAGGCATTACTATCCAAACTTCCCTATGGGATACTTTCAGGTGTTGAGATATTAGTGAAGAAGGGGAGATGGAATGATTAATGTACATCTGAATGCAACATCAACTTATCACAGCAGGATTAAGAAAATGCACTTTTAAATGGGATGGCATTAGTGGTCCAGATAGCTCAAAGTTCTGAAAAAAAAAGTAATTAGGAGAGACTTGATCTGTATATTGAAAAGAAAAACTATTTAAATACAGCATTAGAGTCAGAGAACATGGGAGGTATATGTGGACTGAAATTTGCTTAAAACTGACATTTTTTTCATGATAGATTCAGATTATGATTTTCTTATGTATTTTGCCCAGAATACCAAGGCAGTGATAATGTTTTGTGTGCTTCAGTCACCTGATAATCGTTTGTCCCATTACACCTGATGTTCACTGGTGCTTTCTGCAAGCTTCCTCCTCTATGAAGTTTATATGTTTTATCTTTAGCAAGGGTTTGGTGTGATTCGCTGAGAAATGTGCATAAACCATCATGGTAAACCTGGAAACTCCCATTTCTGTTTAGTTTTCCTTTGCTTGTAGTTTGGTTTAGAAAGTGAACATTGCCATCTTTGTTTATTAACGATATTGGTTTTTCAAGTGAAGTCTGTAATCAGTCAAGGCTTGTTCTTGTAAGTTTCCATGATATTCCACACTCATGCAACAGACATATGGTTCTTTATCACTTCTTTGCATTTTCCAAAAGGTTTACAAGGACCATATTATTAATGTATGCTCAGTTGTGTTAAATTTCTGAAATATAGCTCACCTCAAATGATAAATATTTTCAAAGACATCAAAGATTCAGAACCAATAGCTCTAACTGCTTTTATATCAGTGTCTCCCCTAGTGTATTTATAAAATGCAAATTGTATCATCCACAAATAGATTCATAAGATTTATCCTGTTAAAAGTAATTCATATTAATTCTTCTTTAAAAGTTTGGTAGAATTCACCAGTGAAGCCATCAAGTCTTGATATTTTTTGTTGGGAGGTTTTTGAGAACTCCTTAACAGTAGTCAATCTCCTTAACAGTAATTTGGTCTGTTGAGATTGTTTTCTTTCTTCATTATTCAGTCTTTTTATTTTGTATTTTAAAATTTTTCCTTGGCTCACTGATTCTTTATGTTGTTTAATTTCCATATATTTGTAATTTTCCAGACTCTGTCCTGTTGTTCACTTCTGGTTTCTTACCCTTGTGGTTGAAAAATACTATGTAAAGTGAAGTAAGTCAGAAAGAGAAAGGCAAATACTATATGATATTACTTCCATGTGGAATTTAAAATATGACACAAATGAACCTACCTATGAAACAGAAACAGAATCATGGGCATAGAGAACTGACTGGTGGTTGCCAAGGGGGAGGGGTTTGTGGGACAGTGGAGTGGGAGTTGGATTTAGCAGATGTAAACTTTTATATATAGAATGGATAAACAACAAGGTCCTACTGTATAGCACAGAGAACTATATTCAGTATCGTATGATAAAACATAATGGAAAAGAATATTAAAAAATATAAAAATATTTAAAAAAGAATGTGTATATATATATGTATATATAACTGAATCACTAAAAAAAAATGCTTAGTATGGTATCAGTCTTCTTAAATTTGCTAAGACTTGTTTAGTGACCCATCACATGATCTGTCCTAGAGAATATTCAATGTGCAGTAGAGAAGAACATGTATTCTGCTGCTGTTGGATGGACTGTTCTGTTTTTGTCTGTTAAGTCCACTTGGTCTAATGTATTATTCAAGTTCAATACTTCCGTATTGATTTTCTTTCTGGATGATCTATTCATTGTTGAATGGTGGGTATTAAGGACCCCTACACTATTTTGTATTGTCTAGTTCTCTCTTCAATCTGTTAGTATTTGTTTAATACATTAAGGTCCTCCACTGTTGGGTGCATATTTATTTGAGTGTTGTCTTCTTGATGAATTGACAACATAATCGTTATATAATGACCTTAAATTTTTTCTTCTTGCAGCTTTTGCCTTAAAGTCTATTTTGTCTGGTATTTTGTCTGGTGTAACTCTGGCTACCACTGCTTTCTTTTGGTTTCCACTTGTATGGAATATCTTGTTCTAAAGCTTCACTCTGAGCCTAATTTGTGTTTTTTCCACTGAAGTGAATCTCTGATAGGCAGCATATAGTTTGATCTTGTATTTTTTTTCCTAATTTTTATGGAGTACAGTTGATTTACAATGTTGTGTTAGTTTTAGGTGTACAGCAAAGGGAATCAGTTATTCGTATACATATATTCACTTTTTTTTTAGATTCTTTTCCCATATAGGCTGATCTTGTATTTTTAACTATCTAGCCACTCTTTGACTTTTGACTAGAGAATTTAATATATCTATGTTTATAGTAATTATTGATAGGTAAGGACTTACTAAGGCCATCTTATTGTTTCCTGGATGTTTTGTTGTTTCTTGTTCCTTTTTTCCTCTTTTGTTGCCTTTCTTTGTGAATTAGTGATACTCTGCAATGGTATGTTATGATTTCCTTCTCTTTATATTTTCTGAATCTACTATAGGTTTTTGCTTTGTGGTTCCATGAGGCTCACAGAAAATGTCTTATAGACACAACAGTCTATTTTATGTTGATAACAATTTAACTTCCATCACATCCAAAAATACCTACTCTTTTACTCCCCTCTGTGAATTTTTGTATATGGTATTACAATCTACCTCATTCAATATTGTTTATACATTAAAATTTTTATACCTGCAGTTATTTTAATAATCTCATCC
Organism: Orcinus orca; assembly: GCF_937001465.1. Taxonomy (NCBI): domain Eukaryota; kingdom Metazoa; phylum Chordata; class Mammalia; order Artiodactyla; family Delphinidae; genus Orcinus; species Orcinus orca. The sequence goes on from NC_064562.1 coordinate 22,318,566, forward strand.
TTTAACCTTTATACTAAAGTTAACTGGTTAACACACCACCATATCACACTATTAAAGTATTCTTACCTTAACTGTGTACTTACATTTACAACTCTATGGTGTATTTTCATGTTTTCATGGTATTATTTAGTGTTCTTCTATTTTAGCTTGAGGAACTCTTTTAGAATTTCTTCTAAGACAGATCTAGTGATGATGAACTCCCTCAGCTTTTGTTTTTTGAAAAGAGTTTTTTATCTCTTCATTTAAGGACAAGTATGGTGGATAGGATATGCTTTGTTGGCAGTTTTTCTTGTCTTTTCTTTTTTATTGAGCAATTTGAATATATCATCCCACTCTCTTCTGGCCTGTGAGGATTCTGCTGCGAAATCAACTTTTAATCTTATGAGGGTTCTCTTGTAAGTTATAAGCTTCTCTCCTCTAGTTGCGTTTAAGATTCCTTGTTTTTGAGAGTTGACAGTTTTACTATAACGTGTTTTGGAGAAGAATTTTTTTTTTTTTTGAGTTAAGTTCGTCTGGTGCCCTATGAGCTTCATGAACTTGGATATCCAAATCTCTCCCGAGATTTGGAAATTTCTCAGCCACTATTTATTTAAAAAGGCCTTCCATCTCTATCTTTTCCTTCTAAGACTCCATAATTCACAGAATGTTTCTTTTGTTGATATCTATAGATCACATAGTCATTCTTCAACTCTTTTTATCTTTGCTCTCCTCTGAGTGTATATTTTCAACTTACTGTCTTCTAACTCACAGAAAATTTCTTCTGATCTGTTTATTTATTTTCAAATTTATCCATTTATCTTTGGCTGCATTGGGTCTTCGCTGTTGCGTGCGGGCTTTTCTCTAGTTGCGGCAAGCGGGTGCTACTCTTCGTTGCGGTGCGCGGGCTTCTCATTGCGGTGGCTTCTCTTGTTGCAGAGCACGGGCTCTAGGTGCGTGGGCTTCAGTAGTTGTGGCTTGTGGACTCTAGAGGACAGGCTCAGCAGTTGTGGCACATGGGCTTAGTTGTTCCGCAGCATGTGGGATCTTCCCAGACTAGGGCTCGAACCCGTGTCCCCTGCATTGGCAGGCGGATTCTTAACCACTGCACCACCAGGGAAGCCCTCTTGATCTGTTTAGATATTGATGATGCTTATTGTGTTTCTTTTATTTTTCTTGTAATATATTGAACATATAATATTATTTGAATTTAAGGTGTACAGCATGGTGATTTAATACATTTACATATTATACTATGATTGCCAATGTAGCAGTAGTTATCACAGCTATCATGTCACATAATCATTATTTCTTTACTGTGTTTGGAAAAATTAAGATCTGGTCTATTAGCAAGTTTGATCATAATACGATACCATTGTTTATGTTCACTATACATCAGATCTTTAAGAATTAGTTACTATTAGTTAATGTTTGTACCCTTAAACAACATCTCTCCTATTCCCCACACCTCAGGCCCTGGTAACCAACATTCTACTCTTTGTTTTTATGAGTTTGGCTTTTTTTTAAATTTTATTTTACATATAAATGATATCACATAGTGTTTGTCTTTCTCTTTTTGACTTATCTCAGGATAATTTACCCAAGGTACATCAATATAAAAAATGGTCGAATTTCCTTCTTTCTTATGGCTGAATAATATTCATTGTGTGTATGTATATATACGTATAGCTATCACATCTTTCTTATCCATTCATCTGTTGATGGATAAATACCAGAACAGGATAAACACCTGCCCCTAGGTTCTTCAGAACCATTGTTTTTTTTTATATTCCATATATATGTGTTAGCATATGGTATTTGTTTTTCTCTTTCTGACTGTAGCTCTATTTACAATAGCCAGGACATGGAAGCAACCTAAGTGTCCATCGACAGATGACTGGATAAAGAAGATGTGGCACATACATACAATGGAATATTACTCAGCCATAAAAAGAAACGAAATTGAGTTATTTGTAGTGAGGTGGATGGGCCGTTGGATATTTTAGAGAGATTTCTTTGAATCTACCAATGGCGGGCGTTGAGATAAGTCCTTTTTTTTTTTTTTTTTTTTTGCGGTACGCGGGCCTCTAACTGTTGTGGCCTCTCCCGTTGTGGAGCACAGGCTCCGGACGCGCAGGCTCAGCGGCCATGGCTCACGGGCCCAGCCGCTCCGCGGCATGTGGGATCTTCCCGGACCGGGGCACGAACCCGTGTCCCCTGCATCGGCAGGCAGACTCTCAACCACTGCGCCACCAGGGAAGCCCTAAGTATCTTATTTTTGATGCTATTGTAAATTAGTTTATTTTTTCAGATGTTTTACTACTTGTGCGTAGAAATACAACTGATGATGTATGTTGATTTTATATACTGCAATTTTACCCACTTTGTTGATTAGTTACAACATTTTGGGATTCCTTGGGATTTCTTATATACAAAATCATACCATCTTCAAATAATGAGAATTTTTGTTCTTCCTTTCTGATTTGGGTGCCTTTCTTTGTCTTTGCTGATTGCCCCAGCTAATACTTCCAGTACTATACTGAATAAGAGTGATTCAGTGGGCATCACTGTCTTGTTCTTGATCTTGGCAGAATAGCTTTTACCTTTTTACCGTCGAGTATGATGTTAGCTGTGGGCTTGTTTTGTATGGCCTTAATTATGTGGAGGTGTGTTCCCCCTATACTCAATCTATTCAGAATTTTTCATCATAAAAGAATTGTATTTTGTCCAATGCTTTTTTTGGATCTATTGAAATGATTATGATTTTTATTTTTACTCTATTAATGTGGTATACCCCACATATTTATTTGTGTATGTTGAACCATTCTTACCTCTCAGTGATAAATCCCACTTGGCCCCAGTGTATAATCCTTTTACTGTATTGTCGAATTTGCTAATATTTTGTTCAGAATTTTTGCATCTATATTAATCAGTTTTATTGGCCTCTAGTTTTCTCGTAGACTCATTGTCTGGCTTTGGTGTCATGGAAATGCTGGCCTCATAGAACAAGTTTAGAAGTATTCCTTTCTCTTCAATTTTTTGGAAAAGTTTGAGAATCATTGGCATTAATTCTTCTTAATAGGTTTGATAGAATTCACCAATAAAGTCATCTGGTCCTCGAGTTTTCTGTGTTGGGAATTTTTTTTTTTTTTTTTTTTTTTTGCTGTACACGGGCCTCTCACTGTTGTGGCCTCTCCCGTTGCGGAGCACAGGCTCTGGACGTGCAGGCTCAGCGGCCATGGCTCACGGGCCTAGCCGCTCCGCGGCATGTGGGATCTTCCCAGACCGGGGTACGAACCCGTGTACCCTGCATCGGCAGCCGGACTCTCAACCACTGCGCCACCAGGGAAGCCCTGTTGGGAATTTTTTGATTGCTGATTCAATCCCTTGTTATTGGTCTGTTCAGATTTTCTATTTCTTCCTGATTCAGTCTTTGTAGGTAGTGAATTTCTAGGAAGTATCAGTTTCTTCCTGAGTATCTAATTTGCTGGCATACAATTGTTCATAATAGTCTCTTGTGATCCTATGTATTTCTGTAGTATCAGTTGTAGTGTCTGCTCTTTCATTTCTAATTTTGTGTCTTCTCTCTATTTTCCTAGTCTAGCTAAAAGTTTGTGAATTTTATATTTTTGAAAATCCAGCTTTTAGTTTGTTGATCCTTTCTATTGATTTTCTTGTATATGTTTTATTTATTTCCACTCTAGTCTTTATGATATCCTTCCCTCTGCCAACTTGGGAATAAATGTCTTCTTTTTCTGCTTCCTTGAGGTGTAGAGTTAGATGTTTGAGAGCTTTCTAATTTCTTGTTGTATGCACTCATCACTATAAACTTTCCTCGATGAACTGCTTTTGCAGCATCCAATAGGTTTTGGTATGTTGTTTCCATTTTCGTTGGTTCTGAGATTTTAAAAAAATTTCCTTTGGCTTTCCTTTTTGACCTACTTTATTTTTTGGAAGTGTGCTGTTTAGTTTTCACATATTTATAGATTTTCCAGATGTCGTCTTGTTGATTTCTAGTTTTCTATCACTGTGTTCAGATAGTTGGTATAATTTTGATCTCCTTAAATTTGCTAAGACATGTTTGGGTCCTATCATATGATCTATCCTGGAGTATGTTGCATGTGCACTTGAGCAGAAGTTGTTGGATGTAATGTTCTACATATGCCTGTGAAGTCCATTTGGTGTAGTATATAGACCAGGGTTTTCTTGTTGATTTACTATATGCATGATCTAGCCATCGCTGAGAGTGGAGTATTGAAGTCCCCTACTATTAATATATTGTCTATTTTCCCCTTCAGATCTGTATTGCTTAATATATTTAGTTACTCTGATGTTGGCTGTGTATATTTATAGCTTCTTGATTTATTGACCCTTGTATCATTATATAACGACCTTCTTTGTGTCTTGTCATTGCTTTTGGCTTAAAGTCTGTTTTGTCTGATATGAGTATGGCTACCTCCACATTATTTGGCTTCTACTTGCATGGAATATAATCATCCATCTCTTTACCCTGAGCCTATGTGTGTCTTTAAAGCTGAAATTAATGTCTTATATAAAGAACATAATTGGGTCTTAGACATTTTTATCCAGCCAGCCACTCTATAGCTTTGATTTGTGAATTCAACCATTTACATTTAGAGTGATTTTTGATATGTAAGGACTTATGACTGCCATCTTATTAATTGCTTTCTGATTGTGTTATAACTCCATTGTTTCCTTTTCCCCTCTGTGTCTACCTTTGTAAGTTGGTGCTTTACCATATTGCTGTGTTTCCTTTCTTTATTTTTCTTTTTTTTTTTTTTATGCGGTACGTGGGCCTCTCACTGTTGTGGCCTCTCCCGTTGTGGAGCACAGGCTCCGGATGCGCAGGCTCAGCGGCCATGGCTCACGCGCCCAGCCACTCCGCGGCATGTGGGATCTTCCCGGACCGGGGCACGAACCCGCGTCCCCTGCATCGGCAGGCGGACTCTCAACCACTGCACCACCAGGGAAGACCTCCAATGATTTTTAATAACCAAAATTTACAAGATAAAGACCATATTCTCCATTATGGTTTTAAGTAGGACTCTCCCTCGTAGACAAAACTTCTAGTTTCAGGAAAGCCTCAGCTTAAAAAATGCAGACCTTTTCATCCCTACATAGGTGTCTATTTTATCCTGTTTCCCAAATTCCAGTCACTTGCACACTGAAGACAAATCAATGTTAATTAATAGCTTCCTACTGACATTATAACTTAATATTTTCCAATGTGTTGACTCAGTTTCTTATTAATTTACTAATATTTTCCTTTATTTTTCTTTCAGTTCTATTGAGATATTATTGACATACAGTACTGTAGAAATGGTGGGTGTACAGCATAATGACATATGTTGTAAAAGGATTAGCAAACAATTTAAATTTTAAAAAATTTACTAAATACTTCATATGACAGTTTGGTAGCCTCCATTTAAAACATAAGTTAAATTTACACAATTCATAACATTACATGAGATGGGCTGTGCAATTCTCAATATTATCTGGTGCTCTGAAATTTGTACGTAAACCACAGCTGGGGAAGTGCTAATTCATGAGACAAATTCTGCTCCTTTCTTCTTTCTTTTACTCCAGTAGTCGCCTCTGAGCCCTGTTAGCCTGGAGGCTGAACCTTCCGTGCCTTGGGGCAGGGCGGGTCAGTCCCCTCAGAGGAGACCAGAAGGTCCTCCTGGAGAACGTGGACTGGGACATGGGTCAGTATCACCCAGGTTCCCCTAAGAGGTGAAACATCTGACTTGTAGGAGAAAGCTTCTTAGGAGGATGAAATGAAAGGTGTTCTGAACCTGGAGCCCTCCCCGCATCCCTTGTCCCATCATGAAGACAATTCTGAGGGGTTGGTCTGGAACATGCGTAGATGGTGGATGTTGGGGGACAGTGCAGGCCTGGCTTGGGCTCAGGTGAGGTGAGTTGGGTAGAGGCTGGGAGTCAATGCTTAGCATTGGGGCAGGTGTCCTTATGGTCATTTGGTGTGCCTGTGTGAATCCAAGTCCAGTTGTACTGGGAAGAGGATAAAGGCTGTGGATAATTCCACGGATCAGGTCTCTGAGTATCCTCAGAGGATAAAAGGGACCTGAGTCTTACATTTTTGTGAGGAGGGGGTAGGTAGGAGGGGAAGATCTAGCAAAACAGGATGGAGACCCAGGCAGATCTCTTGCCTGCTGCCTGAGTTTGGAGTCCTGATGACATTTATGTTTGACATTCTCTGGTCTGCACATTGAGTGTACACTTCAGTGCTCTGTGGTTGGTGACATGGTCCAGACCAGATGTCTTGGTGGCAACTGGGGAACGTCATAGGAGAAGCTCCCAGGCCTGTTGGCAATGATGTTTGAGGACTGACCAATGTGCTTCGCTGTAGGTTGTGAGGTTTAACGATATCCTCATCCTTTAACTGGTCCACAAGTTGAGAGCAAAGAGCTCAGTACAGAGCTCTTGATGCTGTGCATGGCAGATGGCCCTCATATCGAGTGTCTTGAGTGATGGATGACCTGTGAAAACAAGTTCCTTGACAAATTTTTTAGTGACTGTGTGCACAGTAATTGGCTTGGAAGGATGTGGGAGAAGACACCACAACTATAAAGTATATTTGAATTGCCTCTCAATCAAGAGAAAAAATAGAAGCAAACAAAAATATCTGGAACCTATGAAACTAAATTTCACTGTAAAAGAAAAATGATCATTTTATATATGAAGAGGCACGCAACCTCAGTGATGGTCAGGGGGAAATAAATTACAAAGCCAATGTAATCATTTTCTTCTCTTATATAGGAAACGTAAAGTGCCTTTGTAGCGTCTCTTGTCAACATCAGTGGAAACAAGCCCTTTGATGTACTCTTGCAGGGAGTATACATGACTAATATCCCTTTTGAGGCAGTTTGTCCCCTCGTTTGCTTCTACACGTTCTGGACTTTAGGGGTTCTGTGGCGCTGATGTCTGTGTGATGATCTGGAAATTTGCTATGTCCTTCCACCTCTGGTCAATCTCCTTCAGGCATTGATAACTTGATTTCCTGAAGTAGAAGAAAAAAGGCAAAAAAAATCATACACACATTGAGACAAGACAGTGGAATAGAAGGATGTGGAGTTCAAAAAGAAAAAGAAAACCAAACCACCAAATAATTCTGTCTCATTACTTCAACCTCACGCTTCGCCCCCAGACAAATCCCAACTCCTGGAAAACCACTCTGCTGAGGGAGCTGTCCTCTGGAGGTGGGGAGACTGTAAGGGAGGAGGCTAGAGGTGGGAAACTCACCAGCAGGAGACCTGGCGACCAGGTAACTTTTCAGAGCTCTTCCAGCCCAGAGAGTCCACCGTCCTTTGGGGGGATGGGGCTTCGTTAGGGGTAGGAGTGCCCACCTGGATCTGGAGACTGTGGTCCCACGCAGATGGGACCAGGCACTACAGGTCCGAGGAGGGCTCAGTTGCTGCACCATCCTTCCCAGGTCCCTCTGTCCCAGGTCAGTCCAGCCTTGGGACCCAAGCCGGCTCATATTCTAGGGGTGGCACGGCAGCCTGGGTCACTGAGGCCTGAGGGGAACACACGAGGCATTGTTTTAAATTTAATTTTTATTTTATATTGCAGTTTACTTGATTTATCATATTGTGTTGTTTTAGGTGCTCAGCAGGTTGATTCAGTTGCACATAGACATATATATGTTCTTTATTCCTATTCTTCTCAATATAGGTTATTAAAGAGTGTGGGGTAGAGTTCCCTGTGCTAAACAGTAGGTCCTTGTTGATGATCAATTTCATACATATTCCGGCATATATGCTAATCCCACCTTCTCATTTGTCCCTTCCTGCTACCTTTCCCCTTTGGTGAACACATGTTTGTTTTCTAAGTCTATGAGCCGGATATTGTTTTATAAATTGATTCCTTTGTATCAGTGTTTGAATTAGACCTGTAAGTGATATCATGTGAGAGTTCTCTTTCCTTTCTGACTTACTTCACTTAGTATGATCACTTCTAAGTCCATCCGTGTTGCTGCAAGTGGCATTATTTCCATTTTTATGGCTGAGCAGTATTCCATTGTCTATATGTACTCCATCTTCTTTGTCCATTCATTGGTCTGTGAACATTTCCTTTGCTTCCATGTCTTGGCCATTGAACATACGGATGCTACGGCCGTTGGGGTACGCAGGTGTTTTCGAATGCTGGTTTTCTCTGGATATCTCCAAAGGAGTGGGACTGCTGGATCACCTGGTCTCTTTATTATTAATTTTTTAAGGAACCTCCATACTGTTGTTTATCGTGGCAGTTACCAGGTTCCATTTCCACCAGCAGCGTAGGCACGTTCCCTTTTCTCCACGCTCTCTCCGGCTCTTATTGTTTGTAGACATTTTGATGATGGCCATTGTGACTGGTCCGAGGTGATACCTCCTTGTAGTTTTTTTTTTGTTTTTTTTTGCGGTACGCGGGCCTCTCACTGCTGCGGCCTCTCCCGTTGCGGAGCACAGGCTCTGGACGCGCAGGCCCAGCGGCCATGGCTCACGGGCCCAGCCGCTCCGCGGCATGTGGGATCTTCCCGGACCGGGGCACGAACCCGTGTCCCCTGCATCGGCAGGCGGACTCTCAACCACTGCGCCACCAGGGAAGCCCCCTCCCTTGTAGTTTTGATATCCTTTTCTCTGATAGGTAGGGCTGCTGAGCACCTTGACTTTTGCTTTTTATTTTCTCTTTTATTCGTGTGTGTAGAAGTTACCTCTTTAAATTGGCTTCTTCACGGTCGTCAGAGTTTTAAATTCTTTTTTCCATTTCCTACCCAAGGACATTTCTTGAGGGCAGGTGTCATTTACAGCCCTCCAGGCTTTGTGAATATGAAGTGCTCATAAGCACTGGTTTTAAAGCTGTCGTTGCGGTATCGGCCACAAGGTGGCAGGATTTCTTCATCCCCAAAGCTGGTTATTCTTGCCACAAGAACCTGAGAGAAAGTTGTATTTCTGGGTGTAAATTCGAGTGGTATGGGGCTGAAAAATCAACCAAGGAGACTTCCCTGGCGGTCCAGTGGTTAACACTCTGATCTTCCAGTATAGGGGTTCAGGTTCAATTTCTGGTCTGGGAAATTGGATTGCCCATGCCACGTGGCCAAAAAAAAAAAAAAAAAAAAAAGAGAAAGAAAAACAACCTAAGGGGTTGCGTCTCATTAATTCTTTGCCCTTACACTTCACCCCCGGGCAAATTCCAACCCCTGGGACACCATACTGCAGAGAGAGCTGTTCGCTGGAGGTGGGGAGACTGTAAGGGAGGAGGCTAGAGGCGGGAAACTCACCAGCAGGAGACCTGGAGACCAGCTGACTTTTCAGAGCTCTTCCAGCCCAGAGAGTCCACCGTCCTCTGGGTGCACTGGGCTTGGTTCAGGGGTAGGAGTGCCCACCTGGATCTGGAGACTGTGGTCCCATGCAGTCGGGACCAGGCACTACAGGTCCAAGGAGGGCTAATTTGCTGCACCATCCTCCCCAGGTCCCTCTGTCCCAGGTCAGTCCATCCTTGGGACCCATGCCGGAGATGTGACACAAGCACAGGTCACCGAGGGCTGAGAGGGACGTAGGAGGCATTTCGTTTTTGAATTTGTTTTATTTTATATTGGAGTAGATTGTTTAACAATGTTGTATTGTTTTAGGTGTTCAGCAAGTTGATTCAGTTTTACATAGAAATATATCTGGTTTTTTTCTGATTCTTTCCCCATATAGTTTATTAAAGACTGTTGGGTAGAGTTTCCTGTGGCATACAGTAGGTCTTTGTTGATTATCAATTTCACATATATTATGGGGAACATGCTATACCTCATTTGTCCCTTTCTACCACCTTTCCACTTTGGTATCCATACTTTTGTTTTCTAGGTCTGTGAGGCTGTTTATGTTTTGTAAATTGGTTCCTTTGTATTAATGTCTGGTTTCCACCTTTAAGTCACATCATGTAATATTTCTCTTTCCTTTCTGACTTACTTCACTTAGTATGATCACCCCTAAGTCCGCCCGTGTTGCTTCAATGGGCATTATTTCATTTTTTTTTTAACGGCTGAGTAACATTCCATGGTCCTGGGTGTATAAACAGCAAAAACCAGAATTTGAAAAACTTTCACCCCAACATTCACTGTAGCACTATTTACAATAGCCAAGACATGGAATCAACCGAAATGTCCATCAACAGATGAATGGATAGAGAAGAACTGGTACATAGACACAACAGAATATTATTCAGCCATAAAAAGGAAGGAAATCATGCCATCTGCAGCAATACGGAGGGAATCTCAGACGATCATACTAAGTGAAGTAAGTCAGACAGAGCAAGACAAATATCATATGATAACCCTTATAGGTGGACTCTAGAAAGTGATACCAGTAAACTAATTTCAAGAGAGAAACAGACTCAAAGTTAGTTATTAGAGACGTGCAAATCAAAACTACAAAGAGGTATCACCTTGCACCAGTTAGAATGGCCATCACCAAAAAGTCTACAAACTGTAAATGCTAGCAAGGGAGTGGAGAAAAGGGAACCCTCCTACACTGTTGGTGAGAATGTAAACAGGTCACAGCCACTAGGGAGAACAGTAGGGCGGTTCCTTAACAAGCTAAAAATAGAGCTACCGTATGATCCGGCAGTCCCACTCCTGGGCGTGTATCAGGAGAAAACCAGAATTTGAAAAACATGCACCCCAACGTTCACTGCCACACTAGTTACAACAGCCAAGGCATGGAAGCAACCAAAATGTCCATCAACAGATGAATCAATAAAGAAGAAGTGGTACATCGAGACAAATGAATATTATTCGCCATAAAAAAAGACTGAAATAATGCCATTAGCAGCAACATGGATAGACCTAGAGATGATCACACTAAGTGAAGCAAGTCATATAGAGACAAAAAAATGTCATATGATATCACTTAGTGGTGGAATCAAATAAGTGATACCAAGGAACTAATTTGTAAAAGAGACACAGATTTAGAAAAACAACTTATGGTTACCAAAGGAGAACGTTGGGGGGAAGGGATAAATTAGGAGGTTGAGATGTACCTAAACACACTAATACAAACGAAACAGCTAATCAACAGGGACCAACTGTATAGTTCAGGGAACTCTACTCGACACTCTTTAATAATCTATTGGGAACAGAGTCCGAAAAAGAATAGATAAATATATATGTATAACTGAATCAACTTGCTGTACACCTACAAATCACAACATTGTAATTAAACTTTACTCCAGGAAAACAACAAAAATTAAATTAAAAAAAAACAAGAAGCGATTATCACAGGCATTTGGGTGTATGCTCTGGTTAATTCCCCTGTAATTTACAACACACAGAGGAGTGCAACTAAGGCTCTGGTTGCCCCAGTAACCAGTGTTGGGCATGAAGAAATCCTTCCACCACGCTGTGGTCATTTTCTTTAACAGCAAGTTACAAACCAGGTCATTTGGGCACTTCATATTCACAAGCACTCCTGGGCTATGAATGACACATACCCTCAAGAAATGTCCTGGGGTAGGTAATTGAAAAAGAAGTCAAAGACGGCAGCCTTTCAAGATGCCAATTTCAATAGGTAAATTTTACTCTCACCATTTAAAAAAAAAAAAAAGCACGTGAAAATTTGTTCAACATAGCTAGCTAATTATTAGAGACACGCAAATCGAAATCTCAACGAGGTATCACCTCGCGCCAGCCAGAATGGCCATCATCAAAAAGTCTACGAACTGTAAATGCTGGCAAGGGTGTGGAGAAAAGGCAAGCCTCCTACACTGTTGGTGGGACTGTAAACTGGTCACAGCCACTGGAGAACAGTATGAAGGTTCCTTAACAAGCTAAAAATAGAGCTAGCATATGATCCGGCAGTCCCACTCCTGGGCGTATACCTGGAGAAAACCAGAATTCGAAAAACATGCACCCCAACGTTCACTGCCACACTAGTTACAACAGCCAAGGCATGGAAGCAACCAAAACGTCCATCGACAGATGAATCAATAAAGAAGTGGTACATAGAGACTACTGAATATTACTCAACCATAAAATAGACTGAAATAATGCCATTTGCAGCAGCATAGTATAATCATCCCTAGGTCCATCTGTGTGAAGTAAGTCAGATAGAGAAAGACAAATATCATATGATATCACTTGTAGGTGGAATCTAAAAATTAATACCAATGAGCTGATTTACAAAAGACAGATCACAGACTTGGAAAACATATTTATGTTTACCAAAGAGGAAAGGTGGGGTAAAGGGATAAATTAGGTGGTTGGGATTAAATATACATACTAAGACATATAAAATAGGTGATCAAAAAGAACTACTGTAGCACAGGGAACTCTGCTCAACATTCTGTAATAATCTATGTGGGATAAGAATTCAAAAATGAATAGACATATGTATATGTAGAACTGAAGAAGTTGATGTTGACCTACAAAGGAACACAACATTGTAAATCAACATTACTCCAACAAAAAATAAAAATTAAATTAAAATTAAAATATAGGTAATGAGACGCAAGCTTTTGGGTGTTTGTTCTGGTATAGTTGACGCTAATTTACAGCCCAGGAACGTGAATCCCACTAAAGCTCTGGTTGCCTGAGTAACCAGAGTTGGTCATGAAGAAATGCTGCCGCCTTGTGGCCGTTTTCCATAACAGCAAGTTAAAAACCAGCGCTTCTGGGCATGTAACACTCACAAGTACTGTGGGGCTGTAAATGAACTTGCCCGGAAGAAATGTCTTGGGGTAGGCAATCAAAAATCAATTCAAAAGAGGACAGACTTTGAAAAAGCCAATTTCAACAGGTAAATATTACTCACACTGTTAAAAAAAAACACGTGCAAAGACGCTAAACATCACTAATTATGAGAGACATGTAAGTCAAAACTACAAGGAGGTATCACATTGCACCTGTCAGAATGGCCATCATCAAAAAGTTTGCAAACAATAAATGCTAGATAGGGAACCTCCTATGCTGTTGGTGGGAATGTAAAGTGGTCACAGCCACTATGGAGGTTCCTTACCAAGCTAAAAATTGAGCTACCTATGATCCGGCAGTCCCACTCCTGGGCATATAGCCAGAGAAAACCAGAATTTGAAAAGACACTTGCTCCCCGACTTTCACTGCAACACTATTTACAATAGCCAAGACATGGAAGCAACCAAAATGTTCATCAACAGATGAATGGCTAAAGAAGAAGTGGCGCATGGGCACAATAGAATATTATTCAGCCATAAAAAAATAATGAAATACTGCCATTTGCAGCAACACGGGTCAACCTAGAGATGATCATACTAAGTGAAGTAAGTCAGAGAAAGACAAATATCATATGATATCACTTATAGGTGGAATCTAGTAAGTGATAAAAAATGAACTAATTTGCAAAAGAGAAGCAGACTTAAAGACTTAGAAAACAAACTTACAGTTAACAAAGCTGACTGGTGGGGGGAAGGAATAAATTAGGAGGTTGGGATTAACATATACACACTAATACAAATCAAATAGATAATCACCAGGGACTAACTGTATAGACCAGGGAACTCTGCTCAACACTCTGTAATATCCTATATGGGTACACAATCTGAAAAAGAATGGATATATGTATATGTATAACTGAATCAACTTGCTGTACACCTACAAAACACAGCATTGTAAATAAACTTTACTCCAATAAAAATAAAAACTAAATACACTGTGGTTCTTGTGCCCCAGGAACCAGAGTTGGGTATGAAGAAATCCTTCCACCTTGTGGCCATTCACTGTAACAGCAAGTTTAAAACCAGTGCTTTTGGGTCCTTTAATAGTCACAAAGACTTCAGGGTTGTAAACGACAGGCGCCCCCAATAAATGTCCTGGGGTAGGTAATGGAAAAACAATTCAAAACAGGGCAGACTTTCAAGAGGCCAATTTCATGAGGTAAATTTTACTCACACTGTTTCTTTTCAAAAAAAGCACATGAAAAGATGCTTAATATCACTAATTATTAGAGACATGCAAATCAAAACTACAATGAGTTATCACCTCCCACCCGTCAGAATGGCCATCATCAAAAAGTCTACAAACAATAAATGCTGCAGAGGACCTGGAGAAAAGGGTACCTTCCTATGCTGTTAGTGGAATGTAACCTGGTAACAGCCACTATCAAGAAGAGTATGAAGGTTCCTTAAAAAACTAAAAATAGAGCTAGTATATGATCTGGTAGTCCCACTCCTGGGCGTATATCGGGAGAAAACCAGAATTCGAAAAGACACATGGTCCCCAACGTTCACTGCAGCACTATTTACAATAGCCAAGACATGGAATCAACCAAAATGTCCATTGACAGATGAATGGCTAAAGAAGTGGGACATACAGACAGCTGAATATTACTCAGCCATAAAGAAAGAATGAAATAATGCCATTTGCAGTAACGTGGATGGAACTAGAGATGATAATACTAAGTAAGTCAGATAGAGAAAGACAAATATCATACGATATCACTTTTATGTGGCATCTAAAAAAATGATAGAAATGAACTAATTTACAAAACAGAAAGAGACTCACAGACTTCAAATATCCTTTAGGGAGAAAATTTTAAAAATCGATTACAGGTCATTAAATGTCAACCTGAAAAAAATAAGCAATAATTAACATTGTAAAGGTATTTATTCTCCTCCAATGAATCTGTACCAGGCATTAGCACACTAAACCTGCAGATCACATCCAGCCCACCATCTTCTTTTGTAAACAAAATTTTATTGAATGGCAAAAAAAGAAACCCACGAGACATCACGTCACACCTGTCAAAATGGCTATTATCCAAAAGTCTACAAATAACAAATGTTATTGAGGATATGGAGAAAAGGGAACCCTAGTACGCTGTTGGTAGGATTGTAAATTGGTACACCCACTATGAAAACAATACAGAGGTCCTGAAAAAACTAAAAGTAGAACTATCATATTTGCCAACAATTACACCGCTGGGTATTTGTCCAAAGAAAATGAAAACACCAATTTGACAGGATACATGCACCCCAATGTTCACAGTAGCATTATTTCCAATTGCCACAATATGGAAGCAAACTAAATGTCTATCAACAGATGAATGGGTAAAGAAGATGTATACACAATAGACTATTACTCAGCCATTAAATAGAATCAAATTCTGCCACTTGCAACAACATGGATGGGCCTAGAATGTATTATATCTAGTAAAATAAGTTAGAGACAAATGCTCTATGTTCTCCCTTGTATGTGGAATCTAAGAAATGCAAGAAAGGAATGTATACAACAAAATAGGAATAGACTCAGAGAATAAATTAGTGGTTACTGGTGGGGAGAGTGAAGGGGGGAGGGAATGATGGTAGTTTGTTTCTCTTAATCCAATACCCCTATGTAGAAAATAAACAAATTAGGATGTATTGTACAACCCAGGGAAACATAGCCGTTATTTTGTAATATCTTTAAATGGAGCATAATCTATACAAATATTAAGTCAATATGTTGTACCCCTGAGACTAATGTAATATTGTAAATCAACTATACTTCAATTTAAAAAATCCATACAGTGGCTGAGTGGATTAAAAAAAGATCAATTATATACTGGGTACAAGAGATTCGTGTGAACTTTAAGGCCATACGTAGGATAAAACTGAATGACTGGAAAAAAGATATTTCATGCAAATGATAATTACCTGACTAGTCTATTATCAGGCAAAAAAGACTTTAAGTCAAACCTCTCACAGAAACAAAGGCTATCATATAATGATAAAGTGATTAATTCATCAAGAAATTATGACAATTATAAATATGTATGTATCCAGCATTGGAGCCTCTAAACATATAAAGAAAATATTAACACATATAAAGGGGAAAATGTGCAGAAATGAAATAATGGTAAGAAATGTCAATACCCAACTTTCAACACTATAGATCATCCGGACAGATTATCAATCAGAAACTTGAACACACACTTGATATCAAGTGAGCCTAACAGACATATATAATACATGCCACTCAACAGCAGCAAAATTTCCATTCTTCTTAAGTACACATAGAACATTTCCTAGGATAGATCAAATGTTAAGCCACAAAAGAAGTCTTCAAAAATCCAAGAAGATTGAAATCGTATCAAGTAACTCTTCCAGCCACAACGGTATGAAGCTGAAATTCAATATTAAGAAGAATAATTGAAAATTCAAGAACACCTGGAAATTGAACATCAAGCTTCTGAAGAGCCAATGCATACAAGAACAAATGAAAAGGGAAATAAAAGACACAAAGCAAACAAAATTGGAAACAAGAATAAATCAAAAGGGAAATAAAAGACATAAAGCAGACAAAATTGGAAACAAGAATAAATCAAAAGGGAAATAAAAGACATAAAGCAAACAAAATTGGAAACACAAAGTACATAAACTTATGGAATACAGAAAAAACTATTCCGTTCAAAGAGTTGTATGTACAGTTATAAATGCATATATTTTTAAAAAGTTCTTGACAGGAGATCAAGATGATAGAGTAGGAAGATACTGAGCTCCCCTCCTCCCACAGACACACCCGAATTACAACTTACACAGAAATTACCTCTGTCATGACCTGAAGACTAGCAGAGAAAATTTTCCACAATTAAAGACATAAAGAGGGAGAAACCACAAGGCGGGTAGGAGGATTGGCAACACAGTCTAGTTAGAGCCCACACCTGCAGCACAGTGACCCACAGTTGAAGATCTCACAACTGCATAGGTCCTCCACAAGGAGGGCAAGGTCTGAGCCCTCCACTAGGCTGCTCAGCCCAGGGTTCCTGCATTGGGAAGGAAAGAACACAGCGGGTCTGGCTTTGAAAACCTGCAGGGCTTACTTTCAGGACAGCTGGAGGCTAAAGGAAACCGAGACTTTGCTCTCATAGGGCACACACAAAATCTCACGTGTTCTCAGTCCCTGGGCAGTGCTGGTGGTTTGAAAGACACCTGGGTCAGACCTACCTGCTCATCTCGGAGAGCTTCTTGGAAAGGCAAGAGGCAGCTGGGACTCTTGCTAGGGACTGAGACATTGGCAGGCAACATTTTAGAGTCTTCCCTCTAACTGATTAGTATCAAAGGCCTGCCCCATCAACCACCATGCCTACAGCACTTCTGCACCACCAGGCCTCACAACCAGACACACTGGGGGCCTACCCTATCTACCTGTGCACCTGGAGCGCCACACAACCACCCATAATGGAGGTGTGCCTTTCCTACCAGCACGCACGGCAATCACATAATGCTGGGCCTCACGTCAGTTTAGGTCAGTGTCCAACACCGCCTCCCAGCTTGTCCACAGTAGTTGGCTCTGCCAGAAGAGAAAGGTGTATGAAGCCCAGAGAGGGGACACCCCTGGAACATGCTCTGCTGGCCACAGGAGAATGTGCTGCTGGGCCCTGTAGGCCATCTCCTGAATAAGGCCACTTCTCCAAGACCAGGAAAGGTAATGAGCTGGAGCTAATGACTAGAAATGCACAGAGAATTAGGAAACATAAGGAAAGAGAGGAGTATGTGACAAATGAAGTAACAAGACACAACATCAGAAAAAGAACTAGATAAAACAGAGATAAGCATTCTACCCCCTCCTCACACACACCAAGAAAAGTGTTCAAGGTAGTGATTCTAAACATGCTCACTCAAGTCAGGAGAAGAATAGATGCACATGGTGAAAACTTCAACAAAGAGTCATAAAATATCAAAAAAAACCAACACCTGAAAAATACAATAACTGAGATTAAAACACACACACACACTCACTGTAGAGGGAAGCAACATTATATAATACAGAAGAAAAGATCAGTGATCTGGAAGACAGAGTAGTGAAAATCACCCAAGCTGAGTAACAAGAAGAAAAAAGAATTAAGACAATAGGTAATGGGACCTCTGAGGCAATATCAAGAATGTTAACATGAGCATTATAGGGGTTCCAGAAAGAAAAGAAGAGAGAAAGGTGCAGAGAACTTATTAGAGGATATAATAACTGATAACTTTCCTAACTGGGGGAAGGAAACAGACATCCAGGTCCAGGAAACACAGAGTACCAAACAAGGTGAAGACAAACAGGTCCACATCAAGACACGTTATAGTTAAAGTATTAGAAATTAAAGATAAAGAGAGATCATAGAAGCAGTGAAATAAAAGCAACTAGTTATGTGCAAGGTATTCCTGTAAGACTAGCTGCTGACTTTTCAGCACACTTTGCAGACCAGGAAGGAATGACAGGATATATTCAATGGGCTAAAAGGAAAAAAGCCTACAAAAAGAATACTCTACCAGCAAGATTACAATTCAGAATTGAAGGAGCGATCACGAGTTTCCTATACCTGGGACTTCTCTGGTGGCGCAGTGGTTAAGAATCCACCTGCCAATGCAGGGGACACAGGTTTGATCCCTGGTCCTGGAAGATTCCACATGCCACGGAGCAACTAAGCCAGTGCACCACAACTACTGAGCCCGCGCTCTAGAGCCCACGAGCCACAACTACTGAGGCTGTGCACCACAACTACTGACGCCTGCGTGCCACAACTACTGAAGCCCACGCGCCTAGGACCCGTGCTCCACAACAAAAGAAGCCAGCGCAATGAGAAGCCCGTGCACCGCAACGAAGAGTAACCACACTCGCTGCAACTAGAGAAAGCCCGCGCACAGCAACGAAGACCCAAGGCAGCCATAAATAAATAAATATTTTTTTAAAAAAAGGTTTCCCAGACTAGCAAAAGCTAAATGAGTTCATCACTAATAAAGCAGCCTTATAAGAAATGTTGGAGGAATTTACTTAAGCTTAAAAGAAGTGTCACTAATTAGTAACAAGAAAACACACAAAAGTAAAAATCTCACTGAAAACGTATACATATAGTAAGGGTAGTAGATCAAACACTTATTAAGCTTCTGTAAAGAATTAAAGACAGAAGTAGTATTTTTTTTTAAAGAGAGAGGGTCCAAATAAATCAGCAATGAAAGAGATGAAGTTACAAGAGACACCACAGAAATACAAAGTATCGTGAGATTACTACAAACAATTATACACCAATGAATTGGACAACCTAGAAGAAGTGGATAAATTCCCAGAAACATCAATCTTCCAAGACTGAATCAGGAATAAATAAAAAATCTAAACATAGCAATTACTAGAAATGAAATTGAATCAGTAATCGAAAAACTCCCAATAAACAGAAGTGCAGGACCAGGTGGCTTCACTCATAAATTCTACCAAACATTCAAAGGAAAGTTGACATCTATCCTTCTCAAACTATCCCCCATAATTGAAGAAGTATTGTTTCCAAACTTATTCTGAGGCCAGCATCACCCATGGATGAAAATCAGATAAAGACTCTACCAAAAAAAGTAAATTACAGGTGAAAAGCCCTGACGAACATAGATGCAAAAATCCTCAACAAAATATTAGTAAACTGAATTCAACAATATATTAAAAGAACCATACACCATGATCTAATGGGATTTATCTTGCCAATGCAGGAATGATTCAATATATGCAAATCATTTAAGTGACAGACCAGAGTAGCAGAACAAAGGATAAAATCATATCACCATCTTCATACCTCCAGCAAAAGCAGATGGCAAAATTCAAATTTTGATTTATGATAAAAACTCTCAACGAAGTGGGTATAAAGGCAACATACATTTCTATAATAAAGGGCATGTATGACAAAAACAGAGCTAACATCATACTCAATGGTTAAAAGCTGAGAGAATTTCCTCTAAGAACAGGAGCATGACAAGGATCCCTACTCTCACCACTTTTATTCAACACAGTATTAATAGTCCTAGCCACAGAAAGAAGACAAAAATTAAAATTAAAATTGGGGGCTTCCCTGGTGGCGCAGTGGTTGAGAGTCCGCCTGCCGATGCAGGGGACACGGGTTCGTGCCCCGGTCTGGGAAGATCCCACATGCCGCGGAGCGGCTAGGCCTGTGAGCCATGGCCGCTAAGCCTGCGAGTCCGGAGCCTGTGCTCCGCAACGGGAGAGGCCACAACAGTGAGAGGCCCGCGTACCGCAAAAAAAAAAAAAAAAAAAAAGGGATCTAGTTTGTAAAGGCCATAAAACTGTCACTGTTTGCAGATGACTTGATAATATGTAAAGAAAACCCTAAAGATTTCACCAACAAATTAGGATAAATAAATTCAGTAAATTTGAAGTATATACAATTAATATACAGAAATCCGTTATCTTTCCCTGCACTGATAACAAACTATCAGAGAAATTAAGGCAAAAACATTTATGATTATATTAAAAATAATAAAATGCCTAGGAATAAATTTAACCATGGAGGTGAAAGATTTATATACTGAAAATTATAAGACATTGATGAAGGAAATTGAAGATGACATAAATAAATGAAAAGATAGCCCATGCTCTTGGATTGGAAGAATTAATCTTTTTAAAATAGCCATATTACTCAAAGCAACCTACAGAGTTTAAGCAATCCCTATCAAAATACCCATGACATTTTTCACAGAACTAGAACAGATAAGCCTAAAATAAATATAGAACCACAAAATACCCACATTGTCAAAGCAATCCTGAGAAAAAAGACCAAAGCTGGAGATAGCATGCTCCCTGACTACAAAGCTACAATAACCAGTCTTACAGACAGAGTTAAAAAATTGGTGGTTGCTAGAGGGGAGGTGAGCGGGTGTTGGACAAGACAGGTGAAGGGGCATAAGAAGTACAAAATTCCAGTTATAAAATAAAAATTGACAAGAATTTAATATACAGAATAAAGAATATGGTTCATGATATTGCAATAACTGTGGATGGGGACAGTTGGTTACTAAACTCATCATGGTGATTATTTTGTAATAAACTTAAATGCTGAATCATTATGTTGTACATCCGAAACTAACATACTACTGTATGTCAACTATTCTTCAATTAAAAAAAAAAAAGAAAAGGAATGCATGCCTGACAGCATTTTAACTGAGCCATTTCTTGGGAGTGTGTTTGTAACAAACAGCCTTGAGGAGTGAGGTAATGTGTCTCCCTCAGACAAGCAGTAAGCTTGCTAAGCTCTCATTTTAAAAGCAATGGAGTCCTCAAACTCAGTGGAGTTCATCAATGTAACACAACTGAGTACACATAACACTCAACTGGATCTCTGTGTCATCCCTGTTGGAACTGGTGGGGGAGGGAGACCCAATACAATATTATGCTCACGCTTGCGGTGCCATAAGTAATAAAATCTTTTGTCTCTGAAAAAAAATCTCAAATAAAGAACCTAACTTTACAACAAAAGGAACTATAAAAAGAACAAACTAAGCCCAATATTGGCAGAATGAAATAAATAAGGATTAGCAGTTATAAAAGTAATAGAAGGACCTACTGCATAGCACAGGGAACTCTACTCATTATTCTGTAATGACCTATATGGGAAAAGAATATTAAAAAGAGTAGATAAATATATATATGTGTGTGTATAACTGATTCACTTTACTGTACACATGGAACTAACACAACATTGTAAATAAACTATACTCCAATAAATTTTTTTTAAAAAGTAATACAGGACTTCCCTGGTGGTGCAGTGGTTGAGAGTCTGTCTGCTGATGCAGGGGACATGGGTTCGTGCCCCAGCCTGGGAAGATCCCACATGCCGCGGAGCGGCTGGGCCCGTGAGCCATGGCTGCTGAGCCTGCACATCCGGAGCCTGTGCTCCGCAATGGGAGAGGCCACAACAGTGAGAGGCCCGTGTACAGCAAAAGAAAAAAAGAAGTAATAAAGACCACATATATAGTAGAAGGATAATAATATTAAGGAGTTTTTTTGGAAAAAGATAAAATTGACAAACTGTTAAAATAACTAAGAAAAAGGGAGTATATATACATACATTTTATATATATATATAAAGCCATTACACTGATGCCACAGAAATACAAAGGACAATAAGAGACTACTAAGTATTATGCAAACAACTTGAATTACATAGAAAAAAATGGACAAACTCCTAGAAACATACAACCTATCAAGACTAAGTAGTTAAGAAATAGAACATCTGAACAGACCAGTAATGAGTAGAGAATGAAACAGTACTGAAAAACCTCTCAATAAATAAAATCCCAGGACCAGGTGGTTTTACTGGTGAATTATGCCAAATATTTAAAGAGAAATTAAAGCTAAGACTTCTTAAATACTTCCAAAAATTTAAAGAGAAGGGAACACTTTCAAACCATCTTATGAGGCATTACTCCAATATCAAAACCAGATGAGGGCACTAGGAGAAAAGTACAGATCAATATCCCTGAAAAACATAGATGAAATATACTCAAAACACTGGCAAACTAAGTTCAACAGCACATTAAAAGGATCATTCACCATGATCAAGTGGAATTTATGCCTGGATGCAGGATGGTTCAATATATGCAAATCAATAAATGTGTTACATCACATTAAGAGAATAAAGGGAAAATATGGTCATATTAATAGATACAGAAAAATTATTTGACAAAATCCAACTTCATTTCATGAAAATTACTGTCAAGAAATTAGTTATAGAAGGAATATACCTCAACACATTAAAAGTCATATGACAAGCCCAAACTAACAGTATATTGAATTATGAATCATGAAAGCATTTCTTCTAAGTTTTGGACCAAGACATGGTTACCTATTCTTGCCTCTTCTATTCAACATAGTACTGGAATTCCTAACCAGAACAAGTAGGCAAGAAAAGTAAAGAAAGTAAATCCTAATCATAAAATTAAAGCTAAATTTTCTCTGTTTGCAGATGACATGATTTTATATCTACAAAACCCTAAACATGCCACCTCCAAAAAACTGTTCAAACTAATAAATAAATAAAGCTGCAGGATACAAAATCAACATACAAAAATCATTTGTGGCTCTATACACTAACAACAGAAACTATCAGAAAAGGTTAAACAAGTCCCATTTACAGTAGCACCCAAAAGAATAAAATACTTATGAATAAAGTAAACCAAGAATGTGAAAGACCCATACACTGAAAACTATAAAATATTGATGAAAGAATTTGAAGACGCAAAAAAATGGAAAGATCACCCATGTTAATGGATTGAATAAATTAATACTGTTAAAATGTCCATACTGTCCAAAGCAATCTACAGAGTTAATGCAATTCATGTCAAAATTCTGAAGACATTTTCCCCAGAAAATAGAAAAAGAAATCTCAAAATTCATATGGAACCTTAAAAGACCCAAAATATCCAAAGCAATCTTGAGCACAAAGAGCAAAGCTGAAGGCATCATGTTTCATAATTTCAAACCATACCTCAAAGCATAGTCATCAAAGCAGTAGGGTAGTAGTATAGAAACAGACATACAGAACAACAGAACGAAATACAGACCTCAGAAATAAATCCACGTATTTCCAATCCATTGATCTTTGACAAAAGTGCTGGGAATATACAATTAGGAAATGATCCTCTCTTCAGTAATTTAGTGGGAAACTGAATATTCACAAGCATAGGGAAGAAATTAGACCCATATCTCACACTATATACAAAAATTAATTCAAAGTGGTTTAGAGAATTAAATATAAGATCTGAAACTGTAAAATTAATAGAAGAAGATATAAGGGAAAAAAAACTTCTTTACAGTGGTATGTATGGGCAATGTATTTTTGGATATGACCCCCAAAACACAGGCAACAGAAACAAAAACAAAAACAAATTGAAAAATAGATTGCTATAAAGGTTTGGACTTCCCTGGTGGCTCAGTGGTTAAGAATCCGCCTGCCACATAGAAGCAACCTAAGTGTCCACCGACAGATGACTGGATGAAGAAAATGTGAACATATATACAATGGAATATTACTCAGCCATAAAAAGAAAGGAAATTGAGTTATTTGCAGTGAGGTGGATGGACCTAGAGTCTGTCATACAGAGTGAAGTCAGTCAGAAAGAGAAAAACAAATACCGTATGCTAACATATATATATGGAAACTAAAAAAACAAAAAAAAGGTTCTGAAGAACAATAGGGGCAGGACAGGAGTAAAGATGCAGACGTAGAGAATGGACTTGAGGACATGGGGAGGGGGAAGGGTAAGCTGGGACGAAGTGAGAGAGTGGCATGGACTTATATATACACTACCAAATATAAAATAGATAGCTAGTGGGAAGCAGCTGCATAGCACAGGGAGATCAGCTCGGTGCTTTGTGCCCACCTAGAGGGGTGAGACAGGGTGGGTGGGGGGGAGACGCAAGAGGGAGGAGATATGGGGATATATATATATATATATATATATATATATATATGTATAGCTGATTCACTTTGTTATAAAGCAGAAACTAACACACCACTGTAAAGCAATTATACTCCAATAAAGATGTTAAAAAAAAAAATCCGCCTGCCAATGCAGAGGACACGGGTTCGAGCACTGGGCTGGGAAGATCCTACATGCTACAGAGCAACTAAGCCCGTGCGCCACAACTACTGAGCCTGCGCTCTAGAGCCCGCGAGCCACAACTACTGAGCCCACACACCGCAGCTACTGAAGCCCGTGTGCCTAGAGCCGGTGCTCTGCAACAAGAGAAGCCACCGCAGTGAGAAGCCCCTGCTCGCCGCAACTAGAGAAAGCCCATGCCCAGCAACGAAGACCCAATGCAGCCAAAAATAAATAAAATAAAATAAATTAATTAAAAAAAAAAGATTGGGGCTTCCCTGGTGGCACAGTGGTTGGGAGTCCGCCTGCCGATGCAGGGAACACAGGTTCGTGCCCCGGTCCGGGAAGATCCCACATGCCACAGAGCGGCTAGGCCTGTGAGCCATGGCTGCTGAGCCTGCGCGTCCGGAGCCTGTGTTCCGCAACGGGAGAGGCCACAACAGTGAGAGGCCCGCGTACCGCAAAAAAAAAAAAAAAAAAAAAAAAAGATTGCATAGTTTCCAGGGAAATTATTTTTTAAAAAACTATAAAGATTTGAACAGCAAAGGAAACAATTTACAGAGAGAAGAGTGTACCTACAAAATGGGAAGAAACATTTGAAAAACATATCTAATATATAAAATACATAATATGCTCAAACAACTGAGTAGGAAAAAAACAACAAATAACCTGATTTTATTTTCAATGACACTTTGCTTTGCTTTAATATTTGTCTTTTTCTGCCTTTGAAGTGAGCTCTTGATTACAAAATATCAAATGACAGTCAAAAATGCCAGCCACTGGCACAGAATGGAGAAGCCCACAAGTAAGGACATATAGCAGCAGGTGGCAAGAGGTGGGAAGTGATTGAAGCAGTGGTTACAAATGTTCACAAGAAGCTAAAACTATCCAACAGATTGTGCCCTAATGTTAGTACAGGTTAGACTAGTCACTACCTTGGTGCGTGACCTCAGTATTTTTGGCTTCAGATTGTACATGGCAATACAATTTCTTCCAGTTAAGAGTTCTTGGCTTGCACCAATGACGGTAGCTGGAGGGCACCGGACCAGTCTATTAGTTTTTCAAAACGCTGTTGTAGACCTGAAAGATGTACTGGGAGACGTCAGGAGCTCTGCACTTAGTGACAGCGTGTAACTGGGGTTTCCTGGCTGGTCTACAGAGCTTGGCCAAAATCCAAATGCCATTAGTGAGCTTCAGGGATTGATACAGAATGTCCTGCTCTTCCACATTCGTCTTGGCAACAGTATCAACATTGTTGTTTTGCAACTTGCTGAAAACAGTGTCAGCATTTAAATGACATCCCTTAATCTGAAACTGAAGTTCATTTTCATTGGGAATATCCTTCCATGTTGCAAGGAAGACCTGGTACTCCATTTTGCTGTCTTCTACAAAAAACCACGTTGAGTGGGATGAGGCAGCTGAAGCAGAAGACATCAGTGTTGTTTTTCACAGCCACCTGCAGGTTGTTCAGAGGTTCTATCTTCATGAATGGGCCCAAGATGCTGAGAGGCAGGGAGCCATCAACGCTCTGGTTTGGCATCAGTGGTGTAGGGATGGCCAGAGGAGTGCTGGGGATGACACCAAACCTATTATTGTTAAACTGAATTGCAAAGTCTGTCATGTGCTGCAGAGCTTTGTTGGTGAAGGTCATTTCCATATAGATGTGCCCTTGGCGGTGAGTAAATATTCCCGAAATCTCCTTTAGCCTTTACTGCAGGCAGCCAGACAGCCTTTGAAGCCACATATCCACCAGGCGCCATGCCTATCCTCATGGAGAGGTCAAATAGGTCATTCAGACCACTGCTGACCACAGCAGGAGTAGGTGAAGGAGCAGAGGTTGCAGGCACTGATGATGGATGAAGGATTGTCCCACCAGACTATCTAGCCCTCCACCCAGGAGATCCATCTTTTCGAATTATAGTTTTCTCCAGATATATGCCCAGGAGAGGGATGGCTGGATCATATGGCAACTATACTTTTAGTTTTTTGAGGAACCTCTATACTGTTTTCCATAGTGGCTGCACCAATTTACATTCCCACCAACTGTAGAAGGGTTCCCTTTTCTCCACACCCTCTCCAGCATTTATTATTTGTAGACTTTTTTAATGATGGCCATTCTGACCAGTTTAAGGTGATACCTCATTGCAGCTTTGATTTGCATTTATCTAATAATTAGTGATGGTGAGCATCTTTCCATGTGCCTTTTGGCCATCTGTATGTCTTCTTTGGAGAAATGTTTATTTAGGTCTTCTGCCCATTTTTTAAATTATTTTTTTGTGTGTGTGATTGAGTTGTATGAGCTGTTTGTATATTTTGGAAATTAAGCCCTTGTTGGTTGCATCATCTGCAAATAGTTTCTCCCATTCAGTAGGTTGTCTTTTCATTTTTTTTTACGGTTTCCTTTGCTGTGCAAAAACTTGTAAGTTTGAATAGGCCCCATTTGTTTACTTTTGCTTTTATTTCTATTGCCTTGGGAGACTGACATAAGAAAATGTTGGTACGATTTATGTCAGAGAATGTTTTGCCTATGTTCTCTTCTACAAGTTTATGGTGTTATGTGTTATATTTAAGTCTTTAAGCCCTTTTGAGTTTATTTTTGTGCATGGTGTGAGGATGTGTTCTAACTTCAATGATTTACATGCAGCTGTTCAACATTCCCAACACCACTTACTGAAGAGGCTGTCTTTTCTCCATTGTATATTCTTGCCTCCTTTGTCGAAGATTAATTGACCATTGGTGTGTGGGTTTATTTCTGGGCTCTGTTTCATTGATTCATATGTCTGTTTCTGTGCCAATGCCATGCTGTTTTGATTACTGTAGCTTTTGTAGTATTGTCTGAAGTCTGGAAGGGTTATGCCTCCTGCTTTGTTCTTTTTCCTCAGGATTGCTTTCGCAATTCTGGGTCATTTGTAGTTCCATATAAATTTTAAAATTATTCTAGTTCTGTGGAAAATGTCATGGGTGATTTGATAGGGTTTGCATTAAATCTGTAGATTGCTTTGGGTACTATGGCCATTTTATCAATATTAATAATTCCAGTCCAATGGGATATCTTTCCATTTCTTTGAGTCATCTTCACTTTCCTTTATTAATGTTTTATAGTTCTCAGCATACAAGTCTTTCACTATCTCTGTCAGGTTTATTCCTAAGTATTTTAGTTTTTTGGATGCAATTTTAAAAGGGATTTTTTTCCATTTCCTTTCTGATATTTCATTTTTAATGTAAACACATGCAACTGATTTCTGTACATTAATCTTGTATCCTGCTACCTTGCTGAATCTGTTTATCAGTTCTAGTAGCTCGTGTGGAGTCTTTAGGGTTTTCTATATATAGTATCATGTCATCTGCATATAATGACAATTTTACCTCTTCCCTCCCAATTTGCATACATTTTCTTTCTCTTTCTTATCTGATTGGTATGAATATACTTCCAATATTATGTTGACTTAAAGTGGTGAGAGTGGGCATCCTTGTCTGTGTTCCAGAGGCTAAGTGCTTTTCACCATTATGTATCATATAGGCTGTAGGTTTGTCAGAAACAGCTTTTAGTATGTTGAGATATGTTCCCTCAATAGCCACTTTCGTAAGAGTTGCTTGTGAGCTCCCAGAGCTCATAGAGGTGGCACCAAGAAGGAGGCTGCTATGGCAGCTCTGCCCCTCCCTTCACCCGCCCCTCAACAATGGTGCTTTGCTTCTATGGCCGGCCTGTGCTTCTTCTGCATACACCCAGGTTGGGCCGGTACCACACTCCAGCCCCTTCAGGCTGTCTCCATGCAGCCAACCCCAGTCCTCTCCCCTGGTTTTTCCTCTGAAGCCCCAGTTTTAACACCCAGCCCCACCCCACATACCAGTAGGCACACTTCTTGGGCTGGGGACTGCACAAGGTAGCACAGATCCTCTGTGCAGGTCTCTGTTTTGTCTGCTGCAAACTTGCTGCTGGGCTCTCCTCCAACCCTCTGAAGCTCCTTTTCTGCCCCAGCTGATCTCCTCACTGGTGAAGGGGCTTCCCAGGGTGAGGTAACCTTTCCTCTTTCACAGCTTCCTCCCAGGGGTGCAGGTTTTCTTCTTTTTTTCCTTCATCCTATCTCATTACATGGAGACCTTTCTTGCACTTCTGGGTGTCTGAGATCTTCTGCTAGCATTCGGTAGGTATTCTGTGAGGACTGTTCCACATGTAGATTTTTTTCTGACATATTCATGGGAGGAGATGAACACCGTGTTCTTCTATTCCGCCATCTTGATTCAATCTCTATATGATTTTTTTGCCTTTTTTCTTCTACTTCAGGAAATCAAGTGATCAATGCCTGAAGGAGACTACCAGAGGTCCAAGGACACAAGAAATATCAAGGTCATCACACAAACTTCAGCCCCACAGCACCCCTAAAACCAAGAACCTGAGGAAGCAAAAGAGGGGACAAACTGACTTAAAAAGGACATTAGTCATGTATACCACCTGCAAGAGTATATCAAGGGGCTTGTTTCCACTGATGTTGACAAGAGACACCACAAAGGCACTTTAAGTTTCCAATATAATGGGGAGGAAAAAATTCTTACAACATTGGCTTTGTAATGTATTTTTCCCTGACCATCATTGAGGTTGTGTCCTCTTCATATGTAAAATGATCGTTTTTATTTCTTTTACTGTGAAATTTAATTTCATAGGTTCCAAATATTTTTATTTGTTTGCTTCTATTTTTTCTCTTGATTGAGAGGCACTTCAAATATACCTTATAGTTGTGGTGTCTTCTCCCACATCCTTCCAAGACAATTACTGTGCACACAGTCACTAAAAAATTTGTCAAGGAACTTGTTTTCACAGGTCATCCATCACTCAAGACACTCGATATGAGGGCCATCTGCCATGCACAGCCTTACATCAAGAGCTCTGTACTGAGCTCTTTGCTCTCAACTTGTGGACCAGTTAAAGGACAGGATGAGGATATCGTTAAACCTCACAACCTACAGCGAAGCACATTGGTCAATCCTCAAACGTATTGCCAAGTTGACAGACAACAGGCCTGGGAGCTTCTCCTATGATGTTCCCCAGCTTGCCACCAAGACATCTGGTCTGGACCATGTCACCAACCACAGAGCACTGACATGTAGACTCAATGTGCAGACCAGAGAATGTCAAACATAAATGTCATCAGGACTCCAAACTCAGGCAGCAGGCAAGAGATCTGCCTGGGTCTCCATCCTGTTTTGCTAGATCTTCCCCTCCTACCTACCCCCTCCTCACAAAAATGTAAGACTCAGGTCCCTTTTATCCTCTGAGGATACTCAGAGACCTGATCTGTGGAATTATCCACAGCCTTTATCCTCTTCCCAGTACAACTGGACTTGGATTCACACAGGCACACCAAATGACCATAAGGACACCTGCCCCAACGCTAAGCATTGACTCCCAGCCTCTACCCAACTCACCTCACCTGAGCCCAATCCAGGCCTGCACTGTCCCCCAACCTCCACCATCTACGCATGTTCCAGACCAACCCCTCAGAATTGTCTTCATGATGGGACAAGGGATGCGGGGAGGGCTCCAGGTTCGGAACACCTTTCATTTCATCCTTCTAAGAAGCTTTCTCCTACAAGTCAGATGTTTCACCTCTTAGGGGAATCTGGGTGATACTGACCCATGTCCCAGTCCACATTCTCCAGGAGGACCTTCTGGTCTCCTCTGAGGGGAGTGACCCACCCTGCCCCAAGGCACGGAAGGTTCAGCCTCCAGGCTAACAGGGCTCAGAGGCGACTACTGGAGTAGAAGAAAGAAGAAAGGAGCAGAATTTGTCTCATGAATTAGCACTTCCCCAGCTGTGGTTTACGTACAAATTTCAGAGCACCAGATAATATTGAGAATTGCACAGCCCATTTCATGTAATGTTATGAATTGTGTAAATTTAACTTATGTTTTAAATGGAGGCTACCAAACTGTCATATGAAGTATTTAGTAAATTTTTTAAAATTTAAATTGTTTGCTGATCCTTTTACAACATATGTCATTATGCTGTACACCCACCATTTCTACAGTACTGTATGTCAATAATATCTCAATAGAACTGAAAGAAAAATAAAGGAAAATATTGGTAAATTAATAAGAAACCGAGTCAACACATAGGAAAATATTAAGTTATAATGCCAGTAGGAAGCTATTAATTAATTAACATTTACTTGTCTTCAGTGTGCAAGTGACTGGAATTTGGGAAACAGGATAAAATAGACACCTATGGGGATTAAAATTTCTGTGTTTTTTAAGCTGAGCCTTTCCTGAACCTAGAATTTTTGTCTCTGAGAGAGAGTTCTACTGAAAACCATAATAGAGGATATTGTCTTCATCTTATAAATTTTGGTTATTAAAATTCACTAGAAATGGTATTTGGTTAGTTTCTTCATGATAATGAGATCCTCTCAATGTTACATATTGTACAGATACTTTCACTTCCAGTCATCTCTTGTATGGTTTTTGGTTTTGTTTTGTCACCAAGTTTTATTTACTTGAGTGTAAAAGAGGATGTTAGTAGTCTCAGTGTAGTCTATGTCCCTAAATTGTGTCAGATTCAAACTCTTAGGCACAACTCACGTCTCCTGGAACAAAAACTACATTTTAACAATATTTTCAGGTGACTCACATGCACAATTTTTACTAAGTAGGGAAAGTATACTTATTCATACTTTGACAGCAAATTTGAATAACATGGTGATCTTTTAAAAATACTGATGCCCAGAAATATTATTTTACTGAATCATTTTCAGTCCTGGGCATGGGAATTTTTTAATGTTTTCCAAGTAATAATGATGTGAGGCAAAGTCTGAGAATTCCTATAGGTGAAGAGCAAGGGAAACAGTTCCCTGACTTGTTCTGGTCTTTATCCAACATGGGAAGAAACTCTGACCTGGGTCAAGAAAGTGTGGGTGGTTTTTTTAGAGAATGGGATTGTATTAGGAAGGGCAAAGAGCCTAATCATTTTTCCATGTGAGAATCTGTCTCAGGGAAGCTTCTCTCTCTCTCTCTCTCTCTCTCTAGGATTTCTTCCCTTAGTGAGGAAGACTCCAGATGGCCTCCTGGTTGTCTCAAGACCAAAGAAAAGATAAAAGCAAAGTAAAGGAAGCTCAGGTTGAGTTACTCAATTTGACTTGAATATATTTCAGGGAGGAGTTCCATCAGCATTAAGTTTGAAGAACATGTGCTTCATGTACCCCTTCAACAACAACTTGGCTTCATTCACAGACAAGTGTCTTTGTGGGAGGTGTAGTATACAGCACCATACATCAAGGGGACCAGGAGGAATCTCACCCATCTGTGCACAGGGTAATAGGCATAGAGACCTCAGTCCCAGCTCTGGACTTGGCAGTCATCTGTTAACTGGCTTCTCTTGGATAAAGCCCAGGGGCACCTGGAAAATACTATTTTAATCCATCACTCATGAATAAAAGAGGCTTTGAGGATATCCAGGTTTCTAGTAGAGAAGTGCTAGCACAATGTTGGAGGGGGAAAAAAAAAAAAAAAATATATATATATATATATATATGAGTTTGGATACATTGGACAAAGTAAAGGGAATAGTTTCACTTTACCAACATCACACCCCCACCAAGATTGCACAATTTAGGGCCAAGAGAGATCTTCCTGGCCCATGATTTCCCCTGCAGGGGCAAGTGAAATCATGTGAGTGAGCATGAAGCTTCTCCAACTGTGTGGGATGCTGCCAAAAAGGCCTGTTATTTTCTGGCCCCTTCCAGAGTGCTGAATCATGAGCTGCATGACTGGGGGTGGGGAAGACGTAGCAGATAGGATTCTGGTAAGGCATTAATGTGCTGCAGAGTCTACTAGCTGTATTACAGACTCCATCAAGAAGCCCATCCATGAGCCAACAGGGAGGCCTCACCCATAGATCCTCCCAAATGGCCAATGGGCACCCTTGGTCCTCTGTAAATTGTACCAACACAAATCCTCACACTGTGGTCAGTTCAGCATGTGTGCTCCCAACCAAGCCACTGAGGGAAAGATTTGGCACACAGCTTGAGAACACACACAGGTAGACGGCTCACATCTGCAGGCCAGAGACAGACCATAAATTTCTGCATTAGCACCACCCTTAGGAGAAGAAAAGAGGGGCTGTCAGTACCCAGCCTATTGTGTTGCAAGATCAAAAGACAGCATATAAGCTCAAGAATTCTGCCAAAGATGTGATAGGAACCGTGAAACAGGTTTATCCATAAAGGTCTGAGAAAGCTTCAGAATCTCTAGAGGGCTGGCAGAAGGTGTTTCTCTCCTGAAGACAATTAGTAAATGCTGGAGGAGGTGACTACTACTTCAGAAGTGAAAACAGCAGCAGAAAACCCCAAGAATATTTTTTAAAAATCAAAGTAATCTAATGACATTAAAGGATTGCCAGTCTTTCATTTATCAATCCCAAAGACTTAGAAATCTACAATCTACCTAATAAATAATGAAAAAACACTGCTATAAGAAAGCTCAGTGAGCTACAAGGAAAGACAGAAAGACAATTCAATGGAATCAGAAAAAACATGAAGAAAAGAAAAATACAACAGACAAAAATTGTAAAAAAGAACCAAAAAAAAAATCTGGAGCTGAAATGAATGAAATGAAAAAATTAATAGAAAAATTTATAGCTATGATAGTGTTTTAACAAATATGCAGATAAAATGAAGTACCTCATGACATAAAAATATGAAAGGAGAAGAATAAAAGAATGAAACACTTATAGGCATACAAAGATAAGTTGCTATTAGCATAAAATGTACTGTTTTAACTATGAGATGTTTTATGTATGCCTCATGGTAACTACAGAGCAAAGATCTTTAGTAGAATCACAAACATTAAAAAATTAAACACAGCATACTGACACGGTAAACCACCAACTCACAAAGATAGATAGACACAGAGGGGAAAAAGAAACAATGGAGTTACAAAACAATCAGAAAGTAATTAGTAAGAT
This sequence comes from Orcinus orca, assembly GCF_937001465.1. Lineage (NCBI taxonomy): Eukaryota > Metazoa > Chordata > Mammalia > Artiodactyla > Delphinidae > Orcinus > Orcinus orca. The sequence goes on from NC_064562.1 coordinate 22,351,871, forward strand.
GGCAGTAATAAGTCCTTACATATCAAAAATCACTTTAAATGTAAATGGATTGAATTCACAAATCAAAGCCATAGAGTGGCTGGCTGGATAAAAAAATATAAGGCCCAATTATATTTTGCATATAAGACACTCATTTCAACTTTTTTTAAAAAAATTATTTGTTTATTTTTTGGCTGCGTTGGGTCTTTGTTGCTGCGTGGCTTTCTCTAGTTGTGGTGAGTGGGGGCTACTCTTCATTGCAGTGTGCGGGCTTCTCATTGCAGTGGCTTCTCTTGTTGCGGAGCACGGGCTCTAGGGCTTTAACAGTTGTGGCGTATGGGCTTAGTTGCTCTGCGGCATGTGGGATCTTCCTGGACCAGGGCTCAAACCCATGTCCCCTGCACTGGCAGACGGATTCTTAACCACTTCACCACCAGGGAAATCCCCTCATTTCCAGGGGAAGTCCCCTAAGCTTTAAAGACACGCTTAGGGTCAAGGTAAAGACATGGATGATTATATTCCATGCAAGTGGAAGCCAAATAATGTGGAGGTAGCCATACTTATATCAGACAAAACAGACTTTAAGCCAAAAACCATAATAAGACACAAGGCAGGTCATTATATAATGACACAAGGGTCGCTACATCAAGAAGATATAACAATTGTAAATATATACACACCCAACATCAAAGCACCTAAATATATTAAGCAAACACAGATCTGAAGAAAGAAATAGACAATACAGTAATAGTAGGGGACTTCAATACTCCCTTCTCAGCAATGGATAGATCATGCGTAGAGTAAATCAACAAGAAAACACTGGTCTATACCTTACATCAAATGGACTTAACAGGCATATATAGAACATTCTATCCAACAACTTGTTCTCAGGTGCACATGAAACATACTCCAGGAAAGATCATATGATAGGACACAAACATGTCTTAGCAAATTTAAGAAGATCAAAATTATACCAAATATCTGAACACAATTATATAAAACTAGAAATCAACAAGAGCATAAATGGAAAATCTAAAAATATGTGGAAACTAAACAGTACACTTCAGTGGGTCAAAAAGGAAAGCCAAAGAGAATTTTTTTTTAAAAAATCTCAAAACCAATGAAAATGGAAACACAACATACCAAAACCTATTGGATCCTGCAAAAGAAGTTCAAAGAGGAAAGTTTATAGTGATGAATGCATACGACAAGAAATTAGAAAGCTCTCAATCTAACTCTACACCTCAAGGAAGTAGAAAAAGAAATTTATTCCAAAGTTGGCAGAGGTTAGGATATCATAAAGACTAGAGTGGAAATAAATAAATAAAACATATACAAGAAAGGATCAATAAACTAAAGGCTGGATTTTCAAAAATACAAAATTTTCAAACTTTTAGCTAGACTAGGAAAATAGAAGACTCAAAATTAGAAATGAGAGAGGAGACATTACAACTCATACTACAGAAATACACAGGATGATAAGAGACTACTTTGAACAATTGTATGCCAACAAATTAGGTACTCAGGAAGAAACTGATACTTCCTAGAAACTCACTACCTACAAAGACTGAATCAGGAAGAAATAGAAAATCTGAATAACAATGTAAAGCTATTATACTCCAGTAAAGATGTTAAAAAAAAAAAAAGAAAATCTGAACAGACCAATGATAAGGGATTGAATCAGTAATCAAAAAAGCTCCCAACACAGAAAACTCAAGGACTAGATGAATTTATTGGTGAATCCTACCAAACCTATGAAGAATTAACACCAGTAATTCTCAAACTCTTCCAAAAAATGAAAGACTAAGGAATACTTCCAAACTTGTTCTATGAGAGGAGGATTTCCGGGACACCAAAGCCAGATAAAGACTCTACAAGAAAAGAAAACTGGAGGCCAATAAAACTGATTAATATAGATGCAAAAATTCTGAACAAAATATGAGCAAATCAAATTCAACAATACCTGAAAGGGATTATCCACTGGGACCAAATGGGATTTATCACTGGGATATAAGAATAGTTCAATGGTACACAAACAAATATGTGGGATACACCATATTAATAGAGTAAAAATAAAAATCACATGATCATTTCAGTAGATGCTGAAAAAGCACTGGACAAAATGCAATTCTTTTATGATTAAAAACTCTGAACAGATTGAGTATAGGGGGAACATACCTCCACATAATTAAGGCCATACATAACAAGCCCACAGCTAACATCATACTTGATGGTAATAAGGTAAAAGCTATTCTGCCAAGAACAAGAACAAGACAGTGATGTCCACTGAATCACTCTTATTCAATATAGTACTGGAAGTATTAGCTGGGGAAATCAGGAAAGACAAAGAAAGGCACCCAAATCAGAAAGGAAGAAAATTCTCATTGAAGATGGTATGATTTTGTATACAAAAAATCCAAAGGAGTCCCAAAATGTTGTAACTAATCAACAAAGTAGGTAAAATTGCAGTATATAAAATCAACATACATCATCAGTTGTATTTCTACACACAAGTAGTAAAACATCTGAAAAAATAAACTATCTAATTTACAATAGCATCAAAAATAATATGATACTTAGGAATAAATTTAGTAAAGTTGGTGAAAAGTCTCTACATTGAACACTACTAACTAATTTTTGACAAGGTAACCAAGAACAACCATGGGGAAATAATAGTGTCTTCCATAGATGGTGTTGGAAAACCCGGATAAATGTAAGCAAAAATAAAATTGGACCCCTATATAAAACAACTCACAATAATTAACTCAGGATGGATCAAAGACTTGAACCTAAGACTTGATACCATAAAAGTCCTAAAAGAAAATGTAAGAAACTCCTCCACATTGGTTTTGATGATGTGACTTTTTTTTTTTTTTGGATATGACACTAAAAGCACAAACAACAAAAGCAGAAATCAACAACTGAGAATAAATCAAACTTAAAAGCTTCTGTGCAACAAAATAAACAATCAACAAAATGAAAAGTTAACCTACCAAATGGGAAAAAATGCAAACTATATATTCAATAAAGGGGCATACAATCAAAGTACATTAAAAAAACCTCATAAAATGCCACAAGATACCAACTAATCCAGTGTACAGATGAGTAAAGGAAATGGTTTTTGTTTTTCCAAAAAAGACATACAAATGGCCAATAGACATATGAAAATGTGCTCAACATGAGTAATCATCAGTACAATGCAAATCAAAACCACAATAAGACATTATCTCACACCCGTTAGAATGGCTATCATCAAAAAGACAAGAGATAAGCATTGGTGAGGATGTGGACAAACGGGAACACGGGAACTGTTAGTGGGGATATAATTTTTGCAGCCACTATGAAAAACAATATGAAGGTTTCTCAAAAAAGTAAAAATAGATCTATTATATGATTCAGCAATTCCAATTTCTGGTATTTATTCAAAGAAAATAAAAGCACTAACTTGAAAAGATATATGCACTCCCATATTTACAGCAACATGACTCACAATAGCCAAGATATGGAATCAACCTAGGTTCTTATCAACAGATGAATGGATAAGAAAGATGTGATATTTATATCTATATATTTATCTACATATACATACACACAATGAATATTATTAAGCCATTAGAAAGAAGAAAATTCTACCATTTTCTACCATTGATGGCCTTGGGTACATTATGCTGAGATAAATCAAAAAGAGAAAGACAAATACTACCTGATATCACTTATATGTAAAATTAAAAAAAAAAAAAAAAGCCAAACTCACAAGAATGTTGGTTATCAGGGGGCTGAGATGTGGGGAATAAGAAAGATGTTTAAGGGTACAAACTTTTAACTAATAGTAAATAATTCCTAAAGATCGATGCACAGTATAGTGAATATAAACAATGGTATTGTATTATAATCAAACTTACTAATAGACTAGATCTTAATTTTTCCAACCACAATAATGAAACAATGATTAGAAAATTGAAATAGTATCAAGCATCTTTTGTGCCCACAACACTATGAGATTAGAAATCTATTTCAGGAAAAAAAAAAACTATAATAAACAAAACAGGTGGAGGCTAAACAATATGCTACTAAATAACCAAGAGATCACTGAAGAAATCAAAGAGGAAGTCAGAAAATACCTAGAAACAAATGACAACAAAAACATGATGACCCAAAATCTATGGGATGCAGCAAAAGCAGCTCTAAGAAGGAAGTGTATAGCAATACAATCCTACCTCAAGAAACAAGATAAATCTCAAATAAACAGCCTAACCTTACACCAAAAGCAACTAGAGAAAGAAGAACAAACAAAAACCCAAAGCTAGTAGAAGGAAAGAAATCATAAAAATCAGAGCAGAAATAAATGAAACAGAAACAAAGAAAGCAGTAGCAAAGATCAATGAAACTAAAAGCTGGTTCTTGAGAAGATAAATAAAATTGATAAACCTTTAGCCAGACTCATCAAGAAAAAATGGGAGAGGACTCAAATCAATAAAATTAGAAATGAAAAAGAAGTTACAACTGACGCTGCAGAAATACAAAGGATCACAAGAGACTACTATAAGCAACTATATGCCAATAAAATGGACAACCTGGAAGAAATGAACAAATTCTTAGAAAGGTGCAACCTTCCAAGACTGAACCAGGAAGAATAGAAAATATGAATAGACCAATCACAAGTAATGAAATTCAAACTGTAATTTAAAATCTTCCAGCAAACAAAAGTCCAGGACCAGATGGCTTCACAGGCGAATTCTATCAAACACTTAGAGAAGAGCTAACACGCATCTTTCTCAAACTCATACAAAAAATTGCAGAGGGAGGAACGCTACCAAGCTCATTCTACTAGGCCACCATCACCCCGATACCAAAACCAGACAAAGATACTACAAAAAAAGAAAATTACAGAGTGATGTCACTGATGAACACAAATGCAAAAATCCTCAACAAAATACTAGCAAACAGAATCCAACAACACATTAAAAGGATCATATACCACAATCAAGTGGTATTTATCCCAGGGATGCAAGGATTCTTCAATATATGCAAGTCAATCAATCTATGTGATACACCATATTAACAAACTGAAGAATAAAAACCATATGATCATCTCAATAGATGCAGAAAAAGCTTTTGACAAAATTCAACACCCACTTATGATAAAAACTCTCCAGAAAGTGGGCACAGAGGGAAGCTACCTCAACATAATAAAGGCCATATATGACAAACCCACAGCAAACATCATTCTCAATGGTGAAACACTGAAAGCATTTCCTCTAAGACCAGGAATAAGACAAGGATGTCTACTCTCCGCTATTATTCAACATAGTTTTGGGAGTCCTAGCAATCAGAGAAGAAAAAGAAATAAAAGGAATCCAAATTGGAAAAGAAGAAGTGAAACTGTCACTGTTTGCAGATGACGTGATACTATACATAGAAAATCCTAAAGATGCCACCAGAAAACTAGTAGAGCTCATCAATGAATTTGGTAAAGTTGCAGGATACAAAATCAATACACAGAAATCTCTTGCATTCCTATACACTAACAATGAAAGATCAGAAACAGAAATTATGGAAACAATCCCATTTACCATTGCAACAAAAAGAATAAAATACCTAGGAATAAACCTACCTGAGGAGGCAAAAGACCTGTACTAAGAAAACTATAATATACTGATGAAAGAAATCAAAGATGACAAAAATAGATGGAGATATATACCATGTTCTTGGATTGGAAGAATCAATATTGTGAAAATGACTATACCACCCAAAGCAATCTACAGATTCAATGTAATCCTTATCAAATTACCAATGGCATTTTCCACAGAATCAGAACAAAAAATTTTACAATTTGTATGGAAACACAAAAGACCCCAAATAGCCAAAGCAATCTTTTCTTTTAATTAATTAATTTATTTATTTTTGGCTGTGTTGGGTCTTCATTGCTGCGTGTGGGCTTTTTCTAGTTGTGGCAAGCGGGGGCTACTCTTCATTGTGGTGTGCATGCTTCTCATTGCAGTGGCTACTCCTGTTGTGGAGCACAGGTTCTATGCACTCAGGCTTCAGTAGTTGCAGCTCAGGGGCTCTAGAGAGCAGGCTCAGTAGTTGTGGCACATGGGGTTAGTTGCTCCTCAGCATGTGGGGTCTTCCCAGACCAGGGCTCAAACCCATATCCCCTGCACTGGCAGGTGGATTCTTTTTTTGTTTTTTGTTTTTTTTGCGGTACGTGGGCCTCTCACTGTTGTGGCCTCTCCTGTTGCGGAGCACAGGCTCCGGACGTGCAGGCTCAGAGGCCATAGCTCACGGGCCTAGCCGCTCCATGGCATGTGGGATCTTCCCGGACTGGGGCATGAACCCGTGTCCCCTGCATCGGCAGGCGGACTCTCAACCACTGCGCCACCAGGGAAGCCCTGGCAGGTGGATTCTTAACCACCGTGCCACCAGGGAAGTCCCCACCGAAGCAATCTTGAGAAAGAAAAATGGAGCTGAAGGAATCAGGCTCCCTGACTTCAGATTATACTACAAACCTACAGTAATCAAGACAGTATGGTACAGGCACAAAAACAGAAATATAGATCAATGGAACAGGATAGAAAGCCCAGAGGTAAACCCACACACCTATGGTCACCTAATCTATGATAAAGCAGGCAAGAATATACAATGGAGATGATAATCTCTTCAATAAGGAGTGCTGGGAAAACTGGACAGCTACATGTAAAATAATGAAATTAGAACGCTCCCTAACACCATACACAAAAATAAACTCAAAATGGATTAAAGACCTAAATGTAGGGGACTTCCCTGGTGGTCCAGTGGTTAAGACCCTGCATTTCCAATACAGGGGCCCTGGATTCGATTACTGGTCAAGGAACTAGATCCTGCATGCCGCAACTAAGAGATCAAATGTCACAACTAAAGATCCCACATGCTGCAACTAAATATCCTGCATGTCGCAACTAAAGATCCCCCATGCCGCAATGAAGATCCCTCATGCCGTAATGAAGATCCTGCATGCAGCAATTAAGACCCAGTGCAGCCAAATTTAAAAAAAAAAAAAAGTAAAGACCTAAATGTAAGGTCAGACACTATAAAACTCTCAGGGGAAAACATTGGCAGAACACTCTTGGACATAAATTGCAGCAAGATCTTTTTTGACCCACCTCATAGAGTAATGAAAATAAAAACAAAAATTAAAAAAATGGGACCTAATGAAACTTAAAAGCTTTTGCACAGCAAAGGAAACCATAAACAAGACCAAAAGACAACCCTCAGAATGGGAGAAAATATTTGCAAACGAAGCAACTGACAAGGGATTAATCTCCAAAATATACAAACAGCTCATGCAGCTCAATAGCAAAAAAACTAACAATTCAATTAAAAAATAAAAAATGGACCGAAGACCTAAATAGACATTTCTCCAAAGACATACAGATGGCCAAGAGGCACATGAAAAGATGCTCAACATCACTAATTATTAGAGAAATGCAAATCAAAACTACAATGAGGTATTACCTCACACCGGTCAGAATGGCCATCATCAAAAAATCTACAAACAGGGACTTCCCTGGTGGTTCGGTGGTTAAGACTCCATGCTCCCAATGCAGGGGGCTGGCTTCAATCCCTGGTCGAGGAACTAAGATCCCACATACCACTGCTAAGCCCACACAGCACAACTACTGAGCGCTCGTGCTCTAGAGCAGCAGTCCCCAACCTTTTTGGCACAAGGGAGTGGTTTTGTGGAAGACAATTTTTTCATGGATGGGGGGAGGGGGGAATGGTTCCGGTGGGAATGCGAATGATGGGGAACAATGGGGAGTGGCAGATGAAGCTTTGCTTGCTTGCCCACTGCTTACCTCCTGCTGTGCAGCCTGGTTCCTAATAGGCTGCAGATCAGTGCAGCCTGGGGGTTGGGGACCCCTGCTCTAGAGCCCGTATGCTACAACTAGAGAGCCCACTCACCGCAAAGAAGAGCCCACATGCCGCAAGGAAGACCCAGCACAGCCAAAACAAACAAACAAAATCTACAAACAATAAATGCTGGAGAGGGTGTGGAGAAAAGAGAACCCTCTCACACTGTTGGTGGGAATGTAAACTGATACAGTCACTATGGAGAAGAGTATGGAGGTTCCTTAAAAAACTAAAAATAGAACTACCGTATGACATAGTAATCCCACTCCTGGGCATATACCCAGAGAAAACTATAATTAAAAAAGATACATGCACTCCAATGTTCATTGCAGCACTATCTAAAGTAGCCAGGACATGGAAGCAACCTAAATGTCCATCATCAGAGGAATAGATAAAGAAGGCCTGGTACATATATACAATGGAATATTACTCAGCCATAAGATGGAATGAAATTGTGCCATTTGCAGAGACGTGAATGGACCCAGAGACAGTCATACAGAGTGAAGTAAGTCAGAAAGAGAAAAACAAATATGGTATATTAACACATATATGTGGAACCTAGAAAAATGGTACAGATGAACGAATTTGCAAAGCAGCAATGGAGACACAGACTTGGAGAACAAATGTATGGACACTACGGGGGAAAAAGGGGGGGGTGGGATGAATTGGGAGATTGGGATTGACATATCTACAGTACTATGTATAAAATAGATAACTAATGAGAACCTACTGTATAGCACAGGGAACTCTACTCAATGCTCTGTGGTAACCTAAATGGGAAAGAAACCCAAAAAGGAGGGGATATACGTATACGTATAGCTGATTCATTTTGCTGTACAGCAGAAACTAACACAACATTGTAAAGCAACTATACTCCAATAAAAATTTTAAAAAAAGAAATAATGATTATGTGACATGATAGAGGTGATAAATATTGCTACAATGGCAATCATAGTATAATATGTAAATGTATCAAATCACCATGCTGTATGCCTTAAATTCAAATAATATTATGTGTTCAATATATTACAAGAAAAAAATGCAATAAGCATCATCAATATCAAAACAGATCAAGCAGAAGAAATTTTCCATGAGTTAGCAGACAGTAAGTTGAAAGTATACACTCAGAGGACAGCAAAGATAAAGAGTGAAGAATGACTATGTGATCTATAGATACCATCAAAAGAAACATCCTATAAATTATGGAGTCTTAGAAGGAAAAGATATAGACAGAAGGTTTATTTAAATAAATAGTGGCTGAGAACTTTCCACGTCAGGGAATAGATTTGGATATCCAAGTTCATGAAGTTCATAGGGTACCAGACAAACTTAACTCAAAATAAAAAAAATTCTTCTTCAAAACACATTATAGTAAAATTGTCAACTATCAAAAACAAAGAATCTTAAAAGCATCAGGAGGAGAGAGGCTTATAACTTACAAGAGAACCTTCATAAGATTAAAATTTGATTTCTCAGCAGAAACCTCACAGACCAGGAGAGAGTGGGATGATATTTTCAAATTGCTCAATTAAAAAAACAAACAACAAAAAAAACCCTGCCAACCAAGAATATTCTATCCATCATAACTATCCTTCTTAAATGAAGAGATTAAAAACTCTTTTCAAAAAGCAAAAGCTGAGGGAGTTCATCATCACTAGATCTATCTTAGAAGAAATTGTAAGAGTTCCTCAAGCTAAAATAGAAGGACCCTAAATAGGACCATGAAAACATATGAGGATACACAATAGACTTGTAAGTATATAGTTAGGTAAGAATACTTTAATAGTGTGATATGGTGGCGGGTTAAACAGTTAAATTTAGTATATAAAGGTTAAAGAATTAGATTATTAAAAGTAACTGCAGGGGCTTCCCTGGTGGCACAGTGGTTGAGAGTCCGCCTGCCGATGCAGGGGACATGGGTTCGTGCCCCGGTCCGGGAAGATCCCACATGCTGCGGAGCGGCTGGGCCCGTGAGCCATGGCCGCTGAGCCTGCGCGTCCGGAGCCTGTGCTCCGCAATGGAGAGGCCACAGCAGTGAGAGGCCCACGTACCGCAAAAAAAAAAAAAAAAAAAAAGTAACTGCAGCTATAATAATTTTAACATGTAAACAGTATAAAAAGAGGTAAATTGTAACACCATATACAAAAATTCACGGTAAAAGAGTAGATTTTTTGTATCTGATGGAAGTTAAATTGTTATCAACATAAAATAGACTGTTGTATCTACAAGACATTTTCCATGAGCCTCATGGAACCACAAAGCAAAAACCTACAGTAGATTCAGAAAATATAAAGAGAAGGAAATCATCACATACCACTACAGAGTATCACTAATTCACAAAGAAAGGCAGCAAAAGAGGAAAAAAGGAACAAGAAACAACAAAACATCCAGGAAACAATAAGATGGCCTTGGTAAGTCCTTACCTATCAATAATTACTATAAACATAGATATATTAAATTCTCTAGTCAAAAGTCATAGAGTGGCTAGATAGTTAAAAATACAAGATCAAACTGTATGCTGCCTACCAGAGATTCACTTCAGGGTTAAAAACACAAATTGGCTCAAAGTGAAGTTTAGAAGAAGATATTCCATACATGTGGAAACCAAAAGAAAGCAGTGGTAGCTAGAGTTACACCAGACAAAATACCAGACAAAATAGACTTTAAGGCAAAACCTGCAAGAAGAAAAAATTTAAGGTCATTATATAATGATTATGTTGTCAATTCATCAAGAAGACAACACTCAAATAAATATGCACCCAACAGTGGAGGACCTTAATGTATTAAACAAATACTAACAGATTGAAGAGAGAACTAGACAATACAAAATAGTGTAGGGGTCCTTAATACCCACCATTCAACAATGAACAGATCATCCAGAAAGAAAATCAATATGGAAGTATTGAACTTGAATAATACATTAGACCAAATGGACTTAACAGACAAAAACAGAACAGTCCATCCAACAGCAGCAGAATACATGTTCTTCTCTACTGCACATTGAACATTCTCTAGGACAGATCATGTGATGGGTCACTAAACAAGTCTTAGCAAATTTAAGAAGACTGATATCATACGAAGTATTTTTTTAGTGATTCAGTTACATATATATATATATATATATACACACACACACACACACATACACATTCTTAATATTTTTAATATTCTTTTCCATTATGGTTTACCATATAATACTGAATATAGTTCTCTGTGCTATACAGTAGGACCTTGTTGTTTTATCTATTCTCTATATAAAATCTTACATTGCTAAATCCAACTCCCACTCCATCTGTCCCACAAACCCCTCCCCCTTGGCAACCACCAGTCAGTTCTCTATGCCCGTGCTTCTGTTTCTGTCTCACAGGTAGGTTCATTTGTGTCATATTTTAGATTCCGCATAAGAGATAACATATGATATGTCTTTCTCTTTCTGATTTACTTCATTTACTAAGTATTTTTTCAACCACAATGGTAAGAAACCAGAAATGAACAACAGGACAGAGTCTGGAAAATATACAAATATGTGGAAATTAAACAACACGATCCTAAGGAATCAATGGGCCAAAGAAAGAGTTAAAAAATACAAAATAGGGCTTGCCTGGTGGCGCAGTGGTTGAGAGTCCGCCTGCCGAGGCAGGGGACACGGGTTCGTGCCCCGGTCCGGGAAGATCCCACATGCCGTGGAGCGGCTGGGCCCGTGGGCCATGGCCGCTGAGCCTGTGGGTCCGGAGCCTGTGCTCCGCAACGGGAGAGGCCACAACAGTGAGAGGCCCGCGTACCGCAAAAAAAATAAATAAATAAAATAAAAAATAAAAAGACTGAATCATGAAGAAATAAAACAATCGCAAACTGACAAAATTACTATTAAGGACATTGAATCAGTTCTCAAAAACCTCCCAACAAAAAAATACCAGGACTAGATGGCTTCACTGGTGAATCCTACCAGACTTTTAAAGAAGAATTAATACTAATTATTTTTAACTGGATAAATCTTACGAAGCTATTTGTGGATGATACACTTCGCATTTTATAAATTCACTTGGGGAGACATACACTCAACGATATACAATAAGTTAGAGCTATTGGTTCTGAATCTTTGATGTCTGAAAATATTTATCATTTGAGTTGGGATATATTTCAGAAATTTAACACAATTGAGCATACATTAATAAAATGATTCTTGTAAACTTTCTTCAAAATACAAAGAAGTGAAAAAGAACCATATGTCTGTTGCATGAGTGTGGAGTATAATGGAAACTTACAAGAGCAAGGCTTGACTGACTACAGACTCCACTTGAAAAGCCAATGTCTTTAATAAACAAAGGTGAGAATGTTTATTTTTCAAAGCAAACTACAAGCAAAGGAAAACTAAGAAGAAATTCGAGTTTCCAGATCTACCATGATGGCTTATGCACATTTCTCAGCGAATCACACCAAATCCTTACTAAAGATACAAGAAATATATGAGCTCATAGCAAAGGAATCTTGCAGAAAGCACCTGAACCAGTGAACAGCAGGAGTGATGGGACAAATGATTATCAGGTGACTGAAGCACACAAGACACATTATCACTGCTGTGGTCTTCTAGGTGAAACACATAAGAAAAACATAATCTGAAACTAACATGAAAAAATGTCAATTTTATGCAAATTTCAGTCCACATATACCTCCCATGTTCTCTGACTCTAATGCTGTATTTAAATAGTTTTTCTTTTCAATATACAGAGCAAGTCTCTCCTAATTACTTTTTTTTTTTTTTTTTTTTTTTTGCGGTACGCGGGCCTCTCACTGTTGTGGCCTCTCCAGTTGTGGAGCACAGGCTCTGGACGTGCAGGCTCAGCGGCCATGGCTCACAGGCCCAGCCGCTCCGCAGCATGTGGGATCTTCCCGGACCGGGGCACGAACCCATGTCCCCTGCATCGGCAGGCGGACTCCCAACCACTGCGCCACCAGGGAAGCCCCCCTAATTACTTTTTTTTCAGAACTTTGAGTTATCTGGACCACTAATGCCATCCCATTTAAAAGTGCATTTTCTTAATCCTGTTGTGATAAGTTGATGTTGCATTCAGATGTACATTAATCATTCCATTTCCCCTTCTTCGCTAATATCTCAACACCTGAAAGTATCCCATAGGGAAGTTTGGATACTAATGCCTTCCCGTGTTGATCTTTCACAAAAGGAATAGGAATTTCGATAGTTGAAGGTCATTAATTCATGGTGAGAATTCTCCGTGCTCTATAGGGAGCCTGGATGCAGACACTAGGGAAAAGGCTCTGGAACACAGGGGAGAAATGTTCTGAAGAGCTGACTATGACTATCATAAGAAGGAAAAAAACAAGTAGTTGAAAACAACCTTGCTAGGGAGGAACGTCAGAATTAGAAAATGAAAGGTTTGCAGGTTCTCAATCCATGACATTTCAGGAGGAAAAGCAGACACAGCCTCTGACCCAGGACAGGACATTTACCTGAGAAACTGCCATTTCGTCCTCTTCTACCTCCTGCTCTTGATCATTTTCTCATTGACATCATGTTGAGGAATCACATCAGCATCTTGAGAATATGCCTTCAACGGCAACAGCACAGCTCCTTCACCTGTTCCCACCATACCCACAGGCAAAAGGCCTTGAAACGCTGAAATGCCAACCTTCAGAAAAAGAGAGATTCAGGAACAATGAGCTCCTGCGTGGAGACCAAACTGTGAGCTTTTTCTTTCCTGTCTACACGTGCTCTGCCCTCACACGGATGCCCAGAAACTCTGCTACAGCATAGAGCAAGTGGGCTGCACCGCCCTGCCCCTTCCAATCCCATGTAGAACAGACACCGATACCTCCCCAGAGGCAAAAGGACCAAAGACTGGAAGCAACTCTCATCAAGGTACCCAAGCAGCCCTCGTGCTTAAACCGGGCCTAACCTTTGAATCACCTGGAGTTAAAACAACGCAGATGCTCCCACCCAGATCAATAGACTCTGTGGGGAGGGCACAGGTGATGTTATTGCTAAATACTCATCGTGTAATACTAATGAGAAACTGCATGGGAGCCACGTAGCAAACATTTCTTCCAAAGCTTTAAAGTGCTTACAAATTTGGGGGGAACCCAGGCCCCACTCTTAATTATGATTCTCCTGTGAGGCTCATGAAATGACATCTTTAACAAGCTTTTTGTTGGTGCCGATGTTACTCTGTCAGACCTGTATTCAGTAGTACTGAGCTAGAGCTATATGGCAGAGGGCACCTGAGACCACTGAGTAGCGTGAAGGTTTGGGGTAAGAACTTCCAGAAGTGCGGGTTCCCTGGGCCTGATTCATAGGGGCTGAGTTCCTTCCGGAATAGGTATGGCCTTGCTGTTGCCTAGGGGACAGGCTGCTGAGTTGGTGGGAATCACATGGTGGGTTTAGGGTTGTGTGAGGGTGGCCCTTAGAAATCTACCCAAAGATACCCTTAGTCCTCAGGTCCTTTAGCCCCCTCTCCTCTCAGGGCCCACTTGACCAGCAGGAGTACTCGGGAGGAGGGCATGACCACCTGTCCTCAGGGGAGCTGAGACCCCATACCCCAAAAGATTCAGAGCACGGAGTTGTTTGCATCACAGATTTGTCTGAAAGTAAATCAAAGGCAGCAGTGGAGGGTGGATTAACACTTGTGTTGGAAATGGACTGAAGCCTTTGAAAAGGATGCCATGAATGCATATTTGATGATTCACAAAGGAAGTCATGATCTATGTTAATAAAGCACATTATAACTGAATCAACAGATCAGAATTTTTTGTTGATTGCGTGTGTGTCTATGTGTGTGTGTTATAAATTGTGGTGCCACAGTTTGTTCTCCCCCCACCGTCACGTATTTACACTTTCTCACATCTTTAAAGTGCATTCATTAAGGTAAAAATTAGAGAAACGCATATCTACTTTTCGAATATTCTTTGAGAATATTGAATCTTTTGAAAATTTTATTTAAAAATTTTTTTCAATTTTTAAGATAATTTTTAAAGGTTAGTTTCCATTTACATTCATTATAAAATACTGGCTATTTCCCCCATGCTGTACAATATATCCTTGAGCCTGTCCTACACCCAAGAGTTTCTACCTCCCTCTCCCCAACCTCTACAGTGCCCCTCCCACCTCCCCACTGGTCAGTTTGTTCTCCGTACCTGTGAGCTTACTTCTTTTTTGTTATGTTCACTAGTTTGCTGTATTTTTTAGATTCCACATATAAATGATGTCACACAGTATTTTCCTTTCTCTGGCTTATTTCACTTAGCATAATGTCCTCCAAGTCCATCCATGTTGCTGCAAATGGCAAAATTTTATTTTTTCATAGCTGAGTAGCATGGTGTTGTATATATAGTAAGCCCCTACATACAAACAAATTCTGTTCCGAGAGCACGTTCGTAAGTCCAATTTGTAGGTCCAGCAAAGTTAGCCTAGGTACACAACTAACACAATAGCTATACAGTACTGTACTGTAATAGGTTTATAATACTTTTCACATAAACACATAAAAAACAAACACAAAAAATAAAACATTTTTAATCTTACAGTACAGTATCTTGGAAAGTACAGCAGTACAGTAAAACAGCTGGCATACAGGGGTTGGCATCGAGTGAACAGGCAAGAAGAGTTACTGACTGGAGGAGGGAGAGGAGGTGGGAGATGGTAGAGCTGAAGGATCGTCAGCAATAGGAGATGGAGGGCAAGTTGCAATTTCACTCGCTCCTGACGTTGATGGCACAGGTTCTGGTTCCTTTCTGAAACCAGATGCACGTTCGCATCTTTGAAACTTGATGGTTTGTATGTAGGGGACTTACTGTGTGTACGTATGTGTGTGTGTGTGTGTATATATATATATATATATATATGTATATATACACATACATACATACACACACCACATCTTCTTTATCCATTCATCTGTTCATGGACACTGAGGTTGCTCTTATATCATGGCAATTGTAAATAGTGCTGCTATGAACATTGGGGTACATCTTTTTGAAACAGTGTTTTGCGGGTATTTTTGGATATACACCCAGGAGTGGAATCACTGGGTAATATGGTAGTTCCATTTTTCGTTTTTCAAATCTTTTAGTATACCCCAAGTGTTTCAGGCTCCACATACCAATGTCTTCAAGATTTTAGTGGTTTTTAAAAGAGGCTTTTTTTTTTTTTTTTTTTTTTGGCTGCAAAGCTTCTGGGATCTTAGTTCCCCGACAAGGATTGAACCCAGGCTTCGGCAGTGAAAGCCAAGTCCTAACCACTGGGCCACTAGGGAACTCCCAGACAAATTAGATTTAAAATAAGGACTGTTACAAGAGATAAAGAAGGACACTACATAATGATCAAGTGATCAATCCAAGAAGAAGATATAAAAACTAAGTATTTATGCACCCAATATAGGAGCACATGAACACATAAAGCAAATATTAACTGACATAAAGAGAGAAATTGACAGTAACAAAATAAAAATAGGGAACTTTAAAACCCCACTTATAACAATGAACAGGTCATCCAGACAGAAAATCAATAAGGAAACTCTGGCCTTAAATGACACATTAGACCAGATGGATGGATATATACATATATGGCACATTTCCTCCAAAAGCAGCAGAATACAGTTTCTTTTCAAGTGTACATGGAACTTTCTCCAGGATAGATCACATGCTAGGCCTCAAAACAACCCTCAGTAAATTTAAGAAAATTGAAATCATATCAAGTATATTTTCCAAACACAGTGCTATGAAACTACAAACTGACTATAAGAAAATAACCGAAAAAACCCCAAAACACATGGAGGCTAAACAATATGCTACTAAACAACCAATGGATCACTGAAGAAATCAAAGAGGAAAAAAAAAATACCTAGAGACAAATGAAAGTGAAAACACAACAGTCCAAATCTACAGGATGCAAAAAAAGCAGTTCTAAAGGAGAAGTTTACAGTGATACAAACTTATCATAGGAAACAAGAAAAATCTGAACTGTACAACTTAACCTTCCACCCGGAGGCTAGAAAAAGAAGAACAAAGCTCAGTTAGTAAAAATTTTTTTAAAAAATCATAAAGATTATAACAGAAATAAGTAAAATAGAGAGTAAAAATCAATAGAGGGCTTCCCTGGTGGTGCAGTGGTTAAAAATCCGCCTGCCAGTGCAGGAGACACAGATTCGAGCCCGGGTCTGGGAAGATCCCACATGCCACAGAGCAACTAAGCCCGTGCACCACAACTACTGAGCCTGCGCTCTAGAGCCCATGAGCCACAACTACTGAAGCCCACGCACTCTAGGACCCGCGTGCCACAACTACTGAGCCTACACACCTAGAGCCCATACTATGCAACAAGAGAAGCCACCGCAATGAGAAGCCCACGCACTGCAACGAAGAGTAGCCCCTGCTCGCCGCAACTAGAGAAAGCCCACACGCAGCAACAAAGACCCACGGCAGCCAAAAAAAAAAAAAAAAAAGAAAAAAGGACAATAGATTTGAAAGATCCTCTTTCACAAAAGAGGGTATCAAAATGGTCAATAAGTGTATAATATGCTTATTTAAGAGTCATAAGATGTTATTACTCATGAAGGGAATTTAAATTTTAAAAAAAAGAATTGAGGATTCTAATTTAAACACGTAATTAAAGCTAATAGGAATAAAAGAGAAACATTTCAGTACGCAGTAGGAAAGCAGGATGTGTGTTTTTAGTTATAAGGAATGGAATTACATTTTATTGAGGAAAAAAAATTCTGTGCATGGTCAGGATTAACTAAATTTAGATTGGAGTTAATTAAGTAAATGGATTTGTACTAGTAAGCTAGTACAATACTGGAAGCTGAACAAAGTTTCTTACAGTTTTCCTTTTTGATAACAGATTGCGTGAGGTTCTGTGGCCTTAAGTGATCTGTATTTTTTTTTAATCTTTTTGTGACTTTGGTTAAATAAGTATTGTTTCATAGAGACCTATGATCCTGTTGTGTTTTAAAACCTTTGTGATATTTTTAACAAACTTCCCAAATATCAAAATCTAACTAAGTCTCTTTTAGCTTCCAACTGACTCTGGGGTGCTTTAAGGAGCATCCTGAGACAGCTCAGAGATGAATGTTACACTAACTAAATTTATTTGGTATGTTAACTTACTTCAAAACATTATCAAGTGATGGGAGATGAACCTTAGGTTATAGTGTATGGATAGATGTTATTAATATAGCTATTCCAAAATTTATATGAAATTCCTAACATCTAATATAAAGTTATCAGCCGAATCCTAGTTATTCTAAAATGTTATATGTCACAGAAATACCAGTTTCCTGATAATTACACTGTACGCAAATCTTTAACCATGCTCTTTTAAGTTTTGTCCTTTATAGACAATCATTATTTTACATTGATGTTTTTACAAAATGAAGATTTTCAAGAAGACTCATAAAAAGAACTTTTAAACAAATGTAAGTTTCTGATAGCCTTTAGATAATACCACTGAACTGGGTAACAAATGACAAAACTCTAATGGAAAACCTGATTACTGCATCCAGATCAACAGGAATTAATTACATGGGACTGAACGAACTTTTGTTTTCCAGAAAAAACTTTTCTCTTATGCTACGACCTACAACAAGTTGATAAAGCATACCTTTGTAAACAAAGATGAAACATTTATCTTTTTCTCTCTACTTGATCCTTCCAGAATTTGGCTTCTCCAGCTGGCGCTCCTGTGGACTTGATGGTTTATTATTGGGTTGGCGAGAAAGTTCGTTCGGCTAGTGAATACATCGTTCAATAAAGTTCTTTGTGAAAATGAAAAACGTGTCTTGGGACTTCCCTGGTTGTCCAGTGGGTAAGACTCCGAGCTCCCAAAGCAGGGGGCCCGGGGTTTGATCCCTGGTCGGGGAACTAGATCTCGCATGCATGCTGCAACTAAGAGTCTGCATGCCGCAACTAAGAAGTCCACATGCCGCAACTAAGAAGTCCACATGCTGCAACTAAAAGATGCACATGCTGCAACTAAAGATCCCACATGCCTCAACGAAGATCCCGTGTGCCACAACTAAGACACGGTGCAGCCAAAATAAATAAATTAATTTTTTTTCAAAAGAGCCTGGCACAAAGTAAGTGCTCAATGTTTTAAAAAAAAAAAAGAAAAAAGTCTTTTAACTTAAAACCGAACGAACTTTTTGGCCAGCCCAATACAACTGGATTACAACTAGTTATACTAATCAGTTTTAATTTGTTCTTTGTTTCCAAATTGTTTATGATTTGTCTCCCTGCTGCACTATGACCTTGTCAGTGTTACTACCTACATTACTTATACCCTGCCTATTTTGCTGTCTCTTACAGTACTCAATGTGTAACCAGGCCTCCAACAAAATTGATGGCTAAACATCTTGAGGAAATAAATCACATTTGTAACTCTACATAGAATAATTGTAATAGTGTGATCCGAGGTATGGGAACAAGCAACAAGGGAAAATATCTCCTGGATCATAATAGACTAGTAAGACAGAGGATCCAGAGAATCTTTATCAACGGGGCCTAACCCAGAAATTAGCAACTGGAGTGGCGTATCACAACGAATTTTCATCTGATCTGGGATGAGCCTCCTAGCGCCATGGGACAAAAATTGGTCATGAAATGTCTTCCAAATATTGGTCGAATTTCAGACCAAGAGGAGGACCTGATAAATGGAATATTGCCTGCCATATCAATAAACAAAAGATGTCACAGTCATCAGCCACCTCGTGGTGAGCTGGTGAACCCTGAGGGAACGCAGGAAGGAAAAGAATACCTGACATCTAGCAGCCATCAGACTGCAGCCACTCACAAAGGTGAGCCCTGAGGAATCTCAGGATGTGAAAACACAGGATACTGGCCCAGATAGCTGAGGTGCACATCAAAGGAATGATTTCAGTGAGCCGCCCAGACTCTTGCACCTTCCCATACATACAAAAGCGCTAAATTCCTTAACTTGACATATCTGTCTTTCTTTAACTAACAACAATCTTTTGACACTCAGACTACCTGCCCTTTGTCGCAAAACTCCTGTATATGCTGGCTCACGGAGCGGTTCTCTCAGGGTTACTTGACGTGCTGCCTCCCAGCTTGAAGTCCTAAAAATTCCTGCCAAATAAAACTTTCAACTTTGAGGCTGTAAAAATATTTTTGAGTCGATAGGTGTGACTTCCAGGGCAGAGATGCTCTCCTAACCCCGCTGTCTGTAGTGGCCGGCAGCCGAGGGGACCAAAAGGACCACAGGGTGTGAGGCGGCCCTGGCGCCCCCAGCCCTGCTCCACCCTGGAGCCCAGCCCCGCAGCGCCGCTCCTCCACCCAGCCCCACCTCCGGCCGCCACAGCCGTGCTCCAACTCCACGTCACTGCCCAAGGCCAGCTTGGCGGAGGCGGCAGCCAAGGCCCCAAACGCACCGGCGCCGGCGCACGGGCAGCTGAACATGCCCCAAAAGCGGCGCCGCATCGCGCCGGC
Source organism: Orcinus orca (assembly GCF_937001465.1). Lineage (NCBI taxonomy): Eukaryota > Metazoa > Chordata > Mammalia > Artiodactyla > Delphinidae > Orcinus > Orcinus orca. The sequence goes on from NC_064562.1 coordinate 22,372,196, forward strand.
CTGCAGGCGCAGGGGGAATCGGGGGGAGGCGTCGGGGAGGGCAGCGCACACATACAGCCGCCCACATCCTGCGACCTCGCCGTCACGGTGCGCACCGCCACACCTCCGTGGGTCCCCTGCGCCAGCCACCGGCCCGGCGGAGTGCGCTCCGCCATTGGACGACGGCCTCACGTGACGCGAGGCTTGCGTCAGCGGGTTGGCCAATGGAGGGTCCGCCAGGGCCTCGAGGGGCGGGGCCGCCGGCTGCGGTCCTGTTGCCCTTGTCCCCAAGGTGAGCCGCCACGGGGTTAGGTTTAGGCTTTCCGGGAAGCCCTCCCGGACCGTTGTCCGAGGCTGACAGTGGTACTGTGCTAGCTGTTGTAGAATAACTCTTCGTGGTCTAGCAGTTTCAGTCCTTGCCACTGGGGGAGGTCAAGCATCAGCTTCCCCAGGGATTTCTTAAAACGCCGAATCCCGGTCCTGCCCCACACCCATTGAATCAGAATCTGCCTTTTAACAAGACTCCCAGGAGACTGACCTACACCTTCTCGTTCCGGAAAGGACAAAACGTAGAGATGCTTCGGCAGAGGGCGCTAGAGACCTGCAGACTCAGCAAGAAAGCGGGCTGCGGGGGTGGGGCGGGGGGTGGAGGTTAGGGCGTCTCACAAATCAAATGGCCCAGATGGATACAAGTTCATTGTAGGAAATTTAGAAAGCATAATTAGGAGAAAATGTCATCCGTAATCACGCCACTCAGATAATCAGGATTAACATTACTTCCAATTTCCAATGCACTTAAATACTTTTAAAATGTTTTCGTTTAAGAAGTAGTACATTTCTTTGAAAATAAACTGCTATTGAGGTGTATAAAGGCCTACTTCCGCCCTCCAGGAAAGTCATTGTTATTACAGAACTTTTTCTCTATGTATAGCTTTATATATAGCACACGTTAAAAAATAGTATATGTGTGGGACTTTTTTTCTAAACATGATTTCACAGTGTGCATACTGTCCAGCAGCATTCTTTTTTTCCATTCAGTAAATTTTCATGTTAGTCCTTACTTGCCCTTCTCTCTCACAAGGTGGCTTTGTGGCTCTAATAAAAGCCAGGAAGGTTAGGGACTTCCCTGGTCAGTCCAGTGGTTAAGACTCCATGCTTCCAGTACAGGGGGCACTGGTTCAACCCCTAGTTGGGGAACTAAGATCGCACATGCCTGCAGTGCAGTGTGACCAAAAAAAAAATGTTACAAATTGTCTCATTTTGCAGCTGAGAAAATGGAGGCTCAGAGAGGCACGGTGCCACTGAACAAAGAGCTGTGTGAGATGATCCGCTTGGAAAGCTCTTATGTTACTTGGAACCTACAGGAAATTGAGTGGTGTTGCACTGGATAAACTCTTCATGCTTTATAAGGAGTTTTCTTAAATGATGCCTCCATCTAGCACGAGAGCATCTCAGAGCTACCTCCTCTGTAGGACGAGGTTGTGTGGTTATGTGTCTATTTCCCTGTTAGCCTGCAAGCTCCTTGAGGGCAAGGACACATTTATTTCTTCTCTAGGTCCCCAGTGCCCAGCACAGGGCCTTGTTCTGGTGATGATGGTTGAGTTGATACCATTTTTGGACACCCTGCTGGGAAGTGATTTCTGTCTCCTGGACAAAAGCTCCTGTGTGCATACCTATCACCTGCTTGCAATCTTGTTAAAATGAAGATTCTGATTTAGGTCTGGAGGTGGATTGAGGTTCTGCATTTCTACCAGGCTCCCAGATGGTGCTATGCAGGCGTGGTGGGGTGGCGAGACCACGCTGATTAGCAAGACTGGAATTGACCGTTGCCCTCAGCATACTCACACAACTTGCAGCATACTTGCCTCTCTAACTGGGCTCCATCAGGCAGATGCCATGCATGTTTTCTCTTTGTTTCTGCCACAGTGCCCAATACTGTGACCAGCTCCTGTCCTTGCTACACGTGTCTGAGTGAACAGACTATGATTTGATTATAAAAGATAAATAAAATTTAAAACTTACTAACAGCATTGTAACCGAAAGTGGGGTCCAGCTGCTTGCCACTCAAAAGCCAATAAAGCGGCAAGATTGGCGGAAAGGAAAGTTTGCTTTATTGCAGTTGCTGGCAACAGTGGGTTGGGGGCGGACTCCTCCCCAAAGGCTGACTCACCCCCACCCCAACCAGTGGGCAAGAGCTTTTATAGGCGGAGGGAGGGGGCTACGTGCAGAAACAGCACCGTCAGCTCTGACAGTCGTCTTGAAATTGGTCATGCGGTGGTCTGACCAGCGTCATCTTGATTGTTTTAAGTACGGTTAATCTTCAGCTCCAGGGTCGATTTGTTTCCATTTCTTTGAGGCCAATTCTCAAATTGTGGCAGCTTATGTCATGCTTACCTTCTGGTTGTCATGTAGTTAACTTCTTCCACCTGATGGGGGTTTCAGTATCTCTAAGACAGCTGAAAGGATGCGGCTCAGAATGTTATCTGTAGCCCTTGAGAAGGAACTAAAGGTCCTTGATTATGCTTAATGACTAAACTATTATTATTTGGTCTCCTTTGACTGTTTTCCTTTGTTTCTGCATTTTCTCACTTCTCTGATTAAACTTATTCTTTGGCTAAAACTTTTCCACAGACAAAAGGCAGGCTGAAGACATGGGGGGCAAGGACTATAGGGTCCTGATTCATTTCAGCATCATGGTGCAAACTGGAGCACCCTGAACTGGGAGTATGGAGGGGAGGGAATACCTCATCCCACATTTATTTAAAAAGTAATGAAAACAAACCTCAGAGATGGCTTATGGACAAAAGATGACATGTTGAGTTCTGGGAGACCCATTCAAACTCTCCCTCAGCTTTAGGGGCTAAAGTCACTCATTTAAGAGGACTTAGGGACCAAGGAGGGAATCTAAATATGAGAACCACACCGTCCACCCCCGTGTGAGACAGGAGGGATGGGTGTGGCCTGTGACAACCTAGGGAGTGAATGTCTTCTCTCTCTCTTAAGCCTCCTCTTCAAACTTACCTCAGTCTCTTCCTCTCTCTCTTCTCTTTTCACTGTGTCCATTTATTTCTCTGCCCAATTAAACAAATGAGCACACAGGTACCCTGGGCCAGGCCTGTTCCAGGCAGTGGAGTTGCCAGGATGACTAAGATCCCTGCACTGCTTGGGTTCTGGGGTTTTGCAAAACATTCAGTTCTAACTCCCTGTCCTGAACTGGCTTAAGGCTGTATCTCCTTTTCCTCGCTATGAGTGATGTTATGGGATGAATTGTGCCCTCTCAAAAGATATATTGGGAAGTCCCTGGTAGGCCAGTGGTTAGGACTCTGCACTTTCACTGCCAGGGTGCAGGTTCAATCCCTGGTCCAGGAACTAGCATAACACAAGCTGTGAAGCAAGGCCAGTAGATAGATAGATAGATAAATAGATAGACAGATAGATGATAGAAGTCTTAATCCCTGGCACCTGTGAATGTGAACTTATTTGGAAATGGGGTCGATTGCAGATGTAATCAAATTAAGATGAGGTCATTAGGGTGGGCCCTAATGTGACTAGTGTCCTTAGAAGAGACAGAGACCCAGGGGAGAATGCCATGTGACCACAGAGGCAGATATTGGAGCGATGCACCTATAGGCCAAGGAACACCAAGGGTTGCCTGCAACACCACAAGGTGAGACAGGCATGGAACAGTTTGTCCTCTGGAGGCCTGAGCCTTGCCAACACCTTGATTTTGGACTTATAGTATCCAGAATTGTTAGAGAATAAGGTTCTGTTGTGTTTTTGTCCATTTGTCATGGCAGACCTAGGGAACTCAAACAGGTGACCAGACCCAAGCCTCTTTATTACCAGCTTCACTACTCCACCTTCTCCCACCTCCAGAGCAGTCAGAGCCAGACCTGTAAGGGATGCCTTTGATTCAAACAGTCCCCTTAAATCACGGGACTACCGATGATTCAGTCAGGACTCTTGTATCAAGAGGCTCCCGTTGATTCAATCAGCCCCCCAAAATACACAACTCCCATCGATTGAATCAGATCCTTAAATAGCCTCACTCCCATTGATTAAGTCAATTCCTTTAACTATTGGGACCCCTGTTAAATCAATCATCCTCCGAAAATCTCTTAAGCTTCATTAAACCAATCAAATGCCTTAGATTTCCTGACTCCCATTAAATCAACCTGCCTTCTTAATTCTCCCTACACTCATTAAGAAGGATGATTGATTTAATTAGGGTCACCAATTTAAGAAGGCATATTGAATCAATGGGAGTGCAGTGATTGAATCAATGGGAGTTCCCCCTGGGGGACAGCCAGGGAGGGGTCCTGTCCCCCATGGGGGGTGCTCGGGAGCCCCGTGTAAATTAGTTCATTTGTACCAATTTTTGGATTCCACCTATAAGTGATATTATATGATATTTGTCTTTCCCTTCCTGACTTCACTGAGTCTGATCAACTCTGGGTTCAACTGTGTTGCCGTTAAGTGGCATTATTTCATTCTTTTTTATGGCTGAGCAATATTCCATTGTCTATACGTACCACATCTTCTTTATCTTTTCATCTGTCTGTGAACATTTTGGTTGCTTCCACATCTTGACTGTTGTAAATACTGCTGCAATGGACATTGGGGTGTGTGGGTCTTTTCGAATACTGGTTTTCTCTGGATATATGTACCCCCAGGAGCGGGATTGCCAGATCATCTGATAGCTTTATTTTAATTTTCTAAGGAACCTCCATGCTGTTCTTTATAATAGCTCTTACCAGTTTCTATTCCCACCAGCAGCATAAGTGGGTTCCCTTTTCTCCATCTCTGATGATGGTCGTTGTGACTGGTATGAGGTGATACCTTGTTGTTGTTTTGATTTGCATTTCTCTGATAATTAGGAATGTTGAGCATCTTGTCATGTGCTTTTTTTTAAAACAGTGTGAGTAAAAATTACCTCTTGAAATTGGCTTCTTGACAGTCTGCCCTGTTTGGAATTCTTTTTCCATTCCCTATCGCAGGACATTTCTAGAGGGTAGGTGTCAATTACAGCCTCCCAGGCCTTGTGAATATGAAGTGCCCATAAGCATGTTATGAGAGGCCCCAAGTTAACAGGATTTCTTCATACTCATCTCTGGTTATTCTGGCAACAAGAGCCTTAGAGAAAGTTGTGCTCATGGGTTGTAAATTCGACTGGTATGTGCCAGTCCAAGGGGACTTCCCTGGCGGTCCAGTGGTTAAGACTCTGCGCTTCCAATGCAAGGGGCGCTGGTTAGATCCCTGGTAGGGAACTAGGATCCCATGTGCTGCGTGGCCAAAAACAAACAAACAATCCAAGTGTTGTATCTCATTACTTCTTCCCCCTTACTCTTTAGCCCTGAGGCAAAATCCCAACCTCTGGAAAACCACTCTGCTGAGGGAGCTGTCCTCTGGAGGTGGGGAGACTGTAAGGGAGGAGGCTAGAGGTGGGAAACTCACCAGCAGGAGACCTGGAGACCAGCTGACTTTTCAGAGCTCTTCCAGCCCAGAGAGTCTGCCTGGACCTGGAGACTGTGGTCCCATGAAGAGGGCACCAGGCACTACAGTCCAAGGAGGGCTCATTTGCTGGTACATCTCTCCCCGTACCCTCAGTCCCAGGACAGTCCAGCCTTGGAACCCAAGCCTGCTCAGGCTCCAGGGGTGTGACTCCAGCCCAGGTCACCGAGGTCTGTCGGGAACATAGTAGGCATTTTTTTAAAATTTAATTAATTGTTATTTTATATTGGAGTATAGTTGATTTACAACGTTGTGTTGTTTTAGGTGTTCAGCAACTTGATTCAGTTCTACATAGACGTATATCTGTTCTTTTTTGGATTCTTTTCCCATATATGTTATTATGAGTTTTGAGTAGAGTTCCCTGTGCTAGACAGTAGATCCTTATTGATTATCTACTTTATATATATGTTAGGGTGTATGTGCTAATCCCAGCCAAACATGGCCAAAAATAATAAATAAAATAAATAAATTTATTTAAAAAAAATAGTGACTCAGATCATGCCATTGCTCTATGGAATCTCTTTCCATTGCAGTTAGAATAAAATCCAAACTATGTACACTGGCCTGTCCATCCTGATCGCTATTAAAGATATTTTATTGAATCAAGTCCTGCTGGTTTGAGCGCCATTTTTCTTCTTTTTCTGGTGACTTTAGGTAGCTCTGCTCTGATCTTAAAACAGCTCCCAGGGGGCTTCCCCCTGGTGGCACAGTGGTTACGAATCTGCCTGCCAATGCAGGGGACACAGGTTCGAGCCCTGGTCCGGGAAGATCCCACATGCCGTGGAGCAACTAAGCCCATGCGCCACAACTACTGAGCCTGTGTTCTAAAGCCCATGCTCTAGAGCCCTCATGCTACAACTACTGAAGCCTGCGCGCCTAGGGCCCGTGCTCCGCAACAAGAGAAGCCACCTTAATGAGAAGCCCGCACATCGCAATGAAGAGTAGCCCCCGCTCAGGCAACTAGGGAAAGCCCGCGCACAGCAACGAAGACCCAACGCAGTCAAAAATAAATTAAAAAAAAAAAAAAAAACGGCTCCCAGAGAGTGATTTTTAAGTTCTTGAGGTAAGCCTATGGTTCTGAGAACAGTTACCATTATCATTAGGCAGGGTACATTCCACTTACTTTTACCTTTTCTTAATTACTCAGGAATATCACTCTGAGCATCGCTTACCGGACTACGCTGCAAAGCTGAAATGCCAGGCTTCTGTGCTCTGCCCAGGCGACGTGATCCATATGCAGGGTCTCTGGGAGTGGGGTCCAAGAATCTGCATAGGTAACAATTTCCCAGGTGATTCTGCCCCTGAGGTTGGAGGAGGACTGGCTGAGAACACTGTCAGAGATTGCTAAGGTACGGAGCTTTCAAGCCATGGTGCTAAAAACCTGGAAGAGATTTTTAGAAACCAGTGCATTTCTCTGATACTTCCCCCTTCCCTGTGTCGCTGGCTGTCACACCTCATGGTTCAGAGGACCTGAGGCTGGAATCTCGTGCTCCTCACTGGCTGTGTCAAGGCAGTTCTGCAGGGCAGAGTGCATGAACTTTGAAATAGCTACTGGCTGCTCAGAAGTCCCTTACTTTCAAGTTTCTGCCTGTGTCCCACATAGCTGTGGGTGCTATAGGTCTTACCTAGGTAAGTGGTGTTCCTGTACACACACACACACACACACACACACACACACAGGCAGAGTGCTAGATTTGCTTTTTTTTAAAATTGAAGTATAGTTGATTTAAAATGTTGTGTTAGTTTCAGGTGTCCAGCAAAGCGATTCAAGTGTTATATGTGTGTGTGTGTGTGTGTGTGTACACACATATTTATACACACACATATATATTTTCTTTTTCAGATTATTTTCCATTATAGCTTACTATAAGATATTCAATATAGTTCCCTATGCTATACAGTAGGTCCTTGTTGTTTATTTTATATACAGTATTGTGTACCTGCTAATCCCATACTCCTAACTTATCTCTCCCCCCAGCCCCCTGCCTTTCCCCTTTGGTAACCATAAGTTTGTTTTCTATGTCTGTGAGTCTGTTTCTGTTTTGGAAATAAGTTCATATGTATCATTTTTTTTTAAGATTCCACATATAAGTGATATCATAAAATATTTGTCTTCTTCTGTCTGACTTACTTCACTTAGTATGATCATCTCTAGGTCCATCCATGTTGCTGTAAATGGCATTATTTCATTCTCTTTTATGGTTGAGTAATATTCCATTGTATATATATATATATATATATATATATATATATATATATATACCACATCTTCTTTACCCATGCATCTGTCGATGGAGATTTAGGTTGTTTCCACGTCTTGGCTATTGTTAATAGTACTGCTATGAACATTGGGGTGCATGTATCTTTTCAAATTAGAGTTTTCTCTGGATATATGCCCAGGAGTGGGATTGCTGGATCATATGCTTTAGAGTGCTATATTTTGAATGGTTCTACTATATAACAAAATTTTGAGAAATTTCTCTAATATCTCAATTCTACTGGGATAAATTATAGGGTTGGCCAAAAAGTTGGTTCGGGTTTTTCCATTCAATGTTATGGGAAAAACCCGAACCAACTTTTTGGCCAGCCCAATATTTTCCTTTTAGGGACCAATTTCAGTAGTTATGAGATAAACATTCATACTCTCCCCCCCCCCCCCCAGTGTACATTCCACTCACATGGTAAGCTTGAATACGACTCTTTTTATTTCAAGCTACTTAAGATTTCCTTATTTTGGAGAAACTATATTCCTCTGCCCCAGTCAGGAGCTAGATTCTAGAGTTTAGAATAAGTTCAGGAAGCTGGTTGTCAGTGAAGGTATCTACACGCTTCCATTTACTCTGTATAGTTCATGCATGTGGTTAACTAGGAGATAACTTCCCCTGGTGATCCATGACCCTTTCACCACCCCACGGGTGACTCATTTAAAAAATAATAATTAATAAATAAAATGATAGGTCAGGGAAGTACAAGGTAAGATTGATTTAGGACTAGTGAACTCATAACCCATGTTTTGCAGAAAACTGTGCTTTTAAAGAGCTACATGACCTAAAAATGCTTTTTTTTCCGGTTTGTTTTAAAAGAAAACCAAGCTTTGTTCAACTTAGTTTTATTGCAAGCTCCAAAAGTGCTATTAGACCTTTTGAAATTTGGGCTTATTTAAAAAATAAAAAAAGCCCTGGAAATTGTGTCTTCATTTGTCTATACAAAGTTAAACCTGATAATGGGAATAAATAGACATCAGCCCAGTTTTCATGTTTGTTTTCAAAATGTATCAAATCATCTTTTTGCTAAAGTTCTTTCGGATTCCTGTCAGAAACAGTATGAGAATAAATGCTCACCACAAGGGGGAGCTGGACCACGAAGAAATTAATGGGTTGTTTTGGAAAAAGAAATAAAAACTGGGAGAGTGCAGGTGATTCAGGGTAAAACCATCAGGGTTGGCAGGAGTGATATTCACAAGTGATGATTCCATTCTTTTAGTTGTTCAGACCAAAGATCAGAGTCGTGCTTGATTCCTTACTTCCCAATGAATTAAGCCTGTCTTTCTCTTCTGATGCTTTGCCATCTGGGGCCTTGCTGACCCTGGGCCACCAATTCCTTGAGACAGCAAACAACTCGTCCTTTCATATGCAAACCAACCAATCCAGAGCCCATCTTGCAACAGGCTTCTTTCAGGGCTCTTAAAAGAAGAGCCCAGGCCTCTATCACCCCAAGGCCAGGTACCAGGTGACTAAAAGCAGCCCCTATACCACAGAGCCCATTGAAAGTATTCAAGCTAATTCTAAACCTTCCTGCCTGTTTCTTCCCCCAGAAACCACAATCAAGCCTCTTGTCCCTGTTTTTGCCTGTTCCCTCCTGACCGACCCTGGCGCTTCCCTGCGTGGCCCCTGTGGCTTGGTGTCCCCTCCCCTTGGGAACTGTGAGTAATGAGCTCTCTTTTCCTTCCACGGCACTGATCTGTTGGCCTCCCTGTACCTGAGAAATAATAAGACCAACACCTTAAAATCGCTACCCCACATCTCAGCAAATCCTACTGTCTCTGCCTTTATGGTGTAGCCCCAGTTCAAGCACTCATCGCCATCGCCCCTGTGTCCCACCCACCATCATCTTGTTCTTCCTGTTTCCACCTGCCCACCACCCCACTCCCTGCCCTCTCATTCCAGGCTATTCTGCACCCTGTGAACAGTCAAGGTGAGCCTGTCACACAAGTAACGCAGGTCTTATCACTCTTCCCTTCAGAGCCCTCCAATTGAAGCCCGAACGGCAATTACGGTTTCAACAGCGTTTTTGGAACCCTCAGGAAACTAAGTTGGATAAAGCTGGTTTGTTTTTAAAAACACACAAAAGTGGTTCATGTCATCGGTTGACTTTCCATCCACTCTGAGTTAAAAACCCAGTCCTTCAAATGGCTTTGGGGGCCCCTATAGAATTGGGTTCCTGCTTGCCCTCTGAGCACAGCACCCGGCCGGCCCTTTCTCCTTACAGCCCTGGCCTCCACCCTACCAGATCCCCCGATTTGCACTCCCTCCCTCAGTGCGGTCCCCCATCTAACCGCCACACCCCTTGCCTTGTTCCATAGCACTTACAGCCATTGCTGGCTCATGATCAGGGTCGCCATGAAAACGTAAGCTCCACGAGGCAGGGACTTTGTTTTTGTTCACTGCCAATTTGTTAATGGCTTAGAATAGTGACTGCTACATGGTAAGAAATATGTGTTGATTGAATGAGCAAGCCGAGAAAATAATTTTTTTTAAAACGACACTCCAGCTCCGTCATGCTTACATCAAGTACTTGGAGAATGCTTTGTATGCATCCAGAAAGACACACTTGCTGGCCCCGAAGCCTGTCATCTAAGGGGGAGGCCAGCAAGGTGTTTCACTCATTAAACAATCAAGAATACAGTGTGGCCCGTGATGTCCATGGGTGCAGAAAAGCGGGGGGGGGGGGGGGGGGGGGGGCGGCAGTGAGGGCAGGTCATGAAGAGTGAGGCCAGCTTCTCCTGCCCCCTCCATCCCCCACCCCCCAAAGGTGGCATTCCAAAGCAGAAAGGACACAGTTAGTGAGTCTGCTCCATGGGTCAAGCACTCAATCTTTTTTTTTTTAGGTATCATTATTAATGTAAATTTACAAGTAAGGAAACTGAAACATAAAGAAGTTTCATCATACAGTTGGGAAATGGCAGCGCTGGGATTTCAATCTAAGATGATTACCAAAGCTCTCTTAAACATTACAATCTGTGGACTCCCGTTCAGTTTATTGAGTGCTTACTATGTGCCTCACGTTAAGGATCCATCAGTGAATGAAACAGACTAAATCCACGCCCACCTGGAGCTGACAGTCTAGAGAGAGGAGAAAGACAGTGAACAAACATAATGGATAATGAAATCATATAGTAAGTTAGGAGGTGAAAGTGGTCTGGAGAAAAAGAAAGGAGGGTAAAGGGGTTCGGAGATGCTGCGGAGAGGAGGATGCTGCAATTTAAGTGGATGGTCAAGGAAGGCATTTCAGCAAAGACTTGTAGGAGGCGAGGGAGGGAGCCATGTGGATCTGGGAGAAAGACACGCACAGGTGAGAGGGGAGCTGGAGCAAGCCTGGCATTTCTAAAGACAAGAAGGCAGTGAGAGTGATTGGAGGGGAAGGAAGAAGCTCAGGGAGGGAGGAGGGCTTGCAAAAGCTCAATCTTTACAATCCCCAAGCAACCCTGTGCAGCAGGTGTTATCCACGTTTGCTAGAGAGCAGTCTAAAGCCCGCTGTCCTTTGGACAGTGGCAGAGCTGATGCAAACCAGTCTGACTCCAGAGCCCAGGTCCCGTCCATCACATGACCCTCGCCGGTGCCACCACAGAGAGGCAGTGAAACCTCATCACTGAGGGAGCTGCACGTGGTGGGGGTGAGGAATGAGAAATAAGATGGGATGGAGAAGCTATGACTGGAATCAAGGCAGAGGGGGTGAAAGTTCCGGATCAGGGCAGAAGGTGATGAGAGCAAAACCGTAGGAAGGTGGTCTGGATACTGACGCCGAAAGCTCAGCTTCTCTGTATACCGGTGCCGAATCAAACCTCAGAAACAGAGTTTGGGGTGAAGCAGAAAAGGATAGCTTTATTGCTTTGCCAGGCAAAGGGGGACACAGCAGGCTACTGCCTCAGAAAACCGTATGTCCCAACCTGGGAGGATGTGATGAGTTTTATGGTGGTAGTTCAGGGGTGGGGTTGCTGACAAGATGAGGGTGTGTGCAGGGTCTCAGGTGTCCGTCTCCTAATCTTGATGGGCTTCTCTGGTCCCTGTAATCTGGCCTCAGGTGGTTTCTTAGCTGCTCCTCCCTTGATTAGCAACTGTTCGAATCTGCCCTTTGGAACTCAGGGAAGGTCATGGAGGCTGGAGTCTTGCCTACAAGAAACAGGGGACAAAAAGGCCTCCAGGCCCGGGAGCCCCACAGGGCCCCGCTCGGTTTCAGTATCGCATGGATTGGACCGAGGAGGGATGGGGCCTGGGAGATCAGTCGATTAGCTGGCTAAGCAAATGATCAAGGGAAAGAAGACTTAGACTAAGGATATTAATAGTTTGTTTTACCCTGTGGAGAGCATGAAGAAGTGAAGGGCAGGAGGAGAGAGGAGCTCCCATAAGTGTGGTTAGGAGAGCAGCCTGGAGCCCAGCTGCCCGGCTTCATGCTTTGCCTCTGCCACTTCCTTGTGAGTTCTGCGACCGGGTTACCTAACTGCAAGTCAAGTTACTTAACATCGGTATGCCTCAGTTCTTCCCTCTCTAAAATGGGGTGATAGCAGTACCTGTATCACATGGCTGTTTGTGAGATAAATGAATAACCTAAACATTTAAAACTGCCTTTAAACTTGACCTAAATGTATCTTTGTAGAACTCTCTCCCACACCAGCCACTGGAGAATTCTCGGAGTTGATTTGATTAATTAGAAAATCCATTTATGTATCTGAAGAAACTATTTCCTTTCTTCTCTGAAGAAAATAAGACAAAACCTGTGACGTAGAAGAGGCAGACACTGTGAGTGGTCAACCCAACTGTCTTTTCTCCTTTTTTCCTTGCTGGGAGAATCCCAGCTTCGTTCGGGCCCTCCGCCCTTCTCCACACAGCAGTAAGCTTCCCTCAGGTAATCATGGTGCCCCCATGGCCCTGCAAGGGATTGGTCTAGGTTTCCTCCATGGTAGAGACCATACAAGAGATTTTCCTTTTCACCCACTAGATGTTGCCAAATCTGGCTGTGATGTCTGCAACTGTGACACCCATGCTGTGACTGTAGGGTGAACTTGGCCCTCAGGGCAAACCGGACCTGCTAAGAATTGCAAAGCAGAAAGATAGAAAGTTGGTTAGAATTAACCAACTCCAGGGTCACTCAACACTTCTTGTTATGTGAGATAGTAAATCTTTATTGCTTCAGTTATATTGAGGCAGGTTTTTAGGCTTCTTGAAGCTGGAAGCATTCTGATACTTGCAATATCAGAATGATACTGATACCTGCAAAATCTGATACTTGGCAATAAAAATTTGGTAGCAATCTAGATGGAGCCATTCATCTTTTTCTATGTACATTATAAGAAGTGAAGCTCTGGGGCTTCCCTGGTGGCGCAGTGGTTGAGAATCTGCCTGCTAATGCAGGAGACACGGGTTTGAGCCCTGGTCTGGGAGGATCCCACATGCCGCGGAGCAACTAGGCCCGTGAGCCACAACGACTGAGCCTGCACGTCTGGAGCCAACAAGAGAGGCCACGATAGTGAGAGGCCCGCGCACCGCGATGAAGAGTGGCCCCCGCTTGCCACAACTAGAGAAAGCCCTCGCACAGAAACAAAGACCCAGCACAGCTAAAATAAATAAATAATTTAAAAAAAAAAAAAAAGAAGTGAAGCTCTAAATTCAAAACCATGGCTTTTGGTTTTCACAAAGAAACAAAACTTTAAGAGAAACACATACCAGTGGAGTTGGCATCATCTTTTTATATAAAAGGCAACAGCTGTTTTCTAAAATACTTTTGGGGCAAAACTTTCTAGTTGAACAACCCCAAACCAGTCAGATGCATAAAATCCTTCTGAATGATTGTTATCTAATTCTAATTCTAGAAATGAATAATTTCTGAAATAATTTTAAGTCTAGTGTGAATTAGCAGGCTAAATGGTCTGGAACATTAAAACCCCAAAGCAGATATTTAGTAAGAAGTATATGTGGGACGAGTACTGAGACTAAAACAATTTGGTTTCAATCTTCCTCACAATCCCTTATGCTACGACACTTGAGCCTACATCCATCTTAATCCACAAAAAGTTGCCTGTTCGTATGGACACCAAGAGGGGAAAGGCGGGGTAGGATGAACTGGGAGACTGGGATTGACATATATACGCTAATACGTATAGAATCGACAACTAATGAGAACCTGCTGCATGGCGCACGGAACTCTACTTAATGCTCTGTGGTGACCTAAATGGGAAGGAAACCCAAAAAAGAGGGATATATGTATACATACAGCTGATTCACTTCTCTGTACAGCAGAAACTAACACAACATTGTAAAGCAACTGTACTCCAGTAAAAACAAACCAAAACTGTTGCCTGATCGTTCACTTTTGAGAGTTGAGCTTCTTAGACTTGCCCCAGTTTTATTCAGCTTTTAATCTCACACCCCTCTCCCACACAAGAAGGAAGAATATTAATATTGTGTGTTAGTGGGCGAAACTCTGCCTTAAAGTTCCAGTGTATGGACGTGTCTTCATCCAAGTGGGGAAACTGATCTAGCCCGGTTTGGACTGAGTCATCTCACTTGCTTCAATGGAAGGAAGTGTGATAAGATCAAAGAATGGGCAACGGAGGGAGGTAAGATAAAGCAGGCGGGCTCATGGGCTGCTTCAGTTTGACACCCAGCTTACTGGAATTCACTTCTTTGGGACCATGGGTAGATGGCCCAGCTGATAGCAAAGTACTATTTTTACCTCCTTTGTCACTGGCCTTTGTGCTTTGGGAATGTTGTAGGGGAGAGTTTGGGAACGTTGGCAGTGATTGGGCAGAAATAAGGGGTTTCTGGCTTCCTTGGCTCAAAGCTGTCCTAAGATCACCAAGATCTACCACAACATCTAACAACGTTCCTGTATCTTCAACCACAAGTGGAAGTTTCCCGTTCTTCAGATATTTTCGCTGATCTTCTGATTTACGTTCAATATCCTTAACATTTATGGAGCCCATCAGATACGTCTGGCTGATGTGGCTAATTTTTCTGGATTCATGGGTGTATGGGGTGCCATGCCAAATACACAGCAGGCTCCTCACCTTTCATACCCCTCCCTCAGGTCTTACTATGATGCTTTGAAAATGGTAAAAGGTTAATACAGTTAAGTCCCCCACATACGAACCTTCAAGTTGCGAACTTTCAAAGATGCGAACGTGCGTTTCATCAGCGTCAGGCATGAGTGAAACTGCAGCTTGCCTTGCATCTCCTGTTGCTGACGATCCTTCAGCTCTACCATCTCCCACCTCCCCTCCCTTCTCCAGTCCATAACTCTTCTTGCCTGTTCACTCGATGCCAGCCCCTGTATGCCAGCTGTTGTACTGTACTACTGTACTTTTCAAGGTACTGTACTGTAAGATTAAAAATGTTTTCTTTGTTGTTTGCGTTTGTTTTTTATGTATTATTTGCGTGAAAGTATTATAAACCTATTACAGTACAGTACTATGTAGCCGATTGTGTTAGCTGGGTACCTAGGCTAACTTTGTTGGACATACAAACAAAGTGGACTTACGAACGCACTCTCAGAATGGAACTCGTTCGTATGTAGGGGACTTACTGTAACATTTTTAAACAACTTCAAATGTAAAGTTTGCTTAGTAATTTAAATATACAGGAAGACATGGCAGAGAAATATGTTACTGCCTTCCTGCCCCAGGCAACCAAAGGAAGACAACGACAGGTGATTGTATATTTTGTTTAATACTTGCATTGTTTCTATAGCGCAATTATAGCAATCTTTAAATTTACTTTTCATTACAAATATTTGTCAAGTTTTGTTTCAGAAACATTTTTCCTACTCTTGCACATGCACCCAGACACACTACAAAAAACTCATTCATAACACAGTAAGGGCAAACATTATTCATGTAAACATCTTTCATTAATTTCCCATAATTTAAAAAAATCATAGAATTATAGATATTGAATAAGGCTCATAGATTTAGTTCAAATTCCACAAAAGACCAATCAAAGATGCTCGTTAACTGTGATGAGGTTAACTTTTGGTTGCAATAAATGCCGAAAGCATTCCCCTGGCTTCCAATCCTTAAACATACCTCACAACCTAATCAATGCATTTCAGGATAAAAAGAGAACACAGAAAACCCAGGAGGAAAAACTTTTGAAGTAGGGAGCTCAGAACCATGAACCCAACTTTCCTCTATGATAAGCAGACATCATGTAGTCCCTGTAGTTTCCCAGTACATGACTTGAGATGAATGACAGTCACCCAAAATGTAACCAAGTTGTATGTTAAGATACATTGGTATGTGTGTACATATTGCTAGTATACACAGTGAAAATTTGTCATCATATTTATCATTTCATTATATCCAGGACTAAAGCGGGGAAAAAAAACAAACCACTCAAGTTGAATATCATTATAAAGGAGTGTTCTAGTAAGAGGGGAGTTGGGAGTATGTCCTATAGGGAGGTGATTGGTCTTGATGTTAAAACGACTTCTAACAACGGTGTGTAAAGTCACAGACAGAGGAAGCAAGGATCTGCGTTATCCGAGGATGTCTCTCTCTGGTTGGAAGTTTGGTGCTTGGGTGCATAGTTTCCCAGAGCTGAGACCGGAAGTGTACTGTGCTGAGAAATGGGCCCCTTGCCAGCAGGACCCTCCTCCGTCCTCTCTCGAGGTGGAGGCCCAGAGGCAGGGACTGCTGGCAAAACCGTGAGGTCCCACCCGGGGGTCTGAACCCCAGCTCCACTGAGGGCAGCCTCCCTGACGTGTGTGACTAGGCAGTAAGGAAAGCGGTGGATGGCGGCCAGAAAACCCGGTTCCGAGGTTCCCATGGCCACGTCTGGCTTCTGATTCTGCTGCCCTGCAAAGAAATTGTGCTCCGGATAACTGCACCGGTGTCTCTAATGCCTCTGAGTCACTCACGGGCCCCCAAAGGCCCGGAGTGATGTCACTAAGGGTGGACATACCTCCACGAGCACCTAACTTCCACCAGGAAGCGGCTGAGGCACTGGGGAAGCCTACGAGCTCTCTCCACGTCAGGTGCAACAACGCGGGGAAGTTGCCATGAGTCAGAGTTTTTTGTAGGCTTTTTGATTTTGTAAAAATCAAAACTGATCTGCATTATATCTCAATAGACTCAGAGAATTCTCACCAAAAATGTTTGCAATTTGTTTAAATAGCACTGGAATAATTCAACTTCACTTAAATATATTCATTCTACCATGAAAATAGTTCATACAAACATCTATTTACATACAAACACGTTAAAATTTGTGAAAAGGGTTTCCATCCCTGTGGTTGTATGGCTTGAAATAGTTTTCATTGCTTTGAGTATGTCTGCACCCATTTGGCAAAATAAAACGATTACAATTTAGGATTTTAAAAATCAAAATGGACACTGAGGCTCCACATTCCTGAAGGGAAAGATCAAAGACAAAAAAAAAACAGTCTATCAAGGTACCTCAAGTAGATGTAAATTCAATATATTTTGTGAACCTTTGATCTGCGGCAAATAAACATTACGACTATCAGTCTTGCAACATGGTTTTGCTTGTTTTTCTAAAATGAAAGATGTCTGGATTCTAAATCACTACTCTTAAGACAGAAACTTGAGGCAACTGTTTTAAAACAAAGCACAACAGAAAACAATAACCTTCCTGGAAGATCTTAAATGCATTTTGCAGTGAGTGATTTAAAATTCCATATAGTAAAGGAAATTTACTAAAGTGCCACATACCACTCACTGAGAAGACAACCCTCGAACTCACTATTCAGTTACTGCAATTTTACCCTTACAATTAAATGTTGTCAATGGTTACACCTGGCCTTCACTTGGGCCTTTTCAGGTTGTTGGTGATAAGGAAATTGTTTTTCAATGTGAAGAACCCCCAGAAGGCAAATAAGTTTAATGACAGCCCCAGACAGGTTCAAAGGGGTCTTGAACAACGAATTTCCTTCTCAGTTTCTCAGGCAGACCAGGGATGAAGCAGGTTCAAATAAGAATAGGTAATGCAAAACTCAAGTCTTCCTTGCCTGTAGCTTTTAAATCTCATCATTCCTCTGTGTCAGAAATTCAGTCCTTACGGTTGTTTTTTGTGAGTCCTTTCAAATGCCCATTTGGGGACATACTCCTACAGATTAGTTCCTATTCCTAACTCTAACACAAGATAATATTTTGTCATAGAAAAGCTGCTAAGGAAAGATCTAGTCATGCAGGAGTTGGACTGAGACGGCTCTGAGTGAATCTGATGGGGACCATGGCATCAGGCACCCTCCTCGGCACCGGCCCTTTTGCAGGAGAGCAGAAAGTTACTCCTTTATCCCCACCACCTGGACTCTTCCACATTTCTGTTACGATGCTGATGAAACTACCTGCTTCCTGACATATTTCCTTCCACAGCGGACATCAAGATTCAGTAGAAAAATACATCCCAAGGCTTCCCCCTCAGCTTTGGCTCAAACAGGGAACAAACCCTATTCCCTCACCAGTTAATTCCTCATGGGACCCCAACCCCCTTGACTGTTTTATCTACCTACAGAACACAGTGAATCTCAAGGCCCCCTACGACCCCACCCTGTGACAAAGCCTTACATTTGGTTGGGGGGGGGGTGTCAGGGGGACAACAGAAGCAGCAGAACCAGACATGGACACAGAGTGATGGAGAGAGGTACTCGCAGAGGGACAGACAGACAGAGAGGGTCCAATGGGCCAGAGAGAATGGGAGGAGAGGAGGGAGAGGGAGCGGCCGGAGGGATCAGCTGGCACGCTGTTATGTACAAACACCAGCCATTCTCACAGACAACAGAGAGAGAGAGAGAGGAGCGGGTAGGGCAGGAGAAAGAAGAGCCAGAGAACAAGGGAGACAGGAGAGAGGACGTGGAGAGGCTCAGCTTGGATGTACTGCTTCCTCTGATTTGTCTGAACGTCACAGACAGACACACTGCCAGGCTTTAAACTCAGAGAGTTATTCACTATCTTATTTGAAAAATGGATTCGCTGGTTAATCACTATTTCCAACTCTTCAGCCACTTTTGTCAAAAGAAAAGAAAAATTCCATTTGAATGGGGAAGCCCATGGGGACAGAAATTACACCCCATGGCAGCCGGCAGCCTGAAGTCCTTGCTTTGGATCCTGCACCATTCTCCCCCGACCGACCGCACTCCCTGATCTGGCTCCACAACCCAACTCACTGGGGCTGATTAAAGCCATCTTTCTCCTGAAGACAGTCACTTACTTTGGGACGCGTTTGAATGAAAGCACCTATCAGAATACAAGTCCCAAGACTCTGCCCATCGGCCAGTTTATGGAACGGTCTCTTTCTACAGAATAGAAGCGATCCTATCCTGGTGCCTTTTAATCTAAAAACTCTATCCAGTTCACTTCGTGGAAGATCTTCCTGGCAGCCTCAGAATTTCTCACGAGTGAACCAGCAGCTTAGCTCCCTGAAACCATGGCCACCCAGCTGCACTGCTGGGGACAGGGGAGCTCTGGGAAGCCTGGATTTACCAAGGGAAAGGGCCACTTCTGTCACTGTCTTGAAGGCTGAATCCTGTACCCAGGAGCTGCCAGAACTGAAAGTTGTGAGCAGCTCTGGATGAAGCACTTTTGTTAAATTCTTCCCAAGAGCAATGTGTAGCTGACATGAAAGAGCAAACTTCCTCCTGCCTGTTTCTTTTCTCTTTTCCTGCTCCCAGCAAGCCTTCCCTACTAGCCAGAGCTACAGTGTGGAAGGCTTCAGCTTTCAAGAACAAACTGACTCGGTGACAGGTGCCCCAGCTGACAGTTGCAACTTGAAGCAACTGCTGCTTTCCAGACCTCCCAGCTCCTCAGCTGGGCATCTGAAGAGGACACAGCTATGGCGTGTGGTGAGGGCACTTACAAAAACCCCAAACTCCCAGAATTCCCCCAGAGTAATCCCAGTCAGGTTACATACCTAATTAGCTAAACTAAAAAACAGGGGCTTTTCTCCTTATTTCTGCAGTTGTGATTACACACGGCTAGCAAAAATGGCTGAAATGCTATTGATACCGTTGCTTCTAAACTATACAGGTGTTAGTCTTAATTCACAAGGCTGTGAAGCAGATAAGTGCTTTGAAATTACAATGATGAAGAGTTTTACCATTAAGGTTTGATTTGTACCTAGTGATCAGTACGTCTCTCTTAACAGCGATTAAAAAAAAAAAAAACGAAAAACGAAAAAAACCTTTTGAATTCTGTGTTATAATTCAAGTTTGCTATTTGACTTTTGAATTCAATGCACTGTGCCACAAGCCAGCCTGCTCTGTTATGTACATTTAATGTGTACCCAAGGAGAAAAAAAATTACTAGCACTATTGAAGATATTGCAAAATTGCCACGTCTACTGCTTAGAAATACTAATTTCCCTCTCTTCTTTCTTAAAGTATATGTTACAACTCTTCCAAAACTTAATTCAAACAAAGTAAATTCATTTCTTCTCACATCTTAAAGCAAAGATACCTTTGTTTACATGCGAGAATAATAATTCTATAATAATAGCCCGGCCCTAGGAGCCAGGTCTTTATATTAGGACATAATAATGAAACAGTGATATAGAGAGAGCCAGAGAGACCTACACACTGGCACTGAAACGAAATCCATTTGGAAGTTTTCTCTTGTGAAAGATACCTAAGATAGAGAAGAGGACTAAGGGGTGAAGTGACTCAAAAAGTGGGGTTCTGTTCGCTAGGGAAAAAACAAAGCCATTCTATTGCAAGAACAGATCAAAGGTTAAAAGGCAAATGATACTACATTTAGAGAATAAAAATGTAGTAATTCTCTGTCCTCCATATGGCGCATATGCAAGTGTGATAACGCAATTTGCACTGGCCACAGAAATAAACCTCATGGAAAAGCCACTGACTAAAAATGACTGAAAAACCCCCTTTTTCCCTTTTTTCAGTCTAATCGTTTGGCATCTCTGAATGTGGTACAGATTTAGTCTTGAACCACCCAAGAACATCACGCTGTCTTCTGTCAAGTGCTCAGCAGTACCTCTCAGGAGGGCGTTGTTGCTAGCTAATTTTAAATCTGGTATGAGTAATACAGTCAGACCTAGTTAGTATTCGAGAAAGTTGTAGCGAACGCAGAGTGAGAGGATGTGATGTCACAGCATGAGCAGTCCCTGGTTGTCCCGTTGTCGGATAAACGTAGTGCATAGATCCAAGTTTCTATTCCAGGTCTCTGAAGCCCAGAGCCAGGCCTTTCATTTCTGCTGGGTGGCCTGGAAGGCCTTCAGCTCCACCTGGTACCACTCGGGGGCTTCAGGCCCACTCTTTCCCGGGGGGCTGTGGTCGTAGCCATAGGCAACAGTGAGTTCCTCGTCGGCCTCCACGGCTCGGAGCGTGCGAATGCATTTGATGGGTCCAAAACGGGGGTGGACAAACCTAGACATCAAGATGCACATGGTCATTCCCGGGCCGGACCGGGAGGTCAGATGCAGAGGCTAGAAGGGCTGAGGCAGGAATCACCCGTGTGCTTGCTGCGCCCTGGACGCCACCGGCAGGTCCTCAGTGTGCGGGCCACCGAGGAGCCGGCATCAGCTTCCCCTGGGAGCCTGGTGCTCACGGGGCTACTCCGGGCTTCCCCACCCAGACCTGGTAGCAGAATCTGCATTCTAACACCCCGCCACCCTCCCCCTCCCCGGTGATTCCTATGTACATTAAGGTTTAAAAAGCACGGCCCTATCTTCCTTTCTGAGCCTATTTGCCACTCTGTATTTGTAAATCAACAATCAGGATCTTCAACAAAAATCTGTCTTTAATGAGAAATCAGATCCAGTGCAGCCTGTCAGCATTTCAGCTGTACCTCGGGGAAAGGCTTTGCCAGGGCACTTCTGGAGTTGTAAGAAAGAGCCCTGTGGATTTTCAAAAGCAAAAATCTCTGTTTTCCATCCTGTACCTATAGAGGAAGAGTTATTTTCTAGCGTAAAAGTAAATGAAGGGCTTCCCTAGTGGCGCAGTGGTTGAGAGTCCGCCTGCCGATGCAGGGGACACGGGTTCGTGCCCCGGTCCGAGAAGATCCCACATGCCGCGGAGCGGCTGGGCCCGTGAGCCATGGCCGCTGAGCCTGCGCGTCCGGAGCCTGTGCTCCGCAACGGGAGAGGCCACAACAGTGAGAGGCCCGCGTACCGCAAAAAAAAAAAGAAAAAAAAAGTAAATGAAGATTTTTTTCCCAAGAGGGAAGCCCAGACCACTCTGCCATCCCGCTTCTTTCAGATTTCCCTCCGATGCACCCTGTGATGGGAGAGGCCGGGCTAAAGCTAGGATTATGCTCCTCTGCCAGAGGCTCCCAGCCTGGCTCACCTGCACAGCTCCCTGCAAGGGAACGGGAGCTAAATAAGTATTAAGAGACTCATCTCCTCTAACAGCTGCTGAAACCCAACACGGATACCTGGAAGGCAGGCCAGAAAGAAATTAACTTTGTTTTCCTATGCATCTGGTCCAATCCATTCATTTATAGTTACATTTTGAACAAAGGGCATTGAAACACCAAAGGAGGAGGTTCCAGGCCGGAAGTCAGAGGTACATGGGGCTTGATGGCAAGCGCTTGGTGGGAGAGGAGTGTGTCTGCAGTGTATGGACATATTTTGTGGGGAGTAAAAAGGAACAACCACACCCTCACTCCAAGGGGGCCACTATGTCCACCCCCTTTGGCTGTCCTGTTTCTTGGAAAGCACACTTGATTTGGGCCCGAAGACTCTGGTGTGAGTCCTGGTGCCACACATTATTACTGCGTCCTTCTGGAAAGCTCGCCTCTGTGTCTTTGAATCTCACTTTCCTCACCTGCCAAATCATGATAACACCAGTAATCCTTATCCTCCAAGAGTCATTGTGGTGACAAGATAGGGTCACATAAATAAAGTACCACACGCAGCGCCTGGCACAACTGAAGACTCGTATCAGTTGTGACATGTGTAAGCAGGCACGTGGGTATATGAGAGCACGCACGTGCACAGAAGTCTCAGACTGTGCTCCAGCACAGAGGACATCCCTGGATCAGGGATTTGGGAATTCCTTATTAAAATCACAACTCTTTGTCTCTAAATTAAAATATTTCATTAAAAAATAATACTCCTTACAATGGAATATTACTCGGCCATAAAAAAGAATGAAATAATGCCATTTGCAGCAACATGGATGGACCTAGAGATTGTCATACTAAGAGAAGTCAGTCAGACAAAGAAAAATATATGATATCACTTACATGTGGAATCTTAAAAAAAAAAGATACAAATGAATTTATTTACAAAACAGAAACAGACTCGCAGACACAGAAAACAAACTTATGGTTACCAAAGGGGAAAGGCAGGGAGAGGGGGAGGGATAAATTAGGAGTATGGGATTAACAGATATACACTACTATATATAAAATAGAGAAACAACAAGGACCTACTGTATAGCACAGGGAACTATATTCAATATCTTGTAATAACCTATAATGGAAAAGCATCTGAAAATGAATATATGTATATCCAAATCACTTTGCTGTATACCTGAAACTAACACAGTATTGTAAATCAGTGAAACTTCAATAAAAAAAATACTCCTGAAATGGAGCTCTAGGTAACCTTCTGGTACACTGGAAAAAAATCACACAAGAAGCCTAAGATTTCTCTTAGCGTCCTCTTGTACTTTAATTTTCTTGCTCATTATCGTTATTCTCAGTAGAAAATGGACAGACTGGAAAGACAGAACTCAATCTCAGGTGCTGATTCTTCAAAGCAGCCCTAAGGCACAATGGTTAAGAGCACTTCTCCACTTTGACAAGAGCCCTGCGTTTCTTTTCTTTTCTTTTTTTTTTTTTTTTTTGCAGTACGCAGGCCTCATCACTGTTGTGGCCTCTCCCCAGACTGGGGCACGAACCCGCGTCCCCTGCATCGGCAGGCGGACTCTCAACCACTGCGCCACCAGGGAAGCCCGAGCCCTGTGTTTCTTGTCACCGATCTGGGACCAGCAGTAATACCAGGAGCCCCACGAAGTTACTGGGAGGATTGAATGACAATGTGCACAGAAGGCTTTAGCACAGCACCGACCTAGAGGAAGTGCTCAGGAAACGCTGGCTGCACGATTAGCACTCAGACCAAACCTCTGGGCCACCCTCTTCGGTCCCTTGTCGACAAGTAACCTATATTTACAGCGAGAAAAGTAGTTCCTGCCTATCTGTCCATTTGGCATGCTGTACCAGAGTACAGTTAAAACAGCTTATAGAACTGCTGTTCTGTTTAAGTTACAGTGTGCATAACAGTACCAATGATTTTAGAAACAAATGAATGCCATGGATTGGTATCTGAATGTTATATTTGATTATTATTCAGCTAGTCTCCCCATGACCCCAAATAACTAATCATTCACATTGGGCTTGGAAAAAAAAAACTCTGAGGAGGGACTTGATTTTGCACAAATGGTTCCTTCTCTTGTCTCCTGTGCTCTCCTCTTTTTGATGAGAAAAATCATGTTCTTGCCATGAAATCACAGGACTCATTTGTTTTAAGGGGCAGCCTAAGTAGCATTTGTTATCCTTAGTTACCACTGCTTTAAAGGGTTGTTGTTCAGCTGTGTGCAGCCTGCAAAGATGCTTTGGCCTAATTCACACTGGCCGTGAAAGCCTTGGAGTTAATAACAGTGTCAGTTTCATTTCACATGACACATGTCCTTTGCCATTTCTACCTGCCCTTTAAACAGAAGTTGTAGCTTCAGTACTTGGTACTGGCTGACAAGGAGAGCAAGTCAGTGCCAGAACAATTTTAAAGCCATCTCAGGGATGCAAGAAGGGATATTCAAATCCTGGCAATTTTCCTACAGGTTAAATGCACATGATCAGATCCTGCTTATGTTAATGAGCCACAGGACTAAGTGACAGCAAACTACAGCTGAGCAGAAAAGGTTGCACACAGCTGCCTAACTCCTAGACTCCTAGCCTGTCCTCAGGCTGAGTTAAGGACAGCAACAACATGGAATCTCAGCTGTATCCTTTAAGGCACGGTCGGAGATGCTTGCCTTTTGGAAGAGAGGGTTCGGAGGGCACATGAAAACTACTAAGATATTTGTAGGACTACTATGTGGAAGAGAGACTGACACTGTACACAAGCAAAAAAGGGAGGTAATTAGGGCCAAGGGCTGGATATTACAGGGAAACCCATAAGGGCTCAACAGAAGGAACTTTCTAATCATCAGAGCCCAACAGCTAATTCCATGATATGTATTTGTTTGTCCAGACAGCCGCCTTTGTGGATAATGGTAAGGTTCTCATCAATGGAGGTTTCCAAGAGGTTCAATGCACCGTTGGAAGGGGAAGTAGGATTATTTGATTTTTTAAAATAATGATTTTGTTGAGATATAATTCATGTCTCATAAAATTCATCCATTTAAAGTGTACAACTCAGTGGTTTTCAGTTGTGCAACCATCACCACTAATTTTGGAAGCTTTCATCAGCCTCAAAAGGAACCTCCACGCTCATTAGCCATCAACTTCTACTCCGCCCACCCCCGCCCCCAGCTCTAGGCAACCACTGATCTGCATTCTGTCTCTGTGGCTATAGTGGACTGTTCATATACATGGAAATCATACACTACATGCTCTTGTGACTGGCTTCTTTTTTAATATTTATTTATTTATTCTGGCTACACTGGGTCTTCGTTGCGAGCACGCGGGATCTTCGTGGCAGCCTGTGGGATCTTTAGTTGTGGCACGTGGGATCTTTAGTTGCGGCATGCGGGATCTTTAGCTGTGGCATGCAGGCTCTTAGTTGCGGCATGCATGCGGGATCTAGTTCCCCCACCAGGGAGCGAACCCAGGCCCCCTGCATTGGGAGCGTGGAGTCTTACCCACTGGACCCCCAGGGAAGTCCCCATGCCTGGCTTCTTGCACTTAGCACGTCTTCAAGGCTCCTCCATGTTGTAGCATGTGTTCAGTATTTCATTCCTCTTGATTGTTAAATGATAGGGACTCTGATTTTACACGTTTTTTTCCCCAATACTGAGAGCTCACACCCTAGGCTCAGGATCTTTTGGTTCTCCTTCCTTGCACATAATAAAAGGATTCCCTAATCTCCACTGTGCAGAGTCATTTCAATTTGTACTATTACTTCAAAGGACACTACTCTTAATTTTCCAGAATGAGACAACTAAAGGACAAAAAAGCCACACTAAAACAGCAACCACTAAGTACAGCATTTCTACTCTTCGAAGCACTTTTCCATTTCTGAGTTTCAAGTTATAACCATGAGGCCCCTGGCCAGAGGACCCTCGAATATTCTGAGGAAGCCACCTTCCTCAAGGCAGGATGACACCTTTGAGGTACCCTCCTCATTCTCGGGGCCCCAGCCACTGGCCGCTTGGCATCCTACTCACATGTCATAGATGCAGTTCGGAGTGAAGGAGTGATTTGCCTTGTGTCCTAAGGAGGCACAGTACTTGGATACACGGTTGTAGGGCTCAGGCACATCAATGACCGTTTCTTCATCGAGGGAGAGGGTGTTCCCATTAAGAGTCCAGTCCCTGCTATCAACCTGCAGAAAACAAGAAAGCGAACATTAGAAAGGCCCTTCCTCCCAGGAGCTCAAAGGACACCAGAGATATTAACTCATTTATCCTTAAACTTCACGGTTTGAGTGCCATATACATGGAAAGAGCCTAAGGCATCCCTTGCACCTCTATGGTGCAAACCCTGCACACTGATGGTGCAAAAGGTGTATGTGGGCAGCGCCGGGCAGCTCAACTTAGCATTTATTGATTTTCCCCTATCTTATATGAAAAAAAGGATTTAAAGTCCCTTTACAAAGACACAAAAAAGTAACCAGATGTCTACTTTTTTTAACATCTTTATTGGAGTATAATTGCTTTACAATGGTGTGTTAGTTTCTGCTTTATAACAAAGTGAATCAGCTATACATATGCATATATCCCCATATCTCCTCCCTCTCGCATCTCCCTCCCACCCTCCCTATCCCACCGCTCTCGGTGGTCACAAAGCACCGAGCTGATCTCCCTGTGCTATGCGGCTGCTTCCACAAGCTATCTTTTTTACATTTGGGAGTGTATATATGTCCATGCCACTCTCTCACTTCGTCCCAGCTTACCCTTCCCCCTCCCCGTGTCCTCAAGTCCATTCTCTACGTCTGCATCTTTACTCCTGTCCTGCCCCTAGGTTGTTCAGAACTTTTTTTTTTTTTTTTTGGATTCCATATGTATGTGTTAGCATATGGTATTTGTTCTTCTCTTTCTGACTTACTTCACACTGTATGACAGACTCTAGGTCCATCCACCTTACTACAAATAACTCAATTTCGTTTCTTTTCATGGCTGAGTAATATCCCATTGTATATATGTGCCCCATCTTCTTTATCCATTCATCTGTCAGTGGACACTCAGGTTGCCTCCATGTCCTGGCTATTGTAAATAGAGCTGCAATGAATGTTGTGATACATAACTCTTTTTGAATTATGGTTTTCTCAGGGTATACAGTGGTATATAGTGGCCCAGTAGTGGGATTGCTGGGTCATATGGTAGTTCTATTTTTAGTTTTTTAAGGAACCTCCATATTGTTCTCCATAGTGGCTGTATCAATTTACATTCGCACCAGGAGTACAAGAGGGTTCCCTTTTCTCCACACCCTCTCTAGCATTTATTGTTTGTAGATTTTTTGATGATGGCCATTCTGACCAGTGTGAAGTGATACCTCATTGTACTTTTGGTTTGCATTTCTCTAATGATTAGTGTTGCATCCTTTCATATGTTTGTTGGTGATCTGTATATCTTCTTTGGAGAAATGTCTATTTAGGTCTTCTGCCCATTTTTGGATTGGGTTTTTTGTTTTGTTTTTAATAAATTTATTTATTTTTGGCTGTGTTGGGTCTTCGTTGCTGCGCACGGGCTTTCTCTAGTTGCGGCGTGAGTGGGGGCTACTCCTCATTGCGATGGGCGGGCTTTTCATTGCAGTGGCTTCTCTTGTTGCAGAGCACGGGCTCTAGGCCCGGAGGCTTCAGTAGCTGTGGCGCATGGGCTTAGTTGCTCTGCGGCATGTGGGACCCTCCCGGACCAGGACTCAAATCCATGTCCCCTGCATTGGCAGGCAGATTCTTAACCACTGTGCCACCAGGTAAGTCCCAGGTTGTTTGTTTGTTTTCATATTGAGTTGCATGAGCTGCTTGTAAACTTTGGAGATTAATCCCTTTGTCAGTTGCTTCATTTGCAAATATTTTCTCCCATTCTGAGGGTTGTTTTTTCGTCTTGTTTATGGTTTCCTTTGCTGTGCAAAAGCTTTTAAGTTTCATTAGGTCCCATTTGTTTATTTTTGTTTTTATTTCCATTTCTCTAGGAGGTGGGTCAAAAAGGATCTTGCTGTGATTGATGTCATAAGGTGTTCTGCCTGTTTTCCTCTAAGAGTTTCATAGTGTCGGGCCTTACATTTATCACCAGATGTCTTGAATTAAAAGCAGGTGAGTGTTATGTCAACGAGTCAAAGATGGCGTCTGTGTATGGGCCGCTAGGTTGTTTATTTCTTCACTACTGGCTGAGACCTGTTACCTTAAAAGCCCATCACCACCAGCCTTAAATTTTTACATACCCCACTGTTATTTTAAATAGCCCAAACAGAGCAGAGTTTTAGCCATTCAGAGTTTGCTTCATCCACAAAACCTCACCCCACATCTGCTAGGAGCAGATAGATAAACCCAGGACCATAAAGACGCCAGACTGTAGCTGTCCTTTGGAGTTCTTTGGCCCAGAGACCCCTCCCAGGCTACACATCACCTAGACATGTCAACCCCCTCTCCGGTCCTTCTTTTTCCCAGGAGTTCCGTTGCCCTGCTCCCCTCTGGACCTTGGCCCCTGTGCCATAAACCTCTGAACGGCCTCATGCTGGGAGGACACTCCCTCCCATGCAGCCCTGCCCAATCACCACCCCATATCTATAAAGCTTGTTGTGTGCTGCTACCTCTTGTGGTCTTTTTCTTTAATCAGCCCTCAAATCCCTTGAACCTCTACAGAGAGAAGGATGAAGCCAAAGAAAAATGAAAGTAAGAACATCAAACAGAACCAGAAACCTAAGGAATGCAAAACTGAGCGCCAGAAAAGTCCTACACCTTTGCTGCAGATGGGCAATCGGTGTGACCAGCAGAGTCACGGACAACCAGTGTGCTTTCTCACCCACAGCAGGACGCACTATCCGCTGTGCAAGCAGCAGGCATCCCTTCTCCCAACCAGTCCTGACCAACAGGCCCCAGCATCTGTGCATGCCAGCAAGGACAGCGTTTCGGAACTAACAGGATCACACTTTCATTCAAAAACTGTTGACACTCAGAGGTATACCATCTCTCCTGTCTGTAAGCTACAATTATGCTTTTATTTGTATCTGATATTCATTCAACAGATACTGACTGAGCACCTACCATATGCTAGGCACTGTTCTAGGTGCAGGGGATACAGCAGTGATGAAAGTGAAAAAATCTTCGTGGATCTTAATATTCCAGACCTGTTATGTGATTTGATATATGACACTCAGGACCATCTTCCTTATGTTGCCACTAGTTGTGTATTTTTCTCATCTAAACTTCATGAAGGCAAGGAGGCACCCTCATTCATTTATATAGTGAGTTTCAGCACAGCGCCAGATTCTGCTGTTAGAAACCTTGCTTGAATTCTGCCAGTTACTATATTTGTGACCTTAGGCAAATTGCTTAACCCCTCTTGGCTTCAGTTTCCTTCGATGTAAAACGTTTGAATAAATTATGTGTCAGTATCCCGCGCCACCGTCCACAGGCTGAATTTCTTGGACTTTCTGGATTGACCATCACAAGGGGACACTGCGAGGCAGATCACAGCTCGGTTTCTGCACTGACATCTTTGTCTGGGCGGCTGCTTTGAATGTACAGTGACTTGATTATTCCTCGGCCTTTTGCTTTTTATCATTCCATAGGAACAAACGAAAAATGAAGACGTGAAGGTGGGACGTGAGTGATGGACTTAAGTCCCACCCAACTTCACACAAGTGAGACCAGGATGGACAGAGCCCTAGCTGTGCTCGAAGCATCAAGCTTTCACCCTTCAGCACACACTTAAGGAAGCTAGTTGTGAAGTAAAGAAGCAAAAACAAAAAAACACATATGAAATCTGAGAAGTGTATCAAAGATTGTGTCTTAAAGGCAAGAGGTGATTCAACTCTTCAACTTTTAATTTTTTTTGGAAATAGAACCCTTCCAGGTAAGGTGGAGGCTATTGTATGGCTTTTGCACTGACAGAAGTAGGGGCCCTTCCTGTAAAGCACCCCACCCAAGGTCATAAATTAATTATTGACAGAGTCCGGTTGGATCTCAGTTTTTCAGATACTGGGTGTAGTCCAATACAAAGCAATTACTGTCTCCCTGATGGTACCAGCCCACTCTCTATAAAATAGCTGTGGAATGTAAAAAAAAAAAAAAAAAAAAAAAATCATACTAAGGCTCAAAATAAAGAGGAAAATTGGGACGTCCCTGGCGGTCCAGTGGTTAAGACTCTGCATTTCCACTGCAGGGGGTGCGGATTCAATCCCTGGTCGGGGAACTAAGATCCCACATGCTGTGCAGTGTGGCCAAATAAATAAATAAAAATAAGTTAAAAAAAAAAGATGAATAGACTTGATTTCACAACAATTAAAAAAAAATAAGAGGAAAATATCTGCTATAGACTGAATGTTGATGTCCCCCCTCCAAACGTATGTTGAAATCTCCTCCCCAATGTCAGGGTATCCGGAGGTGGGGTCTTTGGGAGGTGTTTAGGTCATGACAGCAGGCAGAGCCCTCATGAATGGGATTAGTGTCTTATAAAAGAGGCCCCAGAGAGCTCCCTCATCCCTCCAGCCATATGAAGTTACAGCAAAAAGAGGGACATCTATGAACCAGGAAGCAGGCTCTCACCAGACCCTGAATCTGTCGGCACCTTGATCTTGGACTTCCCAGCCTCCAGAACTGTGAGAAATCAATCTCTGTTGTTCATAAGCTACATAATCTATGGGGTCTTTGCTAAAGCAGTCTGAGGCTGCCTATAAGACAATATCCAAGCATTTTACAAAAAACCCTAGTTTTTTGCTCCTTTATATCCCTAGTGAATATTAAAGTAAAAGGACTAATGAGAAAATTAATAAGGGTGCTTGAAACAAAACCCTTTAACCAATCATGCTGATTTTCCACTTCTACCCCGCTCACCTCTTGGTGTGTAATTCGGACTCCATTATAAAAAGACATAACAGTATTGGGTCCCACTGCTACCTTTGAAAACAGTCCTTCTCCAGCACTGGAAATGAGAGATTCCGCAACATAAACCCTAAACAGAAAAAAGGGGCAAATAATGATTTTTTTTAGTTTGATATGTCATCCCTTACATCAACCACCAAAATAGTCTTATAGCTACGGGATACAAAATGTCAGTTCATAATAATCCAATGAGGAAGTAAGAAACAGTGAAACCACATATTTTGGCATTAGAAACTGGAGAACTGTTACTTATTTCTCTCACTGCTCTCTAATAAAGGGATTATTAGTATATATTCACAAGGTAACTCAGTGCTTGATAGAAGGTTTTTAAAAATTTGTCTGTTTTAATTAATGACAATTTCCACTGTCTTCCTAGACAAGGCAAACATTTCCCAAAGCTAATTAAAGCTATACCTAAGTTTCTCAGTGCCAAATAGGAGGGAAAGACTGTTTTAATGGAGCCCCAAGATGAATCTTTTACATAATAAAATATATCCAATAAGCACTTCCCAACAAAGGAGTTTATAGCAGATCAGCTCAAGGACCAAATCTGGCTGTGTCCATTTTTGTAAATAAAGTTTTATTGGGACACAGCCACACCTATCTGTTCAATATTATCTATGACTGCTTTAGCATTACAAAGGTAGACTTAAGTAGTTGCAGTAGAGACCCACAAAGCCTAAAATACTGACCACATGGCCCTTTATAGGGCAAGTTTGCCCACCACTGGTTTATAAGAAAACAGCACTCATGATTATGGAACTGGATTTAGTAAGTAAGTACATGCCCCGTCCACAGGATTTCAGTTCTTCTGGCCCCTGTGATGTAATGACTCTGGTGGAACTGGTCATCTGGGATTTTTGTTATGTAGACCTTCTGCTTATTTGATGGGCTGGAAGGCTGAATTATTGCTTTTACCTCTTGACTCTCTCCCTGGGACAGAATTATACGTCCTGCTGCTTGGCCGCATGACTGCCCTTCAGCTTGGGCTGAGGATACATCCCTGCCTGACTGACTTTGGTCTTGGCCATATGATCTGCTTTGCAACTAGGCAGAAGTGACTGCAAAGCTAGGTCTCGGATATTAAGAAGCATGGCAAGTTTCTGCCAGCTTCCTTGAGTTTCCATTCATCTCCACAAGAAGAAGATGCCCCGGGAGGCTGTTGCTCCCTTAGCCTGAGTCTTGGAATGAAGGCATGTGAGACAGACTGGAACCCAACTTGAAACCTGGAGTGTAGCCTAGTCCAGCTGAGCCGAGTTGAGCCCAGTCAAAAGTGGCTGAACGTCAGCCAATCTACAGAAGCATGAGCGTAAAAGAAAATGTTTGCTTTCATAAATCACTGATAGTCTGAGGGTATTGTTATGTGGCATCATCACAATGACAGTAACAAAAAATGACTGATGCATACGGTTATGGTACTGTTGTGTTTTGGGGGCTAACAAGAGACCAAACCTTTCTCCCTGCCAACAGTCCAGAGCCTCGTGTCAAGAAAGAGGCCATTCATTCATTGTGACATTGTGGTGTCAGCCCTGTCAGTTAAACCAGGGAAGAGGCCTTTTCTCCGATGGGGACGGGACAGAAACTGAATAGAAGCCACGCTTACAGAGTGAGGCCAAGAGAAAGCCAACTGCAGATGGCACTCTTACCCACAAACAGGCCAGTCGCTGGGGAATAAGAACCCCAGGCAGGGGACCAGAGAAAACCATACCAGGAGCTTAGAGTTTAGCTAGGGTATGAAATGGAACAGGGCTTGACACTCTGGGAGGGATCTTAGAGAATCAGAAACTTGTAATTTATAAGCTGGAATGTTTTTATGCTTCTTGTATTTTCTTTGTTTCACTCCTGTCTTCCCTTAGTGAATAAAGAAATTATCTCACATTCCAGACCCCCTCAGCTGGGCTAAGTAGAAAAGGAGGCATTTGGTCCCTGCCTCGGCTAGAGCTTTCAAGAGTGTGAAATGCTCCCTAGGGGCCAGCAGGGGCTAAGGCACAAACTGTGGCACCAGAGCCCCAAGAAAGGGGACGCTTGAGCAGGGCATAGCTGGCTGCCTGGCCCAACTGCTGTCTTTGTAGAAGCTTCATTCTGGGACTGACACACAAGCTGTTCTGTGCTTTATGGGTGGAAAAACTTCCTTACAGGGACAGATTCTATATGACAATAAAAACACTCTTCCTCGGAATATATGACTATTTTTTTCTGCTCAAGAACTCGGCCTTAGCAGAGGGCCAATAATTCCTACCACAAGGGTTATTTAATCTCACATAAATGGTGCTGTTTAAACCACATGGAAAAAATTACCTCTCTGATTCATACGGATCTGGAAGAAGGGCATTGGTAGAAATGCAAGATGAAGTTGACTTATCAAAGTGGTACACCGAACCTAAAAAGCAAACAATAATCTCAGTACAAGGCCCAGAGTTAGGGAAGAGCGTTCTCTCTATCCACAGGACCAGAAAGAGTTAAATAATGAAAAGTGTTATTCAAGTTAGGCCAACTAGAATGAAATTCTTCAATATAAATGGATAGTTTTCTAAAATGATAATAGGTTTTTATGATAAGAAAGTTTACTGGCGCGTGTTAGGGGAAAAAAAGTTTACTTATGCTGAGTGTGCAAACATAATAAACTTCTTAGCTTCATTCTCCATCATATTCACATGAATCTCTTGGTGATTAAAATAACATCCATTATATTTAAGAGAATTTACAATTGTGAATAGATAAACCCCAACTCCTCATTTTGTTACGTAGTAAAAGGTACACATATGGGTTTTATTTCTTTTCCTGAATATCTAAGTGGAAAAAATACATACAGATAATCAGGAAAAAGTTAATCTAAAGAAATACTTTTTTTATATTACTCCTGAAATGCTTTCACTTTATTCAAGAATATAATAATGAAGATGGATACCATGTTATACAGCATAATTTACTTTCTCTCTTTCATTCTACAAATATCTGGAATTACCTGGGTGCTCTACATGTAAGCATCACCCACACCATTTGGTACAACTGATGTTACACCTCTAAGATCACTTATGATTGGAGAATCATAAGTATAACAAATATTGCCAAAACGTCAAATATTCTCATACGAGGGGATTAAAATCTGCTGTTTTGTTTGTTGAACTTTGTGATGTTGAACTGAGTCGCTAAAAGATATTTTTAGGTTATTAATGAATACAGCAATTGGACGTTTAGTAGATGGGAACGGTAACATGTGGTAATATTAGTTCTAAATAAAATAGGTGATAGAGGGACTTCCTTGGTGGCGCAGTGGTTAAGAACCCGCCTGCCAATGCAGGGGACACGGGTTCGATCCCTGGTCCGGGAAGATCCCACATGGCGTGAAGCAACGAAGCCCAGGCACCACAACCGCTGAGACTGCGTGCTGCAACTAGTGAAGCCCGTGTGCCTAGAGCCCGTGCTCTGCAACAAGAGAAGCCACTGCAATGAGAAGCCTGAGCACTGCAACGAAGAGTAGCCCCCGCTCGCCGCAACTAGAGAAAGCTCACGCACAGCAACAAAGACCCAAAGCAGACAAAAATTAAAAAATAAAATAAAATAAAATTTTAAAAAGTTCAATGCCAAGGGAATATTGTGTAAAAAAAAATATGTGATAGAATGAAATAGTAGCTGACTGGCTAGATAACATGCTTCCTATAGGCAGGTTTACACCAGTCATTACAGATTGCTGTGCAAGATATAAATGGATAGTTTTTAGGTTTGTTCTGGAGTTTCGTTCTCAGGTCTTAATAAACAGCCATCAGAAGTATCTTTTAAAATCCCATTTTTGCTTTTGAATTTTCTTTATTCATATGGTTTAAAAGCTGCTTGTGTAATTACAATTTTTAATCAAGAAAAAGCTTTGTCATGAAAATTGGAGATCTCTCTGGTCAGATCAGATTGGATAATAGTTTTAAATTTTTCTTGTGGTTTTCTTGATACTAGACACAGTCTATAGACTCCAACCACCCACCCTTGGCAATTGTCTCCTTCACTAAAAATAAATTCAGCCTCAGCAGAATTAAGGAGAACAGACTGCTTTTGATAAAGCATTAACAAAGTCATCTTATTTCTATTAAAGTGGTTCAGAAGCCAATTAGTAATTTATTCCAGAAACGAAGGTACACAACCGTCCTAGAATTAATGTTCGTTCTCTGCAAAGAATTAGCTTCAGAGCATCCTCCCAGAGCACAAGGAAGACATACGGTGTTCCAAAGGCTAATAAGTAAAGAAACAAGTTTTGGAACTGGAGGGCTTACTCCAGCAAAGTCAATTATTTTAGGTACTAAGGCATCACAAATTATTCCATTAAGCAATTCCTAAGTGGTTACCAATGGCTACCAGGTCCTCTCTCTGTTTCCTTTTTTTATACAATCAAAACCCAAATTAATGGGCTTCCCTGGTGGCACAGTGGTTAAGAATCCACCTGCCAATGCAGGGGACAGGGGTTCGAGCCCTGGTCCGGGAAGATCCCACATGACGTGGAGCAACTAAGCCCATGCGCCACAACTACTGAGCCTGCGCTCTAGGGCCCACGAGCCACAACTACTGAGCCTGCATGCCACAACTACTGAAGCCCACGCTCCTGGAGCCCGTTCTCCGCAACAGAGAAGCCACTGTAATGAGAAGCCCGCGCAGCGCAACAAAGAGTGGCCCCCGCTCACTGCAACTAGAGAAAGCCCATGCACAGCAACGAAGACCCAACGCAGCCAAAACTACAATAAATAAATAAATAAAACCCAAATTAATGTCTCAAAGTAAAAGTCAGAAAACAATCCAGATCACTCGGTGTCTAACCAGGAAACAGACCATTTGAGTATTTCAGAGAGAGAGAATTTAATACAGGGAATTGGTTACACAGAGGCTGGAAGAGCTGGGAAGCCAAACAGGGCAGTGAAGAGCCCAGAAACTGGCAAGAGCAGGAGGCCAAAACCCTGAGGCACAGGGACAGAGGCAGAGGCATTCCTGGAGCTCTAGAGCTGGGGGAGTCCAGGGAAGCTGGACCCGTGGGGGACCGTCCTGCTGGGAGATGGAATCAGGAGACAGGCCACTGCTGGGGACTCTGCTGGACACAGAGAGGGCTTCTCCCTGCTCCTGTCCCTCTCCGTGTCCCCAGCCTGTGGCCAAAGCCAGACAGAAGCCCCAGGCACAAGAGCCTGGGGAATGCAGCCTGCAAGGGGCAGAAGCCCTATGCAGTAAAGCAGGGCAGGGAAAGGCTGAGGAATGCATCCGGACCAGCACACAGCCCATTAAAGGAAGTTAGTTCAAAAAAGAAGAAAAAACCATTTTCAAACCAAACATTTCTGTGGAATACACATTCTATTGTGCAGAAATTCTCCTGGGAATTCCCATCTCCCTTCCTTAGACTAATACTTTTCCTCACGAATGTACTAAGTGCCAAC
The DNA here is from genome assembly GCF_937001465.1 of Orcinus orca. Lineage (NCBI taxonomy): Eukaryota > Metazoa > Chordata > Mammalia > Artiodactyla > Delphinidae > Orcinus > Orcinus orca. The sequence goes on from NC_064562.1 coordinate 22,408,545, forward strand.
CACACGTAAAGCACTGTGTTAGGGGCTGTGCAGATACCAGTGGGAGTCGCATCTCTTCCTGCCCTCAAGGAGCTGATGCACCTTCTTCAACGCATACCGTCCCTCCCTCTACTCCCTTAGACAGGCCTGTGCTCCAGGCAAACGGAAGGAACCATTTCCTTTTCCTCCTTTCCCCTATCGTTGGTACTATGACCTGTGACTAGAATTCATCCATTCACTTGACAAACGTTACTTCTAAGAGGTGAGCCAAGCTGTAAAGATAGAATAGGCAGGGACCTCCCTGGCGGTCCAGTGGTTGGGACTCCTCACTTTCACTGCTAGGGCCCAGGTTCAATCCCTGGTCGGGGAACTAAGATCCCACAAGCTACGCAGCCAAAAAAATAAAAACTAATAAGGGCCTACTGTATAGCACAGGGAACTCTACTCAGTCCTCTGTAATGGCCTATATGGGAAAAGAATCTAAAAAAGAGTAGATATATGTATATGTATAACTGATTCACTTTGCTGTACACCTGAAACTAACACAACGTTGTAAATCAACTATCCTCCAATAAAAAATTTTTTTAAATCAAATTTAAAAAAATGGGAATTCTGATTTAATAGTCCCAAAGTGGGCCTGACAGCCTGCATTTCTAAGAAACATCCAGCTGATGCTGATAACTGTGTTTAAAAAAAAAAAAAAAAAAAAAAAAAAGATGGAAAAGACATTAGCCAGGGAATGGAATTCCTATGGAAAGAGGCAAAGAGATGAGGAGAAAAGAAATTCCAGGCAGAGGCACAAGGAGGAACTCAGCAAGAAGTAAGTGGAGACGGAGAAGCAGTTTGTGGATCCAAAAGCACAGAGAAAAAGGAGAAGGCGGTTGTAGGAGGATTTTAGGTGAGATACTCGATTTCTGTTTCCCTCTTCCCCTCCCTCAACCACTGGACCAGAGGCCACATGACCCGAAAGCCCTCATCTGTCAGCCAGTCAGTGGTTCAATCACTGTAACTGGAAGAGGAAGGAGAGAGAAACAAAAGGAGCAGAACACAGAGTAAAGACTGCGCCCGGTGCCTCCCAGTCACCCAGAGCAGCTATGGTTCCTGACCCTTTTGAGACCCAAATTGTTCAACCTATCCTTAAAAGAACTGGGACCTGCTAGAATCTTGCCAATAAATCCACCCCCCCCTCCTTTTTTTGGCCTTAAGTTAGTTTGAAGAGGGTGTTTGTTATTTGCAACCAGGAGTTCTAAGAAAAATCATCATTCCCCTCTCACTTCCCAAAATGTGTTTCGTACTTATACTAAGAAGAATGTAACAACCACAGTAACTTTCCTGATGGGGGCTTTATGGTAGGTGCCACTATCTGTATTTTATAATGAAAAAACGGGTTCTGAAAGGATAACTAACCTGCCCCAAACCATAATACAGTAAATGTTGGCACTGAGACTCAAACGAGGTGACTCTTAAGTCCAAGACTCTTGCCACTAAAAATGCTGCCACTTCCAAATGCTGCCACTTTTAAAATCTGCATCACCAAGTGGGATCCTCCCCTAGCTGGAGTCTCCTCATTTCTAAACCTTATAACACTGTCTCCTTTTGGAATGGATGTGAAGAGTGCAGATATTAGAGTTTGAAGTTCAAAGGGTACTGTTACAACTTAAAAAACCCTTCATTTTGGAATGATTTTAAATTTACAGAAAAGTTGCAAACGTAGTACAGAGAGTTCCCAATGCCCCTCACTGCTTCTCCTAATGTTAATTTCTTGTGTTACATGGTGCATTTGTCCAAATTAAGAAACCAACATAGCTGCGTTAGTATTGACTGAACTCCAGACTTTATTCAGATTTCACCAGTTTTTCCACGAATGTCCTTTTTCTGTTCCAGGATCCAATCCAGAATCCCATATTGCATTTAAAATGCCTCAATTTTTAACTTAAAAAAACAAAACCAGAGACATTTATAACAACCCAAGTTGGACCTAAATGTAAAGTGCTAGGCTTCCTATTTTTGGACTACCACCCTTTGGAGAATCTCCTTCCAATCCAAACAGCTAAATATTATTTAGGCCTATCAATGCCTCTATATATTATCTTTTCTTTTTTTAAAAAAATATTTATTTATTTATTTGGCTGCACCAGGTCTTAGTTGCGGCATGCAGGATCTTTAGTTGAGGCACTCAGGATCTTTAGTTGCGGCGCTCGGGATCTCTAGTTGCGGCATGTGGGATCTAGTTCCCGGACCAGGGATTGACCAGGCCCCCTGCATTGACAGTGTGGAGTCTTAACCACTAGACCACCAGGGAAGTCCCTGTATTATCTTTTCTACTTTATTCTCCTTATACCTTAACTTGGATTGGAAATACATATATGCATATTTCAAGGAATCAGACCGATTTAGCTTTCTTAATATTGTGCCACTCCAAATACAAAATCTTGATGTTTTTCTTTGTATATCTTCCAGATTTTCTACAAGAAATAATTTTATACTCAGAAAAAAAGTTTGGTGTGCCATCCTGTACTTCTAAAAAGAAATAGGATTTTTTCTATCATTGATTCCAATAGGATCATTCATGTATGGAATAGGTCCTCCAAGAAGATGCTAGACTTTGAAGAGGGCCCGGGTGCCAATGTGCATTTATCCTTCCCAGTCAAAGCTCAGGCTGAATCAGCATTACAATCTGTCCCAACTTGGAGATCTACCTAATTTGATTCTTTATCAGTTAAATCATTAAACTGTTTTTTTCCCTGAGATATAATATTTAAAACTGATTAAGTTACTGCTGTTATTTCTTCACTCCTTCTGTGCGTTAGAATTATACAGCTATGCCCTTGTCAGATGACTTTTTAGCATGTGCCACTAAAGTGCACGGTGTATATTACCCTGTCTCACTGATGTCCGCCTTGGCCATGTGACTTGCTTTGACCAATGAAAAGTGGGTGAAAGGGACTTTGTGTCAGTTCCAAGCTGAGGCTTTAAGAGGCATCATAGGTGTCTGCTCATGTTCTGGCTTCCTGTGACCACCTGAGAAAACTGACCCAGGCCACCACTGTACCTTTAGATTGGGCCCAGAATTAAGACATAGAACAGACTCAGAGCTGACTAGAAGCCTCAGGTCCAGCCTGGCCTGGCCATGCCCCACCTGGACCAGTCGAGTACAGTTGCTTAGCAGACCTGTGTTTGCTGTTGTAAACCACTGAGATGCTGAGGTATCTGTTATGCAGCCAAGCTAATACACGAGACTAGACAAAGAAATTAACTTCTCTTAAGCCTCAACAACCCGTTTTGGAATTAGAGCAACCCGTCTGAAGCAGATTCAACTTACTTCCAGGCATCAGTTCAAAGTGAGGCCTTCCTTCTTCAGTGGACAGAAGAGTAGCCAGTTTCCCTTCTATCATCTCTCCATCAATGAATTTTCCATACAGGGCAGTCCTCTCATCAGGGTACACATATGCTATCTTTTCTCCAGTCATCTCTCCATCTTCATTTACTTCTCCTACAAGGCTGCCTCCATCCTGATGGGAGAAACCCAAAACCAGAACATATTATATATAGTATTTATCTATATGACATGAGTTCAAGACATTTCTCTTGTGCACTGCCATTGTTAACAGCACTAATATGGATCATAACAGTTTCAGAACGCAGAGCTTTTCACATGAGCGTGAAAAGCATGAGGCAGCTCTCTCCTCCCCATCCAGTCCCCTATAAGTTATATGCACAGGGGGCATACAGCCTGATTTAGAGAGTCAAAGACGGAGTTGTGCTTTATGATCCTTGGACAAGCTACTGATACTGTAACTTGGTTTGTTATCTAAGAAACAAACATGTTGTATTTGTGATGTAAGTTACAATCATCGAAAGGAAGTGTAACTAAGGGTTACTTTGGGGCAATATCAAATGTGATGAGGTAGCAGGACAGTCTTACTATTCCTATGATTTCACTTCTCAAATATTGAATTCTGGATTTCTGGTCTAGTAAGAAAATCTTTAGTTCAAAGGTACTTAAGAATTAGTTCAGTATACATGAGTAATGAGAGTCATCCGCACTTTCTAAGGGATAAACAAAAGGACTTGTGGACACTGCCTTTCTGAGAATTCTATTCCATCACTTTTTTTGGAGTTAGAAGGAAAAGTGAAAAACGATCAACTAAATTCTACGCCCTTCCCCATCACTTCTTTCTTCCCACTCGTCTTTATTTACTTCTCCCTTCTCTCTCCTTCCAGGAGAGAAGTCAGCTGTGCTTCCTCTTTAACTGTCATTTGCTTCATTCCAAAGGGTCATTAAATGCTTTAGGGCAGAGGCTATCAGAGAATTCTGCATCCTGGTACCAGTGCTAGGGATACAGTAGATGATATAAATATTTTTAAAACTGAATTGGGATATTAAACCAATAAATAATTTTAAAAAAATCTAATCTAGGGTGCAAGAGATGTTTCCCTTTTTTTTTTTTTCCCATCCAGAAGGTCCTTATGGTATAGCTGAAAATCTAAGGCCTTCGTGGGTCTGACACAAGACTAGTAAGCCCATGACATCTTCTAAAAGCTTCGATATTCCCCCAACTGAAAGGTTCTAGAAGCAGCTACTCAAAGTCAGTGACGTGGGACGACTTTCAAGTGATTCCAAATGCTGTTTACAGAGAGACAGCAGGAAGAAATACCACCAGGTACAGGATTTCTACAGTTCATCATAGTCCAATTGCTCTTTGGAGAAAAAAGGTTATCAATTAAAAAATGAATCACAGCACTTCCATAGAAACAAAAATACTTGGAAGCATTTTTCATGGATAGAAAGTGCATTAGCGACGTATTATTGCTCTTTCTCCTTCCCGAGTTAATTCTTAATAACCCAGCCCGTACGGGGATGATACTTTTTGCAAGATCTGCCTTCAGGCTTTCAGTGACTGAGCTGAATGGTGTATTTATGCTTCTTATATGCCGTAACTAATATAAGCCATCAACATGATTATTTCTTCAGAACAGGATTCTGTCTTTCTAGGGTCTCACGTTTTTCTTCCCCCTTATGTGCTTTAAACTTCCAGTTTGGGGGGCAAATGATTTTATTTGTCTAGAATGATAAAGCAGAGATTCTTTTTTTTTTTCCAAAAGGAGTTATGAGTTGTTTTTCTTTTTTTGCGGTACGCGGGCCTCTCACTGTTGTGGCCTCTCCCGTTGCGGAGCACAGGCTCTGGACGTGCAGGCTCAGCGGCCATGGCTCACGGGCCCAGCCGCTCCACGGCATGTGGGATCTTCCCAGACCGGGGCACGAACCCGTGTCCCTTGCGTCGGCAGGCAGACTCCCAACCACTGCGCCACCAGGGAAGGCCGGAGTTATGAGTTTTTAATTAAAAACTTTCCATCACTGTTTTAAGGTCAAATTTTGAAAGAAATAAACTGTCCTTAGAGAGCTTACAAATCCTGTAGGGAGGATCATTATTTTTGCCTCCCCTTGTTCCTGCTTTGACTTCGTGTCACAAACACTTCTTTGTTGGCTGTGTCAGGGGTGCTGGGGAAGAAACTGCTCCTTTTTCTCCTCTGCTCAGTGGCTCCCCCTCATGGGAGGAGATATCGTTCACTTGGTTAGTGAGAAGGCAGGATCTGACACCCACTGACACCCAACTCTACTGGGTAGGGGTTAACGGCATAAGGCTGCTGCTCTCATGTGTTCTGCACTTTCGCTCACCTGTCCTGGGAACTGACAGTGCCCACAGGCTGCACCTGCTCCCCTCTCGGTCCTCTCCTCTCCCTGGGGAAGCTCCCCCAAGCAGCCCTACTCCTCAAGGGAAACCTGCAGCTTTCTGGCTGCTCTGTGGGCAGCTGGCCCATCCGTTTAGTTCAGAGGGGCAGGAGTAGAAGCCCAGGCCACATCTCCAGTCCAACTCCGCCATAATGAAGCCAACATCCTGATCCCTGATACCTACGTCTATTTCTTAATTGATTCCCAGTCCAGAGAGCAGAGCAGTGGGGTGTGATTACCAGCCTCCCCCAGCCCCGACCCCAAATGCCAACAGATACTATATACAAAGTGTTATCAACCAAGTTGATTTTTAAAGCTTGTAAGTCCCTAGTGCTTCTTCCTTCCTAAGGCAGAGTCTTCTCTCGGTGCTTTAAAAGACAGTGATTAAGGCTGAAGGCTAAAATGCAGCTGCACATTCTAGGTTTCAAAATGCAACTACATTGAGCCAATCGGATCCATTCACCTCAGTTCATCGTTGATCTCCTCTAGGGACTTAAATTGATCATAGTCACAAGTAAAATGACAGGTAGTGGGAGAATCTGGTAATCCGTTACCTCTTTCCTAGACCCACCCTCATGAGGAATTCCACGTTCCCAGGCTTCAAGATTCACTGTCATATCGGCAGCTCCCCAGCACTGGGCAGCAGGAAGCTTATCCTGCCTACTGATGAAGCAACGAAAGTTTCAGGCTTCCTAACTGGTAAGTACCTCCATCTCTTCTCCCTCTGTAACTGAAAGGACTTGTGAGCTATTGCAGATCCTACCAAGAGAATGTGTAAATGCTTTCCTAATTATTTTAAAGAATGTTTTACAATATTTTTTCTTATGCCTAGAGTATAACTTACTTTTTAGGAACAATAACGTGTAAATAGATTTAGCTGGGACTACTCTTCTTGTTATACATGTTTTTATTAATACTTTTAAATCAAAAGAGGATACGGTTAAGACTAAGGGAAAAAAAGTATTTTGACTTAAGCTCTGGACAAAATAAAATATTTCCTCAGGTTTATTTTCTGAAACATTTTCTGGAAATTCACTACAAACAGATGATGTATTTGAAATGCAAACAAAAATTACAGCATTAATTCCCAGCCATGGGTTTTGCCACATTTTTTTGCTCTAGTCAGCTCCAGAAAGATCATAAAATGTTATCAAATACTCAGAGGCAAGTTAATTTTAATCACCTTGATTTAAGCAAGATAAACCAGAAAGCAGGGAGTAGGATTGTAAAATCAAGTAACAATAGTGTAGTAAGTCCAAAAAGATGGGAAGTTGCTGGATTAGTTCTTACATATGAGAAAGAATAACATTAATTGCAACAACGAGACATTCCACCATCTCTTTCTATATCCCAAAGGAATATTTTTAAAAAGCAATATATTTTTGTCTTTATTAGTGGTACAATCAAACCAGTTTGTCCCAGTTTGTTTTCATCATGACTAATCATTCCTTTCCAAAGCCACCCTGAGGAGAAATTCATAGTAGATCGGAGCACAACAATCGAAGTCAATAGTGAAACTGTGAGAGGATATCCCCCTAAGCTGTTGGCTTCAGCTACCGACTCTCAAGTTTCACAGCCTCACATTTCCTAAGATAGAGAATACATTTTGTTATTCATTGGGAAGACTCGAAGCATTGTCTTAAAACTCGTTACTTTCCAGCAAAATGAACAGTCGTGAGGCTTACTGGGTAATATATCCAGCATACTCCATGCCGAATGTTATCTTTATATTGTCCCTTGAAGATCAGTCTTCCATCTGTGTCGTACTCCTGGGCAGGTCCATTCAGCTCTCCGTCTACATATGTGCCCTGGAGAACTCCTCCATCCTCATAAGTGTAAACTCCCTGGCCCTGCAGGGCATCATCCACATAATATCCCTCCAGGGTGCTGTGAGAGAAGGGAGAACAAAAGAGAACAGTCAGACAGTGACTCAACTCTCTTAAAAGAAAGGATCACACCACGCCCAGCTCTGTTCCAATGCTGGCCTGTATTCAGTACATCCTCCTGAATTCTCCGAGATTGCTAGGAAAAATACTCCCAAGATATGGGTAGGATTAGATACTGAAAGGGAGATTTAATTCCTAATCTCCTGGTTCTTATTAATCCAATTTCTCTACTGGAGGAAATACAGAAGAAAGAAGCCACAGGTGGAAAAGAACAAGCCTCATCTAAGTATGTTTCCAAGGCTAGATGCCAACCAATACCGGGCAATAGAAATTCTGGTGTTACCCTTTCCACACATAAACCACCCTTTCCACACATAAACCACTCATGCTTAATTTCCCTCAAGAGTTCCAGAATTCACTGGGAGTTCTCAAGGGTCTTTCAGATAGCTTGTATATAGTGGTCTCTAGTAATACAAATGTGGTTTAGAACGTGTAGATGTCTGCTTATCTGTCTTAAGCCATTAATGCATTATTTATCGGTGACAACCATAACTGGTATCCAATCAAAAGTATCCCCATCCATCTCTTTGGAAGATATATGGGGATTAACTTGTGTGTGCGTGCGATCATGGGAAATAGGGGCAAGTAAGGAAGATGGCCCACTTAACCTTGCTACTATCATTAGCAGCCTGATAAAGTTTGAGACCCGTCGTCCTAGAACAGAAGAAAGCTCACAAGGGTGCTCGTGGTGATTTTACAAGAACCTTTTTCTCTCCTCATAAAACACGTCTGGAATTTCAATACATGTTTTCAGTGTCAGCCTCGCAAAGGCCATTATGCAATGAAACTAACTTTATCCAAAAATTCCCTTCATGAACTGGAATCTGGAATGAGGGGAAAGACCAGCTCAAATTATTTTTTACAATTAAAAAGTAAGATGTTTAGCAACAAAGACAGTTTGATTATTTTAACATGTGCAGATAACACTCATTCATTAATTCAACTAACAGACATTTACAGGGTGCCTTCAAGTAGGGAGCGTCGTGTGAGGATCTAGAAAGCATGATGAACAAGACAAACACAGAACCAGGAGACAGGTACTGGGGACAGGTGGGACCCAAAGGGGGCCATGGGGACCGAGGTGGCTGCACCTGAGTCTGCCTGGAAAAGTGCTGTCTTGCTCTAATGAATGACAGAATGATCTGTAATTATTAAATGAAAAGCACAGTCTAAATAACGATAGCCTCTGATTACATTGTAATTATACTATTTGTAGTCTCCCAAGGAGATAAATCGTTCTCTTTCAGTTTTGTTTGTACTATCAATGATAAACAGGCCTAGTAAATTCATGAAGAGAAAAAGGTGCACTTTAGCACAGCCCTTGCATCAATAATCAAAATTCTATGTCAGTGAGGTCGGAATTAAGGAGATTCGGCTGTCATTAGACTCCTGCCATGAAAAAAAAGAACCTTGGTGAAGGATTACTAATCAACTGACATAATGATGCAATAGACAGGGCAAAAAACTATTTAATCATCTATCTTCAGTTTGGGGATTGCCAGATAAAACAGAATATGCTCAGTTAAGTCTGAATTTCAGATAAACAACAAATAATTTTTTAGCATAAGTATGTCCCAAATATTGAACTGGATATAGTTTTACTAAAATATTTTTCGTTGCTTATCTGAACCCATTTTGACTGGGTGCCCTGGATTTTTATTTGCTAAACCTGGTGACCCTATCGACTTTGAATTCTCAGCAGCATTCAAAAGGTTACTGTGTATGTTTGGGCAGAATTATTCCCTGACAGACTAGTCTGCCAATGTTTCTTAGGTTTATGATGAAATCTACAAGGCATGGGTCTCACGAATCAGTTAACCAGTCATGTGGGTTTGCACATATTTCCCCCAGGTCATGTCCCGTAGTTTGTCCCGCCCTCCCTCAGAGCAGAACCTTCCCTTATTAGTATCATAATCCTAAGAACAAACTGCTCTTTCCCGTAGCTCAACGAACGTTAAGATTCCCAAATGCAAATTCTTAGGTATTGGAGAGCAAAACTTACGGCATTGTTTTCCAGCCCCTGCCTGAGGAAACAGCTTAGCTTCCTTAGTACATTTTTTTGGTAGCTTGGATAGAATCTGATAACAAAAAGGGGGCATGTTATCACATGAGCTGGGGTCTCCAGGGCAATAAAAAATGATAAGGCTTTGAAATCCTTTTATTTCAAAGGAAATAAAAGCTTCTTAGTCTGGTGTTAAAGGCACCACCTTTCTTTCTAACTTTTTCCTCCAGAGGAGGCTGGCAAACCATGGCCGGCTGCCTGTTTTTGTAAATACAGTTTTACTGGAACACAGCCATGAACATTCCTTTCCGTATCCTCTGTGGCTGCTTTCATATGACAACAGCAGAGTTGAATAGTTGCAACAGAGGCCGAATGTGGCCCAAGAAGCCTAAAATATTTACTATCTCACCCCAGGCAGAAAAAGTTTGCCGACTCCCGCTCTAGAATCCTCTGCTCACATTAGTTCATTCACTGGCCCCAAGCACACATCTATGTATCTTAGCTCCTATACTATGTTTTCCCTGCCTCTTCCCTTAAAACATATGTAACCAAACTTTTAAAATCCCTGAGGACACATTCAGGAAAAAAAAGTTACGGGTCACATTTTCCTTTTTTTAAATTCAAAACAAAAATGACTTTGGGAAAAGAATGAATATTCTCCAACCTCTGGTCTTTTTCTATTTCAGAAAGAAATCGACTATGAGAAAATGGCACTATTTTGTAGCAACTCAATCATTAATATCTGGTTATATCTGAGAAGTAGCTATGGAGGAATAACTTTCTAATCTTCCTTGCTGAAACTGGATTGGGAGCTGTGTTGTGAAGGAAGGTGTTCTCATCACTGGCCTCCCCAGAGCCTACCCATCCTCCATATGGAGCCATACTTCCCACAGAGTCTACCTTGACCTCTGCAACCACAGTCACTGAAGCCTAGTCATGGACTAGTACAGGATGTGCCACGTCTTTATCCATGATCAGCTTACGGGTCCTATTTCTCTAAATAGATTGTAAGCCCTTTACAGGAACAAATTAGGCATTATGTATTCCTCCCTAACATATAAACACAGCATATCTTCAAGTGATATTTCCTAAATGAAAGAGTGGAACTGGGATAATCTTGCTTTGAGAAGAGAAAATTGAGAGGGAACATAAGGATGTTAAGAGTATTTCTCAAGTGCAGGGAGGATTCTTTATATGAAGTGTATGTGCATACAGTCTGCAAGTTAGGAAAGTTTCTTAAATGCTCTGCTTTATTTCTCCATTTGTAAACTGCAGCTGCTAATAGGGTTATTAAAAAGTACATGGGTTGATACATATTAAGTGCTTAGAAGATGATCTGGGACATAATGATTGCTCGAATAAATAACAGCTATTGTTATTAAGCATGCACTTTCATGTACGTGATGGTGAGCTTTCTACTGAGAAACTTGGCCTAAAACAGCAGCAGCAGGGAAATAGTTATGAGACACTGGAATAGATCATCAAAGAAACTGACAACACTGCTCTAAATCTACTTAAAAAAAAAAACAAGTAAGGCCTTCCGTGGTGGCGCAGTGGTTAAGAATCCGCCTGCCAATGCAGGGGACACGGGTTCGAGCCCTGGCCCGGGAAGATCCTACATGCCGCAGAGCAACTAAGCCCGTGCGCCACAACTACTGAGCCTGCGTTCTAGAGCCCGTGAGCCACAACTACTGAGCCCACGTGCCACAAACTACTGAAGCCCATGCGCGTAGAGCTCGTGCTCCGCAACAAGAGAAGCTACCCCAATGAGAAGCCCACGCACCGCAATGAAGAGTAGCCCCTGCTCACAGCAACTAGAGAAAGCCTGCGCGCAGCAACAAAGACCCAACGTAGCCAAAAATAAATAAATTATATATATTACTTAAAAAAAAAAACCACACAAGTAAGAAAGATCCCTCTCTGTCTGAGGGAAGGATGGAATAAATGCTTCTTTAAGTGAAAAAAGTAATATGTATTCATTGTAAAGTGAACAAATAAATCAAATACTACAAAGATGTAGAAACTCCCAGTACTCTTACCCAATTTGGCAATTTACCATTTAAGACTTTTTTCCATTTATATATTAAGCATTTTCCCACCTGTGTGGTGTTTTTTTTTTTTTTTAACAAAAAAGGGGATCATATCATACACAATGTTCTTGTATTTTCTTAAAATTTCTTTCAACATCTTGGCAGATTTTTTAGTATGTTAAGAAGCTGCAAAACTGGTTTGATTTTTCTGGTACCAGCATCTGAATCAAATAACTCGAAAACATGGAGAAAATTTAAAAATCAATTTTAATTAGATTTCTTTCTTTCCATATACACAGACCATTTTCATCTGTTTTGTCAAAGCTCTTGTACTTAAATTTCCAGTATTAAATTGAATGAGAAAATCTAACTTACAAAGAAATGAAAATTTTTTATAATTGTTTACCTAGACTGATACAGCTGCAATCTATTCAACTATTTTCATTTTAAAGTTCTCTTTAATATCGAATACACAAAAGTGTTCTTAGGAGACTAAACAGCTTTGGCTTTTCCTTCATATTTTGGCCTCTAGAAGGTTTGGGGTTTTCCAGCTCCTGAGGCATAAACTCTGTTCCCTCCCCCACTGTGTTGCCTTTCTTTTGTCTGGTATAGAATCAAGAGGGAAATTTTAAATGAATGATAATTTTACTTTAAATTCCTGTCTCTAACCAAATTAAATTATGACTCTTAGTATTAAAACATTGTCTTAAGAACTAGTTATATGACAATATATATTATCTCTTTTTTTTAAATTGAGATAGTACTGACATATAACATTATACTACATATTATCTCTTAAAATCTTGCAAACTAAGTAAAGAAGAACATCAATAACAAACCCAAATCATCTGCTGGGGCTATATGCAACGAGAAACTTCAGCTTCTTCCAAGATGTGACAAGCAAATTGAATGGAGCTCTGTAATGCTTCCATGTAATCCAGTGCACTATCTTCAAAGTTTCTTATCCTTTAATAGAAGATCTATGAGTCCGTAGGTTCTGATTGTTATAAAGTCTCAAGATAACAGTAAAATAGTTGAAGAGCAATTAGTGAAATTTAGTTTTGTTCTCTAAAAATAAACCCTGAGAAAACCCTGCTGGCCATTGTTATCAACGGATAATAATTAACAGCAGTACTAAAATATAATGGTAATAATGATAACAATAATAATCCATCCTTGAGCTTGAGGACCTTATGCTAAGTGAAATGTCAGGCAAAGACAAATACTGTTATGTGGAATCTAAAAGAGCCTAACTCATAGAAAGAGAGTAGAGCAGTGGCTGCCAGGGGCTGGAGGATGGGGAAATGGGGAGATGCTGGGCAAAGGGTACAAACTTCCAGTTCAACTTGGCTTGAATCTCAGCTCCAGCTCTTACCAACGAGGTCACCTGGGGCAAGTTAATTCATCTCTCTATGCCTTAAGTTTCTTCATAAGTACAACAAAAAAGGATTATAAAATCTACTTCGCAGATTGTTGTGAAGGCTACATGTCCAGCGTTTGAGCAGATGGTAGGTATTCAAAGTTTTCCACCTCATTCCCGCTCCCTTTCTTATACATCACAAAAATCTTTGCCTCAACCAGAACTGTTCCTCAGAATACAGATGAATGTATTTGTTGAGCCTGGTTCCAACAAAAGCGATACAGAAGGGACTTTTGCCTTGTGTGGGAGGTTGGGATACATGAGTTCCAGCTCCAATTTCTCTAAAATGTGACCAAGCACTTTCTAAAAACCAGACAAAAGAACTCCTGCATGGACCTGACACCTGGAAAACATCAGCCTTCTCAGTGGCTCATCAGATGGGCAGCTTCTCTTAGGCTACCTGGTCAATGATCAACTACAAGGAGCCCGCTTAGCCGGATTCGTTAGTGGAGCAAATCAACATCAGAAGATGACTTGGGCAGAGGAGGATAAGTCATGGAGTAGCAAATAATATCTTGAAATCTAATTGGCATGTCCGGAGGAAGCATCAATAATGTAAAAAAAAAAAAAAAACCTGAATGAATTCACTTATCTCTCTCTCATAATCAGGCTAAAAACCACATGATGCCCTAATATCTCACAGCCCAAAGCCAAACTGCATTGAAATATCTCTTTCTTGTTACCATTCTAAGATTTCGAGAAGTCCTGCTAAATTGTCTTTACATCCACCAATCTTGTTTGAGATGAGAACAATTCAGGAAAAAAAATACATTAACATGAACATCCAGAATCTGGGATTAGTATAAAAAGTAGAGATGTGTAGGGCTTCCCTGGTGGCGCAGTGGTTAAGAATCCACCTGTCAAGGCATGGGACATGGGTTCGAGCCGTTGTCCAAGAAGATCCCACGTGCCGCGGAGCAACTAAGCCCGTGAGCCACAACTACTGAAACCTGTGCTCCGCAGCAAGAGAAGCCACCGCCATGAGAAGCCCACGCACCGCAACCAAGAGCAGCCCCCGCTCGCCGCAACTAGAGAAAGCCCGCGTGCAGCAACGAAGACCCAACACAGCCACAAACAGATAAATAAGTAAATTTATAAAAGACAAACAAAAAAATATCTCAAAACTAGCGAACATTCTGAAGCTTCTGAAGCTGACACAGTAGTAAAAAGGTAAAAATGTACATTTTGGCTATTTAAACTGGTTTAGAAATAGATAGCTAGTTCCTTATTTTACCTCGAGTATTCTCTGCCAACAGTGGTGGCAGAGAATAAGATGCTTAAATTCTCTGCCAACAGTGGTTTACCTCTGTGACCTGAGGACGGGGGTAAAAAAAAAGGGGGGAGCATGTTCACGTTATACATTTCTGTATTTCTTGAAGTTCTTTTTTCTACCAAGTATTTGCTACCTATGTAATTAAAAAAAAAAAATATTCTGCTTCTGTTTTTCCAGGCCATCTTTCCTGGTGATCTGAATATTTAAAATTCTTATTCAGGTTTATCATATTCTATGTAAAGGGGAAGACTGATTCCAGAACTTTCTTGATATAAATTTTTATTTGTTTGAAACGTTCTCACAAACCACACACCCAGTCTATGACATAGATTGTGGTGACAGTTTCATGAACGTATACTTAACTCTAAATTCATGAAGTTGTATATGTTAAATAGGTACAGCCTTTTGTATATGAATCATGTCTCTAGTTTAAAAAAAATCGCAATCAGGTTTTATATAAGATTGGAATGCATCAGGCCAAATCTTCTGTCACTACACTAGAATTTTCCAAACACATCCTCCTGTAACTGCAAATAAAGCCTCTGATGGGAACATAAGCGAGTACTACAGGTTTGAACAACTTTTAAAAACTCTACCATAAACCTTTTGTTTCCTCAACTGTTATTTCAAAACCTTGATGTCACCCTTTTGGGAGGAATTTTTCCAGACTAAAGCCTCCTGACTGGCAGTAAAAGCACTGAGTGCCCACTTTGTTGGGTTTTTTTTTGCGGTACACGGGCCTCTCACTGTTGTGGCCTCTCCCGTTGCGGAGCACAGGCTCCGGAAGCGCAGGCTCAGCGGCCATGGCTCACGGGCTCAGCCGCTCCGCGGCATGTGGGATCTTCCCAGACCGGGGCACGAACCCGCGTCCCCTGCATCGGCAGGCGGACTCCCAACCACTGCGCCACCAGGGAAGCCCCCACTTTGTTTTACCTGATACATCAGACCCTAAAAATGGGGTGCAGTAATAGGGAGAAAAGTTAATAGAGCAGTGTAAAATAAGCTGCTGCTTCATTAGAGGCGACTGACTTCTCCACGACCACTTCCTGCATCCCCCTTAGAAAGATCTAATAGATTCCACAGCCTTTATTGCAGTCATAAGACTCACTAACTTTTCCGCCAATGCTTTAAGCAGATGTCTCATAACATGATCATCACTGGGCTTACGAATGAAGGTGACGAGGACGTTTTGAGAAACTGTCACCACACTGCTTCATCCCATGTCATAAAAGCAGTGATACTGCCCTTCTCCCCTCAAGGTATTAACAAGGGTAAACTTTTCAGGCCCTTGCTAATACCGCCACTCTTTGAGTCTACCATTGGACCCAAGTCTCTCCAGGTGTTTGAGTGGTAGGTATAAAAACCAGTGAATTCGCGCCTCTAAAAGAAAAAAGAAAGGCAATGAATTTCTTTCTATTCCATAGATAGTTACTGGCCTAGTGCTTCAGCCTCAGCCCCTGCTCCAGCTTTCCCTGGTCATGACTCCCATGCAGATCACTGCATTTGTACAGCACACTGGGGGAACTGGACGAAGCTGGTCAGAGCCAGACGTGACTGGCTTGACACAGGGAGGGAGGGAGGCACTTGGGAAGTCTCAGGCCCCACTCAGCCCCGGAGAGCTCATTCCTGACACACTGGTTGGGAAGCTCAGCTTAGCCCTTCAGCTCGCTGAGTCTCAGGTCCGTGAAGCGAGCCAGTAACCAATACTAAACTCAACGAAGCCTGCTGGACTGTTTTCCCAGAGTCAGTCAGTTACTGGGCATGACCTTCAAACTATGAGATTTAAAACAGCAGCGTATGCACGTGCGTGTGCGTGTGTGTATGTGTGCGTGTGTGAATGCTACCCTCTTTTTCGTCTCCCATCCTCATTTAGCAAGAATTTTTTTTTTTAAATACCAAATTAACAGAAAGTGCTATGAAGCATAGAAGATGGAACAGATACAGACTGTGCCCTCAAGGAAACCTCTCTCCTGTAGGGGAAGGAAGACATGTATATAAATATATATTTGCTGAATGAATAAAAGAAAAATTGCATGAGGTAAACAGTGACGCTTTCCAGAAAAGAGTTATAAATAAACTTCTATGGAAGTGAGGCAGGAAAAGTTTCCTTCTGGACAGGTTAAAGGAATCGTGAGAGAAGAAAGCACTGAGACCACATCCAGTAAGAGGCTGCTACGGGACTCAGTTATCCACCAGGGCAGAAGAAAGGAAGCAGAATATTCGACCATTTAACATGAATAGTTTGGAAACCAATTTCTGCTAAAAAGAGGTGGGGTGTGGGGTTGAGGACAGTGGGAAAGAGAAAGTTGGAATTAAAATAAAAATTTACAAAAGTTCTCTGATAGGTTTTTATTGCTTTCCCCACCCCTCCTTATATCAGATAATTGAGAGCCTGAGGACCTGTTAATATTTTTTAAAAGCGACTCATTCCACCTACAGAAAAGGGATTGTGGGTTACAAGCCAGTCCCTGCGATCACCCTTCAACTATCAGCTTAGACGTTTTCTTTCCTGAAGGAATTCCAAGGAATAAGGAAGCTTCAGCTCATCACCAATGTCAAGAGTTTACAGTAAGCGGTGCTGTGGCCCACAGAATTCTATAACCTGCTTTAGCTAAATCCATTTCTGAATTACCCAGTCAAGTGGTATGAACAGAGCTAGTCCTTCCATGGCTCTGAATTCCTCTAAATGCTGGAGAAATTCACACGACCGCTTTTCATTTCTGAAGCGGACACGGCTTAAAAGTCACTGTTGGCCCATGCAACCCCATCTCTTCTTGAAAGAGAAAAGTCCTAGTTATTTCCACCTATCTCAAGAGGGTGAGAAGCTTCTGCCTCACAGCGTTCTCATACGGGGGGTGAAAGCAAGGTAAAAGAACCCTGCTGTGAAAAGTATTTTCACTAGTGGTAGAACACAGGAAATACTAGTTACAACATCAGCATTAAGGTATCGCACACAATGTCCAGTCATCCCAAAGACAAGCATTTAGGACACTGTGAGTCTGCAGCTGTACCCCTCCTATATCTACCCATCTTACTGCTTGGACCGCGATGACGTGGCTTTGAAGAACTTTGCTAAATAGTCTCTTGACTAATCTCAGGAGGAAAGAGAATATGCTGAGAGAATTATGAAGCTGCAGAACCAATAAGGTGGCTGAATCTTCTTTCAAAAGGAGATCAAGAAACTGGACCATGATGTCTGAGAGTGTGCTGAACACAGAGTGAGCGTGCATTACGCTTGGAAAAGAGTGTCAATCAGCCACGACTGGAACTACACACAGTGGTCCCTGACAAAAACGATCCCCACCTGTGTGACTTTATGGAGACTCATTACCTGAATGAGGAGGTGAAATCCATCAAAGACCTGCGTGACCACCTAACCAACCTGTGCAAGAGGGGGGTCCCTGAATCTGGCACGGCAGAGGCTCTCTCTGACAAGCACACCCTTAGAGGCAATGATGGCAGAGCTGAGTCTTAGGCCATAGCCACGGGGGTGTAACTAAGCAGGATGCTATGGGACCTTCCCGAGACAGACCCCTCGCCCATATCCTCCGCTGGAGCTCCTCTCTGAAGTACCCAGATAACAGGCGCTGATACACATTTCCGGAGTTGTTTTGCAAATGCTAAAACCACCACCAAATGGAAGAAATTAACTACCTGAGGTCATACGTGGTCATGACTATGTAGCCCACAGACCTACTGGTAATGTTAACCCCTGTGACACCGCCCTGTTCCCTCACCATCAACCAAGCAGAGATATGTGTGCAAGTTGATCACATGCTCTGGGACTCCCCTCCCTCACCTGGTGTTTAAAATGCTTTCCCGAAACCCACCTGGGAGTTCAGGTGTTTTGAGCACTAATTACCCTGGGTTCATTGCTTGGCGCCTGCACTCAACGCTGCACTTGCCTTCACCACAGCCAGATGTCAGACTGGCTTTACTGCACACGGCTGAGCAGACCCAAGTTTGGTTCAGTAACAGGGGGTGGCTGACATCCCTGGTCCCCCAAGCAGTACATGCACGTTGGGGTTACTTTGACTTTTTCTATAAATTGTACTAAAATATTCACTTAAATTCTCTCATTCATATCATTCCTCCAAATAAAGTAATTTGGTACCTACTCCCCACCCCCCCAAAAAACAAAATAAAACAAAACCGTGAGTGCTACCTGCCATCAAAGAAGAAGAACTTCCCCCGTCCGTTCTTTTCTCCGTGAATGAAGTTGCCCTCAAATCTGTCTGTGGAGGAGTAGGTGACTGTGCAGAAGCCGTGCGGTAATCCGTCATCATCCAGGTGCCCTGGAGAAAGGGAACCACAAGGCAAACCTTAACATCGTCCACGCTCACCCACCATCATCTGTGCTCAGATGCTGCCAGGAAGTGCCCCGTGCAGCTCAAGGGTCCCTTCCCTGCCTGAGGGGAGAGCGAACACCAAGGTTTCCCTGCCCACATCAGCACCGTCAACTCCGCTCTTAGGTACACTTTAGAAAGGACGGGTCCACAACAGAGGGCCTTAGACACGTGTTAGGTTATGAACCAAAGCCACGCTCGTATTTCACCGGGGACTGAGAGTTATTCTCAATAATAACACCTGCAGTGTGAGTTTCAGCTGACCCAGTACTTCCCCCCAGGGTACTGCTCACATTTGGAATTAGCGCCCCCGAGCTCTCATGCTTAACGGAAACACAGCTGAGATGGCACACTGTCTTGGCAATAAGTTATCTGGTTCTAGAACTAAGTATACAATACGACTTCATACATCCTTATGTAGTATGTGGAGCCCTGCTAGCCAGGTGCCCTCTGAAAAGGATAGAGCCACGTCTTCAAGACTGCCCGAATATCTACACCTCATGGTACGAACACACGAACTCAGAGTCCCTCGAAGCTTAAACTTAAGCTTAACATTGAACTTACTGCTTTACTTCACAAAATCTTTCAGCTTTGAATGTTCGGTAATCACCTTGTCATACACCCTCTACCCACTGTGTTCAGAGGGTTTGTGCTTTAAATGTAGTTAGAAGTGTCCACATGACCATTTAAGCCGTGATTTTGAACATCAACAGCGATTATTACACTGTGATCTTTAAACTGCTGGTTCTTCTTGGGTCACCGATTGGTGTACTCTTATATTTACATTTACAGTCAATGTTTAGGTTTTTTATTATTATCTACATATTTCACAAAACCCAAGAGTCACCTCACTGGTGCCTCCCCAGTCATTCTGGTGAACTAATTTTGCAGAGGCAGGTGAAAATGAAGGCAGCAGTTAAATCTACTGGCTTTCTCCTGGGTTAATGACCTGAGTCATGGATGAAAAAGGTATAAAAGCATTAAATACTGTGTGCAGTGCAGGGACATTAAACACTTAAATGTGGCTTCCAGATGGCTCACAAACATAAAAGAAAACACAAACCATTTCACCACAACGAATGCTTTACTCTCCTAAAAGAATTTCTTCTAAAGTGATAAACGAATGTCATCCCTTAGAAGAGATAGGAAGTAAGCTCTCTTATAAAGAACGAAAAAGCTCTTTATTTGTATTATTACATAAACATAAAATAAAAATGAACAAATGCACTGTTTTATTGCTACATCTGATTCTGCATAGAATGAACTACCTGGAATATATTACATTAAAACATGGCTACTTAAATAAATCACAATCAATAAGGTTCCTTTCCTCTTAACCCAAATTGTTTTCTAACAAGGGCCAGGAAATTAATGGTTAGGAGGGAAGTAGGCCACAATTGCTTCCTTCTTGCTTAAAAACCAAAAACTGTACCTGACATAATTCAATGACACTTGAGTCATATGAAGTGATTTGGACAATTATTTTCTAAATATCTACTGATGGCGTTTCTCTCATTGAAATAAATTATATCTACTTTTTCTCCTTTCATTAAAAAAAAACCACTCAGTGTATAGTTAAAAGCTTCCTTTTATGAAATGTTGCTCAGATCAAATTAAATTTAGCTACTTGCATTCCTACAAATTTAGTATTCCACTTCTGATTTAGGTACAACTATCAGAATAATCATTTTTACCTTATATCGAGGTACTTACTAATTTATTGAAAACGCTTTGCCCATAGAAAACAGTTCACATATTTCAGACTTTATAAAGTTAATGTTTGATAAAATTAGTTATTCTACTTTAGATCAAGAGAAATATTATGATAAACATGAACACTAAGAAGAAAAAAAAAATCCAATGTTAATTAATTTCCACCTTTGCTCAGTTGCAATAGTCCTATCCTATTTCTGAACAAACACTGCAGGTGCACCCTCAGCAATGGCATTTAGATATCAGAGAAACTGGGAAGCATCACAGAACACACTAAAAGCACTTGAAGGACAGTACTGAACCCCACTGAGATGAAAGCAAAAAAATCACCCCTGCTCCATGAAGGATGCTTATGCCCATGCCTCCTTCCACAGGCCAGTGAACAGAAGTCCCATCACCTTGTCAGGCTCCAGGGAGGGAGAACAGAGAAGCTGCTGAATGATGGCTGTTTCTCTGGGGACACTGTGTGTTTAGAAAGAAGGCTCAGACTTGTGACGATTCCCTGCCTTTCTAAAGGTGTTTAGGCTGCTTGTTGTGAGAAATCTCCCTCTATCAGATCACAGCAGAATCCTCTGGTTGGCTCATTTGTTTTGTTTTCTTCTCATCCTTCCAAAAGGAGGATGATGTGATCAATGACCAGGATGTGATCAATGACCGGGATCAATGAAAAGGAGCTAAAAGTTAAGGCTTGCGATAATTCAAGACTTCCACCCTGAATATGTAACAGCCGGGGGTGGTGTTCCTAGCAGTAGAACTTTATGTTTAAAACAACAGCCACAACCAAAACAATAACAACAACTAAGGGACCTTCCGAGGAAAGAAACGTCAGGAAGAAAAGACATTAGGCTGGGACTTCCCTGGTGGAGCAGTGGTTAAGAATCTGCCTGCCAATAAAGGGGATACGGGTTTGAGCCCTGGTCCGGGAAGATCCCACATGCCGCGGAGCAACTAAGCCCGTGAGCCACTACTGAACCTGTGCTCTAGAGCCTGCGAGCCACAACTACTGAGCCTGTGTGCCACAACTACTGAAGCCTGCATGCCTAGAACCCATGCTCCGCAACAAGAGAAGCCACCACAATAAGAAGCCCGCGCACCGCAACAAAAAGTAGCCCCTGCTCGCTACAGCTAGAGAAAGCCCCCGCGCAGCAACGAAGAACCAATGCAGCCAAAAATAAATAAATTAATTTTAAAAAGAAAAAGAAAGAAAAAGAAAGAGAAGAGATTAGGTTGCTGAGACCTCATATCTCCTATCAATGTTAGTGCGAGAGGAGCTTCTGGTACAACTCTTGTTCCGCTGCCATTTGGACAATAAGATCATGTAATATCTGTCTTGCCAGCAACAGTCAATTTAATGGAGAGGGAGTCTGATACACAGAGAAGAAAAAACTCTGTATACCTACTATGCATCAGGCACTGGGTTATGTAATTTCCTGTTATCTAAATTAAACCTTACAACCATCCCTCAAATTCCACTCTTATAGATGAGGAAGCCACTGCTATGTGCCCAAGAAATACATTAACTGCTACCCTGAACGCGTTCATGGATGCTGAAGGCCCCTTCCCCCAATCCTCCAATCCCTCTTCTCTCTGGTCAAGGGCAAACTGGCCGAACACCCTTTCTTCCCTGCCGATGGTGGAAGAAGCAACCTCTAAAGAGGGAGGTGTTCTCAAGTCCCAGGCAGAGAAGTGGAAGACGCCTTTGTAGTTAAGATAGTTCTCACAGAACCACCAGGATCTTCACCAGCACATCCTGGTGGCAAATGCCTGTCTCTTCCAAGTGTTACTCAATGCAAAGAGAAATGCTAGTCCAGCTTGCTCTGATTGAGATCAATCTGTGCAATGCGCCAAGTCAGCCAACAGCCTTCCGGGCCAATTCCCACTCAACAGAGATTGAACGCCAACCCAAACAACAGGGAAAACCCACTTGAATGACTGCTCTGTGTTGGGAATGCGGTCCCAGCTCGTGTGCCGTATATCTGTCTGCAGCATGGTTTTAAATATTGACTGAAGTTAGAGGAAGAGGGAATAAAACATAATCGTCTCACAAGTCTAGTTTTTCACTCTGTTCTAAAGATCATTATCTACTGAACAGAGAGAAAGTTCAATTTTTTCCCCACGGGTTCCCTCGGAGCTTTCTCCTGAACCTGATGAGAGCCAGGCCTGTATTCTATGCAGTGACGGTACCTCTCGGCACAGGAAATTCCCTCTGGATCGGACATCTGGCTGCTTACTGCCTCAGACTTATTCACAGGACATCTGGGTGTGTGTGTGTATATGTGTGTGTTTCCCTCAGAACCAGAGGCCCTTACATGCATTGTTGGTTTTGTATAATAGAACTACTTTAAAAAAAAAAGTAATAATAATAAAAAGGCAAACTTATTCTGTTTAGTGCAAAGAATGTGCCCTCATGATGATACACTTACGCTGGTGGTTAAAGAAATAATCTGAGGGCTTCCCTGGTGGTGCAGTGGTTGAGAGTCTGCCTGCCGATACAGGGGACACGGGTTCGTGCCCCGGTCCGGGAGGATCCCGCATGCCGCGGAGCGGCTGGGCCCGTGAGCCATGGCCGCTGAGCCTGTGTGTCCGGAGCCTGTGCTCCGCAACGGGAGAAGCCACAGCAGTGAGGGGCCCGCGTACCGCAAAAAAAAACCAAAAACAAAAACAAAACATGATTTGAGTTTTGAGAGTAATCCCTTGCAAGAACTCAATTATTAGTTGTGAGGGTCTTAATTTTAATGTGAGGCCTCCACGTAGAGGGTGCTACCAGGACACCTAGCCTGTATTTTTCCTAAGTACATTGCATGAGCAGTCTTATTAGAGACAGGCAGGATGAGGTATTAGGGGGACTGTTAGAAATGCTCTTAGTATTTGAGGGGTTGGGACAGTGAAACATGGAGATGCTCGTTTTCATTCTGGCCCCTTAGTTCTGGAGACTCTGCTATTTCCCATTTTTGAGGATTCTTCCTCGATGTCTCCTTTATGTTTCGAGGCCTTTCTGTTTTTTCCTACCCTCGTGACCGCTACTGCAAAGAGCCTTTTAGGTGATCGCCTCACCCGCTCCCCACTGCCTGTTCATCCCATGCTCCCGCCCTCCCAGAGCAGAGCCTTCATCCTCCATTCCCAGCTCTAAAGAGCCCTCACATGGCCCACGGCCTCCAGGACAGAGTCCACAATCTCGGCCTGTGACGAGCCGCCTTTCCCTGTCTCACCTTCCACTTTTCTCCTCCTAGGCCCTCTGTTACAGCCGAACCCAGGGATTCATCTCTGAATGTGCCTGCATAATTCCACTCCTCTCTCTCTCTTTTTTTCCCCCTTTCTTTTTAATGTCTTTGTGCTCCTGGGTTAGTACTCAATTAGCTGAAATTCCTTGATGATATTAATGAATCACACGTGAGGGTGTCCCTTTCCTTGTAGGATGATATCCATCTCATTGAATTTTGTCAATGTAATTAGAGAAAACTTTTATCTCAACATTTTCATTTGTATTTATTTAATGAAATTGTGTCTTTTCAAATGCTTATTGGTCACCTGCCTTTTTCTTGTGAATTATTGTTTCATTCCACACCTCTCTTTACTCCCAAAGTTCCCCTCTGGACTGGACTCATCTCCATGCCACCTCTTCCGGGAAATCCTCCCCCATCTATTTCCCCAAGCTAGATGCAATTTTTACTTCCTCTCAACCACCATCATTCATCGGTTTAGATGTGATATATTTATTTCAAATTATATTAGGGACCACATTGTATTCATCTCTGTGTCTACGGGTGGACGAAGAAATAGACGTAATGACGATTTCTAGTCCCAAAGCTAAACATCACTCCCTGAAGAACGAATGAGCCTCAAAGAGTTTTTTAAAAACCACAGCAGGAGCTCAGGTGATGTCTGCAGGTCTGCTGAGGCCCAGGGCTACCTTCCCAAGGGAGCACAGCCAGCACTGTACACAGACACTCCCTCCAACCACCTGCCCTCGGGGATTCATCCACCCTGAGCTTAGAACTCCACCCAAGCCACAGTTCCCACCCGACAGAGAATCAAAATGTACGTGAGGTGACAAAAGACTCAAGTCCTGAAGAGACCAATTTCTTCCCCAGAGTATGTTTCTAAGGAGGAAGAAAAAGAAGAAAAAGGCTATCTGTTGCAGAGGCTGTAAGTTAAATTCTCTTTCCCCAAATACATTTTTCTGAAAGTCACCAAACTCTTTCAGAACCAACCTCTAAAGAGTGACATTAATAAAGAACGACACTGATGCAACATTTAACTGTGGCTTCCAAACTCAGTTACCAACTACTTCATATACTTGACTGACTCATTAAAAAAAAAGAAAGATGTAGAGAGACAGTCTGGTATGGCGCAGTGGGGTTCTGGAGGTCCAAGCCTGTCTCCCACCTGGCTGAATGTCCTCAGATTAGTTCTTAACTTCTCTAAGCCTCAGTTCCCTCCTTTGTAAAATTAGGATAATATTACTAGTCATGTGATAAGACTGAATGGATAATGTGTGTGTGAAACACTTAGCACGGAGCCTGCACACGTAAGGACTAAACAATTACAGCAATGATAATTTCAGCTAAGACAAACTACCGAGAGCACAGGCTCTGTAAGTGGAGAGAGGTAGGTTAGTTGGTACTTCAACACCAAGATATTCAGACTGGCCTTTTACCAGTCCCCCAGGCATGTGTTAGATGTTAAGTAAAGACTATTACAGACAGCACTTAAAAGTCCAAGAATGGCTAAAGAAAAGCCTACTTTTACACATGCAAGCTCTAGACACTGTGAGTCTGAGCCTTGGGTGCATCTAAGGACTTTTTAACTTTCTGTGTTACTCTAGTTGTTTACTGTTAGGTACAACTGAGTCACCATGTGTCCCAGATTGCCCCAGACATTCAAGGTTTAAGCCAGCTGTCCCAGCATAAGTATTAAACAGTGACCCTTCTCAAGTATGTTCTGGTTTTGGACAATAATGCATATGGTCACCCTATATAACAGAACCTTCCTTGCTTACATGAAGAAATTTCTCTGCTTTCACCCACTGAGCAATCTCAAAAACAACATCGGTGCATTTCTAAAGCTGCTTGTTCACATTCTGCAAGGAGCCTGGGACCGTGGACAACTGGGCCTTGTGTTTCCAAACAGCTTCAAAGGGGAAGATGGGTTAACCTCGGGAGCGCTGCCTGTGATCAAGGGTTTGCATTAAATTTTTATGAGTAAAAGTAAACTTTGAAGAATGAGAGCCAGTCCTAACAATTTGAGAAGAGCATTTTTCAATTATCTTTCGTAATATGAAGGCACACGTAGTCAATAATTTACATTTAAAGAAGGCTTCCAACTAACATCTTTGGGCCCCAGTAAGTCCCAGCATTGGCTTTACTCATTGGAGATAAACAGTTCAGGACACTATGAAATTAAAACACCACCATCAACACTCCTTGAAGCTGGATAAAGAAATAAGAAGTTTCAATAGTTACATTAAGACAGCTAGCTTTTATAGAATTCAGAAATATTATTCTACTTAATCTCTCCTTAAGACCTTGGGACTACAAAAGGAGTCAATTATGTTGACATAAAAACTGATTTGTTTTTCTCCCAAAGTAGCAATAAGTATGCATCCTCATGCATCTGTAAGGGTCGCCACTTTGTCTTTCTTTACCACTTCTGAGAGCTTGTTTATACAAATTAGATAGAAACCATATTCAACCAAAAGCTTAAAAAATATTTACCTAGATATCTGGTTAAAATATTCCGGAATAATATCACGCAACACTGCAAAACATGACGACGTACTGTGTACGGCAGAATCAAATAAATAAATACGCTAAAGAGTATTTTCCAGTATTCACTGTTACAAAATCATAACATCTCCTGATACAAACAACTAGATTGTATAACGTCCCCACCTCGCTTTTTAGAACCAGCAAAAAAAAAAAAAAAAAGGTGGAGAAACTCAGCAAAACAAAGTGGCGAGAAAAGTCGGGGGAGGGGCGCTGGAAGCGAAGGGGCGGAGAAACACGACACCAAGGCGGTGATATCACCCACAGCCAACTGCATGGAATTCAGAAAGTTAAGTGTCACCCAGCAATTTCAGTCCGGGCTCGCGGCGCGCCTGCACAGCGTGGCGGCGGCGGCACCCGCCTGGGAAGCAGGAAGGGGGAAGGGCGGTTTGACTGAGTTCGCTCGGGGGCAGCAGAGGCCAGGGCCACCCGCCTCCCCGCCGGCGTGCGTTCAAGCCCCGGGTCGGGAGCGTTGTCCATGGCTCTGCAATGATTTCATCGTTTCAGAGAAGCGACCGCCCGGACCGCGGCTGCCACGTGCCTCGTCCGGCCCCGTGCGCTGCGCCGGGGGACGGACCCGGACGCGGCCGCGGTCACCGCGGGTTGCAGCGGCGAGCGGAAGGAAAGGGCTGGCGCCCGGAGAGGGGCTCGGGCTTGCCAAAAACGGGCGGGGGGATTGCTCCACGGAGACGGCCGGCCGCGGGGGGCTGAACTCCTGCGCACCGCCACCTCCCATCCCCGAAAGGGGGAAGGCCGGAGTGCCCGGCAGGTTTCGCAACTCCGAAGGCGGATGCAGGCGGTGACCGGGCGGGATGGAGCAGCAGCGCTCGCCCGGAGACCCCGGCCCAGCCGAGACCCGTTCCCGGCCTGCGCCCCGCCGCGCAGTGCGCGCTCCCAGTGGCGTGGCCGTGGCGGTCCGGCCCCTGCCCAAGCAGCGGGCCACCCGCGTAGGGGACAGTGGCGGCCGCGGGGCCCGGCGCCGCGCAGGTCGCAGCCCGCCACTCCTTCCGCGTTCCGTGCCCTCGGCGCCTCCTCCCCGGGCCCCAGAGAAATGCCTGTACCTTCCACAGCCTCCTCCACCATCTCGTCGTCGCTATCCATGGCGGCTGGGGACCCTGCCCAGCTCGGAGCCGCGCGGCTGCCTCCCGTCCCTCCGGGTGCTCCCGGCGGCTGAGCGAGCGCTGGGGCTGAACCCTGCGAGTTTGGAGGAGGAGGAAGAGGAGGAGCAGTCGGGGCTGGCTCGCACTGCCTCCCCCTAGAGCCCTTTCAATTCCTTGGCCTTAAGCCGCTCCCGCAGCAGCCGTCCCTCCTCCTTCGCCCACTTGCCCCTCGCTTCCGAGGCTCCGGGGTGCCGCCGTGGCCGCCGCCGCCGCTGCAACTTTCTCCTGTAATACCCCCTCTTTGTTATCGAGCAGCTGATCCGCTGACATCACCCAGCGCCGGTGCGCTCCCTCCCTCGCTGATTGACAGTTCCCCGTCCCTTCCCAGAAGTGAGGCTCCTTAAAACGAAAGACGCTCGGGGTCCGCGCTGACGCTACGCCCCAGCCCACCAGCCCCCGGGCCCATCAGGGTTTATCTTCTGCTTCTGCGAGGCTTGGTGCGCTCCGAGCGCCAAGCCTGGTCCTGGGCGCCGCGGGCTCCTCGCGGGCACTTGGGACCTCTGGGTATCCGCCCTCTGGGGCTCAGAACTCCGACCTCCAACTGTGCCGGGGACCACTTGGAAGTCCGCGTGCAGTGCCCGCCAGTCCCCCCTCGGGACAGCCTCCAAAGAGCAAGGCAAGCTAAGGCAGCGTTCCTAAAGCTCCAGCGCCTCAACTTCCTCTCGCCCTCGCCCCCACTTCACCCCGTTTGCCACCCGGAGCTGCACGAGTGCGGCACGCACTGGAGAGCAGGTGTCTCCGCGTTGCCGCATCACATCCGCGAGCAGGTTTCCCAAACTCAAGGGGGTGACATCCAGCCCAGATGCGGGCCTGCGGCTCCCACCCGTGCGCGCTGCGTCCCCACCCTCCTCGGGACCGTCAGGCGTCTCGGGTGATTCAGAAATTCAGCAGATCCAAATGGCAGCGGGCTCTTTATCAGGCAGGAAACAAGCGGCGCGGAAGGCCTGGCAGTTCCCTCCTCGCGCTTGTGGTAAAAGAAAAGGAGCCACCGAGCGGAGCTACTGAGGAGGGACCCTCCGTCTGGCACGCCTCCCCCCCTGTACGTGTGATGTCCCCAGCCGTCTCCCTGTTTCTCCAAGTGCCAACCTTCCACAGATTCGGGCTCTTTAAGCGGAGAACATCACGGGGCACCCGCTTCGCAGCCCCGCCACTTAGCGTCATTATGGCGTTGCCTCTTACAGGTGGCGGCAAAGGGCGGCTGTAAATAGCTGGTTAAATGGATGCAAATGTACACAATGTGCCGTGGAATTACCGGGTGCCGCTTTGGGTGCCTGCCAAGAACAGCTACTGCACGGAGGGGGCGGGGGGAGGATAGGAGAGAGCCGAGAAAGTTGTTCCATTTTGTTTTCCGAACCACGAATGAGACTTTGTGGATTTCAAAGTACTTCCAGTACCCGGGAGACCATGCCTTGCTTTTGACTTTGTGCTTAAATGCCAGGTATTTTTATCGAGTATTGTGAGTTTCTTATTAAATTCAGTTTTTCCTCTGCGAAAAAAGAGAACAATGCTAGGGACATTTGTCCCATACACTGCCAGAAATTTCAACCCCTTCTGACTGTTTCAGAAAGAGAGGGAAGGGCCCTGGACCAGGCGTTAGGAAACTTGGGTCCTCGTGCTGCTCACCTGCCTAAGGGCCCTGGGAAGACACACCTCCCAGCCTGAATTCCCAGGAGATCCCAGGCTTCGGCTACACTGGTGTCAGGCCCTCCAGCTTAGACTAGAGGCTCTGAGTTCCCCCCAGCTTAGGCTAAGTTGATGAGAGGTCCTTCCGGCTTAGTCGATACCTTTCTGAAGTCTTCTGGCTTAAATTGAACCTCCTTAAAGTCCTCCAGAGCAGATACCTGGGCTCCAAAGCTGCAAAGAGAAGAGGTTCTTGCAGTGGAAGATGAAAGCCCCACTTTGGATTACATCATTTTCAAACATGACCCACAGAAACAGGATTTTATTTCTGATTAAAAAGAAAAACAAACAAAAACCAGCCATCATGTACTGAGCTTGGTCACTCACTGGTTTTGAGTTATATGATATTTTTTGTCATTTTCCCCTTTTAAACATATCATCTCCTCTCTTACATGTTACACTGATGCACAAAAACCTGCCAGATAATCATCTTCTCCAGTTTCCAGGGCAAAAAAAAGATGCCAAGGGACTTCCCTGGTGACGCAGTGGTTAAGAGTCTGCCTGCCAATGCAGGGGACACAGGTTCGAGCCCTGGTCCGGGAAGATCCCACATGCCGCAGAGCAACTGAGCCCGTGCATCACATCTGTGCTCTAGAGCCTGTGAACCACAACTACTGAACCCACATGCCACAACTACTGAAGCCCCCGCGCCTGGAGCCCGTTCTCTGCAACAGAGAAGCCACCGCAATGAGAAGCCCGCGCACCACAACAAAGAGTAGCTCCCGCTCGCCGCAACTAGAGAAAGCCCGCGCGCAGTAACGAAGACCCAACGCAGCCAAAAATAAATAAATAAAATAAAATAAAATAAAAAAGGTTTGCTCATGAGGCAGGCAACACCTGGGACACAGTCCCAGCCCCCTCCCCCCACCACTCGTGCCTGCTGGCTCCGGGCCCAAAGTTTAGGCAAAATGTTTTGATGACTCCCTTAAGAGCCATTTGCATTTTTACACATCATTTTGTGTGTTTTCAATCCCCTTCTCTAGACTGACTGACTGATTCTTCTTTATAGCCCCAGAACCCAGCACAGTGCCTGGTACAGAAGGAAGGTGAAGCTTTGTCAGTGATGATTGCGCAGAGAGGAATATTCTGTTTTATATAAACAGTGCTGAGTCTTTCTCACACACTGCATCCTCTTCCTGTGTTTGGCAAAATGCTTTGTTTCAGTTCGAGTCTGAAGAGCGTTTTTGAGTTCTATTTTCCCACATCTACTGGCCCCAAATCTGCTTCCATTGCATTCTTTCCCACAGTTTTCTTCATTGAGAGCTCATTTCATAAACCCTCTTTCCACTTGGCTTCCCGCCAGTCTCCTCTGTCATACTCTGTCCCCACCAGTGTGGTCATGGGCTAGAAAATCAATCATTGAGCTCTTAATCACAGTGTGGGGCGGCGGCAGCAGAGCTCAGCTCCTAACTCAGCAGATCCCGATGCACCAGAACAAGCCCTACCAGGGACGAAAGGGGTGGCTCAGGACACCCCACAGCCAGGCTCTGGGGTGGGACTGGCTTCCACGCTCACGCCAAGGAGTGGCTCTTCTGAGCTGCCCTGCCTTTCTTCCTCTGCATCCAAGGATAAATCCTTTTCTTCCCACTCAGCTTGGGAAACAGAAGTCCCTCTTCCACTGCAGGAAGCAGTCAAAATACTGAGTTATTTTATTCATTTTACCACCCATGTCTTTCCACAGAGAAGGCTGGTGCTTACTTACAGGACTGATATAACTTTTGCAATAAATATCTTTTCATAGGCATCATGTATTTTATGCGTCTTTTTACACTGAGGGGGAAAAATTCTGTCAATTCACCACTATGTGTGCTGGCAAATAGCGAAAAGCCTAGTGGATGTGGGACTTGTGTGGAATTCATTAGTCTGGCTGTCACTGAGCCCTCATCCTGTCCTGCTGGTAGGGGCTGGAGGGGCCCAGGAGGTCTTCAGGGTCTTCATGCTCCTACGAGGCAGAGCCTCGTCAGGTGTCCTGGTGGATCTATGACTGGCGTGCCCGCTCTGCTTTGATCTTTTGCTTACACTAATGGCAGGGAGATGAGGGCAGAATGAGTGAAGGAACTCTTAAATAATCATCAATACTCTTATCGGCACTGCTCACCCCTTAACAAGACTTTTTCCCACCACATCTGCCAATGTGATTGAGTTTTCACCCTGTTTGTTTTGGTTCCTCCAAGGGCTAGCCATGCAACTGGTCAATTAAGCCCTCTGGACCTTAGTTTTCCCATCTGTAAATGAGGAGGTTGGGCTACCAAAATGCTAAGCTCAAACCTTCTCTGTCCACCTTTCCTGGGGAAAAGCTAAATAGAGCATGAAGAGCTCTGGGGACATGCACAGAAAAAGAAAGGGGAAGAAGCAGGGGCAACCCTGGCAAATGGAATATTCAAGCCCCTGTGTCATCTCAGCGTAAGGGCACTGAGATCTGGGGGTGAGGGAGGAACTTCATCTTGCTCTAGGAAGAGAAGCCTGGGCCTTTCAGAAGAACCAAGGTTCTTGGCTTCTGAATCACTGAGTTACTAATCAAATGGCTAACTGTGTTAGTGACAACTGCAGAAGCTGGAGGGAGGGGCGGGGAGAGCAGCACTGAGGAGAAGGGTGTGGGGGAAGAGATGTGGATGAAAGGGAAGCATTTACAGCATGTGGAGCAAAGAGCAACTGGTAACATCAAGGGCACCAAATAAAGGTCCGGGAGCAAAGGAAGAGATGGAGAAAATTCATTCTGCTGGAAATAGACACGACTGCGGTCATGAAGAGGACTCACAAATTCAGGGTGACCTGATTTGATTACAGCAACAGGAAGTGCAGGGGAGAGAGGGCAGGATGACCTGACCTGAGGAAGTGAATTAAATAAGAGAGAAGACATCACAGTTGCCATGGCATTTAAATATCTTGCACCACATTAAGCTTATTTTTCTCTCTTTGGCTTGATTCTTGTTCTTGCAACATGTTAATGTCATCGCAGTATATCCTGTAAACTAAATTTAGCCCTTTGGGGGCATGGAGGAAAGGAAGACACAGCCCAGGTCTCCCTATTTGGGTCCACTCTGGACAAATATTCTTCCTCCGCAGTGTGCCTGCTTCTTTTGGTCTTCCATTATGGGATATGAAAACCCTTGTCAGGCTTGGGTCTGGTGAAGCTGCTGAATGACATGATTTGAAAAAAAAAAAAAAAGAAGAAAGAAAAATTGGAAACGATTTCAAAGAGGTGATTGCTTTAGAAAGTACTTCAGAAAAATCAATAGGATGCAGGAATTTGAAAACTACAATGACCATCAAAACCAAATGTGTTTTCTTAAGTATCAGTTTATTTTATTGCTTTTAAAAAAATTATTTTACTGGGCTATAATTAAAGTTATTGGGTCCTGTAATCAGTCGTATGAAAATGCTAACATTGCAGGGGTGGGTACATTACTGTCCACAGAGTGAATGGAAGGGCATTTCCAGCTGTCTTATTTATCACAAATGTCACAACATTCATCACGGCCGAGATCCTGACCTTCCTCAAATAAACTCGCATTAACCAGACCCCAGAGACTGTTGGACATACCCAAATTATGACCAGCAGACCAGAATACTCACGTTGCCATGCAAGATCAGTCTCTATAGATAAATGTACTTGAGAAGACAAGTTCCATCCAGATGTTTGCTTAGCCTGGAGTTAGAATAAATGAAATTTGTTGTATGGTCCACAGAGAAATGCCCCTGACACAATGCCCTGAAAGAATGAGGCACCCACCCCACCCCCATTCATCCTTGCTTATATGGCCCTGCCACCTTCTGAGAGTTTGGGCTTCCTTTCCGTATGCACTAGTCTCTTCAAACCAGTTTCTCCACACAGCATCCTATACACCTAACTAGGCAGACTTACACTTTTAAAGTCATAATCACATTCCATATCTACCTTCCTGATATTGCAGTCAAGTCACTTTGATGGGAATTTGGGGCATTTCCAAATTCTTCGGTCACAAATTCTGTCACTGTCTTGGTCTACTCCCGCTGAATTCTAGTCCAATCCATCATACGCGCAGATTTTAGTCTAACTTTCTGAGGGTGACCTGGTTTCCAGATTCTTGGAGAAGCAGCTCATTTTGCTTCATGGGCTACCAACAGTGACCTAACCTTCCTTTGGCCACCATGCACTTTGAATAAAGAGATCAGGCTTATTAAGGTCCATAGGTCCTGTGATGTGATAGAGTTGTCCACCTTTTCCTGGGCACCCAACTCAAAGATATCTTTCCTCTTCTCTGCGTGAGAAGAGAGGCTGGCCTTTTGCTATGATGACTTAAGTTGTGAAATTTCACCTTGAGGATGCAGGTACTATCTACTCCAACATAGATGGAGAGCAAACAGGACTCTGATTTTGAACTCAATCCAGAAATGAAAATATTCACATGGCCTTGTTAACTCAAGTTACCAACAAGGACAGATCGACAGAGTGTTTCTGGAACCCCTGACATTGAAATGACATCCTTGACACATAGGTAGCCCCCACCCAGAGGGGTTCGTTGCTAAGCCACCCCTTCCCCAGATGGACTTTGTTGGGGACCTGCAGCCTTTTTAAATGTAGAGTGTCCTTTCAGGTCATTTAAAGTCATATCGATCCTCCTTGCTGAGTCCATAGATCAGTTCCCAGGAAAAAGTGCTGTGGCCAACTTTGGAATATCTTTCAGCCCAATTTAAAGAACCCAGCTCAGATGCTCCTGTGCTCAAGAGAGAGGAACACAAAGAAGAAGCCCCGTGGCAGGACAGTGCAGGGCCTTGGAGAACAATGCTAGTTGAGCAGCCGTGTTATGCGGGCAGGTCTTCTACAAGCCCTGAGCATCCTTTCCCAACCTGGCATCTGGGCAGTTCCTCAAGCATGGGCTGTGCATGGGTTTTCTATGGGTGTGGGCAGCCTAGTTATTGCTCAGCTGGGAAGACAGGGCACGTTCTCCATGCTGACTATGCTCCCCCTCTCTGGACTGGCCTCCCCTGGGATTCCCTGCCCATTCAGGTGTGACAAAAGATTGTGATTTGAAGCAGGCTAGGTTCATTCTAAGTTGTGTATAAGAAAGAGGGGCAAGTCAATTTTCTCTTACCTCCCACCAATCCTGTATAAGATTTGGGTATTTTGCAATTAACTTTCCTATTTCAAAATGCTTACTGAAAAATTTGGGGTTATGCAGTGGATGTATCTCATTTATAGATTCATTTTTTCCCAAGGGCCTATTTCTTTTGTTACCATACTCTTCTAGTATTTGGAGAGCTCTATCTTGAATAGAAAGCAACTTGGTGTCTATTATCTCATTAGTATCTCAAAGTAATCCTCAAGACCATGATGATTTAAAGACTTGCCCAGGATCCCACATCAAAAACATGGCTGAATGGAGCTCAAATCAAGGCCCATTGGGCCTTCACATACCACACGTCTCATGCAGAGTGATGAGATCCTTTAGATGGTGGGCATAGGAGGGCAGGAGACAAGTGAGAAGAAAATGGTGCTCAGAGACAGTCTACTGTATCCCAGGACTTTGATCCATGTGA
Organism: Orcinus orca; assembly: GCF_937001465.1. Taxonomy (NCBI): domain Eukaryota; kingdom Metazoa; phylum Chordata; class Mammalia; order Artiodactyla; family Delphinidae; genus Orcinus; species Orcinus orca. Next base: position 22,443,113 of record NC_064562.1, read on the forward strand.
TTTCTTTTAATCCTGAAAATGACCTTATAGAGTATTATCTCCACTTACAGATGAGGAAACCTGAGACTATAAATTTAAATAACTCATCTGCGGTCGTATCAGGAGTGGTATTGGGATTGGAGCCATAGCTGTCCAGACCATGAAAAGCCACATACAGAGGAAAGGGGAATGACAGGACAGTGGTGGAGAAACAATTCTAGAAGCTGGCTGGGTAAAGGAAAAGTACTTGAGGAAGCCCTACATCAATTTCCATGGTGTCAGGCAAAATGGAATTATGGGGGATGAAACCACAAGAGCATATATATACATGGCTGGCCTCAGACTGCAGAGGAAACTTCGACTTTATCTCTGAAGGTATGCTCACCCCCTCCCCATCCCAGTTTTATTGAGATATAATTGACATACATCACTCTATAAGTTTAAGGTGTACAGGATAGTGGTTTGACTTAGATATACTGTGAAATGATTACCACAATATGGTTAGTTGGCATCCGTCATCTCATATAGATACAATAAAAAGAAAAAGCAAAAACAGTTTTTTGTTCTTGTGATGAAAACCCTTAGGATTTACTCTCTTAACTATATTCCTATAGATCATACAGCAGTGTTAACTGTAGTCACCACGGTGTACATGACATCCTTAGTACTTATTTACATGGTTACTGGAAGTCTGTACCTTTTTTTTTTTTTTTTTTTTTTGCGGTACGCGGGCCTCTCACTGTTGTGTCCTCTCCCGTCGCGGAGCACAGGCTCCGGACGCGCAGCCTCAGCGGCCATGGCTCACGGGCCCAGCCGCTCCACGGCATGTGGGATCCTCCCGGACCGGGGCACGAACCCGTGTCCCCTACATCGGCAGGCGGACCCTCAATCACTGCACCACCAGGGAAGCCCAGAAGTTTGTACCTTTTGACCACCTTTGAAGGTATGCTTTTATGGGGGTGTCCCGGGTGACCTTCTCGTGTTTGAGATGACATACTACTTGGCGCACGTTGTTTGGTTTGTTTTTCTGGTGATGGTGGCTGAGGTAGAGGGCAGAAGTTACGTTTGCTGCTGCGCTAGGCACTTGGGGTGCCTAGTACAGTCTGGACACGTAGGTGTCTAGGAGATGTGTGGGAGCTTGTTGCCAGGAGGTGTTCTCTGCCATTGAAGGACCAATCCAAACAAGCCCATCAGGAACAGGTTGCTGAGAATAGCCATCTTGGGAGCAATTTATGTCTGACAGATGATTTTTGAGCTATGGACATGGAATAGGACAGAAAAATGTTTTTTGAAGAACTTCATTAAATTAAAAACAATCCAGTCTTTTTTTTGGGGGGGCGTGGAGGGCAGTGCCTCATGGCTTGCGGGGTCTTAATTCCCTGACCAGGGATGGAACCTGGGGCCCTGGAAGTGAAAGCACCGAGTCCTAACCACTGGACTGCCAGGGAATGCCCCAAAACAATCCAGTCATTTTTTTAAAATTTATTTTAATTTATTTATTTTTGGCTGCATTGGGTCTTCGTTGCTGTGTGCAGGCTTTCTCTAGTTATGGCAAGCGGAGGTTGCTCAGCAGTTGTGGCTCACGGGCTCTAGAGTACAGGCTCAGTAGTTGTGGCACATGGGCTTAGTTGCTCAGTGGCATGTGGGATCTTCCCGGACCAGGCCTCGAACCCACATCCCCTGCATTGGCAGGCAGATTCTTAACCACTGCGCCACCAGGGAAGTCCCAACAATCCACTCTTTTTTTATTTATTTATTTATTTATTTATTTATTTATGGCTGTGTTGGGTCTTCGTTTCTGTGCAAGGGCTTTCTCTAGTTGTGGCAAGCGGGGGCCACTCTTCATTGCATGCGCAGGCTCAGTAGTTGTGGTTCACGGGCCCAGTTGCTCCACGGCATGTGGGATCTTCCCAGACCAGGGCTCGAACCCTTGTCCCCTGCATTGGCAGGCAGATTCTCAACCACTGCGCCACCAGGGAAGCCCCCCAACAATCCACTCTTAAGCTATAATTTTAAATCACCATTTACTTTATTACTTTTAGGAGAAAAACACTACTTGTAGAGATATTAGAAAAGTAGAATATCGAAAAGAAGAACGTAAAACTCGAAATCCTAGCAACCGATAGTAACCTCTGTCAACAATGCGGTATGGGGCTTCCCTCATAGCTGGGTTTTGGTGTTAGTGTAGAAGTCCCTCCTCAGGGAGGCCTTCCTGGCCACCCAGTCAAAAGGAGCTACCTGGGCGCACCTCTCCGGTTTAATTCTTCCTCTGTTTCATTTTCATCATAGCACTTGCGACATGTTGTTGTTTATTTGTATTATTCTGTTACCTCGTGTCAGTCACCCCACAGACCTTGTTTGTTCAGTCAGAATTTCCGCTGGAATACCTAGAACAGTGACCAGCTGGTTGTAACACTCAGTATATAGTTGCTGGATGATTTAATTAATTAAGTAAATTATCTTTGTCAAGTGAATGAACAGTTCAATCACTTCCCACCACCTTCTCCGAGGGCTGGTGTTTTCCTAAAGAGGAAGAAGGAGTCATATCACTTTATTTCTAACCCTCTCTGCCAGTTAGAAAACGGACGATACAAACATCAAAACCGTTTATCTCTTAGGATCTCCCACATGTGGCCAGACTCATAGCTTTCCAACCCAGATTGAGACATTAAAAAAAAAAAAAAAGGGCTGACTAGGTTTCAAAAGAGAACCCTTGGAGGCTTTCAGTCAGATACATGAGGCTGGACAGGCAGTCCCCACTCTACAAAGAGGTGGTGTTCACCACGTTTCTCTGTGTAGGTTGTTTGTTTCCAACACAGAATGCATTTTTTTACTGGAAACAATGTTCCCAGACTAGCCCACAAAAGCCTATTTAACCTACCATGCTCAGTAGGAAAAAAAAAAAAAAAAAACAAACCTTGGAAATCTAGGAAACAAAACTGGGAAAATGAATAAGAAATACAATTGAAATGTTTATCTTGAATACTAGTGCTTGAGGAAAAGCAGCTCCCAACAAAGGAGGGTGGGGCAGTAGGGTGAAGGGTGTGGACGATTCAGAGGGATGCCCAGCTGTCATGGCCATGCCTCACTCCTGCATCTGATGGACCGAGGCCGTCTACAAAAGCCACATCTCCTAGGCGCGGGCATGTCTGAGCCTGTCTGAGGGAGCAGATCTGTGTGCCAACAGAGGGCAGGCAGGGCTGACACCAACTCTTCACACGCTTAATTCTAGAGGCTAGAATCAACATGTGAGAATTCTTCCATAAGGTCAAGCTCCAAGTATGTCATACTGGTGACCCATGAGCTTTCTCAGGAAATTTCTGCTTGAGTTACCTACGTATAAACATGACAACACAGCTTAAAAAAGAATAGGTTCCGTTTTGGTTTCATCATTGAAAATCATCATTTCATCATTGAAAATACCACAAGGTAATTTCAGTCATGTTTTCCCTGTATCTGATCTTTGTGCTGCCACTTTGAGGTCAAAGCTTTTATTGCTTAAAAGTTAAGCTTCAGAAAGCAGGGGAGCTCCTTTGATGGGAGCTTCTAAAATTTCTTGTATTATATTGCGTAAGAAAGTGTTCCGTTTGGGAAAGACCCATTATCCTGAAACAACTCCAATCAACCCTAATTCTGGAAGTTTGTACAGAGCATCTCTAAGATAAAAACTTCACTCTCTGAAGTGGCTCAGTTTCGTCAACTGTAAAATAAAAACAGTCATACTTCTTATATCACTGTTTTTGTCACCTCTGTTATAAATACGTAGACTCAATCATTGATTAGCTTATATTAATAGAAGCAGGGTCTTATCCCCGCTTATTTGATTTAAATCTCAGATGACTTAACTTAAAACCATTTTACATTTTACTTAATGTGCTTTGGTATTTACCTAATCATAGGTATCTGGCCTGCAATTTTAAACAAAATAATGACACTAGGCCATAAATATTGGCATCAGTAGTTGAGGAATTGCTTAGGTTTACTTTTCTAGGTTTAGTTCTTCCACGGAGGCTACTCTAGGGTCAGCAGCAGTAAGGCTTTGGGGTCAGATAGCCCGAGATCAAGTTCACATCCCATTCCTTTTTAGAGCTGTCTAATCTTCAGCAAATTTCTTAATCTTACTTGGTCACACCCGCCTTTTTTAAAAAAATGGAGAGGACAATAAAATAAAAGTAGGGATGATAAATAAACCCATTTCATGGTTATCGAGAGGATTAAATGAGACCATGCATGTAAAACCAAGCAATAGATGGTGGCCATTATTGTTGTTGTTATTATTATTATTATTTTAAAGTCTAGGTTGGTAATTGTATTCGTTTCCTAGGGTTTCTGTAACAAAGTACCATAAACTGAGTGGCTTAAAACGATAGAAATGTATTGTCTCACAATTCTAGAGGCTAAGTCCAAAATCAGGGTGTCAGCAGGGCCCACGCTCCCTCCCCCATGCTCCCTACTGAAACCAGTAGGGGAATCCTTTGTCTTTTCCCAGCTTCTCGTGTTTGCCAGCAATCCTTGGCTTACAGGTGTATCACTCCAGGCACATGGCATTTTCTCCATGTGTGTCTTTACATGGTCTTCCCGGAGTGCATGTCTATCTCTGTGTATTATTTTCCTCCTTTTATAAGGACCCAGCCACACTGGATTACGACCCACACTCATGACCTCATTTTAACTTGACTTCTGCAAAGATCCTGTTTCCAAATGATGTCACATTCTAAGGTCCCGGAATTCAGACTCCAGCATATCTTTTTTTTTTTTTTTTATGGGGCGGTGGTTGGAGACACAATTCAACTCATAACAGTAATAGAAGTTTTTTAAAAAAGCCTCCAGGGACTTCCGTGGTGGCCCAGCGGTTAAGACTCCGCGATCCCAATGCAGGGGGCCTGGGTTTGATTCCTGGTCAGGGAACTGGATCCCGCATGCCACAAATAAGACTCTGTGCAGCCAGATATATTAAAAAAAAAAAAAATTCTCTAAAGTAAGAACTAGCATCTCACGTTTTGCTGTCTAAAATCTCTTCCCCACCAGATGTTATTATCACTGAAATTTTGCTCATCAAGGATATTTAGATACAAAACATAAACTCTTAAGTTGGCTGTGTTTGTCAATAAACTTGAAAGCAAGGAATTTGCCTTGTTTAAAGGAGTCACCCTTTCCAGCAGGATTCTGTCAAGTACATGTTACCAGTGCCCTATCCACTCCCTTCCATCCAGAGAGATAAGAGCCAAACCCCATTCTCTTCTGGGTGGCAGCCAAGCCCCTCCCTGGGTCTTGATTTCAAATGGTCATTCAAATCCATCCTCATGGTCTCTGTTCTGCAACAGAAACCAGTGTCCCTGCTTTCTGTGACATTTGGGATGTACTTGGCAATACCAGCTATGTGGTGATGCTATCAAGTTGCCCTTAGTGGGGTAAGGGAAACTATCATAAGTTCTTAGAGTTGGAAGGTATCTTAGATATCATCTCATTCAGTGGTTCCCAAATCTGGCCGTGGGTAGGGATCACTCAGGGAAATTTTAAAATATAGCAATTCCTAGGCTTCATCTGAGAGATATTCACTCAGAGTGGCAGGGGAGAGCTGGACCTTAAAAACGCTCTCCAGAAAAACAAAAACAAACAAACAAACAGCTCTCCAGATGAGGCCCAGAGAGGCTGACTGACGCTGCATGCTTGCTCAGTATTTAGTAGTTGACTGACTCCTAGTTAAGGGCTGGCTCCATGCTTCAACTTTCTTCTCCGATGGTGCCAGGGCTTTAACCCTGGTGAGGTTTGCAAGGTAAGCACGAAGACTCTCACTGCTGCTTGTTCCAGAGAGCCTTTCCAGGGCACAGCAGGTGTTGGAGGCGTTTGTGATTTATTCGTCGTGTAGCTTTGCAGTGGGCTGTGCAGGTTGATACGTCTCCTTCTAAGGGTTCTGTCTTTTATGTTCTTTGTTCTGACATAAATTTTTATATCACTGAGCCATGCTTCCACGTTTTAAAATATGAATGTAGTTCTTTTTTTTTTTTTTTTAAAGGAGAACTAAAAGGATAGTTATAAAGAGCTGTCAACACCTTTCCATCAGAAACCACCCATGAGAGGTAGAGAGGTCGAAGAGAGCGGGGGCAGGGCAGAAAGAAAAAACGGCAGGAAATCAGGTTCCCACAGAGGTGAGAGTTTGGGATATAGAAGAGGAGGGAGAGGAGTATGATGCAGCTGCACATGTTAGGACACTGTCTGGCTCTCGGTGCCGCTTGGAATGAGTCAGCCGTCTCAGAGTTAAGCTGAATGTAGAGGAAAGTTAGGAACACAGGTGTTGGAGTCAAGCAGACCTGGGTTCACATTCAAGCTCTCTCACCAATTAGCCACATAGTAATGTCTCTGAGCCTCAGTTTTCTCATCTGTAACATGGGGGTAGTAGCACCTCATAGGATGGGGGGTGAGACTTGGGGTGTCTGATACCTGGTAGACAGTATATGAATGGCGGTGCTATGATCATGGAAGAGTTATGTTTGGGGGACTTGTGGGGACATTTTTCTGTCTTGCTTGAGGCCTTCTGTGTACATCCTTCCAAGAGAGAGCATACCACTTTAGCAAATCATGTGGTATGAATTGAACATGGCCCGACTTTGTTATCAGAGGGAGGAGGCCCTGTCTCTGGCCATCTGTTCCCCTTTCTGGTCTCTTGTTGCTGTATCTGAACTAGCAACATTTTACTTTGCAAAAATGTGTCAATGCAGGAGAAGCAAGTTATGTTGGGCGGGGAGATCGAGGGGGAGGCCTCGAGTAGAAAAGTGTAGCTGGCTTTGGAGAGGACCTGAGGTGAGACCAGAGAGGGTAAGCCCCAGACACTAGGGTGGTGGGCAGACATGAGGTTGAGGACACAACATCTACAAAGAAAGTAAGACAAAATGTAGGAGCAGAGAAAGCGGGGCCGACAAAGACAGGACAGGCTTCTGAACCTTAGAACTCCACCTAGGCCTACCTTGCTGGGTGAACTTCATTTTTTTTTTTTTTTTTTTTTTGCGGTACGCGGGCCTCTCATTGTTGTGGCCTCTCCCGTTGCAGAGCACAGGCTCCGGACGCGCAGGCTCAGCGGCCATGGCTCACGGGCCCAGCCGCTCAGCGGCATGTGGGATCTTCCCGGACCAGGACACGAACCCGTGTCCCCTGCATCGGCAGGCGGACTCTCAGCCACTGCGCCACCAGGGAAGCCCTGGACTTCATTTTAAGCTTTGAATTCCTTTCTGGATGATGACTCGTCCACCTGAGCAGGATGCTTCTCCCCAAGTCCCAAGTTTTTCATCTCTAAGATGGACAAAACCCAAGGCCTCCCTCATACATTGATTAGAACAAGTGAGGCGAGATCAGAACAGCTATCAAATTCTTGATTGTATTCCTTGAGGGATACATTAAGAGACCCTCCTACACTGTTGGTGGAAATGTAAATTGGTGCAGCCACTATGGAAAACAGTGTGGAGGTTCCTTAGAAAACTAAAAATAGGGCTTCCCTGGTGTCACAGTGGTTCAGAATCCACCTGCCAATGCAGAGGACACGGGTTCGATCCCTGGTCCGGGAAGATCCCACATGTCGCGGAGCAGCTAAGCCCATGTGCCGCAACTACTGAGCCTGTGTTCTAGAGCCCGCGAGCCACAGCTGCTGAAGCCCATGTGTCACAACGACTGAAGCCTGCGCGCCTAGAGCCCATGCTCCGCAGCAAGAGAAACTACTGCAATGAGAAGCCCGCGCACTGCAATGAAGAGTAGCCCCCCGCTTGCTGCAGAGAAAACCTGCACACAGCAATGAAGACCCAACATAGCCAAAAATAAATAAAATAAACAAATTTATTTTAAAAAAACAACTAAAAATAGAATTGCCATATGATCCAGCAATCCCACTCTTGGGTATATATCCAGAGAAAACTCTAATGTGAAAAGAAACATGCACCCCAATGTTCATAGCAGTACTATGTACAATAGCCAAGACACAGAAGCAACCTAAGTGTCCATCGACAGATGAATGGATAAAGAAGATATGGTGTATATATAATGGAATACTACTCAGCCATAAAAAAGAAGGAAAAATGCCATTCGCAGCAACATGGATGGACCTAGAGATTATCATACTAAGTGAAGTTAAGTCGGACAGAGACAAACACCGTATCATATCACTTATATGTGGAATCTAAAATATGACACAGATTAATTTATTTATAAAACAGAAACAGATTCAGAGACATAGAGAACAAACTTATGGTTACCAAAGGGGAAAGGGGGTGGAGGAAGGATACATTAGGAGTTTGGGGTTAGCAGATACAAACTACTATATATAAAATAGATAAACAACAAGGACCTACTGTATAGCACAGGGAATTATATTCAGTATCTTATAATAAACCATAATGGAAAAGAATATGAAAAAGAATATATATATATAATATATCTGAATCACTTTGCTGTACCTCCAAAATTAACACAACACTGTACATCAACTACACTTCAATTTAAAAAAAAGAGATCCTTGAGGGATCCAAAGCCCTCTCCCCTAGGGCTTTGGAAGGGGCAGTCTCTAGCCCTTGAAAGGACTCAGGCAGGTCTGTGGGAGCCAAAATGCATCAACCCTATTTCTAAACTTTCACGCTCTTTGACTGTGGCTGAATTGGTTGGGTTGTATTAACACAGGGGTAAATGCTGAATTCTGCGTGAGTCCGCTCTTCATGCCTCAAAGACAATGCCCAGATGTTATTTTTATCCCAGATCTATTCTTGGCTTCTGAAGGTTTCTAAGCCCTTTGATATAGTGATTATCACTCAATCACTTAATACCTTAACAACAAAGTTTCTAGACAAAACAGCTATCCAGGTCATATCTTCTCTCTGAGCCTCAGTTTAATACGTAAAAGAAGGTCGTCTGAACAACAACTAAGGCTCCTTATTGTGATAAAGTCCTACATCTCGAGAAGCAATGGCCCCAGGCAGTCCTCGGTGGGGATAATGCAGGGCACGTGGCTGACTGTACCAAGCAGGCGAAAGTAGGATAAAATGTGTGTCGAGCGTTCTCTCAAAGGGGAAGAATTAAGCCATTCACTCTTCTTTTACCTTTCGTTTAATAAACATGTGTTGAGCAGTCAGAATGCATAAAGGGGGACTTCCCTGGTGGTGCAGTGGTTAAGAATCCGCCTGCCAATGCAGGGCACATGGGTTCAAGCCCTGGTCCAGGAAAATCCCACATGCCGCGGAGCAACTAACCCCAGGCGCCACAACTACTGAGCCTGTGCTCTAGAGCCCGTGAGCCAGAACTACTGAAGCCTGTGCGCCGCAACAAGAGAAGCCACCGCAATGAGAAGCCCGCACACCGCAACGAAGAGTGGCCCCTGCTCGCTGCAACTAGAGGACGTCCGCGCGCAGCAACGAAGACCCAACACAGACAACAATAAATAAATAAATATTTATTTATTTTTTAAAAAAAGAATGCATAAAGAAAGAGTACAGAAAAGACAGGTTCTGAGGAAGCTCCCGATGGAAGGAGGTGGGGCGGAGCACAGACCTCTTAGAAGGGCTTGTGCTGGGGGAGAGATTGTCCAGGCGGTGACGTGGGATGTAATCTTTACCCTCTGATTTAGAAAAACCCACCTAGTTTCTCTATAGGTACCTTTCATTTGTGAGGCAGTTAACCCTATTTTGGGCTCTAAACATTTGATCAGGGTGGCCATGGGATAAGAGAGAATCATGAAAATCACCCTCCACAAACATCATCTGATATCACTTATATGTGGAATCTAAAATAATGATACAGATGAACTTACAAAACAGAAATAGACTCACAGACATAGAAAACAAACTTATGGTTACCAAAGGGGAAGGGTGGGGAGGGATAAATTAGGAGTTTGGTATTAGCAGATACAAACTACTATATGCATAAAATCGATAAACAACAAGGACCTACAGTATAGCACAGTGAACTATATTGAATATCTTGTAGTGGAAAAGAATCTGAAAAAGAATATATATATAAATTATAAATATATATATTATAAAAATATTATAAAGAATATTATATATATATGTATATCTGAATCCCTTTGCTGTACACCTGAAACTAACACAACATTGTAAATCAACTATACTTCAATTAAGAAAAGGCACCTTCGCAACCGGTGCTCAGTCATCTGCGGGTCAGCACAGCCTCGAACTGGCAGATCCAGGATGAGGAAGCAGGTTCCATGATGTGTTCTAAGTTCCTAAATTGGCCCACCAGGGAAAGGGCTGTCCTCACCGAAGAAGAGACTGGTGGTGAGAATGATGTTCCACACCCAACACTGGCCTCTGATCTGCCAGTAGAAGTGGCTGGACATGTAGCTAGAGATGCAGCAAGTCAGGGCATACAAGATGGCTGCTGAGTTAATGGCCCCAGGATGGTGCACACTGAACATGCCCAGCAGTGCCATGACAATAATGCCTGCAGGGTGGTAGTGGAAAGCCTGTGTCAGGTTTCACCCAACCCTCTTCTGGCAATTTCAGAGGAATCAGCTAGCCCGCTTTCTCCCAGACCCAGGGCTTCCATCCAAACAATATCCCCCAGTTCTGTTGTCTAGAAAACCCACAATAGAATATACACATCCTTGCTAGAGCCATCCACCCCTTAGGTCTGCCCCTCACCTTGGACAGAAGAGAAGATCTGCAGATCTTTTTCTGAACAAACCACCTACTTAGTTCTACCCCTTGAGAGAAATCCCTGATTAATTTTTTATCACCTCACCAGTGCCAAGGGCCAGGAACTGGGCACCCACACCAAGCACAGCACAGAGCAGACCACGATATGGAGGGAAGTGGAAGACATCTGTATAGATCATTTCCTAGCCATTGTCACCTTGGTCAAAGTCATCACCAGAACCTCCAGAGGTTGGCTCTTCATCCAAGTTGTACCGAGCCAGGTCTTTTCGAAGCACACTCATGAGAATGACAGCCACGAAACCCACCAGTAAAAGCACAAGCACCATGGGATTGATGATGGACTACCATTGGATTTCCAGTGTTTGGGGAAAGAAACCGCCATCGTCGCCACGCACCTGTCACTCCAATGCTCACCTGACGTCTCAGACCAGCGCACGCTGTAGGTGTGGGTGAGGCCTAGGAACTTATGAGGTCGTAACCCATCTAAACTGGGGGGCTTGACGTCCCGCCCTGAGACTCTGGCACATATAATCCAGTCTCTGTGGAATTCTAGGTGGAAGTCTAAATGGGTCCAGAGTCCTGCCTTGTGGCTGTGAGACAGGAAGCCACTCTCCTCCACGTAGCCCACAAAGCCACAGATTGGCAAGTTGTCCACCACAAATTCAAAATAGTATAGTTCCTTTATGGCCTGGCGCAGCCGTTCCACCTACAAAGAGCAAGCCAGGAGTCAGACAAGGCTTCCCCAGGCATTGGATTAGAGCAGGGTTTCACCCTCAGCACTAATGAAATTTTGGGCTGGATAATTCCTTGTTGTGACGCTGTCCTATGCCTTGTACGATGCGCCATCCCTGGCTTCTTACTAGATGTCAGTAGCGTCCCCCAGTGGTGACAATCAAAAATATCTCCAGACATATCTCCAAATGTCTCTGAGAGACAAAAGCCCCTGTTGAGGGACTGTCCCGGTGATCCAGTGGCTAAGACCCCTTGCTCCCAATGCACGGGGCCCACGTTCGATCCCTGGTCAGGGAACTAGATCCTGCATGCCACAATTTAAGATACTGCGAGCCACAACTAAGACCCGGTGCAGCCAAATAAATAAATAAATATTAAAAAAAAAGAAAAAGCCCCCTGTTGAGAACCACTGGTTAGAGCCTAGTATGTTGAGATTCTCCGAAATGAGCAAGTATGACTTGACAGGATGAAGGCCTAGAAAAAGAGGGAAAAGGTGTAGGAAGGTCTGGAGTAGACTAAGGAAAAGTGCCCTAAGATAGAAATTGCTGAAGAAAAAAGCATGACAGGGAAAATTAGGTAGAGTGTACAGGAGCCAGTTAAAAAAGCCGAGAGGTAGGAATGGAAGAAAATGACTACGTAGGAGTGATAGTTGGGACCTTATTACCGACAGAGAAGCTTCGAGTCAGGAGCCCTGGGTTCTGATATCAACTCTGCAATCCACTATCCATGTAATCTTGAAGTTACTTCTGAGCAAGTATGTTTCTTCATCAACCAAATGCAAATACTAGTACCTGCTCTGCCTGCCACATGAGGCTGTAGTTAGAATCAAATCAGATCATTTCCCATAAAGGTGCTTTGAAAACCAAAAAAAAAAAAAAGACACCCTACACCTCTCCCCACCCTCCCAATCAGACACAAGCCAAGGGCTGGAGTGGCCCCGTCTTCCTTCTTGCGGGTGTCAGTGCTGGGTTAGAAGCTCAGGTTATTCATGTGCATGAGCTAGGGAGTCTTTAAAATCCTAGCTCTTCCCCAGTTTCTCCCTGAGTTTGGGAGGACGTGGGTGAGACTGGCCTGAGGTACCTTAGGGCCATCTCTGCCTGTGGCTCTTTTCTCTTAAAAACTTCTTTTCTGGAGGTTGAAATGAATCTCCCCATCAATCTGTGATGGGGGGAGGAGGGATTATTATCGCTCATATTTCACAGACAGGAATAGTAAAGAATTAAAAGCTTAAGTAATGTTCCCAAGGTCAGGTGGTGAATTAGTAACCGAGACAGGGAAAGGATTCAGGTTTCTGGTCCTTTCAGTTTTGTTGCCTCAGCATTAGATCTTGCTGTCTCTTTAAATCTCACATGTAGTTAGGAGTAGGGTCTGTAGCTGTGTATTAGTTCCATCTTAACTTTGCTCATTAAAAAAAAAAAAGTGGGGCAACCCTTCCTTTCCTAAACTTCTACTGCAAATCTGCTTTGTGACTTTATTGGGCAAGACCTAAAAGATGGTCGTATTTTCCCCCAGCACAGCTGAATATCCTTGTTCTTTTGGCTATTGGTATTCTGCAGCAGCTGTCTGACGGAGATGGAGAGCTCCGACAAGGATGGGCCGGAACTCCAGCTGCTGGTAAGCAAGTGTTCACTATTTATAGCGAGAGGGGGGCTGCAAAAGAGTGGAATTTTTTCCTTCTGAGTCGTTTTGATGCAACCAACAGGAAGTGGGCTCTGATAGATGCTAAATTTGATGACTTGAATGAGGTCTATTACAGCACTTCTCAAACTTGTCTGTGCATCAGAATCACCCAGAGGGGAGGGGCTTGTTGAAACACAGACTCCTGGGTACCACCCCCAGAGTTTGTGAATCAGTAGATCTGGGATGGGGCTTGAGAAAGTGCATTTCTAACAAGTTTTTGGGTAATGCTGATGCTGCGGGTTGGAGAACCACTGCTTTATTGTAGTGAGTGGAGTGTCCGGGCAAGGGCCATCGTACATGGTAGCAGATTGAACCCAAGAAAGGCACTGACATGCACCCAAAGACTCTTTCTGGTGATCTTACTGTCCTTGTCCAATCAAAATCAGTCACTTCTGAGCCGGCATTTCCAGGGCAAAGGTATTATTTTATAAATAAAGAAAATGGCATAAGATTTAAAGGATAGGGTTCATAAGAAATATGTGTGTATATTATTTAATAAAAATTATTCCCTCCCCCCCACCCCTTTCTCCAGTGAAAAAAGTGTGACTTGTTAGGTCATTTTATCACATCGTAATGTTTGGAGTCAAGACTGGCAGATTTCACCTCCACTTTCAACTCCAGCCAGAGACACACACCGGCCTTGCCGGCTGAGGTATCCACCTTTGATCGATGGCCAGGAAAAGGCAAGCAGACAAGTCCTGGGAGAACATGGCTGATCTGCTAAGTAGACCAAGACTTTGGCTTTGGCTTCTCAATTTCTGGTATGAGATGGGCCTGTTTAAGTTTCCTGCTCCTTTTTGAATGAATTTTGATATTTTATATTTTCCTCAAAAACGATCCATTTCACTCAGACTTTGAAAATAGGAATACATATTTGTACAAATGATTCTTTTACAAGAATTTTAATTTCTTACATACAAATATCAAGTCATTATCATTATTTTACACCTGAAACTAATATGATGTTATATGTCAAATACATCTCAATAAATAAAGTTAAAAAAAAAGAGAATTATAGTTTCCTATATATGTGTGTTAATCCAGTTTCTAATTCCTAACTTTATTTGTATTTTTCCCCTTTTTCCTTGATTAGACTAACTTAGTGGATTATTTATTATTGTAGCTGTTTTCTCCTTTCTGTGATGAACCAGCTCTGGATTTCTTTATCGATATGAAGACCTGCAAAGGGTCTGAGATTTTATCCTATTTGCAAGCTAACAGGTTAGTTAGTCTGTTGGTAGAGCATGCAAGCCTCCCAGGTCCAAGACAGCTAGAGTATCAGCATTTTTGCCACTTCCCACAGGTCCTTGCCATGGAGGCCGCGTGATGCTTTCTCACGTAGTAGGTTGGAGGAGAGGAATCCGAATCCTAAGCTTAGCAGACTCAACTCTTTCATAAGGAAAGTAAGAATGCCTGCCCTTGGCTCCAGGTAGGGGCACTCTCTCTAGCTTCCCAAGCTGTTTGCTACACAAACCTCCTTGAAAAGATAAGTCTAGGACAAAAGTAGTCAGTGTGTCTGCTCCTGAGATGTGCAGAAATGCAAGCCACCCATGGGAGCACTGTCTCCCAACAATCAATTCCACTGACTTTGTTTTCAACATCATCATATTCTGCTTTCATTTTAAATTCTATTTTCCTTAGATTTTAAAAGTTATTCTTTTTTTAGTCTTCTTGAATAGTCGCTTCCTTCATATTCATTCTTAAGCTAAAAAGGTTTTAAGATTATGACTTTTCCTCTGAATAAATCTTTGACTACATCTCATAGATGTTAATAAGTAGTGTTCTCTTGATCATTATTTGCTAAATTATCTAGCTTTCCTTTCTTATTTAGGAGGTTCCAAGGGTTTGAACAAAATGAATCAATCATCTTTGGCTCTGCTACTCTCTCAGTTTACTCTGGAAGCTGTTGTCTTTTCCTCAAACTTTGTACATTAAAGCCACAAAGCCCTTTTTAATAGGATCTATGTGACTTGTGTGCTAAACAAGTTTACATTGCACTTTATTGCAGTTTAGGAGGAAATGGGATTTGGAAGATGAAGGTTCAAGCCTGACTCTGCCACTTCATACTGGTAACCTAATAAATGCCCATTTTGAGTCTCACTTTTGTCTGCAAATGTCGGATTGAATTATATTATCTCTCATGTCCTTTTCAATTTATGACTCTAAGAGATTTGGAATTAGTTTCAATTACACTCTGAATGATTTCTAGGCTGACTTGTTAGTGGAAGCAATACGGCGAAGTGGAAAGCTCTCTGGCCTTAGAAACTGGAAAAGCTGAGTTCAACCCTTGCCATGGGCAGCAAATGCTTGATTCCTCACATGTTTTCTTGTGTGATGCTTTCAGAGGAAAGAAAATCACATGGCCGTGGCAGCTCATTTCCTCCCCTTTTTGTAGCAAGAAGCCAGCTCAGTTGGTCAGAGTTAACTAAGGAAGAAAGAGCCTGGGACTTCCCTGGTGGCACGGTGGTTAACAATCTGCCTGCCAATGCAGGGGATATGGGTTCGAGCCCTGGTCTGGGAAGATACCACATGCCGTGGAGCAACTAAGCCTGTGAGCCACAACTACTGAGCCTGCGCTCTAGAGCCCGCGAGCTGCAACTACTGAGCCCGCGTGCCACAACTACTGAAGCCTGCATGCCTAGAGCCCGTGCTCCATAACAAGAGAAGCCACCACAGTGAGAAGCCCGCACACTGCCAGGAAGAGTAGCCCCTGCTCACTGGAACTAGAGAAAGCCCGCATGCAGCAGCGAAGACCGAACACAGACAAAAATAAATAAATAAAATAAATAAATTTTTTTTAAAAAGGGAGGAAGAGCCTGATGCTGGAGGCGGAGCCTGGGAGCTTCCCTGTTCTAACATGGCTGTCTGTTTCATGGCTCAGGAAGCTCCATTACTACAGAATTACCTAGATGTTCCCGTGCTTCTTTCTCTAAATGTGTGTAGAGCACTAAAGGCATGGAACACCTCTCCTGGGATCTTTCCATGATGTGTCTGCCTCGTATGCTGAGTCCCACACACCTCTCTGGGGCACGATGGGACCTCAGAGACCCACCAACACTCGTTACTTCTATGCTTTTAAGTTTCCCCCTGATATCCTATTTTTAATTAACACCATGTGTGCTGTTAATATGTGTGTTCCTGTCCTTTTCGTACAACCCATACTGTTTTGTTATTTTTAAAATAAGTTTATTTATTTATTTTTGGCTGCGTTGGGTCTTCGCTGCTGTGTGGGCTTTCTCTAGTTGCGGTGAGCGAGGGTTACTCTTCCTTGTGGCGTGCGGGCTTCTCATTGCGGTGGCTTTTCTTGTTGCGGAGCACGGGCTCTAGGCGCGCGGGCTCAGTGGTTGTGGCTCACGGGCTCTAGAGCTCAGGCTCAGTAGTTATGGTGCCCGGGGTTAGTTGTTCCGTGGCATGTGGGATCTTCCCGGACCAGGGCCCGAACCCGTGTCCCCTGCACTGGCAGGCGGATTCTTAACCACTGCACCACCAGGGAAGTACCCAACCCATACTGTTTGGTGAGCATCATACTAAGTGCTTTATACACAGCATTTCATTTAATCCCCATAACGAGCTTGACTGTCAGGTATATTATCCCCATTTTACAAACAGGAGAAACCTAGTGCTCAGAAAAGTTCAGCAATATGCTGGAAGAGGCAGAGCTAGAGTTTGAATCAAATTGTTTGGTTTTCAGGCCTGTGGTTTTAACTCTAAAAGGGCTCCATTCACATCCTAGACATCACAGATAATTTTCCTGCAGCTGGCGCAAAAGGGTCTTATTTTTTTAAAAAATCAGTATGTTAAGACAACTTTTTTAATAGATGAAGATAAAGTGTAAGGGATGCCTTTTCCAATGTGTCTGCAAGCACCATGTGGATAAGCAGTAGCTCTGATGTAACATGACTATGTCGTGAGAGGCAATTCATACATGGTGATGAAAATGTTTTTAGGGTTTTTTTTTTTTTTAAGGAAAGGTTCAATTCAAGACGCATTCAGCACTCTTGAGAATGCAAAGCCCAGTCTCAGAGGGAGGAGGGAAGGAAGGGCAGGGCTGGCGGTGGTGTTTCAGGAAGCCCAATACCTTGACCTCTGAGGTCCTAAGTCCAGAACATTCAAGGTAACCGCAGCTTCTCATTCTTTCCCTGCTGCTCTGTTGACACGATTTCCCAGATCTCACAGGAAAATTATTGGGAGCTCTAGTGTCTGTGAGAGTTCCACAGCACCGCTGCTTAAAGAAAATAATTTGTTGTCCTACTGGTCACATGGTAGACTGTGACTAAGAACACCCGTATAACAAAGGCGGGTGGGGGAAATCTTCATTTTTAGGAAATTAACTTTATTATGTTTCATGAGCTAAAAATGACCCTTTGGATCCATAGTGCTACAGACCCACATGGGTCTGTAGAGATTCCCTACCTTCCTAACAGCATTTTGCTACAAAATACTCTTTAATTCTTTTCCATAAGGCTCAAATGTCCTACTTTGACATGCTATTTTCAGTTTTTGTGAGCAAAATACTCTTCTGAGACTTGCCAGCACTCACATTAACTCATTCCTTTCTTTTCTCCTGGCTCAGCAAATAACAGATTCTCCGGGGTCCGAGCAGGGCCTAGTCTTCTAGATTCCCCCTTGACTCGCCTGTCATCTGGTTTAAGCAGATTCTCACTTCAGGGGAGCCAGCAGTCCTCCAAGTGTCCCCGGAGGACTTGTGATAGCAAATATGTGTATATACTCTCAACACCCAGATATGTATAAGGATGCATCCTCGCTGGGCGATGTGCTAAAACAGTGAGGTGAATGGCCTCACTGGGCTTGTGAAGTAAAGCACAAGACTTTGCTGGTATACCTAAACGCGGATGCACGGAGAGCCACACAGAAACACATGCACGTCCATACAGAAATAGATACATTACCCAGAGACAGCAGATGGAGGCTCGGAGGACTTCCTATAAGAGGTATATGTCAGGGAGGAAGAAATTTTCCTCTACGCTTCTAGGTTCCTTTGGCTGGTCTAAGAATTAATTTGACATGAGGTGGATGAACAGGAGAAAATCAAACAAAAGTTTAATAACATGCATACAAGGGAGAGACCCAGAAGTGAGTAACTCACCAAAACGACCGAAACCCTCACCTTAAAGACCATCCTCAGTTAAAGACAAAAGAGGATGTTGGGAGTGGTGGTTTGGGATCTCAAAGGGGGAGGAAGGAAATTGACATGGAGATGGAAAAGCAAATGTTTGGTGAACAAATGTTTGCTGGGCCATGCAGAGATAACAAGACATGGAGAGGAATTTTAACAAACAGACCTTGCCATGTTCCTCCCTGTCTGCACACCTAGTTCATACAATATTTACCTATGGTGAAGGCTCCCTTCCAGGAACCGGTCCTCTATCTCCATCCTTTAGGCAGTTAGGGGGAAGATCAAAGGTTCTTCCTGAGTCTTTTGGGCCTTGATTGTGTTCAGCTCAAAATAATGCCAAAGAGAAATTTTGGGGGTGGTGAATTTTGCTCCCCTACACCAACAAATACCTTCAATAGACTTTTTTTTTTTTTTTTTTTTTTGCGGTATGCGGGCCTCTCACTGCTGTGGCCTCTCCCGTTGTGGAGCACAGGCTCCGGTCGCGCAGGCTCAGCGGCCATGGCTCACGGGCCCAGCCGCTCCGCGGCATGTGGGATCTTCCCGGACCGGGGCACAAACCCGTGTCCCCTGCATCGGCAGGCGAACTCTCAACCACTGCACCACCAGGGAAGCCCCTTCAATAGACTTTTGATTTCAAAGGATGCCAGGAACTAGGAGGCAGGTAAAATTGGCACAAACTCAAGAAGACAGCTGCCTTGATGAGAATAGGTTCACAGACAGCTCAAAGCAAAAAAATAGGGCCCTGGCCTTTCATGTAGGTCTAGTTCCTAGCTTGGAATCTAGGAAAAGGAATAATTCTAACAATGTGACTTGCTGTGTTCTTCAGCACCACCAAGAGAGGGGAGAATTTGATCCACACAGGGGTGTGCCTAGTAGGAAAGTGGTTTTATGTAAGTTGTATGGGTGACTTGTGTGAATGTCCTTTAAACCTATGTAGTTTCCTTTTTACTGATCCCAGGTTCTTCTATATTAGCCTTCTGATAATTATTTTGGCTCCCCGAGAGGTCTCTAACTACTGCTCAACTCAGCAGAATTGTAGTAATACCAAAGATAGTTTCCCTTGGAGTTTTTTTGGGTGCTTCCTAGAGAAATACTAAATCAGGTATGTCTCCCACTACAAAAATAAAAAGTATATCCTGGTGCATAAATTAGTCTCTTGAGAGTTGGGGTAATACAAATTCATTCACTAGAATTTGAGCTAAGAAAGTGGAGTTGATCTTTAACATCAGCCAATATAGCACTTCCTGAAAGAATTTACACTAACCCTTCAAGAAGCAACCTCATAGCTTTCATTCATCCATTCATTCATGCACTCACTCATTTGACAAATATTTATGCAACGCTTTATATATGCCAGGCCACCTTCTAGGCGGTAGGGATACATCAGAGAACAAAATACTCAAAACTCTCGTGGAGCTTATATTCTGGTGGAGTTAGTGCCTTGGGCTGTCCTCTTATGGAGCTTCACACAGCGTGTTGTTACTCATTTGTGTGATCATTTGATTCGTTTCTTTCCTCTTCTGTAAGGTCCATGAGGACTGGGTCAATTTTGCTGAGCATTGAACATCTAGCACGCACACAGTGCCAACTCATAAAAGACACTCAATAAATATTTGTTGAATGAGTAAATTAGTAAATTCTCAGAGTTTCACAGCTGGACTCTGGGCCTCAAGCAACCGTTCCTAAACCCTTAGAACTTTAAGGAGTATGCATGCTTGGTAATGGCTAATGGGCATTGCTCTCTTGGCAGGAAGTGACAGAGCCAGGATTCAAATCCGGTCTTTCTGACTCAAAAGCCAATGTTTTTATTCACTGTACCAGTGGTCTCAAACTGAGAAACCTATCCCGAAGGTATTCAGAGACATATCAAAGGGAATGTAGGTGCAGGAGCTCTTAAGGGTATGGTTGATTTTATTTTCCAAAAATGGCTTAAACAGTATTTCCATCCACATCCTTTTCTGGAACCTTGCCACACCCCCATCAGAAGGAGGAGTCTGTGTATCTTCCCCTTGAACCTGGGTGGGCCTTTATGAACATCTCAACTAATAGAATGGGCAGAAGTGATGCCACGTGACTTCTGAGGTGAGGTCCACCTGGACCCTTCTCTCGGGATACTTGTTTTTGGAACCCAGCCACCGTGCTATGAGGAGGTCCAGACCTCATGGAGGGGCCCACATGAAGAGGAACTGTGTCGGGGGTCCCAAGGCCGCCCCCGGGTTTGATGATTCACTATGAGGTCTCACAGAACTCAGCATATGGTTGTGCTCGCGACTAAGATTTATTATATGAGCGGATACAGTGCCAAATCAGCGAAGGGAAAAGGTGTGCGAGGCAAAGTCAGGAGAAACAGGTACAAGTCTCTGGAGTCCTCTCCCTGTGGAGTCACACAGGGCGCGCTGAATTCCTCCAACAACGAGCTGTGACCACGCGTGTGAAATGGCATCTACACAGGAGGGCTAAGAGACAAAGTGCCCGAGGTTTTTATGGTGGGCTGGTCATGTAGGCACCCTCTGCCTAGCATGTCCCAAGATTCTAGACCCCCAGAAGGAGGCTGGTATTTAGCATAAACCACATTGTTTGTATAAACAATTTAAGCACAGAGAGCCACTCTTATCAGTTAGGGAGGTGAGCACCCTCCCCAAATCCAAATTCCCAAATACTAGTCAAGGACCAGCCTTGCCAGTAGGCCTTTCTAAGGAGAGCAGTCAGGCCCGCTGCACAGGATATGAAGCCTGCAGCCTCAGCCCCGCCTGAGCTCCCAGCTGACAGCCATGGACAACTTGACATCCATGTGTTGTCTTGGAAACCCATCCCCCAGCCCTTAGCTAAGTCACGTGGAGCAGAGGCGAGCTTTCCCCTGTCAGCCCTACCCAAGTTACAGATCTGTGAGCAAAGTAAATGACTGTTCTTGGTTTAAGCTACCAAGTTTTGGGTAGTTTGTTATGCAGCAATAGATAGGGAATCATTTGCAGATTCGAATGCACCATTTGTCCTCTTCTAAAATTGATCATCTTAAGAATCCAGCATCACAGTAGATCCTTTCACAAAGGCCAGTCTGCACTGTACAATTAAGGTGTGTAGTTACCCTCCTGACCCTTACCAGGCTGCTTTGTCCTAGATTTGCCTGTAAAGGGTCGTATAGCAGATATTTCAGAATCTGTGGGCCACACACCGTCTCTTTGAATGTTCGTCTGTGTGTGTGTGTGTGTGTGTGTGTGTGTGTGTGTGTGTGTGTGTGTGTTTTACAATCCTTTAAAAATGTAAAAACCATTCTTAGCTTGAGGGCTATACAGAAACAAGATGGGCAGAATTTGGTCAGCACCAGCTGACCTTAGTTTGTCAACCCCTGTCCTAGATAATTAAAAAAGCAAAACATCACAAATAAAACAAAACCTCCAGTGCAGCAAAGAAAGGGACAATTTGAAATAATGGTGTCAATACTGAAAAAGAGAATGGCTCAAATATTTGGTAACAAACACTTTTGCAAGCCAGGTGGTTTCTAATTTTTTGCTTTCAACTGTATTGAAGGAGACCTAATCACATTTTTAGCTGGTAGGTCATAAAAAATAATTCTAGATGTTAGATCACTATGAGATTGTTGGTCTATAACTTGGAAGGCATTCAGAGAATTAAGTAAAATTGCAGTTACATAATTCATTCCATTTTCATGTCAACAATATTCTTTGGTGCTGTGTCTATAAAAAATAAAAATTGGAATAGAATTCATATAGAAGCCTGTGTCATTCTAGCAATAAGTAATGTTAATTAAAAAAAAAGAACTAGTTTTGAAAAGTCCCATCTTATTAAGAGCTACATTTCCAATAAAATTTCACTTTTCACCTTTAATAAATATAT
Organism: Orcinus orca; assembly: GCF_937001465.1. Taxonomy (NCBI): domain Eukaryota; kingdom Metazoa; phylum Chordata; class Mammalia; order Artiodactyla; family Delphinidae; genus Orcinus; species Orcinus orca. Next base: position 22,465,148 of record NC_064562.1, read on the forward strand.
ATATGGTGTTTTGTTCAATTGTATATTACTAATAATTGTAATACTAACTTAATCCAAAATAAAAATTTTAAAAACTCAGAGCCTAGTAGTTACAGGAAATTTAAATAAATTTCAATTTCAACTTCTGTGCATACATTTATGACAGATATGCAAAAGAGTGATCAATAGAATACTTTTAAGAATAAAATATATTACATTAGTATAAAATTCAATGGAGGAAATAGGATGGAAATAAAAGCTCAAGGAGAAAAAGGAGCAACATGAAATTTCCAATTGTCAAGAAGAGCTTATTCTTGTATTTTTAAAAATTGGATGATGTTGGCTCTCAAATTGCTGCCACTTTTAGATTCCACTGGATGTATTTAAAGGAGTGATATGACGGTTTTATTTTAAGATGTCAATATTTACAATACAGCAGAACAGTAGTTCTCAAAGTGTGGTTCCTGAGCCTTAGCACTGGGATCACCTGGTAACTTTACAGAAATGCAAATTCCCAAGCCCCACCTGAAGCTTATTGAATCAGAAACTCTGAGGACGGGCCCCAGCAATCTGTGTTTTCACCTGCCCTCCAGGTGATTCTGATGCCTACACAAGTGTGAGGACCACTGTGCCATCAGTTGCTGCCTTTGCAGTTACTTAAACTTATAATAGAAAAATTTTAATGTCAATTTAAAATGTGTGAGGTACTTCCCTGGTGGTCCAGTGAGTAAGACTCCACACTCCCAATGCAGGGGCCCGGGTTCGATCCCTGGTCGGGGAACTAGATCCCGCATTCATGCTGCAACTAAGAGTTCACATGCTGCAACTAAGAAGTCAGTGTGCCACAACTAAGAATCATGCCGCAACTAATGCACTGTGGTATCCTAAATGGGAGAGAAATCCAAAAGGGAGGGGATATATGTATATGTATGGTTGATTCACTTTGCTGTGTAGTAGAAGCTAACACAACATTGTACTCCAATAAAAAATTAATTAAAAAAAAAAAAGAAGTCTGCATGCCACAACTAAGAGCCCGCATGCTGCAACTAAAAGATCCTGTGTGCCACAAATATAATCCGGAGCAGCCTAAATAAATAAATAAATATTTTTAAAAATTAAAAAAAAAATCTGTGAGGGAACACACCGACTTATAAAAAATTATTTGACGCATACACAAGCAAAAATGTTTGAGGACTACTACACCAGACCCTGAACCTCTTATATCTTTCAGCTAAAGAAAGTTTTCTCCTGAAGAGGAATTAGTGGCTTGGACAAGTACTGAGGATGGTTTTGCATAGAAACTGGATAGGATTTGGACAGGCACAAGAGAGGACAGCATGGCAGGCAGAGGTACGGAAAAGGCTCAGAGGTGGTCGAGCACAGGCGTGGGTGAGGGAAGAGTTGGGCTAGGCTGGAGCATGGGGTGTGGGGAGAGAGCAGTTGGAAATAAACCTGGAAAGACAAGATTGCAGTGATGCCAGGACTTTATTTTGAGCAGGAGAAAGATATGGTCAGAGATGTGCTTTTATGGAATGAGTTTTGCATAGATCAGGTGGGAGAGACTGGAGGCAGTGAGATCAGATGCTAGGGCGCCACCTTGGAGCCCGTCCGCACCCCAGGAGGGTCACTACCCTCTCTTAGCTGGAACGGTCCTTGTCTGCCATCACTGAAAAGTGCAGATGATGCCCACTGGGGTATAATAAGTATATCTGGACTTTCTCCCTGGTTCCTGGCACAGAACTCCTCAAACCCTTGGAATTTCCTGAGTGACAGGAGTGTCTTTTGTTCTTCATAAGGAGCCCCCTTTTGAGCACATCTGAGTTTACGTTAATGAGGTGACTTAAGGTGGGACCCCTAGATCCCCTCAGATGGGGCTGGTCACCAGAAAGACCAAGTGATTAGAAGGTTGGAACTTTCAGCCCCACTCACAGGCTGGGAAGGGGATAGGGTGACGCCACAGATAAGCCCTATTAAAACTCTCAAACAATGAAATTTGATGAGTTTCTGGATTGGTGAATGCATCCATGTGCCAGGAAGGTGGTGCACCCTGGTCCCCAGGGACAGGAGTTTCTGTATTCAGAACCCTTCTGGACCTCACCCTATGTACCTCTTCATGTGGCTGTTCATCTGTATCCTTTATAAATATCCACTACAGTAAACTGACAAATGTAAGTTAATGTTTTCTGAGTTCTGTGAGCAGCACTAGCAAATGACTCGAACCTGAGGAGGGAGTCGTGGGAACTTCCTGTTTACAGCGAGTTGGTCAGAAGCACAGGTGACAACCTGGACTTGTGACTGGTGTCTGAAGTGGGGACTGTGGGACTTCAGCCCTGAGCCCCGTGGGATATGAGGCCACCTCCAGGTAAAGAGTGTCAGCACTGAGTTAAATTTGTAGGACAGTCAATTCGTGTCCACTGAGAACTGGAGAGTGGCTGGGTGGTGCTGGAAAACAGTCCAGGACAATGTTCACCCGACCCAGCGAGACTAGCAAACCCTAGGGACAGAGAGAGTCATGTTGTTCTGAGGCAGCTATGTCCATCTGTTGCTTTGGGCTCATTTGAAATCTTGGCCGTTCCCTAAGTCGGGAGCCCACCTCCTGAGATCAGTGAGATGTGTACAGAATGCCAGGAGTTGTTCAGGCAGAAGGAATTTACAAACCCCTGGAGTACATTATTGTTATCTTTGTTTCCATTTAACCAAGGACTCACCAGGGAGAAAAGATATTACATCATCAAAGCACTCTCTCATTGGCTGCCCATTCCCCAAGGGGCAGGTTCTCTTTCCAGTTGCTTAGTTCTCCTAAGTATTATATGCAGCACAGAGGCAGGTCCTGTCACTTCAGTTTCCAGATTCAATGCCTCTGATGTCATTAGGTTATGGCAAGAGAGTGAGATAACACAATGATGGTAAATTTTAGTTGACAGTGTGATGCACCTTAGAGTAAGCTGCTCTGAGCCTCATGTTTTCCCCTTTAAGGTTGCTTTCAACTTTGCATCGCTACATTAATTCATAATGCAATATGCATGAGGGATGGGGATAATGAAATTGTGACACTAGCTCTTCTACTCAGTGTCTTACAAAATGGGATGTAAATGAATTGGATCTGTCGGTGCATTTTATCACAAAGCTTTGATCTACAGTTCCTACAAGGATTGCTGTCCATGTGCTGATGAGTTTCAGGTGCCATCTCAGTTTTCATTATCTGTCTCATTTTTTGCAGATTAATAATTGAACCGATTTTTTTAAAAGTCATATATAATTATGTTGAAGAAAAGGAGTAAATTGTCACAATTTCTTTTATCCAGACCTGAATTTGATGTTCCTTTTGGATGAGAAGAGTTAAAACGAATACCTCATTTTGGGGGGGCAGTTAAAAAGCAACATAATTCTAAAGTGAAATTTCACTTAATCTACCACACAGTCCTAATCAGTTGAGGAAAAAAAAATGTCAAGAATAAAATTTCAAAGGGATTCTATTTAAAAATAGCCACTGGACATGTACTGTAATAAAACTTTTAATGGCCATTTTATTTTTCATTTCTGTGCTCATCTTTAGTGAAATTGATTGGTGGTGAATAGAACCAGAGTGATGGCCTGGGAGACAAAACTCCTTGGTTTCTGAAATAATAACAAGTAGCATCCTCTGGTGACTTAAGACTCTTTCTCAGGAACTTACAGCTCCCTCGAAACAGGCTTGCCCCATCCCAGGCACATTCATTCCCTCTGGGCTAGAGGGGCTGGAGGGGCTGGAGGTGGAGAATAGTAATACACCAGCCACATTTCTCCTGGTCTTCCAGACGTGGCGGTGAGGAAACCCTGGGGGGTGCCATAACTTTTCTGAGGATCCACAGTCCCTGATCAAGTGAAACTGAGGCCTGGGGACTCCTGGGAAGAGCCTGCCCATATACGTATAGCTCTTCCAGAGTTACGTACCCAGCAACTTCATGGTTCCACAGTTAGGGAGGCTGCAGGGGAGCCAGATCTCCTGAAGCCTCTCAGCATCACACAACTCAGGAGGATCTGACCCAGGATGTGCTTTTCTTTGGTTGTTGTTTTTTCCCCTTTCTCACAGTAGTCTTTCTGGAACACAAATCAAATTCACTGTAATGATGTCCAAAGGAAACCGTCAATAAAATTGTGTTTTGTGAAGGGCTTTTCTGATTTCAGAGGGTGTTTGGGGTGATTTTTTACATCTGAGTGTTAAGAATCAATAGAGTATTGTGTTCAAAGCTCAGGCTTTGGAGTTATACTGGGTTGGGCTCCTGGTTTCTGTGGCCTTGTTAATGGAAACGTTTTGAGCCTTAATTTACTTCTCTGTAAAATGGGGATACAAAATCTACATCAGAAACTTGGAGTATGGACTAAATAAGATTATATGTGTGTGCATACATATAAATAATATTTTATAGTACAAATATATAATGCTTAGCACAATGCCTAGCACATAGTAAACACTCAAAGTAATTCGATTTCTTCCTGTTACCACTACTATTATAAATCTGATCCTTTGTTCACAAGTTCCAGATGCTGAATCCTTTTTGCTATGCAAGATAAACCAACAAACTCTGAGCGAACTGGGGTAGAGAAAGAAGTACTTTTTTTTCTTTTCTTTTTTCAATACATTTATTTATTTTCATTATTTATTTTTGGCTGTGTTGGGTCTCCATTGCTGCGCTGCGGACTTTCTCTAGTTTCTGCGAGCAGGGGCTACTCTTCGTTGCTGTGCATGGGTTTCTCGTTGCGGTTGCGGAGCACGGGCTCTAGGTGTGCAGGCTTCAGTAGTTGCAGCACACGGGCTCAGTAGTTGTGGCGCATGGACTTAGTTGCTCCGCGGCACGTGGGATCTTCCCAGACCAGGGCTCAAACCCCTGTCCCCTGCATTGGCAGGCGGATTCTTAGCCACTGCACCACCAGGGTAGTCCGAAAGAAGTACTTCTGATCTCCTCTTAAGGAGTCCCTCTCTTTCCTTGGTTCTGGGAGACTGGGTCCAGGCTGGGACAATTCTGTGGTGTCCCCAGCCCCACCCTGAGCAAACTGAGGATTTTCTGTCAGGTACAAGGGTACGTGGGTCTGCAGAGTAGCCATGGGATAGATCTCTCTTCCAAAGGGCTCTAACTGTTCCTATTTCCCCAACAATTTCTGTCTTTTGCTGGAATTGGAAACAGTCTACCAGGCTAATCATTTGAGAGGACAGAACATTTCCAATCCTTAAAAAAAATCTTTCTAAAGAAGTGTCTCGGCTGGGGACAGAGTGGAGACTCAGATGGTCCTGGTGAGGACGGTGAGGCAATAGCCTTTTCTCCCATCAGGCTGTTCACAATCTCTGACTCCCCAAGGGCTGAGGAGCCTTCTGGGGAACACACGTCCTTACTGACCTTGAGGACCACTCACTGTAAAGGGCTGAACTGCCTTTCCAGAACTGCTTCCCACCCAGGCAGCACGACTTCATCCCCTGGGGGAGAAAAGGGCTTTGTGCCTGAATTGAAAGGGCTTGTGACTAAGGCTTATGACATTCTGAGGCTCAAGGACCCTTGTGTTGTCAACCCCGTAATTGAATGTAACCAGGGAATGTTCTGACTTCACCAGCGAGAGGAGCTAGTCTTCTGCTCGGAGTTTCAGAGCTGTTCCAGCCCCAGGGACGCCCAGTGGGGCAGTGGCTCTGCGCAGCCACTAGCATGGAGGGGCTCTTCTGGGGTCAGGGCTGAGATCCCCTCTCAGAGAAGCTTACAACTTTAGGGACACTATAAATACACACCCTGGGGATTTCCTAATACACTCAAGGGAGGGGAATTTGGATGTCAAGCTGGTGGAGGCTGTGGGTCATGGAGATTTGGATATTAATATTGATGAAATCCCATTTGCGGTCACAGACCAGTGAAGCCTGAGATATTCCGGCTACAGGGACACAGAAACAATTTCACAAGATGTATTTTTCAGGATTTAGCACTCGATTCTCTAATTAAACCATTTATTATCATTCACAAAAAAGCCAAAAACTGCTTAAGGTTTTAAGCTGCGTCTTTGGGATGACCACTTGGTGGAAAATCTAACCCATCGCTTCATGGTACTTCTCCCCTTTCCACCCCCATGAATGACAAACAACTTGCTTAACTCCATTGATTGATTTGACCAGATGTTTGCCATCGTGTAACAGAATTCAGTCAAAATGATGGCATTTTTTCACTTGCCTAATTGCTGTCTTGGTTCCCGGTGACTACACTATTCTCTAGCAGTAGTTTAGAACCTTTTAAAACAGTTTCTCTGACTGATTTCCCTCGCAGTCCTATGAAGGATATAATAAGGCCTTCACCTCAGGAGCTTCAAATGAGAAGAATGCTGTGATTCCAGGCAGCGATAGCTCTTGACGGTTTCTCCTACCTTGTGTGGGGTTGAGACAGATGCCTTTCTTTCCCTTCTGGGTCAAATGCAGTAAACACTGACCTGGTGAGAAGGCTTTGCTGATCAAATTAATAACGCCAACGCTTTGAAAACATACTTCATTATGAGGAACTTCAGGGTAACTGTTATGATTTCAGTCAGATGCCACTGGCTTTCCCACATCATAAAACAGAAGTTACATGAAAATTGCACAATTTTGTTATAGGAAACTACAGAGGAAATTTCACCTTTCACCTGAAGCCCTAGGTCTGAGAATTTGCAACTATGATGCCATGGTCAGAATATGGAGTTGATCACTCCTTCCTCCTTCCAGCAATTTCTCCACCCAGCTTCTAGAACCTTACACATTTCTGTTTCTCCTCAACCTGCCCGACTTCCCTTCTCAGATCTTAGCTGCATCCTCCGAACACTGGCATGGCTTCTCTCGTTTTTCTTTCTTTTTTCTTTGACCATGCTATGCAGCATGCAGAATCTTAGTTCCCCATCCCCAGCCAGGGATTGAACCCACACACCCTGCCTTGGAAGGGCAGAGTCTTAACCACTGGGCCACCAGGGAAGTCCCATGGCTTCCCTCTTCTGTCTTCATCCCTCCCGGGGTTACATCACAGGCCCCATGGCTTGCCATGCTGCCGCATCCTGGTACCTCCGTACTTATGGCTCAAGTCCTTCACTGCCCTCAGCTCCAGGTTTGCTCATCCAGCTGCCCGCCCAACATCTCCACTGAATATCAAGTAAGCCTCTCAGACCTGACGTGTCCAACACTGAGGTCCTAGCCTCCTCTCCCAACTCTGTTCAACCCATATCTTCACCATCTCACTTAATGGTGATTACATCCTCATGGTTGCTCAGGTTAAAAGCATGGTCATTGCAGTGAATTCAATGGTGTCTCCCCAAAAGATACAGCCACGTTCTTACTCCCAGTACCTGTGAATGTGACCTTATCTGGGGGAAAGGTCTTGGCAGAGGTAGTTAAGGATCTTGAGATGAGATCATGCTGAATTATCTGGGTGGGTCCTAAATCCAATGACAAGTGCTCTTGTGAGAGACAAAAGAGATGACATAGACAGAGGAGAAGGCCATGTGAGGGTGGAAGCAGAGACTGGAGTCCTGCAGCCTCCACCTAGGGAATGCCTGGATCCCCAGAAACTGGGAGAGGCAAGGAGCAGAATAGCCCCAGAGCTTCTGGACTCAGGGCAGCCCTGGCAACTCCTTTGTTTCAGCCTTCTGGCCTTTAGAATTGTGACAGAATAAACGTGTGTCGTTTTAAGCTGCCAGGTTTGTGGTGTTGTGTTCCAGCGGGCACAGGAAACTAGTAGGGTGTTCTTTAACCTTCACTTCCTTCTTCCTCTTGAGCCAGCCTCCCAGAAAATCCTGTCGGCCCTTTCCCCAAAATACACCCAGAATCTGACCACTTCTTACCACCCTACTGTCTTACCACCCTTGCTGTCTACCTGGTTTGAGCTCTTAAAATCTCTTACCTGGAATATGGCAATCCTACTAGTCTCCCTGGTTCTGCCCTTGACCTCCCCCACCCCAACCGAGATCCTTTTAACACAGAAGTCAGATCATGTCATTCCTCTAGCTGCCATCTCAGAGTAAGAGCCAAAGTCTTACTAACAGTGGGCTACCATGGCCTTCGTGATCTGGGATGACCTCTTTGATGTCTCTAACCTCATCTTAGACTACTTCCCCCTTCCTTACTCTGCTTCAGCCATTATGACCCCTTTGCTCTTCCCTGTATGTACCAGTCATGCATCTGCCTCAGGGCCTTTGCACTGACTTTTCCTTTTGTTTGGAACATTCTTCCCCCAGATACTTCCATGGATAACTTCCTTAATTCAAGTCTTACTCATATATTTCCTCAGTGAAGTCTCCTCTGACAATTCTATTTAAAATAACACCCCTTATACGTGTTTTATCCACCCTCTCCATACTCATATTGCCATCTAAATATTGTATATCTTTTTTCTTTTATTTAGTTTTTTCTTTGTTTTTTTCTTTTTTTAAATTGAATGAAAGATTCTTTAAATTCTATAGTGTTTTACAATTTTCAAAACTTTCGCACACGATTTCATATAATCCCATAATGACCATTCCCCCCACCCCTAAGTTGCCCCGCCCCTTCCCTCTCCCCACTGATAATCACGTTTGTTCTCTATATCTGTGAGTCTGCTTCTTTTTGGTTTTATTCACTAGTTTGTTGTTAAATACTATGTATCTTACTTGTTTATTTTATTTATGGTTTTTCTCCACCTGCTGGAAGGTAAGATCCCTATGGATAGGAAATTTAGAGGACCTTTTTTGTTTGCTGTCAGCCTCTAGAACAAGGCCTAGTACATTGTAAATGGTCAGTAGATATTTGTTTAATGAATAATTGAAAATCAGACCACCTCGATGCAGTGGTCTAAGGAATAAATGCCACAAGATGTCACATCCTCCCTATTTTATGCTCCCTCTCATCTGGAGACCAAGAAGAGGGAGGGAATTCTATGCCATCAAAAGCTGCACTCTTAAGAAATATATTTACTTAAAATTTTTAATTGTGGGAAAATACACGAGTTACCCTCTTAACCATTTTAAGTATACAGTTGAGGGGTTTTAAGTACATACACATTGCTGTACAACCATCTCCGTCATCCGTCTCCAGAACTCTTTTCATCTTGCATTCCAGAGAGAAGGTCACAGTTCCATAACCTCGAGAACCACAGAAGCCCGTCATGGGACTGCCTGAAACCAGCCTTGAAGGTTCTGAGATGATCCAGGGATGACAAGAATGCAAGCACTGCATGCACCCTGATTCTTTTTTTTTTTTTTTGGACGGTCTGGTTCTTTATTTCAAAAAGACATTATCAGTTTTCAGTATCAAAACAGTTACAGTATTGGTTTTTCTTTCTCCCAATCGGCCCCCAAAGAGACCACACCAAAGGAGAGTATATTCAAGCCAAGTAAGCTGTAGGATGCCCACCTAACAGACCTCACTGAAACCTCACCAGAAAGGGGGGATTGATTAGAGAAAGAAACTTTCAAAGATCAGCATGCTGCCAGCCCACAGACTGTAGACAGCTCTCACAGCCAGATGGTGTACCCTGCTTCTTATCTACAGCCCTGCTTCTTTGACCACTATTATAAGATTCCGTGCTACCCTCCCCAAGGGAGGACACAGTTTTGGGGCCACTAACCTGCTGTGTCCCCCTTTGCCTGGCAAAGCAATAAAGCTATTCTTTCCTACTTCACCCAACAACTCTCTCTGAGATTTACTTCGGTGTCAGTGTAGAGAGGCCAAGTTCAGCGAGAATGCCTCCAGCTTTATTCTTCTTTTTCAAGATTGTTTTGGCTATTTGGGGTTCATAACAACTTATAACAGAGAGTTACTATCTTTACCACCATTTTATAAATAAGGAATATGAGGCACAGGAGATAAAATGAGTTTTCCGAGGGCACAGAACTCATAAATGGCAATGCTTGTTTTCAAATACAGGCAGTCTGATTCTAGGATTTATACTCAACTATTATAGTCTATTGCCTCCCAAGTCTTTAAAACAATCTTTACCTCTCTACTCTATCTATCTATCTATCTATATATCTATATCCCCTATATATTCATATATATATATATATATATATATATATATACACATACCCCATTTCTCTCTAGAAAAAAAAAACAAACTGTAAAATCTCACCATTTGAAGAATCATCTTGCAAGCAGTTGCACCTTCCAGAAAGCATTTGCATCATAATGCTTGGGTTCTCGTTCTTTTTAAGAAGAACCTTGGGGACATCAGTTTCTCCTCTGGTGGGTTTATACAGATATACAGTGCTTTAAGCAAAGAGGAAAGTGAAACTAGGAATATTCAAAACAAAGTCAGAGGGTGGTTGTTAACATTACCAAAGGACTCTTTAATTTAGAAAGGAAACCAGTGTTGAGTGCCTATAAATAGCAGCTCCCTTGTGCAAATCAGTGCTTGTTTATTTGACCAAATGGTTGAGGTCAGAAACACTTCAAACTCAGATGTTAACAGGTCAGCACGATCCTTGGAAAATCATCAGAAATGATGGTAAGTTATCGTTAAAGTGATGATGTAATCGGTGAGAAAAAAATGTATTTACTTTGTCCTCCCAAATTATCTTCAAATGGCACTTTGGAAAACACATCTTTGACGTGAAGCTAAGCATAGTCATACACGCGGTTGCTATGTGGAACTGTCTGGCATTGCAACTCACACAGAATTTAAAATTGGAAGACTGTGTAGCTGTCAGCATTTTTACAAGATCAGGAGATGAAAAGTAAGTCTGTTTACAGACAGGCAGCCAGACCCATAACTTCTCATTTACAAACAGCACACAGGCATCTTTTTATGTATGTGGTTTGTAAAAAAAATAGCAACTTGGGTCTTCCCTGGTGGTCCAGTGGCTAAGACTCTGTGCTCCCAATGCAGGGGGCCTGGGTTCGATCCCTGGTCAGGGAACTAGATCCCACATGCTGCAACTAAGAGTTCGCATGCCGCAACTAAGACCCGGCACAGCCAAATAAATACATTTAAAAAAATATATAGCAACTTGATTTTCAATCTCAATAAAGGTTTAAGGGCTTTGGAAAGCACTTAACTCTTAGTTATCATAAGCAGCCACTTACAATACGGTGTTAGTTTTCCAAATGATATTAAATGCTACCATGAACAACATGGCTATTTGAGGAGAAAGTGTAAATGCAATCTGAAATTTCGTATTTCACAAGGAAATCTTAATATTCAAAACAAAACTCAAGGTGACACCTGCAAAGGCTTTGGAGGTTATGTGGTATATGTAACTTTTATCGACTTCATGGTTAAATACATCATTCCGGTTGATTTCTTTTAACGGTAAGGAGAAAATTCAATTTCTTCATGAGAAAATCGCATACAGCAGCAGGTAACTAGATTTGTGTCAATCTTGACAGACTTATGAGACAATTCACTTCTGTCACCAGAGGGCACCAAAGCTCAAGTTGCTAGGAAAATTGCAAACCACTGGGTCACAGCTGTCGAGGGGCTAGAAACTCCTGAAAGGTCATTCTGGGGTCTCTAGACAAGACATTACCTAATTATTTCAGAGGACTGAGAATATCTCCTATAAGGAACCATTTCCCTAGCTTGTTTTCATAGCTCAGTCTGTTATTTATCAACTCTCCAAGCCAAGAAATTCTCAATACCAGCTCATTGACTCATCCATCTCATAGATATTTATTGAGCACGTACTATGTACTATGCCCTGGGGAGCAGTAGTGGACTAGATAGGCAATCTCTGCTCTCTTGAACCCGTAGCCTAGAAGACTGACTCTAAACAAACCCTTACAATTCAGTGTGATGTGGGTGATGAAAAGGGCAGACAGGAGCTGTGGGAGCAGTGAACACGTGGCCTCACCTTGTCTCTGAGGTCACGGAAGTGTACTCCTTTCCTGTTGCTTCTGTAACAGATTGTCACAAACTGAGTGGCTGAAAACAACAAGAAGTTATTCTCTGGCAGTTCAGGAAGCCAGAAGCAGAAACTAGGGGCTGGTAGGGCCGCACTCCCTCCCAGGGCTCTTGGGGAGAATCTGCTTCTGTCTGTCCCTCTTCTTGGGGCTCCAGGCATCCCTTGGTTCGTGGCTGCATCACCCCAATCTCTGCCTCTTGGGACACATTGCCGTCTCCTCTTCTCTGTGTATCTTCTCCTGTGTGTGTCTACATTATAAGGATCCATGTGATTGCATTTAGAGCCTGTTGTGGACTGAATGGTGTGCCCCTCAAATCCACGTGTTGAAGCCCTAACGCCAATGTGACCATATTTCCATATATGGAGATAGAGCCTTTAAGGGAGCAAGGTTAAATGAGGTCATAATGGTGAGGCCAATTCAGTAGGACTGGCAGCCTTAAAAGAAGAGAAGGAGACATCAGATATCTCTCTCTCTCCCCCACCCCCAACCCCCCGAGGAAAGACCATGTGATGACAGTGAGAATTCAGCCATCTGCAAGCCAGGTAGAGAGGTCTCACCAGAAACCAACCCTGCCAGCATCTTGATCTTGGGCTTCTAGCCTCCAGGACTAGGAGAAAATAAATTTCTGTTGTTTAAGCCCCCCAGTCTGTGGAATCCTGTTATGGTAGCCCAATGCCCCGCCCCACCCCAAAAGATCGAGGAAAATCTGGAGATCCTTAGCTTAACCACATCTTTTGCCATATAGGGTAAGAGTTACAGGTTCCAGGAATTAGGATGGGGAATAGCTTTTTTATGTTTGGAGGGGGGAGGGAAGGCACTATTCAACCCATCACTGAAGGTCTCATCACCTCCTGAGAAAGTGATGTTGAAGCTGACACTCGAGGCTCAGGAAGAGCTAGACTTGTTGGGGGAAGGAGAGGAGTGCTGGAGGACTGTCTATGGGGTGAGCTGTGGGAAGCAAGGGAACAGGAAGAGAAGTGAGGGCCCTGGGAGCCGTGTCTGAGGGTCTGCTTTTTATCTCAGGGGCCGTGGGAAATCTTAGAGAAATTCAGAGGAAGGGGAGAAGGTGCAGGACACAATCTGATGAACATCGTAGGTCAGTCAAAGCTGTTTGCAAGAGTGAAGACAGGAACCTGGGGGTCCAGTCAGGAGGGTTTTGCTATACCACCCCAAGTAAGGGCTGGTGCCTGGACCAGAAATGGCAGTGAGGATGGAGAGATGGAGCCAGAGGGACAGCTTTTTGGAATGGACAATTTGAAGACTTGACTACTGATTGGATGTCAGGAGTCAAGAGAGGGAGACTTCAAGAATAACACCTGAGTTCCTGGCAGAGCACCAGGGTAAAGAGTGGGAGCATTACTGTGAGCAGGGGAACCTGCCAGAGCCGTGAGCTGGGAGGAATGGGGGATAATAATGAGTCCAGCTTGGGACATGATGCGTTTGAGGGATTTGTAAGAGATAGATCTGAGGGGAGGAGTCCACTGGTCAGTCGGCTACCCGCAGCTCAGAAGAAAGATCTAGACTAGATGAAAAATCTTGAGCATCTTTAGACTTTACTTTTTTTAATTTAAAAAAAAATTTTTTTTACATCTTTATTGGAGTATAATTTCTTTACAATGGTGTGTTAGTTTCTGCTTTATAACAAAGTGAATCAGTTACACATATACATATGTTCCCATATCTCTTCCCTCTTGCGTCTCCCTCCCTCCCACCCTCCCTATCCCACCCCTCCAGGCGGTCACAAAGCACCGAGCTGATCTCCCTGGGCTATGCAGCTGCTTCCCACTAGCTATCTACCTTATGTTTGGTAGTGTATATATGTCCATGCCTCTCTTACGCTTTGTCACAGCTTACCCTTCCCCCTCCCCATATCCTCAAGTCCATTCTCTAGTAGGTCTCTGTCTTTATTCCTGTCTTACCCCTAGGTTCTTCAGGACATTTTTTTTTCTTAAATTCCATATATATGTGTTAGCATACGGTATTTGTCTTTCTCTTTCTGACTTACTTCACTCTGTATGACAGACTCTAGGTCTGTCCACCTCATTACAAATAGCTCAGTTTCGTTTCTTTTTATGGCTGAGTAATATTCCATTGTATATATGTGCCACATCTTCTTTATCCATTCATCTGATGATGGACACTTAGGTTGTTTCCATGTCCTGGCTATTGTAAATAGAGCTGCAATGAACATTTTGGTACATGACTCTTTTTGAATTATGGTTTTCTCAGGGTACATGCCCAGTAGTGGGATTGCTGGGTCATATGGTAGTTCTATTTGTAGTTTTTTAAGGAACCTCCATACTGTTCTCCATAGTGGCTGAACCAATTCACATTCCCACCAGCAGTGCAAGAGTGTTCCCTTTTCCCCACACCCTCTCCAGCATTTATTGTTTCTAGATTTTTTGATGATGGCCATTCTGACTGGTGTGAGATGATATCTCACTGTAGTTTTGATTTGCATTTCTCTAATGATTAATGATGTTGAGCATTCTTTCATGTGTTTGTTGGCAGTCTGTATATCTTCTTTGGAGAAATGTCTATTTAGGTCTTCTGCCCATTTTTGGATTGGGTTGTTTGTTTTATTGTTATTGAGCTGCATGAGCTGCTTGTAAATTTTGGAAATTAATCCTTTGTCAGTTGCTTCATTTGCAAATATTTTCTCCCATTCTGAGGGTTGTCTTTTGGTCTTGTTTATGGTTTCCTTTGCTGTGCAAAAGCTTTGAAGTTTCATTAGGTCCCATTTGTTTATTTTTGTTTTTATTTCCATTTCACTAGGAGGTGGGTCAAAAAGGATCCTGCTGTGATTTATGTCATAGAGTGTTCTGCCTATGTTTTCCTCTAAGAGTTTGATAGTTTCTGGCCTTACACTTAGGTCTTTAATCCATTTTGAGCTTATTTTTGTGTATGGTGTTAGGGAGTGATCTAATCTCATACTTTTACATGTAGCTGTCAAGTTTTCCCAGCACCACTTATTGAAGAGGCTGTCCTTTCTCCACTGTACATTCCTGCCTCCTTTATCAAAGATAAGGTGACCATATGTGCATGGGTTTATCTCTGGGCTTTCTATCCTGTTCCATTGATCTATCTTTCTCTTTTTGTGCCAGTACCATACTGTCTTGATTACTGTAGCTTTGTAGTATAGTCTGAAGTCAGGGAGCCTGATTCCTCCAGCTCCATTTTTCGTTCTCAAGATTGCTTTGGCTATTTGGGGTCTTTTGTGTTTCCATACAAATTGTGAAATTTTTTGTTCTAGTTCTGTGAAAAATGCCAGTGGTAGTTTGATAGGGATTGCACTGAATCTATAGATTGCTTTGGGTAGTAGAGCCATTTTCACAATGTTGATTCTTCCAATCCAAGAACATGGTATATCTCTCCATCTATTTGTATCATCTTTAATTTCTTTCATCAGTGTCTTATAATTTTCTGCATACAGGTCTTTTGTCTCCTTAGGTAGGTTTATTCCTAGATATTTTATTCTTTTTGTTGCAATGGTAAACAGGAGTGTTTTCTTGATTTCACTTTCAGATTTTTCATCCTTAGTGTATAGGAATGCCAGAGATTTCTGTGCATTAATTTTGTATCCTGCTACTTTACCAAATTCATTGATTAGCTCTAGTAGTTTTCTGGTAGCATCTTTAGGATTCTCTATGTATAGTATCATGTCATCTGCAAACAGTGACAGCTTTACTTCTTCTTTTCCAATTTGGATCCCTTTTATTTCTTTTTCTTCTCTGATTGTTGTGGCTAAAACTTCCAAAACTATGTTGAATAATAGCGGTGACAGTGGGCAACCTTGTCTTGTTCCTGATCTTAGTGGAAATGCTTTCAGTTTTTCACCATTGAGGACGATGTTGCCTGTGGATTTGTCATATACGGCCTTTACTATGTTGAGGAAAGTTCCCTCTATGCCTACTTTCTGCAGGGTTTTTATCATAAATGGGTGTTGAATTTTGTTGAAAGTTTTCTCTGCATCTATTGAGATGATCATATGGTTTTTCTCCTTCAGTTTGTTAGTCTGGTGTATCACATTGATTGATTTGCATATATTGAAGAATCCTTGCATTCCTGGAATAAACCCCACTTGATCATGGTGTATGATCCGTTTAATGTGCTGTTGGATTCTGTTTGCTAGTATTTTGTTGAGGATTTTTGCATCTATGTTCATCAGTGATATTGGCCTGTAGTTTTCTTTCTTTGTGACATCCTTGTCTGGTTTTGGTATCAGGGTAATGGTGGCCTCGTAGAATGAGTTTGGAAGTGTTCCTCCCTCTGCTATATTTTGGAAGAGTTTGAGAAGGATAGGTGTTAGCTCTTCTCTAAATGTTTGATAGAATTCGCCTGTGAAGCCATCTGGTCCTGGGCTTTTGTTTGTTGGAAGATTTTTAATCACAGTTTCAATTTCAGTGCTTGTGATTGGTCTGTTCATATTTTCTATTTCTTCCTGATTCAGTCTTGGCAGGTTGTGCCTTTCTAAGAATTTGTCCATTTCTTCCAGGTTGTCCATTTTATTGGCATAGAGTTGCTTGTAGTAATCTCTCATGATCTTTTGTATTTCTGCAGTGTCTGTTGTTACTTCTCCTTTTTCATTTCTAATTCTATTGATTTGAGTCTTCTCCCTTTTTTTCTTGATGAGTCTGGCTAATGGTTTATCAATTTTGTTTATATTCTCAAAGAACCAGCTTTTCGTTTTATTGACCTTTGCTATTGTTTCCTTCATTTCTTTTTCATTTATTTCTGACCTGATTTTTATGATTTCTTTCCTTCTGCTAACTTTGGGTTTTTTTGGTTCTTCTTTCTCTAATTGCTTTAGGTGTAAGGTTAGGTTTTTTATTCAAGATGTTTCCTGTTTTGTAAGGTAGGATTGTATTGCTATAAACTTCCCTCTTAGAACTGCTTTTGCTGCATCCCATAGATTTTGGGTCGTCATGTATCCATTGTCATTTGTTTCTAGGTATTTATTATTTCCTCTTTGATTTCTTCAGTGATCTCTTGGTTATTAAGTAGTGTATTGTTTAGCCTCCATGTGTTTGTATTTTTTACAGATCTTTTCCTGTAATTGATATCTAGTCTCATAGCATTGTGGTCGGAAAAGATACTTGATACAATTTCAATTTTCTTAAATTTACCAAGGTTTGATTTGTGACCCAAGATATGGTCTATCCTGGAGAATGTTCCATGAGCACTTGAGAAGAATGTGTATTCTGCTGTTTTTGGATGGAATGTCCTATAAATATCAATTAAGTCCATCTTGTTTAATGTATCATTTAAAGCTTGTGTTTCCTTATTTATTTTCATTTTGGATGATCTGTCCATTGGTGAAAGTGGAGTGTTAAAGTCCCCTACTATGAATGTGTTACTGTTGATTTCCCCTTTCATGGCTGTTAGTATTTGCCTTATGTATTGAGGTGCTCCTATTTTGGGTGAATAAATATTTACAATTGTTATATCTTCTTCTTGGATCGATCCCTTGATCATTATGTAGTGTCCTTCTTTGTCTCTTCTAATAGTCTTTATTTTAAAGTCTATTTTGTCTGATATGAGAATTGCTACTCCAGCTTTCTTTTGGTTTCCATTTGCATGAAATATCTTTTTCCAACCCCTCACTTTCAGTCTGTATGTGTCTCTAGGTCTGAAGTGGGTCTCTTGTAGACAGCAAATATATGGGTCTGTTTTTGTATCCATTCAGCCAATCTGTGTCTTTTGGGAGCATTTAGTCCATTTACATTTAAGGTAATTATCGATATGTATGTTCCTATTCCCATTTTCTTAATTGTTTTGGGTTCGCTATTGTAGGTCTTTTCCTTCTCTTGTGTTTCTTGCCTAGAGAAGTTCCTTTAGCATTTGCTGTAAAGCTGGTTTGGTGGTGCTGAACTCTCTCAGCTTTTGCTTGTTTGTAAAGGTTTTAATTTCTCCATCAAATCTGAATGAGATCCTTGCTGGGTAGAGTAATCTTTGTTGCAGGTTTTTCTCCTTCATCACTTTAAATATGTCCTGCTAGTCCCTTCTGGCTTGCAGAGTTTCTGCTGAAAGATCAGCTGTTAACCTTATGGGGGTTCCCTTGTGTGTTATTTGTTGTTTTTCCCTTGCTGCTTTTAATATGTTTTCTTTGTATTTAAGTTTTGACAGTTTGATTAATATATGTCTTGGCGTGTTTCTCCTTGAATTTATCCTGTATGGGACTCTCTGTGCTTCCTGGACTTGATTAACTATTTCCTTTCCCATATTAGGGAAGTTTTCAACTATAATCTCTTCAAATGTTTTCTCAGTCCCTTTCTTTTTCTCTTCTTCTTCTGGAATCCCTATAATTCGAATGTTGGTGCGTTTGATGTTGTCCCAGAGGTCTCTGAAACTGTCCTCAGTTCTTTTCATTCTTTTTGCTTTATTCTGCTCTTCAGTAGTTATTTCCACTATTTTATCTTCCAGGTCACTTATCCGTTCTTCTGCCTCACTTATTCTGCTATTGATCCCATCTAGAGTATTTTTTATTTCATTTATTGTGTTGTTTATCATTGTTTGTTTCATCTTTAGTTCTTCTAGGTACTTGTTAAATGTTTCTTGCATTTTTTCTATTCTATTTCCAGGATTTTGGATCATCTTTACTATCATTATTCTGAATTCTTTTTCAGGTAGACTGCCTATTTCCTCTTCATTTGTTAGGTCTGGTGGGTTTTTATCTTGCTCCTTCATCTGCTGTGTGTTTTTCTGTCTTCTCATTTTGCTTATCTTACTGTGTTTGGGGTCTCCTTTTTGCAGGCTGCAGGTTCGTAGTTCCTGTTGTTTTTGGTGTCTGTCCCCAGTGGCTAAGATTGGTTCAGTGGGTTGTGTAGGCTTCTTGGTGGAGGGGACTAATGCCTGTGTTCTGGTGGATGAGGCTGGATCTTGTCTTTCTGGTGGGCAGGTCCACGTCTGGTGGTGTGTTTTGGGGTGTCTGTGGACTTATTATGATTTTAGGCAGCCTCTCTGCTAATGGGTGGGGTTGTGTTCCTGTCTTGCTAGTTGTTTGGCATAGAATGTCCAGCACTGTAGCTTGCTGGTCGTTGAGTGAAGCTGGGTGCTGGTGTTGAGATGGAGATCTCTGGGAGATATTCGCCGTTTGATATTATGTGGAGCTGGGAGGTCTCTTGTGGACCAGTGTCCTGAAGTTGGCTCTCCCTCCTCAGAGGCACAGCACTGACTCCTGTCTGCTTCACCAAGAGCCTTTCATCCACACGGCTCAGAATAAAAGGGAGAAAAAGTAGAAAGAAAGAATTAGTAGAAGTAGAAAGAGAGAAAGAAAGAAAGAAAGAGAGAAAGAAAGGAGGGAGAGAGGGAGGGAGGAAGGAAGGAAGGAGGGAAGGAAGGAAAAAAAGAAAGGAGATAAAATAAAATAAAGTAAGATAAAATATAATAAAGTTATTAAAATAAAAAATAATTATTAAGAGAAAAGAAAAAAAATTAAAAAAACGGACGGATAGAACCCTAGGACAAATCGTGGAAGCAAAGCTATACAGACAAAATCTCACACAGAAGCATACACATACACACTCACAAAAAGAGGAAAAGGGGAAAAAATCATAAATCTTGCTCTCAAAGTCCACCTCCTCAATTTGGGATGATTGGTTGTCTATTCATGTATTCCACAGATGCAGGGTACATCAAGTTGATTGTGGAGCTTTAATACGCTGCATCTGAGGCTGCTGGTAGAGATTTCCCTTTCTCTTCTTTGTTCTCACAGCTCCGAGGGGCTCAGCTTTGGATTTGGCCCCGCCTCTGCGTATAGGTCGCCGGAGGGCGTCTGTTCTTCGCTAAGACACGACTGGGTTAAAGGAGCCGCTGATTCGGGGGCTCTGGCTCTCTCAGGCCGGTGGGAGGGAGGGGCACAGAGTGCGGGGCGGGCCTGCGGCGGCAGAGGCCGGTGTGACGTTGCACCAGCGTGAGCCGCCGGCCGGCGTGACGTTGCACCGGCCTGAGGCGCACCGTGCGTTCTCTCGGAGGAGTTGTCCCTGGATTCCGGGACCCTGGCAGCGGCGGGCTGCACAGGCTCCCCGGAAGAGGGGTGTGGATAGTGACCTGTGCTCGCATACAGGCCCCTTGGTGGCGGCAGCAGCAGCCTTCGCGTCTCCCGCCCATCTCTGGGGTCCGCGCTTTTAGCCGCGGCTCGCGCCCGTCTCTGGAGCTCCTTTAAGCAGCGCTCTTAATCCCTCTCCTCGCGCACCAGGAAACAAAGAGGTAAGAAAAAGTCTCTTGCCTCTTCGGGAGGTCCATACTTTTCCCCGGACTCCCTCCCGGCTAGCCGTGGTGCACCAACCTCCTGCAGGCTGTGTTCACGCCGCCAACCCCAGTCCTCTCCCGGCGCTCTGACCGAAGCCCGAGCCTCAGCTCGCAGCCCCGCCCGCGCCGGCGGGTAAGCAGACAAGCCTCTGGGGCCGGTGAGTGCCGGTCGGCCCTGATCCTCTGTGCGGGAATCTCCCCGCTTTGCCCTCCGCACCCCTGTTGCTGTGCTCTCCTCCGCAGCTCCGAAGCTTTCCCCCTCCGCCACCCTCAGTCTCCGCCCTCGAAGGGGCTCCTAGTGTGTGGAAACGTTTCCTTCTTCACAGCTCCCTCCCACTGGTGCCGGTCCCGTCCCTATCGTTTTGTCTCTGTTTATTGTTTTGCCCTACCCACGTACGTGGGGAGTTTATTGCCTTTTGGGAGGTCTGAGGTCTTCTGCTAGCGTTCAGTAGGTGTTCTATAGGGGTTGTTCCACGGGTATATGTATTTCTGGTGTATGTGTGGGGGGGAAGGTGATCCGCGTCTTTCTCTTCCGCCATCTTCCCGGAAGCCTCTAGACTTTAGATAGTAAGTGACGTCTTGAGAGTAAACAAGCTCATGCAGGCAGAGCTTGAAGAATGAAAAGAGAAGAGGGCCTCGGACAGAAGAACCCTAGGGGTAAACCCAAAACAAAACACATCATGTGTGGAGGGGTCTCGAAAGGAGACTGGAAAGGAGGGGAGAGAGACAGGGAAGATAGGAGACCAAGCGAGCACAGGTATCACAGGAAGTGAGAGAGCAGGGCGTCGTCTGCAGGGGCAGACGTTGCCTGGAGGTCAAGAAAGAACCAAAGTTTACTGCAAAAGAGTTTGATCTGGTCAGTGGGGTTGAAAGCTGTTTTGGTGCCATGGGAGCCTGAGAACAACTGGAGTGAGATGAGCAAGGCATGTGGATACAGAAAGAAGACAGGTCTTTCACGGAGACTAAGGAGACAGGTTAGAAGTGCCGACTGAGGGAGAGTTTTGATTTTTATTTATTTATTTATTTATTTATTTTTGCGGTACGCGGGCCTCTCACTGTTGTGGCCTCTCCCGTTGCGGAGCACAGGCTCCGGACGCGCAGGCTCAGCGGCCATGGCTCACGGGCCCAGCCGCTCAGCGGCATGTGGGATCTTCCCGGACCGGGGCACGAACCCGTGTCCCCTGCATCGGCAGGCGGACTCTCAACCACTGCGCCACCAGGGAAGCCCTGATTTTATTTTTTAAGATGAGAGATAATGAGTATATTTAAATGCTGATGGGAAGAGTCTGTACAAAAGGAGAGACTGAATATTGAAAGCTGAGCCAATCTGTGCCTGAGAAGGTGGTAGAGGAGGGATTCAGGGTCCAGGAGGATAGGATGGATGAGGGTAACCTGTCCGCTGTCACCAGAGGAAAGGGGGAAGGTGGAAGAAGGCGGGTGTGACGATTTGGTGGCACATGTTACAGGTGCTCTTTTTTGACAGCATCTACTTTTTTTTCTGGAGGAAGCAATGTGTGGTGATCTGCTGAGGGTGCAGTGGAAGAGACAGGATTGCAGGTGGAGGTTTGCAGCAGTCACCCTGGAGATCAGGAGGGTTGAGTCAAGAAGGATGGGGGGAAAAAAAGAAGATAAGAAACAAGGCGGGGCTGCAGAGATCAAATAGATGCTACCTGGGCAGTAATTAAGGAAGCTAGTTGGAAGAGTAAGAAATTACTATTTTAGGTATGATTTCCTAGGAGGCGTGGATCTGGTGTTACAAGGTCAAGGGTATAACCATGAAGTGAAGAGTGCTGGTTATCATGGTGGATCTTGAGGTCACCCAAGATGCTGACAGGTTTCAGAGTGGAGAGAGGAGCTTAGATCACGGGCCAGAATCTTCACTGGAAGACAGGAGCCTGAGTGGAGTAGGGTTTTGAAGGTGAGAAATCCTGGAGCCAGGACTTTAGAAACGGTGTTCCTCTGGCTGACAAAGGTCTACAGACCAGTCCAAGTATGGCCTGGGTTTTTTTTTTTTTCAAACTGTGATAAAAGCTAATTAAGATGCCTTAGTGAAAAAAATGCCAAAAATAATCTATCAACTGGTCCAGTCAATTGTGCAATAAATGAATGCAGCAGGGGAAAAAAAATCCGCAAAACAGTCAATGGTTGTCTTCATAAAGACATTCCCTTTATACGTGTCGATGACTTCACTTCATGGACTTTTTTTTTCCCATTATAAACTGGTTTGCATTATCCATTCCTTGATTCCTTTTTCTAAGTGTGTTTAATCCAGAGTTGGGTAAATCTCTACTTTAAATGCCACAGTTAAGCCTCATAATTCATTTCTGTCTTAGTGGCAATGGAACGGAGCTGACCACTATACTCATCATAATAGCTTTTAATATCCTTACTGAAGACAGCTATTAATTTCACACACTCTGCCTTCCTTTATTCCAAGTTAAATCCTGCGTCTGTTATCTCTTTCACAGTGTACATTTCTCTACCCCTTAATAATTTTATATGTAAGCCTAAAAATCCCCCTTTTAAAAAGCAACAGATTTGATAGAACCATGTATTTTTATTAAGGGCATCTGAAGACAGGGCGGTACATGGACATTGGAGAGATTATGTCTAGGAAAATTTCTACCATAAGAAGGGATTAGTTTTTTGCAGATATAATTTTTGCCATCCTGTGGGTAAGCTAGGGTCTCTGTCTGATCTTCAGCAGAATGAAACCAGCCCCAGAGGAGTTTCTTCTTACAAACATCTCTACTGGTTAGGAAGCTGCCATAGGTACAGCTATTGTATGCCATTAAGTGAGAATTTACAGTGTGCCAGGTTCTGGGCTAAATATCTTATATGCACCCCAATTTTCTTTTTTTTTTGGCCGCCCCATGGGGCTTGTGGGATTTAAGTTCCCTGACCAGGGACTGAACCTGGGCCATGGCAGTGAAAGCCCGGAATCCTAACCACTGGGAACTCCCAGTACACCACATTTTAATGTCACAAAGCCCCTATGAGCCCCTTGTATTATCCCTATTTTATGGACAAGGAAACGGGCTTAGAGTTTAGGTATATGCCTGATGGGCACAAGTCAATAAATAGCAAAACTTGAATTCAAAACAGATCAGTCTAAATCTAAAATCCATGCAGTTAATGTACTGTTTGCTGCTGTGATAAGAATGCAGGATGAATGTGCATGCGTGTGTGTGTGTGTGTGTGTGTGTGTGTGTATGTGTGTGTGTGTGAGAGAGAGAGAGTTTGGTGTGTGTGTGTGTGTGTGAAAGAGAGAGAGAGAGAGTTTGGCAGTAGTAAAGATGTTGGTGGAGGGACAAGGACAGGCATATAGAATAAAGAGCGTGGCAAAAGGTTTGGGAACAAGTGAAGCAGAGAAGCGCCAGAACTGAGAAAAAATGTAAAGAAGCACAGGTGTATATTTAATGGTGAAACTCCAAAATGAGGTGTGTGGGAAACCCTCACCCCTTCAAGAATATGCTTTTTCACTCTTTTACTCTGTGCAAATCAATAGGCACAGCCTAGAATCTAGGGGCAGCCTAGAATAAATTTTCTTAACAGTATTCTGATCTTCTTATCTGTAATCAACTTTTCTTCTTGGGTGGGAGGACTATAATTGGAAGCCCGGCCTTCCTTTAGCCTGGGAGCAGACAGGTGACTCCAGTTGCGAGAGTCACATGTTCATCTCACTTTGGAACTTGACTCTTGGTTGCACCATCTCATCCCAGTGGTTGGTCCTCATCAGAATTTTCCAACCCTGTGGTTGCTATTTAGACTTTGATTTTAAATCTGGACTCTCAATTCCATTTCCTTGATCTATATGTCTTTCCTTATGCCAGTACCACAGTCTTGATTATTGTTTCTTTGTAATAAGTTTTAAAATTGAGAACTCTGACTCATCCAACTTTGTTCTTATTTTTCAGGATTGCTTTGGTTATTCTGGGTCCCTTGCATTTCCATATGAATTTTAGGACCAGCTTGTCCATCCATTTCTGTACAAGAAGGCAGCTGAGATTTTGATAAAAATTGTATTGAGTCCATAGATCAATTTGGGGAGTGTTTCCATCTTAATGACGTTATCTTCCAATCCATGAACTCAGGAAGTTTTTCCATTTATTTAGGTCTTTTAAAATGTCTTTCAGTGCTGCTTTGTAGCTTGCAGTGCTTACGTTTCTTTTATTAAATTTATTCCTTAATATTTTCTTCTTTTTAAAGCTATTGTAAATGGAATTGTTTTCTTAATTTCACTTTTGGATTGTTCATTGTTAGTATATAGAAATACAATTGATTTTTGTATATTGATATTGTATCCTGACATCTTACTGAATGTTTATTAACTCTAATAGTTTTTTTAATGGATTATTTAGGATTTACTATATAAAAGATTATGTCATCTGCAAAGAGAGATAGTTTTACTTCTTTTCCAACTTTTATCTCATTTTCTTGCCTAATTGCCCTGGCTAGAACCCACAGTACAATGTTGAATAGAAGTGGCAAGAACAAACATCCTTGCCTTGTTCCTGATCTTAGAGGGAAAGCATTTAGCTTTTCACCACTAAGTATAATGTTAGCTGTGGGTTTTCCATAGATTCCTTTTATTAGATTGAGGAAGTTCCCTTCTATTTCTAGTTTGAGGTTTTGTGGGTTTTTTTTTCTTTTTTTTTTATCATGAAGGGATGTTAGAATTAACTACATGAAAAAGACCTGTGTTCTATCCATCATTTCCCCACCCCATATATGAAGTAGATCCACTCTCGTTAGAGCAGAGTGACGGAATAGCACACAGATAGGCATCATGTTGCTGGAGCTTTGATATACATCATATCATGTTATAATTGCTAGGATTATCTTTGCATGTAAAAAAGAATACTGACCACAGTGGCTAAGCCAAAGAGTGGCTCATTTTTCTGATGTAACCGTCTGGAGGCAGTCAGTCCGGGGCTTATGTAGCTGCTCATGGATGTTGCCAAGGACCCAGGACCCTTCCAGCTTCCTCCTCTACCATCATCAGACCTGGTGTTCGTCTTCTTCATTGAATGGCTGTTCCACCTCCATGACCACATCTATGTTCTATGCTGGACATAGAAGAAAATAGTGAAGGGCTATAAGGATGAACTAAGTGAGTCTGTGCTTTTTCTCTTTTCTTTCTTTTTTTTTTCTTTTTTAGTTGTGAAAACAGTAGTATTCCCAAGAAGCTCCATTCAGCATATTTCTGCTTTTATCTCATTGATCAAAATGAGTCACAGGGTAGTCTCTAGTTGCAAGGGAGGCTGGAGCGATGGATATTTTTAACTGGGTACATTGCTGCCTGGTTAAAAATTGAGGTTCCATTGGTAAGAAAGAATGGGAGTCAGGGAGAAAAAATAGGTGTCAGAGTCAAAAAAAAAAAAAAAGTACCATATAGCCAAGAAAAGATCCTTCTTTCTTGGAATTTTGGAAAAATGGATTTGGAAATTTAGATTTTCTTCTAATGCTCTGTGTATTTTTCAGGTTTTTCATGGTTAATTGCAGTTGTGTTTCTAAAGAGGACTGAATGTAGGTCCCTCCTCATAGAGCTGGCTTAGAGGGCAGCCCTCCTGCGGTTGCGTGGCAGAGAAGTTGCTCCCTCAGGCCACAAGCTGCTGTTCTGATCCTCCAGTCCAATGGTCTAAAGCAGGGGTCAGCAAACGTTTTCCTAAAGGACCAGAGAGTAAATATTGAAGGCTTTGCGGGTTACATGGTGTGATAGACTGAACACTGAGAGGTCCACATCCTGGTCACCAGAACCTGTGATTTTGTTACTTTCTATGGCAAAAGAGATTTAGCAGTTGTGATTAAACTAAGGATCTTGAGATGGGAGATTATCCTGGATTATCTGGGTGGACTCAGTGAAATCATAAGGGCCATTATAAGAGGGATACAGAAAGGTGAGAGTCAGAGGGAGAGAGGATAAAATGCTACCCTGCTTGCTTTGAATATGGCGGAGGGGACCATGAGCCAGGGAATACAGATGACCTCTAGCAGCTGGAAAAGGCAAGGAAACAGATTCTCCTCTAAGGCCTCCAGAAGGAACGCTCTCCTGCCGACACCTTGATTTTAGGACTTCTGACTTTCAGAACTGTAAGAAAATAAATTTGTATGGTTTAAGCCACTCGTTTGTGGTCATTTGTTACAGAAGCAACAGGAAATGAATACGTAACAGTTTCTACCACAGCTACTCGACGCTGCTGTTGTAGTAAAAGCAGCCATAGATAATATATAAATGAGTGGGCGTGTCTGTGCTCCAGTAAAACCTTATTTACAAAAATAGGCAGGCTGGATTTGGTCCATGGGCAACAGTTTTCTGACCTCTGGAATAGCCTCAGATACATACCACTATTCTATGTAATCTCTAATTTTGAGACATAGTTTGTCTCCATATTCAAATTACAATACATAATGTTCCAGTGAACATTCTTGTGGGCAGTTCATTGGGCCTATCTCAGATTACACGTCCAGAATAAATTCTAGAAATGTGATTCCTGAGTCAAAGTGTGTGTATCCTTTTCCCTAGACTGACCGTTTGCAAAGCCACAATAATCCACACTCATGGGGGAGCACAGGACGGTCTACCACACGCTCAGAGTAGCCAGTTCTTCGTAAGCAGATGTAGAGACTGGAGTAAAACACCAGGATAATGGCTCACGTTCATATTTTATACACAAATTTTAAAGCACTGGGGCAGGTTATTTATCTGGTAACCCTGAATTTAGACTGTTTAATGTGCAATTTTAAATATGGGCAACAGAAAATAAAATATAAATTCTTACTTCTGACACTTAAGCATGCTAATAAATGATTATAATCTTTACATTTTATTTGCCCCTGGAACTCAGTATGTTCTTAGTTGGCAACAGTACTTGGATTTGGTACTCTACATGTTGGCCCATTGGGAATGAAAATGGCTGGGTGACTTTCTCATCAATTGTTTAAATAGAGACTTTCAAGGACAGTATTTCTGGAATGTGCTCTTTTTTTTAATATAAATTTATTTATTTATTTATTTGGCTGCGTTGGGTCTTTGTTGTTGCACGTGGGCTTTCTCTATTTGTGGCGAGCGGAGGCTACTTTTCCTTGCCATGCGCGGGCTTCTCATTGCGGTGGCTTCTCTTGTTGCAGAGCGTGGGCTCTAGGCACATGGGCTTCAGTAGTTGCAGCACGCGGGCTCAGTAGTTGTGGCTCGTGGGCTCTGGAGTACAGGCTCAGTAGTTGTGGCGCACGGGCTTAGTTGCTCCGCGACATGTGGGATCTTCCCAGACCAGGGCTTGAACCCATGTCCCCTGAACTGGCAGGTGGATTCTTAACCACTGCACCACCAGGGGAGTCCTGGAATATAATCAAGTCCTCTTGATCAACTTATTTTTATTTTAAGAAAATTTATCCTTGTATTCACAACCTTATTTCTGTCAGTCTCTACAGGAATTTGGAACCCCTGATATGGGGTGGTAGCATACAGGGAAAATGATTAGTCGATTCATTCGTTGCTATTTGGAGGGAAGAAAAATCAATACCTCCTATTTTCTAGCAAAATTCATTGTTTTTCTAAGACTGTTCTTTG
The DNA here is from genome assembly GCF_937001465.1 of Orcinus orca. NCBI lineage: Eukaryota > Metazoa > Chordata > Mammalia > Artiodactyla > Delphinidae > Orcinus > Orcinus orca. Next base: position 22,492,801 of record NC_064562.1, read on the forward strand.
ACTCTTTTGGTTTTAGCAAGGATCCTCCAATTGGGGGTTATATTCAGATTGGCCAAGAGTTTTTGTATGATTCTTGGGGGAACTCCACGGGTACAGTGTCAGGATCCTGTATTCGAATGAGATACAGTGTGTGTAGATGCCAGGTGCGCACGAATAATAACTAACATTTGTTGAGGATTTAGCACATTCTGGATAGGGAAAATTATCCTGATTAACTCCGGCACCATCTTTGGGATCTAGTCATTACTATTATCTTACCAATATTATTGTTGAGGAAGCCAGGAGTGATAAGTAACTTGCCCTAGGCTAACAGTTAATAAATAGAGTTGCTGGGAGAGAATTCCCTGGCAGTCCAGTGGTTAGGACTCAGTGCTCTTACTGCCAGGTGCCCAGGTTCGATCCCTTGTAGGGGAACTAAGATCCTGCAAGCTGCAAGGTACAGCCAAAAAAACAATAGAGTTGCTGGGGGTTGAACACAGGCAATTTGATTCCAAAGCCCGCACTTTGCATTATGTATTATAATAAATAATCAATAGATGCATTCTTCCTTTAATTTATCCAATCAGTCGATGAGTAGGTGTTTGTTCATTTATTGGGCTTAGTATATATCAATAAGCAAAACAGATAAGATTTCTGTCCTATTAGAGATTACCTTCCAGTGGGGGCCAAGACATAAAAAACCAACAATTAACATACTAAACATATTAAATAAATCAATCAATCATAAAGTATGTTGGAAGGTATTAAGTACAATGAAAAAAAATGAAATAGAGCAAAGGTAATGGGGGCCAGGAGTGGGTGTATAGGCGTCACTGAGAGGGTGACGTTGAGCACAGATTCAAGGAAAAGAGGGAGTTCTTTGGATTCCTACCCAACCCTTTCTTTCTATACTTGTGAACATTTCTCAGTGAAATTTAAACCAGAATATCTGCCACCACTTATCTAGAGGGTGATATTGTATTTACTGTACCATCTGTAGGCTCCTTTGAATTTTCATCCAGCAGAGGACTCAAACTTAGATTATCAAGTTACTGGAAAATGTTACTAATAATGTATAGCTCAACCTCAATTATTTGGACATTAGATGAAGATAGAATCCCCGCCCCCCAATACCAGTATATCTGATTTATGTACGTATGTTGACTCAATCGCAAGGACATCTGTAACACTTGGGGGCAAGATACACATCACAGGCAACTGACATAGAGAACCAGGAGAGAAGCTACTGAAAAATAAAACCAAACACCTGTTTCCTCTCTGGCTTTGGTTGTCAGGCAAACATTTTCCAGTGAAAACAGCACAATACATGAGAAGTACTGAGGGTTGTTTGTTTTCGTTTTCACTTTAGATGCCTGGTGTCTTAACATAAAATATTTATTGAACTGCATTTGAGATATATTTTGGTAGATCACTTATCACAAAAGAAAAAGGAATTAAACTGCATCCACATACACATGTCTGGGCTGAGTATCCAGTTTGTTTCAGTCCTTCACGGGATTGTAAATTCCATGAGGCCGGAGTGTGTGCCTTGTCTTGGTGTTGCTCAATACTTGTTTGTTGAATTAAAGGATGAGAAAAGGAAAGAGGAAGGCAAGAAAGAAAAAAGGGTTGGGAGAGAGGGAGGGAGGAAGGAAGGAAGGGAGGGAGGGAGGGATGGAGGAAGGGAGGGAGGGAGGGAGGGAGGGAGGAAAGAAACCTAGGGAAGAAAAGGAAGAGTGGATTTTATTTATTCAGGAGCCTTAGATATATACTGAGCAGTATTCGAATAGAGGATAGTAATGTAAGATTAGGCTGCAGGGACAAATCATTTAACTTTTGTGCTGTATGTGTGTGCACTAATTGTTTTTTGACTATAACAATTGTGAAAGAGGCATTTGTGCTTGCAAAGAGAGACACATTCACTCTTTGGCTGGTAAGCTGATGCCTGTCTTTGGGAGGTGAAAATCAAGGCAGTGGCAAGAATTTTCATAAAGATTTTTTTTTCTGTACATCCATGTCAATCAGTATTTGACCATATATGGATTTGGGCTGAGAAAAGATCCTTTTATTAGTAATTTCCAAATTGCAGAAATCAATCTAATTGTTTGTGTTGAGCACTTTTAAAAAATGGTGCAGAACAGAAAAGAATCGAACAGACCAGAGTGCATTGTGTGCTGTGAGGGTGAGTGTTGCATCACATATGTGTGTACTGGATGAAGAAGTAAAATGCATTTCCTACTATGAAAAGTGTTTATTTTTTATTTTTTACTTTTTGGCCACGCTGTGTAGCATGCAGGATCTTCGTTCCTCCACCAGGGATTGAACCTGTGCCCCCTGCATTGGGAGTGTGTAGTCTTAACCACTGAATCTCCAGGGAAGTCCCTGAAAAGTGTTTTAAAGAAAAGTTTGAAGTTCAAACTTTGAATCAATGAAGTGATTGGATTGGTATAACTACGATCTCCAGGTCAGGAGCAAGCCACTGAAATCCTTCTGAAGCTGAAATCATATTGAGTTTAGTAGAGAAGTATTGAGTGAACTTCTATCCTGGTTTTAATCCAACTTCTACCACTTCCTAACAGCCAGACTCTGGGCCTTTGTTTCCTTATGTGTAAGATGGAATAATAGTAGTATCTACTTTAGAAAGTTGTTTTGTGTATTAAAAATGAATTAATATATGTAAAGTGCTTAGAAAAGTAGCTGGCACATGGTAAGGACTATATGAGTATCAGTGATTGTTATTGTTATTTTTGTTGCTGTTGTTGTTATGTGATGAGCCCTGTGGGAGAAAATACCCAGACAATGTCTTATTTAACCCAAGACCAAGTATTAGTTTCATCACATGCAATACTTTGTACCTATTTGAAGTCGAGTCTGGCTATCTGGCTTTTAAGCAGAAACATCTGACACCTTAGAAACCAACCATCTCCCTGGATGTTCTTCTATTGATACATAAGATCATAGGTAGTAACTAGGGGGCATGTTTTATTTGGATACGCAGTGTTTTTTGTGGGTTTCTGTTTAAAAAATTTTTTTTTAATTTTTAAAATTTGAATGCCCTAACTTCTTGTGGTAGAAACCAAATTTCTTTTAATATATTACATATATATGTAACACTCAAGTGAAATATATGTACTTTGAGGGGATCTATTTATGTTCCATTGGGAGTCATTCCTTCCTATCGGGAATCTCACCTGTTGTTTTGTGCATTTGGTCAGATTCCTGGCATGTTTTGTTTCCTGTTGTTTAGTAAAGGTGCTCTTCCCGGGATTTGCTAAACCTGGTGACTTTTTTGGAAGATGTTTTTCCTTTTGATTTAATATACTGAGAAAGAAATGGGAAGGTTAAGGTCAATTTTAGGAGTGCTTCGGCTTGTGTATTAAGTAGCCATTCATTCTGGAACACGAGGGTAGGATTGTAATAAAAGGTGATGGAACAGCAAAAAAAAAAAAAAAAAAAATTACCCCAGTTTTTATCACTTCCTATTGGCTAAAGCCACTTGACAGTTTATGTTATCTGTCAGATCCCTCGATGCATTTGACTTTTAAATCCCTGCTAAAGATTGAAGTGCCTAAAACTTCCTCACTCTGCACCCAGTTGCTCGTAGCTTCAGATCTTTAAACTGAATTAACACATTATTACTTAACTGGGCTGCCCGCTTTCCTCCATGTCTCCTGGCATTTTACCTGGATGCAGAGAGCGGCAGTTGCTCTGCTGTAAGCATCTTATCCAGCTATCTTATGGATGTCACTCTAGAATGGAAAGAAAGGCTTCTATGAAGCACATATGTTTCCAGGCACAAAGACACACACATCCATCTAGGGACCACACCAGACTCCTGCACTGAATTCCAGAACTCTTACGATGGCAGGTAGAGGAGGTGGGGGAATGTTCTGTGTCTATATTGCAGCCTAGAGTACAATAAAATATATGTAAGTTGGCACATTATGGGATTTAGCTCATTTTTAACAAGGTCTTGAATTTATATGGCACCATTCTCTAAAACGCTAGCAATGTACATCAAACTGGATCTAATTCGTCACCACACCAGTTCCTTTAGAGTAGATAGGCGGGTGGCATAGAGTTGGGGAAGATGTAGCCGTCAAATGGCTGCTCACATTAAAAATATCTAAGGTTAGATAGTTGCAAAAGCCATAGGTTTCAACTATTCCACAAAAAGAGTACAGAGGTCTGACTTTTCTGGTTAATCTGATGGATGTAGGTAGCTCAGAGCTATATCATCTGGCCATCCCTATTGATAACATTGGCCATTTCACATAGGGCTGCATAGAGACTCCCGAGGTCTACAGTTCCCTCAACGGCCACTAGAGTCACTGAGAAGAAAAAAAAAACTTCAGAAAACACAGCATGAATAATGGCAGCAAGAGAAGCTCCTGGTTATAGCCCACTCATATATTTTTGAAATGTAGGTCAGATTTAGAGGAAGTGAAAGAAACTTCCTGTTGAATTTTCGTTTATAGCATGTGTCTGGAAATCTCTAAATGTAATTTCTTGGTGTAAAGTAAACTGCAGAAATCTGGGATGTGTCAGTCTGCTTTATGTTTATTGAAGCCATTCTATTTGAAGCTGAAATGTAAAATTATATAGTGGAGTGAAGAGCTACAATTAGTTTAACAGACATGACCGTATTCCTCAATTGAAAAGCTGTCAAGACCTCAACAATCAGATACAAAAAAGATCCAGGAATGCTATAAAATCTTGTCTCCTAGGAAAGATTACATTTCCCTTTGGTTGCTACACATCGCTCTGAATATTGTACTATCTTCTACCCTCTTTTTTTAATTTTTAAAAAATTGAAGTATGGTTGATTTACAATGGCCTGTTAGTTTCAGGTTAACAGCAAAGTGATTCAGTTATACATACATATATCTCTCTTTTTTCAGATTCTTTTCCATTATAGGTTATTACAAGATATTGAATATAGTTCCCTGTGCTATACAGTAGGCCTTGCTGTTCTACCCTCTTTTTTGTGGTTTTAAAAAAAAAAGCACTTCCCTAAAAGTCACAAATAATGGGGTATTTATTTTATTTTTTTAAAATTTTTGGCTAGGTCTTTGTTGCTGTGTGCCGGCTTTCTCTAGTTGCGGCGAGCAGGGGCTACTCTTCCTTGTGGTGTGCGGGCTTCTCATTGCGGGGGCTTCTCATTGCGGTGTCTTCTCTTGTTGCAGAGCACGGGCTCGAGGCCTGCAGGCTTCAGTAGTTGCAGCACGTGGACTCAGTATGTGTGGCGCATGGGCTTAGTTGCTCCGCGGCCTGTGGGATCTTCCCGGACCAGGGCTTGAACCCGTGTCCCCTGTATTGGCAGGCAGATTCCTAACCACTGCACCACCAGGGAAGTCCACAAATAATGTTTTTATAAATTTGAACTGGTTAGAACAACTTAGATGTTCTCATGACCACAACCAAGCTCTCAAAATAAAAAGGGTTTTGGCAAAACTAAAATTCTTATCACTACCGTGTGCAGACACCCCCATTTAACTTATCTATAGTCTACTTTGATTTTGGATTTTCCTTCTAAATTGAGATGAGGACTCCATTAGTTGTTAAAGGAATGCTACTTGATGACACTTGGTGTCACTTGTAGCAGACACTGTTGACGGCCTAGGCAACCAACAGCAGAAGCTGATTCTGTGGTTGTGTCCACCCTAATATGCTCTGTGAAGGTCACCCTATTTCCTGTCTGGGGGGATAGACTATCATTTTGCTGAGCCAGTCATGGTCATCCCATTCTCCTTGACAGTGAGAGCAGAGAGATGGAGTGAACCTGGGTCCTTCATGATATCATGAAACCATCAAACCCTGAAGCAACCTACATTGAGGCTTTTAAAAATGTGAGGTAATTAATTTTTTTAAATTTGTAAGCCAAGTTCAGTCAGGACTTTCTGTTACTTGGTTCCCCAGACACCCTAATACTGCTGCAAAGAAAGTATCTCTATAATGCTATTGGGGGTAGAGCCTTCTGCTTCATGGGCAGAGCTAAGACTTTGCCTCTGATAGACTAGAAAGACAGCATACTATTGAGCAAAGAGCCCTGGATTTAGGGGCAGAATAACCAGTTCTAAATCACACCTGTCATTTACTATTTGTGTGCACTCAGGCAGGTAATTTAGTCTGCCTGAGTCTCAGATTAACAATACCAACTCATGGGCTCATTATGAAGGTTAAATGAAACAATGTGTTTCACAGGCCATCAGATGGAGTATGCTTGAGGGCCAATATTGTGTTGTGCTTATCTTTGTTATCCCTATTGCACACTGGCCAGCATATAGCAGCAAATACTTATACATCATCCACTCTGTGCCCATGTTTTTCATGTATTAAGTATTTTTCATGTATTTTAAAGCTCATTTAATTGTATTAACTCATTTAATTGTCACAACAACACTATTCTTTTATTCCACTTTACAGATGAAGAAAGAGGCTCAGAGAGATTAATTTGTCCAGGGTCATCCCGATAGGAAGTAGTAGAGACAGGATTTGAATCCAGGCAGTCTTTAAAGTCTAGGGTCTCAACTACACAATATTCTACATAGTGGGGGCTTAGTATTTATTTAATGGCTGAATGGTACCTGTGAAGTTCAGTGAATATATATTGAACAGGTGGGATGTAGCAGTTGAATAACAATTTCTTTTTCTTAAGAAGAAATGTTATACTTCGATTTTTTTTCTCTTGGAGAAAAAAGTAGTTCTTCCAAGTTTAATGAGATTCTGTGACCATGGATTACTTTGGGGGGCATTTTTCCATCCATGTTAATGAACGTGGCCCCCAAGGCAGCCACCAGTAAGATCAGGTCTGAATACAAGGATTATTCAGCACCCTTTTATCACATGACTCCCATGTATAAACAGCCCCCAAATCACGTGACTCCAATTGATTAAATCAGCCCCTTAAACATCCCAACCCCCATTAAATTTATCATCCTCCTTAAATCTCCTGACACCCATTATACCAATCAAACCCCTTAGGTTTCCTGACCCCCCCAAATCAATCTGCCTTCTTAACTCTCCAGACACTCATTAAGTCATTCTGCCTTCTTAATTCTCTTGAACCCCATTAAATCAATCACCCTTCTTAATCCCCCGACAGCCCTTAAAACAATAAGCCCCCTTAAATCACGTGATTGCTTTGATTCAGTCAGTGCCCTTAAATGGTGGGGCTACCAGTGATTCAATCAGGCCCACTGCATCACGTGACTCCCATCGATGAAATCAGCTCACTTAAACATTGTTAACCCCTTTAAATCAATTGTTCTTCTTAAATCTCCTGACTTTCATTAAACCAACCAAACACCTTAGGTTTCCTGAGTCCCATTAAATCAATCTGCCTTCTTAAGTCTCCTGACACCCATTAAAGAGGATGATTACTTTAATTAGGGTCACCATATTTAAGAAGGCAGAGTGAATCAATGGGGGCCCAGCCCAGGAGGGGTGCTGTTCCCCATGGGGAGTGGGGGCAGGGTATCCCCGAGGGGTGGCCCTGGCATCCCCCTGGGGTACTCAGTTGTGTATATGCATTGTGTACACAAAGTTCTTTTGGGGAAACATAGTATGGCCACCGTGTGTATATGTACTGTGTACCCAAAGTTCCTTTGTGGAAACAGTATGTACACTGTTGTGTATAAGCATTGTGTACTCAGATTTTTTTGTGGACACATAGTATGTATACAGTTGTGTATATGCATTGTGTACACAGATTCCTTTGCGGACACACATTACATACACAGTTGTGTATATATATTGTGTACACAAAGTTGCTTTGTGTACCCATATTCTATACACAGTTGCATACATAGGTGCTGTCCCCCCTGGGGGGGTGGTGCTTGGGCTGATTCAATCAGCCCCTTGGATAACGTTACTCCTATTGTTAAATCAGTCCCTGTAAATCAGGGAGGGGTGCTGTCCCTTCTGGGACAGTCTCTGAAATGCAGAATACGCTTAGTTTTGTCTATCATCTCCTCTCCCAAATGGTTAGTTAGAGCACATGCTCGGACAATTCTGGCCACTAGAACATCCTGGCCACACACCCATGAGTTGCTGTAGCTAAAATCTGGTTAGGTAGGTAAGTGTCTCGTTTCTCTGCCGTGTCCCCATTCCCTGGGGCACTCCCATGCCTCGGTCACATCTTCAGCACCAGTGGTGCTCTGCTCACCACCCCCAAACCCCCTTCCCCCATTAAAACCTGTGGTCAACAAACTGTCCAGAAGTAAAGAATTCTAACAATGAAATCAAACACATAAATGACAAAAATCATGAATTGTACACCAAGTTATGTAGTTGACTTGTAGCTTAACGGATATGTTCTTCCTCTGAGGACAGTGGATAGAAAGACATTTCTCAACTCCAAGAGGTCAAGCTGACAGGCCCGCAGGAAAGAGCTGGTTGGGGAAGGAAGCCTTCTCCAAAATGACAAGTGACAGCTTAGAAGGAGACCACCTACTTGTATTTCCAACATTTAGTTGTCTCAATGACCCTATCACCTCTGAAGGAGGTGGCCTTCCTCCTTTCCTCTCCAGGCCTCCTTCTATCCTCCCAGGGAAGTTACAATTTCCATTATCTGCCTAAAGTCTAGTATAGAATGAAGAAAGCCAGCTGTAGAACTGGTCTTTGTGGAAATACTGCTTTCAAATTCCTTCTGTCCCAGACTTCATACACCTTATAAATATAAACAGAACAAGAAATTTAGCGATTTTATAGAAAGAGGACCTAGTAAACATTAAACTCTAAACTTAGCGCTGTCCAGTAGAAATATAATGCAAGCCACAAATGTGAGCCACATACGTAATTTAAAATTTTCTGATAGCCACATTCAGTAGAAAGAAACACGTGGAATTCATTTTATTTTTTATTATTATTATTTTTAAATTTATTTAATTTACTTTTGGCTGTGTTGGGTCTTTGTTGCTGCGTGTGGGCTTTCTCTAGTTGCGGTGAGCGGGGGCTACTCTTCGTTGCGGTGCACGGGCTTCTCATTGAGGTGGCTTCTCTTGTTGCGGAGCACGGGCTCTAGGTGCGCGGGCTTCGGTAGTTGTGGCTCGCAGGCTCTAGAGTGCAGGCTCAGTATTTGTGGCGCACGGGCTTAGTAGCTCCGTGGCATGTGGGATCTTCCCCGACCAGGGCTCGAACCGGTGTGCCCTGCATTAGCAGGCGGATTCTTAAGCCGTGCGCCACCAGGGAAGCCTGGAATTCATTTTAATAATATGTTATTTAACCCAGTGTTTTAAAAATACAACCATTTCAACAGGTAATCAACATAAAATTTTTGATGAGCTATTTTATATATTTTTTCATATTAAGTCTTTGAATCCAGTTTTACACTTATGACACATGTCAGCTCAGACTAGCCATTTGTACTACACTAGCCACTAGTACTACATTTCCAGTACTCCACTCCACTAGCTACATGTGGCTGTTGGCTACGGAATAGGGCCTTCATATCTTTTCACATATTCTTCTAATTTTTCTGAAAAGTTATATGTGTTTTTGCATGTATCTAACCAATTGTTCAAACTCTCTTGGATTCTTTTCCCCTGAATTACTGTGTATATGAACACATCACATATATTTATATGTGGCATGCATTATGCATATTTAAATATGCAATATATATTTATCTCTAAGACTGGTATGACCCATATAAATAGCTTATCATTTATAAAATCAATAATCTTCTGTTGTGTTACTATACTGACTGTATGGGCATTCATCTATTGGACATCTGGGTAATTTACCACTTTTCTCTGTTACAAGTATTACTGCTATGAATGTCTCTTTTTTTTTTTAGAGTGGAATTTGTTTTTTCTCTTTCTTTGTCCTTTTTTTCCCTATTCAACTGTCTTTTTCAGGATTACAGAAAATGAGATTGAGAAACCCTCCTTCCTCAGTTGGTCCAGGATCAACCACCTTTCCACTCTACAAGCGCTACCTGGGGGCATCTCTGTCTTCTGTGATAAATTAAAATCAGTTACCAACCCTGGGCCCAAAGCGGTTAATTCATCAATGTGTAAAGAAGAAACAAAGATGATGGGGGCGGGGGCTTGAAGGGTATAGAACAAACAGCTTCTTTCATAAAGGCTTTTGCAGGAGAAAAGCAAAGCCCCTTTCATTCTGAAGTGTAAGGAGAGAGGATGTAGTAGCAATAGGTAGGAAACACAGGCATGAATATGGATATAGTTTTCCACACGGCCCCACTGACTTGAAGACAACAATGAAGAAGCTATTATGGCTCCTATTACAAAGGTGATGGACTGGATATAATTAGGGATTAAATCTGAAATTCCCAGTACCTACTCAGCACCTCGGGAACTTGACAAGCTGCCATCACTCCAAGATCCCTGGGAGGAGCAGTGCGGCTGGCTTAATCAAAGAGGGCATCAGTGGGGCCTGCTCATATCAAGCTACTTATCACAGCGGTAATGAACAGGGAGGCCTTCGAAGAGGGGAAGTGGAGCAGTGGTGTCACTTTCCCTTTGTTGTGTGCACATCAGCTGGCTTCTCCGCAGGGGCGGTGACTTGTCAGAAAGGAGACAAGTTGCTAGGTAACCAGGGAGTATGAGGGAAGCCCCCTCCCCCATCCCCAGGGAAGCAAAGTGCCAAGGGGGCTCCAAGAAGGATTTGTTGGTTAAAAAACAACCAAAAACATCCATAGCCTCAAATGTGGAAAGATTAACTGCTACCCTGAGAAGCGCAGGCTACTTTTTTTTTTTTCCGGAAGGGGAAGGCTAATTGGAAGAGAATTACTGTGACCTGGGAGTCAAAGGAGGGGGAAGGAAAGGGAGGGGAAAAAGCCAGAGAGTACTGGGGGAACAAGTATTAAAAAGAGGGAGAGGGAGAAGATTGTGGGAAAGAAAGCATCTGCATCAACTCTGGAAATGACCTTATTACAGGACAGTGTACTGGGGCCGCCATGAACTCCAGGGCCCTTAGAGGGTTAAGATGGTCTGTGCAATAAACAAGCTAAAAAGTATGGTCTCTGTACCCGCCATGTCTCATCTGGAAACTTGTTGGAACATGTCAAGCCCCGACCCAGGCCTACTGCTTTAGCAACTGTGTTCTTTTTTTTTTTTTTTTAATATTTATTTATTTATGGCTGCATTGGATCTTCGTTGCGGCGGCCCTAGGGATCTTTCGTTGTGGTGCACGGGCTCTTTGTTGCGGTGCGTGGGCTTCTCTCTCTAGTTGTGGTGTGTGGGCTCCGTCGTTGCAGTGCACAGGCTCTCTAGTCATGGCACACAGGCTCCAGAGTGCATGGGCTCTGCAGTTGCAGCGTGCAGGCTCTCTAGTTGTGGTGTGTGGGCTCAGTAGTTGTGGCTCACGTGGCTTAGTTGCCCGGTGGCACGTGGGATGTTAGTTCCCCTACCAGGGATTGAACCCGCATCCCCTGCATTGGAAGGCGGATTCTTAACCACTGGACCACCGGGGAAGTCCCAGCGACTGTACTTCTAACAAGCCCTCCAGGTGATTCAGAAACATATTAGTTTGAGAGCCACTGCTGCAATGGAATGAGAAGCGTTTGGAGGCGTGAGCAGGGGCATGTCAAAGCAAAGATTGCACCCTGCAAAGTTACACAGTCAAGGAAAACTTCATTCAAGGCTATTGCAATAAGGGAGAGAGGCCAGAACTCAGTCCGAGCTTAACTCCCCTGGACCAGAGGGTGGAAGGGTTTTTAAATGCTGGGGTGAGCTAGTGGAAAACTACTGGGTGGTGTTAGGGCGCTGTCAAAGGCCATCTGTGTTTGCTCATAAACCTCTCCTGTCTTTATATATATACATATATATATATATATAAATTTATTTATTTTATTTATTTATTATTTCTGGCTGCATTGGGTCTTCATTACTGCGCACAGGCCTTCTCTAGTTGTGGCGAGCGGGGGCTGCTCTTCATTGTGGTGCGCGGGCTTCTCACTGCAGTGGCTTCCCTTGTTGCACAGCACAGGCTCTAGTCACGTGGGCTTCAGTAGCTGCAGCACGCAGGCTCAGTAGTTGTGGCTTGTGGGCTCTAGAGCACAGGCTCAGTAGTTGTGGCACACGGGCTTAGTTGTTCCGTGGCCTGTGGGATCTTCCTGGACCAGGGTTCGAACCCGTGTCCACTGCACTGGCAGGAGGATTCTTAACCACTGCGCCACCAGGGAAGTCCCTCTCCTGTCTTTATGGCAGAAGTTAGCTTTACAACTGGGAGCAAGGTGTTCTCTAATGTTAGGCTTCTACCCTCCCTCAGAGGCTGAGAGATAGAGAAGTTGTCTCCTCTGATGATTGCCTTTCAAAGAGATGGTCCACAGGTCCTAGAGAAGGACATTCCTAGAGCCATATTGAAGGTGACAGGGATGAAAGGCAGTTTATTCCAGAAGGAGACTTCTTCAGGGTGATGGAGTGGGGAGAAGGATGGAGTGGCAAGGGATGGAGAAAAGCAGCTCGTGTGGAGTCTTTTCTCTCGATGCTGCTGCTGGTTTCATTTCTTTCACGGGAAACCAGACAAGGGCACACAGAGAGGGAGGGCAGCTTGGGCTTGATTCATGTGATTCTCTCAAAAGGTTTTCTGAAGAGCTGATAACATTCGCTTGGAACGAAGTGTCTGTGGTTAAGAAAACAAGCCCACGGCTGTCCTAGTCAGCTTAAGCCCGGTCTTTACTGCTGCACCAACAATTGTAACTTCCCATAGGCCTGCCTTTCAGGGACTTGGCCAAGAGGAATTGCCTTCCAAGATGGATTTACTGGAAGGCTTCAGTGCCTGTAACTGTGGGGTTCCTGCGGCAGGGTATGGCCACTCTTGTCCTTGCGCATTAGAAGTCCTGCCAGAAGGGCTGGCTTTCTTCCCACCTCCATTGTCTGCCGTGGCTGTGCTTCTTCCACATAACTGGTGACCGAGCACGCAGCACTGATCAAGCCTGAACTGTTCCAAAGGACGAAGAGGCTTTTTGCTGGTGACCTTTTAGATAATCTGCCTCACTCCACCCTTTTTTGCTTTTTCTCAGAATGGTAAGGAGACAGCTGTTCCTGGAAGCCTAGCCAAGGCCAGGCATGAGAGTGTGGCTAAGGCACTGTGGGAGGCTGTGTAGCTCCTGTATACCCAGTCCTGGTCACCACACATCCTACAGCACCGTGGCTCAGCTGACCTGCCTCCTGCTCTGAACAAGGGGTGAGGCCACCAGGACCAAGGGCTCTGGTGCTTAAGGTTGGCTCAGTTGAAAGACACATGCACCCCAATGTTCATAGCAGCACTATTCACAATAGCCAAGACATGGAAGCAACCTAATTGTCCATCAACAGATGACTGGATAAAGAAGATGTGGTACCTATATACAATGCAATAATTACTCAGCCATAAAAAAGAATGAAATAATGCCATTTGCAGCAACATGGATGGACCTAGAGATTACCATATTATCATTTCTCTCAGAAAGAGAAAGACAAATACCATATGATATCACTTATATGTGGAATCTAAAATATGACACAAATGAACTTATTTACAAAACAGAAACAGACTCACAGACATAGAGAACAGACTTGTGGTTGCCAAGGGAGAGGGGTGTGGGAGAAGATGGAGTGGGAGTTTGGGATTAGCAGATGCAAACTATTATATATAGAATGGGTAAACAATAAGGTCCTACTGTATAGCACAGGGAACTATATTCAATATCCTGTAAAAAGCCATAATGGAAAAGGGAAAAAAATTGGCTCAGTTGAGTACCAACCAATGTCTGCCACAGCCCATCTCATTTGTAAGATGGTCCTGGGCCAACCAGATGGTGACATTTAATAAATTAAAAAGGTGAGAATTCCCTGGCAGTCCAGTGGTTAGGACACTGGGTTTTCACTGCCAAGGGCCTGGGTTCAATCCCTGGTTCGGGAACTAAGATCCTATAAGCCTCACGGCATGGCCAAAATAAATAAATAAATAAATAAGCTATGAAAATATCCATCATTATCACTTTACCCTGTAATCGCTAGCTCATTTGTATCCTTAGACTGTGGGCTTCTTAAAGCAAGGCTGAATCCCAATAAATGCCTGTGTCAATGTATGAGTAAAAGAATGAAGGGGAGGGCTTCCCTGGTGGTGCAGTGGTTGAGAGTCCGCCTGCCGATGCAGGGGACACGGGTTCGTGCCCCGGTCCAGGAGGTTCCCACATGCCGTGGAGCGGCTGGGCCCATGAGCCATGGCCGCTGAGCCTGCGCGTCCGGAGCCTGTGCTCCGGGGCGGGAGAGGCCACAACAGTGAGAGGCCCGCGTACTGCAAAAAAAAAAAAAAAGAATGAAGGGGAGCCCCCAGGACTCCTTTTGTCCACTCTGTGATTGCCTCTTACCATCCCTTTATTTTTCTGGGGTTTTTTTAAGAATTATTTTTTATTGAGGTAGAGTTGATTACAACATTATATAAGTTTTAGGCATAAAACACAGTGATTCACAATTTTAAAGGTTATTTTCTATTTATAGTTATAAAATATTGGCTGTTTCCCCTGTGCTGTACAAAGTATCCTTGTTTATTTTATACATAGTAGTTTGTACCTCTTAATCCCTTATCCCTATGTTGCCTCTCCCCTCCCTCTCCCCAGTGGTAACCATTAGTTTGGTCTCTACATCTGTGAGTCTGTTTCTTATGTTATATTCACTAGTTTGTTTTACTTTTTAGATTCCACATAAAAGTGATATATGATATTTGTTTTTCTCTTTCTGACTTGCTTCACTTAGTATGATAATCTCTGGGTCCATCCATGTTGTTGCAAATGGCATTATTTCATCCTTCTTTATGGCCGAGTAGTATTCCATTGTGTGTATGTACAACATTTTCTTTATCCATTCATCTGTTGATGAACAATTAGGTTCCCTCCATATCTTGGCTACTGTAAATAGGGCTGCTTATCATCTTTCATTTCAACCATAAAAATCTTTTTGAGCTCCAGAGACCAAAATAAAACCCAACAACAACAACAAAGCTGTGCTTTTTTCACCATTCTTTAGAGTTTGAGAATTGTTTCCAGAAGAACTATATGTAGACTGGCAATCTTGGTAACATTCATGGATATTAAATTCATTAAAAAAACTAAGTTAACCAGAGAAGAACATCACCTAGCACGTGGTAACACTTTTTGGTTGAACTGCTAATAACCCAGTGAATCCAGAGGAAACACCTATCTGTGAAAACGACTTACAAAAATGGCCAAACCAACATTTTAGAGTGTGAATTAGTCTAAGATTAATGCGACCACACCATAAATAATTCACCAAGGAAATTATTTAGTGAGTGCTTACCGTGTGCATGGCAGGCACCTGACCAGACACAGAAACGCTAAGACCACATTTACCTCCTGCAGGTCTCTGCAAGCAGGATACCCTGATGATGAAGAAAGAAGCCCAGGGAGCCTGGAATTGTGCACATAAACATAACATTTGCAAGGCAAACGGTTTTAAGAGACCCATTTAGAAGACACTATTCTAAATAAATTTAAAACAAGAACAACATTAAATGGTTCCCAGGAATGCCCGGGCAGTCCAGTTAAGACTCCACGCCCAGAAGCCTCCTCGCTGCCAAAAAAACACCACCCACCCAACCAAACAAACAAACCGCCCCCCCGCCCCAAAATACATTAAATGGTTGCCATTTTAAACTGTTGATCCTGAAGAACAAAGTAATTTTCCTTGTGATACAAACTCTCAACACAGCAAAACCAAAGGATGATCTGGAGAAACTAGTTTTAGCCATAAGAGGAAAAGGTTGGAAACGAACCAAGCCATATCCCTCCAAAGTGTCTTTATTCCATCTAATTTTAAGGAACAAGCGGGGATGCTCTTGTAAGTATTTGCATGCAAAGAAGGCTGGAAATTGGCCTTGTTTAAACAAGTGCTCCTAGCAAGGCCTCCCTCCGCCGCCCATCCTTGGCATCAGGGACCTGCCGGCCATAAAAGAGGCAGCCACGTGAGCGTTGCAGCTGAAAAGAAGCCTCTGAGTCGCTCAACTGTTTAAGTAATTAATGCAGTTCTCCCGCTAAGGTTAGAAATGAAAGGAGGGGGGAACAAATTTCTGAGTGATCCACCACTTTGGGTGCATTATGTGCTTGCACAGAGAGATGCAACGTCCCCACGCCCACATGCGGCTCTTCAAGCCTCTTGCGGAATCCTCCGTAATCCCAAGCATTCCCTGGAGCCCAGCAAGGCCTTTGGCTGCAGAGTGGCTCTCAATGGGTCGATAACCACAGGAAAGACTCTATACATTTATTTATTTATTTATTTTTATTTTTGACTGTGTTGGGTCTTCGTTGCTATGTGCAGGCTTTCTCTAGTTGCGGCGAGCGGGTGGTACTCTTCGTTGCAGTGCGCGGGCTTCTCATTGCTGTGGCTTCTCTTGTTGCGGAGCACAGGCTCTAGGTGTGTGGGCTTCAGTAGCTGTGGCACGCAGGCTCAGTAGTTGTGGCTCGTGGGCTCTAGAGTGCAGGCTCAGTAGTTGTGGCGCACGGGCTTAGTTACTCCGCAGCATGTGGGATCTTCACGGACCAGGGTTCGAACCTGTGTCCCCTGCATTGGCAGGCGGATTCTAAACCACTGCGCCACCAGGGAAGTCCCAGGGAAGCTGCTTTTGATCCTGGCATAAATCAGAAGGAAAAAAACAAAACAAAACAAAACTAAAGAATAAAACCCACACCTCCCACCACGGAACTTTAGTTATCTAAACTGGGATGTTTAAAAACTAAGCAAACCTTTGAGAGGTCTATAAAGTGACCCAAGGTGAAGGCAGAGGGCTCCCAACTCAAACAATTGCTTTTGCTAGAGGCAGAGTATTTGCCGTAGTCTGACAGCCAGCCCCAGAGATCCAGGGAATGGGGAACAGCAAAGAGGGGCTGGGGAGGTGTGTGGGCTGGCCAGGTGAGAGCCAGTGTCTTGTGCGACAAATCCGCCACTGTCACATCCCTCCCCTCTCCCTTTCCCTCTCCCTTTACACCACTAGAGCCAGACCTTTGCAAAATTATGAAGAGAAATCTAGGTTCAGCATCCTAGACAAGCCTCCCCCCCTTATTATTATTTATATTTATTATTATTAATTTTTTTCCCCTGTGTTAGTCTGCTTGGGCTGCCATAACAACCGTACCACAGGCTGGGTGACTTAAACAACTGAGATGAATTTTCTCATGAACCTGGAGGCTTGAAGTTGAAGATCAAGATGCTGGCAGGGTTGGTTTCTGGTGAGGCCTTTCTTCCTGGCTTGCAGACAGCCACCTGCTCTTGTGTCCTCACACGGCCTTACCTCTGTGCCTGTCAACTCCTCCTGTCTCTTCTTATGAGGACACAAGTCCTATTGGATTAGGGCCCCACCCTTATGACCTTACTTAACCTAGTTGCCTACTTAGAGGGCCTATCTCCAAATTTAGTCACACTGGGGGGTTAGTGCTTCCACATATGGATTTGGGGGACGTACAATTCAGTCCATAGCACATCTCTTTCCTCTTGCTTTCACTTTAGCAGGCCTGTCCTTTTTACTTCTCTCCCCAAGACTCTTATCAAAATATTTACTCAGGAAAGGGCATAGTTGGCACTGCCCTAGGCATGTTGGGGGGAGATGTAAAGAACTGGATGCTTGGGAGGTGCCCTTTCTTAGAGTCTCCTCAAGATACCATGAGTGTAAAATAACTAGACTGCAGGGCAGAGTATTGATCCTGAGGAGTGCTGGAACTAAGTGGCTACTGCACTGTTGTTCTCCTTTTCACATTTAGCTTCTAGAAAAAGTGAGTCACCCTTGTTTTATCCATTTTCTTATTACCCTTCATCCCCTTCTTATTCCCCACTTGGGTTCCACCACAGTTCTGAAATGTTTTTTATTGAGATGGCTAAAAAGTGCCTACCAAGCACCTCCTTGCGTTACACTGTAAAGGGAAACCTGTTCCTGTGCTTCTCTACTTTCACACTTCTGACACAAGATGTGGGCTTATTCCCACGCTGACCAATTCTGCAACACCAGCTGGGTGTCCTACAATTTAGTTCAGTTCTGACACTCCCTACCTAGAGCTGGCATCAGACTCCACAGGTAAGGGCTCAGTCCCACAAGACTGTCCCCATCCCCAGATGCCAATCGCAAGTCCAGATAGTCACCTGTGCTTTTGACCTACCAGCTGTAGGTCGGAGGTTCTCACGATCTCCTCCTCCAGTTCCATTAATTTGCTAGAGCAGCTCACAGAACTCAGGAAAACAGTTTACTTACCAGGTTACCAGTTTATTATAAAAAGGTATGTCAGGAGCAGCCAGATGGAAAAGATGCATAGGGCAAAGTGTATAGGAAGGGGCATGGAGCCATTCTCCCTGCACCACCATATGTTCACCAACCCAGAGGGTCACCAACCTCCAACAGGTCACCAGTGGCCTCTGGAGCTATTTCAGGAACCAAGGCCAAAGACTAAATATTATAACAAAAGATGCTCCCATTCTCTTATCACTTAGGAAATTACAAGGGTTTTAGGAGCTCTATGGCAGAAGACCAAACGTATATTTGTTATTATAAGTCATGATGTCATATACAACTATGCACATTTCATTCATTAATTTAAGCATGCACTCAGCTGAGCACTGCATTTAGTCACAACCCACTTTCCCCAAGTCTGCATCCCTGGGGCCTTGCAGACAAATGTATCTTTGGTTCTTGGATCATCTCCTTATTAGACTGGGTTATGCGATTGTACGTACAATTTCTCTTCTCTTATATTTGAATTAGAAAAGTGCTTTTCAGATTTTAAACACTGTGGTTTGCATGATGTCATTTTAACTTGGGTAATAATAGGAAAGTGAAAATTTTGCTTTATTAGAATAATGCCATGCCTGTTGCAACTTTGTATTTTGGGGAAGGGGCAGAATTCCTCTTAGAGGTTGATGGCTCTTTTGTTTAGGAAAATACCTTGACAGGCCTTTCGGAAATAAAAGGTGGGACCCCCGTGGTGGCAAGGGTTGTGAAAGGACTGCACCACTGAATGTGTGTTCCCTGTATGTGAATTTAAGAGCATTATCCCGGAAGCTTGCAATAAAGGGAGGTTGGGGGACCAGATGTCCCAAAGAGGAAGCAAGGTAGAGAAGGGTCTCTGTAGAGAGAGATGACCTGAACAAAACTGGCAGAGTCAGGACCCAAGGGGAAAACTGGTCCTTGAGAAATTCCTATTAAGGACTCTTAAGACTTCATAGGTGATGTTTAGTTTTAAGTTATTTCTGGCCTTATGCTCTGCTATGTCTCCTCTTTTATCTGCAAATAGTTGGTATATGTCTGTTACACATAACAACTTTGTGTCAGTGGGGCTTGGGGAACGAGAGTAACGGTGGCCACCATCGAGGGTCATGGTGAGAGACAGGACAGCAGAGAGAGAAGAGGAGAGAACAAGCTGGAGCCCCGCTCTCCAAGGTTTAAGCAAGAGAGGAGAGACCCAGATCCTTTAGCGGTCTTAGGGTGGGTCTTCAATATCCACGTAGAATCCACTCAACAGTAATCCTTCATCTCCTCATTTCCATTGATCTTGTCCTCCAGCCTGTCTCTGCCACTCACTCTCATGGTCTTATCAGTTGCTGCATCTCTTCCAAAAGTTTGATTTCAAGCATCCTAATCCCTGATTACCCTTGCATACCCTTTCGGCTCACTCTCTGTAGCACCTCTGCTCAAAAAATGATCAAGCACACGTGGATTTTTAACCCATTGGCTTTCCCATCTCTGCATTGCTATTCACCCTTTCATAACCTCACTTATCTCTTAAGCCAGCCAAGAGTCTTTGGGTCATTCTTAAAATCATCTTCAGCTCTTCCTTCCATCGGTTTTTCTTGGCAAGACTCCAGTGCTACTTAGATCCAACTCTCTGCGTATTCTCTGTCTACACCTGAAGAAAGCTGACGGCTACTGGGAACAATCACATGCTCTGCTGATTGGTGTCTCTTTAACTTTATGAACTCAAACTTCAAGTGGGCTGTTATCAGTCTGGGTCCAACCAGGCAAAAAGAAACTAAGTGTTTAAAAGAGTGGGAATCTGATACAGGGAATTGGTTCTGTAAGTGATGGTCAGACTGAGAAGTCCAGGTCGCCGGAGAGGCATCCCAAAGCTTAGCAGTAAGCATGGAGCTCTACCAGCCTTAGGTTGGAGACAAAGATGGAGACAGCACCACCAGGGCCCAGGACCAAAGTCACTGGGTGACAGGTGACCACGGTAGGAATGTTCCGAGAGAGCCAAGATGAGATGATATAGCCCGCGTGGATCAGTCCCCTGCAATAGTTTGTTCTCACTAAAATAGACACTTATCCTGGATACAGATTCGCCTTCCCTGCCTGAGATACATCTGCCCAAACCACATGCGGCCGGACTCACAACTACTGCACATACGCACTTGTGGCTCCAGCATCATATAACTCTACTGCACCATGATATAACACGTGAGTACAGAAATCTGAGGTCTTGAAGAAGGCAAGAAACCCTTAAGAGGGCTGAGTAGGGGCTGGGCTGAGGATTACTTAGGTTATCAAACTGGTGTTAGTTTTCCCTCTGAGGGGACAGAAGAGCAGTCTGAGAACAGGAAGGTGCTGGAGATCCATAGATGTCAAATGACCACACAATCATTCTCCAGCCGAGGGTAACCCAGCCCTCAGCCTCTGGTCATGTTGGCCACTGTCAGACGGGAGCTGCCTTCTTTATTTTCTAATTAGGCATTTCTCTTGTCTTTCATCCACAATTCTCCCTTGGGGAAGAGACGACCTCTTTGGGATTTCTTAATTCTCTATGAATTTCTTCTAAATGAGGCTCCATGTAGCCTGGCTTGGGGACATTCCCAGATTCAACAGACCCTCTGGCCTAATCTTTCAACCTGGGGACGACTGTGCCATCCCTACAGCCACCCAGGGTGTGTCAGGTAGATCCAGGTTGCCATTCCAAGAGCTGTCTCCCAGGTAGACAGACCCCAGGGAAGGAGGGAGCTCTGTGGGCTCCGGGAGTGCACTGCATTTGGGGGTGTTCAAAAGAGAGAGATGAGGGGAAACTGCTTTTCAAAGGGAAGTAGACGCTGATGTTCTAGTTAGTTCATTGGTTAGAGACCCCAAACCAGATCCATTAGGGTTACCATGTGAGCCCCACGATGGGCCATTTTGCAATTACTTGGATTATTTCAGCTATGTTTATCCTTAACATCACACACTTGATGAAGTTCATGAGCACATTGTGACCTATGACTTTTCCTGTGACCTCTTGGGGCTAAAATTAAACACAAAATTCTGCCCTCTCCTCAGGATGTTTAAACATTAGTGATCAGATCCTGTTATGGACTGAATTGTATCCCCTCACAAAGTCATATTATTGAAGCCTAATCTCCAGTACCTCAGAATGCGACTGTATTTGGAGATAGGACCTTTAAAGAGGCAATTAAAATAAAATGAGGCTGACTGTGGAAAACAGCATGGAGGTTCCTTAGAAAACTAAAAAAAGAAAAGATGAAAACTCTAATTTGAAAAGATACATGCACCCCAATGTTCACAGCAACCCTATGTACAATAGCCGAGACATGGAAGCAACCTAAATATCCATCAACAGAGGAATGGATAAAGATGTGGTACGTACATACACTGGAATATTACTCAGCCACAGAAAAGAATGAAATAATGCCATTTGCAGCAACATGGATGGACCTAGAGATCATCACACTTAGTGAAGTTAGAGAAAGACAAATAGTGTATGTTATCACTTACACGGAATCTAAAAAAACAATACAAATGAATCTATATACAAAACAGATACAGACTAACAGACAGAAAACAAACGGAGAATGTGAGGGGAGGAATAAATTAGGAGTATGGAATTGACAGATACAAACTATTATACATCAAATAGACAAGCAACAGGATTTACTGTATGGCACAGGGAACTATATTCAGTATTTTGTAATAACTTATAATGGAAAATGAATCTGACCAAAAAAATGTAACCAAATCACTTTGCTGGACACCTGAAATGAACACAATACTGTAAATCACTATACTTCAATTACAAAAAAAAAGAGTAGTAATGCACACACAAAATAAAATGAGACTGCTTGTATGTGCTCTAGTCCAGTCTGGCTTGTGTCCTTCTAAGAGGAGGAGAATAGGACACACAGAGAGATCTGGAATGCTCACACAGGGAAATGGCCATGTGAGGACACAGCAAGCCACAGAGAGAGGCCTCAGAAGGAAACAAACTGTCCTCACCTTGGCCTTGGCCTTCCAGCCCCCAGAACTGTGATACTTTGTTATGGCAGCCAAGCAGACTAAGATAGGTCCTTTAGATTTGGGGGGCGGGGTGGGGGGGTCGTGGGAATGCTGTGATGGTCCACGGGTGGGAAGGGTCTGTGTGGGAAATGGCCCACCAGTCGCTCTGGGGACCGCTGCAGGCTCCGACTCTGCACCACCCAGCCTGCCTGCTGCCCTCTCTCTTCAGGACACACTATTCCCTGATGTGGGTGGGACTCGTGCCCTGGTGTCAGAGTTGGAGAGAAAATAGAATCGAGATGTGGGTTAGCAGTAGGATGGGGAAGGAAGAAAAAAGCAAATTCATTTATAGTCTGTGGAGAGCCAACCAAGGATCCCGGTGGGAAACAGGGCCGGGCAGAAGGCTCCGCTTTCCTAAATAGAACTCTGTTTTGACACTCTCCCTGCAGCTGTTCCACCCCACGCTTGTCTGTCTCGCCAAGGGCGCCGGTAAAAAGCAGCAGGACTTTAGCCTCTCACGGCGCCATCTGGTGGCGCGCAGGGAGAGGTACAGTGGTTCTTGTGCCTACAGCCCGGTCTCCCCACAACCAGAGAAATGCCTTCCGTTCTTTAAGAGTAATAGAGGGGTGGGAAGCAGCCGCGGGGCGCAGGGAGATCAGCTCGGTGCTTTGCGGCCGCCTGGAGGGGTGGGATAGGGATAGGGAGGGTGAGAGGGAGATGAAAGAGGGAGGGTATATGGGGACATATGTATATGTATGACTGATTCACTTTGTTATAGATCAGAAACTAACACACCATGGTAAAGCAATTATACTCCAATAAAGATGTTTAAAAAAAAAAAGTAAGAGAGGGGTGGATACAAAGACTCTAGGGAAGAAAGGGATGATGCAAAGAGCACTGGACTGGAGTGAAAAAGGGACTCTGGCTTTGAATCTTATTAGCTGCACAATCTTGGGCACGTTGATGAATCTCTTTGTGCCTCCGTTTCTTCATGTAAAAAATATGGGTGACTAATACCAACAGGATTTTGTAAGGATTCATTGTGATAAAGCCCCCAGAGCAGGAAAGTGGTGCCTCAGTGAATGCTTCATCCCTCCTTTTCTTCATTCCTCCTTGTACTCTGCCCCCATCTCCCCACCCCGAGACAATTTTGTAAATAATCAAAAGTTATTACTGCTGCAGGCACGGCCTTTTTAATTTTAGCGGAGGGGTTGAGGGAACGGGGTCTGGAAGAACCTGAAACTGTGTGTTGGGAGAGCAGCAGGGAGTGGGTCCCGGGAGTCCCAGCTGGGACTGGGAGACCCCTAGGCTCTGCCCTCACAGGAATCAGAGTAGCTCAGACCTGTCCTTAGACCTGACCTTGACTTCTTGTTTCAGAAGAGGATCCTGCCTACCTGTGGTAAGGGACAGGAGGTGGCAGGCTCCCATCACCTCAGGCATCCAGGCACTGGTGATTGCTTTGCATTATTTCTTTTTGAGATCTCCTCCAGGCTTAGGGATATTATAAATCCGTGAACTAAAGCAACATTGACAAGAGCACCAATTATCTAAACATGCAGTGCAAAACAGGCTAACATCTTGCATATACAGAACATCTGCAATTTGGGTTAAAAAGTGAGAGGGAAGAGAAAGGGGTGCTGTATGCTGAGAAAGGGTTCCAACATATTAAAGGTAACTGAAATATTTTCCCCACACATTAAAAAAAAAATAATAAGTAAACCTGATGGTATCTCTCCTGCCAGCACTGGGATATAGGGCATGTGTTTATATATGGCAGCTCTTGCAGATGCCGTGTTCTTTCCTGGAGGCTCCCTTTGCCTTCTCTAACACAGTAGCCTTGAAATACATAATTCAGCGGGACAAGGGTCCCAACCAGAGACCTGGAAAAATATTCATTGCACACAAAAGAAGATTCAGGGACAGGCTCTTAAGCCCTCTTGGGGCCCTGGAGTCTTAAGATCAATGACTTTGAGCCTCTTGGGTGTTCTGGGCTCCTGCTTCTTGCCGTATCCAATGCACACACAGGTACCTCGAACTGAGTCCCCTCCTTTTATCCAGTTCCTCTCTCAGTAAATTGCACTAATGATTTCAGTTAAAATCATTAATCTACCTGGTTGCTCAAGTCAGAAACCAGAAATGTGAGAATCCTTAACTCCTGCCTTCCCGCTGCCTCACCCCTGTATCAGACATATTAGCACACCGTGCCTGATGCCTTAACCTTATGTCTCTCCTGAATCCTCTGCCACACGCTCTACCTAGGCTCCACTGTGGTTGGCTGACTCCCTGTGGGGTATCTGTAATCTGCCATCTGAGGACCCCTAGCCATACTGCTGGTGTCCCTGGCTCCTGTCTGAGGTGCCACATGGCAGGGCTTGGGGTGATGTCAGGCCAAATGATACAGACGAGAAGGCTGAGTCATTAACCTGTAGCAAGGGTGTCCCAGTGACTTTGGGGGTGACAAATTACCCCAAAGTTCAGGGGCTTAAAACAGTCATTTAATTAGGCTCGTGGATTATTTGGGTCAGTAGGGCACAGTAGGACTGGCCTGTCTCTGTTCCTTGATGTCTGAAGGCGGAGCTGGGTGACTCATGGCTATGAGTGACCCTATGCTCGTGCAATAGAATCATCTGAAAGTATCTTCACTCCCAGGGCCGGCAGTAAATGCTGGCTGTTGACAGGGTCTGTGGTTGGAGCTATGAAGCAGAGCCCCTCCACCTGGGCTCTCTGTGTGGCCTGGGCTTCATCCCAGCACAGTGGCTTTAGGGTCGTCAACTCCTTACAGGACAGCCAAGGACTCCAAGCACAGGTGCTCCAGTGAACAAGGCAGAACCCGCATGGCTTTTTATGACCTGGCCTTGGAAGTCCTACAGCATCACTTCTGCTGTGTTCTCCTGGATTTGAGTGAGTAATTCAGGCCAGTCCAGATTCACGATAGGAGATACAGTTCCCATCTCATGATGGGAGAAATTTGCAGATGTGGGGTTTTTTTTGTGTGTGGTATGCGGGCCTCTCACTGTTGTGGCCTCTCCCGTTGCGGAGCACAGGCTCCGGACGCGCAGGCTCAGTGGCCATGGCTCACGGGCCCAGCCACTCCGCGGCATGTGGGATCCTCCCGGACCGGGGCACAAACCCGCGTCCCCTACATCGGCAGGCGGACTCTTAACCACTGTGCCACCAGGGAAGCCGTGCAGATGTGTTTTACTGGGAGATTTTGAAGACATGTTTTAAAACTGCCACGGGGGAATCTTTGACCAGTGAGAGATGGGAGATAGAAGCTATATTCTCCTTCCTCTCTCCAGTGGACTGTTCTAGGGTGCAGTTACTCCAGCACCCCATCCAAAGATATCCTGGGTGGCTGGCTGGGTGCCTGTTCAGTGACTAGTTGTGTCTCATCACAGCTCATCTGGAGCAGTGGTCTGGGTGGAAACGCACTGCTTCCCATCATTCTGCCTTACTTCCCTTTCCCTCGCTCTTGCTGCCCTGGTACCGTGCTGTCCAAGTAAAGCACCAGTCTTTAAGCCTTGCCTCGGGCTTTGCTACTTTCAAGAGCATGGGCTAAGATACTCACCACAACCAATCTGTCACCCAATCCCACTGATTTATTCTTTTAAGTATCTTCCTTATCCATTCACTTTTCTCCATTCACACCGACATTCCCCAAGGCTGGGCCACACCTCCTCTTGCCGGACCACAATAGATCTTCCCAACAGATCGCTTTAGATCTACACTAATAGTTCTCTCCCATCAGTCCACACTGAAGTTAGAGTGATCTTTTTGAAATAAATCTCATCGCCAAACCTCCCAGCCTAAAACCCCTGCATGGTTCCTGATTCTCATTCTAAACTAGGGCTTTTCCTCTGCAGCATCGTTGACATCTTGAGTGGGAGAATTCTTTGCTGTGGGGCTGCCCTGTGCAGTGTAGGATATCTACTCCCCAGATGCCAGTAGCAGCCTACTCCCAGTTGTGACAAGTAAAAATGTCCCTGGAGGGGAGGGAGGCAAAATCGTCTCGGTCGAGAAGCTCTGGTCTCAAGTAAGCATTCCTGACATCCCCCTGCGTGGACTGGCCCTGGCTCACCAGGTGCCACCCTCTCCCAGGTCTTTATGTAACAGCCAAGGCTAGACTTCTCTCAGCATCCTCTGAACCATGCCAGGGCCTTTCCCTATTCAGGCCTTCTTACTGCTGTTCCTCAGCCTGGAACATTCCCTTTTCTCCTGCCTATCCACCCTCGACACACACACCTGCACAGCACTCATCTGGCTCACCCTTTATCATCAGTCCTCGGCTAAAACGTCACTTTTGTGAAGGCTCCTCTGGCCTCCCAGACTAGGTTAGTCCGGTGATGCATGCTCCCATGGCATCAGCGACTACGCACTTAACAGCATTCATCACAGTGATGGTGAATTAATTAGCCTTGGGAAGCCCTGTTAACGCTTTCCTCAAGCCTCTGTAACCTCCACCAGAGCGTGATGCTGTCATCTTGCTCAGCCCTGTATCTCAGTACTTAGCACAGAGCTTGGCGAGTGGTAGGTGCTCAGCGCATTTGGGAATGAATGAATGAATGAACGGACAAATACTACTTACGTGTATTCTTGAGAATCTTCACATTCCTTTCTTTCCTTGCTTTAGATTTTCCTCTGTCACTATGAAGCGGGACTCTCACTGCATGTGTGGGTGAAAGCCCCGTTCTCTGATGTTTTATCAGCCAAACTCTCTGACTGATCCTGAGAATCTTTCCAGACCCTGCTCAACTCTTTGACCTGCTCCTCTACAAAGAATTTATGTAAAGTACTTTGCAGAGTACTTTTAAATTTTACTAAACTATTCTAGAAGCCAGAGGTACATTGAAGGATCAAAGTCCAAGATGTGGTATTTGATTCCTCAAAATATTTACCGAAAGATGGAATCTCGGGCTTCCCTGGTGGCGCAGTGGTTGAGAGTCCACCTGCTGATGCAGGGGACACGGGTTCGTGCCCCGTTCCGGGAAGATCCCACATGCCGGGGAGCAGCTGGGTCTGTGAGCCATGACCGCTGAGCCTGCACGTCCGGAGCCTGTGCTCCGCAACGGGAGAGGCCACAACAGTGAGAGGCCCGCGTACCACAAAAAATAAATAAAATAAAATAAAAATAAAAAGATGGAATCTCCTCTCTTGGCTGCTTGTCCACCAAATGGGACTTTTTTGTCTTTTCTCACCTCTCATTCCTGACTACCTCCTGCAGGGATGCCAAATGTGACGTGTTGCGTCCTTGTTTTGGACCGTTTCTCAATGGAATGTAAGCCTTTAGGGCAGAGTCTGTGTTTGGCTTGTGTCTAGTTTTAACCAGGACTAAGGGTTAAATTCTGGTCATTTTACATTTAAGCACCAGTGGGTTTTGTTCCTATCACAAGCTCTTGCTGGGAAGTGTCAATATGCTGATTTCTGAAAACCTGACATTTTTTAGGGCATCCTTTAGAAATGATTCTGGAAAACAGTGTCTGTTAACTGACTTGTTCCAGTTTTGCTGATGTGCATTCTCAGGGCATGTGGAAAGCTGGAGGAGGAAGTTTAACTGAGCCGGGAGGCTGGCCCATGGTGATGCTCCAGCTTCCTCCCAAGGTTGCTGAATCCCTGATTTCTGGTAACCCTGGGATTTACTCCCCCTAGTGGTTTGACGAAATATAACTTCTCTCGATGGAAACGACAAACTTTCAGCTATGACTCCCAGCTCTGAATGTGTGGCGGCTCAGAATCTTCCGAATGCAAATCAGGGATGAAAAGAGATGATAAGCCGATGGGTGCTCTGAGAAGGGGTGGGAAATCGGATCATGGAGGTGGGAGACGCAGAGGGCGGAGGAAGCTGTTTTGTCTAAAATTCTGGTCCCAGAAACTGCCAGAGACTGAAATCCCGAGGATGCTTTGCTAACGAAGTCCCAGCAACAAAGGCGAGAACCAAACACAATCTAAGGTAAAGCAGGAGGGATAAACAAGAAGAAAGAAAGGAAGAGAAAAGGAAAGTGAAAACCAGGCATCCAATCTTTGAAATTCCTTATCCTCTTGCTAAGGTAGCAGAACAAAGCGGTTATAGGCCTTCATGCCTAGGTTTGTGTCACGCTAGGGTTTTCCTCTTGGGGGTGATCCACTAGCATGTGGGACCCTGTGGCAGCTGACTGCCGTGAGAGATGTCTTTCTCTCCCGTTATAGTGATAATATCCTGTTAACCTCAGCGTCTCTTCTTTCCAGTTTAAAAGTAGCAACCCCATGCTTGTGGCTCATCTGACTGCATGGCGATGGCTGTTGAATGCAGACGAAACACAAGACCTGGATTATCTACAAAATACAAGCCTACCCCTCACCCATCACTCCTAAACAATGATAGACACAGGCTTTAGGGATATTAACTCAGGGACAGGCTTGTGAATTGGACGTGGCCAGTTACCCAGAAATATGTATACTATATATATGTATGTAGGTATGTGTGTGTGTATATATATATATATTCTTTTTCAGATTCTTTTCCATTATAGGTTATTACAAGGTATTGAATATAGTTCCCTGTGCTATAGAGTAGGTCCTTGTCATTTATCTATTTTATATATAGTAGTGTGTGTCTTTTAATCCCAAGCTCCTAATTTATTTTGTTATATTTCTTCTTCTGCAGGACATGACTGGGCCTTCGATCTGATAGATGGGTGTCTTGTGAGTCATGTTGGCCCAGGCTGGGCTGTGAGGCAATTACCATGGTTTGGCGTGTCAGCCCCGTGGCAGATTTAGTGCCGCATTTCAAAGGCCGAGCTGCTTTTAACTGTTTGCTCTTAATCTGCGACCTTTTGTGTTTTCTCATCGAGAGGGGGAATAGCTGCCCTTTCCTAGGCTTTAACAAGCCCCAGAGAGACAGGAGGGGAAGCCACAGTCCCCCCTTTTTCTGAAGTAGCCCAATCACATTGCACCCTCTGCATACTAGATTTCTGTCCCACCTACATAGGATAGGATGCCTAGTGAAGGGACCGGGCGACGCACGAGAGATGAACTAACATTTGGCAACGCACGAGAGATGAACTAACATTTACGCCTTAAGGACAAGCCAAAGAGAAACGTCGTGTTTTAGTTCAGAGGAGGCGAGCTCTCTTCCTTTCGTGTGTAGAAATCTCAGTAAATTTTCGGAGGCAGTAGCTGGCCGTGCTGATGTCACAAAATCCAAGAGATTTCTCAGTTAAATTCATGTCTATTTCAAAAGCGCCTTTGGTGATTCTAAAGTGAGAACTGCCAAGTCTCGATGGACATCAAAACCAGTTAGCAGGCAAGTACTGGTGGATCTGATGAGGAATTAGCTGGGACACCGGCTCCAGCCAGACTGCTCTCTGCTAAGACCTCGGAGCACCCCTTCTCCCCCACCTCAGCCTCGATTTCTCTCCTGTGTCTGTCTTTTCCTCCTTCCACCACCCAGGCACCCCCAAAGTCCTGCCGTGGAAATTTCCCTCCATTTCTCCCGGGCTGCACCCTGAGGCCCCCAGGATCCCGTTCCTCCCACCCTCACCTCTTCCCTCCTGCCACTGCAGAACCTGCCATACCCGTTCCTCTTCCTTCCCGGGCTCCAAGGACACCCACTTTGGCTTCCACCAGCTGCTTCATTCCCCCAACCGCACCCCAAGATGGTGTGTGATCGTTCCTCTTTGGGAAGCAGTAAGATGGTGCGACTAGACCAGCTTCCCAAAGCTCTCTGGGTCGCAGTGTCCTTACCTGTAAACTGAGAATAATTTACAACTTTAGAGCAGTGTTGTGTGAGTTATATGAGCCTGTGGATGCTTAACCAACATGAAACTGATGTTCAAAAACGGATCCCGAATGAGGCCTAGAAATCTGCGTGTTTATATCACCTCAGGTGATGGTGGCAGGTGGTGAGGACCTCACTGAGAGACACTGGTTAAGACGGTGGTTCTCTACCTTGACTGTGCACTAGAATCATCTGGGGAGTTTTTAAACAGTTCAGGTGCCTGGGTCGAACCTGAGGTCAATTAAATCAGAATTGCTTTTGGTGGGGAAAGCTAAGCGCCAGTATTTTTAGTGACCCCCGGGTGATTCCAGTGTACAGCCAAAGTTAAGCACAAGGGCTTTGGGAGCAGCAGGGCTGGGCTATACTGACCTTGGGCCAGTCACTAACCCCTGAGCCTCCGTTTCTCCATCTGAACAATGGGAATAAAACATTTGCTTCATTGTTGATTAGACAGATTAGTTGAGACATTTCTGCATGGGGCCTGGCACAGTGCTCGAAACTTCCCTTCTGTTGAGTGGAATTGGGAGCTGGGGTGGTGGACATCAGAGCCCCCGTCAGACTGAGGCCCGTCCAGGGTGTCTCAGCCCTCTGGGCCCAGGGTCCTCCTGCCTTTTGCTGCTGTGGTCCCAGAAAGTATATATGAATCCAGCTCTGAGCATGGCCCACAGGGAGCCTGGCTTCTCTCCATGGGGGGGTGGGAAGGGAGTTTTTGCCAACAGCCCTCTTTTAAAAGTGCTTCATTTCAAATACTATTTGGTTTAAAAAAATTTACTAACGATTAAACGAAGAGGCAAATGAAGTGTTAATTCCTCTCGTTGTTCAACCGCCAATATGCAGCATGTTACCTCACTTATGGGTTACAATTTTCTTTACCGTGAAGCCACCTGAGAACATGGCCACCATTTATAATGTTATTTTTGTAAGAATATGTGCCTTGAGGTCCAAACATTCAGTTTACAAATCCCCTTTGGAGACATGAGGGTAGAATGTGTGTGTGTGTGTGTGTGTGTATGAGTGTGTGAATATATGTGTTAGTGTGCGTATTTATGAGAATGTGAGTGTGTAGGAATGTGTGTGAATCTGTACATGAGTGTGTTTATGTATGTGTGCACATGTGTGTGTGTGTGTGTGTGTGTGTAGGGCTGTGTGGGCTGGGGCTTGTCAACAAGAATTTCTAATTCCCCTCCCCGGTCCCTAGATCCTGCTTTACTTTATCCTCTCCCAAGCCTTATGTACACTTAAGACAACTCAGGTTCAGACCTATTACTGTCAAGAGCCGTTCTGAAGCAATTCAAGTGCTCTGTTTCCATTCTGGGAAATTATAACGGCATCCTGTGATCATTGCTGCTTTGTACTGGGCCCTTCCCTACAAATAGATCTTGTCTCTTCTGCGTCCACCAGGCCTGAGGGCATGGAGGGGGCGGCAGAGAGACCTCGTGGACGCCCTGCCACGTGCCCCGTTCTGTGCTGTTTGCATCCCGCGTGTTACTTCATTGTCATCAGACGGACCCTGTGTGGTTGGTCCTATTATTTCCCTTTGAGAAAATAGGTCAGGGGATGTTTAGCGACTCGCCAACACCATACAGGGACGTGAGCCTAGATCACTAGCTCAAAGCTTGTGCTCTTCTCACTACACTACCCTGGGGACTCATCTTTAGTTTCCTCTCCTTTCTGCTCCCCTTTTGTCTCTGCCTTTGAGCCTGGATGGGACATTCCTGGTGTTGGATGGCTGTCAGTTTCTGCCTGAGGCTTGGTGTAACCTGTAATCCTCTGCCCTGTGCCCTGCCCATCCCAGGGCAAAGGGCTCCCCAATGTAGGAAATGCCTTAGCACTCTGTAGCTTGATTTCCACACCCAGGGTCACAGAGCAAAGTGCTCCAGCTTCTGAAGGGGGAGAAAATGTTCTGCAGGACCGCTGCAATTCCCTGAATTTTTGCAACATGTAGGCTGGGGCATAGTTTCTCAAGTTTGGTTAATCTGAGTTTTGTTTGCTGCGTTGTTAAGGTGTTTTCAATTGGTCAGGACTTCCAGCAAGAGAATGAAATAAACACTAGGCACGTGGAAACCCTTTTCTGGGCTAGTTTTCAATCAGGAGTATTATGGTCCTTGATAATTGTGATCACTGACGGTTTCTGGGCATCCTCGGGCAGGTGGTGTGTTTTCTGTCTCTCTGTGGCCAGGCCTGTTGGCAGCAGAGACGGCTTGCCGTAGTACCAGTGGAAACCAGGACAACGAGCTGTCGTTTTTTGGAGGGACAGGGATAGAACACAGAGGGTGAAGTCAGGGAATAATTGGGGGGGATGCAACTGGTCTGAGAGAACATGTCTATAGTTATATATATATCTTTTCATCTATCACCAAAATTATTCAGAAATAGTTACATTTAGAGTTTACATTTCATAACAACAGTTCTTTCACATGGTTTGGGGTTGTTTTTATATTACCAAACTTTTCTCTGGTTTGCCTTTTCCAGAGTATAATTTTGGTAACAAACACTGATTAACTAATAAGGTAAACTCTCACAAACTCTTGTAGTTTTTTTGAGTTTATATAGGGAATATAAACCTTTTAAAAACATTTTACTAGGGCTTCCCTGGTGGCACAGTGGTTGAGAGTCCACCTGCCAATGCAGGGGACACAGGTTCGTGCCCCGGTCCGGGAAGATCCCACATGCCACGGAGCGGCTGGGCCCCTAAGCTGTGGCCGCTGAGCCTGTGCATCCGGAGCCTGTGCTCCGCAGCGGGAGAGGCCACAGCAGTGAGAGGCCCGCGTACCACACACACAAAAAAGTTCTCAGCACAAGAAAGAAAAAAACTGTAATTATGTGAGGTGATGGGTGTTAACCTAAACTTATTGTGGTGCTCATTTTGCAATATATACATATATCAAGTCATTATGTTGTAATCTGAAACTAAAACAATGCTATATGTTAATTATATCTCAACTAAAAAAAATTATGGTCACCACGATGATGGGAGAGTTGGGGTGACAGTGGGAGGAAGCCTGGCAGGGGGCTTAGGGTACTGTTGGAATATGCTGGACATGGGTTCAAATCCTAGATCTTCCATTTACTAGGGAATAAAGTTAGAATCGGCTTAAATTAGCATGTTAATCTCAGTGGGGTTAAATAAAATCTTCCATCGCCTCTCTTTTCCCATGGGAGGTGGGAAAGGTCTCATCAAGGCCTTGGAGCCAGGCAGGGGACTAAGGAGTCCAGACTTTGGAAGAGAAGGAGAGGGAATTGTTTTTGAGCTGGCTGAGACGGGTTAGCCGCAGGTGCTGAGGCTGGAGGGCTAACCCCGCAGGTCGGAGCTTGAGGAGATCTGAAGCGGGTCGGGGAAGCTGTGCCCGATCCAGGTGAAGATCTTTGACAGACAGCCTGGACCCGCCTGCCTCTCTGATTCCTGTTCCAGGGCAAAGGTCACGCAGCCGCTTGAACCTCCCTTTTTTTTTCTCTCTCCTTTCTCAGCTCTGTTCGCCTTATAAGGAAGGTCAGCCTTGCCAAGTTGAAAGTGCCTTTGTTATCTTCCCCTCGATTTCTGCGAATAGTCCCGTGAACCAGAACTTTCCACATGAAAGATGGCTGCTCTCTCTGTCCTCTCTGCCTGTCAGCAAAGTAAGCGTCCCGGTGTGTGTGTGTGTGTGTGTGTGTGTGTGTGTGTGTGTGTGTGTGTGTGTGTGTGTGTGTGTGTGTGTGTGTGTGTGTGTGTGTGTGTGTGTGTGTGTGTGTGTGTGTGTGTGTGTGTGTGTCAGAGAGGGAGCGTTTTGGGGTTTCTACTCACTTGCTGGTGGTCCGTGGGCTTTGCAGAGCACGCTGTGCTCAGGGTCATCGGTGCCCCCGGAGAGGCAGAGATTTGGAACATTCCAGGGATTAGTTCTTCCAATGGGGATGCCATGGGCCTTTGAGCCCAGAGATTCTGCATCATCTCTAGTTAGAACCCACAGCCTAGTTCGAGTGAGCATTAGAAATGCGGTAGGTAACCTGGGGGAAGTGGGCTATAAATATTAGTCTGGAGTGTTCCAAAGGTAACATTGTACCTGCTTATAAATCATGGCTGTGATTTCTTGAACCCCGATCTTTTAATTACTGTGTGTTTCTTAAATAAGCTGGGTATGGCAGGTATGATTATCAAGTTAAAAAAAAAATCTCCTGCAAAAATATGAGCTTCAGATTAAGTAATTCATTCTAAATTTTAAAGTGCCTTCC
The DNA here is from genome assembly GCF_937001465.1 of Orcinus orca. Taxonomy (NCBI): domain Eukaryota; kingdom Metazoa; phylum Chordata; class Mammalia; order Artiodactyla; family Delphinidae; genus Orcinus; species Orcinus orca. The sequence continues at coordinate 22,526,939 of NC_064562.1, forward strand.
CACTAGGATTATTCAATATCCTGATTGCCTGGTTAAATAGAGGCTTCTTCTCCTCTGGGGTCACTTTTGCTCAATTCATATTATCTTAGGCATGTGCTTCCTTAACATGCAAAATGGGAAAAAGGGTCTGAGCCCTGGTGAGCACGACTTAGGAAGAACACGTATTTCTTTATTTTCCCAGTGTGCTTGTACCAGGAAACGGGGCAGAGCAGCGGACGTCTCAGCCCAAGCACGGGGCACCACGGTTTAGGATAGATAAAGAGTCTGCACACACACTCAATGGCAGACTTGCTAGCCAGTCTGTTTTGTGAGTTTATGAAAACATTATACCTTAAAACACATGTTTTGTGGTTTGATTTACCGTCTTTTCTGGAGTAAAGCAGGATGCTTATAGCCAACTAAAGCAGCACTTGGGTCTGAAACGCCTTGTGTTGACCCTCTACACGTAGGCACGGTCCACCCCGTGTGTGCCCATGTCCTGGCCCTGCAGAGAGCACAGGGGCAGCTCCACGGTTGCCCCAGGCTGGCATAGCCTCTGCCATCCCCACAGAGAGGTTCTGTTTGCTGGTGGGTGCAAGGGATGGTGTGAATTGCAGTCTGAAGTTCAGGCAGCTGAGTTGGGAAGGGGAGACGGGGCCAATGGTGGTTGGTGATAGATAGGGAAGAGAGAGAGAGGGAGGGAGTTGGCATTAAGAACCAGAATTCGCTGCTTTAGCGAAAGTCTGGTGTTTACAGAGGTGAGACGCCCTGTGCTATATAGTAGAAGCAACTCAAGGCTTGAAAACAGACTTGTATCTTCTGGTCCAACCACTTACAAGCCGGGTGCCCTTGGCCGGGAAAATCTGTCCTTCAGTGTCCTCATCAAGGAGGGTTAAACAGGACACTGGGTAGGAAGTGCCCACCATGGTGCCTGGCCCAGGGTTGGTGTTCAGCACAGTCACTTCCAGTCCTTGGCTGCTTCCCCACAGAGAGAAGCTTCTGGTGGATTGAGAGGCAGCCTTGCGGTGAAGAAGCCCAGCTGTGGCTGGGCTGAGAGTGGGGGCGGGATGAGGGGTCTTGATTCACTTTCCCCAGCACACGTGTCCCGCTGAGGCCCCTGACCTGAGACTCCTTGGAACTGGAGCTGATGCAACTGAGTCCTCCTTCCTGGGGCTGGAGGTGGGCGGGGTCTTCCATTTACTGAAGCTCATTCCTCACATTTGCTGCTGCTCCAGACAGATGCCGACCAGGTGCAATGAACAACCAGAAGAAGCCAGCCCTGCAAAGCTTTCACTTATTCGCCTGAATTTTGAAGCTCTAGGTTCTGGCGCCGTTGCCAATAGAAAGATCTAGGAGCACACATCTTTCATCGTTTCCATTTTATCGTGAAAACCAGAAGCCTTGCCCGGTGTGTTCTCTGAGGCTGCGGAGCACGTTAGAAGCAGTGGTAGCAGCAGGGTCCAGGGTGGCCAAGCCCCACTTTTCCCCTCCATAGATAGACCTCCTCTTTGGCTCCAGCTGAGGCCGTGAGCCACTGGCCTCTCCAGCTTTATGCTGCCTTGAAAAGACTTAGCCCAGGGTTGGAAACCGTCAGTGCCTAATCCCACACTTATCTTCACTCTACTCTCCCAGACTTCAGTGATATGACTACAGTTTGAACGAGAAAGAGGCCAGTCCACACTTAGATGTTCAGCTGTAGCTTCTAAATCAGGACCAACACTTTATTTGCAGCAGAGGGGAATGAAGGGGAAGGAAAGTAGCCGGCTGTGAGAGGCTTACTCGACCAGGTTCAGTATTTACTGACTTCTTGTTGGAGGGGAGATACTACCATGTTTCAGGAGGAAACACATGGCCCCTAATACTGTCACACAGTGAGAGACTGAAGCTGCAAACTTGGTGTGGAAAAGGAAATTATTTGTAAAACATTAGCAAGTAGGAAATGGGTATCAAGGTACTAAAATAAGGGAGACCAGAACAGTGTTGGAGAGAAACTGAGAGAAACTGAAACTGGAAGAAATAATCTGAAGGGAAATAATAGACCCCAGAAGTTAACTACGGGGTAAAACGAGGGAGATAAGGACAGGAGGTGAGAACTATTTACAGAGGAGGAGGTGTGGGTCTGAAAGTGAAAGAGGGTCACAGAACTGATGATCAGAGGCAGGTGATCCCAGGCATTGGGGTTTCATAATCTAATGTATTTTCCATGCAGCAAATGCAGAAGAAAGTCATAATCATTTCATAATAGGGAAGCTGAGTCCTGCAGGGAGCCATCATCCCCAAGTTTTCTTGTGACACCCCCCCTTCCTGTCCTTCCTCACCTCCAGGCAACTACTGATCTACTTTATGTCACTGTAGATTCACTTGCATTTCTGAGAATTTTATACAAATAAACTTATACAGTAATACTTTTTGGGGGGTCTTGCCTCTTTCATTTAGCATAAATTTTTGTATAAAACATTTAATTTATTGGTCTTTTGGGGGAATTCGATGCATCACCAGTGTATTACAACTGAGCCATTCATCTTGTAGCTTCATCAACATTAACTGGTTCGTTTTCATGACACTGCTGAGGAATCAGCTGTTTCTGCAGAGGTTCAAGAGAAAGGCCTTTTGAGAAGTGTGCACGTTCCTTTTGTATATCTACGAAAGCTTTATTCACTCAGTTATCTTTTTCATCATTCACAATGTTTATCTTAAGATTAGTGGTAACTGGTTTTGCTTTATTTTTAACCTTAAAGCTTTTTTGGCTGGCTATGTGGAATACACTCCTGGACTTCTGCCCTCTTAGTTTGTCCTTGGCCATTGTCAGACCTCCGATACCCCTCGTGCAGCTGCTCAAGTTCCAGGTGACACCATCTGCACACACCTCATTCTGCATAATTATTCTGAGATTCATCCATGTTGTTTCATTTATTAATAGTTCATTCCTTTTTACTGTTGAATAGTATCCTGTTGTATGGACAAAGCACAAATTATTTATCCACTCACTGTTGATAGACATTTGTGTTAGTCGGCGTTCTCCAGAGAAACAGAACCAATAGGATACACACACACACACACACATACACACTCTCACATATCTATTTTAAGAAATTGGCTCATATAATAGTTGGGGCTGGTGAGTCTGACATTTGCAGGATGGATTGCAAGACTGGAAATTCCAACAAGAATTGATGTTGCAGTCTTGGGTCCAAAGGGAGGCAAAAATCTCTTCCTCTTTGGGGGACCTCAGACTTTTTTCTTAAGGCCTTCAACTGATTGGGTGAGGCCCACCCACAATATGGGGGGTCATCTGCTTTACTCAAAGTCTACTGATGGAAATGTTAATCACCTCTAAAAAATACCTTCACGGCAACATCTAGACTGGTGTTTGATCAAACAGCTGGGCACCATGGATAGCCTAGTTGACATATAATCTTAACCATCAGGGAGTTGTTCCTAATTTTTGGCTATTACAAATAAAGCTGTTGTAAACATTTGTGGACGGGTGTTTTTATGGATGTATGACTTAATTTCTCATGGGGAAATTCTAGTTGTGGAATGACTGAATCATATGGTCAATGTATGTCTAACTAAAAAATTCCTTCCAAATGGTTTTCCAAAGCAGTTGTATCATTTTACATTCCCACCAGCAGTGTGTGAGAATTCCAGTTGATTTTGTATCTTCACTTGTCTGTCTGTCTTTTCTAGTTGGTATGATCTGTCTTTTTAATTTTAGACATTTTAATAGGTATGTAGTGTATCTAACTGTGGTTTAAACTTGCATTTTACTAATGAATAATGATGTGCCACATGTTTAATGTTCGTTCCTCTTTACTTGCAGGTTATTTCGCTTTGCAGGCAGGAAAGGCGAGATCAAAATACAAAGTCACACCCCCAGCAGTCTCTGGGTCACCAGAGTTTGAGAGAATATTTCATGCACAGTGAGTAATGCTTTTCCCTTCAGGGGTATGGATCTGCCACATACACACAATTCCTAATTAGGGGAAAGATACGCAGAGAAGATATGCCATTATAACAAACCACTCTTCGTGGCCAAGACCCTTCTCATGATCCTTGAGGTTTGAAGTAGGCAGTGCATGGAGTTTCTACCCACCTATATTACAAATTCAGAGGATACATTTACAGAAAAGGCTGGGATCTTAGGGGGGATTGCTATATGTCTCTAAGTGTGGCAGTTTGGTCCAAGAGCCTGGAAGGGGCTCCCTGAGAGTTCAGTAGCCTCATGTTGGAATAGTTATGCTATCAATTTTCTATCTGAAATCTTTACTTCTTCCTCTCCACTTCAAAACAGAGGTAGGTCAGTGTTATCCTCTGCCAATAACCCATTTCCTAAAATCAGAAACCTATAATAATGAGAAAGCTTTCTATTTCATGTGTATTCATAGTTTTTTTTTTTTTTTTAACATCTTGTGCTCCTTGCCTTTTCAGATCCACACAGAATGTTCCACTATAAACACCACGAATTTGCCTGATGCAAGATGCTAGGGCTCCCTTTACATTTAATCCCCCAAACCCGGTGCTTTTAAAAACATTGCACATATCACCATTTATACATTGCTTGGTTCTTTTGTTAATAGTTTGGGATCTTTCATGTTTGTTCATGAGTGAGGTTGGACTATAATTTTTCTTTTTTTGTATGGTCCTTGCTCATTTTGATATCAAGATTATGTTAGCCTCACAGAATGAATTAGAGAATTATTTTCTCAGAGTTTTAATAAGATTGGAAGAGTGTGTTCCTTCAAAGTTGTTAGAATTTACCTATAAAATGATCTAGACCAGATGTTTTTCTTGTGAAAAAAAATTAAGCTATGAGATTTGATTTCTTTAATGATTATGGAATTACTCAGTTTTTTTATTATGTCTTGAATTAGTTTGGGTCAGACGTGGCCCTTGAACTGTGAACATTGGTCTCTTGTCCATCTAATTGCTCCAAGGAGGATGGCACACACTATTTCCCTAGGCTTGAAAGTGTGATGAACACCACTGGTAGTACAAGAGATAACTTTAAGAGGTGCATAGGCATGTTTCAACATTTTTTAAAATGTGGTAAGAATGTGTAACTTGAGCTCTACCCTGTTAACAAAATTTTGAGGGTATAATATATTACTGTTGACTAGAGGTACAATGTTGTACAACAGACCTCTAGAGCTTATTCATCTAACTTGGCTGAAACTTTATGCCCAAGGTATGATTTTATTTTATTTTTTTAATTTAAAAAAGTTTTTGTTTATTTATTTATTTTGGGTTGCATTTGGTCTTTGTTGCTGTGCACGGGCTTTCTCTAGTTGTAGAGAGCAGGGGCTACTCTTCTTTGCAGTGTGCGGACTTCTCATTGCAGTGGCTTCTCTTGTTGTGGAGCACAAGCTCTAGGTGCGAGGGCTTCAGTAGTTGTGGCACGCGGGCTTAGTAGTTGTGGCCTGCGGGCTCTAGAGTGCAGGCTCAGTTGTTGTGGCACGTGGGCTTAGTTGCTCCGCAGCATGTGGGATCTTCCTGGGCCAGGTCTCAAACCCGTGTGCCCCTGCATTGGCAGGTGGATTCTTAACCACTGTGCCACCAGGGAAGTCCCCCAAGGTATGATTTTAAATAACATTGGACCACATGATGAGAAAGTCATTTCCACTGTCTTTGAATCTTTGTGTTATATCAAGTGGAAAGTATTGATTTGGTGCTGGTATGTCCCATATCCCCAAATATTTATTTTTATCAGGGTAATACATGTATGTAGTCTGAAAATAAAGTGAGGTTACAAGCCTTATAACGACAAGTAATTCTCCTTATCCCCAATCCATCCCCAGAGACAGCCATTGGCACTCCTTTTGACTACTACTTTTGGTATTTATTTCCATATTTCTAAATACTGTGTGTTCACTGCTATTTATTGATTCACAAATTTTAGACTATCAATTGACTTCCTTTTATGGCAGAAAAAATTTCATGCTCCTCTGTTTCCTCTTTTCCTCACTTCATCCTTCCAGAAAAGTTATATCACTTTGTTGAGTTAAATCAATGTTTATGTTGTTGTGATTAAGTAAATAATGTTCAAAGCTGAATCAAGTAGTATACTATGGTTACATTTCCTTCTTGTGTAGTTTTTTGCTTTACATGGGGTTAATAATTGCCTCTTTGTTTGCTTAGTTTCATCTCTGAATCTTCAGCAGAACTGAAAATTTCCTCTCAGTACATTTAAATACATTAAGTAAGCTAGTAATACCACTTGTTTTTTCCTTGGAGTCATTTGTGCTTTAGTCTTCCATATTTCTTCTCCAATCTGGAGGTTGCACTTTAGATCCGTTACGTAGCTGTCATCCCACAACTTCCTGTCATCATCCTAGGAATTTCCCTTATACCCTACTGATTTGGATCACCTGTTTCCTGGATTTCATATTATCCTATGTATTGGTTTTTCTCTCTCGTTTTGGTGGAGCACATCCTCCAGACACTTCCTGAGAGAAGGGGAATGGTAGGTCTTGACACTTCTGAATATGCCTCTGTTTCTTTGTTAAAATCCTTACCCTCAGAATTTCGAAAACATTGTATTCATTATTATCTAATTTCCACTGCTATTGTTGAGGTGTTCTGTGCTGTTCTGATGCTTTGTTTGGAAACTGTAGAAGCTTTAGGGTCTTCCCCTGATCCCCGGCCTGAGGTGTTACAGTGCTGTGCTTGCTCAGAGGCATTTTTCTTCACTATGCTGAACCCTAGAGGAGTTTTTTTCACAGCCTGAAAACTCATACCCTTTTGTTCTAGAATATTTTAAAATATTGTTTACCCCTAAATTTTGTCTTCTTATTTTCTCTGTTCTTTTATTCTTTTTAAAAATATTTATTTATTTGGCTGCACCGGATCTTAGTTGCAGCACGTGGGATCTTCGCTGTGGCCTGTAGGATCTTTTATTTATTTTATTTTATTTATTTATTTAAAAATATTTATTTACTTATTTATTTGGTTGTGCTGGGTCTTAGTTGCGGCAGGTGGGCTACTTAGTTGCAGCTCGCCAGCTCCTTAGTTGCGGCATTCAGGCTCCTTAGTTGTGGCATTTGAACTCTTAGTTGCAGCATTCATATGGGATCTAGTTCCCTGACCAGGGATCGAACCAGGGCCCGCTGCACTGGGAGTGGGAGTCTTAACAACTGGACCACCAGGGAAGTCCCTCATTCTTTTTTTTAAAAATAGATTTATTTATTTATTTATTTTTGGCCATGTTGGATCTTCATTGCTGCGCACGGGCTTTCTCTAGTTGCAGTGAGTGAGGGCTACTGTTCATTGCAGTGCGCGGGCTTCTCATTGTGGTGGCTTCTCTTGTTGCGGAGCACAGGCCCTAGATGTGTGGGCTTCAGTAGCTGCAGCATGCAGGCTCAGTAGTTGTGGCTCACAGGCTCTAGAGTGCAGGCTCAGTAGTTGTGGCACACGGGCTTTGTTGCTCTGTGGCATGTGGGATCTTCCCGGACCAGGGCTCAAACCCATTTCCCCTGCACTGGCAGGCAGATCCTTAACCCTGAGCCACCAGGGAAGCCCTGTCCCTCATTCTTAAAATATATATTAGTCGTAAGTTGACCTCCTGGACTGATCTTTAGTTTTCTTTCATCTTGAGTTTTTCATCTTCTTGGACTTTTGTTCTTTCAGGGAATTTCTTGAACTTCCAACTTTTTACTGATTTTTTAAAAAATTCAAATATGAATTTAATTCCTAAGAATTAATTTTTATTCTTTGATTGTTGTTTAGTTCTTCTTGTTGCTGCTGCTGTTATATCATTCATTTCTTGTCTCATAGATGCAGTTTATTCTCTTCTGAGGATTTTAATGATTTTTTAAAAAAAATCTTCCTTTATCATTTCTGTTTCTTCCAAGTTCCTTCTTACTTTACTATTTTGGCCTTTGCCTTTAATTTTTATTTGTTATTCACCTGTTAAGTATTTTTTGAGCACCTCTATGTATTAGGCACTGTTGGGAGATAGTAGTGAACAACTCCAACAAAGATCCTTGCCCTCTTGAAGTTTATCTTATAGCCAAGGAAGACAGAAGATACACAATAAGCAGATAATACCATAAGAAAATAAGATATTGTGTAAGAGGGTGGTGTTAAGCTATACAACAAAAACGACAGCATTACATAGGGACGTGGGGGAGGGCTGCTGGGGGGTGAGCTAGAGTGGGTTGCAGTTTAAACAGAGTGGTCAGTGTAGTCCCCACTGTGAAGGTGGCACTTGAACAAAGACTTGAAGCAGGTGAAGGAATTAGCCATGTGGCCATGTAGGGAAGATGCTCTTGAGATAGAGGAAGTAGCCAATGCAAGGACTTTAAGTGGAAATGTGACTGGTGGGTTAGCAAAGAAGTTAGTGTAGCTGAGAGAGGAAGCTGGCAGAGAGTGGTAGGAGGGAAAGTCAGAAAGGTAATGGATGACCAGACCAGGCAGGGCCTTGAAGGCCATTGTAAGGACTTTGGCTTTTTCTCTAAGTGAAATGGAAAGTCGTTACAGGGTTTTAAGCAGAGGAGTAACATGATCTTGTATTTTAAAAGGATCACTTTGTCTGTTTTGCAGAGAATAGACTGGGCGCATTGGTAGAAGCAGAAAATTCAGTTAGGAAGCTACTGCAAAAATTCGGGTGAGGGATAATGGCGACTTGAACCAGGAAGACAGCAGATGACATATGAGATACGGCAGATTCTGTATATATTTTGAGGGTAGAGCCAATAGGATTTCAACAAATATGGAGTGTGAGAAGAGTCAGGAACAGCTTTCAGATTTTTGGCCTGAGCATCCTGAAGGATGGAATTGTGATTAACTGAGTCAGAGAGGGCTGCAGGAAGAGCAGTTTTGGGGGGAAGACCAGGAGATGGGACTTAACGCTACAGCTAAGGAGAGGCTTTAGACACTGTGCTCTACTAAGCTATTTGGATCGTTTGTTATTGCATCATAAACTGGCTAATATGTTGTTGCTTACACATCCAAGCAGAGATAGAGAGTAGACAGTTGGATATACCAGTCTGCATTTTAGCAGGGAGATCTGAACTGGAAATATAAATTCAGGAGTCATTGGCACATGAAAACCATTTAAAGCCAGGACACTGGATGACATCTTTAAGGGCGTGGGTATAGGTCAAAAAGAGGAGAGGACCAAGGACTGAACCTAGAGCCCTCCAGCCTGATGAGGCCAAGAAAACAAGGGTCCAGCAAAGAGATCTGAGCAAAAGAGACCCTAGAGGCTTTACTCAAATGTCAGGTCATTCTTGATTGGCTATCTGTGCAATTTAAGAAAGAGGCACTAGGGAGAGAACTGGGGGCTCTGTGTGCAGAGATGGGGCTTACTGAGAAGGCAGCTTCACTGAAGGGTGATGGATCAGGAGGCAGCCTTCTTCTGGGGGGACCCCAGGTGTTGGCATCTGTAGGTCATCTTTATGGGACCGTTAACTTCCTCTAGGAAAAAAACCTTTAACTCCCCTGTGAGGGAGGAGGGAGTGAAGGGTGAGGGAGGAGGGTGGGTATATTAGGCCTGCCTTCTAGTAGTCTGACAGTGTGGTGGGTGAAGGAAGGAAGCTTCTTCCACTCTGCAGTATGTGAATTCGCACTATGATCAGTACAGAATTTTACCCTCACGCTCCATTGTTCTTGGAGCCCCCAGAGATTCTCTGGTTCAGTTTCTCCAGACAATAATCCTCCCATCTCCTCTGATGGAGGAGTAGGGTGGGGCTTAGAGGTGGAGCAGAGCCAAAGGCCTCCTTCTACAGTCTTTCAACTAGTTCTTCTGTTTCAGCCTTTGGCCTCCAAGGGACCTGGGCCCCAGTTGCTGAGCCTCTTGGGTTCTGGGATAAGGATTGTCTCAGTCTTTTTTTTTATTTGCCGTGCCGCGTGGCTTGTGGGATATAAGTTCCCCCACAAGGGACTGAACCCGGGCCCTCGCCAGTGACAGTGCGGAGTGCTAGCCACTGTGCTGCCGGGGAATTCCTTGTCTCAGTCTTCACTGCTTCTTCCTCCTACAGGCACGTAGCTTCAGCTTTCCGCACTCTGCCAACTCAGCTATGGTTCCCCTTGTGCTGGTTTTCCTTCAGAAATTTGCTACCATCTCTCTTCCACTGCTGTGTCTGCTCCCGTTCTCTCTGTTCTTGAAGACTTTCTATCTATTTTTTATTCCTTTACTGGCATTTTAGTGAGGTTTCAGGAGGGAGAAGAAACAAACACGGGTTCAATCTGCCATGTTTAGCAGGAAGTCCTTGGGATGTGTTCTCGACACCATCTGGACACCCATTTCCCCCCATTCAGCAGAGGAAGGGTCTCATGCTCAGAGTCTCCAGCAATCAATAGCATCTAATAAGAATCTGACAACTTTCTGTTTTCATGGCATTTATTTTTATACTTATCTTTTATTTAGAAAGTTACACTCTTACATCACTACCGCAAGTGGGAACAATTTCATTTTTCCGAATTTGTCTGAGTCAAAAAGAAGTTGATTCATACAAAAATAATAAGAGGTATATGGAGAAGCTAAATTTTTGACAGTAATATATTAATGTTTGGAGTTTGGGAGATACCATACTATTCATACAAATGATCACAGGAGGAAATTCTGCATCTTCTCACTTTGTCTTTCATGTTCTGAGACTTTGTTGGGGAGTGTTGGATTTCCAGCAGGCTAGATTCTTGGGTCACTTCTGGTTCTATGTACGTTCACATAGTTTTCACAGATTTGATTTTCTTTCGAGTTACTGCTCTCTCCTTCCTTTTCTGCATCTGGACGCCTCTTGTCCTGGAAATAAAGCTGGACACCATTTCCAAATATTTCTCTTAAGTTGCTGTTTATAAGTATCCAAATCCAATTTCCTTGTTAGATGTGTTTTGTTTGATTACTCATGGCAGAACAGAGAGGGGTTAAAAAATAATAGCCAATATTAGGGTGGGGTGGGGGATTTGGAGCCATAAAATACCTTTAAGGTCACAGTATACTTGTCCTGGGTTCTCTCTGAAGGGTGGATGGGAATGGTCCTACTCCCTTCTCTGAATTTCTTCTTGGATATTCCAGGGCACTAGCCCAGTTCTTGCCTTAGGTTCGAAGGTTTACGATGAACTTGGCCAGATCAGAGAAGATTCGTGGCTGATGAAGCCATTTCGACTTTATCTGAGGTAGTTAGGGCAGGAGCCCCTGGGATAACCAGTTTATTCCAAAGCCTACTCGGCTACCTATTCTCTTTTTCAGGGAAGGCTCCCTTGGGCTCTGCAAATCCCCAAGAGGGAATGCACTTTCTTTTCTGGCTCTTCTGCACCAAAGCATTGAGTCCCTTCAGCCTCCCTTGAAGATCTTATGGCCTCATGAGTAACAGAAACGCTGCCTCTTCCCCTACTCTTTCTCCTGCTGCTTTGCCCTAAGCGTAGTCAAGAAGCCCGCTGTTATGACTAATTCTTTCTTTGAGCGGAATTTGACATCTCATAGCAACCACTTCAAGATCCCTCTGACCACCCCTGAAGTCCCTGTTTCCTGTCCGAGGGTCGCCTCAAGTTGGATACTTACCTGTCAAGCAGCGAGGATTATTACGGAGCCAGCTTACCCGAGTTACTAGCCCAGGGCCCCTTCTCTAGAGGCCCCATTCACTTCCTCTTCCCTTCCTCCAGGGAGGGCATTAGAGGTGACTCTTTCTAGAGTTTTGCAGTCTTTTGCCAGAATACACTCTTTGAAATTATGAAAATAGCAGCTATAATTTCACGGAGGGCCATTTCTTCATGGTATTGCTAAGGTTAGAAAATTCTATCTAGTCTAATTTGAGCACCTTGATCCCTTTAGATTAAAGGCTTTTATAAATTTAAAAAGTAGATCCAAGTAATAAATTGATCTTGTTGTAATTTAAATATATTTCCTCTGATTCTGTCCTCACCGGAAGAGAAGAATAGCTGCTGATGACCTCACTCTTTTTCATACACTTGAGGACCATTATTAAATGTCTTTCATCTGCTGTATTTTGAGGCTAGGTAGCAGAAATTCAGCTTCTTTTTTCAATCATTAAAAAATTTGGTTGTTCTCTTTAGACTAAAATTGTTCATATTATTTCTAAACCTGGAGCCTAGAAATGTACCTAGTACCCCAACAATGGTTCCATCAGTTCTGGGTGAGGTAGAAGAATTGCCTCTTACTTCTTTCTTGTATGTACTCTATTTGCTTAATGCGGAATCATTAAGTTCCTGTTCCAGAATTAACCTGCCACAAGGCACAAGTAAACCCAATCGTCATGAATCTGAGAACTCTTTAGAAATGTTAGCCTTTTCTTACTCTACTAGAGTTCTTCTTTTTCTTCTTTCTTTTTTTTTTTTTTGCCATTTACTAACTCCTTATAGTCACTTTGAATCCTGAAATTAAAACTGTTGACCATAATACATGCCTAAAACCTATGGAGAAAAGGAAAATTCACAATAGAGTAATTTTTCAAATATTCTGCAGCACCAGGATTATAGTAATGTGAGTCACCTACTTTTGTAGTAAGTACAAAAATGATAAATAATAGAGAGACAATAAATACATCTCCATTCTTATTACAAGTGTACTGATCTTAGGCATTAGCTGAAATCCCAAGATGTACTTTTTCACTGAGTTATAAAGGGCTTGGGTTCTCCAAGATGAGAGAGTGACTAAACGATGAGTCTTCAAACTCCACCCTCCTCTAAAGCCCACCTTGTATGAGTCAGCTGGGGCCACTGAAACAAAATGCCATAGACTGGGTGGCTTCAATGACAGATATTTATTTTTCACAGTTTTGGAGGCTGCAAGTCTAAGATCAAGGTTCTGGCTGATTCTATTTCTGGTGAGAGCTTTCTTCTCTTGGCTTAATGTGTCCTCACATGGCCTTTCCTTGGTGGAGGGGTGGGAGAGGGAGAGAGGGAGAGGAGAGAGAGAGGGTGGGAGAGAGAGTCAGAGTCAGTCAGTCTGGCAGGTGTCAGAGAGCTCTCTGGTGTTTCTTCTTATAAGGGCACCAATCCTATTGGATCAGGGCTCCACACTTCTGATCTCATGTAACCTTAATTACTTCCTCACTCCAAATACAGCCTCACTGAGGGGTTAGGGCTTCAGCATGTAAGTTTTGGAGAGACAAACATTTAGTCCACACCACCACCAAACAGCTTCTGTCACATAAGCTGGGTGATTCTCAGGTAGTCAGGGGACGAGAGGCAGCTAGAATTTGGATGAGCTGCCAGCCTCACTCCCTCATCTCCCCATCCTGTTCCTTATCAGCAGTACCACTGAAGTGCTAGTTAGATTTCATGCCCTCCTGCCATTAGCAGCAGCCTCCCTCCCGTGTCCCAGAGGGTTACTTGACAAGGGACAATTTAGATAGTTACAGGTCTATATAAAAGGATTAGCTCCAGCAACCTCTCATCCCCAAGCCTTTTCTGAGCATATTAACCTGTTGCTCTGACCCTCCAGCCAATGTACTTCTTAGGGTCAAAAGCCAGCAGACCAAGTCTGGGTCTCTGTTAATAGTGCAAGTAGCTCATGGAGGTGTGCAACCTACTGGTGGTGTTTCAGAACAAATCACCAAAACAAAAGAAGAAAAAGGAGCAGCAAAAATCTTGAACGAGGGAAACCTCCTTTAAGTTGCCTTGTCTGCTTTTTATTTTTAAAAGTTGTCATACTCTAAGCATGGCATTAGAGGTGTCCTCCGGCTGTCCAGGTTTTCCTCTATGGGAAATGGTTCAGATTTTCTATGAACATGATTGTCATAAGCAAAGTTTCATGTTGAGTGCTTACGAGAAATCTATCAAATAGCAGAAATATTCAGAAGTGTTTTAAGGCCAAAGATTTCCCAAGTGATGTGTACACATTGAGGGGCACACTAAGGACTCTGCTGTGGGAGTGAGGAAAACATTGGAGCGCCTATTTATATTTACTCTTAAAATATCATCTTTTAATTTCTAGTTTGTGTTTGTTTTATAATGTACATGATACTCTTTTCCAGTCGAATGTATTAACCGTGCTAATGGATCAATCCCATATTCCCAGTGGTTTAATGTAACGGAAGTTTACCGTTTTTCTCGCTCACGTCAAGTCCTACGTGGGTGCTCCTGGTTAGGTGGCCTTTCACGTGGTCATTTAGGGACCAAGGCTTCTTCCATCTAAGGGTTTTGTCCCCATCCGGGTCCTCAGCATTCTCTCTATGCAACCAGTGCGTGGAGTGAAGGGAGCTTGGCACACCAGCTGCTTAGCCATCTGGCTCAGAAGTGACGTATTTCATTTCAGTTACTTTCCATTGGCAAGAAGTAGCCCCACTAAGATCCTAGGAGGCGGGGAAGTGTATCCCTGACTGGGCAGCTACTACACAGCACCAACTTCACACCACCCCTGTTGTCAGCCAGCCGCCTCTGCTATAGTAGGGCGTGCAGATATTTTTTATTGGGGTTGTGCAATTAAAAAAAGTCAGAGACTAGGGTTTTAGGCACTGCCAGAACACAATATGATTCTTTCTTTTCCAGTATGGGGTGAGCTTTATAGTACATACACTTAATGACGGAGATAGGGCCCAAGCAGTCCTTAGTTTAGGACTACCTTCACTGCTCCCAGCCTTCGGGTCCAGACAGGGATCTGCAGTGGTCACATGTCCTGAGCCCCCAGGCCCAGGCTCCCTTGGAGTTGGGGACGGACGATGGGGGCTTTCAGTGGCTTTAAATATTCAATCTCCATTGGCTCCTCTGGCCCATCTTCTAGGGTGACCAACTCTTGCCAGTTTGCCTGGAACTTTCCCAGTTTTAGCACTCCGATTTCTGTGTCCCAGGAAATCCCTCTGTTCCAGGCAAAGCCCGGATTGTCCTGGTTTAAAAAATCAAAGTCCCCCGTTCTGAAAACCTGTTCAGTCCAGGGCAAACCAGGATGGCTGGTCGCCCCACTGTTCTTCCAGTAAAGACTCTTTCTGTTATTACCCCTGGGTGGAACTTGAGGCCCATGGTGACATCTGCCTATAACAAAAGAGAAGCTTCTCCCTTATCTTTTTATGGGAAGCTTAAATATCAAAGAGCACAGGATTATAGTGCAAAGAGGGCTCTCACAAGGGAATGAGTAGACAGACTCATTTTCCCTCAGTGTGGACACGCAGGAAATGGGGCGGTCCAGCGATGGTCAGAACCAACATTACCCTCTGTTCCCACGCAAAGGGAGACTGACACAGCTGCTGCCAGCTGATTTCTGTCCCATTTCTGTCCCGTAGATTTTTCCTGAGGATGTCCTATAATATAATCTGCCTTCATGTCCAAAAAGAGATCATCAATTATTTTCACTTTGGTTTTCCTGGCGAAGTGACTGTAATTAGTCACTGATAGGATTGTGCAGGACACATTTTCAGTGTTTGGTCCCCTTGAGTTAAACAATGTCTGTGGACAGCTCACTGTGAACAAGCTGCTCTGGAGCACATCCGGGCGTGGACCACTTAACGGTGCTGTGGGGTCTGCAGGGACCCGAAAGTGCTGGTGGTGGAAGGACATGCACGTGGTAGAGGAGGTGCGGGAGGTCAGACTGAGCAGCCGGAATGGGATTCCAGTTATTTTAAGGCCAAGCAATACCTGGTGTCTTCAGCAGGCAGCAGCAGGGAAGACCGTTAGCAATAGCAGGGCCCCAGGCTGGCTGTCAGAGAATTATTTTCAATCTCTGAAAGGTGATAGTGGGACACATCTTCAGGGCTTAAGGCGGGTCGGTAAACAAGGGACCAGGAGAAAAGTACAACGAGCGCAGCTGGGACAGGAGGTCAGGGTGAGACCAACAGTGACTAACGGCTTATAGGGGACAAAGAGTCTCATTTCTTAGGAGAGGAGGGTGCAGAGATATGGTACTAAACTGCCCACATCCACCAGGCTGTGCCCTCTGGGAGCACAAATGCAGTTACACTCACATCCCTGCCTGAGTCTCCGTGACTTCTAACCGCTCCCCCGGGACCTTGGTACCCCTTTCCTCCATCTTCTCAGTTACTTCCTGGGCCCCCGGGCATGTGGGCAGGGACAGCTCTGCTGCCTAGCAATTGAAGTGGGGGGCCATGCCACTGCCGTGCTCCAGTCCTCCGGTCCTGTGAGTTCGGGATCCCTCCCCAGGTCCTGGAGTCTTCCGTGACTGCTCTCCAGCTGCTCTTTGGTCTGTGGCAGAGGGAGGTGAGGGCTGTGGCTCTCTGCAGCTGTTTGGCACTTCCTTCTGAGGCATAGCACTGCAGGCATCTGGAGTTTCACCGGTCCTTTCATGAAGACCGTCCTTCAGCTTTCAGCCTGGTCTCCACTCAGGTGTGAAACCCGTACCCTGGCTTGGGCAGGGGTGGGAAAGACCCCAGAACATCCCTCCGTTTTCCTCATTTCCTCTTTCCTCACTCTTGCTTGCCCAGAGGCCTTCTTCCTCTTGCAAATAAGAGACACAAAAGCGCACCTGCATCTCAGTGTGTGTGGACGGATGCCCACAGGGGCCACAGACCCAAGGTTCTGCCTCTGCAGCTCAGTTTGGGCTTGGCTGGGATGCTTTTATATAGTATCATCTGCCCCACATGCCTAGCCAAGGCTGCTAGTACAGTGGGGAGAAAAAACCTTCTAAATAGTTAGTCTTTATGAAGAATAATATGGACTGGTTTTGAGGGTGATTTTTAAAAATTTTTTATTTCTTTTGGCTGCGTTGGGTCTTTGTTGCTGCGTGTGGGCTTTCTCTAGTTACAGCGGGAGGGGGCTCCTCTTCGTTGAGGTGCGGTGGCTTCTCTTGTTGTGGAGCACAGGCTCTAGGCACGTGGGCTTCAGTAGTTGCAGCATGTGGGCTCAGTTGTTGTGGCACGGGCTCTAGGGCGCGCAGGCTTTGGTAGTTTTGGCATGCGGGCTCAATAGTTGTGGCTCGCGGGCTGTGGAGCGCAGGCTCAGTATAGTTGTGGCGTATGGGCTTAGTTGCTCTCCGGCATGTGGGATCCTCCTGGACCAGGGACCGTGTCCCCTGCATTGGCAGGCGGATTCTCAACCACTGCGCCACCAGGGAAGTCCGAGGGTGATTTTTTATTTTTATTTTTTAAAAAAATCTCATCATGGATAATTTTGTGTCGTGCTGTGGAGGAACTTACCCCTTAAATTTTGGGATAATTTAAGGTGTTTTACAAGACTAGATAGAAGATGGGACAATTGTGTTTTGTTTCCAAAAAGGATAAAACTCATAGAAGAAGACAAAGGGGATAATATCCTTGACATTGGGTGTGGAAAATAGAGCAACCTTCTGCTCCTGTTCTCTTTTACTTCATGGAAAACAGGTCCATGGATTTAGCCGAGGAAAAGGAAATGTTTTTTAACATAGCTGTAATTATTCTGACTGTTCGCATTTGTAAAGTATCTTTTCACTTAAGCTACCATAGGAACTCACAAACTTTAAAAGACGTTGGTAAAAAGGCAGCCATCAGAAGCAAAATAATGCCAAGGATAGGAAATGGCAGAAAGACAACGCTCAGTTATTTCCCTAAGAATGAGAAAGTTGTGGCTATGGTTTGTGAGGTATCAGTGTCAGGCCCTGGACAAGATATTCCTTAGGTCATTTCAGTGGCCTTTCAGGCCTTAAAGGCAACAGTAAAAAAAAATGAAGAGGAAAGCATTTGGCATTCGTATTCTGCATTTCTGGTGTGCCAGGGGTCTGATGGTCACTCTTCTGGCTCTTAGAGAGCTGAGTGGGTGACATTACCGTTGTCATTGACAGCTCAGGGTTAGAAAGGTCCACTCGTGCTTCTGACTCTGCACCAGCTGTGGTCTATATATGAGCGCTGAGTTATGCAGTTAGTTATGAAGCTTCCTTACCCAGCTTTAAGAGATGGCTGAATGATGAGCAGGGAGTTTTTTCTAATGTAGTTGAGTCAGAAACTAATAAGGTTGAGTTAACCCATCCACAATTTCCTGTAGATTTATGGAGAATGAGGAAAGAATTATGCTTTGTAATTAGGCTTTCTTCTCCTTTTTTTGAGTTAGAGATTTTTTTTCAGATTTATTGAGGTATAATTGACAAAGTTGTAAGATAGTTAAAGTGTACAACATGATGATTTGATAAACGTATAATTTGTGAAAGGATTTCCCCCACTGAGTTAATTAATACATCCCTTACCTTACATATTTACCCTTTACATATTTAGTCTTTTTTTCTTTCTTTTTTTTGGTGAAGGCACTTAAGTTCTACTCTCTTAGCATATTTCAATTATACAATAAAGTGTTATGAACTATAGTCACCATGTTATATATTAGATCCTCAGATCTCATTCCTTTAATAACTGAAAGTTTGTACCCTTTTACTAGGCTCTCCCTATTTTGCTCACCCTCAGGCCATGACACCTACCATTCTACTCTCTGTTTCTGTGAGTTCACCTTTTTTTTTTTTTTTTTTTAAAGATTCTACATGTAAGTGATACCATGCACTATTTGTCTTTCTTTATCTGGCTTATTTCACTTAGCATAAGGCCCTGCTGGTTCATCCAGTTTGTCGCAAATGGCAGGATTTCCTTCTTTTTAAATGTTGAATAATATTTCATTACATATAGGTATATCACATTTTCTTTATCCATTCATCCACAGTTGGATACTTAGGTTGTTTCCATATCTTGGCTACTGTGAATAACACTGTAATCAAGATGAGGATACAGATGTCTCTTCAAGATGGTGATTTCATTTCCTTTGGATATATACACAGGAGTGGGATTGCTGGATCATATGGTAGTTCTAGTTTTAATTTTTTGAGGACCCTCCATACTGTTTTCCATAGTGGTCGCATCAGTTTACACTCCCATCAGTGGTGTATAAGGTTCCCTTTTCTCCAAGTTATTGCCAGCACTTGCTCCTTGTCTTTTTGATAATAGCCATTTTAACAAGTGTGAGGTGATATCTCACTGTGGTTTTGATTTGCATTCCGCTGATGATTAGAGATGTTGAGCACCTTTTCAGATACCTGTTGATCATTTATGTCTTTGGAAAAATGTCTTTTCAGGGTCTCTGCCCGTTTTTTAATTGGGTTATTTGGTTTTCTCTGCTGTTGAGTTGTATGTGTTCTTTGTGTATTTTGGGTAGTAACCCCCTATCAAATGTGTGGTTTGCAAATACTTTTTCCCATTCCATAGATTGCCTTTTCATTTTGTTGGCAGTTTCCTTTGCTGTGAAGAAGCTTTTTAGTTTGATGTAGTCCCACTTGTTTTTTGTTTGTTTGTTTGTTTTTGCGGTACACAGGCCTCTCACTGTTGCGGCCTCTCCCGTTGCGGAGCACAGGCTCCGGACGCGCAGGCTTAGCGGCCATGGCTCACGGGCCCAGCCCCTCTGCGGCATGTGGGATCTTCCCGGACCAGGGCATGAATCTATGTCCCCTGCATCGGCAGGCAGACTCTCAACCACTGCACCACCAGGGAAGCCCTATTTTTGTTGCCTTTGCTTTTAGTGCCAAATCCAAAAAATCATTGCCAAGGCCAATGTCAAGAATATTTTCCCCTATGTCTTCTTTTATGAGTTTTATGGTTTCAGGTCTTATGTTCAAGTCTTTAATCCATTTAGAGTTGATTTTTGTGTATGGTGTAAGACAGGGGTACAGTTTCATTCTTTTGCATTTGGCTGTCTGGTGTTCTCAACACCATTTACTGAAGAGACTGTCCTTTCCCCATTGTATATTCTTGGCTCCTTTGTAAAAACTAATTGACCACATATGCATGGGTTTATTTCTGGCTTTCTATTCTGTTCCATTAATCTATGTGTCTGTTTTTATGCCAATACTATACTGTTTCAATTACTACAGCTTTGTAATATAATTTGAAATCAGGAAGTGCAATGCCTCCAGCTTTGTTCTTCTGTCTCAAGATTCCTTTAGCTATTCATGTTCTTTTTTGGGTTCCATATGAAATTCAGGAGTTTTTTCTATTTCTGTGAAAAATGCCACTGGAATTTTGATAGGAATTGCATTGAATCTGTAGATTGCTTTGAGTATTATGGACATTTTAACAATCTTAATGCTTCCAACTTATGACCATGGAATACCTTTTCATTTATTTGTGTCTTCTTCAATTTCTTTCATCAATGTTTTGTAGTTTTCAGTTTACAGGTCTTTACCTCCCTGATTAAATTTATTCCCAAATATTTTATTCATTTTGATGCAATTGTAAATGGGATTGTTTTCTTAATTTATCTTTCTGATAGTTCGTTGTTGGTGTATACATACACAAATGATTTTGTATGTTGATTTTTTAAAAAATTATTTATTTATTTATTTTTGGCTGCATTGGGTCTTTGTTGTTGGGTCTTCATTGCTGCGTGCAGGCTTTCGCTAGTTGTGGTGAGCGGGGGCTTCTCTTCGTTGTGGTACGCAGGCTTCTCATTGTGGTGGCATCTCTTGTTTCGGAGCTTGGGCTCTAGGCACACAGGCTTCAGTAGTTGCGGCACATGGGCTCAGTAGTTGTGGCTCATGGGTTCTAGAGCACAGGTTCAGTAGTGTGGCACACGGGCTTAGTTGCTTCGTGGCATGTGGGATCTTCCTGGACCAGGGCTTGAACCCATGTTCCCTGCATTGGCAGGTGGATTCTTAACCACTGCTCCACCAGGGAAGTTCTGTGTGTTGATTTTGTATCCTGCAACTTTACTGAACTTATTAGTTCTAATAGTTTTTTGGTGGAGTCTTTAGGGGTTTTTATATATAATGTCATCTGCAGAGACAGTTTTACTTTTTCCTTTCTGATTTGGTTGCCTTTTATTTCTTTTTCTTGCTTAATTGCTAAGATTTCCAGTACTATGTTGAATAGGAGTGATGAGAGTAGGCACCCTTGTCTTGTTCCTGAGTTTAGAGGAAAAGTTTTCAGCTTTTTATTGTTGAGTATGATGTTAGCTGTGGGCTTATCATACATGGCCTTTATTATGTTGAAGTGTGTTCCTTTTATACGCAGTTTATTGAGAGTTTTTATCATAAAGGATGTTGAATTTTTGTTTTGTTTTGTTTTTTTGTTTGTTTTTTGCGGTACGCAGACCTCTCACTGTTGTGGCCTCTCCCGTTGCGGAGCACAGGCTCCGGACACACAGGCTCAGCGGCCATGGCGCACGGTCCCAGCTGCTCCGCAGCATGTGGGATCTTCCCAGACCGGGGCACGAACCCATGTCCCCTGCATCGGCAGGCGGACTCTTAACCACTGCGCCACCAGGGAAGCCCAAGGATGTTGAATTTTGTCAAATGCATTCTCTGCATCTATTGAGATGGTCATGTGATTTTTATCCTTCATTTTGTCAATGTGGTGTATCACATTGATTGATTTGTGTATGTTGAATCATCCTCGCATCCCTGGGATGAATTCTACTCAGTCGTGGTGTATGATCCTTTTAATATATTGTTGAATTCAGTTTGCTAAAATTTTGTTGAGAATTTTTGCATCTATGTTCATCAGGGATATTGACCTATAATTTTCTTTTCTTGTAATGTCCTTGTCTGGCTTTGGTATCACAGTAATGCTGGCCTCACAAAATGAATTTGAAAGTGTTCTCTCCTCTTGTATTTTTTGGAAGGATTTGAGAAGGAATGGTATTAACTGTTGTTTCAGTATTTGGTAGAACTCACCAGTTGTGGTCCTGGTCTTTTCTTTGTCAGGATGTTTTTGATTACTGATTCAATCTCCTTACTAGTAATTGGTCAATTCAGATTTTCTATTTCTTGATGTTTCAGACTTTGTAGGTTGTATATTTCTAGGAATTTATCAATTTCTTTTAGGTTGTCTACTTTGTTGGTATATAATTGGTCATGATAGTTTCTTATGATCCTTAGTATTTCTGTGTGATCAATTGCAATGTCTCCTCTTTCATTTCTGATTTTATTTATTTGAGTCTTCTTTTTTTTCTTCTTGGTCTAGCTAAAGTTTTGTAAATTTTGCTTCCCTTTTCAAAATATCAGTTTTTAGTTTCATTGATTTTTGTCTTTTTAGTCTCTATTTCATATTTTTTCTCTAACCTTTGCTTTTTCCTTTCTTCTACTAAGTTTGGGCTCAGTTTGTTCTTCTTTTTCTAGTTCCTTGAAATGTAAATTTAGATTGTTTATTTGAGATCTTTCTTTTTTTCTTAATGTAGGTATTTGTCACTGTAAACTTCCCTCTAGAACTGCTTTTGCTGTACTCCATAAGTTTTTGTATATTGTGTCCCCATTTTCATTTGTCTCAAGATATTTTTTGATTTCCCTTTTGATGTTTTTCTTTGACTTGTGTTCAAGAGCATGTTTTTAAATCTCCACATATATATGAATTTTCCAGTTTTCTTCTTGTAATTAATTTCTTGTTTCATACAATTGTGGTCAGAGAAGATGCTTGATATGATTTCAATATTCTTGAGTTTATTTATTTTTTGATCTATCCTATTCCATATGCACTTGAGAAGAAATGTCTGTTTTGCTGTTGTTAACTGGAATGTTCTGAATATGTCTGTTAGGTCTACTGGTCTAATGTGTAGTTTAAGCCCAGTGTTTCCTTATTGATTTTCCATCTGGATGGTCTATTCATTGTTGAAAGTGGGGTATTGAAGTCTTCTACTCTTATTGTATTGCTGTCTGTTTCTCCCTTCAGATCTGTTAATATTTGCTTTATATATTTAGGTGCCCTAATGTTGGGTGCATAAATATTTACACTTGTCATATCTTCTTGATGAATTGATCCCTTTGTCATTATGTAATGACCATCTCTATATCTTGTTAAAGTATCTGACTTAAAGTCTATTTTATCTGAATCTCTTTTAGGCAGCATATAGTTGGGTCTTATATTGTTTTATCCATTTAGCCACTGTGTGTTTTTTTGATTGGAGACTTTAGTTCATTTACATTTAAAGTCATTATTGATAGGTGTGAACTTACTATTGACATCTTGTTAATTGTTTTCTGGCTGTTTTGTAATCCCTTTGTTCCTTTCTTGCTCTCTTCCTTTGTGATATGATGATTTTCTATAGTGCTATGCTTTGATTCCTTTTTCATTATCTTTTGTATATCTACTATAGACTTTTTTTTTTTTTTACTATAAACTTTTGCTTTGTGGTTACCAAGAAGCTTACATAAAACATCTTATATTTATACAGTCCATCTTAAGCAGATAGCAACCTAACTTTGAATGCATTCAAAAGCTCTATATTTTTACAGTCCTTCCCCATTTTATGTTTTTGATGTCACAAATTGATATTTTTCAATATTGTATAGCTATTAATAAATTATTATTGTTTTGTTTTTAATACTCTTGTCTTTTAACCTTTATCCTAGAGTTGTAAGTGACTTACCCACCATCACTGCAATATGAGAGAATTCTGAATTAAATTATATATTTACCTTTACTGGTGAGTTTTATACTTTCATATATTTTCATATTAGTAATTAGCATTCTTTCATTTCAACTTGAGGACCTGTATTTTTTACATATGTCAGTATTTTTATTAATTTTTAAATAAAAATTTCAAAGGTTACTTTCTATTTACAGTTGTTACAGAATATTGGCTATATGCCCCATGTTGTACAATACATCCTTGAGCCTGTCTTACACCCAGTAGTTTGTACTTCCCACTCCCTGACTCCTCTATTGCCCCCTCCCACACTGGTAATCACTAGTTTGTTCTCTATATCTCTGAGACTGCTTCTTTTTTTGTTATATTCACTAGTTTGTTGTAAATTTTTAGATTCCACATGTAAGTGATATCATACAGTATTTGTTTTTCTCTGAAGACCTCGCTTTAACATTTCTTATATCAAGTCTAGTGGTGATGAACTCCTTCAGATTTTGTTTCTAAAATTCTTCATCTCTTCAGTTTTGAAGGACAACTTTGCAGGGTAGAGTATTCTTCGTTGGCAGTTTTTTCTTTCAGCGCTTTGAGTATATCTTCCCACTCCCTTCTGGCTTGCAAAGTTTAAAATTGCTTCTTTGTTTGCTATGGTCCTGTGAGACTTGTGAGTGCAAGCCTCATTGGCTATCAGAGCTAGGTGATTTGGAGGCCGGTCCCTCCGAGAGAAGCTGCAAAAGCTGGGCTGCCAGATGTGTGTACAGACTCCTTCCAGACAGATGCTGGCAATCTGGTTTTATCAGTGGAGCAAACTGAAGGAAGTAGGCAAGAGAAGTGCCCATGAGCTCCCCTGGGCTCCAGAGAGGATCTCAGCTAGCCCTTGGATATGTGCTAAACTAGAAGCTGGGTCTCCAGGCATCAGCTTGTAAAGTATGCAGTCAAACCCTTTCTAGAGAAAGACTGGAGACAGGCATTTTTGCCTGCTCCCTCTGCACTGAGCCCTGGAGGCTTAGCTGTACTGAGTGTTCATGTGCTCTGCTAAGAATTGCTTCTTTGTTTGCTATAGTCCTGTGGGTCTCATGGATGCAAGCCCCACTGGCTTGCAGAACTAGGTGTTTTGGGGACCCAGCTCCCAGGTGGAAGTCTTAAAAGTTGGAGTGCTAGATATGCAATCTAAGCCCTTTGCTTCTCCCCCAGGGAGAAGCTGGGGGTTGAGGATTTTCTCCTGAATGTATTGTGCTGTGCCAGGGGTGGTGTTTATGATGAGAGTGTGTCTCAGCTTCTCCTGCTTATTTCAGTGTGGCTACTATTTATTTATTTATTTTTTGGCCATGCCACACGGCTTGCAGGATCTCAATTCCCTGATCAGAGATTGAACCTGGGCCACAACAGTGAAAGTCTGGAATCCTAACCACTAGGCCACCAGGGAACTGCCAGTGTGGCTATTTTCTTATTTGCCTGATGTGTAGGAGTCATTCAGCTGACTTCTGGATTTCTTGCCGAGGAAATTGCTCTGTGTGTATCTGTACATTCAGTGCATCTGTGGGAGGAGGGAAGTTTAAGAGCCTTCATGTCACCATCTTGGTCACAAAAGAAAAGAAAACAAAACACCTTTTTTTTTCATTAAGAAAGAAAAGAGAAAAAAGAAAAGGGAAGAAAAGAAGGAAGAATCATTCATGGTGACCTGGGTTAGAAGACTCAGCCTTCAAGAACCAGAATCAACTGTTTCTGGGTCAATTGCCTCATAACCTTATATACTTAAGCTGTACGGCTTAAGGAAGCATGTAGGATCATTTCTAATCCTGTAGATTATGACTCTTCCACCAGGATCAACTCAAAACCTCATTATGAATTACATTAAAGTTTTTTTTCTGGTTGTGATATTGTCAGGAAAGAGCTCAGCCAACCTAACCAAGATCACTTGGGGGTGTAGCACAGGAAGGAAGATGAATATAGTTCATCTTTTTTCCTTTTGCTAGGTGCAGATGAATTAATTATAGTTCCCAGAGAAGCATTCCCTTTTGCTTAAAATAGTGTCAGATTTTCCATCCAAGTCTTCTATGAATAGAAGCTATTTGACTTGACATTAGGACAGAGCTTTGGAATCTGGAGATGACACAGACTACCTCTGTTTCTCTGCAAGGCATCCATCAGCTTGGGTTCTCAGTCTTTAGTTTTTTTTCCCTCCATAAAATGGGAATGAAATACACTCATTCATTTATTTCAGGAGGCTTTAGGGGAATTATTTAAAAACCATTTTTAATGTGCTGAGTAACTCAAATGGAAGGCAGTAGATGCAAGGGAATTCTGGGGAAGAAATCCATTTAACATGAATTGAGTTATTTTCTGGGTTCTTTAGATAAGATACAGAATGATCTTTAGGCTCGGAATCAGGACCATCTCCAGGCCTGTCTTCTGGAAAAGAGCTACACTTCATTTCTATTGCTGGCAACTTACATGTAGGAGAGTGATTCTTAGCCCTGCTCTGAGGTTTAAAAAATGTTTGAGTCCCACCTTGAAAGACTAATTTTACCTGTAAGGACATTTATGCTCTTTAGGTTAATTCTTATAATTATTTTTGTAAGAAGAGGGTGCACATGTACCTATAGATGAAAACTCACTGCTTTGGTTTATAGTTTTTTTCATAAAATAACCCACGTCTTTATTTTCTTCCTGCAGACAAAACTGTGTGGAGTTTTACCCAATATTTATGATTACATTGTGGATGGCTGGATGGTATTTCAACTAAGGTAAGTTTAATGACGACTATGGTCCTTCCAACTATTAAACAGCAGATACGCAACCAGACATCTACTGACCCTGGAAGTTGTTTTAAACAAAATAAGCACTGTCTGTTCGCATCCAAGGACACTGTGCTGCAGATAGGCTAACTTTGGCGTCATTGCAATTTAATTCAGTGATTTTTTAAAAACTTGGAACAAACTGTATGTGGGGGAATCCAGAATGAAAATGACGTGCGATTTTGTCTTCAAATCTAATATGCTAAATTCTAATTTATTTGCAGGAACAGAACACAGAATTAACAGTTCACCCAAATAATTATAGCTAATATTTATTGAATACTTACTTTGTGCCAGGTACAGTTTGTTTTTCTTTTTTCTTGCGGTACGCGGGCCTCTCACTGCTGTGGCCTCTCCCGTTGCAGAGCACAGGCTCCGGACGCGCAGGCTCAGTGGCCATGAGTCACGGGCCCAGCCGCTCCGCGGCATATGGGATCCTCCCGGACCGGGGCACGAACCCGTGCCCCCCGCACCGGCAGGCGGACTCTCAACCACTGCGCCACCAGGGAAGCCCCAGGTACAGTTTTTAAGTGTCATGCATGTATTATCTCATATGTAGAATTTACCTTCCTCTGTGGCAGTGTCTGTAATTCATTCCTGCTTTACAGGTGAGGAAACTGAAGTACAGAGAGGTTAAGTCATTTGTCCAACTTAACATTCCCCAATGTAGGAGAAAAGTAGCTTTCGAGTACAGAGCAGGGTTTATAGGTATTTGACCCAACAACCCATGTACTTTTTGTTAAAAGTTTCCAAGGATGTAGTGCTGCTACTACTGTATGTGGAAACTCTATAAACATCTGCTTTCCATTTGAATGGGGTATCCTTGGCGAGCTGAGGGCTTTACCCAAACTCTGCCCGCCCCTTTCACGGGAGCTCAGACTAGCATCAGCTACCTTATTTGGAGAAATTCAATCCCTTTTTCTTTCTGATAACTCTCGTGGCCTCATTTGGGTTTGACACTTGATTGCTACGATTTAAATAACCCCCAATCTAGCTGGTTTTTAAAGGCAACCCTATCACCTCCCCTCCTGTAATTTTTACTGTCAACTGAGAAATTTCAGCTAAAATGTCCTCTAGAGAATGACTTAACTTTTCTCTAACTTACATTTTTATCCCTTACGGGCAAGAATGAAGGCGGCAGGCCCTTGTCAGGTGAGACCACATTCACAACTAATAACAAAAGTGCCTTTTGATAATGGGGCTCGGCCTCTGCCATTTGAACCTTTGGATTTCACTGTGATGGGCTGAATGAGGCTGACCGCCTATTTTCTTCCTGCAGACAAAACTGTGTGGAGTTTTACCCAATATTTATGATTACGTTGTGGATGGCTGGGTGGTATTTCAACCAAGGTAAGTTTAATGACGACTATGGTCCTTACAACTGTTAAACAGCAGATACGCAACCAGACATCTACTGATCCTGGAAGTTGTTTTATACAAAATAAGCACTGTCTGTTTGCATCAAAGGACACTGTGCTGCAGATAGGCTAACTCTGGCGTCAAAGGATATCTTGGGTATCTTGTTGTAATTTGCACTCTTTCTTATCCAGAGTAGGTTGCCTATTAACTGCCTTGAACAGTTCTCATTGGATTTCTGGGAGTAATGGATTAGATAGGGAGTTTCTAAACCGCAGCGTGCTCAGAACCTCTCCCCTTCCTCAGAGGCCAGGTGGCCCTTCCACCCTTTCTCCTCCTGTTCTCATCCTTCGGGGCCCAGCACAAGCGTCACCCCCTCAGAGGGGCCTTCCCTGACCCTTCCTAAAGGCGGCCTCCTCCAGTTCGTGGCGGCCCATCCTCCTTCATTTCCTTCACAGCACGTTCAAGTCTATTTTTCTTCTTGTTTTCCCCTTTGTTGTCTGTCTTTGATGATAAACTCCATAAGGGCAGGGAGCTTGTATCTTTTTCACAGCTAACTCCAATCCTTAGAATAATACCTGGTATATAGTAGAAGCCAAAAAAAATGTTTATGACCTAATAAAATAAAGAATTTCATTTTATCGAGCATATCGGAGTCCCACAGACAGACTTCTAGTGTTTCTAAGAGGGCTCTGGTAATTTACATCTGTGAAGTGCTGAGGAAGACAGAGGGTCCCTAGTGTAGGGAAGATATTGAGAGTTTTCATTGGACTGGATGGCAGAATACAACCCCACATTTTACCTTTCTTTTAGGTAAAATTTGTATTTAGTGAAATGCACAGATCTTAAGTGTACCATCCGATGAGTTTTGACAAGTGTATACACCTGTGTCACTCAAATCCCTATCAAGATATGGAACGTGACAACCACTCAGAAAGTTTCCCCAGGTCCTTCCCAGTCCCTTTCAGAGGCAGACAATGCTCTGAATTTTTAAAATCACAGTTTAGTTTTGTCCATTCTAGAACTTTCTATAATTGGAATCATAGTATGTACTCTTGTATAATGCTTCATTCACTCAGCAAAATATTTTTGAGATTCACCATGCTGTTTGTTTCACGAAGTTGTCTGTTTCTTTTCCTCGCCAGTGGGCCTCTGTTGTATGGTTATCACAGTTTGGTTATCCATTCTCCTGTGGATAGATTTCCAGGCTGTTCTCAGTGTTTGGCTATTACGAATAAAGCTGTAGTGACCATTGTGTACAAGTCTTTTTATGGACATGTGCTTTCATTTCTCTTGGGTAAATACACAGGAAAGGAAGAAATTGCTGGGTCAGAAAGTAATGTTTAGTTTTATAAGACACTACCAGAACTTTTCCCAAAGTGGCTGTATCGTTTTGCATTCCCACCAATAATGTATGAGATTCCAACACCCCCAATATTTTATGCTTCAGTCTATTTAAAATTTCGCCCTTCTGGTGGGTGTGCAAGTGGTGTCACCTCGTTGTGGTTTTAAATTGCAGTTTTGCTGATATTGAATGATGTTGAATAATGTTGAAAAAATTTTCATGTGCGTATTGGTACATTTGTTTATCTTGCTATGTGAATTTTCTATTCAAATATTTTGCCCATTAAAAACGTTAAGTTGTTTTTCTTTCCTTATTGAATTGCCAGAGCTCTGCACACAAGTCTTTTGTCAGATACACGTTCTGTGACTGTTGTCAATTTTCACACCATGTTTTGAGAGGCTGCCATCATGTTCTGTGTCTTTTCTTTTTTTTTTTCTCTATAGTTTTTTGATACTTGTCTAAGTCTGGTGTACATATATGTCCATCACCAGTATTTCTGCGGATGCTCAGAAGCTGCTAAAAAAAAGGTAAGGAACACCCAAGAATTGTGTGTTTAGACAAAAAGTAGCAGGATGGAGTCTATATATTAGCTTCCTGTTCCTGAGAGTAATACAGCACTGATGGCTATGACGGCAGAAGTGATCTATGTTGCCTGAGGCCAAGTCTCATCAGGTCCTCCACAACTAGGTGTGAGACAGGAAATCGCAAGGATAAAACTGTACACTAAGTGTGCACTCTTTTGACCACCACACTTTAAATCCTTGCAAACATTTTGCACCATCTCCCAAATTTACCAAGGAAATAATCCCTCCCAGCCTTGATAATCCCTTGAGTGTTCAAAAGGAGCCACTTGACCTCTGTGGCTAGGCATCCTCTTTAATTTATCTGATGAATCAAAATTTTCAAATGGCAAAAACATGGAAGTTCTGGGCAGTGTCCACAATGAGAGTTCTGCCCCAGGCTCCCCAGCTTCATCCCTGTAGCCCAGTTTATTTATCACCTCTCTCTCTCTCTCACATCCGCCTGCAGGATCACTGGCTTCCGGTTGAGTCTGGGGGTTTTGGCCTTGTTGACTGTCCTAAGCACCGTGGGGATTGCAAACAGCTTTCTGGATGAATACCTGGACTTCAATGTTGCCAAGAAACTGAGGTACTTCTAACGTTCCCCCCTCCCTTTGCTCAAACGCTTGCAGAAGATGTTTCCACTCTGAAGGTTAGATGGTGCCTCTTGTTCAATTAAAAGAAGTAAGTCTCCTTTCTTTTTGAAATGGCTTTGTAGAAACATCCCCTTTAGATTTTCCTGTTAGTTTAACGACTGAAGTTTGCTCTGAGGGGGGAGGATCCGTAGCATCAGTGGAAGTGTGTTGAGCCCTGGTTTTAGGAGCACATGCCAAAGTCATGACTGCCGGTGTAGGGAGAAAGCAGCCTGACCTGTCTGTGTCTAGGGCTTTCCGTGGACCACTGCCATCACTCACCTCTAAGACTGCTTCTCTCTTGATGGGAAGTTCCAGATAGATGCTGATAAGGCAGCTGAGCCCACTTCATTAGTTGCAGGAATGCAACAGTTGGTGAGGGAAGTCAGGCAAACACATCAAGTAGCCAGAGAAGAGAGTCATCAACTAACAGCACAAAACACATCTGGCTGTGAAAATGGACTTTGTAACGAACAAAGGAAAAAGGAAAAAAAGGGTCTGTCATTTTTAAGAAACCATCCAGAGAAGTGTGCTCAGGGAATATCTTGCCCCTGGGCAGGGGAAGGAGGGTCATGGTCATGGCTGGAGAGCCTAGACTGGGTTCCACTGCACTTCCCGTGCCACGCGGGGCTGGGGGCCTGCTGCTCTTGGACCCTGATGTGCAGTCACTGTCTGGCACAAGGCAAATGACCCGTCTTCACTTTCTTCATCTGTAAAATGGGAATGAGTCTTCAGGGACCTTAGCAGAATGGAATTATGAGCATATATAACTTTTTAGCATCAGGAAAAGCGCTCTCTGTAATTTTTCTAAAGAAAGTGTGACAGCCTTGAATCTGGTGTAGGCATCTCCAAGAAACTTTTTATTGGGCCTTTTTTGGTGTGTGGGTACAAAGGCAGTTACAGAGGCTATGAATAATTGAGAAAAATAAAGGCATTAAAACACTAGCGTTTCCAAAATAGTAGGGGAGAAGACACAACAGCCTCTTGCATCCCAAATAGCTGGGCTAAATACCGTGGAGTACACTGAGAACGACCAGTCTGGGAATGGGGTATCTGGATATCAGCCCAGTTCCCCCACTAACTGGCTCTTTGACTCTGGATAAGGCAGCTCACCATAGAGGTTGTGCAGCAAAAGAAGTGTAGACTCCAGGGCCACTCAACATGAATCCTGTTCTACCACTCGCTGGCTATGCTACCACAGCCGTGTAGCTCTCTGCCTCAGTTTTCTTCTCAGGTAAAATGGGGCTAATATTTTAAAATGCTATGATTCTGTGGTCTTTTTACTTTTTAGTATTTCAGTCAGTTATAGTGACTCGTATTGTGACATTTTAGTTGTTTTACACATTGAAGACAATAAAGGAAGAGAAAGTGCAATTTTTTTTTTTTTTATTTTCATGGAGAACTTAAATTTAATGTGTCCCGCCAGGGGGTAAAGTGCAAATTTTTGACCATAAAGCATAATTACTGCAAACTCATTTTGCCCACAGGAAAGTTGTGGGAAAAAACCCACAACTTTCCAAATCTTACACTTGAGAATTTTTAAACAATTTCTATCTTGCATTTAAATTGGAACTATTTAAAGATGTAAACTATAAACACATACACACACACACACAAAGACACACACACAGAGTTTGGTTAAACAACATGTGGAAAAAAGAAGATGGTCCCACCCGCATATCAAAGCTTTTTATCTTTAAAAATATCTGAACTATAGAATTTATTTCCTTTGTTCCAATTCTGTTGTCACCAAGGCAACCTCTTGACGATTTAAATTCCTATAATTTGGTTACAGGGAGCAAACGTGTTGGCTAGGGAGATGTGGGTTTCTGATCTGACATACATTTTTTTAATATATTAGTAAATTGACTGATTTTACAGGGAGCAGACGTGTTGGCCAGGGAGATGTGAGTTTCTGATCTGACATACATATCTTTTACATATTAGTAAATTGACTGATTTTATTTTTAGAAATCAGATTCCTTGCCTCAGAAAGTCAATGTTATAAACAAAGGGATGGAGAAGAACTTTTCTGCATTAAAAGATACCCTTAAGAGGCATAAAACCCAAATGGCAATGTGGGATCCTTGATCAAATCCTGGTTAGAAAAAAACAGCTATGGGAGACATTTGGGACAATTTGAATAAGGAGTGAGAATTAGATATTAGGGAATTAATTGTGTTAGGTGTGATAATGATGTTGTGTCTAGGAAAGACAATGCCCTAATTCTTTGGTGAGGTATGCTGGGAGGTTGAGGGGTAAAGTGACTGGGCGTGTATAGCTTACTTTGAAATGGTTCCACAAAATATGTATGTGAAGCCTATACGGTGAAGTGTTAACAAGTATCAAATCAAGTTGGTAAGTGTATAGTTATTCATTGTACTATTCTTTTTTTCTGATTGTGTGAAAATGGTTGTCATACAAGTTTAAATATCTGAGGCGAAGTTAAAAGCTAAAGTCAGGTTCTCAGTAGCTCTGAAGGGTTTTATGTTGAGTCCTGCATCCTTGACTTGGGATCTGAGGTAGGGATAGAGCCATAGCATTAGCTCTGGCCCAGCAGCTGTCCTAGACGTGGCAGGGACGCTTGGGCCCCAAGTGTGTGAATGTTGCCCTAATTACCTCCGCTTGTTATGAAATGAAACAGGTGTCTGTAGTAACTTGTCCAGAGAACACCAGCATGGAAATATAGTGTCCTTAGAACTTAAAATGAAAAATAAGTTAGAAAGATGAAGGACTGATTACACAAACAAGCAGCCCTGCTCTCTTCCAAGGTATTTTTCCTCTCGCACTTTGCAGGATTGGAAGTAGAGGAGGTGTGGCCAAAAAAGTCTTTAATAAGGAAAAATATCAGGTCATTTGTTTTTTATCCTTTTTCTCTAGATACAACCTTCCTTGAAAAGAATGGTTAAAGGCAGAAATAGCTCCTTTAATGCTTTTGAATGTGCCTTAACTTTCAGTGATAAAATACCTCCTCCTTACGGGGCAAGTGCCTAGTGACTTCTTGGAAAGAATGTTTATTCTCCTTCTTCCCCCGTTATACACTTGCTGCGCTGGGACTTTATAAAGGTCAACACGATTATAAATAAGAAACCATTTTAAAGGAGAATGGTATTCCATCCATCCAGTGCAGTAAGTAAAAATATGTGGTTTTGCCTCATCAGGACGAGGAGCCCTTCTCAGACTTCATGTTTTTATTCTGTTGTCAGCCTTCCCATCCCCACCCGCAAATCAGTTCATTTTTGATCTCATGTCACTGAGCCCATATCACTGGGACAAAGCCCAGTGTCACATTGTTTTCTACATGGTGTTATTTGTCAGCTGGTCTGGAACCACAGCCCACCATGGGTAGGGCTGGCTTCTTCTTCCATAGTCAAGTTCATTCTTTCTCTTGGTTTGTACATATCAAAACTCACCTTTGCTTTGGATCTATTTTTGATGATGACCTTATTCTATTCTTGTGGCCTCTTTTTCTGCTTCACCCAGACAGTTTTGAAACATGTTGCTTTACCATGCTTTTTAAAGTTTGATGGGAAGACTTAGGTCAGGTCTTCTAGAAGTGGAGTGGATTCACATGTGTGTGATTTGTCACGGAAGGGCTCCCAGGAGGGGAAACTGAGGGAGTGGGGGAAACAGGGCAGAAAAAGGCAGGAAGCCAAGCAAGGGGGCACCTTCTGGCAAAGTCCCAGCCTCTGCCTGACCCTGCAGGGGACCTTGGAACAGAAATGCTATCTCAGGGTTTGTCCAGGCAAGTTAACTGGGCTCTCATGCTCCTGGCAGGTCATTGGCTAACGTCAGTCTGGAGGGCTGTAAACTTCTAAGCACATTCAACTCTCTGTGGGTGGTGCTGGCCAGACTCTCTTCTTTTACCTTTGCCACATCTCCTGGAGTGCAAATTTAGAACATTTAAGTAGCGTGGTGGAATTAAAAAGGCTGGGAATGATTGATCTCCACTGTTACTTAAATGTTTAAATAATGATATAAAAATTTTGAGACAAGAACTGCAGTTAATCAGTTAAAACCCAGGCATAATCCATCTGCTTAACTAAGGCTGGAGCTCCAGTGACAGTCCTAAAATACACTCAACTTTGGATTGGTTCAGATAATGATCTTTTATTTGTTTTTTTCTTTAAAAGTGGTATGTCAACATCACTTCATTTCTACATTTCAGAGTTCTGTACATTTCTTAAAAGGAAATAAGCAATGCTCAATGTACAAAGTAAAAACAGAAAACTAGAAAAATCTGAATCAAATGGAGGAAGTTGCCCGAGGTCATACAGTACAAATTAGTAATATGATGTCATCTGAAGTGCAATACCACTGCTGGGATGATGAGTTAAGGAATGAAATAAAAATACTCTATTTTAAACAAACAGTATATATATATTTATATGTATATTTTTTACAGATAGTAGACCCAGTGATATCTGTCATATTGTAAAAACTTATTTACAAATAACTTTTTTTAGACATTACA
The DNA here is from genome assembly GCF_937001465.1 of Orcinus orca. Taxonomy (NCBI): domain Eukaryota; kingdom Metazoa; phylum Chordata; class Mammalia; order Artiodactyla; family Delphinidae; genus Orcinus; species Orcinus orca. Next base: position 22,561,297 of record NC_064562.1, read on the forward strand.
TATACATCAGCACCGTAGTAAAAACAAAAACAAAACCAAACCACCTTGTTAAAATCTACCTCTCTATGTAGTTGGTCCCAGTACTGAGCATTCGGAGGAAGCTTTAAAAAGAGCATGGAGTGGCCCTCCCCCTCCATCACCACCTCCAGTTTCTCATCATTTCTTATACATTTCTTTCCTGTACCTTTCAGAAAAAGGTAATTATATATTCTGTGTCTTCTCATTTGTTTACTTTCTTCTGTTTGTTTTTGGTTTTCATCTGTTTCCACTCAAGAGTTTCCCTGGCAGTGTCCCTCCCCACACCGGGAGTTCACAGTCAGCCTGCCCCCCACCACCTCTTCCCAGGGGTGGCCCACTTGTTCTCCATCCTGCCCCTGGCTGAGTAGGGCTAGGACCTTGGTTCTTGGCTAGCAAGCCAAGGGCAGTGTTTGCCTGCCTGCCGCCTTTCTGTATCCTCTGCCCCAGCTCTTCATTCGAACCCCCTTCCTTCCCAGGACCCGCCGCCAGTGCAGCCAGTCCGGCTCCCGTGGCTGGGCCGGGGCTCTGATGTGGCGAGTTACACGTGAGTGCGCGGAAGCGAGCCTGCCTTTTGGACGCGGAGGGAGGGGGTGGCGGGAGGAAAGCTCCCGCCACTCCCACTCCCTTAGGACAATGGTTATGCCACGCAGCCTCCAGAACGTGAGTGGGAGGGGAGGAAAGACAGATGAGATCAGCTTTATGACAGTGGAGGTTGTGGATCCCTTCAGACAGACTTCAGTTAGGGCAGACTTGAGTGAATTACCAGGAGAACGACCGTACAGAACTTCAGGAGTGGGTCGCTTTGCCCACAGGAAAGGAACCATACCTGCTTGCTTTCCATTATCAAAAACGTGTGAAGCGGAGCAATTGATTTTTCAGTTCCTCAGTTTTCAGGGTGTGAGATTTGTCTTTCTGGTGAGTAGGGATGAAGGGCCAGGCTGACTTTAGAGCATCACCCCGAGGCTTTTCCCAAAGGGAGCCAGAGCCAGCGATGTCCAGGCCAGTCCTCCCTGGTGTCCCAGAAGCATAGAGTGGCCCACTTAGTTCCAGGCAGAGAAAGGAAACTCCAGTGTCACCTTTGCATCTCAGGCATTGTCTAAGTTCTTCTTGCACCTATTTCCCCTCTGCCCGGGCTCCCTAAAGACAAAAACTTCATTTCTTCTTGGCTACTCTGCAAGGAAGAGCAAGTGCAGGCTGGGGTAGAGGCGAGGAGGAATACGGGCAGGGACCGGGGAGAAAGGCAGCCGTGCTAGCGGACACAGAGCGTCCAGCCGGGGCCTCTCCATCCTCGGCCTCCAGGAGTAGATGGGAACTGCCAAGATGCGTTGGGTCCTGTCGGGTCCTCAGGAGGCTCCAGCTCAACGCCCCAGAGTGACGGCCACCCTGGTCACCAGCAGAGGGCTGCCCGCCCGGGACTGCCAGGACCCTTCTCCAAGCTCACCCTGTGAGGCAGTCGCTCTAAAATTCCTGAGGGTCATCACGGGCAGGAGACAGGCCTGCAGGATCCTGTGTCTTCCTGTGACATCTTCCTGTGACCCAATAGCATGTCTTGAAGCCTGACGTCTCTTTGTAGCCGGAGTTCAGCGCCTTTCTGACATGTGCTCTTGGCTTGTGCCACCACCCAGCAGGCTCCGTGGGACTCTCAGTCCCGGGCTCTCTCTCCTTTGTGTCTCCAAAGCTACAGCCTCTGGACCAGGGCCAGGAGGGGCTGATGGCCACCTCAGGTCAGGCAGCAGTCTGTCTTGGCCAGAGCGGCTCTTGCTGGGCCGGACAATCGCAGGGAGGGCCGAGCAGAGGGGCTACGGAATCACCTTCCCACCTGTCTATGGTGCGCCCCCCTCTTTTGCAGCGGGATTCGCAGAGCGTCTGTCTTGATTGCTGTGTGAAAATCAGGTGAAATGAGGCCCGGCGGGGCTGTGGATTGGCACCTGGATCTTCCACTGTCAGCCGGCTGCAGTTTTGCTCAGATTACGCAGGTCAAATAAACAAAAAAACAAGGATGATGCAACATCCTGTTTCTCTTTCACGGCTGAAGCTTTAACCACTAGAGTTGTGGCTGCCGGGGCCCCTCTTGACTAGGGGTTTCCGAACAATTCATCGAGCTCCTGCATCCACTCGTCCCCTGGCCCACCTTTGATGATGGCATCCACGAGGTCGGCACTGTCCGAGAGGCTGGGGAAGGACGCCCCGGCTGCGTCGCCACTGTAACTGTATGACAGGTCCTGAGGGGGGTTCCGCTCATAGCCTTGGCCCTGGCTGCTTGAGGCAAAGCTGCCACTGGACATCTGCTGCTGTGCCGGGGGCTGGCTGAACGCTGGCATGCCGGGAACGCCCTGGCTTAGGCCAGACATGACCATTGGCCTGGCCTGGCTGGTGCCTTGCTGCCCAGGGAGCGGTGGCATCATCTGCCGACCCATGGCAGCTGGGTTGAGGGTTCTCACCGTGCCGGTGTTCGCATCCACCACCTGGCTCAGTCCCTGTGGGAAGTGTTGCTTGGTCAGCCTCGGTTGGCCAGCTTGCAGTGGGTAGCTGGCGCCGTTGTTGAATGATGCTAATTCTCCACTAGTCCTCCCAGGCATCCCCTGTAAGCTCCTCTGTTGCCAGCTCTGTGTTCCCTGCTGGACCGTTCCCATAATGCTTTGCAGCCTCGGCGGGCCCTGGGGCCTGGGCAAGGCCTGGCCTACCGGCCCCTTCATTTGCTGGTGCTGCTGGGTGATGGCCGAGTTCACCAGCATGCTCTGACCAAAACCACTCACCATCCCAACCCCTTGCCCCGGGGTGGGCTGCCGCGGCCCCGGGGCTTGGTTGTGTGGGATACTCATGCCGCTTTGGTTTGGGTGCTGCAGCAGCTGGGTCATTCCTGTGCTCGTACTGTACATTCCCGGTTGGCTGGTAGGTGGGGTGCTATAAGGCGCCAGCCCCATCTCCGACTGGGCTGCTGCAGCCATTGTCCCTGGGTTCTGGGAGGGTCCCAGTCCCATCATGCCTGCGTTCTGTGCCATCAGCCGTGAAGTTCGCATGCTCTGGAGGGCTGTCTGGCTTCTCACGGCTGCTAAGTCCTGGGGAGACCCTGCAGGGAGAAAAGGACAGACCCGTTCACTCGTCTCTACAAGCAATGTATGGTAACAAGTTGTTGGACTTTTCTTTGGGACTGACAAAATTCTTTTAGATGAAAGGAGCTACTCATAATAAATCCTTAAAAATACCAGAGTATTATTTTTCTGACTGTAACATATGCTGATTGTAAAAAATTTGGAAAATAGTGAAAAGCATAAAGATGAAAATTAAGGTCATTCCCATCGTCCAGAGATGACCACCGCTAACTTACATTAATATATAAATAGACACATGAAAACTGGGACCATGAAGTACATAGGCTTTTGTAGTTGACTTTTCTATTTGATATACCCTGATATTATTTTTGTTCACATTTCAGAAACAAATCGTTTCTCACCCGTCTTGATATGATGCCATCCTCAACCAATAAGATACCATCTTTTTGGAGGTGAGAGGAAATTCACCTCCTGGGCTAAATTAGGCAGAAATGGCTGATCACTTTGCATATCCTATTTGTGAAGTGGAATATGGTTCAGCAGAGAATACTATCAATAAAGGCCATTAGGCTAATTTCCCCTAAGACTTGAGTAGCATTTGAGAGGTTAAAGGCTATCGCTTCTGCTAAGAAGCTATTTCGACAGATGGGACATTTCTTGGAACCACTCTGTAGACTTCCACATGCTCCAGATTCTCTGAATCATAATATGTCGGTGCGAACTGGCCAGCTTCCTGAGTTAGAAAAAGAAACCATCCTCCTACTTGCTACTTGGCAATGAACTTTATGCATTTCTCCAACAAAGGCCACTCCTTCAAATCAGCAATGACCACTAAGGCAGTTTTAATGACGCTGCTTAAAAGTTGACCAGAATATCAATGCCAAGTCACTCAACCCTAACTAGACATTTGAGTGAGTCCTTCTTTACACGTTTCCGGGAAATTTCTACACCAGTCAAGAGAATAGAAATGTCACCCTTAGAACCCGTCAGTGTTGTCAAGGGCTAGGAGGTGCACAGAAATGGATTTTTCTGTGTCCCTGCTAATGATTAAGTCTATGAAAAAAAGAAAAATAGTTTTTTTCCTGGACATTTAAAAAAGGTGCAGCATGGGAGCCAATCGATACTATAAGCAAATTTGATCCTACCTGGAACCTGGATGAGAAACCAGATGAGAATAGTGTAACCTTATTAAGCCTGGCACCTTGGCAGATAACTGAAGTGTGTTTTTGTCTTCCTGATTGGGTTATTGATTTCTGGGCAGCAAATATGTCTCCATATTTTCTTTCTTTCTTTAAGAAAGAAAATTATGAGAATTTTGATTATGACAAGTTTTTGTGGCTTGAGATCAATATCATGCTGAATTGAAAAATGAAATGGTTACTGTGGGGAAAGCAGAAAGATCTGGGGGGAGATCCCTAGAAACGTTTCAATTTTTTGTTTTGAGCTTAATTGTATCTAAGTGGAGTTTTAAAAAAAAGTTCCTGATTAAACACTGGATGGTGGTATATATTGCAACTTGCAATCTTGTTATGAAGCTTTGTGACCTTAACAACTAAATTTGTATTGACTACATGGCCAATCTGATCAACTGTGGTGAAATGGGTTATTGAGTTGCTTATAAAAAAATTTAAGGGAAAAATATTGCTGACTCAGAGATTGATTGGATAGACCCACTTTACATAAAACAGGCTGCTGGAAACAGATGAAAGGACTTTCATATTTCGGACATTTTTGTTGTAACTTAGAATAAATATGTTGAGGGATTAGATATTGACTGGACTAATTTTGTGAATGAGAAATAGTTTCCTTTCTTTAGAGGGCAAAAATGCTGCAGTGCCTCTTAAGAAGTATTGAACCATTAATCCAAGCCAACCTTTATTTTTACTTGGTGTCCATGACTACACTATCCAGATGTAGTTCTTATTTAAAAAAAAAAGGACCTTTTAATATCAGCAGTCAGCACCATATTTTCAACCTAAGAAAAAAAACCTCATATTAATCTGGTTTTATGAACTTGGGTGATTTTAAATATACAAAGGAAAAAAATTCAAATGCCTTCAAAGAATTAACGTGTCTTTATCTGACAACTACGTATGTTAAACAATGGACTACTTTTTCTTTTTTATTTTTGTCTAAGATACTACTGTGAGATACTGTAGTCAAATTAATTTTCTTGTCTGTTGGTTAACATCACAACGTCAAAGAAAATTTTCCATATTCAAACAGAGACGGTAACATGCAATTTTTTCCCTAAAAGGGTCTGTGTTCTATTTTCACTCACAAGAAGTCTATATTTATGTAAAATAAGCTTTTCCCCTAGGCATGTAACATTGCCCAGAGACACAGAACTCAGCAAGAGAAAGTACGTCTTTAAAACCTTTGAAAACTGTAGTGGTCAGTGGACCTGTAGGTCTCAGACAAATTATTCCTAACAGAACTTCTCTCCAAGGACAATATTTTTTATCTATCAGTCAATTTGCTGTTTTCCCAGATACATAACATTATGATATCTAGGATGTCAGTAAAATTACGTGAAAATACAGAAGAAAAATTTAAAAGTTATCATATCAACCAGCTTAGGAAACCTAAAATGTCGCTGGTTGTTTGGCCTAAGTGGAGCTAAGTTTTCTAGGTTGATTACCTGTGATTTGGGGTTTTAGAAAAGTTCAAAGAGTAGAACTTTTAAATTGGACCCAAACCATTCAGAGTAACTCATAACATAGAGGAGTTACTAAATTTTGGTGGGCCCCTGTATTCCAAAAAATAATACATGGGTTATGAACCTAGAAAACTCAAGGGACACAATACCAGGTTTATCAGATTTAATGGTTTAAATTAGTTCATAATACAAAGCACCAGTTCCCAAAGTATGGCCCCGGGCCAGTAGCAACAGCAACTGTGGGGAAACTGTTAGAGATGCAAATTCTCAGGCCCTGCTCCAGACCTACTGAATCAGAGACTCTGGGGGTGAGGGCGGGCTTCTGTTTTGAACCAGCTGTGCTGGTGATCTGATGCAGGCTCAAGTCTGAGAGCCACAGGTACAAAAGAGGGCTCCGGGTCTGCAACAAAAACTACGCATGTAACAATGACTATTTCCCACTCCTCCCCACCACTGACCAAGTGAGAAACAGAATTCTTCAAAGAATATTGGCACTCATTTAGTGCACAGAACAAACTCCCTTTGTCCTTCCCTGTGTCGAGTCCAAAGGGATCTGAAGTGATATAAATGTCCCAGGGATGGGAGGGGGTGATAGCGGCTCAAGCCCCAGGGGGTCCACAGGCAATCTTCAGGGAGATCTGGCCGTGAACATCAGTGGCTTTCAGACTCCTTAAGCCATAACTCACAGTACATACACATGTGGGTTTAGGACAGAAACAAAAGTTGCCCTAATTATGATACACTCCAATCATTTCTATTATTTCGTTAAAAAATGTTGGTTGTGGCCAATCATCTTCACAACCTACTTGAGTGTTGCAACCCAAAGACTGAAAAAGGCTACCCTAGATCACAGAATTTTCACCCACAGTCTATGGAAAAGGGTAACACTTGTGAAATGATCCACAAAGTTTGTATTTATTTATATATATGGATATTTCTGTGCAAGGGGCTTCATAGCTTCTGGCAGATTGTCAAAGCGATAGGTAACATTTGAGAAATTAGGATGCATTGATCTAGGTCTTCAAAAAGGACAGAGGACAGGAATGAGGATTTCTGCTGCTTCATGACCCCTGTGGCCCCCTGAAAACTGTGGATGAGATTGGGAAGGGTCCTCAGACTCATCCTCCACCCCATACAAGACCCACAGGGGCTCCCATCTCTAGATGGGAGCGACTGATATTTGAGTGGACCTTCTACTTTACAGAGAAATGGCAACGCCACACAAACAGTGTACCCATTGCTCCTGGGGCCATGATTCAGGATTTGTGCAAAGGGCGGCAGGATCAAGAAAGTCCAATCAAACTCAAGTCCCTATTTTCTTCTATGTTCAGCAGAGATTAGTGGTTGCCGAAAGCCAGATTCTTTTACCTAGGTTGCTGGAAGTGAGGGCTTTGGTCAGCTGACCTGCTGGGATTAGCAAGAAAGATGTGACACGGGATTCCCCCCACTCCTCCCCATGGCCACTGAGATGACGACCCAGACGTAAACAGGGCTGATATTAGGTCAGTCGGCACCAGTATGTCTTTGCTGGTTGTTAAACCACCGAAATACTTCCGTACCTTTGGTAAAGAACAGCTGCTCCAGTCCCAGTCCCACCGCCACCCCGCCCCCGCCCCGGGCCCACCAGGACCTCTCTGGGGCCCAGCGACCCAAAGGTTAACGCCTGGGATTCTGATTGGTTGGCATCATCAGTTCTTAAATATTTTTAATATTACCTGGACACAAACACAGCAGCCGTGGCATTGTCACTGGCTCTACATTCACTTACACTTGCCCACTGGAAGGGATACAATGGCAGAGGTGTGCACCGGCCTCACCTTGAAACTGGGCGACCTGCTGCACTGG